>NW_026988436.1:0-2400000 GCF_030222135.1 Aotus nancymaae | reverse complement strand
TTTGCAAACCGCTGAATCCACACGTGAGTTTAACTCTGTCAGTTGAATGCACACATTGACAACCATTCAGTTAGTTAGCTCCGTTTTGGTTTTAGAAGCAGATATTTCTCGGTACAGCCTATGGTCCCATTCACTCGGGAACATCCCAACGCAGCTCCTAGAAGAAACGTGTTTCTGACTCGCTGAATCTCAACATAGATTCAACTCTCTTAGGTGAACGAACGCACAGAAGAGCAGTTTCAAGGAAACGTTTCTCCTGGGTTTTAGACGAAGTTTACTGCGGTTTAGTACGCAAGCCGGCATTGGGCTGGAAATACCGGTTTTGGGATTCTGCACAGAAAGGGTTTGCAAACCGCTGAATCCACACGTGAGTTTAACTCTGTCAGTTGAATGCACACATTGACAACCATTCAGTTAGGTAGCTCCGTTTTGGTTTAGAAGCAGATATTTCTCGGTACACCCTGTGGTCCCATTCACTCGGGAACATCCCAACGCAGCTCCTAGAAGAAACGTGTTTCTGACTCGCTGAATCTCAACATAGATTCAACTCTCTTAGGTGAACGAACGCACAGCAGAGCAGTTTCAAGGAAACGTTTCTCCTGAGTTTTAGACGAAGTTTACTGCGGTTTAGTACGCATGCTGGCATTGGGCTGGAAATACCGGTTTTGGGATTCTGCACAGAAAGGGTTTGCCAACCGCTGAATCCACACGTGAGTTTAACTCTGTCAGTTGAATGCACACACTGGCAACCATTCAGTTAGATAGCTCCGTTTTGGTTATAGAAGCAGATATTTCTCTGTACAGCCTATGGTCCCATTCACTCGGGAATATCCCAACGCAGCTCCTAGAAGAAACGTGTTTCTGACTCGCTGAATCTCAACAAAGATTCAACTCTCTTAGGTGAACGAACGCACAGCAGAGCAGTTTCAAGGAAACGTTTCTCCTGGGTTTTAGACGAAGTTTACTGCTGTTTAGTACGTATGCCGGCATTGGGCTGGAAATACCGGTTTTGGGATTCTGCACAGAAAGGGTTTGCCAACCGCCGAAACCACACGTGAGTTTAATTCTGTCAGTTGAATGCACACATTGACAACCATTCAGTTAGATAGCTCCGTTTTGGTTTTAGAAGCAGATATTTCTCTGTATAGCCTATGGTACCAGTCACTCGGGAATATCCCAAGGCATCTCCTAGAAGAAACGTGATTCTGACTCGCTGAATCTCAACATAGATTCAACTCTCTTAGGTGAACGAACGCACACCAGAGCAGTTTCAAGGAAATATTCCTCCTGAGTTTTAGACGAAGTTTCCTGCTGTTTAGTATGTATGCCGGCATTGGGCTGGAAATACCGGTTTTGGGATTCTGCACAGAATGTGTTTGCAAACCGCTGAATCCACACGTGAGTTTAACTCTGTCAGTTGAATGCACACATTGGCAACCATTCAGTTCGGTAGCTCCGTTTTGGTTTTAGAAGGAGATATTTCTCGGTACAGCCTATGGTCCCATTCACTCGGGAACATCCCAACGCAGCTCCTAGAAGAAACGTGTTTCTGACTCGCTGAATCTCAACATAGATTCAACTCTCTTAGGTGAACGAACGCACAGAAGAGCAGTTTCAAGGAAACGTTTCTCCTGGGTTTTAGACGAAGTTTACTGCGGTTTAGTACACAAGCCGGCATTGGGCTGGAAATACCGGTTTTGGGATTCTGCACAGAAAGGGTTTGCCAAACGCCGAATCCACACGTGAGTTTAACTCTGTCAGCTGAATGCACACATTGACAACCATTCAGTTAGATAGCTCCGTTTTGGTTTTAGAAGCAGATATTTCTCTGTACAGCCTTTGGTACCATTCACTCGGGAATATCCCAAGGCAGCTCCTAGAAAAAACGTGTTTCTGACTCGCTGAATCTCAACATAGATTCAACTCTCTTAGGTGAACGAACGCACAGCAGAGCAGTTTCAAGGAAACATTCCTCCTGAGTTTTAGACGAAGTTTCCTGCTGTTCAGTACGTATGCCGGCATTGGGCTGGAAATACCGGTTTTGGGATTCTTCACAGAAAGGGTTTGCAAACCGCTGAATCCACACGTGAGTTTAACTCTGTCAGTTGAATGCACACATTGACAACAATTCAGTTAGGTAGCTACGTTTTGGTTTTAGAAGCAGATATTTCTCGGTACAGCCTATGGTCCCATTCACTCGGGAACATCCCAACGCAGCTCCTAGAAGAAACGTGTTTCTGACTCGCTGAATCTCAACATAGATTCAACTCTCTTAGGTGAACGAACGCACAGAAGAGCAGTTTCAAGCAAACCTTTCTCCTGAGTTTTAGACGAAGTTAACTGCTGTTTAGTACGTATGCCGGCATTGGGCTGGAAATACCGGTTTTGGGATTCTGCACAGAAACTGTTTGCCAACCGCTGAATCCACACGTGAGTTTTACTCTGTCAGTTGAATGCACACATTGACAAACATTCAGTTAGATAGCTCCGTTTTGGTTTTAGAAGCAGATATTTCTCTGTACATCCTCTGGTCCCATTCACTCGGGAATATCCCAACGCAGCTCCTAGAAGAAAGTGTTTCTGACTCTCTGAATCTCAACATAGATTCAACTCTCTTAGGTGAACGAACGCACAGCAGAGCAGTTTCAAGGAAACGTTTCTCCTGAGTTATAGACGAAGTTTCCTGCTGTTTAGTACGTATGCCGGCATTGGGCTGGAAATACCGGTTTTGGGATTCTGCACAGAAAGGGTTTGCAAACCACTGAATCCACACGTGAGTTTAACTCTGTCAGTTGAATGCACACATTGACAACCATTCAGTTAGGTAGCTCCGTTTTGGTTTTAGAAGCAGATATTTCTCGGTACAGCCTATGGTCCCATTCACTTGGGAACATCCCAACGCAGCTCCTAGAAGAAACGTGTTTCTGACTCGCTGAATCTCAACATAGATTCAACTCTCTTAGGTGAACGAACGCACAGCAGAGCAGTTTCAAGGAAACGTTTCTCCTGAGTTTTAGACGAAGTTTCCTGCTGTTTAGTACGTATGCCGGCATTGGGCTGGAAATACCGGTTTTGGGATTCTGCACAGAAAGGGTTTGCCAACCGCTGAATCCACACGTGAGTTTAACTCTGTCAGTTGAATGCACACATTGGCAACCATTCAGTTAGGTAGCTCCGTTTTGGTTTTAGAAGCAGATATTTCTCGGTACAGCCTATGGTCCCATTCACTCGGGAACATCCCAACGCAGCTCCTAGAAGAAACGTGTTTCTGACTCGCTGAATCTCAACATAGATTCAACTCTCTTAGGTGAACGAACGCACAGAAGAGCAGTTTCAAGGAAACGTTTCTCCTGGGTTTTAGACGAAGTTTACTGCGGTTTAGTACACAAGCCGGCATTGGGCTGGAAATACCGGTTTTGGGATTCTGCACAGAAAGGGTTTGCCAAACGCCGAATCCACACGTGAGTTTAACTCTGTCAGCTGAATGCACACATTGACAACCATTCAGTTAGATAGCTCCGTTTTGGTTTTAGAAGCAGATATTTCTCTGTACAGCCTTTGGTACCATTCACTCGGGAATATCCCAAGGCAGCTCCTAGAAAAAACGTGTTTCTGACTCGCTGAATCTCAACATAGATTCAACTCTCTTAGGTGAACGAACGCACAGCAGAGCAGTTTCAAGGAAACATTCCTCCTGAGTTTTAGACGAAGTTTCCTGCTGTTCAGTACGTATGCCGGCATTGGGCTGGAAATACCGGTTTTGGGATTCTTCACAGAAAGGGTTTGCAAACCGCTGAATCCACACGTGAGTTTAACTCTGTCAGTTGAATGCACACATTGACAACAATTCAGTTAGGTAGCTACGTTTTGGTTTTAGAAGCAGATATTTCTCGGTACAGCCTATGGTCCCATTCACTCGGGAACATCCCAACGCAGCTCCTAGAAGAAACGTGTTTCTGACTCGCTGAATCTCAACATAGATTCAACTCTCTTAGGTGAACGAACGCACAGAAGAGCAGTTTCAAGCAAACCTTTCTCCTGAGTTTTAGACGAAGTTAACTGCTGTTTAGTACGTATGCCGGCATTGGGCTGGAAATACCGGTTTTGGGATTCTGCACAGAAACTGTTTGCCAACCGCTGAATCCACACGTGAGTTTTACTCTGTCAGTTGAATGCACACATTGACAAACATTCAGTTAGATAGCTCCGTTTTGGTTTTAGAAGCAGATATTTCTCTGTACATCCTCTGGTCCCATTCACTCGGGAATATCCCAACGCAGCTCCTAGAAGAAAGTGTTTCTGACTCTCTGAATCTCAACATAGATTCAACTCTCTTAGGTGAACGAACGCACAGCAGAGCAGTTTCAAGGAAACGTTTCTCCTGAGTTATAGACGAAGTTTCCTGCTGTTTAGTACGTATGCCGGCATTGGGCTGGAAATACCGGTTTTGGGATTCTGCACAGAAAGGGTTTGCAAACCACTGAATCCACACGTGAGTTTAACTCTGTCAGTTGAATGCACACATTGACAACCATTCAGTTAGGTAGCTCCGTTTTGGTTTTAGAAGCAGATATTTCTCGGTACAGCCTATGGTCCCATTCACTTGGGAACATCCCAACGCAGCTCCTAGAAGAAACGTGTTTCTGACTCGCTGAATCTCAACATAGATTCAACTCTCTTAGGTGAACGAACGCACAGCAGAGCAGTTTCAAGGAAACGTTTCTCCTGAGTTTTAGACGAAGTTTCCTGCTGTTTAGTACGTATGCCGGCATTGGGCTGGAAATACCGGTTTTGGGATTCTGCACAGAAAGGGTTTGCCAACCGCTGAATCCACACGTGAGTTTAACTCTGTCAGTTGAATGCACACATTGACAACCATTCAGTTACGTAGCTCCGTTTTGGTTTTAGAAGCAGGTATTTCTCGGTACAACCTATGGTCCCATTTACTCGGGAACATCCCAACGCAGCTCCTAGAAGAAACGTGTTTCTGACTCGCTGAATCTCTACATAGATTCAACTCTCTTAGGTGAACGAACGCACAGTAGAGCAGTTTCAAGGAAACGTTTCTCCTGGGTTTTAGACGAAGTTTCCTGCTGTTTAGTACGCATGCCGGCATTGGGCTGGAAATACCGGCTTTGGGATTCTGCACAGAAAGGGTTTGCAAACCGCTGAATCCACACCTGAGTTTTACTCTGTCAGTTGAATGCACACATTGGCAACCATTCAGTTAGATAGCTCCGTTTTGGTTTTAGAAGCAGATATTTCTCTGTACAGCCTATGGTACCATTCACTCGGGAATATCCCAAGGCATCTCCTAGAAGAAACGTGTTTCAGACTCGCTGAATCTCAACATAGATTCAACTCTCTTAGGTGAACGAACGCACAGCAGAGCAGTTTCAAGGAAACGTTTCTCCTGGGTTTTAGACGAAGTTTACTGCTGTTTAGTACGTATGCCGGCATTGGGCTGGAAATACCGGTTTTGGGATTCTGCATAGAAAGGGTTTGCCAACCGCTGAAACCACACGTGAGTTTAATTCTGTCAGTTGAATGCACACATTGACAACCATTCAGTTAGATAGCTCCGTTTTGGTTTTAGAAGCAGATATTTCTCTGTACAGCCTATGGTACCATTCACTCGGGAATATCCCAAGGCATCTCCTAGAAGAAACGTGTTTCAGACTCGCTGAATCTCAACATAGATACAACTCTCTTAGGTGAACGAACGCACACCAGAGCAGTTTCAAGGAAATATTCCTCCTGAGTTTTAGACGAAGTTTCCTGCTGTTTAGTATGTATGCCGGCATTGGGCTGGAAATACCGGTTTTCGGATTCTGCACAGAATGTGTTTGCAAACCGCTGAATCCACACGTGAGTTTAACTCTGTCAGTTGAATGCACACATTGACAACCATTCAGTTAGGTAATTCCGTTTTGGTTTTAGAAGCAGATATTTCTCGGTACAGCCTATGGTCCCATTCACTCGGGAACATCCCAACGCAGCTCCTGGAAGAAACGTGTTTCTGACTCGCTGAATCTCAACATAGATTCAACTCTCTTAGGTGAACGAACGCACAGAAGAGCAGTTTCAAGCAAACCTTTCTCCTGAGTTTTAGACGAAGTTTACTGCTGTTTAGTACGTATGCCGGCATTGGGCTGGAAATACCGGTTTTGGGATTCTGCACAGAAAGTGTTTGCCAACCGCTGAATCCACACGTGAGTTTTACTCTGTCAGTTGAATGCACACATTGACAAACATTCAGTTAGATAGCTCGGTTTTGGTTTTAGGAGCAGATATTTCTCTGTACATCCTATGGTCCCATTCACTCGGGAATATCCCAACGCAGCTCCTAGAAGAAAGTGTTTCTGACTCTCTGAATCTCAACATAGATTCAACTCTCTTAGGTGAACAAACGCACAGCAGAGCAGTTTCAAGGAAACGTTTCTCCTGAGTTTTAGACGAAGTTTCCTGCTGTTTAGTACGTATGCCGGCATTGGGCTGGAAATACCGGTTTTGGGATTCTGCACAGAAAGGGTTTGCAAACCGCTGAATCCACACGTGAGTTTAACTCTGTCAGTTGAATGCACACATTGACAACCATTCAGTTAGTTAGCTCCGTTTTGGTTTTAGAAGCAGATATTTCTCGGTACAGCCTATGGTCCCATTCACTCGGGAACATCCCAACGCAGCTCCTAGAAGAAACGTGTTTCTGACTCGCTGAATCTCAACATAGATTCAACTCTCTTAGGTGAACGAACGCACAGAAGAGCAGTTTCAAGGAAACGTTTCTCCTGGGTTTTAGACGAAGTTTACTGCGGTTTAGTACGCAAGCCGGCATTGGGCTGGAAATACCGGTTTTGGGATTCTGCACAGAAAGGGTTTGGAAACCGCTGAATCCACACGTGAGTTTAACTCTGTCAGTTGAATGCACACATTGACAACCATTCAGTTAGATAGCTCCGTTTTGGTTTAGAAGCAGATATTTCTCGGTACACCCTGTGGTCCCATTCACTCGGGAACATCCCAACGCAGCTCCTAGAAGAAACGTGTTTCTGACTCGCTGAATCTCAACATAGATTCAACTCTCTTAGGTGAACGAACGCACAGCAGAGCAGTTTCAAGGAAACGTTTCTCCTGAGTTTTAGACGAAGTTTACTGCGGTTTAGTACGCATGCTGGCATTGGGCTGGAAATACCGGTTTTGGGATTCTGCACAGAAAGGGTTTGCCAATCGCTGAATCCACACGTGAGTTTAACTCTGTCAGTTGAATGCACACACTGGCAACCATTCAGTTAGATAGCTCCGTTTTGGTTATAGAAGCAGATATTTCTCTGTACAGCCTATGGTCCCATTCACTCGGGAATATCCCAACGCAGCTCCTAGAATAAACGTGTTTCTGACTCGCTGAATCTCAACAAAGATTCAACTCTCTTAGGTGAACGAACGCACAGCAGAGCAGTTTCAAGGAAACGTTTCTCCTGGGTTTTAGACGAAGTTTACTGCTGTTTAGTACGTATGCCGGCATTGGGCTGGAAATACCGGTTTTGGGATTCTGCACAGAAAGGGTTTGCCAACCGCCGAAAGCACACGTGAGTTTAATTCTGTCAGTTGAATGCACACATTGACAACCATTCAGTTAGATAGCTCCGTTTTGGTTTTAGAAGCAGATATTTCTCTGTACAGCCTATGGTACCAGTCACTCGGGAATATCCCAAGGCATCTCCTAGAAGAAACGTGTTTCTGACTCGCTGAATCTCAACATAGATTCAACTCTCTTAGGTGAACGAACGCACACCAGAGCAGTTTCAAGGAAATATTCCTCCTGAGTTTTAGACGAAGTTTCCTGCTGTTTAGTATGTATGCCGGCATTGGGCTGGAAATACCGGTTTTGGGATTCTGCACAGAATGTGTTTGCAAACCGCTGAATCCACACGTGAGTTTAACTCTGTCAGTTGAATGCACACATTGACAACCATTCAGTTAGGTAGCTCCGTTTTGGTTTTAGAAGCAGATATTTCTCGGTACAGCCTATGGTCCCATTCACTCGGGAACATCCCAACGCAGCTCCTGGAAGAAACGTGTTTCTGACTCGCTGAATCTCAACATAGATTCAACTCTCTTAGGTGAACGAACGCACAGAAGAGCAGTTTCAAGCAAACCTTTCTCCTGAGTTTTAGACGAAGTTTACTGCTGTTTAGTACGTATGCCGGCATTGGGCTGGAAATACCGGTTTTGGGATTCTGCACAGAAAGTGTTTGCCAACCGCTGAATCCACACGTGAGTTTTACTCTGTCAGTTGAATGCACACATTGACAAACATTCAGTTAGATAGCTCGGTTTTGGTTTTAGGAGCAGATATTTCTCTGTACATCCTATGGTCCCATTCACTCGGGAATATCCCAACGCAGCTCCTAGAAGAAAGTGTTTCTGACTCTCTGAATCTCAACATAGATTCAACTCTCTTAGGTGAACAAACGCACAGCAGAGCAGTTTCAAGGAAACGTTTCTCCTGAGTTTTAGACGAAGTTTCCTGCTGTTTAGTACGTATGCCGGCATTGGGCTGGAAATACCGGTTTTGGGATTCTGCACAGAAAGGGTTTGCAAACCGCTGAATCCACACGTGAGTTTAACTCTGTCAGTTGAATGCACACATTGACAACCATTCAGTTAGTTAGCTCCGTTTTGGTTTTAGAAGCAGATATTTCTCGGTACAGCCTATGGTCCCATTCACTCGGGAACATCCCAACGCAGCTCCTAGAAGAAACGTGTTTCTGACTCGCTGAATCTCAACATAGATTCAACTCTCTTAGGTGAACGAACGCACAGAAGAGCAGTTTCAAGGAAACGTTTCTCCTGGGTTTTAGACGAAGTTTACTGCGGTTTAGTACGCAAGCCGGCATTGGGCTGGAAATACCGGTTTTGGGATTCTGCACAGAAAGGGTTTGGAAACCGCTGAATCCACACGTGAGTTTAACTCTGTCAGTTGAATGCACACATTGACAACCATTCAGTTAGGTAGCTCCGTTTTGGTTTAGAAGCAGATATTTCTCGGTACACCCTGTGGTCCCATTCACTCGGGAACATCCCAACGCAGCTCCTAGAAGAAACGTGTTTCTGACTCGCTGAATCTCAACATAGATTCAACTCTCTTAGGTGAACGAACGCACAGCAGAGCAGTTTCAAGGAAACGTTTCTCCTGAGTTTTAGACGAAGTTTACTGCGGTTTAGTACGCATGCTGGCATTGGGCTGGAAATACCGGTTTTGGGATTCTGCACAGAAAGGGTTTGCCAATCGCTGAATCCACACGTGAGTTTAACTCTGTCAGTTGAATGCACACACTGGCAACCATTCAGTTAGATAGCTCCGTTTTGGTTATAGAAGCAGATATTTCTCTGTACAGCCTATGGTCCCATTCACTCGGGAATATCCCAACGCAGCTCCTAGAATAAACGTGTTTCTGACTCGCTGAATCTCAACAAAGATTCAACTCTCTTAGGTGAACGAACGCACAGCAGAGCAGTTTCAAGGAAACGTTTCTCCTGGGTTTTAGACGAAGTTTACTGCTGTTTAGTACGTATGCCGGCATTGGGCTGGAAATACCGGTTTTGGGATTCTGCACAGAAAGGGTTTGCCAACCGCCGAAAGCACACGTGAGTTTAATTCTGTCAGTTGAATGCACACATTGACAACCATTCAGTTAGATAGCTCCGTTTTGGTTTTAGAAGCAGATATTTCTCTGTACAGCCTATGGTACCAGTCACTCGGGAATATCCCAAGGCATCTCCTAGAAGAAACGTGTTTCTGACTCGCTGAATCTCAACATAGATTCAACTCTCTTAGGTGAACGAACGCACACCAGAGCAGTTTCAAGGAAATATTCCTCCTGAGTTTTAGACGAAGTTTCCTGCTGTTTAGTATGTATGCCGGCATTGGGCTGGAAATACCGGTTTTGGGATTCTGCACAGAATGTGTTTGCAAACCGCTGAATCCACACGTGAGTTTAACTCTGTCAGTTGAATGCACACATTGACAACCATTCAGTTAGGTAGCTCCGTTTTGGTTTTAGAAGCAGATATTTCTCGGTACAGCCTATGGTCCCATTCACTCGGGAACATCCCAACGCAGCTCCTGGAAGAAACGTGTTTCTGACTCGCTGAATCTCAACATAGATTCAACTCTCTTAGGTGAACGAACGCACAGAAGAGCAGTTTCAAGCAAACCTTTCTCCTGAGTTTTAGACGAAGTTTACTGCTGTTTAGTACGTATGCCGGCATTGGGCTGGAAATACCGGTTTTGGGATTCTGCACAGAAAGTGTTTGCCAACCGCTGAATCCACACGTGAGTTTTACTCTGTCAGTTGAATGCACACATTGACAAACATTCAGTTAGATAGCTCGGTTTTGGTTTTAGGAGCAGATATTTCTCTGTACATCCTATGGTCCCATTCACTCGGGAATATCCCAACGCAGCTCCTAGAAGAAAGTGTTTCTGACTCTCTGAATCTCAACATAGATTCAACTCTCTTAGGTGAACAAACGCACAGCAGAGCAGTTTCAAGGAAACGTTTCTCCTGAGTTTTAGACGAAGTTTCCTGCTGTTTAGTACGTATGCCGGCATTGGGCTGGAAATACCGGTTTTGGGATTCTGCACAGAAAGGGTTTGCAAACCGCTGAATCCACACGTGAGTTTAACTCTGTCAGTTGAATGCACACATTGACAACCATTCAGTTAGTTAGCTCCGTTTTGGTTTTAGAAGCAGATATTTCTCGGTACAGCCTATGGTCCCATTCACTCGGGAACATCCCAACGCAGCTCCTAGAAGAAACGTGTTTCTGACTCGCTGAATCTCAACATAGACTCAACTCTCTTAGGTGAACGAACGCACAGAAGAGCAGTTTCAAGGAAACGTTTCTCCTGGGTTTTAGACGAAGTTTACTGCGGTTTAGTACGCAAGCCGGCATTGGGCTGGAAATACCGGTTTTGGGATTCTGCACAGAAAGGGTTTGGAAACCGCTGAATCCACACGTGAGTTTAACTCTGTCAGTTGAATGCACACATTGACAACCATTCAGTTAGGTAGCTCCGTTTTGGTTTAGAAGCAGATATTTCTCGGTACACCCTGTGGTCCCATTCACTCGGGAACATCCCAACGCAGGTCCTAGAAGAAACGTGTTTCTGACTCGCTGAATCTCAACATAGATTCAACTCTCTTAGGTGAACGAACGCACAGCAGAGCAGTTTCAAGGAAACGTTTCTCCTGAGTTTTAGACGAAGTTTACTGCGGTTTAGTACGCATGCTGGCATTGGGCTGGAAATACCGGTTTCGGGATTCTGCACAGAAAGGGTTTGCCAACCGCCGAAAGCACACGTGAGTTTAATTCTGTCAGTTGAATGCACACATTGACAACCATTCAGTTAGATAGCTCCGTTTTGGTTTTAGAAGCAGATATTTCTCTGTACAGCCTATGGTACCAGTCACTCGGGAATATCCCAAGGCATCTCCTAGAAGAAACGTGTTTCTGACTCGCTGAATCTCAACATAGATTCAACTCTCTTAGGTGAACGAACGCACACCAGAGCAGTTTCAAGGAAATATTCCTCCTGAGTTTTAGACGAAGTTTCCTGCTGTTTAGTATGTATGCCGGCATTGGGCTGGAAATACCGGTTTTGGGATTCTGCACAGAATGTGTTTGCAAACCGCTGAATCCACACGTGAGTTTAACTCTGTCAGTTGAATGCACACATTGACAACCATTCAGTTAGGTAGCTCCGTTTTGGTTTTAGAAGCAGATATTTCTCGGTACAGCCTATGGTCCCATTCACTCGGGAACATCCCAACGCAGCTCCTAGAAGAAACGTGTTTCTGACTCGCTGAATCTCAACACAGATCAACTCTCTTAGGTGAACGAACGCACAGAAGAGCAGTTTCAAGCAAACCTTTCTCCTGAGTTTTAGACGAAGTTTACTGCTGTTTAGTACGTATGCCGGCATTGGGCTGGAAATACCGGTTTTGGGATTCTGCACAGAAACTGTTTGCCAACCGCTGAATCCACACGTGAGTTTTACTCTCTCAGTTGAATGCACACATTGACAAACATTCAGTTAGATAGCTCCGTTTTGGTTTTAGAAGCAGATATTTCTCTGTACATCCTATGGTCCCATTCACTCGGGAATATCCCAACGCAGCTCCTAGAAGAATGTGTTTCTGACTCTCTGAATCTCAACATAGATTCAACTCTCTTAGGTGAACGAACGCACAGCAGAGCAGTTTCAAGGAAACGTTTCTCCTGAGTTTTAGACGAAGTTTCCTGCTGTTTAGTACGTATGCCGGCATTGGGCTGGAAATACCAGTTTTGGGATTCTGCACAGAAAGGGTTTGCAAACCACTGAATCCACACGTGAGTTTAACTCTGTCAGTTGAATGCACACATTGACAACCATTCAGTTAGGTAGCTCCGTTTTGGTTTTAGAAGCAGATATTTCTCGGTACAGCCTATGGACCCATTCACTCGGGAACATCCCAACGCAGCTCCTAGAAGAAACGTGTTTCTGACTCGCTGAATCTCAACATAGATTCAACTCCCTTAGGTGAACGAACGCACAGCAGAGCAGTTTCAAGGAAACGTTTCTCCTGAGTTTTAGACGAAGTTTCCTGCTGTTTAGTACGTATGCCGGCATTGGGCTGGAAATACCGGTTTTGGGATTCTGCACAGAAAGGGTTTGCAAACCGCTGAATCCACACGTGAGTTTAACTCTGTCAGTTGAATGCACACATTGGCAACCATTCAGTTAGGTAGCTCCGTTTTGGTTTTAGAAGCAGAGATTTCTCTGTACAGCCTATGGTCCCATTCACTCGGGAACATCCCAACGCAGCTCCTAGAAGAAACGTGTTTCTGACTCGCTGAATCTCAACATAGATTCACCTCTCTTAGGTGAACGAACGCACAGAAGAGCAGTTTCAAGGAAACGTTTCTCCTGGGTTTTAGACGAAGTTTACTGCGGTTTAGTACACAAGCCGGCATTGGGCTGGAAATACCGGTTTTGGGATTCTGCACAGAAAGGGTTTGCCAACCGCCGAATCCACACGTGAGTTTAACTCTGTCAGCTGAATGCACACATTGACAACCATTCAGTTAGATAGCTCCGTTTTGGTTTTAGAAGCAGATATTTCTCTGTACAGCCTTTGGTACCATTCACTCGGGAATATCCCAAGGCAGCTCCTAGAAAAAACGTGTTTCTGACTCGCTGAATCTCAACATAGATTCAACTCTCTTAGGTGAACGAACGCACAGCAGAGCAGTTTCAAGGAAACATTCCTCCTGAGTTTTAGACGAAGCTTCCTGCTGTTCAGTACGTATGCCGGCATTGGGCTGGAAATACCGGTTTTGGGATTCTTCACAGAAAGGGTTTGCAAACCGCTGAATCCACACGTGAGTTTAACTCTGTCAGTTGAATGCACACATTGACAACAATTCTGTTAGGTAGCTACGTTTTGGTTTTAGAAGCAGATATTTCTCGGTACAGCCTATGGTCCCATTCACTCGGGAACATCCCAACGCAGCTCCTAGAAGAAACGTGTTTCTGACTCGCTGAATCTCAACATAGATTCAACTTTCTTAGGTGAACGAACGCACAGAAGAGCAGTTTCAAGCAAACCTTTCTCCTGAGTTTTAGACGATGTTTACTGCTGTTTAGTACGTATGCCGGCATTGGGCTGGAAATACCGGTTTTGGGATTCTGCACAGAAACTGTTTGCCAACCGCTGAATCCACACGTGAGTTTTACTCTGTCAGTTGAATACACACATTGACAACAATTCAGTTAGGTAGCTACGTTTTGGTTTTAGAAGCAGATATTTCTCTGTACATCCTCTGGTCCCATTCACTCGGGAATATCCCAACGCAGCTCCAAGAAGAAAGTGTTTCTGACTCTCTGAATCTCAACATAGATTCAACTCTCTTAGGTGAACGAACGCACAGCAGAGCAGTTTCAAGGAAACGTTTCTCCTGAGTTTTAGACGAAGTTTCCTGCTGTTTAGTACGTATGCCGTCATTGGGCTGGAAATACCGGTTTTGGGATTCTGCACAGAAAGGGTTTGCAAACCACTGAATCCACACGTGAGTTAAACTCTGTCAGTTGAATGCACACATTGACAACCATTCAGTTAGGTAGCTCCGTATTGGTTTTAGAAGCAGATATTTCTCGGTACAGCCTATGGTCCCATTCACTCGGGATCATCCCAACGCAGCTCCTAGAAGAAACGTGTTTCTGACTCGCTGAATCTCAACATAGATTCAACTCTCTTAGGTGAACGAACGCACAGAAGAGCAGTTTCAAGGAAACGTTTCTCCTGAGTTTTAGAGGAAGTTTACTGCTGTTTGGTACGTATGCCGGCATTGGGCTGGAAATACCGGTTTTGGGATTCTGCACAGAAATGGTTTGCCAACTGCTGAATCCACACGTGAGTTTAACTCTGTCAGTTGAATGCACACATTGACAACCATTCAGTTAGATAGCTCCGTTTTGGTTTTAGAAGCAGATATTTCTCTGTACAGCCTATGGTCCCATTCACTCAAGAATATCCCAACGCATCTCCTAGAAGAAACGTGTTTCTGAATCGCTGAATCTCAAAGTAGATTCACCTCTCTTAGGTGAAGGAACGCACAGCAGAGCAGTTTCAAGGAAACGTTTCTCCTGAGTTTTAGACGAAGTTTACTGCGGTTTAGTACGCATGCCGGCATTGGGCTGGAAATACCGGTTTTGGGATTCTGCACAGAAAGGGTTTGCAAACCGCTGAATCCACACGTGAGTTTAACTCTGTCAGTTGAATGCACACATTGGCAACCATTCAGTTAGGTAGCTCCGTTTTGGTTTTAGAAGCAGATATTTCTCGGTACAGCCTATGGTCCCATTCACTCGGGAACATCCCAACGCAGCTCCTAGAAGAAACGTGTTTCTGACTCGCTGAATCTCAACATAGATTCAACTCTCTTAGGTGAACGAACGCACAGAAGAGCAGTTTCAAGGAAACGTTTCTCCTGGGATTTAGACGAAGTTAACTGCGGTTTAGTACGCAAGCCGGCATTGGGCTGGAAATACCGGTTTTGGGATTCTGCACAGAAAGGGTTTGCAAACCGCTGAATCCACACGTGAGTTTAACTCTGTCAGTTGAATGCACACATTGACAACCATTCAGTTAGATAGCTCCGTTTTGGTTTTAGAAGCAGATATTTCTCTGTACAGCCTATGGTCCCATTCACTCGGGAATATCCCAACGCAGCTCCTAGAAGAAACGTGTTTCTGACTCGCTGAATCTCAACATAGATTCAACTCTCTTAGGTGAACGAACGCACAGCAAAGCAGTTTCAAGGAAACGTTTCTCCTGGGTTTTAGACGAAGTTTACTGCTGTTTAGTACGTATGCCGGCATTGGGCTGGAAATACCGGTTTTGGGATTCTGCACAGAAAGGGTTTGCCAACCGCCGAATCCACACGTGAGTTTAACTCTGTCAGCTGAATGCACACATTGACAACCATTCAGTTAGATAGCTCCGTTTTGGTTTTAGAAGCAGATATTTCTCTGTACAGCCTTTGGTACCATTCACTCGGGAATATCCCAAGGCAGCTCCTAGAAAAAACGTGTTTCTGACTCGCTGAATCTCAACATAGATTCAACTCTCTTAGGTGAACGAACGCACAGCAGAGCAGTTTCAAGGAAACATTCCTCCTGAGTTTTAGACGAAGCTTCTTGCTGTTCAGTACGTATGCCGGCATTGGGCTGGAAATACCGGTTTTGGGATTCTTCACAGAAAGGGTTTGCAAACCGCTGAATCCACACGTGAGTTTAACTCTGTCAGTTGAATGCACACATTGACAACAATTCAGTTAGGTAGCTACGTTTTGGTTTTAGAAGCAGATATTTCTCGGTACAGCCTATGGTCCCATTCACTCGGGAACATCCCAACGCAGCTCCTAGAAGAAACGTGTTTCTGACTCGCTGAATCTCAACATAGATTCAACTTTCTTAGGTGAACGAACGCACAGAAGAGCAGTTTCAAGCAAACCTTTCTCCTGAGTTTTAGACGAAGTTTACTGCTGTTTAGTACGTATGCCGGCATTGGGCTGGAAATACCGGTTTTGGGATTCTGCACAGAAACTGTTTGCCAACCGCTGAATCCACACGTGAGTTTTACTCTGTCAGTTGAATGCACACATTGACAACAATTCAGTTAGGTAGCTACGTTTTGGTTTTAGAAGCAGATATTTCTCTGTACATCCTCTGGTCCCATTCACTCGGGAATATCCCAACGCAGCTCCTAGAAGAAAGTGTTTCTGACTCTCTGAATCTCAACATAGATTCAACTCTCTTAGGTGAACCAACGCACAGAAGAGCAGTTTCAAGGAAACGTTTCTCCTGAGTTTTAGAGGAAGTTTACTGCTGTTTGGTACGTATGCCGGCATTGGGCTGGAAATACCGGTTTTGGGATTCTGCACAGAAAGGGTTTGCCAACTGCTGAATCCACACGTGAGTTTAACTCTGTCAGTTGAATGCACACATTGACAACCATTCAGTTAGATAGCTCCGTTTTGGTTTTAGAAGCACATATTTCTCTGTACAGCCCATGGTCCCATTCACTCAAGAATATCCCAACGCATCTCCTAGAAGAAACGTGTTTCTGAATCGCTGAATCTCAAAATAGATTCACCTCTCTTAGGTGAAGGAACGCACAGCAGAGCAGTTTCAAGGAAACGTTTCTCCTGAGTTTTAGACGAAGTTTACTGCGGTTTAGTACGCATGCCGGCATTGGGCTGGAAATACCGGTTTTGGGATTCTGCACAGAAAGGGTTTGCCAACCGCTGAATCCACACGTGAGTTTAACTCTGTCAGTTGAATGCACACATTGGCAACCATTCAGTTAGATAGCTCCGTTTTGGTTTTAGAAGCAGATATTTCTCTGTACAGCCTATGGTACCATTCACTCGGGAATATCCCAAGGTATCTCCTAAAAGAAACGTGTTTCTGACTCGCTGAATCTCAACATAGATTCAACTCTCTTAGGTGAACGAACGCACAGCAGAGCAGTTTCAAGGAAACGTTTCTCCTGAGTTTTAGACGAAGTTTCCTGCTGTTTAGTACGTATGCCGGCATTGGGCTGGAAATACCGGTTTTGGGATTCTGCACAGAAAGGGTTTGCAAACCGCTGAATCCACACGTGAGTTTAACTCTGTCAGTTGAATGCACACATTGACAACCATTCAGTTAGATACCTCCGTTTTGGTTTTAGAAGCAGATATTTCTCTGTACAGCCTTTGGTACCATTCACTCGGGAATATCCCAAGGCAGCTCCTAGAAGAAACGTGTTTCTGACTCGCTGAATCTCAACATAGATTCAACTCTGTTAGGTGAACGAACGCACAGAAGAGCAGTTTCAAGGAAACGTTTCTCCTGGGTTTTAGACGAAGTTTACTGCGGTTTAGTACGCATGCCGGCATTGGGCTGGAAATACCGGTTTTGGGATTCTGCAGAGAAAGGGTTTGCCAACCGCTGAATCCGCACGTGAGTTTAACTCTGTCAGTTGAATGCACACATTGACAACCATTCAGTTAGATAGCTCCGTTTTGGTTTTAGAAGCAGATATTTCTCTGTACAGCCTATGGTCCCATTCACTCGGGAATATCCCAATGCAGTTCCTAGAAGAAAGTGTTTCTGACTCTCTGAATCTCAACATAGATTCAACTCTCTTAGGTGAACGAACGCAGAGCAGAGCAGTTTCAAGGAAACGTTTCTCCTGAGGTTTAGACGAAGTTTCCTGCTGTTTAGTACGTATGCCGGCATTGGGCTGGAAATACCGGTTTTGGGATTCTGCACAGAAAGGGTTTGCAAACCACTGAATCCACACGTGAGTTTAACTCTGTCAGTTGAATGCACACATTGACAACCATTCAGTTAGGTAGCTCCGTTTTGGTTTTAGAAGCAGATATTTCTCGGTACAGCCTATGGTCCCATTCACTCGGGAAGATCCCAACGCAGCTCCTAGAAGAAACGTGTTTCTGACTCGCTGAATCTCAACATAGATTCAACTCTCTTAGGTGAACGAACGCACAGCAGAGCAGTTTCAAGGAAACGTTTCTCCTGAGTATTAGACAAAGTTTACTGCTGTTTAGTACGTATGCCGGCATTGGACTGGAAATACCGGTTTTGGGATTCTTCACAGAAAGGGTTTGCAAACCGCTGAATCCACACGTGAGTTTAACTCTGTCAGTTGAATGCACACATTGACAACCATTCAGTTAGGTAGCTCCGTTTTGGTTTTAGAAGCAGATATTTCTCGGTACAGCCTATGGTACCATTTACTCGGGAACATCCCAACGCAGCTCCTAGAAGAAACGTGTTTCTGACTCGCTGAATCTCAACATAGATTCAACTCTCTTAGGGGAACGAACGCACAGAAGAGCAGTTTCAAGGAAACGTTTCTCCTGGGTTTTAGACGAAGTTTACTGCGGTTTAGTACGCAAGCCGGCATTGGGTTGGAAATACCGGTTTTGGGATTCTGCACAGAAAGGGTTTGCCAACCGCTGAATCCACACGTGAGTTTAACTCTGTCAGTTGAATGCACACATTGACAACCAATCAGTTAGATAGCTCCGTTTTGGTTTTAGAAGCAGATATTTCTCTGTACAGCCTATGGTCCCATTCACTCGGGAATATCCCAACGCAGCTCCTAGAAGAAACGTGTTTCTGACTCGCTGAATCTCAACATAGATTCAACTCTCTTAGGTGAACGAACGCACAGCAGAGCAGTTTCAAGGAAACGTTTCTCCTGGGTTTTAGACGAAGTTTACTGCTGTTTAGTACGTATGCCGGCATTGGGCTGGAAATACCGGTTTTGGGATTCTGCACAGAAAGGGTTTGCCAACCGCAGAATCCACACGTGAGTTTAACTCTGTCAGTTGAATGCACACATTGACAACCATTCAGTTAGATAGCTCCGTTTTGGTTTTAGAAGCAGATATTTCTCTGTACAGCCTATGGTACCATTCACTCGGGAATATCCCAAGGCATCTCCTAGAAGAAACGTGTTTCTGACTCGCTGAATCTCAACATAGATTCAACTCTCTTAGGTGAACGAACGCACAGAAGAGCAGTTTCAAGCAAACCTTTCTCCTGAGTTTTAGACGAAGTTTATTGCTGTTTAGTACGTTTGCCGGCATTGGGCTGGAAATACCGGTTTTGGGATTCTGCACAGAAAGTGTTTGCCAACCGCTGAATCCACACGTGAGTTTTACTCTGTTAGTTGAATGCACACATTGACAAACATTCAGTTAGATAGCTCGGTTTTGGTTTTAGGAGCAGATATTTCTCTGTACATCCTATGGTCCCATTCACTCGGGAATATCCCAACGCAGCTCCTAGAAGAAAGTGTTTCTGACTCTCTGAATCTCAACATAGATTCAACTCTCTTAGGTGAACGAACGCACAGCAGAGCAGTTTCAAGGAAACGTTTCTCCTGAGTTTTAGACGAAGTTTCCTGCTGTTTAGTACGTATGCCGGCATTGGGCTGGAAATACCGGTTTTGGGGTTCTGCACAGAAAGGGTTTGCAAACCACTGAATCCACACGTGAGTTTAACTCTGTCAGTTGAATGCACACATTGACAACCATTCAGTTAGGTAGCTCCGTTTTGGTTTTAGAAGCAGATATTTCTGGGTACAGCCTATAGTCCCATTCACTCGGGAACATCCCAACGCAGCTCCTAGAAGAAACGTGTTTCTGACTCGCTGAATCTCAACATAGATTCAACTCTCTTAGGTGAACGAACGCACAGCAGAGCAGTTTCAAGGAAACGTTTCTCCTGAGTTTTAGACGAAGTTTCCTGCTGTTTAGTACGTATGCCGGCATTGGGCTGGAAATACCGGTTTTGGGATTCTGCACAGAAAGGGTTTGCCAACCGCTGAATCCACACGTGAGTTTAACTCTGTCAGTTGAATGCACACATTGACAACCATTCAGTTAGGTAGCTCAGTTTTGGTTTTAGAAGCAGATATTTCTCGGTACAACCTATGGTCCCATTTACTCGGGAACATCCCAACGCAGCTCCTAGAAGAAACGTGTTTCTGACTCGCTGAATCTCTACATAGATTCAACTCTCTTAGGTGAACGAACGCACAGAAGAGCAGTTTCAAGGAAACGTTTCTCCTGGGTTTTAGACGAAGTTTACTGCTGTTTAGTACGCATGCCGGCATTGGGCTGGAAATACCGGTTTTGGGATTCTGCACAGAAAGGGTTTGCAAACCGCTGAATCCACACGTGAGTTTAACTCTGTCAGTTGAATGCACACATTGACAACCATTCAGTTAGATAGCTCCGTTTTGGTTTTAGAAGCAGATATTTCTCTGTACAGCCTATGGTCCCATTCACTCGGGAATATCCCAACGCAGCTCCTAGAAGAAAGTGTTTCTGACTCGCTGAATCTCAACATACATTCAACTCTCTTAGGTGAACGAACGCACAGCAAAGCAGTTTCAAGGAAACGTTTCTCCTGGGTTTTAGACGAAGTTTACTGCTGTATAGTACGTATGCTGGCATTGGGCTGGAAATACCGGTTTTGGGATTCTGCATAGAAAGGGTTTGCCAACCGCCGAAACCACACGTGAGTTTAATTCTGTCAGTTGAATGCACACATTGACAACCATTCAGTTAGATAGCTCCGTTTTGGTTTTAGAAGCAGATATTTCTCTGTACAGCCTATGGTACCATTCACTCGGGAATATCCCAAGGCATCTCCTAGAAGAAACGTGTTTCAGACTCGCTGAATCTCAACATAGATTCAACTCTCTTAGATGAACGAACGCACACCAGAGCAGTTTCAAGGAAATATTCCTCCTGAGTTTTAGACGAAGTTTCCTGCTGTTTAGTATGTATGCCGGCATTGGGCTGGAAATACCGGTTTTGGGATTCTGCACAGAATGTGATTGCAAACCGCTGAATCCACACGTGAGTTTAACTCTGTCAGTTGAATGCACACATTGACAACCATTCAGTTAGGTAGCTCCGTTTTGGTTTTAGAAGCAGATATTTCTCGGTACAGCCTATGGTCCCATTCACTCGGGAACATCCCAACGCAGCTCCTGGAAGAAACGTGTTTCTGACTCGCTGAATCTCAACGTAGATTCAACTCTCTTAGGTGAACGAACGCACAGAAGAGCAGTTTCAAGCAAACCTTTCTCCTGAGTTTTAGACGAAGTTTACTGCTCTTTAGTACGTATGCCGGCATTGGGCTGGAAATACCGGTTTTGGGATTCTGCACAGAAAGTGTTTGCCAACCGCTGAATCCACACGTGAGTTTTACTCTGTCAGTTGAATGCACACATTGACAAACATTCAGTTAGGTAGCTCCGTTTTCGTTTTAGAAGCAGATATTTCTCGGTACAGCCTATGGTCCCATTTACTCGGGAACATCCCAACGCAGCTCCTAGAAGAAACGTGTTTCTGACTCGCTGAATCTCAACATAGATTCAACTCTCTTAGGTGAACGAACGCACAGAAGAGCAGTTTCAAGGAAACGTTTCTCCTGGGTTTTAGACGAAGTTTACTGCGGTTTAGTACGCAAGCCGGCATTGGGTTGGAAATACCGGTTTTGGGATTCTGCACATAAAGGGTTTGCCAACCGCTGAATCCACACGTGAGTTTAACTCTGTCAGTTGAATGCACACATTGACAACCATTCAGTTAGATAGCTCCGTTTTGGTTTTAGAAGCAGATATTTCTCTGTACAGTCTATGGTCCCATTCACTCGGGAATATCCCAACGCAGCTCCTAGAAGAAACGTGTTTCTGACTCGCTGAATCTCAACATAGATTCATCTCTCTTAGGTGAACGAACGCACAGCAGAGCAGTTTCAAGGAAACGTTTCTCCTGTGTTTTAGACGAAGTTTACTGCTGTTTAGTACGTATGCCGGCATTGGGCTGGAAATACCGGTTTTGGGATTCTGCATAGAAAGGGTTTGCCAACCGCCGAAACCACACGTGAGTTTAATTCTGTCAGTTGAATGCACACATTGACAACCATTCAGTTAGATAGCTCCGTTTTGGTTTTAGAAGCAGATATTTCTCTGTACAGCCTATGGTACCATTCACTCGGGAATATCCCAAGGCATCTCCTAGAAGAAACGTGTTTCAGACTCGCTGAATCTCAACATAGATACAACTCTCTTAGGTGAACGAATGCACACCAGAGCAGTTTCAAGGAAATATTCCTCCTGAGTTTTAGACGAAGTTTCCTGCTGTTTAGTATGTATGCCGGCATTGGGCTGGAAATACCGGTTTTGGGATTCTGCACAGAAAGGGTTTGCAAACCGCTGAATCCACACGTGAGTTTAACTCTGTCAGTTGAATGCACACATTGACAACCTTTCAGTTAGGTAGCTCCGTTTTGGTTTTAGAAGCAGATATTTCTCGGTACAGCCTATGGTCCCATTCACTCGGGAACATCCCAACGCAGCTCCTGGAAGAAACGTGTTTCTGACTCGCTGAATCTCAACATAGATTCAACTCTCTTAGGTGAACGAACGCACAGAAGAGCAGTTTCAAGCAAACCTTTCTCCTGAGTTTTAGACGAAGTTTACTGCTGTTTAGTACGTATGCCGGCATTGGGCTGGAAATACCGGTTTTGGGATTCTGCACAGAAAGTGTTTGCCAACCGCTGAATCCACACGTGAGTTTTACTCTGTCAGTTGAATGCACACATTGACAAACATTCAGTTAGATAGCTCGGTTTTGGTTTTAGGAGCAGATATTTCTCTGTACATCCTTTGGTCCCATTCACTCGGGAATATCCTAACGCAGCTCCTAGAAGAAAGCGTTTCTGACTCTCTGAATCTCAACATAGATTCAACTCTCTTAGGTGAACGAACGCACAGAAGAGCAGTTTCAAGGAAACGTTTCTCCTGAGTTTTAGACGAAGTTTCCTGCTGTTTAGTACGTATGCCGGCATTGGGCTGGAAATACCTGTTTTGGGATTCTGCACAGAAAGGGTTTGCAAACCACTGAATCCACACGTGAGTTTAACTCTGTCAGTTGAATGCACACATTGACAACCATTCAGTTAGGTAGCTCCGTTTTGGTTTTAGAAGCAGATATTTCTGGGTACAGCCTATGGTCCCATTCACTCGGGAACATCCCAACGCAGCTCCTAGAGGAAACGTGTTTCTGACTCGCTGAATCTCAACATAGATTCAACTCTCTTAGGTGAACGAACGCACAGCAGAGCAGTTTCAAGGAAACGTTTCTCCTGAGTTTTAGACGAAGTTTCCTGCTGTTTAGTACGTATGCCGGCATTGGGCTGGAAATACCGGTTTTGGGATTCTGCACAGAAAGGGTTTGCAAACCGCTGAATCCACACGTGAGTTTAACTCTGTCAGTTGAATGCACACATTGACAACCATTCAGTTAGTTAGCTCCGTTTTGGTTTTAGAAGCAGATATTTCTCGGTACAGCCTATGGTCCCATTCACTCGGGAACATCCCAACGCAGCTCCTAGAAGAAACGTGTTTCTGACTCGCTGAATCTCAACATAGATTCAACTCTCTTAGGTGAACGAACGCATAGAAGAGCAGTTTCAAGGAAACGTTTCTCCTGGGTTTTAGACGAAGTTTACTGCGGTTTAGTACGCAAGCCGGCATTGGGCTGGAAATACCGGTTTTGGGATTCTGCACAGAAAGGGTTTGCAAACCGCTGAATCCACACGTGAGTTTAACTCTGTCAGTTGAATGCACACATTGACAACCATTCAGTTAGGTAGCTCCGTTTTGGTTTTAGAAGCAGATATTTCTCGGTACACCCTGTGGTCCCATTCACTCGGGAACATCCCAACGCAGCTCCTAGAAGAAACGTGTTTCTTACTCGCTGAATCTCAACATAGATTCAACTCTCTTAGGTGAACGAACGCACAGCAGAGCAGTTTCAAGGAAACGTTTCTCCTGGGTTTTAGACGAAGTTTACTGCGGTTTAGTACGCAAGCCGGCATTGGGTTGGAAATACCGGTTTTGGGATTCTGCACAGAAAGGGTTTGCCAACCGCTGAATCCACACGTGAGTTTAACTCTGTCAGTTGAATGCACACATTGACAACCATTCAGTTAGATAGCTCCGTTTTGGTTTTAGAAGCAGATATTTCTCTGTACAGTCTATGGTCCCATTCACTCGGGAATATCCCAACGCAGCTCCTAGAAGAAACGTGTTTCTGACTCGCTGAATCTCAACATAGATTCATCTCTCTTAGGTGAACGAACGCACAGCAGAGCAGTTTCAAGGAAACGTTTCTCCTGTGTTTTAGACGAAGTTTACTGCTGTTTAGTACGTATGCCGGCATTGGGCTGGAAATACCGGTTTTGGGATTCTGCATAGAAAGGGTTTGCCAACCGCCGAAACCACACGTGAGTTTAATTCTGTCAGTTGAATGCACACATTGTCAACCATTCAGTTAGATAGCTCCGTTTTGGTTTTAGAAGCAGATATTTCTCTGTACAGCCTATGGTACCATTCGCTCGGGAATATCCCAAGGCATCTCCTAGAAGAAACGTGTTTCAGACTCGCTGAATCTCAACATAGATACAACTCTCTTAGGTGAACGAACGCACACCAGAGCAGTTTCAAGGAAATATTCCTCCTGAGTTTTAGACGAAGTTTCCTGCTGTTTAGTATGTATGCCGGCATTGGGCTGGAAATACCGGTTTTGGGATTCTGCACAGAAAGGGTTTGCAAACCGCTGAATCCACACGTGAGTTTAACTCTGTCAGTTGAATGCACACATTGACAACCATTCAGTTAGGTAGCTCCGTTTTGGTTTTAGAAGCAGATATTTCTCGGTACAGCCTATGGTCCCATTCACTCGGGAACATCCCAACGCAGCTCCTGGAAGAAACGTGTTTCTGACTCGCTGAATCTCAACATAGAATCAACTCTCTTAGGTGAACGAACGCACAGAAGAGCAGTTTCAAGCAAACCTTTCTCCTGAGTTTTAGACGAAGTTTACTGCTGTTTAGTACGTATGCCGGCATTGGGCTGGAAATACCGGTTTTGGGATTCTGCACAGAAAGTGTTTGCCAACCGCTGAATCCACACGTGAGTTTTACTCTGTCAGTTGAATGCACACATTGACAAACATTCAGTTAGATAGCTCGGTTTTGGTTTTAGGAGCAGATATTTCTCTGTACATCCTTTGGTCCCATTCACTCGGGAATATCCTAACGCAGCTCCTAGAAGAAAGTGTTTCTGACTCTCTGAATCTCAACATAGATTCAACTCTCTTAGGTGAACGAACGCACAGCAGAGCAGTTTCAAGGAAACGTTTCTCCTGAGTTTTAGACGAAGTTTCCTGCTGTTTAGTACGTATGCCGGCATTGGGCTGGAAATACCGGTTTTGGGATTCTGCACAGAAAGGGTTTGCAAACCACTGAATCCCCACGTGAGTTTAACTCTGTCAGTTGAATGCACACATTGACAACCATTCAGTTAGGTAGCTCCGTTTTGGTTTTAGAAGCAGATATTTCTGGGTACAGCCTATGGTCCCATTCACTCGGGAACATCCCAACGCAGCTCCTAGAGGAAACGTGTTTCTGACTCGCTGAATCTCAACATAGATTCAACTCTCTTAGGTGAACGAACGCACAGCAGAGCAGTTTCAAGGAAACGTTTCTCCTGAGTTTTAGACGAAGTTTCCTGCTGTTTAGTACGTATGCCGGCATTGGGCTGGAAATACCGGTTTTGGGATTCTGCACAGAAAGGGTTTGCAAACCGCTGAATCCACACGTGAGTTTAACTCTGTCAGTTGAATGCACACATTGACAACCATTCAGTTAGTTAGCTCCGTTTTGGTTTTAGAAGCAGATATTTCTCGGTACAGCCTATGGTCCCATTCACTCGGGAACATCCCAACGCAGCTCCTAGAAGAAACGTGTTTCTGACTCGCTGAATCTCAACATAGATTCAACTCTCTTAGGTGAACGAACGCACAGAAGAGCAGTTTCAAGGAAACGTTTCTCCTGGGTTTTAGACGAAGTTTACTGCTGTTTAGTACGCAAGCCGGCATTGGGCTGGAAATACCGGTTTTGGGATTCTGCACAGAAAGGGTTTGCAAACCGCTGAATCCACACGTGAGTTTAACTCTGTCAGTTGAATGCACACATTGACAACCATTCAGTTAGGTAGCTCCGTTTTGGTTTTAGAAGCAGATATTTCTCGGTACACCCTGTGGTCCCATTCACTCGGGAACATCCCAACGCAGCTCCTAGAAGAAACGTGTTTCTTACTCGCTGAATCTCAACATAGATTCAACTCTCTTAGGTGAACGAACGCACAGCAGAGCAGTTTCAAGGAAACGTTTCTCCTGAGTTTTAGACGAAGTTTACTGCGGTTTAGTACGCATGCTTGCATTGGGCTGGAAATACCGGTTTTGGGATTCTGCACAGAAAGGGTTTGCCAACCGCTGAATCCACACGTGAGTTTAACTCTGTCAGTTGAATGCACACACTGGCAACCATTCAGTTAGATAGCTCCGTTTTGGTTTTAGAAGTAGATATTTCTCTGTACAGCCTATGGTCCCATTCACTCGGGAATATCCCAACGCAGCTCCTAGAAGAAACGTGTTTCTGACTCGCTGAATCTCAACAAAGATTCAACTCTCTTAGGTGAACGAACGCACAGCAGAGCAGTTTCAAGGAAACGTTTCTCCTGGGTTTTAGACGAAGTTTACTGCTGTTTAGTACGTATGCCGGCATTGGGCTGGAAATACCGGTTTTGGGATTCTGCACAGAATGTGTTTGCAAACCGCTGAATCCACACGTGAGTTTAACTCTGTCAGTTGAATGCACACATTGACAACCATTCAGTTAGGTAGCTCCGTTTTGGTTTTAGAAGCAGATATTTCTCGGTACAGCCTATGGTCCCATTCACTCGGGAACATCCCAACGCAGCTCCTAGAAGAAACGTGTTTCTGACTCGCTGAATCTCAACATAGATTCAACTCTCTTAGGTGAACGAACGCACAGAAGAGCAGTTTCAAGCTAACCTTTCTCCTGAGTTTTAGACGAAGTTTACTGCTGTTTAGTACGTATGCCGGCATTGGGCTGGAAATACCGGTTTTGGGATTCTGCACAGAAACTGTTTGCAAACCGCTGAATCCACACGTGAGTTTTACTCTGTCAGTTGAATGCACACATTGACAAACATTCAGTTAGATAGCTCCGTTTTGGTTTTAGAAGCAGATATTTCTCTGTACATCCTATGGTCCCATTCACTCGGGAATATCCCAACGCAGCTCCTAGAAGAATGTGTTTCTGACTCTCTGAATCTCAACATAGATTCAACTCTCTTAGGTGAACGAACGCACAGCAGAGCAGTTTCAAGGAAACCTTTCTCCTGAGTTTTAGACGAAGTTTCCTGCTGTTTAGTACGTATGCCGGCATTGGGCTGGAAATACCAGTTTTGGGATTCTGCACAGAAAGGGTTTGCAAACCACTGAATCCACACGTGAGTTTAACTCTGTCAGTTGAATGCACACATTGACAACCATTCAGTTAGGTAGCTCCGTTTTGGTTTTAGAAGCAGATATTTCTCGGTACAGCCTATGGACCCATTCACTCGGGAACATCCCAACGCAGCTCCTAGAAGAAACGTGTTTCTGACTCGCTGAATCTCAACATAGATTCAACTCCCTTAGGTGAACGAACTCACAGCAGAGCAGTTTCAAGGAAACGTTTCTCCTGAGTTTTAGACGAAGTTTCCTGCTGTTTAGTACGTATGCCGGCATTGGGCTGGAAATACCGGTTTTGGGATTCTGCACAGAAAGGGTTTGCAAACCGCTGAATCCACACGTGAGTTTAACTCTGTCAGTTGAATGCACACATTGGCAACCATTCAGTTAGGTAGCTCCGTTTTGGTTTTAGAAGCAGATATTTCTCGGTACAGCCTATGGTCCCATTCACTCGGGAACATCCCAACGCAGCTCCTAGAAGAAACGTGTTTCTGACTCGCTGAATCTCAACATAGATTCAACTCTCTTAGGTGAACGAACGCACAGAAGAGCAGTTTCAAGGAAACGTTTCTCCTGGGTTTTAGACGAAGTTTACTGCGGTTTAGTGCGCAAGCCGGCATTGGGCTGGAAATACCGGTTTTGGGATTCTGCACAGAAAGGGTTTGCAAACCGCTGAATCCACACGTGAGTTTAACTCTGTCAGTTGAATGCACACATTGACAACCATTCAGTTAGATAGCTCCGTTTTGGTTTTAGAAGCAGATATTTCTCTGTACAGCCTATGGTCCCATTCACTCGGGAATATCCCAACGCAGCTCCTAGAAGAAACGTGTTTCTGACTCGCTGAATCTGAACATAGATTCAACTCTCTTAGGTGAACGAACGCACAGCAAAGCAGTTTCAAGGAAACGTTTCTCCTGGGTTTTAGACGAAGTTTACTGCTGTTTAGTACGTATGCCGGCATTGGGCTGGAAATACCGGTTTTGGGATTCTGCACAGAAAGGGTTTGCCAACCGCCGAATCCGCACGTGAGTTTAACTCTGTCAGCTGAATGCACACATTGACAACCATTCAGTTAGATAGCTCCGTTTTGGTTTTAGAAGCAGATATTTCTCTGTACAGCCTTTGGTACCATTCACTCGGGAATATCCCAAGGCAGCTCCTAGAAAAAACGTGTTTCTGACTCGCTGAATCTCAACATAGATTCAACTCTCTTAGGTGAACGAACGCACAGCAGAGCAGTTTCAAGGAAACATTCCTCCTGAGATTTAGACGAAGTTTCCTGCTGTTCAGTACGTATGCCGGCATTGGGCTGGAAATACCGGTTTTGGGATTCTTCACAGAAAGGGTTTGCAAACCGCTGAATCCACACGTGAGTTTAACTCTGTCAGTTGAATGCACACATTGACAACAATTCAGTTAGGTAGCTACGTTTTGGTTTTAGAAGCAGATATTTCTCGGTACAGCCTATGGTCCCATTCACTCGGGAACATCCCAACGCAGCTCCTAGAAGAAACGTGTTTCTGACTCGCTGAATCTCAACATAGATTCAACTCTCTTAGGTGAACGAACGCACAGAAGAGCAGTTTCAAGCAAACCTTTCTCCTGAGTTTTAGACGAAGTTTCCTGCTGTTTAGTACGTATGCCGGCATTGGGCTGGAAATACCGGTTTTGGGATTCTGCACAGAAAGGGTTTGCCAACCGCTGAATCCACACGTAAGTTTAACTCTGTCAGTTGAATGCACACAATGACAACCATTCAGTTAGGTAGCTCCGTTTTGGTTTTAGAAGCAGATATTTCTCGGTACAACCTATGGTCCCATTCACTCGGGAACATCCCAACGCAGCTCCTAGAGGAAACGTGTTTCTGACTCGCTGAATCTCAACATAGATTCAACTCTCTTAGGTGAACGAACGCACAGCAGAACAGTTTCAAGGAAACGTTTCTCCTGAGTTTTAGACGAAGTTTCCTGCTGTTTAGTACGTATGCCGGCATTGGGCTGGAAATACCGGTTTTGGGATTCTGCACAGAAAGGGTTTGCAAACCGCTGAATCCACACGTGAGTTTAACTCTGTCAGTTGAATGCACACATTGACAACCATTCAGTTAGTTAGCTCCGTTTTGGTTTTAGAAGCAGATATTTCTCGGTACAGCCTATGGTCCCATTCACTCGGGAACATCCCAACGCAGCTCCTAGAAGAAACGTGTTTCTGACTCGCTGAATCTCAACATAGATTCAACTCTCTTAGGTGAACGAACGCACAGAAGAGCAGTTTCAAGGAAACGTTTCTCCTGGGTTTTAGACGAAGTTTACTGCGGTTTAGTACGCAAGCCGGCATTGGGCTGGAAATACCGGTTTTGGGATTCTGCACAGAAAGGGTTTGCAAACCGCTGAATCCACACGTGAGTTTAACTCTGTCAGTTGAATGCACACATTGACAACCATTCAGTTAGGTAGCTCCGTTTTGGTTTTAGAAGCAGATATTTCTCGGTACACCCTGTGGTCCCATTCACTCGGGAACATCCCAACGCAGCTCCTAGAAGAAACGTGTTTCTGACTCGCTGAATCTCAACATAGATTCAACTCTCTTAGGTGAACGAACGCACAGCAGAGCAGTTTCAAGGAAACGTTTCTCCTGAGTTTTAGACGAAGTTTACTGCGGTATAGTACGCATGCTGGCATTGGGCTGGAAATACCGGTTTTGGGATTCTGCACAGAAAGGGTTTGCCAACCGCTGAATCCACACGTGAGTTTAACTCTGTCAGTTGAATGCACACACTGGCAACCATTCAGTTAGATAGCTCCGTTTTGGTTTTAGAAGTAGATATTTCTCTGTACATCCTATGGTCCCATTCACTCGGGAATATCCCAACGCAGCTCCTAGAAGAAACGTGTTTCTGACTCGCTGAATCTCAACAAAGATTCAACTCTCTTAGGTGAACGAACGCACAGCAGAGCGGTTTCAAGGAAACGTTTCTCCTGGGTTTTAGACGAAGTTTACTGCTGTTTAGTACGTATGCCGGCATTGGGCTGGAAATACCGGTTTTGGGATTCTGCACAGAATGTGTTTGCAAACCGCTGAATCCACACGTGAGTTTAACTCTGTCAGTTGAATGCACACATTGACAACCATTCAGTTAGGTAGCTCCGTTTTGGTTTTAGAAGCAGATATTTCTCGGTACAGCCTATCGTCCCATTCACTCGGGAATATCCCAACGCAGCTCCTAGAAGAATGTGTTTCTGACTCTCTGAATCTCAACATAGATTCAACTCTCTTAGGTGAACGAACGCACAGCAGAGCAGTTTCAAGGAAACCTTTCTCCTGAGTTTTAGACGAAGTTTCCTGCTGTTTAGTACGTATGCCGGCATTGGGCTGGAAATACCAGTTTTGGGATTCTGCACAGAAAGGGTTTGCAAACCACTGAATCCACACGTGAGTTTAACTCTGTCAGTTGAATGCACACATTGACAACCATTCAGTTAGGTAGCTCCGTTTTGGTTTTAGAAGCAGATATTTCTCGGTACAGCCTATGGACCCATTCACTCGGGAACATCCCAACGCAGCTCCTAGAAGAAACGTGTTTCTGACTCGCTGAATCTCAACATAGATTCAACTCCCTTAGGTGAACGAACTCACAGCAGAGCAGTTTCAAGGAAACGTTTCTCCTGAGTTTTAGACGAAGTTTCCTGCTGTTTAGTACGTATGCCGGCATTGGGCTGGAAATACCGGTTTTGGGATTCTGCACAGAAAGGGTTTGCAAACCGCTGAATCCGCAAGTGAGTTTAACTCTGTCAGCTGAATGCACACATTGACAACCATTCAGTTAGATAGCTCCGTTTTGGTTTTAGAAGCAGATATTTCTCTGTACAGCCTTTGGTACCATTCACTCGGGAATATCCCAAGGCAGCTCCTAGAAAAAACGTGTTTCTGACTCGCTGAATCTCAACATAGATTCAACTCTCTTAGGTGAACGAACGCACAGCAGAGCAGTTTCAAGGAAACATTCCTCCTGAGTTTTAGACGAAGTTTCCTGCTGTTCAGTACGTATGCCGGCATTGGGCTGGAAATACCGGTTTTGGGATTCTTCACAGAAAGGGTTTGCAAACCGCTGAATCCACACGTGAGTTTAACTCTGTCAGTTGAATGCACACATTGACAACAATTCAGTTAGGTAGCTACGTTTTGGTTTTAGAAGCAGATATTTCTCGGTACAGCCTATGGTCCCATTCACTCGGGAACATCCCAACGCAGCTCCTAGAAGAAACGTGTTTCTGACTCGCTGAATCTCAACATAGATTCAACTCTCTTAGGTGAACGAACGCACAGCAGAGCAGTTTCAAGGAAACGTTTCTCCTGAGTTTTAGACGAAGTTTACTGCGGTTTAGTACGCATGCTGGCATTGGGCTGGAAATACCGGTTTTGGGATTCTGCACAGAAAGGGTTTGCCAATCGCTGAATCCACACGTGAGTTTAACTCTGTCAGTTGAATGCACACACTGGCAACCATTCAGTTAGATAGCTCCGTTTTGGTTTTAGAAGCAGATATTTCTCTGTACAGCCTATGGTACCAGTCACTCGGGAATATCCCAAGGCATCTCCTAGAAGAAACGTGTTTCTGACTCGCTGAATCTCAACATAGATTCAACTCTCTTAGGTGAACGAACGCACACCAGAGCAGTTTCAAGGAAATATTCCTCCTGAGTTTTAGACGAAGTTTCCTGCTGTTTAGTATGTATGCCGGCATTGGGCTGGAAATACCGGTTTTGGGATTCTGCACAGAATGTGTTTGCAAACCGCTGAATCCACACGTGAGTTTAACTCTGTCAGTTGAATGCACACATTGACAACCATTCAGTTAGGTAGCTCCGTTTTGGTTTTAGAAGCAGATATTTCTCGGTACAGCCTATGGTCCCATTCACTCGGGAACATCCCAACGCAGCTCCTAGAAGAAACGTGTTTCTGACTCGCTGAATCTCAACATAGATCAACTCTCTTAGGTGAACGAACGCACAGAAGAGCAGTTTCAAGCAAACATTTCTCCTGAGTTTTAGACGAAGTTTACTGCTGTTTAGTACGTATGCCGGCATTGGGCTGGAAATACCGGTTTTGGGATTCTGCACAGAAACTGTTTGCCAACCGCTGAATCCACACGTGAGTTTTACTCTCTCAGTTGAATGCACACATTGACAAACATTCAGTTAGATAGCTCCGTTTTGGTTTTAGAAGCAGATATTTCTCTGTACATCCTATGGTCCCATTCACTCGGGAATATCCCAACGCAGCTCCTAGAAGAATGTGTTTCTGACTCTCTGAATCTCAACATAGATTCAACTCTCTTAGGTGAACGAACGCACAGCAGAGCAGTTTCAAGGAAACGTTTCTCCTGAGTTTTAGACGAAGTTTCCTGCTGTTTAGTACGTATGCCGGCATTGGGCTGGAAATACCAGTTTTGGGATTCTGCACAGAAAGGGTTTGCAAACCACTGAATCCACACGTGAGTTTAACTCTGTCAGTTGAATGCACACATTGACAACCATTCAGTTAGGTAGCTCCGTTTTGGTTTTAGAAGCAGATATTTCTCGGTACAGCCTATGGACCCATTCACTCGGGAACATCCCAACGCAGCTCCTAGAAGAAACGTGTTTCTGACTCGCTGAATCTCAACATAGATTCAACTCCCTTAGGTGAACGAACGCACAGCAGAGCAGTTTCAAGGAAACGTTTCTCCTGAGTTTAAGACGAAGTTTCCTGCTGTTTAGTACGTATGCCGGCATTGGGCTGGAAATACCGGTTTTGGGATTCTGCACAGAAAGGGTTTGCAAACCGCTGAATCCACACGTGAGTTTAACTCTGTCAGTTGAATGCACACATTGGCAACCATTCAGTTAGGTAGCTCCGTTTTGGTTTTAGAAGCAGGTATTTCTCTGTACAGCCTATGGTCCCATTCACTCGGGAATATCCCAACGCAGCTCCTAGAAGAAACGTGTTTCTGACTCGCTGAATCTCAACATAGATTCAACTCTCTTAGGTGAACGAACGCACAGAAGAGCAGTTTCAGGGAAACGTTTCTCCTGAGTTTTAGAGGAAGTTTACTGCTGTTTGGTACGTATGCCGGCATTGGGCTGGAAATACCGGTTTTGGGATTCTGCACAGAAAGTGTTTGCCAACTGCTGAATCCACACGTGAGTTTAACTCTGTCAGTTGAATGCACACATTGACAACCATTCAGTTAGATAGCTCCGTTTTGGTTTTAGAAGCAGATATTTCTCTGTACAGCCTATGGTCCCATTCACTCAAGAATATCCCAAGGCATCTCCTAGAAGAAACGTGTTTCTGACTCGCTGAATCTCAACATAGATTCAACTCTCTTAGGTGAACGAACGCACAGAAGAGCAGTTTCAAGCAAACCTTTCTCCTGAGTTTTAGACGAAGTTTATTGCTGTTTAGTACGTTTGCCGGCATTGGGCTGGAAATACCGGTTTTGGGATTCTGCACAGAAAGTGTTTGCCAACCGCTGAATCCACACGTGAGTTTTACTCTGTTAGTTGAATGCACACATTGACAAACATTCAGTTAGATAGCTCGGTTTTGGTTTTAGGAGCAGATATTTCTCTGTACATCCTATGGTCCCATTCACTCGGGAATATCCCAACGCAGCTCCTAGAAGAAAGTGTTTCTGACTCTCTGAATCTCAACATAGATTCAACTCTCTTAGGTGAACGAACGCACAGCAGAGCAGTTTCAAGGAAACGTTTCTCCTGAGTTTTAGACGAAGTTTCCTGCTGTTTAGTACGTATGCCGGCATTGGGCTGGAAATACCGGTTTTGGGGTTCTGCACAGAAAGGGTTTGCAAACCACTGAATCCACACGTGAGTTTAACTCTGTCAGTTGAATGCACACATTGACAACCATTCAGTTAGGTAGCTCCGTTTTGGTTTTAGAAGCAGATATTTCTGGGTACAGCCTATAGTCCCATTCACTCGGGAACATCCCAACGCAGCTCCTAGAAGAAACGTGTTTCTGACTCGCTGAATCTCAACATAGATTCAACTCTCTTAGGTGAACGAACGCACAGCAGAGCAGTTTCAAGGAAACGTTTCTCCTGAGTTTTAGACGAAGTTTCCTGCTGTTTAGTACGTATGCCGGCATTGGGCTGGAAATACCGGTTTTGGGATTCTGCACAGAAAGGGTTTGCCAACCGCTGAATCCACACGTGAGTTTTACTCTGTCAGTTGAATGCACACATTGACAACCATTCAGTTAGGTAGCTCAGTTTTGGTTTTAGAAGCAGATATTTCTCGGTACAACCTATGGTCCCATTTACTCGGGAACATCCCAACGCAGCTCCTAGAAGAAACGTGTTTCTGACTCGCTGAATCTCTACATAGATTCAACTCTCTTAGGTGAACGAACGCACAGAAGAGCAGTTTCAAGGAAACGTTTCTCCTGGGTTTTAGACGAAGTTTACTGCTGTTTAGTACGCATGCCGGCATTGGGCTGGAAATACCGGTTTTGGGATTCTGCACAGAAAGGGTTTGCAAACCGCTGAATCCACACGTGAGTTTAACTCTGTCAGTTGAATGCACACATTGACAACCATTCAGTTAGATAGCTCCGTTTTGGTTTTAGAAGCAGATATTTCTCTGTACAGCCTATGGTCCCATTCACTCGGGAATATCCCAACGCAGCTCCTAGAAGAAAGTGTTTCTGACTCGCTGAATCTCAACATACATTCAACTCTCTTAGGTGAACGAACGCACAGCAAAGCAGTTTCAAGGAAACGTTTCTCCTGGGTTTTAGACGAAGTTTACTGCTGTATAGTACGTATGCTGGCATTGGGCTGGAAATACCGGTTTTGGGATTCTGCATAGAAAGGGTTTGCCAACCGCCGAAACCACACGTGAGTTTAATTCTGTCAGTTGAATGCACACATTGACAACCATTCAGTTAGATAGCTCCGTTTTGGTTTTAGAAGCAGATATTTCTCTGTACAGCCTATGGTACCATTCACTCGGGAATATCCCAAGGCATCTCCTAGAAGAAACGTGTTTCAGACTCGCTGAATCTCAACATAGATTCAACTCTCTTAGATGAACGAACGCACACCAGAGCAGTTTCAAGGAAATATTCCTCCTGAGTTTTAGACGAAGTTTCCTGCTGTTTAGTATGTATGCCGGCATTGGGCTGGAAATACCGGTTTTGGGATTCTGCACAGAATGTGTTTGCAAACCGCTGAATCCACACGTGAGTTTAACTCTGTCAGTTGAATGCACACATTGACAACCATTCAGTTAGGTAGCTCCGTTTTGGTTTTAGAAGCAGATATTTCTCGGTACAGCCTATGGTCCCATTCACTCGGGAACATCCCAACGCAGCTCCTGGAAGAAACGTGTTTCTGACTCGCTGAATCTCAACATAGATTCAACTCTCTTAGGTGAACGAACGCACAGAAGAGCAGTTTCAAGCAAACCTTTCTCCTGAGTTTTAGACGAAGTTTACTGCTCTTTAGTACGTATGCCGGCATTGGGCTGGAAATACCGGTTTTGGGATTCTGCACAGAAAGTGTTTGCCAACCGCTGAATCCACACGTGAGTTTTACTCTGTCAGTTGAATGCACACATTGACAACCATTCAGTTAGGTAGCTCCGTTTTGGTTTTAGAAGCAGATATTTCTCGGTACAGCCTATGGTCCCATTTACTCGGGAACATCCCAACGCAGCTCCTAGAAGAAACGTGTTTCTGACTCGCTGAATCTCAACATAGATTCAACTCTCTTAGGTGAACGAACGCACACCAGAGCAGTTTCAAGGAAACGTTTCCCCTGGGTTTTAGACGAAGTTTACTGCGGTTTAGTACGCAAGCCGGCATTGGGTTGGAAATACCGGTTTTGGGATTCTGCACAGAAAGGGTTTGCAAACCGCTGAATCCACACGTGAGTTTAACTCTGTCAGTTGAATGCACACATTGACAACCATTCAGTTAGATAGCTCCGTTTTGGTTTTAGAAGCAGATATTTCTCTGTACAGTCTATGGTCCCATTCACTCGGGAATATCCCAACGCAGCTCCTAGAAGAAACGTGTTTCTGACTCGCTGAATCTCAACATAGATTCATCTCTCTTAGGTGAACGAACGCACAGCAGAGCAGTTTCAAGGAAACGTTTCTCCTGGGTTTTAGACGAAGTTTACTGCTGTTTAGTACGTATGCCGGCATTGGGCTGGAAATACCGGTTTTGGGATTCTGCATAGAAAGGGTTTGCCAACCGCCGAAACCACACGTGAGTTTAATTCTGTCAGTTGAATGCACACATTGACAACCATTCAGTTAGATATCTCCGTTTTGGTTTTAGAAGCAGATATTTCTCTGTACAGCCTATGGTACCATTCACTCGGGAATATCCCAAGGCATCTCCTAGAAGAAACGTGTTTCAGACTCGCTGAATCTCAACATAGATACAACTCTCTTAGGTGAACGAATGCACACCAGAGCAGTTTCAAGGAAATATTCCTCCTGAGTTTTAGACGAAGTTTCCTGCTGTTTAGTATGTATGCCGGCATTGGGCTGGAAATACCGGTTTTGGGATTCTGCACAGAAAGGGTTTGCAAACCGCTGAATCCACACGTGAGTTTAACTCTGTCAGTTGAATGCACACATTGACAACCATTCAGTTAGGTAGCTCCGTTTTGGTTTTAGAAGCAGATATTTCTCGGTACAGCCTATGGTCCCATTCACTCGGGAACATCCCAACGCAGCTCCTGGAAGAAACGTGTTTCTGACTCGCTGAATCTCAACATAGATTCAACTCTCTTAGGTGAACGAACGCACAGAAGAGCAGTTTCAAGCAAACCTTTCTCCTGAGTTTTAGACGAAGTTTACTGCTGTTTAGTACGTATGCCGGCATTGGGCTGGAAATACCGGTTTTGGGATTCTGCACAGAAAGTGTTTGCCAACCGCTGAATCCACACGTGAGTTTTACTCTGTCAGTTGAATGCACACATTGACAAACATTCAGTTAGATAGCTCGGTTTTGGTTTTAGGAGCAGATATTTCTCTGTACATCCTTTGGTCCCATTCACTCGGGAATATCCTAACGCAGCTCCTAGAAGAAAGTGTTTCTGACTCTCTGAATCTCAACATAGATTCAACTCTCTTAGGTGAACGAACGCACAGAAGAGCAGTTTCAAGGAAACGTTTCTCCTGAGTTTTAGACGAAGTTTCCTGCTGTTTAGTACGTATGCCGGCATTGGGCTGGAAATACCTGTTTTGGGATTCTGCACAGAAAGGGTTTGCAAACCACTGAATCCACACGTGAGTTAAACTCTGTCAGTTGAATGCACACATTGACAACCATTCAGTTAGGTAGCTCCGTTTTGGTTTTAGAAGCAGATATTTCTCGGTACAGCCTATGGTCCCATTCACTCGGGAACATCCCAACGCAGCTCCTAGAAGAAACGTGTTTCTGACTCGCTGAATCTCAACATAGATTCAACTCTCTTAGGTGAACGAACGCACAGAAGAGCAGTTTCAAGGAAACGTTTCTCCTGGGTTTTAGACGAAGTTTACTGCGGTTTAGTACGCAAGCCGGCATTGGGCTGGAAATACCGGTTTTGGGATTCTGCACAGAAAGGGTTTGCAAACCGCTGAATCCACACGTGAGTTTAACTCTGTCAGTTGAATGCACACATTGACAACCATTCAGTTAGGTAGCTCCGTTTTGGTTTTAGAAGCAGATATTTCTCGGTACACCCTGTGGTCCCATTCACTCGGGAACATCCCAACGCAGCTCCTAGAAGAAACGTGTTTCTTACTCGCTGAATCTCAACATAGATTCAACTCTCTTAGGTGAACGAACGCACAGCAGAGCAGTTTCAAGGAAACGTTTCTCCTGAGTTTTAGACGAAGTTTACTGCGATTTAGTACGCATGCTGGCATTGGGCTGGAAATACCGGTTTTGGGATTCTGCACAGAAAGGGTTTGCCAACCGCTGAATCCACACGTGAGTTTAACTCTGTCAGTTGAATGCACACACTGGCAACCATTCAGTTAGATAGCTCCGTTTTGGTTTTAGAAGTAGATATTTCTCTGTACAGCCTATGGTCCCATTCACTCGGGAATATCCCAACGCAGCTCCTAGAAGAAACGTGTTTCTGACTCGCTGAATCGCAACAAAGATTCAACTCTCTTAGGTGAACGAACGCACAGCAGAGCAGTTTCAAGGAAACGTTTCTCCTGGGTTTTAGACGAAGTTTACTGCTGTTTAGTACGTATGCCGGCATTGGGCTGGAAATACCGGTTTTGGGATTCTGCACAGAATGTGTTTGCAAACCGCTGAATCCACACGTGAGTTTAACTCTGTCAGTTGAATGCACACATTGACAACCATTCAGTTAGGTAGCTCCGTTTTGGTTTTAGAAGCAGATATTTCTCGGTACAGCCTATGGTCCCATTCACTCGGGAACATCCCAACGCAGCTCCTAGAAGAAACGTGTTTCTGACTCGCTGAATCTCAACATAGATTCAACTCTCTTAGGTGAACGAACGCACAGAAGAGCAGTTTCAAGCTAACCTTTCTCCTGAGTTTTAGACGAAGTTTACTGCTGTTTAGTACGTATGCCGGCATTGGGCTGGAAATACCGGTTTTGGGATTCTGCACAGAAACTGTTTGCAAACCGCTGAATCCACACGTGAGTTTTACTCTGTCAGTTGAATGCACACATTGACAACCATTCAGTTAGGTAGCTCCGTTTTGGTTTTAGAAGCAGATATTTCTCGGTACAGCCTATGGTCCCATTCACTGGGGAACATCCCAACGCAGCTCCTGGAAGAAACGTGTTTCTGACTCGCTGAATCTCAACATAGATTCAACTCTCTTAGGTGAACGAACGCACAGAAGAGCAGTTTCAAGGAAACGTTTCTCCTGGGTTTTAGACGAAGTTTACTGCGGTTTAGTACGCAAGCCGGCATTGGGTTGGAAATACCGGTTTTGGGATTCTGCACAGAAAGGGTTTGCCAACCGCTGAATCCACACGTGAGTTTAACTCTGTCAGTTGAATGCACACATTGACAACCATTCAGTTAGATAGCTCCGTTTTGGTTTTAGAAGCAGATATTTCTCTGTACAGTCTATGGTCCCATTCACTCGGGAATATCCCAACGCAGCTCCTAGAAGAAACGTGTTTCTGACTCGCTGAATCTCAACATAGATTCATCTCTCTTAGGTGAACGAACGCACAGCAGAGCAGTTTCAAGGAAACGTTTCTCCTGTGTTTTAGACGAAGTTTACTGCTGTTTAGTACGTATGCCGGCATTGGGCTGGAAATACCGGTTTTGGGATTCTGCATAGAAAGGGTTTGCCAACCGCCGAAACCACACGTGAGTTTAATTCTGTCAGTTGAATGCACACATTGACAACCATTCAGTTAGATAGCTCCGTTTTGGTTTTAGAAGCAGATATTTCTCTGTACAGCCTATGGTACCATTCACTCGGGAATATCCCAAGGCATCTCCTAGAAGAAACGTGTTTCAGACTCGCTGAATCTCAACATAGATACAACTCTCTTAGGTGAACGAACGCACACCAGAGCAGTTTCAAGGAAATATTCCTCCTGAGTTTTAGACGAAGTTTCCTGCTGTTTAGTATGTATGCCGGCATTGGGCTGGAAATACCGGTTTTGGGATTCTGCACAGAAAGGGTTTGCAAACCGCTGAATCCTCACGTGAGTTTAACTCTGTCAGTTGAATGCACACATTGACAACCATTCAGTTAGGTAGCTCCGTTTTGGTTTTAGAAGCAGATATTTCTCGGTACAGCCTATGGTCCCATTCACTCGGGAACATCCCAACGCAGCTCCTGGAAGAAACGTGTTTCTGACTCGCTGAATCTCAACATAGATTCAACTCTCTTAGGTGAACGAACGCACAGAAGAGCAGTTTCAAGCAAACCTTTCTCCTGAGTTTTAGACGAAGTTTACTGCTGTTTAGTACGTATGCCGGCATTGGGCTGGAAATACCGGTTTTGGGATTCTGCACAGAAAGTGTTTGCCAACCGCTGAATCCACACGTGAGTTTTACTCTGTCAGTTGAATGCACACATTGACAAACATTCAGTTAGATAGCTCGGTTTTGGTTTTAGGAGCAGATATTTCTCTGTACATCCTTTGGTCCCATTCACTCGGGAATATCCTAACGCAGCTCCTAGAAGAAAGTGTTTCTGACTCTCTGAATCTCAACATAGATTCAACTCTCTTAGGTGAACGAACGCACAGCAGAGCAGTTTCAAGGAAACGTTTCTCCTGAGTTTTAGACGAAGTTTCCTGCTGTTTAGTACGTATGCCGGCATTGGGCTGGAAATACCTGTTTTGGGATTCTGCACAGAAAGGGTTTGCAAACCACTGAATCCACACGTGAGTTTAACTCTGTCAGTTGAATGCACACATTGACAACCATTCAGTTAGGTAGCTCCGTTTTGGTTTTAGAAGCAGATATTTCTGGGTACAGCCTATGGTCCCATTCACTCGGGAACATCCCAACGCAGCTCCTAGAGGAAACGTGTTTCTGACTCGCTGAATCTCAACATAGATTCAACTCTCTTAGGTGAACGAACGCACAGAAGAGCAGTTTCAAGGAAACGTTTCTCCTGGGTTTTAGACGAAGTTTACTGCGGTTTAGTACGCAAGCCGGCATTGGGCTGGAAATACCGGTTTTGGGATTCTGCACAGAAAGGGTTTGCAAACCGCTGAATCCACACGTGAGTTTAACTCTGTCAGTTGAATGCACACATTGACAACCATTCAGTTAGGTAGCTCCGTTTTGGTTTTAGAAGCAGATATTTCTCGGTACACCCTGTGGTCCCATTCACTCGGGAACATCCCAACGCAGCTCCTAGAAGAAACGTGTTTCTTACTCGCTGAATCTCAACATAGATTCAACTCTCTTAGGTGAACGAACGCACAGCAGAGCAGTTTCAAGGAAACGTTTCTCCTGAGTTTTAGACGAAGTTTACTGCGGTTTAGTACGCATGCTTGCATTGGGCTGGAAATACCGGTTTTGGGATTCTGCACAGAAAGGGTTTGCCAACCGCTGAATCCACACGTGAGTTTAACTCTGTCAGTTGAATGCACACACTGGCAACCATTCAGTTAGATAGCTCCGTTTTGGTTTTAGAAGTAGATATTTCTCTGTACAGCCTATGGTCCCATTCACTCGGGAATATCCCAACGCAGCTCCTAGAAGAAACGTGTTTCTGACTCGCTGAATCTCAACAAAGATTCAACTCTCTTAGGTGAACGAACGCACAGCAGAGCAGTTTCAAGGAAACGTTTCTCCTGGGTTTTAGACGAAGTTTCCTGCTGTTTAGTACGTATGCCGGCATTGGGCTGGAAATACCGGTTTTGGGATTCTGCACAGAATGTGTTTGCAAACCGCTGAATCCACACGTGAGTTTAACTCTGTCAGTTGAATGCACACATTGACAACCATTCAGTTAGGTAGCTCCGTTTTGGTTTTAGAAGCAGATATTTCTCGGTACAGCCTATGGTCCCATTCACTCGGGAACATCCCAACGCAGCTCCTAGAAGAAACGTGTTTCTGACTCGCTGAATCTCAACATAGATTCAACTCTCTTAGGTGAACGAACGCACAGAAGAGCAGTTTCAAGCTAACCTTTCTCCTGAGTTTTAGACGAAGTTTACTGCTGTTTAGTACGTATGCCGGCATTGGGCTGGAAATACCGGTTTTGGGATTCTGCACAGAAACTGTTTGCAAAAAGCTGAATCCACACGTGAGTTTTACTCTGTCAGTTGAATGCACACATTGACAAACATTCAGTTAGATAGCTCCGTTTTGGTTTTAGAAGCAGATATTTCTCTGTACATCCTATGGTCCCATTCACTCGGGAATATCCCAACGCAGCTCCTAGAAGAATGTGTTTCTGACTCTCTGAATCTCAACATAGATTCAACTCTCTTAGGTGAACGAACGCACAGCAGAGCAGTTTCAAGGAAACCTTTCTCCTGAGTTTTAGACGAAGTTTCCTGCTGTTTAGTACGTATGCCGGCATTGGGCTGGAAATACCAGTTTTGGGATTCTGCACAGAAAGGGTTTGCAAACCACTGAATCCACACGTGAGTTTAACTCTGTCAGTTGAATGCACACATTGACAACCATTCAGTTAGGTAGCTCCGTTTTGGTTTTAGAAGCAGATATTTCTCGGTACAGCCTATGGACCCATTCACTCGGGAACATCCCAACGCAGCTCCTAGAAGAAACGTGTTTCTGACTCGCTGAATCTCAACATAGATTCAACTCCCTTAGGTGAACGAACTCACAGCAGAGCAGTTTCAAGGAAACGTTTCTCCTGAGTTTTAGACGAAGTTTCCTGCTGTTTAGTACGTATGCCGGCATTGGGCTGGAAATACCGGTTTTGGGATTCTGCACAGAAAGGGTTTGCAAACCGCTGAATCCACACGTGAGTTTAACTCTGTCAGTTGAATGCACACATTGGCAACCATTCAGTTAGGTAGCTCCGTTTTGGTTTTAGAAGCAGATATTTCTCGGTACAGCCTATGGTCCCATTCACTCGGGAACATCCCATCGCAGCTCCTAGAAGAAACGTGTTTCTGACTCGCTGAATCTCAACATAGATTCAACTCTCTTAGGTGAACGAACGCACAGAAGAGCAGTTTCAAGGAAACGTTTCTCCTGGGTTTTAGACGAAGTTTACTGCGGTTTAGTACGCAAGCCGGCATTGGGCTGGAAATACCGGTTTTGGGATTCTGCACAGAAAGGGTTTGCAAACCGCTGAATCCACACGTGAGTTTAACTCTGTCAGTTGAATGCACACATTGACAACCATTCAGTTAGATAGCTCCGTTTTGGTTTTAGAAGCAGATATTTCTCTGTACAGCCTATGGTCCCATTCACTCGGGAATATCCCAACGCAGCTCCTAGAAGAAACGTGTTTCTGACTCGCTGAATCTGAACATAGATTCAACTCTCTTAGGTGAACGAACGCACAGCAAAGCAGTTTCAAGGAAACGTTTCTCCTGGGTTTTAGACGAAGTTTACTGCTGTTTAGTACGTATGCCGGCATTGGGCTGGAAATACCGGTTTTGGGATTCTGCACAGAAAGGGTTTGCCAACCGCCGAATCCGCACGTGAGTTTAACTCTGTCAGCTGAATGCACACATTGACAACCATTCAGTTAGATAGCTCCGTTTTGGTTTTAGAAGCAGATATTTCTCTGTACAGCCTTTGGTACCATTCACTCGGGAATATCCCAACGCAGCTCCTAGAAAAAACGTGTTTCTGACTCGCTGAATCTCAACATAGATTCAACTCTCTTAGGTGAACGAACGCACAGCAGAGCAGTTTCAAGGAAACATTCCTCCTGAGTTTTAGACGAAGTTTCCTGCTGTTCAGTACGTATGCCGGCATTGGGCTGGAAATACCGGTTTTGGGATTCTTCACAGAAAGGGTTTGCAAACCGCTGAATCCACACGTGAGTTTAACTCTGTCAGTTGAATGCACACATTGACAACAATTCAGTTAGGTAGCTACGTTTTGGTTTTAGAAGCAGATATTTCTCGGTACAGCCTATGGTCCCATTCACTCGGGAACATCCCAACGCAGCTCCTAGAAGAAACGTGTTTCTGACTCGCTGAATCTCAACATAGATTCAACTCTCTTAGGTGAACGAACGCACAGAAGAGCAGTTTCAAGCAAACCTTTCTCCTGAGTTTTAGACGAAGTTTCCTGCTGTTTAGTACGTATGCCGGCATTGGGCTGGAAATACCGGTTTTGGGATTCTGCACAGAAAGGGTTTGCCAACCGCTGAATCCACACGTGAGTTTAACTCTGTCAGTTGAATGCACACATTGACAACCATTCAGTTAGGTAGCTCCGTTTTGGTTTTAGAAGCAGATATTTCTCGGTACAACCTATGGTCCCATTCACTCGGGAACATCCCAACGCAGCTCCTAGAGGAAACGTGTTTCTGACTCGCTGAATCTCAACATAGATTCAACTCTCTTAGGTGAACGAACGCACAGCAGAACAGTTTCAAGGAAACGTTTCTCCTGAGTTTTAGACGAAGTTTCCTGCTGTTTAGTACGTATGCCGGCATTGGGCTGGAAATACCGGTTTTGGGATTCTGCACAGAAAGGGTTTGCAAACCGCTGAATCCACACGTGAGTTTAACTCTGTCAGTTGAATGCACACATTGACAACCATTCAGTTAGTTAGCTCCGTTTTGGTTTTAGAAGCAGATATTTCTCGGTACAGCCTATGGTCCCATTCACTCGGGAACATCCCAACGCAGCTCCTAGAAGAAACGTGTTTCTGACTCGCTGAATCTCAACATAGATTCAACTCTCTTAGGTGAACGAACGCACAGAAGAGCAGTTTCAAGGAAACGTTTCTCCTGGGTTTTAGACGAAGTTTACTGCGGTTTAGTACGCAAGCCGGCATTGGGCTGGAAATACCGGTTTTGGGATTCTGCACAGAAAGGGTTTGCAAACCGCTGAATCCACACGTGAGTTTAACTCTGTCAGTTGAATGCACACATTGACAACCATTCAGTTAGGTAGCTCCGTTTTGGTTTTAGAAGCAGATATTTCTCGGTACACCCTGTGGTCCCATTCACTCGGGAACATCCCAACGCAGCTCCTAGAAGAAACGTGTTTCTGACTCGCTGAATCTCAACATAGATTCAACTCTCTTAGGTGAACGAACGCACAGCAGAGCAGTTTCAAGGAAACGTTTCTCCTGAGTTTTAGACGAAGTTTACTGCGGTTTAGTACGCATGCTGGCATTGGGCTGGAAATACCGGTTTTGGGATTCTGCACAGAAAGGGTTTGCCAACCGCTGAATCCACACGTGAGTTTAACTCTGTCAGTTGAATGCACACACTGGCAACCATTCAGTTAGATAGCTCCGTTCTGGTTTTAGAAGTAGATATTTCTCTGTACAGCCTATGGTCCCATTCACTCGGGAATATCCCAACGCAGCTCCTAGAAGAAACGTGTTTCTGACTCGCTGAATCTCAACAAAGATTCAACTCTCTTAGGTGAACGAACGCACAGCAGAGCAGTTTCAAGGAAACGTTTCTCCTGGGTTTTAGACGAAGTTTACTGCTGTTTAGTACGTATGCCGGCATTGGGCTGGAAATACCGGTTTTGGGATTCTGCACAGAAAGGGTTTGCAAACCGCTGAATCCACACGTGAGTTTAACTCTGTCAGTTGAATGCACACATTGACAACCATTCAGTTAGTTAGCTCCGTTTTGGTTTTAGAAGCAGATATTTCTCGGTACAGCCTATGGTCCCATTCACTCGGGAACATCCCAACGCAGCTCCTAGAAGAAACGTGTTTCTGACTCGCTGAATCTCAACATAGATTCAACTCTCTTAGGTGAACGAACGCACAGAAGAGCAGTTTCAAGGAAACGTTTCTCCTGGGTTTTAGACGAAGTTTACTGCGGTTTAGTACGCAAGCCGGCATTGGGCTGGAAATACCGGTTTTGGGATTCTGCACAGAAAGGGTTTGCAAACCGCTGAATCCACACGTGAGTTTAACTCTGTCAGTTGAATGCACACATTGACAACCATTCAGTTAGGTAGCTCCGTTTTGGTTTTAGAAGCAGATATTTCTCGGTACACCCTCTGGTCCCATTCACTCGGGAACATCCCAACGCAGCTCCTAGAAGAAACGTGTTTCTGACTCGCTGAATCTCAACATAGATTCAACTCTCTTAGGTGAACGAACGCACAGCAGAGCAGTTTCAAGGAAACGTTTCTCCTGAGTTTTAGACGAAGTTTACTGCGGTTTAGTACGCATGCTGGCATTGGGCTGGAAATACCGGTTTTGGGATTCTGCACAGAAAGGGTTTGCCAACCGATGAATCCACACGTGAGTTTAACTCTGTCAGTTGAATGCACACACTGGCAACCATTCAGTTAGATAGCTCCGTTTTGGTTTTAGAAGTAGATATTTCTCTGTACAGCCTATGGTCCCATTCACTCGGGAATATCCCAACGCAGCTCCTAGAAGAAACGTGTTTCTGACTCGCTGAATCTCAACAAAGATTCAACTCTCTTAGGTGAACGAACGCACAGCAGAGCAGTTTCAAGGAAACGTTTCTCCTGGGTTTTAGACGAAGTTTACTGCTGTTTAGTACGTATGCCGGCATTGGGCTGGAAATACCGGTTTTGGGATTCTGCACAGAATGTGTTTGCAAACCGCTGAATCCACACGTGAGTTTAACTCTGTCAGTTGAATGCACACATTGACAACCATTCAGTTAGGTAGCTCCGTTTTGGTTTTAGAAGCAGATATTTCTCGGTACAGCCTATGGTCCCATTCACTCGGGAACATCCCAACGCAGCTCCTAGAAGAAACGTGTTTCTGACTCGCTGAATCTCAACATAGATTCAACTCTCTTAGGTGAACGAACGCACAGAAGAGCAGTTTCAAGCAAACCTTTCTCCTGAGTTTTAGACGAAGTTTACTGCTGTTTAGTACGTATGCCGGCATTGGGCTGGAAATACCGGTTTTGGGATTCTGCACAGAAACTGTTTGCAAACCGCTGAATCCACACGTGAGTTTTACTCTGTCAGTTGAATGCACACATTGACAAACATTCAGTTAGATAGCTCCGTTTTGGTTTTAGAAGCAGATATTTCTCTGTACATCCTATGGTCCCATTCACTCGGGAATATCCCAACGCAGCTCCTAGAAGAATGTGTTTCTGACTCTCTGAATCTCAACATAGATTCAACTCTCTTAGGTGAACGAACGCACAGCAGAGCAGTTTCAAGGAAACCTTTCTCCTGAGTTTTAGACGAAGTTTCCTGCTGTTTAGTACGTATGCCGGCATTGGGCTGGAAATACCAGTTTTGGGATTCTGCACAGAAAGGGTTTGCCAACCGCCGAATCCACACGTGAGTTTAACTCTGTCAGTTGAATGCACACATTGACAACCATTCAGTTAGGTAGCTCCGTTTTGGTTTTAGAAGCAGATATTTCTCGGTACAGCCTATGGACCCATTCACTCGGGAACATCCCAACGCAGCTCCTAGAAGAAACGTGTTTCTGACTCGCTGAATCTCAACATAGATTCAACTCCCTTAGGTGAACGAACTCACAGCAGAGCAGTTTCAAGGAAACGTTTCTCCTGAGTTTTAGACGAAGTTTCCTGCTGTTTAGTACGTATGCCGGCATTGGGCTGGAAATACCGGTTTTGGGATTCTGCACAGAAAGGGTTTGCAAACCGCTGAATCCGCACGTGAGTTTAACTCTGTCAGCTGAATGCACACATTGACAACCATTCAGTTAGATAGCTCCGTTTTGGTTTTAGAAGCAGATATTTCTCTGTACAGCCTTTGGTACCATTCACTCGGGAATATCCCAAGGCAGCTCCTAGAAAAAACGTGTTTCTGACTCGCTGAATCTCAACATAGATTCAACTCTCTTAGGTGAACGAACGCACAGCAGAGCAGTTTCAAGGAAACATTCCTCCTGAGTTTTAGACGAAGTTTCCTGCTGTTCAGTACGTATGCCGGCATTGGGCTGGAAATACCGGTTTTGGGATTCTTCACAGAAAGGGTTTGCAAACCGCTGAATCCACACGTGAGTTTAACTCTGTCAGTTGAATGCACACATTGACAACAATTCAGTTAGGTAGCTACGTTTTGGTTTTAGAAGCAGATATTTCTCGGTACAGCCTATGGTCCCATTCACTCGGGAACATCCCAACGCAGCTCCTAGAAGAAACGTGTTTCTGACTCGCTGAATCTCAACATAGATTCAACTCTCTTAGGTGAACGAACGCGCAGCAGAGCAGTTTCAAGCAAACCTTTCTCCTGAGTTTTAGACGAAGTTTCCTGCTGTTTAGTACGTATGCCGGCATTGGGCTGGAAATACCGGTTTTGGGATTCTGCACAGAAAGTGTTTGCCAACCGCTGAATCCACACGTGAGTTTTACTCTGTCAGTTGAATGCACACATTGACAAACATTCAGTTAGGTAGCTCCGTTTTGGTTTTAGAAGCAGATATTTCTCGGTACAGCCTATGGTCCCATTTACTCGGGAACATCCCAACGCAGCTCCTAGAAGAAACGTGTTTCTGACTCGCTGAATCTCAACATAGATTCAACTCTCTTAGGTGAACGAACGCACAGCAGAGCAGTTTCAAGGAAACGTTTCTCCTGGGTTTTAGACGAAGTTTACTGCGGTTTAGTACGCAAGCCGGCATTGGGTTGGAAATACCGGTTTTGGGATTCTGCACAGAAAGGGTTTGCCAACCGCTGAATCCACACGTGAGTTTAACTCTGTCAGTTGAATGCACACATTGACAACCATTCAGTTAGATAGCTCCGTTTTGGTTTTAGAAGCAGATATTTCTCTGTACAGTCTATGGTCCCATTCACTCGGGAATATCCCAACGCAGCTCCTAGAAGAAACGTGTTTCTGACTCGCTGAATCTCAACATAGATTCAACTCTCTTAGGTGAACGAACGCACAGCAGAGCAGTTTCAAGGAAACGTTTCTCCTGAGTTTTAGACGAAGTTTCCTGCTGTTTAGTACGTATGCCGGCATTGGGCTGGAAATACCGGTTTTGGGATTCTGCACAGAAAGTGTTTGCAAACCGCTGAATCCACACGTGAGTTAAACTCTGTCAGTTGAATGCACACATTGACAACCATTCAGTTAGGTAGCTCCGTTTTGGTTTAGAAGCAGATATTTCTCGGTACACACTGTGGTCCCATTCACTCGGGAACATCCCAACGCAGCTCCTAGAAGAAACGTGTTTCTGACTCGCTGAATCTCAACATAGATTCAACTCTCTTAGGTGAACGAACGCACAGAAGAGCAGTTTCAAGGAAACGTTTCTCCTGAGTTTTAGACGAAGTTTACTGCGGTTTAGTACGCATGCTGGCATTGGGCTGGAAATACCGGTTTTGGGATTCTGCACAGAAAGGGTTTGCCAATCGCTGAATCCACACGTGAGTTTAACTCTGTCAGTTGAATGCACACACTGGCAACCATTCAGTTAGATAGCTCCGTTTTGGTTTTAGAAGCAGATATTTCTCTTTACAGCCTATGGTACCAGTCACTCGGGAATATCCCAAGGCATCTCCTAGAAGAAACGTGTTTCTGACTCGCTGAATCTCAACATAGATTCAACTCTCTTAGGTGAACGAACGCACACCAGAGCAGTTTCAAGGAAATATTCCTCCTGAGTTTTAGACGAAGTTTCCTGCTGTTTAGTATGTATGCCGGCATTGGGCTGGAAATACCGGTTTTGGGATTCTGCACAGAATGTGTTTGCAAACCGCTGAATCCACACGTGAGTTTAACTCTGTCAGTTGAATGCACACATTGACAACCATTCAGTTAGGTAGCTCCGTTTTGGTTTTAGAAGCAGATATTTCTCGGTACAGCCTATGGTCCCATTCACTCGGGAACATCCCAACGCAGCTCCTAGAAGAAACGTGTTTCTGACTCGCTGAATCTCAACATAGATCAACTCTCTTAGGTGAACGAACGCACAGAAGAGCAGTTTCAAGCAAACATTTCTCCTGAGTTTTAGACGAAGTTTACTGCTGTTTAGTACGTATGCCGGCATTGGGCTGGAAATACCGGTTTTGGGATTCTGCACAGAAAGTGTTTGCCAACCGCTGAATCCACACGTGAGTTTTACTCTCTCAGTTGAATGCACACATTGACAAACATTCAGTTAGGTAGCTCCGTTTTGGTTTTAGAAGCAGATATTTCTCGGTACAGCCTATGGACCCATTCACTCGGGAACATCCCAACGCAGCTCCTAGAAGAAACGTGTTTCTGACTCGCTGAATCTCAACATAGATTCAACTCCCTTAGGTGAACGAACGCACAGCAGAGCAGTTTCAAGGAAACGTTTCTCCTGAGTTTAAGACGAAGTTTCCTGCTGTTTAGTACGTATGCCGGCATTGGGCTGGAAATACCGGTTTTGGGATTCTGCACAGAAAGGGTTTGCAAACCGCTGAATCCACACGTGAGTTTAACTCTGTCAGTTGAATGCACACATTGGCAACCATTCAGTTAGGTAGCTCCGTTTTGGTTTTAGAAGCAGGTATTTCTCTGTACAGCCTATGGTCCCATTCACTCGGGAATATCCCAACGCAGCTCCTAGAAGAAACGTGTTTCTGACTCGCTGAATCTCAACATAGATTCAACTCTCTTAGGTGAACGAACGCACAGAAGAGCAGTTTCAAGGAAACGTTTCTCCTGAGTTTTAGAGGAAGTTTACTGCTGTTTGGTACGTATGCCGGCATTGGGCTGGAAATACCGGTTTTGGGATTCTGCACAGAAAGGGTTTGCCAACTGCTGAATCCACACGTGAGTTTAACTCTGTCAGTTGAATGCACACATTGACAACCATTCAGTTAGATAGCTCCGTTTTGGTTTTAGAAGCAGATATTTCTCTGTACAGCCTATGGTCCCATTCACTCAAGAATATCCCAACGCATCTCCTAGAAGAAACGTGTTTCTGAATCGCTGAATCTCAAAATAGATTCACCTCTCTTAGGTGAAGGAACGCACAGCAGAGCAGTTTCAAGGAAACGTTTCTCCTGAGTTTTAGACGAAGTTAACTGCGGTTTAGTACGCATGCCGGCATTGGGCTGGAAATACCGGTTTTGGGATTCTGCACAGAAAGGGTTTGCAAACCGCTGAATCCACACGTGAGTTTAACTCTGTCAGTTGCATGCACACTTTGGCAACCATTCAGTTAGGTAGCTCCGTTTTGGTTTTAGAAGCAGATATTTCTCGGTACAGCCTATGGTCCCATTCACTCGGGAACATCCCAACGCAGCTCCTAGAAGAAACGTGTTTCTGACTCGCTGAATCTCAACATAGATTCAACTCTCTTAGGTGAACGAACGCACAGCAGAGCAGTTTCAAGGAAACGTTTCTCCTGGGTTTTAGACGAAGTTTACTGCGGTTTAGTACGCAAGCCGGCATTGGGCTGGAAATACCGGTTTTGGGATTCTGCACAGAAAGGGTTTGCAAACCGCTGAATCCACACGTGAGTTTAACTCTGTCAGTTGAATGCACACATTGACAACCATTCAGTTAGATAGCTCCGTTTTGGTTTTAGAAGCAGATATTTCTCTGTACAGCCTATGGTCCCATTCACTCGGGAATATCCCAACGCAGCTCCTAGAAGAAACGTGTTTCTGACTCGCTGAATCTCAACATAGATTCAACTCTCTTAGGTGAACGAACGCACAGCAAAGCAGTTTCAAGGAAACGTTTCTCCTGGGTTTTAGACGAAGTTTACTGCAGTTTAGTACGTATGCCGGCATTGGGCTGGAAATACCGGTTTTGGGATTCTGCACAGAAAGGGTTTGCCAACCGCCGAATCCACACGTGAGTTTAACTCTGTCAGCTGAATGCACACATTGACAACCATTCAGTTAGATAGCTCCGTTTTGGTTTTAGAAGCAGATATTTCTCTGTACAGCCTTTGGTGCCATTCACTCGGGAATATCCCAAGGCAGCTCCTAGAAAAAACGTGTTTCTGACTCGCTGAATCTCAACATAGATTCAACTCTCTTAGGTGAACGAACGCACAGCAGAGCAGTTTCAAGGAAACATTCCTCCTGAGTTTTAGACGAAGCTTCCTGCTGTTCAGTACGTATGCCGGCATTGGGCTGGACATACCGGTTTTGGGATTCTTCACAGAAAGGGTTTGCAAACCGCTGAATCCACACCTGAGTTTAACTCTGTCAGTTGAATGCACACATTGACAACAATTCAGTTAGGTAGCTACGTTTTGGTTTTAGAAGCAGATATTTCTCGGTACAGCCTATGGTCCCATTCACTCGGGAACATCCCAACGCAGCTCCTAGAAGAAACGTGTTTCTGACTCGCTGAATCTCAACATAGATTCAACTTTCTTAGGTGAACGAACGCACAGAAGAGCAGTTTCAAGCAAACCTTTCTCCTGAGTTTTAGACGAAGTTTACTGCTGTTTAGTACGTATGCCGGCATTGGGCTGGAAATACCGGTTTTGGGATTCTGCACAGAAACTGTTTGCCAACCGCTGAATCCACACGTGAGTTTTACTCTGTCAGTTGAATGCACACATTGACAACCATTCAGTTAGGTAGCTCCGTTTTGGTTTTAGAAGCAGATATTTCTCGGTACAGCCTATGGTCCCATTCACTCGGGAAGATCCCAACGCAGCTCCTAGAAGAAACGTGTTTCTGACTCTCTGAATCTCAACATAGATTCAACTCTCTTAGGTGAACGAACGCACAGCAGAGCAGTTTCAAGGAAACGTTTCTCCTGAGTATTAGACGAAGTTTACTGCTGTTTAGTACGTATGCCGGCATTTGACTGGAAATACCGGTTTTGGGATTCTGCACAGAAAGGGTTTGCAAACCGCTGAATCCACACGTGAGTTTAACACTGTCAGTTGAATGCACACATTGACAACCATTCAGTTAGGTAGCTCCGTTTTGGTTTTAGAAGCAGATATTTCTCGGTACAGCCTATGGTCCCATTTACTCGGGAACATCCCAACGCAGCTCCTAGAAGAAACGTGTTTCTGACTCGCTGAATCTCAACATAGATTCAACTCTCTTAGGGGAACGAACGCACAGAAGAGCAGTTTCAAGGAAACGTTTCTCCTGGGTTTTAGACGAAGTTTACTGCGGTTTAGTACGCAAGCCGTCATTGGGTTGGAAATACCGGTTTTGGGATTCTGCACAGAAAGGATTTGCCAACCGCTGAATCCACACGTGAGTTTAACTCTGTCAGTTGAATGCACACATTGACAACCAATCAGTTAGATAGCTCCGTTTTGGTTTTAGAAGCAGATATTTCTCTGTACAGCCTATGGTCCCATTCACTCGGGAATATCCCAACGCAGCTCCTAGAAGAAACGTGTTTCTGACTCGCTGAATCTCAACATAGATTCAACTCTCTTAGGTGAACGAACGCACAGCAGAGCAGTTTCAAGGAAACGTTTCTCCTGGGTTTTAGACGAAGTTTACTGCTGTTTAGTACGTATGCCGGCATTGGGCTGGAAATACCGGTTTTGGGATTCTGCACAGAAAGGGTTTGCCAACCGCAGAATCCACACGTGAGTTTAACTCTGTCAGTTGAATGCACACATTGACAACCATTCAGTTAGATAGCTCCGTTTTGGTTTTAGAAGCAGATATTTCTCTGTACAGCCTATGGTACCATTCACTCGGGAATATCCCAAGGCATCTCCTAGAAGAAACGTGTTTCTGACTCGCTGAATCTCAACATAGATTCAACTCTCTTAGGTGAACGAACGCACAGAAGAGCAGTTTCAAGCAAACCTTTCTCCTGAGTTTTAGACGAAGTTTATTGCTGTTTAGTACGTTTTCCGGCATTGGGCTGGAAATACCGGTTTTGGGATTCTGCACAGAAAGTGTTTGCCAACCGCTGAATCCACACGTGAGTTTTACACTGTTAGTTGAATGCACACATTGACAAACATTCAGTTAGATAGCTCGGTTTTGGTTTTAGGAGCAGATATTTCTCTGTACATCCTATTGTCCCATTCACTCGGGAATATCCCAACGCAGCTCCTAGAAGAAAGTGTTTCTGACTCTCTGAATCTCAACATAGATTCAACTCTCTTAGGTGAACGAACGCACAGAAGAGCAGTTTCAAGGAAACGTTTCTCCTGAGTTTTAGACGAAGTTTCCTGCTGTTTAGTACGTATGCCGGCATTGGGCTGGAAATACCGGTTTTGGGATTCTGCACAGAAAGGGTTTGCAAACCACTGAATCCACACGTGAGTTTAACTCTGTCAGTTGAATGCACACATTGACAACCATTCAGTTAGGTAGCTCCGTTTTGGTTTTAGAAGCAGATATTTCTGGGTACAGCCTATAGTCCCATTCACTCGGGAACATCCCAACGCAGCTCCTAGAAGAAACGTGTTTCTGACTCGCTGAATCTCAACATAGATTCAACTCTCTTAGGTGAACGAACGCACAGCAGAGCAGTTTCAAGGAAACGTTTCTCCTGAGTTTTAGACGAAGTTTCCTGCTGTTTAGTACGTATGCCGGCATTGGGCTGGAAATACCGGTTTGGGATTCTGCACAGAAAGGGTTTGCCAACCGCTGAATCCACACGTGAGTTTAACTCTGTCAGTTGAATGCACACATTGACAACCATTCAGTTAGGTAGCTCAGTTTTGGTTTTAGAAGCAGATATTTCTCGGTACAACCTATGGTCCCATTTACTCGGGAACATCCCAACGCAGCTCCTAGAAGAAACGTGTTTCTGACTCGCTGAATCTCTACATAGATTCAACTCTCTTAGGTGAACGAACGCACAGAAGAGCAGTTTCAAGGAAACGTTTCTCCTGGGTTTTAGACGAAGTTTACTGCTGTTTAGTACGCATGCCGGCATTGGGCTGGAAATACCGGTTTTGGGATTCTGCACAGAAAGGGTTTGCAAACCGATGAATCCACACGTGAGTTTAACTCTGTCAGTGGAATGCACACATTGACAACCATTCAGTTAGATAGCTCCGTTTTGGTTTTAGAAGCAGATATTTCTCTGTATAGCCTATGGTACCATTCACTCGGGAATATCCCAAGGCATCTCCTAGAAGAAACGTGTTTCAGACTCACTGAATCTCAACATAGATTCAACTCTCTTAGATGAACGAACGCACACCAGAGCAGTTTCAAGGAAATATTCCTCCTGAGTTTTAGACGAAGTTTCCTGCTGTTTAGTATGTATGCCGGCATTGGGCTGGAAATACCGGTTTTGGGATTCTGCACAGAATGTGTTTGCAAACCGCTGAATCCACACGTGAGTTTAACTCTGTCAGTTGAATGCACACATTGACAACCATTCAGTTAGGTAGCTCCGTTTTGGTTTTAGAAGCAGATATTTCTCGGTACAGCCTATGGTCCCATTCACTCGGGAACATCCCAACGCAGCTCCTGGAAGAAACGTGTTTCTGACTCGCTGAATCTCAACATAGATTCAACTCTCTTAGGTGAACGAACGCACAGAAGAGCAGTTTCAAGCAAACCTTTCTCCTGAGTTTTAGACGAAGTTTACTGCTGTTTAGTACGTATGCCGGCATTGGGCTGGAAATACCGGTTTTGGGATTCTGCACAGAAAGTGTTTGCCAACCGCTGAATCCACACGTGAGTTTTACTCTGTCAGTTGAATGCACACATTGACAAACATTCAGTTAGGTAGCTCCGTTTTGGTTTTAGAAGCAGATATTTCTCGGTACAGCCTATGGTCCCATTTACTCGGGAACATCCCAACGCAGCTCCTAGAAGAAACGTGTTTCTGACTCGCTGAAACTCAACATAGATTCAACTCTCTTAGGTGAACGAACGCACAGAAGAGCAGTTTCAAGGAAACGTTTCTCCTGGGTTTTAGACGAAGTTTACTGCGGTTTAGTACGCAAGCCGGCATTGGGTTGGAAATACCGGTTTTGGGATTCTGCACAGAAAGGGTTTGCCAACCGCTGAATCCACACGTGAGTTTAACTCTGTCAGTTGAATGCACACATTGACAACCATTCAGTTAGATAGCTCCGTTTTGGTTTTAGAAGCAGATATTTCTCTGTACAGTCTATGGTCCCATTCACTCGGGAATATCCCAACGCAGCTCCTAGAAGAAACGTGTTTCTGACTCGCTGAATCTCAACATAGATTCAACTCTCTTAGGTGAACGAACGCACAGCAGAGCAGTTTCAAGGAAACGTTTCTCCTGAGTTTGAGACGAAGTTTACTGCGGTTTAGTACGCATGCTGGCATTGGGCTGGAAATACCGGTTTTGGGATTCTGCACAGAAAGGGTTTGCCAACCGCTGAATCCACACGTGAGTTTAACTCTGTCAGTTGAATGCACACACTGGCAACCATTCAGTTAGATAGCTCCGTTTTGGTTTTAGAAGTAGATATTTCTCTGTACAGCCTATGGTCCCATTCACTCGGGAATATCCCAACGCAGCTCCTAGAAGAAACGTGTTTCTGACTCGCTGAATCTCAACAAAGATTCAACTCTCTTAGGTGAACGAACGCACAGCAGAGCAGTTTCAAGGAAACGTTTCTCCTGGGTTTTAGACGAAGTTTACTGCTGTTTAGTACGTATGCCGGCATTGGGCTGGAAATACCGGTTTTGGGATTCTGCACAGAATGTGTTTGCAAACCGCTGAATCCACACGTGAGTTTAACTCTGTCAGTTGAATGCACACATTGACAACAATTCAGTTAGGTAGCTACGTTTTGGTTTTAGAAGCAGATATTTCTCGGTACAGCCTATGGTCCCATTCACTCGGGAACATCGCAACGCAGCTCCTAGAAGAAACGTGTTTCTGACTCGCTGAATCTCAACATAGATTCAACTCTCTTAGGTGAACGAACGCACAGAAGAGCAGTTTCAAGCAAACCTTTCTCCTGAGTTTTAGACGAAGTTTCCTGCTGTTTAGTACGTATGCCGGCATTGGGCTGGAAATACCGGTTTTGGGATTCTGCACAGAAAGGGTTTGCCAACCGCTGAATCCACACGTGAGTTTAACTCTGTCAGTTGAATGCACACATTGACAACCATTCAGTTAGGTAGCTCCGTTTTGGTTTTAGAAGCAGATATTTCTCGGTACAACCTATGGTCCCATTCACTCGGGAACATCCCAACGCAGCTCCTAGAGGAAACGTGTTTCTGACTCGCTGAATCTCAACATAGATTCAACTCTCTTAGGTGAACGAACGCACAGCAGAGCAGTTTCAAGGAAACGTTTCTCCTGAGTTTTAGACGAAGTTTCCTGCTGTTTAGTACGTATGCCGGCATTGGGCTGGAAATACCGGTTTTGGGATTCTGCACAGAAAGGGTTTGCAAACCGCTGAATCCACACGTGAGTTTAACTCTGTCAGTTGAATGCACACATTGACAACCATTCAGTTAGTTAGCTCCGTTTTGGTTTTAGAAGCAGATATTTCTCGGTACAGCCTATGGTCCCATTCACTCGGGAACATCCCAACGCAGCTCCTAGAAGAAACGTGTTTCTGACTCGCTGAATCTCAACATAGATTCAACTCTCTTAGGTGAACGAACGCACAGAAGAGCAGTTTCAAGGAAACGTTTCTCCTGAGTTTTAGACGAAGTTTCCTGCTGTTTAGTACGTATGCCGGCATTGGGCTGGAAATACCGGTTTTGGGATTCTGCACAGAAAGTGTTTGCCAACCGCTGAATCCACACGTGAGTTTAACTCTGTCAGTTGAATGCACACATTGACAACCATTCAGTTAGGTAGCTCAGTTTTGGTTTTAGAAGCAGATATTTCTCGGTACAACCTACGGTCCCATTTACTCGGGAACATCCCAACGCAGCTCCTAGAAGAAACGTGTTTCTGACTCGCTGAATCTCTACATAGATTCAACTCTCTTAGGTGAACGAACGCACAGAAGAGCAGTTTCAAGGAAACGTTTCTCCTGGGTTTTAGACGAAGTTTACTGCTGTTTAGTACGCATGCCGGCATTGGGCTGGAAATACCGGTTTTGGGATTCTGCACAGAAAGGGTTTGCAAACCGATGAATCCACACGTGAGTTTAACTCTGTCAGTTGAATGCACACATTGACAACCATTCAGTTAGATAGCTCCGTTTTGGTTTTAGAAGCAGATATTTCTCTGTACAGCCTATGGTCCCATTCACTCGGGAATATCCCAACGCAGCTCCTAGAAGAAAGTGTTTCTGACTCGCTGAATCTCAACATACATTCAACTCTCTTAGGTGAACGAACGAACAGCAAAGCAGTTTCAAGGAAACGTTTCTCCTGGGTTTTAGACGAAGTTTACTGCTGTATAGTACGTATGCCGGCATTGGGCTGGAAATACCGGTTTTGGGATTCTGCATAGAAAGGGTTTGCCAACCGCCGAAACCACACGTGAGTTTAATTCTGTCAGTTGAATGCACACACTGACAACCATTCAGTTAGATAGCTCCGTTTTGGTTTTAGAAGCAGATATTTCTCTGTACAGCCTATGGTACCATTCACTCGGGAATATCCCAAGGCATCTCCTAGAAGAAACGTGTTTCAGACTCACTGAATCTCAACATAGATTCAACTCTCTTAGATGAACGAACGCACACCAGAGCAGTTTCAAGGAAATATTCCTCCTGAGTTTTAGACGAAGTTTCCTGCTGTTTAGTATGTATGCCGGCATTGGGCTGGAAATACCGGTTTTGGGATTCTGCACAGAATGTGTTTGCAAACCGCTGAATCCACACGTGAGTTTAACTCTGTCATTTGAATGCACACATTGACAACCATTCAGTTAGGTAGCTCCGTTTTGGTTTTAGAAGCAGATATTTCTCGGTACAGCCTATGGTCCCATTCACTCGGGAACATCCCAACGCAGCTCCTGGAAGAAACGTGTTTCTGACTCGCTGAATCTCAACATAGATTCAACTCTCTTAGGTGAACGAACGCACAGAAGAGCAGTTTCAAGCAAACCTTTCTCCTGAGTTTTAGACGAAGTTTACTGCTGTTTAGTACGTATGCCGGCATTGGGCTGGAAATACCGGTTTTGGGATTGTGCACAGAAAGTGTTTGCCAACCGCTGAATCCACACGTGAGTTTTACTCTGTCAGTTGAATGCACACATTGACAAACATTCAGTTAGGTAGCTCCGTTTTGGTTTTAGAAGCAGATATTTCTCGGTACAGCCTATGGTCCCATTTACTCGGGAACATCCCAACGCAGCTCCTAGAAGAAACGTGTTTCTGACTCGCTGAAACTCAACATAGATTCAACTCTCTTAGGTGAACGAACGCACAGAAGAGCAGTTTCAAGGAAACGTTTCTCCTGGGTTTTAGACGAAGTTTACTGCGGTTTAGTACGCAAGCCGGCATTGGGTTGGAAATACCGGTTTTGGGATTCTGCACAGAAAGGGTTTGCCAACCGCTGAATCCACACGTGAGTTTAACTCTGTCAGTTGAATGCACACATTGACAACCATTCAGTTAGATAGCTCCGTTTTGGTTTTAGAAGCAGATATTTCTCTGTACAGTCTATGGTCCCATTCACTCGGGAATATCCCAACGCAGCTCCTAGAAGAAACGTGTTTCTGACTCGCTGAATCTCAACATAGATTCAACTCTCTTAGGTGAACGAACGCACAGCAGAGCAGTTTCAAGGAAACGTTTCTCCTGGGTTTTAGACGAAGTTTACTGCTGTTTAGTACGTATGCCGGCATTGGGCTGGAAATACCGGTTTTGGGATTCTGCACAGAATGTGTTTGCAAACCGCTGAATCCACAAGTGAGTTTAACTCTGTCAGTTGAATGCACACATTGACAACCATTCAGTTAGGTAATTCCGTTTTGGTTTTAGAAGCAGATATTTCTCGGTACAGCCTATGGTCCCATTCACTCGGGAACATCCCAACGCAGCTCCTAGAAGAAACGTGTTTCTGACTCGCTGAATCTCAACATAGATTCAACTCTCTTAGGTGAACGAACGCACAGAAGAGCAGTTTCAAGCAAACCTTTCTCCTTAGTTTTAGACGAAGTTTACTGCTGTTTAGTACGTATGCCGGCATTGGGTTGGAAATACCGGTTTTGGGACTCTGCACAGAAACTGTTTGCAAACCGCTGAATCCACACGTGAGTTTTACTCTGTCAGTTGAATGCACACATTGACAAACATTCAGTTAGATAGCTTCGTTTTGGTTTTAGAAGCAGATATTTCTCTGTACATGCTATGGTCCCATTCACTCGGGAATATCCCAACGCAGCTCCTAGAAGAATGTGTTTCTGACTCTCTGAATCTCAACATAGATTCAACTCTCTTAGATGAACGAACGCACAGCAGAGCAGTTTCAAGGAAACCTTTCTCCTGAGTTTTAGACGAAGTTTCCTGCTGTTTAGTACGTATGCCGGCATTGGGCTGGAAATACCAGTTTTGGGATTCTGCACAGAAAGGGTTTGCAAACCACTGAATCCACACGTGAGTTTAACTCTGTTAGTTGAATGCACACATTGACAACCATTCAGTTAGGTAGCTCCGTTTTGGTTTTAGAAGCAGATATTTCTCGGTACAGCCTATGGACCCATTCACTCGGGAACATCCCAACGCAGCTCCTAGAAGAAACGTGTTTCTGACTCGCTGAATCTCAACATAGATTCAACTCCCTTAGGTGAACGAACTCACAGCAGAGCAGTTTCAAGGAAACGTTTCTCCTGAGTTTTAGACGAAGTTTCCTGCTGTTTAGTACGTATGCCGGCATTGGGCTGGAAATACCGGTTTTGGGATTCTGTACAGAAAGGGTTTGCAAACCGCTGAATCCACACGTGAGTTTAACTCTGTCAGTTGAATGCACACATTGGCAACCATTCAGTTAGGTAGCTCCGTTTTGGTTTTAGAAGCAGATATTTCTCGGTACAGCCTATGGTCCCATTCACTCGGGAACATCCCAACGCAGCTCCTAGAAGAAACGTGTTTCTGACTCGCTGAATCTCAACATAGATTCAACTCTCTTAGGTGAACGAACGCACAGAAGAGCAGTTTCAAGGAAACGTTTCTCCTGGGTTTTAGACGAAGTTTACTGCGGTTTAGTACGCAAGCCGGCATTGGGCTGGAAATACCGGTTTTGGGATTCTGCACAGAAAGGGTTTGCAAACCGCTGAATCCACACGTGAGTTTAACTCTGTCAGTTGAATGCACACATTGACAACCATTCAGTTAGATAGCTCCGTTTTGGTTTTAGAAGCAGATATTTCTCTGTACAGCCTATGGTCCCATTCACTCGGGAATATCCCAACGCGGCTCCTAGAAGAAACGTGTTTCTGACTCGCTGAATCTCAACATAGATTCAACTCTCTTAGGTGAACGAACGCACAGCAAAGCAGTTTCAAGGAAACGTTTCTCCTGGGTTTTAGACGAAGTTTACTGCTGTTTAGTACGTATGCCGGCATTGGGCTGGAAATACCGGTTTTGGGATTCTGCACAGAAAGGGTTTGCCAACCGCCGAATCCGCACGTGAGTTTAACTCTGTCAGCTGAATGCACACATTGACAACCATTCAGTTAGATAGCTCCGTTTTGGTTTTAGAAGCAGATATTTCTCTGTACAGCCTTTGGTACCATTCACTCGGGAATATCCCAAGGCAGCTCCTAGAAAAAACGTGTTTCTGACTCGCTGAATCTCAACATAGATTCAACTCTCTTAGGTGAACGAACGCACAGAAGAGCAGTTTCAAGGAAACATTCCTCCTGAGTTTTAGACGAAGTTTCCTGCTGTTCAGTACGTATGCCGGCATTGGGCTGGAAATACCGGTTTTGGGATTCTTCACAGAAAGGGTTTGCAAACCGCTGAATCCACACGTGAGTTTAACTCTGTCAGTTGAATGCACACATTGACAACAATTCAGTTAGGTAGCTACGTTTTGGTTTTAGAAGCAGATATTTCTCGGTACAGCCTATGGTCCCATTCACTCGGGAACATCGCAACGCAGCTCCTAGAAGAAACGTGTTTCTGACTCGCTGAATCTCAACATAGATTCAACTCTCTTAGGTGAACGAACGCACAGAAGAGCAGTTTCAAGCAAACCTTTCTCCTGAGTTTTAGACGAAGTTTCCTGCTGTTTAGTACGTATGCCGGCATTGGGCTGGAAATACCGGTTTTGGGATTCTGCACAGAAAGGGTTTGCCAACCGCTGAATCCACACGTGAGTTTAACTCTGTCAGTTGAATGCACACATTGACAACCATTCAGTTAGGTAGCTCCGTTTTGGTTTTAGAAGCAGATATTTCTCGGTACAACCTATGGTCCCATTCACTCGGGAACATCCCAACGCAGCTCCTAGAGGAAACGTGTTTCTGACTTGCTGAATCTCAACATAGATTCAACTCTCTTAGGTGAACGAACGCACAGCAGAGCAGTTTCAAGGAAACGTTTCTCCTGAGTTTTAGACGAAGTTTCCTGCTGTTTAGTACGTATGCCGGCATTGGGCTGGAAATACCGGTTTTGGGATTCTGCACAGAAAGGGTTTGCAAACCGCTGAATCCACACGTGAGTTTAACTCTGTCAGTTGAATGCACACATTGACAACCATTCAGTTAGTTTGCTCCGTTTTGGTTTTAGAAGCAGATATTTCTCTGTACAGCCTATGGTACCATTCACTCGGGAATATCCCAAGGCATCTCCTAGAAGAAACGTGTTTCTGACTCGCTGAATCTCAACATAGATACAACTCTCTTAGGTGAACGAACGCACACCAGAGCAGTTTCAAGGAAATATTCCTCCTGAGTTTTAGACGAAGTTTCCTGCTGTTTAGTATGTATGCCGGCATTGGGCTGCAAATACCGGTTTTGGGATTCTGCACAGAAAGGGTTTGCAAACCGCTGAATCCACACGTGAGTTTAACTCTGTCAGTTGAATGCACACATTGACAACCATTCAGTTAGGTAGCTCCGTTTTGGTTTTAGAAGCAGATATTTCTCGGTACAGCCTATGGTCCCATTCACTCGGGAACATCCCAACGCAGCTCCTAGAAGAAACGTGTTTCTGACTCGCTGAATCTCAACATAGATTCAACTCTCTTAGGTGAACGAACGCACAGAAGAGCAGTTTCAAGGAAACGTTTCTCCTGGGTTTTAGACGAAGTTTACTGCGGTTTAGTACGCAAGCCGGCATTGGGCTGGAAATACCGGTTTTGGGATTCTGCACAGAAAGGGTTTGCAAACCGCTGAATCCACACGTGAGTTTAACTCTGTCAGTTGAATGCACACATTGACAACCATTCAGTTAGGTAGCTCCGTTTTGGTTTTAGAAGCAGATATTTCTCGGTACACCCTGTGGTCCCATTCACTCGGGAACATCCCAACGCAGCTCCTAGAAGAAACGTGTTTCTGACTCGCTGAATCTCAACATAGATTCAACTCTCTTAGGTGAACGAACGCACAGCAGAGCAGTTTCAAGGAAACGTTTCTCCTGAGTTTTAGACGAAGTTTACTGCGGTTTAGTACGCATGCTGGCATTGGGCTGGAAATACCGGTTTTGGGATTCTGCACAGAAAGGGTTTGCCAACCGCTGAATCCACACGTGAGTTTAACTCTGTCAGTTGAATGCACACACTGGCAACCATTCAGTTAGATAGCTCCGTTTTGGTTTTAGAAGTAGATATTTCTCTGTACAGCCTATGGTCCCATTCACTCGGGAATATCCCAACGCAGCTCCTAGAAGAAACGTGTTTCTGACTCGCTGAATCTCAACAAAGATTCAACTCTCTTAGGTGAACGAACGCACAGCAGAGCAGTTTCAAGGAAACGTTTCTCCTGGGTTTTAGACGAAGTTTACTGCTGTTTAGTACGTATGCCGGCATTGGGCTGGAAATACCGGTTTTGGGATTCTGCACAGAATGTGTTTGCAAACCGCTGAATTCACACGTGAGTTTAACTCTGTCAGTTGAATGCACACATTGACAACCATTCAGTTAGGTAGCTCCGTTTTGGTTTTAGAAGCAGATATTTCTCGGTACAGCCTATGGTCCCATTCACTCGGGAACATCGCAACGCAGCTCCTAGAAGAAACGTGTTTCTGACTCGCTGAATCTCAACATAGATTCAACTCTCTTAGGTGAACGAACGCACAGAAGAGCAGTTTCAAGCAAACCTTTCTCCTTAGTTTTAGACGAAGTTTACTGCTGTTTAGTACGTATGCCGGCATTGGGTTGGAAATACCGGTTTTGGGACTCTGCACAGAAACTGTTTGCAAACCGCTGAATCCACACGTGAGTTTTACTCTGTCAGTTGAATGCACACAATGACAAACATTCAGTTAGATAGCTCCGTTTTGGTTTTAGAAGCAGATATTTCTCTGTACATGCTATGGTCCCATTCACTCGGGAATATCCCAACGCAGCTCCTAGAAGAATGTGTTTCTGACTCTCTGAATCTCAACATAGATTCAACTCTCTTAGATGAACGAACGCACAGCAGAGCAGTTTCAAGGAAACCTTTCTCCTGAGTTTTAGACGAAGTTTCCTGCTGTTTAGTACGTATGCCGGCATTGGGCTGGAAATACCAGTTTTGGGATTCTGCACAGAAAGGGTTTGCAAACCACTGAATCCACACGTGAGTTTAACTCTGTCAGTTGAATGCACACATTGACAACCATTCAGTTAGGTAGCTCCGTTTTGGTTTTAGAAGCAGATATTTCTCGGTACAGCCTATGGACCCATTCACTCGGGAACATCCCAACGCAGCTCCTAGAAGAAACGTGTTTCTGACTCGCTGAATCTCAACATAGATTCAACTCCCTTAGGTGAACGAACTCACAGAAGAGCAGTTTCAAGGAAACGTTTCTCCTGAGTTTTAGACGAAGTTTCCTGCTGTTTAGTACGTATGCCGGCATTGGGCTGGAAATACCGGTTTTGGGATTCTGCACAGAAAGGGTTTGCAAACCGCTGAATCCACACGTGAGTTTAACTCTGTCAGTTGAATGCACACATTGGCAACCATTCAGTTAGGTAGCTCCGTTTTGGTTTTAGAAGCAGATATTTCTCGGTACAGCCTATGGTCCCATTCACTCGGGAACATCCCAACGCAGCTCCTAGAAGAAACGTGTTTCTGACTCGCTGAATCTCAACATAGATTCAACTCTCTTAGGTGAACGAACGCACAGAAGAGCAGTTTCAAGGAAACGTTTCTCCTGGGTTTTAGACGAAGTTTACTGCGGTTTAGTACGCAAGCCGGCATTGGGCTGGAAATACCGGTTTTGGGATTCTGCACAGAAAGGGTTTGCAAACCGCTGAATCCACACGTGAGTTTAACTCTGTCAGTTGAATGCACACATTGACAACCATTCAGTTAGATAGCTCCGTTTTGGTTTTAGAAGCAGATATTTCTCTGTACAGCCTATGGTCCCATTCACTCGGGAATATCCCAACGCAGCTCCTAGAAGAAACGTGTTTCTGACTCGCTGAATCTCAACATAGATTCAACTCTCTTAGGTGAACGAACGCACAGCAAAGCAGTTTCAAGGAAACGTTTCTCCTGGGTTTTAGACGAAGTTTACTGCTGTTTAGTACGTATGCCGGCATTGGGCTGGAAATACCGGTTTTGGGATTCTGCACAGAAAGGGTTTGCCAACCGCCGAATCCGCACGTGAGTTTAACTCTGTCAGCTGAATGCACACATTGACAACCATTCAGTTAGATAGCTCCGTTTTGGTTTTAGAAGCAGATATTTCTCTGTACAGCCTTTGGTACTATTCACTCGGGAATATCCCAAGGCAGCTCCTAGAAAAAACGTGTTTCTGACTCGCTGAATCTCAACATAGATTCAACTCTCTTAGGTGAACGAACGCACAGCAGAGCAGTTTCAAGGAAACATTCCTCCTGAGTTTTAGACGAAGTTTCCTGCTGTTCAGTACGTATGCCGGCATTGGGCTGGAAATACCGGTTTTGGGATTCTGCACAGAAAGGGTTTGCCAACCGCTGAATCCACACGTGAGTTTAACTCTGTCAGTTGAATGCACACATTGACAACCATTCAGTTAGGTAGCTCCGTTTTGGTTTTAGAAGCAGATATTTCTCGGTACAACCTATGGTCCCATTCACTCGGGAACATCCCAACGCAGCTCCTAGAGGAAACGTGTTTCTGACTTGCTGAATCTCAACATAGATTCAACTCCCTTAGGTGAACGAACTCACAGCAGAGCAGTTTCAAGGAAACGTTTCTCCTGAGTTTTAGACGAAGTTTCCTGCTGTTTAGTACGTATGCCGGCATTGGGCTGGAAATACCGGTTTTGGGATTCTGCACAGAAAGGGTTTGCAAACCGCTGAATCCACACGTGAGTTTAACTCTGTCAGTTGAATGCACACATTGACAACCATTCAGTTAGTTAGCTCCGTTTTGGTTTTAGAAGCAGATATTTCTCGGTACAGCCTATGGTCCCATTCACTCGGGAACATCCCAACGCAGCTCCTAGAAGAAACGTGTTTCTGACTCGCTGAATCTCAACATAGATTCAACTCTCTTAGGTGAACGAACGCACAGAAGAGCAGTTTCAAGGAAACGTTTCTCCTGGGTTTTAGACGAAGTTTACTGCGGTTTAGTACGCAAGCCGGCATTGGGCTGGAAATACCGGTTTTGGGATTCTGCACAGAAAGGGTTTGCAAACCGCTGAATCCACACGTGAGTTTAACTCTGTCAGTTGAATGCACACATTGACAACCATTCAGTTAGGTAGCTCCGTTTTGGTTTTAGAAGCAGATATTTCTCGGTACACCCTGTGGTCCCATTCACTCGGGAACATCCCAACGCAGCTCCTAGAAGAAACGTGTTTCTGACTCGCTGAATCTCAACATAGATTCAACTCTCTTAGGTGAACGAACGCACAGCAGAGCAGTTTCAAGGAAACGTTTCTCCTGAGTTTTAGACGAAGTTTACTGCGGTTTAGTACGCATGCTGGCATTGGGCTGGAAATACCGGTTTTGGGATTCTGCACAGAAAGGGTTTGCCAACCGCTGAATCCACACGTGAGTTTAACTCTGTCAGTTGAATGCACACACTGGCAACCATTCAGTTAGATAGCTCCGTTTTGGTTTTAGAAGTAGATATTTCTCTGTACAGCCTATGGTCCCATTCACTCGGGAATATCCCAACGCAGCTCCTAGAAGAAACGTGTTTCTGACTCGCTGAATCTCAACAAAGATTCAACTCTCTTAGGTGAACGAACGCACAGCAGAGCAGTTTCAAGGAAACGTTTCCCCTGGGTTTTAGACGAAGTTTACTGCTGTTTAGTACGTATGCCGGCATTGGGCTGGAAATACCGGTTTTGGGATTCTGCACAGAATGTGTTTGCAAACCGCTGAATCCACACGTGAGTTTAACTCTGTCAGTTGAATGCACACATTGACAACCATTCAGTTAGGTAGCTCCGTTTTGGTTTTAGAAGCAGATATTTCTCGGTACAGCCTATGGTCCCATTCACTCGGGAACATCCCAACGCAGCTCCTAGAAGAAACGTGTTTCTGACTCGCTGAATCTCAACATAGATTCAACTCTCTTAGGTGAACGAACGCACAGCAGAGCAGTTTCAAGGAAACGTTTCTCCTGAGTTTTAGAGGAAGTTTACTGCTGTTTGGTACGTATGCCGGCATTGGGCTGGAAATACCGGTTTTGGGATTCTGCACAGAAAGGGTTTGCCAACTGCTGAATCCACACGTGAGTTTAACTCTGTCAGTTGAATGCACACATTGACAACCATTCAATTAGATAGCTCCGTTTTGGTTTTAGAAGCAGATATTTCTCTGTACAGCCTATGGTCCCATTCACTCAAGAATATCCCAACGCATCTCCTAGAAGAAACGTGTTTCTGAATCGCTGAATCTCAAAATAGATTCACCTCTCTTAGGTGAAGGAACGCACAGCAGAGCAGTTTCAAGGAAACGTTTCTCCTGAGTTTTAGACGAAGTTTACTGCGGTTTAGTACGCATGCCGGCATTGGGCTGGAAATACCGGTTTTGGGATTCTGCACAGAAAGGGTTTGCCAACCGCCGAATCCACACGTGAGTTTAACTCTGTCAGCTGAATGCACACATTGACAACCATTCAGTTAGATAGCTCCGTTTGGTTTTAGAAGCAGATATTTCTCTGTACAGCCTATGGTCCCATTCACTCGGGAATATCCCAACGCAGCTCCTAGAAGAAACGTGTTTCTGACTCGCTGAATCTCAACATAGATTCAACTCTCTTAGGTGAACGAACGCACAGCAGAGCAGTTTCAAGGAAACATTCCTCCTGAGTTTTAGACGAAGCTTCCTGCTGTTCAGTACGTATGCCGGCATTGGGCTGGAAATACCGGTTTTGGGATTCTTCACAGAAAGGGTTTGCAAACCGCTGAATCCACACGTGAGTTTAACTCTGTCAGTTGAATGCACACATTGACAACAATTCAGTTAGGTAGCTACGTTTTGGTTTTAGAAGCAGATATTTCTCGGTACAGCCTATGGTCCCATTCACTCGGGAACATCCCAACGCAGCTCCTAGAAGAAACGTGTTTCTGACTCGCTGAATCTCAACATAGATTCAACTTTCTTAGGTGAACGAACGCACAGAAGAGCAGTTTCAAGCAAACCTTTCTCCTGAGTTTTAGACGAAGTTTACTGCTGTTTAGTACGTATGCCGGCATTGGGCTGGAAATACCGGTTTTGGGATTCTGCACAGAAACTGTTTGCCAACCGCTGAATCCACACGTGAGTTTTACTCTGTCAGTTGAATGCACACATTGACAACCATTCAGTTAGGTAGCTCCGTTTTGGTTTTAGAAGCAGATATTTCTCTGTACAGCCTATGGTCCCATTCACTCGGGAAGATCCCAACGCAGGTCCTAGAAGAAACGTGTTTCTGACTCGCTGAATCTCAACATAGATTCAACTCTCTTAGGTGAACGAACGCACAGCAGAGCAGTTTCAAGGAAACGTTTCTCCTGAGTATTAGACGAAGTTTACTGCTGTTTAGTACGTATGCCGGCATTGGGCTGGAAATACCGGTTTTGGGATTCTGCACAGAAAGGGTTTGCAAACCGCTGAATCCACACGTGAGTTTAACTCTGTCAGTTGAATGCACACATTGACAACCATTCAGTTAGGTAGCTCCGTTTTGGTTTTAGAAGCAGATATTTCTCGGTACAGCCTATGGTCCCATTTACTCGGGAACATCCCAACGCAGCTCCTAGAAGAAACGTGTTTCTGACTCGCTGAATCTCAACATAGATTCAACTCTCTTAGGGGAACGAACGCACAGAAGAGCAGTTTCAAGGAAACGTTTCTCCTGGGTTTTAGACGAAGTTTACTGCGGTTTAGTACGCAAGCCGGCATTGGGTTGGAAATACCGGTTTTGGGATTCTGCACAGAAAGGGTTTGCCAACCGCTGAATCCACACGTGAGTTTAACTCTGTCAGTTGAATGCACACACTGGCAACCATTCAGTTAGATAGCTCCGTTTTGGTTTTAGAAGTAGATATTTCTCTGTACAGCCTATGGTCCCATTCACTCGGGAATATCCCAACGCAGCTCCTAGAAGAAACGTGTTTCTGACTCGCTGAATCTCAACAAAGATTCAACTCTCTTAGGTGAACGAACGCACAGCAGAGCAGTTTCAAGGAAACGTTTCTCCTGGGTTTTAGACGAAGTTTACTGCTGTTTAGTACGTATGCCGGCATTGGGCTGGAAATACCGGTTTTGGGATTCTGCACAGAATGTGTTTGCAAACCGCTGAATCCACACGTGAGTTTAACTCTGTCAGTTGAATGCACACATTGACAACCATTCAGTTAGGTAGCTCCGTTTTGGTTTTAGAAGCAGATATTTCTCGGTACAGCCTATGGTCCCATTCACTCGGGAACATCCCAACGCAGCTCCTAGAAGAAACGTGTTTCTGACTCGCTGAATCTCAACATAGATTCAACTCTCTTAGGTGAACGAACGCACAGCAGAGCAGTTTCAAGGAAACGTTTCTCCTGAGTTTTAGAGGAAGTTTACTGCTGTTTGGTACGTATGCCGGCATTGGGCTGGAAATACCGGTTTTGGGATTCTGCACAGAAAGGGTTTGCCAACTGCTGAATCCACACGTGAGTTTAACTCTGTCAGTTGAATGCACACATTGACAACCATTCAATTAGATAGCTCCGTTTTGGTTTTAGAAGCAGATATTTCTCTGTACAGCCTATGGTCCCATTCACTCAAGAATATCCCAACGCATCTCCTAGAAGAAACGTGTTTCTGAATCGCTGAATCTCAAAATAGATTCACCTCTCTTAGGTGAAGGAACGCACAGCAGAGCAGTTTCAAGGAAACGTTTCTCCTGAGTTTTAGACGAAGTTTACTGCGGTTTAGTACGCATGCCGGCATTGGGCTGGAAATACCGGTTTTGGGATTCTGCACAGAAAGGGTTTGCCAACCGCCGAATCCACACGTGAGTTTAACTCTGTCAGCTGAATGCACACATTGACAACCATTCAGTTAGATAGCTCCGTTTGGTTTTAGAAGCAGATATTTCTCTGTACAGCCTATGGTCCCATTCACTCGGGAATATCCCAACGCAGCTCCTAGAAGAAACGTGTTTCTGACTCGCTGAATCTCAACATAGATTCAACTCTCTTAGGTGAACGAACGCACAGCAGAGCAGTTTCAAGGAAACATTCTTCCTGAGTTTTAGACGAAGCTTCCTGCTGTTCAGTACGTATGCCGGCATTGGGCTGGAAATACCGGTTTTGGGATTCTTCACAGAAAGGGTTTGCAAACCGCTGAATCCACACGTGAGTTTAACTCTGTCAGTTGAATGCACACATTGACAACAATTCAGTTAGGTAGCTACGTTTTGGTTTTAGAAGCAGATATTTCTCGGTACAGCCTATGGTCCCATTCACTCGGGAACATCCCAACGCAGCTCCTAGAAGAAACGTGTTTCTGACTCGCTGAATCTCAACATAGATTCAACTTTCTTAGGTGAACGAACGCACAGAAGAGCAGTTTCAAGCAAACCTTTCTCCTGAGTTTTAGACGAAGTTTACTGCTGTTTAGTACGTATGCCGGCATTGGGCTGGAAATACCGGTTTTGGGATTCTGCACAGAAACTGTTTGCCAACCGCTGAATCCACACGTGAGTTTTACTCTGTCAGTTGAATGCACACATTGACAACCATTCAGTTAGGTAGCTCCGTTTTGGTTTTAGAAGCAGATATTTCTCGGTACAGCCTATGGTCCCATTCACTCGGGAAGATCCCAACGCAGGTCCTAGAAGAAACGTGTTTCTGACTCGCTGAATCTCAACATAGATTCAACTCTCTTAGGTGAACGAACGCACAGCAGAGCAGTTTCAAGGAAACGTTTCTCCTGAGTATTAGACGAAGTTTACTGCTGTTTAGTACGTATGCCGGCATTGGGCTGGAAATACCGGTTTTGGGATTCTGCACAGAAAGGGTTTGCAAACCGCTGAATCCACACGTGAGTTTAACTCTGTCAGTTGAATGCACACATTGACAACCATTCAGTTAGGTAGCTCCGTTTTGGTTTTAGAAGCAGATATTTCTCGGTACAGCCTATGGTCCCATTTACTCGGGAACATCCCAACGCAGCTCCTAGAAGAAACGTGTTTCTGACTCGCTGAATCTCAACATAGATTCAACTCTCTTAGGGGAACGAACGCACAGAAGAGCAGTTTCAAGGAAACGTTTCTCCTGGGTTTTAGACGAAGTTTACTGCGGTTTAGTACGCAAGCCGGCATTGGGTTGGAAATACCGGTTTTGGGATTCTGCACAGAAAGGGTTTGCCAACCGCTGAATCCACACGTGAGTTTAACTCTGTCAGTTGAATGCACACATTGACAACCAATCAGTTAGATAGCTCTGTTTTGGTTTTAGAAGCAGATATTTCTCTGTACAGCCTATGGTCCCATTCACTCGGGAATATCCCAACGCAGCTCCTAGAAGAAACGTGTTTCTGACTCGCTGAATCTCAACATAGATTCAACTCTCTTAGGTGAACGAACGCACAGCAGAGCAGTTTCAAGGAAACGTTTCTCCTGGGTTTTAGACGAAGTTTACTGCTGTTTAGTACGTATGCCGGCATTGGGCTTGAAATACCGGTTTTGGGATTCTGCACAGAAAGGGTTTGCCAACCGCAGAATCCACACGTGAGTTTAACTCTGTCAGTTGAATGCACACATTGACAACCATTCAGTTAGATAGCTCCGTTTTGGTTTTAGAAGCAGATATTTCTCTGTACAGCCTATGGTACCATTCACTCGGGAATATCCCAAGGCATCTCCTAGAAGAAACGTGTTTCTGACTCGCTGAATCTCAACATAGATTCAACTCTCTTAGGTGAACGAACGCACAGAAGAGCAGTTTCAAGCAAACCTTTCTCCTGAGTTTTAGACGAAGTTTATTGCTGTTTAGTACGTTTTCCGGCATTGGGCTGGAAATACCGGTTTTGGGATTCTGCACAGAAAGTGTTTGCCAACCGCTGAATCCACACGTGAGTTTTACTCTGTTAGTTGAATGCACACATTGACAAACATTCAATTAGATAGCTCGGTTTTGGTTTTAGGAGCAGATATTTCTCTGTACATCCTATGGTCCCATTCACTCGGGAATATCCCAACGCAGCTCCTAGAAGAAAGTGTTTCTGACTCTCTGAATCTCAACATAGATTCAACTCTCTTAGGTGAACGAACGCACAGCAGAGCAGTTTCAAGGAAACGTTTCTCCTGAGTTTTAGACGAAGTTTCCTGCTGTTTAGTACGTATGCCGGCATTGGGCTGGAAATACCGGTTTTGGGATTCTGCACAGAAAGGGTTTGCAAACCACTGAATCCACACGTGAGTTTAACTCTGTCAGTTGAATGCACACATTGACAACCATTCAGTTAGGTAGCTCCGTTTTGGTTTTAGAAGCAGATATTTCTGGGTACAGCCTATAGTCCCATTCACTCGGGAACATCCCAACGCAGCTCCTAGAAGAAACGTGTTTCTGACTCGCTGAATCTCAACATAGATTCAACTCTCTTAGGTGAACGAACGCACAGCAGAGCAGTTTCAAGGAAACGTTTCTCCTGAGTTTTAGACGAAGTTTCCTGCTGTTTAGTACGTATGCCGGCATTGGGCTGGAAATACCGGTTTTGGGATTCTGCACAGAAAGGGTTTGCCAACCGCTGAATCCACACGTGAGTTTAACTCTGTCAGTTGAATGCACACATTGACAACCATTCAGTTAGGTAGCTCAGTTTTGGTTTTAGAAGCAGATATTTCTCGGTACAACCTATGGTCCCATTTACTCGGGAACATCCCAACGCAGCTCCTAGAAGAAACGTGTTTCTGACTCGCTGAATCTCTACATAGATTCAACTCTCTTAGGTGAACGAACGCACAGAAGAGCAGTTTCAAGGAAACGTTTCTCCTGGGTTTTAGACGAAGTTTACTGCTGTTTAGTACGCATGCCGGCATTGGGCTGGAAATACCGGTTTTGGGATTCTGCACAGAAAGGGTTTGCAAACCGATGAATCCACACGTGAGTTTAACTCTGTCAGTTGAATGCACACATTGACAACCATTCAGTTAGATAGCTCCGTTTTGGTTTTAGAAGCAGATATTTCTCTGTACAGCCTATGGTCCCATTCACTCGGGAATATCCCAACGCAGCTCCTAGAAGAAAGTGTTTCTGACTCGCTGAATCTCAACATACATTCAACTCTCTTAGGTGAACGAACGCACAGAAGAGCAGTTTCAAGGAAACGTTTCTCCTGGGTTTTAGACGAAGTTTACTGCTGTATAGTACGTATGCCGGCATTGGGCTGGAAATACCGGTTTTGGGATTCTGCATAGAAAGGGTTTGCCAACCGCCGAAACCACACGTGAGTTTAATTCTGTCAGTTGAATGCACACACTGACAACCATTCAGTTAGATAGCTCCGTTTTGGTTTTAGAAGCAGATATTTCTCTGTACAGCCTATGGTACCATTCACTCGGGAATATCCCAAGGCATCTCCTAGAAGAAACGTGTTTCAGACTCGCTGAATCTCAACATAGATTCAACTCTCTTAGATGAACGAACGCACACCAGAGCAGTTTCAAGGAAATATTCCTCCTGAGTTTTAGACGAAGTTTCCTGCTGTTTAGTATGTATGCCGGCATTGGGCTGGAAATACCGGTTTTGGGATTCTGCACAGAATGTGTTTGCAAACCGCTGAATCCACACGTGAGTTTAACTCTGTCAGTTGAATGCACACATTGACAACCATTCAGTTAGGTAGCTCCGTTTTGGTTTTAGAAGCAGATATTTCTCGGTACAGCCTATGGTCCCATTCACTCGGGAACATCCCAACGCAGCTCCTGGAAGAAACGTGTTTCTGACTCGCTGAATCTCAACATAGATTCAACTCTCTTAGGTGAACGAACGCACAGAAGAGCAGTTTCAAGCAAACCTTTCTCCTGAGTTTTAGACGAAGTTTACTGCTGTTTAGTACGTATGCCGGCATTGGGCTGGAAATACCGGTTTTGGGATTCTGCACAGAAAGTGTTTGCCAACCGCTGAATCCACACGTGAGTTTTACTCTGTCAGTTGAATGCACACATTGACAAACATTCAGTTAGGTAGCTCCGTTTTGGTTTTAGAAGCAGATATTTCTCGGTACAGCCTATGGTCCCATTTACTCGGGAACATCCCAACGCAGCTCCTAGAAGAAACGTGTTTCTGACTCGCTGAATCTCAACATAGATTCAACTCTCTTAGGTGAACGAACGCACAGAAGAGCAGTTTCAAGGAAACGTTTCTCCTGGGTTTTAGACGAAGTTTACTGCGGTTTAGTACGCAAGCCGGCATTGGGTTGGAAATACCGGTTTTGGGATTCTGCACAGAAAGGGTTTGCAAACCGCTGAATCCACACGTGAGTTTAACTCTGTCAGTTGAATGCACACATTGACAACCATTCAGTTAGATAGCTCCGTTTTGGTTTTAGAAGCAGATATTTCTCTGTACAGTCTATGGTCCCATTCACTCGGGAATATCCCAACGCAGCTCCTAGAAGAAACGTGTTTCTGACTCGCTGAATCTCAACATAGATTCAACTCTCTTAGGTGAACGAACGCACAGCAGAGCAGTTTCAAGGAAACGTTTCTCCTGGGTTTTAGACGAAGTTTACTGCTGTTTAGTACGTATGCCGGCATTGGGCTGGAAATACCGGTTTTGGGATTCTGCATAGAAAGGGTTTGCCAACCGCCGAAACCACACGTGAGTTTAATTCTGTCAGTTGAATGCACACATTGACAACCATTCAGTTAGATAGCTCCGTTTTGGTTTTAGAAGCAGATATTTCTCTGTACAGCCTATGGTACCATTCACTCGGGAATATCCCAAGGCATCTCCTAGAAGAAACGTGTTTCTGACTCGCTGAATCTCAACATAGATACAACTCTCTTAGGTGAACGAACGCACACCAGAGCAGTTTCAAGGAAATATTCCTCCTGAGTTTTAGACGAAGTTTCCTGCTGTTTAGTATGTATGCCGGCATTGGGCTGGAAATACCGGTTTTGGGATTCTGCACAGAAAGGGTTTGCAAACCGCTGAATCCACACGTGAGTTTAACTCTGTCAGTTGAATGCACACATTGACAACCATTCAGTTAGGTAGCTCCGTTTTGGTTTTAGAAGCAGATATTTCTCGGTACAGCCTATGGTCCCATTCACTCGGGAACATCCCAACGCAGCTCCTAGAAGAAACGTGTTTCTGACTCGCTGAATCTCAACATAGATTCAACTCTCTTAGGTGAACGAACGCACAGAAGAGCAGTTTCAAGGAAACGTTTCTCCTGGGTTTTAGACGAAGTTTACTGCGGTTTAGTACGCAAGCCGGCATTGGGCTGGAAATACCGGTTTTGGGATTCTGCACAGAAAGGGTTTGCAAACCGCTGAATCCACACGTGAGTTTAACTCTGTCAGTTGAATGCACACATTGACAACCATTCAGTTAGGTAGCTCCGTTTTGGTTTTAGAAGCAGATATTTCTCGGTACACCCTGTGGTCCCATTCACTCGGGAACATCCCAACGCAGCTCCTAGAAGAAACGTGTTTCTGACTCGCTGAATCTCAACATAGATTCAACTCTCTTAGGTGAACGAACGCACAGCAGAGCAGTTTCAAGGAAACGTTTCTCCTGAGTTTTAGACGAAGTTTACTGCGGTTTAGTACGCATGCTGGCATTGGGCTGGAAATACCGGTTTTGGGATTCTGCACAGAAAGGGTTTGCCAACCGCTGAATCCACACGTGAGTTTAACTCTGTCAGTTGAATGCACACACTGGCAACCATTCAGTTAGATAGCTCCGTTTTGGTTTTAGAAGTAGATATTTCTCTGTACAGCCTATGGTCCCATTCACTCGGGAATATCCCAACGCAGCTCCTAGAAGAAACGTGTTTCTGACTCGCTGAATCTCAACAAAGATTCAACTCTCTTAGGTGAACGAACGCACAGCAGAGCAGTTTCAAGGAAACGTTTCTCCTGGGTTTTAGACGAAGTTTACTGCTGTTTAGTACGTATGCCGGCATTGGGCTGGAAATACCGGTTTTGGGATTCTGCACAGAATGTGTTTGCAAACCGCTGAATCCACACGTGAGTTTAACTCTGTCAGTTGAATGCACACATTGACAACCATTCAGTTAGGTAGCTCCGTTTTGGTTTTAGAAGCAGATATTTCTCGGTACAGCCTATGGTCCCATTCACTCGGGAACATCCCAACGCAGCTCCTAGAAGAAACGTGTTTCTGACTCGCTGAATCTGAACATAGATTCAACTCTCTTAGGTGAACGAACGCACAGAAGAGCAGTTTCAAGCAAACCTTTCTCCTGAGTTTTAGACGAAGTTTACTGCTGTTTAGTACGTATGCCGGTATTGGGCTGGAAATACCGGTTTTGGGATTCTGCACAGAAAGGGTTTGCAAACCGCTGAATCCACACGTGAGTTTAACTCTGTCAGTTGAATGCACACATTGACAAACATTCAGTTAGATAGCTCCGTTTTGGTTTTAGAAGCAGATATTTCTCTGTACATCCTATGGTCCCATTCACTCGGGAATATCCCAACGCAGCTCCTAGAAGAATGTGTTTCTGACTCTCTGAATCTCAACATAGATTCAACTCTCTTAGGTGAACGAACGCACAGCAGAGCAGTTTCAAGGAAACCTTTCTCCTGAGTTTTAGACGAAGTTTCCTGCTGTTTAGTACGTATGCCGGCATTGGGCTGGAAATACCAGTTTTGGGATTCTGCACAGAAAGGGTTTGCAAACCACTGAATCCACACGTGAGTTTAACTCTGTCAGTTGAATGCACACATTGACAACCATTCAGTTAGGTAGCTCCGTTTTGGTTTTAGAAGCAGATATTTCTCGGTACAGCCTATGGACCCATTCACTCGGGAACATCGCAACGCAGCTCCTAGAAGAAACGTGTTTCTGACTCGCTGAATCTCAACATAGATTCAACTCCCTTAGGTGAACGAACTCACAGCAGAGCAGTTTCAAGGAAACGTTTCTCCTGAGTTTTAGACGAAGTTTCCTGCTGTTTAGTACGTATGCCGGCATTGGGCTGGAAATACCGGTTTTGGGATTCTGCACAGAAAGGGTTTGCAAACCGCTGAATCCACACGTGAGTTTAACTCTGTCAGTTGAATGCACACATTGGCAACCATTCAGTTAGGTAGCTCCGTTTTGGTTTTAGAAGCAGATATTTCTCGGTACAGCCTATGGTCCCATTCACTCGGGAACATCCCAACGCAGCTCCTAGAAGAAACGTGTTTCTGACTCGCTGAATCTCAACATAGATTCAACTCTCTTAGGTGAACGAACGCACAGAAGAGCAGTTTCAAGGAAACGTTTCTCCTGGGTTTTAGACGAAGTTTACTGCGGTTTAGTACGCAAGCCGGCATTGGGCTGGAAATACCGGTTTTGGGATTCTGCACAGAAAGGGTTTGCAAACCGCTGAATCCACACGTGAGTTTAACTCTGTCAGTTGAATGCACACATTGACAACCATTCAGTTAGATAGCTCCGTTTTGGTTTTAGAAGCAGATATTTCTCTGTACAGCCTATGGTCCCATTCACTCGGGAATATCCCAACGCAGCTCCTAGAAGAAACGTGTTTCTGACTCGCTGAATCTGAACATAGATTCAACTCTCTTAGGTGAACGAACGCACAGCAAAGCAGTTTCAAGGAAACGTTTCTCCTGGGTTTTAGACGAAGTTTACTGCTGTTTAGTACGTATGCCGGCATTGGGCTGGAAATACCGGTTTTGGGATTCTTCACAGAAAGGGTTTGCAAACCGCTGAATCCACACGTGAGTTTAACTCTGTCAGTTGAATGCACACATTGACAACAATTCAGTTAGGTAGCTACGTTTTGGTTTTAGAAGCAGATATTTCTCGGTACAGCCTATGGTCCCATTCACTCGGGAACATCCCAACGCAGCTCCTAGAAGAAACGTGTTTCTGACTCGCTGAATCTCAACATAGATTCAACTCTCTTAGGTGAACGAACGCACAGAAGAGCAGTTTCAAGCAAACCTTTCTCCTGAGTTTTAGACGAAGTTTCCTGCTGTTTAGTACGTATGCCGGCATTGGGCTGGAAATACCGGTTTTGGGATTCTGCACAGAAAGGGTTTGCAAACCGCTGAATCCACACGTGAGTTTAACTCTGTCAGTTGAATGCACACATTGACAACCATTCAGTTAGGTAGCTCCGTTTTGGTTTTAGAAGCAGATATTTCTCGGTACAACCTATGGTCCCATTTACTCGGGAACATCCCAACGCAGCTCCTAGAAGAAACGTGTTTCTGACTCGCTGAATCTCTACATAGATTCAACTCTCTTAGGTGAACGAACGCACAGAAGAGCAGTTTCAAGGAAACGTTTCTCCTGGGTTTTAGACGAAGTTTACTGCTGTTTAGTACGCATGCCGGCATTGGGCTGGAAATACCGGTTTTGGGATTCGGCACAGAAAGGGTTTGCAAACCGCTGAATCCACACGTGAGTTTAACTCTGTCAGTTGAATGCACACATTGACAACCATTCAGTTAGATAGCTCCGTTTTGGTTTTAGAAGCAGATATTTCTCTGTACAGCCTATGGTCCCATTCACTCGGGAATATCCCAACGCAGCTCCTAGAAGAAAGTGTTTCTGACTCGCTGAATCTCAACATACATTCAACTCTCTTAGGTGAACGAACGCACAGCAGAGCAGTTTCAAGGAAACGTTTCTCCTGGGTTTTAGACGAAGTTTACTGCTGTTTAGTACGTATGCCGGCATTGGGCTGGAAATACCGGTTTTGGGATTCTGCACAGAAAGGGTTTGCCAATCGCTGAATCCACACGTGAGTTTAACTCTGTCAGTTGAATGCACACACTGGCAACCATTCAGTTAGATAGCTCCGTTTTGGTTTTAGAAGCAGATATTTCTCTGTACAGCCTATGGTCCCATTCACTCGGGAATATCCCAACGCAGCTCCTAGAAGAAACGTGTTTCTGACTCGCTGAATCTCAACAAAGATTCAACTCTCTTAGGTGAACGAACGCACAGCAGAGCAGTTTCAAGGAAACGTTTCTCCTGGGTTTTAGACGAAGTTTACTGCTGTTTAGTACGTATGCCGGCATTGGGCTGGAAATACCGGTTTTGGGATTCTGCACAGAAAGGGTTTGCCAACCGCCGAAACCACACGTGAGTTTAATTCTGTCAGTTGAATGCACACATTGACAACCATTCAGTTAGATAGCTCCGTTTTGGTTTTAGAAGCAGATATTTCTCTGTACAGCCTATGGTACCAGTCACTCGGGAATATCCCAAGGCATCTCCTAGAAGAAACGTGTTTCTGACTCGCTGAATCTCAATATAGATTCAACTCTCTTAGGTGAACGAACGCACACCAGATCAGTTTCAAGGAAATATTCCTCCTGAGTTTTAGACGAAGTTTCCTGCTGTTTAGTATGTATGCCGGCATTGGGCTGGAAATACCGGTTTTGGGATTCTGCACAGAATGTGTTTGCAAACCGCTGAATCCACACGTGAGTTTAACTCTGTCAGTTGAATGCACACATTGACAACCATTCAGTTAGGTAGCTCCGTTTTGGTTTTAGAAGCAGATATTTCTCGGTACAGCCTATGGTCCCATTCACTCGGGAACATCCCAACGCAGCTCCTGGAAGAAACGTGTTTCTGACTCGCTGAATCTCAACATAGATTCAACTCTCTTAGGTGAACGAACGCACAGAAGAGCAGTTTCAAGCAAACCTTTCTCCTGAGTTTTAGACGAAGTTTACTGCTGTTTAGTACGTATGCCGGCATTGGGCTGGAAATACCGGTTTTGGGATTCTGCACAGAAAGTGTTTGCCAACCGCTGAATCCACACGTGAGTTTTACTCTGTCAGTTGAATGCACACATTGACAAACATTCAGTTAGGTAGCTCCGTTTTGGTTTTAGAAGCAGATATTTCTCGGTACAGCCTATGGTCCCATTTACTCGGGAACATCCCAACGCAGCTCCTAGAAGAAACGTGTTTCTGACTCGCTGAATCTCAACATAGATTCAACTCTCTTAGGTGAACGAACGCACAGAAGAGCAGTTTCAAGGAAACGTTTCTCCTGGGTTTTAGACGAAGTTTACTGCGGTTTAGTACGCAAGCCGGCATTGGGTTGGAAATACCGGTTTTGGGATTCTGCACAGAAAGGGTTTGCAAACCGCTGAATCCACACGTGAGTTTAACTCTGTCAGTTGAATGCACACATTGACAACCATTCAGTTAGATAGCTCCGTTTTGGTTTTAGAAGCAGATATTTCTCTGTACAGTCTATGGTCCCATTCACTCGGGAATATCCCAACGCAGCTCCTAGAAGAAACGTGTTTCTGACTCGCTGAATCTCAACATAGATTCAACTCTCTTAGGTGAACGAACGCACAGCAGAGCAGTTTCAAGGAAACGTTTCTCCTGGGTTTTAGACGAAGTTTACTGCTGTTTAGTACGTATGCCGGCATTGGGCTGGAAATACCGGTTTTGGGATTCTGCATAGAAAGGGTTTGCCAACCGCCGAAACCACACGTGAGTTTAATTCTGTCAGTTGAATGCACACATTGACAACCATTCAGTTAGATAGCTCCGTTTTGGTTTTAGAAGCAGATATTTCTCTGTACAGCCTATGGTACCATTCACTCGGGAATATCCCAAGGCATCTCCTAGAAGAAACGTGTTTCTGACTCGCTGAATCTCAACATAGATACAACTCTCTTAGGTGAACGAACGCACACCAGAGCAGTTTCAAGGAAATATTCCTCCTGAGTTTTAGACGAAGTTTCCTGCTGTTTAGTATGTATGCCGGCATTGGGCTGGAAATACCGGTTTTGGGATTCTGCACAGAAAGGGTTTGCAAACCGCTGAATCCACACGTGAGTTTAACTCTGTCAGTTGAATGCACACATTGACAACCATTCAGTTAGGTAGCTCCGTTTTGGTTTTAGAAGCAGATATTTCTCGGTACAGCCTATGGTCCCATTCACTCGGGAACATCCCAACGCAGCTCCTAGAAGAAACGTGTTTCTGACTCGCTGAATCTCAACATAGATTCAACTCTCTTAGGTGAACGAACGCACAGAAGAGCAGTTTCAAGGAAACGTTTCTCCTGGGTTTTAGACGAAGTTTACTGCGGTTTAGTACGCAAGCCGGCATTGGGCTGGAAATACCGGTTTTGGGATTCTGCACAGAAAGGGTTTGCAAACCGCTGAATCCACACGTGAGTTTAACTCTGTCAGTTGAATGCACACATTGACAACCATTCAGTTAGGTAGCTCCGTTTTGGTTTTAGAAGCAGATATTTCTCGGTACACCCTGTGGTCCCATTCACTCGGGAACATCCCAACGCAGCTCCTAGAAGAAACGTGTTTCTGACTCGCTGAATCTCAACATAGATTCAACTCTCTTAGGTGAACGAACGCACAGCAGAGCAGTTTCAAGGAAACGTTTCTCCTGAGTTTTAGACGAAGTTTACTGCGGTTTAGTACGCATGCTGGCATTGGGCTGGAAATACCGGTTTTGGGATTCTGCACAGAAAGGGTTTGCCAACCGCTGAATCCACACGTGAGTTTAACTCTGTCAGTTGAATGCACACACTGGCAACCATTCAGTTAGATAGCTCCGTTTTGGTTTTAGAAGTAGATATTTCTCTGTACAGCCTATGGTCCCATTCACTCGGGAATATCCCAACGCAGCTCCTAGAAGAAACGTGTTTCTGACTCGCTGAATCTCAACAAAGATTCAACTCTCTTAGGTGAACGAACGCACAGCAGAGCAGTTTCAAGGAAACGTTTCTCCTGGGTTTTAGACGAAGTTTACTGCTGTTTAGTACGTATGCCGGCATTGGGCTGGAAATACCGGTTTTGGGATTCTTCACAGAAAGGGTTTGCAAACCGCTGAATCCACACGTGAGTTTAACTCTGTCAGTTGAATGCACACATTGACAACAATTCAGTTAGGTAGCTACGTTTTGGTTTTAGAAGCAGATATTTCTCGGTACAGCCTATGGTCCCATTCACTCGGGAACATCCCAACGCAGCTCCTAGAAGAAACGTGTTTCTGACTCGCTGAATCTCAACATAGATTCAACTCTCTTAGGTGAACGAACGCACAGAAGAGCAGTTTCAAGCAAACCTTTCTCCTGAGTTTTAGACGAAGTTTCCTGCTGTTTAGTACGTATGCCGGCATTGGGCTGGAAATACCGGTTTTGGGATTCTGCACAGAAAGGGTTTGCAAACCGCTGAATCCACACGTGAGTTTAACTCTGTCAGTTGAATGCACACATTGACAACCATTCAGTTAGGTAGCTCCGTTTTGGTTTTAGAAGCAGATATTTCTCGGTACAACCTATGGTCCCATTTACTCGGGAACATCCCAACGCAGCTCCTAGAAGAAACGTGTTTCTGACTCGCTGAATCTCTACATAGATTCAACTCTCTTAGGTGAACGAACGCACAGAAGAGCAGTTTCAAGGAAACGTTTCTCCTGGGTTTTAGACGAAGTTTACTGCTGTTTAGTACGCATGCCGGCATTGGGCTGGAAATACCGGTTTTGGGATTCGGCACAGAAAGGGTTTGCAAACCGCTGAATCCACACGTGAGTTTAACTCTGTCAGTTGAATGCACACATTGACAACCATTCAGTTAGATAGCTCCGTTTTGGTTTTAGAAGCAGATATTTCTCTGTACAGCCTATGGTCCCATTCACTCGGGAATATCCCAACGCAGCTCCTAGAAGAAAGTGTTTCTGACTCGCTGAATCTCAACATACATTCAACTCTCTTAGGTGAACGAACGCACAGCAGAGCAGTTTCAAGGAAACGTTTCTCCTGGGTTTTAGACGAAGTTTCCTGCTGTTTAGTACGTATGCCGGCATTGGGCTGGAAATACCGGTTTTGGGATTCTGCACAGAAAGGGTTTGCCAATCGCTGAATCCACACGTGAGTTTAACTCTGTCAGTTGAATGCACACACTGGCAACCATTCAGTTAGATAGCTCCGTTTTGGTTTTAGAAGCAGATATTTCTCTGTACAGCCTATGGTCCCATTCACTCGGGAATATCCCAACGCAGCTCCTAGAAGAAACGTGTTTCTGACTCGCTGAATCTCAACAAAGATTCAACTCTCTTAGGTGAACGAACGCACAGCAGAGCAGTTTCAAGGAAACGTTTCTCCTGGGTTTTAGACGAAGTTTACTGCTGTTTAGTACGTATGCCGGCATTGGGCTGGAAATACCGGTTTTGGGATTCTGCACAGAAAGGGTTTGCCAACCGCCGAAACCACACGTGAGTTTAATTCTGTCAGTTGAATGCACACATTGACAACCATTCAGTTAGATAGCTCCGTTTTGGTTTTAGAAGCAGATATTTCTCTGTACAGCCTATGGTACCAGTCACTCGGGAATATCCCAAGGCATCTCCTAGAAGAAACGTGTTTCTGACTCGCTGAATCTCAATATAGATTCAACTCTCTTAGGTGAACGAACGCACACCAGATCAGTTTCAAGGAAATATTCCTCCTGAGTTTTAGACGAAGTTTCCTGCTGTTTAGTATGTATGCCGGCATTGGGCTGGAAATACCGGTTTTGGGATTCTGCACAGAATGTGTTTGCAAACCGCTGAATCCACACGTGAGTTTAACTCTGTCAGTTGAATGCACACATTGACAACCATTCAGTTAGGTAGCTCCGTTTTGGTTTTAGAAGCAGATATTTCTCGGTACAGCCTATGGTCCCATTCACTCGGGAACATCCCAACGCAGCTCCTAGAAGAAACGTGTTTCTGACTCGCTGAATCTCAACATAGATCAACTCTCTTAGGTGAACGAACGCACAGAAGAGCAGTTTCAAGCAAACATTTCTCCTGAGTTTTAGACGAAGTTTACTGCTGTTTAGTACGTATGCCGGCATTGGGCTGGAAATACCGGTTTTGGGATTCTGAACAGAAACTGTTTGCCAACCGCTGAATCCACACGTGACTTTTACTCTCTCAGTTGAATGCACACATTGACAAACATTCAGTTAGATAGCTCCGTTTTGGTTTTAGAAGCAGATATTTCTCTGTACATCCTATGGTCCCATTCACTCGGGAATATCCCAACGCAGCTCCTAGAAGAATGTGTTTCTGACTCTCTGAATCTCAACATAGATTCAACTCTCTTAGGTGAACGAACGCACAGCAGAGCAGTTTCAAGGAAACGTTTCTCCTGAGTTTTAGACGAAGTTTCCTGCTGTTTAGTACGTATGCCGGCATTGGGCTGGAAATACCAGTTTTGGGATTCTGCACAGAAAGGGTTTGCAAACCACTGAATCCACACGTGAGTTTAACTCTGTCAGTTGAATGCACACATTGACAACCATTCAGTTAGATAGCTCCGTTTTGGTTTTAGAAGCAGATATTTCTCTGTACAGCCTATGGTCCCATTCACTCGGGAATATCCCAACGCAGCTCCTAGAAGAAACGTGTTTCTGACTCGCTGAATCTGAACATAGATTCAACTCTCTTAGGTGAACGAACGCACAGCAAAGCAGTTTCAAGGAAACGTTTCTCCTGGGTTTTAGACGAAGTTTACTGCTGTTTAGTACGTATGCCGGCATTGGGCTGGAAATACCGGTTTTGGGATTCTGCACAGAAAGGGTTTGCCAACCGCCGAATCCGCACGTGAGTTTAACTCTGTCAGCTGAATGCACACATTGACAACCATTCAGTTAGATAGCTCCGTTTTGGTTTTAGAAGCAGATATTTCTCTGTACAGCCTTTGGTACCATTCACTCGGGAATATCCCAAGCAGCTCCTAGAAAAAACGTGTTTCTGACTCGCTGAATCTCAACATAGATTCAACTCTCTTAGGTGAACGAACGCACAGCAGAGCAGTTTCAAGGAAACATTCCTCCTGAGTTTTAGACGAAGTTTCCTGCTGTTCAGTACGTATGCCGGCATTGGGCTGGAAATACCGGTTTTGGGATTCTTCACAGAAAGGGTTTGCAAACCGCTGAATCCACACGTGAGTTTAACTCTGTCAGTTGAATGCACACATTGACAACAATTCAGTTAGGTAGCTACGTTTTGGTTTTAGAAGCAGATATTTCTCGGTACAGCCTATGGTCCCATTCACTCGGGAACATCCCAACGCAGCTCCTAGAAGAAACGTGTTTCTGACTCGCTGAATCTCAACATAGATTCAACTCTCTTAGGTGAACGAACGCACAGAAGAGCAGTTTCAAGCAAACCTTTCTCCTGAGTTTTAGACGAAGTTTCCTGCTGTTTAGTACGTATGCCGGCATTGGGCTGGAAATACCGGTTTTGGGATTCTGCACAGAAAGGGTTTGCAAACCGCTGAATCCACACGTGAGTTTAACTCTGTCAGTTGAATGCACACATTGACAACCATTCAGTTAGGTAGCTCCGTTTTGGTTTTAGAAGCAGATATTTCTCGGTACAACCTATGGTCCCATTTACTCGGGAACATCCCAACGCAGCTCCTAGAAGAAACGTGTTTCTGACTCGCTGAATCTCTACATAGATTCAACTCTCTTAGGTGAACGAACGCACAGAAGAGCAGTTTCAAGGAAACGTTTCTCCTGGGTTTTAGACGAAGTTTACTGCTGTTTAGTACGCATGCCGGCATTGGGCTGGAAATACCGGTTTTGGGATTCGGCACAGAAAGGGTTTGCAAACCGCTGAATCCACACGTGAGTTTAACTCTGTCAGTTGAATGCACACATTGACAACCATTCAGTTAGATAGCTCCGTTTTGGTTTTAGAAGCAGATATTTCTGTGTACAGCCTATGGTCCCATTCACTCGGGAATATCCCAACGCAGCTCCTAGAAGAAAGTGTTTCTGACTCGCTGAATCTCAACATACATTCAACTCTCTTAGGTGAACGAACGCACAGCAGAGCAGTTTCAAGGAAACGTTTCTCCTGGGTTTTAGACGAAGTTTACTGCTGTTTAGTACGTATGCCGGCATTGGGCTGGAAATACCGGTTTTGGGATTCTGCACAGAAAGGGTTTGCCAATCGCTGAATCCACACGTGAGTTTAACTCTGTCAGTTGAATGCACACACTGGCAACCATTCAGTTAGATAGCTCCGTTTTGGTTTTAGAAGCAGATATTTCTCTGTACAGCCTATGGTCCCATTCACTCGGGAATATCCCAACGCAGCTCCTAGAAGAAACGTGTTTCTGACTCGCTGAATCTCAACAAAGATTCAACTCTCTTAGGTGAACGAACGCACAGCAGAGCAGTTTCAAGGAAACGTTTCTCCTGGGTTTTAGACGAAGTTTACTGCTGTTTAGTACGTATGCCGGCATTGGGCTGGAAATACCGGTTTTGGGATTCTGCACAGAAAGGGTTTGCCAACCGCCGAAACCACACGTGAGTTTAATTCTGTCAGTTGAATGCACACATTGACAACCATTCAGTTAGATAGCTCCGTTTTGGTTTTAGAAGCAGATATTTCTCTGTACAGCCTATGGTACCAGTCACTCGGGAATATCCCAAGGCATCTCCTAGAAGAAACGTGTTTCTGACTCGCTGAATCTCAATATAGATTCAACTCTCTTAGGTGAACGAACGCACACCAGATCAGTTTCAAGGAAATATTCCTCCTGAGTTTTAGACGAAGTTTCCTGCTGTTTAGTATGTATGCCGGCATTGGGCTGGAAATACCGGTTTTGGGATTCTGCACAGAATGTGTTTGCAAACCGCTGAATCCACACGTGAGTTTAACTCTGTCAGTTGAATGCACACATTGACAACCATTCAGTTAGGTAGCTCCGTTTTGGTTTTAGAAGCAGATATTTCTCGGTACAGCCTATGGTCCCATTCACTCGGGAACATCCCAACGCAGCTCCTAGAAGAAACGTGTTTCTGACTCGCTGAATCTCAACATAGATCAACTCTCTTAGGTGAACGAACGCACAGAAGAGCAGTTTCAAGCAAACATTTCTCCTGAGTTTTAGACGAAGTTTACTGCTGTTTAGTACGTATGCCGGCATTGGGCTGGAAATACCGGTTTTGGGATTCTGAACAGAAACTGTTTGCCAACCGCTGAATCCACACGTGACTTTTACTCTCTCAGTTGAATGCACACATTGACAAACATTCAGTTAGATAGCTCCGTTTTGGTTTTAGAAGCAGATATTTCTCTGTACATCCTATGGTCCCATTCACTCGGGAATATCCCAACGCAGCTCCTAGAAGAATGTGTTTCTGACTCTCTGAATCTCAACATAGATTCAACTCTCTTAGGTGAACGAACGCACAGCAGAGCAGTTTCAAGGAAACGTTTCTCCTGAGTTTTAGACGAAGTTTCCTGCTGTTTAGTACGTATGCCGGCATTGGGCTGGAAATACCAGTTTTGGGATTCTGCACAGAAAGGGTTTGCAAACCACTGAATCCACACGTGAGTTTAACTCTGTCAGTTGAATGCAGACATTGACAACCATTCAGTTAGATAGCTCCGTTTTGGTTTTAGAAGCAGATATTTCTCTGTACAGCCTATGGTCCCATTCACTCGGGAATATCCCAACGCAGCTCCTAGAAGAAACGTGTTTCTGACTCGCTGAATCTCAACATAGATTCAACTCTCTTAGGAGAACGAACGCACAGCAAAGCAGTTTCAAGGAAACGTTTCTCCTGGGTTTTAGACGAAGTTTACTGCTGTTTAGTACGTATGCCGGCATTGGGCTGGAAATACCGGTTTTGGGATTCTGCACAGAAAGGGTTTGCCAACCGCCGAATCCACACGTGAGTTTAACTCTGTCAGCTGAATGCACACATTGACAACCATTCAGTTAGATAGCTCCGTTTTGGTTTTAGAAGCAGATATTTCTCTGTACAGCCTTTGGTACCATTCACTCGGGAATATCCCAAGGTAGCTCCTAGAAAAAACGTGTTTCTGACTCGCTGAATCTCAACATAGATTCAACTCTCTTAGGTGAACGAACGCACAGCAGAGCAGTTTCAAGGAAACATTCCTCCTGATTTTAGACGAAGTTTCCTGCTGTTCAGTACGTATGCCGGCATTGGGCTGGAAATACCGGTTTTGGGATTCTTCACAGAAAGGGTTTGCAAACCGCTGAATCCACACGTGAGTTTAACTCTGTCAGTTGAATGCACACATTGACAACAATTCAGTTAGGTAGCTACGTTTTGGTTTTAGAAGCAGATATTTCTCGGTACAGCCTATGGTCCCATTCACTCGGGAACATCCCAACGCAGCTCCTAGAAGAAACGTGTTTCTGACTCGCTGAATCTCAACATAGATTCAACTCTCTTAGGTGAACGAACGCACAGAAGAGCAGTTTCAAGCAAACCTTTCTCCTGAGTTTTAGACGAAGTTTCCTGCTGTTTAGTACGTATGCCGGCATTGGGCTGGAAATACCGGTTTTGGGATTCTGCACAGAAACTGTTTGCCAACCGCTGAATCCACACGTGAGTTTTACTCTGTCAATTGAATGCACACATTGACAAACATTCAGTTAGATAGCTCCGTTTTGGTTTTAGAAGCAGATATTTCTCTGTACATCCTCTGGTCCCATTCACTCGGGAATATCCCAACGCAGCTCCTAGAAGAAAGTGTTTCTGACTCTCTGAATCTCAACATAGATTCAACTCTCTTAGGTGAACGAACGCACAGCAGAGCAGTTTCAAGGAAACGTTTCTCCTGAGTTTTAGACGAAGTTTCCTGCTGTTTAGTACGTATGCCGGCATTGGGCTGGAAATACCGGTTTTGGGATTCTGCACAGAAAGGGTTTGCAAACCACTGAATCCACACGTGAGTTAAACTCTGTCAGTTGAATGCACACATTGACAACCATTCAGTTAGGTAGCTCCGTATTGGTTTTAGAAGCAGATATTTCTCGGTACAGCCTATGGTCCCATTCACTCGGGAACATCCCAACGCAGCTCCTAGAGGAAACGTGTTTCTGACTCGCTGAATCTCAACATAGATTCAACTCTCTTAGGTGAACGAACGCACAGAAGAGCAGTTTCAAGGAAACGTTTCTCCTGAGTTTTAGAGGAAGTTTACTGCTGTTTGGTACGTATGCCGGCATTGGGCTGGAAATACCGGTTTTGGGATTCTGCACAGAAAGGGTTTGCCAACTGCTGAATCCACACGTGAGTTTAACTCTGTCAGTTGAATGCACACATTGACAACCATTCAGTTAGATAGCTCCGTTTTGGTTTTAGAAGCAGATATTTCTCTGTACAGCCTATGGTCCCATTCACTCAAGAATATCCCAACGCATCTCCTAGAAGAAACGTGTTTCTGAATCGCTGAATCTCAAAATAGATTCACCTCTCTTAGGTGAAGGAACGCACAGCAGAGCAGTTTCAAGGAAACGTTTCTCCTGAGTTTTAGACGAAGTTTACTGCGGTTTAGTACGCATGCCGGCATTGGGCTGGAAATACCGGTTTTGGGATTCTGCACAGAAAGGGTTTGCAAACCGCTGAATCCACACGTGAGTTTAACTCTGTCAGTTGAATGCACACTTTGGCAACCATTCAGTTAGGTAGCTCCGTTTTGGTTTTAGAAGCAGATATTTCTCGGTACAGCCTATGGTCCCATTCACTCGGGAACATCCCAACGCAGCTCCTAGAAGAAACGTGTTTCTGACTCGCTGAATCTCAACATAGATTCAACTCTCTTAGGTGAACGAACGCACACCAGAGCAGTTTCAAGGAAACGTTTCTCCTGGGTTTTAGACGAAGTTTACTGCGGTTTAGTACGCAAGCCGGCATTGGGCTGGAAATACCGGTTTTGGGATTCTGCACAGAAAGGGTTTGCAAACCGCTGAATCCACACGTGAGTTTAACTCTGTCAGTTGAATGCACACATTGACAACCATTCAGTTAGATAGCTCCGTTTTGGTTTTAGAAGCAGATATTTCTCTGTACAGCCTATGGTCCCATTCACTCGGGAATATCCCAACGCAGCTCCTAGAAGAAACGTGTTTCTGACTCGCTAAATCTCAACATAGATTCAACTCTCTTAGGTGAACGAACGCACAGCAAAGCAGTTTCAAGGAAACGTTTCTCCTGGGTTTTAGACGAAGTTTACTGCAGTTTAGTACGTATGCCGGCATTGGGCTGGAAATACCGGTTTTGGGATTCTGCACAGAAAGGGTTTGCCAACCGCCGAATCCACACGTGAGTTTAACTCTGTCAGCTGAATGCACACATTGACAACCATTCAGTTAGATAGCTCCGTTTTGGTTTTAGAAGCAGATATTTCTCTGTACAGCCTTTGGTGCCATTCACTCGGGAATATCCCAAGGTAGCTCCTAGAAAAAACGTGTTTCTGACTCGCTGAATCTCAACATAGATTCAACTCTCTTAGGTGAACGAACGCACAGCAGAGCAGTTTCAAGGAAACATTCGTCCTGAGTTTTAGACGAAGCTTCCTGCTGTTCAGTACGTATGCCGGCATTGGGCTGGAAATACCGGTTTTGGGATTCTTCACAGAAAGGGTTTGCAAACCGCTGAATCCACACGTGAGTTTAACTCTGTCAGTTGAATGCACACATTGACAACAATTCAGTTAGGTAGCTACGTTTTGGTTTTAGAAGCAGATATTTCTCGGTACAGCCTATGGACCCATTCACTCGGGAACATCCCAACGCAGCTCCTAGAAGAAACGTGTTTCTGACTCGCTGAATCTCAACATAGATTCAACTTTCTTAGGTGAACGAACGCACAGAAGAGCAGTTTCAAGCAAACCTTTCTCCTGAGTTTTAGACGAAGTGTACTGCTGTTTAGTACGTATGCCGGCATTGGGCTGGAAATACCGGTTTTGGGATTCTGCACAGAAACTGTTTGCCAACCGCTGAATCCACACGTGAGTTTTACTCTGTCAGTTGAATGCACACATTGACAACAATTCAGTTAGGTAGCTACGTTTTGGTTTTAGAAGCAGATATTTCTCTGTACATCCTCTGGTCCCATTCACTCGGGAATATCCCAACGCAGCTCCTAGAAGAAAGTGTTTCTGACTCTCTGAATCTCAACATAGATTCAACTCTCTTAGGTGAACGAACGCACAGCAGAGCAGTTTCAAGGAAACGTTTCTCCTGAGTTTTAGACGAAGTTTCCTGCTGTTTAGTACGTATGCCGGCATTGGGCTGGAAATACCGGTTTTGGGATTCTGCACAGAAAGGGTTTGCAAACCACTGAATCCACACGTGAGTTAAACTCTGTCAGTTGAATGCACACATTGACAACCATTCAGTTAGGTAGCTCCGTATTGGTTTTAGAAGCAGATATTTCTCGGTACAGCCTATGGTCCCATTCACTCGGGATCATCCCAACGCAGCTCCTAGAAGAAACGTGTTTCTGACTCGCTGAATCTCAACATAGATTCAACTCTCTTAGGTGAACGAACGCACAGAAGAGCAGTTTCAAGGAAACGTTTCTCCTGAGTTTTAGAGGAAGTTTACTGCTGTTTGGTACGTATGCCGGCATTGGGCTGGAAATACCGGTTTTGGGATTCTGCACAGAAATGGTTTGCCAATTGCTGAATCCACACGTGAGTTTAACTCTGTCAGTTGAATGCACACATTGACAACCATTCAGTTAGATAGCTCCGTTTTGGTTTTAGAAGCAGATATTTCTCTGTACAGCCTATGGTCCCATTCACTCAAGAATATCCCAACGCATCTCCTAGAAGAAACGTGTTTCTGAATCGCTGAATCTCAAAATAGATTCACCTCTCTTAGGTGAAGGAACGCACAGCAGAGCAGTTTCAAGGAAACGTTTCTCCTGAGTTTTAGACGAAGTTTACTGCGGTTTAGTACGCATGCCGGCATTGGGCTGGAAATACCGGTTTTGGGATTCTGCACAGAAAGGGTTTGCAAACCGCTGAATCCACACGTGAGTTTAACTCTGTCAGTTGAATGCACACATTGGCAACCATTCAGTTAGGTAGCTCCGTTTTGGTTTTAGAAGCAGATATTTCTCGGTACAGCCTATGGTCCCATTCACTCGGGAACATCCCAACGCAGCTCCTAGAAGAAACGTGTTTCTGACTCGCTGAATCTCAACATAGATTCAACTCTCTTAGGTGAACGAACGCACAGAAGAGCAGTTTCAAGGAAACGTTTCTCCTGGGTTTTAGACGAAGTTTACTGCGGTTTAGTACGCAAGCCGGCATTGGGCTGGAAATACCGGTTTTGGGATTCTGCACAGAAAGGGTTTGCAAACCGCTGAATCCACACGTGAGTTTAACTCTGTCAGTTGAATGCACACATTGACAACCATTCAGTTAGATAGCTCCTTTTTGGTTTTAGAAGCAGATATTTCTCTGTACAGCCTATGGTCCCATTCACTCGGGAATATCCCAACGCAGCTCCTAGAAGAAACGTGTTTCTGACTCGCTGAATCTCAACATAGATTCAACTCTCTTAGGTGAACGAACGCACAGCAAAGCAGTTCCAAGGAAACGTTTCTCCTGGGTTTTAGACGAGGTTTACTGCTGTTTAGTACGTATGCCGGCATTGGGCTGGAAATACCGGTTTTGGGATTCTGCACAGAAAGGGTTTGCCAACCGCCGAATCCACACGTGAGTTTAACTCTGTCAGCTGAATGCACACATTGACAACCATTCAGTTAGATAGCTCCGTTTTGGTTTTAGAGGCAGATATTTCTCTGTACAGCCTTTGGTACCATTCACTCGGGAATATCCCAAGGCAGCTCCTAGAAAAAACGTGTTTCTGACTCGCTGAATCTCAACATAGATTCAACTCTCTTAGGTGAACGAACGCACAGCAGAGCAGTTTCAAGGAAACATTCCTCCTGAGTTTTAGACGGAGTTTCCTGCTGTTCAGTACGTATGCCGGCATTGGGCTGGAAATACCGGTTTTTGGATTCTTCACAGAAAGGGTTTGCAAACCGCTGAATCCACACGTGAGTTTAACTCTGTCATTTGAATGCACACATTGACAACAATTCAGTTAGGTAGCTACGTTTTGGTTTTAGAAGCAGATATTTCTCGGTACAGACTATGGTCCCATTCACTCGGGAACATCCCAACGCAGCTCCTAGAAGAAACGTGTTTCTGACTCGCTGAATCTCAACATAGATTCAACTCTCTTAGGTGAATGAACGCACAGAAGAGCAGTTTCAAGCAAACCTTTCTCCTGAGTTTTAGACGAAGTTTACTGCTGTTTAGTACGTATGCCGGCATTGGGCTGGAAATACCGGTATTGGGATTCTGCACAGAAACTGTTTGCCAACCGCTGAATCCACACGTGAGTTTTACTCTGTCAGTTGAATGCACACATTGACAAACATTCAGTTAGATAGCTCGGTTTTGGTTTTAGGAGCAGATATTTCTCTGTACATCCTATGGTCCCATTCACTCGGGAATATCCCAACGCAGCTCCTAGAAGAAAGTGTTTCTGACTCTCTGAATCTCAACATAGATTCAACTCTCTTAGGTGAACGAACGCACAGCAGAGCAGTTTCAAGGAAACGTTTCTCCTGAGTTTTAGACGAAGTTTCCTGCTGTTTAGTACGTATGCCGGCATTGGGCTGGAAATACCGGTTTTGGGATTCTGCACAGAAAGGGTTTGCAAACCACTGAATCCACACGTGAGTTAAACTCTGTCAGTTGAATGCACACATTGACAACCATTCACTTAGGTAGCTCCGTATTGGTTTTAGAAGCAGATATTTCTCGGTACAGCCTATGGTCCCATTCACTCGGGAACATCCCAACGCAGCTCCTAGAGGAAACGTGTTTCTGACTCGCTGAATCTCAATATAGATTCAACTCTCTTAGGTGAACGAACGCACAGAAGAGCAGTTTCAAGGAAACGTTTCTCCTGAGTTTTAGAGGAAGTTTACTGCTGTTTGGTACGTATGCCGGCATTGGGCTGGAAATACCGGTTTTGGGATTCTGCACAGAAAGGGTTTGCCAACTGCTGAATCCACACGTGAGTTTAACTCTGTCAGTTGAATGCACACATTGACAACCATTCAGATAGATAGCTCCGTTTTGGTTTTAGAAGCAGATATTTCTCTGTACAGCCTATGGTCCCATTCACTCAAGAATATCCCAACGCATCTCCTAGAAGAAACGTGTTTCTGAATCGCTGAATCTCAAAATAGATTCACCTCTCTTAGGTGAAGGAACGCACAGCAGAGCAGTTTCAAGGAAACGTTTCTCCTGAGTTTTAGACGAAGTTTACTGCGGTTTAGTACGCATGCCGGCATTGGGCTGGAAATACCGGTTTTGGGATTCTGCACAGAAAGGGTTTGTAAACCGCTGAATCCACACGTGAGTTTAACTCTGTCAGTTGAATGCACACATTGGCAACCATTCAGTTAGGTAGCTCCGTATTGGTTTTAGAAGCAGATATTTCTCGGTACAGCCTATGGTCCCATTCACTTGGGAACATCCCAACGCAGCTCCTAGAAGAAACGTGTTTCTGACTCGCTGAATCTCAACATAGATTCAACTCTCTTAGGTGAACGAACGCACAGAAGAGCAGTTTCAAGGAAACATTTCTCCTGGGTTTTAGACGAAGTTTACTGCGGATTAGTACGCAAGCCGGCATTGGGCTGGAAATACCGGTTTTGGGATTCTGCACAGAAAGGGTTTGCAAACCGCTGAATCCACACGTGAGTTTAACTCTGTCAGTTGAATGCACACATTGACAACCATTCAGTTAGATAGCTCCGTTTTGGTTTTAGAAGCAGATATTTCTCTGTACAGCCTATGGTCCCATTCACTCGGGAATATCCCAACGCAGCTCCTAGAAGAAACGTGTTTCTGACTCGCTGAATCTCAACATAGATTCAACTCTCTTAGGTGAACGAACGCACAGCAAAGCGGTTTCAAGGAAACGTTTCTCCTGGGTTTTAGACGAAATTTACTGCTGTTTAGTACGTATGCCGGCATTGGGCTGGAAATACCGGTTTTGGGATTCTGCACAGAAAGGGTTTGCCAACCGCCGAATCCACACGTGAGTTTAACTCTGTCAGCTGAATGCACAAATTGACAACCATTCAGTTAGATAGCTCCGTTTTGGTTTTAGAAGCAGATATTTCTCTGTACAGCCTTTGGTACCATTCACTCGGGAATATCCCAAGGCAGCTCCTAGAAAAAACGTGTTTCTGACTCGCTGAATCTCAACATAGATTCAACTCTCTTAGGTGAACGAACGCACAGCAGAGCAGTTTCAAGGAAACATTCCTCCTGAGTTTTAGACGAAGCTTCCTGCTGTTCAGTACGTATGCCGGCATTGGGCTGGAAATACCGGTTTTGGGATTCTTCACAGAAAGGGTTTGCAAACCGCTGAATCCACACGTGAGTTTAACTCTGTCAGTTGAATGCACACATTGACAACAATTCAGTTAGGTAGCTACGTTTTGGTTTTAGAAGCAGATATTTCTCGGTACACCCTATGGTCCCATTCACTCGGGAACATCCCAACGCAGCTCCTAGAAGAAACGTGTTTCTGACTCGCTGAATCTCAACATAGATTCAACTTTCTTAGGTGAACGAACGCACAGAAGAGCAGTTTCAAGCAAACCTTTCTCCTGAGTTTTAGACGAAGTTTACTGCTGTTTAGTACGTATGTCGGCATTGGGCTGGAAATACCGGTTTTGGGATTCTGCACAGAAACTGTTTGCCAACCGCTGAATCCACACGTGAGTCTTACTCTGTCAGTTGAATGCACACATTGACAACAATTCAGTTAGGTAGCTACGTTTTGGTTTTACAAGCAGATATTTCTCTGTACATCCTCTGGTCCCATTCACTCGGGAATATCCCAACGCAGCTCCTAGAAGAAAGTGTTTCTGACTCTCTGAATCTCAACATAGATTCAACTCTCTTAGGTGAACGAACGCACAGCAGAGCAGTTTCAAGGAAACGTTTCTCCTGAGTTTTAGACGAAGTTTCCTGCTGTTTAGTACGTATGCCGGCATTGGGCTGGAAATACCGGTTTTGGGATTCTGCACAGAAAGGGTTTGCAAACCACTGAATCCACACGTGAGTTAAACTCTGTCAGTTGAATGCACACATTGACAACCATTCAGTTAGGTAGCTCCGTATTGGTTTTAGAAGCAGATATTTCTCGGTACAGCCTATGGTCCCATTCACTCGGGATCATCCCAACGCAGCTCCTAGAAGAAACGTGTTTCTGACTCGCTGAATCTCAACATAGATTCAACTCTCTTAGGTGAACCAACGCACAGAAGAGCAGTTTCAAGGAAACGTTTCTCCTGAGTTTTAGAGGAAGTTTACTGCTGTTTGGTACGTATGCCGGCATTGGGCTGGAAATACCGGTTTTGGGATTCTGCACAGAAAGGGTTTGCCAAGTGCTGAATCCACACGTGAGTTTAACTCTGTCAGTTGAATGCACACATTGACAACCATTCAGTTAGATAGCTCCGTTTTGGTTTTAGAAGCAGATATTTCTCTGTACAGCCCATGGTCCCATTCACTCAAGAATATCCCAACGCATCTCCTAGAAGAAACGTGTTTCTGAATCGCTGAATCTCAAAATAGATTCACCTCTCTTAGGTGAAGGAACGCACAGCAGAGCAGTTTCAAGGAAACGTTTCTCCTGAGTTTTAGACGAAGTTTACTGCGGTTTAGTACGCATGCCGGCATTGGGCTGGAAATACCGGTTTTGGGATTCTGCACAGAAAGGGTTTGCCAACCGCTGAATCCACACGTGAGTTTAACTCTGTCAGTTGAATGCACACATTGGCAACCATTCAGTTAGATAGCTCCGTTTTGGTTTTAGAAGCAGATATTTCTCTGTACAGCCTATGGTCCCATTCACTCGGGAATATCCCAACGCAGCTCCTAGAAGAAACGTGTTTCTGACTCGCTGAATCTCAAGAAAGATTCAACTCTCTTAGGTGAACGAACGCACAGCAGAGCAGTTTCAAGGAAACGTTTCTCCTGGGTTTTAGACGAAGTTTACTGCTGTTTAGTACGTATGCCGGCATTGGGCTGCAAATACCGGTTTTGGGATTCTGCACAGAAAGGGTTTGCCAACCGCCGAAACCACACGTGAGTTTAATTCTGTCAGTTGAATACACACATTGACAACCATTCAGTTAGATAGCTCCGTTTTGGTTTTAGAAGCAGATATTTCTCTGTACAGCCTATGGTACCATTCACTCGGGAATATCCCAACGCAGCTCCTAGAAGAAACGTGTTTCTGACTCGCTGAATCTCAACATAGATTCAACTCTCTTCGGTGAACGAGCGCACAGCAGAGCAGTTTCAAGGAATCGTTTCTCCTGAGTTTCAGACGAAGTTTCCTGCTGTTTAGTACGTATGCCGGCATTGGGCTGGAAATACCGGTTTTGGGATTCTGCACAGAAAGGGTTTCCCAACCGCTGAATCCACACGTGAGTTTAACTCTGTCAGTTGAATGCACACATTGACAACCATTCAGTTAGATAGCTCCGTTTTGGTTTTAGAAGCAGATATTTCTCTGTACAGCCTATGGTCCCATTCACTCGGGAATATCCCAACGCAGCTCCTAGAAGAAAGTGTTTCTGACTCTCTGAATCTCAACATAGATTCAACTCTCTTAGGTGAACGAACGCACAGCAGAGCAGTTTCAAGGAAACGTTTCTCCTGAGTTTTAGACGAAGTTTCCTGCTGTTTAGTACGTATGCCGGCATTGGGCTGGAAATACCGGTTTTGGGATTCTGCACAGAAAGGGTTTGCAAACCACTGAATCCACACGTGAGTTTAACTCTGTCAGTTGAATGCACACATTGACAACCATTCAGTTAGGTAGCTCCGTTTTGGTTTTAGAAGCAGATATTTCTCGGTACAGCCTATGGTCCCATTTACTCGGGAACATCCCAACGCAGCTCCTAGAAGAAACGTGTTTCTGACTCGCTGAATCTCAACATAGATTCAACTCTCTTAGGGGAACGAACGCACAGAAGAGCAGTTTCAAGGAAACGTTTCTCCTGGGTTTTAGACGAAGTTTACTGCGGTTTAGTACGCAAGCCGGCATTGGGTTGGAAATACCGGTTTTGGGATTCTGCACAGAAAGGGTTTGCCAACCGCTGAATCCACACGTGAGTTTAACTCTGTCAGTTGAATGCACACATTGACAACCAATCAGTTAGATAGCTCCGTTTTGGTTTTAGAAGCAGTTATTTCTCTGTACAGCCTATGGTCCCATTCACTCGGGAATATCCCAACGCAGCTCCTAGAAGAAACGTGTTTCTGACTCGCTGAATCTCAACATAGATTCAACTCTCTTAGGTGAACGAACGCACAGCAGAGCAGTTTCAAGGAAACGTTTCTCCTGGGTTTTAGACGAAGTTTACTGCTGTTTAGTACGTATGCCGGCATTGGGCTGGAAATACCGGTTTTGGGATTCTGCACAGAAAGGGTTTGCCAACCGCAGAATCCACACGTGAGTTTAACTCTGTCAGTTGAATGCACACATTGACAACCATTCAGTTAGATAGCTCCGTTTTGGTTTTAGAAGCAGATATTTCTCTGTACAGCCTATGGTCCCATTCACTCGGGAATATCCCAACGCAGCTCCTAGAAGAAAGTGTTTCTGACTCGCTGAATCTCAACATAGATTCAACTCTCTTAGGTGAACGAACGCACAGCAGAGCAGTTTCAAGGAAACGTTTCTCCTGGGTTTTAGACGAAGTTTACTGCTGTTTAGTACGTATGCCGGCATTGGGCTGGAAATACCGGTTTTGGGATTCTGCACAGAAAGGGTTTGCCAATCGCTGAATCCACACGTGAGTTTAACTCTGTCAGTTGAATGCACACACTGGCAACCATTCAGTTAGATAGCTCCGTTTTGGTTTTAGAAGCAGATATTTCTCTGTACAGCCTATGGTCCCATTCACTCGGGAATATCCCAACGCAGCTCCTAGAAGAAACGTGTTTCTGACTCGCTGAATCTCAACAAAGATTCAACTCTCTTAGGTGAACGAACGCACAGCAGAGCAGTTTCAAGGAAACGTTTCTCCTGGGTTTTAGACGAAGTTTACTGCTGTTTAGTACGTATGCCGGCATTGGGCTGGAAATACCGGTTTTGGGATTCTGCACAGAAAGGGTTTGCCAACCGCCGAAACCACACGTGAGTTTAATTCTGTCAGTTGAATGCACACATTGACAACCATTCAGTTAGATAGCTCCGTTTTGGTTTTAGAAGCAGATATTTCTCTGTACAGCCTATGGTACCAGTCACTCGGGAATATCCCAAGGCATCTCCTAGAAGAAACGTGTTTCTGACTCGCTGAATCTCAATATAGATTCAACTCTCTTAGGTGAACGAACGCACACCAGATCAGTTTCAAGGAAATATTCCTCCTGAGTTTTAGACGAAGTTTCCTGCTGTTTAGTATGTATGCCGGCATTGGGCTGGAAATACCGGTTTTGGGATTCTGCACAGAATGTGTTTGCAAACCGCTGAATCCACACGTGAGTTTAACTCTGTCAGTTGAATGCACACATTGACAACCATTCAGTTAGGTAGCTCCGTTTTGGTTTTAGAAGCAGATATTTCTCGGTACAGCCTATGGTCCCATTCACTCGGGAACATCCCAACGCAGCTCCTAGAAGAAACGTGTTTCTGACTCGCTGAATCTCAACATAGATCAACTCTCTTAGGTGAACGAACGCACAGAAGAGCAGTTTCAAGCAAACATTTCTCCTGAGTTTTAGACGAAGTTTACTGCTGTTTAGTACGTATGCCGGCATTGGGCTGGAAATACCGGTTTTGGGATTCTGAACAGAAACTGTTTGCCAACCGCTGAATCCACACGTGACTTTTACTCTCTCAGTTGAATGCACACATTGACAAACATTCAGTTAGATAGCTCCGTTTTGGTTTTAGAAGCAGATATTTCTCTGTACATCCTATTGTCCCATTCACTCGGGAATATCCCAACGCAGCTCCTAGAAGAATGTGTTTCTGACTCTCTGAATCTCAACATAGATTCAACTCTCTTAGGTGAACGAACGCACAGCAGAGCAGTTTCAAGGAAACGTTTCTCCTGAGTTTTAGACGAAGTTTCCTGCTGTTTAGTACGTATGCCGGCATTGGGCTGGAAATACCAGTTTTGGGATTCTGCACAGAAAGGGTTTGCAAACCACTGAATCCACACGTGAGTTTAACTCTGTCAGTTGAATGCACACATTGACAACCATTCAGTTAGATAGCTCCGTTTTGGTTTTAGAAGCAGATATTTCTCTGTACAGCCTATGGTCCCATTCACTCGGGAATATCCCAACGCAGCTCCTAGAAGAAACGTGTTTCTGACTCGCTGAATCTGAACATAGATTCAACTCTCTTAGGTGAACGAACGCACAGCAAAGCAGTTTCAAGGAAACGTTTCTCCTGGGTTTTAGACGAAGTTTACTGCTGTTTAGTACGTATGCCGGCATTGGGCTGGAAATACCGGTTTTGGGATTCTGCACAGAAAGGGTTTGCCAACCGCCGAATCCGCACGTGAGTTTAACTCTGTCAGCTGAATGCACACATTGACAACCATTCAGTTAGATAGCTCCGTTTTGGTTTTAGAAGCAGATATTTCTCTGTACAGCCTTTGGTACCATTCACTCGGGAATATCCCAAGCAGCTCCTAGAAAAAACGTGTTTCTGACTCGCTGAATCTCAACATAGATTCAACTCTCTTAGGTGAACGAACGCACAGCAGAGCAGTTTCAAGGAAACATTCCTCCTGAGTTTTAGACGAAGTTTCCTGCTGTTCAGTACGTATGCCGGCATTGGGCTGGAAATACCGGTTTTGGGATTCTTCACAGAAAGGGTTTGCAAACCGCTGAATCCACACGTGAGTTTAACTCTGTCAGTTGAATGCACACATTGACAACAATTCAGTTAGGTAGCTACGTTTTGGTTTTAGAAGCAGATATTTCTCGGTACAGCCTATGGTCCCATTCACTCGGGAACATCCCAACGCAGCTCCTAGAAGAAACGTGTTTCTGACTCGCTGAATCTCAACATAGATTCAACTCTCTTAGGTGAACGAACGCACAGAAGAGCAGTTTCAAGCAAACCTTTCTCCTGAGTTTTAGACGAAGTTTCCTGCTGTTTAGTACGTATGCCGGCATTGGGCTGGAAATACCGGTTTTGGGATTCTGCACAGAAAGGGTTTGCAAACCGCTGAATCCACACGTGAGTTTAACTCTGTCAGTTGAATGCACACATTGACAACCATTCAGTTAGGTAGCTCCGTTTTGGTTTTAGAAGCAGATATTTCTCGGTACAACCTATGGTCCCATTTACTCGGGAACATCCCAACGCAGCTCCTAGAAGAAACGTGTTTCTGACTCGCTGAATCTCTACATAGATTCAACTCTCTTAGGTGAACGAACGCACAGAAGAGCAGTTTCAAGGAAACGTTTCTCCTGGGTTTTAGACGAAGTTTACTGCTGTTTAGTACGCATGCCGGCATTGGGCTGGAAATACCGGTTTTGGGATTCGGCACAGAAAGGGTTTGCAAACCGCTGAATCCACACGTGAGTTTAACTCTGTCAGTTGAATGCACACATTGACAACCATTCAGTTAGATAGCTCCGTTTTGGTTTTAGAAGCAGATATTTCTCTGTACAGCCTATGGTCCCATTCACTCGGGAATATCCCAACGCAGCTCCTAGAAGAAAGTGTTTCTGACTCGCTGAATCTCAACATACATTCAACTCTCTTAGGTGAACGAACGCACAGCAGAGCAGTTTCAAGGAAACGTTTCTCCTGGGTTTTAGACGAAGTTTACTGCTGTTTAGTACGTATGCCGGCATTGGGCTGGAAATACCGGTTTTGGGATTCTGCACAGAAAGGGTTTGCCAATCGCTGAATCCACACGTGAGTTTAACTCTGTCAGTTGAATGCACACACTGGCAACCATTCAGTTAGATAGCTCCGTTTTGGTTTTAGAAGCAGATATTTCTCTGTACAGCCTATGGTCCCATTCACTCGGGAATATCCCAACGCAGCTCCTAGAAGAAACGTGTTTCTGACTCGCTGAATCTCAACAAAGATTCAACTCTCTTAGGTGAACGAACGCACAGCAGAGCAGTTTCAAGGAAACGTTTCTCCTGGGTTTTAGACGAAGTTTACTGCTGTTTAGTACGTATGCCGGCATTGGGCTGGAAATACCGGTTTTGGGATTCTGCACAGAAAGGGTTTGCCAACCGCCGAAACCACACGTGAGTTTAATTCTGTCAGTTGAATGCACACATTGACAACCATTCAGTTAGATAGCTCCGTTTTGGTTTTAGAAGCAGATATTTCTCTGTACAGCCTATGGTACCAGTCACTCGGGTATATCCCAAGGCATCTCCTAGAAGAAACGTGTTTCTGACTCGCTGAATCTCAATATAGATTCAACTCTCTTAGGTGAACGAACGCACACCAGATCAGTTTCAAGGAAATATTCCTCCTGAGTTTTAGACGAAGTTTCCTGCTGTTTAGTATGTATGCCGGCATTGGGCTGGAAATACCGGTTTTGGGATTCTGCACAGAATGTGTTTGCAAACCGCTGAATCCACACGTGAGTTTAACTCTGTCAGTTGAATGCACACATTGACAACCATTCAGTTAGGTAGCTCCGTTTTGGTTTTAGAAGCAGATATTTCTCGGTACAGCCTATGGTCCCATTCACTCGGGAACATCCCAACGCAGCTCCTAGAAGAAACGTGTTTCTGACTCGCTGAATCTCAACATAGATCAACTCTCTTAGGTGAACGAACGCACAGAAGAGCAGTTTCAAGCAAACATTTCTCCTGAGTTTTAGACGAAGTTTACTGCTGTTTAGTACGTATGCCGGCATTGGGCTGGAAATACCGGTTTTGGGATTCTGAACAGAAACTGTTTGCCAACCGCTGAATCCACACGTGACTTTTACTCTCTCAGTTGAATGCACACATTGACAAACATTCAGTTAGATAGCTCCGTTTTGGTTTTAGAAGCAGATATTTCTCTGTACATCCTATGGTCCCATTCACTCGGGAATATCCCAACGCAGCTCCTAGAAGAATGTGTTTCTGACTCTCTGAATCTCAACATAGATTCAACTCTCTTAGGTGAACGAACGCACAGCAGAGCAGTTTCAAGGAAACGTTTCTCCTGAGTTTTAGACGAAGTTTCCTGCTGTTTAGTACGTATGCCGGCATTGGGCTGGAAATACCAGTTTTGGGATTCTGCACAGAAAGGGTTTGCAAACCACTGAATCCACACGTGAGTTTAACTCTGTCAGTTGAATGCAGACATTGACAACCATTCAGTTAGATAGCTCCGTTTTGGTTTTAGAAGCAGATATTTCTCTGTACAGCCTATGGTCCCATTCACTCGGGAATATCCCAACGCAGCTCCTAGAAGAAACGTGTTTCTGACTCGCTGAATCTCAACATAGATTCAACTCTCTTAGGAGAACGAACGCACAGCAAAGCAGTTTCAAGGAAACGTTTCTCCTGGGTTTTAGACGAAGTTTACTGCTGTTTAGTACGTATGCCGGCATTGGGCTGGAAATACCGGTTTTGGGATTCTGCACAGAAAGGGTTTGCCAACCGCCGAATCCACACGTGAGTTTAACTCTGTCAGCTGAATGCACACATTGACAACCATTCAGTTAGATAGCTCCGTTTTGGTTTTAGAAGCAGATATTTCTCTGTACAGCCTTTGGTACCATTCACTCGGGAATATCCCAAGGTAGCTCCTAGAAAAAACGTGTTTCTGACTCGCTGAATCTCAACATAGATTCAACTCTCTTAGGTGAACGAACGCACAGCAGAGCAGTTTCAAGGAAACATTCCTCCTGAGTTTTAGACGAAGTTTCCTGCTGTTCAGTACGTATGCCGGCATTGGGCTGGAAATACCGGTTTTGGGATTCTTCACAGAAAGGGTTTGCAAACCGCTGAATCCACACGTGAGTTTAACTCTGTCAGTTGAATGCACACATTGACAACAATTCAGTTAGGTAGCTACGTTTTGGTTTTAGAAGCAGATATTTCTCGGTACAGCCTATGGTCCCATTCACTCGGGAACATCCCAACGCAGCTCCTAGAAGAAACGTGTTTCTGACTCGCTGAATCTCAACATAGATTCAACTCTCTTAGGTGAACGAACGCACAGAAGAGCAGTTTCAAGCAAACCTTTCTCCTGAGTTTTAGACGAAGTTTCCTGCTGTTTAGTACGTATGCCGGCATTGGGCTGGAAATACCGGTTTTGGGATTCTGCACAGAAACTGTTTGCCAACCGCTGAATCCACACGTGAGTTTTACTCTGTCAATTGAATGCACACATTGACAAACATTCAGTTAGATAGCTCCGTTTTGGTTTTAGAAGCAGATATTTCTCTGTACATCCTCTGGTCCCATTCACTCGGGAATATCCCAACGCAGCTCCTAGAAGAAAGTGTTTCTGACTCTCTGAATCTCAACATAGATTCAACTCTCTTAGGTGAACGAACGCACAGCAGAGCAGTTTCAAGGAAACGTTTCTCCTGAGTTTTAGACGAAGTTTCCTGCTGTTTAGTACGTATGCCGGCATTGGGCTGGAAATACCGGTTTTGGGATTCTGCACAGAAAGGGTTTGCAAACCACTGAATCCACACGTGAGTTAAACTCTGTCAGTTGAATGCACACATTGACAACCATTCAGTTAGGTAGCTCCGTATTGGTTTTAGAAGCAGATATTTCTCGGTACAGCCTATGGTCCCATTCACTCGGGAACATCCCAACGCAGCTCCTAGAGGAAACGTGTTTCTGACTCGCTGAATCTCAACATAGATTCAACTCTCTTAGGTGAACGAACGCACAGAAGAGCAGTTTCAAGGAAACGTTTCTCCTGAGTTTTAGAGGAAGTTTACTGCTGTTTGGTACGTATGCCGGCATTGGGCTGGAAATACCGGTTTTGGGATTCTGCACAGAAAGGGTTTGCCAACTGCTGAATCCACACGTGAGTTTAACTCTGTCAGTTGAATGCACACATTGACAACCATTCAGTTAGATAGCTCCGTTTTGGTTTTAGAAGCAGATATTTCTCTGTACAGCCTATGGTCCCATTCACTCAAGAATATCCCAACGCATCTCCTAGAAGAAACGTGTTTCTGAATCGCTGAATCTCAAAATAGATTCACCTCTCTTAGGTGAAGGAACGCACAGCAGAGCAGTTTCAAGGAAACGTTTCTCCTGAGTTTTAGACGAAGTTTACTGCGGTTTAGTACGCATGCCGGCATTGGGCTGGAAATACCGGTTTTGGGATTCTGCACAGAAAGGGTTTGCAAACCGCTGAATCCACACGTGAGTTTAACTCTGTCAGTTGAATGCACACTTTGGCAACCATTCAGTTAGGTAGCTCCGTTTTGGTTTTAGAAGCAGATATTTCTCGGTACAGCCTATGGTCCCATTCACTCGGGAACATCCCAACGCAGCTCCTAGAAGAAACGTGTTTCTGACTCGCTGAATCTCAACATAGATTCAACTCTCTTAGGTGAACGAACGCACACCAGAGCAGTTTCAAGGAAACGTTTCTCCTGGGTTTTAGACGAAGTTTACTGCGGTTTAGTACGCAAGCCGGCATTGGGCTGGAAATACCGGTTTTGGGATTCTGCACAGAAAGGGTTTGCAAACCGCTGAATCCACACGTGAGTTTAACTCTGTCAGTTGAATGCACACATTGACAACCATTCAGTTAGATAGCTCCGTTTTGGTTTTAGAAGCAGATATTTCTCTGTACAGCCTATGGTCCCATTCACTCGGGAATATCCCAACGCAGCTCCTAGAAGAAACGTGTTTCTGACTCGCTAAATCTCAACATAGATTCAACTCTCTTAGGTGAACGAACGCACAGCAAAGCAGTTTCAAGGAAACGTTTCTCCTGGGTTTTAGACGAAGTTTACTGCAGTTTAGTACGTATGCCGGCATTGGGCTGGAAATACCGGTTTTGGGATTCTGCACAGAAAGGGTTTGCCAACCGCCGAATCCACACGTGAGTTTAACTCTGTCAGCTGAATGCACACATTGACAACCATTCAGTTAGATAGCTCCGTTTTGGTTTTAGAAGCAGATATTTCTCTGTACAGCCTTTGGTGCCATTCACTCGGGAATATCCCAAGGTAGCTCCTAGAAAAAACGTGTTTCTGACTCGCTGAATCTCAACATAGATTCAACTCTCTTAGGTGAACGAACGCACAGCAGAGCAGTTTCAAGGAAACATTCGTCCTGAGTTTTAGACGAAGCTTCCTGCTGTTCAGTACGTATGCCGGCATTGGGCTGGAAATACCGGTTTTGGGATTCTTCACAGAAAGGGTTTGCAAACCGCTGAATCCACACGTGAGTTTAACTCTGTCAGTTGAATGCACACATTGACAACAATTCAGTTAGGTAGCTACGTTTTGGTTTTAGAAGCAGATATTTCTCGGTACAGCCTATGGACCCATTCACTCGGGAACATCCCAACGCAGCTCCTAGAAGAAACGTGTTTCTGACTCGCTGAATCTCAACATAGATTCAACTTTCTTAGGTGAACGAACGCACAGAAGAGCAGTTTCAAGCAAACCTTTCTCCTGAGTTTTAGACGAAGTGTACTGCTGTTTAGTACGTATGCCGGCATTGGGCTGGAAATACCGGTTTTGGGATTCTGCACAGAAACTGTTTGCCAACCGCTGAATCCACACGTGAGTTTTACTCTGTCAATTGAATGCACACATTGACAAACATTCAGTTAGATAGCTCCGTTTTGGTTTTAGAAGCAGATATTTCTCTGTACATCCTCTGGTCCCATTCACTCGGGAATATCCCAACGCAGCTCCTAGAAGAAAGTGTTTCTGACTCTCTGAATCTCAACATAGATTCAACTCTCTTAGGTGAACGAACGCACAGCAGAGCAGTTTCAAGGAAACGTTTCTCCTGAGTTTTAGACGAAGTTTCCTGCTGTTTAGTACGTATGCCGGCATTGGGCTGGAAATACCGGTTTTGGGATTCTGCACAGAAAGGGTTTGCAAACCACTGAATCCACACGTGAGTTAAACTCTGTCAGTTGAATGCACACATTGACAACCATTCAGTTAGGTAGCTCCGTATTGGTTTTAGAAGCAGATATTTCTCGGTACAGCCTATGGTCCCATTCACTCGGGAACATCCCAACGCAGCTCCTAGAGGAAACGTGTTTCTGACTCGCTGAATCTCAACATAGATTCAACTCTCTTAGGTGAACGAACGCACAGAAGAGCAGTTTCAAGGAAACGTTTCTCCTGAGTTTTAGAGGAAGTTTACTGCTGTTTGGTACGTATGCCGGCATTGGGCTGGAAATACCGGTTTTGGGATTCTGCACAGAAAGGGTTTGCCAACTGCTGAATCCACACGTGAGTTTAACTCTGTCAGTTGAATGCACACATTGACAACCATTCAGTTAGATAGCTCCGTTTTGGTTTTAGAAGCAGATATTTCTCTGTACAGCCTATGGTCCCATTCACTCAAGAATATCCCAACGCATCTCCTAGAAGAAACGTGTTTCTGAATCGCTGAATCTCAAAATAGATTCACCTCTCTTAGGTGAAGGAACGCACAGCAGAGCAGTTTCAAGGAAACGTTTCTCCTGAGTTTTAGACGAAGTTTACTGCGGTTTAGTACGCATGCCGGCATTGGGCTGGAAATACCGGTTTTGGGATTCTGCACAGAAAGGGTTTGCAAACCGCTGAATCCACACGTGAGTTTAACTCTGTCAGTTGAATGCACACTTTGGCAACCATTCAGTTAGGTAGCTCCGTTTTGGTTTTAGAAGCAGATATTTCTCGGTACAGCCTATGGTCCCATTCACTCGGGAACATCCCAACGCAGCTCCTAGAAGAAACGTGTTTCTGACTCGCTGAATCTCAACATAGATTCAACTCTCTTAGGTGAACGAACGCACACCAGAGCAGTTTCAAGGAAACGTTTCTCCTGGGTTTTAGACGAAGTTTACTGCGGTTTAGTACGCAAGCCGGCATTGGGCTGGAAATACCGGTTTTGGGATTCTGCACAGAAAGGGTTTGCAAACCGCTGAATCCACACGTGAGTTTAACTCTGTCAGTTGAATGCACACATTGACAACCATTCAGTTAGATAGCTCCGTTTTGGTTTTAGAAGCAGATATTTCTCTGTACAGCCTATGGTCCCATTCACTCGGGAATATCCCAACGCAGCTCCTAGAAGAAACGTGTTTCTGACTCGCTAAATCTCAACATAGATTCAACTCTCTTAGGTGAACGAACGCACAGCAAAGCAGTTTCAAGGAAACGTTTCTCCTGGGTTTTAGACGAAGTTTACTGCAGTTTAGTACGTATGCCGGCATTGGGCTGGAAATACCGGTTTTGGGATTCTGCACAGAAAGGGTTTGCCAACCGCCGAATCCACACGTGAGTTTAACTCTGTCAGCTGAATGCACACATTGACAACCATTCAGTTAGATAGCTCCGTTTTGGTTTTAGAAGCAGATATTTCTCTGTACAGCCTTTGGTGCCATTCACTCGGGAATATCCCAAGGTAGCTCCTAGAAAAAACGTGTTTCTGACTCGCTGAATCTCAACATAGATTCAACTCTCTTAGGTGAACGAACGCACAGCAGAGCAGTTTCAAGGAAACATTCGTCCTGAGTTTTAGACGAAGCTTCCTGCTGTTCAGTACGTATGCCGGCATTGGGCTGGAAATACCGGTTTTGGGATTCTTCACAGAAAGGGTTTGCAAACCGCTGAATCCACACGTGAGTTTAACTCTGTCAGTTGAATGCACACATTGACAACAATTCAGTTAGGTAGCTACGTTTTGGTTTTAGAAGCAGATATTTCTCGGTACAGCCTATGGACCCATTCACTCGGGAACATCCCAACGCAGCTCCTAGAAGAAACGTGTTTCTGACTCGCTGAATCTCAACATAGATTCAACTTTCTTAGGTGAACGAACGCACAGAAGAGCAGTTTCAAGCAAACCTTTCTCCTGAGTTTTAGACGAAGTGTACTGCTGTTTAGTACGTATGCCGGCATTGGGCTGGAAATACCGGTTTTGGGATTCTGCACAGAAACTGTTTGCCAACCGCTGAATCCACACGTGAGTTTTACTCTGTCAGTTGAATGCACACATTGACAACAATTCAGTTAGGTAGCTACGTTTTGGTTTTAGAAGCAGATATTTCTCTGTACATCCTCTGGTCCCATTCACTCGGGAATATCCCAACGCAGCTCCTAGAAGAAAGTGTTTCTGACTCTCTGAATCTCAACATAGATTCAACTCTCTTAGGTGAACGAACGCACAGCAGAGCAGTTTCAAGGAAACGTTTCTCCTGAGTTTTAGACGAAGTTTCCTGCTGTTTAGTACGTATGCCGGCATTGGGCTGGAAATACCGGTTTTGGGATTCTGCACAGAAAGGGTTTGCAAACCACTGAATCCACACGTGAGTTAAACTCTGTCAGTTGAATGCACACATTGACAACCATTCAGTTAGGTAGCTCCGTATTGGTTTTAGAAGCAGATATTTCTCGGTACAGCCTATGGTCCCATTCACTCGGGATCATCCCAACGCAGCTCCTAGAAGAAACGTGTTTCTGACTCGCTGAATCTCAACATAGATTCAACTCTCTTAGGTGAACGAACGCACAGAAGAGCAGTTTCAAGGAAACGTTTCTCCTGAGTTTTAGAGGAAGTTTACTGCTGTTTGGTACGTATGCCGGCATTGGGCTGGAAATACCGGTTTTGGGATTCTGCACAGAAATGGTTTGCCAATTGCTGAATCCACACGTGAGTTTAACTCTGTCAGTTGAATGCACACATTGACAACCATTCAGTTAGATAGCTCCGTTTTGGTTTTAGAAGCAGATATTTCTCTGTACAGCCTATGGTCCCATTCACTCAAGAATATCCCAACGCATCTCCTAGAAGAAACGTGTTTCTGAATCGCTGAATCTCAAAATAGATTCACCTCTCTTAGGTGAAGGAACGCACAGCAGAGCAGTTTCAAGGAAACGTTTCTCCTGAGTTTTAGACGAAGTTTACTGCGGTTTAGTACGCATGCCGGCATTGGGCTGGAAATACCGGTTTTGGGATTCTGCACAGAAAGGGTTTGCAAACCGCTGAATCCACACGTGAGTTTAACTCTGTCAGTTGAATGCACACATTGGCAACCATTCAGTTAGGTAGCTCCGTTTTGGTTTTAGAAGCAGATATTTCTCGGTACAGCCTATGGTCCCATTCACTCGGGAACATCCCAACGCAGCTCCTAGAAGAAACGTGTTTCTGACTCGCTGAATCTCAACATAGATTCAACTCTCTTAGGTGAACGAACGCACAGAAGAGCAGTTTCAAGGAAACGTTTCTCCTGGGTTTTAGACGAAGTTTACTGCGGTTTAGTACGCAAGCCGGCATTGGGCTGGAAATACCGGTTTTGGGATTCTGCACAGAAAGGGTTTGCAAACCGCTGAATCCACACGTGAGTTTAACTCTGTCAGTTGAATGCACACATTGACAACCATTCAGTTAGATAGCTCCTTTTTGGTTTTAGAAGCAGATATTTCTCTGTACAGCCTATGGTCCCATTCACTCGGGAATATCCCAACGCAGCTCCTAGAAGAAACGTGTTTCTGACTCGCTGAATCTCAACATAGATTCAACTCTCTTAGGTGAACGAACGCACAGCAAAGCAGTTCCAAGGAAACGTTTCTCCTGGGTTTTAGACGAGGTTTACTGCTGTTTAGTACGTATGCCGGCATTGGGCTGGAAATACCGGTTTTGGGATTCTGCACAGAAAGGGTTTGCCAACCGCCGAATCCACACGTGAGTTTAACTCTGTCAGCTGAATGCACACATTGACAACCATTCAGTTAGATAGCTCCGTTTTGGTTTTAGAGGCAGATATTTCTCTGTACAGCCTTTGGTACCATTCACTCGGGAATATCCCAAGGCAGCTCCTAGAAAAAACGTGTTTCTGACTCGCTGAATCTCAACATAGATTCAACTCTCTTAGGTGAACGAACGCACAGCAGAGCAGTTTCAAGGAAACATTCCTCCTGAGTTTTAGACGGAGTTTCCTGCTGTTCAGTACGTATGCCGGCATTGGGCTGGAAATACCGGTTTTTGGATTCTTCACAGAAAGGGTTTGCAAACCGCTGAATCCACACGTGAGTTTAACTCTGTCATTTGAATGCACACATTGACAACAATTCAGTTAGGTAGCTACGTTTTGGTTTTAGAAGCAGATATTTCTCGGTACAGACTATGGTCCCATTCACTCGGGAACATCCCAACGCAGCTCCTAGAAGAAACGTGTTTCTGACTCGCTGAATCTCAACATAGATTCAACTCTCTTAGGTGAATGAACGCACAGAAGAGCAGTTTCAAGCAAACCTTTCTCCTGAGTTTTAGACGAAGTTTACTGCTGTTTAGTACGTATGCCGGCATTGGGCTGGAAATACCGGTATTGGGATTCTGCACAGAAACTGTTTGCCAACCGCTGAATCCACACGTGAGTTTTACTCTGTCAGTTGAATGCACACATTGACAAACATTCAGTTAGATAGCTCGGTTTTGGTTTTAGGAGCAGATATTTCTCTGTACATCCTATGGTCCCATTCACTCGGGAATATCCCAACGCAGCTCCTAGAAGAAAGTGTTTCTGACTCTCTGAATCTCAACATAGATTCAACTCTCTTAGGTGAACGAACGCACAGCAGAGCAGTTTCAAGGAAACGTTTCTCCTGAGTTTTAGACGAAGTTTCCTGCTGTTTAGTACGTATGCCGGCATTGGGCTGGAAATACCGGTTTTGGGATTCTGCACAGAAAGGGTTTGCAAACCACTGAATCCACACGTGAGTTAAACTCTGTCAGTTGAATGCACACATTGACAACCATTCACTTAGGTAGCTCCGTATTGGTTTTAGAAGCAGATATTTCTCGGTACAGCCTATGGTCCCATTCACTCGGGAACATCCCAACGCAGCTCCTAGAGGAAACGTGTTTCTGACTCGCTGAATCTCAATATAGATTCAACTCTCTTAGGTGAACGAACGCACAGAAGAGCAGTTTCAAGGAAACGTTTCTCCTGAGTTTTAGAGGAAGTTTACTGCTGTTTGGTACGTATGCCGGCATTGGGCTGGAAATACCGGTTTTGGGATTCTGCACAGAAAGGGTTTGCCAACTGCTGAATCCACACGTGAGTTTAACTCTGTCAGTTGAATGCACACATTGACAACCATTCAGATAGATAGCTCCGTTTTGGTTTTAGAAGCAGATATTTCTCTGTACAGCCTATGGTCCCATTCACTCAAGAATATCCCAACGCATCTCCTAGAAGAAACGTGTTTCTGAATCGCTGAATCTCAAAATAGATTCACCTCTCTTAGGTGAAGGAACGCACAGCAGAGCAGTTTCAAGGAAACGTTTCTCCTGAGTTTTAGACGAAGTTTACTGCGGTTTAGTACGCATGCCGGCATTGGGCTGGAAATACCGGTTTTGGGATTCTGCACAGAAAGGGTTTGTAAACCGCTGAATCCACACGTGAGTTTAACTCTGTCAGTTGAATGCACACATTGGCAACCATTCAGTTAGGTAGCTCCGTATTGGTTTTAGAAGCAGATATTTCTCGGTACAGCCTATGGTCCCATTCACTTGGGAACATCCCAACGCAGCTCCTAGAAGAAACGTGTTTCTGACTCGCTGAATCTCAACATAGATTCAACTCTCTTAGGTGAACGAACGCACAGAAGAGCAGTTTCAAGGAAACGTTTCTCCTGGGTTTTAGACGAAGTTTACTGCGGATTAGTACGCAAGCCGGCATTGGGCTGGAAATACTGGTTTTGGGATTCTGCACAGAAAGGGTTTGCAAACCGCTGAATCCACACGTGAGTTTAACTCTGTCAGTTGAATGCACACATTGACAACCATTCAGTTAGATAGCTCCGTTTTGGTTTTAGAAGCAGATATTTCTCTGTACAGCCTATGGTCCCATTCACTCGGGAATATCCCAACGCAGCTCCTAGAAGAAACGTGTTTCTGACTCGCTGAATCTCAACATAGATTCAACTCTCTTAGGTGAACGAACGCACAGCAAAGCGGTTTCAAGGAAACGTTTCTCCTGGGTTTTAGACGAAATTTACTGCTGTTTAGTACGTATGCCGGCATTGGGCTGGAAATACCGGTTTTGGGATTCTGCACAGAAAGGGTTTGCCAACCGCCGAATCCACACGTGAGTTTAACTCTGTCAGCTGAATGCACAAATTGACAACCATTCAGTTAGATAGCTCCGTTTTGGTTTTAGAAGCAGATATTTCTCTGTACAGCCTTTGGTACCATTCACTCGGGAATATCCCAAGGCAGCTCCTAGAAAAAACGTGTTTCTGACTCGCTGAATCTCAACATAGATTCAACTCTCTTAGGTGAACGAACGCACAGCAGAGCAGTTTCAAGGAAACATTCCTCCTGAGTTTTAGACGAAGCTTCCTGCTGTTCAGTACGTATGCCGGCATTGGGCTGGAAATACCGGTTTTGGGATTCTTCACAGAAAGGGTTTGCAAACCGCTGAATCCACACGTGAGTTTAACTCTGTCAGTTGAATGCACACATTGACAACAATTCAGTTAGGTAGCTCCGTTTTGGTTTTAGAAGCAGATATTTCTCGGTACAGCCTATGGTCCCATTCACTCGGGAACATCCCAACGCAGCTCCTAGAAGAAACGTGTTTCTGACTCGCTGAATCTCAACATAGATTCAACTTTCTTAGGTGAACGAACGCACAGAAGAGCAGTTTCAAGCAAACCTTTCTCCTGAGTTTTAGACGAAGTTTACTGCTGTTTAGTACGTATGTCGGCATTGGGCTGGAAATACCGGTTTTGGGATTCTGCACAGAAACTGTTTGCCAACCGCTGAATCCACACGTGAGTCTTACTCTGTCAGTTGAATGCACACATTGACAACAATTCAGTTAGGTAGCTACGTTTTGGTTTTACAAGCAGATATTTCTCTGTACATCCTCTGGTCCCATTCACTCGGGAATATCCCAACGCAGCTCCTAGAAGAAAGTGTTTCTGACTCTCTGAATCTCAACATAGATTCAACTCTCTTAGGTGAACGAACGCACAGCAGAGCAGTTTCAAGGAAACGTTTCTCCTGAGTTTTAGACGAAGTTTCCTGCTGTTTAGTACGTATGCCGGCATTGGGCTGGAAATACCGGTTTTGGGATTCTGCACAGAAAGGGTTTGCAAACCACTGAATCCACACGTGAGTTAAACTCTGTCAGTTGAATGCACACATTGACAACCATTCAGTTAGGTAGCTCCGTATTGGTTTTAGAAGCAGATATTTCTCGGTACAGCCTATGGTCCCATTCACTCGGGATCATCCCAACGCAGCTCCTAGAAGAAACGTGTTTCTGACTCGCTGAATCTCAACATAGATTCAACTCTCTTAGGTGAACCAACGCACAGAAGAGCAGTTTCAAGGAAACGTTTCTCCTGAGTTTTAGAGGAAGTTTACTGCTGTTTGGTACGTATGCCGGCATTGGGCTGGAAATACCGGTTTTGGGATTCTGCACAGAAAGGGTTTGCCAACTGCTGAATCCACACGTGAGTTTAACTCTGTCAGTTGAATGCACACATTGACAACCATTCAGTTAGATAGCTCCGTTTTGGTTTTAGAAGCAGATATTTCTCTGTACAGCCCATGGTCCCATTCACTCAAGAATATCCCAACGCATCTCCTAGAAGAAACGTGTTTCTGAATCGCTGAATCTCAAAATAGATTCACCTCTCTTAGGTGAAGGAACGCACAGCAGAGCAGTTTCAAGGAAACGTTTCTCCTGAGTTTTAGACGAAGTTTACTGCGGTTTAGTACGCATGCCGGCATTGGGCTGGAAATACCGGTTTTGGGATTCTGCACAGAAAGGGTTTGCCAACCGCTGAATCCACACGTGAGTTTAACTCTGTCAGTTGAATGCACACATTGGCAACCATTCAGTTAGATAGCTCCGTTTTGGTTTTAGAAGCAGATATTTCTCTGTACAGCCTATGGTCCCATTCACTCGGGAATATCCCAACGCAGCTCCTAGAAGAAACGTGTTTCTGACTCGCTGAATCTCAAGAAAGATTCAACTCTCTTAGGTGAACGAACGCACAGCAGAGCAGTTTCAAGGAAACGTTTCTCCTGGGTTTTAGACGAAGTTTACTGCTGTTTAGTACGTATGCCGGCATTGGGCTGCAAATACCGGTTTTGGGATTCTGCACAGAAAGGGTTTGCCAACCGCCGAAACCACACGTGAGTTTAATTCTGTCAGTTGAATACACACATTGACAACCATTCAGTTAGATAGCTCCGTTTTGGTTTTAGAAGCAGATATTTCTCTGTACAGCCTATGGTACCATTCACTCGGGAATATCCCAACGCAGCTCCTAGAAGAAACGTGTTTCTGACTCGCTGAATCTCAACATAGATTCAACTCTCTTCGGTGAACGAGCGCACAGCAGAGCAGTTTCAAGGAATCGTTTCTCCTGAGTTTCAGACGAAGTTTCCTGCTGTTTAGTACGTATGCCGGCATTGGGCTGGAAATACCGGTTTTGGGATTCTGCACAGAAAGGGTTTCCCAACCGCTGAATCCACACGTGAGTTTAACTCTGTCAGTTGAATGCACACATTGACAACCATTCAGTTAGATAGCTCCGTTTTGGTTTTAGAAGCAGATATTTCTCTGTACAGCCTATGGTCCCATTCACTCGGGAATATCCCAACGCAGCTCCTAGAAGAAAGTGTTTCTGACTCTCTGAATCTCAACATAGATTCAACTCTCTTAGGTGAACGAACGCACAGCAGAGCAGTTTCAAGGAAACGTTTCTCCTGAGTTTTAGACGAAGTTTCCTGCTGTTTAGTACGTATGCCGGCATTGGGCTGGAAATACCGGTTTTGGGATTCTGCACAGAAAGGGTTTGCAAACCACTGAATCCACACGTGAGTTTAACTCTGTCAGTTGAATGCACACATTGACAACCATTCAGTTAGGTAGCTCCGTTTTGGTTTTAGAAGCAGATATTTCTCGGTACAGCCTATGGTCCCATTTACTCGGGAACATCCCAACGCAGCTCCTAGAAGAAACGTGTTTCTGACTCGCTGAATCTCAACATAGATTCAACTCTCTTAGGGGAACGAACGCACAGAAGAGCAGTTTCAAGGAAACGTTTCTCCTGGGTTTTAGACGAAGTTTACTGCGGTTTAGTACGCAAGCCGGCATTGGGTTGGAAATACCGGTTTTGGGATTCTGCACAGAAAGGGTTTGCCAACCGCTGAATCCACACGTGAGTTTAACTCTGTCAGTTGAATGCACACATTGACAACCAATCAGTTAGATAGCTCCGTTTTGGTTTTAGAAGCAGTTATTTCTCTGTACAGCCTATGGTCCCATTCACTCGGGAATATCCCAACGCAGCTCCTAGAAGAAACGTGTTTCTGACTCGCTGAATCTCAACATAGATTCAACTCTCTTAGGTGAACGAACGCACAGCAGAGCAGTTTCAAGGAAACGTTTCTCCTGGGTTTTAGACGAAGTTTACTGCTGTTTAGTACGTATGCCGGCATTGGGCTGGAAATACCGGTTTTGGGATTCTGCACAGAAAGGGTTTGCCAACCGCAGAATCCACACGTGAGTTTAACTCTGTCAGTTGAATGCACACATTGACAACCATTCAGTTAGATAGCTCCGTTTTGGTTTTAGAAGCAGATATTTCTCTGTACAGCCTATGGTACCATTCACTCGGGAATATCCCAACGCAGCTCCTAGAAGAAACGTGTTTCTGACTCGCTGAATCTCAACATAGATTCAACTCTCTTAGGTGAACGAACGCACAGAAGAGCAGTTTCAAGCAAACCTTTCTCCTGAGTTTTAGACGAAGTTTATTGCTGTTTAGTACGTTTGCCGGCATTGGGCTGGAAATACCGGTTTTGGGATTCTGCACAGAAAGTGTTTGCCAACCGCTGAATCCACACGTGAGTTTTACTCTGTTAGTTGAATGCACACATTGACAAACATTCAGTTAGATAGCTCGGTTTTGGTTTTAGGAGCAGATATTTCTCTGTACATCCTATGGTCCCATTCACTCGGGAATATCCCAACGCAGCTCCTAGAAGAAAGTGTTTCTGACTCTCTGAATCTCAACATAGATTCAACTCTCTTAGGTGAACGAACGCACAGCAGAGCAGTTTCAAGGAAACGTTTCTCCTGAGTTTTAGACGAAGTTTCCTGCTGTTTAGTACGTATGCCGGCATTGGGCTGGAAATACCGGTTTTGGGATTCTGCACAGAAAGGGTTTGCAAACCACTGAATCCACACGTGAGTTTAACTCTGTCAGTTGAATGCACACATTGACAACCATTCAGTTAGGTAGCTCCGTTTTGGTTTTAGAAGCAGATATTTCTGGGTACAGCCTATAGTCCCATTCACTCGGGAACATCCCAACGCAGCTCCTAGAAGAAACGTGTTTCTGACTCGCTGAATCTCAACATAGATTCAACTCTCTTAGGTGAACGAACGCACAGCAGAGCAGTTTCAAGGAAACGTTTCTCCTGAGTTTTAGACGAAGTTTCCTGCTGTTTAGTACGTATGCCGGCATTGGGCTGGAAATACCGGTTTTGGGATTCTGCACAGAAAGGGTTTGCGAACCGCTGAATCCACACGTGAGTTTAACTCTGTCAGTTGAATGCACACATTGACAACCATTCAGTTAGGTAGCTCCGTTTTGGTTTTAGAAGCAGATATTTCTCGGTACAACCTATGGTCCCATTTACTCGGGAACATCCCAACGCAGCTCCTAGAATAAACGTGTTTCTGACTCGCTGAATCTCTACATAGATTCAACTCTCTTAGGTGAACGAACGCACAGAAGAGCAGTTTCAAGGAAACGTTTCTCCTGGGTTTTAGACGAAGTTTACTGCTGTTTAGTACGCATGCCGGCATTGGGCTGGAAATACCGGTTTTGGGATTCTGCACAGAAAGGGTTTGCAAACCGATGAATCCACACGTGAGTTTAACTCTGTCAGTGGAATGCACACATTGACAACCATTCAGTTAGATAGCTCCGTTTTGGTTTTAGAAGCAGATATTTCTCTGTACAGCCTATGGTCCCATTGACTCGGGAACATCCCAACGCAGCTCCTGGAAGAAACGTGTTTCTGACTCGCTGAATCTCAACATAGATTCAACTCTCTTAGGTGAACGAACGCACAGAAGAGCAGTTTCAAGCAAACCTTTCTCCTGAGTTTTAGACGAAGTTTACTGCTGTTTAGTACGTATGCCGGCATTGGGCTGGAAATACCGGTTTTGGGATTCTGCACAGAAAGTGTTTGCCAACCGCTGAATCCACACGTGAGTTTTACTCTGTCAGTTGAATGCACACATTGACAAACATTCAGTTAGGTAGCTCCGTTTTGGTTTTAGAAGCAGATATTTCTCGGTACAGCCTATGGTCCCATTTACTCGGGAACATCCCAACGCAGCTCCTAGAAGAAACGTGTTTCTGACTCGCTGAATCTCAACATAGATTCAACTCTCTTAGGTGAACGAACGCACAGAAGAGCAGTTTCAAGGAAACGTTTCTCCTGGGTTTTAGACGAAGTTTACTGCGGTTTAGTACGCAAGCCGGCATTGGGTTGGAAATACCGGTTTTGGGATTCTGCACAGAAAGGGTTTGCCAACCGCTGAATCCACACGTGAGTTTAACTCTGTCAGTTGAATGCACACATTGACAACCATTCAGTTAGATAGCTCCGTTTTGGTTTTAGAAGCAGATATTTCTCTGTACAGTCTATGGTCCCATTCACTCGGGAATATCCCAACGCAGCTCCTAGAAGAAACGTGTTTCTGACTCGCTGAATCTCAACATAGATTCAACTCTCTTAGGTGAACGAACGCACAGCAGAGCAGTTTCAAGGAAACGTTTCTCCTGGGTTTTAGACGAAGTTTACTGCTGTTTAGTACGTATGCCGGCATTGGGCTGGAAATACCGGTTTTGGGATTCTGCATAGAAAGGGTTTGCCAACCGCCGAAACCACACGTGAGTTTAATTCTGTCAGTTGAATGCACACATTGACAACCATTCAGTTAGATAGCTCCGTTTTGGTTTTAGAAGCAGATATTTCTCTGTACAGCCTATGGTCCCATTCACTCGGGAACATCCCAACGCAGCTCCTGGAAGAAACGTGTTTCTGACTCGCTGAATCTCAACATAGATTCAACTCTCTTAGGTGAACGAACTCACAGAAGAGCAGTTTCAAGCAAACCTTTCTCCTGAGTTTTAGACGAAGTTTACTGCTGTTTAGTACGTATGCCGGCATTGGGCTGGAAATACCGGTTTTGGGATTCTGCACAGAAACTGTTTGCCAACCGCTGAATCCACACCTGAGTTTTACTCTGTCAGTTGAATGCACACATTGACAAACATTCAGTTAGACAGCTCGGTTTTGGTTTTAGGAGCAGATATTTGTCTGTACATCCTTTGGTCCCATTCACTCGGGAATATCCTAACGCAGCTCCTAGAAGAAAGTGTTTCTGACTCTCTGCATCTCAACATAGATTCAACTCTCTTAGATGAACGAACGCACAGCAGAGCAGTTTCAAGGAAACGTTTCTCCTGAGTTTTAGACGAAGTTTCCTGCTGTTTAGTACGTATGCCGGCATTGGGCTGGAAATACCTGTTTTGGGATTCTGCACAGAAAGGGTTTGCAAACCACTGAATCCACACGTGAGTTTAACTCTGTCAGTTGAATGCACACATTGACAACCATTCAGTTAGGTAGCTCCGTTTTGGTTTTAGAAGCAGATATTTCTGGGTACAGCCTATGGTCCCATTCACTCGGGAACATCCCAACGCAGCTCCTAGAGGAAACGTGTTTCTGACTCGCTGAATCTCAACATAGATTCAACTCTCTTAGGTGAACGAACGCACAGCAGAGCAGTTTCAAGGAAACGTTTCTCCTGAGTTTTAGACGAAGTTTCCTGCTGTTTAGTACGTATGCCGGCATTGGGCTGGAAATACCGGTTTTGGGATTCTGCACAGAAAGGGTTTGCAAACCGCTGAATCCACACGTGAGTTTAACTCTGTCAGTTGAATGCACACATTGACAACAATTCAGTTAGGTAGCTACGTTTTGGTTTTAGAAGCAGATATTTCTCGGTACAGCCTATGGTCCCATTCACTCGGGAACATCCCAACGCAGCTCCTAGAAGAAACGTGTTTCTGACTCGCTGAATCTCAACATAGATTCAACTTTCTTAGGTGAACGAACGCACAGAAGAGCAGTTTCAAGCAAACCTTTCTCCTGAGTTTTAGACGAAGTTTACTGCTGTTTAGTACGTATGTCGGCATTGGGCTGGAAATACCGGTTTTGGGATTCTGCACAGAAACTGTTTGCCAACCGCTGAATCCACACGTGAGTCTTACTCTGTCAGTTGAATGCACACATTGACAACAATTCAGTTAGGTAGCTACGTTTTGGTTTTACAAGCAGATATTTCTCTGTACATCCTCTGGTCCCATTCACTCGGGAATATCCCAACGCAGCTCCTAGAAGAAAGTGTTTCTGACTCTCTGAATCTCAACATAGATTCAACTCTCTTAGGTGAACGAACGCACAGCAGAGCAGTTTCAAGGAAACGTTTCTCCTGAGTTTTAGACGAAGTTTCCTGCTGTTTAGTACGTATGCCGGCATTGGGCTGGAAATACCGGTTTTGGGATTCTGCACAGAAAGGGTTTGCAAACCACTGAATCCACACGTGAGTTAAACTCTGTCAGTTGAATGCACACATTGACAACCATTCAGTTAGGTAGCTCCGTATTGGTTTTAGAAGCAGATATTTCTCGGTACAGCCTATGGTCCCATTCACTCGGGATCATCCCAACGCAGCTCCTAGAAGAAACGTGTTTCTGACTCGCTGAATCTCAACATAGATTCAACTCTCTTAGGTGAACCAACGCACAGAAGAGCAGTTTCAAGGAAACGTTTCTCCTGAGTTTTAGAGGAAGTTTACTGCTGTTTGGTACGTATGCCGGCATTGGGCTGGAAATACCGGTTTTGGGATTCTGCACAGAAAGGGTTTGCCAACTGCTGAATCCACACGTGAGTTTAACTCTGTCAGTTGAATGCACACATTGACAACCATTCAGTTAGATAGCTCCGTTTTGGTTTTAGAAGCAGATATTTCTCTGTACAGCCCATGGTCCCATTCACTCAAGAATATCCCAACGCATCTCCTAGAAGAAACGTGTTTCTGAATCGCTGAATCTCAAAATAGATTCACCTCTCTTAGGTGAAGGAACGCACAGCAGAGCAGTTTCAAGGAAACGTTTCTCCTGAGTTTTAGACGAAGTTTACTGCGGTTTAGTACGCATGCCGGCATTGGGCTGGAAATACCGGTTTTGGGATTCTGCACAGAAAGGGTTTGCCAACCGCTGAATCCACACGTGAGTTTAACTCTGTCAGTTGAATGCACACATTGGCAACCATTCAGTTAGATAGCTCCGTTTTGGTTTTAGAAGCAGATATTTCTCTGTACAGCCTATGGTCCCATTCACTCGGGAATATCCCAACGCAGCTCCTAGAAGAAACGTGTTTCTGACTCGCTGAATCTCAAGAAAGATTCAACTCTCTTAGGTGAACGAACGCACAGCAGAGCAGTTTCAAGGAAACGTTTCTCCTGGGTTTTAGACGAAGTTTACTGCTGTTTAGTACGTATGCCGGCATTGGGCTGCAAATACCGGTTTTGGGATTCTGCACAGAAAGGGTTTGCCAACCGCCGAAACCACACGTGAGTTTAATTCTGTCAGTTGAATACACACATTGACAACCATTCAGTTAGATAGCTCCGTTTTGGTTTTAGAAGCAGATATTTCTCTGTACAGCCTATGGTACCATTCACTCGGGAATATCCCAACGCAGCTCCTAGAAGAAACGTGTTTCTGACTCGCTGAATCTCAACATAGATTCAACTCTCTTCGGTGAACGAGCGCACAGCAGAGCAGTTTCAAGGAATCGTTTCTCCTGAGTTTCAGACGAAGTTTCCTGCTGTTTAGTACGTATGCCGGCATTGGGCTGGAAATACCGGTTTTGGGATTCTGCACAGAAAGGGTTTCCCAACCGCTGAATCCACACGTGAGTTTAACTCTGTCAGTTGAATGCACACATTGACAACCATTCAGTTAGATAGCTCCGTTTTGGTTTTAGAAGCAGATATTTCTCTGTACAGCCTATGGTCCCATTCACTCGGGAATATCCCAACGCAGCTCCTAGAAGAAAGTGTTTCTGACTCTCTGAATCTCAACATAGATTCAACTCTCTTAGGTGAACGAACGCACAGCAGAGCAGTTTCAAGGAAACGTTTCTCCTGAGTTTTAGACGAAGTTTCCTGCTGTTTAGTACGTATGCCGGCATTGGGCTGGAAATACCGGTTTTGGGATTCTGCACAGAAAGGGTTTGCAAACCACTGAATCCACACGTGAGTTTAACTCTGTCAGTTGAATGCACACATTGACAACCATTCAGTTAGGTAGCTCCGTTTTGGTTTTAGAAGCAGATATTTCTCGGTACAGCCTATGGTCCCATTTACTCGGGAACATCCCAACGCAGCTCCTAGAAGAAACGTGTTTCTGACTCGCTGAATCTCAACATAGATTCAACTCTCTTAGGGGAACGAACGCACAGAAGAGCAGTTTCAAGGAAACGTTTCTCCTGGGTTTTAGACGAAGTTTACTGCGGTTTAGTACGCAAGCCGGCATTGGGTTGGAAATACCGGTTTTGGGATTCTGCACAGAAAGGGTTTGCCAACCGCTGAATCCACACGTGAGTTTAACTCTGTCAGTTGAATGCACACATTGACAACCAATCAGTTAGATAGCTCCGTTTTGGTTTTAGAAGCAGTTATTTCTCTGTACAGCCTATGGTCCCATTCACTCGGGAATATCCCAACGCAGCTCCTAGAAGAAACGTGTTTCTGACTCGCTGAATCTCAACATAGATTCAACTCTCTTAGGTGAACGAACGCACAGCAGAGCAGTTTCAAGGAAACGTTTCTCCTGGGTTTTAGACGAAGTTTACTGCTGTTTAGTACGTATGCCGGCATTGGGCTGGAAATACCGGTTTTGGGATTCTGCACAGAAAGGGTTTGCCAACCGCAGAATCCACACGTGAGTTTAACTCTGTCAGTTGAATGCACACATTGACAACCATTCAGTTAGATAGCTCCGTTTTGGTTTTAGAAGCAGATATTTCTCTGTACAGCCTATGGTACCATTCACTCGGGAATATCCCAACGCAGCTCCTAGAAGAAACGTGTTTCTGACTCGCTGAATCTCAACATAGATTCAACTCTCTTAGGTGAACGAACGCACAGAAGAGCAGTTTCAAGCAAACCTTTCTCCTGAGTTTTAGACGAAGTTTATTGCTGTTTAGTACGTTTGCCGGCATTGGGCTGGAAATACCGGTTTTGGGATTCTGCACAGAAAGTGTTTGCCAACCGCTGAATCCACACGTGAGTTTTACTCTGTTAGTTGAATGCACACATTGACAAACATTCAGTTAGATAGCTCGGTTTTGGTTTTAGGAGCAGATATTTCTCTGTACATCCTATGGTCCCATTCACTCGGGAATATCCCAACGCAGCTCCTAGAAGAAAGTGTTTCTGACTCTCTGAATCTCAACATAGATTCAACTCTCTTAGGTGAACGAACGCACAGCAGAGCAGTTTCAAGGAAACGTTTCTCCTGAGTTTTAGACGAAGTTTCCTGCTGTTTAGTACGTATGCCGGCATTGGGCTGGAAATACCGGTTTTGGGATTCTGCACAGAAAGGGTTTGCAAACCACTGAATCCACACGTGAGTTTAACTCTGTCAGTTGAATGCACACATTGACAACCATTCAGTTAGGTAGCTCCGTTTTGGTTTTAGAAGCAGATATTTCTGGGTACAGCCTATAGTCCCATTCACTCGGGAACATCCCAACGCAGCTCCTAGAAGAAACGTGTTTCTGACTCGCTGAATCTCAACATAGATTCAACTCTCTTAGGTGAACGAACGCACAGCAGAGCAGTTTCAAGGAAACGTTTCTCCTGAGTTTTAGACGAAGTTTCCTGCTGTTTAGTACGTATGCCGGCATTGGGCTGGAAATACCGGTTTTGGGATTCTGCACAGAAAGGGTTTGCGAACCGCTGAATCCACACGTGAGTTTAACTCTGTCAGTTGAATGCACACATTGACAACCATTCAGTTAGGTAGCTCCGTTTTGGTTTTAGAAGCAGATATTTCTCGGTACAACCTATGGTCCCATTTACTCGGGAACATCCCAACGCAGCTCCTAGAATAAACGTGTTTCTGACTCGCTGAATCTCTACATAGATTCAACTCTCTTAGGTGAACGAACGCACAGAAGAGCAGTTTCAAGGAAACGTTTCTCCTGGGTTTTAGACGAAGTTTACTGCTGTTTAGTACGCATGCCGGCATTGGGCTGGAAATACCGGTTTTGGGATTCTGCACAGAAAGGGTTTGCAAACCGATGAATCCACACGTGAGTTTAACTCTGTCAGTTGAATGCACACATTGACAACCATTCAGTTAGATAGCTCCGTTTTGGTTTTAGAAGCAGATATTTCTCTGTACAGCCTATGGTCCCATTGACTCGGGAACATCCCAACGCAGCTCCTGGAAGAAACGTGTTTCTGACTCGCTGAATCTCAACATAGATTCAACTCTCTTAGGTGAACGAACGCACAGAAGAGCAGTTTCAAGCAAACCTTTCTCCTGAGTTTTAGACGAAGTTTACTGCTGTTTAGTACGTATGCCGGCATTGGGCTGGAAATACCGGTTTTGGGATTCTGCACAGAAAGTGTTTGCCAACCGCTGAATCCACACGTGAGTTTTACTCTGTCAGTTGAATGCACACATTGACAAACATTCAGTTAGGTAGCTCCGTTTTGGTTTTAGAAGCAGATATTTCTCGGTACAGCCTATGGTCCCATTTACTCGGGAACATCCCAACGCAGCTCCTAGAAGAAACGTGTTTCTGACTCGCTGAATCTCAACATAGATTCAACTCTCTTAGGTGAACGAACGCACAGAAGAGCAGTTTCAAGGAAACGTTTCTCCTGGGTTTTAGACGAAGTTTACTGCGGTTTAGTACGCAAGCCGGCATTGGGTTGGAAATACCGGTTTTGGGATTCTGCACAGAAAGGGTTTGCCAACCGCTGAATCCACACGTGAGTTTAACTCTGTCAGTTGAATGCACACATTGACAACCATTCAGTTAGATAGCTCCGTTTTGGTTTTAGAAGCAGATATTTCTCTGTACAGTCTATGGTCCCATTCACTCGGGAATATCCCAACGCAGCTCCTAGAAGAAACGTGTTTCTGACTCGCTGAATCTCAACATAGATTCAACTCTCTTAGGTGAACGAACGCACAGCAGAGCAGTTTCAAGGAAACGTTTCTCCTGGGTTTTAGACGAAGTTTACTGCTGTTTAGTACGTATGCCGGCATTGGGCTGGAAATACCGGTTTTGGGATTCTGCATAGAAAGGGTTTGCCAACCGCCGAAACCACACGTGAGTTTAATTCTGTCAGTTGAATGCACACATTGACAACCATTCAGTTAGATAGCTCCGTTTTGGTTTTAGAAGCAGATATTTCTCTGTACAGCCTATGGTCCCATTCACTCGGGAACATCCCAACGCAGCTCCTGGAAGAAACGTGTTTCTGACTCGCTGAATCTCAACATAGATTCAACTCTCTTAGGTGAACGAACTCACAGAAGAGCAGTTTCAAGCAAACCTTTCTCCTGAGTTTTAGACGAAGTTAACTGCTGTTTAGTACGTATGCCGGCATTGGGCTGGAAATACCGGTTTTGGGATTCTGCACAGAAACTGTTTGCCAACCGCTGAATCCACACCTGAGTTTTACTCTGTCAGTTGAATGCACACATTGACAAACATTCAGTTAGACAGCTCGGTTTTGGTTTTAGGAGCAGATATTTGTCTGTACATCCTTTGGTCCCATTCACTCGGGAATATCCTAACGCAGCTCCTAGAAGAAAGTGTTTCTGACTCTCTGCATCTCAACATAGATTCAACTCTCTTAGATGAACGAACGCACAGCAGAGCAGTTTCAAGGAAACGTTTCTCCTGAGTTTTAGACGAAGTTTCCTGCTGTTTAGTACGTATGCCGGCATTGGGCTGGAAATACCTGTTTTGGGATTCTGCACAGAAAGGGTTTGCAAACCACTGAATCCACACGTGAGTTTAACTCTGTCAGTTGAATGCACACATTGACAACCATTCAGTTAGGTAGCTCCGTTTTGGTTTTAGAAGCAGATATTTCTGGGTACAGCCTATGGTCCCATTCACTCGGGAACATCCCAACGCAGCTCCTAGAGGAAACGTGTTTCTGACTCGCTGAATCTCAACATAGATTCAACTCTCTTAGGTGAACGAACGCACAGCAGAGCAGTTTCAAGGAAACGTTTCTCCTGAGTTTTAGACGAAGTTTCCTGCTGTTTAGTACGTATGCCGGCATTGGGCTGGAAATACCGGTTTTGGGATTCTGCACAGAAAGGGTTTGCAAACCGCTGAATCCACACGTGAGTTTAACTCTGTCAGTTGAATGCACACATTGACAACAATTCAGTTAGGTAGCTACGTTTTGGTTTTAGAAGCAGATATTTCTCGGTACAGCCTATGGTCCCATTCACTCGGGAACATCCCAACGCAGCTCCTAGAAGAAACGTGTTTCTGACTCGCTGAATCTCAACATAGATTCAACTTTCTTAGGTGAACGAACGCACAGAAGAGCAGTTTCAAGCAAACCTTTCTCCTGAGTTTTAGACGAAGTTTACTGCTGTTTAGTACGTATGTCGGCATTGGGCTGGAAATACCGGTTTTGGGATTCTGCACAGAAACTGTTTGCCAACCGCTGAATCCACACGTGAGTCTTACTCTGTCAGTTGAATGCACACATTGACAACAATTCAGTTAGGTAGCTACGTTTTGGTTTTACAAGCAGATATTTCTCTGTACATCCTCTGGTCCCATTCACTCGGGAATATCCCAACGCAGCTCCTAGAAGAAAGTGTTTCTGACTCTCTGAATCTCAACATAGATTCAACTCTCTTAGGTGAACGAACGCACAGCAGAGCAGTTTCAAGGAAACGTTTCTCCTGAGTTTTAGACGAAGTTTCCTGCTGTTTAGTACGTATGCCGGCATTGGGCTGGAAATACCGGTTTTGGGATTCTGCACAGAAAGGGTTTGCAAACCACTGAATCCACACGTGAGTTAAACTCTGTCAGTTGAATGCACACATTGACAACCATTCAGTTAGGTAGCTCCGTATTGGTTTTAGAAGCAGATATTTCTCGGTACAGCCTATGGTCCCATTCACTCGGGATCATCCCAACGCAGCTCCTAGAAGAAACGTGTTTCTGACTCGCTGAATCTCAACATAGATTCAACTCTCTTAGGTGAACCAACGCACAGAAGAGCAGTTTCAAGGAAACGTTTCTCCTGAGTTTTAGAGGAAGTTTACTGCTGTTTGGTACGTATGCCGGCATTGGGCTGGAAATACCGGTTTTGGGATTCTGCACAGAAAGGGTTTGCCAACTGCTGAATCCACACGTGAGTTTAACTCTGTCAGTTGAATGCACACATTGACAACCATTCAGTTAGATAGCTCCGTTTTGGTTTTAGAAGCAGATATTTCTCTGTACAGCCCATGGTCCCATTCACTCAAGAATATCCCAACGCATCTCCTAGAAGAAACGTGTTTCTGAATCGCTGAATCTCAAAATAGATTCACCTCTCTTAGGTGAAGGAACGCACAGCAGAGCAGTTTCAAGGAAACGTTTCTCCTGAGTTTTAGACGAAGTTTACTGCGGTTTAGTACGCATGCCGGCATTGGGCTGGAAATACCGGTTTTGGGATTCTGCACAGAAAGTGTTTGCCAACCGCTGAATCCACACGTGAGTTTAACTCTGTCAGTTGAATGCACACATTGGCAACCATTCAGTTAGATAGCTCCGTTTTGGTTTTAGAAGCAGATATTTCTCTGTACAGCCTATGGTCCCATTCACTCGGGAATATCCCAACGCAGCTCCTAGAAGAAACGTGTTTCTGACTCGCTGAATCTCAAGAAAGATTCAACTCTCTTAGGTGAACGAACGCACAGCAGAGCAGTTTCAAGGAAACGTTTCTCCTGGGTTTTAGACGAAGTTTACTGCTGTTTAGTACGTATGCCGGCATTGGGCTGCAAATACCGGTTTTGGGATTCTGCACAGAAAGGGTTTGCCAACCGCCGAAACCACACGTGAGTTTAATTCTGTCAGTTGAATACACACATTGACAACCATTCAGTTAGATAGCTCCGTTTTGGTTTTAGAAGCAGATATTTCTCTGTACAGCCTATGGTACCATTCACTCGGGAATATCCCAACGCAGCTCCTAGAAGAAACGTGTTTCTGACTCGCTGAATCTCAACATAGATTCAACTCTCTTCGGTGAACGAGCGCACAGCAGAGCAGTTTCAAGGAATCGTTTCTCCTGAGTTTCAGACGAAGTTTCCTGCTGTTTAGTACGTATGCCGGCATTGGGCTGGAAATACCGGTTTTGGGATTCTGCACAGAAAGGTTTTCCCAACCGCTGAATCCACACGTGAGTTTAACTCTGTCAGTTGAATGCACACATTGACAACCATTCAGTTAGATAGCTCCGTTTTGGTTTTAGAAGCAGATATTTCTCTGTACAGCCTATGGTCCCATTCACTCGGGAATATCCCAACGCAGCTCCTAGAAGAAAGTGTTTCTGACTCTCTGAATCTCACCATAGATTCAACTCTCTTAGGTGAACGAACGCACAGCAGAGCAGTTTCAAGGAAACGTTTCTCCTGAGTTTTAGACGAAGTTTCCTGCTGTTTAGTACGTATGCCGGCATTGGGCTGGAAATACCGGTTTTGGGATTCTGCACAGAAAGGGTTTGCAAACCACTGAATCCACACGTGAGTTTAACTCTGTCAGTTGAATGCACACATTGACAACCATTCAGTTAGGTAGCTCCGTTTTGGTTTTAGAAGCAGATATTTCTCGGTACAGCCTATGGTCCCATTTACTCGGGAACATCCCAACGCAGCTCCTAGAAGAAACGTGTTTCTGACTCGCTGAATCTCAACATAGATTCAACTCTCTTAGGGGAACGAACGCACAGAAGAGCAGTTTCAAGGAAACGTTTCTCCTGGGTTTTAGACGAAGTTTACTGCGGTTTAGTACGCAAGCCGGCATTGGGTTGGAAATACCGGTTTTGGGATTCTGCACAGAAAGGGTTTGCCAACCGCTGAATCCACACGTGAGTTTAACTCTGTCAGTTGAATGCACACATTGACAACCAATCAGTTAGATAGCTCCGTTTTGGTTTTAGAAGCAGTTATTTCTCTGTACAGCCTATGGTCCCATTCACTCGGGAATATCCCAACGCAGCTCCTAGAAGAAACGTGTTTCTGACTCGCTGAATCTCAACATAGATTCAACTATCTTAGGTGAACGAACGCACAGCAGAGCAGTTTCAAGGAAACGTTTCTCCTGGGTTTTAGACGAAGTTTACTGCTGTTTAGTACGTATGCCGGCATTGGGCTGGAAATACCGGTTTTGGGATTCTGCACAGAAAGGGTTTGCCAACCGCAGAATCCACACGTGAGTTTAACTCTGTCAGTTGAATGCACACATTGACAACCATTCAGTTAGATAGCTCCGTTTTGGTTTTAGAAGCAGATATTTCTCTGTACAGCCTATGGTACCATTCACTCGGGAATATCCCAACGCAGCTCCTAGAAGAAACGTGTTTCTGACTCGCTGAATCTCAACATAGATTCAACTCTCTTAGTTGAACGAACGCACAGAAGAGCAGTTTCAAGCAAACCTTTCTCCTGAGTTTTAGACGAAGTTTATTGCTGTTTAGTACGTTTGCCGGCATTGGGCTGGAAATACCGGTTTTGGGATTCTGCACAGAAAGTGTTTGCCAACCGCTGAATCCACACGTGAGTTTTACTCTGTTAGTTGAATGCACACATTGACAAACATTCAGTTAGATAGCTCGGTTTTGGTTTTAGGAGCAGATATTTCTCTGTACATCCTATGGTCCCATTCACTCGGGAATATCCCAACGCAGCTCCTAGAAGAAAGTGTTTCTGACTCTCTGAATCTCAACATAGATTCAACTCTCTTAGGTGAACGAACGCACAGAAGAGCAGTTTCAAGGAAACGTTTCTCCTGAGTTTTAGACGAAGTTTCCTGCTGTTTAGTACGTATGCCGGCATTGGGCTGGAAATACCGGTTTTGGGATTCTGCACAGAAAGGGTTTGCAAACCACTGAATCCACACGTGAGTTTAACTCTGTCAGTTGAATGCACACATTGACAACCATTCAGTTAGGTAGCTCCGTTTTGGTTTTAGAAGCAGATATTTCTGGGTACAGCCTATAGTCCCATTCACTCGGGAACATCCCAACGCAGCTCCTAGAAGAAACGTGTTTCTGACTCGCTGAATCTCAACATAGATTCAACTCTCTTAGGTGAACGAACGCACAGCAGAGCAGTTTCAAGGAAACGTTTCTCCTGAGTTTTAGACGAAGTTTCCTGCTGTTTAGTACGTATGCCGGCATTGGGCTGGAAATACCGGTTTTGGGATTCTGCACAGAAAGGGTTTGCGAACCGCTGAATCCACACGTGAGTTTAACTCTGTCAGTTGAATGCACACATTGACAACCATTCAGTTAGGTAGCTCCGTTTTGGTTTTAGAAGCAGATATTTCTCGGTACAACCTATGGTCCCATTTACTCGGGAACATCCCAACGCAGCTCCTAGAATAAACGTGTTTCTGACTCGCTGAATCTCTACATAGATTCAACTCTCTTAGGTGAACGAACGCACAGAAGAGCAGTTTCAAGGAAACGTTTCTCCTGGGTTTTAGACGAAGTTTACTGCTGTTTAGTACGCATGCCGGCATTGGGCTGGAAATACCGGTTTTGGGATTCTGCACAGAAAGGGTTTGCAAACCGATGAATCCACACGTGAGTTTAACTCTGTCAGTTGAATGCACACATTGACAACCATTCAGTTAGATAGCTCCGTTTTGGTTTTAGAAGCAGATATTTCTCTGTACAGCCTATGGTCCCATTGACTCGGGAACATCCCAACGCAGCTCCTGGAAGAAACGTGTTTCTGACTCGCTGAATCTCAACATAGATTCAACTCTCTTAGGTGAACGAACGCACAGAAGAGCAGTTTCAAGCAAACCTTTCTCCTGAGTTTTAGACGAAGTTTACTGCTGTTTAGTACGTATGCCGGCATTGGGCTGGAAATACCGGTTTTGGGATTCTGCACAGAAAGTGTTTGCCAACCGCTGAATCCACACGTGAGTTTTACTCTGTCAGTTGAATGCACACATTGACAAACATTCAGTTAGGTAGCTCCGTTTTGGTTTTAGAAGCAGATATTTCTCGGTACAGCCTATGGTCCCATTTACTCGGGAACATCCCAACGCAGCTCCTAGAAGAAACGTGTTTCTGACTCGCTGAATCTCAACATAGATTCAACTCTCTTAGGTGAACGAACGCACAGAAGAGCAGTTTCAAGGAAACGTTTCTCCTGGGTTTTAGACGAAGTTTACTGCGGTTTAGTACGCAAGCCGGCATTGGGTTGGAAATACCGGTTTTGGGATTCTGCACAGAAAGGGTTTGCCAACCGCTGAATCCACACGTGAGTTTAACTCTGTCAGTTGAATGCACACATTGACAACCATTCAGTTAGATAGCTCCGTTTTGGTTTTAGAAGCAGATATTTCTCTGTACAGTCTATGGTCCCATTCACTCGGGAATATCCCAACGCAGCTCCTAGAAGAAACGTGTTTCTGACTCGCTGAATCTCAACATAGATTCAACTCTCTTAGGTGAACGAACGCACAGCAGAGCAGTTTCAAGGAAACGTTTCTCCTGGGTTTTAGACGAAGTTTACTGCTGTTTAGTACGTATGCCGGCATTGGGCTGGAAATACCGGTTTTGGGATTCTGCATAGAAAGGGTTTGCCAACCGCCGAAACCACACGTGAGTTTAATTCTGTCAGTTGAATGCACACATTGACAACCATTCAGTTAGATAGCTCCGTTTTGGTGTTAGAAGCAGATATTTCTCTGTACAGCCTATGGTCCCATTCACTCGGGAACATCACAACGCAGCTCCTGGAAGAAACGTGTTTCTGACTCGCTGAATCTCAACATAGATTCAAATCTCTTAGGTGAACGAACTCACAAAAGAGCAGTTTCAAGCAAACCTTTCTCCTGAGTTTTAGACGAAGTTTACTGCTGTTTAGTACGTATGCCGGCATTGGGCTGGAAATACCGGTTTTGGGATTCTGCACAGAAAGTGTTTGCCAACCGCTGAATCCACACCTGAGTTTTACTCTGTCAGTTGAATGCACACATTGTCAAACATTCAGTTAGACAGCTCGGTTTTGGTTTTAGGAGCAGATATTTCTCTGTACATCCTTTGGTCCCATTCACTCGGGAATATCCTAACGCAGCTCCTAGAAGAAAGTGTTTCTGACTCTCTGCATCTCAACATAGATTCAACTCTCTTAGGTGAACGAACGCACAGCAGAGCAGTTTCAAGGAAACGTTTCTCCTGAGTTTTAGACGAAGTTTCCTGCTGTTTAGTACGTATGCCGGCATTGGGCTGGAAATACCTGTTTTGGGATTCTGCACAGAAAGGGTTTGCAAACCACTGAATCCACACGTGAGTTTACCTCTGTCAGTTGAATGCACACATTGACAACCATTCAGTTAGGTAGCTCCGTTTTGGTTTTAGAAGCAGATATTTCTGGGTACAGCCTATGGTCCCATTCACTCGGGAACATCCCAACGCAGCTCCTAGAGGAAACGTGTTTCTGACTCGCTGAATCTCAACATAGATTCAACTCTCTTAGGTGAACGAACGCACAGCAGAGCAGTTTCAAGGAAACGTTTCTCCTGAGTTTTAGACGAAGTTTCCTGCTGTTTAGTACGTATGCCGGCATTGGGCTGGAAATACCGGTTTTGGGATTCTGCACAGAAAGGGTTTGCAAACCGCTGAATCCACACGTGAGTTTAACTCTGTCAGTTGAATGCACACATTGACAACCATTCAGTTAGTTAGCTCCGTTTTGGTTTTAGAAGCAGATATTTCTCGGTAAAGCCTATGGTCCCATTCACTCGGGAACATCCCAACGCAGCTCCTAGAAGAAACGTGTTTCTGACTCGCTGAATCTCAACATAGATTCAACTCTCTTAGGTGAACGAACGCACAGAAGAGCAGTTTCAAGGAAACGTTTCTCCTGGGTTTTAGACGAAGTTTACTGCGGTTTAGTACGCAAGCCGGCATTGGGCTGGAAATACCGGTTTTGGGATTCTGCACAGAAAGGGTTTGCCAACCGCTGAATCCACACGTGAGTTTAACTCTGTCAGTTGAATGCACACATTGACAACCATTCAGTTAGGTAGCTCCGTTTTGGTTTTAGAAGCAGATATTTCTCGGTACACCCTGTGGTCCCATTCACTCGGGAACATCCCAACGCAGCTCCTAGAAGAAACGTGTTTCTGACTCGCTGAATCTCAACATAGATTCAACTCTCTTAGGTGAACGAACGCACAGCAGAGCAGTTTCAAGGAAACGTTTCTCCTGAGTTTTAGACGAAGTTTACTGCGGTTTAGTACGCATGCTGGCATTGGGCTGGAAATACCGGTTTTGGGATTCTGCACAGAAAGGGTTTGCCAACCGCTGAATCCACACGTGAGTTTAACTCTGTCAGTTGAATGCACACACTGGCAACCATTCAGTTAGATAGCTCCGTTTTGGTTTTAGAAGTAGATGTTTCTCTGTACAGCCTATGGTCCCATTCACTCGGGAATATCCCAACGCAGCTCCTAGAAGAAACGTGTTTCTGACTCGCTGAATCTCAACAAAGATTCAACTCTCTTAGGTGAACGAACGCACAGCAGAGCAGTTTCAAGGAAACGTTTCTCCTGGGTTTTAGACGAAGTTTACTGCTGTTTAGTACGTATGCCGGCATTGGGCTGGAAATACCGGTTTTGGGATTCTGCACAGAATGTGTTTGCAAACCGCTGAATCCACACGTGAGTTTAACTCTGTCAGTTGAATGCACACATTGACAACCATTCAGTTAGGTAGCTCCGTTTTGGTTTTAGAAGCAGATATTTCTCGGTACAGCCTATGGTCCCATTCACTCGGGAACATCCCAACGCAGCTCCTAGAAGAAACGTGTTTCTGACTCGCTGAATCTCAACATAGATTCAACTCTCTTAGGTGAACGAACGCACAGAAGAGCAGTTTCAAGCAAACCTTTCTCCTGAGTTTTAGACGAAGTTTCCTGCTGTTTAGTACGTATGCCGGCATTGGGCTGGAAATACCGGTTTTGGGATTCTGCACAGAAACTGTTTGCAAACCGCTGAATCCACACGTGAGTTTTACTCTGTCAGTTGAATGCACACATTGACAAACATTCAGTTAGATAGCTCCGTTTTGGTTTTAGAAGCAGATATTTCTCTGTACATCCTATGGTCCCATTCACTCGGGAATATCCCAACGCAGCTCCTAGAAGAATGTGTTTCTGACTCTCTGAATCTCAACATAGATTCAACTCTCTTAGGTGAACGAACGCACAGCAGAGCAGTTTCAAGGAAACCTTTCTCCTGAGTTTTAGACGAAGTTTCCTGCTGTTTAGTACGTATGCCGGCATTGGGCTGGAAATACCAGTTTTGGGATTCTGCACAGAAAGGGTTTGCAAACCACTGAATCCACACGTGAGTTTAACTCTGTCAGTTGAATGCACACATTGACAACCATTCAGTTAGGTAGCTCCGTTTTGGTTTTAGAAGCAGATATTTCTCGGTACAGCCTATGGACCCATTCACTCGGGAACATCCCAACGCAGCTCCTAGAAGAAACGTGTTTCTGACTCGCTGAATCTCAACATAGATTCAACTCCCTTAGGTGAATGAACTCACAGCAGAGCAGTTTCAAGGAAACGTTTCTCCTGAGTTTTAGACGAAGTTTCCTGCTGTTTAGTACGTATGCCGGCATTGGGCTGGAAATACCGGTTTTGGGATTCTGCACAGAAAGGGTTTGCAAACCGCTGAATCCACACGTGAGTTTAACTCTGTCAGTTGAATGCACACATTGGCAACCATTCAGTTAGGTAGCTCCGTTTTGGTTTTAGAAGCAGATATTTCTCGGTACAGCCTATGGTCCCATTCACTCGGGAACATCCCAACGCAGCTCCTAGAAGAAACGTGTTTCTGACTCGCTGAATCTCAACATAGATTCAACTCTCTTAGGTGAACGAACGCACAGAAGAGCAGTTTCAAGGAAACGTTTCTCCTGGGTTTTAGACGAAGTTTACTGCGGTTTAGTACGCAAGCCGGCATTGGGCTGGAAATACCGGTTTTGGGATTCTGCACAGAAAGGGTTTGCAAACCGCTGAATCCACACGTGAGTTTAACTCTGTCAGTTGAATGCACACATTGACAACCATTCAGTTAGATAGCTCCGTTTTGGTTTTAGAAGCAGATATTTCTCTGTACAGCCTATGGTCCCATTCACTCGGGAATATCCCAACGCAGCTCCTAGAAGAAACGTGTTTCTGACTCGCTGAATCTGAACATAGATTCAACTCTCTTAGGTGAACGAACGCACAGCAAAGCAGTTTCATGGAAACGTTTCTCCTGGGTTTTAGACGAAGTTTACTGCTGTTTAGTACGTATGCCGGCATTGGGCTGGAAATACCGGTTTTGGGATTCTGCACAGAAAGGGTTTGCCAACCGCCGAATCCGCACGTGAGTTTAACTCTGTCAGCTGAATGCACACATTGACAACCATTCAGTTAGATAGCTCCGTTTTGGTTTTAGAAGCAGATATTTCTCTGTACAGCCTTTGGTACCATTCACTCGGGAATATCCCAAGGCAGCTCCTAGAAAAAACGTGTTTCTGACTCGCTGAATCTCAACATAGATTCAACTCTCTTAGGTGAACGAACGCACAGCAGAGCAGTTTCAAGGAAACATTCCTCCTGAGTTTTAGACGAAGTTTCCTGCTGTTCAGTACGTATGCCGGCATTGGGCTGGAAATACCGGTTTTGGGATTCTTCACAGAAAGGGTTTGCAAACCGCTGAATCCACACGTGAGTTTAACTCTGTCAGTTGAATGCACACATTGACAACAATTCAGTTAGGTAGCTACGTTTTGGTTTTAGAAGCAGATATTTCTCGGTACAGCCTATGGTCCCATTCACTCGGGAACATCCCAACGCAGCTCCTAGAAGAAACGTGTTTCTGACTCGCTGAATCTCAACATAGATTCAACTCTCTTAGGTGAACGAACGCACAGAAGAGCAGTTTCAAGCAAACCTTTCTCCTGAGTTTTAGACGAAGTTTCCTGCTGTTTAGTACGTATGCCGGCATTGGGCTGGAAATACCGGTTTTGGGATTCTGCACAGAAAGGGTTTGCCAACCGCTGAATCCACACGTGAGTTTAACTCTGTCAGTTGAATGCACACATTGACAAACATTCAGTTAGATAGCTCCGTTTTGGTTTTAGAAGCAGATATTTCTCTGTACAGCCTATGGTACCATTCACTCGGGAATATCCCAAGGCATCTCCTAGAAGAAACGTGTTTCAGACTCGCTGAATCTCAACATAGATACAACTCTCTTAGATGAACGAACGCACACCAGAGCAGTTTCAAGGAAATATTCCTCCTGAGTTTTAGACGAAGTTTCCTGCTGTTTAGTATGTATGCCGGCATTGGGCTGGAAATACCGGTTTTGGGATTCTGCACAGAAAGGGTTTGCAAACCGCTGAATCCACACGTGAGTTTAACTCTGTCAGTTGAATGCACACATTGACAACCATTCAGTTAGGTAGCTCCGTTTTGGTTTTAGAAGCAGATATTTCTCGGTACAGCCTATGGTCCCATTCACTCGGGAACATCCCAACGCAGCTCCTGGAAGAAACGTGTTTCTGACTCGCTGAATCTCAACATAGATTCAACTCTCTTAGGTGAACGAACGCACAGAAGAGCAGTTTCAAGCAAACCTTTCTCCTGAGTTTTAGACGAAGTTTACTGCTGTTTAGTACGTATGCCGGCATTGGGCTGGAAATACCGGTTTTGGGATTCTGCACAGAAAGTGTTTGCCAACCGCTGAATCCACACGTGAGTTTTACTCTGTCAGTTGAATGCACACATTGACAAACATTCAGTTAGATAGCTCGGTTTTGGTTTTAGGAGCAGATATTTCTCTGTACATCCTTTGGTCCCATTCACTCGGGAATATCCTAACGCAGCTCCTAGAAGAAAGTGTTTCTGACTCTCTGATTCTCAACATAGATTCAACTCTCTAAGGTGAACGAACGCACAGCAAAGCAGTTTCAAGGAAACGTTTCTCCTGAGTTTTAGACGAAGTTTCCTGCTGTTTAGTACGTACGCCGGCATTGGGCTGGAAATACCGGTTTTGGGATTCTGCACAGAAAGGGTTTGCAAACCACTGAATCCACACGTGAGTTTAACTCTGTCAGTTGAATGCACACATTGACAACCATTCAGTTAGGTAGCTCCGTTTTGGTTTTAGAAGCAGATATTTCTGGGTACAGCCTATGGTCCCATTCACTCGGGAACATCCCAACGCAGCTCCTAGAGGAAACGTGTTTCTGACTCGCTGAATCTCAACATAGATTCAACTCTCTTAGGTGAACGAACGCACAGCAGAGCAGTTTCAAGGAAACGTTTCTCCTGAGTTTTAGACGAAGTTTCCTGCTGTTTAGTACGTATGCCGGCATTGGGCTGGAAATACCGGTTTTGGGATTCTGCACAGAAAGGGTTTGCAAACCGCTGAATCCACACGTGAGTTTAACTCTGTCAGTTGAATGCACACATTGACAACCATTCAGTTAGTTAGCTCCGTTTTGGTTTTAGAAGAAGATATTTCTCGGTACAGCCTATGGTCCCATTCACTCGGGAACATCCCAACGCAGCTCCTAGAAGAAACGTGTTTCTGACTCGCTGAATCTCAACATAGATTCAACTCTCTTAGGTGAACGAACGCACAGAAGAGCAGTTTCAAGGAAACGTTTCTCCTGGGTTTTAGACGAAGTTTACTGCGGTTTAGTACGCAAGCCGGCATTGGGCTGGAAATACCGGTTTTGGGATTCTGCACAGAAAGGGTTTGCAAACCGCTGAATCCACACGTGAGTTTAACTCTGTCAGTTGAATGCACACATTGACAACCATTCAGTTAGGTAGCTCCGTTTTGGTTTTAGAAGCAGATATTTCTCGGTACACCCTGTGGTCCCATTCACTCGGGAACATCCCAACGCAGCTCCTAGAAGAAACGTGTTTCTGACTCGCTGAATCTCAACATAGATTCAACTCTCTTAGGTGAACGAACGCACAGCAGAGCAGTTTCAAGGAAACGTTTCTCCTGAGTTTTAGACGAAGTTTACTGCGGTTTAGTACGCATGCTGGCATTGGGCTGGAAATACCGGTTTTGGGTTTCTGCACAGAAAGGGTTTGCCAACCGATGAATCCACACGTGAGTTTAACTCTGTCAGTTGAATGCACACACTGGCAACCATTCAGTTAGATAGCTCCGTTTTGGTTTTAGAAGTAGATATTTCTCTGTACAGCCTATGGTCCCATTCACTCGGGAATATCCCAACGCAGCTCCTAGAAGAAACGTGTTTCTGACTCGCTGAATCTCAACAAAGATTCAACTCTCTTAGGTGAACGAACGCACAGCAGAGCAGTTTCAAGGAAACGTTTCTCCTGGGTTTTAGACGAAGTTTACTGCTGTTTAGTACGTATGCCGGCATTGGGCTGGAAATACCGGTTTTGGGATTCTGCACAGAATGTGTTTGCAAACCGCTGAATCCACACGTGAGTTTAACTCTGTCAGTTGAATGCACACATTGACAACCATTCAGTTAGGTAGCTCCGTTTTGGTTTTAGAAGCAGATATTTCTCGGTACAGCCTATGGTCCCATTCACTCGGGAACATCCCAACGCAGCTCCTAGAAGAAACGTGTTTCTGACTCGCTGAATCTCAACATAGATTCAACTCTCTTAGGTGAACGAACGCACAGAAGAGCAGTTTCAAGCAAACCTTTCTCCTGAGTTTTAGACGAAGTTTACTGCTGTTTAGTACGTATGCCGGCATTGGGCTGGAAATACCGGTTTTGGGATTCTGCACAGAAACTGTTTGCAAACCGCTGAATCCACACGTGAGTTTTACTCTGTCAGTTGAATGCACACATTGACAAACATTCAGTTAGATAGCTCCGTTTTGGTTTTAGAAGCAGATATTTCTCTGTACATCCTATGGTCCCATTCACTCGGGAATATCCCAACGCAGCTCCTAGAAGAATGTGTTTCTGACTCTCTGAATCTCAACATAGATTCAACTCTCTTAGGTGAACGAACGCACAGCAGAGCAGTTTCAAGGAAACCTTTCTCCTGAGTTTTAGACGAAGTTTCCTGCTGTTTAGTACGTATGCCGGCATTGGGCTGGAAATACCAGTTTTGGGATTCTGCACAGAAAGGGTTTGCAAACCACTGAATCCACACGTGAGTTTAACTCTGTCAGTTGAATGCACACATTGACAACCATTCAGTTAGGTAGCTCCGTTTTGGTTTTAGAAGCAGATATTTCTCGGTACAGCCTATGGACCCATTCACTCGGGAACATCGCAACGCAGCTCCTAGAAGAAACGTGTTTCTGACTCGCTGAATCTCAACATAGATTCAACTCCCTTAGGTGAACGAACTCACAGCAGAGCAGTTTCAAGGAAACGTTTCTCCTGAGTTTTAGACGAAGTTTCCTGCTGTTTAGTACGTATGCCGGCATTGGGCTGGAAATACCGGTTTTGGGATTCTGCACAGAAAGGGTTTGCAAACCGCTGAATCCACACGTGAGTTTAACTCTGTCAGTTGAATGCACACATTGGCAACCATTCAGTTAGGTAGCTCCGTTTTGGTTTTAGAAGCAGATATTTCTCGGTACAGCCTATGGTCCCATTCACTCGGGAACATCACAACGCAGCTCCTAGAAGAAACGTGTTTCTGACTCGCTGAATCTCAACATAGATTCAACTCTCTTAGGTGAACGAACGCACAGAAGAGCAGTTTCAAGGAAACGTTTCTCCTGGGTTTTAGACGAAGTTTACTGCGGTTTAGTACGCAAGCCGGCATTGGGCTGGAAATACCGGTTTTGGGATTCTGCACAGAAAGGGTTTGCAAACCGCTGAATCCACACGTGAGTTTAACTCTGTCAGTTGAATGCACACATTGACAACCATTCAGTTAGATAGCTCCGTTTTGGTTTTAGAAGCAGATATTTCTCTGTACAGCCTATGGTCCCATTCACTCGGGAATATCCCAACGCAGCTCCTAGAAGAAACGTGTTTCTGACTCGCTGAATCTGAACATAGATTCAACTCTCTTAGGTGAACGAACGCACAGCAAAGCAGTTTCAAGGAAACGTTTCTCCTGGGTTTTAGACGAAGTTTACTGCTGTTTAGTACGTATGCCGGCATTGAGCTGGAAATACCGGTTTTGGGATTCTGCACAGAAAGGGTTTGCCAACCGCCGAATCCGCACGTGAGTTTAACTCTGTCAGCTGAATGCACACATTGACAACCATTCAGTTAGATAGCTCCGTTTTGGTTTTAGAAGCAGATATTTCTCTGTACAGCCTTTGGTACCATTCACTCGGGAATATCCCAAGGCAGCTCCTAGAAAAAACGTGTTTCTGACTCGCTGAATCTCAACATAGATTCAACTCTCTTAGGTGAACGAACGCACAGCAGAGCAGTTTCAAGGAAACATTCCTCCTGAGTTTTAGACGAAGTTTCCTGCTGTTCAGTACGTATGCCGGCATTGGGCTGGAAATACCGGTTTTGGGATTCTTCACAGAAAGGGTTTGCAAACCGCTGAATCCACACGTGAGTTTAACTCTGTCAGTTGAATGCACACATTGACAACAATTCAGTTAGGTAGCTACGTTTTGGTTTTAGAAGCAGATATTTCTCGATACAGCCTATGGTCCCATTCACTCGGGAACATCCCAATGCAGCTCCTAGAAGAAACGTGTTTCTGACTCGCTGAATCTCAACATAGATTCAACTCTCTTAGGTGAACGAACGCACAGAAGAGCAGTTTCAAGCAAACCTTTCTCCTGAGTTTTAGACGAAGTTTCCTGCTGTTTAGTACGTATGCCGGCATTGGGCTGGAAATACCGGTTTTGGGATTCTGCACAGAAAGGGTTTGCCAACCGCTGAATCCACACGTGAGTTTAACTCTGTCAGTTGAATGCACACATTGACAACCATTCAGTTAGGTAGCTCCGTTTTGGTTTTAGAAGCAGATATTTCTCGGTACAACCTATGGTCCCATTTACTCGGGAACATCCCAACGCAGCTCCTGGAAGAAACGTGTTTCTGACTCGCTGAATCTCAACATAGATTCAACTCTCTTAGGTGAACGAACGCACAGAAGAGCAGTTTCAAGCAAACCTTTCTCCTGAGTTTTAGACGAAGTTTACTGCTGTTTAGTACGTATGCCGGCATTGGGCTGGAAATACCGGTTTTGGGATTCTGCACAGAAAGTGTTTGTCAACCGCTGAATCCACACGTGAGTTTTACTCTGTCAGTTGAATGCACACATTGACAAACATTCAGTTAGGTAGCTCCGTTTTGGTTTTAGAAGCAGATATTTCTGGGTACAGCCTATGGTCCCATTTACTCGGGAACATCCCAACGCAGCTCCTAGAAGAAACGTGTTTCTGACTCGCTGAATCTCAACATAGATTCAACTCTCTTAGGTGAACGAACGCACAGAAGAGCAGTTTCAAGGAAACGTTTCTCCTGGGTTTTAGACGAAGTTTACTGCGGTTTAGTACGCAAGCCGGCATTGGGTTGGAAATACCGGTTTTGGGATTCTGCACAGAAAGGGTTTGCCAACCGCTGAATCCACACGTGAGTTTAACTCTGTCAGTTGAATGCACACATTGACAACCATTCAGTTAGATAGCTCCGTTTTGGTTTTAGAAGCAGATATTTCTCTGTACAGTCTATGGTCCCATTCACTCGGGAATATCCCAACGCAGCTCCTAGAAGAAACGTGTTTCTGACTCGCTGAATCTCAACATAGATTCAACTCTCTTAGGTGAACGAACTCACAGCAGAGCAGTTTCAAGGAAACGTTTCTCCTGGGTTTTAGACGAAGTTTACTGCTGTTTAGTACGTATGCCAGCATTGGGCTGGAAATACCGGTTTTGGGATTCTGCATAGAAAGGGTTTGCCAACCGCCGAAACCACACGTGAGTTTAATTCTGTCAGTTGAATGCACACATTGACAACCATTCAGTTAGATAGCTCCGTTTTGGTTTTAGAAGCAGATATTTCTCTGTACAGCCTATGGTACCATTCACTCGGGAATATCCCAAGGCATCTCCTAGAAGAAACGTGTTTCAGACTCGCTGAATCTCAACATAGATACAACTCTCTTAGGTGAACGAACGCACACCAGAGCAGTTTCAAGGAAATATTCCTCCTGAGTTTTAGACGAAGTTTCCTGCTGTTTAGTATGTATGCCGGCATTGGGCTGGAAATACCGGTTTTGGGATTCTGCACAGAAAGGATTTGCAAACCGCTGAATCCACACGTGAGTTTAACTCTGTCAGTTGAATGCACACATTGACAACCATTCAGTTAGGTAGCTCCGTTTTGGTTTTAGAAGCAGATATTTCTCGGTACAGCCTATGGTCCCATTCACTCGGGAACATCCCAACGCAGCTCCTGGAAGAAACGTGTTTCTGACTCGCTGAATCTCAACATAGATTCAACTCTCTTAGGTGAACGAACGCACAGAGGAGCAGTTTCAAGCAAACCTTTCTCCTGAGTTTTAGACGAAGTTTACTGCTGTTTAGTACGTATGCCGGCATTGGGCTGGAAATACCGGTTTTGGGATTCTGCACAGAAAGTGTTTGCCAACCGCTGAATCCACACGTGAGTTTTACTCTGTCAGTTGAATGCACACATTGACAAACATTCAGTTAGATAGCTCGGTTTTGGTTTTAGTTGCAGATATTTCTCTGTACACCCTGTGGTCCCATTCACTCGGGAACATCCCAACGCAGCTCCTAGAAGAAACGAGTTTCTGACTCGCTGAATCTCAACATAGATTCAACTCTCTTAGGTGAACGAACGCACAGCAGAGCAGTTTCAAGGAAACGTTTCTCCTGAGTTTTAGACGAAGTTTACTGCGGTTTAGTACGCATGCTGGCATTGGGCTGGAAATACCGGTTTTGGGATTCTGCACAGAAAGGGTTTGCCAACCGCTGAATCCACACGTGAGTTTAACTCTGTCAGTTGAATGCACACACTGGCAACCATTCAGTTAGATAGCTCCGTTTTGGTTTTAGAAGTAGATATTTCTCTGTACAGCCTATGGTCCCATTCACTCGGGAATATCCCAACGCAGCTCCTAGAAGAAACGTGTTTCTGACTCGCTGAATCTCAACAAAGATTCAACTCTCTTAGGTGAACGAACGCACAGCAGAGCAGTTTCAAGGAAACGTTTCTCCTGGGTTTTAGACGAAGTTTACTGCTGTTTAATACGTATGCCGGCATTGGGCTGGAAATACCGGTTTTGGGATTCTGCACAGAATGTGTTTGCAAACCGCTGAATCCACACGTGAGTTTAACTCTGTCAGTTGAATGCACACATTGACAACAATTCAGTTAGGTAGCTCCGTTTTGGTTTTAGAAGCAGATATTTCTCGGTACAGCCTATGGTCCCATTCACTCGGGAACATCCCAACGCAGCTCCTAGAAGAAACGTGTTTCTGACTCGCTGAATCTCAACATAGATTCAACTCTCTTAGGTGAACGAACGCACAGAAGAGCAGTTTCAAGCAAACCTTTCTCCTGAGTTTTAGACGAAGTTTACTGCTGTTTAGTACGTATGCCGGCATTGGGCTGGAAATACCGGTTTTGGGATTCTGCACAGAAACTGTTTGCCAACCGCTGAATCCACACGTGAGTTTTACTCTGTCAGTTGAATGCACACATTGACAAACATTCAGTTAGATAGCTCCGTTTTGGTTTTAGAAGCAGATATTTCTCTGTACATCCTCTGGTCCCATTCACTCGGGAATATCCCAACGCAGCTCCTAGAAGAAAGTGTTTCTGACTCTCTGAATCTCAACATAGATTCAACTCTCTTAGGTGAACGAACGCACAGCAGAGCAGTTTCAAGGAAACGTTTCTCCTGAGTTTTAGACGAAGTTTCCTGCTGTTTAGTACGTATGCCGGCATTGGGCTGGAAATACCGGTTTTGGGATTCTGCACAGAAAGGGTTTGCAAACCGCTGAATCCACACGTGAGTTTAACTCTGTCAGTTGAATGCACACATTGACAACCATTCAGTTAGGTAGCTCCGTTTTGGTTTTAGAAGCATATATTTCTCGGTACAGCCTATGGTCCCATTCACTTGGGAACATCCCAACGCAGCTCCTAGAAGAAACGTGTTTCTGACTCGCTGAATCTCAACATAGATTCAACTCTCTTAGGTGAACGAACGCACAGCAGAGCAGTTTCAAGGAAACGTTTCTCCTGAGTTTTAGACGAAGATTCCTGCTGTTTAGTACGTATGCCGGCATTGGGCTGGAAATACCGGTTTTGGGATTCTGCACAGAAAGGGTTTGCCAACCGCTGAATCCACACGTGAGTTTAACTCTGTCAGTTGAATGCACACATTGACAACCATTCAGTTAGGTAGCTCCGTTTTGGTTTTAGAAGCAGGTATTTCTCGGTACAACCTATGGTCCCATTTACTCGGGAACATCCCAACGCAGCTCCTAGAAGAAACGTGTTTCTGACTCGCTGAATCTCTACATAGATTCAACTCTCTTAGGTGAACGAACGCACACTAGAGCAGTTTCAAGGAAACGTTTCTCCTGGGTTTTAGACGAAGTTTACTGCTGTTTAGTACGCATGCCGGCATTGGGCTGGAAATACCGGTTTTGGGATTCTGCACAGAAAGGGTTTGCAAACCGCTGAATCCACACGTGAGTTTAACTCTGTCAGTTGAATGCACACATTGGCAACCATTCAGTTAGATAGCTCCGTTTTGGTTTTAGAAGCAGATATTTCTCTGTACAGCCTATGGTCCCATTCACTCGGGAATATCCCAACGCAGCTCCTAGAAGAAAGTGTTTCTGACTCGCTGAATCTCAACATACATTCAACTCTCTTAGGTGAACGAACGCACAGCAAAGCAGTTTCAAGGAAACGTTTCTCCTGGGTTTTAGACGAAGTTTACTGCTGTTTAGTACGTATGCCGGCATTGGGCTGGAAATACCGGTTTTGGGATTCTGCATAGAAAGGGTTTGCCAACCGCCGAAACCACACGTGAGTTTAATTCTGTCAGTTGAATGCACACATTGACAACCATTCAGTTAGATAGCTCCGTTTTGGTTTTAGAAGCAGATATTTCTCTGTACAGCCTATGGTACCATTCACTCGGGAATATCCCAAGGCATCTCCTAGAAGAAACGTGTTTCAGACTCGCTGAATCTCAACATAGATTCAACTCTCTTAGGTGAACGAACGCACAGCAGAGCAGTTTCAAGGAAACGTTTCTCCTGAGTTTTAGACGAAGTTTCCTGCTGTTTAGTACGTATGCCGGCATTGGGCTGGAAATACCGGTTTTGGGATTCTGCACAGAAAGGGTTTGCAAACCGCTGAATCCACACGTGAGTTTAACTCTGTCAGTTGAATGCACACATTGACAACCATTCAGTTAGTTAGCTCCGTTTTGGTTTTAGAAGCAGATATTTCTCGGTACAACCTATGGTCCCATTCACTCGGGAACATCCCAACGCAGCTCCTAGAAGAAACGTGTTTCTGACTCGCTGAATCTCAACATAGATTCAACTCTCTTAGGTGAACGAACGCACAGAAGAGCAGTTTCAAGGAAACGTTTCTCCTGGGTTTTAGACGAAGTTTACTGCGGTTTAGTACGCAAGCCGGCATTGGGCTGGAAATACCGGTTTTGGGATTCTGCACAGAAAGGGTTTGCAAACCGCTGAATCCACACGTGAGTTTAACTCTGTCAGTTGAATGCACACATTGACAACCATTCAGTTAGGTAGCTCCGTTTTGGTTTTAGAAGCAGATATTTCTCGGTACACCCTGTGGTCCCATTCACTCGGGAACATCCCAACGCAGCTCCTTCAAGAAACGTGTTTCTGACTCGCTGAATCTCAACATAGATTCAACTCTCTTAGGTGAACGAACGCACAGCAGAGCAGTTTCAAGGAAACGTTTCTCCTGAGTTTTAGACGAAGTTTACTGCGGTTTAGTACGCATGCTGGCATTGGGCTGGAAATACCGGTTTTGGGATTCTGCACAGAAAGGGTTTGCCAATCGCTGAATCCACACGTGAGTTTAACTCTGTCAGTTGAATGCACACACTGGCAACCATTCAGTTAGATAGCTCCGTTTTGGTTTTAGAAGCAGATATTTCTCTGTACAGCCTATGGTCCCATTCACTCGGGAATATCCCAACGCAGCTCCTAGAAGAAACGTGTTTCTGACTCGCTGAATCTCAACAAAGATTCAACTCTCTTAGGTGAACGAACGCACAGCAGAGCAGTTTCAAGGAAACGTTTCTCCTGGGTTTTAGACGAAGTTTACTGCTGTTTAGTACGTATGCCGGCATTGGGCTGGAAATACCGGTTTTGGGATTCTGCACAGAAAGGGTTTGCCAACCGCCGAAACCACACGTGAGTTTAATTCTGTCAGTTGAATGCACACATTGACAACCATTCAGTTAGATAGCTCCGTTTTGGTTTTAGAAGCAGATATTTCTCGGTACAGCCTATGGTACCATTCACTCGGGAACATCCCAACGCAGCTCCTAGAAGAAACGTGTTTCTGACTCGCTGAATCTCAACATAGATTCAACTCTCTTAGGTGAACGAACGCACAGAAGAGCAGTTTCAAGGAAACGTATCTCCTGAGTTTTAGACGAAGTTTACTGCGGTTTAGTACGCATGCCGGCATTGGGCTGGAAATACCGGTTTTGGAATTCTGCACAGAAAGGGTTTGCCAACCGCTGAATCCACACGTGAGTTTAACTCTGTCAGTTGAATGCACACATTGGCAACCATTCAGTTAGATAGCTCCGTTTTGGTTTTAGAAGCAGATATTTCTCTGTACATCCTATGGTCCCATTCACTCGGGAATATCAAAAGGAATCTCCTAGAAGAAACGTGTTTCTGACTCGCTGAATCTCAACATATATTCAACTCTCTTACGTGAACGAACGCACAGCAGAGCAGTTTCAAGGAAACGTTTCTCCTGGGTTTTAGACGAAGTTTACTGCTGTTTAGTAGTTATGCCGGCATTGGGCTGGAAATACCGGTTTTGGGATTCTGCACAGAAAGGGTTTGCCAACCGCCGAATACTCACGTGAGTTTAATTCTGTAAGTTGAATGCACACATTGACAACCATTCAGTTAGATAGCTCCGTTTTGGTTTTAGAAGCAGATATTTCTCTGTACAGCCTATGGTACCATTCACTCGGGAATATCCCAAGGCATCTCCTAGAAGAAACATGTTTCTGACTCGCTGAATCTCAACATAGATTCAACTCTCTTAGGTGAACGAACGCACACCAGAGCAGTTTCAAGGAAACATTCCTCCTGAGTTTTAGACGAAGTTTCCTGCTGTTTAGTACGTATGCCGGCATTGGGCTGGAAATACCGGTTTTGGGATTCTGCACAGAAAGGGTTTGCCAACCGCTGAATCCACAGGTGAGTTTAACTCTGTCAGTTGAATGCACACATTGACAAACATTCAGTTAGATAGCTCCGTTTTGGTTTTAGGAGCAGATATTTCTCTGTACATCCTATGGTCCCATTCACTCGGGAATATCCCAACGCAGCTCCTTGAAGAAAGTGTTTCTGACTCTCTGAATCTCAACATAGATTCAACTCTCTTAGGTGAACGAACGCACAGCAGAGCAGTTTCAAGGAAACGTTTCTCCTGAGTTTTAGACGAAGTTTCCTGCTGTTTAGTACGTATGCCGGCATTGGGCTGGAAATACCGGTTTTGGGATTCTGCACAGAAAGGGTTTGCAAACCACTGAATCCACACGTGAGTTTAACTCTGTCAGTTGAATGCACACATTGACAACCATTCAGTTAGGTAGCTCCGTTTTGGTTTTAGAAGCAGATATTTCTCGGTACAGCCTATGGTCCCATTTACTCGAGAATATCCCAACGCAGCTCCTAGAAGAAACGTGTTTCTGACTCGCTGAATCTCAACATAGATTCAACTCTCTTAGGTGAACGAGCGCACAGCAGAGCAGTTTCAAGGAAACTTTTCTCCTGAGTTTCAGACGAAGTTTCCTGCTGTTTAGTACGTATGCCGGCATTGGGCTGGAAATACCGGTTTTGGGATTCTGCACAGAAAGGGTTTGCCAACCGCTGAATCCACACGTGAGTTTAACTCTGTCAGTTGAATGCACACATTGACAACCATTCAGTTAGATAGCTCCGTTTTGGTTTTAGAAGCAGGTATTTCTCTGTACAGCCTCTGGTCCCATTCACTCGGGAATATCCCAACGCAGCTCCTAGAAGAAACGTGTTTCTGAATCGCTGAATCTCAACATAGATTCAACTCTATTAGGTGAACGAACGCACAGCAGAGCAGTTTCAAGCAAACGTTTCTCCTGAGATTTAGACGAAGTTTACTGCGGTTTAGTACGCATGCCGGCATTGGGCTGGAAATACCGGTTTTGGGATTCTGCACAGAAAGGGTTTGCCAACCGCTGAATCCACGCGTGAGTTTAACTCTGTCAGTTGAATGCACACATTGACAACCATTCAGTTAGGTAGCTCCGTTTTGGTTTTAGAAGCAGATATTTCTCGGTACAGCCTATGGTCCCATTCACTCGGGAACATCCCAACGCAGCTCCTAGAAGAAACGTGTTTCTGACTCGCTGAATCTCAACATAGATTCAACTCTCTTAGGTGAACGAACGCACAGAAGAGCAGTTTCAAGCAAACCTTTCTCGTGAGTTTTAGACGAAGTTTATTGCTGTTTAGTACGTATGCCGGCATTGGGCTGGAAATACCGGTTTTGGGATTCTGCACAGAAAGTGTTTGCCAACTGCTGAATCCACAGGTGAGTTTTACTCTGTCAGTTGAATGCACACATTGACAAACATTCAGTTAGATAGCTCGGTTTTGGTTTTAGGAGCAGATATTTCTCTGTACATCCTATGGTCCCATTCACTCGGGAATATCCCAACGAAGCTCCTAGAAGAAAGTGTTTCTGACTCTCTGAATCTCAACATAGATTCAACTCTCTTAGGTGAACGAACGCACAGCAGAGCAGTTTCAAGGAAACGTTTCTCCTGAGTTTTAGACGAAGTTTCCTGCTGTTTAGTACGTATGCCGGCATTGGGCTGGAAATACCGGTTTTGGGATTCTGCACAGAAAGGGTTTGCAAACCACTGAATCCACACGTGAGTTTAACTCTGTCAGTTGAATGCACACATTGACAACTATTCAGTTAGATAGCTCCGTTTTGGTTTTAGAAGCAGATATTTCTCGGTACAGCCTATGGTCCCATTCACTCGGGAACATCCCAACGCAGCTCTTAGAAGAAACGTGTTTCTGACTCGCTGAATCTCAACATAGATTCAACTCTCTTAGGTGAACGAACGCACAGCAGAGCAGTTTCAAGGAAACGTTTCTCCTGAGTTTTAGACGAAGTTTACTGCGGTTTAGTACGCATGCCGGCATTGGGCTGGAAATACCGGTTTTGGAATTCTGCACAGAAAGGGTTTGCCAACCGCTGAATCCACACGTGAGTTTAACTCTGTCAGTTGAATGCACACATTGACGACCATTCAGTTAGATGGCTCCGTTTTGGTTTTAGGAGCAGATATTTCTCTGTACAGCCTATGGTCCCATTCACTCGGGAATATCCCAGCGCAGCTCCTAGAAGAAACGTGTATCTGAATCACTGAATCTCAACATAGATTCAACTCTATTACGTGAACGAACGCACAGCAGAGCAGTTTCAAGGAAACGTTTCTCCTGAGTTTTAGACGAAGTTTACTGCGGTTTAGTACGCATGCCGGCATTGGGCTGGAAATACCGGTTTTGGAATTCTGCACAGAAAGGGTTTGCCAACCGCTGAATCCACACGTGAGTTTAACTCTGTCAGTTGAATGCACACATTGGCAACCATTCAGTTAGATAGCTCCGTTTTGTTTTTAGAAGCAGATATTTCTCTGTACATCCTATCGTCCCATTCACTCGGGAATATCCCAACGCAGCTCCTAGAAGAAACGTGTTTCTGACTCGCTGAATCTCAACAAAGATTCAACTCTCTTAGGTGAACGAACGCACAGCAGAGCAGTTTCAAGGAAACGTTTCTCCTGGGTTTTAGACGAAGTTTACTGCTGTTTAGTACTTATGCCGGCATTGGGCTGGAAATACCGGTTTTGGGATTCTGCACAGAAAGGGTTTGCCAACCGCCGAATACTCACGTGAGTTTAATTCTGTCAGTTGAATGCACACATTGACAACCATTCAGTTAGATAGCTCCGTTTTGGTTTTAGAAGCAGATATTTCTCTGTACAGCCTATGGTACCATTCACTCGGGAATATCCCAAGGCATCTCCTAGAAGAAACGTGTTTCTGACTCGCTGAATCTCAACATAGATTCAACTCTCTTAGGTGAACGAACGCACACCAGAGCAGTTTCAAGGAAACATTCCTCCTGAGTTTTAGACGAAGTTTCCTGCTGTTTAGTACGTATGCCGGCATTGGGCTGGAAATACCGATTTTGGGATTCTGCACAGAAAGGGTTTGCCAACCGCTGAATCCACAGGTGAGTTTAACTCTGTCAGTTGAATGCACACATTGACAAACATTCAGTTAGATAGCTCCGTTTTGGTTTTAGGAGCAGATATTTCTCTGTACATCCTATGGTCTCATTCACTCGGGAATATCCCAACGCAGCTCCTAGAAGAAAGTGTTTCTGACTCTCTGAATCTCAACATAGATTCAACTGTCTTAGGTGAGCGAACGCACAGCAGAGCAGTTTCAAGGAAACGTTTCTCCTGAGTTTTAGACGAAGTTTCCTGTTGTTTAGTACGTATGCCGGCATTGGGCTGGAAATACCGGTTTTGGGATTCTGCACAGAAAGGGTTTGCAAACCACTGAATCCACACGTGAGTTTAACTCTGTCAGTTGAATGCACACATTGACAACCATTCAGTTAGGTAGCTCCGTTTTGGTTTTAGAAGCAGATATTTCTCGGTACAGCCTATGGTCCCATTCACTCGGGAACATCCCAACGCTGCTCCTAGAAGAAACGTGTTTCTGACTCGCTGAATCTCAACATAGATTCAACTCTCTTAGGTGAACGAACGCGCAGCAGAGCAGTTTCAAGGAAACGTTTCTCCTGAGTTTTAGACGAAGTTTCCTGCTGTTTAGTACGTATGCCGGAATTGGGTTGGAAATACAGGTTTTGGAATTCTGCAGAGAAAGGGTTTGCAAACCGCCGAATCCACACGTGAGTTTAACTCTGTCAGTTGAATGCACACATTGACAACCATTCAGTTAGATGGCTCCGTTTTGGTTTTAGGAGCAGATATTTCTCTGTACAGCCTATGGTCCCATTCACTCGGGAATATCCCAGCGCAGCTCCTAGAAGAAACGTGTATCTGAATCACTGAATCTCAACATAGATTCAACTCTATTAGTTGAACGAACGCACAGCAGAGCAGTTTCAAGGAAACGTTTCTCCTGAGTTTTAGACGAAGTTTACTGCGGTTTAGTACGCATGCCGGCATTGGGCTGGAAATACCGGTTTTGGGATTCTGCACAGAAAGGGTTTGCAAACCGCTGAATCCACACGTGAGTTTAACTCTGTCAGTTGAATGCACACATTGACAACCATTCAGTTAGATAGCTCCGTTTTGTTTTCAGAAGCAGATATTTCTCTGTACAGCCTATGGTCCCATTTACTCGAGAATATCCCAACGCAGCTCCTAGAAGAAACTTGTTTCTGACTCGCTGAATCTCAAAATAGATTCAACTCTCTTAGGTGAACGAGCGCACAGCAGAGCAGTTTCAAGGAAACGTTTCTCCTGAGTTTCAGACGAAGTTTCCTGCTGTTTAGTACGTATGCCGGCATTGGGCTGGAAATACCGGTTTTGGGATTCTGCACAGAAAGGGTTTGCCAACCGCTGAATCCACACGTTAGTTTAACTCTTTCAGTTGAATGCACACATTGACAACCATTCAGTTAGATAGCTCCGTTTTGGTTTTAGAAGCAGGTATTTCTCTGTACAGCCTATGGTCCCATTCACTCGGGAATATCACAACGCAGCTCCTAGAAGAAACGTGTTTCTGAATCGCTGAATCTCAACATAGATTCAACTCTATTAGGTGAACGAACGCACAGCAGAGTAGTTTCAAGGAAACGTTTCTCCTGAGTTTTAGACGAAGTTTACTGCGGTTTAGTACGCATGCCGGCATTGGGCTGGCAATACCGGTTTTGGGATTCTGCACAGAAAGGGTTTGCCAACCGCTGAATCCACACGTGAGTTTAACTCTGTCAGTTGAATGCACACATTGGCAACCATTCAGTTAGATAGCTCCGTTTTGGTTTTAGAAGCAGATATTTCTCTGTACAGCCTATGGTCCCATTCACTCGGGAATATCCCAACGCAGCTCCTAGAAGAAACGTGTTTCTGACTAGCTGAATCTCAACAATGATTCAACTCTCTTAGGTGAACGAACGCACAGCAGAGCAGTTTCAAGGAAACGTTTCTCCTGGGTTTAGACGAAGTTTACAGCTGTTTAGTACGTATGCCGGCATTGGGCTGGAAATACCGGTTTTGGGATTCTGCACAGAAAGGGTTTGCCAACCGCCGAATCCACACGTGAGTTTTCCTCTGTCAGTTGAATGCACACATTGACAGCCATTCAGTTAGATAGCTCCGTTTTGGTTTTAGAAGCAGATATTTCTCTGTACAGCCTATGGTACCATTCACTCGGGAATATCCCAAGGCATCTCCTAGAAGAAACGTGTTTCTGAATCGCTGAATCTCAACATAGATTCAACTCTCTTAGGTGAACGAACGCACACCAGAGCAGTTTCAAGGAAACATTCCTCCTGAGTTTTAGACGAAGTTTCCTGCTGTTTAGTATGTATGCCGGCATTGGGCTGGAAATACCGGTTTTGGGATTCTGCACAGAAAGGGTTTGCAAACCGCTGAATCCACGCGTGAGTTTAACTCTGTCAGTTGAATGCACACATTGACAACCATTCAGTTAGGTAGCTCCGTTTTGGTTTTAGAAGCAGATATTTCTCGGTACAGCCTATGGTCCCATTCACTCGGGAACATCCCAACACAGCTCCTAGAAGAAACGTGTTTCTGACTCGCTGAATCTCAACATAGATTCAACTCTCTTAGGTGAACGAACGCACAGAAGAGCAGTTTCAAGCAAACCTTTCTCGTGAGTTTTAGACGAAGTTTACTGCTGTTTAGTACGTATGCCGGCATTGGGCTGGAAATACCGGTTTTGCTATTCTGCACAGAAAGTGTTTGCCAACCGCTGAATCCACACGTGAGTTTAACTCTGTCAGTTGAATGCACACATTGACAAACATTCAGTTAGATAGCTCGGTTTTGGTTTTAGGAGCAGATATTTCTCTGTACATCCTATGGTCCCATTCACTCGGGAATATCCCAACGCAGCTCCTAGAAGAAAGTGTTTCTGACTCTCTGAATCTCAACATAGATTCAACTCTCTTAGGTGAACGAACGCACAGCAGAGCAGTTTCAAGGAAACGTTTCTCCTGGGTTTTAGACGAAGTTTACTGCTGTTTAGTACTTATGCCGGCATTGGACTGGAAATACCGGTTTTGGGATTCTGCACAGAAAGGGTTTGCCAACCGCCGAATACTCACGTGAGTTTAATTCTGTCAGTTGAATGCACACATTGACAACCATTCAGTTAGGTAGCTCCGTTTTGGTTTTAGAAGCAGATATTTCTCGGTACAGCCTATGGTCCCATTCACTCGGGAACATCCCAACGCAGCTCCTAGAAGAAACGTGTTTCTGACTCGCTGAATCTCAACATAGATTCAACTCTCTTAGGTGAACGAACGCACAGCAGAGCAGTTTCAAGGAAACGTTTCTCCTGAGTTTTAGACGAAGTTTACTGCGGTTTAGTACGCATGCCGGCATTGGGCTGGAAATACCGGTTTTGGAATTCTGCACAGAAAGGGTTTGCCAACCGCTGAATCCACACGTGAGTTTAACTCTGTCAGTTGAATGCACACATTGGCAACCATTCAGTTAGATAGCTCCGTTTTGGTTTTAGAAGCAGATATTTCTCTGTACATCCTATCGTCCCATTCACTCGGGAATATCCCAACGCAGCTCCTAGAAGAAACGTGTTTCTGACTCGCTGAATCTCAACAAAGATTCAACTCTCTTAGGTGAACGAACGCACAGCAGAGCAGTTTCAAGGAAACGTTTCTCCTGGGTTTTAGACGAAGTTTACTGCTGTTTAGTACTTATGCCGGCATTGGGCTGGAAATACCGGTTTTGGGATTCTGCACAGAAAGGGTTTGCCAACCGCCGAATACTCACGTGAGTTTAATTCTGTCAGTTGAATGCACACATTGACAACCATTCAGTTAGATAGCTCCGTTTTGGTTTTAGAAGCAGATATTTCTCTGTACAGCCTATGGTACCATTCACTCGGGAATATCCCAAGGCATCTCCTAGAAGAAACGTGTTTCTGACTCGCTGAATCTCAACATACATTCAACTCTCTTAGGTGAACGAACGCACACCAGAGCAGTTTCAAGGAAACATTCCTCCTGAGTTTTAGACGAAGTTTCCTGCTGTTTAGTACGTATGCCGGCATTGGGCTGGAAATACCGGTTTTGGGATTCTGCACAGAAAGGGTTTGCCAACCGCTGAATCCACAGGTGAGTTTAACTCTGTCAGTTGAATGCACACATTGACAAACATTCAGTTAGATAGCTCCGTTTTGGTTTTAGGAGCAGATATTTCTCTGTACATCCTATGGTCCCATTCACTCGGGAATATCCCAACGCAGCTCCTAGAAGAAAGTGTTTCTGACTCTCTGAATCTCAACATAGATTCAACTGTCTTAGGTGAACGAACGCACAGCAGAGCAGTTTCAAGGAAACGTTTCTCCTGAGTTTTAGACGAAGTTTCCTGCTGTTTAGTACGTATGCCGGCATTGGGCTGGAAATACCGGTTTTGGGATTCTGCACAGAAAGGGTTTGCAAACCACTGAATCCACACGTGAGTTTAACTCTGTCAGTTGAATGCACACATTGACAACCATTCAGTTAGGTAGCTCCGTTTTGGTTTTAGAAGCAGATATTTCTCGGTACAGCCTATGGTCCCATTCACTCGGGAACATCCCAACGCAGCTCCTAGAAGAAACGTGTTTCTGACTCGCTGAATCTCAACATAGATTCAACTCTCTTAGGTGAACGAACGCACAGCAGAGCAGTTTCAAGGAAACGTTTCTCCTGAGTTTTAGACGAAGTTTCCTGCTGTTTAGTACGTATGCCGGAATTGGGTTGGAAATACAGGTTTTGGAATTCTGCAGAGAAAGGGTTTGCAAACCGCCGAATCCACACGTGAGTTTAACTCTGTCAGTTGAATGCACACATTGACAACCAATCAGTTAGATGGCTCCGTTTTGGTTTTAGGAGCAGATATTTCTCTGTACAGCCTATGGTCCCATTCACTCGGGAATATCCCAGCGCAGCTCCTAGAAGAAACGTGTATCTGAATCGCTGAATCTCAACAAAGATTCAACTCTCTTAGGTGAACGAACGCACAGCAGAGCAGTTTCAAGGAAACGTTTCTCCTGAGTTTTAGACGAAGTTTACTGCGGTTTAGTACGCATGCCGGCATTGGGCTGGAAATACCGGTTTTGGGATTCTGCACAGAAAGGGTTTGCAAACCGCTGAATCCACACGTGAGTTTAACTCTGTCAGTTGAATGCACACATTGACAACCATTCAGTTAGATAGCTCCGTTTTGTTTTCAGAAGCAGATATTTCTCTGTACAGCCTATGGTCCCATTTACTCGAGAATATCCCAACGCAGCTCCTAGAAGAAACGTGTTTCTGACTCGCTGAATCTCAAAATAGATTCAACTCCCTTAGGTGAACGAGCGCACAGCAGAGCAGTTTCAAGGAAACGTTTCTCCTGAGTTTCAGACGAAGTTTCCTGCTGTTTAGTACGTATGCCGGCATTGGGCTGGAAATACCGGTTTTGGGATTCTGCACAGAAAGGGTTTGCCAACCGCTGAATCCACACGTGAGTTTAACTCTGTCAGTTGAATGCACACATTGACAACCATTCAGTTAGATAGCTCCGTTTTGGTTTTAGAAGCAGGTATTTCTCTGTACAGCCTATGGTCCCATTCACTCGGGAATATCACAACGCAGCTCCTAGAAGAAACGTGTTTCTGAATCGCTGAATCTCAACATAGATTCAACTCTATTAGGTGAACGAACGCACAGCAGAGCAGTTTCAAGGAAACGTTTCTCCTGAGTTTTAGACGAAGTTTACTGCGGTTTAGTACGCATGCCGGCATTGGGCTGGCAATACCGGTTTTGGGATTCTGCACAGAAAGGGTTTGCAAACCGCTGAATCCACGCGTGAGTTTAACTCTGTCAGTTGAATGCACACATTGACAACCATTCAGTTAGGTAGCTCCGTTTTGGTTTTAGAAGCAGATATTTCTCGGTACAGCCTATGGTCCCATTCACTCGGGAACATCCCAACGCAGCTCCTAGAAGAAACGTGTTTCTGACTCGCTGAATCTCAACATAGATTCAAATCTCTTAGGTTAACGAACGCACAGAAGAGCAGTTTCAAGCAAACCTTTCTCCTGAGTTTTAGACGAAGTTTACTGCTGTTTAGTACGTATGCCGGCATTGGGCTGGAAATACCGGTTTTGGGATTCTGCACAGAAAGTGTTTGCCAACCGCTGAATCCACACGTGAGTTTTACTCTGTCAGTTGAATGCACACATTGACAAACATTCAGTTAGATAGCTCGGTTTTGGTTTTAGGAGCAGATATTTCTCTGTACATCCTATGGTCCCATTCACTCGGGAATATCCCAACGCAGCTCCTAGAAGAAAGTGTTTCTGACTCTCTGAATCTCAACATAGATTCAACTCTCTTAGGTGAACGAACGCACAGCAGAGCAGTTTCAAGGAAACGTTTCTCCTGAGTTTTAGACGAAGTTTCCTGCTGTTTAGTACGTATGCCGGCATTGGGCTGGAAATACCGGTTTTGGGATTCTGCACAGAAAGGGTTTGCAAACCACTGAATGCACACGTGAGTTTAACTCTGTCAGTTGAATGCACACATTGACAACCATTCAGTTAGGTAGCTCCGTTTTGGTTTTAGAAGCAGATATTTCTCGGTACAGCCTATGGTCCCATTCACTCGGGAACATCCCAACGCAGCTCCTAGAAGAAACGTGTTTCTGACTCGCTGAATCTCAACATAGATTCAACTCTCTTAGGTGAACGAAAGCACAGCAGAGCAGTTTCAAGGAAACGTTTCTCCTGAGTTTTAGACGAAGTTTCCTGCTGTTTAGTACGTATGCCGGAATTGGGTTGGAAATACAGGTTTTGGAATTCTGCAGAGAAAGGGTTTGCAAACCGCCGAATCCACACGTGAGTTTAACTCTGTCAGTTGAATGCACACATTGACAACCATTCAGTTAGATGGCTCCGTTTTGGTTTTAGGAGCAGATATTTCTCTGTACAGCCTATGGTCCCATTCACTCGGGAATATCCCAACGCAGCTCCTAGAAGAAACGTGTATCTGAATCGCTGAATCTCAACATAGATTCAACTCTATTAGGTGAACGAACGCACAGCAGAGCAGTTTCAAGGAAACGTTTCTCCTGAGTTTTAGACGAAGTTTACTGCGGTTTAGTACGCATGCCGGCATTGGGCTGGAAATACCGGTTTTGGGATTCTGCACAGAAAGGGTTTGCAAACCACTGAATCCACAGGTGAGTTTAACTGTGTCAGTTGAATGCACACATTGACAACCATTCAGTTAGATAGCTCCGTTTTGTTTTCAGAAGCAGATATTTCTCTGTACAGCCTATGGTCCCATTCACTCGGGAATATCCCAACGCAGCTCCTAGAAGAAACGTGTTTCTGACTCGCTGAATCTCAACAAACATTCAACTCTCTTAGGTGAACGAACGCACAGCAGAGCAGTTTCAAGGAAACGTTTCTCCTGGGTTTTAGACGAAGTTTACTGCTGTTTAGTACGTATGCCGGCATTGGGCTGGAAATACCAGTTTTGGGATTCTGCACAGAAAGGGTTTGCCAACCGCCGAATCCACACGTGAGTTTAACTCTGTCAGTTGAATGCACACATTGACAACCATTCAGTTAGATAGTTCCGTTTTGGTTTTAGAAGCAGATATTTCTCTGTACAGCCTATGGTACCATTCACTCGGGAATATCCCAAGGCATCTCCTAGAAGAAACGTGTTTCTGACTCGCTGAATCTCAACATAGATTCAACTCTCTTAGGTGAACGAACGCACACCAGAGCAGTTTCAAGGAAACATTCCTCCTGAGTTTTAGACGAAGTTTCCTGCTGTTTAGTATGTATGCCGGCATTGGGCTGGAAATACCGGTTTTGGGATTCTGCACAGAAAGGGTTTGCAAACCGCTGAATCCACGCGTGAGTTTAACTCTGTCAGTTGAATGCACACATTGACAACCATTCAGTTAGGTAGCTCCGTTTTGGTTTTAGAAGCAGATATTTCTCGGTACAGCCTATGGTCCCATTAACTCGGGAACATCCCAACGCAGCTCCTAGAAGAAACGTGTTTCTGAAACGCTGAATCTCAAAATAGATTCACCTCTCTTAGGTGAACGAACGCACAGAAGAGCAGTTTCAAGGAAACGTTTCTCCTGAGTTTTAGACGAAGTTTCCTGCTGTTTAGTACGTATGCCGGAATTGGGTTGGAAATACAGGTTTTGGAATTCTGCAGAGAAAGGGTTTGCAAACAGCCGAATCCACACGTGAGTTTAACTCTGTCAGTTGAAGGCACACCTTGACAACCATTCAGTTAGATGGCTCCGTTTTGGTTTTAGGAGCAGATATTTCTCTGTATATCCTATGGTCCCATTCACACGGGAATATCCCAACGCAGCTCCTAGAAGAAACGTGTATCTGAATCGCTGAATCTCAACATAGATTCAACTCTATTAGGTGAAGGAACGCACAGCAGAGCAGTTTCAAGGAAACGTTTCTCCTGAGTTTTAGACGAAGTTTACTGCGGTTTAGTACGCATGCCGGCATTGGGCTGGAAATACCGGTTTTGGGATTCTGCACAGAAAGGGTTTGCAAACCGCTGAATCCACACGTGATTTTAACTCTGTCAGTTGAATGCACACATTGACAACCATTCAGTTAGATAGCTCCGTTTTGGTTTTAGAAGCAGATATTTCTCTGTACAGCCTATGGTCCCATTCACTCGGGAATATCCCAACGCAGCTCCTAGGAGAAACGTGTTTCTGACTCGCTGAATCTCAACATAGATTCAACTCTCTTAGGTGAACGAACGCACAGCAGAGCAGTTTCAAGGAAACGTTTCTCCTGGGTTTCAGACGAAGTTTCCTGCTGTTTAGTACGTATGCCGGCATTGGGCTGGAAATACCGGTTTTGGGATTCTGCACAGAAAGGGTTTGCCAACCGCTGAATCCACACGTGAGTTTAACTCTGTCAGTTGAATGCACACATTGACAACCATTCAGTTAGATAGCTCCGTTTTGGTTTTAGAAGCAGGTATTTCTCTGTACAGCCTATGGTCCCATTCACTCGGGAATATCCCAACGCAGCTCCTAGAAGAAACGTGTTTCTGAATCGCTGAATCTCCACATAAATTCAACTCTATTAGGTGAACGAAGGCACAGCAGAGCAGTTTCAAGGAAACGTTTCTCCTGAGTTTTAGACGAAGTTTACTGCGGTTAAGTACGCATGCCGGCATTGGGCTGGAAATACCGGTTTTGGGATTCTGCACAGAAAGGGTTTGCCAACCGCTGAATCCACACGTGAGTTTAACTCTGTCAGTTGAATGCACACATTGGCAACCATACAGTTAGATAGCTCCGTTTTGGTTTTAGAAACAGATATTTCTCTGTACAGCCTATGGTCCCATTCACTCGGGAATATCCCAACGCAGCTCCTAGAAGAAACGTGTTTCTGACTCGCTGAATCTCAACATAGATTCAACTCTCTTAGGTGAACGAACGCACAGCAGAGCAGTTTCAAGGAAACGTTTCTCCTGGGTTTTAGACGAAGTTTACTGCTGTTTAGTACGTATGCCGGCATTGGGCTGGAAATACCGGTTTTGGGATTCTGCACAGAAAGGGTTTGCCAACCGCCGAATCCACACGTGAGTTTACCTCTGTCAGTTGAATGCACACATTGACAACCATTCAGTTAGATAGCTCCGTTTTGGTTTTAGAAGCAGATATTTCTCTGTACAGCCTATGGTACCATTCACTCGGGAATATCCCAAGACATCTCCTAAAAGAAACGTGTTTCTGACTCGCTGAATCTCAACATAGATTCAACTCTCTTAGGTGAACGAACGCACACCAGAGCAGTTTCAAGGAAACATTCTTCCTGAGATTTAAACGAAGTTTCCTGCTGTTTAGTATGTATGCCGGCATTGGGCTGGAAATACCGGTTTTGGGATTCTGCACAGAAAGGGTTTGCAAACCACTGAATCCACACGTGAGTTTAACTCTGTCAGTTGAATGCACACATTGACAACCATTCAGTTAGGTAGCTCCGTTTTGGTTTTAGAAGCAGATATTTCTCGGTACAGCCTATGGTCCCATTCACTCGGGAACATCCCAACGCTGCTCCTAGAAGAAACGTGTTTCTGACTCGCTGAATCTCAACATAGATTCAACTCTCTTAGGTGAACGAACGCACAGAGGAGCAGTTTCAAGCAAACCTTTCTCCTGAGTTTTAGACGAAATTTACTGCTGTTTAGTACGTATGCCGGCATTGGGCTGGAAATACCGGTTTTGGGATTCTGCACAGAAAGTGTTTGCCAACCGCTGAATCCACACGTGAGTTTTACTCTGTCAGTTGAATGGACACATTGACAACCATTCAGTTAGATGGCTCCGTTTTGGTTTTAGGAGCAGATATTTCTCTGTACAGCCTATGGTACCATTCACTCGGGAATATCCCAAGGCATCTCCTAGAAGAAACGTGTTTCTGACTCGCTGAATCTCAACATAGATTCAACTCTCTTAGGTGAACGAACGCACACCAGAGCAGTTTCAAGGAATCATTCCTCCTGAGTTTTAGACGAAGTTTCCTGCTGTTTAGTATGTATGCCGGCATTGGGCTGGAAATACCGGTTTTGGGATTCTGCACAGAAAGGGTTTGCAAACCGCTGAATCCACGCGTGAGTTTAACTCTGTCAGTTGAATGCACACATTGACAACCATTCAGTTAGGTAGCTCCGTTTTGGTTTTAGAAGCAGATATTTCTCTGTACAGCCTATGGTCCCATTCACTCGGGAACAACCCAACGCAGCTCCTAGAAGAAACGTGTTTCTGACTCGCTGAATCTCAACATAGATTCAACTCTCTTAGGTGAACGAACGCACAGAAGAGCAGTTTCAAGCAAACCTTTCTCCTGAGTTTTAGACGAAGTTTACTGCTGTTTAGTACGTATGCCGGCATTGGGCTGGAAATACCGGTTTTGCTATTCTGCACAGAAAGTGTTTGCCAACCGCTGAATCCACACGTGAGTTTTACTCTGTCAGTTGAATGCACACATTGACAAACATTCAGTAAGATAACTCGGTTTTGCTTTTAGGAGCAGATATTTCTCTGTACAGCCTATGGTCCCATTCACTCGGGAATATCCCAACGCAGCTCCTAGAAGAAAGTGTTTCTGACTCTCTGAATCTCAACATAGATTCAACTGTCTTAGGTGAACGAACGCACAGCAGAGCAGTTTCAAGGAAACGTTTCTCCTGAGTATTAGACGAAGTTTCCTGCTGTTTAGTACGTATGCCGGCATTGGGCTGGAAATACCGGTTTTGGGATTCTGCACAGAAAGGGTTTGCAAACCACTGAATCCACACGTGAGTTTAACTCTGTCAGTTGAATGCACACATTGACAACCATTCAGTTAGGTAGCTCCGTTTTGGTTTTAGAAGCAGATATTTCTCGGTACAACCTATGGTCCCATTCACTCGGGAACATCCCAACGCAGCTCCTAGAAGAAACGTGTTTCTGAATCGCTGAATCCCAACAAAGATTCAACTCTCTTAGGTGAACGAACGCACAGCGGAGCAGTTTCAAGGAAACGTTTCTCCTCAGTTTTAGACGAAGTTTCCTGCTGTTTAGTACGTATGCCGGAATTGGGTTGGAAATACAGGTTTTGGAATTCTGCAGAGAAAGGGTTTGCAAACCGCCGAATCCACACGTGAGTTTAACTCTGTCAGTTGAATGCACACATTGACAACCATTCAGTTAGATGGCTCCGTTTTGGTTTTAGGAGCAGATATTTCTCTGTACAGCCTATGGTCCCATTCACTCGGGAATATCCCAACGCAGCTCCTAGAAGAAACGTGTATCTGAATCGCTGAATCTCAACATAGATTCAACTCTATTAGGTGAACGAACGCACAGCAGAGCAGTTTCAAGGAAACGTTTCTCCTGAGTTTTAGACGAAGTTTACTGCGGTTTAGTACGCATGCCGGCATTGGGCTGGAAATACCGGTTTTGGGATTCTGCACAGAAAGGATTTGCAAACCGCTGAATCCACACGTGAGTTTAACTCTGTCAGTTGAATGCACACATTGACAACCATTCAGTTAGATAGCTCCGTTTTGGTTTTAGAAGCAGATATTTCTCTGTACAGCCTACGGTCCCATTCACTCGGGAATATCCCAACGCAGCTCCTAGGAGAAACATGTTTCTGACTCGCTGAATCTCAACATAGATTCAACTCTCTTAGGTGAACGAACGCACAGCAGAGCAGTTTCAAGGAAACGTTTCTCCTGGGTTTCAGACGAAGTTTCCTGCTGTTTAGTACGTATGCCGGCATTGGGCTGGAAATACCGGTTTTGGGATTCTGCACAGAAAGGGTTTGCCAACCGCTGAATCCACACGTGAGTTTAACTCTGTCAGTTGAATGCACACATTGACAACCATTCAGTTAGATAGCTCCGTTTTGGTTTTAGAAGCAGGTATTTCTCTGTACAGCCTATGGTCCCATTCACTCGGGAATATCCCAACGCAGCTCCTAGAAGAAACGTGTTTCTGAATCGCTGAATCTCCACATAAATTCAACTCTATTAGGTGAACGAAGGCACAGCAGAGCAGTTTCAAGGAAACGTTTCTCCTGAGTTTTAGACGAAGTTTACTGCGGTTAAGTACGCATGCCGGCATTGGGCTGTAAATACCGGTTTTGGGATTCTGCACAGAAAGGGTTTGCCAACCGCTGAATCCACACGTGAGTTTAACTCTGTCAGTTGAATGCACACATTGGCAACCATTCAGTTAGATAGCTCCGTTTTGGTTTTAGAAACAGATATTTCTCTGTACAGCCTATGGTCCCATTCACTCGGGAATATCCCAACGCAGCTCCTAGAAGAAACGTGTTTCTGACTCGCTGAATCTCAACATATATTCAACTCTCTTAGGTGAACGAACGCACAGAAGAGCAGTTTCAAGCAAACCTTTCTCCTGAGTTTTAGACGAAGTTTACTGCTGTTTAGTACGTATGCCGGCATTGGGCTGGAAATACCGGTTTTGCTATTCTGCACAGAAAGTGTTTGCCAACCGCTGAATCCACACGTGAGTTTTACTCTGTCAGTTGAATGCACACATTGACAAACATTCAGTAAGATAACTCGGTTTTGGTTTTAGGAGCAGATATTTCTCTGTACAGCCTATGGTCCCATTCACTCGGGAATATCCCAACGCAGCTCCTAGAAGAAAGTGTTTCTGACTCTCTGAATCTCAACATAGATTCAACTGTCTTAGGTGAACGAACGCACAGCAGAGCAGTTTCAAGGAAACGTTTCTCCTGAGTATTAGACGAAGTTTCCTGCTGTTTAGTACGTATGCCGGCATTGGGCTGGAAATACCGGTTTTGGGATTCTGCACAGAAAGGGTTTGCAAACCACTGAATCCACACGTGAGTTTAACTCTGTCAGTTGAATGCACACATTGACAACCATTCAGTTAGGTAGCTCCGTTTTGGTTTTAGAAGCAGATATTTCTCGGTACAACCTATGGTCCCATTCACTCGGGAACATCCCAACGCAGCTCCTAGAAGAAACGTGTTTCTGAATCGCTGAATCCCAACAAAGATTCAACTCTCTTAGGTGAACGAACGCACAGCGGAGCAGTTTCAAGGAAACGTTTCTCCTGAGTTTTAGACGAAGTTTCCTGCTGTTTAGTACGTATGCCGGAATTGGGTTGGAAATACAGGTTTTGGACTTCTGCAGAGAAAGGGTTTGCAAACCGCCGAATCCACACGTGAGTTTAACTCTGTCAGTTGAATGCACACATTGACAACCATTCAGTTAGATGGCTCCGTTTTGGTTTTAGGAGCAGATATTTCTCTGTACAGCCTATGGTCCCATTCACTCGGGAATATCCCAACGCAGCTCCTAGAAGAAACTTGTTTCTGAATCGCTGAATCTCCACATAAATTCAACTCTATTAGGTGAACGAAGGCACAGCAGAGCAGTTTCAAGGAAACGTTTCTCCTGAGTTTTAGACGAAGTTTACTGCGGTTAAGTACGCATGCCGGCATTGGGCTGGAAATACCGGTTTTGGGATTCTGCACAGAAAGGGTTTGCCAACCGCTGAATCCACACGTGAGTTTAACTCTGTCAGTTGAATGCACACATTGGCAACCATTCAGTTAGATAGCTCCGTTTTGGTTTTAGAAACAGATATTTCTCTGTACAGCCTATGGTCCCATTCACTCGGGAATATCCCAACGCAGCTCCTAGAAGAAACGTGTTTCTGACTCGCTGAATCTCAACATAGATTCAACTCTCTTAGTTGAACGAACGCACAGCAGAGCAGTTTCAAGGAAACGTTTCTCCTGGGTTTTAGACGAAGTTTACTGCTGTTTAGTACGCATGCCGGCATTGGGCTGGAAATACCGGTTTTGGGATTCTGCACAGAAAGGGTTTGCCAACCGCCGAATCCACAGCTGAGTTTACCTCTGTCAGTTGAATGCACACATTGACAACCATTCAGTTAGATAGCTCCGTTTTGGTTTTAGAAGCAGATATTTCTCTGTACAGCCTATGGTACCATTCACTCGGGAATATCCCAAGGCATCTCCTAAAAGAAACGTGTTTCTGACTCGCTGAATCTCAACATAGATTCAACTCTCTTAGGTGAACGAACGCACACCAGAGCAGTTTCAAGGAAACATTCCTCCTGAGATTTAAACGAAATTTCCTGCTGTTTAGTATGTATGCCGGCATTGGGCTGGAAATACCGGTTTTGGGATTCTGCACAGAAAGGGTTTGCAAACCACTGAATCCACACGTGAGTTTAACTCTGTCAGTTGAATGCACACATTGACAACCATTCAGTTAGGTAGCTCCGTTTTGGTTTTAGAAGCAGATATTTCTCGGTACAGCCTATGGTCCCATTCACTCGGGAACATCCCAACGCTGCTCCTAGAAGAAACGTGTTTCTGACTCGCTGAATCTCAACATAGATTCAACTCTCTTAGGTGAACGAACGCACAGAGGAGCAGTTTCAAGCAAACCTTTCTCCTGAGTTTTAGACGAAATTTACTGCTGTTTAGTACGTATGCCGGCATTGGGCTGGAAATACCGGTTTTGGGATTCTGCACAGAAAGGGTTTGCCAACCGCTGAATCCACACGTGAGTTTTACTCTGTCAGTTGAATGCACACATTGACAACCATTCAGTTAGATGGCTCCGTTTTGGTTTTAGGAGCAGATATTTCTCTGTACAGCCTATGGTACCATTCACTCGGGAATATCCCAAGGCATCTCCTAGAAGAAACGTGTTTCTGACTCGCTGAATCTCAACATAGATTCAACTCTCTTAGGTGAACGAACGCACACCAGAGCAGTTTCAAGGAAACATTCCTCCTGAGTTTTAGACGAAGTTTCCTGCTGTTTAGTATGTATGCCGGCATTGGGCTGGAAATACCGGTTTTGGGATTCTGCACAGAAAGGGTTTGCAAACCACTGAATCCACACGTGAGTTTAACTCTGTCAGTTGAATGCACACATTGACAACCATTCAGTTAGGTAGCTCCGTTTTGGTTTTAGAAGCAGATATTTCTCGGTACAGCCTATGGTCCCATTCACTCGGGAACATCCCAACGCAGCTCCTAGAAGAAACGTGTTTCTGACTCGCTGAATCTCAACATAGATTCAACTCTCTTAGGTGAACGAACGCACAGAGGAGCAGTTTCAAGCAAACCTTTCTCCGGAGTTTTAGACGAAATTTACTGCTGTTTAGTACGTATGCCGGCATTGGGCTGGAAATACCGGTTTTGGGATTCTGCACAGAAAGTGTTTGCCAACCGCTGAATCCACACGTGAGTTTTACTCTGTCAGTTGAATGCACACATTGACAACCATTCAGTTAGATGGCTCCGTTTTGGTTTTAGGAGCAGATATTTCTCTGTACAGCCTATGGTACCATTCACTCGGGAATATCCCAAGGCATCTCCTAGAAGAAACGTGTTTCTGACTCGCTGAATCTCAACATAGATTCAACTCTCTTAGGTGAACGAACGCACACCAGAGCAGTTTCAAGGAAACGTTTCTCCTGAGTTTTAGACGAAGTTTCCTGCTGTTTAGTACGTATGCCGGAATTGGGTTGGAAATACAGGTTTTGGAATTCTGCAGAGAAAGGGTTTGCAAACCGCCGAATCCACACGTGAGTTTAACTCTGTCAGTTGAATGCACACATTGACAACCATTCAGTTAGATGGCTCCGTTTTGGTTTTAGGAGCAGATATTTCTCTGTACAGCCTATGGTCCCATTCACTCGGGAATATCCCAACGCAGCTCCTAGAAGAAACGTGTATCTGAATCGCTGAATCTCAACATAGATTCAACTCTATTAGGTGAACGAACGCACAGCAGAGCAGTTTCAAGGAAACGTTTCTCCTGAGTTTTAGACGAAGTTTACTGCGTTTTAGTACGCATGCCGGCATTGGGCTGGAAATACCGGTTTTGGGATTCTGCACAGAAAGGGTTTGCCAACCGCTGAATCCACACGTGAGTTTAACTCTGTCAGTTGAATGCACAGATTGACAACCATTCAGTTAGATAGCTTCGTTTTGGTTTTAGAAGCAGGTATTTCTCTGTACAGCCTATGGTCCCATTCACTCGGGAATATCCCAACGCAGCTCCTAGAAGAAACGTGTTTCTGACTCGCTGAATCTCAACATAGATTCAACTCTCTTAGGTGAAAGAACGCACACCAGAGCAGTTTCAAGGAAACATTCCTCCTGAGATTTAGACGAAGTTTCCTGCTGTTTAGTATGTATGCCGGCATTGGGCTGGAAATACCGGTTTTGGGATTCTGCACAGAAAGGGTTTGCAAACCGCTGAATCCACGCGTGAGTTTAACTCTGTCAGTTGAATGCACACATTGACAACCATTCAGTTAGGTAGCTCCGTTTTGGTTTTAGAAGCAGATATTTCTCGGTACACCCTATGGTCCCATTCACTTGGGAACATCCCAACGCAGCTCCTAGAAGAAACGTGTTTCTGACTCGCTGAATCTCAACATAGATTCAACTCTCTTAGGTGAACGAACGCACAGAAGAGCAGTTTCAAGCAAACCTTTCTCCTGAGTTTTAGTCGAAGTTTACTGCTGTTTAGTACGTATGCCGGCATTGGGCTGGAAATACCGGTTTTGGGATTCTGCACAGAAAGTGTTTGCCAACCGCTGAATCCACACGTGAGTTTTACTCTGTCAGTTGAATGCACACATTGACAAACATTCAGTTAGATAGCTCGGTTTTGGTTTTCGGAGCAGATATTTCTCTGTACATCCTATGGTCCCATTCACTCGGGAATATCCCAACGCAGCTCCTAGAAGAAAGTGTTTCTGACTCTCTGAATCTCAACATAGATTCAACTCTCTTAGGTGAACGAACGCCCAGCAGAGTAGTTTCAATGAAACGTTTCTCCTGAGTTTTAGACGAAGTTTCCTGCTGTTTAGTACGTATGCCGGCATTGGGCTGGAAATACCGGTTTTGGGATTCTGCACAGAAAGGGTTTGCCAACCGCTGAATCCACACGTGAGTTTAACTCTCTCAGTTGAATGCACACATTGACAACCATTCAGTTAGATAGCTCCGTTTTGGTTTTAGAAGCAGGTATTTCTCTGTACAGCCTATGGTCCCATTCACTCGGGAATATCCCAACGCAGCTCCTAGAAGAAACGTGTTTCTGAATCGCTGAATCTCAACATAGATTCAACTCTATTAGGTGAACGAAGGCACAGCAGAGCAGTTTCAAGGAAACGTTTCTCCTGAGTTTTAGACGAAGTTTACTGCGGTTTAGTACGCATGCCGGCATTTGGCTGGAAATACCGGTTTTGGGATTCTGCACAGAAAGGGTTTGCAAACCGCTGAATCCACAGGTGAGTTTAACTCTGTCAGTTGAATGCACACATTGACAAACATTCAGTTAGATAGCTCCGTTTTGTTTTCAGAAGCAGATATTTCTCTGTACAGCCTATGGTCCCATTCACTCGAGAATATCCCAACGCAGCTCCTAGAAGAAACGTGTTTCTGACTCGCTGAATCTCAACATAGATTCAACTCTCTTAGGTGAACGAGCGCACAGCAGAGCAGTTTCAAGGAAACGTTTCTCCTGAGTTTCAGACGAAGTTTCCTGCTGTTTAGTACGTATGCCGGCATTGGGCTGGAAATACCGATTTTGGGATTCTGCACAGAAAGGGTTTGCCAACCGCCGAATCCACACGTGAGTTTACCTCTGTCAGTTGAATGCACACATTGACAACCATTCAGTTAGATAGCTCCGTTTTGGTTTTAGAAGCAGATATTTCTCTGTACAGACTATGGTACCAATCACTCGGGAATATCCCAAGGCATCTCCTAGAAGAAACGTGTTTCTGACTCGCTGAATCTCAACATAGATTCAACTCTCTTAGGTGAACGAACGCACACCAGAGCAGTTTCAAGGAAATATTCCTCCTGAGTTTTAGACGAAGTTTCCTGCTGTTTAGTATGTATGCCGGCATTGGGCTGGAAATACCGGTTTTGGGATTCTGCACAGAAAGGGTTTGCAAACCGCTGAATCCACGCGTGAGTTTAACTCTGTCAGTTGAATGCACACATTGACAACCATTCAGCTAGGTAGCTCCGTTTTGGTTTTAGAAGCAGAGATTTCTCTGTACAGCCTATGGTCCCGTTCACTCGGGAACATCCCAACGCAACTCCTAGAAGAAACGTGTTTCTGACTCGCTGAATCTCAACATAGATTCAACTCTCTTAGGTGAACGAACGCACAGAAGAGCAGTTTCAAGCAAACCTTTCTCCTGAGTTTTAGACGAAGTTTACTGCTGTTTAGTACGCATGCCGGCATTGGGCTGGAAATATCGGTTTTGCTATTCTGCACAGAAAGTGTTTGCCAACCGCTGAATCCACACGTGAGTTTTACTCTGTCAGTTGAATGCACACATTGACAAACATTCAGTTAGATAGCTCGGTTTTGGTTTTAGGAGCAGATATTTCTCTGTACATCCTATGGTCCCATTCACTCGGGAATATCCCAACGCAGCTCCTAGAAGAAAGTGTTTCTGACTCTCTGAATCTCAACATAGATTCAACTCTCTTAGGTGAACGAAAGCACAGCAGAGCAGTTTCAAGGAAACGTTTCTCCTGAGTTTTAGACGAAGTTTCCTGCTGTTTAGTACGTATGCCGGCATTGGGCTGGAAATACCGGTTTTGGGATTCTGCACAGAAAGGGTTTGCAAACCACTGAATCCACACGTGAGTTTAACTCTGTCAGTTGAATGCACACATTGACAACCATTCAGTTAGGTAGCTCCGTTTTGGTTTTAGAAGCAGATATTTCTCGGTACAACCTATGGTCCCATTCACTCGGGAACATCCCAACGCAGCTCCTAGAAGAAACGTGTTTCTGAATCGCTGAATCCCAACAAAGATTCAACTCTCTTAGGTGAACGAACGCACAGCAGAGCAGTTTCAAGGAAACGTTTCTCCTGAGTTTTAGACGAAGTTTCCTGCTGTTTAGTACGTATGCCGGAATTGGGTTGGAAATACAGGTTTTGGAATTCTGCAGAGAAAGGGTTTGCAAACCGCCGAATCCACACGTGAGTTTAACTCTGTCAGTTGAATGCACACATTGACAACCATTCAGTTAGATGGCTCCGTTTTGGTTTTAGGAGCAGATATTTCTCTGTACAGCCTTTGGTCCCATTCACTCGGGAATATCCCAACGCAGCTCCTAGAAGAAACGTGTATCTGAATCGCTGAATCTCAACATAGATTCAACTCTCTTAGGTGAACGAACGCACACCAGAGCAGTTTCAAGGAAACATTCCTCCTGAGATTTAGACGAAGTTTCCTGCTGTTTAGTATGTATGCCGGCATTGGGCTGGAAATACCGGTTTTGGGATTCTGCACAGAAAGGGTTTGCAAACCGCTGAATCCACGCGTGAGTTTAACTCTGTCAGTTGAATGCACACATTGACAACCATTTAGTTAGGTAGCTCCGTTTTGGTTTTAGAAGCAGATATTTCTCGGTACACCCTATGGTCCCATTCACTTGGGAACATCCCAACGCAGCTCCTAGAAGAAACGTGTTTCTGACTCGCTGAATCTCAACATAGATTCAACTCTCTTAGGTGAACGAACGCACAGAAGAGCAGTTTCAAGCAAACCTTTCTCCTGAGTTTTAGTCGAAGTTTACTGCTGTTTAGTACGTATGCCGGCATTGGGCTGGAAATACCGGTTTTGGGATTCTGCACAGAAAGTGTTTGCCAACCGCTGAATCCACACGTGAGTTTTACTCTGTCAGTTGAATGCACACATTGACAAACATTCAGTTAGATAGCTCGGTTTTGGTTTTCGGAGCAGATATTTCTCTGTACATCCTATGGTCCCATTCACTCGGGAATATCCCAACGCAGCTCCTAGAAGAAAGTGTTTCTGACTCTCTGAATCTCAACATAGATTCAACTCTCTTAGGTGAACGAACGCCCAGCAGAGTAGTTTCAAGGAAACGTTTCTCCTGAGTTTTAGACGAAGTTTCCTGCTGTTTAGTACGTATGCCGGCATTGGGCTGGAAATACCGGTTTTGGGATTCTGCACAGAAAGGGTTTGCCAACCGCTGAATCCACACGTGAGTTTAAATCTCTCAGTTGAATGCACACATTGACAACCATTCAGTTAGATAGCTCCGTTTTGGTTTTAGAAGCAGGTATTTCTCTGTACAGCCTATGGTCCCATTCACTCGGGAATATCCCAACGCAGCTCCTAGAAGAAACGTGTTTCTGAATCGCTGAATCTCAACATAGATTCAACTCTATTAGGTGAACGAAGGCACAGCAGAGCAGTTTCAAGGAAACGTTTCTCCTGAGTTTTAGACGAAGTTTACTGCGGTTTAGCACGCATGCCGGCATTTGGCTGGAAATACCGGTTTTGGGATTCTGCACAGAAAGGGTTTGCAAACCGCTGAATCCACAGATGAGTTTAACTCTGTCAGTTGAATGCACACATTGACAACCATTCAGTTAGATAGCTCCGTTTTGTTTTCAGAAGCAGATATTTCTCTGTACAGCCTATGGTCCCATTCACTCGAGAATATCCCAACGCAGCTCCTAGAAGAAACGTGTTTCTGACTCGCTGAATCTCAACATAGATTCAACTCTCTTAGGTGAACGAACGCACACCAGAGCAGTTTCAAGGAAACATTCCTCCTGAGTTTTAGACGAAGTTTCCTGCTGTTTAGTATGTATGCCGGCATTGGGCTGGAAATACCGGTTTTGGGATTCTGCACAGAAAGGGTTTGCAAACCGCTGAATCCACGCGTGAGTTTAACTCTGTCAGTTGAATGCACACATTGACAACCATTCAGTTAGGTAGCTCCGTTTTGGTTTTAGAAGCAGAGATTTCTCTGTACAGCCTATGGTCCCGTTCACTCGGGAACATCCCAACGCAGCTCCTAGAAGATACGTGTTTCTGACTCGCTGAATCTCAACATAGATTCAACTCTCTTAGGTGAACGAACGCACAGAAGAGCAGTTTCAAGCAAACCTTTCTCCTGAGTTTTAGACGAAGTTTACTGCTGTTTAGTACGTATGCCGGCATTGGGCTGGAAATATCGGTTTTGCTATTCTGCACAGAAAGTGTTTGCCAACCGCTGAATCCACACGTGAGTTTTACTCTGTCAGTTGAATGCACACATTGACAAACATTCAGTTAGATAGCTCGGTTTTGGTTTTAGGAGCAGATATTTCTCTGTACATCCTATGGTCCCATTCACTCGGGAATATCCCAACGCAGCTCCTAGAAGAAAGTGTTTCTGACTCTCTGAATCTCAACATAGATTCAACTCTCTTAGGTGAACGAACGCACAGCAGAGCAGTTTCAAGGAAACGTTTCTCCTGAGTTTTAGACGAAGTTTCCTGCTGTTTAGTACGTATGCCGGCATTGGGCTGGAAATACCGGTTTTGGGATTCTGCACAGAAAGGGTTTGCAAACCACTGAATCCACACGTGAGTTTAACTCTGTCAGTTGAATGCACACATTGACAACCATTCAGTTAGGTAGCTCCGTTTTGGTTTTAGAAGCAGATATTTCTCGGTACAACCTATGGTCCCATTCACTCGGGAACATCCCAACGCAGCTCCTAGAAGAAACGTGTTTCTGAATCGCTGAATCTCAAAATAGATTCAACTCTCTTAGGTGAACGAACGCACAGCAGAGCAGTTTCAAGGAAACGTTTCTCCTGAGTTTTAGACGAAGTTTACTGCTGTTTGGTACGTATGCCGGCATTGGGCTGGAAATACCGGTTTTGGGATTCTGCACAGAAAGGGTTTGCCAACCGCTGAATCCACACGTGAGTTTACCTCTGTCAGTTGAATGCACACATTGACAACCATTCAGTTAGATAGCTCCGTTTTGGTTTTAGAAGCAGATATCTCTCTGTACAGCCTATGGTCCCATTCACTCGGGAATATCCCAACGGAGCTCCTAGAAGAAACGTGTTTCTGAATCGCTGAATCTCAAAATAGTTTCACCTCTCTTAGGTGAACGAACGCACAGAAGAGCAGTTTCAAGGAAACGTTTCTCCTGAGTTTTAGACGAAGTTTCCTGCTGTTTAGTACGTATGCCGGAATTGGGTTGGAAATACAGGTTTTGGAATTCTGCAGAGAAAGGGTTTGCAAACCGCCGAATCCACACGTGAGTTTAACTCTGTCAGTTGAAGGCACACCTTGACAACCATTCAGTTAGATGGCTCCGTTTTGGTTTTAGGAGCAGATATTTCTCTGTACAGCCTATGGTCCCATTCACTCGGGAATATCCCAACGCAGCTCCTAGAAGAAACGTGTATCTGAATCGCTGAATCTCAACATAGATTCAACTCTATTAGGTGAAGGAACGCACAGCAGAGCAGTTTCAAGGAAACGTTTCTCCTGAGTTTTAGACGAAGTTTACTGCGGTTTAGTACGCATGCCGGCATTGGGCTGGAAATACCGGTTTTGGGATTCTGCACAGAAAGGGTTTGCAAACCGCTGAATCCACACGTGAGTTTAACTCTGTCAGTTGAATGCACACATTGACAACCATTCAGTTAGATAGCTCCGTTTTGGTTTTAGAAGCAGATATTTCTCTGTACAGCCTATGGTCCCATTCACTCGGGAATATCCCAACGCAGCTCCTAGGAGAAACTTGTTTCTGACTCGCTGAATCTCAACATAGATTCAACTCTCTTAGGTGAACGAACGCACAGCAGAGCAGTTTCAAGGAAACGTTTCTCCTGAGTTTTAGACGAAGTTTACTGCTGTTTGGTACGTATGCCGGCATTGGGCTGGAAATACCGGTTTTGGGATTCTGCACAGAAAGGGTTTGCCAACCGCTGAATCCACACGTGAGTTTAACTCTGTCAGTTGAATGCACACATTGACAACAATTCAGTTAGATAGCTCCGTTTTGGTTTTAGAGGCAGATATTTCTCTGTACAACCTATGGTCCCATTCACTCGGTAATATCCCAACGCAGCTCCTAGAAGAAACGTGTTTCTGAATCGCTGAATCTCAAAATAGTTTCACCTCTCTTAGGTGAACGAACGCACAGAAGAGCAGTTTCAAGGAAACGTTTCTCCTGAGTTTTAGACGAAGTTTCCTGCTGTTTAGTACGTATGCCGGAATTGGGTTGGAAATACAGGTTTTGGAATTCTGCAGAGAAAGGGTTTGCAAACCGCCGAATCCACACGTGAGTTTAACTCTGTCAGTTGAAGGCACAACTTGACAACCATTCAGTTAGATGTCTCCGTTTTGGTTTTAGGAGCAGATATTTCTCTGTACAGCCTATGGTCCCATTCACTCGGGAATATCCCAACGCAGCTCCTAGAAGAAACGTGTATCTGAATCGCTGAATCTCAACATAGATTCAACTCTATTAGGTGAAGGAACGCACAGCAGAGCAGTTTCAAGGAAACGTTTCTCCTGAGTTTTAGACGAAGTTTACTGCGGTTTAGTACGCATGCCGGCATCGGGCTGGAAATACCGGTTTTGGGATTCTGCACAGAAAGGGTTTGCAAACCGCTGAATCCACACGTGAGTTTAACTCTGTCAGTTGAATGCACACATTGACAACCATTCAGTTAGATAGCTCCGTTTTGGTTTTAGAAGCAGATATTTCTCTGTACAGCCTATGGTCCCATTCACTCGGGAATATCCCAACGCAGCTCCTAGGAGAAACTTGTTTCTGACTCGCTGAATCTCAACATAGATTCAACTCTCTTAGGTGAACGAACGCACAGCAGAGCAGTTTCAAGGAAACGTTTCTCCTGAGTTTTAGACGAAGTTTACTGCTGTTTGGTACGTATGCCGGCATTGGGCTGGAAATACCGGTTTTGGGATTCTGCACAGAAAGGGTTTGCCAACCGCTGAATCCACACGTGAGTTTAACTCTGTCAGTTGAATGCACACATTGACAACAATTCAGTTAGATAGCTCCGTTTTGGTTTTAGAGGCAGATATTTCTCTGTACAGCCTATGGTCCCATTCACTCGGTAATATCCCAACGCAGCTCCTAGAAGAAACGTGTTTCTGAATCGCTGAATCTCAAAATAGTTTCACCTCTCTTAGGTGAACGAACGCACAGAAGAGCAGTTTCAAGGAAACGTTTCTCCTGAGTTTTAGACGAAGTTTCCTGCTGTTTAGTACGTATGCCGGAATTGGGTTGGAAATACAGGTTTTGGAATTCTGCAGAGAAAGGGTTTGCAAACCGCCGAATCCACACGTGAGTTTAACTCTGTCAGTTGAAGGCACAACTTGACAACCATTCAGTTAGATGTCTCCGTTTTGGTTTTAGGAGCAGATATTTCTCTGTACAGCCTATGGTCCCATTCACTCGGGAATATCCCAACGCAGCTCCTAGAAGAAACGTGTATCTGAATCGCTGAATCTCAACATAGATTCAACTCTATTAGGTGAAGGAACGCACAGCAGAGCAGTTTCAAGGAAACGTTTCTCCTGAGTTTTAGACGAAGTTTACTGCGGTTTAGTACGCATGCCGGCATCGGGCTGGAAATACCGGTTTTGGGATTCTGCACAGAAAGGGTTTGCAAACCGCTGAATCCACACGTGAGTTTAACTCTGTCAGTTGAATGCACACATTGACAACCATTCAGTTAGATAGCTCCGTTTTGGTTTTAGAAGCAGATATTTCTCTGTACAGCCTATGGTCCCATTCACTCGGGAATATCCCAACGCAGCTCCTAGGAGAAACGTGTTTCTGACTCGCTGAATCTCAACATAGATTCAACTCTCTTAGGTGAACGAACGCACAGCAGAGCAGTTTCAAGGAAACGTTTCTCCTGGGTTTTAGACGAGGTTTACTGCTGTTTAGTACGTATGCCGGCATTGGGCTGGAAATACCGGTTTTGGGATTCTGCACAGAAAGGGTTTGCCAACCGCAGAATCCACACGTGAGTTTAACTCTGTCAGTTGAATTCACACATTGACAACCATTCAGTTAGATAGCTCCGTTTTGGTTTTAGAAGCAGATATTTCTCTGTACAGCCTATGGTACCGTTCACTCGGGAATATCCCAACGCAGCTCCTAGAAGAATCGTGTTTCTGTCTCGCTGAATCTCAACATAGATTCAACTCTCTTAGGTGAACGAACGCACACCAGAGCAGTTTCAAGGAAACATTCCTCCTGAGTTTTAGACGAAGTTTCCTGCTGTTTACTACATATGCCGGCATTGGGCTGGAAATACCGGTTTTGGGATTCTGCACAGAAAGGGTTTGCAAACCGCTGAATCCACACGTGAGTTTAACTCTGTCAGTTGAATGCACACGTTGACAACCATTCAGTTAAGTAGCTCCGTTTTGGTTTTAGAAGCTGTTATTTCTCGGTACAGCCTATGGTCCCATTCACTCGGGAACATCCCAACGCAGCTCCTAGAAGAAACGTGTTTCTGACTCGCTGAATCTCAACATAGATTCAACTCTCTTAGGTGAACGAACGCACAGAAGAGCAGTTTCAAGGAAACGTTTCTCCTGAGTTTTAGACGAAGTTTCCTGCTGTTTAGTACGTATGCCGGCATTGGGCTGGAAATACCGGTTTTGGGATTCTGCACAGAAAGGGTTTGCAAACCGCGGAATCCACACGTGAGTTTAACTCTCTCAGTTGAATGCACACATTGACAACCATTCAGTGAGGTAGCTCCGTTTTGGTTTTAGAAGCAGAGATTTCTCTGTACAGCCTATGGTCCCATTCACTCGGGAACATCCCAACGCAGATCCTAGAAGAAACGTGTTTCTGACTCGCTGAATCTCAACATAGATTCAACTCTCTTAGGTGAACGAACGCACAGAAGAGCAGTTTCAAGGAAACATTCCTCCTGAGTTTTAGACGAAGTTTCCTGCTGTTTAGTATGTATGCCGGCATTGGGCTGGAAATACCGGTTTTGGGATTCTGCACAGAAAGGGTTTGCAAACCGCTGAATCCACGCGTGAGTTTAACTCTGTCAGTTGAATGCACACATTGACAACCATTCAGTTAGGTAGCTCCGTTTTGGTTTTAGAAGCAGAGATTTCTCTGTACAGCCTATGGTCCCGTTCACTCGGGAACATCCCAACGCAGCTCCTAGAAGATACGTGTTTCTGACTCGCTGAATCTCAACATAGATTCAACTCTCTTAGGTGAACGAACGCACAGAAGAGCAGTTTCAAGCAAACCTTTCTCCTGAGTTTTAGACGAAGTTTACTGCTGTTTAGTACGTATGCCGGCATTGGGCTGGAAATATCGGTTTTGCTATTCTGCACAGAAAGTGTTTGCCAACCGCTGAATCCACACGTGAGTTTTACTCTGTCAGTTGAATGCACACATTGACAAACATTCAGTTAGATAGCTCGGTTTTGGTTTTAGGAGCAGATATTTCTCTGTACATCCTATGGTCCCATTCACTCGGGAATATCCCAACGCAGCTCCTAGAAGAAAGTGTTTCTGACTCTCTGAATGTCAACATAGATTCAACTCTCTTAGGTGAACGAACGCACAGCAGAGCAGTTTCAAGGAAACGTTTCTCCTGAGTTTTAGACGAAGTTTCCTGCTGTTTAGTACGTATGCCGGCATTGGGCTGGAAATACCGGTTTTGGGATTCTGCACAGAAAGGGTTTGCAAACCACTGAATCCACACGTGAGTTTAACTCTGTCAGTTGAATGCACACATTGACAACCATTCAGTTAGGTAGCTCCGTTTTGGTTTTAGAAGCAGATATTTCTCGGTACAACCTATGGTCCCATTCACTCGGGAACATCCCAACGCAGCTCCTAGAAGAAACGTGTTTCTGAATCGCTGAATCTCAAAATAGATTCAACTCTCTTAGGTGAACGAACGCACAGCAGAGCAGTTACAAGGAAACGTTTCTCCTGAGTTTTAGACGAAGTTTACTGCTGTTTGGTACGTATGCCGGCATTGGGCTGGAAATACCGGTTTTGGGATTCTGCACAGAAAGGGTTTGCCAACCGCTGCATCCACACGTGAGTTTAACTCTGTCAGTTGAATGCACACATTGACAACCATTCAGTTAGATAGCTCCGTTTTGGTTTTAGAAGCAGATATCTCTCTGTACAGCCTATGGTCCCATTCACTCGGGAATATCCCAACGGAGCTCCTAGAAGAAACGTGTTTCTGAATCGCTGAATCTCAAAATAGTTTCACCTCTCTTAGGTGAACGAACGCACAGAAGAGCAGTTTCAAGGAAACGTTTCTCCTGAGTTTTAGACGAAGTTTCCTGCTGTTTAGTACGTATGCCGGAATTGGGTTGGAAATACAGGTTTTGGAATTCTGCAGAGAAAGGGTTTGCAAACCGCCGAATCCACACGTGAGTTTAACTCTGTCAGTTGAAGGCACACCTTGACAACCATTCAGTTAGATGGCTCCGTTTTGGTTTTAGGAGCAGATATTTCTCTGTACAGCCTATGGTCCCATTCACTCGGGAATATCCCAACGCAGCTCCTAGAAGAAACGTGTATCTGAATCGCTGAATCTCAACATAGATTCAACTCTATTAGGTGAAGGAACGCACAGCAGAGCAGTTTCAAGGAAACGTTTCTCCTGAGTTTTAGACGAAGTTTACTGCGGTTTAGTACGCATGCCGGCATTGGGCTGGAAATACCGGTTTTGGGATTCTGCACAGAAAGGGTTTGCAAACCGCTGAATCCACACGTGAGTTTAACTCTGTCAGTTGAATGCACACATTGACAACCATTCAGTTAGATAGCTCCGTTTTGGTTTTAGAAGCAGATATTTCTCTGTACAGCCTATGGTCCCATTCACTCGGGAATATCCCAACGCAGCTCCTAGGAGAAACTTGTTTCTGACTCGCTGAATCTCAACATAGATTCAACTCTCTTAGGTGAACGAACGCACAGCAGAGCAGTTTCAAGGAAACGTTTCTCCTGAGTTTTAGACGAAGTTTACTGCTGTTTGGTACGTATGCCGGCATTGGGCTGGAAATACCGGTTTTGGGATTCTGCACAGAAAGGGTTTGCCAACCGCTGAATCCACACGTGAGTTTAACTCTGTCAGTTGAATGCACACATTGACAACAATTCAGTTAGATAGCTCCGTTTTGGTTTTAGAGGCAGATATTTCTCTGTACAACCTATGGTCCCATTCACTCGGTAATATCCCAACGCAGCTCCTAGAAGAAACGTGTTTCTGAATCGCTGAATCTCAAAATAGTTTCACCTCTCTTAGGTGAACGAACGCACAGAAGAGCAGTTTCAAGGAAACGTTTCTCCTGAGTTTTAGACGAAGTTTCCTGCTGTTTAGTACGTATGCCGGAATTGGGTTGGAAATACAGGTTTTGGAATTCTGCAGAGAAAGGGTTTGCAAACCGCCGAATCCACACGTGAGTTTAACTCTGTCAGTTGAAGGCACAACTTGACAACCATTCAGTTAGATGTCTCCGTTTTGGTTTTAGGAGCAGATATTTCTCTGTACAGCCTATGGTCCCATTCACTCGGGAATATCCCAACGCAGCTCCTAGAAGAAACGTGTATCTGAATCGCTGAATCTCAACATAGATTCAACTCTATTAGGTGAAGGAACGCACAGCAGAGCAGTTTCAAGGAAACGTTTCTCCTGAGTTTTAGACGAAGTTTACTGCGGTTTAGTACGCATGCCGGCATCGGGCTGGAAATACCGGTTTTGGGATTCTGCACAGAAAGGGTTTGCAAACCGCTGAATCCACACGTGAGTTTAACTCTGTCAGTTGAATGCACACATTGACAACCATTCAGTTAGATAGCTCCGTTTTGGTTTTAGAAGCAGATATTTCTCTGTACAGCCTATGGTCCCATTCACTCGGGAATATCCCAACGCAGCTCCTAGGAGAAACTTGTTTCTGACTCGCTGAATCTCAACATAGATTCAACTCTCTTAGGTGAACGAACGCACAGCAGAGCAGTTTTAAGGAAACGTTTCTCCTGAGTTTTAGACGAAGTTTACTGCTGTTTGGTACGTATGCCGGCATTGGGCTGGAAATACCGGTTTTGGGATTCTGCACAGAAAGGGTTTGCCAACCGCTGAATCCACACGTGAGTTTAACTCTGTCAGTTGAATGCACACATTGACAACAATTCAGTTAGATAGCTCCGTTTTGGTTTTAGAGGCAGATATTTCTCTGTACAGCCTATGGTCCCATTCACTCGGTAATATCCCAACGCAGCTCCTAGAAGAAACGTGTTTCTGAATCGCTGAATCTCAAAATAGTTTCACCTCTCTTAGGTGAACGAACGCACAGAAGAGCAGTTTCAAGGAAACGTTTCTCCTGAGTTTTAGACGAAGTTTCCTGCTGTTTAGTACGTATGCCGGAATTGGGTTGGAAATACAGGTTTTGGAATTCTGCAGAGAAAGGGTTTGCAAACCGCCGAATCCACACGTGAGTTTAACTCTGTCAGTTGAAGGCACAACTTGACAACCATTCAGTTAGATGTCTCCGTTTTGGTTTTAGGAGCAGATATTTCTCTGTACAGCCTATGGTCCCATTCACTCGGGAATATCCCAACGCAGCTCCTAGAAGAAACGTGTATCTGAATCGCTGAATCTCAACATAGATTCAACTCTATTAGGTGAAGGAACGCACAGCAGAGCAGTTTCAAGGAAACGTTTCTCCTGAGTTTTAGACGAAGTTTACTGCGGTTTAGTACGCATGCCGGCATCGGGCTGGAAATACCGGTTTTGGGATTCTGCACAGAAAGGGTTTGCAAACCGCTGAATCCACACGTGAGTTTAACTCTGTCAGTTGAATGCACACATTGACAACCATTCAGTTACATAGCTCCGTTTTGGTTTTAGAAGCAGATATTTCTCTGTACAGCCTATGGTCCCATTCACTCGGGAATATCCCAACGCAGCTCCTAGGAGAAACGTGTTTCTGACTCGCTGAATCTCAACATAGATTCAACTCTCTTAGGTGAACGAACGCACAGCAGAGCAGTTTCAAGGAAACGTTTCTCCTGGGTTTTAGACGAGGTTTACTGCTGTTTAGTACGTATGCCGGCATTGGGCTGGAAATACCGGTTTTGGGATTCTGCACAGAAAGGGTTTGCCAACCGCAGAATCCACACGTGAGTTTAACTCTGTCAGTTGAATTCACACATTGACAACCATTCAGTTAGATAGCTCCGTTTTGGTTTTAGAAGCAGATATTTCTCTGTACAGCCTATGGTACCGTTCACTCGGGAATATCCCAACGCAGCTCCTAGAAGAAACGTGTTTCTGTCTCGCTGAATCTCAACATAGATTCAACTCTCTTAGGTGAACGAACGCACACCAGAGCAGTTTCAAGGAAACATTCCTCCTGAGTTTTAGACGAAGTTTCCTGCTGTTTACTACATATGCCGGCATTGGGCTGGAAATACCGGTTTTGGGATTCTGCACAGAAAGGGTTTGCAAACCGCTGAATCCACACGTGAGTTTAACTCTGTCAGTTGAATGCACACGTTGACAACCATTCAGTTAAGTAGCTCCGTTTTGGTTTTAGAAGCTGTTATTTCTCGGTACAGCCTATGGTCCCATTCACTCGGGAACATCCCAACGCAGCTCCTAGAAGAAACGTGTTTCTGACTCGCTGAATCTCAACATAGATTCAACTCTCTTAGGTGAACGAACGCACAGAAGAGCAGTTTCAAGGAAACGTTTCTCCTGAGTTTTAGACGAAGTTTCCTGCTGTTTAGTACGTATGCCGGCATTGGGCTGGAAATACCGGTTTTGGGATTCTGCACAGAAAGGGTTTGCAAACCGCGGAATCCACACGTGAGTTTAACTCTCTCAGTTGAATGCACACATTGACAACCATTCAGTGAGGTAGCTCCGTTTTGGTTTTAGAAGCAGAGATTTCTCTGTACAGCCTATGGTCCCATTCACTCGGGAACATCCCAACGCAGATCCTAGAAGAAACGTGTTTCTGACTCGCTGAATCTCAACATAGATTCAACTCTCTTAGGTGAACGAACGCACAGAAGAGCAGTTTCAAGGAAACCTTTCTCCTGGGTTTTAGACGAAGTTTACTGCGGTTTAGTACGCATGCCGGCATTGGGCTGGAAATACCGGTTTTGGGATTCTGCACAGAAAGGGTTTGCAAACCGCTGAATCCACACGTGAGTTTAACTCTGTCAGTTGAATGCACACTTTGACAACCATTCAGTTAGGTAGCTCCGTTTTGGTTTTAGAAGCAGATATTTCTCGGTACAACCTATGGTCCCATTCACTCGGGAACATCCCAACGCAGCTCCTAGAAGAAACGTGTTTCTGAATCGCTGAATCTCAAAATAGATTCAACTCTCTTAGGTGAACGAACGCACAGCAGAGCAGTTTCAAGGAAACGTTTCTCCTGAGTTTTAGACGAAGTTTACTGCTGTTTGGTACGTATGCCGGCATTGGGCTGGAAATACCGGTTTTGGGATTCTGCACAGAAAGGGTTTGCCAACCGCTGCATCCACACGTGAGTTTAACTCTGTCAGTTGAATGCACACATTGACAACCATTCAGTTAGATAGCTCCGTTTTGGTTTCAGAAGCAGATATTTCTCTGCACAGCCTATGGTCCCATTCACTCGGGAATATCCCAACGCAGCTCCTAGAAGAAACGTGTTTCTGAATCGCTGAATCTCAAAATAGATTCACCTCTCTTAGGTGAACGAACGCACAGAAGAGCAGTTTCAAGGAAACGTTTCTCCTGAGTTTTAGACGAAGTTTCCTGCTGTTTAGTACGTATGCCGGAATTGGGTTGGAAATACAGGTTTTGGAATTCTGCAGAGAAAGGGTTTGCAAACCGCCGAATCCACACGTGAGTTTAACTCTGTCAGTTGAAGGCACAACTTGACAACCATTCAGTTAGATAGCTCCGTTTTGGTTTTAGGAGCAGATATTTCTCTGTACAGCCTATGGTCCCATTCACTCGGGAATATCCCAACGCAGCTCCTAGAAGAAACGTGTCTCTGAATCGCTGAATCTCAATATAGATTCAACTCTATTAGGTGAAGGAACGCACAGCAGAGCAGTTTCAAGGAAACGTTTCTCCTGAGTTTTAGACGAAGTTTACTGCGGTTTAGTACGCATGCCGGCATTGGGCTGGAAATACCGGTTTTGGGATTCTGCACAGAAAGGGTTTGCAAACCGCTGAATCCACACGTGAGTTTAACTCTGTCAGTTGAATGCACACATTGACAACCATTCAGTTAGATAGCTCCGTTTTGGTTTTAGAAGCAGATATTTCTCTGTACAGCCTATGGTCCCATTCACTCGGGAATATCCCAACGCAGCTCCTAGGAGAAACGTGTTTCTGACTCGCTGAATCTCAACATAGATTCAACTCTCTTAGGTGAACGAACGCACAGCAGAGCAGTTTCAAGAAAACGTTTCTCCTGGGTTTTAGACGAGGTTTACTGCTGTTTAGTACGTATGCCGGCATTGGGCTGGAAATACCGGTTTTGGGATTCTGCACAGAAAGGGTTTGCCAACCGCAGAATCCACACGTGAGTTTAACTCTGTCAGTTGAATTCACACATTGACAACCATTCAGTTAGATAGCTCCGTTTTGGTTTTAGAAGCAGATATTTCTCTGTACAGCCTATGGTACCGTTCACTCGGGAATATCCCAAGGAATCTCCTAGAAGAAACGTGTTTCTGACTCGCTGAATCTCAACATAGATTCAACTCTCTTAGGTGAACGAACGCACACCAGAGCAGTTTCAAGGAAACATTCCTCCTGAGTTTTAGACGAAGTTTCCTGCTGTTTACTACATATGCCGGCATTGGGCTGGAAATACCGGTTTTGGGATTCTGCACAGAAAGGGTTTGCAAACCGCTGAATCCACACGTGAGTTTAACTCTGTCAGTTGAATGCACACGTTGACAACCATTCAGTTAAGTAGCTCCGTTTTGGTTTTAGAAGCTGTTATTTCTCGGTACAGCCTATGGTCCCATTCACTCGGGAACATCCCAACGCAGCTCCTAGAAGAAACGTGTTTCTGACTCGCTGAATCTCAACATAGATTCAACTCTCTTAGGTGAACGAACGCACAGAAGAGCAGTTTCAAGGAAACGTTTCTCCTGAGTTTTAGGCGAAGTTTCCTGCTGTTTAGTACGTATGCCAGCATTGGGCTGGAAATACCGGTTTTGGGATTCTGCACAGAAAGGGTTTGCAAACCGCTGAATCCACACGTGAGTTTAACTCTGTCAGTTGAATGCACACATTGACAACCATTCAGTGAGGTAGCTCCGTTTTGGTTTTAGAAGCAGAGATTTCTCTGTACAGCCTATGGTCCCATTCACTCGGGAACATCCCAACGCAGATCCTAGAAGAAACGTGTTTCTGACTCGCTGAATCTCAACATAGATTCAACTCTCTTAGGTGAACGAACGCACAGAAGAGCAGTTTCAAGGAAACGTTTCTCCTGGGTTTTAGACGAAGTTTACTGCGGTTTAGTACGCATGCCGGCATTGGGCTGGAAATACCGGTTTTGGGATTCTGCACAGAAAGATTTTGCAAACCGCTGAATCCACACGTGAGTTTAACTCTGTCAGTTGAATGCACACTTTGACAACCATTCAGTTAGGTAGCTCCGTTTTGGTTTTAGAAGCAGATATTTCTCGGTACAACCTATGGTCCCATTCACTCGGGAACATCCCAACGCAGCTCCTAGAAGAAACGTGTTTCTGAATCGCTGAATCTCAAAATAGATTCAACTCTCTTAGGTGAACGAACGCACAGCAGAGCAGTTTCAAGGAAACGTTTCTCCTGAGTTTTAGACGAAGTTTACTGCTGTTTGGTACGTATGCCGGCATTGGGCTGGAAATACCGGTTTTGGGATTCTGCACAGAAAGGGTTTCCAACCGCTGCATCCACACGTGAGTTTAACTCTGTCAGTTGAATGCACACATTGACAACCATTCAGTTAGATAGCTCCGTTTTGGTTTTAGAAGCAGATATTTCTCTGTACAGCCTATGGTCCCATTCACTCGGGAATATCCCAACGCAGCTCCTAGAAGAAACGTGTTTCTGAATCGCTGAATCTCAAAATAGATTCACCTCTCTTAGGTGAACGAACGCACAGAAGAGCAGTTTCAAGGAAACGTTTCTCCTGAGTTTTAGACGAAGTTTCCTGCTGTTTAGTACGTATGCCGGAATTGGGTTGGAAATACAGGTTTTGGAATTCTGCAGAGAAAGGGTTTGCAAACCGCCGAATCCACACGTGAGTTTAACTCTGTCAGTTGAAGGCACACCTTGACAACCATTCAGTTAGATAGCTCCGTTTTGGTTTTAGGAGCAGATATTTCTCTGTACAGCCTATGGTCCCATTCACTCGGGAATATCCCAACGCAGCTCCTAGAAGAAACGTGTATCTGAATCGCTGAATCTCAACATAGATTCAACTCTATTAGGTGAAGGAACGCACAGCAGAGCAGTTTCAAGGAAACGTTTCTCCTGAGTTTTAGACGAAGTTTACTGCGGTTTAGTACGCATGCCGGCATTGGGCTGGAAATACCGGTTTTGGGATTCTGCACAGAAAGGGTTTGCAAACCGCTGAATCCACACGTGAGTTTAACTCTGTCAGTTGAATGCACACATTGACAACCATTCAGTTAGATAGCTCCGTTTTGGTTTTAGAAGCAGATATTTCTCTGTACAGCCTATGGTCCCATTCACTCGGGAATATCCCAACGCAGCTCCTAGTAGAAACGTGTTTCTGACTCGCTGAATCTCAACATAGATTCAACTCTCTTAGGTGAACGAACGCACAGCAGAGCAGTTTCAAGGAAACGTTTCTCCTGGGTTTTAGACGAGGTTTACTGCTGTTTAGTACGTATGCCGGCATTGGGCTGGAAATACCGGTTTTGGGATTCTGCACAGAAAGGGTTTGCCAACCGCAGAATCCACACGTGAGTTTAACTCTGTCAGTTGAATTCACACATTGACAACCATTCAGTTAGATAGCTCCGTTTTGGTTTTAGAAGCAGATATTTCTCTGTACAACCTATGGTACCGTTCACTCGGGAATATCCCAAGGCATCTCCTAGAAGAAACGTGTTTCTGACTCGCTGAATCTCAACATAGATTCAACTCTCTTAGGTGAACGAACGCACACCAGAGCAGTTTCAAGGAAACATTCCTCCTGAGTTTTAGACGAAGTTTCCTGCTGTTTACTACTTATGCCGGCATTGGGCTGGAAATACCGGTTTTGGGATTCTGCACAGAAAGGGTTTGCAAACCGCTGAATCCACACGTGAGTTTAACTCTGTCAGTTGAATGCACACATTGACAACCATTCAGATAAGTAGCTCCGTTTTGGTTTTAGAAGCTGTTATTTCTCGGTACAGCCTATGGTCCCATTCACTCGGGAACATCCCAACGCAGCTCCTAGAAGAAACGTGTTTCTGACTCGCTGAATCTAAACATAGATTCAACTCTCTTAGATGAACGAACGCACAGAAGAGCAGTTTCAAGGAAACGTTTCTCCTGAGTTTTAGACGAAGTTTCCTGCTGTTTAGTACGTATGCCGGAATTGGGTTGGAAATACAGGTTTTGGAATTCTGCAGAGAAAGGGTTTGCAAACCGCCAAATCCACACGTGAGTTTAACTCTGTCAGTTGAAGGCACACCTTGACAACCATTCAGTTAGATAGCTCCGTTGTGGTTTTAGGAGCAGATATTTCTCTGTACAGCCTATGGTCCCATTCACTCGGGAATATCCCAACGCAGCTCCTAGAAGAAACGTGTATCTGAATCGCTGAATCTCAACATAGATTCAACTCTATTAGGTGAAGGAACGCACAGCAGAGCAGTTTCAAGGAAACGTTTCTCCTGAGTTTTAGACGAAGTTTACTGCGGTTTAGTACGCATGCCGGCATTGGGCTGGAAATACCGGTTTTGGGATTCTGCCCAGAAAGGGTTTGCAAACCGCTGAATCCACACGTGAGTTTAACTCTGTCAGTTGAATGCACACATTGACAACCATTCAGTTAGATAGCTCCGTTTTGGTTTTTGAAGCAGATATTTCTCTGTACAGCCTATGGTCCCATTCACTCGGGAATATCCCAACGCAGCTCCTAGAAGAAACGTGTTTCTGACTCGCTGAATCTCAACATAGATTCAACTCTCTTAGGTGAACGAACGCACAGAAGAGCAGTTTCAAGGAAACGTTTCTCCTGAGTTTTAGACGAAGTTTCCTGCTGTTTAGTACGTATGCCGGCATTGGGCTGGAAATACCGGTTTTGGGATTCTTCACAGAAAGGGTTTGCAAACCGCGGAATCCACACGTGAGTTTAACTCTCTCAGTTGAATGCACACATTGACAAACATTCAGTGAGGTAGCTCCGTTTTGGTTTTAGAAGCAGAGATTTCTCTGTACAGCCTATGGTCCCATTCACTCGGGAACATCCCAACGCAGATCCTAGAAGAAACGTTTTTCTGACTCGCTGAATCTCAACATAGATTCAACTCTCTTAGGTGAACGAACGCACAGAAGAGCAGTTTCAAGGAAACGTTTCTCCTGGGTTTTAGACGAAGTTTACTGCGGTTTAGTACGCATGCCGGCATTGGGCTGGAAATACCGGTTTTGGGATTCTGCACAGAAAGGGTTTGCAAACCGCTGAATCCACACGTGAGTTTAACTCTGTCAGTTGAATGCACACATTGAGAACCATTCAGTTAGATAGCTCCGTTTTGGTTTTAGAAGCAGATATTTCTCTGTACAGCCTATGGTCCCATTCACTCGGGAATATCCCAACGCAGCTCCTAGAAGAAACGTGTTTCTGACTCGCTGAATCTCAACATAGATTCAACTCTCTTAGGTGAACGAACGCACAGCAGAGCAGTTTCAAGGAAACATTCCTCCTGAGTTTTAGACGAAGTTTCCTGCTGTTTAGTACGTATGCCGGCATTGGGCTGGAAATACCGGTTTGGGGATTCTGCACAGAAAGGGTTTGCAAACCGCTGAATCCACACGTGAGTTTAACTCTGTCAGTTGAATGCACACATTGACAACCATTCAGTTAGATAGCTCCGTTTTGGTTTTAGAAGCAGATATTTCTCTGTACAGCCTATGGTCCCATTCACTCGGGAACATCCCAACGCAGCTCCTAGAAGAAACGTGTTTCTGACTCGCTGAATCTCAACATAGATTCAACTCTCTTAGGTGAACGAACGCACAGAAGAGCAGTTTCAAGCAAACCTTTCTCCTGAGTTTTAGACGAAGTTTACTGCTGTTTAGTACGTATGCCGGCATTGGGCTGGAAATACCGGTTTTGGGATTCTGCACAGAAAGTGTTTGCCAACCGTTGAATCCACACGTGAGTTTTACTCTGTCAGTTGAATGCACACATTGACAAACATTCAGTTAGATAGCTCGGTTTGGTTTTAGGAGCAGATATTTCTCTGTACATCCTATGGTCCCATTCACTCGGGAATATCCCAACGCAGCTCCTAGAAGAATGTGTTTCTGAGTCTCTGAATCTCAACATAGATTCAACTCTCTTAGGTGAACGAACGCACAGCAGAGCAGTTTCAAGGAAACGTTTCTCCTGAGTTTTAGACGAAGTTTCCTGCTGTTTAGTACGTATGCCGGCATTGGGCTGGAAATACCGGTTTTGGGATTCTGCACAGAAAGGGTTTGCAAACCACTGAATCCACACGTGAGTTTAACTCTGTCAGTTGAATGCACACATTGACAACCATTCAGTTAGGTAGCTCCGTTTTGGTTTTAGAAGCAGATATTTCTCGGTACACCCTATGGTCCCATTCACTTGGGAACATCCCAACGCAGCTCCTAGAATAAACGTGTTTCTGACTCGCTGAATCTCAACATAGATTCAACTCTCTTAGGTGAACGAACGCACAGAAGAGCAGTTTCAAGCAAACCTTTCTCCTGAGTTTTAGTCGAAGTTTACTGCTGTTTAGTACGTATGCCGGCATTGGGCTGGAAATACCGGTTTTGGGATTCTGCACAGAAAGTGTTTGCCAACCGCTGAATCCACACGTGAGTTTTACTCTCTCAGTTGAATGCACACATTGACAAACATTCAGTTAGATAGCTCGGTTTTGGTTTTCGGAGCAGATATTTCTCTGTACATCCTATGGTCCCATTCACTCGGGAATATCCCAACGCAGCTCCTAGAAGAAAGTGTTTCTGACTCTCTGAATCTCAACATAGATTCAACTCTCTTAGGTGAACGAACGCCCAGCAGAGTAGTTTCAAGGAAACGTTTCTCCTGAGTTTTAGACGAAGTTTCCTGCTGTTTAGTACGTATGCCGGCATTGGGCTGGAAATACCGGTTTTGGGATTCTGCACAGAAAGGGTTTGCCAACCGCTGAATCCACACGTGAGTTTAACTCTCTCAGTTGAATGCACACATTGACAACCATTCAGTTAGATAGCTCCGTTTTGGTTTTAGAAGCAGGTATTTCTCTGTACAGCCTATGGTCCCATTCACTCGGGAATATCCCAACGCAGCTCCTAGAAGAAACGTGTTTCTGAATCGCTGAATCTCAACATAGATTCAACTCTATTAGGTGAACGAAGGCACAGCAGAGCAGTTTCAAGGAAACGTTTCTCCTGAGTTTTAGACGAAGTTTACTGCGGTTTAGTACGCATGCCGGCATTTGGCTGGAAATACCGGTTTTGGGATTCTGCACAGAAAGGGTTTGCAAACCGCTGAATCCACAGGTGAGTTTAACTCTGTCAGTTGAATGCACACATTGACAACCATTCAGTTAGATAGCTCCGTTTTGTTTTCAGAAGCAGATATTTCTCTGTACAGCCTATGGTCCCATTCACTCGAGAATATCCCAACGCAGCTCCTAGAAGAAACGTGTTTCTGACTCGCTGAATCTCAACATAGATTCAACTCTCTTAGGTGAACGAGCGCACAGCAGAGCAGTTTCAAGGAAACGTTTCTCCTGAGTTTCAGACGAAGTTTCCTGCTGTTTAGTACGTATGCCGGCATTGGGCTGGAAATACCGATTTTGGGATTCTGCACAGAAAGGGTTTGCCAACCGCCGAATCCACACGTGAGTTTACCTCTGTCAGTTGAATGCACACATTGACAACCATTCAGTTAGATAGCTCCGTTTTGGTTTTAGAAGCAGATATTTCTCTGTACAGCCTATGGTACCATTCACTCGGGAATATCCCAAGGCATCTCCTAGAAGAAACGTGTTTCTGACTCGCTGAATCTCAACATAGATTCAACTCTCTTAGGTGAACGAACGCACACCAGAGCAGTTTCAAGGAAACATTCCTCCTGAGTTTTAGACGAAGTTTCCTGCTGTTTAGTATGTATGCCGGCATTGGGCTGGAAATACCGGTTTTGGGATTCTGCACAGAAAGGGTTTGCAAACCGCTGAATCCACGCGTGAGTTTAACTCTGTCAGTTGAATGCACACATTGACAACCATTCAGTTAGGTAGCTCCGTTTTGGTTTTAGAAGCAGAGATTTCTCTGTACACCCTATGGTCCCGTTCACTCGGGAACATCCCAACGCAGCTCCTAGAAGAAACGTGTTTCTGACTCGCTGAATCTCAACATAGATTCAACTCTCTTAGGTGAACGAACGCACAGAAGAGCAGTTTCAAGCAAACCTTTCTCCTGAGTTTTAGACGAAGTTTACTGCTGTTTAGTACGTATGACGGCATTGGGCTGGAAATATCGGTTTTGCTATTCTGCACAGAAAGTGTTTGCCAACCGCTGAATCCACACGTGAGTTTTACTCTGTCAGTTGAATGCACACATTGACAAACATTCAGTTAGATAGCTCGGTTTTGGTTTTAGGAGCAGATATTTCTCTGTACATCCTATGGTCCCATTCACTCGGGAATATCCCAACGCAGCTCCTAGAAGAAAGTGTTTCTGACTCTCTGAATCTCAACATAGATTCAACTCTCTTAGGTGAACGAACGCACAGCAGAGCAGTTTCAAGGAAACGTTTCTCCTGAGTTTTAGACGAAGTTTCCTGCTGTTTAGTACGTATGCCGGCATTGGGCTGGAAATACCGGTTTTGGGATTCTGCACAGAAAGGGTTTGCAAACCGCTGAATCCACACGTGAGTTTAACTCTGTCAGTTGAATGCACACATTGACAACCATTCAGTTAGATAGCTCCGTTTTGGTTTTAGAAGCTGTTATTTCTCGGTACAGCCTATGGTCCCATTCACTCGGGAACATCCCAACGCAGCTCCTAGAAGAAACGTGTTTCTGACTCGCTGAATCTCAACATAGATTCAACTCTCTTAGGTGAACGAACGCACAGAAGAGCAGTTTCAAGGAAACGTTTCTCCTGAGTTTTAGACGAAGTTTCCTGCTGTTTAGTACGTATGCCGGCATTGGGCTGGAAATACCGGTTTTGGGATTCTGCACAGAAAGGGTTTGCAAACCGCTGAATCCACACGTGAGTTTAACTCTCTCAGTTGAATGCACACATTGACAAACATTCAGTGAGGTAGCTCCGTTTTGGTTTTAGAAGCAGAGATTTCTCTGTACAGCCTATGGTCCCATTCACTCGGGAACATCCCAACGCAGATCCTAGAAGAAACGTGTTTCTGACTCGCTGAATCTCAACATAGATTCAACTCTCTTAGGTGAACGAACGCACAGAAGAGCAGTTTCAAGGAAACGTTTCTCCTGGGTTTTAGACGAAGTTTACTGCGGTTTAGTACGCATGCCGGCATTGGGCTGGAAATACCGGTTTTGGGATTCTGCACAGAAAGGGTTTGCCAACCGCTGAATCCACACGTGAGTTTAACTCTGTCAGTTGAATGCACACATTGACAACCATTCAGTTAGATAGCTCCGTTTTGGTTTTAGAAGCAGATATTTCTCTGTACAGCCTATGGTCCCATTCACTCGGGAATATCCCAACGCAGCTCCTAGAAGAAACGTGTTTCTGAATCGCTGAATCTCAAAATAGATTCACCTCTCTTAGGTGAACGAACGCACAGAAGAGCAGTTTCAAGGAAACGTTTCTCCTGAGTTTTAGACGAAGTTTCCTGCTGTTTAGTACGTATGCCGGAATTGGGCTGGAAATACAGGTTTTGGAATTCTGCAGAGAAAGGGTTTGCAAACCGCCGAATCCACACGTGAGTTTAACTCTGTCAGTTGAAGGCACACCTTGACAACCATTCAGTTAGATGGCTCCGTTTTGGTTTTAGGAGCAGATATTTCTCTGTACAGCCTATGGTCCCATTCACTCGGGAATATCCCAACGCAGCTCCTAGAAGAAACGTGTTTCTGAATCGCTGAATCTCAACTTAGATTCAACTCTATTAGGTGAAGGAACGCACAGCAGAGCAGTTTCAAGGAAACGTTTCTCCTGAGTTTTAGACGAAGTTTACTGCGGTTTAGTACGCATGCCGGCATTGGGCTGGAAATACCGGTTTTGGGATTCTGCACAGAAAGGGTTTGCAAACCGCTGAATCCACACGTGAGTTTAACTCTGTCAGTTGAATGCACACATTGACAACCATTCAGTTAGATAGCTCCGTTTTGGTTTTAGAAGCAGATATTTCTCTGTACAGCCTATGGTCCCATTCACTCGGGAATATCCCAAAGCAGCTCCTAGGAGAAACGTGTTTCTGACTCGCTGAATCTCAACATAGATTCAACTCTCTTAGGTGAACGAACGCACAGCAGAGCAGTTTCAAGGAAACGTTTCTCCTGGGTTTTAGACGAGGTTTACTGCTGTTTAGTACGTATGCCGGCATTGGGCTGGAAATACCGGTTTTGGGATTCTGCACAGAAAGGGTTTGCCAACCGCAGAATCCACACGTGAGTTTAACTCTGTCAGTTGAATTCACACATTGACAACCATTCAGTTAGATAGCTCCGTTTTGGTTTTAGAAGCAGATATTTCTCTGTACAGCCTATGGTACCGTTCACTCGGGAATATCCCAAGGCATCTCCTAGAAGAAACGTGTTTCTGACTCGCTGAATCTCAACATAGATTCAACTCTCTTAGGTGAACGGACACACACCAGAGCAGTTTCAAGGAAACATTCCTCCTGAGTTTTAGACGAAGTTTCCTGCTGTTTACTACATATGCCGGCATTGGGCTGGAAATACCGGTTTTGGGATTCTGCACAGAAAGGGTTTGCAAACCGCTGAATCCACACGTGAGGTTAACTCTGTCAGTTGAATGCACACATTGACAACCATTCAGTTAAGTAGCTCCGTTTTGGTTTTAGAAGCTGTTATTTCTCGGTACAGCCTATGGTCCCATTCACTCGGGAACATCCCAACGCAGCTCCTAGAAGAAACGTGTTTCTGACTCGCTGAATCTCAACATGGATTCAACTCCCTTAGGTGAACGAACGCACAGAAGAGCAGTTTCAAGGAAACGTTTCTCCTGAGTTTTAGACGAAGTTTCCTGCTGTTTAGTACGTATGCCGGCATTGGGCTGGAAATACCGGTTTTGGGATTCTGCACAGAAAGGGTTTGCAAACCGCGGAATACACACGTGAGTTTAACTCTCTCAGTTGAATGCACACATTGACAACCATTCAGTGAGGTAGCTCCGTTTTGGTTTTAGAAGCAGAGATTTCTCTGTACAGCCTATGGTCCCATTCACTCGGGAACATCCCAACGCAGATCCTAGAAGAAACGTGTTTCTGACTCGCTGAATCTCAACATAGATTCAACTCTCTTAGGTGAACGAACGCACAGAAGAGCAGTTTCAAGGAAACGTTTCTCCTGGGTTTCAGACGAAGTTTACTGCGGTTTAGTACGCATGCCGGCATTGGGCTGGAAATACCGGTTTTGGGATTCTGCACAGAAAGGGTTTGCAAACCGCTGAATCCACACGTGAGTTTAACTCTTTCAGTTGAATGCACACATTGACAACCATTCAGTTAGATAGCTCCGTTTTGGTTTTAGAAGCAGATATTTCTCTGTACAGCCTATGGTCCCATTCACTCGGGAATATCCCAACGCAGCTCCTAGAAGAAACGTGTTTCTGACTCGCTGAATCTCAACATAGATTCAACTCTCTTAGGTGAACGAACGCACAGCAGAGCAGTTTCAAGGAAACATTCCTCCTGAGTTTTAGACGAAGTTTCCTGCTGTTTAGTACGTATGCCGGCATTGGGCTGGAAATACCGGTTTGGGGATTCTGCACAGAAAGGGTTTGCAAACCGCTGAATCCACACGTGAGTTTAACTCTGTCAGTTGAATGCACACATTGACAACCATTCAGTTAGATAGCTCCGTTTTGGTTTTAGAAGCAGATATTTCTCTGTACAGCCTATGGTCCCATTCACTCGGGAACATCCCAACGCAGCTCCTAGAAGAAACGTGTTTCTGACTCGCTGAATCTCAACATAGATTCAACTCTCTTAGGTGAACGAACGCACAGAAGAGCAGTTTCAAGCAAACCTTTCTCCTGAGTTTTAGACGAAGATTACTGCTGTTTAGTACGTATGCCGGCATTGGGCTGGAAATACCGGTTTTGGGATTCTGCACAGAAAGTGTTTGCCAACCGTTGAATCCACACGTGAGTTTTACTCTGTCAGTTGAATGCACACATTGACAAACATTCAGTTAGATAGCTCGGTTTTGGTTTTAGGAGCAGATATTTCTCTGTACATCCTATGGTCCCATTCACTCGGGAATATCCCAACGCAGCTCCTAGAAGAATGTGTTTCTGAGTCTCTGAATCTCAACATAGATTCAACTCTCTTAGGTGAACGAACGCACAGCAGAGCAGTTTCAAGGAAACGTTTCTCCTGAGTTTTAGACGAAGTTTCCTGCTGTTTAGTACGTATGCCGGCATTGGGCTGGAAATACCGGTTTTGGGATTCTGCACAGAAAGGGTTTGCAAACCACTGAATCCACACGTGAGTTTAACTCTGTCAGTTGAATGCACACATTGACAACCATTCAGTTAGGTAGCTCCGTTTTGGTTTTAGAAGCAGATATTTCTCGGTACACCCTATGGTCCCATTCACTTGGGAACATCCCAACGCAGCTCCTAGAATAAACGTGTTTCTGACTCGCTGAATCTCAACATAGATTCAACTCTCTTAGGTGAACGAACGCACAGAAGAGCAGTTTCAAGCAAACCTTTCTCCTGAGTTTTAGTCGAAGTTTACTGCTGTTTAGTACGTATGCCGGCATTGGGCTGGAAATACCGGTTTTGGGATTCTGCACAGAAAGTGTTTGCCAACCGCTGAATCCACACGTGAGTTTTACTCTGTCAGTTGAATGCACACATTGACAAACATTCAGTTAGATAGCTCGGTTTTGGTTTTCGGAGCAGATATTTCTCTGTACATCCTATGGTCCCATTCACTCGGGAATATCCCAACGCAGCTCCTAGAAGAAAGTGTTTCTGACTCTCTGAATCTCAACATAGATTCAACTCTCTTAGGTGAACGAACGCCCAGCAGAGTAGTTTCAAGGAAACGTTTCTCCTGAGTTTTAGACGAAGTTTCCTGCTGTTTAGTACGTATGCCGGCATTGGGCTGGAAATACCGGTTTTGGGATTCTGCACAGAAAGGGTTTGCCAACCGCTGAATCCACACGTGAGTTTAACTCTCTCAGTTGAATGCACACATTGACAACCATTCAGTTAGATAGCTCCGTTTTGGTTTTAGAAGCAGGTATTTCTCTGTACAGCCTATGGTCCCATTCACTCGGGAATATCCCAACGCAGCTCCTAGAAGAAACGTGTTTCTGAATCGCTGAATCTCAACATAGATTCAACTCTATTAGGTGAACGAAGGCACAGCAGAGCAGTTTCAAGGAAACGTTTCTCCTGAGTTTTAGACGAAGTTTACTGCGGTTTAGTACGCATGCCGGCATTTGGCTGGAAATACCGGTTTTGGGATTCTGCACAGAAAGGGTTTGCAAACCGCTGAATCCACAGGTGAGTTTAACTCTGGCAGTTGAATGCACACATTGACAACCATTCAGTTAGATAGCTCCGTTTTGTTTTCAGAAGCAGATATTTCTCTGTACAGCCTATGGTCCCATTCACTCGAGAATATCCCAACGCAGCTCCTAGAAGAAACGTGTTTCTGACTCGCTGAATCTCAACATAGATTCAACTCTCTTAGGTGAACGAGCGCACAGCAGAGCAGTTTCAAGGAAACGTTTCTCCTGAGATTCAGACGAAGTTTCCTGCTGTTTAGTACGTATGCCGGCATTGGGCTGGAAATACCGATTTTGGGATTCTGCACAGAAAGGGTTTGCCAACCGCCGAATCCACACGTGAGTTTACCTCTGTCAGTTGAATGCACACATTGACAACCATTCAGTTAGATAGCTCCGTTTTGGTTTTAGAAGCAGATATTTCTCTGTACAGCCTATGGTACCATTCACTCGGGAATATCCCAAGGCATCTCCTAGAAGAAACGTGTTTCTGACTCGCTGAATCTCAACATAGATTCAACTCTCTTAGGTGAACGAACGCACACCAGAGCAGTTTCAAGGAAACATTCCTCCTGAGTTTTAGACGAAGTTTCCTGCTGTTTAGTATGTATGCCGGCATTGGGCTGGAAATACCGGTTTTGGGATTCTGCACAGAAAGGGTTTGCAAACCGCTGAATCCACGCGTGAGTTTAACTCTGTCAGTTGAATGCACACATTGACAACCATTCAGTTAGGTAGCTCCGTTTTGGTTTTAGAAGCAGAGATTTCTCTGTACAGCCTATGGTCCCGTTCACTCGGGAACATCCCAACGCAGCTCCTAGAAGAAACGTGTTTCTGACTCGCTGAATCTCAACATAGATTCAACTCTCTTAGGTGAACGAACGCACAGAAGAGCAGTTTCAAGCAAACCTTTCTCCTGAGTTTTAGACGAAGTTTACTGCTGTTTAGTACGTATGCCGGCATTGGGCTGGAAATATCGGTTTTGCTATTCTGCACAGAAAGTGTTTGCCAACCGCTGAATCCACACGTGAGTTTTACTCTGTCAGTTGAATGCACACATTGACAAACATTCAGTTAGATAGCTCGGTTTTGGTTTTAGGAGCAGATATTTCTCTGTACATCCTATGGTCCCATTCACTCGGGAATATCCCAACGCAGCTCCTAGAAGAAAGTGTTTCTGACTCTCTGAATCTCAACATAGATTCAACTCTCTTAGGTGAACGAACGCACAGCAGAGCAGTTTCAAGGAAACGTTTCTCCTGAGTTTTAGACGAAGTTTCCTGCTGTTTAGTACGTATGCCGGCATTGGGCTGGAAATACCGGTTTTGGGATTCTGCACAGAAAGGGTTTGCAAACCACTGAATCCACACGTGAGTTTAACTCTGTCAGTTGAATGCACACATTGACAACCATTCAGTTAGGTAGCTCCGTTTTGTTTTTAGAAGCAGATATTTCTCGGTACAACCTATGGTCCCATTCACTCGGGAACATCCCAACGCAGCTCCTAGAAGAAACGTGTTTCTGAATCGCTGAATCCCAACAAAGATTCAACTCTCTTAGGTGAACGAACGCACAGCAGAGCAGTTTCAAGGAAACGTTTCTCCTGAGTTTTAGACGAAGTTTCCTGCTGTTTAGTACGTATGCCGGAATTGGGTTGGAAATACAGGTTTTGGAATTCTGCAGAGAAAGGGTTTGCAAACCGCCGAATCCACACGTGAGTTTAACTCTGTCAGTTGAATGCACACATTGACAACCATTCAGTTAGATGGCTCCGTTTTGGTTTTAGGAGCAGATATTTCTCTGTACAGCCTATGGTCCCATTCACTCGGGAATATCCCAACACAGCTCCTAGAAGAAACGTGTATCTGAATCGCTGAATCTCAACATAGATTCAACTCTATTAGGTGAACGAACGCACAGCAGTGCAGTTTCAAGGAAACGTTTCTCCTGAGTTTTAGACGAAGTTTACTGCGGTTTAGTACGCATGCCGGCATTGGGCTGGAAATACCGGTTTTGGGATTCTGCACAGAAAGGGTTTGCCAACCGCTGAATCCACACGTGAGTTTTACTCTGTCAGTTGAATGCACACATTGACAACCATTCAGTTAGATAGCTTCGTCTTGGTTTTAGAAGCAGGTATTTCTCTGTACAGCCTATGGTCCCATTCACTCGGGAATATCCCAACGCAGCTCCTAGAAGAAACGTGTTTCTGACTCGCTGAATCTCAACATAGATTCAACTCTCTTAGGTGAACGAACGCACACCAGAGCAGTTTCAAGGAAACATTCCTCCTGAGATTTAGACGAAGTTTCCTGCTGTTTAGTATGTATGCCGGCATTGGGCTGGAAGTACCGGTTTTGGGATTCTGCACAGAAAGGGTTTGCAAACCGCTGAATCCACGCGTGAGTTTAACTCTGTCAGTTGAATGCACACATTGACAACCATTCAGTTAGGTAGCTCCGTTTTGGTTTTAGAAGCAGATATTTCTCGGTACACCCTATGGTCCCATTCACTTGGGAACATCCCAACGAAGCTCCTAGAAGAAACGTGTTTCTGACTCGCTGAATCTCAACATAGATTCAACTCTCTTAGGTGAACGAACGCACAGAAGAGCAGTTTCAAGCAAACCTTTCTCCTGAGTTTTAGTCGAAGTTTACTGCTGTTTAGTACGTATGCCGGCATTGGGCTGGAAATACCGGTTTTGGGATTCTGCACAGAAAGTGTTTGCCAACCGCTGAATCCACACGTGAGTTTTACTCTGTCAGTTGAATGCACACATTGACAAACATTCAGTTAGATAGCTCGGTTTTGGTTTTCGGAGCAGATATTTCTCTGTACATCCTATGGTCCCATTCACTCGGGAATATCCCAACGCAGCTCCTAGAAGAAAGTGTTTCTGACTCTCTGAATCTCAACATAGATTCAACTCTCTTAGGTGAACGAACGCCCAGCAGAGTAGTTTCAAGGAAACGTTTCTCCTGAGTTTTAGACGAAGTTTCCTGCTGTTTAGTACGTATGCCGGCATTGGGCTGGAAATACCGGTTTTGGGATTCTGCACAGAAAGGGTTTGCCAACCGCTGAATCCACACGTGAGTTTAACTCTCTCAGTTGAATGCACACATTGACAACCATTCAGTTAGATAGCTCCGTTTTGGTTTTAGAAGCAGGTATTTCTCTGTACAGCCTATGGTCCCATTCACTCGGGAATATCCCAACGCAGCTCCTAGAAGAAACGTGTTTCTGAATCGCTGAATCTCAACATAGATTCAACTCTATTAGGTGAACGAAGGCACAGCAGAGCAGTTTCAAGGAAACGTTTCTCCTGAGTTTTAGACGAAGTTTACTGCGGTTTAGTACGCATGCCGGCATTTGGCTGGAAATACCGGTTTTGGGATTCTGCACAGAAAGGGTTTGCAAACCGCTGAATTCACAGGTGAGTTTAACTCTGTCAGTTGAATGCACACATTGACAACCATTCAGTTAGATAGCTCCGTTTTGTTTTCAGAAGCAGATATTTCTCTGTACAGCCTATGGTCCCATTCACTCGAGAATATCCCAACGCAGCTCCTAGAAGAAAGTGTTTCTGACTCTCTGAATCTCAACATAGATTCAACTCTCTTAGGTGAACGAACGCACAGCAGAGCAGTTTCAAGGAAACGTTTCTCCTGAGTTTTAGACGAAGTTTCCTGCTGTTTAGTACGTATGCCGGCATTGGGCTGGAAATACCGGTTTTGGGATTCTGCACAGAAAGGGTTTGCAAACCGCTGAATCCACACGTGAGTTTAACTCTGTCAGTTGAATGCACACATTGACAACCATTCAGTTAGATAGCTCCGTTTTGGTTTTAGAAGCTGTTATTTCTCGGTACAGCCTATGGTCCCATTCACTCGGGAACATCCCAACGCAGCTCCTAGAAGAAACGTGTTTCTGACTCGCTGAATCTCAACATAGATTCAACTCTCTTAGGTGAACGAACGCACAGAAGAGCAGTTTCAAGGAAACGTTTCTCCTGAGTTTTAGACGAAGTTTCCTGCTGTTTAGTACGTATGCCGGCATTGGGCTGGAAATACCGGTTTTGGGATTCTGCACAGAAAGGGTTTGCAAACCGCTGAATCCACACGTGAGTTTAACTCTCTCAGTTGAATGCACACATTGACAAACATTCAGTGAGGTAGCTCCGTTTTGGTTTTAGAAGCAGAGATTTCTCTGTACAGCCTATGGTCCCATTCACTCGGGAACATCCCAACGCAGATCCTAGAAGAAACGTGTTTCTGACTCGCTGAATCTCAACATAGATTCAACTCTCTTAGGTGAACGAACGCACAGAAGAGCAGTTTCAAGGAAACGTTTCTCCTGGGTTTTAGACGAAGTTTACTGCGGTTTAGTACGCATGCCGGCATTGGGCTGGAAATACCGGTTTTGGGATTCTGCACAGAAAGGGTTTGCCAACCGCTGAATCCACACGTGAGTTTAACTCTGTCAGTTGAATGCACACATTGACAACCATTCAGTTAGATAGCTCCGTTTTGGTTTTAGAAGCAGATATTTCTCTGTACAGCCTATGGTCCCATTCACTCGGGAATATCCCAACGCAGCTCCTAGAAGAAACGTGTTTCTGAATCGCTGAATCTCAAAATAGATTCACCTCTCTTAGGTGAACGAACGCACAGAAGAGCAGTTTCAAGGAAACGTTTCTCCTGAGTTTTAGACGAAGTTTCCTGCTGTTTAGTACGTATGCCGGAATTGGGCTGGAAATACAGGTTTTGGAATTCTGCAGAGAAAGGGTTTGCAAACCGCCGAATCCACACGTGAGTTTAACTCTGTCAGTTGAAGGCACACCTTGACAACCATTCAGTTAGATGGCTCCGTTTTGGTTTTAGGAGCAGATATTTCTCTGTACAGCCTATGGTCCCATTCACTCGGGAATATCCCAACGCAGCTCCTAGAAGAAACGTGTTTCTGAATCGCTGAATCTCAACTTAGATTCAACTCTATTAGGTGAAGGAACGCACAGCAGAGCAGTTTCAAGGAAACGTTTCTCCTGAGTTTTAGACGAAGTTTACTGCGGTTTAGTACGCATGCCGGCATTGGGCTGGAAATACCGGTTTTGGGATTCTGCACAGAAAGGGTTTGCAAACCGCTGAATCCACACGTGAGTTTAACTCTGTCAGTTGAATGCACACATTGACAACCATTCAGTTAGATAGCTCCGTTTTGGTTTTAGAAGCAGATATTTCTCTGTACAGCCTATGGTCCCATTCACTCGGGAATATCCCAAAGCAGCTCCTAGGAGAAACGTGTTTCTGACTCGCTGAATCTCAACATAGATTCAACTCTCTTAGGTGAACGAACGCACAGCAGAGCAGTTTCAAGGAAACGTTTCTCCTGGGTTTTAGACGAGGTTTACTGCTGTTTAGTACGTATGCCGGCATTGGGCTGGAAATACCGGTTTTGGGATTCTGCACAGAAAGGGTTTGCCAACCGCAGAATCCACACGTGAGTTTAACTCTGTCAGTTGAATTCACACATTGACAACCATTCAGTTAGATAGCTCCGTTTTGGTTTTAGAAGCAGATATTTCTCTGTACAGCCTATGGTACCGTTCACTCGGGAATATCCCAAGGCATCTCCTAGAAGAAACGTGTTTCTGACTCGCTGAATCTCAACATAGATTCAACTCTCTTAGGTGAACGGACACACACCAGAGCAGTTTCAAGGAAACATTCCTCCTGAGTTTTAGACGAAGTTTCCTGCTGTTTACTACATATGCCGGCATTGGGCTGGAAATACCGGTTTTGGGATTCTGCACAGAAAGGGTTTGCAAACCGCTGAATCCACACGTGAGGTTAACTCTGTCAGTTGAATGCACACATTGACAACCATTCAGTTAAGTAGCTCCGTTTTGGTTTTAGAAGCTGTTATTTCTCGGTACAGCCTATGGTCCCATTCACTCGGGAACATCCCAACGCAGCTCCTAGAAGAAACGTGTTTCTGACTCGCTGAATCTCAACATAGATTCAACTCTCTTAGGTGAACGAACGCACAGAAGAGCAGTTTCAAGGAAACGTTTCTCCTGAGTTTTAGACGAAGTTTCCTGCTGTTTAGTACGTATGCCGGCATTGGGCTGGAAATACCGGTTTTGGGATTCTGCACAGAAAGGGTTTGCAAACCGCGGAATACACACGTGAGTTTAACTCTCTCAGTTGAATGCACACTTTGACAACCATTCAGTGAGGTAGCTCCGTTTTGGTTTTAGAAGCAGAGATTTCTCTGTACAGCCTATGGTCCCATTCACTCGGGAACATCCCAACGCAGATCCTAGAAGAAACGTGTTTCTGACTCGCTGAATCTCAACATAGATTCAACTCTCTTAGGTGAACGAACGCACAGAAGAGCAGTTTCAAGGAAACGTTTCTCCTGGGTTTCAGACGAAGTTTACTGCGGTTTAGTACGCATGCCGGCATTGGGCTGGAAATACCGGTTTTGGGATTCTGCACAGAAAGGGTTTGCAAACCGCTGAATCCACACGTGAGTTTAACTCTTTCAGTTGAATGCACACATTGACAACCATTCAGTTAGATAGCTCCGTTTTGGTTTTAGAAGCAGATATTTCTCTGTACAGCCTATGGTCCCATTCACTCGGGAATATCCCAACGCAGCTCCTAGAAGAAACGTGTTTCTGACTCGCTGAATCTCAACATAGATTCAACTCTCTTAGGTGAACGAACGCACAGCAGAGCAGTTTCAAGGAAACATTCCTCCTGAGTTTTAGACGAAGTTTCCTGCTGTTTAGTACGTATGCCGGCATTGGGCTGGAAATACCGGTTTGGGGATTCTGCACAGAAAGGGTTTGCAAACCGCTGAATCCACACGTGAGTTTAACTCTGTCAGTTGAATGCACACATTGACAACCATTCAGTTAGATAGCTCCGTTTTGGTTTTAGAAGCAGATATTTCTCTGTACAGCCTATGGTCCCATTCACTCGGGAACATCCCAACGCAGCTCCTAGAAGAAACGTGTTTCTGACTCGCTGAATCTCAACATAGATTCAACTCTCTTAGGTGAACGAACGCACAGCAGAGCAGTTTCAAGCAAACCTTTCTCCTGAGTTTTAGACGAAGATTACTGCTGTTTAGTACGTATGCCGGCATTGGGCTGGAAATACCGGTTTTGGGATTCTGCACAGAAAGTGTTTGCCAACCGTTGAATCCACACGTGAGTTTTACTCTGTCAGTTGAATGCACACATTGACAAACATTCAGTTAGATAGCTCGGTTTTGGTTTTAGGAGCAGATATTTCTCTGTACATCCTATGGTCCCATTCACTCGGGAATATCCCAACGCAGCTCCTAGAAGAATGTGTTTCTGAGTCTCTGAATCTCAACATAGATTCAACTCTCTTAGGTGAACGAACGCACAGCAGAGCAGTTTCAAGGAAACGTTTCTCCTGAGTTTTAGACGAAGTTTCCTGCTGTTTAGTACGTATGCCGGCATTGGGCTGGAAATACCGGTTTTGGGATTCTGCACAGAAAGGGTTTGCAAACCACTGAATCCACACGTGAGTTTAACTCTGTCAGTTGAATGCACACATTGACAACCATTCAGTTAGGTAGCTCCGTTTTGGTTTTAGAAGCAGATATTTCTCGGTACACCCTATGGTCCCATTCACTTGGGAACATCCCAACGCAGCTCCTAGAATAAACGTGTTTCTGACTCGCTGAATCTCAACATAGATTCAACTCTCTTAGGTGAACGAACGCACAGAAGAGCAGTTTCAAGCAAACCTTTCTCCTGAGTTTTAGTCGAAGTTTACTGCTGTTTAGTACGTATGCCGGCATTGGGCTGGAAATACCGGTTTTGGGATTCTGCACAGAAAGTGTTTGCCAACCGCTGAATCCACACGTGAGTTTTACTCTGTCAGTTGAATGCACACATTGACAAACATTCAGTTAGATAGCTCGGTTTTGGTTTTCGGAGCAGATATTTCTCTGTACATCCTATGGTCCCATTCACTCGGGAATATCCCAACGCAGCTCCTAGAAGAAAGTGTTTCTGACTCTCTGAATCTCAACATAGATTCAACTCTCTTAGGTGAACGAACGCCCAGCAGAGTAGTTTCAAGGAAACGTTTCTCCTGAGTTTTAGACGAAGTTTCCTGCTGTTTAGTACGTATGCCGGCATTGGGCTGGAAATACCGGTTTTGGGATTCTGCACAGAAAGGGTTTGCCAACCGCTGAATCCACACGTGAGTTTAACTCTCTCAGTTGAATGCACACATTGACAACCATTCAGTTAGATAGCTCCGTTTTGGTTTTAGAAGCAGGTATTTCTCTGTACAGCCTATGGTCCCATTCACTCGGGAATATCCCAACGCAGCTCCTAGAAGAAACGTGTTTCTGAATCGCTGAATCTCAACATAGATTCAACTCTATTAGGTGAACGAAGGCACAGCAGAGCAGTTTCAAGGAAACGTTTCTCCTGAGTTTTAGACGAAGTTTACTGCGGTTTAGTACGCATGCCGGCATTTGGCTGGAAATACCGGTTTTGGGATTCTGCACAGAAAGGGTTTGCAAACCGCTGAATCCACAGGTGAGTTTAACTCTGTCAGTTGAATGCACACATTGACAACCATTCAGTTAGATAGCTCCGTTTTGCTTTCAGAAGCAGATATTTCTCTGTACAGCCTATGGTCCCATTCACTCGAGAATATCCCAACGCAGCTCCTAGAAGAAACGTGTTTCTGACTCGCTGAATCTCAACATAGATTCAACTCTCTTAGGTGAACGAGCGCACAGCAGAGCAGTTTCAAGGAAACGTTTCTCCTGAGTTTCAGACGAAGTTTCCTGCTGTTTAGTACGTATGCCGGCATTGGGCTGGAAATACCGATTTTGGGATTCTGCACAGAAAGGGTTTGCCAACCGCCGAATCCACACGTGAGTTTACCTCTGTCAGTTGAATGCACACATTGACAACCATTCAGTTAGATAGCTCCGTTTTGGTTTTAGAAGCAGATATTTCTCTGTACAGCCTATGGTACCATTCACTCGGGAATATCCCAAGGCATCTCCTAGAAGAAACGTGTTTCTGACTCGCTGAATCTCAACATAGATTCAACTCTCTTAGGTGAACGAACGCACACCAGAGCAGTTTCAAGGAAACATTCCTCCTGAGTTTTAGACGAAGTTTCCTGCTGTTTAGTATGTATGCCGGCATTGGGCTGGAAATACCGGTTTTGGGATTCTGCACAGAAAGGGTTTGCAAACCGCTGAATCCACGCGTGAGTTTAACTCTGTCAGTTGAATGCACACATTGACAACCATTCAGTTAGGTAGCTCCGTTTTGGTTTTAGAAGCAGAGATTTCTCTGTACAGCCTATGGTCCCGTTCACTCGGGAACATCCCAACGCAGCTCCTAGAAGAAACGTGTTTCTGACTCGCTGAATCTCAACATAGATTCAACTCTCTTAGGTGAACGAACGCACAGAAGAGCAGTTTCAAGCAAACCTTTCTCCTGAGTTTTAGACGAAGTTTACTGCTGTTTAGTACGTATGCCGGCATTGGGCTGGAAATATCGGTTTTGCTATTCTGCACAGAAAGTGTTTGCCAACCGCTGAATCCACACGTGAGTTTTACTCTGTCAGTTGAATGCACACATTGACAAACATTCAGTTAGATAGCTCGGTTTTGGTTTTAGGAGCAGATATTTCTCTGTACATCCTATGGTCCCATTCACTCGGGAATATCCCAACGCAGCTCCTAGAAGAAAGTGTTTCTGACTCTCTGAATCTCAACATAGATTCAACTCTCTTAGGTGAACGAACGCACAGCAGAGCAGTTTCAAGGAAACGTTTCTCCTGAGTTTTAGACGAAGTTTCCTGCTGTTTAGTACGTATGCCGACATTGGGCTGGAAATACCGGTTTTGGGATTCTGCACAGAAAGGGTTTGCAAACCACTGAATCCACACGTGAGTTTAACTCTGTCAGTTGAATGCACACATTGACAACCATTCAGTTAGGTAGCTCCGTTTTGGTTTTAGAAGCAGATATTTCTCGGTACAACCTATGGTCCCATTCACTCGGGAACATCCCAACGCAGCTCCTAGAAGAAACGTGTTTCTGAATCGCTGAATCCCAACAAAGATTCAACTCTCTTAGGTGAACGAACGCACAGCAGAGCAGTTTCAAGGAAACGTTTCTCCTGAGTTTTAGACGAAGTTTCCTGCTGTTTAGTACGTATGCCGGAATTGGGTTGGAAATACAGGTTTTGGAATTCTGCAGAGAAAGGGTTTGCAAACCGCCGAATCCACACGTGAGTTTAACTCTGTCAGTTGAATGCACACATTGACAACCATTCAGTTAGATGGCTCCGTTTTGGTTTTAGGAGCAGATATTTCTCTGTACAGCCTATGGTCCCATTCACTCGGGAATATCCCAACACAGCTCCTAGAAGAAACGTGTATCTGAATCGCTGAATCTCAACATAGATTCAACTCTATTAGGTGAACGAACGCACAGCAGTGCAGTTTCAAGGAAACGTTTCTCCTGAGTTTTAGACGAAGTTTACTGCGGTTTAGTACGCATGCCGGCATTGGGCTGGAAATACCGGTTTTGGGATTCTGCACAGAAAGGGTTTGCCAACCGCTGAATCCACACGTGAGTTTTACTCTGTCAGTTGAATGCACACATTGACAACCATTCAGTTAGATAGCTTCGTCTTGGTTTTAGAAGCAGGTATTTCTCTGTACAGCCTATGGTCCCATTCACTCGGGAATATCCCAACGCAGCTCCTAGAAGAAACGTGTTTCTGACTCGCTGAATCTCAACATAGATTCAACTCTCTTAGGTGAACGAACGCACACCAGAGCAGTTTCAAGGAAACATTCCTCCTGAGATTTAGACGAAGTTTCCTGCTGTTTAGTATGTATGCCGGCATTGGGCTGGAAATACCGGTTTTGGGATTCTGCACAGAAAGGGTTTGCAAACCGCTGAATCCACGCGTGAGTTTAACTCTGTCAGTTGAATGCACACATTGACAACCATTCAGTTAGGTAGCTCCGTTTTGGTTTTAGAAGCAGATATTTCTCGGTACACCCTATGGTCCCATTCACTTGGGAACATCCCAACGAAGCTCCTAGAAGAAACGTGTTTCTGACTCGCTGAATCTCAACATAGATTCAACTCTCTTAGGTGAACGAACGCACAGAAGAGCAGTTTCAAGCAAACCTTTCTCCTGAGTTTTAGTCGAAGTTTACTGCTGTTTAGTACGTATGCCGGCATTGGGCTGGAAATACCGGTTTTGGGATTCTGCACAGAAAGTGTTTGCCAACCGCTGAATCCACACGTGAGTTTTACTCTGTCAGTTGAATGCACACATTGACAAACATTCAGTTAGATAGCTCGGTTTTGGTTTTCGGAGCAGATATTTCTCTGTACATCCTATGGTCCCATTCACTCGGGAATATCCCAACGCAGCTCCTAGAAGAAAGTGTTTCTGACTCTCTGAATCTCAACATAGATTCAACTCTCTTAGGTGAACGAACGCCCAGCAGAGTAGTTTCAAGGAAACGTTTCTCCTGAGTTTTAGACGAAGTTTCCTGCTGTTTAGTACGTATGCCGGCATTGGGCTGGAAATACCGGTTTTGGGATTCTGCACAGAAAGGGTTTGCCAACCGCTGAATCCACACGTGAGTTTAACTCTCTCAGTTGAATGCACACATTGACAACCATTCAGTTAGATAGCTCCGTTTTGGTTTTAGAAGCAGGTATTTCTCTGTACAGCCTATGGTCCCATTCACTCGGGAATATCCCAACGCAGCTCCTAGAAGAAACGTGTTTCTGACTCGCTGAATCTCAACATAGATTCAACTCTCTTAGGTGAACGAGCGCACAGCAGAGCAGTTTCAAGGAAACGTTTCTCCTGAGTTTCAGACGAAGTTTCCTGCTGTTTAGTACGTATGCCGGCATTGGGCTGGAAATACCGATTTTGGGATTCTGCACAGAAAGGGTTTGCCAACCGCCGAATCCACACGTGAGTTTACCTCTGTTAGTTGAATGCACACATTGACAACCATTCAGTTAGATAGCTCCGTTTTGGTTTTAGAAGCAGATATTTCTCTGTACAGCCTATGGTACCATTCACTCGGGAATATCCCAAGGCATCTCCTAGAAGAAACGTGTTTCTGACTCGCTGAATCTCAACATAGATTCAACTCTCTTAGGTGAACGAACGCACACCAGAGCAGTTTCAAGGAAAAATTCCTCCTGAGTTTTAGACGAAGTTTCCTGCTGTTTAGTATGTATGCCGGCATTGGGCTGGAAATACCGGTTTTGGGATTCTGCACAGAAAGGGTTTGCAAACCGCTGAATCCACGCGTGAGTTTAACTCTGTCAGTTGAATGCACACATTGACAACCATTCAGTTAGGTAGCTCCGTTTTGGTTTTAGAAGTAGAGATTTCTCTGTACAGCCTATGGTCCCGTTCACTCGGGAACATCCCAACGCAGCTCCTAGAAGAAACGTGTTTCTGACTCGCTGAATCTCAACATAGATTCAACTCTCTTAGGTGAACGAACGCACAGAAGAGCAGTTTCAAGCAAACCTTTCTCCTGAGTTTTAGACGAAGTTTACTGCTGTTTAGTACGTATGCTGGCATTGGGCTGGAAATATGGGTTTTGCTATTCTGCACAGAAAGTGTTTGCCAACCGCTGAATCCACACGTGAGTTTTACTCTGTCAGTTGAATGCACACATTGACAAACATTCAGTTAGATAGCTCGGTTTTGGTTTTAGGAGCAGATATTTCTCTGTACATCCTATGGTCCCATTCACTCGGGAATATCCCAACGCAGCTCCTAGAAGAAAGTGTTTCTGACTCTCTGAATCTCAACATAGATTCAACTCTCTTAGGTGAACGAACGCACAGCAGAGCAGTTTCAAGGAAACGTTTCTCCTGAGTTTTAGACGAAGTTTCCTGCTGTTTAGTACGTATGCCGGCATTGGGCTGGAAATACCGGTTTTGGGATTCTGCACAGAAAGGGTTTGCAAACCACTGAATCCACACGTGAGTTTAACTCTGTCAGTTGAATGCACACATTGACAACCATTCAGTTAGGTAGCTCCGTTTTGGTTTTCGAAGCAGATATTTCTCGGTACAACCTATGGTCCCATTCACTCGGGAACATCCCAACGCAGCTCCTAGAAGAAACGTGTTTCTGAATCGCTGAATCTCAAAATAGATTCAACTCTCTTAGGTGAACGAACGCACAGCAGAGCAGTTTCAAGGAAACGTTTCTCCTGAGTTTTAGACGAAGTTTACTGCTGTTTGGTACGTATGCCGGCATTGGGCTGGAAATACCGGTTTTGGGATTCTGCACAGAAAGGGTTTGCCAACCGCTGAATCCACACGTGAGTTTACCTCTCTCAGTTGAATGCACACATTTACAACCATTCAGTTAGATAGCTCCGTTTTGGTTTTAGAAGCAGATATTTCTCTGTACAGCCTATGGTCCCATTCACTCGGGAATATCCCAACGGAGCTCCTAGAAGAAACGTGTTTCTGAATCGCTGAATCTCAAAATAGTTTCACCTCTCTTAGGTGAACGAACGCACAGCAGAGCAGTTTCAAGGAAACGTTTCTCCTGAGTTTTAGACGAAGTTTCCTGCTGTTTAGTACGTATGCCGGAATTGGGTTGGAAATACAGGTTTTGGAATTCTGCAGAGAAAGGGTTTGCAAACCGCCGAATCCACACGTGAGTTTAACTCTGTCAGTTGAAGGCACACCTTGACAACCATTCAGTTAGATGGCTCCGTTTTGGTTTTAGGAGCAGATATTTCTCTGTACAGCCTATGGTCCCATTCACTCGGGAATATCCCAACGCAGCTCCTAGAAGAAACGTGTATCTGAATCGCTGAATCTCAACATAGATTCAACTCTATTAGGTGAAGGAACGCACAGCAGAGCAGTTTCAAGGAAACGTTTCTCCTGAGTTTTAGACGAAGTTTACTGCGGTTTAGTACGCATGCCGGCATTGGGCTGGAAATACCGGTTTTGGGATTCTGCACAGAAAGGGTTTGCAAACCGCTGAATCCACACGTGAGTTTAACTCTGTCAGTTGAATGCACACATTGACAACCATTCAGTTAGATAGCTCCGTTTTGGTTTTAGAAGCAGATATTTCTCTGTACAGCCTATGGTCCCATTCACTCGGGAATATCCCAACGCAGCTCCTAGGAGAAACGTGTTTCTGACTCGCTGAATCTCAACATAGATTCATCTCTCTTAGGTGAACGAACGCACAGCAGAGCAGTTTCAAGAAAACGTTTCTCCTGGGTTTTAGACGAGGTTTACTGCTGTTTAGTACGTATGCCGGCATTGGGCTGGAAATACCGGTTTTGGGATTCTGCACAGAAAGGGTTTGCCAACCGCAGAATCCACACGTGAGTTTAACTCTGTCAGTTGAATTCACACATTGACAACCATTCAGTTAGATAGCTCCGTTTTGGTTTTAGAAGCAGATATTTCTCTGTACACCCTATGGTACCGTTCACTCGGGAATATCCCAAGGCATCTCCTAGAAGAAACGTGTTTCTGACTCGCTGAATCTCAACATAGATTCAACTCTCTTAGATGAACGAACGCACACCAGAGCAGTTTCAAGGAAACATTCCTCCTGAGTTTTAGACGAAGTTTCCTGCTGTTTACTACATATGCCGGCATTGGGCTGGAAATACCGGTTTTGGGATTCTGCACAGAAAGGGTTTGCAAACCGCTGAATCCACACGTAAGTTTAACTCTGTCAGTTGAATGCACACATTGACAACCATTCAGTTAAGTAGCTCCGTTTTGGTTTTAGAAGCTGTTATTTCTCGGTACAGCCTATGGTCCCATTCACTCGGGAACATCCCAACGCAGCTCCTAGAAGAAACGTGTTTCTGACTCGCTGAATCTCAACATAGATTCAACTCTCTTAGGTGAACGAACGCACAGCAGAGCAGTTTCAAGGAAACGTTTCTCCTGAGTTTTAGACGAAGTTTCCTGCTGTTTAGTACGTATGCCGGCATTGGGCTGGAAATACCGGTTTTGGGATTCTGCACAGAAAGGGTTTGCAAACCGCTGAATCCACACGTGAGTTTAACTCTGTCAGTTGAATGCACACATTGACAACCATTCAGTGAGGTAGCTCCGTTTTGGTTTTAGAAGCAGAGATTTCTCTGTACAGCCTATGGTCCCATTCACTCGGGAACATCCCAACGCAGATCCTAGAAGAAACGTGTTTCTGACTCGCTGAATCTCAACATAGATTCAACTCTCTTAGGTGAACGAACGCACAGAAGAGCAGTTTCAAGGAAACGTTTCTACTGGGTTTTAGACGAAGTTTACTGCGGTTTAGTACGCATGCCGGCATTGGGCTGGAAATACCGGTTTTGGGATTCTGCACAGAAAGGGTTTGCAAACCGCTGAATCCACACGTGAGTTTAACTCTGTCAGTTGAATGCACACTTTGACAACCATTCAGTTAGGTAGCTCCGTTTTGGTTTTAGAAGCAGATATTTCTCGGTACAACCTATGGTCCCATTCACTCGGGAACATCCCAACGCAGCTCCTAGAAGAAACGTGTTTCTGAATCGCTGAATCTCAAAATAGATTCAACTCTCTTAGGTGAACGAACGCACAGCAGAGCAGTTTCAAGGAAACGTTTCTCCTGAGTTTTAGACGAAGTTTACTGCTGTTTGGTACGTATGCCGGCATTGGGCTGGAATTACCGGTTTTGGGATTCTGCACAGAAAGGGTTTCCAACCGCTGCATCCACACGTGAGTTTAACTCTGTCAGTTGAATGCACACATTTACAACCATTCAGTTAGATATCTCCGTTTTGGTTTTAGAAGCAGATATTTCTCTGTACAGCCTATGGTCCCATTCACTCGGGAATATCCCAACGCAGCTCCTAGAAGAAACGTGTTTCTGAATCGCTGAATCTCAAAATAGATTCACCTCTCTTAGGTGAACTAACGCACAGAAGAGCAGTTTCAAGGAAACGTTTCTCCTGAGTTTTAGACGAAGTTTCCTGCTGTTTAGTACGTATGCCGGAATTGGGTTGGAAATACAGGTTTTTGAATTCTGCAGAGAAAGGGTTTGCAAACCGCCGAATCCACACGTGAGTTTAACTCTGTCAGTTGAAGGCACACCTTGACAACCATTCAGTTAGATAGCTCCGTTTTGGTTTTAGGAGCAGATATTTCTCTGTACAGCCTATGGTCCCATTCACTCGGGAATATCCCAACGCAGCTCCTAGAAGAAACGTGTATCTGAATCGCTGAATCTCAACATAGATTCAACTCTATTAGGTGAAGGAACGCACAGCAGAGCAGTTTCAAGGAAACGTTTCTCCTGAGTTTTAGACGAAGTTTACTGCGGTTTAGTACGCATGCCGGCATTGGGCTGGAAATACCGGTTTTGGGATTCTGCACAGAAAGGGTTTGCAAACCGCTGAATCCACACGTGAGTTTAACTCTGTCAGTTGAATGCACACATTGACAACCATTCAGTTAGATAGCTCCGTTTTGGTTTTAGAAGCAGATATTTCTCTGTACAGCCTATGGTCCCATTCACTCGGGAATATCCCAACGCAGCTCCTAGGAGAAACGTGTTTCTGACTCGCTGAATCTCAACATAGATTCAACTCTCTTAGGTGAACGAACGCACAGCAGAGCAGTTTCAAGGAAACGTTTCTCCTGGGTTTTAGACGAGGTTTACTGCTGTTTAGTACGTATGCCGGCATTGGGCTGGAAACACCGGTTTTGGGATTCTGCACAGAAAGGGTTTGCCAACCGCAGAATCCACACGTGAGTTTAACTCTGTCAGTTGAATTCACACATTGACAACCATTCAGTTAGATAGCTCCGTTTTGGTTTTAGAAGCAGATATTTCTCTGTACAGCCTATGGTACCGTTCACTCGGGAATATCCCAAGGCATCTCCTAGAAGAAACGTGTTTCTGACTCGCTGAATCTCAACATAGATTCAACTCTCTTAGGTGAACGAACGCACACCAGAGCAGTTTCAAGGAAACATTCCTCCTGAGTTTTAGACGAAGTTTCCTGCTGTTTACTACATATGCCGGCATTGGGCTGGAAATACCGGTTTTGGGATTCTGCACAGAAAGGGTTTGCAAACCGCTGAATCCACACGTGAGTTTAACTCTGTCAGTTGAATGCACACATTGACAACCATTCAGTTAAGTAGCTCCGTTTTGGTTTTAGAAGCTGTTATTTCTCGGTACAGCCTATGGTCCCATTCACTCGGGAACATCCCAACGCAAATCCTAGAAGAAACGTGTTTCTGACTCGCTGAATCTCAACATAGATTCAACTCTCTTAGGTGAACGAACGCACAGAAGAGCAGTTTCAAGGAAACGTTTCTCCTGGGTTTTAGACGAAGTTTACTGCGGTTTAGTACGCATGCCGGCATTGGGCTGGGAATACCGGTTTTGGGATTCTGCACAGAAAGGGTTTGCAAACCGCTGAATCCACACGTGAGTTTAACTCTGTCAGTTGAATGCACACTTTGACAACCATTCAGTTAGGTAGCTCTGTTTTGGTTTTAGTAGCAGATATTTCTCGGTACAACCTATGGTCCCATTCACTCGGGAACATCCCAACGCAGCTCCTAGAAGAAACGTGTTTCTGAATCGCTGAATCTCAAAATAGATTCAACTCTCTTAGGTGAACGAACGCACAGCAGAGCAGTTTCAAGGAAACGTTTCTCCTGAGTTTTAGACGAAGTTTACTGCTGTTTGGTACGTATGCCGGCATTGGGCTGGAAATACCGGTTTTGGGATTCTGCACAGAAAGGGTTTTCCAACCGCTGAATCCACACGTGAGTTTAACTCTGTCAGTTGAATGCACACATTGACAACCATTCAGTTAGATAGCTCCGTTTTGGTTTTAGAAGCAGATATTTCTCTGTACAGCCTATGGTCCCATTCACTCGGGAATATCCCAACGCAGCTCCTAGAAGAAACGTGTTTCTGAATCGCTGAATCTCAAAATAGATTCACCTCTCTTAGGTGAACGAACGCACAGAAAAGCAGTTTCAAGGAAACGTTTCTCCTGAGTTTTAGACGAAGTTTCCTGCTGTTTAGTACGTATGCCGGAATTGGGTTGGAAATACAGGTTTTGGAATTCTGCAGAGAAAGGGTTTGCAAACCGCCAAATCCACACGTGAGTTTAACTCTGTCAGTTGAAGGCACACCTTGACAACCATTCAGTTAGATAGCTCCGTTGTGGTTTTAGGAGCAGATATTTCTCTGTACAGCCTATGGTCCCATTCACTCGGGAATATCCCAACGCAGCTCCTAGAAGAAACGTGTATCTGAATCGCTGAATCTCAACATAGATTCAACTCTATTAGGTGAAGGAACGCACAGCAGAGCAGTTTCAAGGAAACGTTTCTCCTGAGTTTTAGACGAAGTTTACTGCGGTTTAGTACGCATGCCGGCATTGGGCTGGAAATACCGGTTTTGGGATTCTGCCCAGAAAGGGTTTGCAAACCGCTGAATCCACAAGTGAGTTTAACTCTGTCAGTTGAATGCACACATTGACAACCATTCAGTTAGATAGCTCCGTTTTGGTTTTAGAAGCAGATATTTCTCTGTACAGCCTATGGTCCCATTCACTCGGGAATATCCCAACGCAGCTCCTAGGAGAAACGTGTTTCTGACTCGCTGAATCTCAACATAGATTCAACTCTCTTAGGTGAACGAACGCACAGCAGAGCAGTTTCAAGGAAACATTCCTCCTGAGTTTTAGACGAAGTTTACTGCTGTTTGGTACGTATGCCGGCATTGGGCTGGAATTACCGGTTTTGGGATTCTGCACAGAAAGGGTTTCCAACCGCTGCATCCACACGTGAGTTTAACTCTGTCAGTTGAATGCACACATTGACAACCATTCAGTTAGATAGCTCCGTTTTGGTTTTAGAAGCAGATATTTCTCTGTACAGCCTATGGTCCCATTCACTCGGGAATATCCCAACGCAGCTCCTAGAAGAAACGTGTTTCTGAATCGCTGAATCTCAAAATAGATTCACCTCTCTTAGGTGAACGAACGCACAGAAGAGCAGTCTCAAGGAAACGTTTCTCCTGAGTTTTAGACGAAGTTTCCTGCTGTTTAGTACGTATGCCGGAATTGGGTTGGAAATACAGGTTTTTGAATTCTGCAGAGAAAGGGTTTGCAAACCGCCGAATCCACACGTGAGTTTAACTCTGTCAGTTGAAGGCACACCTTGACAACCATTCAGTTAGATAGCTCCGTTTTGGTTTTAGGAGCAGATATTTCTCTGTACAGCCTATGGTCCCATTCACTCGGGAATATCCCAACGCAGCTCCTAGAAGAAACGTGTATCTGAATCGCTGAATTTCAACATAGATTCAACTCTATTAGGTGAAGGAACGCACAGCAGAGCAGTTTCAAGGAAACGTTTCTCCTGAGTTTTAGACGAAGTTTACTGCGGTTTAGTACGCATGCCGGCATTGGGCTGGAAATACCGGTTTTGGGATTCTGCACAGAAAGGGTTTGCAAACCGCTGAATCCACACGTGAGTTTAACTCTGTCAGTTGAATGCACACATTGACAACCATTCAGTTAGATAGCTCCGTTTTGGTTTTAGAAGCAGATATTTCTCTGTACAGCCTATGGTCCCATTCACTCGGGAATATCCCAACGCAGCTCCTAGGAGAAACGTGTTTCTGACTCGCTGAATCTCAGCATAGATTCAACTCTCTTAGGTGAACGAACGCACAGCAGAGCAGTTTCAAGGAAACGTTTCTCCTGGGTTTTAGACGAGGTTTACTGCTGTTTAGTACGTATGCCGGCATTGGGCTGGAAATACCGGTTTTGGGATTCTGCACAGAAAGGGTTTGCCAACCGCAGAATCCACACGTGAGTTTAACTCTGTCAGTTGAATTCACACATTGACAACCATTCAGTTAGATAGCTCCGTTTTGGTTTTAGAAGCAGATATTTCTCTGTACAGCCTATGGTACCGTTCACTCGGGAATATCCCAAGGCATCTCCTAGAAGAAACGTGTTTCTGACTCGCTGAATCTCAACATAGATTCAACTCTCTTAGGTGAACGAACGCACACCAGAGCAGTTTCAAGGAAACATTCCTCCTGAGTTTTAGACGAAGTTTCCTGCTGTTTACTACATATGCCGGCATTGGGCTGGAAATACCGGTTTTGGGATTCTGCACAGAAAGGGTTTGCAAACCGCTGAATCCACACGTGAGTTTAACTCTGTCAGTTGAATGCACACATTGACAACCATTCAGTTAAGTAGCTCCGTTTTGGTTTTAGAAGCTGTTATTTCTCGGTACAGCCTATGGTCCCATTCACTCGGGAACATCCCAACGCAGCTCCTAGAAGAAACGTGTTTCTGACTCGCTGAATCTCAACATAGATTCAACTCTCTTAGATGAACGAACGCACAGAAGAGCAGTTTCAAGGAAACGTTTCTCCTGAGTTTTAGACGAAGTTTCCTGCTGTTTAGTACGTATGCCGGCATTGGGCTGGAAATACCGGTTTTGGGATTCTGCACAGAAAGGGTTTGCAAACCGCGGAATCCACACGTGAGTTTAACTCTCTCAGTTGAATGCACACATTGACAACCATTCAGTGAGGTAGCTCCGTTTTGGTTTTAGAAGCAGAGATTTCTCTGTACAGCCTATGGTCCCATTCACTCCGGAACATCCCAACGCAAATCCTAGAAGAAACGTGTTTCTGACTCGCTGAATCTCAACATAGATTCAACTCTCTTAGGTGAACGAACGCACAGAAGAGCAGTTTCAAGGAAACTTTTCTCCTGGGTTTTAGACGAAGTTTACTGCGGTTTAGTACGCATGCCGGCATTGGGCTGGGAATACCGGTTTTGGGATTCTGCACAGAAAGGGTTTGCAAACCGCTGAATCCACACGTGAGTTTAACTCTGTCAGTTGAATGCACACTTTGACAACCATTCAGTTAGGTAGCTCTGTTTTGGTTTTAGTTGCAGATATTTCTCGGTACAACCTATGGTCCCATTCACTCGGGAACATCCCAACGCAGCTCCTAGAAGAAACGTGTTTCTGAATCGCTGAATCTCAAAATAGATTCAACTCTCTTAGGTGAACGAACGCACAGCAGAGCAGTTTCAAGGAAACGTTTCTCCTGAGTTTTAGACGAAGTTTACTGCTGTTTGGTACGTATGCCGGCATTGGGCTGGAAATACCGGTTTTGGGATTCTGCACAGAAAGGGTTTTCCAACCGCTGAATCCACACGTGAGTTTAACTCTGTCAGTTGAATGCACACATTGACAACCATTCAGTTAGATAGCTCCGTTTTGGTTTTAGAAGCAGATATTTCTCTGTACAGCCTATGGTCCCATTCACTCGGGAATATCCCAACGCAGCTCCTAGAAGAAACGTGTTTCTGAATCGCTGAATCTCAAAATAGATTCACCTCTCTTAGGTGATCGAACGCACAGAAAAGCAGTTTCAAGGAAACGTTTCTCCTGAGTTTTAGACGAAGTTTCCTGCTGTTTAGTACGTATGCCGGAATTGGGTTGGAAATACAGGTTTTGGAATTCTGCAGAGAAAGGGTTTGCAAACCGCCAAATCCACACGTGAGTTTAACTCTGTCAGTTGAAGGCACACCTTGACAACCATTCAGTTAGATAGCTCCGTTGTGGTTTTAGGAGCAGATATTTCTCTGTACAGCCTATGGTCCCATTCACTCGGGAATATCCCAACGCAGCTCCTAGAAGAAACGTGTATCTGAATCGCTGAATCTCAACATAGATTCAACTCTATTAGGTGAAGGAACGCACAGCAGAGCAGTTTCAAGGAAACGTTTCTCCTGAGTTTTAGACGAAGTTTACTGCGGTTTAGTACGCATGCCGGCATTGGGCTGGAAATACCGGTTTTGGGATTCTGCCCAGAAAGGGTTTGCAAACCGCTGAATCCACAAGTGAGTTTAACTCTGTCAGTTGAATGCACACATTGACAACCATTCAGTTAGATAGCTCCGTTTTGGTTTTAGAAGCAGATATTTCTCTGTACAGCCTATGGTCCCATTCACTCGGGAATATCCCAACGCAGCTCCTAGGAGAAACGTGTTTCTGACTCGCTGAATCTCAACATAGATTCAACTCTCTTAGGTGAACGAACGCACAGCAGAGCAGTTTCAAGGAAACATTCCTCCTGAGTTTTAGACGAAGTTTCCTGCTGTTCAGTACGTATGCCGGCATTGGGCTGGAAATACCGGTTTGGGGATTCTGCACAGAAAGGGTTTGCAAACCGCTGAATCCACACGTGAGTTTAACTCTGTCAGTTGAATGCACACATTGACAACCATTCAGTTAGATAGCTCCGTTTTGGTTATAGAAGCAGATATTTCTCGGTACAGCCTATGGTCCCATTCACTCGGGAACATCCCAACGCAGCTCCTAGAAGAAACGTGTTTCTGACTCGCTGAATCTCAACATAGATTCAACTCTCTTAGGTGAACGAACGCACAGAAGAGCAGTTTCAAGCAAACCTTTCTCCTGAGTTTTAGACGAAGTTTACTGCTGTTTAGTACGTATGCCGGCATTGGGCTGGAAATACCGGTTTTGGGATTCTGCACAGAAAGTGTTTGCCAACCGTTGAATCCACACGTGAGTTTTACTCTGTCAGTTGAATGCACACATTGACAAACATTCAGTTAGATAGCTCGGTTTTGGTTTTAGGAGCAGATATTTCTCTGTACATCCTATGGTCCCATTCACTCGGGAATATCCCAACGCAGCTCCTAGAAGAATGTGTTTCTGAGTCTCTGAATCTCAACATGGATTCAACTCTCTTAGGTGAACGAACGCACAGCAGAGCAGTTTCAAGGAAACGTTTCTCCTGAGTTTTAGACGAAGTTTCCTGCTGTTTAGTACGTATGCCGGCATTGGGCTGGAAATACCGGTTTTGGGATTCTGCACAGAAAGGGTTTGCAAACCACTGAATCCACACGTGAGTTTAACTCTGTCAGTTGAATGCACACATTGATAACCATTCAGTTAGGTAGCTCCGTTTTGGTTTTAGAAGCAGATATTTCTCTGTACAGCCTATGGTCCCATTCACTCGGGAATATCCCAACGCAGCTCCTAGAAGAGACGTGTTTCTGACTCGCTGAATCTCAAAAAACATTCAAATCTCTTAGGTGAACGAACGCACAGCAGAGCAGTTTCAAGGAAACGTTTCTCCTGGGTTTTAGACGAAGTTTACTGCTGTTTAGTACGTATGCCGGCATTGGGCTGGAAATACCGGTTTTGGGATTCTGCACAGAAAGGGTTTGCAAACCGCCGAATCCACACGTGAGTTTACCTCTGTCAGTTGAATGCACACATTGACAACCATTCAGTTAGATAGCTCCGTTTTGGTTTTAGAAGCAGATATTTCTCTGTACAGCCTATGGTACCATTCACTCGGGAATATCCCAACGCATCTCCTAGAAGAAACGTGTTTCTGACTCGCTGAATCTGAACATAGATTCAACTCTCTTAGGTGAACGAACGCACACCAGAGCAGTTTCAAGCAAACCTTTCTCCTGAGTTTTAGACGAAGTTTACTGCTATTTAGTACGTATGCCGGCATTTGGCTGGAAATACCGGTTTTGGGATTCTGCACAGAAAGTGTTTGCCAACCGCTGAATCCACACGTGAGTTTTACTCTGTCAGTTGAATGCACACATTGACAAACATTCAGTTAGATAGCTCGGTTTTGGTTTTAGGAGCAGATATTTCTCTGTACATCCTATGGTCCCATTCACTCGGGAATATCCCAACGCGGCTCCTAGAAGAAAGTGTTTCTGATTCTCTGAATCTCAACATAGATTCAACTCTCTTAGGTGAACGAACGCACAGCAGAGCAGTTTCAAGGAAACATTCGTCCTGAGTTTTAGACGAAGCTTCCTGCTGTTCAGTACGTATGCCGGCATTGGGCTGGAAATACCGGTTTTGGGATTCTTCACAGAAAGGGTTTGCAAACCGCTGAATCCACACGTGAGTTTAACTCTGTCAGTTGAATGCACACATTGACAACCATTCAGTTAGGTAGCTCCGTTTTGGTTTTAGAAGTAGATATTTCTCGTTACAGCCTATGGTCCCATTCACTCGGGAACATGCCAACGCAGCTCCTAGAAGAAACGTGTTTCTGACTCGCTGAATCTCAACATAGATTCAACTCTCTTAGGTGAACGAACGCACAGCAGAGCAGTTTCAAGGAAACGTCTCTCCTGAGTTTTAGACGAAGTTTCCTGCTGTTTAGTACGTATGCCGGAATTGGGTTGGAAATACAGGTTTTGGAATTCTGCAGAGAAAGTGTTTGCAAACCGCCGAATCCACACGTGAGTTTAACTCTGTCAGTTGAATGCACACATTGACAACCATTCAGTTAGATGGCTCCGTTTTGGTTTTAGGAGCAGATATTTCTCTGTACAGCCTATGGTCCCATTCACTCGGGAATATCCCAACGCAGCTCCTAGAAGAAACGTGTATCTGAATCGCTGAATCTCAACATAGATTCAACTCTATTAGGTGAACGAACGCACAGCAGAGCAGTTTCAAGGAAACGTTTCTCCTGAGTTTTAGACGAAGTTTCCTGCTGTTTAGTACGTATGCCGGCATTGGGCTGGAAATACCGGTTTTGGGATTCTGCACAGAAAGGGTTTGCAAACCACTGAATCCACACGTGAGTTTAACTCTGTCAGTTGAATGCACACATTGATAACCATTCAGTTAGGTAGCTCCGTTTTGGTTTTAGAAGCAGATATTTCTCGGTACAGCCTATGGTCCCATTCACTCGGGAACATCCCAACGCAGCTCCTAGAAGAAACGTGTTTCTGACTCGGTGAATCTCAACATAGATTCAGCTCTCTTAGGTGAATGAACGCACAGCAGAGCAGTTTCAAGGAAACGTTTCTCCTGAGTTTTAGACGAAGTTTACTTCTGTTTGGTACGTATGCCGGTATTGGGCTGGAAATACCGGTTTTGGGATTCTGCACAGAAAGGGTTTGCCAACCGCTGAATCCACACATGAGTTTAACTCTGTCAGTTGAATGCACACATTGACAACCATTCAGTTAGATAGATCCGTTTTGGTTTTAGAAGCAGATATTTCTCTGTACAGCCTATGGTCCCATTCACTCGGGAATATCCCAACGCAGCTCCTAGAAGAAAAGTGTTTCTGAATCGCTGAATCTCAAAATAGATTCACCTCTCTTAGGTGAAGGAACGCACAGCAGAGCAGTTTCAAGGAGACGTTTCTCCTGAGTTTTAGACGAAGTTTCCTGCTGTTTAGTACGTATGCCGGAATTGGGTTGGAAATACATGTTTTGGAATTCTGCAGAGAAAGTGTTTGCAAACCGCCGAATCCACACGTGAGTTTAACTCTGTCAGTTGAATGCACACATTGACAACCATTCAGTTAGATGGCTCCGTTTTGGTTTTAGGAGCAGATATTTCTCTGTACAGCCTATGGTCCCATTCACTCGGGAATATCCCAACGCAGCTCCTAGCAGAAACGTGTATCTGAATCGCTGAATCTCAACATAGATTCAACTCTATTAGGTGAACGAACGCACAGCAGAGCAGTTTCAACGAAACGTTTCTCCTGAGTTTTAGACGAAGTTTACTGCGGATTAGTACGCATGCCGGCATTGGGCTGGAAATACCGGTTTTGGGATTCTGCACAGAAAGGGTTTGCAAACCGCTGAATCCACACGTGAGTTTAACTCTGTCAGTTGAATGCACACATTGACAACCATTCAGTTAGATAGCTCCGTTTTGTTTTCAGAAGCAGATATTTCTCTGTACAGCCTATGGTCCCATTCACTCGAGAATATCCCAACGCAGCTCCTAGAAGAAACGTGTTTCTGACTCGCTGAATCTCAACATAGATTCAACTCTCTTAGGTGAACGAGCACACAGCAGAGGAGTTTCAAGGAAACGTTTCTTCTGAGTTTCAGACGAAGTTTCCTGCTGTTTAGTACGTATGCCGGCATTGGGCTGGAAATACCGGTTTTGGGATTCTGCACAGAAAGGGTTTGCCAACCGCTGAATCCACACGTGAGTTTAACTCTGTCAGTTGAATGCACACATTGACAACCATTCAGTTAGATAGCTCCGTTTTGGTTTTAGAAGCAGGTATTTCTCTGTACAGCCTATGGTCCCATTCACTCGGGAATATCCCAACGCAGCTCCTAGAAGAAACGTGTTTCTGAATCGCTGAATCTCAACATAGATTCAACTCTATTAGGAGAACGAAGGCACAGCAGAGCAGTTTCAAGGAAACGTTTCTCCTGAGTTTTAGACGAAGTTTACTGCGGTTTAGTACGCATGCCGGCATTTGGCTGGAAATACCGGTTTTGGGATTCTGCACAGAAAGGGTTTCCCAACCGCTGAATCCACACGTGAGTTTAACTCTGTCAGTTGAATGCACACATTGGCAACCATTCAGTTAGATAGCTCCGTTTTGGTTTTAGAAGCAGATATTTCTCTGTACAGCCTATGGTCCCATTCACTCGGGAATATCCCAACGCAGCTCCTAGAAGAGACGTGTTTCTGACTCGCTGAATCTCAAAAAACATTCAAATCTCTTAGGTGAACGAACACACAGCAGAGCAGTTTCAAGGAAACGTTTCTCCTGGGTTTTAGACGAAGTTTACTGCTGTTTAGTACGTATGCCGGCATTGGGCTGGAAATACCGGTTTTGGGATTCTGCACAGAAAGGGTTTGCCAACCGCCGAATCCACACGTGAGTTTACCTCTGTCAGTTGAATGCACACATTGACAACCATTCAGTTAGATATCTCCGTTTTGGTTTTAGAAGCAGATATTTCTCTGTACAGCCTATGGTACCATTCACTCGGGAATATCACAAGGCATCTCCTAGAAGAAACGTGTTTCTGACTCGCTGAATCTCAACATAGGTTCAACTCTCTTAGGTGAACGAACGCACACCAGAGCAGTTTCAAGCAAACCTTTCTCCTGAGTTTTAGACGAAGTTTACTGCTGTTTAGTACGTATGCCGGCATTTGGCTGGAAATACCGGTTTTGGGATTCTGCACAGAAAGTGTTTGCCAACCGCTGAATCCACACGTGAGTTTTACTCTGTCAGTTGAATGCACACATTGACAAACATTCAGTTAGATAGCTCGGTTTTGGTTTTAGGAGCAGATATTTCTCTGTACATCCTATGGTCCCATTCACTCGGGAATATCCCAACGCAGCTCCTAGAAGAAAGTGTTTCTGATTCTCTGAATCTCAACATAGATTCAACTCTCTTAGGTGAACGAACGCACAGCAGAGCAGTTTCAAGGAAACGTTTCTCCTGAGTTTTAGACGAAGTTTCCTGCTGTTTAGTACGTATGCCGGCATTGGGCTGGAAATACCGGTTTTGGGATTCTGCACAGAAAGGGTTTGCAAACCACTGAATCCACACGTGAGTTTAACTCTGTCAGTTGAATGCACACATTGACAACCATTCAGTTAGGTAGCTCCGTTTTGGTTTTAGAAGTAGATATTTCTCGTTACAGCCTATGGTCCCATTCACTCGGGAACATGCCAACGCAGCTCCTAGAAGAAACGTGTTTCTGACTCGCTGAATCTCAACATAGATTCAACTCTCTTAGGTGAACGAACGCACAGCAGAGCAGTTTCAAGGAAACGTTTCTCCTGAGTTTTAGAGGAAGATTCCTGCTGTTTAGTACGTATGCCGGCATTGGGCTGGATTACCGGTTTTGGGATTCTGCACAGAAAGGGTTTGCAAACCACTGAATCCACACTTGAGTTTAACTCTGTCAGTTGAATGCACACATTGACAACCATTCAGTTAGGTAGCTCCGTTTTGGTTTTAGAAGCAGATATTTCTCGGTACAACCTATGGTCCCATTCACTCGGGAACATCCCAACGCAGCTCCTAGAAGAAACGTGTTTCTGAATCGCTGAATCTCAACATAGATTCAACTCTCTTAGGTGAACGAACGCACAGCAGAGCAGTTTCAAGGAAACGTTTCTCCTGAGTTTTAGACAAGTTTACTGCTGTTTGGTACGTATGCCGGCATTGGGCTGGAAATACCGGTTTTGGGATTCTGCACAGAAAGGGTTTGCCAACCGCTGAATCCACACGTGAGTTTAACTCTGTCAGTTGAATGCACACATTGACAACCATTCTGTTAGATAGCTCCGTTTTGGTTTTAGAAGCAGATATTTCTCTGTACAGCCTATGGTCCCATTCACTCGGGAATATACCAACGCAGCTCCTAGAAGAAACGTGTTTCTGAATCGCTGAATCTCAAAATAGATTCACCTCTCTTAGGTGAACGAACGCACAGCAGAGCAGTTTCAAGGAAACGTTTCTCCTGAGTTTTAGACGAAGTTTCCTGCTGTTTAGTACGTATGCCGGCATTGGGCTGGAAATACCGGTTTTGGGATTCTGCACAGAAAGGGTTTGCCAACCGCTGAATCCACACGTGACTTTAACTCTTTCAGTTGAATGCACACATTGACAACCATTCAGTTAGATAGCTCCGTTTTGGTTTTAGAAGCAGATATTTCTCTGTACAGCCTATGGTACCATTCACTCGGGAATATCCCAAGGCATCTCCTAGAAGAAACGTGTTTCTGACTCGCTGAATCTCAACATAGATTCAACTCTCTTAGCTGAACGAACGCACACCAGAGCAGTTTCAAGGAAACATTCCTCCTGAGTTTTAGACGAAGTTTCCTGCTGTTTAGTATGTATGCCGGCATTGGGCTGGAAATACCGGTTTTGGGATTCTGCACAGAAAGGGTTTGCAAACCGCTGAATCCACGCGTGAGTTTAACTCTGTCAGTTGAATGCACACATTGACAACCATTCAGTTAGGTAGCTCCGTTTTGGTTTTAGAAGCAGATATTTCTCGGTACAGCCTATGGTCCCATTCACTCGGGAACATCCCAACGCAGCTCCTAGAAGAAACGTGTTTCTGACTCGCTGAATCTCAACATAGATTCAACTCTCTTAGGTGAACGAACGCACAGAAGAGCAGTTTCAAGCAAACCTTTCTCCTGAGTTTTAGACGAAGTTTACTGCTGTTTAGTACGTTTGCCGGCATTGGGCTGGAAATACCGGTTTTGCTATTCTGCACAGAAAGTGTTTGCCAACCGCTGAATCCACACGTGAGTTTTACTCTGTCAGTTGAATGCACACATTGACAAACATTCAGTTAGATAGCTCGGTTTTGGTTTTAGGAGCAGATATTTCTCTGTACATCCTTTGGTTCCATTCACTCGGGAATATCCCAACGCAGCTCCTAGAAGAAACGTGTTTCTGACTCGCTGAATCTCAACATAGATTCAACTCTCTTAGGTGAACGAACGCACAGCAGAGCAGTTTCAAGGAAACGTTTCTCCTGAGTTTTAGAGGAAGATTCCTGCTGTTTAGTACGTATGCCGGCATTGGGCTGGATTACCGGTTTTGGGATTCTGCACAGAAAGGGTTTGCAAACCACTGAATCCACACTTGAGTTTAACTCTGTCAGTTGAATGCACACATTGACAACCATTCAGTTAGGTAGCTCCGTTTTGGTTTTAGAAGCAGATATTTCTCGGTACAACCTATGGTCCCATTCACTCGGGAACATCCCAACGCAGCTCCTAGAAGAAACGTGTTTCTGAATCGCTGAATCTCAACATAGATTCAACTCTCTTAGGTGAACGAACGCACAGCAGAGCAGTTTCAAGGAAACGTTTCTCCTGAGTTTTAGACAAGTTTACTGCTGTTTGGTACGTATGCCGGCATTGGGCTGGAAATACCGGTTTTGGGATTCTGCACAGAAAGGGTTTGCCAACCGCTGAATCCACACGTGAGTTTAACTCTGTCAGTTGAATGCACACATTGACAACCATTCTGTTAGATAGCTCCGTTTTGGTTTTAGAAGCAGATATTTCTCTGTACAGCCTATGGTCCCATTCACTCGGGAATATACCAACGCAGCTCCTAGAAGAAACGTGTTTCTGAATCGCTGAATCTCAAAATAGATTCACCTCTCTTAGGTGAACGAACGCACAGAAGAGCAGTTTCAAGGAAACGTTTCTCCTGAGTTTTAGACGAAGTTTCCTGCTGTTTAGTACGTATGCCGGAATTGGGTTGGAAATACAGGTTTTGGAATTCTGCAGAGAAAGGGTTTGCAAACCGCCGAATTCACACGTGAGTTTAACTCAGTCAGTTGAAAGCACACCTTGACAACCATTCAGTTAGATGGCTCCGTTTTGGTTTTAGGAGCAGATATTTCTCTGTACACCCTATGGTCCCATTCACTCGGGAATATCCCAGCGCAGCTCCTAGAAGAATCGTGTATCTGAATCGCTGAATCTCAACATAGATTCAACTCTATTAGGTGAAGGAACGCACAGCAGAGCAGTTTCAAGGAAACGTTTCTCCTGAGTTTTAGACGAAGTTTACTGCGGTTTAGTACGCATGCCGGCATTGGGCCGGAAATACCGGTTTTGTGATTCTGCACAGAAAGTGTTTGCAAACCGCTGAATCCACACGTGAGTTTAACTCTGTCAGTTGAATGCACACATTGACAACCATTCAGTTAGATAGCTCCGTTTTGGTTTTAGAAGCAGATATTTCTCTGTACAGCCTATGGTCCCATTCACTCGGGAACATCCCAACGCAGCTCCTAGGAGAAACGTGTTTCTGACTCGCTGAATCTCAACATAGATTCAACTCTCTTAGGTGAACGAACGCACAGCAGAGCAGTTTCAAGGAAACGTTTCTCCTGGGTTTCAGACGAAGTTTCCTGCTGTTTAGTACGTATGCCGGCATTGGGCTGGAAATACCGGTTTTGGGATTCTGCACAGAAAGGGTTTTCCAACCGCTGAATCCACACGTGAGTTTAACTCTGTCAGTTGAATGCACACATTGACAACCATTCAGTTAGATAGCTCCGTTTTGGTTTTACAAGCAGGTATTTCTCTGTACAGCCTATGGTCCCATTCACTCGGGAATATCCCAACGCAGCTCCTAGAAGAAACGTGTTTCTGAATCGCTGAATCTCAACATAGATTCAACTCTAATAGGTGAACGAAGGCACAGCAGAGCAGTTTCAAGGAAACGTTTCTCCTGAGTTTTAGACGAAGTTTACTGCGGTTTAGTACGCATGCCGGCATTGGGCTGGAAATACCGGTTTTGGGATTCTGCACAGAAAGGGTTTTCCAACCGCTGAATCCACACGTGAGTTTAACTCTGTCAGTTGAATGCACACATTGGCAACCATTCAGTTAGATAGCTCCGTTTTGGTTTTAGAAGCAGATATTTCTCTGTACAGCCTATGGTCCCATTCACTCGGGAATATCCCAACGCAGCTCCTAGAAGAAACGTGTTTCTGACTCGCTGAATCTCAACAAACATTCAACTCTCTTAGGTGAACGAACGCACAGCAGAGCAGTTTCAAGGAAACGTTTCTCCTGGGTTTTAGACGAAGTTTACTGCTGTTTAGTACGTATGCCAGCATTGGGCTGGAAATACCGGTTTTGGGATTCTGCACAGAAAGGGTTTGCAAACCGCTGAATCCACGCGTGAGTTTAACTCTGTCAGTTGAATGCACACATTGACAACCATTCAGTTAGGTAGCTCCGTTTTGGTTTTAGAAGCAGATATTTCTCGGTACAGCCTATGGTGCCATTCACTCGGGAACATCCCAACGCAGCTCCTAGAAGAAACGTGTTTCTGACTCGCTGAATCTCAACATAGATTCAACTCTCTTAGGTGAACGAACGCACAGAAGAGCAGTTTCAAGCAAACCTTTCTCCTGAGTTTTAGACGAAGTTTACTGCTGTTTAGTACGTATGCCGGCATTGGGCTGGAAATACCGGTTTTGGGATTCTGCACAGAAAGTGTTTGCCAACCGCTGAATCCACACGTGAGTTTTACTCTGTCAGTTGAATGCACACATTGACAAACATTCAGTTAGATAGCTCGGTTTTGGTTTTAGGAGCAGATATTTCTCTGTACATCCTATGGTCCCATTCACTCGGGAATATCCCAACGCAGCTCCTAGAAGAAAGTGTTTCTGACTCTCTGGATCTCAACATAGATTCAACTCTCTTAGGTGAACGAACGCACAGTAGAGCAGTTTCAAGGAAACGTTTCTCCTGAGTTTTAGACGAAGTTTCCTGCTGTTTAGTACGTATGCCGGCATTGGGCTGGAAATACCGGTTTTGGGATTCTGCACAGAAAGGGTTTGCAAACCACTGAATCCACACGTGAGTTTAACTCTGTCAGTTGAATGCACAGATTGACAACCATTCAGTTAGGTAGCTCCGTTTTGGTTTTAGAAGCAGATATTTCTCGGTACAGCCTATGGTCCCACTCACTCGGGAACATCCCAACGCAGCTCCTAGAAGAAACGTGTTTCTGACTCGCTGAATCTCAACATAGATTCAACTCTCTTAGGTGAACGAACGCACAGCAGAGCAGTTTCAAGGAAACGTTTCTCCTGAGTTTTAGACGAAGTTTCCTGCTGTTTAGTACGTATGCCGGAATTGGGTTGGAAATACAGGTTTTGGAATTCTGCAGAGAAAGGGTTTGCAAACCGCCGAATCCACACGTGAGTTTAACTCTGTCAGTTGAATGCACACATTGACAACCATTCAGTTAGATGGCTCCGTTTTGGTTTTAGGAGCAGATATTTCTCTGTACAGCCTATGGTCCCATTCACTCGGGAATATCCCAACGCAGCTCCTAGAAGAAACGTGTATCTGAATCGCTGAATCTCAGCATAGATTCAACGCTATTAGGTGAACGAACGCACAGCAGAGCAGTTTCAAGGAATCGTTTCTCCTGAGTTTTAGACGAAGTTTACTGCGGTTTAGTACACATGCCGGCATTGGGCTGGAAATACCGGTTTTGGGATTCTGCACAGAAAGGGTTTGCAAACCGCTGAATCCACACGTGAGTTTAACTCTGTCAGTTGAATGCACACATTGACAACCATTCAGTTAGATAGCTCCGTTTTGTTTTCAGAAGCAGATATTTCTCTGTACAGCCTATGGTCCCATTCACTCGAGAATATCCCAACACAGCTCCTAGAAGAAACGTGTTTCTGACTCGCTGAATCTCAACATAGATTCAACTCACTTAGGTGAACGAGCGCACAGCAGAGCAGTTTCAAGGAAACGTTTCTCCTGAGTTCTAGACGAAGTTTACTGCTGTTTGGTACGTATGCCGGCATTGGGCTGGAAATACCGGTTTTGGGATTCTGCACAGAAAGGGTTTGCCAACCGCTGAATCCACACGTGAGTTTAACTCTGTCAGTTGAATGCACACATTGACAACCATTCAGTTAGATAGCTCCGTTTTTGTTTTAGAAGCAGATATTTCTCTGTACAGCCTATGGTCCCATTCACTCGGGAATATCCCAACGCAGCTCCTAGAAGAAACGTGTTTCTGAATCGCTGAATCTCAAAATAGATTCACCTCTCTTAGGTGAACGAACGCACAGAAGAGCAGTTTCAAGCAAACCTTTCTCCTGAGTTTTAGACGAAGTTTACTGCTGTTTAGTACGTATGCCGGCATTGGGCTGGAAATACCGGTTTTGGGATTCTGCACAGAAAGTGTTTGCCAACCGCTGAATCCACACGTGAGTTTTACTCTGTCAGTTGAATGCACACATTGACAAACATTCAGTTAGATAGCTCGGTTTTGGTTTTAGGAGCAGATATTTCTCTGTACATCCTATGGTCCCATTCACTCGGGAATATCCCAACGCAGCTCCTAGAAGAAAGTGTTTCTGACTCTCTGAATCTCAACATAGATTCAACTCTCTTAGGTGAAGGAACGCACAGCAGAGCAGTTTCAAGGAAACGTTTCTCCTGAGTTTTAGACGAAGTTTCCTGCTGTTTAGTACGTATGCCGGCATTGGGCTGGAAATACCGGTTTTGGGATTCTGCACAGAAAGGGTTTGCAAACCACTGAATCCACACGTGAGTTTAACTCTGTCAGTTGAATGCACACATTGACACCATTCAGTTAGGTAGCTCCGTTTTGGTTTTAGAAGCAGATATTTCTCGGTACAACCTATGGTCTCATTCACTCGGGAACATCCCAACGCAGCTCCTAGAAGAAACGTGTTTCTGAATCGCTGAATCTCAAAATAGATTCAACTCTCTTAGGTGAACGAACGCACAGCAGAGCAGTTTCAAGGAAACGTTTCTCCTGAGTTTTAGACGAAGTTTACTGCTGTTTGGTACGTATGCCGGCATTGGGCTGGAAATACCGGTTTTGGGATTCTGCACAGAAAGGGTTTGCCAACCGCTGAATCCACACGTGAGTTTAACTCTGTCAGGTGAATGCACAGATTGACCACCACTCAGTTAGACAGCTCCGTTTTGGTTTTAGAAGCAGATATTTCTCTGTACAGCCTATGGTCCCATTCACTCGGGAATATCCCAACGCAGCTCCTAGAAGAAACGTGTTTCTGAATCGCTGAATCTCAAAATAGATTCACCTCTCTTAGGTGAACGAACGCACAGAAGAGCAGTTTCAAGGAAACGTTTCTCCTGAGTTTTAGACGAAGTTTCCTGCTGTTTAGTACGTATGCCGGAATTGGGTTGGAAATACAGGTTTTGGAATTCTGCAGAGAAAGGGTTTGCAAACCGCCGAATCCACACGTGAGTTTAACTCTGTCAGTTGAAGGCACACCTTGACAACCATTCAGTTAGATGGCTCCGTTTTGGTTTTAGGAGCAGATATTTCTCTGTACAGACTATGGTCCCATTCACTCGGGAATATCCCAACGCAGCTCCTAGAAGAAACGTGTATCTGAATCGCTGAATCTCAACATAGATTCAACTCTATTAGGTGAAGGAACGCACAGCAGAGCAGTTTCAAGGAAACGTTTCTCCTGAGTTTTAGACGAAGTTTACTGCGGTTTAGTACGCATGCCGGCATTGGGCTGGAAATACCGGTTTTGGGATTCTGCACAGAAAGGGTTTGCAAACCGCTGATTTCACACGTGAGTTTAACTCTGTCAGTTGAATGCACACATTGACAACCATTCAGTTAGATAGCTCCGTTTTGGTTTTAGAAGCAGATATTTCTCTGTACAGCCTATGGTCCCATTCAATCGGGAATATCCCAACGCAGCTCCTAGGAGAAACGTGTTTCTGACTCGCTGAATGTCAACATAGATTCAACTCTCTTAGGTGAACGAACGCACAGCAGAGCAGTTTCAAGGAAACGTTTCTCCTGGGTTTTAGACGAGGTTTACTGCTGTTTAGTACGTATGCCGGCATTGGGCTGGAAATACCGGTTTTGGGATTCTGCACAGAAAGGGTTTGCCAACCGCAGAATCCACACGTGAGTTTAACTCTGTCAGTTGAATTCACACATTGACAACCATTCAGTTAGATAGCTCCGTTTTGGTTTTAGAAGCAGATATTTCTCTGTACAGCCTATGGTACCGTTCACTCGGGAATATCCCAAGGCATCTCCTAGAAGAAACGTGTTTCTGACTCGCTGAATCTCAACATAGATTCAACTCTCTTAGGTGAACGAACGCACACCAGAGCAGTTTCAAGGAAACATTCCTCCTGAGTTTTAGACGAAGTTTCCTGCTGTTTACTACATATGCCGGCATTGGGCTGGAAATACCGGTTTTGGGATTCTGCACAGAAAGGGTTTGCAAACCGCTGAATCCACACGTGAGTTTAACTCTGTCAGTTGAATGCACACATTGACAACCATTCAGTTAAGTAGCTCCGTTTTGGTTTTAGAAGCTGTTATTTCTCGGTACAGCCTATGGTCCCATTCACTCGGGAACATCCCAACGCAGCTCCTAGAAGAAACGTGTTTCTGACTCGCTGAATCTCAACATAGATTCAACTCTCTTAGGTGAACGAACGCACAGAAGAGCAGTTTCAAGGAAACGTTTCTCGTGAGTTTTAGACGAAGTTTCCTGCTGTTTAGGACGTATGCCGGCATTGGGTTGGAAATACCGGTTTTGGGATTCTGCACAGAAAGGGTTTGCAAACCGCGGAATCCACACGTGAGTTTAACTCTGTCAGTTGAATGCACACATTGACAACCATTCAGTTAGGTAGCTCCGTTTTGGTTTTAGAAGCAGAGATTTCTCTGTACAGCCTTTGGTCCCATTCACTCGGGAACATCCCAACGCAGATCCTAGAAGAAACGTGTTTCTGACTCGCTGAATCTCAACATAGATTCAACTCTCTTAGGTGAACGAACGCACAGAAGAGCACTTTCAAGGAAACGTTTCTCCTGGGTTTTAGACGAAGTTTACTGCGGTTTAGTACGCATGCCGGCATTGGGCTGGAAATACCGGTTTTGGGATTCTGCACAGAAAGGGTTTGCAAACCGCTGAATCCACACGTGAGTTTAACTCTGTCAGTTGAATGCACACATTGACAACCATTCAGTTAGATAGCTCCGTTTTGGTTTTAGAAGCAGATATTTCTCTGTACAGCCTATGGTCCCATTCACTCGGGAATATCCCAACGCAGCTCCTAGAAGAAACGTGTTTCTGACTCGCTGAATCTCAACATAGATTCAACTCTCTTAGGTGAACGAAAGCACAGCAGAGCAGTTTCAAGGAAACATTCCTCCTGAGTTTTAGACGAAGTTTCCTGCTGTTTAGTACGTATGCCGGCATTGGGCGGGAAATACCGGTTTTGGGATTCTGCACAGAAAGGGTTTGCAAACCGCTGAATCCACGCGTGAATTTACCTCTGACAGTTGAATGCACACATTGACAACCATTCAGTTAGATAGCTCCGTTTTGGTTTTAGAAGCTGATATTTCTCTGTACAGCCTATGGTCCCATTCACTCGGGAATATCCCAACGCAGCTCCTAGAAGAAACGTGTTTCTGAATCGCTGAATCTCAACATAGATTCAACTTTATTAGGTGAACGAACGCACAGCAGAGCAGTTTCAAGGAAACGTTTCTCCTGAGTTTTAGACGAAGTTTACTGCGGTTTAGTACGCATGCCGGCATTGGGCTGGAAATACCGGTTTTGGGATTCTGCACAGAAAGGGTTTGCCAACCGCTGAATCCACACGTGAGTTTAACTCTGTCAGTTGAATGCACACATTGGCAACCATTCAGTTAGATAGCTCCGTTTTGGTTTTAGAAGCAGATATTTCTCTGTACAGCCTATGGTCCCATTCACTCGGGAATATCCCAACGCAGCTCCTAGAAGAAACGTGTTTCTGACTCTCTGAATCTCAACATAGATTCAACGCTCTTAGGTGAACGAACGCACAGCAGAGCAGTTTCAAGGAAACGTTTCTCCTGAGTTTTAGACGAAGTTTCCTGCTGTTTAGTACGTATGCCGGCATTGGGCTGGAAATACCGGTTTTGGGATTCTGCACAGAAAGCGTTTGCAAACCACTGAATCCACATGTGAGTTTAAGTCTGTCAGTTGAATGCACACATTGACAACCATTGAGTTAGGTAGCTCCGTTTTGGTTTTAGAAGCAGATATTTCTCGGTACAGCCTACGGTCCCATTCACTCGGGAACATCCCAACGCAGCTCCTAGAAGAAACGTGTTTCTGACTCGCTGAATCTCAACATAGATTCAACTCTCTTAGGTGAACGAACGCACAGCAGAGCAGTTTCAAGGAAACGTTTCTCCTGAGTTTTAGACGAAGTTTACTGCTGTTTGGTACGTATGCCGGCATTGGGCTGGAAATACCGGTTTTGGGATTCTGCACAGAAAGGGTTTGCCAATCGCTGAATCCACACGTGAGTTTAACTCTGTCAGTTGAATGCACACATTGACAACCATTCAGTTAGATAGCTCCGTTTTGGTTTTAGAAGCAGATATTTCTCTGTACAGACTATGGTCCCATTCACTCGGGAATATCCCAACGCAGCTCCTAGAAGAAACGTGTTTCTGAATCGCTGAATCTCAAAATAGATTCACCTCTCTTAGGTGAACGAACGCACAGCAGAGCAGTTTCAAGGAAACGTTTCTCCTGAGTTTTAGACGACGTTTCCTGCTGTTTAGTACGTATGCCGGAATTGGGTTGGAAATACAGGTTTTGGAATTCTGCAGAGAAAGGGTTTGCAAACCGCCGAATTCACACGTGAGTTTAACTCTGTCAGTTGAATGCACACATTGACAACCATTCAGTTAGATGGCTCCGTTTTGGTTTTAGGAGCAGATATTTCTCTGTACAGCCTATGGTCTCATTCACTCCAGAATATCCCAACGCAGCTCCCAGAAGAAACGTGTTTCTGACTCGCTGAATCTCAACATAGATTCAACTCTCTTAGGTGAACGAACGCACAGCAGAGCAGTTTCAAGGAAACGTTTCTCCTGGGATTTAGACGAAGTTTACTGCGGTTTAGTACGTATGCAGGCATTGGGCTGAAAATACCGTTTTTGGGATTCTGCACAGAAGGGTTTGCCAACCGCAGAAACCACACGTGAGTTTAACTCTGTCAGTTGAATGCACACATTGACAACCATTCAGTTAGATAGCTCCGTTTTGGTTTTAGAAGCAGATATTTCTCTATACAGCCTATGGTCCCATTCACTCGGGAATATCCCAACGCAGCCCCTAGAAGAAACGTGTTTCTGACTCGCTGAATCTCAACATAGGTTCAACTCTCTTAGGTGAACGAACGCACAGCAGAGCAGTTTCAAGGAAACGTTTCTCCTGAGTTTTAGACGAAGTTTCCTGCGGTTTAGTACGTATGCTGGCATTGGGCTGGAAATACCGGTTTTGGGATTCTGCACAGAAAGGGTTTGCAAACCACTGAATCCACACGTGAGTTTAACTCTGTCAGTTGAATGCACACATTGAGAACCATTCAGTTAGATAGCTCCGTTTTGGTTTTAGGAGCAGATATTTCTCTGTACAGGCTATAGTCCCATTCGCTCGGGAATATCCCAACCCAGGTTCTAGAGAAACGTGTTTCTGAATCGCTGAACCTCAACATAGATTCAAATCTATTAGGTGAACGAACGCACAGCAGAGCAGTTTCAAGGAAACGTTTCTCCTGAGTTTTAGACGAAGTTCCTGTTGTTTAGTACGTATGCCGGCATTGGCCTGGAAATACCGGTTTTGGGATTCTGCACAGAAAGGGTTTGCAAACCGCTGAATCCACACGTGAGTTTAACTCTTTCAGTTGAATGCACACATTGACAACCACTCAGTTAGATAGCTCCGTTTTGGTTTTAGAAGCAGATATTTCTCTGTGCAGGCAATGGTCCCATTCACTCGGGAATATCCCAACGCAGCTCCTAGAAGAAACGTGTTTCTGACTCGCGGAATCTCAACATAGATTCAACTCTCTTAGGTGAATGAACGCACAGCAGAGCAGTTTCAAGGAAACGATCCTCCTGAGTTTTAGGCGAAGTTTCCTGCTGTTTAGTACGTATGCCGGCATTGGGCTGGAAATACCGGTTTTGGGATTCTGCACAGAAAGGGTTTGAAAACCGCTGAATCCACACGTGAGTTTAACTCTGTCAGTTGAATGCACACATTGACAACCATTCAGTTAGACAGCTCCGTTTTGGTTTTAGAAGCAGATATTTCTCTGTACAGCCTATGGTCCCATTCACTGGGGAATATCCCAATGCAGCTCCTAGAAGAAACGTGTTTCTGAATCGCTGAATCTCAATATAGATTCAACTCTCTTAGGTGAACGAAGGGACAGCAGAGCAGTTTGAAGCAAACGTTTCTCCTGAGTTTTAGACGAAGTTTACTGCTGTTTAGTACGTATGCCGGCATTGGACTGGAAATACCGGTTTGGGATTCTGCACAGAAAGGGTTTGCCAACCGCTGAATCCACACGTGAGTTTAACTTTGTCATTTGAATGCACACATTGACAACCATTCAGTTAGGTAGCTCCGTTTTGGTTTCAGAAGCAGATATTTCTCAGTACAGCCTATGGTCCCATTCACTCGGGAACATCCCATCGCAGCTCCTAGAAGAAACGTGTTTCTGAATCGCTGAATTTCAACATAGATTCAACTCTCTTAGGTGAACGAACGCACAGCAGAGCAGTTTCAAGGAAACGTTACTCCTGAGTTTTAGACGAAGTTTCCTGCTGTTTAGTACGTATGCCGGCATTGGGTTGGAAATACAGGTTTTGGAATTCTGCAGAGAAAGGGTTTGCAAACCGCCGAATCCACACGTGAGTTTAACTCTGTCAGTTGAATGCACACATTGACAACCATTCAGTTAGATAGCTCCGTTTTGGTTTTAGGAGCAGATATTTCTCTGTACAGCCTATAGTCCCATTCTCACGGGAATATCCCAACGCAGGATCTAGAGAAACGTGTTTCTGAATCGCTGAATCTCAACATAGATTCAAATCTATTAGGTGAACGAACGCACAGCAGAGCAGTTGCAAGGAAACGTTTCTTCTGAGTTTTAGACGAAGTTCCTGTTGTTTAGTACGTATGCCGGCATTGGCCTGGAAATACCGGTTTTGGGATTCTGCACAGAAAGGGTTTGCAAACCGCTGAATCCACACGTGAGTTTAACTCTGTCAGTTGAATGCACACATTGACAACCATTCAGTTAGATAGCTCCGTTTTGGTTTTAGAAGCAGATATTTCTCTGTGCAGGCAATGGTCCCATTCACTCGGGAATATCCCAATGCAGCTCCTAGATGAAACGTGTTTCTGACTCGCTGAATCTCAACATAGACTGAACTCTCTTAGGTGAACGAACGCACAGCAGAGCAGTTTGAAGGAAACGTTTCTCCTGAGTTTTAGACAAAGTTTACTGTGGTTTAGTACGTATGCCGGCATTGGGCTGGAAATACCGGTTTTGGGATTCTGCACAGAAAGGGTTTGCCAACCGCTGAATCCACACGTGAGTTTAGCTCTGTCAGTTGAATGCACACATTGACAACCATTCAGTTAGATAGCTCCGTTTTGGTTTTAGAAGCAGATATTTCTCGGTACAGCCTATGGTCCCATTCACTGGGGAATATCCCAACGTAGCTCCTAGAAGAAACGTGATTCTGACTCGCTGAATCTCAACATAGATTCAACTCTCTTAGGTGAACGAAGGGACAGCAGAGCAGTTTCAAGCAAACGTTTCTCCTGAGTTTTAGACGAAGTTTATTGCTGTTTAGTACGTATGCTGGCATTGGACTGGAAATACCGGTTTGGGATTCTGCACAGAAAGGGTTTGCCAACCGCTGAATCCACACGTGAGTTTAACTCTGTCATTTGAATGCACACATTGACAACCATTCAGTTAGGTAGCTCCGTTTTGGTTTCAGAAGCAGATATTTCTCGGTACAGGCTATGGTCCCATTCACTCGGGAACATCCCATCGCAGCTCCTAGAAGAAACGTGTTTCTGAATCGCTGAATCTCAACATAGATTCAACTCTCTTAGGTGAACGAACGCACAGCAGAGCAGTTTCAAGGAAACGTTTCTCCTGAGTTTTAGACGAAGTTTACTGCGGTTTAGTACGCATGCCGGCATTGGGCTGGAAATACCGGTTTTGGGATTCTGCACAGAAAGGGTTTGCAAACCGCTGAATCCACACGTGGGTTTAACTCTGTCATTTGAATGCACACATTGACAACCATTCAGTTAGATAGCTCCGTTTTGGTTTTATAAGCAGATATTTCTCTGTACAGCCTATGGTCCCATTCACTCGGGAATATCCCAACGCAGCTCCTAGAAGAAACGTGTTTCTGACTCGCTGAATCTCAACATAGATTCACCTCTCTTAGGTGAACGAACGCACAGCAGAGCAGTTTCAAGGAAACGTTTCTCCTGAGTTTTAGAGGAAGTTTACTGCTGTTTGGCACGTATGCCGGCATTGGGCTGGAAATACCGGTTTTGGGATTCTGCACAGAAAGGGTTTGCAAACCGCTGAATCCACACGTGAGTTTAACTGTCAGTTGAATGCACACATTGACAACCATTCAGTTAGATAGCTCCGTTTTGGTTTTAGAAGCAGATATTTCTCTGTACAGCCTATGGTCCCTTTCACTCGGGAATATCCCAACGCAGCTCCTAGAAGAATCGTGTTTCTGACTCGCTGAATATCAACATAGATTCAACTCTCTTAGGTGAACGAATGCACAGCAGAGCAGTTTCAAGCAAACGTTTCTCCTTAGTCTTAGACGAAGTTTCCTGCTGTTTAGTACGTATACCGGCATTGGGCTGGAAATACCGGTTTTGGGATTCTGCACAGAAAGAGTTTGCAAACCGCTGAATCCACACCTGAGTTTATCTCTGTCATTTGAATGCACACATTGACAACCATTCAGTTGGATAGCTCCGTTTTGGTTTTAGAAGCAGATATTTCTCTGTACAGCCTATGGTCCCATTCACTCGGGAATATCCCAACGCAGCTCCTAGAAGAAACGTGTTTCTGACTCGCTGAATATCAACATAGATTCTACTCTCTTAGGTGAACGAAAGCACAGCAGAGGAGTTTCAAACAAACATTTCTCCTGAGTTTTAGCCGAAGTTTACTGCTTTTTAGTACGTATGCCGGCATTGGGTTGGAAATACCGGTTTTGGGATTCTGCAAAGAAAGGGTTTGCAAACCGCTGAATCCACACGTGATTTTAACTCTGTCAGTTGAATGCACACATTGACAACCATTCAGTTAGATAGCTCCGTTTTGGTTTTAGGAGCAGATATTTGTCTGTACAGCCTTTGGTCCCATTCACTCGGGAATATCCCAACGCAGCTCCTAGAAGAAACGTGTTTCTGACTCGCTGAATCTCAACATAGATTCAACTATCTTACGTGAACGAACACATAGCAGAGCAGTTTCAAGGAAACGTTTCTCCTGAGTTTCAGATGAAGTCATACTGCTGTTTCGTACATATGCCGGCATTGGGCTGGAAATACCGGTTTCGGGATTCTGTACAGAAAGGGTTTGCAAACCACTGAATCCACACGTGAGTTTAACTCTGTAAGTTGAATGCACACATTGACAACCATTCAGTTAGACAGCTCCGTTTTGGTTTTAGAAGCAGATATTTCTCTGTACAGCCTATGGTCCCATTCACTCGGGAATATCCCAACGCAGCTCCCAGAAGAAACGTGTTTCTGACTCGCTGAATCTCGACATAGATTCAACTCTCTTAGGTGAACGATCGCACAGCAGAGAAGTTTCAAGCAAACGTTTCTCCTGAGTTTTAGACGAAGTTTCCTGCTGTTTAGTACGTATGCCGGCATTGGGCAGGAAATACCAGTTTTGGGATTCTGCACAGAAAGGGTTTGCAAACCGCCGAATCGACACGTGAGTTTAACTCTGTCAGTTGAATGCACACATTGACAAACATTCAGTTAGATAGCTCCGTTTTGGTTTTAGAAGCAGATATTTCTCTGTACAGCCTATGGTCCCATTCACTCGGGAATATCCCAACGCAGCTCCTAGAAGAAACGTGATTCTGACTCGCTGAATCTCAACATAGATTCAACTCTCTTAGGTGAATGAACGGACAGCAGAGCAGTTTCAAGGAAACTATCCTCCTGAGTTTTAGACGAAGTTACCTGCTGTTTAGTACGTATGCCGGCATTGGGTTGGAAATACCGGTTTTGGGATTCTGCACAGAAAGGGTTTGAAAACCGCTGAATCCACACGTGAGTTTAACTCTGTCAGTTGAATGCACACATTGACAACCATTCAGTTAGATAGCTCTGTTTTGGTTTTAGAAGCAGATATTTCTCTGTACAGCCTATGGTCCCATTCACTCGTGAATATCCCAATGCAGCTCCTAGAAGAAACGTGTTTCTGACTCGCTGAATCTCAACATAGACTCAACTCTCTTAGGTGAACGAACGCCCAGCAGAGCAGTTTCAAGGAAACGTTTCCCCTGAGTTTTAGACAATGTTTACTGCGGTTTAGTACGTATGCCGGCATTGGGCTGGAAATACCGGTTTTGGGATTCTGCACAGAAAGGGTTTGCCAACCGCTGAATCCACACGTGAGTTTAACTCTGTCAGTTGAATGCACCTATTGACAACCATTCATTTAGATAGCTCTGCTTTGGTTTGAGAAGCCGATATTTCTCGGTACAGGCTATGGTCCCATTCACTCGGGAATAATCCCTATGCAGCTCCTAAAAGAAACGTGTTTCTGATTCGCTGAATCTCAATATAGATTCAACTCTCTTAGGTGAACGAACGCACAGCAGAGGAGTTTCAAGGAAACGGTTCTCCTGAGTTTTAGAGGAAGTTTACTGCTGTTTGGTACGTATGACGGCATTCGGCTGGAAATACCGGATTTGGGATTCTGCACAGAAAGGGTTTGCAAACCGCTGAATCCACACGTGAGTTTAACTGTCAGTTGAATGCACACATTGACAACCATTCAGTTAGATAGCTCCGTTTTGGTTTTATAAGCAGATATTTCTCTGTACAGCCTATGGTCCCTTTCACTCGGGAGTATCCCAACGCAGCTCCTAGAAGAATCGTGTTTCTGACTCGCTGAATATCAACATAGATTCAACTCTCTTAGGTGAACGAACGCACAGCAGAGCAGTTTCAAGCAAACGTTCCTCCTGAGTCTTAGACGAAGTTTCCTGCTGTTTAGTACGTATACCGGCATTGGGCTGGAAATACCGGTTTTGGGATTCTGCACAGAAAGAGTTTGCAAACCGCTGAATCCACACCTGAGTTTACCTCTGTCATTTGAATGCACACATTGACAACCATTCAGTTAGATAGCTCCGTTTTGGTTTTAGAAGCAGATATTTCTCTGTACAGCCTATGGTCCCATTCACTCGGGAATATCCCAACGCAGCTCCTAGAAGAAACGTGCTTCTGACTCGCTGAATATCAACATAGATTCAACTCTCTTAGGTGAACGAAAGCACAGCAGAGCAGTTTCAAACAAACGTTTCTCCTGAGTTTTAGACGAAGTTTACTGCTTTTTAGTACGTATGCCGGCATTGGGTTGGAAATACCGGTTTTGGGATTCCGCACAGAAATGGTTTGCAAACCGCTGAATCCAAACGTGATTTTAACTCTGTCAGTTGAATGCACACATTGACAACCATTCAGTTAGATAGCTCCGTTTTGGTTTTAGGAGCAGATATTTGTCTGTACAGCCTTTGGTCCCATTCACTCGGGAACATCCCAATGCAGCTCCTAGAAGAAACGTGTTTCTGACTCGCTGAATCTCAACATAGATTCAACTCTCTTAGGTGAACGAACGCACAGCAGAGCAGTTTCAAGCAAACGTTCCTCCTGAGTTTTAGACGAAGTTTCCTGCTGTTTACTACCTATACAGGCATTGGGCTGGAAATACCGGTTTTGGGATTCCGCACAGAAAGAGTTTGCAAACCGCTGAATTCACACGTGAGTTTAACTCTGTCAGTTGAATGCACACATTGACAACCCTTCAGTTAGATAGCTCCGACTTGGTTTTAGAGGCAGATATTTCTCTGTACAGCGTATGGTCCCATTCACTCGGGAATATCCCAACACAGCTCCTAGAAGAAACGTGTTTCTGACTCGCTGAATCTCAACATAGACTCAACTCTCTTAGGTGAACCAACGCACAGCAGAGCAGTTTAAAGGAAACGTTTCTCCTGAGTTTTAGACGAAGTTTACTGCGCTTTAGTACGTATGCCGGCATTGGGCTGGAAATACCGGTTTTGGGATTCTGCACAGAAAGGGTTTGCCAACCGCAGAATCCACACGTGAGTTTAACTCTGTCAGTTGAATGCACACATTGACAACCATTCAGTTAGATAGCTCCGTTTTGGTTTTAGAAGCAGATATTTCTCTGTACAGCCTATGGTACCATTCACTCGGGAATATCACAAGGCAGCTCCTAGAAGAAACGTGTTTCTGACTCGCTGAATCTCAACATAGATTCAACTCTCTTAGGTGAACGAACGCACAGCAGAGCAGTTTCAAGGAAACGTTTCTCCTGAGTTTTAGACGAAGTCATACTGCTGTTGCGTACATATGCCGGCATTGGGCTGGAAGTTCCGGTTTCGGGATTCTCTACAGAAAGGGTTTGCAAACCACTGAATCCACACGTGAGTTTAACTCTGTCAGTTGAATGCACACATTGACAACCATTCAGTTAGATAGCTCCGTTTTGGTTTTAGAAGCAGATATTTCTCTGTACAGCCTATGGTCCCATTCACTCGGGAATATCCCAACGCAGCTCCTAGAAGAATCGTGTTTCTGACTCGCTGAGTATCAACATAGATTCAACTCTCTTTGGTGAACGAACGCACAGCAGAGCAGTTTCAAGCAAACGTTTCTCCTGAGTCTTAGACGAAGTTTCCTGCTGTTTAGTACGTATACCGGCATTGGGCTGGAAATACCGGTTTTGGGATTCTGCACAGAAAGAGTTTGCAAACCGCTGAATCCACACCTGAGTTTATCTCTGTCATTTGAATGCACACATTGACAACCATTCAGTTGGATAGCTCCGTTTTGGTTTTAGAAGCAGATATTTCTCTGTACAGCCTATGGTACCATTCACTCGGGAATATCCCAACGCAGCTCCTAGAAGAAACGTGTTTCTGACTCGCTGAATATCAACATAGATTCTACTCTCTTAGGTGAACGAAAGCACAGCAGAGGAGTTTCAAACAAACGTTTCTCCTGAGTTTTAGCCGAAGTTTACTGCTTTTTAGTACGTATGCCGGCATTGGGTTGGAAATACCGGTTTTGGGATTCTGCAAAGAAAGGGTTTGCAAACCGCTGAATCCACACGTGATTTTAACTCTGTCAGTTGAATGCACACATTGACAACCATTCAGTTAGATAGCTCCGTTTTGGTTTTAGGAGCAGATATTTGTCTGTACAGCCTTTGGTCCCATTCACTCGGGTATATCCCAACGCAGCTCCTAGAAGAAACGTGTTTCTGACTCGGTGAATCTCAACATAGATTCAACTATCTTACGTGAACGAACACATAGCAGAGCAGTTTCAAGGAAACGTTTCTCCTGAGTTTCAGATGAAGTCATACTGCTGTTTCGTACATATGCCGGCATTGGGCTGGAAATACCGGTTTCGGGATTCTGTACAGAAAGGGTTTGCAAACCACTGAATCCACACGTGAGTTTAACTCTGTCAGTTGAATGCACACATTGACAACCATTCAGTTAGACAGCTCCGTTTTGGTTTTAGAAGCAGATATTTCTCTGTACAGCCTATGGTCCCATTCACTCGGGAATATCCCAACGCAGCTCCCAGAAGAAACGTGTTTCTGACTCGCTGAATCTCAACATAGATTCAACTCTCTTAGGTGAACGATCGCACAGCAGAGAAGTTTCAAGCAAACGTTTCTCCTGAGTTTTAGACGAAGTTTCCTGCTGTTTAGTACGTATGCCGGCATTGGGCAGGAAATACCAGTTTTGGGATTCTGCACAGAAAGGGTTTGCAAACCGCCGAATCGACACGTGAGTTTAACTCTGTCAGTTGAATGCACACATTGACAAATATTCAGTCAGATAGCTCCGTTTTGGTTTTAGAAGCAGATATTTCTCTGTACAGCCTATGGTCCCATTCACTCGGGAATATCCCAACGCAGCTCCTAGAAGAAACGTGTTTCTGACTCGCTGAATCTCAACATAGATTCAACTCTCTTAGGTGAACGAACGCACAGCAGAGCAGTTTCAAGCAAACGTTCCTCCTGAGTTTTAGACGAAGTTTCCTGCTGTTTACTACGTATACTGGCATTGGGCTGGAAATACCGGTTTTGGGATTCCGCACAGAAAGAGTTTGCAAACCGACGAATCCACACGTGAGTTTAACTCTGTCAGTTGAATGCACACATTGACAACCATTCAGTTAGATAGCTCCGTTTTGGTTTTAGAAGCAGATATTTCTCGGTACAGCCTATGGTATCATTCACTCGGGAATATCCCAACGCAGCTCCTAGAAGAAACGTGTTTCTGACTCGCTGAATCTCAACATAGATTCAACTCTCTTAGGTGAACGAACGCACAGCAGAGCAGTTTCAAGCAAACGTTTCTCCTGAGTCTTAGACGAAGTTTCCTGCTGTTTAGTACGTATACTGGCATTGGGCTGGAAATACCGGTTTTGGGATTCCGCACAGAAAGAGTTTGCAAATCGCTGAATCCACACTTGCGTTTAACTCTGTCAGTTGAATGCACATATTGACAACCATTCATTTAGATAGCTCCGTTTTGGTTTTAGAAGCAGATATTTCTCGGTACAGGCTATGGTTCCATTCACTCGGGAACATCCCAATGCAGCTCCTAGAAGAAACGTGTTTCTGACTCGCTGAATCTCAACATAGATTCAACTCTCTTAGGTGAACGAAGGCACAGCAGAGCAGTTTCAAGGAAACGTTTCTCCTGAGTTTTAGAGGAAGTTTACTGCTGTTTGCTACGTATGACGGCATTGGGCTGGAAATACCGGTTATGGGATTCTGCACAGAAAGGGTTTGCCAACCGCTGAATCCACACGTGAGTTTAACTCTGTCAGTTGAATGCACACATTGACAACCATTCAGGTAGATAGCTCCGTTTTGGTTTTAGAAGCAGATATTTCTCTGTACAGCCTATGGTCCCATTCACTCGGGAATATCCCAACGCAGCTCCTAGAAGAAACGTGTTTCTGACTCGCTGAATGTCAACATAGATTCAACTCTCTTAGGTGAACGAACGCACAGCAGAGCAGTTTCAAGGAAACGTTCCTCCTGAGTTTTAGACGAAGTTTCCTGCTGTTTAATACGTATACTGGCATTGGGCTGGAAATACCGGTTTTGGGATTCCGCACAGAAAGAGTTTGCAAACCGCGGAATCCACACGTGAGTTTAAATCTGTCAGTTGAATGCACACATTGACAACCATTCAGTTATATAGCTCCGTTTTGGTTTTAGAAGCAGATATTTCTCTGTACAGCCTATGGTCCCATTCACTCGGGAATATCCCAACGCAGCTCCTAGAAGAACCGTTTTTCAGACTCGCTGAATCTCAACATAGATTCAACTCTCGTAGGTGACCGAACGCACAGCACAGCAGTTTCAAGGAAACGTTTCTCCTGAGTTTTAGACGAAGTTTACTGCTGTTTAGTACGTATGCCGGCATTGGGCTGGAAATACCGGTTTTGGGATTCTGCACAGAAAGGGTTTGCAAACCGCTGAATCCACACGTGAGTTTAACTGTCAGTTGAATGCACACATTGACAACCATTCAGTTAGATAGCTCCGTTTTGGTTTTATAAGCAGATATTTCTCTGTACAGCCTATGGTCCCTTTCACTCGGGAGTATCCCAACGCAGCTCCTAGAAGAATCGTGTTTCTGACTCGCTGAATATCAACATAGATTCAACTCTCTTAGGTGAACGAACGCACAGCAGAGCAGTTTCAAGCAAACGTTTCTCCTGAGTCTTAGACGAAGTTTCCTGCTGTTTAGTACGTATACCGGCATTGGGCTGGAAATACCGGTTTTGGGATTCTGCACAGAAAGAGTTTGCAAACCGCTGAATCCACACCTGAGTTTACCTCTGTCATTTGAATGCACACATTGACAACCATTCAGTTAGATAGCTCCGTTTTGGTTTTAGAAGCAGATATTTCTCTGTACAGCCTATGGTCCCATTCACTCGGGAATATCCCAACGCAGCTCCTAGAAGAAACGTGCTTCTGACTCGCTGAATATCAACATAGATTCAACTCTCTTAGGTGAACGAAAGCACAGCAGAGCAGTTTCAAACAAACGTTTCTCCTGAGTTTTAGACGAAGTTTACTGCTTTTTAGTACGTATGCCGGCATTGGGTTGGAAATACCGGTTTTGGGATTCTGCACAGAAATGGTTTGCAAACCGCTGAATCCAAACGTGATTTTAACTCTGTCAGTTGAATGCACACATTGACAACCATTCAGTTAGATAGCTCCGTTTTGGTTTTAGGAGCAGATATTTGTCTGTACAGCCTTTGGTCCCATTCACTCGGGAGTATCCCAACGCAGCTCCTAGAAGAAACGTGTTTCTGACTCTCTGAATCTCAACATAGATTCAACTCTCTTAGGTGAACGAACGCACAGCAGAGCAGTTTCAAGCAAACGTTCCTCCTGAGTTTTAGACGAAGTTTCCTGCTGTTTACTACCTATACAGGCATTGGGCTGGAAATACCGGTTTTGGGATTCCGCACAGAAAGAGTTTGCAAACCGCTGAATTCACACGTGAGTTTAACTCTGTCAGTTGAATGCACACATTGACAACCCTTCAGTTAGATAGCTCCGACTTGGTTTTAGAGGCAGATATTTCTCTGTACAGCGTATGGTCCCATTCACTCGGGAATATCCCAACACAGCTCCTAGAAGAAATGTGTTTCTGACTCGCTGAATCTCAACATAGACTCAACTCTCTTAGGTGAACCAACGCACAGCAGAGCAGTTTAAAGGAAACGTTTCTCCTGAGTTTTAGACGAAGTTTACTGCGCTTTAGTACGTATGCCGGCATTGGGCTGGAAATACCGGTTTTGGGATTCTGCACAGAAAGGGTTTGCCAACCGCAGAATCCACACGTGAGTTTAACTCTGTCAGTTGAATGCACACATTGACAACCATTCAGTTAGATAGCTCCGTTTTGGTTTTAGAAGCAGATATTTCTCTGTACAGCCTATGGTACCATTCACTCGGGAATATCCCAACGCAGCTCCTAGAAGAACCGTTTTTCAGACTCGCTGAATCTCAACATAGATTCAACTCTCGTAGGTGACCGAACGCACAGCACAGCAGTTTCAAGGAAACGTTTCTCCTGAGTTTTAGACGAAGTTTACTGCTGTTTAGTACGTATGCCGGCATTGGGCTGGAAATACCGGTTTTGGGATTCTGCACAGAAAGGGTTTGCAAACCGCTGAATCCACACGTGAGTTTAACTGTCAGTTGAATGCACACATTGACAACCATTCAGTTAGATAGCTCCGTTTTGGTTTTATAAGCAGATATTTCTCTGTACAGCCTATGGTCCCTTTCACTCGGAAGTATCCCAACGCAGCTCCTAGAAGAATCGTGTTTCTGACTCGCTGAATATCAACATAGATTCAACTCTCTTAGGTGAACGAACGCACAGCAGAGCAGTTTCAAGCAAACGTTTCTCCTGAGTCTTAGACGAAGTTTCCTGCTGTTTAGTACGTATACCGGCATTGGGCTGGAAATACCGGTTTTGGGATTCTGCACAGAAAGAGTTTGCAAACCGCTGAATCCACACCTGAGTTTACCTCTGTCATTTGAATGCACACATTGACAACCATTCAGTTAGATAGCTCCGCTTTGGTTTTAGAAGCAGATATTTCTCTGTACAGCCTATGGTCCCATTCACTCGGGAATATCCCAACGCAGCTCCTAGAAGAAACGTGCTTCTGACTCGCTGAATATCAACATAGATTCAACTCTCTTAGGTGAACGAAAGCACAGCAGAGGAGTTTCAAACAAACGTTTCTCCTGAGTTTTAGACGAAGTTTACTGCTTTTTAGTACGTATGCCGGCATTGGGTTGGAAACACCGGTTTTGGGATTCTGCACAGAAATGGTTTGCAAACCGCTGAATCCAAACGTGATTTTAACTCTGTCAGTTGAATGCACACATTGACAACCATTCAGTTAGATAGCTCCGTTTTGGTTTTAGGAGCAGATATTTGTCTGTACAGCCTTTGGTCCCATTCAGTCGGGAGTATCCCAACGCAGCTCCTAGAAGAAACGTGTTTCTTACTCGCTGAATCTCAACATGGATTCAACTCTCTTAGGTGAACGAACGCACAGCAGAGCAGTTTCAAGGAAACGTTTCTCCTGAGTTTTAGATGAAGTCATACTGTTGTTTCGTACATATGCCGGCATTGGGCTGGAAATACCGGATTCGGGATTCTGTACAGAAAGGGTTTGCAAACCACTGAATCCACACGTGAGTTTAACTCTGTAAGTTGAATGCACACATTGACAACCATTCAGTTAGACAACTCCGTTTTGGTTTTAGAAGCAGATATTTCTCTGTACAGCCTATGGTCCCATTCACTCGGGAATATCCCAACGCAGCTCCCAGAAGAAACGTGTTTCTGACTCGCGGAATCTCAACATAGATTCAAGTCTCTTAGGTGAACGAACGCACAGCAGAGCAGTTTCAAGGAAACGTTTCTCCTGAGTTTTAGACGAAGTTTACTGCGGTGTAGTACGTATGCTGGCATTGGGCTGGAAATACCGGTTTTGGGATTCTGCACAGAAAGGGTCTGCAAACCGCTGAATCCACACTTGCGTTTAACTCTGTCAGTTGAATGCACATATTGACAACCATTCATTTAGATAGCTCCGTTTTGGTTTTAGAAGCAGATATTTCTCGGTACAGGCTATGGTCCTATTCACTCGGGAATATCCCAATGCAGCTCCTAGAAGAAACGTGAATCTGACTCGCTGAATCGCAACGTAGATTCAACTCTCTTAGGTGAACGAACGCACAGCAGAGCAGTTTCAAGGAAACGTTTCTCCTGAGTTTTAGAGGAAGTTTACTGCTGTTTGGTACGTATGACGGCATTGGGCTGGAAATACTGGTTTTGGGATTCTCCACAGAAAGGGTTTGCCAACCGCTGAATCCACACGTGAGTTTAACTCTTTCAGTTGAATGCTCACATTGACAACCATTCAGTTAGATAGCTCCGTTTTGGTTTTAGAAGCAGATATTTCTCTGTACAGTCTATGGTCCCATTCACTCGGGAATATCCCAACGCAGCTCCTAGAAAAAACGTGTTTCTGACTCGCTAAATGTCAACATAGATGCAACTCTCTTAGGTGAACGAACGCACAGCACAGCAGTTTCAAGGAAACGTTCCTCCTGAGTTTTAGACGAAGTTTCCTGCTGTTTAGTACGTATACTGGCATTGGGCTGGAAATACCGGTTTTGGGATTCCGCACAGAAAGAGTTTGCAAACCGCCAAATCCACACGTGAGTTTAACTCTGTCAGTTGAATGCACACATTGACAACCATTCAGTTAGATAGCTCCGTTTTGGTTTTAGAAGCAGATATTTCTCTGTACAGCCTATGGTCCCATTCACTCGGGAATATCCCAACGCAGCTCCTAGAAGAAACGTGTTTCTGACTCGCTGAATCTCAACATAGATTCAACTCTCTTACGTGAACGAACGCACAGCAGAGCAGTTTCAAGAAACGTTTCTCCTGAGTTTTAGACGAAGTTTCCTGCTGTTTCGTAGGTATGCCGGCATTGGGCTGGAAATACCGGTTTTGGGATTCTGCACAAAAAGGGTTTGCAAACCGCTGAATCCACACGTGAGTTTTACTCTGTCATTTGAATGCACACATTGACAACCATTAAGTTAGATAGCTCCGTTTTGGTTTTAGAAGCAGATATTTCTCTGTACAGCCTATGGTCCCATTCACTCGGGAATATCCCAACGCAGCTCCTAGAAGAAACGTGTTTCTGACTCGCTGAATGTCAACATAGATTCAACTCTCTTAGGTGAACGAACGCACAGCAGAGCAGTTTCAAGCAAACGTTCCTCCTGAGTTTTAGACGAAGTTTCCTGCTGTTTAGTACGTATACTGGCATTGGGCTGGAAATACCGGTTTTGGGATTCCGCACAGAAAGAGTTTGCAAACCGACGAATCCACACGTGAGTTTAACTCTGTCAGTTGAATGCACACATTGACAACCATTCAGTTAGATAGCTCCGTTTTGGTTTTAGAAGCAGATATTTCTCGGTACAGCCTATGGTATCATTCACTCGGGAATATCCCAACGCAGCTCCTAGAAGAAACGTGTTTCTGACTCGCTGAATCTCAACATAGATTCAACTCTCTTAGGTGAACGAACGCACAGCAGAGCAGTTTCAAGCAAACGTTTCTCCTGAGTCTTAGACGAAGTTTCCTGCTGTTTAGTACGTATACTGGCATTGGGCTGGAAATACCGGTTTTGGGATTCCGCACAGAAAGAGTTTGCAAATCGCTGAATCCACACTTGCGTTTAACTCTGTCAGTTGAATGCACATATTGACAACCGTTCATTTAGATAGCTCCGTTTTGGTTTTAGAAGCAGATATTTCTCGGTACAGGCTATGGTTCCATTCACTCGGGAACATCCCAATGCAGCTCCTAGAAGAAACGTGTTTCTGACTCGCTGAATCTCAACATAGATTCAACTCTCTTAGGTGAACGAAGGCACAGCAGAGCAGTTTCAAGGAAACGTTTCTCCTGAGTTTTAGAGGAAGTTTACTGCTGTTTGCTACGTATGACGGCATTGGGCAGGAAATACCGGTTATGGGATTCTGCACAGAAAGGGTTTGCCAACCGCTGAATCCACACGTGGGTTTAACTCTGTCAGTTGAATGCACACATTGACAACCATTCAGGTAGATAGCTCCGTTTTGGTTTTAGAAGCAGATATTTCTCTGTACAGCCTATGGTCCCATTCACTCGGGAATATCCCAACGCACCTCCTAGAAGAAACGTGTTTCTGACTCGCTGAATGTCAACATAGATTCAACTCTCTTAGGTGAACGAACGCACAGCAGAGCAGTTTCAAGGAAACGTTCCTCCTGAGTTTTAGACGAAGTTTCCTGCTGTTTAATACGTATACTGGCATTGGGCTGGAAATACCGGTTTTGGGATTCCGCACAGAAAGAGTTTGCAAACCGCGGAATCCACACGTGAGTTTAAATCTGTCAGTTGAATGCACACATTGACAACCATTCAGTTATATAGCTCCGTTTTGGTTGTAGAACCAGATATTTCTCTGTACAGCCTATGGTCCCATTCACTCGGGAATATCCCAACGCAGCTCCTAGAAGAACCGTTTTTCAGACTCGCTGAATCTCAACATAGATTCAACTCTCGTAGGTGACCGAACGCACAGCACAGCAGTTTCAAGGAAACGTTTCTCCTGAGTTTTAGACGAAGTTTACTGCTGTTTAGTACGTATGCCGGCATTGGGCTGGAAATACCGGTTTTGGGATTCTGCACAGAAAGGGTTTGCAAACCGCTGAATCCACACGTGAGTTTAACTGTCAGTTGAATGCACACATTGACAATCATTCAGTTAGATAGCTCCGTTTTGGTTTTATAAGCAGATATTTCTCTGTACAGCCTATGGTCCCTTTCACTCGGGAGTATCCCAACGCACCTCCTAGAAGAATCGTGTTTCTGACTCGCTGAATATCAACATAGATTCAACTCTCTTAGGTGAACGAACGCACAGCAGAGCAGTTTCAAGCAAACGTTTCTCCTGAGTCTTAGACGAAGTTTCCTGCTGTTTAGTACGTATACCGGCATTGGGCTGGAAATACCGGTTTTGGGATTCTGCACAGAAAGAGTTTGCAAACCGCTGAATCCACACGTGAGTTTACCTCTGTCATTTGAATGCACACATTGACAACCATTCAGTTAGATAGCTCCGTTTTGGTTTTAGAAGCAGATATTTCTCTGTACAGCCTATGGTCCCATTCACTCGGGAATATCCCAACGCAGCTCCTAGAAGAAACGTGCTTCTGACTCGCTGAATATCAACATAGATTCAACTCTCTTAGGTGAACGAAAGCACAGCAGAGGAGTTTCAAACAAACGTTTCTCCTGAGTTTTAGACGAAGTTTACTGCTTTTTAGTACGTATGCCGGCATTGGGTTGGAAATACCGGTTTTGGGATTCTGCACAGAAATGGTTTGCAAACCGCTGAATCCAAACGTGATTTTAACTCTGTCAGTTGAATGCACACATTGACAACCATTCAGTTAGATAGCTCCGTTTTGGTTTTAGGAGCAGATATTTGTCTGTACAGCCTTTGGTCCCATTCAGTCGGGAGTATCCCAACGCAGCTCCTAGAAGAAACGTGTTTCTGACTCACTGAATCTCAACATAGATTCAACTATCTTACGTGAACGAACACATAGCAGAGCAGTTTCAAGGAAACGTTTCTCCTGAGTTTCAGATGAAGTCATACTGCTCTTTCGTACATATGCCGGAATTGGGCTGGAAATACCGGTTTCGGGATTCTGTACAGAAAGGGTTTGCAAACCACTGAATCCACACGTGAGTTTAACTCTGTAAGTTGAATGCACACATTGACAACCATTCAGCTAGACAGCTCCGTTTTGGTTTTATAAGCAGATATTTCTCTGTACAGCCTATGGTCCCTTTCACTCGGGAATATCCCAACGCAGCTCCTAGAAGAAACGTGTTTCTGACTCGGTGAATATCAACATAGATTCAACTCTCTTAGGTGAACGAACGCACAGCAGAGCAGTTTCACGCAATCGTTTCTCCTGAGTCTTAGACGAAGTTTCCTGCTGTTTAGTACGTATACCGGCATTGCGCTGGAAATACCGGTTTTGGGATTCTGCACAGAAAGAGTTTGCAAACCGCTGAATCCACACCTGAGTTTATCTCTGTCAGTTGAATGCACACATTGACAACCATTCAGTTAGATAGCTCCGTTTTGGTTTTAGAAGCAGATATTTCTCTGTACAGCCTATGGTCCCAGTCACTCGGGAATATCCCAACGCAGCTCCTAGAAGAAACGTGTTTCTGACCCGCTGAATCTCACATAGATTCAACTCTCTTAGGTGACCATACGCAGAGCAGAGCAGTTTCAAGGAAACGTTTATCCTGAGTTTTAGACGAAGTTTCCTGCTGTTTAGTACATACGCCGGCATTGGGCTGGATATAGCGGTTTTTGGATTGTGCACAAAAAGGGTTTGTAAACCGCTGAATCCACACATGAGTTTAACTCTGTCAGTTGAATGCACACATTGACAACCATTCAGGTAGAAAGCTCCGTTTTGGTTTTAGGACCAGATATTTCACTGTACAGCCTATGGTCCCATTAATTCGGGAATATCCCAACGCAGCTCCTAGAAGAAACGTGTTTCTGACTCGCTGAATCTCAACATAGATTCAACTCTCTTACGTGAACGAACGCACAGCAGAACAGTTTCAATGAAACGTTTCTCCTGAGTTTTAGACGAAGTTTACTGCGGTTTAGTACGTATGCCGCCATTGGGCTGGAAATACCGGTTTTGGGATTCTGCACAGAAAGGGTTTGCCAACCGCTGAATCCACACTTGCGTTTACCTCTGTCAGTTGAATGCACATATTGAAAACCATTCATTTAGATAGCTCCGTTTTGGTTTTAGAAGCAGATATTTCTCGGTACAGGCTATGGTCCTATTCACTCGGGAATATCCCAATGCAGCTCCTAGAAGAAACGTGTTTCTGACTCGCTGAATCGCAACGTAGATTCAACTCTCTTAGGTGAACGAACGCACAGCAGAGCAGTTTCAAGGAAACGTTTCTCCTGAGTTTTAGAGGAAGTTTACTGCGGTTTAGTACGCATGCCGGCATTGGGCTGGAAATACCGGTTTTGGGATTCTGCACAGAAAGGGTTTGCAAACCGCTGAATCCACACGTGAGTTTAACTCTGTCAGTTGAATGCACACATTGACAACCATTCAGTTAGATAGCTCCGTTTTGTTTTCAGAAGCAGATATTTCTCTGTACAGCCTATGGTCCCATTCACTCGAGAATATCCCAACGCAGCTCCTAGAAGAAACGTGTTTCTGATTCGCTGAATCTCAACATAGATTCAACTCTCTTAGGTGAACGAGCACACAGCAGAGGAGTTTCAAGGAAACGTTTCTCCTGAGTTTCAGACGAAGTTTCCTGCTGTTTAGTACGTATGCCGGCATTGGGCTGGAAATACCGGTTTTGGGATTCTGCACAGAAAGGGTTTGCCAACCGCTGAATCCACACGTGAGTTTAACTCTGTCAGTTGAATGCACACATTGACAACCATTCAGTTAGATAGCTCCGTTTTGGTTTTAGAAGCAGGTATTTCTCTGTACAGCCTATGGTCCCATTCACTCGGGAATATCAAAAACGCAGCTCCTAGAAGAAACGTGTTTCTGAATCGCTGAATCTCAACATAGATTCAACTCTATTAGGAGAACGAAGGCACAGCAGAGCAGTTTCAAGGAAACGTTTCTCCTGAGTTTTAGACGAAGTTTACTGCGGTTTAGTACGCATGCCGGCATTGGGCTGGAAATACCGGTTTTGGGATTCTGCACAGAAAGGGTTTGCCAACCGCTGAATCCACACGTGAGTTTAACTCTGTCAGTTGAATGCACACATTGGCAACCATTCAGTTAGATAGCTCCGTTTTGGTTTTAGAAGCAGATATTTCTCTGTACAGCCTATGGTCCCAGTCACTCGGGAATATCCCAACGCAGCTCCTAGAAGAAACGTGTTTCTGACCCGCTGAATCTCACATAGATTCAACTCTCTTAGGTGACCATACGCAGAGCAGAGCAGTTTCAAGGAAACGTTTATCCTGAGTTTTAGACGAAGTTTCCTGCTGTTTAGTACATACGCCGGCATTGGGCTGGATATAGCGGTTTTTGGATTGTGCACAAAAAGGGTTTGTAAACCGCTGAATCCACACATGAGTTTAACTCTGTCAGTTGAATGCACACATTGACAACCATTCAGGTAGAAAGCTCCGTTTTGGTTTTAGGACCAGATATTTCACTGTACAGCCTATGGTCCCATTAATTCGGGAATATCCCAACGCAGCTCCTAGAAGAAACGTGTTTCTGACTCGCTGAATCTCAACATAGATTCAACTCTCTTACGTGAACGAACGCACAGCAGAGCAGTTTCAATGAAACGTTTCTCCTGAGTTTTAGACGAAGTTTACTGCGGTTTAGTACGTATGCCGCCATTGGGCTGGAAATACCGGTTTTGGGATTCTGCACAGAAAGGGTTTGCCAACCGCTGAATCCACACTTGCGTTTACCTCTGTCAGTTGAATGCACATATTGAAAACCATTCATTTAGATAGCTCCGTTTTGGTTTTAGAAGCAGTTATTTCTCGGTACAGGCTATGGTCCTATTCACTCGGGAATATCCCAATGCAGCTCCTAGAAGAAACGTGTTTCTGACTCGCTGAATCGCAACGTAGATTCAACTCTCTTAGGTGAACGAACGCACAGCAGAGCAGTTTCAAGGAAACGTTTCTCCTGAGTTTTAGAGGAAGTTTACTGCGGTTTAGTACGCATGCCGGCATTGGGCTGGAAATACCGGTTTTGGGATTCTGCACAGAAAGGGTTTGCAAACCGCTGAATCCACACGTGAGTTTAACTCTGTCAGTTGAATGCACACATTGACAACCATTCAGTTAGATAGCTCCGTTTTGTTTTCAGAAGCAGATATTTCTCTGTACAGCCTATGGTCCCATTCACTCGAGAATATCCCAACGCAGCTCCTAGAAGAAACGTGTTTCTGACTCGCTGAATCTCAACATAGATTCAACTCTCTTAGGTGAACGAGCACACAGCAGAGGAGTTTCAAGGAAACGTTTCTCCTGAGTTTCAGACGAAGTTTCCTGCTGTTTAGTACGTATGCCGGCATTGGGCTGGAAATACCGGTTTTGGGATTCTGCACAGAAAGGGTTTGCCAACCGCTGAATCCACACGTGAGTTTAACTCTGTCAGTTGAATGCACACATTGACAACCATTCAGTTAGATAGCTCCGTTTTGGTTTTAGAAGCAGGTATTTCTCTGTACAACCTATGGTCCCATTCACTCGGAAATATCCCAACACAGCTCCTAGAAGAAACGTGTTTCTGAATCGCTGAATCTCAACATAGATTCAACTCTATTAGGAGAACGAAGGCACAGCAGAGCAGTTTCAAGGAAACGTTTCTCCTGAGTTTTAGACGAAGTTTACTGCGGTTTAGTACGCATGCCGGCATTGGGCTGGAAATACCGGTTTTGGGATTCTGCACAGAAAGGGTTTGCCAACCGCTGAATCCACACGTGAGTTTAACTCTGTCAGTTGAATGCACACATTGGCAACCATTCAGTTAGATAGCTCCGTTTTGGTTTTAGAAGCAGATATTTCTCTGTACAGCCTATGGTCCCATTCACTCGGGAATATCCCAGCGCAGCTCCTAGAAGAGACGTGTTTCTGACTCGCTGAATCTCAAAAAACATTCAAATCTATTAGGTGAACGAACGCACAGCAGAGCAGTTTCAAGGAAACGTTTCTCCTGGGTTTTAGACGAAGTTTACTGCTGTTTAGTACGTATGCCGGCATTGGGCTGGAAATACCGGTTTTGGGATTCTGCACAGAAAGGGTTTGCCAACCGCCGAATCCACACGTGAGTTTACCTCTGTCAGTTGAATGCACACATTGACAAACATTCAGTTAGATAGCTCCGTTTTGGTTTTAGAAGCAGATATTTCTCTGTACAGCCTATGGTACCATTCACTCGGGAATATCACAAGGCATCTCCTAAAAGAAACGTGTTTCTGACTCGCTGAATCTCAACATAGATTCCACTCTCTTAGGTGAACGAACGCACACCAGAGGAGTTTCAAGCAAACCTTTCTCCTGAGTTTTAGACGAAGTTTACTGCTGTTTAGTACGTATGCCGGCATTTGGCTGGAAATACCGGTTTTGGGATTCTGCACAGAAAGTGTTTGCCAACCGCTGAATCCACACGTGAGTTTTACTCTGTCAGTTGAATGCACACATTGACAAACATTCAGTTAGATAGCTCGGTTTTGGTTTTAGGAGCAGATATTTCTCTGTACATCCTATGGTCCCATTCACTCGGGAATATCCCAACGCAGCTCCTAGAAGAAAGTGTTTCTGATTCTCTGAATCTCAACATAGATTCAACTCTCTTAGGTGAACGAACGCACAGCAGAGCAGTTTCAAGGAAACGTTTCTCCTGAGTTTTAGACGAAGTTTCCTGCTGTTTAGTACGTATGCCGGCATTGGGCTGGAAATACCGGTTTTGGGATTCTGCACAGAAAGGGTTTGCAAACCACTGAATCCACACGTGAGTTTAACTCTGTCAGTTGAATGCACACATTGACAACCATTCAGTTAGGTAGCTCCGTTTTGGTTTTAGAAGTAGATATTTCTCGTTACAGCCTATGGTCCCATTCACTCGGGAACATGCCAACGCAGCTCCTAGAAGAAACGTGTTTCTGACTCGCTGAATCTCAACATAGATTCAACTCTCTTAGGTGAACGAACGCACAGCAGAGCAGTTTCAAGGAAACGTCTCTCCTGAGTTTTAGACGAAGTTTCCTGCTGTTTAGTACGTATGCCGGAATTGGGTTGGAAATACAGGTTTTGGAATTCTGCAGAGAAAGTGTTTGCAAACCGCCGAATCCACACGTGAGTTTAACTCTGTCAGTTGAATGCACACATTGACAACCATTCAGTTAGATGGCTCCGTTTTGGTTTTAGGAGCAGATATTTCTCTGTACAGCCTATGGTCCCATTCACTCGGGAATATCCCAACGCAGCTCCTAGAAGAAACGTGTATCTGAATCGCTGAATCTCAACATAGATTCAACTCTATTAGGTGAACGAACGCACAGCAGAGCAGTTTCAAGGAAATGTTTCTCCTGAGTTTTAGACGAAGTTTCCTGCTGTTTAGTACGTATGCCGGCATTGGGCTGGAAATACCGGTTTTGGGATTCTGCACAGAAAGGGTTTGCCAACCGCTGAATCCACACGTGACTTTAACTCTTTCAGTTGAATGCACACATTGACAACCATTCAGTTAGATAGCTCCGTTTTGGTTTTAGAAGCAGATATTTCTCTGTACAGCCTATGGTACCATTCACTCGGGAATATCCCAAGGCATCTCCTAGAAGAAACGTGTTTCTGACTCGCTGAATCTCAACATAGATTCAACTCTCTTAGGTGAACGAACGCACACCAGAGCAGTTTCAAGGAAACATGCCTCCTGAGTTTTAGACGAAGTTTCCTGCTGTTTAGTATGTATGCCGGCATTGGGCTGGAAATACCGGTTTTGCTATTCTGCACAGAAAGTGTTTGCCAACCGCTGAATCCACACGTGAGTTTTACTCTGTCAGTTGAATGCACACATTGACAAACATTCAGTTAGATAGCTCGGTTTTGGTTTTAAGAGCAGATATTTCTCTGTACATCCTTTGGTTCCATTCACTCGGGAATATCCCAACGCAGCTCCTAGAAGAAACGTGTTTCTGACTCGCTGAATCTCAACATAGATTCAACTCTCTTAGGTGAACGAGCGCACAGCAGAGCAGTTTCAAGGAAACGTTTCTCCTGAGTTTTAGAGGAAGATTCCTGCTGTTTAGTACGTATGCCGGCATTGGGCTGGATTACCGGTTTTGGGATTCTGCACAGAAAGGGTTTGCAAACCACTGAATCCACACTTGAGTTTAACTCTGTCAGTTGAATGCACACATTGACAACCATTCAGTTAGGTAGCTCCGTTTTGGTTTTAGAAGCAGATATTTCTCGGTACAACCTATGGTCCCATTCACTCGGGAACATCCCAACGCAGCTCCTAGAAGAAACGTGTTTCTGAATCGCTGAATCTCAACATAGATTCAACTCTCTTAGGTGAACGAACGCACAGCAGAGCAGTTTCAAGGAAACGTTTCTCCTGAGTTTTAGACAAGTTTACTGCTGTTTGGTACGTATGCCGGCATTGGGCTGGAAATACCGGTTTTGGGATTCTGCACAGAAAGGGTTTGCCAACCGCTGAATCCACACGTGAGTTTAACTCTGTCAGTTGAATGCACACATTGACAACCATTCAGTTAGATAGCTCCGTTTTGGTTTTAGAAGCAGATATTTCTCTGTACAGCCTATGGTCCCATTCACTCGGGAATATCCCAACGCAGCTCCTAGAAGAAACGTGTTTCTGAATCGCTGAATCTCAAAATAGATTCACCTCTCTTAGGTGAACGAACGCACAGAAGAGCAGTTTCAAGGAAACGTTTCTCCTGAGTTTTAGACGAAGTTTCCTGCTGTTTAGTACGTATGCCGGAATTGGGTTGGAAATACAGGTTTTGGAATTCTGCAGAGAAAGGGTTTGCAAACCGCCGAATTCACACGTGAGTTTAACTCTGTCAGTTGAAGGCACACCTTGACAACCATTCAGTTAGATGGCTCCGTTTTGGTTTTAGGAGCAGATATTTCTCTGTACAGCCTATGGTCCCATTCACTCGGGAATATCCCAGCGCAGCTCCTAGAAGAATCGTGTATCTGAATCGCTGAATCTCAACATAGATTCAACTCTATTAGGTGAAGGAACGCACAGCAGAGCAGTTTCAAGGAAACGTTTCTCCTGAGTTTTAGACGAAGTTTACTGCGGTTTAGTACGCATGCCGGCATTGGGCTGGAAATACCGGTTTTGGGATTCTGCACAGAAAGTGTTTGCAAACCGCTGAATCCACACGTGAGTTTAACTCTGTCAGTTGAATGCACACATTGACAACCATTCAGTTAGATAGCTCCGTTTTGGTTTTAGAAGCAGATATTTCTCTGTACAGCCTATGGTCCCATTCACTCGGGAATATCCCAACGCAGCTCCTAGGAGAAACGTGTTTCTGACTCGCTGAATCTCAACATAGATTCAACTCTCTTAGGTGAACGAACGCACAGCAGAGCAGTTTCAAGGAAACGTTTCTCCTGGGTTTCAGACGAAGTTTCCTGCTGTTTAGTACGTATGCCGGCATTGGGCTGGAAATACCGGTTTTGGGATTCTGCACAGAAAGGGTTTTCCAACCGCTGAATCCACACGTGAGTTTAACTCTGTCAGTTGAATGCACACATTGACAACCATTCAGTTAGATAGCTCCGTTTTGGTTTTACAAGCAGGTATTTCTCTGTACAGCCTATGGTCCCATTCACTCGGGAATATCCCAACGCAGCTCCTAGAAGAAACGTGTTTCTGAATCGCTGAATCTCAACATAGATTCAACTTTATTAGGTGAACGAACGCACAGCAGAGCAGTTTCAAGGAAACGTTTCTCCTGAGTTTTAGACGAAGTTTACTGCGGTTTAGTACGCATGCCGGCATTGGGCTGGAAATACCGGTTTTGGGATTCTGCACAGAAAGGGTTTTCCAACCGCTGAATCCACACGTGAGTTTAACTCTGTCAGTTGAATGCACACATTGGCAACCATTCAGTTAGATAGCTCCGTTTTGGTTTTAGAAGCAGATATTTCTCTGTACAGCCTATGGTCCCATTCACTCGGGAATATCCCAACGCAGCTCCTAGAAGAAACGTGTTTCTGACTCGCTGAATCTCAACAAACATTCAACTCTCTTAGGTGAACGAACGCACAGCAGAGCAGTTTCAAGGAAACGTTTCTCCTGGGTTTTAGACGAAGTTTACTGCTGTTTAGTACGTATGCCGGCATTGGGCTGGAAATACCGGTTTTGGGATTCTGCACAGAAAGGGTTTGCCAACCGCTGAATCCACACGTGACTTTAACTCTTTCAGTTGAATGCACACATTGACAACCATTCAGTTAGATAGCTCCGTTTTGGTTTTAGAAGCAGATATTTCTCTGTACAGCCTATGGTACCATTCACTCGGGAATATCCCAAGGCATCTCCTAGAAGAAACGTGTTTCTGACTCGCTGAATCTCAACATAGATTCAACTCTCTTAGGTGAACGAACGCACACCAGAGCAGTTTCAAGGAAACATGCCTCCTGAGTTTTAGACGAAGTTTCCTGCTGTTTAGTATGTATGCCGGCATTGGGCTGGAAATACCGGTTTTGCTATTCTGCACAGAAAGTGTTTGCCAACCGCTGAATCCACACGTGAGTTTTACTCTGTCAGTTGAATGCACACATTGACAAACATTCAGTTAGATAGCTCGGTTTTGGTTTTAAGAGCAGATATTTCTCTGTACATCCTTTGGTTCCATTCACTCGGGAATATCCCAACGCAGCTCCTAGAAGAAACGTGTTTCTGACTCGCTGAATCTCAACATAGATTCAACTCTCTTAGGTGAACGAGCGCACAGCAGAGCAGTTTCAAGGAAACGTTTCTCCTGAGTTTTAGAGGAAGATTCCTGCTGTTTAGTACGTATGCCGGCATTGGGCTGGATTACCGGTTTTGGGATTCTGCACAGAAAGGGTTTGCAAACCACTGAATCCACACTTGAGTTTAACTCTGTCAGTTGAATGCACACATTGACAACCATTCAGTTAGGTAGCTCCGTTTTGGTTTTAGAAGCAGATATTTCTCGGTACAACCTATGGTCCCATTCACTCGGGAACATCCCAACGCAGCTCCTAGAAGAAACGTGTTTCTGAATCGCTGAATCTCAACATAGATTCAACTCTCTTAGGTGAACGAACGCACAGCAGAGCAGTTTCAAGGAAACGTTTCTCCTGAGTTTTAGACAAGTTTACTGCTGTTTGGTACGTATGCCGGCATTGGGCTGGAAATACCGGTTTTGGGATTCTGCACAGAAAGGGTTTGCCAACCGCTGAATCCACACGTGAGTTTAACTCTGTCAGTTGAATGCACACATTGACAACCATTCAGTTAGATAGCTCCGTTTTGGTTTTAGAAGCAGATATTTCTCTGTACAGCCTATGGTCCCATTCACTCGGGAATATCCCAACGCAGCTCCTAGAAGAAACGTGTTTCTGAATCGCTGAATCTCAAAATAGATTCACCTCTCTTAGGTGAACGAACGCACAGAAGAGCAGTTTCAAGGAAACGTTTCTCCTGAGTTTTAGACGAAGTTTCCTGCTGTTTAGTACGTATGCCGGAATTGGGTTGGAAATACAGGTTTTGGAATTCTGCAGAGAAAGGGTTTGCAAACCGCCGAATTCACACGTGAGTTTAACTCTGTCAGTTGAAGGCACACCTTGACAACCATTCAGTTAGATGGCTCCGTTTTGGTTTTAGGAGCAGATATTTCTCTGTACAGCCTATGGTCCCATTCACTCGGGAATATCCCAGCGCAGCTCCTAGAAGAATCGTGTATCTGAATCGCTGAATCTCAACATAGATTCAACTCTATTAGGTGAAGGAACGCACAGCAGAGCAGTTTCAAGGAAACGTTTCTCCTGAGTTTTAGACGAAGTTTACTGCGGTTTAGTACGCATGCCGGCATTGGGCTGGAAATACCGGTTTTGGGATTCTGCACAGAAAGTGTTTGCAAACCGCTGAATCCACACGTGAGTTTAACTCTGTCAGTTGAATGCACACATTGACAACCATTCAGTTAGATAGCTCCGTTTTGGTTTTAGAAGCAGATATTTCTCTGTACAGCCTATGGTCCCATTCACTCGGGAATATCCCAACGCAGCTCCTAGGAGAAACGTGTTTCTGACTCGCTGAATCTCAACATAGATTCAACTCTCTTAGGTGAACGAACGCACAGCAGAGCAGTTTCAAGGAAACGTTTCTCCTGGGTTTCAGACGAAGTTTCCTGCTGTTTAGTACGTATGCCGGCATTGGGCTGGAAATACCGGTTTTGGGATTCTGCACAGAAAGGGTTTTCCAACCGCTGAATCCACACGTGAGTTTAACTCTGTCAGTTGAATGCACACATTGACAACCATTCAGTTAGATAGCTCCGTTTTGGTTTTACAAGCAGGTATTTCTCTGTACAGCCTATGGTCCCATTCACTCGGGAATATCCCAACGCAGCTCCTAGAAGAAACGTGTTTCTGAATCGCTGAATCTCAACATAGATTCAACTTTATTAGGTGAACGAACGCACAGCAGAGCAGTTTCAAGGAAACGTTTCTCCTGAGTTTTAGACGAAGTTTACTGCGGTTTAGTACGCATGCCGGCATTGGGCTGGAAATACCGGTTTTGGGATTCTGCACAGAAAGGGTTTTCCAACCGCTGAATCCACACGTGAGTTTAACTCTGTCAGTTGAATGCACACATTGGCAACCATTCAGTTAGATAGCTCCGTTTTGGTTTTAGAAGCAGATATTTCTCTGTACAGCCTATGGTCCCATTCACTCGGGAATATCCCAACGCAGCTCCTAGAAGAAACGTGTTTCTGACTCGCTGAATCTCAACAAACATTCAACTCTCTTAGGTGAACGAACGCACAGCAGAGCAGTTTCAAGGAAACGTTTCTCCTGGGTTTTAGACGAAGTTTACTGCTGTTTAGTACGTATGCCGGCATTGGGCTGGAAATACCGGTTTTGGGATTCTGCACAGAAAGGGTTTGCAAACCGCTGAATCCACGCGTGAGTTTAACTCTGTCAGTTGAATGCACACATTGACAACCATTCAGTTAGGTAGCTCCGTTTTGGTTTTAGAAGCAGATATTTCTCGGTACAGCCTATGGTGCCATTCACTCGGGAACATCCCAACGCAGCTCCTAGAAGAAACGTGTTTCTGACTCGCTGAATCTCAACATAGATTCAACTCTCTTAGGTGAACGAACGCACAGAAGAGCAGTTTCAAGCAAACCTTTCTCCTGAGTTTTAGACGAAGTTTACTGCTGTTTAGTACGTATGCCGGCATTGGGCTGGAAATACCGGTTTTGGGATTCTGCACAGAAAGTGTTTGCCAACCGCTGAATCCACACGTGAGTTTTACTCTGTCAGTTGAATGCACACATTGACAAACATTCAGTTAGATAGCTCGGTTTTGGTTTTAGGAGCAGATATTTCTCTGTACATCCTATGGTCCCATTCACTCGGGAATATCCCAACGCAGCTCCTAGAAGAAAGTGTTTCTGACTCTCTGAATCTCAACATAGATTCAACTCTCTTAGGTGAACGAACGCACAGCAGAGCAGTTTCAAGGAAACGTTTCTCCTGAGTTTTAGACGAAGTTTCCTGCTGTTTAGTACGTATGCCGGAATTGGGTTGGAAATACAGGTTTTGGAATTCTGCAGAGAAAGGGTTTGCAAACCGCCGAATCCACACGTGAGTTAAACTCTGTCAGTTGAATGCACACATTGACAACCATTCAGTTAGATGGCTCCGTTTTGGTTTTAGGAGCAGATATTTCTCTGTACAGCCTATGGTCCCATTCACTCGGGAATATCCCAACGCAGCTCCTAGAAGAAACGTGTATCTGAATCGCTGAATCTCAGCATAGATTCAACGCTATTAGGTGAACGAACGCACAGCAGAGCAGTTTCAAGGAATCGTTTCTCCTGAGTTTTAGACGAAGTTTACTGCGGTTTAGTACACATGCCGGCATTGGGCTGGAAATACCGGTTTTGGGATTCTGCACAGAAAGGGTTTGCAAACCGCTGAATCCACACGTGAGTTTAACTCTGTCAGTTGAATGCACACATTGACAACCATTCAGTTAGATAGCTCCGTTTTGTTTTCAGAAGCAGATATTTCTCTGTACAGCCAATGGTCCCATTCACTCGAGAATATCCCAACACAGCTCCTAGAAGAAACGTGTTTCTGACTCGCTGAATCTCAACATAGATTCAACTCACTTAGGTGAACGAGCGCACAGCAGAGCAGTTTCAAGGAAACGTTTCTCCTGAGTTCTAGACGAAGTTTACTGCTGTTTGGTACGTATGCCGGCATTGGGCTGGAAATACCGGTTTTGGGATTCTGCACAGAAAGGGTTTGCCAACCGCTGAATCCACACGTGAGTTTAATTCTGTCAGTTGAATGCACACATTGACAACCATTCAGTTAGATAGCTCCGTTTTGGTTTTAGAAGCAGATATTTCTCTGTACAGCCTATGGTCCCATTCACTCGGGAATATCCCAACGCAGCTCCTAGAAGAAACGTGTTTCTGAATCGCTGAATCTCAAAATAGATTCACCTCTCTTAGGTGAACGAACGCACAGAAGAGCAGTTTCAAGCAAACCTTTCTCCTGAGTTTTAGACGAAGTTTACTGCTGTTTAGTACGTATGCCGGCATTGGGCTGGAAATACCGGTTTTGGGATTCTGCACAGAAAGTGTTTGCCAACCGCTGAATCCACACGTGAGTTTTACTCTGTCAGTTGAATGCACACATTGACAAACATTCAGTTAGATAGCTCGGTTTTGGTTTTAGGAGCAGATATTTCTCTGTACATCCTATGGTCCCATTCACTCGGGAATATCCCAACGCAGCTCCTAGAAGAAAGTGTTTCTGACTCTCTGAATCTCAACATAGATTCAACTCTCTTAGGTGAACGAACGCACAGCAGAGCAGTTTCAAGGAAACGTTTCTCCTGAGTTTTAGACGAAGTTTCCTGCTGTTTAGTACGTATGCCGGCATTGGGCTGGAAATACCGGTTTTGGGATTCTGCACAGAAAGGGTTTGCAAACCACTGAATCCACACGTGAGTTTAACTCTGTCAGTTGAATGCACACATTGACAACCATTCAGTTAGGTAGCTCCGTTTTGGTTTCAGAAGCAGATATTTCTCGGTACAACCTATGGTCCCATTCACTCGGGAACATCCCAACGCAGCTCCTAGAAGAAACGTGTTTCTGAATCGCTGAATCTCAAAATAGATTCAACTCTCTTAGGTGAACGAACGCACAGCAGAGCAGTTTCAAGGAAACGTTTCTCCTGAGTTTTAGACGAAGTTTACTGCTGTTTGGTACGCATGCCGGCATTGGGCTGGAAATACCGGTTTTGGGATTCTGCACAGAAAGGGTTTTCCAACCGCTGAATCCACACGTGAGTTTAACTCTGTCAGTTGAATGCACACATTGGCAACCATTCAGTTAGATAGCTCCGTTTTGGTTTTAGAAGCAGATATTTCTCTGTACAGCCTATGGTCCCATTCACTCGGGAATATCCCAATGCAGCTCCTAGAAGAAACGTGTTTCTGACTCGCTGAATCTCAACAAACATTCAACTCTCTTAGGTGAACGAACGCACAGCAGAGCAGTTTCAAGGAAACGTTTCTCCTGGGTTTTAGACGAAGTTTACTGCTGTTTAGTACGTATGCCGGCATTGGGCTGGAAATACCGGTTTTGGGATTCTGCACAGAAAGGGTTTGCAAACCGCTGAATCCACGCGTGCGTTTAACTCTGTCAGTTGAATGCACACATTGACAACCATTCAGTTAGGTAGCTCCGTTTTGGTTTTAGAAGCAGATATTTCTCGGTACAGCCTATGGTGCCATTCACTCGGGAACATCCCAACGCAGCTCCTAGAAGAAACGTGTTTCTGACTCGCTGAATCTCAACATAGATTCAACTCTCTTAGGTGAACGAACGCACAGAAGAGCAGTTTCAAGCAAACCTTTCTCCTGAGTTTTAGACGAAGTTTACTGCTGTTTAGTACGTATGCCGGCATTGGGCTGGAAATACCGGTTTTGGGATTCTGCACAGAAAGTGTTTGCCAACCGCTGAATCCACACGTGAGTTTTACTCTGTCAGTTGAATGCACACATTGACAAACATTCAGTTAGATAGCTCGGTTTTGGTTTTAGGAGCAGATATTTCTCTGTACATCCTATGGTCCCATTCACTCGGGAATATCCCAACGCAGCTCCTAGAAGAAAGTGTTTCTGACTCTCTGAATCTCAACATAGATTCAACTCTCTTAGGTGAACGAACGCACAGCAGAGCAGTTTCAAGGAAACGTTTCTCCTGAGTTTTAGACGAAGTTTCCTGCTGTTTAGTACGTATGCCGGAATTGGGTTGGAAATACAGGTTTTGGAATTCTGCAGAGAAAGGGTTTGCAAACCGCCGAATCCACACGTGAGTTTAACTCTGTCAGTTGAATGCACACAATGACAACCATTCAGTTAGATGGCTCCGTTTTGGTTTTAGGAGCAGATATTTCTCTGTACAGCCTATGGTCCCATTCACTCGGGAATATCCCAACGCAGCTCCTAGAAGAAACGTGTATCTGAATCGCTGAATCTCAGCATAGATTCAACGCTATTAGGTGAACGAACGCACAGCAGAGCAGTTTCAAGGAATCGTTTCTCCTGAGTTTTAGACGAAGTTTACTGCGGTTTAGTACACATGCCGGCATTGGGCTGGAAATACCGGTTTTGGGATTCTGCACAGAAAGGGTTTGCAAACCGCTGAATCCACACGTGAGTTTAACTCTGTCAGTTGAATGCACACATTGACAACCATTCAGTTAGATAGCTCCGTTTTGTTTTCAGAAGCAGATATTTCTCTGTACAGCCAATGGTCCCATTCACTCGAGAATATCCCAACACAGCTCCTAGAAGAAACGTGTTTCTGACTCGCTGAATCTCAACATAGATTCAACTCACTTAGGTGAACGAGCGCACAGCAGAGCAGTTTCAAGGAAACGTTTCTCCTGAGTTCTAGACGAAGTTTACTGCTGTTTGGTACGTATGCCGGCATTGGGCTGGAAATACCGGTTTTGGGATTCTGCACAGAAAGGGTTTGCCAACCGCTGAATCCACACGTGAGTTTAACTCTGTCAGTTGAATGCACACATTGACAACCATTCAGTTAGATAGCTCCGTTTTGGTTTTAGAAGCAGATATTTCTCTGTACAGCCTATGGTCCCATTCACTCGGGAATATCCCAACGCAGCTCCTAGAAGAAACGTGTTTCTGAATCGCTGAATCTCAAAATAGATTCACCTCTCTTAGGTGAACGAACGCACGAAAGAGCAGTTTCAAGCAAACCTTTCTCCTGAGTTTTAGACGAAGTTTACTGCTGTTTAGTACGTATGCCGGCATTGGGCTGGAAATACCGGTTTTGGGATTCTGCACAGAAAGTGTTTGCCAACCGCTGAATCCACACGTGAGTTTTACTCTGTCAGTTGAATGCACACATTGACAAACATTCATTAGATAGCTCGGTTTTGGTTTTAGGAGCAGATATTTCTCTGTACAGCCTATGGTCCCATTCACTCGGGAATATCCCAGCGCAGCTCCTAGAAGAATCGTGTATCTGAATCGCTGAATCTCAACATAGATTCAACTCTATTAGGTGAAGGAACGCACAGCAGAGCAGTTTCAAGGAAACGTTTCTCCTGAGTTTTAGACGAAGTTTACTGCGGTTTAGTACGCATGCCGGCATTGGGCTGGAAATACCGGTTTTGGGATTCTGCACAGAAAGTGTTTGCAAACCGCTGAATCCACACGTGAGTTTAACTCTGTCAGTTGAATGCACACATTGACAACCATTCAGTTAGATAGCTCCGTTTTGGTTTTAGAAGCAGATATTTCTCTGTACAGCCTATGGTCCCATTCACTCGGGAATATCCCAACGCAGCTCCTAGGAGAAACGTGTTTCTGACTCGCTGAATCTCAACATAGATTCAACTCTCTTAGGTGAACGAACGCACAGCAGAGCAGTTTCAAGGAAACGTTTCTCCTGGGTTTCAGACGAAGTTTCCTGCTGTTTAGTACGTATGCCGGCATTGGGCTGGAAATACCGGTTTTGGGATTCTGCACAGAAAGGGTTTTCCAACCGCTGAATCCACACGTGAGTTTAACTCTGTCAGTTGAATGCACACATTGACAACCATTCAGTTAGATAGCTCCGTTTTGGTTTTACAAGCAGGTATTTCTCTGTACAGCCTATGGTCCCATTCACTCGGGAATATCCCAACGCAGCTCCTAGAAGAAACGTGTTTCTGAATCGCTGAATCTCAACATAGATTCAACTTTATTAGGTGAACGAACGCACAGCAGAGCAGTTTCAAGGAAACGTTTCTCCTGAGTTTTAGACGAAGTTTACTGCGGTTTAGTACGCATGCCGGCATTGGGCTGGAAATACCGGTTTTGGGATTCTGCACAGAAAGGGTTTTCCAACCGCTGAATCCACACGTGAGTTTAACTCTGTCAGTTGAATGCACACATTGGCAACCATTCAGTTAGATAGCTCCGTTTTGGTTTTAGAAGCAGATATTTCTCTGTACAGCCTATGGTCCCATTCACTCGGGAATATCCCAACGCAGCTCCTAGAAGAAACGTGTTTCTGACTCGCTGAATCTCAACAAACATTCAACTCTCTTAGGTGAACGAACGCACAGCAGAGCAGTTTCAAGGAAACGTCTCTCCTGGGTTTTAGACGAAGTTTACTGCTGTTTAGTACGTATGCCGGCATTGGGCTGGAAATACCGGTTTTGGGATTCTGCACAGAAAGGGTTTGCAAACCGCTGAATCCACGCGTGAGTTTAACTCTGTCAGTTGAATGCACACATTGACAACCATTCAGTTAGGTAGCTCCGTTTTGGTTTTAGAAGCAGATATTTCTCGGTACAGCCTATGGTGCCATTCACTCGGGAACATCCCAACGCAGCTCCTAGAAGAAACGTGTTTCTGACTCGCTGAATCTCAACATAGATTCAACTCTCTTAGGTGAACGAACGCACAGAAGAGCAGTTTCAAGCAAACCTTTCTCCTGAGTTTTAGACGAAGTTTACTGCTGTTTAGTACGTATGCCGGCATTGGGCTGGAAATACCGGTTTTGGGATTCTGCACAGAAAGTGTTTGCCAACCGCTGAATCCACACGTGAGTTTTACTCTGTCAGTTGAATGCACACATTGACAAACATTCAGTTAGATAGCTCGGTTTTGGTTTTAGGAGCAGATATTTCTCTGTACATCCTATGGTCCCATTCACTCGGGAATATCCCAACGCAGCTCCTAGAAGAAAGTGTTTCTGACTCTCTGAATCTCAACATAGATTCAACTCTCTTAGGTGAACGAACGCACAGCAGAGCAGTTTCAAGGAAACGTTTCTCCTGAGTTTTAGACGAAGTTTCCTGCTGTTTAGTACGTATGCCGGAATTGGGTTGGAAATACAGGTTTTGGAATTCTGCAGAGAAAGGGTTTGCAAACCGCCGAATCCACACGTGAGTTTAACTCTGTCAGTTGAATGCACACATTGACAACCATTCAGTTAGATGGCTCCGTTTTGGTTTTAGGAGCAGATATTTCTCTGTACAGCCTATGGTCCCATTCACTCGGGAATATCCCAACGCAGCTCCTAGAAGAAACGTGTATCTGAATCGCTGAATCTCAGCATAGATTCAACGCTATTAGGTGAACGAACGCACAGCAGAGCAGTTTCAAGGAATCGTTTCTCCTGAGTTTTAGACGAAGTTTACTGCGGTTTAGTACACATGCCGGCATTGGGCTGGAAATACCGGTTTTGGGATTCTGCACAGAAAGGGTTTGCAAACCGCTGAATCCACACGTGAGTTTAACTCTGTCAGTTGAATGCACACATTGACAACCATTCAGTTAGATAGCTCCGTTTTGTTTTCAGAAGCAGATATTTCTCTGTACAGCCAATGGTCCCATTCACTCGAGAATATCCCAACACAGCTCCTAGAAGAAACGTGTTTCTGACTCGCTGAATCTCAACATAGATTCAACTCACTTAGGTGAACGAGCGCACAGCAGAGCAGTTTCAAGGAAACGTTTCTCCTGAGTTCTAGACGAAGTTTACTGCTGTTTGGTACGTATGCCGGCATTGGGCTGGAAATACCGGTTTTGGGATTCTGCACAGAAAGGGTTTGCCAACCGCTGAATCCACACGTGAGTTTAACTCTGTCAGTTGAATGCACACATTGACAACCATTCAGTTAGATAGCTCCGTTTTGGTTTTAGAAGCAGATATTTCTCTGTACAGCCTATGGTCCCATTCACTCGGGAATATCCCAACGCAGCTCCTAGAAGAAACGTGTTTCTGAATCGCTGAATCTCAAAATAGATTCACCTCTCTTAGGTGAACGAACGCACAGAAGAGCAGTTTCAAGCAAACCTTTCTCCTGAGTTTTAGACGAAGTTTACTGCTGTTTAGTACGTATGCCGGCATTGGGCTGGAAATACCGGTTTTGGGATTCTGCACAGAAAGTGTTTGCCAACCGCTGAATCCACACGTGAGTTTTACTCTGTCAGTTGAATGCACACATTGACAAACATTCAGTTAGATAGCTCGGTTTTGGTTTTAGGAGCAGATATTTCTCTGTACATCCTATGGTCCCATTCACTCGGGAATATCCCAACGCAGCTCCTAGAAGAAAGTGTTTCTGACTCTCTGAATCTCAACATAGATTCAACTCTCTTAGGTGAACGAACGCACAGCAGAGCAGTTTCAAGGAAACGTTTCTCCTGAGTTTTAGACGAAGTTTCCTGCTGTTTAGTACGTATGCCGGCATTGGGCTGGAAATACCGGTTTTGGGATTCTGCACAGAAAGGGTTTGCAAACCACTGAATCCACACGTGAGTTTAACTCTGTCAGTTGAATGCACACATTGACAACCATTCAGTTAGGTAGCTCCGTTTTGGTTTTAGAAGCAGATATTTCTCGGTACAACCTATGGTCCCATTCACTCGGGAACATCCCAACGCAGCTCCTAGAAGAAACGTGTTTCTGAATCGCTGAATCTCAAAATAGATTCAACTCTCTTAGGTGAACGAACGCACAGCAGAGCAGTTTCAAGGAAACGTTTCTCCTGAGTTTTAGACGAAGTTTACTGCTGTTTGGTACGCATGCCGGCATTGGGCTGGAAATACCGGTTTTGGGATTCTGCACAGAAAGGGTTTTCCAACCGCTGAATCCACACGTGAGTTTAACTCTGTCAGTTGAATGCACACATTGGCAACCATTCAGTTAGATAGCTCCGTTTTGGTTTTAGAAGCAGATATTTCTCTGTACAGCCTATGGTCCCATTCACTCGGGAATATCCCAACGCAGCTCCTAGAAGAAACGTGTTTCTGACTCGCTGAATCTCAACAAACATTCAACTCTCTTAGGTGAACGAAAGCACAGCAGAGGAGTTTCAAACAAACGTTTCTCCTGAGTTTTAGACGAAGTTTACTGCTTTTTAGTACGTATGCCGGCATTGGGTTGGAAATACCGGTTTTGGGATTCTGCACAGAAATGGTTTGCAAACCGCTGAATCCAAACGTGATTTTAACTCTGTCAGTTGAATGCACACATTGACAACCATTCAGTTAGATAGCTCCGTTTTGGTTTTAGGAGCAGATATTTGTCTGTACAGCCTTTGGTCCCATTCAGTCGGGAGTATCCCAACGCAGCTCCTAGAAGAAACGTGTTTCTGACTCACTGAATCTCAACATAGATTCAACTATCTTACGTGAACGAACACATAGCAGAGCAGTTTCAAGGAAACGTTTCTCCTGAGTTTCAGATGAAGTCATACTGCTCTTTCGTACATATGCCGGAATTGGGCTGGAAATACCGGTTTCGGGATTCTGTACAGAAAGGGTTTGCAAACCACTGAATCCACACGTGAGTTTAACTCTGTAAGTTGAATGCACACATTGACAACCATTCAGCTAGACAGCTCCGTTTTGGTTTTATAAGCAGATATTTCTCTGTACAGCCTATGGTCCCTTTCACTCGGGAATATCCCAACGCAGCTCCTAGAAGAAACGTGTTTCTGACTCGGTGAATATCAACATAGATTCAACTCTCTTAGGTGAACGAACGCACAGCAGAGCAGTTTCACGCAATCGTTTCTCCTGAGTCTTAGACGAAGTTTCCTGCTGTTTAGTACGTATACCGGCATTGCGCTGGAAATACCGGTTTTGGGATTCTGCACAGAAAGAGTTTGCAAACCGCTGAATCCACACCTGAGTTTAACTCTGTCAGTTGAATGCACACATTGACAACCATTCAGTTAGATAGCTCCGTTTTGGTTTTAGAAGCAGATATTTCTCTGTACAGCCTATGGTCCCAGTCACTCGGGAATATCCCAACGCAGCTCCTAGAAGAAACGTGTTTCTGACCCGCTGAATCTCACATAGATTCAACTCTCTTAGGTGACCATACGCAGAGCAGAGCAGTTTCAAGGAAACGTTTATCCTGAGTTTTAGACGAAGTTTCCTGCTGTTTAGTACATACGCCGGCATTGGGCTGGATATAGCGGTTTTTGGATTGTGCACAAAAAGGGTTTGTAAACCGCTGAATCCACACATGAGTTTAACTCTGTCAGTTGAATGCACACATTGACAACCATTCAGGTAGAAAGCTCCGTTTTGGTTTTAGGACCAGATATTTCACTGTACAGCCTATGGTCCCATTAATTCGGGAATATCCCAACGCAGCTCCTAGAAGAAACGTGTTTCTGACTCGCTGAATCTCAACATAGATTCAACTCTCTTACGTGAACGAACGCACAGCAGAACAGTTTCAATGAAACGTTTCTCCTGAGTTTTAGACGAAGTTTACTGCGGTTTAGTACGTATGCCGCCATTGGGCTGGAAATACCGGTTTTGGGATTCTGCACAGAAAGGGTTTGCCAACCGCTGAATCCACACTTGCGTTTACCTCTGTCAGTTGAATGCACATATTGAAAACCATTCATTTAGATAGCTCCGTTTTGGTTTTAGAAGCAGATATTTCTCGGTACAGGCTATGGTCCTATTCACTCGGGAATATCCCAATGCAGCTCCTAGAAGAAACGTGTTTCTGACTCGCTGAATCGCAACGTAGATTCAACTCTCTTAGGTGAACGAACGCACAGCAGAGCAGTTTCAAGGAAACGTTTCTCCTGAGTTTTAGAGGAAGTTTACTGCGGTTTAGTACGCATGCCGGCATTGGGCTGGAAATACCGGTTTTGGGATTCTGCACAGAAAGGGTTTGCAAACCGCTGAATCCACACGTGAGTTTAACTCTGTCAGTTGAATGCACACATTGACAACCATTCAGTTAGATAGCTCCGTTTTGTTTTCAGAAGCAGATATTTCTCTGTACAGCCTATGGTCCCATTCACTCGAGAATATCCCAACGCAGCTCCTAGAAGAAACGTGTTTCTGATTCGCTGAATCTCAACATAGATTCAACTCTCTTAGGTGAACGAGCACACAGCAGAGGAGTTTCAAGGAAACGTTTCTCCTGAGTTTCAGACGAAGTTTCCTGCTGTTTAGTACGTATGCCGGCATTGGGCTGGAAATACCGGTTTTGGGATTCTGCACAGAAAGGGTTTGCCAACCGCTGAATCCACACGTGAGTTTAACTCTGTCAGTTGAATGCACACATTGACAACCATTCAGTTAGATAGCTCCGTTTTGGTTTTAGAAGCAGGTATTTCTCTGTACAGCCTATGGTCCCATTCACTCGGGAATATCAAAAACGCAGCTCCTAGAAGAAACGTGTTTCTGAATCGCTGAATCTCAACATAGATTCAACTCTATTAGGAGAACGAAGGCACAGCAGAGCAGTTTCAAGGAAACGTTTCTCCTGAGTTTTAGACGAAGTTTACTGCGGTTTAGTACGCATGCCGGCATTGGGCTGGAAATACCGGTTTTGGGATTCTGCACAGAAAGGGTTTGCCAACCGCTGAATCCACACGTGAGTTTAACTCTGTCAGTTGAATGCACACATTGGCAACCATTCAGTTAGATAGCTCCGTTTTGGTTTTAGAAGCAGATATTTCTCTGTACAGCCTATGGTCCCAGTCACTCGGGAATATCCCAACGCAGCTCCTAGAAGAAACGTGTTTCTGACCCGCTGAATCTCACATAGATTCAACTGTCTTAGGTGACCATACGCAGAGCAGAGCAGTTTCAAGGAAACGTTTATCCTGAGTTTTAGACGAAGTTTCCTGCTGTTTAGTACATACGCCGGCATTGGGCTGGATATAGCGGTTTTTGGATTGTGCACAAAAAGGGTTTGTAAACCGCTGAATCCACACATGAGTTTAACTCTGTCAGTTGAATGCACACATTGACAACCATTCAGGTAGAAAGCTCCGTTTTGGTTTTAGGACCAGATATTTCACTGTACAGCCTATGGTCCCATTAATTCGGGAATATCCCAACGCAGCTCCTAGAAGAAACGTGTTTCTGACTCGCTGAATCTCAACATAGATTCAACTCTCTTACGTGAACGAACGCACAGCAGAGCAGTTTCAATGAAACGTTTCTCCTGAGTTTTAGACGAAGTTTACTGCGGTTTAGTACGTATGCCGCCATTGGGCTGGAAATACCGGTTTTGGGATTCTGCACAGAAAGGGTTTGCCAACCGCTGAATCCACACTTGCGTTTACCTCTGTCAGTTGAATGCACATATTGAAAACCATTCATTTAGATAGCTCCGTTTTGGTTTTAGAAGCAGATATTTCTCGGTACAGGCTATGGTCCTATTCACTCGGGAATATCCCAATGCAGCTCCTAGAAGAAACGTGTTTCTGACTCGCTGAATCGCAACGTAGATTCAACTCTCTTAGGTGAACGAACGCACAGCAGAGCAGTTTCAAGGAAACGTTTCTCCTGAGTTTTAGAGGAAGTTTACTGCGGTTTAGTACGCATGCCGGCATTGGGCTGGAAATACCGGTTTTGGGATTCTGCACAGAAAGGGTTTGCAAACCGCTGAATCCACACGTGAGTTTAACTCTGTCAGTTGAATGCACACATTGACAACCATTCAGTTAGATAGCTCCGTTTTGTTTTCAGAAGCAGATATTTCTCTGTACAGCCTATGGTCCCATTCACTCGAGAATATCCCAACGCAGCTCCTAGAAGAAACGTGTTTCTGACTCGCTGAATCTCAACATAGATTCAACTCTCTTAGGTGAACGAGCACACAGCAGAGGAGTTTCAAGGAAACGTTTCTCCTGAGTTTCAGACGAAGTTTCCTGCTGTTTAGTACGTATGCCGGCATTGGGCTGGAAATACCGGTTTTGGGATTCTGCACAGAAAGGGTTTGCCAACCGCTGAATCCACACGTGAGTTTAACTCTGTCAGTTGAATGCACACATTGACAACCATTCAGTTAGATAGCTCCGTTTTGGTTTTAGAAGCAGGTATTTCTCTGTACAACCTATGGTCCCATTCACTCGGAAATATCCCAACACAGCTCCTAGAAGAAACGTGTTTCTGAATCGCTGAATCTCAACATAGATTCAACTCTATTAGGAGAACGAAGGCACAGCAGAGCAGTTTCAAGGAAACGTTTCTCCTGAGTTTTAGACGAAGTTTACTGCGGTTTAGTACGCATGCCGGCATTGGGCTGGAAATACCGGTTTTGGGATTCTGCACAGAAAGGGTTTGCCAACCGCTGAATCCACACGTGAGTTTAACTCTGTCAGTTGAATGCACACATTGGCAACCATTCAGTTAGATAGCTCCGTTTTGGTTTTAGAAGCAGATATTTCTCTGTACAGCCTATGGTCCCATTCACTCGGGAATATCCCAACGCAGCTCCTAGAAGAGACGTGTTTCTGACTCGCTGAATCTCAAAAAACATTCAAATCTCTTAGGTGAACGAACGCACAGCAGAGCAGTTTCAAGGAAACGTTTCTCCTGGGTTTTAGACGAAGTTTACTGCTGTTTAGTACGTATGCCGGCATTGGGCTGGAAATACCGGTTTTGGGATTCTGCACAGAAAGGGTTTGCCAACCGCCGAATCCACACGTGAGTTTACCTCTGTCAGTTGAATGCACACATTGACAAACATTCAGTTAGATAGCTCCGTTTTGGTTTTAGAAGCAGATATTTCTCTGTACAGCCTATGGTACCATTCACTCGGGAATATCACAAGGCATCTCCTAAAAGAAACGTGTTTCTGACTCGCTGAATCTCAACATAGATTCCACTCTCTTAGGTGAACGAACGCACACCAGAGGAGTTTCAAGCAAACCTTTCTCCTGAGTTTTAGACGAAGTTTACTGCTGTTTAGTACGTATGCCGGCATTTGGCTGGAAATACCGGTTTTGGGATTCTGCACAGAAAGTGTTTGCCAACCGCTGAATCCACACGTGAGTTTTACTCTGTCAGTTGAATGCACACATTGACAAACATTCAGTTAGATAGCTCGGTTTTGGTTTTAGGAGCAGATATTTCTCTGTACATCCTATGGTCCCATTCACTCGGGAATATCCCAACGCAGCTCCTAGAAGAAAGTGTTTCTGATTCTCTGAATCTCAACATAGATTCAACTCTCTTAGGTGAACGAACGCACAGCAGAGCAGTTTCAAGGAAACGTTTCTCCTGAGTTTTAGACGAAGTTTCCTGCTGTTTAGTACGTATGCCGGCATTGGGCTGGAAATACCGGTTTTGGGATTCTGCACAGAAAGGGTTTGCAAACCACTGAATCCACACGTGAGTTTAACTCTGTCAGTTGAATGCACACATTGACAACCATTCAGTTAGGTAGCTCCGTTTTGGTTTTAGAAGTAGATATTTCTCGTTACAGCCTATGGTCCCATTCACTCGGGAACATGCCAACGCAGCTCCTAGAAGAAACGTGTTTCTGACTCGCTGAATCTCAACATAGATTCAACTCTCTTAGGTGAACGAACGCACAGCAGAGCAGTTTCAAGGAAACGTCTCTCCTGAGTTTTAGACGAAGTTTCCTGCTGTTTAGTACGTATGCCGGAATTGGGTTGGAAATACAGGTTTTGGAATTCTGCAGAGAAAGTGTTTGCAAACCGCCGAATCCACACGTGAGTTTAACTCTGTCAGTTGAATGCACACATTGACAACCATTCAGTTAGATGGCTCCGTTTTGGTTTTAGGAGCAGATATTTCTCTGTACAGCCTATGGTCCCATTCACTCGGGAATATCCCAACGCAGCTCCTAGAAGAAACGTGTATCTGAATCGCTGAATCTCAACATAGATTCAACTCTATTAGGTGAACGAACGCACAGCAGAGCAGTTTCAAGGAAATGTTTCTCCTGAGTTTTAGACGAAGTTTCCTGCTGTTTAGTACGTATGCCGGCATTGGGCTGGAAATACCGGTTTTGGGATTCTGCACAGAAAGGGTTTGCCAACCGCTGAATCCACACGTGACTTTAACTCTTTCAGTTGAATGCACACATTGACAACCATTCAGTTAGATAGCTCCGTTTTGGTTTTAGAAGCAGATATTTCTCTGTACAGCCTATGGTACCATTCACTCGGGAATATCCCAAGGCATCTCCTAGAAGAAACGTGTTTCTGACTCGCTGAATCTCAACATAGATTCAACTCTCTTAGGTGAACGAACGCACACCAGAGCAGTTTCAAGGAAACATGCCTCCTGAGTTTTAGACGAAGTTTCCTGCTGTTTAGTATGTATGCCGGCATTGGGCTGGAAATACCGGTTTTGCTATTCTGCACAGAAAGTGTTTGCCAACCGCTGAATCCACACGTGAGTTTTACTCTGTCAGTTGAATGCACACATTGACAAACATTCAGTTAGATAGCTCGGTTTTGGTTTTAAGAGCAGATATTTCTCTGTACATCCTTTGGTTCCATTCACTCGGGAATATCCCAACGCAGCTCCTAGAAGAAACGTGTTTCTGACTCGCTGAATCTCAACATAGATTCAACTCTCTTAGGTGAACGAGCGCACAGCAGAGCAGTTTCAAGGAAACGTTTCTCCTGAGTTTTAGAGGAAGATTCCTGCTGTTTAGTACGTATGCCGGCATTGGGCTGGATTACCGGTTTTGGGATTCTGCACAGAAAGGGTTTGCAAACCACTGAATCCACACTTGAGTTTAACTCTGTCAGTTGAATGCACACATTGACAACCATTCAGTTAGGTAGCTCCGTTTTGGTTTTAGAAGCAGATATTTCTCGGTACAACCTATGGTCCCATTCACTCGGGAACATCCCAACGCAGCTCTTAGAAGAAACGTGTTTCTGAATCGCTGAATCTCAACATAGATTCAACTCTCTTAGGTGAACGAACGCACAGCAGAGCAGTTTCAAGGAAACGTTTCTCCTGAGTTTTAGACAAGTTTACTGCTGTTTGGTACGTATGCCGGCATTGGGCTGGAAATACCGGTTTTGGGATTCTGCACAGAAAGGGTTTGCCAACCGCTGAATCCACACGTGAGTTTAACTCTGTCAGTTGAATGCACACATTGACAACCATTCAGTTAGATAGCTCCGTTTTGGTTTTAGAAGCAGATATTTCTCTGTACAGCCTATGGTCCCATTCACTCGGGAATATCCCAACGCAGCTCCTAGAAGAAACGTGTTTCTGAATCGCTGAATCTCAAAATAGATTCACCTCTCTTAGGTGAACGAACGCACAGAAGAGCAGTTTCAAGGAAACGTTTCTCCTGAGTTTTAGACGAAGTTTCCTGCTGTTTAGTACGTATGCCGGAATTGGGTTGGAAATACAGGTTTTGGAATTCTGCAGAGAAAGGGTTTGCAAACCGCCGAATTCACACGTGAGTTTAACTCTGTCAGTTGAAGGCACACCTTGACAACCATTCAGTTAGATGGCTCCGTTTTGGTTTTAGGAGCAGATATTTCTCTGTACAGCCTATGGTCCCATTCACTCGGGAATATCCCAGCGCAGCTCCTAGAAGAATCGTGTATCTGAATCGCTGAATCTCAACATAGATTCAACTCTATTAGGTGAAGGAACGCACAGCAGAGCAGTTTCAAGGAAACGTTTCTCCTGAGTTTTAGACGAAGTTTACTGCGGTTTAGTACGCATGCCGGCATTGGGCTGGAAATACCGGTTTTGGGATTCTGCACAGAAAGTGTTTGCAAACCGCTGAATCCACACGTGAGTTTAACTCTGTCAGTTGAATGCACACATTGACAACCATTCAGTTAGATAGCTCCGTTTTGGTTTTAGAAGCAGATATTTCTCTGTACAGCCTATGGTCCCATTCACTCGGGAATATCCCAACGCAGCTCCTAGGAGAAACGTGTTTCTGACTCGCTGAATCTCAACATAGATTCAACTCTCTTAGGTGAACGAACGCACAGCAGAGCAGTTTCAAGGAAACGTTTCTCCTGGGTTTCAGACGAAGTTTCCTGCTGTTTAGTACGTATGCCGGCATTGGGCTGGAAATACCGGTTTTGGGATTCTGCACAGAAAGGGTTTTCCAACCGCTGAATCCACACGTGAGTTTAACTCTGTCAGTTGAATGCACACATTGACAACCATTCAGTTAGATAGCTCCGTTTTGGTTTTACAAGCAGGTATTTCTCTGTACAGCCTATGGTCCCATTCACTCGGGAATATCCCAACGCAGCTCCTAGAAGAAACGTGTTTCTGAATCGCTGAATCTCAACATAGATTCAACTTTATTAGGTGAACGAACGCACAGCAGAGCAGTTTCAAGGAAACGTTTCTCCTGAGTTTTAGACGAAGTTTACTGCGGTTTAGTACGCATGCCGGCATTGGGCTGGAAATACCGGTTTTGGGATTCTGCACAGAAAGGGTTTTCCAACCGCTGAATCCACACGTGAGTTTAACTCTGTCAGTTGAATGCACACATTGGCAACCATTCAGTTAGATAGCTCCGTTTTGGTTTTAGAAGCAGATATTTCTCTGTACAGCCTATGGTCCCATTCACTCGGGAATATCCCAACGCAGCTCCTAGAAGAAACGTGTTTCTGACTCGCTGAATCTCAACAAACATTCAACTCTCTTAGGTGAACGAACGCACAGCAGAGCAGTTTCAAGGAAACGTTTCTCCTGGGTTTTAGACGAAGTTTACTGCTGTTTAGTACGTATGCCGGCATTGGGCTGGAAATACCGGTTTTGGGATTCTGCACAGAAAGGGTTTGCAAACCGCTGAATCCACGCGTGAGTTTAACTCTGTCAGTTGAATGCACACATTGACAACCATTCAGTTAGGTAGCTCCGTTTTGGTTTTAGAAGCAGATATTTCTCGGTACAGCCTATGGTGCCATTCACTCGGGAACATCCCAACGCAGCTCCTAGAAGAAACGTGTTTCTGACTCGCTGAATCTCAACATAGATTCAACTCTCTTAGGTGAACGAACGCACAGAAGAGCAGTTTCAAGCAAACCTTTCTCCTGAGTTTTAGACGAAGTTTACTGCTGTTTAGTACGTATGCCGGCATTGGGCTGGAAATACCGGTTTTGGGATTCTGCACAGAAAGTGTTTGCCAACCGCTGAATCCACACGTGAGTTTTACTCTGTCAGTTGAATGCACACATTGACAAACATTCAGTTAGATAGCTCGGTTTTGGTTTTAGGAGCAGATATTTCTCTGTACATCCTATGGTCCCATTCACTCGGGAATATCCCAACGCAGCTCCTAGAAGAAAGTGTTTCTGACTCTCTGAATCTCAACATAGATTCAACTCTCTTAGGTGAACGAACGCACAGCAGAGCAGTTTCAAGGAAACGTTTCTCCTGAGTTTTAGACGAAGTTTCCTGCTGTTTAGTACGTATGCCGGAATTGGGTTGGAAATACAGGTTTTGGAATTCTGCAGAGAAAGGGTTTGCAAACCGCCGAATCCACACGTGAGTTAAACTCTGTCAGTTGAATGCACACATTGACAACCATTCAGTTAGATGGCTCCGTTTTGGTTTTAGGAGCAGATATTTCTCTGTACAGCCTATGGTCCCATTCACTCGGGAATATCCCAACGCAGCTCCTAGAAGAAACGTGTATCTGAATCGCTGAATCTCAGCATAGATTCAACGCTATTAGGTGAACGAACGCACAGCAGAGCAGTTTCAAGGAATCGTTTCTCCTGAGTTTTAGACGAAGTTTACTGCGGTTTAGTACACATGCCGGCATTGGGCTGGAAATACCGGTTTTGGGATTCTGCACAGAAAGGGTTTGCAAACCGCTGAATCCACACGTGAGTTTACCTCTGTCAGTTGAATGCACACATTGACAACCATTCAGTTAGATAGCTCCGTTTTGTTTTCAGAAGCAGATATTTCTCTGTACAGCCAATGGTCCCATTCACTCGAGAATATCCCAACACAGCTCCTAGAAGAAACGTGTTTCTGACTCGCTGAATCTCAACATAGATTCAACTCACTTAGGTGAACGAGCGCACAGCAGAGCAGTTTCAAGGAAACGTTTCTCCTGAGTTCTAGACGAAGTTTACTGCTGTTTGGTACGTATGCCGGCATTGGGCTGGAAATACCGGTTTTGGGATTCTGCACAGAAAGGGTTTGCCAACCGCTGAATCCACACGTGAGTTTAACTCTGTCAGTTGAATGCACACATTGACAACCATTCAGTTAGATAGCTCCGTTTTGGTTTTAGAAGCAGATATTTCTCTGTACAGCCTATGGTCCCATTCACTCGGGAATATCCCAACGCAGCTCCTAGAAGAAACGTGTTTCTGAATCGCTGAATCTCAAAATAGATTCACCTCTCTTAGGTGAACGAACGCACAGAAGAGCAGTTTCAAGCAAACCTTTCTCCTGAGTTTTAGACGAAGTTTACTGCTGTTTAGTACGTATGCCGGCATTGGGCTGGAAATACCGGTTTTGGGATTCTGCACAGAAAGTGTTTGCCAACCGCTGAATCCACACGTGAGTTTTACTCTGTCAGTTGAATGCACACATTGACAAACATTCAGTTAGATAGCTCGGTTTTGGTTTTAGGAGCAGATATTTCTCTGTACATCCTATGGTCCCATTCACTCGGGAATATCCCAACGCAGCTCCTAGAAGAAAGTGTTTCTGACTCTCTGAATCTCAACATAGATTCAACTCTCTTAGGTGAACGAACGCACAGCAGAGCAGTTTCAAGGAAACGTTTCTCCTGAGTTTTAGACGAAGTTTCCTGCTGTTTAGTACGTATGCCGGCATTGGGCTGGAAATACCGGTTTTGGGATTCTGCACAGAAAGGGTTTGCAAACCACTGAATCCACACGTGAGTTTAACTCTGTCAGTTGAATGCACACATTGACAACCATTCAGTTAGGTAGCTCCGTTTTGGTTTTAGAAGCAGATATTTCTCGGTACAACCTATGGTCCCATTCACTCGGGAACATCCCAACGCAGCTCCTAGAAGAAACGTGTTTCTGAATCGCTGAATCTCAAAATAGATTCAACTCTCTTAGGTGAACGAACGCACAGCAGAGCAGTTTCAAGGAAACGTTTCTCCTGAGTTTTAGACGAAGTTTACTGCTGTTTGGTACGCATGCCGGCATTGGGCTGGAAATACCGGTTTTGGGATTCTGCACAGAAAGGGTTTTCCAACCGCTGAATCCACACGTGAGTTTAACTCTGTCAGTTGAATGCACACATTGGCAACCATTCAGTTAGATAGCTCCGTTTTGGTTTTAGAAGCAGATATTTCTCTGTACAGCCTATGGTCCCATTCACTCGGGAATATCCCAATGCAGCTCCTAGAAGAAACGTGTTTCTGACTCGCTGAATCTCAACAAACATTCAACTCTCTTAGGTGAACGAACGCACAGCAGAGAAGTTTCAAGGAAACGTTTCTCCTGGGTTTTAGACGAAGTTTACTGCTGTTTAGTACGTATGCCGGCATTGGGCTGGAAATACCGGTTTTGGGATTCTGCACAGAAAGGGTTTGCAAACCGCTGAATCCACGCGTGCGTTTAACTCTGTCAGTTGAATGCACACATTGACAACCATTCAGTTAGGTAGCTCCGTTTTGGTTTTAGAAGCAGATATTTCTCGGTACAGCCTATGGTGCCATTCACTCGGGAACATCCCAACGCAGCTCCTAGAAGAAACGTGTTTCTGACTCGCTGAATCTCAACATAGATTCAACTCTCTTAGGTGAACGAACGCACAGAAGAGCAGTTTCAAGCAAACCTTTCTCCTGAGTTTTAGACGAAGTTTACTGCTGTTTAGTACGTATGCCGGCATTGGGCTGGAAATACCGGTTTTGGGATTCTGCACAGAAAGTGTTTGCCAACCGCTGAATCCACACGTGAGTTTTACTCTGTCAGTTGAATGCACACATTGACAAACATTCAGTTAGATAGCTCGGTTTTGGTTTTAGGAGCAGATATTTCTCTGTACATCCTATGGTCCCATTCACTCGGGAATATCCCAACGCAGCTCCTAGAAGAAAGTGTTTCTGACTCTCTGAATCTCAACATAGATTCAACTCTCTTAGGTGAACGAACGCACAGCAGAGCAGTTTCAAGGAAACGTTTCTCCTGAGTTTTAGACGAAGTTTCCTGCTGTTTAGTACGTATGCCGGAATTGGGTTGGAAATACAGGTTTTGGAATTCTGCAGAGAAAGGGTTTGCAAACCGCCGAATCCACACGTGAGTTTAACTCTGTCAGTTGAATGCACACATTGACAACCATTCAGTTAGATGGCTCCGTTTTGGTTTTAGGAGCAGATATTTCTCTGTACAGCCTATGGTCCCATTCACTCGGGAATATCCCAACGCAGCTCCTAGAAGAAACGTGTTTCTGAATCGCTGAATCTCAAAATAGATTCACCTCTCTTAGGTGAACGAACGCACGAAAGAGCAGTTTCAAGCAAACCTTTCTCCTGAGTTTTAGACGAAGTTTACTGCTGTTTAGTACGTATGCCGGCATTGGGCTGGAAATACCGGTTTTGGGATTCTGCACAGAAAGTGTTTGCCAACCGCTGAATCCACACGTGAGTTTTACTCTGTCAGTTGAATGCACACATTGACAAACATTCATTAGATAGCTCGGTTTTGGTTTTAGGAGCAGATATTTCTCTGTACAGCCTATGGTCCCATTCACTCGGGAATATCCCAGCGCAGCTCCTAGAAGAATCGTGTATCTGAATCGCTGAATCTCAACATAGATTCAACTCTATTAGGTGAAGGAACGCACAGCAGAGCAGTTTCAAGGAAACGTTTCTCCTGAGTTTTAGACGAAGTTTACTGCGGTTTAGTACGCATGCCGGCATTGGGCTGGAAATACCGGTTTTGGGATTCTGCACAGAAAGTGTTTGCAAACCGCTGAATCCACACGTGAGTTTAACTCTGTCAGTTGAATGCACACATTGACAACCATTCAGTTAGATAGCTCCGTTTTGGTTTTAGAAGCAGATATTTCTCTGTACAGCCTATGGTCCCATTCACTCGGGAATATCCCAACGCAGCTCCTAGGAGAAACGTGTTTCTGACTCGCTGAATCTCAACATAGATTCAACTCTCTTAGGTGAACGAACGCACAGCAGAGCAGTTTCAAGGAAACGTTTCTCCTGGGTTTCAGACGAAGTTTCCTGCTGTTTAGTACGTATGCCGGCATTGGGCTGGAAATACCGGTTTTGGGATTCTGCACAGAAAGGGTTTTCCAACCGCTGAATCCACACGTGAGTTTAACTCTGTCAGTTGAATGCACACATTGACAACCATTCAGTTAGATAGCTCCGTTTTGGTTTTACAAGCAGGTATTTCTCTGTACAGCCTATGGTCCCATTCACTCGGGAATATCCCAACGCAGCTCCTAGAAGAAACGTGTTTCTGAATCGCTGAATCTCAACATAGATTCAACTTTATTAGGTGAACGAACGCACAGCAGAGCAGTTTCAAGGAAACGTTTCTCCTGAGTTTTAGACGAAGTTTACTGCGGTTTAGTACGCATGCCGGCATTGGGCTGGAAATACCGGTTTTGGGATTCTGCACAGAAAGGGTTTTCCAACCGCTGAATCCACACGTGAGTTTAACTCTGTCAGTTGAATGCACACATTGGCAACCATTCAGTTAGATAGCTCCGTTTTGGTTTTAGAAGCAGATATTTCTCTGTACAGCCTATGGTCCCATTCACTCGGGAATATCCCAACGCAGCTCCTAGAAGAAACGTGTTTCTGACTCGCTGAATCTCAACAAACATTCAACTCTCTTAGGTGAACGAACGCACAGCAGAGCAGTTTCAAGGAAACGTCTCTCCTGGGTTTTAGACGAAGTTTACTGCTGTTTAGTACGTATGCCGGCATTGGGCTGGAAATACCGGTTTTGGGATTCTGCACAGAAAGGGTTTGCAAACCGCTGAATCCACGCGTGAGTTTAACTCTGTCAGTTGAATGCACACATTGACAACCATTCAGTTAGGTAGCTCCGTTTTGGTTTTAGAAGCAGATATTTCTCGGTACAGCCTATGGTGCCATTCACTCGGGAACATCCCAACGCAGCTCCTAGAAGAAACGTGTTTCTGACTCGCTGAATCTCAACATAGATTCAACTCTCTTAGGTGAACGAACGCACAGAAGAGCAGTTTCAAGCAAACCTTTCTCCTGAGTTTTAGACGAAGTTTACTGCTGTTTAGTACGTATGCCGGCATTGGGCTGGAAATACCGGTTTTGGGATTCTGCACAGAAAGTGTTTGCCAACCGCTGAATCCACACGTGAGTTTTACTCTGTCAGTTGAATGCACACATTGACAAACATTCAGTTAGATAGCTCGGTTTTGGTTTTAGGAGCAGATATTTCTCTGTACATCCTATGGTCCCATTCACTCGGGAATATCCCAACGCAGCTCCTAGAAGAAAGTGTTTCTGACTCTCTGAATCTCAACATAGATTCAACTCTCTTAGGTGAACGAACGCACAGCAGAGCAGTTTCAAGGAAACGTTTCTCCTGAGTTTTAGACGAAGTTTCCTGCTGTTTAGTACGTATGCCGGAATTGGGTTGGAAATACAGGTTTTGGAATTCTGCAGAGAAAGGGTTTGCAAACCGCCGAATCCACACGTGAGTTTAACTCTGTCAGTTGAATGCACACATTGACAACCATTCAGTTAGATGGCTCCGTTTTGGTTTTAGGAGCAGATATTTCTCTGTACAGCCTATGGTCCCATTCACTCGGGAATATCCCAACGCAGCTCCTAGAAGAAACGTGTATCTGAATCGCTGAATCTCAGCATAGATTCAACGCTATTAGGTGAACGAACGCACAGCAGAGCAGTTTCAAGGAATCGTTTCTCCTGAGTTTTAGACGAAGTTTACTGCGGTTTAGTACACATGCCGGCATTGGGCTGGAAATACCGGTTTTGGGATTCTGCACAGAAAGGGTTTGCAAACCGCTGAATCCACACGTGAGTTTAACTCTGTCAGTTGAATGCACACATTGACAACCATTCAGTTAGATAGCTCCGTTTTGTTTTCAGAAGCAGATATTTCTCTGTACAGCCAATGGTCCCATTCACTCGAGAATATCCCAACACAGCTCCTAGAAGAAACGTGTTTCTGACTCGCTGAATCTCAACATAGATTCAACTCACTTAGGTGAACGAGCGCACAGCAGAGCAGTTTCAAGGAAACGTTTCTCCTGAGTTCTAGACGAAGTTTACTGCTGTTTGGTACGTATGCCGGCATTGGGCTGGAAATACCGGTTTTGGGATTCTGCACAGAAAGGGTTTGCCAACCGCTGAATCCACACGTGAGTTTAACTCTGTCAGTTGAATGCACACATTGACAACCATTCAGTTAGATAGCTCCGTTTTGGTTTTAGAAGCAGATATTTCTCTGTACAGCCTATGGTCCCATTCACTCGGGAATATCCCAACGCAGCTCCTAGAAGAAACGTGTTTCTGAATCGCTGAATCTCAAAATAGATTCACCTCTCTTAGGTGAACGAACGCACAGAAGAGCAGTTTCAAGCAAACCTTTCTCCTGAGTTTTAGACGAAGTTTACTGCTGTTTAGTACGTATGCCGGCATTGGGCTGGAAATACCGGTTTTGGGATTCTGCACAGAAAGTGTTTGCCAACCGCTGAATCCACACGTGAGTTTTACTCTGTCAGTTGAATGCACACATTGACAAACATTCAGTTAGATAGCTCGGTTTTGGTTTTAGGAGCAGATATTTCTCTGTACATCCTATGGTCCCATTCACTCGGGAATATCCCAACGCAGCTCCTAGAAGAAAGTGTTTCTGACTCTCTGAATCTCAACATAGATTCAACTCTCTTAGGTGAACGAACGCACAGCAGAGCAGTTTCAAGGAAACGTTTCTCCTGAGTTTTAGACGAAGTTTCCTGCTGTTTAGTACGTATGCCGGCATTGGGCTGGAAATACCGGTTTTGGGATTCTGCACAGAAAGGGTTTGCAAACCACTGAATCCACACGTGAGTTTAACTCTGTCAGTTGAATGCACACATTGACAACCATTCAGTTAGGTAGCTCCGTTTTGGTTTTAGAAGCAGATATTTCTCGGTACAACCTATGGTCCCATTCACTCGGGAACATCCCAACGCAGCTCCTAGAAGAAACGTGTTTCTGAATCGCTGAATCTCAAAATAGATTCAACTCTCTTAGGTGAACGAACGCACAGCAGAGCAGTTTCAAGGAAACGTTTCTCCTGAGTTTTAGACGAAGTTTACTGCTGTTTGGTACGCATGCCGGCATTGGGCTGGAAATACCGGTTTTGGGATTCTGCACAGAAAGGGTTTTCCAACCGCTGAATCCACACGTGAGTTTAACTCTGTCAGTTGAATGCACACATTGGCAACCATTCAGTTAGATAGCTCCGTTTTGGTTTTAGAAGCAGATATTTCTCTGTACAGCCTATGGTCCCATTCACTCGGGAATATCCCAACGCAGCTCCTAGAAGAAACGTGTTTCTGACTCGCTGAATCTCAACAAACATTCAACTCTCTTAGGTGAACGAACGCACAGCAGAGCAGTTTCAAGGAAACGTCTCTCCTGGGTTTTAGACGAAGTTTACTGCTGTTTAGTACGTATGCCGGCATTGGGCTGGAAATACCGGTTTTGGGATTCTGCACAGAAAGGGTTTGCAAACCGCTGAATCCACGCGTGAGTTTAACTCTGTCAGTTGAATGCACACATTGACAACCATTCAGTTAGGTAGCTCCGTTTTGGTTTTAGAAGCAGATATTTCTCGGTACAGCCTATGGTGCCATTCACTCGGGAACATCCCAACGCAGCTCCTAGAAGAAACGTGTTTCTGACTCGCTGAATCTCAACATAGATTCAACTCTCTTAGGTGAACGAACGCACAGAAGAGCAGTTTCAAGCAAACCTTTCTCCTGAGTTTTAGACGAAGTTTACTGCTGTTTAGTACGTATGCCGGCATTGGGCTGGAAATACCGGTTTTGGGATTCTGCACAGAAAGTGTTTGCCAACCGCTGAATCCACACGTGAGTTTTACTCTGTCAGTTGAATGCACACATTGACAAACATTCAGTTAGATAGCTCGGTTTTGGTTTTAGGAGCAGATATTTCTCTGTACATCCTATGGTCCCATTCACTCGGGAATATCCCAACGCAGCTCCTAGAAGAAAGTGTTTCTGACTCTCTGAATCTCAACATAGATTCAACTCTCTTAGGTGAACGAACGCACAGCAGAGCAGTTTCAAGGAAACGTTTCTCCTGAGTTTTAGACGAAGTTTCCTGCTGTTTAGTACGTATGCCGGAATTGGGTTGGAAATACAGGTTTTGGAATTCTGCAGAGAAAGGGTTTGCAAACCGCCGAATCCACACGTGAGTTTAACTCTGTCAGTTGAATGCACACATTGACAACCATTCAGTTAGATGGCTCCGTTTTGGTTTTAGGAGCAGATATTTCTCTGTACAGCCTATGGTCCCATTCACTCGGGAATATCCCAACGCAGCTCCTAGAAGAAACGTGTATCTGAATCGCTGAATCTCAGCATAGATTCAACGCTATTAGGTGAACGAACGCACAGCAGAGCAGTTTCAAGGAATCGTTTCTCCTGAGTTTTAGACGAAGTTTACTGCGGTTTAGTACACATGCCGGCATTGGGCTGGAAATACCGGTTTTGGGATTCTGCACAGAAAGGGTTTGCAAACCGCTGAATCCACACGTGAGTTTAACTCTGTCAGTTGAATGCACACATTGACAACCATTCAGTTAGATAGCTCCGTTTTGTTTTCAGAAGCAGATATTTCTCTGTACAGCCAATGGTCCCATTCACTCGAGAATATCCCAACACAGCTCCTAGAAGAAACGTGTTTCTGACTCGCTGAATCTCAACATAGATTCAACTCACTTAGGTGAACGAGCGCACAGCAGAGCAGTTTCAAGGAAACGTTTCTCCTGAGTTCTAGACGAAGTTTACTGCTGTTTGGTACGTATGCCGGCATTGGGCTGGAAATACCGGTTTTGGGATTCTGCACAGAAAGGGTTTGCCAACCGCTGAATCCACACGTGAGTTTAACTCTGTCAGTTGAATGCACACATTGACAACCATTCAGTTAGATAGCTCCGTTTTGGTTTTAGAAGCAGATATTTCTCTGTACAGCCTATGGTCCCATTCACTCGGGAATATCCCAACGCAGCTCCTAGAAGAAACGTGTTTCTGAATCGCTGAATCTCAAAATAGATTCACCTCTCTTAGGTGAACGAACGCACGGAAGAGCAGTTTCAAGCAAACCTTTCTCCTGAGTTTTAGACGAAGTTTACTGCTGTTTAGTACGTATGCCGGCATTGGGCTGGAAATACCGGTTTTGGGATTCTGCACAGAAAGTGTTTGCCAACCGCTGAATCCACACGTGAGTTTTACTCTGTCAGTTGAATGCACACATTGACAAACATTCATTAGATAGCTCGGTTTTGGTTTTAGGAGCAGATATTTCTCTGTACATCCTATGGTCCCATTCACTCGGGAATATCCCAACGCAGCTCCTAGAAGAAAGTGTTTCTGACTCTCTGAATCTCAACATAGATTCAACTCTCTTAGGTGAACGAACGCACAGAAGAGCAGTTTCAAGGAAACGTTTCTCCTGAGTTTTAGACGAAGTTTCCTGCTGTTTAGTACGTATGCCGGCATTGGGCTGGAAATACCGGTTTTGGGATTCTGCACAGAAAGGGTTTGCAAACCACTGAATCCACACGTGAGTTTAACTCTGTCAGTTGAATGCACACATTGACAACCATTCAGTTAGGTAGCTCCGTTTTGGTTTTAGAAGCAGATATTTCTCGGTACAACCTATGGTCCCTTTCACTCGGGAACATCCCAACGCAGCTCCTAGAAGAAACGTGTTTCTGAATCGCTGAATCTCAAAATAGATTCAACTCTCTTAGGTGAACGAACGCACAGCAGAGCAGTTTCAAGGAAACGTTTCTCCTGAGTTTTAGACGAAGTTTACTGCTGTTTGGTACGCATGCCGGCATTGGGCTGGAAATACCGGTTTTGGGATTCTGCACAGAAAGGGTTTGCCAACCGCTGAATCCACACGTGAGTTTAACTCTGTCAGGTGAATGCACAGATTGACCACCACTCAGTTAGACAGCTCCGTTTTGGTTTTAGAAGCAGATATTTCTCTGTACAGCCTATGGTCCCATTCACTCGGGAATATCCCAACGCAGCTCCTAGAAGAAACGTGTTTCTGAATCGCTGAATCTCAAAATAGATTCACCTCTCTTAGGTGAACGAACGCACAGAAGAGCAGTTTCAAGGAAACGTTTCTCCTGAGTTTTAGACGAAGTTTCCTGCTGTTTAGTACGTATGCCGGAATTGGGTTGGAAATACAGGTTTTGGAATTCTGCAGAGAAAGGGTTTGCAAACCGCCGAATCCACACGTGAGTTTAACTCTGTCAGTTGAAGGCACACCTTGACAACCATTCAGTTAGATGGCTCCGTTTTGGTTTTAGGAGCAGATATTTCTCTGTACAGACTATGGTCCCATTCACTCGGGAATATCCCAACGCAGCTCCTAGAAGAAACGTGTATCTGAATCGCTGAATCTCAACATAGATTCAACTCTATTAGGTGAAGGAACGCACAGCAGAGCAGTTTCAAGGAAACGTTTCTCCTGAGTTTTAGACGAAGTTTACTGCGGTTTAGTACGCATGCCGGCATTGGGCTGGAAATACCGGTTTTGGGATTCTGCACAGAAAGGGTTTGCAAACCGCTAATTTCACACGTGAGTTTATCTCTGTCAGTTGAATGCACACATTGACAACCATTCAGTTAGATAGCTCCGTTTTGGTTTTAGAAGCAGATATTTCTCTGTACAGCCTATGGTCCCATTCAATCGGGAATATCCCAACGCAGCTCCTAGGAGAAACGTGTTTCTGACTCGCTGAATGTCAACATAGATTCAACTCTCTTAGGTGAACGAACGCACAGCAGAGCAGTTTCAAGGAAACGTTTCTCCTGGGTTTTAGACGAGGTTTACTGCTGTTTAGTACGTATGCCGGCATTGGGCTGGAAATACCGGTTTTGGGATTCTGCACAGAAAGGGTTTGCCAACCGCAGAATCCACACGTGAGTTTAACTCTGTCAGTTGAATTCACACATTGACAACCATTCAGTTAGATAGCTCCGTTTTGGTTTTAGAAGCAGATATTTCTCTGTACAGCCTATGGTACCGTTCACTCGGGAATATCCCAAGGCATCTCCTAGAAGAAACGTGTTTCTGACTCGCTGAATCTCAACATAGATTCAACTCTCTTAGGTGAACGAACGCACACCAGAGCAGTTTCAAGGAAACATTCCTCCTGAGTTTTAGACGAAGTTTCCTGCTGTTTACTACATATGCCGGCATTGGGCTGGAAATACCGGTTTTGGGATTCTGCACAGAAAGGGTTTGCAAACCGCTGAATCCACACGTGAGTTTAACTCTGTCAGTTGAATGCACACATTGACAACCATTCAGTTAAGTAGCTCCGTTTTGGTTTTAGAAGCTGTTATTTCTCGGTACAGCCTATGGTCCCATTCACTCGGGAACATCCCAACGCAGCTCCTAGAAGAAACGTGTTTCTGACTCGCTGAATCTCAACATAGATTCAACTCTCTTACGTGAACGAACGCACAGAAGAGCAGTTTCAAGGAAACGTTTCTCCTGAGTTTTAGACGAAGTTTCCTGCTGTTTAGGACGTATGCCGGCATTGGGTTGGAAATACCGGTTTTGGGATTCTGCACAGAAAGGGTTTGCAAACCGCGGAATCCACACGTGAGTTTAACTCTGTCAGTTGAATGCACACATTGACAACCATTCAGTTAGGTAGCTCCGTTTTGGTTTTAGAAGCAGAGATTTCTCTGTACAGCCTTTGGTCCCATTCACTCGGGAACATCCCAACGCAGATCCTAGAAGAAACGTGTTTCTGACTCGCTGAATCTCAACATAGATTCAACTCTCTTAGGTGAACTAACGCACACCAGAGCAGTTTCAAGGAAACGTTTCTCCTGGGTTTTAGACGAAGTTTACTGCGGTTTAGTACGCATGCCGGCATTGGGCTGGAAATACCGGTTTTGGGATTCTGCACAGAAAGGGTTTGCAAACCGCTGAATCCACACGTGAGTTTAACTCTGTCAGTTGAATGCACACATTGACAACCATTCAGTTAGATAGCTCCGTTTTGGTTTTAGAAGCAGATATTTCTCTGTACAGCCTATGGTCCCATTCACTCGGGAATATCCCAACGCAGCTCCTAGAAGAAACGTGTTTCTGACTCGCTGAATCTCAACATAGATTCAACTATCTTACGTGAACGAACACATAGCAGAGCAGTTTCAAGGAAACGTTTTTCCTGAGTTTCAGATGAAGTCATACTGCTGTTTCGTACATATGCCGGCATTGGGCTGGAAATACCGGTTTCGGGATTCTGTACAGAAAGGGTTTGCAAACCACTGAATCCACACGTGAGTTTAACTCTGTAAGTTGAATGCACACATTGACAACCATTCAGTTAGACAGCTCCGTTTTGGTTTTAGAAGCAGATATTTCTCTGTACAGCCTATGGTCCCATTCACTCGGGAATATCCCAACGCAGCTCCCAGAAGAAACGTGTTTCTGACTCGCTGAATCTCAACATAGATTCAACTCTCTTAGGTGAACGATCGCACAGCAGAGAAGTTTCAAGCAAACGTTTCTCCTGAGTTTTAGACGAAGTTTCCTGCTGTTTAGTACGTATGCCGGCATTGGGCAGGAAATACCAGTTTTGGGATTCTGCACAGAAAGGGTTTGCAAACCGCCGAATCGACACGTGAGTTTAACTCTGTCAGTTGAATGCACACATTGACAAACATTCAGTTAGATAGCTCCGTTTTGGTTTTAGAAGCAGATATTTCTCTGTACAGCCTATGGTCCCATTCACTCGGGAATATCCCAACGCAGCTCCTAGAAGAAACGTGTTTCTGACTCGCTGAATCTCAACAGAGATTCAACTCTCTTAGGTGAACGAACGCACAGCAGAGCAGTTTCAAGGAAACGTTTCTCCTGAGTTTTAGACAATGTTTACTGCGGTTTAGTACGTATGCCGGCATTGGGCTGGAAATACCGGTTTTGGGATTCTGCACAGAAAGGGTTTGCCAACCGCTGAATCCACACGTGAGTTTAACTCTGTCAGTTGAATGCACCTATTGACAACCATTCATTTAGATAGCTCTGCTTTGGTTTGAGAAGCCGATATTTCTCGGTACAGGCTATGGTCCCATTCACTCGGGAATAATCCCTATGCAGCTCCTAAAGGAAACGTGTTTCTGATTCGCTGAATCTCAATATAGATTCAACTCTCTTAGGTGAACGAACGCACAGCAGAGGAGTTTCAAGGAAACGGTTCTCCTGAGTTTTAGAGGAAGTTTACTGCTGTTTGGTACGTATGACGGCATTCGGCTGGAAATACCGGTTTTGGGATTCTGCACAGAAAGGGTTTGGCAACCGCTGAATCCACAGGTGAGTTTAACTCTGTCAGTTGAATTCACATATTGACAACCATTCAGTTAGATAGTTCCGTTTTGGTTTTCGTAGCAGATATTTCTCTGTACAGCCTATGGTCCCATTCACTCGGGAATATCCCAACGCAGCTCCTAGAAGAAACGTGTTTCTGACTCTCTGAATCTCAACATAGATTCAACTCTCTTAGGTGAACGAACGCACAGCAGAGCAGTTTCAAGCAAACGTTCCTCCTGAGTTTTAGACGAAGTTTCCTGCTGTTTAGTACCTATACAGGCATTGGGCTGGAAATACCGGTTTTGGGATTCCGCACAGAAAGAGTTTGCAAACCGCTGAATTCACACGTGAGTTTAACTCTGTCAGTTGAATGCACACATTGACAACCCTTCAGTTAGATAGCTCCGATTTGGTTTTAGAGGCAGATATTTCTCTGTACAGCGTATGGTCCCATTCACTCGGGAATATCCCAACACAGCTCCTAGAAGAAACGTGTTTCTGTATCGCTGAATCTCAACATAGATTCAACTCTCTTAGGTGAACGAACGCACAGCAGAGCAGTTTCAAGGAAACGTTTCTCCTGAGTTTTAGACGAAGTTTACTGCGGTTTAGTACGCATGCCGGCATTGGGCTGGAAATACCGGTTTTGGGATTCTGCACAGAAAGGGTTTGCAAACCGCTGAATCCACACGTGGGTTTAACTCTGTCAGTTGAACGCACACATTGACAACCATTCAGTTAGATAGCTCCGTTTTGGTTTTAGAAGCAGATATTTCTCTGTACAGCCTATGGTCCCATTCTCTCGGGAATATCCCAACGCAGCTCCTAGAAGAAACGTGTTTCTGACTCGCTGAATCTCAACATAGATTCAACTCTCTTACGTGAACGAACGCGCAGCAGAGCAGTTTCAAAGAAACGTTTCTCTTGAGTTTCAGACGAAGTTTACTGCGGTTTAGTACGTATGCCGGCATTGGGCTGGAAATACCGGATTTGGGATTCTGCACAGAAAGGGTTTGCAAACCGCTGAATCCACACTTGCGTTTAACTCTGTCAATTGAATGCACATATTGACAACCATTCATTTAGATAGCTCCGTTTTGGTTTTAGAAGCAGATATTTCTCGGTACAGGCTATGGTTCCATTCACTCGGGAACATCCCAACGCAGCTCCTAGAAGAAACGTGTTTCTGAATCGCTGAATCTCAACATAGATTCAACTCTCTTAGGTGAACGAACGCACAGCAGAGCAGTTTCAAGGAAACTTTTCTCCTGAGTTTTAGAGGAAGTTTACTGCTGTTTGGCACGTATGCCGGCATTGGGCTGGAAATACCGGTTTTGGGATTCTGCACAGAAAGTGTTTGCAAACCGCTGAATCCACACGTGAGTTTAACTGTCAGTTGAATGCACACATTGACAACCATTCAGTTAGATAGCTCCGTTTTGGTTTTAGAAGCAGATATTTCTCTGTACAGCCTATGGTCCCATTCACTCGGGAATATCCCAACGCAGCTCCTAGAAGAAACGTGTTTCTGACTCGCTGAATCTCAACAAACATTCAACTCTCTTAGGTGAACGAACGCACAGCAGAGCAGTTTCAAGGAAACGTTTCTCCTGGGTTTTAGACGAAGTTTACTGCTGTTTAGTACGTATGCCGGCATTGGGCTGGAAATACCGGTTTTGGGATTCTGCACAGAAAGGGTTTGCAAACCGCTGAATCCACGCGTGAGTTTAACTCTGTCAGTTGAATGCACACATTGACAACCATTCAGTTAGGTAGCTCCGTTTTGGTTTTAGAAGCAGATATTTCTCGGTACAGCCTATGGTGCCATTCACTCGGGAACATCCCAACGCAGCTCCTAGAAGAAACGTGTTTCTGACTCGCTGAATCTCAACATAGATTCAACTCTCTTAGGTGAACGAACGCACAGAAGAGCAGTTTCAAGCAAACCTTTCTCCTGAGTTTTAGACGAAGTTTACTGCTGTTTAGTACGTATGCCGGCATTGGGCTGGAAATACCGGTTTTGGGATTCTGCACAGAAAGTGTTTGCCAACCGCTGAATCCACACGTGAGTTTTACTCTGTCAGTTGAATGCACACATTGACAAACATTCAGTTAGATAGCTCGGTTTTGGTTTTAGGAGCAGATATTTCTCTGTACATCCTATGGTCCCATTCACTCGGGAATATCCCAACGCAGCTCCTAGAAGAAAGTGTTTCTGACTCTCTGAATCTCAACATAGATTCAACTCTCTTAGGTGAACGAACGCACAGCAGAGCAGTTTCAAGGAAACGTTTCTCCTGAGTTTTAGACGAAGTTTCCTGCTGTTTAGTACGTATGCCGGAATTGGGTTGGAAATACAGGTTTTGGAATTCTGCAGAGAAAGGGTTTGCAAACCGCCGAATCCACACGTGAGTTTAACTCTGTCAGTTGAATGCACACATTGACAACCATTCAGTTAGATGGCTCCGTTTTGGTTTTAGGAGCAGATATTTCTCTGTACAGCCTATGGTCCCATTCACTCGGGAATATCCCAACGCAGCTCCTAGAAGAAACGTGTATCTGAATCGCTGAATCTCAGCATAGATTCAACGCTATTAGGTGAACGAACGCACAGCAGAGCAGTTTCAAGGAATCGTTTCTCCTGAGTTTTAGACGAAGTTTACTGCGGTTTAGTACACATGCCGGCATTGGGCTGGAAATACCGGTTTTGGGATTCTGCACAGAAAGGGTTTGCAAACCGCTGAATCCACACGTGAGTTTAACTCTGTCAGTTGAATGCACACATTGACAACCATTCAGTTAGATAGCTCCGTTTTGTTTTCAGAAGCAGATATTTCTCTGTACAGCCAATGGTCCCATTCACTCGAGAATATCCCAACACAGCTCCTAGAAGAAACGTGTTTCTGACTCGCTGAATCTCAACATAGATTCAACTCACTTAGGTGAACGAGCGCACAGCAGAGCAGTTTCAAGGAAACGTTTCTCCTGAGTTCTAGACGAAGTTTACTGCTGTTTGGTACGTATGCCGGCATTGGGCTGGAAATACCGGTTTTGGGATTCTGCACAGAAAGGGTTTGCCAACCGCTGAATCCACACGTGAGTTTAACTCTGTCAGTTGAATGCACACATTGACAACCATTCAGTTAGATAGCTCCGTTTTGGTTTTAGAAGCAGATATTTCTCTGTACAGCCTATGGTCCCATTCACTCGGGAATATCCCAACGCAGCTCCTAGAAGAAACGTGTTTCTGAATCGCTGAATCTCAAAATAGATTCACCTCTCTTAGGTGAACGAACGCACGGAAGAGCAGTTTCAAGCAAACCTTTCTCCTGAGTTTTAGACGAAGTTTACTGCTGTTTAGTACGTATGCCGGCATTGGGCTGGAAATACCGGTTTTGGGATTCTGCACAGAAAGTGTTTGCCAACCGCTGAATCCACACGTGAGTTTTACTCTGTCAGTTGAATGCACACATTGACAAACATTCATTAGATAGCTCGGTTTTGGTTTTAGGAGCAGATATTTCTCTGTACATCCTATGGTCCCATTCACTCGGGAATATCCCAACGCAGCTCCTAGAAGAAAGTGTTTCTGACTCTCTGAATCTCAACATAGATTCAACTCTCTTAGGTGAACGAACGCACAGAAGAGCAGTTTCAAGGAAACGTTTCTCCTGAGTTTTAGACGAAGTTTCCTGCTGTTTAGTACGTATGCCGGCATTGGGCTGGAAATACCGGTTTTGGGATTCTGCACAGAAAGGGTTTGCAAACCACTGAATCCACACGTGAGTTTAACTCTGTCAGTTGAATGCACACATTGACAACCATTCAGTTAGGTAGCTCCGTTTTGGTTTTAGAAGCAGATATTTCTCGGTACAACCTATGGTCCCATTCACTCGGGAACATCCCAACGCAGCTCCTAGAAGAAACGTGTTTCTGAATCGCTGAATCTCAAAATAGATTCAACTCTCTTAGGTGAACGAACGCACAGCAGAGCAGTTTCAAGGAAACGTTTCTCCTGAGTTTTAGACGAAGTTTACTGCTGTTTGGTACGCATGCCGGCATTGGGCTGGAAATACCGGTTTTGGGATTCTGCACAGAAAGGGTTTTCCAACCGCTGAATCCACACGTGAGTTTAACTCTGTCAGGTGAATGCACAGATTGACCACCACTCAGTTAGACAGCTCCGTTTTGGTTTTAGAAGCAGATATTTCTCTGTACAGCCTATGGTCCCATTCACTCGGGAATATCCCAACGCAGCTCCTAGAAGAAACGTGTTTCTGAATCGCTGAATCTCAAAATAGATTCACCTCTCTTAGGTGAACGAACGCACAGAAGAGCAGTTTCAAGGAAACGTTTCTCCTGAGTTTTAGACGAAGTTTCCTGCTGTTTAGTACGTATGCCGGAATTGGGTTGGAAATACAGGTTTTGGAATTCTGCAGAGAAAGGGTTTGCAAACCGCCGAATCCACACGTGAGTTTAACTCTGTCAGTTGAAGGCACACCTTGACAACCATTCAGTTAGATGGCTCCGTTTTGGTTTTAGGAGCAGATATTTCTCTGTACAGACTATGGTCCCATTCACTCGGGAATATCCCAACGCAGCTCCTAGAAGAAACGTGTATCTGAATCGCTGAATCTCAACATAGATTCAACTCTATTAGGTGAAGGAACGCACAGCAGAGCAGTTTCAAGGAAACGTTTCTCCTGAGTTTTAGACGAAGTTTACTGCGGTTTAGTACGCATGCCGGCATTGGGCTGGAAATACCGGTTTTGGGATTCTGCACAGAAAGGGTTTGCAAACCGCTGATTTCACACGTGAGTTTATCTCTGTCAGTTGAATGCACACATTGACAACCATTCAGTTAGATAGCTCCGTTTTGGTTTTAGAAGCAGATATTTCTCTGTACAGCCTATGGTCCCATTCAATCGGGAATATCCCAACGCAGCTCCTAGGAGAAACGTGTTTCTGACTCGCTGAATGTCAACATAGATTCAACTCTCTTAGGTGAACGAACGCACAGCAGAGCAGTTTCAAGGAAACGTTTCTCCTGGGTTTTAGACGAGGTTTACTGCTGTTTAGTACGTATGCCGGCATTGGGCTGGAAATACCGGTTTTGGGATTCTGCACAGAAAGGGTTTGCCAACCGCAGAATCCACACGTGAGTTTAACTCTGTCAGTTGAATTCACACATTGACAACCATTCAGTTAGATAGCTCCGTTTTGGTTTTAGAAGCAGAGATTTCTCTGTACAGCCTTTGGTCCCATTCACTCGGGAACATCCCAACGCAGATCCTAGAAGAAACGTGTTTCTGACTCGCTGAATCTCAACATAGATTCAACTCTCTTAGGTGAACTAACGCACACCAGAGCAGTTTCAAGGAAACGTTTCTCCTGGGTTTTAGACGAAGTTTACTGCGGTTTAGTACGCATGCCGGCATTGGGCTGGAAATACCGGTTTTGGGATTCTGCACAGAAAGGGTTTGCAAACCGCTGAATCCACACGTGAGTTTAACTCTGTCAGTTGAATGCACACATTGACAACCATTCAGTTAGATAGCTCCGTTTTGGTTTTAGAAGCAGATATTTCTCTGTACAGCCTATGGTCCCATTCACTCGGGAATATCCCAACGCAGCTCCTAGAAGAAACGTGTTTCTGACTCGCTGAATCTCAACATAGATTCAACTATCTTATGTGAACGAACACATAGCAGAGCAGTTTCAAGGAAACGTTTTTCCTGAGTTTCAGATGAAGTCATACTGCTGTTTCGTACATATGCCGGCATTGGGCTGGAAATACCGGTTTCGGGATTCTGTACAGAAAGGGTTTGCAAACCACTGAATCCACACGTGAGTTTAACTCTGTCAGTTGAATGCACACATTGACAACCATTCAGTTAGACAGCTCCGTTTTGGTTTTAGAAGCAGATATTTCTCTGTACAGCCTATGGTCCCATTCACTCGGGAATATCCCAACGCAGCTCCCAGAAGAAACGTGTTTCTGACTCGCTGAATCTCAACATAGATTCAACTCTCTTAGGTGAACGATCGCACAGCAGAGAAGTTTCAAGCAAACGTTTCTCCTGAGTTTTAGACGAAGTTTCCTGCTGTTTAGTACGTATGCCGGCATTGGGCAGGAAATACCAGTTTTGGGATTCTGCACAGAAAGGGTTTGCAAACCGCCGAATCGACACGTGAGTTTAACTCTGTCAGTTGAATGCACACATTGACAAACATTCAGTTAGATAGCTCCGTTTTGGTTTTAGAAGCAGATATTTCTCTGTACAGCCTATGGTCCCATTCACTCGGGAATATCCCAACGCAGCTCCTAGAAGAAACGTGTTTCTGACTCGCTGAATCTCAACATAGATTCAACTCTCTTAGGTGAATGAACGCACAGCAGAGCAGTTTCAAGGAAACGATCCTCCTGAGTTTTAGACGAAGTTACCTGCTGTTTAGTACGTATGCCGGCATTGGGTTGGAAATACCGGTTTTGGGATTCTGCACAGAAAGGGTTTGAAAACCGCTGAATCCACACGTGCGTTTAACTCTGTCAGTTGAATGCACATATTGACAACCATTCATTTAGATAGCTCCGTTTTGGTTTTAGAAGCAGATATTTCTCGGTACAGGCTATGGTTCCATTCACTCGGGAACATCCCAATGCAGCTCCTAGAAGAAACGTGTTTCTGACTCGCTGAATCTCAACAGAGATTCAACTCTCTTAGGTGAACGAACGCACAGCAGAGCAGTTTCAAGGAAACGTTTCTCCTGAGTTTTAGACAATGTTTACTGCGGTTTAGTACGTATGCCGGCATTGGGCTGGAAATACCGGTTTTGGGATTCTGCACAGAAAGGGTTTGCCAACCGCTGAATCCACACGTGAGTTTAACTCTGTCAGTTGAATGCACCTATTGACAACCATTCATTTAGATAGCTCTGCTTTGGTTTGAGAAGCCGATATTTCTCGGTACAGGCTATGGTCCCATTCACTCGGGAATAATCCCTATGCAGCTCCTAAAGGAAACGTGTTTCTGATTCGCTGAATCTCAATATAGATTCAACTCTCTTAGGTGAACGAACGCACAGCAGAGGAGTTTCAAGGAAACGGTTCTCCTGAGTTTTAGAGGAAGTTTACTGCTGTTTGGTACGTATGACGGCATTCGGCTGGAAATACCGGTTTTGGGATTCTGCACAGAAAGGGTTTGGCAACCGCTGAATCCACAGGTGAGTTTAACTCTGTCAGTTGAATTCACATATTGACAACCATTCAGTTAGATAGTTCCGTTTTGGTTTTCGTAGCAGATATTTCTCTGTACAGCCTATGGTCCCATTCACTCGGGAATATCCCAACGCAGCTCCTAGAAGAAACGTGTTTCTGACTCTCTGAATCTCAACATAGATTCAACTCTCTTAGGTGAACGAACGCACAGCAGAGCAGTTTCAAGCAAACGTTCCTCCTGAGTTTTAGACGAAGTTTCCTGCTGTTTAGTACCTATACAGGCATTGGGCTGGAAATACCGGTTTTGGGATTCCGCACAGAAAGAGTTTGCAAACCGCTGAATTCACACGTGAGTTTAACTCTGTCAGTTGAATGCACACATTGACAACCCTTCAGTTAGATAGCTCCGATTTGGTTTTAGAGGCAGATATTTCTCTGTACAGCGTATGGTCCCATTCACTCGGGAATATCCCAACACAGCTCCTAGAAGAAACGTGTTTCTGTATCGCTGAATCTCAACATAGATTCAACTCTATAAGGTGAACGAACGCACAGCAGAGCAGTTTCAAGGAAACGTTTCTCCTGAGTTTTAGACGAAGTTTACTGCGGTTTAGTACGCATGCCGGCATTGGGCTGGAAATACCGGTTTTGGGATTCTGCACAGAAAGGGTTTGCAAACCGCTGAATCCACACGTGGGTTTAACTCTGTCAGTTGAACGCACACATTGACAACCATTCAGTTAGATAGCTCCGTTTTGGTTTTAGAAGCAGATATTTCTCTGTACAGCCTATGGTCCCATTCTCTCGGGAATATCCCAACGCAGCTCCTAGAAGAAACGTGTTTCTGACTCGCTGAATCTCAACATAGATTCAACTCTCTTACGTGAACGAACGCGCAGCAGAGCAGTTTCAAAGAAACGTTTCTCTTGAGTTTCAGACGAAGTTTACTGCGGTTTAGTACGTATGCCGGCATTGGGCTGGAAATACCGGATTTGGGATTCTGCACAGAAAGGGTTTGCAAACCGCTGAATCCACACTTGCGTTTAACTCTGTCAATTGAATGCACATATTGACAACCATTCATTTAGATAGCTCCGTTTTGGTTTTAGAAGCAGATATTTCTCGGTACAGGCTATGGTTCCATTCACTCGGGAACATCCCAACGCAGCTCCTAGAAGAAACGTGTTTCTGAATCGCTGAATCTCAACATAGATTCATCTCTCTTAGGTGAACGAACGCACAGCAGAGCAGTTTCAAGGAAACGTTTCTCCTGAGTTTTAGAGGAAGTTTACTGCTGTTCGGCACGTATGCCGGCATTGGGCTGGAAATACCGGTTTTGGGATTCTGCACAGAAAGGGTTTGCAAACCGCTGAATCCACACGTGATTTTAACTCTGTCAGTTGAATGCACACATTGACAAACATTCAGTTAGATAGCTCCGTTTTGGTTTTAGAAGCAGATATTTCTCTGTACAGCCTATGGTCCCATTCACTCGGGAATATCCCAACGCAGCTCCTAGAAGAAACGTGTTTCTGACTCGCTGAATCTCAACATAGATTCAACTCTCTTAGGTGAATGAACGCACAGCAGAGCAGTTTCAAGGAAACGATCCTCCTGAGTTTTAGACGAAGTTACCTGCTGTTTAGTACGTATGCCGGCATTGGGTTGGAAATACCGGTTTTGGGATTCTGCACAGAAAGGGTTTGAAAACCGCTGAATCCACACGTGCGTTTAACTCTGTCAGTTGAATGCACATATTGACAACCATTCATTTAGATAGCTCCGTTTTGGTTTTAGAAGCAGATATTTCTCGGTACAGGCTATGGTTCCATTCACTCGGGAACATCCCAATGCAGCTCCTAGAAGAAACGTGTTTCTGACTCGCTGAATCTCAACAGAGATTCAACTCTCTTAGGTGAACGAACGCACAGCAGAGCAGTTTCAAGGAAACGTTTCTCCTGAGTTTTAGACAATGTTTACTGCGGTTTAGTACGTATGCCGGCATTGGGCTGGAAATACCGGTTTTGGGATTCTGCACAGAAAGGGTTTGCCAACCGCTGAATCCACACGTGAGTTTAACTCTGTCAGTTGAATGCACCTATTGACAACCATTCATTTAGATAGCTCTGCTTTGGTTTGAGAAGCCGATATTTCTCGGTACAGGCTATGGTCCCATTCACTCGGGAATAATCCCTATGCAGCTCCTAAAGGAAACGTGTTTCTGATTCGCTGAATCTCAATATAGATTCAACTCTCTTAGGTGAACGAACGCACAGCAGAGGAGTTTCAAGGAAACGGTTCTCCTGAGTTTTAGAGGAAGTTTACTGCTGTTTGGTACGTATGACGGCATTCGGCTGGAAATACCGGTTTTGGGATTCTGCACAGAAAGGGTTTGGCAACCGCTGAATCCACAGGTGAGTTTAACTCTGTCAGTTGAATTCACATATTGACAACCATTCAGTTAGATAGTTCCGTTTTGGTTTTCGTAGCAGATATTTCTCTGTACAGCCTATGGTCCCATTCACTCGGGAATATCCCAACGCAGCTCCTAGAAGAAACGTGTATCTGACTCTCTGAATCTCAACATAGATTCAACTCTCTTAGGTGAACGAACGCACAGCAGAGCAGTTTCAAGCAAACGTTCCTCCTGAGTTTTAGACGAAGTTTCCTGCTGTTTAGTACCTATACAGGCATTGGGCTGGAAATACCGGTTTTGGGATTCCGCACAGAAAGAGTTTGCAAACCGCTGAATTCACACGTGAGTTTAACTCTGTCAGTTGAATGCACACATTGACAACCCTTCAGTTAGATAGCTCCGATTTGGTTTTAGAGGCAGATATTTCTCTGTACAGCGTATGGTCCCATTCACTCGGGAATATCCCAACACAGCTCCTAGAAGAAACGTGTTTCTGTATCGCTGAATCTCAACATAGATTCAACTCTATAAGGTGAACGAACGCACAGCAGAGCAGTTTCAAGGAAACGTTTCTCCTGAGTTTTAGACGAAGTTTACTGCGGTTTAGTACGCATGCCGGCATTGGGCTGGAAATACCGGTTTTGGGATTCTGCACAGAAAGGGTTTGCAAACCGCTGAATCCACACGTGGGTTTAACTCTGTCAGTTGAACGCACACATTGACAACCATTCAGTTAGATAGCTCCGTTTTGGTTTTAGAAGCAGATATTTCTCTGTACAGCCTATGGTCCCATTCTCTCGGGAATATCCCAACGCAGCTCCTAGAAGAAACGTGTTTCTGACTCGCTGAATCTCAACATAGATTCAACTCTCTTACGTGAACGAACGCGCAGCAGAGCAGTTTCAAAGAAACGTTTCTCTTGAGTTTCAGACGAAGTTTACTGCGGTTTAGTACGTATGCCGGCATTGGGCTGGAAATACCGGATTTGGGATTCTGCACAGAAAGGGTTTGCAAACCGCTGAATCCACACTTGCGTTTAACTCTGTCAATTGAATGCACATATTGACAACCATTCATTTAGATAGCTCCGTTTTGGTTTTAGAAGCAGATATTTCTCGGTACAGGCTATGGTTCCATTCACTCGGGAACATCCCAACGCAGCTCCTAGAAGAAACGTGTTTCTGAATCGCTGAATCTCAACATAGATTCATCTCTCTTAGGTGAACGAACGCACAGCAGAGCAGTTTCAAGGAAACGTTTCTCCTGAGTTTTAGAGGAAGTTTACTGCTGTTCGGCACGTATGCCGGCATTGGGCTGGAAATACCGGTTTTGGGATTCTGCACAGAAAGGGTTTGCAAACCGCTGAATCCACACGTGATTTTAACTCTGTCAGTTGAATGCACACATTGACAACCATTCAGTTAGATAGCTCCGTTTTGGTTTTAGGAGCAGATATTTCTCTGTACTGCCTATGGTCCCATTCACTCGGGAATATCCCAACGCAGTTCCTAGAAGAAACGTGTTTCTGAATCGCTGAATCTCAACATAGATTCAACTCTATTAGGTGAAGGAACGCACAGCAGAGCAGTTTCAAGGAAACGTTTCTCCTGAGTTTTAGACGAAGTTTACTGCGGTTTAGTACGCATGCCGGCATTGGGCTGGAAATACCGGTTTTGGGATTCTGCACAGAAAGGGTTTGCAAACCGCTGAATCCACACGTGGGTTTAACTCTGTCAGTTGAATGCACACATTGACAACCATTCAGTTAGATAGCTCCGTTTTGGTTTTAGAAGCAGATATTTCTCTGTACAGCCTATGGTCCCATTCACTCGGGAATATCCCAACGCAGCTCCTAGAAGAAACGTGTTTCTGACTCGCTGAATCTCAACATAGATTCAACTCTCTTAGGTGAACGAACGCACAGCAGAGCAGTTTCAAGGAAACATTCCTCCTGAGTTTTAGACGAAGTTCCTGCTGTTTAGTACGTATGCCGGCATTGGGCTGGAAATACCGGTTTTGGGATTCTGCACAGAAAGTGTTGGCAAACCGCTGAATCCACACGTGAGTTTAACTCTGTCAGTTGAATGCACACATTGACAACCATTCAGTTAGATAGCTCCGTTTTGGTTTTAGGAGCAGATATTTCTCGGTACAGCCTATGGTCCCATTCACTCGGGAATATCCCAACGCAGCTCCTAGAAGAAACGTGTTTCTGAATCGCTGAATCTCAAAATAGATTCAACTCTATTAGGTGAACGAACGCCCAGCAGAGGAGTTTCAAGGAAACGTTTCTCCTGAGTTTTAGACGAAGTTTACAGCGGTTTAGTACGTATGCCGGCATTGGGTTGGAAATACAGGTTTTGGAATTCTGCAGAGAATGGGTTTGCAAACCGCTGAATACACACGTGAGTTTAACTCTGTCAGTTGAATGCACACATTGAGAACCATTCAGTTAGACAGCTCCGTTTTGGTTTTAGAAGCAGATATTTCTCTGTACAGCCTATGGTCCCATTCTCTCGGGAATATCCCAACGCAGCTCCTAGAAGAAACGTGTTTCTGACTCGCTGAATCTCAACATAGATTCAACTCTCTTACGTGAACGAACGCACAGCAGAGCAGTTTCAAAGAAACGTTTCTCTTGAGTTTCAGACGAAGTTTACTGCGGTTTAGTACGTATGCCGGCATTGGGCTGGAAATACCGGATTTGGGATTCTGCACAGAAAGGGTTTGCAAACCGCTGAATCCACACTTGCGTTTAACTCTGTCAATTGAATGCACATATTGACAACCATTCATTTAGATAGCTCCGTTTTGGTTTTAGAAGCAGATATTTCTCGGTACAGGCTATGGTTCCATTCACTCGGGAACATCCCAACGCAGCTCCTAGAAGAAACGTGTTTCTGAATCGCTGAATCTCAACATAGATTCAACTCTCTTAGGTGAACGAACGCACAGCAGAGCAGTTTCAAGGAAACTTTTCTCCTGAGTTTTAGAGGAAGTTTACTGCTGTTTGGCACGTATGCCGGCATTGGGCTGGAAATACCGGTTTTGGAATTCTGCACAGAAAGTGTTTGCAAACCGCTGAATCCACACGTGAGTTTAACTGTCAGTTGAATGCACACATTGACAACCATTCAGTTAGATAGCTCCGTTTTGGTTTTAGAAGCAGATATTTCTCTGTACAGCCTATGGTCCCATTCACTCGGGAATATCCCAACGCAGCTCCTAGAAGAAACGTGTTTCTGAATCGCTGAATCTCAACAAACATTCAACTCTCTTAGGTGAACGAACGCACAGCAGAGCAGTTTCAAGGAAACGTTTCTCCTGGGTTTTAGACGAAGTTTACTGCTGTTTAGTACGTATGCCGGCATTGGGCTGGAAATACCGGTTTTGGGATTCTGCACAGAAAGGGTTTGCAAACCGCTGAATCCACGCGTGAGTTTAACTCTGTCAGTTGAATGCACACATTGACAACCATTCAGTTAGGTAGCTCCGTTTTGGTTTTAGAAGCAGATATTTCTCGGTACAGCCTATGGTGCCATTCACTCGGGAACATCCCAACGCAGCTCCTAGAAGAAACGTGTTTCTGACTCGCTGAATCTCAACATAGATTCAACTCTCTTAGGTGAACGAACGCACAGAAGAGCAGTTTCAAGCAAACCTTTCTCCTGAGTTTTAGACGAAGTTTACTGCTGTTTAGTACGTATGCCGGCATTGGGCTGGAAATACCGGTTTTGGGATTCTGCACAGAAAGTGTTTGCCAACCGCTGAATCCACACGTGAGTTTTACTCTGTCAGTTGAATGCACACATTGACAAACATTCAGTTAGATAGCTCGGTTTTGGTTTTAGGAGCAGATATTTCTCTGTACATCCTATGGTCCCATTCACTCGGGAATATCCCAACGCAGCTCCTAGAAGAAAGTGTTTCTGACTCTCTGAATCTCAACATAGATTCAACTCTCTTAGGTGAACGAACGCACAGCAGAGCAGTTTCAAGGAAACGTTTCTCCTGAGTTTTAGACGAAGTTTCCTGCTGTTTAGTACGTATGCCGGAATTGGGTTGGAAATACAGGTTTTGGAATTCTGCAGAGAAAGGGTTTGCAAACCGCCGAATCCACACGTGAGTTTAACTCTGTCAGTTGAATGCACACATTGACAACCATTCAGTTAGATGGCTCCGTTTTGGTTTTAGGAGCAGATATTTCTCTGTACAGCCTATGGTCCCATTCACTCGGGAATATCCCAACGCAGCTCCTAGAAGAAACGTGTATCTGAATCGCTGAATCTCAGCATAGATTCAACGCTATTAGGTGAACGAACGCACAGCAGAGCAGTTTCAAGGAATCGTTTCTCCTGAGTTTTAGACGAAGTTTACTGCGGTTTAGTACACATGCCGGCATTGGGATGGAAATACCGGTTTTGGGATTCTGCACAGAAAGGGTTTGCAAACCGCTGAATCCACACGTGAGTTTAACTCTGTCAGTTGAATGCACACATTGACAACCATTCAGTTAGATAGCTCCGTTTTGTTTTCAGAAGCAGATATTTCTCTGTACAGCCAATGGTCCCATTCACTCGAGAATATCCCAACACAGCTCCTAGAAGAAACGTGTTTCTGACTCGCTGAATCTCAACATAGATTCAACTCACTTAGGTGAACGAGAGCACAGCAGAGCAGTTTCAAGGAAACGTTTCTCCTGAGTTCTAGACGAAGTTTACTGCTGTTTGGTACGTATGCCGGCATTGGGCTGGAAATACCGGTTTTGGGATTCTGCACAGAAAGGGTTTGCCAACCGCTGAATCCACACGTGAGTTTAACTCTGTCAGTTGAATGCACACATTGACAACCATTCAGTTAGATAGCTCCGTTTTGGTTTTAGAAGCAGATATTTCTCTGTACAGCCTATGGTCCCATTCACTCGGGAATATCCCAACGCAGCTCCTAGAAGAAACGTGTTTCTGAATCGCTGAATCTCAAAATAGATTCACCTCTCTTAGGTGAACGAACGCACGGAAGAGCATTTTCAAGCAAACCTTTCTCCTGAGTTTTAGACGAAGTTTACTGCTGTTTAGTACGTATGCCGGCATTGGGCTGGAAATACCGGTTTTGGGATTCTGCACAGAAAGTGTTTGCCAACCGCTGAATCCACACGTGAGTTTTACTCTGTCAGTTGAATGCACACATTGACAAACATTCATTAGATAGCTCGGTTTTGGTTTTAGGAGCAGATATTTCTCTGTACATCCTATGGTCCCATTCACTCGGGAATATCCCAACGCAGCTCCTAGAAGAAAGTGTTTCTGACTCTCTGAATCTCAACATAGATTCAACTCTCTTAGGTGAACGAACGCACAGAAGAGCAGTTTCAAGGAAACGTTTCTCCTGAGTTTTAGACGAAGTTTCCTGCTGTTTAGTACGTATGCCGGCATTGGGCTGGAAATACCGGTTTTGGGATTCTGCACAGAAAGGGTATGCAAACCACTGAATCCACACGTGAGTTTAACTCTGTCAGTTGAATGCACACATTGACAACCATTCAGTTAGGTAGCTCCGTTTTGGTTTTAGAAGCAGATATTTCTCGGTACAACCTATGGTCCCATTCACTCGGGAACATCCCAACGCAGCTCCTAGAAGAAACGTGTTTCTGAATCGCTGAATCTCAAAATAGATTCAACTCTCTTAGGTGAACGAACGCACAGCAGAGCAGTTTCAAGGAAACGTTTCTCCTGAGTTTTAGACGAAGTTTACTGCTGTTTGGTACGCATGCCGGCATTGGGCTGGAAATACCGGTTTTGGGATTCTGCACAGAAAGGGTTTGCCAACCGCTGAATCCACACGTGAGTTTAACTCTGTCAGGTGAATGCACAGATTGACCACCACTCAGTTAGACAGCTCCGTTTTGGTTTTAGAAGCAGATATTTCTCTGTACAGCCTATGGTCCCATTCACTCGGGAATATCCCAACGCAGCTCCTAGAAGAAACGTGTTTCTGAATCGCTGAATCTCAAAATAGATTCACCTCTCTTAGGTGAACGAACGCACAGAAGAGCAGTTTCAAGGAAACGTTTCTCCTGAGTTTTAGACGAAGTTTCCTGCTGTTTAGTACGTATGCCGGAATTGGGTTGGAAATACAGGTTTTGGAATTCTGCAGAGAAAGGGTTTGCAAACCGCCGAATCCACACGTGAGTTTAACTCTGTCAGTTGAAGGCACACCTTGACAACCATTCAGTTAGATGGCTCCGTTTTGGTTTTAGGAGCAGATATTTCTCTGTACAGACTATGGTCCCATTCACTCGGGAATATCCCAACGCAGCTCCTAGAAGAAACGTGTATCTGAATCGCTGAATCTCAACATAGATTCAACTCTATTAGGTGAAGGAACGCACAGCAGAGCAGTTTCAAGGAAACGTTTCTCCTGAGTTTTAGACGAAGTTTACTGCGGTTTAGTACGCATGCCGGCATTGGGCTGGAAATACCGGTTTTGGGATTCTGCACAGAAAGGGTTTGCAAACCGCTGATTTCACACGTGAGTTTATCTCTGTCAGTTGAATGCACACATTGACAACCATTCAGTTAGATAGCTCCGTTTTGGTTTTAGAAGCAGATATTTCTCTGTACAGCCTATGGTCCCATTCAATCGGGAATATCCCAACGCAGCTCCTAGGAGAAACGTGTTTCTGACTCGCTGAATGTCAACATAGATTCAACTCTCTTAGGTGAACGAACGCACAGCAGAGCAGTTTCAAGGAAACGTTTCTCCTGGGTTTTAGACGAGGTTTACTGCTGTTTAGTACGTATGCCGGCATTGGGCTGGAAATACCGGTTTTGGGATTCTGCACAGAAAGGGTTTGCCAACCGCAGAATCCACACGTGAGTTTAACTCTGTCAGTTGAATTCACACATTGACAACCATTCAGTTAGATAGCTCCGTTTTGGTTTTAGAAGCAGATATTTCTCTGTACAGCCTATGGTACCGTTCACTCGGGAATATCCCAAGGCATCTCCTAGAAGAAACGTGTTTCTGACTCGCTGAATCTCAACATAGATTCAACTCTCTTAGGTGAACGAACGCACACCAGAGCAGTTTCAAGGAAACATTCCTCCTGAGTTTTAGACGAAGTTTCCTGCTGTTTACTACATATGCCGGCATTGGGCTGGAAATACCGGTTTTGGGATTCTGCACAGAAAGGGTTTGCAAACCGCTGAATCCACACGTGAGTTTAACTCTGTCAGTTGAATGCACACATTGACAACCATTCAGTTAAGTAGCTCCGTTTTGGTTTTAGAAGCTGTTATTTCTCGGTACAGCCTATGGTCCCATTCACTCGGGAACATCCCAACGCAGCTCCTAGAAGAAACGTGTTTCTGACTCGCTGAATCTCAACATAGATTCAACTCTCTTACGTGAACGAACGCACAGAAGAGCAGTTTCAAGGAAACGTTTCTCCTGAGTTTTAGACGAAGTTTCCTGCTGTTTAGGACGTATGCCGGCATTGGGTTGGAAATACCGGTTTTGGGATTCTGCACAGAAAGGGTTTGCAAACCGCGGAATCCACACGTGAGTTTAACTCTGTCAGTTGAATGCACACATTGACAACCATTCAGTTAGGTAGCTCCGTTTTGGTTTTAGAAGCAGAGATTTCTCTGTACAGCCTTTGGTCCCATTCACTCGGGAACATCCCAACGCAGATCCTAGAAGAAACGTGTTTCTGACTCGTTGAATCTCAACATAGATTCAACTCTCTTAGGTGAACTAACGCACACCAGAGCAGTTTCAAGGAAACGTTTCTCCTGGGTTTTAGACGAAGTTTACTGCGGTTTAGTACGCATGCCGGCATTGGGCTGGAAATACCGGTTTTGGGATTCTGCACAGAAAGGGTTTGCAAACCGCTGAATCCACACGTGAGTTTAACTCTGTCAGTTGAATGCACACATTGACAACCATTCAGTTAGATAGCTCCGTTTTGGTTTTAGAAGCAGATATTTCTCTGTACAGCCTATGGTCCCATTCACTCGGGAATATCCCAACGCAGCTCCTAGAAGAAACGTGTTTCTGACTCGCTGAATCTCAACATAGATTCAACTATCTTACGTGAACGAACACATAGCAGAGCAGTTTCAAGGAAACGTTTTTCCTGAGTTTCAGATGAAGTCATACTGCTGTTTCGTACATATGCCGGCATTGGGCTGGAAATACCGGTTTCGGGATTCTGTACAGAAAGGGTTTGCAAACCACTGAATCCACACGTGAGTTTAACTCTGTAAGTTGAATGCACACATTGACAACCATTCAGTTAGACAGCTCCGTTTTGGTTTTAGAAGCAGATATTTCTCTGTACAGCCTATGGTCCCATTCACTCGGGAATATCCCAACGCAGCTCCCAGAAGAAACGTGTTTCTGACTCGCTGAATCTCAACATAGATTCAACTCTCTTAGGTGAACGATCGCACAGCAGAGAAGTTTCAAGCAAACGTTTCTCCTGAGTTTTAGACGAAGTTTCCTGCTGTTTAGTACGTATGCCGGCATTGGGCAGGAAATACCAGTTTTGGGATTCTGCACAGAAAGGGTTTGCAAACCGCCGAATCGACACGTGAGTTTAACTCTGTCAGTTGAATGCACACATTGACAAACATTCAGTTAGATAGCTCCGTTTTGGTTTTAGAAGCAGATATTTCTCTGTACAGCCTATGGTCCCATTCACTCGGGAATATCCCAACGCAGCTCCTAGAAGAAACGTGTTTCTGACTCGCTGAATCTCAACATAGATTCAACTCTCTTAGGTGAATGAACGCACAGCAGAGCAGTTTCAAGGAAACGATCCTCCTGAGTTTTAGACGAAGTTACCTGCTGTTTAGTACGTATGCCGGCATTGGGTTGGAAATACCGGTTTTGGGATTCTGCACAGAAAGGGTTTGAAAACCGCTGAATCCACACGTGCGTTTAACTCTGTCAGTTGAATGCACATATTGACAACCATTCATTTAGATAGCTCCGTTTTGGTTTTAGAAGCAGATATTTCTCGGTACAGGCTATGGTTCCATTCACTCGGGAACATCCCAATGCAGCTCCTAGAAGAAACGTGTTTCTGACTCGCTGAATCTCAACAGAGATTCAACTCTCTTAGGTGAACGAACGCACAGCAGAGCAGTTTCAAGGAAACGTTTCTCCTGAGTTTTAGACAATGTTTACTGCGGTTTAGTACGTATGCCGGCATTGGGCTGGAAATACCGGTTTTGGGATTCTGCACAGAAAGGGTTTGCCAACCGCTGAATCCACACGTGAGTTTAACTCTGTCAGTTGAATGCACCTATTGACAACCATTCATTTAGATAGCTCTGCTTTGGTTTGAGAAGCCGATATTTCTCGGTACAGGCTATGGTCCCATTCACTCGGGAATAATCCCTATGCAGCTCCTAAAGGAAACGTGTTTCTGATTCGCTGAATCTCAATATAGATTCAACTCTCTTAGGTGAACGAACGCACAGCAGAGCAGTTTCAAGGAAACGGTTCTCCTGAGTTTTAGAGGAAGTTTACTGCTGTTTGGTACGTATGACGGCATTCGGCTGGAAATACCGGTTTTGGGATTCTGCACAGAAAGGGTTTGGCAACCGCTGAATCCACAGGTGAGTTTAACTCTGTCAGTTGAATTCACATATTGACAACCATTCAGTTAGATAGTTCCGTTTTGGTTTTCGTAGCAGATATTTCTCTGTACAGCCTATGGTCCCATTCACTCGGGAATATCCCAACGCAGCTCCTAGAAGAAACGTGTTTCTGACTCTCTGAATCTCAACATAGATTCAACTCTCTTAGGTGAACGAACGCACAGCAGAGCAGTTTCAAGCAAACGTTCCTCCTGAGTTTTAGACGAAGTTTCCTGCTGTTTAGTACCTATACAGGCATTGGGCTGGAAATACCGGTTTTGGGATTCCGCACAGAAAGAGTTTGCAAACCGCTGAATTCACACGTGAGTTTAACTCTGTCAGTTGAATGCACACATTGACAACCCTTCAGTTAGATAGCTCCGATTTGGTTTTAGAGGCAGATATTTCTCTGTACAGCGTATGGTCCCATTCACTCGGGAATATCCCAACACAGCTCCTAGAAGAAACGTGTTTCTGTATCGCTGAATCTCAACATAGATTCAACTCTATAAGGTGAACGAACGCACAGCAGAGCAGTTTCAAGGAAACGTTTCTCCTGAGTTTTAGACGAAGTTTACTGCGGTTTAGTACGCATGCCGGCATTGGGCTGGAAATACCGGTTTTGGGATTCTGCACAGAAAGGGTTTGCAAACCGCTGAATCCACACGTGGGTTTAACTCTGTCAGTTGAACGCACACATTGACAACCATTCAGTTAGATAGCTCCGTTTTGGTTTTAGAAGCAGATATTTCTCTGTACAGCCTATGGTCCCATTCTCTCGGGAATATCCCAACGCAGCTCCTAGAAGAAACGTGTTTCTGACTCGCTGAATCTCAACATAGATTCAACTCTCTTACGTGAACGAACGCGCAGCAGAGCAGTTTCAAAGAAACGTTTCTCTTGAGTTTCAGACGAAGTTTACTGCGGTTTAGTACGTATGCCGGCATTGGGCTGGAAATACCGGATTTGGGATTCTGCACAGAAAGGGTTTGCAAACCGCTGAATCCACACTTGCGTTTAACTCTGTCAATTGAATGCACATATTGACAACCATTCATTTAGATAGCTCCGTTTTGGTTTTAGAAGCAGATATTTCTCGGTACAGGCTATGGTTCCATTCACTCGGGAACATCCCAACGCAGCTCCTAGAAGAAACGTGTTTCTGAATCGCTGAATCTCAACATAGATTCATCTCTCTTAGGTGAACGAACGCACAGCAGAGCAGTTTCAAGGAAACGTTTCTCCTGAGTTTTAGAGGAAGTTTACTGCTGTTCGGCACGTATGCCGGCATTGGGCTGGAAATACCGGTTTTGGGATTCTGCACAGAAAGGGTTTGCAAACCGCTGAATCCACACGTGATTTTAACTCTGTCAGTTGAATGCACACATTGACAACCATTCAGTTAGATAGCTCCGTTTTGGTTTTAGGAGCAGATATTTCTCTGTACTGCCTATGGTCCCATTCACTCGGGAATATCCCAACGCAGTTCCTAGAAGAAACGTGTTTCTGAATCGCTGAATCTCAACATAGATTCAACTCTATTAGGTGAAGGAACGCACAGCAGAGCAGTTTCAAGGAAACGTTTCTCCTGAGTTTTAGACGAAGTTTACTGCGGTTTAGTACGCATGCCGGCATTTGGCTGGAAATACCGGTTTTGGGATTCTGCACAGAAAGGGTTTGCAAACCGCTGAATCCACACGTGGGTTTAACTCTGTCAGTTGAATGCACACATTGACAACCATTCAGTTAGATAGCTCCGTTTTGGTTTTAGAAGCAGATATTTCTCTGTACAGCCTATGGTCCCATTCACTCGGGAATATCCCAACGCAGCTCCTAGAAGAAACGTGTTTCTGACTCGCTGAATCTCAACATAGATTCAACTCTCTTAGGTGAACGAACGCACAGCAGAGCAGTTTCAAGGAAACATTCCTCCTGAGTTTTAGACGAAGTTCCTGCTGTTTAGTACGTATGCCGGCATTGGGCTGGAAATACCGGTTTTGGGATTCTGCACAGAAAGTGTTGGCAAACCGCTGAATCCACACGTGAGTTTAACTCTGTCAGTTGAATGCACACATTGACAACCATTCAGTTAGATAGCTCCGTTTTGGTTTTAGGAGCAGATATTTCTCGGTACAGCCTATGGTCCCATTCACTCGGGAATATCCCAACGCAGCTCCTAGAAGAAACGTGTTTCTGAATCGCTGAATCTCAAAATAGATTCAACTCTATTAGGTGAACGAACGCCCAGCAGAGGAGTTTCAAGGAAACGTTTCTCCTGAGTTTTAGACGAAGTTTACTGCGGTTTAGTACGTATGCCGGCATTGGGTTGGAAATACAGGTTTTGGAATTCTGCAGAGAATGGGTTTGCAAACCGCTGAATACACACGTGAGTTTAACTCTGTCAGTTGAATGCACACATTGAGAACCATTCAGTTAGACAGCTCCGTTTTGGTTTTAGAAGCAGATATTTCTCTGTACAGCCTATGGTCCCATTCTCTCGGGAATATCCCAACGCAGCTCCTAGAAGAAACGTGTTTCTGACTCGCTGAATCTCAACATAGATTCAACTCTCTTACGTGAACGAACGCACAGAAGAGCAGTTTCAAGGAAACGTTTCTCCTGAGTTTTAGACGAAGTTTCCTGCTGTTTAGGACGTATGCCGGCATTGGGTTGGAAATACCGGTTTTGGGATTCTGCACAGAAAGGGTTTGCAAACCGCGGAATCCACACGTGAGTTTAACTCTGTCAGTTGAATGCACACATTGACAACCATTCAGTTAGGTAGCTCCGTTTTGGTTTTAGAAGCAGAGATTTCTCTGTACAGCCTTTGGTCCCATTCACTCGGGAACATCCCAACGCAGATCCTAGAAGAAACGTGTTTCTGACTCGTTGAATCTCAACATAGATTCAACTCTCTTAGGTGAACTAACGCACACCAGAGCAGTTTCAAGGAAACGTTTCTCCTGGGTTTTAGACGAAGTTTACTGCGGTTTAGTACGCATGCCGGCATTGGGCTGGAAATACCGGTTTTGGGATTCTGCACAGAAAGGGTTTGCAAACCGCTGAATCCACACGTGAGTTTAACTCTGTCAGTTGAATGCACACATTGACAACCATTCAGTTAGATAGCTCCGTTTTGGTTTTAGAAGCAGATATTTCTCTGTACAGCCTATGGTCCCATTCACTCGGGAATATCCCAACGCAGCTCCTAGAAGAAACGTGTTTCTGACTCGCTGAATCTCAACATAGATTCAACTATCTTACGTGAACGAACACATAGCAGAGCAGTTTCAAGGAAACGTTTTTCCTGAGTTTCAGATGAAGTCATACTGCTGTTTCGTACATATGCCGGCATTGGGCTGGAAATACCGGTTTCGGGATTCTGTACAGAAAGGGTTTGCAAACCACTGAATCCACACGTGAGTTTAACTCTGTAAGTTGAATGCACACATTGACAACCATTCAGTTAGACAGCTCCGTTTTGGTTTTAGAAGCAGATATTTCTCTGTACAGCCTATGGTCCCATTCACTCGGGAATATCCCAACGCAGCTCCCAGAAGAAACGTGTTTCTGACTCGCTGAATCTCAACATAGATTCAACTCTCTTAGGTGAACGATCGCACAGCAGAGAAGTTTCAAGCAAACGTTTCTCCTGAGTTTTAGACGAAGTTTCCTGCTGTTTAGTACGTATGCCGGCATTGGGCAGGAAATACCAGTTTTGGGATTCTGCACAGAAAGGGTTTGCAAACCGCCGAATCGACACGTGAGTTTAACTCTGTCAGTTGAATGCACACATTGACAAACATTCAGTTAGATAGCTCCGTTTTGGTTTTAGAAGCAGATATTTCTCTGTACAGCCTATGGTCCCATTCACTCGGGAATATCCCAACGCAGCTCCTAGAAGAAACGTGTTTCTGACTCGCTGAATCTCAACATAGATTCAACTCTCTTAGGTGAATGAACGCACAGCAGAGCAGTTTCAAGGAAACGATCCTCCTGAGTTTTAGACGAAGTTACCTGCTGTTTAGTACGTATGCCGGCATTGGGTTGGAAATACCGGTTTTGGGATTCTGCACAGAAAGGGTTTGAAAACCGCTGAATCCACACGTGCGTTTAACTCTGTCAGTTGAATGCACATATTGACAACCATTCATTTAGATAGCTCCGTTTTGGTTTTAGAAGCAGATATTTCTCGGTACAGGCTATGGTTCCATTCACTCGGGAACATCCCAATGCAGCTCCTAGAAGAAACGTGTTTCTGACTCGCTGAATCTCAACAGAGATTCAACTCTCTTAGGTGAACGAACGCACAGCAGAGCAGTTTCAAGGAAACGTTTCTCCTGAGTTTTAGACAATGTTTACTGCGGTTTAGTACGTATGCCGGCATTGGGCTGGAAATACCGGTTTTGGGATTCTGCACAGAAAGGGTTTGCCAACCGCTGAATCCACACGTGAGTTTAACTCTGTCAGTTGAATGCACCTATTGACAACCATTCATTTAGATAGCTCTGCTTTGGTTTGAGAAGCCGATATTTCTCGGTACAGGCTATGGTCCCATTCACTCGGGAATAATCCCTATGCAGCTCCTAAAGGAAACGTGTTTCTGATTCGCTGAATCTCAATATAGATTCAACTCTCTTAGGTGAACGAACGCACAGCAGAGGAGTTTCAAGGAAACGGTTCTCCTGAGTTTTAGAGGAAGTTTACTGCTGTTTGGTACGTATGACGGCATTCGGCTGGAAATACCGGTTTTGGGATTCTGCACAGAAAGGGTTTGGCAACCGCTGAATCCACAGGTGAGTTTAACTCTGTCAGTTGAATTCACATATTGACAACCATTCAGTTAGATAGTTCCGTTTTGGTTTTCGTAGCAGATATTTCTCTGTACAGCCTATGGTCCCATTCACTCGGGAATATCCCAACGCAGCTCCTAGAAGAAACGTGTTTCTGACTCTCTGAATCTCAACATAGATTCAACTCTCTTAGGTGAACGAACGCACAGCAGAGCAGTTTCAAGCAAACGTTCCTCCTGAGTTTTAGACGAAGTTTCCTGCTGTTTAGTACCTATACAGGCATTGGGCTGGAAATACCGGTTTTGGGATTCCGCACAGAAAGAGTTTGCAAACCGCTGAATTCACACGTGAGTTTAACTCTGTCAGTTGAATGCACACATTGACAACCCTTCAGTTAGATAGCTCCGATTTGGTTTTAGAGGCAGATATTTCTCTGTACAGCGTATGGTCCCATTCACTCGGGAATATCCCAACACAGCTCCTAGAAGAAACGTGTTTCTGTATCGCTGAATCTCAACATAGATTCAACTCTATAAGGTGAACGAACGCACAGCAGAGCAGTTTCAAGGAAACGTTTCTCCTGAGTTTTAGACGAAGTTTACTGCGGTTTAGTACGCATGCCGGCATTGGGCTGGAAATACCGGTTTTGGGATTCTGCACAGAAAGGGTTTGCAAACCGCTGAATCCACACGTGGGTTTAACTCTGTCAGTTGAACGCACACATTGACAACCATTCAGTTAGATAGCTCCGTTTTGGTTTTAGAAGCAGATATTTCTCTGTACAGCCTATGGTCCCATTCTCTCGGGAATATCCCAACGCAGCTCCTAGAAGAATCGTGTTTCTGACTCGCTGAATCTCAACATAGATTCAACTCTCTTACGTGAACGAACGCGCAGCAGAGCAGTTTCAAAGAAACGTTTCTCTTGAGTTTCAGACGAAGTTTACTGCGGTTTAGTACGTATGCCGGCATTGGGCTGGAAATACCGGATTTGGGATTCTGCACAGAAAGGGTTTGCAAACCGCTGAATCCACACTTGCGTTTACCTCTGTCAATTGAATGCACATATTGACAACCATTCATTTAGATAGCTCCGTTTTGGTTTTAGAAGCAGATATTTCTCGGTACAGGCTATGGTTCCATTCACTCGGGAACATCCCAACGCAGCTCCTAGAAGAAACGTGTTTCTGAATCGCTGAATCTCAACATAGATTCATCTCTCTTAGGTGAACGAACGCACAGCAGAGCAGTTTCAAGGAAACGTTTCTCCTGAGTTTTAGAGGAAGTTTACTGCTGTTCGGCACGTATGCCGGCATTGGGCTGGAAATACCGGTTTTGGGATTCTGCACAGAAAGGGTTTGCAAACCGCTGAATCCACACGTGATTTTAACTCTGTCAGTTGAATGCACACATTGACAACCATTCAGTTAGATAGCTCCGTTTTGGTTTTAGGAGCAGATATTTCTCTGTACTGCCTATGGTCCCATTCACTCGGGAATATCCCAACGCAGTTCCTAGAAGAAACGTGTTTCTGAATCGCTGAATCTCAACATAGATTCAACTCTATTAGGTGAAGGAACGCACAGCAGAGCAGTTTCAAGGAAACGTTTCTTCTGAGTTTTAGACGAAGTTTACTGCGGTTTAGTACGCATGCCGGCATTTGGCTGGAAATACCGGTTTTGGGATTCTGCACAGAAAGGGTTTGCAAACCGCTGAATCCACACGTGGGTTTAACTCTGTCAGTTGAATGCACACATTGACAACCATTCAGTTAGATAGCTCCGTTTTGGTTTTAGAAGCAGATATTTCTCTGTACAGCCTATGGTCCCATTCACTCGGGAATATCCCAACGCAGCTCCTAGAAGAAACGTGTTTCTGACTCGCTGAATCTCAACATAGATTCAACTCTCTTAGGTGAACGAACGCACAGCAGAGCAGTTTCAAGGAAACATTCCTCCTGAGTTTTAGACGAAGTTCCTGCTGTTTAGTACGTATGCCGGCATTGGGCTGGAAATACCGGTTTTGGGATTCTGCACAGAAAGTGTTGGCAAACCGCTGAATCCACACGTGAGTTTAACTCTGTCAGTTGAATGCACACATTGACAACCATTCAGTTAGATAGCTCCGTTTTGGTTTTAGGAGCAGATATTTCTCGGTACAGCCTATGGTCCCATTCACTCGGGAATATCCCAACGCAGCTCCTAGAAGAAACGTGTTTCTGAATCGCTGAATCTCAAAATAGATTCAACTCTATTAGGTGAACGAACGCCCAGCAGAGGAGTTTCAAGGAAACGTTTCTCCTGAGTTTTAGACGAAGTTTACTGCGGTTTAGTACGTATGCCGGCATTGGGTGGGAAATACAGGTTTTGGAATTCTGCAGAGAATGGGTTTGCAAACCGCTGAATACACACGTGAGTTTAACTCTGTCAGTTGAATGCACACATTGAGAACCATTCAGTTAGACAGCTCCGTTTTGGTTTTAGAAGCAGATATTTCTCTGTACAGCCTATGGTCCCATTCTCTCGGGAATATCCCAACGCAGCTCCTAGAAGAAACGTGTTTCTGACTCGCTGAATCTCAACATAGATTCAACTCTCTTACGTGAACGAACGCACAGCAGAGCAGTTTCAAAGAAACGTTTCTCTTGAGTTTCAGACGAAGTTTACTGCGGTTTAGTACGTATGCCGGCATTGGGCTGGAAATACCGGATTTGGGATTCTGCACAGAAAGGGTTTGCAAACCGCTGAATCCACACTTGCGTTTAACTCTGTCAATTGAATGCACATATTGACAACCATTCATTTAGATAGCTCCGTTTTGGTTTTAGAAGCAGATATTTCTCGGTACAGGCTATGGTTCCATTCACTCGGGAACATCCCAACGCAGCTCCTAGAAGAAACGTGTTTCTGAATCGCTGAATCTCAACATAGATTCAACTCTCTTAGGTGAACGAACGCACAGCAGAGCAGTTTCAAGGAAACTTTTCTCCTGAGTTTTAGAGGAAGTTTACTGCTGTTTGGCACGTATGCCGGCATTGGGCTGGAAATACCGGTTTTGGGATTCTGCAGAGAAAGTGTTTGCAAACCGCTGAATCCACACGTGAGTTTAACTGTCAGTTGAATGCACACATTGACAACCATTCAGTTAGATAGCTCCGTTTTGGTTTTAGAAGCAGATATTTCTCTGTACAGCCTATGGTCCCTTTCACTCGGGATTATCCCAACGCAGCTCCTAGAAGAATCGTGTTTCTGACTCGCTGAATATCAACATAGATTCAACTCTCTTAGGTGAACGAATGCACAGCAGAGCAGTTTCAAGCAAACGTTTCTCCTGAGTCTTAGACGAAGTTTCCTGCTGTTTAGTACGTATACCGGCATTGGGCTGGAAATACCGGTTTTGGGTTTCTGCACAGAAAGAGTTTGCAAACCGCTGAATCCACACCTGAGTTTATCTCTGTCATTTGAAAGCACACATTGACAACCATTCAGTTGGATAGCTCCGTTTTGGTTTTAGAAGCAGATATTTCTCTGTACAGCCTATGGTACCATTCACTCGGGAATATCCCAACGCAGCTCCTAGAAGAAACGTGTTTCTGACTCGCTGAATATCAACATAGATTCTACTCTCTTAGGTGAACGAAAGCACAGCAGAGGAGTTTCAAACAAACGTTTCTCCTGAGTTTTAGCCGAAGTTTACTGCTTTTTAGTACGTATGCCGGCATTGGGTTGGAAATACCGGTTTTGGGATTCTGCAAAGGAAGGGTTTGCAAACCGCTGAATCCACACGTGATTTTAACTCTGTCAGTTGAATGCACACATTGACAACCATTCAGTTAGATAGCTCCGTTTTGGTTTTAGGAGCAGATATTTGTCTGTACAGCCTTTGGTCCCATTCACTCGGGAATATCCCAACGCAGCTCCTAGAAGAAACGTGTTTCTGACTCGCTGAATCTCAACATAGATTCAACTATCTTACGTGAACGAACACATAGCAGATCAGTTTCAAGGAAACGTTTCTCCTGAGTTTCAGATGAAGTCATACTGCTGTTTCGTACATATGCCGGCATTGGGCTGGAAATACCGGTTTCGGGATTCTGTACAGAAAGGGTTTGCAAACCACTGAATCCACACGTGAGTTTAACTCTGTAAGTTGAATGCACATATTGACAACCATTCAGTTAGACAGCTCCGTTTTGGTTTTAGAAGCAGATATTTCTCTGTACAGCCTATGGTCCCATTCACTCGGGAATATCCCAACGCAGCTCCCAGAAGAAACGTGTTTCTGACTCGCTGAATCTCAACATAGATTCAACTCTCTTAGGTGAACGATCGCACAGCAGAGAAGTTTCAAGCAAACGTTTCTCCTGAGTTTTAGACGAAGTTTCCTGCTGTTTAGTACGTATGCCGGCATTGGGCAGGAAATACCAGTTTTGGGATTCTGCACAGAAAGGGTTTGCAAACCGCCGAATCGACACGTGAGTTTAACTCTGTCAGTTGAATGCACACATTGACAAACATTCAGTTAGATAGCTCCGTTTTGGTTTTAGAAGCAGATATTTCTCTGTACAGCCCATGGTCCCATTCACTCGGGAATATCCCAACGCAGCTCCTAGAAGAAACGTGTTTCTGACTCGCTGAATCTCAACATAGATTCAACTCTCTTAGGTGAACGAACGCACAGCAGAGCAGTTTCAAGGAAACGATCCTCCTGAGTTTTAGACGAAGTTACCTGCTGTTTAGTACGTATGCCGGCATTGGGCTGGAAATACCGGTTTTGGGATTCTGCACAGAAAGTGTTGGCAAACCGCTGAATCCACACGTGAGTTTAACTCTGTCAGTTGAATGCACACATTGACAACCATTCAGTTAGATAGCTCCGTTTTGGTTTTAGGAGCAGATATTTCTCGGTACAGCCTATGGTCCCATTCACTCGGGAATATCCCAACGCAGCTCCTAGAAGAAACGTGTTTCTGAATCGCTGAATCTCAAAATAGATTCAACTCTATTAGGTGAACGAACGCCCAGCAGAGGAGTTTCAAGGAAACGTTTCTCCTGAGTTTTAGACGAAGTTTACTGCGGTTTAGTACGTATGCCGGCATTGGGTTGGAAATACAGGTTTTGGAATTCTGCAGAGAATGGGTTTGCAAACCGCTGAATACACACGTGAGTTTAACTCTGTCAGTTGAATGCACACATTGAGAACCATTCAGTTAGACAGCTCCGTTTTGGTTTTAGAAGCAGATATTTCTCTGTACAGCCTATGGTCCCATTCTCTCGGGAATATCCCAACGCAGCTCCTAGAAGAAACGTGTTTCTGACTCGCTGAATCTCAACATAGATTCAACTCTCTTACGTGAACGAAAGCACAGCAGAGCAGTTTCAAAGAAACGTTTCTCTTGAGTTTCAGACGAAGTTTACTGCGGTTTAGTACGTATGCCGGCATTGGGCTGGAAATACCGGATTTGGGATTCTGCACAGAAAGGGTTTGCAAACCGCTGAATCCACACTTGCGTTTAACTCTGTCAATTGAATGCACATATTGACAACCATTCATTTAGATAGCTCCGTTTTGGTTTTAGAAGCAGATATTTCTCGGTACAGGCTATGGTTCCATTCACTCGGGAACATCCCAACGCAGCTCCTAGAAGAAACGTGTTTCTGAATCGCTGAATCTCAACATAGATTCAACTCTCTTAGGTGAACGAACGCACAGCAGAGCAGTTTCAAGGAAACTTTTCTCCTGAGTTTTAGAGGAAGTTTACTGCTGTTTGGCACGTATGCCGGCATTGGGCTGGAAATACCGGTTTTGGGATTCTGCACAGAAAGTGTTTGCAAACCGCTGAATCCACACGTGAGTTTAACTGTCAGTTGAATGCACACATTGACAACCATTCAGTTAGATAGCTCCGTTTTGGTTTTAGAAGCAGATATTTCTCTGTACAGCCTATGGTCCCTTTCACTCGGGATTATCCCAACGCAGCTCCTAGAAGAATCGTGTTTCTGACTCGCTGAATATCAACATAGATTCAACTCTCTTAGGTGAACGAATGCACAGCAGAGCAGTTTCAAGCAAACGTTTCTCCTGAGTCTTAGACGAAGTTTCCTGCTGTTTAGTACGTATACCGGCATTGGGCTGGAAATACCGGTTTTGGGATTCTGCACAGAAAGAGTTTGCAAACCGCTGAATCCACACCTGAGTTTATCTCTGTCATTTGAAAGCACACATTGACAACCATTCAGTTGGATAGCTCCGTTTTGGTTTTAGAAGCAGATATTTCTCTGTACAGCCTATGGTACCATTCACTCGGGAATATCCCAACGCAGCTCCTAGAAGAAACGTGTTTCTGACTCGCTGAATATCAACATAGATTCTACTCTCTTAGGTGAACGAAAGCACAGCAGAGGAGTTTCAAACAAACGTTTCTCCTGAGTTTTAGCCGAAGTTTACTGCTTTTTAGTACGTATGCCGGCATTGGGTTGGAAATACCGGTTTTGGGATTCTGCAAAGGAAGGGTTTGCAAACCGCTGAATCCACACGTGATTTTAACTCTGTCAGTTGAATGCACACATTGACAACCATTCAGTTAGATAGCTCCGTTTTGGTTTTAGGAGCAGATATTTGTCTGTACAGCCTTTGGTCCCATTCACTCGGGAATATCCCAACGCAGCTCCTAGAAGAAACGTGTTTCTGACTCGCTGAATCTCAACATAGATTCAACTATCTTACGTGAACGAACACATAGCAGATCAGTTTCAAGGAAACGTTTCTCCTGAGTTTCAGATGAAGTCATACTGCTGTTTCGTACATATGCCGGCATTGCGCTGGAAATACCGGTTTCGGGATTCTGTACAGAAAGGGTTTGCAAACCACTGAATCCACACGTGAGTTTAACTCTGTAAGTTGAATGCACATATTGACAACCATTCAGTTAGACAGCTCCGTTTTGGTTTTAGAAGCAGATATTTCTCTGTACAGCCTATGGTCCCATTCACTCGGGAATATCCCAACGCAGCTCCCAGAAGAAACGTGTTTCTGACTCGCTGAATCTCAACATAGATTCAACTCTCTTAGGTGAACGATCGCACAGCAGAGAAGTTTCAAGCAAACGTTTCTCCTGAGTTTTAGACGAAGTTTCCTGCTGTTTAGTACGTATGCCGGCATTGGGCAGGAAATACCAGTTTTGGGATTCTGCACAGAAAGGGTTTGCAAACCGCCGAATCGACACGTGAGTTTAACTCTGTCAGTTGAATGCACACATTGACAAACATTCAGTTAGATAGCTCCGTTTTGGTTTTAGAAGCAGATATTTCTCTGTACAGCCCATGGTCCCATTCACTCGGGAATATCCCAACGCAGCTCCTAGAAGAAACGTGTTTCTGACTCGCTGAATCTCAACATAGATTCAACTCTCTTAGGTGAATGAACGCACAGCAGAGCAGTTTCAAGGAAACGATCCTCCTGAGTTTTAGACGAAGTTACCTGCTGTTTAGTACGTATGCCGGCATTGGGTTGGAAATACCGGTTTTGGGATTCTGCACAGAAAGGGTTTGAAAACCGCTGAATCCACACGTGAGTTTAACTCTGTCAGTTGAATGCACACATTGACAACCATTCAGTTAGAGAGCTCTGTTTTGGTTTTAGAAGCAGATATTTCTCTGTACAGCCTATGGTCCCATTCACTCGTGAATATCCCAATGCAGCTCCTAGAAGAAACGTGTTTCTGACTCGCTGAATCTCAACATAGACTCAACTCTCTTAGGTGAACGAACGCACAGCAGAGCAGTTTCAAGAAAACGTTTCCCCTGAGTTTTAGACAATGTTTACTGCGGTTTAGTACGTATGCCGGCATTGGGCTGGAAATACCGGTTTTGGGATTCTGCACAGAAAGGGTTTGCCAACCGCTGAATCCACACGTGAGTTTAACTCTGTCAGTTGAATGCACCTATTGACAACCATTCATTTAGATAGCTCTGCTTTGGTTTGAGAAGCCGATATTTCTCGGTACAGGCTATGGTCCCATTCACTCGGGAATAATCCCTATGCAGCTCCTAAAAGAAACGTGTTTCTGATTCGCTGAATCTCAATAGAGATTCAACTCTCTTAGGTGAACGAAAGCACAGCAGAGGAGTTTCAAGGAAACGGTTCTCCTGAGTTTTAGAGGAAGTTTACTGCTGTTTGGTACGTATGACGGCATTCGGCTGGAAATACCGGTTTTGGGATTCTGCACAGAAAGGGTTTGGCAACCGCTGAATCCACAGGTGAGTTTAACTCTGTCAGTTGAATTCACATATTGACAACCATTCAGTTAGATAGTTCCGTTTTGGTTTTCGTAGCAGATATTTCTCTGTACAGCCTATGGTCCCATTCACTCGGGAATATCCCAACGCAGCTCCTAGAAGAAACGTGTTTCTGACTCTCTGAATCTCAACATAGATTCAACTCTCTTAGGTGAACGAACGCACAGCAGAGCAGTTTCAAGCAAACGTTCCTCCTGAGTTTTAGACGAAGTTTCCTGCTGTTTAGTACCTATACAGGCATTGGGCTGGAAATACCGGTTTTGGGATTCCGCACAGAAAGAGTTTGCAAACCGCTGAATTCACACGTGAGTTTAACTCTGTCAGTTGAATGCACACATTGACAACCCTTCAGTTAGATAGCTCCGACTTGGTTTTAGAGGCAGATATTTCTCTGTACAGCGTATGGTCCCATTCACTCGGGAATATCCCAACACAGCTCCTAGAAGAAACGTGTTTCTGACTCGCTGAATCTCAACATAGACTCAACTCTCTTAGGTGAACCAACGCACAGCAGAGCAGTTTAAAGGAAACGTTTCTCCTGAGTTTTAGACGAAGTTTTCTGCGCTTTAGTACGTATGCCGGCATTGGGCTGGAAATACCGGTTTTGGGATTCTGCACAGAAAGGGTTTGCCAACCGCAGAATCCACACGTGAGTTTAACTCTGTCAGTTGAATGCACACATTGACAACCATTCAGTTAGATAGCTCCGTTTTGGTTTTAGATGCAGATATTTCTCTGTACAGCCTATGGTACCATTCACTCGGGAATATCACAAGGCAGCTCCTAGAAGAAACGTGTTTCTGACTCCCTGAATCTCAACATAGATTCAACTCTCTTAGGTTAACGAACGCACAGCAGAGCAGTTTCAAGGAAACGTTTCTCCTGAGTTTTAGACGAAGTCATACTGCTGTTGCGTACATATGCCGGCATTGGGCTGGAAGTTCCGGTTTCAGGATTCTCTACAGAAAGGGTTTGCAAACCACTGAATCCACACGTGAGTTTAACTCTGTCAGTTGAATGCACACATTGACAACCATTCAGTTAGACAGCTCCGTTTTGGTTTTAGAAGCAGATATTTCTCTGTACAGCCTATGGTCCCATTCACTCGGGAATATCCCAACGCAGCTCCTAGAAGAAACGTGTTTCTGACTCGCTGAATCTCAACATAGATTCAACTCTCTTACGTGAACGAACGCACAGCAGAGCAGTTTCAAAGAAACGTTTCTCTTGAGTTTCAGACGAAGTTTACTGCGGTTTAGTACGTATTCCGGCATTGGGCTGGAAATACCGGATTTGGGATTCTGCACAGAAAGGGTTTGCAAACCGCTGAATCCACACTTGCGTTTAACTCTGTCAGTTGAATGCACATATTGACAACCATTCATTTAGATAGCTCCGTTTTGGTTTTAGAAGCAGATATTTCTCGGTACAGGCTATGGTTCCATTCACTCGGGAACATCCCAATGCAGCTCCTAGAAGAAACGTGTTTCTGACTCGCTGAATCTCAACATAGATTCAACTCTCTTAGGTGAACGAACGCACAGCAGAGCAGTTTCAAGGAAACGTTTCTCCTGAGTTTTAGAGGAAGTTTACTGCTGTTTGCTACGTATGACGGCATTGGGCTGGAAATACCGGTTATGGGATTCTGCACAGAAAGGGTTTGCCAACCGCTGAATCCACACGTGGGTTTAACTCTGTCAGTTGAATGCACACATTGACAACCATTCTGGTAGATTGCTCCGTTTTGGTTTTAGAAGCAGATATTTCTCTGTACAGCCTATGGTCCCATTCACTCGGGAATATCCCAACGCAGCTCCTAGAAGAAACGTGTTTCTGACTCGCTGAATGTCAACATAGATTCAACTCTCTTAGGTGAACGAACGCACAGCAGAGCAGTTTCAAGGAAACGTTCCTCCTGAGTTTTAGACGAAGTTTCCTGCTGTTTAATACGTATACTGGCATTGGGCTGGAAATACCGGTTTTGGGATTCCGCACAGAAAGAGTTTGCAAACCGCGGAATCCACACGTGAGTTTAAATCTGTCAGTTGAATGCACACATTGACAACCATTCAGTTATATAGCTCCGTTTTGGTTTTAGAAGCAGATATTTCTCTGTACAGCCTATGGTCCCATTCACTCGGGAATATCCCAACGCAGCTCCTAGAAGAACCGTTTTTCAGACTCGCTGAATCTCAACATAGATTCAACTCTCGTAGGTGACCGAACGCACAGCACAGCAGTTTCAAGGAAACGTTTCTCCTGAGTTTTAGACGAAGTTTACTGCTGTTTAGTACGTATGCCGGCATTGGGCTGGAAATACCGGTTTTGGGATTCTGCACAGAAAGGGTTTGCAAACCGCTGAATCCACACGTGAGTTTAACTGTCAGTTGAATGCACACATTGACAACCATTCAGTTAGATAGCTCCGTTTTGGTTTTATAAGCAGATATTTCTCTGTACAGCCTATGGTCCCAATTCACTCGGGAATATCCCAACGCAGCTCCTAGAAGAATCGTGTTTCTGACTCGCTGAATATCAACATAGATTCAACTCTCTTAGGTGAACGAACGCACAGCAGAGCAGTTTCAAGCAAACGTTTCTCCTGAGTCTTAGACGAAGTTTCCTGCTGTTTAGTACGTATACCGGCATTGGGCTGGAAATACCGGTTTTGGGATTCTGCACAGAAAGAGTTTGCAAACCGCTGAATCCACACCTGAGTTTATCTCTGTCATTTGAATGCACACATTGACAACCATTCAGTTGGATAGCTCCGTTTTGGTTTTAGAAGCAGATATTTCTCTGTACAGCCTATGGTACCATTCACTCGGGAATATCCCAACGCAGCTCCTAGAAGAAACGTGTTTCTGACTCGCTGAATATCAACATAGATTCTACTCTCTTAGGTGAACGAAAGCACAGCAGAGGAGTTTCAAACAAACGTTTCTCCTGAGTTTTAGCCGAAGTTTACTGCTTTTTAGTACGTATGCCGGCATTGGGTTGGAAATACCGGTTTTGGGATTCTGCAAAGAAAGGGTTTGCAAACCGCTGAATCCACACGTGATTTTAACTCTGTCAGTTGAATGCACACATTGACAACCATTCAGTTAGATAGCTCCGTTTTGGTTTTAGGAGCAGATATTTGTCTGTACAGCCTTTGGTCCCATTCACTCGGGAATATCCCAACGCAGCTCCTAGAAGAAACGTGTTTCTGACTCGCTGAATCTCAACATAGATTCAACTATCTTACGTGAACGAACACATAGCAGAGCAGTTTCAAGGAAACGTTTCTCCTGAGTTTCAGATGAAGTCATACTGCTGTTTCGTACATATGCCGGCATTGGGCTGGAAATACCGGTTTCGGGATTCTGTACAGAAAGGGTTTGCAAACCACTGAATCCACACGTGAGTTTAACTCTGTCAGTTGAATGCACACATTGACAACCATTCAGTTAGACAGCTCCGTTTTGGTTTTAGAAGCAGATATTTCTCTGTACAGCCTATGGTCCCATTCACTCGGGAATATCCCAACGCAGCTCCCAGAAGAAACGTGTTTCTGACTCGCTGAATCTCAACATAGATTCAACTCTCTTAGGTGAACGATCGCACAGCAGAGAAGTTTCAAGCAAACGTTTCTCCTGAGTTTTAGACGAAGTTTCCTGCTGTTTAGTACGTATGCCGGCATTGGGCAGGAAATACCAGTTTTGGGATTCTGCACAGAAAGGGTTTGCAAACCGCCGAATCGACACGTGAGTTTAACTCTGTCAGTTGAATGCACACATTGACAAACATTCAGTTAGATTGCTCCGTTTTGGTTTTAGAAGCAGATATTTCTCTGTACAGCCTATGGTCCCATTCACTCGGGAATATCCCAACGCAGCTCCTAGAAGAAAGGTGTTTCTGACTCGCTGAATCTCAACATAGATTCAACTCTCTTAGGTGAATGAACGCACAGCAGAGCAGTTTCAAGGAAACGATCCTCCTGAGTTTTAGACGAAGTTACCTGCTGTTTAGTACGTATGCCGGCATTGGGTTGGAAATACCGGTTTTGGGATTCTGCACAGAAAGTGTTTGAAAACCGCTGAATCCACACGTGAGTTTAACTCTGTCAGTTGAATGCACACATTGACAACCATTCAGTTAGATAGCTCTGTTTTGGTTTTAGAAGCAGATATTTCTCTGTACAGCCTATGGTCCCATTCACTCGGGAATATCCCAATGCAGCTCCTAGAAGAAACGTGTTTCTGACTCGCTGAATCTCAACATAGACTCAACTCTCTTAGGTGAACGAACGCACAGCAGAGCAGTTTCAAGGAAACGTTTCCCCTGAGTTTTAGACAATGTTTACTGCGGTTTAGTACGTATGCCGGCATTGGGCTGGAAATACCGGTTTTGGGATTCTGCACAGAAAGGGTTTGCCAACCGCAGAATCCACACGTGAGTTTAACTCTGTCAGTTGAATGCACACATTGACAACCATTCAGTTAGATAGCTCCGTTTTGGTTTTAGAAGCAGATATTTCTCTGTACAGCCTATGGTACCATTGACTCGGGAATATCACAAGGCAGCTCCTAGAAGAAACGTGTTTCTGACTCGCTGAATCTCAACATAGATTCAACTCTCTTAGGTGAACGAACGCACAGCAGAGCAGTTTCAAGGAAACGTTTCTCCTGAGTTTTAGACCAAGTCATACTGCTGTTGCGTACATGTGCCGGCATTGGGCTGGAAGTTCCGGTTTCGGGATTCTCTACAGAAAGGGTTTGCAAACCACTGAATCCACACGTGAGTTTAACTCTGTCAGTTGAATGCACACATTGACAACCATTCAGTTAGACAGCTCCGTTTTGGTTTTAGAAGCAGATATTTCTCTGTACAGCCTATGGTCCCATTCACTCGGGAATATCCCAACGCAGCTCCTAGAAGAAACGTGTTTCTGACTCGCTGAATGTCAACAAAGATTCAACTCTCTTAGGTGAACGAACGCACAGCAGAGCAGTTTCAAGGAAACGTTTCTCCTGAGTTTTAGACCAAGTCATACTGCTGTTGCGTACATATGCCGGCATTGGGCTGGAAGTTCCGGTTTCGGGATTCTCTACAGAAAGGGTTTGCAAACCACTGAATCCACACGTGAGTTTAACTCTGTCAGTTGAATGCACACATTGACAACCATTCAGTTAGACAGCTCCGTTTTGGTTTTAGAAGCAGATATTTCTCTGTACAGCCTATGGTCCCATTCACTCGGGAATATCCCAACGCAGCTCCTAGAAGAAACGTGTTTCTGACTCGCTGAATCTCAACATAGATTCAACTCTCTTAGGTGAACGAACGCACAGCAGAGCAGTTTCAAGGAAAAGTTTCTCCTGAGTTTTAGACGAAGTTTCCTGCGGTTTAGTACGTATGCCGTCATTGGGCTGGAAATTCCGGTTTTGGGATTCTGCACAGAAAGGGTTTGCAAACCGCTGAATCCACACGTGATTTTAACTCTGTCAGTTGAACGCACACATTGACAACCTTTCAGTTAGATAGCTCCGTTTTGGTTTTAGAAGCAGATATTTCTCTGTACAGCCTATGGTCCAATTCACTCGGGAATATCCCAACGCAGCTCCTAGAAGAAACGTGTTTCTTACTCGCTGAATCTCAACATGGATTCAACTCTCTTAGGTGAACGAACGCACAGCAGAGCAGTTTCAAGGAAACGTTTCTCCTGAGTTTTAGATGAAGTCATACTGTTGTTTCGTACATATGCCGGCATTGGGCTGGAAATACCGGATTCGGGATTCTGTACAGAAAGGGTTTGCAAACCACTGAATCCACACGTGAGTTTAACTCTGTAAGTTGAATGCACACATTGACAACCATTCAGTTAGACAACTCCGTTTTGGTTTTAGAAGCAGATATTTCTCTGTACAGCCTATGGTCCCATTCACTCGGGAATATCCCAACGCAGCTCCCAGAAGAAACGTGTTTCTGACTCGCGGAATCTCAACATAGATTCAAGTCTCTTAGGTGAACGAACGCACAGCAGAGCAGTTTCAAGGAAACGTTTCTCCTGAGTTTTAGACGAAGTTTACTGCGGTGTAGTACGTATGCCGGCATTGGGCTGGAAATACCGGTTTTGGGATTCTGCACAGAAAGTGTCTGCAAACCGCTGAATCCACACTTGCGTTTAACTCTGTCAGTTGAATGCACATATTGACAACCATTCATTTAGATAGCTCCGTTTTGGTTTTAGAAGCAGATATTTCTCGGTACAGGCTATGGTCCTATTCACTCGGGAAAATCCCAATGCAGCTCCTAGAAGAAACGTGTTTCTGACTCGCTGAATCGCAACGTAGATTCAACTCTCTTAGGTGAACGAACGCACAGCAGAGCAGTTTCAAGGAAACGTTTCTCCTGAGTTTTAGAGGAAGTTTACTGCTGTTTGGTACGTATGACGGCATTGGGCTGGAAATACTGGTTTTGGGATTCTCCACAGAAAGGGTTTGCCAACCGCTGAATCCACACGTGAGTTTAACTCTTTCAGTTGAATGCTCACATTGACAACCATTCAGTTAGATAGCTCCGTTTTGGTTTTAGAAGCAGATATTTCTCTGTACAGTCTATGGTCCCATTCACTCGGGAATATCCCAACGCAGCTCCTAGAAAAAACGTGTTTCTGACTCGCTAAATGTCAACATAGATTCAACTCTCTTAGGTGAACGAACGCACAGCAGAGCAGTTTCAAGGAAACGTTCCTCCTGAGTTTTAGACGAAGTTTCCTGCTGTTTAGTACGTATACTGGCATTGGGCTGGAAATACCGGTTTTGGGATTCCGCACAGAAAGAGTTTGCAAACCGCCAAATCCACACGTGAGTTTAACTCTGTCAGTTGAATGCACACATTGACAACCATTCAGTTAGATAGCTCCGTTTTGGTTTTAGAAGCAGATATTTCTCTGTACAGCCTATGGTCCCATTCACTCGGGAATATCCCAACGCAGCTCCTAGAAGAAACGTGTTTCTGACTCGCTGAATATCAACATAGATTCAACTCTCTTACGTGAAGGAACGCACAGCAGAGCAGTTTCAAGAAACGTTTCTCCTGAGTTTTAGACGAAGTTTCCTGCTGTTTCGTAGGTATGCCGGCATTGGGCTGGAAATACCGGTTTTGGGATTCTGCACAAAAAGGGTTTGCAAACCGCTGAATCCACACGTGAGTTTTACTCTGTCATTTGAATGCACACATTGACAACCATTAAGTTAGATAGCTCCGTTTTGGTTTTAGAAGCAGATATTTCTCTGTACAGCCTATGGTCCCATTCACTCGGGAATATCCCAACGCAGCTCCTAGAAGAAACGTGTTTCTGACTCGCTGAATGTCAACATAGATTCAACTCTCTTAGGTGAATGAACGCACAGCAGAGCAGTTTCAAGCAAACGTCCTCCTGAGTTTTAGACGAAGTTTCCTGCTGTTTAGTACGTATACTGGCATTGGGCTGGAAATACCTGTTTTGGGATTCCGCACAGAAAGAGTTTGCAAACCGACGAATCCACACGTGAGTTTACCTCTGTCAGTTGAATGCACACATTGACAACCATTCAGTTAGATAGCTCCGTTTTGGTTTTAGAAGCAGATATTTCTCGGTACAGCCTATGGTATCATTCACTCGGGAATATCCCGACGCAGCTCCTAGAAGAAACGTGTTTCTGACTCGCTGAATCTCAACATAGATTCAACTCTCTTAGGTGAACGAACGCACAGCAGAGCAGTTTCAAGGAAACGTTTCTCCTGAGTTTTAGACCAAGTCATACTGCTGTTGCGTACATATGCCGGCATTGGGCTGGAAGTTCCGGTTTCGGGATTCTCTACAGAAAGGGTTTGCAAACCACTGAATCCACACGTGAGTTTAACTCTGTCAGTTGAATGCACACATTGACAACCATTCAGTTAGACAGCTCCGTTTTGGTTTTAGAAGCAGATATTTCTCTGTACAGCCTATGGTCCCATTCACTCGGGAATATCCCAACGCAGCTCCTAGAAGAAACGTGTTTCTGACTCGCTGAATCTCAACAAAGATTCAACTCTCTTAGGTGAACGAACGCACAGCAGAGCAGTTTCAAGGAAACGTTTCTCCTGAGTTTTAGACCAAGTCATACTGCTGTTGCGTACATATGCCGGCATTGGGCTGGAAGTTCCGGTTTCGGGATTCTCTACAGAAAGGGTTTGCAAACCACTGAATCCACACGTGAGTTTAACTCTGTCAGTTGAATGCACACATTGACAACCATTCAGTTAGACAGCTCCGTTTTGGTTTTAGAAGCAGATATTTCTCTGTACAGCCTATGGTCCCATTCACTCGGGAATATCCCAACGCAGCTCCTAGAAGAAACGTGTTTCTGACTCGCTGAATCTCAACATAGATTCAACTCTCTTAGGTGAACGAACGCACAGCAGAGCAGTTTCAAGGAAAAGTTTCTCCTGAGTTTTAGACGAAGTTTCCTGCGGTTTAGTACGTATGCCGTCATTGGGCTGGAAATTCCGGTTTTGGGATTCTGCACAGAAAGGGTTTGCAAACCGCTGAATCCACACGTGATTTTAACTCTGTCAGTTGAACGCACACATTGACAACCTTTCAGTTAGATAGCTCCGTTTTGGTTTTAGAAGCAGATATTTCTCTGTACAGCCTATGGTCCAATTCACTCGGGAATATCCCAACGCAGCTCCTAGAAGAAACGTGTTTCTTACTCGCTGAATCTCAACATGGATTCAACTCTCTTAGGTGAACGAACGCACAGCAGAGCAGTTTCAAGGAAACGTTTCTCCTGAGTTTTAGATGAAGTCATACTGTTGTTTCGTACATATGCCGGCATTGGGCTGGAAATACCGGATTCGGGTTTCTGTACAGAAAGGGTTTGCAAACCACTGAATCCACACGTGAGTTTAACTCTGTAAGTTGAATGCACACATTGACAACCATTCAGTTAGACAACTCCGTTTTGGTTTTAGAAGCAGATATTTCTCTGTACAGCCTATGGTCCCATTCACTCGGGAATATCCCAACGCAGCTCCCAGAAGAAACGTGTTTCTGACTCGCGGAATCTCAACATAGATTCAAGTCTCTTAGGTGAACGAACGCACAGCAGAGCAGTTTCAAGGAAACGTTTCTCCTGAGTTTTAGACGAAGTTTACTGCGGTGTAGTACGTATGCCGGCATTGGGCTGGAAATACCGGTTTTGGGATTCTGCACAGAAAGTGTCTGCAAACCGCTGAATCCACACTTGCGTTTAACTCTGTCAGTTGAATGCACATATTGACAACCATTCATTTAGATAGCTCCGTTTTGGTTTTAGAAGCAGATATTTCTCGGTACAGGCTATGGTCCTATTCACTCGGGAATATCCCAATGCAGCTCCTAGAAGAAACGTGTTTCTGACTCGCTGAATCGCAACGTAGATTCAACTCTCTTAGGTGAACGAACGCACAGCAGAGCAGTTTCAAGGAAACGTTTCTCCTGAGTTTTAGAGGAAGTTTACTGCTGTTTGGTACGTATGACGGCATTGGGCTGGAAATACTGGTTTTGGGATTCTCCACAGAAAGGGTTTGCCAACCGCTGAATCCACACGTGAGTTTAACTCTTTCATTTGAATGCTCACATTGACAACCATTCAGTTAGATAGCTCCGTTTTGGTTTTAGAAGCAGATATTTCTCTGTACAGTCTATGGTCCCATTCACTCGGGAATATCCCAACGCAGCTCCTAGAAAAAACGTGTTTCTGACTCGCTAAATGTCAACATAGATTCAACTCTCTTAGGTGAACGAACGCACAGCAGAGCAGTTTCAAGGAAACGTTCCTCCTGAGTTTTAGACGAAGTTTCCTGCTGTTTAGTACGTATACTGGCATTGGGCTGGAAATACCGGTTTTGGGATTCCGCACAGAAAGAGTTTGCAAACCGCCAAATCCACACGTGAGTTTAACTCTGTCAGTTGAATGCACACATTGACAACCATTCAGTTAGATAGCTCCGTTTTGGTTTTAGAAGCAGATATTTCTCTGTACAGCCTATGGTCCCATTCACTCGGGAATATCCCAACGCAGCTCCTAGAAGAAACGTGTTTCTGACTCGCTGAATATCAACATAGATTCAACTCTCTTACGTGAACGAACGCACAGCAGAGCAGTTTCAAGAAACGTTTCTCCTGAGTTTTAGACGAAGTTTCCTGCTGTTTCGTAGGTATGCCGGCATTGGGCTGGAAATACCGGTTTTGGGATTCTGCACAAAAAGGGTTTGCAAACCGCTGAATCCACACGTGAGTTTTACTCTGTCATTTGAATGCACACATTGACAACCATTAAGTTAGATAGCTCCGTTTTGGTTTTAGAAGCAGATATTTCTCTGTACAGCCTATGGTCCCATTCACTCGGGAATATCCCAACGCAGCTCCTAGAAGAAACGTGTTTCTGACTCGCTGAATGTCAACATAGATTCAACTCTCTTAGGTGAATGAACGCACAGCAGAGCAGTTTCAAGCAAACGTCCTCCTCAGTTTTAGACGAAGTTTCCTGCTGTTTAGTACGTATACTGGCATTGGGCTGGAAATACCTGTTTTGGGATTCCGCACAGAAAGAGTTTGCAAACCGACGAATCCACACGTGAGTTTAACTCTGTCAGTTGAATGCACACATTGACAACCATTCAGTTAGATAGCTCCGTTTTGGTTTTAGAAGCAGATATTTCTCGGTACAGCCTATGGTATCATTCACTCGGGAATATCCCGACGCAGCTCCTAGAAGAAACGTGTTTCTGACTCGCTGAATCTCAACATAGATTCAACTCTCTTAGGTGAACGAACGCACAGCAGAGCAGTTTCAAGCAAACGTTTCTCCTGAGTCTTAGACGTAGTTTCCTGCTGTTTAGTACGTATACTGGCATTGGGCTGGAAATACCGGTTTTGGGATTCCGCACAGAAAGAGTTTGCAAATCGCTGAATCCACACTTGCGTTTAACTCTGTCAGTTGAATGCACATATTGACAACCATTCATTTAGATAGCTCCGTTTTGGTTTTAGAAGCAGATATTTCTCGGTACAGGCTATGGTTCCATTCACTCGGGAACATCCCAATGCAGCTCCTAGAAGAAACGTGTTTCTGACTCCCTGAATCTCAACATAGATTCAACTCTCTTAGGTGAACGAAGGCACAGCAGAGCAGTTTCAAGGAAACGTTTCTCCTGAGTTTTAGAGGAAGTTTACTGCTGTTTGCTACGTATGACGGCATTGGGCTGGAAATACCGGTTATGGGATTCTGCACAGAAAGGGTTTGCCAACCGCTGAATCCACACGTGGGTTTAACTCTGTCAGTTGAATGCACACATTGACAACCATTCAGGTAGATAGCTCCGTTTTGGTTTTAGAAGCAGATATTTCTCTGTACAGCCTATGGTCCCATTCACTCGGGAATATCCCAACGCAGCTCCTAGAAGAAACGTGTTTCTGACTCGCTGAATGTCAACATAGATTCAACTCTCTTAGGTGAACGAACGCACAGCAGAGCAGTTTCAAGGAAACGTTCCTCCTGAGTTTTAGACGAAGTTTCCTGCTGTTTAATACGTATACTGGCATTGGGCTGGAAATACCGGTTTTGGGATTCCGCACAGAAAGAGTTTGCAAACCGCGGAATCCACACGTGAGTTTAAATCTGTCAGTTGAATGCACACATTGACAACCATTCAGTTATATAGCTCCGTTTTGGTTTTAGAAGCAGATATTTCTCTGTACAGCCTATGGTCCCATTCACTCGGGAATATCCCAACGCAGCTCCTAGAAGAACCGTTTTTCAGACTCGCTGAATCTCAACATAGATTCAACTCTCGTAGGTGACCGAACGCACAGCACAGCAGTTTCAAGGAAACGTTTCTCCTGAGTTTTAGACGAAGTTTACTGCTGTTTAGTACGTATGCCGGCATTGGGCTGGAAATACCGGTTTTGGGATTCTGCACAGAAAGGGTTTGCAAACCGCTGAATCCACACGTGAGTTTAACTGTCAGTTGAATGCACACATTGGCAACCATTCAGTTAGATAGCTCCGTTTTGGTTTTATAAGCAGATATTTCTCTGTACAGCCTATGGTCCCTTTCACTCGGGAGTATCCCAACGCAGCTCCTAGAAGAATCGTGTTTCTGACTCGCTGAATATCAACATAGATTCAACTCTCTTAGGTGAACGAACGCACAGCAGAGCAGTTTCAAGCAAACGTTTCTCCTGAGTCTTAGACGAAGTTTCCTGCTGTTTAGTACGTATACCGGCATTGGGCTGGAAATACCGGTTTTGGGATTCTGCACAGAAAGAGTTTGCAAACCGCTGAATCCACACCTGAGTTTACCTCTGTCATTTGAATGCACACATTGACAACCATTCAGTTAGATAGCTCCGTTTTGGTTTTAGAAGCAGATATTTCTCTGTACAGCCTATGGTCCCATTCACTCGGGAATATCCCAACGCAGCTCCTAGAAGAAACGTGCTTCTGACTCGCTGAATATCAACATAGATTCAACTCTCTTAGGTGAACGAAAGCACAGCAGAGGAGTTTCAAACAAACGCTTCTCCTGAGTTTTAGACGAAGTTTACTGCTTTTTAGTACGTATGCCGGCATTGGGTTGGAAATACCGGTTTTGGGATTCTGCACAGAAATGGTTTGCAAACCGCTGAATCCAAACGTGATTTTAACTCTGTCAGTTGAATGCACACATTGACAACCATTCAGTTAGATAGCTCCGTTTTGGTTTTAGGAGCAGATATTTGTCTGTACAGCCTTTGGTCCCATTCACTCGGGAGTATCCCAACGCAGCTCCTAGAAGAAACGTGTTTCTGACTCTCTGAATCTCAACATAGATTCAACTCTCTTAGGTGAACGAACGCACAGCAGAGCAGTTTCAAGCAAACGTTCCTCCTGAGTTTTAGACGAAGTTTCCTGCTGTTTAGTACCTATACAGGCATTGGGCTGGAAATACCGGTTTTGGGATTCCGCACAGAAAGAGTTTGCAAACCGCTGATTTCACACGTGAGTTTAACTCTGTCAGTTGAATGCACACATTGACAACCCTTCAGTTAGATAGCTCCGACTTGGTTTTAGAGGCAGATATTTCTCTGTACAGCGTATGGTCCCATTCACTCGGGAATATCCCAACACAGCTCCTAGAAGAAACGTGTTTCTGACTCGCTGAATCTCAACATAGACTCAACTCTCTTAGGTGAACCAACGCACAGCAGAGCAGTTTAAAGGAAACGTTTCTCCTGAGTTTTAGACGAAGTTTTCTGCGCTTTAGTACGTATGCCGGCATTGGGCTGGAAATACCGGTTTTGGGATTCTGCACAGAAAGGGTTTGCCAACCGCAGAATCCACACGTGAGTTTAACTCTGTCAGTTGAATGCACATATTGACAACCATTCAGTTAGATAGCTCCGTTTTGGTTTTAGAAGCAGATATTTCTCTGTACAGCCTATGGTACCATTCACTCGGGAATATCACAAGGCAGCTCCTAGAAGAAACGTGTTTCTGACTCGCTGAATCTCAACATAGATTCAACTCTCTTAGGTGAACGAACGCACAGCAGAGCAGTTTCAAGGAAACATTTCTCCTGAGTTTTAGACGAAGTCATACTGCTGTTGCGTACATATGCCGGCATTGGGCTGGAAGTTCCGGTTTCGGGATTCTCTACAGAAAGGGTTTGCAAACCACTGAATCCACACGTGAGTTTAACTCTGTCAGTTGAATGCACACATTGACAACCATTCAGTTAGACAGCTCCGTTTTGGTTTTAGAAGCAGATATTTCTCTGTACAGCCTATGGTCCCATTCACTCGGGAATATCCCAACGCAGCTCCTAGAAGAAACGTGTTTCTGACTCGCTGAATCTCAACATAGATTCAACTCTCTTACGTGAACGAACGCACAGCAGAGCAGTTTCAAAGAAACGTTTCTCTTGAGTTTCAGACGAAGTTTACTGCGGTTTAGTACGTATTCCGGCATTGGGCTGGAAATACCGGATTTGGGATTCTGCACAGAAAGGGTTTGCAAACCGCTGAATCCACACTTGCGTTTAACTCTGTCAGTTGAATGCACATATTGACAACCATTCATTTAGATAGCTCCGTTTTGGTTTTAGAAGCAGATATTTCTCGGTACAGGCTATGGTTCCATTCACTCGGGAACATCCCAATGCAGCTCCTAGAAGAAACGTGTTTCTGACTCGCTGAATCTCAACATAGATTCAACTCTCTTAGGTGAACGAACGCACAGCAGAGCAGTTTCAAGGAAACGTTTCTCCTGAGTTTTAGAGGAAGTTTACTGCTGTTTGCTACGTATGACGGCATTGGGCTGGAAATACCGGTTATGGGATTCTGCACAGAAAGGGTTTGCCAACCGCTGAATCCACACGTGAGTTTAACTCTGTCAGTTGAATGCACACATTGACAACCATTCAGGTAGATTGCTCCGTTTTGGTTTTAGAAGCAGATATTTCTCTGTACAGCCTATGGTCCCATTCACTCGGGAATATCCCAACGCAGCTCCTAGAAGAAACGTGTTTCTGACTCGCTGAATGTCAACATAGATTCAACTCTCTTAGGTGAACGAACGCACAGCAGAGCAGTTTCAAGGAAACGTTCCTCCTGAGTTTTAGACGAAGTTTCCTGCTGTTTAATACGTATACTGGCATTGGGCTGGAAATACCGGTTTTGGGATTCCGCACAGAAAGAGTTTGCAAACCGCGGAATCCACACGTGAGTTTAAATCTGTCAGTTGAATGCACACATTGACAACCATTCAGTTATATAGCTCCGTTTTGGTTTTAGAAGCAGATATTTCTCTGTACAGCCTATGGTCCCATTCACTCGGGAATATCCCAACGCAGCTCCTAGAAGAACCGTTTTTCAGACTCGCTGAATCTCAACATAGATTCAACTCTCGTAGGTGACCGAACGCACAGCACAGCAGTTTCAAGGAAACGTTTCTCCTGAGTTTTAGACGAAGTTTACTGCTGTTTAGTACGTATGCCGGCATTGGGCTGGAAATACCGGTTTTGGGATTCTGCACAGAAAGGGTTTGCAAACCGCTGAATCCACACGTGAGTTTAACTGTCAGTTGAATGCACACATTGACAACCATTCAGTTAGATAGCTCCGTTTTGGTTTTATAAGCAGATATTTCTCTGTACAGCCTATGGTCCCAATTCACTCGGGAATATCCCAACGCAGCTCCTAGAAGAATCGTTTTTCTGACTCGCTGAATATCAACATAGATTCAACTCTCTTAGGTGAACGAACGCACAGTAGAGCAGTTTCAAGCAAACGTTCCTCCTGAGTTTTAGACGAAGTTTCCTGCTGTTTAGTACGTATACTGGCATTGGGCTGGAAATACCGGTTTTGGGATTCCGCACAGAAAGAGTTTGCAAACCGACGAATCCACACGTGAGTTTAACTCTGTCAGTTGAATGCACACATTGACAACCATTCAGTTAGATAGCTCCGTTTTGGTTTTAGAAGCAGATATTTCTCGGTACAGCCTATGGTATCATTCACTCGGGAATATCCCAACGCAGCTCCTAGAAGAAACGTGTTTCTGACTCGCTGAATCGCAACGTAGATTCAACTCTCTTAGGTGAACGAACGCACAGCAGAGCAGTTTCAAGGAAACGTTTCTCCTGAGTTTTAGAGGAAGTTTACTGCTGTTTGGTACGTATGACGGCATTGGGCTGGAAATACTGGTTTTGGGATTCTCCACAGAAAGGGTTTGCCAACCGCTGAATCCACACGTGAGTTTAAATCTTTCATTTGAATGCTCACATTGACAACCATTCAGTTAGATAGCTCCGTTTTGGTTTTAGAAGCAGATATTTCTCTGTACAGTCTATGGTCCCATTCACTCGGGAATATCCCAACGCAGCTCCTAGAAAAAACGTGTTTCTGACTCGCTAAATGTCAACATAGATTCAACTCTCTTAGGTGAACGAACGCACAGCAGAGCAGTTTCAAGGAAACGTTCCTCCTGAGTTTTAGACGAAGTTTCCTGCTGTTTAGTACGTATACTGGCATTGGGCTGGAAATACCGGTTTTGGGATTCCGCACAGAAAGAGTTTGCAAACCGCCAAATCCACACGTGAGTTTAACTCTGTCAGTTGAATGCACACATTGACAACCATTCAGTTAGATAGCTCCGTTTTGGTTTTAGAAGCAGATATTTCTCTGTACAGCCTATGGTCCCATTCACTCGGGAATATCCCAACGCAGCTCCTAGAAGAAACGTGTTTCTGACTCGCTGAATATCAACATAGATTCAACTCTCTTACGTGAACGAACGCACAGCAGAGCAGTTTCAAGAAACGTTTCTCCTGAGTTTTAGACGAAGTTTCCTGCTGTTTCGTAGGTATGCCGGCATTGGGCTGGAAATACCGGTTTTGGGATTCTGCACAAAAAGGGTTTGCAAACCGCTGAATCCACACGTGAGTTTTACTCTGTCATTTGAATGCACACATTGACAACCATTAAGTTAGATAGCTCCGTTTTGGTTTTAGAAGCAGATATTTCTCTGTACAGCCTATGGTCCCATTCACTCGGGAATATCCCAACGCAGCTCCTAGAAGAAACGTGTTTCTGACTCGCTGAATGTCAACATAGATTCAACTCTCTTAGGTGAATGAACGCACAGCAGAGCAGTTTCAAGCAAACGTCCTCCTGAGTTTTAGACGAAGTTTCCTGCTGTTTAGTACGTATACTGGCATTGGGCTGGAAATACCTGTTTTGGGATTCCGCACAGAAAGAGTTTGCAAACCGACGAATCCACACGTGAGTTTAACTCTGTCAGTTGAATGCACACATTGACAACCATTCAGTTAGATAGCTCCGTTTTGGTTTTAGAAGCAGATATTTCTCGGTACAGCCTATGGTATCATTCACTCGGGAATATCCCGACGCAGCTCCTAGAAGAAACGTGTTTCTGACTCGCTGAATCTCAACATAGATTCAACTCTCTTAGGTGAACGAACGCACAGCAGAGCAGTTTCAAGCAAACGTTTCTCCTGAGTCTTAGACGTAGTTTCCTGCTGTTTAGTACGTATACTGGCATTGGGCTGGAAATACCGGTTTTGGGATTCCGCACAGAAAGAGTTTGCAAATCGCTGAATCCACACTTGCGTTTAACTCTGTCAGTTGAATGCACATATTGACAACCATTCATTTAGATAGCTCCGTTTTGGTTTTAGAAGCAGATATTTCTCGGTACAGGCTATGGTTCCATTCACTCGGGAACATCCCAATGCAGCTCCTAGAAGAAACGTGTTTCTGACTCCCTGAATCTCAACATAGATTCAACTCTCTTAGGTGAACGAAGGCACAGCAGAGCAGTTTCAAGGAAACGTTTCTCCTGAGTTTTAGAGGAAGTTTACTGCTGTTTGCTACGTATGACGGCATTGGGCTGGAAATACCGGTTATGGGATTCTGCACAGAAAGGGTTTGCCAACCGCTGAATCCACACGTGGGTTTAACTCTGTCAGTTGAATGCACACATTGACAACCATTCAGGTAGATAGCTCCGTTTTGGTTTTAGAAGCAGATATTTCTCTGTACAGCCTATGGTCCCATTCACTCGGGAATATCCCAACGCAGCTCCTAGAAGAAACGTGTTTCTGACTCGCTGAATGTCAACATAGATTCAACTCTCTTAGGTGAACGAACGCACAGCAGAGCAGTTTCAAGGAAACGTTCCTCCTGAGTTTTAGACGAAGTTACCTGCTGTTTAATACGTATGCCGGCATTGGGTTGGAAATACCGGTTTTGGGATTCTGCACAGAAATGGTTTGCAAACCGCTGAATCCAAACGTGATTTTAACTCTGTCAGTTGAATGCACACATTGACAACCATTCAGTTAGATAGCTCCGTTTTGGTTTTAGGAGCAGATATTTGTCTGTACAGCCTTTGGTCCCATTCACTCGGGAGTATCCCAACGCAGCTCCTAGAAGAAACGTGTTTCTGACTCTCTGAATCTCAACATAGATTCAACTCTCTTAGGTGAACGAACGCACAGCAGAGCAGTTTCAAGCAAACGTTCCTCTTGAGTTTTAGACGAAGTTTCCTGCTGTTTACTACCTATACAGGCATTGGGCTGGAAATACCGGTTTTGGGATTCCGCACAGAAAGAGTTTGCAAACCGCTGAATTCACACGTGAGTTTAACTCTGTCAGTTGAATGCACACATTGACAACCCTTCAGTTAGATAGCTCCGACTTGGTTTTAGAGGCAGATATTTCTCTGTACAGCGTATGGTCCCATTCACTCGGGAATATCCCAACACAGCTCCTAGAAGAAACGTGTTTCTGACTCGCTGAATCTCAACATAGACTCAACTCTCTTAGGTGAACCAACGCACAGCAGAGCAGTTTAAAGGAAACGTTTCTCCTGAGTTTTAGACGAAGTTTTCTGCGCTTTAGTACGTATGCCGGCATTGGGCTGGAAATACCGGTTTTGGGATTCTGCACAGAAAGGGTTTGCCAACCGCAGAATCCACACGTGAGTTTAACTCTGTCAGTTGAATGCACACATTGACAACCATTCAGTTAGATAGCTCCGTTTTGGTTTTAGAAGCAGATATTTCTCTGTACAGCCTATGGTACCATTCACTCGGGAATATCACAAGGCAGCTCCTAGAAGAAACGTGTTTCTGACTCGCTGAATCTCAACATAGATTCAACTCTCTTAGGTGAACGAACGCACAGCAGAGCAGTTTCAAGGAAACGTTTCTCCTGAGTTTTAGACAAAGTTTACTGCTGTTTAGTACATATGCCGGCATTGGGCTGGAAGTTCCGGTTTCGGGATTCTCTACAGAAAGGGTTTGCAAACCACTGAATCCACACGTGAGTTTAACTCTGTCAGTTGAATGCACACATTGACAACCATTCAGTTAGACAGCTCCGTTTTGGTTTTAGAAGCAGATATTTCTCTGTACAGCCTATGGTCCCATTCACTCGGTAATATCCCAACGCAGCTCCTAGAAGAAACGTGTTTCTGACTCGCTGAATCTCAACATAGATTCAACTCTCTTACGTGAACGAAGGCACAGCAGAGCAGTTTCAAAAAACGTTTCTCTTGAGTTTCAGACGAAGTTTACTGCGGTTTAGTACGTATTCCGGCATTGGGCTGGAAATACCGGATTTGGGATTCTGCACAGAAAGGGTTTGCAAACCGCTGAATCCACACTTGCGTTTAACTCTGTCAGTTGAATGCACATATTGACAACCATTCATTTAGATAGCTCCGTTTTGGTTTTAGAAGCAGATATTTCTCGGTACAGGCTATGGTTCCATTCACTCGGGAACATCCCAATGCAGCTCCTAGAAGAAACGTGTTTCTGACTCGCTGAATCTCAACATAGATTCAACTCTCTTAGGTGAACGAACGCACAGCAGAGCAGTTTCAAGGAAACGTTTCTCCTGAGTTTTAGAGGAAGTTTACTGCTGTTTGCTACGTATGACGGCATTGGGCTGGAAATACCGGTTATGGGATTCTGCACAGAAAGGGTTTGCCAACCGCTGAATCCACACGTGGGTTTAACTCTGTCAGTTGAATGCACACATTGACAACCATTCAGGTAGATTGCTCCGTTTTGGTTTTAGAAGCAGATATTTCTCTGTACAGCCTATGGTCCCATTCACTCGGGAATATCCCAACGCAGCTCCTAGAAGAAACGTGTTTCTGACTCGCTGAATGTCAACATAGATTCAACTCTCTTAGGTGAACGAACGCACAGCAGAGCAGTTTCAAGGAAACGTTCCTCCTGAGTTTTAGACGAAGTTTCCTGCTGTTTAATACGTATACTGGCATTGGGCTGGAAATACCGGTTTTGGGATTCCGCACAGAAAGAGTTTGCAAACCGCGGAATCCACACGTGAGTTTAAATCTGTCAGTTGAATGCACACATTGACAACCATTCAGTTATATAGCTCCGTTTTGGTTTTAGAAGCAGATATTTCTCTGTACAGCCTATGGTCCCATTCACTCGGGAATATCCCAACGCAGTTCCTAGAAGAACCGTTTTTCAGACTCGCTGAATCTCAACATAGATTCAACTCTCGTAGGTGACCGAACGCACAGCACAGCAGTTTCAAGGAAACGTTTCTCCTGAGTTTTAGACGAAGTTTACTGCTGTTTAGTACGTATGCCGGCATTGGGCTGGAAATACCGGATTTGGGATTCTGCACAGAAAGGGTTTGCAAACCGCTGAATCCACACGTGAGTTTAACTGTCAGTTGAATGCACACATTGACAACCATTCAGTTAGATAGCTCCGTTTTGGTTTTATAAGCAGATATTTCTCTGTACAGCCTATGGTCCCAATTCACTCGGGAATATCCCAACGCAGCTCCTAGAAGAATCGTGTTTCTGACTCGCTGAATATCAACATAGATTCAACTCTCTTAGGTGAATGAACGCACAGCAGAGCAGTTTCAAGCAAACGTTTCTCCTGAGTCTTAGACGAAGTTTCCTGCTGTTTAGTACGTATACCGGCATTGGGCTGGAAATACCGGTTTTGGGATTCTGCACAGAAAGAGTTTGCAAACCGCTGAATCCACACCTGAGTTTATCTCTGTCATTTGAATGCACACATTGACAACCATTCAGTTGGATAGCTCCGTTTTGGTTTTAGAAGCAGATATTTCTCTGTAAGCCTATGGTACCATTCACTCGGGAATATCCCAACGCAGCTCCTAGAAGAAACGTGTTTCTGACTCGCTGAATATCAACATAGATTCTACTCTCTTAGGTGAACGAAAGCACAGCAGAGGAGTTTCAAACAAACGTTTCTCCTGAGTTTTAACCGAAGTTTACTGCTTTTTAGTACGTATGCCGGCATTGGCTTGGAAATACCGGTTTTGGGATTCTGCAAAGAAAGGGTTTGCAAACCGCTGAATCCACACGTGATTTTAACTCTGTCAGTTGAATGCACGCATTGACAACCATTCAGTTAGATAGCTCCGTTTTGGTTTTAGGAGCAGATATTTGTCTGTACAGCCTTTGGTCCCATTCACTCGGGAATATCCCAACGCAGCTCCTAGAAGAAACGTGTTTCTGACTCGCTGAATCTCAACATAGATTCAACTATCTTACGTGAACGAACACATAGCAGAGCAGTTTCAAGGAAACGTTTCTCCTGAGTTTCAGATGAAGTCATACTGCTGTTTCGTACATATGCCGGCATTGGGCTGGAAATACCGGTTTCGGGATTCTGTACAGAAAGGGTTTGCAAACCACTGAATCCACACGTGAGTTTAACTCTGTCAGTTGAATGCACACATTGACAACCATTCAGTTAGACAGCTCCGTTTTGGTTTTAGAAGCAGATATTTCTCTGTACAGCCTATGGTCCCATTCACTCGGGAATATCCCAACGCAGCTCCCAGAAGAAACGTGTTTCTGACTCGCTGAATCTCAACATAGATTCAACTCTCTTAGGTGAACGATCGCACAGCAGAGAAGTTTCAAGCAAACGTTTCTCCTGAGTTTTAGACGAAGTTTCCTGCTGTTTAGTACGTATGCCGGCATTGGGCAGGAAATACCAGTTTTGGGATTCTGCACAGAAAGGGTTAGCAAACCGCCGAATCGACACGTGAGTTTAACTCTGTCAGTTGAATGCACACATTGACAAATATTCAGTTAGATAGCTCCGTTTTGGTTTTAGAAGCAGATATTTCTCTGTACAGCCTATGGTCCCATTCACTCGGGAATATCCCAACGCAGCTCCTAGAAGAAACGTGTTTCTGACTCGCTGAATCTCAACATAGATTCAACTCTCTTAGGTGAATGAACGCACAGCAGAGCAGTTTCAAGGAAACGATCCTCCTGAGTTTTAGACAATGTTTACTGCGGTTTAGTACGTATGCCGGCATTGGGCTGGAAATACCGGTTTTGGGATTCTGCACAGAAAGGGTTTGCCAACCGCTGAATCCACACGTGAGTTTAACTCTGTCAGTTGAATGCACACATTGACAACCATTCAGTTAGATAGCTCCGTTTTGGTTTTAGAAGCAGATATTTCTCTGTACAGCCTATGGTACCATTGACTCGGGAATATCACAAGGCAGCTCCTAGAAGAAACGTGTTTCTGACTCGCTGAATCTCAACATAGATTCAACTCTCTTAGGTGAACGAACGCACAGCAGAGCAGTTTCAAGGAAACGTTTCTCCTGAGTTATAGACCAAGTCATACTGCTGTTGCGTACATATGCCGGCATTGGGCTGGAAGTTCCGGTTTCGGGATTCTCTACAGAAAGGGTTTGCAAACCACTGAATCCACACGTGAGTTTAACTCTGTCAGTTGAATGCACACATTGACAACCATTCAGTTAGACAGCTCCGTTTTGGTTTTAGAAGCAGATATTTCTCTGTACAGCCTATGGTCCCATTCACTCGGGAATATCCCAACGCAGCTCCTAGAAGAAACGTGTTTCTGACTCGCTGAATCTCAACATAGATTCAACTCTCTTAGGTGAACGAACGCACAGCAGAGCAGTTTCAAGGAAAAGTTTCTCCTGAGTATTAGACGAAGTTTCCTACGGTTTAGTATGTATGCCGTCATTGGGCTGGAAATTCCGGTTTTGGGATTCTGCACAGAAAGGGTTTGCAAACCGCTGAATCCACACGTGATTTTAACTCTGTCAGTTGAACGCACACATTGACAACCTTTCAGTTAGATAGCTCCGTTTTGGTTTTAGAAGCAGATATTTCTCTGTACAGCCTATGGTCCAATTCACTCGGGAATATCCCAACGCAGCTCCTAGAAGAAACGTGTTTCTTACTCGCTGAATCTCAACATGGATTCAAATCTCTTAGGTGAACGAACGCACAGCAGAGCAGTTTCAAGGAAACGTTTCTCCTGAGTTTTAGATGAAGTCATACTGTTGTTTCGTACATATGCCGGCATTGGGCTGGAAATACCGGATTCGGGATTCTGTACAGAAAGGGTTTGCAAACCACTGAATCCACACGTGAGTTTAACTCTGTAAGTTGAATGCACACATTGACAACCATTCAGTTAGACAACTCCGTTTTGGTTTTAGAAGCAGATATTCCTCTGTACAGCCTATGGTCCCATTCACTCGGGAATATCCCAACGCAGCTCCCAGAAGAAACGTGTTTCTGACTCGAGGAATCTCAACATAGATTCAAGTCTCTTAGGTGAACGAACGCACAGCAGAGCAGTTTCAAGGAAACGTTTCTCCTGAGTTTTAGACGAAGTTTACTGCTGTTTGGTACGTATGACGGCATTGGGCTGGAAATACTGGTTTTGGGATTCTCCACAGAAAGGGTTTGCCAACCGCTGAATCCACACGTGAGTTTAACTCTTTCAGTTGAATGCTCACATTGACAACCATTCAGTTAGATAGCTCCGTTTTGGTTTTAGAAGCAGATATTTCTCTGTACAGTCTATGGTCCCATTCACTCGGGAATATCCCAACGCAGCTCCTAGAAAAAACGTGTTTCTGACTCGCTAAATGTCAACATAGATTCAACTCTCTTAGGTGAACGAACGCACAGCAGAGCAGTTTCAAGGAAACGTTCCTCCTGAGTTTTAGACGAAGTTTCCTGCTGTTTAGTACGTATACTGGCATTGGGCTGGAAATACCGGTTTTGGGATTCCGCACAGAAAGAGTTTGCAAACCGCCAAATCCACACGTGAGTTTAACTCTGTCAGTTGAATGCACACATTGACAACCATTCAGTTAGATAGCTCCGTTTTGGTTTTAGAAGCAGATATTTCTCTGTAGAGCCTATGGTCCCATTCACTCGGGAATATCCCAACGCAGCTCCTAGAAGAAACGTGTTTCTGACTCGCTGAATCTCAACATAGATTCAACTCTCTTACGTGAACGAACGCAGAGCAGAGCAGTTTCAAGAAACGTTTCTCCTGAGTTTTAGACGAAGTTTCCTGCTGTTTCGTAGGTATGCCGGCATTTGGCTGGAAATACCGGTTTTGGGATTCTGCACAAAAAGGGTTTGCAAACCGCTGAATCCACACGTGAGTTTTACTCTGTCATTTGAATGCACACATTGACAACCATTAAGTTAGATAGCTCCGTTTTGGTTTTAGAAGCAGATATTTCTCTGTACAGCCTATGGTCCCATTCACTCGGGAATATCCCAACCCAGCTCCTAGAAGAAACGTGTTTCTGACTCGCTGAATGTCAACATAGATTCAACTCTCTTAGGTGAACGAACGCACAGCAGAGCAGTTTCAAGCAAACGTTCCTCCTGAGTTTTAGACGAAGTTTCCTGCTGTTTAGTACGTATACTGGCATTGGGCTGGAAATACCGGTTTTGGGATTCCGCACAGAAAGAGTTTGCAAACCGACGAATCCACACGTGAGTTTAACTCTGTCAGTTGAATGCACACATTGACAACCATTCAGTTAGATAGCTCCGTTTTGGTTTTAGAAGCAGATATTTCTCGGTACAGCCTATGGTATCATTCACTCGGGAATATCCCAACGCAGCTCCTAGAAGAAACGTGTTTCTGACTCGCTGAATCTCAACATAGATTCAACTCTCTTAGGTGAACGAACGCACAGCAGAGCAGTTTCAAGCAAACGTTTCTCCTGAGTCTTAGACGAAGTTTCCTGCTGTTTAGTACGTATACTGGCATTGGGCTGGAAATACCGGCTTTGGGATTCCGCACAGAAAGAGTTTGCAAATCGCTGAATCCACACTTGCGTTTAACTCTGTCAGTTGAATGCACATATTGACAACCATTCATTTAGATAGCTCCGTTTTGGTTTTAGAAGCAGATATTTCTCGGTACAGGCTATGGTTCCATTCACTCGGGAACATCCCAATGCAGCTCCTAGAAGAAACGTGTTTCTGACTCGCTGAATCTCAACATAGATTCAACTCTCTTACGTGAACGAAGGCACAGCAGAGCAGTTTCAAGGAAACGTTTCTCCTGAGTTTTAGAGGAAGTTTACTGCTGTTTGCTACGTATGACGGCATTGGCCTGGAAATACCGGTTATGGGATTCTGCACAGAAAGGGTTTGCCAACCGCTGAATCCACACGTGGGTTTAACTCTGTCAGTTGAATGCACACATTGACAACCATTCAGGTAGATAGCTCCGTTTTGGTTTTAGAAGCAGATATTTCTCTGTACAGCCTATGGTCCCATTCACTCGGGAATATCCCAACGCAGCTCCTAGAAGAAACGTGTTTCTGACTCGCTGAATGTCAACATAGATTCAACTCTCTTAGGTGAACGAACGCACAGCAGAGCAGTTTCAAGGAAACGTTCCTCCTGAGTTTTAGACGAAGTTTCCTGCTGTTTAATACGTATACTGGCATTGGGCTGGAAATACCGGTTTTGGGATTCCGCACAGAAAGAGTTTGCAAACCGCGGAATCCACACGTGAGTTTAAATCTGTCAGTTGAATGCACACATTGACAACCATTCAGTTATATAGCTCCGTTTTGGTTTTAGAAGCAGATATTTCTCTGTACAGCCTATGGTCCCATTCACTCGGGAATATCCCAACGCAGCTCCTAGAAGAACCGTTTTTCAGACTCGCTGAATCTCAACATAGATTCAACTCTCGTAGGTGACCGAACGCACAGCACAGCAGTTTCAAGGAAACGTTTCTCCTGAGTTTTAGACGAAGTTTACTGCTGTTTAGTACGTATGCCGGCATTGGGCTGGAAATACCGGTTTTGGGATTCTGCACAGAAAGGGTTTGCAAACCGCTGAATCCACACGTGAGTTTAACTGTCAGTTGAATGCACACATTGACAACCATTCAGTTAGATAGCTCCGTTTTGGTTTTATAAGCAGATATTTCTCTGTACAGCCTATGGTCCCTTTCACTCGGGAGTATCCCAACGCAGCTCCTAGAAGAATCGTGTTTCTGACTCGCTGAATATCAACATAGATTCAACTCTCTTAGGTGAACGAACGCACAGCAGAGCAGTTTCAAGCAAACGTTTCTCCTGAGTCTTAGACGAAGTTTCCTGCTGTTTAGTACGTATACCGGCATTGGGCTGGAAATACCGGTTTTGGGATTCTGCACAGAAAGAGTTTGCAAACCGCTGAATCCACACGTGAGTTTACCTCTGTCATTTGAATGCACACATTGACAACCATTCAGTTAGATAGCTCCGTTTTGGTTTTAGAAGCAGATATTTCTCTGTACAGCCTATGGTCCCATTCACTCGGGAATATCCCAACGCAGCTCCTAGAAGAAACGTGCTTCTGACTCGCTGAATATCAACATAGATTCAACTCTCTTAGGTGAACGAAAGCACAGCAGAGGAGTTTCAAACAAACGTTTCTCCTGAGTTTTAGACGAAGTTTACTGCTTTTTAGTACGTATGCCGGCATTTGGTTGGAAATACCGGTTTTGGGATTCTGCACAGAAATGGTTGGCAAACCGCTGAATCCAAACGTGATTTTAACTCTGTCAGTTGAATGCACACATTGACAACCATTCAGTTAGATAGCTCCGTTTTGGTTTTAGGAGCAGATATTTGTCTGTACAGCCTTTGGTCCCATTCAGTCGGGAGTATCCCAACGCAGCTCCTAGAAGAAACGTGTTTCTGACTCGCTGAATCTCAACATAGATTCAACTATCTTACGTGAACGAACACATAGCAGAGCAGTTTCAAGGAAACGTTTCTCCTGAGTTTCAGATGAAGTCATACTGCTCTTTCGTACATATGCCGGAATTGGGCTGGAAATACCGGTTTCGGGATTCTGTACAGAAAGGGTTTGCAAACCACTGAATCCACACGTGAGTTTAACTCTGTAAGTTGAATGCACACATTGACAACCATTCAGTTAGACAGCTCCGTTTTGGTTTTATAAGCAGATATTTCTCTGTACAGCCTATGGTCCCTTTCACTCGGGAATATCCCAACGCAGCTCCTAGAAGAAACGTGTTTCTGACTCGGTGAATATCAACATAGATTCAACTCTCTTAGGTGAACGAACGCACAGCAGAGCAGTTTCACGCAATCGTTTCTCCTGAGTCTTAGACGAAGTTTCCTGCTGTTTAGTACATACGCCGGCATTGGGCTGGATATAGCGGTTTTTGGATTGTGCACAAAAAGGGTTTGTAAACCGCTGAATCCACACATGAGTTTAACTCTGTCAGTTGAATGCACACATTGACAACCATTCAGGTAGAAAGCTCCGTTTTGGTTTTAGGACCAGATATTTCACTGTACAGCCTATGGTCCCATTAATTCGGGAATATCCCAACGCAGCTCCTAGAAGAAACGTGTTTCTGACTCGCTGAATCTCAACATAGATTCAACTCTCTTACGTGAACGAACGCACAGCAGAGCAGTTTCAATGAAACGTTTCTCCTGAGTTTTAGACGAAGTTTACTGCGGTTTAGTACGTATGCCGCCATTGGGCTGGAAATACCGATTTTGGGATTCTGCACAGAAAGGGTTTGCCAACCGCTGAATCCACACTTGCGTTTACCTCTGTCAGTTGAATGCACATATTGAAAACCATTCATTTAGATATCTCCGTTTTGGTTTTAGAAGCAGATATTTCTCGGTACAGGCTATGGTCCTATTCACTCGGGAATATCCCAATGCAGCTCCTAGAAGAAACGTGTTTCTGACTCGCTGAATCGCAACGTAGATTCAACTCTCTTAGGTGAACGAACGCACAGCAGAGCAGTTTCAAGGAAACGTTTCTCCTGAGTTTTAGAGGAAGTTTACTGCTGTTTGGTACGTATGACGGCATTGGGCTGGAAATACTGGTTTTGGGATTCTCCACAGAAAGGGTTTGCCAACCGCTGAATCCACACGTGAGTTTAACTCTTTCAGTTGAATGCTCACATTGACAACCATTCAGTTAGATAGCTCCGTTTTGGTTTTAGGAGCAGATATTTCTCTGTACAGTCTATGGTCCCATTCACTCGGGAATATCCCAACGCAGCTCCTAGAAAAAACGTGTTTCTGACTCGCTGAATGTCAACATAGATTCAACTCTCTTAGGTGAACGAACGCACAGCAGAGCAGTTTCAAGGAAACGTTCCTCCTGAGTTTTAGACGAAGTTTCCTGCTGTTTAGTACGTATACTGGCATTGGGCTGGAAATACCGGTTTTGGGATTCCGCACAGAAAGAGTTTGCAAACCGCCAAATCCACACGTGAGTTTAACTCTGTCAGTTGAATGCACACATTGACAACCATTCAGTTAGATAGCTCCGTTTTGGTTTTAGAAGCAGATATTTCTCTGTACAGCCTGTGGTCCCATTCACTCGGGAATATCCCAACGCAGCTCCTAGAAGAAAGGTGTTTCTGACTCGCTGAATCTCAACATAGATTCAACTCTCTTACGTGAACGAACGCACAGCAGAGCAGTTTCAAGGAAACGTTTCTCCTGAGTTTTAGACGAAGTTTCCTGCGGTTTAGTACTTATGCCAGCATTGGGCTGGAAATACCGGTTTTGGGATTCTGCACAAAAAGGGTTTGCAAACCGCTGAATCCACACGTGAGTTTTACTCTGTCATTTGAATGCACACATTGACAACCATTAAGTTAGATAGCTCCGTTTTGGTTTTAGAAGCAGATATTTCTCTGTACAGCCTATGGTCCCATTCACTCGGGAATATCCCAACGCAGCTCCTAGAAGAAACGTGATTCTGACTCGCTGAATGTCAACATAGATTCAACTCTCTTAGGTGAACGAACGCACAGCAGAGCAGTTTCAAGGAAACGTTCCTCCTGAGTTTTAGACGAAGTTTCCTGCTGTTTAGTACGTATACTGGCATTGGGCTGGAAATACCGGTTTTGGGATTCCGCACAGAAAGAGTTTGTAAACCGACGAATCCACACGTGAGTTTAACTCTGTCAGTTGAATGCACACATTGACAACCATTCAGTTAGATAGCTCCGTTTTGGTTTTAGAAGCAGATATTTCTCAGTACAGCCTATGGTATCATTCACTCGGGAATATCCCAACGCAGCTCCTAGAAGAAACGTGTTTCTGACTCGCTGAATCTCAACATAGATTCAACTCTCTTAGGTGAACGAACGCACAGCAGAGCAGTTTCAAGCAAACGTTTCTCCTGAGTCTTAGACGAAGTTTCCTGCTGTTTAGTACGTATACTGGCATTGGGCTGGAAATACTGGTTTTGGGATTCCGCACAGAAAGAGTTTGCAAACCGCTGAATCCACACTTGCATTTAACTCTGTCAGTTGAATGCACATATTGACAACCATTCATTTAGATAGCTCCGTTTTGGTTTTAGAAGCAGATATTTCTCGGTACAGGCTATGGTTCCATTCACTCGGGAACATCCCTATGCAGCTCCTAGAAGAAACGTGTTTCTGACTCGCTGAATCTCAACATAGATTCAACTCTCTTAGGTGAACGAACGCACAGCAGAGCAGTTTCAAGGAAACGTTTCTCCTGAGTTTTAGAGGAAGTTTACTGCTGTTTGCTACGTATGACGGCATTGGGCTGGAAATACCGGTTATGGGATTCTGCACAGAAAGGGTTTGCCAACCGCTGAATCCACACGTGGGTTTAACTCTGTCAGTTGAATGCACACATTGACAACCATTCAGGTAGATAGCTCCGTTTTGGTTTTAGAAGCAGATATTTCTCTGTACAGCCTATGGTCCCATTCACTCGGGAATATCCCAACGCAGCTCCTAGAAGAAACGTGTTTCTGACTCGCTGAATGTCAACATAGATTCAACTCTCTTAGGTGAACGAACGCACAGCAGAGCAGTTTCAAGGAAACGTTCCTCCTGAGTTTTAGACGAAGTTTCCTGCTGTTTAATACGTATACTGGCATTGGGCTGGAAATACCGGTTTTGGGATTCCGCACAGAAAGAGTTTGCAAACCGCGGAATCCACACGTGAGTTTAAATCTGTCAGTTGAATGCACACATTGACAACCATTCAGTTATATAGCTCCGTTTTGGTTTTAGAAGCAGATATTTCTCTGTACAGCCTATGGTCCCATTCACTCGGGAATATCCCAACGCAGCTCCTAGAAGAACCGTTTTTCAGACTCGCTGAATCTCAACATAGATTCAACTCTCGTAGGTGACCGAACGCACAGCACAGCAGTTTCAAGGAAACGTTTCTCCTGAGTTTTAGACGAAGTTTACTGCTGTTTAGTACGTATGCCGGCATTGGGCTGGAAATACCGGTTTTGGGATTCTGCACAGAAAGGGTTTGCAAACCGCTGAATCCACACGTGAGTTTAACTCTGTCAGTTGAATGCACACATTGACAACCATTCAGTTAGATAGCTCCGTTTTGGTTTTATAAGCAGATATTTCTCTGTACAGCCTATGGTCCCTTTCACTCGGGAGTATCCCAACGCAGCTCCTAGAAGAATCGTGTTTCTGACTCGCTGAATATCAACATAGATTCAACTCTCTTAGGTGAACGAACGCACAGCAGAGCAGTTTCAAGCAAACGTTTCTCCTGAGTCTTAGACGAAGTTTCCTGCTGTTTAGTACGTATACCGGCATTGGGCTGGAAATACCGGTTTTGGGATTCTGCACAGAAAGAGTTTGCAAACCGCTGAATCCACACGTGAGTTTACCTCTGTCATTTGAATGCACACATTGACAACCATTCAGTTAGATAGCTCCGTTTTGGTTTTAGAAGCAGATATTTCTCTGTACAGCCTATGGTCCCATTCACTCGGGAATATCCCAACGCAGCTCCTAGAAGAAACGTGCTTCTGACTCGCTGAATATCAACATAGATTCAACTCTCTTAGGTGAACGAAAGCACAGCAGAGGAGTTTCAAACAAACGTTTCTCCTGAGTTTTAGACGAAGTTTACTGCTTTTTAGTACGTATGCCGGCATTTGGTTGGAAATACCGGTTTTGGGATTCTGCACAGAAATGGTTTGCAAACCGCTGAATCCAAACGTGATTTTAACTCTGTCAGTTGAATGCACACATTGACAACCATTCAGTTAGATAGCTCCGTTTTGGTTTTAGGAGCAGATATTTGTCTGTACAGCCTTTGGTCCCATTCAGTCGGGAGTATCCCAACGCAGCTCCTAGAAGAAACGTGTTTCTGACTCGCTGAATCTCAACATAGATTCAACTATCTTACGTGAACGAACACATAGCAGAGCAGTTTCAAGGAAACGTTTCTCCTGAGTTTCAGATGAAGTCATACTGCTCTTTCGTACATATGCCGGAATTGGGCTGGAAATACCGGTTTCGGGATTCTGTACAGAAAGGGTTTGCAAACCACTGAATCCACACGTGAGTTTAACTCTGTAAGTTGAATGCACACATTGACAACCATTCAGTTAGACAGCTCCGTTTTGGTTTTATAAGCAGATATTTCTCTGTACAGCCTATGGTCCCTTTCACTCGGGAATATCCCAACGCAGCTCCTAGAAGAAACGTGTTTCTGACTCGGTGAATATCAACATAGATTCAACTCTCTTAGGTGAACGAACGCACAGCAGAGCAGTTTCACGCAATCGTTTCTCCTGAGTCTTAGACGAAGTTTCCTGCTGTTTAGTACGTATACCGGCATTGCGCTGGAAATACCGGTTTTGGGATTCTGCACAGAAAGAGTTTGCAAACCGCTGAATCCACACCTGAGTTTATCTCTGTCAGTTGAATGCACACATTGACAACCATTCAGTTAGATAGCTCCGTTTTGGTTTTAGAAGCAGATATTTCTCTGTACAGCCTATGGTCCCAGTCACTCGGGAATATCCCAACGCAGCTCCTAGAAGAAACGTGTTTCTTACCCGCTGAATCTCACATAGATTCAACTCTCTTAGGTGACCATACGCAGAGCAGAGCAGTTTCAAGGAAACGTTTATCCTGAGTTTTAGACGAAGTTTCCTGCTGTTTAGTACATACGCCGGCATTGGGCTGGATATAGCGGTTTTTGGATTGTGCACAAAAAGGGTTTGTAAACCGCTGAATCCACACATGAGTTTAACTCTGTCAGTTGAATGCACACATTGACAACCATTCAGGTAGAAAGCTCCGTTTTGGTTTTAGGACCAGATATTTCACTGTACAGCCTATGGTCCCATTAATTCGGGAATATCCCAACGCAGCTCCTAGAAGAAACGTGTTTCTGACTCGCTGAATCTCAACATAGATTCAACTCTCTTACGTGAACGAACGCACAGCAGAGCAGTTTCAATGAAACGTTTCTCCTGAGTTTTAGACGAAGTTTACTGCGGTTTAGTACGTATGCCGCCATTGGGCTGGAAATACCGGTTTTGGGATTCTGCACAGAAAGGGTTTGCCAACCGCTGAATCCACACTTGCGTTTACCTCTGTCAGTTGAGTGCACATATTGAAAACCATTCATTTAGATAGCTCCGTTTTGGTTTTAGAAGCAGATATTTCTCGGTACAGGCTATGGTCCTATTCACTCGGGAATATCCCAATGCAGCTCCTAGAAGAAACGTGTTTCTGACTCGCTGAATCGCAACGTAGATTCAACTCTCTTAGGTGAACGAACGCACAGCAGAGCAGTTTCAAGGAAACGTTTCTCCTGAGTTTTAGAGGAAGTTTACTGCTGTTTGGTACGTATGACGGCATTGGGCTGGAAATACTGGTTTTGGGATTCTCCACAGAAAGGGTTTGCCAACCGCTGAATCCACACGTGAGTTTAACTCTTTCAGTTGAATGCTCACATTGACAACCATTCAGTTAGATAGCTCCGTTTTGGTTTTAGGAGCAGATATTTCTCTGTACAGACTATGGTCCCATTCACTCGGGAATATCCCAACGCAGCTCCTAGAAAAAACGTGTTTCTGACTCGCTGAATGTCAACATAGATTCAACTCTCTTAGGTGAACGAACGCACAGCAGAGCAGTTTCAAGGAAACGTTCCTCCTGAGTTTTAGAATAAGTTTCCTGCTGTTTAGTACGTATACTGGCATTGGGCTGGAAATACCGGTTTTGGGATTCCGCACAGAAAGAGTTTGCAAACCGCCAAATCCACACGTGAGTTTAACTCTGTCAGTTGAATGCACACATTGACAACCATTCAGTTTAGATAGCTCCGTTTTGGTTTTAGAAGCAGATATTTCTCTGTACAGCCTGTGGTCCCATTCACTCGGGAATATCCCAACGCAGCTCCTAGAAGAAAGGTGTTTCTGACTCGCTGAATCTCAACATAGATTCAACTCTCTTACGTGAACGAACGCACAGCAGAGCAGTTTCAAGGAAACGTTTCTCCTGAGTTTTAGACGAAGTTTCCTGCGGTTTAGTACTTATGCCAGCATTGGGCTGGAAATACCGGTTTTGGGATTCTGCACAAAAAGGGTTTGCAAACCGATGAATCCACACGTGAGTTTTACTCTGTCATTTGAATGCACACATTGACAACCATTAAGTTAGATAGCTCCGTTTTGGTTTTAGAAGCAGATATTTCTCTGTACAGCCTATGGTCCCATTCACTCGGGAATATCCCAACGCAGCTCCTAGAAGAAACGTGTTTCTGACTCGCTGAATGTCAACATAGATTCAACTCTCTTAGGTGAACGAACGCACAGCAGAGCAGTTTCAAGGAAACGTTCCTCCTGAGTTTTAGACGAAGTTTCCTGCTGTTTAGTACGTATACTGGCATTGGGCTGGAAATACCGGTTTTGGGATTCCGCACAGAAAGAGTTTGTAAACCGACGAATCCACACGTGAGTTTAACTCTGTCAGTTGAATGCACACATTGACAACCATTCAGTTAGATAGCTCCGTTTTGGTTTTAGAAGCAGATATTTCTCGGTACAGCCTATGGTATCATTCACTCGGGAATATCCCAACGCAGCTCCTAGAAGAAACGTGTTTCTGACTCGCTGAATCTCAACATAGATTCAACTCTCTTAGGTGAACGAACGCACAGCAGAGCAGTTTCAAGCAAACGTTTCTCCTGAGTCTTAGACGAAGTTTCCTGCTGTTTAGTACGTATACTGGCATTGGGCTGGAAATACTGGTTTTGGGATTCCGCACAGAAAGAGTTTGCAAACCGCTGAATCCACACTTGCGTTTAACTCTGTCAGTTGAATGCACATATTGACAACCATTCATTTAGATAGCTCCGTTTTGGTTTTAGAAGCAGATATTTCTCGGTACAGGCTATGGTTCCATTCACTCGGGAACATCCCTATGCAGCTCCTAGAAGAAACGTGTTTCTGACTCGCTGAATCTCAACATAGATTCAACTCTCTTAGGTGAACGAACGCACAGCAGAGCAGTTTCAAGGAAACGTTTCTCCTGAGTTTTAGAGGAAGTTTACTGCTGTTTGCTACGTATGACGGCATTGGGCTGGAAATACCGGTTATGGGATTCTGCACAGAAAGGGTTTGCCAACCGCTGAATCCACACGTGGGTTTAACTCTGTCAGTTGAATGCACACATTGACAACCATTCAGGTAGATAGCTCCGTTTTGGTTTTAGAAGCAGATATTTCTCTGTACAGCCTATGGTCCCTTTCACTCGGGAATATCCCAACGCAGCTCCTAGAAGAATCGTGTTTCTGACTCGCTGAATATCAACATAGATTCAACTCTCTTAGGTGAACGAACGCACAGCAGAGCAGCTTCAAGGAAACGTTTCTCCTGAGTTTTAGACGAAGTTTACTGCTGTGTAGTACGTACGCCGGCATTGGGCTGGAAATACCGGTTTTGGGATTCTGCATAGAAAGGGTTTGTAAAACCGCTGAATCCACACGTGAGTTTAACTCTGTCAGTTGAATGCACACATTGACAACCATTCAGTTAGATAGCTCCGTTTTGGTTTTAGAAGCAGATATTTCTCGGTACAGCCTATGGTATCATTCACTCGGGAATATCCCAACGCAGCTCCTAGAAGAAACGTGTTTCTGTCTCGCTGAATCTCAACATAGATTCAACTCTCTTAGGTGAACGAACGCACATCAGAGCAGTTTCAAGCAAACGTTTCTACTGAGTCTTAGACGAAGTTTCCTGCTGTTTAGTACGTATACAGGCATTGGGCTGGAAATACCGGTTTTGGGATTCTTCACAGAAAGAGTTTGCAAACCGCTGAATCCACACGTGAGTTTATCTCTGTCAGTTGAATGCACACTTTGACAACCATTCAGTTAGATAGCTCCGTTTTGGTTTTAGAAGCAGATATTTCTCTGTACAGCCTATGGTCCCAGTCACTCGGGAATATCCCAACGCAGCTCCTAGAAGAAACGTGTTTCTGACCCGCTGAATCTCACATAGATTCAACTCTCTTAGGTGACCATACGCAGAGCAGAGCAGTTTCAAGGAAACGTTTATCCTGAGTTTTAGACGAAGTTTCCTGCTGTTTAGTACATACGCCGGCATTGGGCTGGATATAGCGGTTTTTGGATTGTGCACAAAAAGGGTTTGTAAACCGCTGAATCCACACATGAGTTTAACTCTGTCAGTTGAATGCACACATTGACAACCATTCAGGTAGAAAGCTCCGTTTTGGTTTTAGGACCAGATATTTCACTGTACAGCCTATGGTCCCATTAATTCGGGAATATCCCAACGCAGCTCCTAGAAGAAACGTGTTTCTGACTCGCTGAATCTCAACATAGATTCAACTCTCTTACGTGAACGAACGCACAGCAGAGCAGTTTCAATGAAACGTTTCTCCTGAGTTTTAGACGAAGTTTACTGCGGTTTAGTACGTATGCCGCCATTGGGCTGGAAATACCGGTTTTGGGATTCTGCACAGAAAGGGTTTGCCAACCGCTGAATCCACACTTGCGTTTACCTCTGTCAGTTGAATGCACATATTGAAAACCATTCATTTAGATAGCTCCGTTTTGGTTTTAGAAGCAGATATTTCTCGGTACAGGCTATGGTCCTATTCACTCGGGAATATCCCAATGCAGCTCCTAGAAGAAACGTGTTTCTGACTCGCTGAATCGCAACGTAGATTCAACTCTCTTAGGTGAACGAACGCACAGCAGAGCAGTTTCAAGGAAACGTTTCTCCTGAGTTTTAGAGGAAGTTTACTGCTGTTTGGTACGTATGACGGCATTGGGCTGGAAATACTGGTTTTGGGATTCTCCACAGAAAGGGTTTGCCAACCGCTGAATCCACACGTGAGTTTAACTCTTTCAGTTGAATGCTCACATTGACAACCATTCAGTTAGATAGCTCCGTTTTGGTTTTAGGAGCAGATATTTCTCTGTACAGTCTATGGTCCCATTCACTCGGGAATATCCCAACGCAGCTCCTAGAAAAAACGTGTTTCTGACTCGCTGAATGTCAACATAGATTCAACTCTCTTAGGTGAACGAACGCACAGCAGAGCAGTTTCAAGGAAACGTTCCTCCTGAGTTTTAGACGAAGTTTCCTGCTGTTTAGTACGTATACTGGCATTGGGCTGGAAATACCGGTTTTGGGATTCCGCACAGAAAGAGTTTGCAAACCGCCAAATCCACACGTGAGTTTAACTCTGTCATTTGAATGCACACATTGACAACCATTAAGTTAGATAGCTCCGTTTTGGTTTTAGAAGCAGATATTTCTCTGTACAGCCTATGGTCCCATTCACTCGGGAATATCCCAACGCAGCTCCTAGAAGAAACGTGTTTCTGACTCGCTGAATGTCAACATAGATTCAACTCTCTTAGGTGAACGAACGCACAGCAGAGCAGTTTCAAGGAAACGTTCCTCCTGAGTTTTAGACGAAGTTTCCTGCTGTTTAGTACGTATACTGGCATTGGGCTGGAAATACCGGTTTTGGGATTCCGCACAGAAAGAGTTTGTAAACCGACGAATCCACACGTGAGTTTAACTCTGTCAGTTGAATGCACACATTGACAACCATTCAGTTAGATAGCTCCGTTTTGGTTTTAGAAGCAGATATTTCTCGGTACAGCCTATGGTATCATTCACTCGGGAATATCCCAACGCAGCTCCTAGAAGAAACGTGTTTCTGACTCGCTGAATCTCAACATAGATTCAACTCTCTTAGGTGAACGAACGCACAGCAGAGCAGTTTCAAGCAAACGTTTCTCCTGAGTCTTAGACGAAGTTTCCTGCTGTTTAGTACGTATACTGGCATTGGGCTGGAAATACTGGTTTTGGGATTCCGCACAGAAAGAGTTTGCAAACCGCTGAATCCACACTTGCGTTTAACTCTGTCAGTTGAATGCACATATTGACAACCATTCATTTAGATAGCTCCGTTTTGGTTTTAGAAGCAGATATTTCTCGGTACAGGCTATGGTTCCATTCACTCGGGAACATCCCTATGCAGCTCCTAGAAGAAACGTGTTTCTGACTCGCTGAATCTCAACATAGATTCAACTCTCTTAGGTGAACGAACGCACAGCAGAGCAGTTTCAAGGAAACGTTTCTCCTGAGTTTTAGAGGAAGTTTACTGCTGTTTGCTACGTATGACGGCATTGGGCTGGAAATACCGGTTATGGGATTCTGCACAGAAAGGGTTTGCCAACCGCTGAATACACACGTGGGTTTAACTCTGTCAGTTGAATGCACACATTGACAACCATTCAGGTAGATAGCTCCGTTTTGGTTTTAGAAGCAGATATTTCTCTGTACAGCCTATGGTCCCATTCACTCGGGAATATCCCAACGCAGCTCCTAGAAGAAACGTGTTTCTGACTCGCTGAATGTCAACATAGATTCAACTCTCTTAGGTGAACGAACGCACAGCAGAGCAGTTTCAAGGAAACGTTCCTCCTGAGTTTTAGACGAAGTTTCCTGCTGTTTAATACGTATACTGGCATTGGGCTGGAAATACCGGTTTTGGGATTCCGCACAGAAAGAGTTTGCAAACCGCGGAATCCACACGTGAGTTTAAATCTGTCAGTTGAATGCACACATTGACAACCATTCAGTTATATAGCTCCGTTTTGGTTTTATAAGCAGATATTTCTCTGTACAGCCTATGGTCCCTTTCACTCGGGAATATCCCAACGCAGCTCCTAGAAGAATCGTGTTTCTGACTCGCTGAATATCAACATAGATTCAACTCTCTTAGGTGAACGAACGCACAGCAGACCAGCTTCAAGGAAACGTTTCTCCTGAGTTTTAGACGAAGTTTACTGCTGTTTAGTACGTACGCCGGCATTGGGCTGGAAATACCGGTTTTGGGATTCTGCATAGAAAGGGTTTGTAAAACCGCTGAATCCACACGTGAGTTTAACTCTGTCAGTTGAATGCACACATTGACAACCATTCAGTTAGATAGCTCCGTTTTGGTTTTAGAAGCAGATATTTCTCGGTACAGCCTATGGTATCATTCACTCGGGAATATCCCAACGCAGCTCCTAGAAGAAACGTGTTTCTGTCTCGCTGAATCTCAACATAGATTCAACTCTCTTAGGTGAACGAACGCACATCAGAGCAGTTTCAAGCAAACGTTTCTACTGAGTCTTAGACGAAGTTTCCTGATGTTTAGTACGTATACAGGCATTGGGCTGGAAATACCGGTTTTGGGATTCTTCACAGAAAGAGTTTGCAAACCGCTGAATCCACACGTGAGTTTATCTCTGTCAGTTGAATGCACACTTTGACAACCATTCAGTTAGATAGCTCCGTTTTGGTTTTAGAAGCAGATATTTCTCTGTACAGCCTATGGTCCCAGTCACTCGGGAATATCCCAACGCAGCTCCTAGAAGAAACGTGTTTCTGACCCGCTGAATCTCACATAGATTCAACTCTCTTAGGTGACCATACGCAGAGCAGAGCAGTTTCAAGGAAACGTTTATCCTGAGTTTTAGACGAAGTTTCCTGCTGTTTAGTACATACGCCGGCATTGGGCTGGATATAGCGGTTTTTGGATTGTGCACAAAAAGGGTTTGTAAACCGCTGAATCCACACATGAGTTTAACTCTGTCAGTTGAATGCACACATTGACAACCATTCAGGTAGAAAGCTCCGTTTTGGTTTTAGGACCAGATATTTCACTGTACAGCCTATGGTCCCATTAATTCGGGAATATCCCAACGCAGCTCCTAGAAGAAACGTGTTTCTGACTCGCTGAATCTCAACATAGATTCAACTCTCTTACGTGAACGAACGCACAGCAGAGCAGTTTCAATGAAACGTTTCTCCTGAGTTTTAGACGAAGTTTACTGCGGTTTAGTACGTATGCCGCCATTGGGCTGGAAATACCGGTTTTGGGATTCTGCACAGAAAGGGTTTGCCAACCGCTGAATCCACACTTGCGTTTACCTCTGTCAGTTGAATGCACATATTGAAAACCATTCATTTAGATAGCTCCGTTTTGGTTTTAGAAGCAGATATTTCTCGGTACAGGCTATGGTCCTATTCACTCGGGAATATCCCAATGCAGCTCCTAGAAGAAACGTGTTTCTGACTCGCTGAATCGCAACGTAGATTCAACTCTCTTAGGTGAACGAACGCACAGCAGAGCAGTTTCAAGGAAACGTTTCTCCTGAGTTTTAGAGGAAGTTTACTGCTGTTTGGTACGTATGACGGCATTGGGCTGGAAATACTGGTTTTGGGATTCTCCACAGAAAGGGTTTGCCAACCGCTGAATCCACACGTGAGTTTAACTCTTTCAGTTGAATGCTCACATTGACAACCATTCAGTTAGATAGCTCCGTTTTGGTTTTAGGAGCAGATATTTCTCTGTACAGTCTATGGTCCCATTCACTCGGGAATATCCCAACGCAGCTCCTAGAAAAAACGTGTTTCTGACTCGCTGAATGTCAACATAGATTCAACTCTCTTAGGTGAACGAACGCACAGCAGAGCAGTTTCAAGGAAACGTTCCTCCTGAGTTTTAGACGAAGTTTCCTGCTGTTTAGTACGTATACTGGCATTGGGCTGGAAATACCGGTTTTGGGATTCCGCACAGAAAGAGTTTGCAAACCGCCAAATCCACACGTGAGTTTAACTCTGTCATTTGAATGCACACATTGACAACCATTAAGTTAGATAGCTCCGTTTTGGTTTTAGAAGCAGATATTTCTCTGTACAGCCTATGGTCCCATTCACTCGGGAATATCCCAACGCAGCTCCTAGAAGAAACGTGTTTCTGACTCGCTGAATGTCAACATAGATTCAACTCTCTTAGGTGAACGAACGCACAGCAGAGCAGTTTCAAGGAAACGTTCCTCCTGAGTTTTAGACGAAGTTTCCTGCTGTTTAGTACGTATACTGGCATTGGGCTGGAAATACCGGTTTTGGGATTCCGCACAGAAAGAGTTTGTAAACCGACGAATCCACACGTGAGTTTAACTCTGTCAGTTGAATGCACACATTGACATCCATTCAGTTAGATAGCTCCGTTTTGGTTTTAGAAGCAGATATTTCTCGGTACAGCCTATGGTATCATTCACTCGGGAATATCCCAACGCAGCTCCTAGAAGAAACGTGTTTCTGACTCGCTGAATCTCAACATAGATTCAACTCTCTTAGGTGAACGAACGCACAGCAGAGCAGTTTCAAGCAAACGTTTCTCCTGAGTCTTAGACGAAGTTTCCTGCTGTTTAGTACGTATACTGGCATTGGGCTGGAAATACTGGTTTTGGGATTCCGCACAGAAAGAGTTTGCAAACCGCTGAATCCACACTTGCGTTTAACTCTGTCAGTTGAATGCACATATTGACAACCATTCATTTAGATAGCTCCGTTTTGGTTTTAGAAGCAGATATTTCTCGGTACAGGCTATGGTTCCATTCACTCGGGAACATCCCTATGCAGCTCCTAGAAGAAACGTGTTTCTGACTCGCTGAATCTCAACATAGATTCAACTCTCTTAGGTGAACGAACGCACAGCAGAGCAGTTTCAAGGAAACGTTTCTCCTGAGTTTTAGAGGAAGTTTACTGCTGTTTGCTACGTATGACGGCATTGGGCTGGAAATACCGGTTATGGGATTCTGCACAGAAAGGGTTTGCCAACCGCTGAATCCACACGTGGGTTTAACTCTGTCAGTTGAATGCACACATTGACAACCATTCAGGTAGATAGCTCCGTTTTGGTTTTAGAAGCAGATATTTCTCTGTACAGCCTATGGTCCCATTCACTCGGGAATATCCCAACGCAGCTCCTAGAAGAAACGTGTTTCTGACTCGCTGAATGTCAACATAGATTCAACTCTCTTAGGTGAACGAACGCACAGCAGAGCAGTTTCAAGGAAACGTTCCTCCTGAGTTTTAGACGAAGTTTCCTGCTGTTTAATACGTATACTGGCATTGGGCTGGAAATACCGGTTTTGGGATTCCGCACAGAAAGAGTTTGCAAACCGCGGAATCCACACGTGAGTTTAAATCTGTCAGTTGAATGCACACATTGACAACCATTCAGTTATATAGCTCCGTTTTGGTTTTATAAGCAGATATTTCTCTGTACAGCCTATGGTCCCTTTCACTCGGGAATATCCCAACGCAGCTCCTAGAAGAATCGTGTTTCTGACTCGCTGAATATCAACATAGATTCAACTCTCTTAGGTGAACGAACGCACAGCAGACCAGCTTCAAGGAAACGTTTCTCCTGAGTTTTAGACGAAGTTTACTGCTGTTTAGTACGTACGCCGGCATTGGGCTGGAAATACCGGTTTTGGGATTCTGCATAGAAAGGGTTTGTAAAACCGCTGAATCCACACGTGAGTTTAACTCTGTCAGTTGAATGCACACATTGACAACCATTCAGTTAGATAGCTCCGTTTTGGTTTTAGAAGCAGATATTTCTCGGTACAGCCTATGGTATCATTCACTCGGGAATATCCCAACGCAGCTCCTAGAAGAAACGTGTTTCTGTCTCGCTGAATCTCAACATAGATTCAACTCTCTTAGGTGAACGAACGCACATCAGAGCAGTTTCAAGCAAACGTTTCTACTGAGTCTTAGACGAAGTTTCCTGCTGTTTAGTACGTATACAGGCATTGGGCTGGAAATACCGGTTTTGGGATTCTTCACAGAAAGAGTTTGCAAACCGCTGAATCCACACGTGAGTTTATCTCTGTCAGTTGAATGCACACTTTGACAACCATTCAGTTAGATAGCTCCGTTTTGGTTTTAGAAGCAGATATTTCTCTGTACAGCCTATGGTCCCATTCACTCGGGAATATCCCAACGGACCTCCGAGAAGAAACGTGTTTCTGACTCGCTGAATCTCAACATAGATTCAACTCTCTTAGGTGAACGAACGCACAGCAGAGCAGTTACAAGGAAACGTTTCTCCTGAGTTTTAGACAAAGTTTACTGCTGTTTAGTACGTATGCCGGCATTGGGCTGGAAATACCGGTTTTGGGATTCTGCACAGAAAGGGTTTGCAAACCGCTGAATCCACACGTGAGTTTAACTCTGTCAGTTGAATGCACACATTGACAACCATTCAGGTAGATAGCTCCGTTTTGGTTTTAGGAGCAGATATTTCTCTGTACAGCCTATGGTCCCATTCACTCGGGAATATCCCAACGCAGCTCCTAGAAGAAACGTGTTTCTGACTCGCTGAATCTCAACATAGATTCAACTCTTTTACGTGAACGAATGCACAGCAGAGCAGTTTCAAAGAAACGTTTCTCCTGAGTTTTAGACGAAGTTTACTGCGGTTTAGTACGTATGCCGGTATTGGGCTGGAAATACCGGTTTTGGGATTCTGCACAGAAAGTGTTTGCAAACCGCTGAATCCACACTTGCGTTTAACTCTGTCAGTTGAATGCACATATTGACAACCATTCCTTTAGATAGCTCCGTTTTGGTTTTAGAAGCAGATATTTCTCGGTTCAGGCTATGGTCCCATTCACTCGGGAATATCCCAATGCAGCTCCTAGAAGAAACGTGTTTCTGACTCGCTGAATCTCAACGTAGATTCAACTCTCTCAGGTGAACGAACGCACAGCAGAGCAGTTTCAAGGAAACATTTCTCCTGAGTTTTAGAGGAAGTTTACTGCTGTTTGGCACGTATGACGGCATTGGGCTGGAAATACTGGTTTTGGGATTCTCCACAGAAAGGGTTTGCCAACCGATGAATCCACACGTGAGTTTAACTCTTTCAGTTGAATGCTCACATTGAGAACCATTCAGTTAGATACCTCCGTTTTGGTTTTAGAAGCAGATATTTCTCTGTACAGCCTATGGTCCCATGCACTCGGGAATATCCCAACGCAGCTCCTAGAAGAAACGTGTTTCTGACTCGCTGAATCTCAACATAGATTCACCTCTCTTAGGTGAACGAAGGCACAGCAGAGCAGTATCAAGCAAACGTTTCTCCTGAGTTTTAGACGAAGTTTACTGCTGTTTAGTACGTATGCCGGCATTGGACTGGAAATACCGGTTTGGGATTCTGCACAGAAAGAGTTTGCAAACCGCTGAATACACACGTGAGTGTAACTCTGTCAGTTGAATGCACACATTGACAAGCATTCAGTTATATAGCTCCGTTTTGGTTTTAGGAGCAGATATTTCTCTGTACAGCCTATGGTCCCATTCACTCGGGAATATCCCAAAGCAGCTCCTAGAAGAAACGTGTTTCTGAATCGCTGAATCTCAACATAGATTCAACTCTCTTACATGAACGAACACACAGCAGAGCAGTTTCAAGGAAACGTTTCTACTGAGTTTTAGACGAAGTTTACTGCGGTTTACTACGTATGCCGGCCATGGGTTGGAAATACCGTTTTGGGATTCTGCAGAGAAAGGGTTTGCAAACCGCTGAATCCACACGTGAGTTTAACTCTGTCAGTTGAATGCACACATTGACAACCATTCAGGTAGATAGCTCCGTTTTGGATGTAGGAGCAGATATTTCTCTGTACAGCCTATGGTCCCATTCACTCGGGAATATCCCAACGCATCTCCTGGAAGAAACGTGTTTCTGACTCGCTGAATCTCAACATAGATTCAACTCTCTTATGTGAACGAACGCACAGCAGAGCAGTTTCAAGCAAACGATTCTCCTGAGTTTTAGACGAAGTTTCCTGCTGTTTAGTACGTATGCCGGCATTGGGCTGGAAATACCGGTTTTGGGATTCTGCACAGAAAGAGTTTGCAAACCACTGAATCCACACGTGAGTTTAACTCTGTCTCTTGAATGCACACGTTGACAACCATTCAGTTATATTGCTCCGTTTTGTTTTTAGAAGCAGATATTTCTCTGTACAGCCTATGGTCCCATTCACTCGGGAATATCCCAACGCAGCTCCTAGAAGAAACGTGTTTCTGACTCGCTGAATGTCAGCATAGATTCAACTCTCTTAGGTGAACGAACGCACTGCAGAGCAGTTTCAAGGACACGTTCCTTCTGAATTTTAGACGAAGTTTCCTGCTGTTTCGTAGGTATGCCGGCATTGGGCTGGAAATACCGGTTTTGGGATTCTGCACAAAAAGGGTTTGCGAACCGCTGAATCCACACGTGAGTTTAACTCTGTCAGTTGAATGCACACATTGACAACCATTCAGGTAGATAGCTCCGTTTTGGTTTTTGAAGAAGATATTTCTCTGTTCAGCCTATGGTCCCATTCACTCGGGAATATCCCAACGCAGCTCCTAGAAGAAACGTGTTTCTGACTCGCTGAATCTCAACATAGATTCAACTCTCTTAGGTGAACGAAGGCACAGTAGAGCAGTATCAAGCAAACGTTTCTCCTGAGTTTTAGACGAAGTTTACTGCTGTTTAGTACGTATGCCGGCATTGGACTGGAAATACCGGTTTGGGATTCTGCACAGAAAGGGTTTGCAAACCGCTGAATACACACGTGAGTGTAACTCTGTCAGTTGAGTGCACACATTGACAACCATTCAGTTAGATAGCTCCGTTTTGGTTTTAGAAGCAGATATTTCTCTGTACAGCCTATGGTCCCATTCACTCGGGAATATCCCAACGCAGCTCCTAGAAGAAACGTGTTTCTGACTCGCTGAATCTCAACATAGATTCAACTCTCTTACGTGAACGAACGCACAGCAGAGCAGTTTCAAACAAACGTTTCTCCAGAGTTTTAGACGAAGTTTACTGCGGTTTAGTACGTATGCCGGCATTGGGCTGGAAATACCGGTTTTGGGATTCTGCACAGAAAGTGTTTGCGAACCGCTGAATCCACACTTGCGTTTAACTCTGCCAGTTGAATGCACATATTGACAACCATTCATTTAGATAGCTCCGTTTTGGTTTTAGAAGCAGATATTTCTCGGTTCAGGCTATGGTCCCATTCACTCGGGAATATCCCAATGCAGCTCCTAGAAGAAACGTGTTTCTGACTCGCTGAATCTCAACGTAGATTCAACTCTCATAGGTGAACGAACGCACAGCAGAGCAGTTTCAAGGAAACATTTCTCCTGAGTTTTAGGGGAAGTTTACTGCTGTTTGGCACGTATGACGGCATTGGGCTGGAAATACTGGTTTTGGGATTCTCCACAGAAAGGGTTTGCCAACCGCTGAATCCACAAGTGAGTTTAACTCTGTCAGTTGAATGCACACATTGACAACCATTCAGGTAGATAGCTCCGTTTTGGTTTTAGAAGCAGATATTTCTCTGTACAGCCTATGGTCCCATTCACTCGGGAATATCCCAACGCAGCTCCTAGAAGAAACGTGTTTCTGACTCGCTGAATCTCAACATAGATTCAACTCTCTTAGGTGAACGAACGCACAGCAGAGCAGTTACAAGGAAACGTTTCTCCTGAGTTTTAGACAAAGTTTACTGCTGTTTAGTACGTATGCCGGCATTGTGCTGGAAATACCGGTTTTGGGATTCTGCACAGAAAGGGTTTGCAAACCGCTGAATCCACACTTGAGTTTAACTCTGTCAGTTGAATGCACACATTGACAACCATTCAGGTAGATAGCTCCGTTTTGGTTTTAGGAGCAGATATTTCTCTGTACAGTCTATGGTCCCATTCACTCGGGAATATCCCAACGCAGCTCCTAGAAGAAACGTGTTTCTGACTCCCTGAATCTCAACATAGATTCAACTCTCTTAGGTGAACGAACGCACAGCAGAGCAGTTTCAAGGACACGTTCCTCCTGAGTTTTAGACGAAGTTTCCTGCTGTTTAGTACGTATACTGGCATTGGGCTGGAAATACCGGTTTTGGGATTCCGCACAGAAAGAGTTTGCAAACCGCCGAATCCACATGTGAGTTTAACTCTGTCAGTTGAATGCACACATTGACAACCATTCAGTTAGATAGCTCCGTTTTGGTTTTATAAGCAGATATTTCTCTGTACAGCCTATGGTCCCATTCACTCGGGAATATCACAACGCAGCTCCTAGAAGAAACGTGTTTCTGACTCGCTGAATCTCAACATAGATTCAACTCTTTTACGTGAACGAACGCACAGCAGAGCAGTTTCAAGGAAACGTTTCTCCTGAGTTTTAGACGAAGTTTACTGCGGTTTAGTACGTATGCCGGTATTGGGCTGGAAATACCGGTTTTGGGATTCTGCACAGAAAGTGTTTGCAAACCGCTGAATCCACACTTGCGTTTAACTCTGTCAGTTGAATGCACATATTGACAACCATTCAGTTAGATAGCTCCGTTTTGGTTTTAGAAGCAGATATTTCTCGGTTCAGGCTATGGTCCCATTCACTCGGGAATATCCCAATGCAGCTCCTAGAAGAAACGTGTTTCTGACTCGCTGAATCTCAACATAGATTCAACTCTCTTAGGTGAACGAAGGCACAGCAGAGCAGTATCAAGCAAACGTTTCTCCTGAGTTTTAGACGAAGTTTACTGCTGTTTAGTACGTATGCCGGCATTGGACTGGAAATACCGGTTTGGGATTCTGCACAGAAAGAGTTTGCAAACCGCTGAATACACACGTGAGTGTAACTCTGTCAGTTGAATGCACACATTGACAACCATTCAGTTAGATAGCTCCGTTTTGGTTTTAGGAGCAGATATTTCTCTGTACAGCCTATGGTCCCATTCACTCGGGAATATCCCAAAGCAGCTCCTAGAAGAAACGTGTTTCTGAATCGCTGAATCTCAACCTAGATTCAACTCTCTTACATGAACGAACACACAGCAGAGCAGTTTCAAGGAAACGTTTCTCCTGAGTTTTAGACGAAGTTTACTGCGGTTTACTACGTATGCCGGCCATGGGTTGGAAATACCGGTTTTGGAATTCTGCAGAGAAAGGGTTTGCAAACCGCTGAATCCACATGTGAATTTAACTCTGTTAGTTGAATGCACACATTGACAACCATTCAGGTAGATAGCTCCGTTTTGGATGTAGGAGCAGATATTTCTCTGTACAGCCTATGGTCCCATTCACTCGGGAATATCCCAACGCATCTCCTAGAAGAAACGTGTTTCTGACTCGCTGAGTCTCAACATAGATTCAACTCTCTTAGGTGAACGAACGCACAGCAGAGCAGTTTCAAGCAAACGTTTCTCCTGAGTTTTAGACGAAGTTTCCTGCTGTTTAGTACGTATGCCGGCATTGGGCTGGAAATACCGGTTTTGGGATTCTGCACAGAAAGAGTTTGCAAACCACTGAATCCACACGTGAGTTTAACTCAGTCACTTGAATGCACACATTGACAACCATTCAGTTATATAGCTCCGTTTTGTTTTTAGAAGCAGATATTTCTCTGTACAGCCTATGGTCCCATTCACTCGGGAATATCCCAACGCATCTCCTAGAAGAAACGTGTTTCTGACTCGCTGAATGTCAGCATAGATTCAACTCTCTTAGGTGAACGAACGCACTGCAGAGCAGTTTCAAGGACACGTTCCTCCTTAGTTTTAGACGAAGTTTCCTGCTGTTTAGTACGTATACTGGCATTGGGCTGGAAATACCGGTTTTGGGATTCCGCACAGAAAGAGTTTGCAAACCGCAGAGTCCACATGTGAGTTTAACTCTGTCAGTTGAATGCACACATTGACAACCATTCAGTTAGATAGCTCCGTTTTGGTTTTATAAGCAGATATTTCTCTGTACAGCCTATGGTCCCATTCACTCGGGAATATCACAACGCAGCTCCTAGAAGAAACGTGTTTCTGACTCGCTGAATCTCAACATAGATTCAACTCTCTTAGGTGAACGAACGCACAGCAGAGCAGTTTCAAGGAAACGTTTCTCCTGAGTTTTAGACGAAGTTTCCTTCTGTTTCGTAGGTATGCCGGCATTGGGCTGGAAATACCTGTTTTGGGATTCTGCACAAAAAGGGTTTGCAAACCGCTGAATCTACACGTGAGTTTAACTCTGTCAGTTGAATGCACACATTGACAACCATTCAGGTAGATAGCTCCGTTTTGGTTTTAGAAGCAGATATTTCTCTGTACAGCCTATGGTCCCATTCACTCGGGAATATCCCAACGCAGCTCCTAGAAGAAACGTGTTTCTGACTCGCTGAATCTCAACATAGATTCAACTCTCTTAGGTGAACGAACGCACAGCAGAGCAGTTTCATGGAAACGTTTCTCCTGAGTTTTAGACGAAGTTTCCTGCTGTTTCGTAGGTATGCCGGCATTGGGCTGGAAATACCGGTTTTGGGATTCTGCACAAAAAGGGTTTGCGAACCGCTGAATCCACACGTGAGTTTTACTCTGTCAGTTGAATGCACACATTGACAACCATTCAGGTAGATAGCTCCGTTTTGGTTTTAGGAGCAGATATTTCTCTGTACAGCCTATGGTCCCATTCACTCGGGAATATCCCAACGCAGCTCCTAGAGGAAACGTGTTTCTGACTCGCTGAATCTCAACATAGATTCAACTCTCTTACGTGAACGAACGCACAAGCAGAGCAGTTTCAAAGAAACGTTTCTCCTGAGTTTTAGACGAAGTTTACTGCGGTTTAGTACGTATGCCGGCATTGGGCTGGAAATACCGGTTTTGGGATTCTGCACAGAAAGGGTTTGTAAACCGCTGAATCCACACTTGCGTTTAACTCTGTCAGTTGAATGCACATATTGACAACCATTCATTTAGATAGCTCCGTTTTGGTTTTAGAAGCAGATATTTCTCGGTACAGGCTATGGTCCCATTCACTCGGGAATATCCCAATGCAGCTCCTAGAAGAAACGTGTTTCTGACTCGCTGAATCTCAACATAGATTCAACTCTCTTACGTGAACGAACGCACAGCAGAGCAGTTTCAAGGAAACGTTTCTCCTGAGTTTTAGACGAAGTTTACTGCTGTTTAGTACGTATGCCGGCATTGGACTGGAAATACCGGTTTGGGATTCTGCACAGAAAGGGTTTGCAAACCGCTGAATACACACGTGGGTGTAACTCTGTCAGTTGAGTGCACACATTGACAACCATTCAGTTAGATAGCTCCGTTTTGGTTTTAGAAGCAGTTATTTCTCTGTACAGCCTATGGTCCCATTCACTCGGGAATATCCCAACGCAGCTCCTAGAAGAAACGTGTTTCTGACTCGCTGAATCTCAACATAGATTCAACTCTCTTACGTGAACGAACGCACAGCAGAGCAGTTTCAAACAAACGTTTCTCCAGAGTTTTAGACGAAGTTTACTGCGGTTTAGTACGTATGCTGGCATTGGGCTGGAAATACCGGTTTTGGGATTCTGCACAGAAAGTGTTTGCAAACCGCTGAATCCACACTTGCGTTTAACTCTGCCAGTTGAATGCACATATTGACAACCATTCATTTAGATAGCTCCGTTTTGGTTTTAGAAGCAGATATTTCTCAGTTCAGGCTATGGTCCCATTCACTCGGGAATATCCCAATGCAGCTCCTAGAAGAAACGTGTTTCTGACTCGCTGAATCTCAACGTAGATTCAACTCTCTTAGGTGAACGAACGCACAGCAGAGCAGTTTCAAGGAAACATTTCTCCTGAGTTTTAGGGGAAGTTTACTGCTGTTTGGCACGTATGACGGCATTGGGCTGGAAATACTGGTTTTGGGATTCTCCACAGAAAGGGTTTGCCAACCGCTGAATCCACACGTGAGTTTAACTCTGTCAGTTGAATGCACACATTGACAACCATTCAGGTAGATAGCTCCGTTTTGGTTGTAGGAGCAGATATTTCTTTGTACAGACTATGGTCCCATTCACTCGGGAATATCCCAACGCATCTCCTAGAAGAAACGTGTTTCTGACTCGCTGAATCTCAACATAGATTCAACTCTCTTAGGTGAACGAACGCACAGCAGAGCAGTTTCAAGCAAACGTTTCTCCTGAGTTTTAGAAGAAGTTTCCTGCTGTTTAGTACGTATGCCGGCATTGGGCTGGAAATACCGGTTTTGGGATTCTGCACAGAATGAGTTTGCAAACCACTGAATCCACACGTGAGTTTAACTCTGTCACTTGAATGCACACATTGACAACCATTCAGTTATATAACTCCGTTTTGTTTTTAGAAGCAGATATTTCTCTGTACAGCCTATGGTCCCATTCACTCGGGAATATCCCAACGCAGCTCCTAGAAGAAACGTGTTTCTGACTCGCTGAATGTCAACATAGATTCAACTCTCTTAGGTGAACGAACGCACTGCAGAGCAGTTTCAAGGACACGTTCCTCCTGAGTTTTAGACGAAGTTTCCTGCTGTTTAGTACGTATACTGGCATTGGGCTGGAAATACCGGTTTTGGGATTCCGCACAGAAAGAGTTTGCAAACCGCCGAATCCACATGTGAGTTTAACTCTGTCAGTTGAATGCACACATTGACAACCATTCAGTTAGATAGCTCCGTTTTGGTTTTATAAGCAGATATTTCTCTGTACAGCCTATGGTCCCATTCACTCGGGAATATCACAACGCAGCTCCTAGAAGAAACGTGTTTCTGACTCGCTGAATCTCAACATAGATTCAACTCTTTTACGTGAACGAACGCACAGCAGAGCAGTTTCAAAGAAACGTTTCTCCTGAGTTTTAGAAGAAGTTTCCTGCTGTTTAGTACGTATGCCGGCATTGGGCTGGAAATACCGGTTTTGGGATTCTGCACAGAAAGGGTTTGCAAACCGCTGAATCCACACGTGAGTTTAACTCTGTCAGTTGAATGCACATATTGACAACCATTCATTTAGATAGCTCCGTTTTGGTTTTAGAAGCAGATATTTCTCGGTACAGGCTATGGTCCCATTCACTCGGGAATATCCCAACGCAGCTCCTAGAAGAAACGTGTTTCTGACTCGCTGAATCTCAACATAGATTCAACTCTCTTACGTGAACGAACGCACAGCAGAGCAGTTTCAAGGAAACGTTTCTACTGAGTTTTAGACGAAGTTTCCTGCTGTTTCGTAGGTATGCCGGCATTGGGCTGGAAATACCGGTTTTGGGATTCTGCACAAAAAGGGTTTGCGAACCGCTGAATCCACACGTGAGTTTTACTCTGTCAGTTGAATGCACACATTGACAACCATTCAGTTAGATTGCTCCGTTTTGGTTTTAGAAGCAGATATTTCTCTGTACACCCTATGGTCCCATTCACTCGGGAATATCCCAACGCAGCTCCTAGAAGAAACGTGTTTCTGACTCGCTGAATCTCAACATAGATTCAACTCTCTTAGGTGAACGAACGCACAGCAGAGCAGTTTCAAGGAAACGTTTCTCCTGAGTTTTAGACAAAGTTTACTGCTGTTTAGTACGTATGCCGGCATTGGGCTGGAAATACCGGTTTTGGGATTCTGCACAGAAAGGGTTTGCAAACCGCTGAATCCACACTTGCGTTTAACTCTGTCAGTTGAATGCACATATTGACAACCATTCATTTAGATAGCTCCGTTTTGGTTTTAGAAGCAGATATTTCTCGGTACAGACTATGGTCCCATTCACTCGGGAATATCCCAATTGAGCTCCTAGAAGAAACGTGTTTCTGACTCGCTGAATCTCAACATAGATTCAACTCTCTTACGTGATCGAACGCACAGCAGAGCAGTTTCAAGGAAACGTTTCTCCTGAGTTTTAGACGAAGTTTCCTGCTGTTTCGTAGGTATGCCGGCATTGGGCTGGAAATACCGGTTTTGGGATTCTGCACAAAAAGGGTTTGCGAACCGCTGAATCCACACGTGAGTTTAACTCTGTCAGTTGAATGCACACATTGACAACCATTCAGGTAGATAGCTCCGTTTTGGTTTTAGAAGCAGATATTTCTCTGTACAGCCTATGGTCCCATTCACTCGGGAATATCCCAACGCAGCTCCTAGAAGAAACGTGTTTCTGACTCGCTGAACCTCAACATAGATTCAACTCTCTTAGGTGAACGAAGGCACAGCAGAGCAGTATCAAGCAAACGTTTCTCCTGAGTTTTAGACGAAGTTTACTGCTGTTTAGTACGTATGCCGGCATTGGACTGGAAATACCGGTTTGGGATTCTGCACAGAAAGGGTTTGCAAACCGCTGAATACACACGTGAGTGTAACTCTGTCAGTTGAATGCACACATTGACAACCATTCAGTTAGATAGCTCCCTTTTGGTTTTAGAAGCAGATATTTCTCTGTACAGCCTATGGCCCCATTCACTCGGGAATATCCCAACGCAGCTCCTAGAAGAAACGTGTTTCTGACTCGCTGAATCTCAACATAGATTCAACTCTCTTACGTGAACGAACGCACAGCAGAGCAGTTTCAAACAAACGTTTCTCCAGACTTTTAGACGAAGTTTACTGCGGTTTAGTACGTATGCCGGCATTGGGCTGGAAATACCGGTTTTGGGATTCTGCACAGAAAGTGTTTGCAAACCGCTGAATCCACACTTGCGTTTAACTCTGCCAGTTGAATGCACATATTGACAACCATTCATTTAGATAGCTCCGTTTTGGTTTTAGAAGCAGATATTTCTCGGTTCAGGCTATGGTCCCATTCACTCGGGAATATCCCAATGCAGCTCCTAGAAGAAACGTGTTTCTGACTCGCTGAATCTCAACGTAGATTCAACTCTCTTAGGTGAACGAACGCACAGCAGAGCAGTTTCAAGGAAACATTTCTCCTGAGTTTTAGAGGAAGTTTACTGCTGTTTGGCACGTATGACGGCATTGGGCTGGAAATACTGGTTTTGGGATTCTCCACAGAAAGGGTTTGCCAACCACTGAATCCACACGTGAGTTTAACTCTGTCAGTTGAATGCTCACATTGACAACCATTCAGTTAGATAGCTCCGTTTTGGTTTTAGAAGCAGATATTTCTCTGTACAGCCTATGGTCCCATTCACTCGGGAATATCCCAACGCAGCTCCTAGAAGAAACGTGTTTCTGACTCGCTGAATCTCAACATAGATTCAACTCTCTTAGGTGAACGAACGCACTGCAGAGCAGTTACAAGGAAACGTTTCTCCTGAGTTTTAGACAAAGTTTACTGCTGTTTAGTACGTATGCCGGCATTGGGCTGGAAATGCCGGTTTTGGGATTCTGCACAGAAAGTGTTTGCAAACCGCTGAATCCACACGTGAGTTAAACTCTGTCAGTTGAATGCACACATTGACAACCATTCAGGTAGATAGCTCCGTTTTGGTTTTAGGAGCATATATTTCTCTGTACAGCCTATAGTCCCATTCTCTCGGGAATATCCCAACGCAGCTCCTAGAAGAAACGTGTTTCTGACTCGCTGAATCTCAACATAGATTCAACTCTCTTACGTGAACGAACGCACAGCAGAGCAGTTTCAAGGAAACGTTTCTCCTGAGTTTTAGACGAAGTTTACTGCTGTTTAGTACGTATGCCGGCATTGGACTGGAAATACCGGTTTGGGATTCTGCACAGAAAGGGTTTGCAAACCGCTGAATACACACGTGGGTGTAACTCTGTCAGTTGAGTGCACACATTGACAACCATTCAGTTAGATAGCTCCGTTTTGGTTTTAGAAGCAGTTATTTCTCTGTACAGCCTATGGTCCCATTCACTCGGGAATATCCCAACGCAGCTCCTAGAAGAAACGTGTTTCTGACTCGCTGAATCTCAACATAGATTCAACTCTCTTACGTGAACGAAAGCACAGCAGAGCAGTTTCAAACAAACGTTTCTCCAGAGTTTTAAACGAAGTTTACTGCGGTTTAGTACGTATGCTGGCATTGGGCTGGAAATACCGGTTTGGGGATTCTGCACAGAAAGTGTTTGCAAACCGCTGAATCCACACTTGCGTTTAACTCTGCCAGTTGAATGCACATATTGACAACCATTCATTTAGATAGCTCCGTTTTGGTTTTAGAAGCAGATATTTCTCGGTTCAGGCTATGGTCCCATTCACTCGGGAATATCCCAATGCAGCTCCTAGAAGAAACGTGTTTCTGACTCGCTGAATCTCAACGTAGATTCAACTCTCTTAGGTGAACGAATGCACAGCAGAGCAGTTTCAAGGAAACATTTCTCCTGAGTTTTAGGGGAAGTTTACTGCTGTTTGGCACGTATGACGGCATTGGGCTGGAAATACTGGTTTTGGGATTCTCCACAGAAAGGGTTTGCCAACCGCTGAATCCACACGTGAGTTTAACTCTGTCAGTTGAATGCACACATTGACAACCATTCAGGTAGATAGCTCCGTTTTGGTTGTAGGAGCAGATATTTCTCTGTACAGACTATGGTCCCATTCACTCGGGAATATCCCAACGCATCTCCTAGAAGAAACGTGTTTCTGACTCGCTGAATCTCAACATAGATTCAACTCTCTTAGGTGAACGAACGCACAGCAGAGCAGTTTCAAGCAAACGTTTCTCCTGAGTTTTAGACGAAGTTTCCTGCTGTTTAGTACGTATGCCGGCATTGGGCTGGAAATACCGGTTTTGGGATTCTGCACAGAATGAGTTTGCAAACCACTGAATCCACACGTGAGTTTAACTCTGTCACTTGAATGCACACATTGACAACCATTCAGTTATATAACTCCGTTTTGTTTTTAGAAGCAGATATTTCTCTGTACAGCCTATGGTCCCATTCACTCGGGAATATCCCAACGCAGCTCCTAGAAGAAACGTGTTTCTGACTCGCTGAATGTCAACATAGATTCAACTCTCTTAGGTGAACGAACGCACTGCAGAGCAGTTTCAAGGACACGTTCCTCCTGAGTTTTAGACGAAGTTTCCTGCTGTTTAGTACGTATACTGGCATTGGGCTGGAAATACCGGTTTTGGGATTCCGCACAGAAAGAGTTTGCAAACCGCCGAATCCACATGTGAGTTTAACTCTGTCAGTTGAATGCACACATTGACAACCATTCAGTTAGATAGCTCCGTTTTGGTTTTATAAGCAGATATTTCTCTGTACAGCCTATGGTCCCATTCACTCGGGAATATCACAACGCAGCTCCTAGAAGAAACGTGTTTCTGACTCGCTGAATCTCAACATAGATTCAACTCTTTTACGTGAACGAACGCACAGCAGAGCAGTTTCAAAGAAACGTTTCTCCTGAGTTTTAGACGAAGTTTACTGCGGTTTCGTAGGTATGCCGGCATTGGGCTGGAAATACCTGTTTTGGGATTCTGCACAAAAAGGTTTGCAAACCGCTGAATCCACACGTGAGTTTAACTCTGTCAGTTGAATGCACACATTGACAACCATTCAGGTAGATAGCTCCGTTTTGGATGTAGGAGCAGATATTTCTCTGTACAGCCTATGGTCCCATTCACTCTGGAATATCCCAACGCAGCTCCTAGAAGAAACGTGTTTCTGACTCGCTGAATCTCAACATAGATTCAACTCTCTTAGGTGAACGAACGCACAGCAGAGCAGTTTCAAGGAAACGTTTCTCCTGAGTTTTAGACAAAGTTTACTGCTGTTTAGTACGTATGCCGGCATTGGGCTGGAAATACCGGTTTTGGGATTCTGCACAGAAAGGGTTTGCAAACCGCTGAATCCACACGTGAGTTTAACTCTGTCAGTTGAATGCACACATTGACAACCATTCAGGTAGATAGCTCCGTTTTGGTTTTAGGAGCATATATTTCTCTGTACAGCCTATGGTCCCATTCACTCGGGAATATCCCAACGCAGCTCCTAGAGGAAACGTGTTTCTGACTCGCTGAATCTCAACATAGATTCAACTCTCTTAGGTGAACGAAGGCACAGCAGAGCAGTATCAAGCAAACGTTTCTCCTGAGTTTTAGACGAAGTTTACTGCTGTTTAGTACGTATGCCGGCATTGGGCTGGAAATACCGGTTTGGGGATTCTGCACAGAAAGTGTTTGCAAACCCCTGAATCCACACTTGCGTTTAACTCTGCCAGTTGAATGCACATATTGACAACCATTCATTTAAATAGCTCCGTTTTGGTTTTAGAAGCAGATATTTCTCTGTACAGCCTATGGTCCCATTCACTCGGGAATATCCCAATGCAGCTCCTAGAAGAAACGTGTTTCTGACTCGCTGAATCTCAACGTAGATTCAACTCTCTTAGGTGAACGAACGCACAGCGGAGCAGTTTCAAGGAAACATTTCTCCTGAGTTTTAGGGGAAGTTTACTGCTGTTTGGCACGTATGACGGCATTGGGCTGGAAATACTGGTTTTGGGATTCTCCACAGAAAGGGTTTGCCAACCGCTGAATCCACACGTGAGTTTAACTCTGTCAGTTGAATGCTCACATTGACAACCATTCAGTTAGATAGCTCCGTTTTGGTTTTAGAAGCAGATATTTCTCTGTACAGCCTATGGTCCCATTCACTCGGGAATATCACAACGCAGCTCCTAGAAGAAACGTGTTTCTGACTCGCTGAATCTCAACATACATTCAACTCTCTTAGGTGAACGAACGCACTGCAGAGCAGTTTCAAGGACACGTTCCTCCTGAGTTTTAGACGAAGTTTCCTGCTGTTTAGTACGTATACTGGCATTGGGCTGGAAATACCGGTTTTGGGATTCCGCACAGAAAGAGTTTGCAAACCGCCGAATCCACATGTGACTTTAACTCTGTCAGTTGAATGCACACATTGACAACCATTCAGTTAGATAGCTCCGTTTTGGTTTTATAAGCAGATATTTCTCTGTACAGCCTATGGTCCCATTCACTCGGGAATATCACAACGCAGCTCCTAGAAGAAACGTGTTTCTGACTCGCTGAATCTCAACATAGATTCAACTCTCGTAGTGAACGAACGCACAGCAGAGCAGTTTCAAGGAAACGTTTCTCCTGAGTTTTCGACAAAGTTTCCTGCTGTTTCGTAGGTATGCCGGCATTGGGCTGGAAATACCTGTTTTGGGATTCTGCACAAAAAGGGTTTGCAAACCGCTGAATCCACACGTGAGTTTAACTCTGTCAGTTGAATGCACACATTGACAACCATTCAGTTAGATTGCTCCGTTTTGGTTTTAGAAGCAGATATTTCTCTGTACACCCTATGGTCCCATTCACTAGGGAATATCCCAACGCAGCTCCTAGAAGAAACGTGTTTCTGACTCGCTGAATTTCAACATAGATTCAACTCTCTTAGGTGAACGAACGCACAGCAGAGCAGTTTCAAGGAAACGTTTCTCCTGAGTTTTAGACAAAGTTTACTGCTGTTTAGTACGTATGCCGGCATTGGGCTGGAAATACCGGTTTTGGGATTCTGCACAGAAAGGGTTTGCAAACCGCTGAATCCACACGTGAGTTTAACTCTGTCAGTTGAATGCACACATTGACAACCATTCAGTTAGATAGCTCCGTTTTGTTTTTATAAGCAGATATTTCTCTGTACAGCCTATGGTCCCATTCACTCGGGAATATCACAACGCAGCTCCTAGAAGAAACGTGTTTCTGACTCGCTGAACCTCAACATATATTCAACTCTCTTAGGTGAACGAACGCACAGTAGAGCAGTTTCAAGGAAACGTTTCTCCTGAGTTTTAGACAAAGTTTCCTGCTGTTTCGTAGGTATGCCGGCATTGGGCTTGAAATACCTGTTTTGGGATTCTGCACAAAAAGGGTTTGCAAACCGCTGAATCCACACGTGAGTTTAACTCTGTCAGTTGAATGCACACATTGACAACCATTCAGTTAGATTGCTCCGTTTTGGTTTTAGAAGCAGATATTTCTCTGTACACCCTATGGTCCCATTCACTCGGGAATATCCCAACGCAGCTCCTAGAAGAAACGTGTTTCTGACTCGCTGAATCTCAACATAGATTCAACTCTCTTAGGTGAACGAACGCACAGCAGAGCAGTTTCAAGGAAACGTTTCTCCTGAGTTTTAGACAAAGTTTACTGCTGTTTAGTACGTATGCCGGCATTGGGCTGGAAATACCGGTTTTGGGATTCTGCACAGAAAGGGTTTGCAAACCGCTGAATCCACACGTGAGTTTAACTCTGTCAGTTGAATGCACACATTGACAACCATTCAGGTAGATAGCTCCGTTTTGGTTTTAGGAGCAGATATTTCTCTGTACAGCCTATGGTCCCATTCACTCGGGAATATCCCAACGCAGCTCGTAGAGGAAACGTGTTTCTGACTCGCTGAATCTCAACATAGATTCAACTCTCTTACGTGAACGAACGCACAGCAGAGCAGTTTCAAACAAACGTTTCTCCAGAGTTTTAGACGAAGTTTACTGCGGTTTAGTACGTATGCCGGCATTGGGCTGGAAATACCGGTTTTGGGATTCTGCACAGAAATGGTTTGCAAACCGCTGAATCCACACTTGCGTTTAACTCTGCGAGTTGAATGCACATATTGACAACCATTCATTTAGATAGCTCCGTTTTGGTTTTAGAAGCAGATATTTCTCGGTTCAGGCTATGGTCCCATTCACTCGGGAATATCCCAATGCAGCTCCTAGAAGAAACGTGTTTCTGACTCGCTGAATCTCAACGTAGATTCAACTCTCTTAGGTGAACGAACGCACAGCAGAGCAGTTTCAAGGAAACATTTCTCCTGAGTTTTAGGGGAAGTTTACTGCTGTTTGGCACGTATGACGGCATTGGGCTGGAAATACTGGTTTTGGGATTCTCCACAGAAAGGGTTTGCCAACCGCTGAATCCACACGTGAGTTTATCTCTGTCAGTTGAATGCTCACATTGACAACCATTCAGTTAGATAGCTCCGTTTTGGTTTTAGAAGCAGATATTTCTCTGTACAGCCTATGGTCCCATTCACTCGGGAATATCCCAACGCAGCTCCTAGAAGAAACGTGTTTCTGACTCGCTGAAGCTCAACATAGATTCAACTCTCTTAGGTGAACGAACGCACAGCAGAGCAGTTACAAGGAAACGTTTCTCCTGAGTTTTAGACAAAGTTTACTGCTGTTTAGTACGTATGCCGGCATTGGGCTGGAAATACCGGTTTTGGGATTCTGCACAGAAAGGGTTTGCAAACCGCTGAATCCACACTTGAGTTTAACTCTGTCAGTTGAATGCACACATTGACAACCATTCAGATAGATAGCTCCGTTTTGGTTGTAGGAGCAGATATTTCTCTGTACAGCCTATGGTCCCATTCACTCGGGAATATCCCAACGCATCTCCTAGAAGAAACGTGTTTCTGACTCGCTGAATCTCAACATAGATTCAACTCTTTTACGTGAACGAACGCACAGCAGAGCAGTTTCAAAGAAACGTTTCTCCTGAGTTTTAGACGAAGTTTACTGCGGTTTAGTACGTATGCCGGTATTGGGCTGGAAATACCGGTTTTGGGATTCTGCACAGAAAGTGTTTGCAAACCGCTGAATCCACACTTGCGTTTAACTCTGCCAGTTGAATGCACATATTGACAACCATTCATTTAGATAGCTCCGTTTTGGTTTTAGAAGCAGATATTTCTCGGTTCAGGCTATGGTCCCATTCACTCGGGAATATCCCAATGCAGCTCCTAGAAGAAACGTGTTTCTGACTCGCTGAATCTCAACATAGATTCAACTCTCTTAGGTGAACGAAGGCACAGCAGAGCAGTATCAAGCAAACGTTTCTCCTGAGTTTTAGACGAAGTTTACTGCTGTTTAGTACGTATGCCGGCATTGGACTGGAAATACCGGTTTGGGATTCTGCACAGAAACAGTTTGCAAACCGCTGAATACACACGTGAGTGTAACTCTGTCAGTTGAACGCACACATTGACAACCATTCAGTTAGATAGCTCCGTTTTGGTTTTAGGAGCAGATATTCTCTGTACAGCCTATGGTCCCATTCACTCGGGAATATCCCAAAGCAGCTCCTAGAAGAAACGTGTTTCTGAATCGCTGAATCTCAACATAGATTCAACTCTCTTACATGAACGAACACACAGCAGAGCAGTTTCAAGGAAACGTTTCTCCTGAGTTTTAGACGAAGTTTACTGCGGTTTACTACGTATGCCGGCCATGGGTTGGAAATACCGGTTTTGGAATTCTGCAGAGAAAGGGTTTGCAAACCGTTGAATCCACATGTGAGTTTAACTCTGTCAGTTGAATGCACATATTGACAACCATTCATTTAGATAGCTCCGTTTTGGTTTTAGAAGCAGATATTTCTCGGTACAGGCTATGGTCCCATTCACTCGGGAACATCCCAACGCAGTTCCTAGAAGAAACGTGTTTCTGACTCGCTGAATCTCAACATAGATTCAACTCTCTTACGTGAACGAACGCACAGCAGAGCAGTTTCAAGGAAACGTTTCTCCTGAGTTTTAGACGAAGTTTCCTGCTGTTTCGTAGGTATGCCGGCATTGGGCTGGAAATACCGGTTTTGGGATTCTGCACAAAAAGGGTTTGCGAACCGCTGAATCCACACGTGAGTTTAACTCTGTCAGTTGAATGCACACATTGACAACCATTCAGGTAGATAGCTCCGTTTTGGTTTTAGAAGCAGATATTTCTCTGTAGAGCCTATGGTCCCATTCACTCGGGAATATCCCAACGCAGCTCCTAGAAGAAACGTGTTTCTGACTCGCTGAATCTCAACATAGATTCAACTCTCTTAGGTGAACGAAGGCACAGCAGAGCAGTATCAAGCAAACGTTTCTCCTGAGTTTTAGACGAAGTTTCCTGCTGTTTAGTACGTATGCCGGCATTGGGCTGGAAATACCGGTTTTGGGATTCTGCACAGAAAGAGTTTGCAAACCACTGAATCCACACGTGAGTTTAACTCTGTATGTTGAATGCACACATTGACAACCATTCAGTTAGACAGCTCCGTTTTGGTTTTAGAAGCAGATATTTCTCTGTACAGCCTATGGTCCCATTCACTCGGGAATATCCCAACGCAGCTCCTAGAAGAAACGTGTTTCTGACTCGCTGAATCTCAACATAGATTCAACTCTCTTAGGTGAACGAAGGCACAGCAGAGCAGTATCAAGCAAACGTTTCTCCTGAGTTTTAGACGAAGTTTACTGCTGTTTAGTACGTATGCCGGCATTGGACTGGAAATACCGGTTTGGGATTCTGCACAGAAAGGGTTTGCAAACCGCTGAATACACACGTGAGTGTAACTCTGTCAGTTGAATGCACACATTGACAACCATTCAGTTAGATAGCTCCGTTTTGGTTTTAGGAGCAGATATTTCTCTGTACAGCCTATGGTCCCATTCACTCGGGAATATCCCAACGCAGCTCCTAGAAGAAACGTGTTTCTGAATCGCTGAATCTCAACATAGATTCAACTCTCTTACATGAACGAACACACAGCAGAGCAGTTTCAAGGAAACGTTTCTCCTGAGTTTTAGACAAAGTTTACTGCGGTTTACTACGTATGCCGGCCATGGGTTGGAAATAACGGTTTTGGAATTCTGCAGAGAAAGGGTTTGCAAACCGCTGAATCCATACGTGAGTTTAACTCTGTCAGTTGAATGCACACATTGACAACCATTCAGTTAGATAGCTCCGTTTTGGTTTTAGGAGCAGGTATTTCTCTGTCCAGCCTATGGTCACATTCACTCGGGAATATCCCAACGCAGCTCCTAGAAGAAACGTGTTTCTGACTCGATGAATCTCAACATAGATTCAACTCTCTTAGGTGAACGAACGCACAGGAGAGCAGTTTCAAGCAAACGTTTCTCCTGAGTTTTAGACGAAGTTTCCTGCTCTTTAGTACGTATGCCGGCATTGGGCTGGAAATACCGGTTTTGGGATTCTGCACAGAAAGGGTTTGCAAACCGCTGAATACACACGTGAGTGTAACTCTGTCAGTTGAATGCACACATTGACAACCATTCAGTTAGATAGCTCCGTTTTGGTTTTAGAAGCAGATATTTCTCTGTACAGCCTATGGTCATATTCACTCGGGAATATCCCAACGCAGCTCCTAGAAGAAACGTGTTTCTGACTCGCTGAATCTCAACATAGATTCAACTCTCTTACGTGAACGAACGCACAGCAGAGCAGTTTCAAAGAAACGTTTCTCCTGAGTTTTAGACTAAGTTTACTGCGGTTTAGTACGTATGCCGGCATTGGGCTGGAAATACCGGTTTTGGGATTCTGCACAGAAAATGTTTGCAAACCGCTGAATCCACACTTGCGTTTAACTCTGTCAGTTGAATGCACATATTGACAACCATTCATTTAGATAGCTCCGTTTTGGTTTTAGAAGCAGATATTTCTCGGTTCAGGCTATGGTCCCATTCACTCGGGAATATCCCAATGCAGCTCCTAGAAGAAACGTGTTTCTGACTCGCTGAATCTCAACGTAGATTCAACTCTCTTAGGTGAACGAACGCACAGCAGAGCAGTTTCCAGGAAACATTTCTCCTGAGTTTTAGAGGAAGTTTACTTCTGTTTGGCACGTATGACGGCATTGGGCTGGAAATACTGGTTTTGGGATTCTGCACAGAAAGGGTTTGCCAACCGCTGAATCCACACGTGAGTTTATCTCTGTCAGTTGAATGCACACATTGACAACCATTCAGTTAGATAGCTCCGTTTTGGTTTTAGAAGCAGATATTTCTCTGTACAGCCTATGGTCCCATGCACTCGGGAATATCCCAACGCAGCTCCTAGAAGAAACGTGTTTCTGAATCGCTGAATCTCAAAATAGATTCACCTCTCTTAGGTGAACGAACGCACAGAAGAGCAGTTTCAAGGAAACGTTTCTCCTGAGTTTTAGACGAAGTTTCCTGCTGTTTAGTACGTATGCCGGAATTGGGTTGGAAATACAGGTTTTGGAATTCTGCAGAGAAAGGGTTTGCAAACCGCCGAATCCACACGTGAGTTTAACTCTGTCAGTTGAATGCACACATTGACAACCATTCAGTTAGATGGCTCCGTTTTGGTTTTAGGAGCAGATATTTCTCTGTACAGCCTATGGTCCCATTCACTCGGGAATATCCCAACGCAGATCCTAGAGGAAACGTGTATCTGAATCGCTGAATCTCAACATAGATTCAACTCTATTAGGTGAAGGAACGCACAGCAGAGCAGTTTCAAGGAAACGTTTCTCCTGAGTTTTAGACGAAGTTTACTGCGGTTTAGTACGCATGCGGGCATTGGGCTGGAAATACCGGTTTTGGGATTCTGCACAGAAAGGGTTTGCAAACCGCTGAATCCACACGTGAGTGTAACTCTGTCAGTTGAATGCACACATTGACAACCATTCAGTTAGATAGCTCCGTTTTGGTTTTAGAAGCAGATATTTCTCTTTACACCCTATGGTCCCATTCACTCGGGAATATCCCAACGCAGCTCCTAGAAGAAACGTGTTTCTGACTCGCTGAATCTCAACATAGATTCAACTCTCTTAGGTGAAGGAACGCACAGCAGAGCAGTTACAAGGAAACGTTTCTCCTGAGTTTTAGACAAAGTTTACTGCTGTTTAGTACGTATGCCGGCATTGGGCTGGAAATACCGGTTTTGGGATTCTGCACAGAAAGGGTTTGCAAACCGCTGAATCCACACCTGAGTTTAACTCTGACAGTTGAATGCACACATTGACAACCATTCAGGTAGATAGCTCCGTTTTGGTTTTAGGAGCAGATATTTCTCTGTACAGCCTATGGTCCCATTCACTCGGGAATATCCCAACGCAGCTCCTAGAAGAAACGTGTTTCTGACTCGCTGAATCTCAACATAGATTCAACTCTCTTAGGTGAACGAACGCACAGCAGAGCAGTTTCAAGGAAACGTTTCTCCTGAGTTTTAGACGAAGTTTCCTGCTGTTTACTACGTATGCCGGCATTGGGCTGGAAATACCGATTTTGGGATTCTGCACAGAAAGAGTTTGCAAACCACTGAATCCACACGTGAGTTTAACTCTGTATGTTGAATGCACACATTGACAACCATTCAGTTAGACAGCTCCGTTTTGGTTTTAGAAGCAGATATTTCTCTGTACAGCCTATGGTCCCATTCACTCGGGAATATCCCAACGCAGCTCCTAGAAGAAACGTGTTTCTGACTCGCTGAATCTCAACATAGATTCAACTCTCTTAGGTGAACGAAGGCACAGCAGAGCAGTATCAAGCAAACGTTTCTCCTGAGTTTTAGACGAAGTTTACTGCTGTTTAGTACGTATGCCGGCATTGGACTGGAAATACCGGTTTGGGATTCTGCACAGAAAGTGTTTGCAAACCGCTGAATACACACGTGAGTGTAACTCTGTCAGTTGAATGCACACATTGACAACCATTCAGTTAGATAGCTCCGTTTTGGTTTTAGGAGCAGATATTTCTCTGTACAGCCTATGGTCCCATTCACTCGGGAATATCCCATCGCAGCTCCTAGAAGAAACGTGTTTCTGAATCGCTGAATCTCAACATAGATTCAACTCTCTTACATGAACGAACACACAGCAGAGCAGTTTCAAGGAAACGTTTCTCCTGAGTTTTAGACGAAGTTTCCTGCTGTTTAGTACGTATGCCGGAATTGGGTTGGAAATACAGGTTTTGGAATTCTGCAGAGAAAGGGTTTGCAAACCGCCGAATCCACACGTGAGTTTAACTCTGTCAGTTCAATGCACACATTGACAACCATTCAGTTAGATGGCTCCGTTTTGGTTTTAGGAGCAGATATTTCTCTGTACAGTCTATGGTCCCATTCACTCGGGAATATCCCAACGCACCTCCTAGAGGAAACGTGTATCTGAATCGCTGAATCTCAACATAGATTCAACTCTATTAGGTGAAGGAACGCACAGTAGAGCAGGTTCAAGGAAACGTTTCTCCTGAGTTTTAGACGAAGTTTACTGCGGTTTAGTACGCATGCCGGCATTGGGCTGGAAATACCGGTTTTGGGATTCTGCACAGAAAGGGTTTGCAAACCGCTGAATCCACACGTGAGTTTAACTCTGTCAGTTGAATGCACACATTGATAACCATTCAGTTAGGTAGCTCCGTTTTGGTTTTAGAAGCAGATATTTCTCGGTACAGCCTATGGTCCCATTCACTCGGGAACATCCCAACGCAGCTCCTAGAAGAAACGTGTTTCTGACTCGCTTGATCTCAACATAGATTCAACTCTCTTAGGTGAACGAACGCACAGCAGAGCAGTTTCAAGGAAACGTTTCTCCTGAGTTTTAGACGAAGTTTACTGCTGTTTGGTACGTATGCCGGCATTGGGCTGGAAATACCGGTTTTGGGGTTCTGCACAGAAAGGGTTTGCCAACCGCTGAATCCACACGTGAGTTTAACTCTGTCAGTTGAATGCACACATTGACAACCATTCAGTTAGATAGCTCCGTTTTGGTTTTAGAAGCCGATATTTCTCTGTACAGCCTATGGTCCCATTCACTCGGGAATATCCCAACGGAGCTCCTAGAAGAAAAGTGTTTCTGAATCGCTGAATCTCAAAATAGATTCACCTCTCTTAGGTGAAGGAACGCACAGCAGAGCAGTTTCAAGGAAACGTTTCTCCTGAGTTTTAGACGAAGTTTCCTGCTGTTTAGTACGTATGCCGGAATTGGGTTGGAAATACAGGTTTTGGAATTCTGCAGAGAAAGGGTTTGCAAACCGCCGAATCCACACGTGAGTTTAACTCTGTCAGTTCAATGCACACATTGACAACCATTCAGTTAGATGGCTCCGTTTTGGTTTTAGGAGCAGATATTTCTCTGTACAGCCTATGGTCCCATTCACTCGGGAATATCCCAACGCAGCTCCTAGAAGAAACGTGTATCTGAATCGCTGAATCTCAACATAGATTCAACTCTATTAGGTGAACGAACGCACAGCAGAGCAGTTTCAACGAAACGTTTCTCCTGAGTTTTAGACGAAGTTTACTGCGGTTTAGTACGCATGCCGGCATTGGGCTGGAAATACCGGTTTTGGGATTCTGCACAGAAAGGGTTTGCAAATCGCTGAATTCACACGTGAGTTTAACTCTGTCAGTTGAATGCACACATAGACAACCATTCAGTTAGATAGCTCCGTTTTGTTTTCAGAAGCAGATATTTCTCTGTACAGCCTATGGTCCCATTCACTCGAGAATATCCCAACGCAGCTCCTAGAAGAAACGTGTTTCTGACTCGCTGAATCTCAAAAAACATTCAACTCTCTTAGGTGAACGAACACACAGCAGAGCAGTTTCAAGGAAACGTTTCTCCTGGGTTTTAGACGAAGTTTACTACTGTTTAGTACGTATGCCGGCATTGTGCTGGAAATACCGGTTTTGGGATTCTGCACAGAAAGGGTTTGCCAACCGCCGAATCCACACGTGAGTTTACCTCTGTCAGTTGAATGCACACATTGACAACCATTCAGTTAGATAGCTCCGTTTTGGTTTTAGAAGCAGATATTTCTCTGTACAGCCTATGGTACCATTCACTCGGGAATATCCCAAGGCATCTCCTAGAAGAAACGTGTTTCTGACTCGCTGAATCTCAACATAGATTCAACTCTCTTAGGTGAACGAACGCACACCAGAGCAGTTTCAAGGAAACATTCCTCCTGAGTTTTAGACGAAGTTTCCTGCTGTTTAGTATGTATGCCGGCATTGGGCTGGAAATACCGGTGTTGGGATTCTGCACAGAAAGGGTTTGCAAACCGCTGAATCCACGCGTGAGTTTAACTCTGTCAGTTGAATGCACACATTGACAACCATTCAGTTAGGTAGCTCCGTTTTGGTTTTAGAAGCAGATATTTCTCGGTACAGCCTATGGTCCCATTCACTCGGGAACATCCCAACGCAGCTCCTAGAAGAAACGTGTTTCTGACTCGCTGAATCTGAACATAGATTCAACTCTCTTAGGTGAACGAACGCACAGCAGAGCAGTTTCAAGGAAACGTTTCTCCTGAGTTTTAGACGAAGTTTCCTGCTGTTTAGTACGTATGCCGGAATTGGGTTGGAAACACAGGTTTTGGAATTCTGCAGAGAAAGGGTTTGCAAACCGCCGAATCCACACGTGAGTTTAACTCTGTCAGTTGAATGCACACATTGACAACCATTCAGTTAGATGGCACCGTTTTGGTTTTAGGAGCAGATATTTCTCTGTACAGCCTATGGTCCCATTCACTCGGGAATATCCCAACGCAGCTCCTAGAAGAAACGTGTTTCTGACTCGCTGAATCTCAACATAGATTCAACTCTCTTAGGTGAACGAGCGCACAGCAGAGCAGTTTCAAGGAAACGTTTCTCCTGAGTTTCAGACGAAGTTTCCTGCTGTTTAGTACGTATGCCGGCATTGGGCTGGAAATACCGGTTTTGGGATTCTGCACAGAAAGAGTTTGCCAACCGCTGAATCCACACGTGAGTTTAACTCTGTCAGTTGAATGCACACATTGACAACCATTCAGTTAGATAGCTCCGTTTTGGTTTTATAAGCAGGTATTTCTCTGTACAGCCTATGGTCCCATTCACTCGGGAATATCCCAACGCAGCTCCTAGAAGAAACGTGTTTCTGAATCGCTGAATCTCAACATAGATTCAACTCTATTAGGTGAACGAAGGCACAGCAGAGCAGTTTCAAGGAAACGTTTCTCCTGAGTTTTAGACGAAGTTTACTGCGGTTTAGTACGCAGGCCGGCATTGGGCTGGAAATACTGGTTTTGGGATTCTGCACAGAAAGGGTTTGCCAACCGCTGAATCCACACGTGAGTTTAACTCTGTCAGTTGAATGCACACATTGGCAACCATTCAGTTAGGTAGCTCCGTTTTGGTTTTAGAAGCAGATATTTCTCGGTACAACCTATGGTCCCATTCACTCGGGAACAACCCAAAGCAGCTCCTAGAAGAAACGTGTTTCTGACTCGCTGAATCTCAACATATATTCAACTCTCTTAGGTGAACGAACGCACAGAAGAGCAGTTTCAAGCAAACCTTTCTCCTGAGTTTTAGACGAAGTTTACTGCTGATTAGTACGTATGCCGGCATTGGGCTGGAAATACCGGTTTTGCTATTCTGCACAGAAAGTGTTTGCCAACCGCTGAATCCACACGTGAGTTTTACTCTGTCAGTTGAATGCACACATTGACAAACATTCAGTTAGATAGCTCGGTTTTGGTTTTAGGAGCAGATATTTCTCTGTACATCCTATGGTCCCATTCACTCGGGAATATCCCAACGCAGCTCCTAGAAGAAAGTGTTTCTGACTCTCTGAATCTCAACATAGATTCAACTGTCTTAGGTGAACGAACGCACAGCAGAGCAGTTTCAAGGAAACGTTTCTCCTGAGTTTTAGACAAAGTTTACTGCTGTTTAGTACGTATGCCGGCATTGGGCTGGAAATACCGGTTTTGGGATTCTGCACAGAAAGGGTTTGCAAACCGCTGAATCCACACTTGCGTTTAACTCTGTCAGTTGAATGCACATATTGACAACCATTCATTTAGATAGCTCCGTTTTGGTTTTAGAAGCAGATATTTCTCGGTACAGACTATGGTCCCATTCACTCGGGAATATCCCAATTGAGCTCCTAGAAGAAACGTGTTTCTGACTCGCTGAATCTCAACATAGATTCAACTCTCTTACGTGATCGAACGCACAGCAGAGCAGTTTCAAGGAAACGTTTCTCCTGAGTTTTAGACGAAGTTTCCTGCTGTTTCGTAGGTATGCCGGCATTGGGCTGGAAATACCGGTTTTGGGATTCTGCACAAAAAGGGTTTGCGAACCGCTGAATCCACACGTGAGTTTAACTCTGTCAGTTGAATGCACACATTGACAACCATTCAGGTAGATAGCTCCGTTTTGGTTTTAGAAGCAGATATTTCTCTGTACAGCCTATGGTCCCATTCACTCGGGAATATCCCAACGCAGCTCCTAGAAGAAACGTGTTTCTGACTCGCTGAACCTCAACATAGATTCAACTCTCTTAGGTGAACGAAGGCACAGCAGAGCAGTATCAAGCAAACGTTTCTCCTGAGTTTTAGACGAAGTTTACTGCTGTTTAGTACGTATGCCGGCATTGGACTGGAAATACCGGTTTGGGATTCTGCACAGAAAGGGTTTGCAAACCGCTGAATACACACGTGAGTGTAACTCTGTCAGTTGAATGCACACATTGACAACCATTCAGTTAGATAGCTCCCTTTTGGTTTTAGAAGCAGATATTTCTCTGTACAGCCTATGGCCCCATTCACTCGGGAATATCCCAACGCAGCTCCTAGAAGAAACGTGTTTCTGACTCGCTGAATCTCAACATAGATTCAACTCTCTTACGTGAACGAACGCACAGCAGAGCAGTTTCAAACAAACGTTTCTCCAGACTTTTAGACGAAGTTTACTGCGGTTTAGTACGTATGCCGGCATTGGGCTGGAAATACCGGTTTTGGGATTCTGCACAGAAAGTGTTTGCAAACCGCTGAATCCACACTTGCGTTTAACTCTGCCAGTTGAATGCACATATTGACAACCATTCATTTAGATAGCTCCGTTTTGGTTTTAGAAGCAGATATTTCTCGGTTCAGGCTATGGTCCCATTCACTCGGGAATATCCCAATGCAGCTCCTAGAAGAAACGTGTTTCTGACTCGCTGAATCTCAACGTAGATTCAACTCTCTTAGGTGAACGAACGCACAGCAGAGCAGTTTCAAGGAAACATTTCTCCTGAGTTTTAGAGGAAGTTTACTGCTGTTTGGCACGTATGACGGCATTGGGCTGGAAATACTGGTTTTGGGATTCTCCACAGAAAGGGTTTGCCAACCACTGAATCCACACGTGAGTTTAACTCTGTCAGTTGAATGCTCACATTGACAACCATTCAGTTAGATAGCTCCGTTTTGGTTTTAGAAGCAGATATTTCTCTGTACAGCCTATGGTCCCATTCACTCGGGAATATCCCAACGCAGCTCCTAGAAGAAACGTGTTTCTGACTCGCTGAATCTCAACATAGATTCAACTCTCTTAGGTGAACGAACGCACTGCAGAGCAGTTACAAGGAAACGTTTCTCCTGAGTTTTAGACAAAGTTTACTGCTGTTTAGTACGTATGCCGGCATTGGGCTGGAAATGCCGGTTTTGGGATTCTGCACAGAAAGTGTTTGCAAACCGCTGAATCCACACGTGAGTTAAACTCTGTCAGTTGAATGCACACATTGACAACCATTCAGGTAGATAGCTCCGTTTTGGTTTTAGGAGCATATATTTCTCTGTACAGCCTATAGTCCCATTCTCTCGGGAATATCCCAACGCAGCTCCTAGAAGAAACGTGTTTCTGACTCGCTGAATCTCAACATAGATTCAACTCTCTTACGTGAACGAACGCACAGCAGAGCAGTTTCAAGGAAACGTTTCTCCTGAGTTTTAGACGAAGTTTACTGCTGTTTAGTACGTATGCCGGCATTGGACTGGAAATACCGGTTTGGGATTCTGCACAGAAAGGGTTTGCAAACCGCTGAATACACACGTGGGTGTAACTCTGTCAGTTGAGTGCACACATTGACAACCATTCAGTTAGATAGCTCCGTTTTGGTTTTAGAAGCAGTTATTTCTCTGTACAGCCTATGGTCCCATTCACTCGGGAATATCCCAACGCAGCTCCTAGAAGAAACGTGTTTCTGACTCGCTGAATCTCAACATAGATTCAACTCTCTTACGTGAACGAAAGCACAGCAGAGCAGTTTCAAACAAACGTTTCTCCAGAGTTTTAAACGAAGTTTACTGCGGTTTAGTACGTATGCTGGCATTGGGCTGGAAATACCGGTTTGGGGATTCTGCACAGAAAGTGTTTGCAAACCGCTGAATCCACACTTGCGTTTAACTCTGCCAGTTGAATGCACATATTGACAACCATTCATTTAGATAGCTCCGTTTTGGTTTTAGAAGCAGATATTTCTCGGTTCAGGCTATGGTCCCATTCACTCGGGAATATCCCAATGCAGCTCCTAGAAGAAACGTGTTTCTGACTCGCTGAATCTCAACGTAGATTCAACTCTCTTAGGTGAACGAATGCACAGCAGAGCAGTTTCAAGGAAACATTTCTCCTGAGTTTTAGGGGAAGTTTACTGCTGTTTGGCACGTATGACGGCATTGGGCTGGAAATACTGGTTTTGGGATTCTCCACAGAAAGGGTTTGCCAACCGCTGAATCCACACGTGAGTTTAACTCTGTCAGTTGAATGCACACATTGACAACCATTCAGGTAGATAGCTCCGTTTTGGTTGTAGGAGCAGATATTTCTCTGTACAGACTATGGTCCCATTCACTCGGGAATATCCCAACGCATCTCCTAGAAGAAACGTGTTTCTGACTCGCTGAATCTCAACATAGATTCAACTCTCTTAGGTGAACGAACGCACAGCAGAGCAGTTTCAAGCAAACGTTTCTCCTGAGTTTTAGACGAAGTTTCCTGCTGTTTAGTACGTATGCCGGCATTGGGCTGGAAATACCGGTTTTGGGATTCTGCACAGAATGAGTTTGCAAACCACTGAATCCACACGTGAGTTTAACTCTGTCACTTGAATGCACACATTGACAACCATTCAGTTATATAACTCCGTTTTGTTTTTAGAAGCAGATATTTCTCTGTACAGCCTATGGTCCCATTCACTCGGGAATATCCCAACGCAGCTCCTAGAAGAAACGTGTTTCTGACTCGCTGAATGTCAACATAGATTCAACTCTCTTAGGTGAACGAACGCACTGCAGAGCAGTTTCAAGGACACGTTCCTCCTGAGTTTTAGACGAAGTTTCCTGCTGTTTAGTACGTATACTGGCATTGGGCTGGAAATACCGGTTTTGGGATTCCGCACAGAAAGAGTTTGCAAACCGCCGAATCCACATGTGAGTTTAACTCTGTCAGTTGAATGCACACATTGACAACCATTCAGTTAGATAGCTCCGTTTTGGTTTTATAAGCAGATATTTCTCTGTACAGCCTATGGTCCCATTCACTCGGGAATATCACAACGCAGCTCCTAGAAGAAACGTGTTTCTGACTCGCTGAATCTCAACATAGATTCAACTCTTTTACGTGAACGAACGCACAGCAGAGCAGTTTCAAAGAAACGTTTCTCCTGAGTTTTAGACGAAGTTTACTGCGGTTTCGTAGGTATGCCGGCATTGGGCTGGAAATACCTGTTTTGGGATTCTGCACAAAAAGGTTTGCAAACCGCTGAATCCACACGTGAGTTTAACTCTGTCAGTTGAATGCACACATTGACAACCATTCAGGTAGATAGCTCCGTTTTGGATGTAGGAGCAGATATTTCTCTGTACAGCCTATGGTCCCATTCACTCTGGAATATCCCAACGCAGCTCCTAGAAGAAACGTGTTTCTGACTCGCTGAATCTCAACATAGATTCAACTCTCTTAGGTGAACGAACGCACAGCAGAGCAGTTTCAAGGAAACGTTTCTCCTGAGTTTTAGACAAAGTTTACTGCTGTTTAGTACGTATGCCGGCATTGGGCTGGAAATACCGGTTTTGGGATTCTGCACAGAAAGGGTTTGCAAACCGCTGAATCCACACGTGAGTTTAACTCTGTCAGTTGAATGCACACATTGACAACCATTCAGGTAGATAGCTCCGTTTTGGTTTTAGGAGCATATATTTCTCTGTACAGCCTATGGTCCCATTCACTCGGGAATATCCCAACGCAGCTCCTAGAGGAAACGTGTTTCTGACTCGCTGAATCTCAACATAGATTCAACTCTCTTAGGTGAACGAAGGCACAGCAGAGCAGTATCAAGCAAACGTTTCTCCTGAGTTTTAGACGAAGTTTACTGCTGTTTAGTACGTATGCCGGCATTGGGCTGGAAATACCGGTTTGGGGATTCTGCACAGAAAGTGTTTGCAAACCCCTGAATCCACACTTGCGTTTAACTCTGCCAGTTGAATGCACATATTGACAACCATTCATTTAAATAGCTCCGTTTTGGTTTTAGAAGCAGATATTTCTCTGTACAGCCTATGGTCCCATTCACTCGGGAATATCCCAATGCAGCTCCTAGAAGAAACGTGTTTCTGACTCGCTGAATCTCAACGTAGATTCAACTCTCTTAGGTGAACGAACGCACAGCGGAGCAGTTTCAAGGAAACATTTCTCCTGAGTTTTAGGGGAAGTTTACTGCTGTTTGGCACGTATGACGGCATTGGGCTGGAAATACTGGTTTTGGGATTCTCCACAGAAAGGGTTTGCCAACCGCTGAATCCACACGTGAGTTTAACTCTGTCAGTTGAATGCTCACATTGACAACCATTCAGTTAGATAGCTCCGTTTTGGTTTTAGAAGCAGATATTTCTCTGTACAGCCTATGGTCCCATTCACTCGGGAATATCACAACGCAGCTCCTAGAAGAAACGTGTTTCTGACTCGCTGAATCTCAACATACATTCAACTCTCTTAGGTGAACGAACGCACTGCAGAGCAGTTTCAAGGACACGTTCCTCCTGAGTTTTAGACGAAGTTTCCTGCTGTTTAGTACGTATACTGGCATTGGGCTGGAAATACCGGTTTTGGGATTCCGCACAGAAAGAGTTTGCAAACCGCCGAATCCACATGTGACTTTAACTCTGTCAGTTGAATGCACACATTGACAACCATTCAGTTAGATAGCTCCGTTTTGGTTTTATAAGCAGATATTTCTCTGTACAGCCTATGGTCCCATTCACTCGGGAATATCACAACGCAGCTCCTAGAAGAAACGTGTTTCTGACTCGCTGAATCTCAACATAGATTCAACTCTCGTAGTGAACGAACGCACAGCAGAGCAGTTTCAAGGAAACGTTTCTCCTGAGTTTTCGACAAAGTTTCCTGCTGTTTCGTAGGTATGCCGGCATTGGGCTGGAAATACCTGTTTTGGGATTCTGCACAAAAAGGGTTTGCAAACCGCTGAATCCACACGTGAGTTTAACTCTGTCAGTTGAATGCACACATTGACAACCATTCAGTTAGATTGCTCCGTTTTGGTTTTAGAAGCAGATATTTCTCTGTACACCCTATGGTCCCATTCACTAGGGAATATCCCAACGCAGCTCCTAGAAGAAACGTGTTTCTGACTCGCTGAATTTCAACATAGATTCAACTCTCTTAGGTGAACGAACGCACAGCAGAGCAGTTTCAAGGAAACGTTTCTCCTGAGTTTTAGACAAAGTTTACTGCTGTTTAGTACGTATGCCGGCATTGGGCTGGAAATACCGGTTTTGGGATTCTGCACAGAAAGGGTTTGCAAACCGCTGAATCCACACGTGAGTTTAACTCTGTCAGTTGAATGCACACATTGACAACCATTCAGTTAGATAGCTCCGTTTTGTTTTTATAAGCAGATATTTCTCTGTACAGCCTATGGTCCCATTCACTCGGGAATATCACAACGCAGCTCCTAGAAGAAACGTGTTTCTGACTCGCTGAACCTCAACATATATTCAACTCTCTTAGGTGAACGAACGCACAGTAGAGCAGTTTCAAGGAAACGTTTCTCCTGAGTTTTAGACAAAGTTTCCTGCTGTTTCGTAGGTATGCCGGCATTGGGCTTGAAATACCTGTTTTGGGATTCTGCACAAAAAGGGTTTGCAAACCGCTGAATCCACACGTGAGTTTAACTCTGTCAGTTGAATGCACACATTGACAACCATTCAGTTAGATTGCTCCGTTTTGGTTTTAGAAGCAGATATTTCTCTGTACACCCTATGGTCCCATTCACTCGGGAATATCCCAACGCAGCTCCTAGAAGAAACGTGTTTCTGACTCGCTGAATCTCAACATAGATTCAACTCTCTTAGGTGAACGAACGCACAGCAGAGCAGTTTCAAGGAAACGTTTCTCCTGAGTTTTAGACAAAGTTTACTGCTGTTTAGTACGTATGCCGGCATTGGGCTGGAAATACCGGTTTTGGGATTCTGCACAGAAAGGGTTTGCAAACCGCTGAATCCACACGTGAGTTTAACTCTGTCAGTTGAATGCACACATTGACAACCATTCAGGTAGATAGCTCCGTTTTGGTTTTAGGAGCAGATATTTCTCTGTACAGCCTATGGTCCCATTCACTCGGGAATATCCCAACGCAGCTCGTAGAGGAAACGTGTTTCTGACTCGCTGAATCTCAACATAGATTCAACTCTCTTACGTGAACGAACGCACAGCAGAGCAGTTTCAAACAAACGTTTCTCCAGAGTTTTAGACGAAGTTTACTGCGGTTTAGTACGTATGCCGGCATTGGGCTGGAAATACCGGTTTTGGGATTCTGCACAGAAATGGTTTGCAAACCGCTGAATCCACACTTGCGTTTAACTCTGCGAGTTGAATGCACATATTGACAACCATTCATTTAGATAGCTCCGTTTTGGTTTTAGAAGCAGATATTTCTCGGTTCAGGCTATGGTCCCATTCACTCGGGAATATCCCAATGCAGCTCCTAGAAGAAACGTGTTTCTGACTCGCTGAATCTCAACGTAGATTCAACTCTCTTAGGTGAACGAACGCACAGCAGAGCAGTTTCAAGGAAACATTTCTCCTGAGTTTTAGGGGAAGTTTACTGCTGTTTGGCACGTATGACGGCATTGGGCTGGAAATACTGGTTTTGGGATTCTCCACAGAAAGGGTTTGCCAACCGCTGAATCCACACGTGAGTTTATCTCTGTCAGTTGAATGCTCACATTGACAACCATTCAGTTAGATAGCTCCGTTTTGGTTTTAGAAGCAGATATTTCTCTGTACAGCCTATGGTCCCATTCACTCGGGAATATCCCAACGCAGCTCCTAGAAGAAACGTGTTTCTGACTCGCTGAAGCTCAACATAGATTCAACTCTCTTAGGTGAACGAACGCACAGCAGAGCAGTTACAAGGAAACGTTTCTCCTGAGTTTTAGACAAAGTTTACTGCTGTTTAGTACGTATGCCGGCATTGGGCTGGAAATACCGGTTTTGGGATTCTGCACAGAAAGGGTTTGCAAACCGCTGAATCCACACTTGAGTTTAACTCTGTCAGTTGAATGCACACATTGACAACCATTCAGATAGATAGCTCCGTTTTGGTTGTAGGAGCAGATATTTCTCTGTACAGCCTATGGTCCCATTCACTCGGGAATATCCCAACGCATCTCCTAGAAGAAACGTGTTTCTGACTCGCTGAATCTCAACATAGATTCAACTCTTTTACGTGAACGAACGCACAGCAGAGCAGTTTCAAAGAAACGTTTCTCCTGAGTTTTAGACGAAGTTTACTGCGGTTTAGTACGTATGCCGGTATTGGGCTGGAAATACCGGTTTTGGGATTCTGCACAGAAAGTGTTTGCAAACCGCTGAATCCACACTTGCGTTTAACTCTGCCAGTTGAATGCACATATTGACAACCATTCATTTAGATAGCTCCGTTTTGGTTTTAGAAGCAGATATTTCTCGGTTCAGGCTATGGTCCCATTCACTCGGGAATATCCCAATGCAGCTCCTAGAAGAAACGTGTTTCTGACTCGCTGAATCTCAACATAGATTCAACTCTCTTAGGTGAACGAAGGCACAGCAGAGCAGTATCAAGCAAACGTTTCTCCTGAGTTTTAGACGAAGTTTACTGCTGTTTAGTACGTATGCCGGCATTGGACTGGAAATACCGGTTTGGGATTCTGCACAGAAACAGTTTGCAAACCGCTGAATACACACGTGAGTGTAACTCTGTCAGTTGAACGCACACATTGACAACCATTCAGTTAGATAGCTCCGTTTTGGTTTTAGGAGCAGATATTCTCTGTACAGCCTATGGTCCCATTCACTCGGGAATATCCCAAAGCAGCTCCTAGAAGAAACGTGTTTCTGAATCGCTGAATCTCAACATAGATTCAACTCTCTTACATGAACGAACACACAGCAGAGCAGTTTCAAGGAAACGTTTCTCCTGAGTTTTAGACGAAGTTTACTGCGGTTTACTACGTATGCCGGCCATGGGTTGGAAATACCGGTTTTGGAATTCTGCAGAGAAAGGGTTTGCAAACCGTTGAATCCACATGTGAGTTTAACTCTGTCAGTTGAATGCACATATTGACAACCATTCATTTAGATAGCTCCGTTTTGGTTTTAGAAGCAGATATTTCTCGGTACAGGCTATGGTCCCATTCACTCGGGAACATCCCAACGCAGTTCCTAGAAGAAACGTGTTTCTGACTCGCTGAATCTCAACATAGATTCAACTCTCTTACGTGAACGAACGCACAGCAGAGCAGTTTCAAGGAAACGTTTCTCCTGAGTTTTAGACGAAGTTTCCTGCTGTTTCGTAGGTATGCCGGCATTGGGCTGGAAATACCGGTTTTGGGATTCTGCACAAAAAGGGTTTGCGAACCGCTGAATCCACACGTGAGTTTAACTCTGTCAGTTGAATGCACACATTGACAACCATTCAGGTAGATAGCTCCGTTTTGGTTTTAGAAGCAGATATTTCTCTGTAGAGCCTATGGTCCCATTCACTCGGGAATATCCCAACGCAGCTCCTAGAAGAAACGTGTTTCTGACTCGCTGAATCTCAACATAGATTCAACTCTCTTAGGTGAACGAAGGCACAGCAGAGCAGTATCAAGCAAACGTTTCTCCTGAGTTTTAGACGAAGTTTCCTGCTGTTTAGTACGTATGCCGGCATTGGGCTGGAAATACCGGTTTTGGGATTCTGCACAGAAAGAGTTTGCAAACCACTGAATCCACACGTGAGTTTAACTCTGTATGTTGAATGCACACATTGACAACCATTCAGTTAGACAGCTCCGTTTTGGTTTTAGAAGCAGATATTTCTCTGTACAGCCTATGGTCCCATTCACTCGGGAATATCCCAACGCAGCTCCTAGAAGAAACGTGTTTCTGACTCGCTGAATCTCAACATAGATTCAACTCTCTTAGGTGAACGAAGGCACAGCAGAGCAGTATCAAGCAAACGTTTCTCCTGAGTTTTAGACGAAGTTTACTGCTGTTTAGTACGTATGCCGGCATTGGACTGGAAATACCGGTTTGGGATTCTGCACAGAAAGGGTTTGCAAACCGCTGAATACACACGTGAGTGTAACTCTGTCAGTTGAATGCACACATTGACAACCATTCAGTTAGATAGCTCCGTTTTGGTTTTAGGAGCAGATATTTCTCTGTACAGCCTATGGTCCCATTCACTCGGGAATATCCCAACGCAGCTCCTAGAAGAAACGTGTTTCTGAATCGCTGAATCTCAACATAGATTCAACTCTCTTACATGAACGAACACACAGCAGAGCAGTTTCAAGGAAACGTTTCTCCTGAGTTTTAGACAAAGTTTACTGCGGTTTACTACGTATGCCGGCCATGGGTTGGAAATAACGGTTTTGGAATTCTGCAGAGAAAGGGTTTGCAAACCGCTGAATCCATACGTGAGTTTAACTCTGTCAGTTGAATGCACACATTGACAACCATTCAGTTAGATAGCTCCGTTTTGGTTTTAGGAGCAGGTATTTCTCTGTCCAGCCTATGGTCACATTCACTCGGGAATATCCCAACGCAGCTCCTAGAAGAAACGTGTTTCTGACTCGATGAATCTCAACATAGATTCAACTCTCTTAGGTGAACGAACGCACAGGAGAGCAGTTTCAAGCAAACGTTTCTCCTGAGTTTTAGACGAAGTTTCCTGCTCTTTAGTACGTATGCCGGCATTGGGCTGGAAATACCGGTTTTGGGATTCTGCACAGAAAGGGTTTGCAAACCGCTGAATACACACGTGAGTGTAACTCTGTCAGTTGAATGCACACATTGACAACCATTCAGTTAGATAGCTCCGTTTTGGTTTTAGAAGCAGATATTTCTCTGTACAGCCTATGGTCATATTCACTCGGGAATATCCCAACGCAGCTCCTAGAAGAAACGTGTTTCTGACTCGCTGAATCTCAACATAGATTCAACTCTCTTACGTGAACGAACGCACAGCAGAGCAGTTTCAAAGAAACGTTTCTCCTGAGTTTTAGACTAAGTTTACTGCGGTTTAGTACGTATGCCGGCATTGGGCTGGAAATACCGGTTTTGGGATTCTGCACAGAAAATGTTTGCAAACCGCTGAATCCACACTTGCGTTTAACTCTGTCAGTTGAATGCACATATTGACAACCATTCATTTAGATAGCTCCGTTTTGGTTTTAGAAGCAGATATTTCTCGGTTCAGGCTATGGTCCCATTCACTCGGGAATATCCCAATGCAGCTCCTAGAAGAAACGTGTTTCTGACTCGCTGAATCTCAACGTAGATTCAACTCTCTTAGGTGAACGAACGCACAGCAGAGCAGTTTCCAGGAAACATTTCTCCTGAGTTTTAGAGGAAGTTTACTTCTGTTTGGCACGTATGACGGCATTGGGCTGGAAATACTGGTTTTGGGATTCTGCACAGAAAGGGTTTGCCAACCGCTGAATCCACACGTGAGTTTATCTCTGTCAGTTGAATGCACACATTGACAACCATTCAGTTAGATAGCTCCGTTTTGGTTTTAGAAGCAGATATTTCTCTGTACAGCCTATGGTCCCATGCACTCGGGAATATCCCAACGCAGCTCCTAGAAGAAACGTGTTTCTGAATCGCTGAATCTCAAAATAGATTCACCTCTCTTAGGTGAACGAACGCACAGAAGAGCAGTTTCAAGGAAACGTTTCTCCTGAGTTTTAGACGAAGTTTCCTGCTGTTTAGTACGTATGCCGGAATTGGGTTGGAAATACAGGTTTTGGAATTCTGCAGAGAAAGGGTTTGCAAACCGCCGAATCCACACGTGAGTTTAACTCTGTCAGTTGAATGCACACATTGACAACCATTCAGTTAGATGGCTCCGTTTTGGTTTTAGGAGCAGATATTTCTCTGTACAGCCTATGGTCCCATTCACTCGGGAATATCCCAACGCAGATCCTAGAGGAAACGTGTATCTGAATCGCTGAATCTCAACATAGATTCAACTCTATTAGGTGAAGGAACGCACAGCAGAGCAGTTTCAAGGAAACGTTTCTCCTGAGTTTTAGACGAAGTTTACTGCGGTTTAGTACGCATGCGGGCATTGGGCTGGAAATACCGGTTTTGGGATTCTGCACAGAAAGGGTTTGCAAACCGCTGAATCCACACGTGAGTGTAACTCTGTCAGTTGAATGCACACATTGACAACCATTCAGTTAGATAGCTCCGTTTTGGTTTTAGAAGCAGATATTTCTCTTTACACCCTATGGTCCCATTCACTCGGGAATATCCCAACGCAGCTCCTAGAAGAAACGTGTTTCTGACTCGCTGAATCTCAACATAGATTCAACTCTCTTAGGTGAAGGAACGCACAGCAGAGCAGTTACAAGGAAACGTTTCTCCTGAGTTTTAGACAAAGTTTACTGCTGTTTAGTACGTATGCCGGCATTGGGCTGGAAATACCGGTTTTGGGATTCTGCACAGAAAGGGTTTGCAAACCGCTGAATCCACACCTGAGTTTAACTCTGACAGTTGAATGCACACATTGACAACCATTCAGGTAGATAGCTCCGTTTTGGATGTAGGAGCAGATATTTCTCTGTACAGCCTATGGTCCCATTCACTCGGGAATATCCCAACGCAGCTCCTAGAAGAAACGTGTTTCTGACTCGCTGAATCTCAACATAGATTCAACTCTCTTAGGTGAACGAACGCACAGCAGAGCAGTTTCAAGGAAACGTTTCTCCTGAGTTTTAGACGAAGTTTCCTGCTGTTTACTACGTATGCCGGCATTGGGCTGGAAATACCGATTTTGGGATTCTGCACAGAAAGAGTTTGCAAACCACTGAATCCACACGTGAGTTTAACTCTGTATGTTGAATGCACACATTGACAACCATTCAGTTAGACAGCTCCGTTTTGGTTTTAGAAGCAGATATTTCTCTGTACAGCCTATGGTCCCATTCACTCGGGAATATCCCAACGCAGCTCCTAGAAGAAACGTGTTTCTGACTCGCTGAATCTCAACATAGATTCAACTCTCTTAGGTGAACGAAGGCACAGCAGAGCAGTATCAAGCAAACGTTTCTCCTGAGTTTTAGACGAAGTTTACTGCTGTTTAGTACGTATGCCGGCATTGGACTGGAAATACCGGTTTGGGATTCTGCACAGAAAGTGTTTGCAAACCGCTGAATACACACGTGAGTGTAACTCTGTCAGTTGAATGCACACATTGACAACCATTCAGTTAGATAGCTCCGTTTTGGTTTTAGGAGCAGATATTTCTCTGTACAGCCTATGGTCCCATTCACTCGGGAATATCCCATCGCAGCTCCTAGAAGAAACGTGTTTCTGAATCGCTGAATCTCAACATAGATTCAACTCTCTTACATGAACGAACACACAGCAGAGCAGTTTCAAGGAAACGTTTCTCCTGAGTTTTAGACGAAGTTTCCTGCTGTTTAGTACGTATGCCGGAATTGGGTTGGAAATACAGGTTTTGGAATTCTGCAGAGAAAGGGTTTGCAAACCGCCGAATCCACACGTGAGTTTAACTCTGTCAGTTCAATGCACACATTGACAACCATTCAGTTAGATGGCTCCGTTTTGGTTTTAGGAGCAGATATTTCTCTGTACAGTCTATGGTCCCATTCACTCGGGAATATCCCAACGCACCTCCTAGAGGAAACGTGTATCTGAATCGCTGAATCTCAACATAGATTCAACTCTATTAGGTGAAGGAACGCACAGTAGAGCAGGTTCAAGGAAACGTTTCTCCTGAGTTTTAGACGAAGTTTACTGCGGTTTAGTACGCATGCCGGCATTGGGCTGGAAATACCGGTTTTGGGATTCTGCACAGAAAGGGTTTGCAAACCGCTGAATCCACACGTGAGTTTAACTCTGTCAGTTGAATGCACACATTGATAACCATTCAGTTAGGTAGCTCCGTTTTGGTTTTAGAAGCAGATATTTCTCGGTACAGCCTATGGTCCCATTCACTCGGGAACATCCCAACGCAGCTCCTAGAAGAAACGTGTTTCTGACTCGCTTGATCTCAACATAGATTCAACTCTCTTAGGTGAACGAACGCACAGCAGAGCAGTTTCAAGGAAACGTTTCTCCTGAGTTTTAGACGAAGTTTACTGCTGTTTGGTACGTATGCCGGCATTGGGCTGGAAATACCGGTTTTGGGGTTCTGCACAGAAAGGGTTTGCCAACCGCTGAATCCACACGTGAGTTTAACTCTGTCAGTTGAATGCACACATTGACAACCATTCAGTTAGATAGCTCCGTTTTGGTTTTAGAAGCCGATATTTCTCTGTACAGCCTATGGTCCCATTCACTCGGGAATATCCCAACGGAGCTCCTAGAAGAAAAGTGTTTCTGAATCGCTGAATCTCAAAATAGATTCACCTCTCTTAGGTGAAGGAACGCACAGCAGAGCAGTTTCAAGGAAACGTTTCTCCTGAGTTTTAGACGAAGTTTCCTGCTGTTTAGTACGTATGCCGGAATTGGGTTGGAAATACAGGTTTTGGAATTCTGCAGAGAAAGGGTTTGCAAACCGCCGAATCCACACGTGAGTTTAACTCTGTCAGTTCAATGCACACATTGACAACCATTCAGTTAGATGGCTCCGTTTTGGTTTTAGGAGCAGATATTTCTCTGTACAGCCTATGGTCCCATTCACTCGGGAATATCCCAACGCAGCTCCTAGAAGAAACGTGTATCTGAATCGCTGAATCTCAACATAGATTCAACTCTATTAGGTGAACGAACGCACAGCAGAGCAGTTTCAACGAAACGTTTCTCCTGAGTTTTAGACGAAGTTTACTGCGGTTTAGTACGCATGCCGGCATTGGGCTGGAAATACCGGTTTTGGGATTCTGCACAGAAAGGGTTTGCAAATCGCTGAATTCACACGTGAGTTTAACTCTGTCAGTTGAATGCACACATAGACAACCATTCAGTTAGATAGCTCCGTTTTGTTTTCAGAAGCAGATATTTCTCTGTACAGCCTATGGTCCCATTCACTCGAGAATATCCCAACGCAGCTCCTAGAAGAAACGTGTTTCTGACTCGCTGAATCTCAAAAAACATTCAACTCTCTTAGGTGAACGAACACACAGCAGAGCAGTTTCAAGGAAACGTTTCTCCTGGGTTTTAGACGAAGTTTACTACTGTTTAGTACGTATGCCGGCATTGTGCTGGAAATACCGGTTTTGGGATTCTGCACAGAAAGGGTTTGCCAACCGCCGAATCCACACGTGAGTTTACCTCTGTCAGTTGAATGCACACATTGACAACCATTCAGTTAGATAGCTCCGTTTTGGTTTTAGAAGCAGATATTTCTCTGTACAGCCTATGGTACCATTCACTCGGGAATATCCCAAGGCATCTCCTAGAAGAAACGTGTTTCTGACTCGCTGAATCTCAACATAGATTCAACTCTCTTAGGTGAACGAACGCACACCAGAGCAGTTTCAAGGAAACATTCCTCCTGAGTTTTAGACGAAGTTTCCTGCTGTTTAGTATGTATGCCGGCATTGGGCTGGAAATACCGGTGTTGGGATTCTGCACAGAAAGGGTTTGCAAACCGCTGAATCCACGCGTGAGTTTAACTCTGTCAGTTGAATGCACACATTGACAACCATTCAGTTAGGTAGCTCCGTTTTGGTTTTAGAAGCAGATATTTCTCGGTACAGCCTATGGTCCCATTCACTCGGGAACATCCCAACGCAGCTCCTAGAAGAAACGTGTTTCTGACTCGCTGAATCTGAACATAGATTCAACTCTCTTAGGTGAACGAACGCACAGCAGAGCAGTTTCAAGGAAACGTTTCTCCTGAGTTTTAGACGAAGTTTCCTGCTGTTTAGTACGTATGCCGGAATTGGGTTGGAAACACAGGTTTTGGAATTCTGCAGAGAAAGGGTTTGCAAACCGCCGAATCCACACGTGAGTTTAACTCTGTCAGTTGAATGCACACATTGACAACCATTCAGTTAGATGGCATCGTTTTGGTTTTAGGAGCAGATATTTCTCTGTACAGCCTATGGTCCCATTCACTCGGGAATATCCCAACGCAGCTCCTAGAAGAAACGTGTTTCTGACTCGCTGAATCTCAACATAGATTCAACTCTCTTAGGTGAACGAGCGCACAGCAGAGCAGTTTCAAGGAAACGTTTCTCCTGAGTTTCAGACGAAGTTTCCTGCTGTTTAGTACGTATGCCGGCATTGGGCTGGAAATACCGGTTTTGGGATTCTGCACAGAAAGAGTTTGCCAACCGCTGAATCCACACGTGAGTTTAACTCTGTCAGTTGAATGCACACATTGACAACCATTCAGTTAGATAGCTCCGTTTTGGTTTTATAAGCAGGTATTTCTCTGTACAGCCTATGGTCCCATTCACTCGGGAATATCCCAACGCAGCTCCTAGAAGAAACGTGTTTCTGAATCGCTGAATCTCAACATAGATTCAACTCTATTAGGTGAACGAAGGCACAGCAGAGCAGTTTCAAGGAAACGTTTCTCCTGAGTTTTAGACGAAGTTTACTGCGGTTTAGTACGCAGGCCGGCATTGGGCTGGAAATACTGGTTTTGGGATTCTGCACAGAAAGGGTTTGCCAACCGCTGAATCCACACGTGAGTTTAACTCTGTCAGTTGAATGCACACATTGGCAACCATTCAGTTAGGTAGCTCCGTTTTGGTTTTAGAAGCAGATATTTCTCGGTACAACCTATGGTCCCATTCACTCGGGAACAACCCAAAGCAGCTCCTAGAAGAAACGTGTTTCTGACTCGCTGAATCTCAACATATATTCAACTCTCTTAGGTGAACGAACGCACAGAAGAGCAGTTTCAAGCAAACCTTTCTCCTGAGTTTTAGACGAAGTTTACTGCTGATTAGTACGTATGCCGGCATTGGGCTGGAAATACCGGTTTTGCTATTCTGCACAGAAAGTGTTTGCCAACCGCTGAATCCACACGTGAGTTTTACTCTGTCAGTTGAATGCACACATTGACAAACATTCAGTTAGATAGCTCGGTTTTGGTTTTAGGAGCAGATATTTCTCTGTACATCCTATGGTCCCATTCACTCGGGAATATCCCAACGCAGCTCCTAGAAGAAAGTGTTTCTGACTCTCTGAATCTCAACATAGATTCAACTGTCTTAGGTGAACGAACGCACAGCAGAGCAGTTTCAAGGAAACGTTTCTCCTGAGTTTTAGACGAAGTTTCCTGCTGTTTAGTACGTATGCCGGCATTGGGCTGGAAATACCGGTTTTGGGATTCTGCACAGAAAGGGTTTGCAAACCACTGAATCCACACGTGAGTTTAACTCTGTCAGTTGAATGCACACATTGACAACCATTCAGTTAGGTAGCTCCGTTTTGGTTTAAGAAGCAGATATTTCTCGGTACAGCCTATGGTCCCATTCACTCGGGAACATCCCAACGCAGCTCCTAGAAGAAACGTGTTTCTGAATCGCTGAATCTCAAAATAGATTCAACTCTCTTAGGTGAACGAACGCACAGCAAAGCAGTTTCAAGGAAACGTTTCTCCTGAGTTTTAGACGAAGTTTCCTGCTGTTTAGTACGTATGCCGGAATTGGGTTGGAAATACAGGTTTTGGAATTCTGCAGAGAAAGGGTTTGCAATCCGCCGAATCCACACGTGAGTTTAACTCTGTCAGTTGAATGCACACATTGACAACCATTCAGTTAGATGGCTCCGTTTTGGTTTTAGGAGCAGATATTTCTCTGTACAGCCTATGGTCCCATTCACTCGGGAATATCCCAACGCAGCTCCTAGAAGAAACGTGTATCTGAATCGCTGAATCTCAACATAGATTCAACTCTATTAGGTGAACGAACGCACAGCAGAGAAGTTTCAAGGATACGTTTCTCCTGAGTTTTAGACGAAGTTTACTGCGGTTTAGTACGCATGCCGGCATTGGTTTGGAAATACCGGTTTTGGGATTCTGCACAGAAAGGGTTTGCAAACCGTTGAATCCACACGTGAGTTTAACTCTGTCAGTTGAATGCACACATTGAAAACCATTCAGTTAGATAGCTCCGTTTTGTTTTCAGAAGCAGATATTTCTCTGTACAGCCTATGGTCTCATTCACTCGAGAATATCCCAACGCAGCTCCTAGAAGAAACGTTTTTCTGACTCGCTGAATCTCAACATAGATTCAACTCTCTTAGGTGAACGAGCGCACAGCAGAGCAGTTTCAAGGAAACGTTTCTCCTGAGTTTCAGACGAAGTTTCCTGCTGTTTAGTACATATGCCGGCATTGGGCTGGAAATACCGGTTTTGGGATTCTGCACAGAAAGGGTTTGCCAACCCCTGAATCCACACGTGAGTTTAACTCTGTCAGTTGAATGCACACATTGACAACCATTCAGTTAGATAGCTCCGTTTTGGTTTTAGAAGCAGGTATTTCTCTGTACAGCCTATGGTCCCATTCACTCGGGAATATCCCAACGCAGCTCCTAGAAGAAACGTGTTTCTGACTCGCTGAATCTCAACAAAGATTCAACTCTCTTAGGTGAACGAACGCACAGCAGAGCAGTTTCAAGGAAACGTTTCTCCTGGGTTTTAGACGAAGTTTACTGCTGTTTAGTACGTATGCCGGCATTGGGCTGGAAATACCGGTTTTGGGATTCTGCACAGAAAGGGTTTGCCAACCGCCGAATCCACACGTGAGTTTACCTCTGTCAGTTGAATGCACACATTGACAACCATTCAGTTAGATAGCTCCGTTTTGGTTTTAGAAGCAGATATTTCTCTGTACAGCCTATGGTACCATTCACTCGGGAATATCCCAAGGCATCTCTTAGAAGAAACGTGTTTCTGACTCCCTGAATCTCAACATAGATTCAACTCTCTTAGGTGAACGAACGCACAGCAGAGCAGTTTCAAGGAAACGTTTCTCCTGAGTTTTAGACGACGTTTCCTGCTGTTTAGTACGTATGCCGGCATTGGGCTGGAAATACCGGTTTTGGGATTCTGCACAGAAAGGGTTTGCAAACCACTGAATCCACACGTGAGTTTAACTCTGTCAGTTGAATGCACACATTGACAACCATTCAGTTAGGTAGCTCCTTTTTGGTTTTAGAAGCAGATATTTCTCGGTACAGCCTATGGTCCCATTCACTCGGGAACATCCCAACGCAGCTCCTAGAAGAAACGTGTTTCTGACTCGCTGAATCTCAACAAAGATTCAACTCTCTTAGGTGAACGAACGCACAGCAGAGCAGTTTCAAGGAAACGTTTCTCCTGAGTTTTAGACGAAGTTTCCTGCTGTTTAGTACGTATGCCGGAATTGGGTTGGAAATACAGGTTTTGGAATTCTGCAGAGAAAGGGTTTGCAAACCGCCGAATCCACACGTGAGTTTAACTCTGTCAGTTGAATGCACACATTGACAACCATTCAGTTAGATGGCTCCGTTTTGGTTTTAGGAGCAGATATTTCTCTGTACAGCCTATGGTCCCATTCACTCGGGAATATCCCAACGCAGCTCCTAGAAGAAACGTGTATCTGAATCGCTGAATCTCAACATAGATTCAACTCTATTAGGTGAACGAACGCACAGCAGAGCAGTTTCAAGGAAACGTTTCTCCTGAGTTTTAGACGAAGTTTACTGCGGTTTAGTACGCATGCCGGCATTGGGCTGGAAATACCGGTTTTGGGATTCTGCACAGAAAGGGTTTGCAAACCGCTGAATCCACACGTGAGTTTAACTCTGTCAGTTGAATGCACACATTGACAACCATTCAGTTAGATAGCTCCGTTTTGGTTTTAGAAGCAGATATTTCTCTGTACAGCCTATGGTCCCATTCACTCGGGAATATCCCAAGGCAGCTCCTAGGAGAAACGTGTTTCTGACTCGCTGAATCTCAACATAGATTCAACTCTCTTAGGTGAACGAACGCACAGCAGAGCAGTTTCAAGAAACGTTTCTCCTGGGTTTCAGACGAAGTTTCCTGCTGTTTAGTACGTATGCCGGCATTGGGCTGGAAATACCGGTTTTGGGATTCTGCACAGAAAGGGTTTGCCAACCGCTGAATCCACATGTGAGTTTAACTCTGTCAGTTGAATGCAAACTTTGAAAACCATTCAGTTAGATAGCTCCGTTTTGGTTTTAGAAGCAGGTATTTCTCTGTACAGCCTATGGTCCCATTCACTCGGTAATATCCCAATGCAGCTCCTAGAAGAAACGTGTTTCTGAATCGCTGAATCTCAACATAGATTCAACTCTATTAGGTGAACCAACGCACAGCAGAGCAGTTTCAAGGAAACGTTTCTCCTGAGTTTTAGACGAAGTTTACTGCGGTTTAGTACGCATGCCGGCATTGGGCTGGAAATACCGGTTTTGGGATTCTGCACAGAAAGGGTTTGCCAACCGCTGAATCCACACGTGAGTTTAACTCTGTCAGTTGAATGCACACAATGGCAACCATTCAGTTAGATAGCTCCGTTTTGGTTTTAGAAGCAGATATTTCTCTGTACAGCCTATGGTCCCATTGACTCGGGAATATCCCAACGCAGCTCCTAGAAGAAACGTGTTTCTGACTCGCTGAATCTCAACAAACATTCAACTCTCTTAGGTGAACGAACGCACAGCAGAGCAGTTTCAAGGAAACGTTTCTCCTGGGTTTTAGACGAAGTTTACTGCTGTTTAGTACGTATGCCGGCATTGGGCTGGAAATACCGGTTTTGGGATTCTGCACAGAAAGGGTTTGCCAACCGCCGAATCCACACGTGAGTTTACCTCTGTCAGTTGAATGCACACATTGACAACCACTCAGTTAGATAGCTCCGTTTTGGTTTTAGAAGCAGATATTTCTCTGTACAGCCTATGGTACCATTCACTCGGGAATATCCCAAGGCATCTCCTAGAAGAAACGTGTTTCTGACTCGCTGAATCTCAACATAGATTCAACTCTCTTAGGTGAACGAACGCACACCAGAGCAGTTTCAAGGAAACATTCCTCCTGAGTTTTAGACGAAGTTTCCAGCTGTTTAGTATGTATGGCGGCATTGGGCTGGAAATACCGGTTTTGGGATTCTGCACAGAAAGGGTTTGCAAACCGCTGAATCCACGCGTGAGTTTAACTCTGTCAGTTGAATGCACACGTTGACAACCATTCAGTTAGGTAGCTCCGTTTTGGTTTTAGAAGCAGATATTTCTCGGTACAGCCTATGGTCCCATTCACTCGGGAATATCCCAACGCAGCTCCTAGAAGAAACGTGTATCTGAATCGCTGAATCTCAACATAGATTCAACTCTATTAGGTGAACGAACGCACAGCAGAGCAGTTTCAAGGATACGTTTCTCCTGAGTTTTAGACGAAGTTTACTGCGGTTTAGTACGCATGCCGGCATTGGTTTGGAAATACCGGTTTTGGGATTCTGCACAGAAAGGGTTTGCAAACCGCTGAATCCACACGTGAGTTTAACTCTGTCAGTTGAATGCACACATTGACAACCATTCAGTTAGATAGCTCCGTTTTGTTTTCAGAAGCAGATATTTCTCTGTACAGCCTATTGTCTCATTCACTCGAGAATATCCCAACGCAGCTCCTAGAAGAAACGTTTTTCTGACTCGCTGAATCTCAACATAGATTCAACTCTCTTAGGTGAACGAGCGCACAGCAGAGCAGTTTCAAGGAAACGTTTCTCCTGAGTTTCAGACGAAGTTTCCTGCTGTTTAGTACATATGCCGGCATTGGGCTGGAAATACCGGTTTTGGGATTCTGCACAGAAAGGGTTTGCCAACCCCTGAATCCCCACGTGAGTTTAACTCTGTCAGTTGAATGCACACATTGACAACCATTCAGTTAGATAGCTCCGTTTTGGTTTTAGAAGCAGGTATTTCTCTGTACAGCCTATGGTCCCATTCACTCGGGAATATCCCAACGCAGCTCCTAGAAGAAACGTGTTTCTGACTCGCTGAATCTCAACAAAGATTCAACTCTCTTAGGTGAACGAACGCACAGCAGAGCAGTTTCAAGGAAACGTTTCTCCTGGGTTTTAGACGAAGTTTACTGCTGTTTAGTACGTATGCCGGCATTGGGCTGGAAATACCGGTTTTGGGATTCTGCACAGAAAGGGTTTGCCAACCGCCGAATCCACACGTGAGTTTACCTCTGTCAGTTGAATGCACACATTGACAACCATTCAGTTAGATAGCTCCGTTTTGGTTTTAGAAGCAGATATTTCTCTGTACAGCCTATGGTACCATTCACTCGGGAATATCCCAAGGCATCTCTTAGAAGAAACGTGTTTCTGACTCCCTGAATCTCAACATAGATTCAACTCTCTTAGGTGAACGAACGCACAGCAGAGCAGTTTCAAGGAAACGTTTCTCCTGAGTTTTAGACGAAGTTTCCTGCTGTTTAGTACGTATGCCGGCATTGGGCTGGAAATACCGGTTTTGGGATTCTGCACAGAAAGGGTTTGCAAACCAATGAATCCACACGTGAGTTCAACTCTGTCAGTTGAATGCACACATTAACAACCATTCAGTTAGGTAGCTCCTTTTTGGTTTTAGAAGCAGATATTTCTCGGTACAGCCTATGGTCCCATTCACTCGGGAACATCCCAACGCAGCTCCTAGAAGAAACGTGTTTCTGACTCGCTGAATCTCAACAAAGATTCAACTCTCTTAGGTGAACGAACGCACAGCAGAGCAGTTTCAAGGAAACGTTTCTCCTGAGTTTTAGACGAAGTTTCCTGCTGTTTAGTACGTATGCCGGAATTGGGTTGGAAATACAAGTTTTGGAATTCTGCAGAGAAAGGGTTTGCAAACCGCCGAATCCACACGTGAGTTTAACTCTGTCAGTTGAATGCACACATTGACAACCATTCAGTTAGATGGCTCCGTTTTGGTTTTAGGAGCAGATATTTCTCTGTACAGCCTATGGTCCCATTCACTCGGGAATATCCCAACGCAGCTCCTAGAAGAAACGTGTATCTGAATCGCTGAATCTCAACATAGATTCAACTCTATTAGGTGAACGAACGCACAGCAGAGCAGTTTCAAGGAAACGTTTCTCCTGAGTTTTAGACGAAGTTTACTGCGGTTTAGTACGCATGCCGGCATTGGGCTGGAAATACCGGTTTTGGGATTCTGCACAGAAAGGGTTTGCAAACCGCTGAATCCACACGTGAGTTTAACTCTGTCAGTTGAATGCACACATTGACAACCATTCAGTTAGATAGCTCCGTTTTGGTTTTAGAAGCAGATATTTCTCTGTACAGCCTATCGTCCCATTCACTCGGGAATATCCCAAGGCAGCTCCTAGGAGAAACGTGTTTCTGACTCGCTGAATCTCAGCATAGATTCAATTCTCTTAGGTGAACGAACGCACAGCAGAGCAGTTTCAAGAAACGTTTCTCCTGGGTTTCAGACGAAGTTTCCTGCTGTTTAGTACGTATGCCGGCATTGGGCTGGAAATACCGGTTTTGGGATTCTGCACAGAAAGGGTTTGCCAACCGCCGAATCCACACGTGAGTTTACCTCTGTCAGTTGAATGCACACATTGACAACCACTCAGTTAGATAGCTCCGTTTTGGTTTTAGAAGCAGATATTTCTCTGTACAGCCTATGGTACCATTCACTCGGGAATATCCCAAGGCATCTCCTAGAAGAAACGTGTTTCTGACTCGCTGAATCTCAACATAGATTCAACTCTCTTAGGTGAACGAACGCACACCAGAGCAGTTTCAAGGAAACATTCCTCCTGAGTTTTAGACGAAGTTTCCAGCTGTTAATATGTATGGCGGCATTGGGCTGGAAATACCGGTTTTGGGATTCTGCACAGAAAGGGTTTGCAAACCGCTGAATCCACGCGTGAGTTTAACTCTGTCAGTTGAATGCACACATTGACAACCATTCAGTTAGGTAGCTCCGTTTTGGTTTTAGAAGCAGATATTTCTCGGTACAGCCTATGGTCCCATTCACTCGGGAACATCCCAACGCAGCTCCTAGAAGAAACGTGTTTCTGACTCGCTGAATCTCAACATAGATTCAACTCTCTTAGCTGAACGAACGCACAGAAGAGCAGTTTCAAGCAAACCTTTCTCCTGAGTTTTAGACGAAGTTTACTGCTGTTTAGTACGTATGCCGGCATTGGGCTGGAAATACCGGTTTTGGGATTCTGCACAGAAAGTGTTTGCCAACCGCTGAATCCACACGTGAGTTTTACTCTGTCAGTTGAATGCACACATTGACAAACATTCAGTTAGATAGCTCGGTTTTGGTTTTAGGAGCAGATATTTCTCTGTACATCCTATGGTCCCATTCACTCGGGAATATCCCAACGCAGCTCCTAGAAGAAAGTGTTTCTGACTCTCTGAATCTCAACATAGATTCAACCCTCTTAGGTGAACGAACGCACAGCAGAGCAGTTTCAAGGAAACGTTTCTCCTGAGTTTTAGACGAAGTTTCCTGCTGTTTAGTACGTATGCCGGCATTGGGCTGGAAATACCGGTTTTGGGATTCTGCACAGAAAGGGTTTGCAAACCACTGAATCCACACGTGAGTTTAACTCTGTCAGTTGAATGCACACATTGACAACCATTCAGTTAGGTAGCTCCTTTTTGGTTTTAGAAGCAGGTATTTCTCGGTACAGCCTATGGTCCCATTCACTCGGGAACATCCCAACGCAGCTCCTAGAAGAAACGTGTTTCTGACTCGCTGAATCTCAACATAGATTCAACTCTCTTAGGTGAACGAACGCACAGCAGAGCAGTTTCAAGGAAACGTTTCTCCTGAGTTTTAGACGAAGTTTCCTGCTGTTTAGTACGTATGCCGGAATTGGGTTGGAAATACAGGTTTTGGAATTCTGCAGAGAAAGGGTTTGCAAACCGCCGAATCCACACGTGAGTTTAACTCTGTCAGTTGAATGCACACATTGACAACCATTCAGTTAGATAGCTCCGTTTTGTTTTCAGAAGCAGATATTTCTCTGTACAGCCTATGGTCCCATTCACTCGGGAATATCCCAACGCAGCTCCTAGAAGAAACGTGTTTCTGACTCGCTGAATCTCAACAAAGATTCAACTCTCTTAGGTGAACGAACGCACTGCAGAGCAGTTTCAAGGAAACGTTTCTCCTGGGTTTTAGACGAAGTTTACTGCTGTTTAGTACGCATGCCGGCATTGGGCTGGAAATACCGGTTTTGGGATTCTGCACAGAAAGGGTTTGCAAACCGCCGAATCCACACGTGAGTTTAACTCTGTCAGTTGAATGCACACATTGACAACCATTCAGTTAGATGGCTCAGTTTTGGTTTTAGGAGCAGATATTTCTCTGTACAGCCTATGGTCCCATTCACTCGGGAATATCCCAACGCAGCTCCTAGAAGAAACGTGTATCTGAATCGCTGAATCTCAACATAGATTCAAGTCTATTAGGTGAACGAACGCACAGCAGAGCAGTTTCAAGGAAACGTTTCTCCTGAGTTTTAGACGAAGTTTACTGCGGTTTAGTACGCATGCCGGCATTGGGCTGGAAATACCGGTTTTGGGATTCTGCACAGAAAGGGTTTGCAAACCGCTGAATCCACACGTGAGTTTAACTCTGTCAGTTGAATGCACACATTGAAAACCATTCAGTTAGATAGCTCCGTTTTGGTTTTAGAAGCAGGTATTTCTCTGTACAGCCTATGGTCCCATTCACTCGGGAATATCCCAACGCAGCTCCTAGAAGAAACGTGTTTCTGAATCGCTGAATCTCAACATAGATTCAACTCTATTAGGTGAACGAACGCACAGCAGAGCAGTTTCAAGGAAACGTTTCTCCTGAGTTTAGACGAAGTTTACTGTGGTTTAGTACGCATGCCGGCATTGGGCTGGAAATACCGGTTTTGGGATTCTGCACAGAAAGGGTTTGCCAACCGCTGAATCCACACGTGAGTTTAACTCTGTCAGTTGAATGCACACATTGGCAACCATTCAGTTAGATAGCTCCGTTTTGGTTTTAGAAGCAGATATTTCTCTGTACAGCCTATGGTCCCATTCACTCGGGAATATCCCAACGCAGCTCCTAGAAGAAACGTGTTTCTGACTCGCTGAATCTCAACAAACATTCAACTCTCTTAGGTGAACGAACGCACAGCAGAGCAGTTTCAAGGAAACGTTTCTCCTGGGTTTTAGACGAAGTTTACTGCTGTTTAGTACGTATGCCGGCATTGGGCTGGAAATACCGGTTTTGGGATTCTGCACAGAAAGGGTTTGCCAACCGCCGAATCCACACGTGAGTTTACCTCTGTCAGTTGAATGCACACATTGACAACCATTCAGTTAGATAGCTCCGTTTTGGTTTTAGAAGCAGATATTTCTCTGTACAGCCTATGGTACCATTCACTCGGGAATATCCCAAGGCACCTCCTAGAAGAAACGTGTTTCTGACTCGCTGAATCTCAACCTAGATTCAACTCTCTTAGGTGAACGAACGCACAGCAGAGCAGTTTCAAGGAAACATTCCTCCTGAGTTTTAGACGAAGTTTCCAGCTGTTTAGTATGTATGCCGGCATTGGGCTGAAAATACCGGTTTTGGGATTCTGCACAGAAAGGGTTTGCCAACCCCTGAATCCACACGTGAGTTTAACTCTATCAGTTGAATGCACACATTGACAACCATTCAGTTAGATAGCTCCGTTTTGGTTTAAGACGCAGGTATTTCTCTATACAGCCTATGGTCCCATTCACTCGGGAATATCCCAACGCAGCTCCTAGAAGAAACGTGTTTCTGAATCGCTGAATCTCAACATAGATTCAACTCTATTAGGTGAACGAACGCACAGCAGAGCAGTTTCAAGGAAACGTTTCTCCTGAGTTTTACACGAAGTTTACTGCGGTTTAGTACGCATGCCGGCATTGGGCTGGAAATACCGGTTTTGGGATTCTGCACAGAAAGGGTTTGCCAACCGCTGAATCCACACGTGAGTTTAACTCTGTCAGTTGAATGCACACATTGGCAACCATTCAGTTAGATAGCTCCGTTTTGGTTTTAGAAGCAGATATTTCTCTGTAGAGCCTATGGTCCCATTCACTCGGGAATATCCCAACGCAGCTCCTAGAAGAAACGTGTTTCTTACTCGCTGAATCTCAACAAAGATTCAACTCTCTTAGGTGAACGAACGCACTGCAGAGCAGTTTCAAGGAAACGTTTCTCCTGGGTTTTAGACGAAGTTTACTGCTGTTTAGTACGTATGCCGGCATTGGGCTGGAAATACCGGTTTTGGGATTCTGCACAGAAAGGGTTTGCCAACCGCCGAATCCACACGTGAGTTTACCTCTGTCAGTTGAATGCACACATTGACAACCATTCAGTTAGATACCTCCGTTTTGGTTTTAGAAGCAGATATTTCTCTGTACAGCCTATGGTACCATTCACTCGGGAATATCCCAAGGCATCTCCTAGAAGAAACGTGTTTCTGACTCGCTGAATCTCAACATAGATTCAACTCTCTTAGGTGAACGAACGCACACCAGAGCAGTTTCAAGGAAACATTCCTCCTGAGTTTTAGACGAAGTTTCCTGCTGTTTAGTATGTATGCCGGCATTGGGCTGGAAATACCGGTTTTGGGATTCTGCACAGAAAGGGTTTGCAAACCGCTGAATTCACGCGTGAGTTTAACTCTGTCAGTTGAATGCACACATTGACAACCATTCAGATAGGTAGCTCCGTTTTGGTTTTAGAAGCAGGTATTTCTCGGTACAGCCTATGGTCCCATTCACTCGGGAACAACCCAACGCAGCTCCTAGAAGAAACGTGTTTCTGACTCGCTGAATCTCAACATAGATTCAACTCTCTTAGGTGAACGAACGCACAGAAGAGCAGTTTCAAGCAAACCTTTCTCCTGAGTTTTAGACGAAGTTTACTGCGGTTTAGTACCTATGCCGGCATTGGGCTGGAAATACCGGTTTTGCTATTCTGCACAGAAAGTGTTTGCCAACCGCTGAATCCACACGTGAGTTTTACTCTGTCAGTTGAATGCACACATTGACAAACATTCAGTTAGATAGCTCGGTTTTGGTTTTAGGAGCAGATATTTCTCTGTACATCCTATGGTCCCATTCACTCGGGAATATCCCAACGCAGCTCCTAGAAGAAAGTGTTTCTGACTCTCTGAATCTCAACATAGATTCAACTGTCTTAGGTGAACGAACGCACAGCAGAGCAGTTTCAAGGAAACGTTTCTCCTGAGTTTTAGACGAAGTTTCCTGCTGTTTAGTACGTATGCCGGCATTGGGCTGGAAATACCGGTTATGGGATTCTGCACAGAAAGGGTTTGCAAACCACTGAATCCACACGTGAGTTTAACTCTGTCAGTTGAATGCACACATTGACAACCATTCTGTTAGGTAGCTCCGTTTTGGTTTTAGAAGCAGATATTTCTCGGTACAAACTATGGTCCCATTCACTCAGGAACATCCCAACGCAGCTCCTAGAAGAAACGTGTTTCTGAATCGCTGAATCTCAAAATAGATTCAACTCTCTTAGGTGAACGAACGCACAGCAAAGCAGTTTCAAGGAAACGTTTCTCCTGAGTTTTAGACGAAGTTTCCTGCTGTTTAGTACGTATGCCGGAATTGGGTTGGAAATACAGGTTTTGGAATTCTGCAGAGAAAGGTTTTGCAAACCGCCGAATCCACACGTGAGTATAACTCTGTCAGTTGAATGCACACATTGACAACCATTCAGTTAGATGGCTCAGTTTTGGTTTTAGGAGCAGATATTTCTCTGTACAGACTATGGTCCCATTCACTCGGGAATATCCCAACGCAGCTCCTAGAAGAAACGTGTATCTGAATCGCTGAATCTCAACATAGATTCAAGTCTATTAGGTGAACGAACGCACAGCAGAGCAGTTTCAAGGAAACGTTTCTCCTGAGTTTTAGACGAAGTTTACTGCGGTTTAGTATGCATGCCGGCATTGGCCTGGAAATACCGGTTTTGGGATTCTGCACAGAAAGGGTTTGCAAACCGCTGAATCCACACGTGAGTTTAACTCTGTCAGTTGAATGCACACATTGAAAACCATTCAGTTAGATAGCTCCGTTTTGGTTTTAGAAGCAGGTATTTCTCTGTACAGCCTATGGTCCCATTCACTCGGGAATATCCCAACGCAGCTCCTAGAAGAAACGTGTTTCTGAATCGCTGAATCTCAACATAGATTCAACTCTATTAGGTGAACTAACGCACAGCAGAGCAGTTTCAAGGAAACGTTTCTCCTGAGTTTTAGACGAAGTTTACTGTGGTTTAGTACGCATGCCGGCATTGGGCTGGAAATACCGGTTTTGGGATTCTGCACAGAAAGGGTTTGCCAACCGCTGAATCCACACGTGAGTTTAACTCTGTCAGTTGAATGCACACATTGGCAACCATTCAGTTAGATAGCTCCGTTTTGGTTTTAGAAGCAGATATTTCTCTGTACAGCCTATGGTCCCATTCACTCGGGAATATCCCAACGCAGCTCCTAGAAGAAACGTGTTTCTGACTCGCTGAATCTCAACATAGATTCAACTCTCTTAGGTGAACGAACGCACAGCAGAGCAGTTTCAAGGAAACGTTTCTCCTGGGTTTTAGACGAAGTTTACTGCTGTTTAGTACGTATGCCGGCATTGGGCTGGAAATACCGGTTTTGGGATTCTGCACAGAAAGGGTTTGCCAACCGCCGAATCCACACGTGAGTTTACCTCTGTCAGTTGAATGCACACATTGACAACCATTCAGTTAGATAGCTCCGTTTTGGTTTTAGAAGCAGATATTTCTCTGTACAGCCTATGGTACCATTCACTCGGGAATATCCCAAGGCACCTCCTAGAAGAAACGTGTTTCTGACTCGCTGAATCTCAACATAGATTCAACTCTCTTAGGTGAACGAACGCACACCAGAGCAGTTTCAAGGAAACATTCCTCCTGAGTTTTAGACGAAGTTTCCAGCTGTTTAGTATGTATGCCGGCATTGGGCTGGAAATACCGGTTTTGGGATTCTGCACAGAAAGGGTTTGCCAACCCCTGAATCCACACGTGAGTTTAACTCTATCAGTTGAATGCACACATTGACAACCATTCAGTTAGATAGCTCCGTTTTGGTTTTAGACGCAGGTATTTCTCTGTACAGCCTATGGTCCCATTCACTCGGGAATATCCCAACGCAGCTCCTAGAAGAAACGTGTTTCTGAATCGCTGAATATCAACATAGATTCAACTCTATTAGGTGAACGAACGCACAGCAGAGCAGTTTCAAGGAAACGTTTCTCCTGAGTTTTACACGAAGTTTACTGCGGTTTAGTACGCATGCCGGCATTGGGCTGGAAATACCGGTTTGGGATTCTGCACAGAAAGGGTTTGCCAACCGCTGAATCCACACGTGAGTTTAACTCTGTCAGTTGAATGCACACATTGGCAACCATTCAGTTAGATAGCTCCGTTTTGGTTTTAGAAGCAGATATTTCTCTGTAGAGCCTATGGTCCCATTCACTCGGGAATATCCCAACGCAGCTCCTAGAAGAAACGTGTTTCTTACTCGCTGAATCTCAACAAAGATTCAACTCTCTTAGGTGAACGAACGCACTGCAGAGCAGTTTCAAGGAAACGTTTCTCCTGGGTTTTAGACGAAGTTTACTGCTGTTTAGTACGTATGCCGGCATTGGGCTGGAAATACCGGTTTTGGGATTCTGCACAGAAAGGGTTTGCCAACCGCCGAATCCACACGTGAGTTTACCTCTGTCAGTTGAATGCACACATTGACAACCATTCAGTTAGATACCTCCGTTTTGGTTTTAGAAGCAGATATTTCTCTGTACAGCCTATGGTACCATTCACTCGGGAATATCCCAAGGCATCTCCTAGAAGAAACGTGTTTCTGACTCGCTGAATCTCAACATAGATTCAACTCTCTTAGGTGAACGAACGCACACCAGAGCAGTTTCAAGGAAACATTCCTCCTGAGTTTTAGACGAAGTTTCCTGCTGTTTAGTATGTATGCCGGCATTGGGCTGGAAATACCGGTTTTGGGATTCTGCACAGAAAGGGTTTGCAAACCGCAGAATACACGCGTGAGTTTAACTCTGTCAGTTGAATGCACACATTGACAACCATTCAGTTAGGTAGCTCCGTTTTGGTTTTAGAAGCAGGTATTTCTCGGTACAGCCTATGGTCCCATTCACTCGGGAACAACCCAACGCAGCTCCTAGAAGAAACGTGTTTCTGACTCGCTGAATCTCAACATAGATTCAACTCTCTTAGGTGAACGAACGCACAAAAGAGCAGTTTCAAGCAAACCTTTCTCCTGAGTTTTAGACGAAGTTTACTGCTGTTTAGTACGTATGCCGGCATTGGGCTGGAAATACCGGTTTTGCTATTCTGCACAGAAAGTGTTTGCCAACCGCTGAATCCACACGTGAGTTTTACTCTGTCAGTTGAATGCACACATTGACAACCATTCAGTTAGATAGCTCGGTTTTGGTTTTAGGAGCAGATATTTCTCTGTATATCCTATGGTCCCATTCACTCGGGAATATCCCAACGCAGCTCCTAGAAGAAAGTGTTTCTGACTCTCTGAATCTCAACATAGATTCAACTGTCTTAGGTGAACGAACGCACAGCAGAGCAGTTTCAAGGAAACGTTTCTCCTGAGTTTTAGACGAAGTTTCCTGCTGTTTAGTACGTATGCCGGCATTGGGCTGGAAATACCGGTTATGGGATTCTGCACAGAAAGGGTTTGCAAACCACTGAATCCACACGTGAGTTTAACTCTGTCAGTTGAATGCACACATTGACAACCATTCTGTTAGGTAGCTCCGTTTTGGTTTAGAAGCAGATATTTCTCGGTACAAACTATGGTCCCATTCACTCGGGAACATCCCAACGCAGCTCCTAGAAGAAACGTGTTTCTGAATCGCTGAATCTCAAAATAGATTCAACTCTCTTAGGTGAACGAACGCACAGCAAAGCAGTTTCAAGGAAACGTTTCTCCTGAGTTTTAGACGAAGTTTCCTGCTCTTTAGTACCTATGCCGGAATTGGGTTGGAAATACAGGTTTTGGAATTCTGCAGAGAAAGGGTTTGCCAACCGCCGAATCCACACGTGAGTTTAACTCTGTCAGATGAATGCACACATTGGCAACCATTCAGTTAGATAGCTCAGTTTTGGTTTTAGAAGCAGATATTTCTCTGTACAGCCTATGGTCCCATTCACTCGGGAATATCCCAACGCAGCTCCTAGAAGAAACGTGTATCTGAATCGCTGAATCTCAACATAGATTCAACTCTATTAGGTGAACGAACGCACAGCAGAGCAGTTTCAAGGAAACGTTTCTCCTGAGTTTTAGACGAAGTTTACTGCGGTTTAGTACGCATGCCGGCGTTGGGCTGGAAATACCGGTTTTGGGATTCTGCACAGAAAGGGTTTGCAAACCGCTGAATCCACACGTGAGTTTAACTCTGTCAGTTGAATGCACACATTGAAAACCATTCAGTTAGATAGCTCCGTTTTGGTTTTAGAAGCAGGTATTTCTCTGTACAGCCTATGGTCCCATTCACTCGGGAATATCCCAACTCAGCTCCTAGAAGAAACGTGTTTCTTACTCGCTGAATCTCAACAAAGATTCAACTCTCTTAGGTGAACGAACGCACTGCAGAGCAGTTTCAAGGAAACGTTTCTCCTGGGTTTTAGACGAAGTTTACTGCTGTTTAGTACGTATGCCGGCATTGGGCTGGAAATACCGGTTTTGGGATTCTGCACAGAAAGGGTTTGCCAACCGCCGAATCCACACGTGAGTTTACCTCTGTCAGTTGAATGCACACATTGACAACCATTCAGTTAGATACCTCCGTTTTGGTTTTAGAAGCAGATATTTCTCTGTACAGCCTATGGTACCATTCACTCGGGAATATCCCAAGGCATCTCCTAGAAGAAACGTGTTTCTGACTCGCTGAATCTCATCATAGATTCAACTCTCTTAGGTGAACGAACGCACACCAGAGCAGTTTCAAGGAAACATTCCTCCTGAGTTTTAGACGAAGTTTCCTGCTGTTTAGTATGTATGCCGGCATTGGGCTGGAAATACCGGTTTTGGGATTCTGCACAGAAAGGGTTTGCAAACCGCTGAATACACGCTTGAGTTTAACTCTGTCAGTTGAATGCACACATTGACAACCATTCAGTTAGGTAGCTCCGTTTTGGTTTTAGAAGCAGGTATTTCTCGGTACAGCCTATGGTCCCATTCACTCGGGAACAACCCAACGCAGCTCCTAGAAGAAACGTGTTTCTGACTCGCTGAATCTCAACATATATTCAACTCTCTTAGGTGAACGAACGCACAGAAGAGCAGTTTCAAGCAAACCTTTCTACTGAGTTTTAGACGAAGTTTACTGCTGTTTAGTACGTATGCCGGCATTGGGCTGGAAATACCGGTTTTGCTATTCTGCACAGAAAGTGTTTGCCAACCGCTGAATCCACACGTGAGTTTTACTCTGTCAGTTGAATGCACACATTGACAAACATTCAGTTAGATAGCTCGGTTTTGGTTTTAGGAGCAGATATTTCTCTGTATATCCTATGGTCCCATTCACTCGGGAATATCCCAACGCAGCTCCTAGAAGAAACGTGTATCTGAATCGCTGAATCTCAACATAGATTCAAGTCTATTAGGTGAACGAACGCACAGCAGAGCAGTTTCAAGGAAACGTTTCTCCTGAGTTTTAGACGAAGTTTACTGCGGTTTAGTACGCATGCCGGCGTTGGGCTGGAAATACCGGTTTTGGGATTCTGCACAGAAAGGGTTTGCAAACCGCTGAATCCACACGTGAGTTTAACTCTGTCAGTTGAATGCACACATTGAAAACCATTCAGTTAGATAGCTCCGTTTTGGTTTTAGAAGCAGGTATTTCTCTGTACAGCCTATGGTCCCATTCACTCGGGAATATCCCAACGCAGCTCCTAGAAGAAACGTGTTTCTGAATCGCTGAATCTCAACATAGATTCATCTCTATTAGGTGAACGATCGCACAGCAGAGCAGTTTCAAGGAAACGTTTCTCCTGAGTTTTAGACGAAGTTTACTGCGGTTTAGTACGCATGCCGGCATTGGGCTGGAAATACCGGTTTTGGGATTCTGCACAGAAAGGGTTTGCCAACCGCTGAATCCACACGTGAGTTTAACTCTGTCAGTTGAATGCACACATTGGCAACCATTCAGTTAGATAGCTCCGTTTTGGTTTTAGAAGCAGATATTTCTCTGTACAGCCTATGGTCCCATTCACTCGGGAATATCCCAACGCAGCTCCTAGAAGAAACGTGTTTCTGACTCGCTGAATCTCCACAAACATTCAACTCTCTTAGGTGAACGAACGCACAGCGGAGCAGTTTCAAGGAAACGTTTCTCCTGAGTTTTAGACGAATTTTCCTGCTGTTTAGTACGTATGCCAGCATTGGGCTGGAAATACCGGTTTTGGGATTCCGCACAGAAAGAGTTTGCAAACCGCAGAATCCACATGTGAGTTTAACTCTGTCAGTTGAATGCACACATTGACAACCATTCAGTTAGATAGCTCCGTTTTGGTTTTATAAGCAGATATTTCTCTGTACAGCCTATGGTCCCATTCACTCGGGAATATCACAACGCAGCTCCTAGAAGAAACGTGTTTCTGACTCGCTGAATCTCAACATATATTCAACTCTCTTAGGTGAACGAACGCACAGCAGAGCAGTTTCAAGGAAACGTTTCTCCTGACTTTTAGACGAAGTTTCCTGCTTTTTCGTAGGTATGCCGGCATTGGGCTGGAAATACCTGTTTTGGGATTCTGCACAAAAAGGGTTTGCAAACCGCTGAATCCACACGTGAGTTTAACTCTGTCAGTTGAATGCACACATTGACAACCATTCAGTTAGATTGCTCCGTTTTGGTTTTAGAAGCAGATATTTCTCTGTACACCCTATGGTCCCATTCACTCGGGAATATCCCAACGCAGCTCCTAGAAGAAACGTGTTTCTGACTCGCTGAATCTCAACATAGATTCAACTCTCTTAGGTGAACGAACGCACAGCAGAGCAGTTTCAAGGAAACGTTTCTCCTGAGTTTTAGACAAAGTTTACTGCTGTTTAGTACGTATGCCGGCATTGGGCTGGAAATACCGGTTTTGGGATTCTGCACAGAAAGGGTTTGCAAACCGCTGAATCCACACTTGCGTTTAACTCTGTCAGTTGAATGCACATATTGACAACCATTCATTTAGATAGCTCCGTTTTGGTTTTAGAAGCAGATATTTCTCGGTACAGGCTATGGTCCCATTCACTCGGGAATATCCCAATTGAGCTCCTAGAAGAAACGTGTTTCTGACTCGCTGAATCTCAACATAGATTCAACTCTCTTACGTGATCGAACGCACAGCAGAGCAGTTTCAAGGAAACGTTTCTCCTGAGTTTTAGACGAAGTTTCCTGCTGTTTCGTAGGTATGCCGGCATTGGGCTGGAAATACCGGTTTTGGGATTCTGCACAAAAAGGGTTTGCGAACCGCTGAATCCACACGTGAGTTTAACTCTGTCAGTTGAATGCACACATTGACAACCATTCAGGTAGATAGCTCCGTTTTGGTTTTAGAAGCAGATATTTCTCTGTACAGCCTATGGTCCCATTCACTCGGGAATATCCCAACGCAGCTCCTAGAAGAAACGTGTTTCTGACTCGCTGAACCTCAACATAGATTCAACTCTCTTAGGTGAACGAAGGAACAGCAGAGCAGTATCAAGCAAACGTTTCTCCTGAGTTTTAGACGAAGTTTACTGCTGTTTAGTACGTATGCCGGCATTGGACTGGAAATACCGGTTTGGGATTCTGCACAGAAAGGGTTTGCAAACCGCTGAATACACACGTGAGTGTAACTCTGTCAGTTGAATGCACACATTGACAACCATTCAGTTAGATAGCTCCGTTTTGGTTTTAGAAGCAGATATTTCTCTGTACAGCCTATGGCCCCATTCACTCGGGAATATCCCAACGCAGCTCCTAGAAGAAACGTGTTTCTGACTCGCTGAATCTCAACATAGATTCAACTCTCTTACGTGAACGAACGCACAACAGAGCAGTTTCAAACAAACGTTTCTCCAGACTTTTAGACGAAGTTTACTGCGGTTTAGTACGTATGCCGGCATTGGGCTGGAAATACTGGTTTTGGGATTCTGCACAGAAAGTGTTTGCAAACCGCTGAATCCACACTTGCGTTTAACTCTGCCAGTTGAATGCACATATTGACAACCATTCATTTAGATAGCTCCGTTTTGGTTTTAGAAGCAGATATTTCTCGGTTCAGGCTATGGTCCCATTCACTCGGGAATATCCCAATGCAGCTCCTAGAAGAAACGTGTTTCTGACTCGCTGAATCTCAACGTAGATTCAACTCTCTTAGGTGAACGAACGCACAGCAGAGCAGTTTCAAGGAAACATTTCTCCTGAGTTTTAGAGGAAGTTTACTGCTGTTTGGCACGTATGACGGCATTGGGCTGGAAATACTGGTTGTGGGATTCTCCACAGAAAGGGTTTGCCAACCGCTGAATCCACACGTGAGTTTAACTCTGTCAGTTGAATGCTCACATTGACAACCATTCAGTTAGATAGCTCCGTTTTGGTTTTAGAAGCAGATAGTTCTCTGTACAGCCTATGGTCCCATTCACTCGGGAATATCCCAACGCAGCTCCTAGAAGAAACGTGTTTCTGACTCGCTGAATCTCAACATAGATTCAACTCTCTTAGGTGAACGAACGCACAGCAGAGCAGTTACAAGGAAACGTTTCTCCTGAGTTTTAGACAAAGTTTACTGCTGTTTAGTACGTATGCCGGCATTGGGCTGGAAATGCCGGTTTTGGGATTCTGCACAGAAAGTGTTTGCAAACCGCTGAATCCACACGTGAGTTAAACTCTGTCAGTTGAATGCACACATTGACAACCATTCAGGTAGATAGCTCCGTTTTGGTTGTAGGAGCAGATATTTCTCTGTACAGCCTATGGTCCCATTCACTCGGGAATATCCCAACGCATCTCCTAGAAGAAACGTGTTTCTGACTCGCTGAATCTCAACATAGATTCAACTCTCTTAGGTGAACGAACGCACAGCAGAGCAGTTTCAAGGAAACGTTTCTCCTGAGTTTTAGACGAAGTTTCCTGCTGTTTAGTATGTATGCCGGCATTGGGCTGGAAATACCGGATTTGGGATTCTGCACAGAAAGAGTCTGCAAACCACTGAATCCACACGTGAGTTTAACTCTGTCACTTGAATGCCCACATTGACAACCATTCAGTTAGATAGCTCCGTTTTGTTTTTAGAAGCAGATATTTCTCTGTACAGCCTATGGTCCCATTCTCTCGGGAATATCCCAACGCAGCTCCTAGAAGAAACGCGTTTCTGACTCGCTGAATGTCAACATAGATTCAACTCTCTTAGGTGAACGAACGCACTGCAGAGCAGTTTCAAGGACACGTTCCTCCTGAGTTTTAGACGAAGTTTCCTGCTGTTTAGTACGTATACTGGCATTGGGCTGGAAATACCGGTTTTGGGATTCCGCACAGAAAGAGTTTGCAAACCGCTGAATCCACACGTGAGTTTAACTCTGTCAGTTGAATGCACACATTGACAACCATTCAGGTAGATAGCTCCGTTTTGGTTTTAGGAGCAGATATTTCTCTGTACAGCCTATGGTCCCATTCACTCGGGAATATCCCAACGCAGCTCCTAGAAGAAACGTGTTTCTGACTCGCTGAATCTCAACATAGATTCAACTCTCTTACGTGAACGAACGCACAGCAGAGCAGTTTCAAAGAAACGTTTCTCCTGAGTTTTAGACGAAGTTTACTGTGGTTTAGTACGTATGCCGGCATTGGGCTGGAAATACCGGTTTTGGGATTCTGCACAGAAAGGGTTTGCAAACCGCTGAATCCACACTTGCGTTTAACTCTGTCAGTTGAATGCACATATTGACAACCATTCATTTAGATAGCTCCGTTTTGGTTTTAGAAGCAGATATTTCTCGGTACAGGCTATGGTCCCATTCACTCGGGAATATCCCAATGCAGCTCCTAGAAGAAACGTGTTTCTGACTCGCTGAATCTCAACATAGATTCAACTCTCTTACGTGAACGAACGCACAGCAGAGCAGTTTCAAGGAAACGTTTCTCCTGAGTTTTAGACGAAGTTTCCTGCTGTTTCGTAGGTATGCCGGCATTGGGCTGGAAATACCGGTTTTGGGATTCTGCACAAAAAGGGTTTGCGAACCGCTGAATCCACACGTGAGTTTAACTCTGTCAGTTGAATGCACACATTGACAACCATTCAGGTAGATAGCTCCGTTTTGGTTTTAGAAGCAGATATTTCTCTGTACAGCCTATGGTCCCATTCACTCGGGAATATCCCAACGCAGCTCCTAGAACAAACGTGTTTCTGACTCGCTGAATCTCAACATAGATTCAACTCTCTTAGGTGAACGAAGGCACAGCAGAGCAGTATCAAGCAAACGTTTCTCCTGAGTTTTAGACGAAGTTTACTGCTGTTTAGTACGTATGCCGGCATTGGACTGGAAATACCGGTTTGGGATTCTGCACAGAAAGGGTTTGCAAACCGCTGAATACACCCGTGAGTGTAACTCTGTCAGTTGAATGCACACATTGACAACCATTCAGTTAGATAGCTCCGTTTTGGTTTTAGAAGCAGATATTTCTCTGTACAGCCTATGGTACCATTCACTCGGGAATATCCCAACGCAGCTCCTAGAAGAAACGTGTTTCTGACTCGCTGAATCTCAACATAGATTCAACTCTCTTACGTGAACGAACGCACAGCAGAGCAGTTTCAAACAAACGTTTCTCCAGAGTTTTAGACGAAGTTTACTGCGGTTTAGTACGTATGCCGGCATTGGGCTGGAAATACCGGTTTTGGGATTCTGCACAGAAAGGGTTTGCAAACCGCTGTATCCACACTTGCGTTTAACTCTGCCAGTTGAATGCACATATTGACAACCATTCATTTAGATAGCTCCGTTTTGGTTTTAGAAGCAGATATTTCTCGGTTCAGGCTATGGTCCCATTCACTCGGGAATATCCCAATGCAGCTCCTAGGAGAAACGTGTTTCTGACTCGCTGAATCTCAACGTAGATTCAACTCTCTTAGGTGAACGAACGCACAGCAGAGCAGTTTCAAGGAAACATTTCTCCTGAGTTTTAGAGGAAGTTTACTGCTGTTTAGTACGTATGCCGGCATTGGGCTGGAAATACCGGTTTTGGGATTCTGCACAGAAAGAGTTTGCAAACCACTGAATTCACACGTGAGTTTAACTCTGTCACTTGAATGCACACATTGACAACCATTCAGTTATATAGCTCCATTTTGTTTTTAGAAGCAGATATTTCTCTGTACAGCCTATGGTCCCATTCACTCGGGAATATCCCAACGCAGCTCCTAGAAGAAACGTGTTTCTGACTCGCTGAATGTCAACATAGATTCAACTCTCTTAGGTGAACGAACGCACTGCAGAGCAGTTTCAAGGACACGTTCCTCCTGAGTTTTAGACGACGTTTCCTGCTGTTTAGTACGTATACTGGCATTGGGCTGGAAATACCTGTTTTGGGATTCTGCACAAAAAGGGTTTGCAAACCGCTGAATCCACACTTGCGTTTAACTCTGTCAGTTGAATGCACATATTGACAACCATTCATTTAGATAGCTCCGTTTTGGTTTTAGAAGCAGATATTTCTCGGTACAGGCTATGGTCCCATTCACTCGGGAACATCCCAACGCAGTTCCTAGAAGAAACGTGTTTCTGACTCGCTGAATCTCAACATAGATTCAACTCTCTTACGTGAACGAACGCACAGCAGAGCAGTTTCAAGGAAACGTTTCTCCTGAGTTTTAGACGAAGTTTCCTGCTGTTTCGTAGGTATGCCGGCATTGGGCTGGAAATACCGGTTTTGGGATTCTGCACAAAAAGGGTTTGCGAACCGCTGAATCCACACGTGAGTTTAACTCTGTCAGTTGAATGCACACATTGACAACCATTCAGGTAGATAGCTCCGTTTTGGTTTTAGAAGCAGATATTTCTCTGTAGAGCCTATGGTCCCATTCACTCGGGAATATCCCAACGCAGCTCCTAGAAGAAACGTGTTTCTGACTCGCTGAATCTCAACATAGATTCAACTCTCTTAGGTGAACGAAGGCACAGCAGAGCAGTATCAAGCAAACGTTTCTCCTGAGTTTTAGACGAAGTTTCCTGCTGTTTAGTACGTATGCCGGCATTGGGCTGGAAATACCGGTTTTGGGATTCTGCACAGAAAGAGTTTGCAAACCACTGAATCCACACGTGAGTTTAACTCTGTATGTTGAATGCACACATTGACAACCATTCAGTTAGACAGCTCCGTTTTGGTTTTAGAAGCAGATATTTCTCTGTACAGCCTATGGTCCCATTCACTCGGGAATATCCCAACGCAGCTCCTAGAAGAAACGTGTTTCTGACTCGCTGAATCTCAACATAGATTCAACTCTCTTAGGTGAACGAAGGCACAGCAGAGCAGTATCAAGCAAACGTTTCTCCTGAGTTTTAGACGAAGTTTACTGCTGTTTAGTACGTATGCCGGCATTGGACTGGAAATACCGGTTTGGGATTCTGCACAGAAAGGGTTTGCAAACCGCTGAATACACACGTGAGTGTAACTCTGTCAGTTGAATGCACACATTGACAACCATTCAGTTAGATAGCTCCGTTTTGGTTTTAGGAGCAGATATTTCTCTGTACAGCCTATGGTCCCATTCACTCGGGAATATCCCAACGCAGCTCCTAGAAGAAACGTGTTTCTGAATCGCTGAATCTCAACATAGATTCAACTCTCTTACATGAACGAACACACAGCAGAGCAGTTTCAAGGAAACGTTTCTCCTGAGTTTTAGACAAAGTTTACTGCGGTTTACTACGTATGCCGGCCATGGGTTGGAAATAACGGTTTTGGAATTCTGCAGAGAAAGGGTTTGCAAACCGCTGAATCCATACGTGAGTTTAACTCTGTCAGTTGAATGCACACATTGACAACCATTCAGTTAGATAGCTCCGTTTTGGTTTTAGGAGCAGGTATTTCTCTGTCCAGCCTATGGTCACATTCACTCGGGAATATCCCAACGCAGCTCCTAGAAGAAACGTGTTTCTGACTCGATGAATCTCAACATAGATTCAACTCTCTTAGGTGAACGAACGCACAGGAGAGCAGTTTCAAGCAAACGTTTCTCCTGAGTTTTAGACGAAGTTTCCTGCTCTTTAGTACGTATGCCGGCATTGGGCTGGAAATACCGGTTTTGGGATTCTGCACAGAAAGGGTTTGCAAACCGCTGAATACACACGTGAGTGTAACTCTGTCAGTTGAATGCACACATTGACAACCATTCAGTTAGATAGCTCCGTTTTGGTTTTAGAAGCAGATATTTCTCTGTACAGCCTATGGTCATATTCACTCGGGAATATCCCAACGCAGCTCCTAGAAGAAACGTGTTTCTGACTCGCTGAATCTCAACATAGATTCAACTCTCTTACGTGAACGAACGCACAGCAGAGCAGTTTCAAAGAAACGTTTCTCCTGAGTTTTAGACTAAGTTTACTGCGGTTTAGTACGTATGCCGGCATTGGGCTGGAAATACCGGTTTTGGGATTCTGCACAGAAAATGTTTGCAAACCGCTGAATCCACACTTGCGTTTAACTCTGTCAGTTGAATGCACATATTGACAACCATTCATTTAGATAGCTCCGTTTTGGTTTTAGAAGCAGATATTTCTCGGTTCAGGCTATGGTCCCATTCACTCGGGAATATCCCAATGCAGCTCCTAGAAGAAACGTGTTTCTGACTCGCTGAATCTCAACGTAGATTCAACTCTCTTAGGTGAACGAACGCACAGCAGAGCAGTTTCCAGGAAACATTTCTCCTGAGTTTTAGAGGAAGTTTACTTCTGTTTGGCACGTATGACGGCATTGGGCTGGAAATACTGGTTTTGGGATTCTGCACAGAAAGGGTTTGCCAACCGCTGAATCCACACGTGAGTTTATCTCTGTCAGTTGAATGCACACATTGACAACCATTCAGTTAGATAGCTCCGTTTTGGTTTTAGAAGCAGATATTTCTCTGTACAGCCTATGGTCCCATGCACTCGGGAATATCCCAACGCAGCTCCTAGAAGAAACGTGTTTCTGAATCGCTGAATCTCAAAATAGATTCACCTCTCTTAGGTGAACGAACGCACAGAAGAGCAGTTTCAAGGAAACGTTTCTCCTGAGTTTTAGACGAAGTTTCCTGCTGTTTAGTACGTATGCCGGAATTGGGTTGGAAATACAGGTTTTGGAATTCTGCAGAGAAAGGGTTTGCAAACCGCCGAATCCACACGTGAGTTTAACTCTGTCAGTTGAATGCACACATTGACAACCATTCAGTTAGATGGCTCCGTTTTGGTTTTAGGAGCAGATATTTCTCTGTACAGCCTATGGTCCCATTCACTCGGGAATATCCCAACGCAGCTCCTAGAGGAAACGTGTATCTGAATCGCTGAATCTCAACATAGATTCAACTCTATTAGGTGAAGGAACGCACAGCAGAGCAGTTTCAAGGAAACGTTTCTCCTGAGTTTTAGACGAAGTTTACTGCGGTTTAGTACGCATGCGGGCATTGGGCTGGAAATACCGGTTTTGGGATTCTGCACAGAAAGGGTTTGCAAACCGCTGAATCCACACGTGAGTGTAACTCTGTCAGTTGAATGCACACATTGACAACCATTCAGTTAGATAGCTCCGTTTTGGTTTTAGAAGCAGATATTTCCCTTTACACCCTATGGTCCCATTCACTCGGGAATATCCCAACGCAGCTCCTAGAAGAAACGTGTTTCTGACTCGCTGAATCTCAACATAGATTCAACTCTCTTAGGTGAAGGAACGCACAGCAGAGCAGTTACAAGGAAACGTTTCTCCTGAGTTTTAGACAAAGTTTACTGCTGTTTAGTACGTATGCACGCATTGGGCTGGAAATACCGGTTTTGGGATTCTGCACAGAAAGGGTTTGCAAACCGCTGAATCCACACCTGAGTTTAACTCTGTCAGTTGAATGCACACATTGACAACCATTCAGGTAGATAGCTCCGTTTTGGTTTTAGGAGCAGATATTTCTCTGTACAGCCTATGGTCCCATTCACTCGGGAATATCCCAACGCAGCTCCTAGAAGAAACGTGTTTCTGACTCGCTGAATCTCAACATAGATTCAACTCTCTTAGGTGAACGAACGCACAGCAGAGCAGTTTCAAGGAAACGTTTCTCCTGAGTTTTAGACGAAGTTTCCTGCTGTTTACTACGTATGCCGGCATTGGGCTGGAAATACCGATTTTGGGATTCTGCACAGAAAGAGTTTGCAAACCACTGAATCCACACGTGAGTTTAACTCTGTATGTTGAATGCACACATTGACAACCATTCAGTTAGACAGCTCCGTTTTGGTTTTAGAAGCAGATATTTCTCTGTACAGCCTATGGTCCCATTCACTCGGGAATATCCCAACGCAGCTCCTAGAAGAAACGTGTTTCTGACTCGCTGAATCTCAACATAGATTCAACTCTCTTAGGTGAACGAAGGCACAGCAGAGCAGTATCAAGCAAACGTTTCTCCTGAGTTTTAGACGAAGTTTACTGCTGTTTAGTACGTATGCCGGCATTGGACTGGAAATACCGGTTTGGGATTCTGCACAGAAAGGGTTTGCAAACCGCTGAATACACACGTGAGTGTAACTCTGTCAGTTGAATGCACACATTGACAACCATTCAGTTAGATAGCTCCGTTTTGGTTTTAGGAGCAGATATTTCTCTGTACAGCCTATGGTCCCATTCACTCGGGAATATCCCATCGCAGCTCCTAGAAGAAACGTGTTTCTGAATCGCTGAATCTCAACATAGATTCAACTCTCTTACATGAACGAACACACAGCAGAGCAGTTTCAAGGAAACGTTTCTCCTGAGTTTTAGACGAAGTTTCCTGCTGTTTAGTACGTATGCCGGAATTGGGTTGGAAATACAGGTTTTGGAATTCTGCAGAGAAAGGGTTTGCAAACCGCCGAATCCACACGTGAGTTTAACTCTGTCAGTTCAATGCACACATTGACAACCATTCAGTTAGATGGCTCCGTTTTGGTTTTAGGAGCAGATATTTCTCTGTACAGTCTATGGTCCCATACACTCGGGAATATCCCAACGCACCTCCTAGAGGAAACGTGTATCTGAATCGCTGAATCTCAACATAGATTCAACTCTATTAGGTGAAGGAACGCACAGTAGAGCAGGTTCAAGGAAACGTTTCTCCTGAGTTTTAGACGAAGTTTACTGCGGTTTAGTACGCATGCCGGCATTGGGCTGGAAATACCGGTTTTGGGATTCTGCACAGAAAGGGTTTGCAAACCGCTGAATCCACACGTGAGTTTAACTCTGTCAGTTGAATGCACACATTGATAACCATTCAGTTAGGTAGCTCCGTTTTGGTTTTAGAAGCAGATATTTCTCGGTACAGCCTATGGTCCCATTCACTCGGGAACATCCCAACGCAGCTCCTAGAAGAAACGTGTTTCTGACTCGCTTGATCTCAACATAGATTCAACTCTCTTAGGTGAACGAACGCACAGCAGAGCAGTTTCAAGGAAACGTTTCTCCTGAGTTTTAGACGAAGTTTACTGCTGTTTGGTACGTATGCCGGCATTGGGCTGGAAATACCGGTTTTGGGGTTCTGCACAGAATGGGTTTGCCAACCGCTGAATCCACACGTGAGTTTAACTCTGTCAGTTGAATGCACACATTGACAACCATTCAGTTAGATAGCTCCGTTTTGGTTTTAGAAGCCGATATTTCTCTGTACAGCCTATGGTCCCATTCACTCGGGAATATCCCAACGGAGCTCCTAGAAGAAAAGTGTTTCTGAATCGCTGAATCTCAAAATAGATTCACCTCTCTTAGGTGAAGGAACGCACAGCAGAGCAGTTTCAAGGAAACGTTTCTCCTGAGTTTTAGACGAAGTTTCCTGCTGTTTAGTACGTATGCCGGAATTGGGTTGGAAATACAGGTTTTGGAATTCTGCAGAGAAAGGGTTTGCAAACCGCCGAATCCACACGTGAGTTTAACTCTGTCAGTTCAATGCACACATTGACAACCATTCAGTTAGATGGCTCCGTTTTGGTTTTAGGAGCAGATATTTCTCTGTACAGCCTATGGTCCCATTCACTCGGGAATATCCCAACGCAGCTCCTAGAAGAAACGTGTATCTGAATCGCTGAATCTCAACATAGATTCAACTCTATTAGGTGAACGAACGCACAGCAGAGCAGTTTCAACGAAACGTTTCTCCTGAGTTTTAGACGAAGTTTACTGCGGTTTAGTACGCATGCCGGCATTGGGCTGGAAATACCGGTTTTGGGATTCTGCACAGAAAGGGTTTGCAAATCGCTGAATTCACACGTGAGTTTAACTCTGTCAGTTGAATGCACACATAGACAACCATTCAGTTAGATAGCTCCGTTTTGTTTTCAGAAGCAGATATTTCTCTGTACAGCCTATGGTCCCATTCACTCGAGAATATCCCAACGCAGCTCCTAGAAGAAACGTGTTTCTGACTCGCTGAATCTCAAAAAACATTCAACTCTCTTAGGTGAACGAACACACAGCAGAGCAGTTTCAAGGAAACGTTTCTCCTGGGTTTTAGACGAAGTTTACTACTGTTTAGTACGTATGCCGGCATTGTGCTGGAAATACCGGTTTTGGGATTCTGCACAGAAAGGGTTTGCCAACCGCCGAATCCACACGTGAGTTTACCTCTGTCAGTTGAATGCACACATTGACAACCATTCAGTTAGATAGCTCCGTTTTGGTTTTAGAAGCAGATATTTCTCTGTACAGCCTATGGTACCATTCACTCGGGAATATCCCAAGGCATCTCCTAGAAGAAACGTGTTTCTGACTCGCTGAATCTCAACATAGATTCAACTCTCTTAGGTGAACGAACGCACACCAGAGCAGTTTCAAGGAAACATTCCTCCTGAGTTTTAGACGAAGTTTCCTGCTGTTTAGTACGTATGCCGGAATTGGGTTGGAAACACAGGTTTTGGAATTCTGCAGAGAAAGGGTTTGCAAACCGCCGAATCCACACGTGAGTTTAACTCTGTCAGTTGAATGCACACATTGACAACCATTCAGTTAGATGGCACCGTTTTGGTTTTAGGAGCAGATATTTCTCTGTACAGCCTATGGTCCCATTCACTCGGGAATATCCCAACGCAGCTCCTAGAAGAAACGTGTTTCTGACTCGCTGAATCTCAACATAGATTCAACTCTCTTAGGTGAACGAGCGCACAGCAGAGCAGTTTCAAGGAAACGTTTCTCCTGAGTTTCAGACGAAGTTTCCTGCTGTTTAGTACGTATGCCGGCATTGGGCTGGAAATACCGGTTTTGGGATTCTGCACAGAAAGAGTTTGCCAACCGCTGAATCCACACGTGAGTTTAACTCTGTCAGTTGAATGCACACATTGACAACCATTCAGTTAGATAGCTCCGTTTTGGTTTTATAAGCAGGTATTTCTCTGTACAGCCTATGGTCCCATTCACTCGGGAATATCCCAACGCAGCTCCTAGAAGAAACGTGTTTCTGAATCGCTGAATCTCAACATAGATTCAACTCTATTAGGTGAACGAAGGCGCAGCAGAGCAGTTTCAAGGAAACGTTTCTCCTGAGTTTTAGACGAAGTTTACTGCGGTTTAGTACGCAGGCCGGCATTGGGCTGGAAATACTGGTTTTGGGATTCTGCACAGAAAGGGTTTGCCAACCGCTGAATCCACACGTGAGTTTAACTCTGTCAGTTGAATGCACACATTGGCAACCATTCAGTTAGGTAGCTCCGTTTTGGTTTTAGAAGCAGATATTTCTCGGTACAACCTATGGTCCCATTCACTCGGGAACAACCCAAAGCAGCTCCTAGAAGAAACGTGTTTCTGACTCGCTGAATCTCAACATATATTCAACTCTCTTAGGTGAACGAACGCACAGAAGAGCAGTTTCAAGCAAACCTTTCTCCTGAGTTTTAGACGAAGTTTACTGCTGATTAGTACGTATGCCGGCATTGGGCTGGAAATACCGGTTTTGCTATTCTGCACAGAAAGTGTTTGCCAACCGCTGAATCCACACGTGAGTTTTACTCTGTCAGTTGAATGCACACATTGACAAACATTCAGTTAGATAGCTCGGTTTTGGTTTTAGGAGCAGATATTTCTCTGTACATCCTATGGTCCCATTCACTCGGGAATATCCCAACGCAGCTCCTAGAAGAAAGTGTTTCTGACTCTCTGAATCTCAACATAGATTCAACTGTCTTAGGTGAACGAACGCACAGCAGAGCAGTTTCAAGGAAACGTTTCTCCTGAGTTTTAGACGAAGTTTCCTGCTGTTTAGTACGTATGCCGGCATTGGGCTGGAAATACCGGTTTTGGGATTCTGCACAGAAAGGGTTTGCAAACCACTGAATCCACACGTGAGTTTAACTCTGTCAGTTGAATGCACACATTGACAACCATTCAGTTAGGTAGCTCCGTTTTGGTTTAAGAAGCAGATATTTCTCGGTACAGCCTATGGTCCCATTCACTCGGGAACATCCCAACGCAGCTCCTAGAAGAAACGTGTTTCTGAATCGCTGAATCTCAAAATAGATTCAACTCTCTTAGGTGAACGAACGCACAGCAAAGCAGTTTCAAGGAAACGTTTCTCCTGAGTTTTAGACGAAGTTTCCTGCTGTTTAGTACGTATGCCGGAATTGGGTTGGAAATACAGGTTTTGGAATTCTGCAGAGAAAGGGTTTGCAATCCGCCGAATCCACACGTGAGTTTAACTCTGTCAGTTGAATGCACACATTGACAACCATTCAGTTAGATGGCTCCGTTTTGGTTTTAGGAGCAGATATTTCTCTGTACAGCCTATGGTCCCATTCACTCGGGAATATCCCAACGCAGCTCCTAGAAGAAACGTGTATCTGAATCGCTGAATCTCAACATAGATTCAACTCTATTAGGTGAACGAACGCACAGCAGAGCAGTTTCAAGGATACGTTTCTCCTGAGTTTTAGACGAAGTTTACTGCGGTTTAGTACGCATGCCGGCATTGGTTTGGAAATACCGGTTTTGGGATTCTGCACAGAAAGGGTTTGCAAACCGTTGAATCCACTCGTGAGTTTAACTCTGTCAGTTGAATGCACACATTGACAACCATTCAGTTAGATAGCTCCGTTTTGTTTTCAGAAGCAGATATTTCTCTGTACAGCCTATGGTCTCATTCACTCGAGAATATCCCAACGCAGCTCCTAGAAGAAACGTTTTTCTGACTCGCTGAATCTCAACATAGATTCAACTCTCTTAGGTGAACGAGCGCACAGCAGAGCAGTTTCAAGGAAACGTTTCTCCTGAGTTTCAGACGAAGTTTCCTGCTGTTTAGTACATATGCCGGCATTGGGCTGGAAATACCGGTTTTGGGATTCTGCACAGAAAGGGTTTGCCAACCCCTGAATCCACACGTGAGTTTAACTCTGTCAGTTGAATGCACACATTGACAACCATTCAGTTAGATAGCTCCGTTTTGGTTTTAGAAGCAGGTATTTCTCTGTACAGCCTATGGTCCCATTCACTCGGGAATATCCCAACGCAGCTCCTAGAAGAAACGTGTTTCTGACTCGCTGAATCTCAACAAAGATTCAACTCTCTTAGGTGAACGAACGCACAGCAGAGCAGTTTCAAGGAAACGTTTCTCCTGGGTTTTAGACGAAGTTTACTGCTGTTTAGTACGTATGCCGGCATTGGGCTGGAAATACCGGTTTTGGGATTCTGCACAGAAAGGGTTTGCCAACCGCCGAATCCACACGTGAGTTTACCTCTGTCAGTTGAATGCACACATTGACAACCATTCAGTTAGATAGCTCCGTTTTGGTTTTAGAAGCAGATATTTCTCTGTACAGCCTATGGTACCATTCACTCGGGAATATCCCAAGGCATCTCTTAGAAGAAACGTGTTTCTGACTCCCTGAATCTCAACATAGATTCAACTCTCTTAGGTGAACGAACGCACAGCAGAGCAGTTTCAAGGAAACGTTTCTCCTGAGTTTTAGACGAAGTTTCCTGCTGTTTAGTACGTATGCCGGCATTGGGCTGGAAATACCGGTTTTGGGATTCTGCACAGAAAGGGTTTGCAAACCACTGAATCCACACGTGAGTTTAACTCTGTCAGTTGAATGCACACATTGACAACCATTCAGTTAGGTAGCTCCTTTTTGGTTTTAGAAGCAGATATTTCTCGGTACAGCCTATGGTCCCATTCACTCGGGAACATCCCAACGCAGCTCCTAGAAGAAACGTGTTTCTGACTCGCTGAATCTCAACAAAGATTCAACTCTCTTAGGTGAACGAACGCACAGCAGAGCAGTTTCAAGGAAACGTTTCTCCTGAGTTTTAGACGAAGTTTCCTGCTGTTTAGTACGTATGCCGGAATTGGGTTGGAAATACAGGTTTTGGAATTCTGCAGAGAAAGGGTTTGCAAACCGCCGAATCCACACGTGAGTTTAACTCTGTCAGTTGAATGCACACATTGACAACCATTCAGTTAGATGGCTCCGTTTTGGTTTTAGGAGCAGATATTTCTCTGTACAGCCTATGGTCCCATTCACTCGGGAATATCCCAACGCAGCTCCTAGAAGAAACGTGTATCTGAATCGCTGAATCTCAACATAGATTCAACTCTATTAGGTGAACGAACGCACAGCAGAGCAGTTTCAAGGAAACGTTTCTCCTGAGTTTTAGACGAAGTTTACTGCGGTTTAGTACGCATGCCGGCATTGGGCTGGAAATACCGGTTTTGGGATTCTGCACAGAAAGGGTTTGCAAACCGCTGAATCCACACGTGAGTTTAACTCTGTCAGTTGAATGCACACATTGACAACCATTCAGTTAGATAGCTCCGTTTTGGTTTTAGAAGCAGATATTTCTCTGTACAGCCTATGGTCCCATTCACTCGGGAATATCCCAAGGCAGCTCCTAGGAGAAACGTGTTTCTGACTCGCTGAATCTCAACATAGATTCAACTCTCTTAGGTGAACGAACGCACAGCAGAGCAGTTTCAAGAAACGTTTCTCCTGGGTTTCAGACGAAGTTTCCTGCTGTTTAGTACGTATGCCGGCATTGGGCTGGAAATACCGGTTTTGGGATTCTGCACAGAAAGGGTTTGCCAACCGCTGAATCCACATGTGAGTTTAACTCTGTCAGTTGAATGCAAACTTTGAAAACCATTCAGTTGGATAGCTCCGTTTTGGTTTTAGAAGCAGGTATTTCTCTGTACAGCCTATGGTCCCATTCACTCGGGAATATCCCAATGCAGCTCCTAGAAGAAACGTGTTTCTGAATCGCTGAATCTCAACATAGATTCAACTCTATTAGGTGAACCAACGCACAGCAGAGCAGTTTCAAGGAAACGTTTCTCCTGAGTTTTAGACGAAGTTTACTGCGGTTTAGTACGCATGCCGGCATTGGGCTGGAAATACCGGTTTTGGGATTCTGCACAGAAAGGGTTTGCCAACCGCTGAATCCACACGTGAGTTTAACTCTGTCAGTTGAATGCACACAATGGCAACCATTCAGTTAGATAGCTCCGTTTTGGTTTTAGAAGCAGATATTTCTCTGTACAGCCTATGGTCCCATTGACTCGGGAATATCCCAACGCAGCTCCTAGAAGAAACGTGTTTCTGACTCGCTGAATCTCAACAAACATTCAACTCTCTTAGGTGAACGAACGCACTGCAGAGCAGTTTCAAGGAAACGTTTCTCCTGGGTTTTAGACGAAGTTTACTGCTGTTTAGTACGTATGCCGGCATTGGGCTGGAAATACCGGTTTTGGGATTCTGCACAGAAAGGGTTTGCCAACCGCCGAATCCACACGTGAGTTTACCTCTGTCAGTTGAATGCACACATTGACAACCACTCAGTTAGATAGCTCCGTTTTGGTTTTAGAAGCAGATATTTCTCTGTACAGCCTATGGTACCATTCACTCGGGAATATCCCAAGGCATCTCCTAGAAGAAACGTGTTTCTGACTCGCTGAATCTCAACATAGATTCAACTCTCTTAGGTGAACGAACGCACACCAGAGCAGTTTCAAGGAAACATTCCTCCTGAGTTTTAGACGAAGTTTCCAGCTGTTTAGTATGTATGGCGGCATTGGGCTGGAAATACCGGTTTTGGGATTCTGCACAGAAAGGGTTTGCAAACCGCTGAATCCACGCGTGAGTTTAACTCTGTCAGTTGAATGCACACGTTGACAACCATTCAGTTAGGTAGCTCCGTTTTGGTTTTAGAAGCAGATATTTCTCGGTACAGCCTATGGTCCCATTCACTCGGGAATATCCCAACGCAGCTCCTAGAAGAAACGTGTATCTGAATCGCTGAATCTCAACATAGATTCAACTCTATTAGGTGAACGAACGCACAGCAGAGCAGTTTCAAGGATACGTTTCTCCTGAGTTTTAGACGAAGTTTACTGCGGTTTAGTACGCATGCCGGCATTGGTTTGGAAATACCGGTTTTGGGATTCTGCACAGAAAGGGTTTGCAAACCGCTGAATCCACACGTGAGTTTAACTCTGTCAGTTGAATGCACACATTGACAACCATTCAGTTAGATAGCTCCGTCTTGTTTTCAGAAGCAGATATTTCTCTGTACAGCCTATGGTCTCATTCACTCGAGAATATCCCAACGCAGCTCCTAGAAGAAACGTTTTTCTGACTCGCTGAATCTCAACATAGATTCAACTCTCTTAGGTGAACGAGCGCACAGCAGAGCAGTTTCAAGGAAACGTTTCTCCTGAGTTTCAGACGAAGTTTCCTGCTGTTTAGTACATATGCCGGCATTGGGCTGGAAATACCGGTTTTGGGATTCTGCACAGAAAGGGTTTGCCAACCCCTGAATCCCCACGTGAGTTTAACTCTGTCAGTTGAATGCACACATTGACAACCATTCAGTTAGGTAGCTCCGTTTTGGTTTTAGAAGCAGATATTTCTCGGTACAGCCTATGGTCCCATTCACTCGGGAACATCCCAACGCAGCTCCTAGAAGAAACGTGTTTCTGACTCGCTGAATCTCAACATAGATTCAACTCTCTTAGCTGAACGAACGCACAGAAGAGCAGTTTCAAGCAAACCTTTCTCCTGAGTTTTAGACGAAGTTTACTGCTGTTTAGTACGTATGCCGGCATTGGGCTGGAAATACCGGTTTTGGGATTCTGCACAGAAAGTGTTTGCCAACCGCTGAATCCACACGTGAGTTTTACTCTGTCAGTTGAATGCACACATTGACAAACATTCAGTTAGATAGCTCGGTTTTGGTTTTAGGAGCAGATATTTCTCTGTACATCCTATGGTCCCATTCACTCGGGAATATCCCAACGCAGCTCCTAGAAGAAAGTGTTTCTGACTCTCTGAATCTCAACATAGATTCAACTCTCTTAGGTGAACGAACGCACAGCAGAGCAGTTTCAAGGAAACGTTTCTCCTGAGTTTTAGACGAAGTTTCCTGCTGTTTAGTACGTATGCCGGCATTGGGCTGGAAATACCGGTTTTGGGATTCTGCACAGAAAGGGTTTGCAAACCACTGAATCCACACGTGAGTTTAACTCTGTCAGTTGAATGCACACATTGACAACCATTCAGTTAGGTAGCTCCTTTTTGGTTTTAGAAGCAGGTATTTCTCGGTACAGCCTATGGTCCCATTCACTCGGGAACATCCCAACGCAGCTCCTAGAAGAAACGTGTCTCTGACTCGCTGAATCTCAACATAGATTCAACTCTCTTAGGTGAACGAACGCACAGCAGAGCAGTTTCAAGGAAACGTTTCTCCTGAGTTTTAGACGAAGTTTCCTGCTGTTTAGTACGTATGCCGGAATTGGGTTGGAAATACAGGTTTTGGAATTCTGCAGAGAAAGGGTTTGCAAACCGCCGAATCCACACGTGAGTTTAACTCTGTCAGTTGAATGCACACATTGACAACCATTCAGTTAGATAGCTCCGTTTTGTTTTCAGAAGCAGATATTTCTCTGTACAGCCTATGGTCCCATTCACTCGGGAATATCCCAACGCAGCTCCTAGAAGAAACGTGTTTCTGACTCGCTGAATCTCAACAAAGATTCAACTCTCTTAGGTGAACGAACGCACTGCAGAGCAGTTTCAAGGAAACGTTTCTCCTGGGTTTTAGACGAAGTTTACTGCTGTTTAGTACGCATGCCGGCATTGGGCTGGAAATACCGGTTTTGGGATTCTGCACAGAAAGGGTTTGCAAACCGCCGAATCCACACGTGAGTTTAACTCTGTCAGTTGAATGCACACATTGACAACCATTCAGTTAGATGGCTCAGTTTTGGTTTTAGGAGCAGATATTTCTCTGTACAGCCTATGGTCCCATTCACTCGGGAATATCCCAACGCAGCTCCTAGAAGAAACGTGTATCTGAATCGCTGAATCTCAACATAGATTCAAGTCTATTAGGTGAACGAACGCACAGCAGAGCAGTTTCAAGGAAACGTTTCTCCTGAGTTTTAGACGAAGTTTACTGCGGTTTAGTACGCATGCCGGCATTGGGCTGGAAATACCGGTTTTGGGATTCTGCACAGAAAGGGTTTGCAAACCGCTGAATCCACACGTGAGTTTAACTCTGTCAGTTGAATGCACACATTGAAAACCATTCAGTTAGATAGCTCCGTTTTGGTTTTAGAAGCAGGTATTTCTCTGTACAGCCTATGGTCCCATTCACTCGGGAATATCCCAACGCAGCTCCTAGAAGAAACGTGTTTCTGAATCGCTGAATCTCAACATAGATTCAACTCTATTAGGTGAACGAACGCACAGCAGAGCAGTTTCAAGGAAACGTTTCTCCTGAGTTTAGACGAAGTTTACTGTGGTTTAGTACGCATGCCGGCATTGGGCTGGAAATACCGGTTTTGGGATTCTGCACAGAAAGGGTTTGCCAACCGCTGAATCCACACGTGAGTTTAACTCTGTCAGTTGAATGCACACATTGGCAACCATTCAGTTAGATAGCTCCGTTTTGGTTTTAGAAGCAGATATTTCTCTGTACAGCCTATGGTCCCATTCACTCGGGAATATCCCAACGCAGCTCCTAGAAGAAACGTGTTTCTGACTCGCTGAATCTCAACAAACATTCAACTCTCTTAGGTGAACGAACGCACAGCAGAGCAGTTTCAAGGAAACGTTTCTCCTGGGTTTTAGACGAAGTTTACTGCTGTTTAGTACGTATGCCGGCATTGGGCTGGAAATACCGGTTTTGGGATTCTGCACAGAAAGGGTTTGCCAACCGCCGAATCCACACGTGAGTTTACCTCTGTCAGTTGAATGCACACATTGACAACCATTCAGTTAGATAGCTCCGTTTTGGTTTTAGAAGCAGATATTTCTCTGTAGAGCCTATGGTCCAATTCACTCGGGAATATCCCAACGCAGCTCCTAGAAGAAACGTGTTTCTTACTCGCTGAATCTCAACAAAGATTCAACTCTCTTAGGTGAACGAACGCACTGCAGAGCAGTTTCAAGGAAACGTTTCTCCTGGGTTTTAGACGAAGTTTACTGCTGTTTAGTACGTATGCCGGCATTGGGCTGGAAATACCGGTTTTGGGATTCTGCACAGAAAGGGTTTGCCAACCGCCGAATCCACACGTGAGTTTACCTCTGTCAGTTGAATGCACACATTGACAACCATTCAGTTAGATACCTCCGTTTTGGTTTTAGAAGCAGATATTTCTCTGTACAGCCTATGGTACCATTCACTCGGGAATATCCCAAGGCATCTCCTAGAAGAAACGTGTTTCTGACTCGCTGAATCTCAACATAGATTCAACTCTCTTAGGTGAACGAACGCACACCAGAGCAGTTTCAAGGAAACATTCCTCCTGAGTTTTAGACGAAGTTTCCTGCTGTTTAGTATGTATGCCGGCATTGGGCTGGAAATACCGGTTTTGGGATTCTGCACAGAAAGGGTTTGCAAACCGCTGAATTCACGCGTGAGTTTAACTCTGTCAGTTGAATGCACACATTGACAACCATTCAGTTAGGTAGCTCCGTTTTGGTTTTAGAAGCAGGTATTTCTCGGTACAGCCTATGGTCCCATTCACTCGGGAACAACCCAACGCAGCTCCTAGAAGAAACGTGTTTCTGACTCGCTGAATCTCAACATAGATTCAACTCTCTTAGGTGAACGAACGCACAGAAGAGCAGTTTCAAGCAAACCTTTCTCCTGAGTTTTAGACGAAGTTTACTGCGGTTTAGTACGTATGCCGGCATTGGGCTGGAAATACCGGTTTTGCTATTCTGCACAGAAAGTGTTTGCCAACCGCTGAATCCACACGTGAGTTTTACTCTGTCAGTTGAATGCACACATTGACAAACATTCAGTTAGATAGCTCGGTTTTGGTTTTAGGAGCAGATATTTCTCTGTACATCCTATGGTCCCATTCACTCGGGAATATCCCAACGCAGCTCCTAGAAGAAAGTGTTTCTGACTCTCTGAATCTCAACATAGATTCAACTGTCTTAGGTGAACGAACGCACAGCAGAGCAGTTTCAAGGAAACGTTTCTCCTGAGTTTTAGACGAAGTTTCCTGCTGTTTAGTACGTATGCCGGCATTGGGCTGGAAATACCGGTTATGGGATTCTGCACAGAAAGGGTTTGCAAACCACTGAATCCACACGTGAGTTTAACTCTGTCAGTTGAATGCACACATTGACAACCATTCTGTTAGGTAGCTCCGTTTTGGTTTTAGAAGCAGATATTTCTCGGTACAAACTATGGTCCCATTCACTCGGGAACATCCCAACGCAGCTCCTAGAAGAAACGTGTTTCTGAATCGCTGAATCTCAAAATAGATTCAACTCTCTTAGGTGAACGAACGCACAGCAAAGCAGTTTCAAGGAAACGTTTCTCCTGAGTTTTAGACGAAGTTTCCTGCTGTTTAGTACGTATGCCGGAATTGGGTTGGAAATACAGGTTTTGGAATTCTGCAGAGAAAGGTTTTGCAAACCGCCGAATCCACACGTGAGTATAACTCTGTCAGTTGAATGCACACATTGACAACCATTCAGTTAGATGGCTCAGTTTTGGTTTTAGGAGCAGATATTTCTCTGTACAGACTATGGTCCCATTCACTCGGGAATATCCCAACGCAGCTCCTAGAAGAAACGTGTATCTGAATCGCTGAATCTCAACATAGATTCAAGTCTATTAGGTGAACGAACGCACAGCAGAGCAGTTTCAAGGAAACGTTTCTCCTGAGTTTTAGACGAAGTTTACTGCGGTTTAGTACGCATGCCGGCATTGGCCTGGAAATACCGGTTTTGGGATTCTGCACAGAAAGGGTTTGCAAACCGCTGAATCCACACGTGAGTTTAACTCTGTCAGTTGAATGCACACATTGAAAACCATTCAGTTAGATAGCTCCGTTTTGGTTTTAGAAGCAGGTATTTCTCTGTACAGCCTATGGTCCCATTCACTCGGGAATATCCCAACGCAGCTCCTAGAAGAAACGTGTTTCTGAATCGCTGAATCTCAACATAGATTCAACTCTATTAGGTGAACTAACGCACAGCAGAGCAGTTTCAAGGAAACGTTTCTCCTGAGTTTTAGACGAAGTTTACTGTGGTTTAGTACGCATGCCGGCATTGGGCTGGAAATACCGGTTTTGGGATTCTGCACAGAAAGGGTTTGCCAACCGCTGAATCCACACGTGAGTTTAACTCTGTCAGTTGAATGCACACATTGGCAACCATTCAGTTAGATAGCTCCGTTTTGGTTTTAGAAGCAGATATTTCTCTGTACAGCCTATGGTCCCATTCACTCGGGAATATCCCAACGCAGCTCCTAGAAGAAACGTGTTTCTGACTCGCTGAATCTCAACATAGATTCAACTCTCTTAGGTGAACGAACGCACAGCAGAGCAGTTTCAAGGAAACGTTTCTCCTGGGTTTTAGACGAAGTTTACTGCTGTTTAGTACGTATGCCGGCATTGGGCTGGAAATACCGGTTTTGGGATTCTGCACAGAAAGGGTTTGCCAACCGCCGAATCCACACGTGAGTTTACCTCTGTCAGTTGAATGCACACATTGACAACCATTCAGTTAGATAGCTCCGTTTTGGTTTTAGAAGCAGATATTTCTCTGTACAGCCTATGGTACCATTCACTCGGGAATATCCCAAGGCACCTCCTAGAAGAAACGTGTTTCTGACTCGCTGAATCTCAACATAGATTCAACTCTCTTAGGTGAACGAACGCACACCAGAGCAGTTTCAAGGAAACATTCCTCCTGAGTTTTAGACGAAGTTTCCAGCTGTTTAGTTGTATGCCGGCATTGGGCTGGAAATACCGGTTTTGGGATTCTGCACAGAAAGGGTTTGCCAACCCCTGAATCCACACGTGAGTTTAACTCTATCAGTTGAATGCACACATTGACAACCATTCAGTTAGATAGCTCCGTTTTGGTTTTAGACGCAGGTATTTCTCTGTACAGCCTATGGTCCCATTCACTCGGGAATATCCCAACGCAGCTCCTAGAAGAAACGTGTTTCTGAATCGCTGAATATCAACATAGATTCAACTCTATTAGGTGAACGAACGCACAGCAGAGCAGTTTCAAGGAAACGTTTCTCCTGAGTTTTACACGAAGTTTACTGCGGTTTAGTACGCATGCCGGCATTGGGCTGGAAATACCGGTTTGGGATTCTGCACAGAAAGGGTTTGCCAACCGCTGAATCCACACGTGAGTTTAACTCTGTCAGTTGAATGCACACATTGGCAACCATTCAGTTAGATAGCTCCGTTTTGGTTTTAGAAGCAGATATTTCTCTGTAGAGCCTATGGTCCCATTCACTCGGGAATATCCCAAGGCATCTCCTAGAAGAAACGTGTTTCTGACTCGCTGAATCTCAACATAGATTCAACTCTCTTAGGTGAACGAACGCACACCAGAGCAGTTTCAAGGAAACATTCCTCCTGAGTTTTAGACGAAGTTTCCTGCTGTTTAGTATGTATGCCGGCATTGGGCTGGAAATACCGGTTTTGGGATTCTGCACAGAAAGGGTTTGCAAACCGCAGAATACACGCGTGAGTTTAACTCTGTCAGTTGAATGCACACATTGACAACCATTCAGTTAGGTAGCTCCGTTTTGGTTTTAGAAGCAGGTATTTCTCGGTACAGCCTATGGTCCCATTCACTCGGGAACAACCCAACGCAGCTCCTAGAAGAAACGTGTTTCTGACTCGCTGAATCTCAACATAGATTCAACTCTCTTAGGTGAACGAACGCACAAAAGAGCAGTTTCAAGCAAACCTTTCTCCTGAGTTTTAGACGAAGTTTACTGCTGTTTAGTACGTATGCCGGCATTGGGCTGGAAATACCGGTTTTGCTATTCTGCACAGAAAGTGTTTGCCAACCGCTGAATCCACACGTGAGTTTTACTCTGTCAGTTGAATGCACACATTGACAAACATTCAGTTAGATAGCTCGGTTTTGGTTTTAGGAGCAGATATTTCTCTGTACATCCTATGGTCCCATTCACTCGGGAATATCCCAACGCAGCTCCTAGAAGAAAGTGTTTCTGACTCTCTGAATCTCAACATAGATTCAACTGTCTTAGGTGAACGAACGCACAGCAGAGCAGTTTCAAGGAAACGTTTCTCCTGAGTTTTAGACGAAGTTTCCTGCTGTTTAGTACGTATGCCGGCATTGGGCTGGAAATACCGGTTATGGGATTCTGCACAGAAAGGGTTTGCAAACCACTGAATCCACACGTGAGTTTAACTCTGTCAGTTGAATGCACACATTGACAACTATTCTGTTAGGTAGCTCCGTTTTGGTTTTAGAAGCAGATATTTCTCGGTACAAACTATGGTCCCATTCACTCGGGAACATCCCAACGCAGCTCCTAGAAGAAACGTGTTTCTGAATCGCTGAATCTCAAAATAGATTCAACTCTCTTAGGTGAACGAACGCACAGCAAAGCAGTTTCAAGGAAACGTTTCTCCTGAGTTTTAGACGAAGTTTCCTGCTGTTTAGTACGTATGCCGGAATTGGGTTGGAAATACAGGTTTTGGAATTCTGCAGAGAAAGGTTTTGCAAACCGCCGAATCCACACGTGAGTTTAACTCTGTCAGTTGAATGCACACATTGACAACCATTCAGTTAGATGGCTCAGTTTTGGTTTTAGGAGCAGATATTTCTCTGTACAGCCTATGGTCCCATTCACTCGGGAATATCCCCACGCAGCTCCTAGAAGAAACGTGTATCTGAATCGCTGAATCTCAACATAGATTCAAGTCTATTAGGTGAACGAACGCACAGCAGAGCAGTTTCAAGGAAACGTTTCTCCTGAGTTTTAGACGAAGTTTACTGCGGTTTAGTACGCATGCCGGCATTGGGCTGGAAATACCGGTTTTGGGATTCTGCACAGAAAGGGTTTGCCAACCGCTGAATCCACACGTGAGTTTAACTCTGTCAGTTGAATGCACACATTGGCAACCATTCAGTTAGATAGCTCCGTTTTGGTTTTAGAAGCAGATATTTCTCTGTACAGCCTATGGTCCCATTCACTCGGGAATATCCCAACGCAGCTCCTATAAGAAACGTGTTTCTGACTCGCTGAATCTCAACAAACATTCAACTCTCTTAGGTGAACGAACGCACAGCAGAGCAGTTTCAAGGAAACGTTTCTCCTGGGTTTTAGACGAAGTTTACTGCTGTTTAGTACGTATGCCGGCATTGGGCTGGAAATACCGGTTTTGGGATTCTGCACAGAAAGGGTTTGCCAACCGCCGAATACACACGTGAGTTTACCTCTGTCAGTTGAATGCACACATTGACAACCATTCAGTTAGATAGCTCCGTTTTGGTTTTAGAAGCAGATATTTCTCTGTACAGACTATGGTACCATTCACTCGGGAATATCCCAAGGCACCTCCTAGAAGAAACGTGTTTCTGACTCGCTGAATCTCAACATAGATTCAACTCTCTTAGGTGAACGAACGCACAGCAGAGCAGTTTCAAGGAAACATTCCTCCTGAGTTTTAGACGAAGTTTCCAGCTGTTTAGTATGTATGCCGGCATTGGGCTGGAAATACCGGTTTTGGGATTCTGCACAGAAAGGGTTTGCCAACCCCTGAATCCACACGTGAGTTTAACTCTATCAGTTGAATGCACACATTGACAACCATTCAGTTAGATAGCTCCGTTTTGGTTTTAGACGCAGGTATTTCTCTGTACAGCCTATGGTCCCATTCACTCGGGAATATCCCAACGCAGCTCCTAGAAGAAACGTGTTTCTGAATCGCTGAATCTCAACATAGATTCAACTCTATTAGGTGAACGAACACACAGCAGAGCAGTTTCAAGGAAACGTTTCTCCTGAGTTTTACACGAAGTTTACTGCGGTTTAGTACGCATGCCGGCATTGGGCTGGAAATACCGGTTTTGGGATTCTGCACAGAAAGGGTTTGCCAACCGCTGAATCCACACGTGAGTTTAACTCTGTCAGTTGAATGCACACATTGGCAACCATTCAGTTAGATAGCTCCGTTTTGGTTTTAGAAGCAGGTATTTCTCTGTACAGCCTATGGTCCCATTCACTCGGGAATATCCCAACGCAGCTCCTAGAAGAAACGTGTTTCTTACTCGCTGAATCTCAACAAAGATTCAACTCTCTTAGGTGAACGAACGCACTGCAGAGCAGTTTCAAGGAAACGTTTCTCCTGGGTTTTAGACGAAGTTTACTGCTGTTTAGTACGTATGCCGGCATTGGGCTGGAAATACCGGTTTTGGGATTCTGCACAGAAAGGGTTTGCCAACCGCCGAATCCACACGTGAGTTTACCTCTGTCAGTTGAATGCACACATTGACAACCATTCAGTTAGATACCTCCGTTTTGGTTTTAGAAGCAGATATTTCTCTGTACAGCCTATGGTACCATTCACTCGGGAATATCCCAAGGCATCTCCTAGAAGAAACGTGTTTCTGACTCGCTGAATCTCAACATAGATTCAACTCTCTTAGGTGAACGAACGCACACCAGAGCAGTTTCAAGGAAACATTCCTCCTGAGTTTTAGACGAAGTTTCCTGCTGTTTAGTATGTATGCCGGCATTGGGCTGGAAATACCGGTTTTGGGATTCTGCACAGAAAGGGTTTGCAAACCGCTGAATACACGCGTGAGTTTAACTCTGTCAGTTGAATGCACACATTGACAACCATTCAGTTAGGTAGCTCCGTTTTGGTTTTAGAAGCAGGTATTTCTCGGTACAGCCTATGGTCCCATTCACTCGGGAACAACCCAACGCAGCTCCTAGAAGAAACGTGTTTCTGACTCGCTGAATCTCAACATATATTCAACTCTCTTAGGTGATCGAACGCACAGAAGAGCAGTTTCAAGCAAACCTTTCTCCTGAGTTTTAGACGAACTTTACTGCTGTTTAGTACGTATGCCGGCATTGGGCTGGAAATACCGGTTTTGCTATTCTGCACAGAAAGTGTTTGCCAACCGCTGAATCCACACGTGAGTTTTACTCTGTCAGTTGAATGCACACATTGACAAACATTCAGTTAGATAGCTCGGTTTTGGTTTTAGGAGCAGATATTTCTCTGTATATCCTATGGTCCCATTCACTCGGGAATATCCCAACGCAGCTCCTAGAAGAAAGTGTTTCTGACTCTCTGAATCTCAACATAGATTCAACTGTCTTAGGTGAACGAACGCACAGCAGAGCAGTTTCAAGGAAACGTTTCTCCTGAGTTTTAGACGAAGTTTCCTGCTGTTTAGTACGTATGCCGGCATTGGGCTGGAAATACCGGTTATGGGATTCTGCACAGAAAGGGTTTGCAAACCACTGAATCCACACGTGAGTTTAACTCTGTCAGTTGAATGCACACATTGACAACCATTCTGTTAGGTAGCTCCGTTTTGGTTTTAGAAGCAGATATTTCTCGGTACAAACTATGGTCCCATTCACTCGGGAACATCCCAACGCAGCTCCTAGAAGAAACGTGTTTCTGAATCGCTGAATCTCAAAATAGATTCAACTCTCTTAGGTGAACGAACGCACAGCAAAGCAGTTTCAAGGAAACGTTTCTCCTGAGTTTTAGACGAAGTTTCCTGCTCTTTAGTACCTATGCCGGAATTGGGTTGGAAATACAGGTTTTGGAATTCTGCAGAGAAAGGGTTTGCCAACCGCCGAATCCACACGTGAGTTTAACTCTGTCAGATGAATGCACACATTGGCAACCATTCAGTTAGATAGCTCAGTTTTGGTTTTAGAAGCAGATATTTCTCTGTACAGCCTATGGTCCCATTCACTCGGGAATATCCCAACGCAGCTCCTAGAAGAAACGTGTATCTGAATCGCTGAATCTCAACATAGATTCAACTCTATTAGGTGAACGAACGCACAGCAGAGCAGTTTCAAGGAAACGTTTCTCCTGAGTTTTAGACGAAGTTTACTGCGGTTTAGTACGCATGCCGGCGTTGGGCTGGAAATACCGGTTTTGGGATTCTGCACAGAAAGGGTTTGCAAACCGCTGAATCCACACGTGAGTTTAACTCTGTCAGTTGAATGCACACATTGAAAACCATTCAGTTAGATAGCTCCGTTTTGGTTTTAGAAGCAGGTATTTCTCTGTACAGCCTATGGTCCCATTCACTCGGGAATATCCCAACTCAGCTCCTAGAAGAAACGTGTTTCTTACTCGCTGAATCTCAACAAAGATTCAACTCTCTTAGGTGAACGAACGCACTGCAGAGCAGTTTCAAGGAAACGTTTCTCCTGGGTTTTAGACGAAGTTTACTGCTGTTTAGTACGTATGCCGGCATTGGGCTGGAAATACCGGTTTTGGGATTCTGCACAGAAAGGGTTTGCCAACCGCCGAATCCACACGTGAGTTTACCTCTGTCAGTTGAATGCACACATTGACAACCATTCAGTTAGATACCTCCGTTTTGGTTTTAGAAGCAGATATTTCTCTGTACAGCCTATGGTACCATTCACTCGGGAATATCCCAAGGCATCTCCTAGAAGAAACGTGTTTCTGACTCGCTGAATCTCAACATAGATTCAACTCTCTTAGGTGAACGAACGCACACCAGAGCAGTTTCAAGGAAACATTCCTCCTGAGTTTTAGACGAAGTTTCCTGCTGTTTAGTATGTATGCCGGCATTGGGCTGGAAATACCGGTTTTGGGATTCTGCACAGAAAGGGTTTGCAAACCGCTGAATACACGCTTGAGTTTAACTCTGTCAGTTGAATGCACACATTGACAACCATTCAGTTAGGTAGCTCCGTTTTGGTTTTAGAAGCAGGTATTTCTCGGTACAGCCTATGGTCCCATTCACTCGGGAACAACCCAACGCAGCTCCTAGAAGAAACGTGTTTCTGACTCGCTGAATCTCAACATATATTCAACTCTCTTAGGTGAACGAACGCACAGAAGAGCAGTTTCAAGCAAACCTTTCTACTGAGTTTTAGACGAAGTTTACTGCTGTTTAGTACGTATGCCGGCATTGGGCTGGAAATACCGGTTTTGCTATTCTGCACAGAAAGTGTTTGCCAACCGCTGAATCCACACGTGAGTTTTACTCTGTCAGTTGAATGCACACATTGACAAACATTCAGTTAGATAGCTCGGTTTTGGTTTTAGGAGCAGATATTTCTCTGTATATCCTATGGTCCCATTCACTCGGGAATATCCCAACGCAGCTCCTAGAAGAAAGTGTTTCTGACTCTCTCAATCTCAACATAGATTCAACTGTCTTAGGTGAACGAACGCACAGCAGAGCAGTTTCAAGGAAACGTTTCTCCTGAGTTTTAGACGAAGTTTCCTGCTGTTTAGTACGTATGCCGGCATTGGGCTGGAAATACCGGTTATGGGATTCTGCACAGAAAGGGTTTGCAAACCACTGAATCCACACGTGAGTTTAACTCTGTCAGTTGAATGCACACATTGACAACCATTCTGTTAGGTAGCTCCGTTTTGGTTTTAGAAGCAGATATTTCTCGGTACAAACTATGGTCCCATTCACTCGGGAACATCCCAACGCAGCTCCTAGAAGAAACGTGTTTCTGAATCGCTGAATCTCAAAATAGATTCAACTCTCTTAGGTGAACGAACGCACAGCAAAGCAGTTTCAAGGAAACGTTTCTCCTGAGTTTTAGACGAAGTTTCCTGCTCTTTAGTACCTATGCCGGAATTGGGTTGGAAATATAGGTTTTGGAATTCTGCAGAGAAAGGGTTTGCAAACCGCCGAATCCACACGTGAGTTTAACTCTGTCAGTTGAATGCACACATTGGCAACCATTCAGTTAGATAGCTCAGTTTTGGTTTTAGAAGCAGATATTTCTCTGTACAGCCTATGGTCCCATTCACTCGGGAATATCCCAACGCAGCTCCTAGAAGAAACGTGTATCTGAATCGCTGAATCTCAACATAGATTCAAGTCTATTAGGTGAACGAACGCACAGCAGAGCAGTTTCAAGGAAACGTTTCTCCTGAGTTTTAGACGAAGTTTACTGCGGTTTAGTACGCATGCCGGCGTTGGGCTGGAAATACCGGTTTTGGGATTCTGCACAGAAAGGGTTTGCAAACCGCTGAATCCACACGTGAGTTTAACTCTGTCAGTTGAATGCACACATTGAAAACCATTCAGTTAGATAGCTCCGTTTTGGTTTTAGAAGCAGGTATTTCTCTGTACAGCCTATGGTCCCATTCACTCGGGAATATCCCAACGCAGCTCCTAGAAGAAACGTGTTTCTGAATCGCTGAATCTCAACATAGATTCAACTCTATTAGGTGAACGATCGCACAGCAGAGCAGTTTCAAGGAAACGTTTCTCCTGAGTTTTAGACGAAGTTTACTGCGGTTTAGTACGCATGCCGGCATTGGGCTGGAAATACCGGTTTTGGGATTCTGCACAGAAAGGGTTTGCCAACCGCTGAATCCACACGTGAGTTTAACTCTGTCAGTTGAATGCACACATTGGCAACCATTCAGTTAGATAGCTCCGTTTTGGTTTTAGAAGCAGATATTTCTCTGTACAGCCTATGGTCCCATTCACTCGGGAATATCCCAACGCAGCTCCTAGAAGAAACGTGTTTCTGACTCGCTGAATCTCCACAAACATTCAACTCTCTTAGGTGAACGAACGCACAGCGGAGCAGTTTCAAGGAAACGTTTCTCCTGAGTTTTAGACGAATTTTCCTGCTGTTTAGTACGTATGCCAGCATTGGGCTGGAAATACCGGTTTTGGGATTCCGCACAGAAAGAGTTTGCAAACCGCAGAATCCACATGTGAGTTTAACTCTGTCAGTTGAATGCACACATTGACAACCATTCAGTTAGATAGCTCCGTTTTGGTTTTATAAGCAGATATTTCTCTGTACAGCCTATGGTCCCATTCACTCGGGAATATCACAACGCAGCTCCTAGAAGAAACGTGTTTCTGACTCGCTGAATCTCAACATATATTCAACTCTCTTAGGTGAACGAACGCACAGCAGAGCAGTTTCAAGGAAACGTTTCTCCTGACTTTTAGACGAAGTTTCCTGCTTTTTCGTAGGTATGCCGGCATTGGGCTGGAAATACCTGTTTTGGGATTCTGCACAAAAAGGGTTTGCAAACCGCTGAATCCACACGTGAGTTTAACTCTGTCAGTTGAATGCACACATTGACAACCATTCAGTTAGATTGCTCCGTTTTGGTTTTAGAAGCAGATATTTCTCTGTACACCCTATGGTCCCATTCACTCGGGAATATCCCAACGCAGCTCCTAGAAGAAACGTGTTTCTGACTCGCTGAATCTCAACATAGATTCAACTCTCTTAGGTGAACGAACGCACAGCAGAGCAGTTTCAAGGAAACGTTTCTCCTGAGTTTTAGACAAAGTTTACTGCTGTTTAGTACGTATGCCGGCATTGGGCTGGAAATACCGGTTTTGGGATTCTGCACAGAAAGGGTTTGCAAACCGCTGAATCCACACTTGCGTTTAACTCTGTCAGTTGAATGCACATATTGACAACCATTCATTTAGATAGCTCCGTTTTGGTTTTAGAAGCAGATATTTCTCGGTACAGGCTATGGTCCCATTCACTCGGGAATATCCCAATTGAGCTCCTAGAAGAAACGTGTTTCTGACTCGCTGAATCTCAACATAGATTCAACTCTCTTACGTGATCGAACGCACAGCAGAGCAGTTTCAAGGAAACGTTTCTCCTGAGTTTTAGACGAAGTTTCCTGCTGTTTCGTAGGTATGCCGGCATTGGGCTGGAAATACCGGTTTTGGGATTCTGCACAAAAAGGGTTTGCGAACCGCTGAATCCACACGTGAGTTTAACTCTGTCAGTTGAATGCACACATTGACAACCATTCAGGTAGATAGCTCCGTTTTGGTTTTAGAAGCAGATATTTCTCTGTACAGCCTATGGTCCCATTCACTCGGGAATATCCCAACGCAGCTCCTAGAAGAAACGTGTTTCTGACTCGCTGAACCTCAACATAGATTCAACTCTCTTAGGTGAACGAAGGCACAGCAGAGCAGTATCAAGCAAACGTTTCTCCTGAGTTTTAGACGAAGTTTACTGCTGTTTAGTACGTATGCCGGCATTGGACTGGAAATACCGGTTTGGGATTCTGCACAGAAAGGGTTTGCAAACCGCTGAATACACACGTGAGTGTAACTCTGTCAGTTGAATGCACACATTGACAACCATTCAGTTAGATAGCTCCGTTTTGGTTTTAGAAGCAGATATTTCTCTGTACAGCCTATGGCCCCATTCACTCGGGAATATCCCAACGCAGCTCCTAGAAGAAACGTGTTTCTGACTCGCTGAATCTCAACATAGATTCAACTCTCTTACGTGAACGAACGCACAGCAGAGCAGTTTCAAACAAACGTTTCTCCAGACTTTTAGACGAAGTTTACTGCGGTTTAGTACGTATGCCGGCATTGGGCTGGAAATACCGGTTTTGGGATTCTGCACAGAAAGTGTTTGCAAACCGCTGAATCCACACTTGCGTTTAACTCTGCCAGTTGAATGCACATATTGACAACCATTCATTTAGATAGCTCCGTTTTGGTTTTAGAAGCAGATATTTCTCGGTTCAGGCTATGGTCCCATTCACTCGGGAATATCCCAATGCAGCTCCTAGAAGAAACGTGTTTCTGACTCGCTGAATCTCAACGTAGATTCAACTCTCTTAGGTGAACGAACGCACAGCAGAGCAGTTTCAAGGAAACATTTCTCCTGAGTTTTAGAGGAAGTTTACTGCTGTTTGGCACGTATGACGGCATTGGGCTGGAAATACTGGTTTTGGGATTCTCCACAGAAAGGGTTTGCCAACCGCTGAATCCACACGTGAGTTTAACTCTGTCAGTTGAATGCTCACATTGACAACCATTCAGTTAGATAGCTCCGTTTTGGTTTTAGAAGCAGATATTTCTCTGTACAGCCTATGGTCCCATTCACTCGGGAATATCCCAACGCAGCTCCTAGAAGAAACGTGTTTCTGACTCGCTGAATCTCAACATAGATTCAACTCTCTTAGGTGAACGAACGCACTGCAGAGCAGTTACAAGGAAACGTTTCTCCTGAGTTTTAGACAAAGTTTACTGCTGTTTAGTACGTATGCCGGCATTGGGCTGGAAATGCCGGTTTTGGGATTCTGCACAGAAAGTGTTTGCAAACCGCTGAATCCACACGTGAGTTAAACTCTGTCAGTTGAATGCACACATTGACAACCATTCAGGTAGATAGCTCCGTTTTGGTTGTAGGAGCAGATATTTCTCTGAACAGACTATGGTCCCATTCACTCGGGAATATCCCAACGCATCTCCTAGAAGAAACGTGTTTCTGACTCGCTGAATCTCAACATAGATTCAACTCTCTTAGGTGAACGAACGCACAGCAGAGCAGTTTCAAGCAAACGTTTCTCCTGAGTTTTAGACGAAGTTACCTGCTGTTTAGTACGTATGCCGGCATTGGGCTGGAAATACCGGTTTTGGGATTCTGCACAGAATGAGTTTGCAAACCACTGAATCCACACGTGAGTTTAACTCTGTCACTTGAATGCACACATTGACAACCATTCAGTTATATAACTCCGTTTTGTTTTTAGAAGCAGATATTTCTCTGTACAGCCTATGGTCCCATTCACTCGGGAATATCCCAACGCAGCTCCTAGAAGAAACGTGTTTCTGACTCGCTGAATGTCAACATAGATTCAACTCTCTTAGGTGAACGAACGCACTGCAGAGCAGTTTCAAGGACACGTTCCTCCTGAGTTTTAGACGAAGTTTCCTGCTGTTTAGTACGTATACTGGCATTGGGCTGGAAATACCGGTTTTGGGATTCCGCACAGAAAGAGTTTGCAAACCGCCGAATCCACATGTGAGTTTAACTCTGTCAGTTGAATGCACACATTGACAACCATTCAGTTAGATAGCTCCGTTTTGGTTTTATAAGCAGATATTTCTCTGTACAGCCTATGGTCCCATTCACTCGGGAATATCACAACGCAGCTCCTAGAAGAAACGTGTTTCTGACTCGCTGAATCTCAACATAGATTCAACTCTTTTACGTGAACGAACGCACAGCAGAGCAGTTTCAAAGAAACGTTTCTCCTGAGTTTTAGACGAAGTTTACTGCGGTTTCGTAGGTATGCCGGCATTGGGCTGGAAATACCTGTTTTGGGATTCTGCACAAAAAGGTTTGCAAACCGCTGAATCCACACGTGAGTTTAACTCTGTCAGTTGAATGCACACATTGACAACCATTCAGGTAGATAGCTCCGTTTTGGATGTAGGAGCAGATATTTCTCTGTACAGCCTATGGTCCCATTCACTCTGGAATATCCCAACGCAGCTCCTAGAAGAAACGTGTTTCTGACTCGCTGAATCTCAACATAGATTCAACTCTCTTAGGTGAACGAACGCACAGCAGAGCAGTTTCAAGGAAACGTTTCTCCTAAGTTTTAGACAAAGTTTACTGCTGTTTAGTACGTATGCCGGCATTGGGCTGGAAATACCGGTTTTGGGATTCTGCACAGAAAGGGTTTGCAAACCGCTGAATCCACACGTGAGTTTAACTCTGTCAGTTGAATGCACACATTGACAACCATTCAGGTAGATAGCTCCGTTTTGGTTTTAGGAGCATATATTTCTCTGTACAGCCTATGGTCCCATTCACTCGGGAATATCCCAACGCAGCTCCTAGAGGAAACGTGTTTCTGACTCGCTGAATCTCAACATAGATTCAACTCTCTTAGGTGAACGAAGGCACAGCAGAGCAGTATCAAGCAAACGTTTCTCCTGAGTTTTAGACGAAGTTTACTGCTGTTTAGTACGTATGCCGGCATTGGGCTGGAAATACCGGTTTGGGGATTCTGCACAGAAAGTGTTTGCAAACCGCTGAATCCACACTTGCGTTTAACTCTGCCAGTTGAATGCACATATTGACAACCATTCATTTAAATAGCTCCGTTTTGGTTTTAGAAGCAGATATTTCTCTGTACAGCCTATGGTCCCATTCACTCGGGAATATCCCAATGCAGCTCCTAGAAGAAACGTGTTTCTGACTCGCTGAATCTCAACGTAGATTCAACTCTCTTAGGTGAACGAACGCACAGCGGAGCAGTTTCAAGGAAACATTTCTCCTGAGTTTTAGGGGAAGTTTACTGCTGTTTGGCACGTATGACGGCATTGGGCTGGAAATACTGGTTTTGGGATTCTCCACAGAAAGGGTTTGCCAACCGCTGAATCCACACGTGAGTTTAACTCTGTCAGTTGAATGCTCACATTGACAACCATTCAGTTAGATAGCTCCGTTTTGGTTTTAGAAGCAGATATTTCTCTGTACAGCCTATGGTCCCATTCACTCGGGAATATCACAACGCAGCTCCTAGAAGAAACGTGTTTCTGACTCGCTGAATCTCAACATACATTCAACTCTCTTAGGTGAACGAACGCACTGCAGAGCAGTTTCAAGGACACGTTCCTCCTGAGTTTTAGACGAAGTTTCCTGCTGTTTAGTACGTATACTGGCATTGGGCTGGAAATACCGGTTTTGGGATTCCGCACAGAAAGAGTTTGCAAACCGCCGAATCCACATGTGACTTTAACTCTGTCAGTTGAATGCACACATTGACAACCATTCAGTTAGATAGCTCCGTTTTGGTTTTATAAGCAGATATTTCTCTGTACAGCCTATGGTCCCATTCACTCGGGAATATCACAACGCAGCTCCTAGAAGAAACGTGTTTCTGACTCGCTGAATCTCAACATAGATTCAACTCTCGTAGGTGAACGAACGCACAGCAGAGCAGTTTCAAGGAAACGTTTCTCCTGAGTTTTCGACAAAGTTTCCTGCTGTTTCGTAGGTATGCCGGCATTGGGCTGGAAATACCTGTTTTGGGATTCTGCACAAAAAGGGTTTGCAAACCGCTGAATCCACACGTGAGTTTAACTCTGTCAGTTGAATGCACACATTGACAACCATTCAGTTAGATTGCTCCGTTTTGGTTTTAGAAGCAGATATTTCTCTGTACACCCTATGGTCCCATTCACTAGGGAATATCCCAACGCAGCTCCTAGAAGAAACGTGTTTCTGACTCGCTGAATTTCAACATAGATTCAACTCTCTTAGGTGAACGAACGCACAGCAGAGCAGTTTCAAGGAAACGTTTCTCCTGAGTTTTAGACAAAGTTTACTGCTGTTTAGTACGTATGCCGGCATTGGGCTGGAAATACCGGTTTTGTGATTCTGCACAGAAAGGGTTTGCAAACCGCTGAATCCACACGTGAGTTTAACTCTGTCAGTTGAATGCACACATTGACAACCATTCAGTTAGATAGCTCCGTTTTGTTTTTATAAGCAGATATTTCTCTGTACAGCCTATGGTCCCATTCACTCGGGAATATCACAACGCAGCTCCTAGAAGAAACGTGTTTCTGACTCGCTGAACCTCAACATATATTCAACTCTCTTAGGTGAACGAACGCACAGTAGAGCAGTTTCAAGGAAACGTTTCTCCTGAGTTTTAGACAAAGTTTCCTGCTGTTTCGTAGGTATGCCGGCATTGGGCTTGAAATACCTGTTTTGGGATTCTGCACAAAAAGGGTTTGCAAACCGCTGAATCCACACGTGAGTTTAACTCTGTCAGTTGAATGCACACATTGACAACCATTCAGTTAGATTGCTCCGTTTTGGTTTTAGAAGCAGATATTTCTCTGTACACCCTATGGTCCCATTCACTCGGGAATATCCCAACGCAGCTCCTAGAAGAAACGTGTTTCTGACTCGCTGAATCTCAACATAGATTCAACTCTCTTAGTTGAACGAACGCACAGCAGAGCAGTTTCAAGGAAACGTTTCTCCTGAGTTTTAGACAAAGTTTACTGCTGTTTAGTACGTATGCCGGCATTGGGCTGGAAATACCGGTTTTGGGATTCTGCACAGAAAGGGTTTGCAAACCGCTGAATCCACACGTGAGTTTAACTCTGTCAGTTGAATGCACACATTGACAACCATTCAGGTAGATAGCTCCGTTTTGGTTTTAGGAGCAGATATTTCTCTGTACAGCCTATGGTCCCATTCACTCGGGAATATCCCAACGCAGCTCGTAGAGGAAACGTGTTTCTGACTCGCTGAATCTCAACATAGATTCAACTCTCTTACGTGAACGAACGCACAGCAGAGCAGTTTCAAACAAACGTTTCTCCAGAGTTTTAGACGAAGTTTACTGCGGTTTAGTACGTATGCCGGCATTGGGCTGGAAATACCGGTTTTGGGATTCTGCACAGAAATGGTTTGCAAACCGCTGAATCCACACTTGCGTTTAACTCTGCGAGTTGAATGCACATATTGACAACCATTCATTTAGATAGCTCCGTTTTGGTTTTAGAAGCAGATATTTCTCGGTTCAGGCTATGGTCCCATTCACTCGGGAATATCCCAATGCAGCTCCTAGAAGAAACGTGTTTCTGACTCGCTGAATCTCAACGTAGATTCAACTCTCTTAGGTGAACGAACGCACAGCAGAGCAGTTTCAAGGAAACATTTCTCCTGAGTTTTAGGGGAAGTTTACTGCTGTTTGGCACGTATGACGGCATTGGGCTGGAAATACTGGTTTTGGGATTCTCCACAGAAAGGGTTTGCCAACCGCTGAATCCACACGTGAGTTTATCTCTGTCAGTTGAATGCTCACATTGACAACCATTCAGTTAGATAGCTCCGTTTTGGTTTTAGAAGCAGATATTTCTCTGTACAGCCTATGGTCCCATTCACTCGGGAATATCCCAACGCAGCTCCTAGAAGAAACGTGTTTCTGACTCGCTGAAGCTCAACATAGATTCAACTCTCTTAGGTGAACGAACGCACAGCAGAGCAGTTACAAGGAAACGTTTCTCCTGAGTTTTAGACAAAGTTTACTGCTGTTTAGTACGTATGCCGGCATTGGGCTGGAAATACCGGTTTTGGGATTCTGCACAGAAAGGGTTTGCAAACCGCTGAATCCACACTTGAGTTTAACTCTGTCAGTTGAATGCACACATTGACAACCATTCAGATAGATAGCTCCGTTTTGGTTGTAGGAGCAGATATTTCTCTGTACAGCCTATGGTCCCATTCACTCGGGAATATCCCAACGCATCTCCTAGAAGAAACGTGTTTCTGACTCGCTGAATCTCAACATAGATTCAACTCTTTTACGTGAACGAACGCACAGCAGAGCAGTTTCAAAGAAACGTTTCTCCTGAGTTTTAGACGAAGTTTACTGCGGTTTAGTACGTATGCCGGTATTGGGCTGGAAATACCGGTTTTGGGATTCTGCACAGAAAGTGTTTGCAAACCGCTGAATCCACACTTGCGTTTAACTCTGCCAGTTGAATGCACATATTGACAACCATTCATTTAGATAGCTCCGTTTTGGTTTTAGAAGCAGATATTTCTCGGTTCAGGCTATGGTCCCATTCACTCGGGAATATCCCAATGCAGCTCCTAGAAGAAACGTGTTTCTGACTCGCTGAATCTCAACATAGATTCAACTCTCTTAGGTGAACGAAGGCACAGCAGAGCAGTATCAAGCAAACGTTTCTCCTGAGTTTTAGACGAAGTTTACTGCTGTTTAGTACGTATGCCGGCATTGGACTGGAAATACCGGTTTGCGATTCTGCACAGAAACAGTTTGCAAACCGCTGAATACACACGTGAGTGTAACTCTGTCAGTTGAACGCACACATTGACAACCATTCAGTTAGATAGCTCCGTTTTGGTTTTAGGAGCAGATATTCTCTGTACAGCCTATGGTCCCATTCACTCGGGAATATCCCAAAGCAGCTCCTAGAAGAAACGTGTTTCTGAATCGCTGAATCTCAACATAGATTCAACTCTCTTACATGAACGAACACACAGCAGAGCAGTTTCAAGGAAACGTTTCTCCTGAGTTTTAGACGAAGTTTACTGCGGTTTACTACGTATGCCGGCCATGGGTTGGAAATACCGGTTTTGGAATTCTGCAGAGAAAGGGTTTGCAAACCGTTGAATCCACACGTGAGTTTAACTCTGTCAGTTGAATGCACACATTGAGAACCATTCAGGTAGATAGCTCCGTTTTGGATGTAGGAGCAGATATTTCTCTGTACAGCCTATGGTCCCATTCACTCGGGAATATCCCAACGCATCTCCTAGAAGAAACGTGTTTCTGACTCGCTGAATCTCAACATAGATTCAACTCTCTTAGGTGAACGAACGCACTGCAGAGCAGTTTCAAGCAAACGTTTCTCCTGAGTTTTAGACGAAGTTTCCTGCTGTTTAGTACGTATGCCGGCATTGGGCTGGAAATACCGGTTTTGGGATTCTGCACAGAAAGTGTTTGCAAACCGCTGAATCCACACTTGCGTTTAACTCTGCCAGTTGAATGCACATATTGACAACCATTCATTTAAATAGCTCCGTTTTGGTTTTAGAAGCAGATATTTCTCTGTACAGCCTATGGTCCCATTCACTCGGGAATATCCCAATGCAGCTCCTAGAAGAAACGTGTTTCTGACTCGCTGAATCTCAACGTAGATTCAACTCTCTTAGGTGAACGAACGCACAGCGGAGCAGTTTCAAGGAAACGTTTCTCCTGAGTTTTAGACGAATTTTCCTGCTGTTTAGTACGTATGCCAGCATTGGGCTGGAAATACCGGTTTTGGGATTCCGCACAGAAAGAGTTTGCAAACCGCAGAATCCACATGTGAGTTTAACTCTGTCAGTTGAATGCACACATTGACAACCATTCAGTTAGATAGCTCCGTTTTGGTTTTATAAGCAGATATTTCTCTGTACAGCCTATGGTCCCATTCACTCGGGAATATCACAACGCAGCTCCTAGAAGAAACGTGTTTCTGACTCGCTGAATCTCAACATATATTCAACTCTCTTAGGTGAACGAACGCACAGCAGAGCAGGTTCAAGGAAACGTTTCTCCTGACTTTTAGACGAAGTTTCCTGCTTTTTCGTAGGTATGCCGGCATTGGGCTGGAAATACCTGTTTTGGGATTCTGCACAAAAAGGGTTTGCAAACCGCTGAATCCACACGTGAGTTTAACTCTGTCAGTTGAATGCACACATTGACAACCATTCAGTTAGATTGCTCCGTTTTGGTTTTAGAAGCAGATATTTCTCTGTACACCCTATGGTCCCATTCACTCGGGAATATCCCAACGCAGCTCCTAGAAGAAACGTGTTTCTGACTCGCTGAATCTCAACATAGATTCAACTCTCTTAGGTGAACGAACGCACAGCAGAGCAGTTTCAAGCAAACGTTTCTCCTGAGTTTTAGACGAAGTTACCTGCTGTTTAGTACGTATGCCGGCATTGGGCTGGAAATACCGGTTTTGGGATTCTGCACAGAATGAGTTTGCAAACCACTGAATCCACACGTGAGTTTAACTCTGTCACTTGAATGCACACATTGACAACCATTCAGTTATATAACTCCGTTTTGTTTTTAGAAGCAGATATTTCTCTGTACAGCCTATGGTCCCATTCACTCGGGAATATCCCAACGCAGCTCCTAGAAGAAACGTGTTTCTGACTCGCTGAATGTCAACATAGATTCAACTCTCTTAGGTGAACGAACGCACTGCAGAGCAGTTTCAAGGACACGTTCCTCCTGAGTTTTAGACGAAGTTTCCTGCTGTTTAGTACGTATACTGGCATTGGGCTGGAAATACCGGTTTTGGGATTCCGCACAGAAAGAGTTTGCAAACCGCCGAATCCACATGTGAGTTTAACTCTGTCAGTTGAATGCACACATTGACAACCATTCAGTTAGATAGCTCCGTTTTGGTTTTATAAGCAGATATTTCTCTGTACAGCCTATGGTCCCATTCACTCGGGAATATCACAACGCAGCTCCTAGAAGAAACGTGTTTCTGACTCGCTGAATCTCAACATAGATTCAACTCTTTTACGTGAACGAACGCACAGCAGAGCAGTTTCAAAGAAACGTTTCTCCTGAGTTTTAGACGAAGTTTACTGCGGTTTCGTAGGTATGCCGGCATTGGGCTGGAAATACCTGTTTTGGGATTCTGCACAAAAAGGTTTGCAAACCGCTGAATCCACACGTGAGTTTAACTCTGTCAGTTGAATGCACACATTGACAACCATTCAGGTAGATAGCTCCGTTTTGGATGTAGGAGCAGATATTTCTCTGTACAGCCTATGGTCCCATTCACTCTGGAATATCCCAACGCAGCTCCTAGAAGAAACGTGTTTCTGACTCGCTGAATCTCAACATAGATTCAACTCTCTTAGGTGAACGAACGCACAGCAGAGCAGTTTCAAGGAAACGTTTCTCCTAAGTTTTAGACAAAGTTTACTGCTGTTTAGTACGTATGCCGGCATTGGGCTGGAAATACCGGTTTTGGGATTCTGCACAGAAAGGGTTTGCAAACCGCTGAATCCACACGTGAGTTTAACTCTGTCAGTTGAATGCACACATTGACAACCATTCAGGTAGATAGCTCCGTTTTGGTTTTAGGAGCATATATTTCTCTGTACAGCCTATGGTCCCATTCACTCGGGAATATCCCAACGCAGCTCCTAGAGGAAACGTGTTTCTGACTCGCTGAATCTCAACATAGATTCAACTCTCTTAGGTGAACGAAGGCACAGCAGAGCAGTATCAAGCAAACGTTTCTCCTGAGTTTTAGACGAAGTTTACTGCTGTTTAGTACGTATGCCGGCATTGGGCTGGAAATACCGGTTTGGGGATTCTGCACAGAAAGTGTTTGCAAACCGCTGAATCCACACTTGCGTTTAACTCTGCCAGTTGAATGCACATATTGACAACCATTCATTTAAATAGCTCCGTTTTGGTTTTAGAAGCAGATATTTCTCTGTACAGCCTATGGTCCCATTCACTCGGGAATATCCCAATGCAGCTCCTAGAAGAAACGTGTTTCTGACTCGCTGAATCTCAACGTAGATTCAACTCTCTTAGGTGAACGAACGCACAGCGGAGCAGTTTCAAGGAAACATTTCTCCTGAGTTTTAGGGGAAGTTTACTGCTGTTTGGCACGTATGACGGCATTGGGCTGGAAATACTGGTTTTGGGATTCTCCACAGAAAGGGTTTGCCAACCGCTGAATCCACACGTGAGTTTAACTCTGTCAGTTGAATGCTCACATTGACAACCATTCAGTTAGATAGCTCCGTTTTGGTTTTAGAAGCAGATATTTCTCTGTACAGCCTATGGTCCCATTCACTCGGGAATATCACAACGCAGCTCCTAGAAGAAACGTGTTTCTGACTCGCTGAATCTCAACATACATTCAACTCTCTTAGGTGAACGAACGCACTGCAGAGCAGTTTCAAGGACACGTTCCTCCTGAGTTTTAGACGAAGTTTCCTGCTGTTTAGTACGTATACTGGCATTGGGCTGGAAATACCGGTTTTGGGATTCCGCACAGAAAGAGTTTGCAAACCGCCGAATCCACATGTGACTTTAACTCTGTCAGTTGAATGCACACATTGACAACCATTCAGTTAGATAGCTCCGTTTTGGTTTTATAAGCAGATATTTCTCTGTACAGCCTATGGTCCCATTCACTCGGGAATATCACAACGCAGCTCCTAGAAGAAACGTGTTTCTGACTCGCTGAATCTCAACATAGATTCAACTCTCGTAGGTGAACGAACGCACAGCAGAGCAGTTTCAAGGAAACGTTTCTCCTGAGTTTTCGACAAAGTTTCCTGCTGTTTCGTAGGTATGCCGGCATTGGGCTGGAAATACCTGTTTTGGGATTCTGCACAAAAAGGGTTTGCAAACCGCTGAATCCACACGTGAGTTTAACTCTGTCAGTTGAATGCACACATTGACAACCATTCAGTTAGATTGCTCCGTTTTGGTTTTAGAAGCAGATATTTCTCTGTACACCCTATGGTCCCATTCACTAGGGAATATCCCAACGCAGCTCCTAGAAGAAACGTGTTTCTGACTCGCTGAATTTCAACATAGATTCAACTCTCTTAGGTGAACGAACGCACAGCAGAGCAGTTTCAAGGAAACGTTTCTCCTGAGTTTTAGACAAAGTTTACTGCTGTTTAGTACGTATGCCGGCATTGGGCTGGAAATACCGGTTTTGGGATTCTGCACAGAAAGGGTTTGCAAACCGCTGAATCCACACGTGAGTTTAACTCTGTCAGTTGAATGCACACATTGACAACCATTCAGTTAGATAGCTCCGTTTTGTTTTTATAAGCAGATATTTCTCTGTACAGCCTATGGTCCCATTCACTCGGGAATATCACAACGCAGCTCCTAGAAGAAACGTGTTTCTGACTCGCTGAACCTCAACATATATTCAACTCTCTTAGGTGAACGAACGCACAGTAGAGCAGTTTCAAGGAAACGTTTCTCCTGAGTTTTAGACAAAGTTTCCTGCTGTTTCGTAGGTATGCCGGCATTGGGCTTGAAATACCTGTTTTGGGATTCTGCACAAAAAGGGTTTGCAAACCGCTGAATCCACACGTGAGTTTAACTCTGTCAGTTGAATGCACACATTGACAACCATTCAGTTAGATTGCTCCGTTTTGGTTTTAGAAGCAGATATTTCTCTGTACACCCTATGGTCCCATTCACTCGGGAATATCCCAACGCAGCTCCTAGAAGAAACGTGTTTCTGACTCGCTGAATCTCAACATAGATTCAACTCTCTTAGTTGAACGAACGCACAGCAGAGCAGTTTCAAGGAAACGTTTCTCCTGAGTTTTAGACAAAGTTTACTGCTGTTTAGTACGTATGCCGGCATTGGGCTGGAAATACCGGTTTTGGGATTCTGCACAGAAAGGGTTTGCAAACCGCTGAATCCACACGTGAGTTTAACTCTGTCAGTTGAATGCACACATTGACAACCATTCAGGTAGATAGCTCCGTTTTGGTTTTAGGAGCAGATATTTCTCTGTACAGCCTATGGTCCCATTCACTCGGGAATATCCCAACGCAGCTCGTAGAGGAAACGTGTTTCTGACTCGCTGAATCTCAACATAGATTCAACTCTCTTACGTGAACGAACGCACAGCAGAGCAGTTTCAAACAAACGTTTCTCCAGAGTTTTAGACGAAGTTTACTGCGGTTTAGTACGTATGCCGGCATTGGGCTGGAAATACCGGTTTTGGGATTCTGCACAGAAATGGTTTGCAAACCGCTGAATCCACACTTGCGTTTAACTCTGCGAGTTGAATGCACATATTGACAACCATTCATTTAGATAGCTCCGTTTTGGTTTTAGAAGCAGATATTTCTCGGTTCAGGCTATGGTCCCATTCACTCGGGAATATCCCAATGCAGCTCCTAGAAGAAACGTGTTTCTGACTCGCTGAATCTCAACGTAGATTCAACTCTCTTAGGTGAACGAACGCACAGCAGAGCAGTTTCAAGGAAACATTTCTCCTGAGTTTTAGGGGAAGTTTACTGCTGTTTGGCACGTATGACGGCATTGGGCTGGAAATACTGGTTTTGGGATTCTCCACAGAAAGGGTTTGCCAACCGCTGAATCCACACGTGAGTTTATCTCTGTCAGTTGAATGCTCACATTGACAACCATTCAGTTAGATAGCTCCGTTTTGGTTTTAGAAGCAGATATTTCTCTGTACAGCCTATGGTCCCATTCACTCGGGAATATCCCAACGCAGCTCCTAGAAGAAACGTGTTTCTGACTCGCTGAAGCTCAACATAGATTCAACTCTCTTAGGTGAACGAACGCACAGCAGAGCAGTTACAAGGAAACGTTTCTCCTGAGTTTTAGACAAAGTTTACTGCTGTTTAGTACGTATGCCGGCATTGGGCTGGAAATACCGGTTTTGGGATTCTGCACAGAAAGGGTTTGCAAACCGCTGAATCCACACTTGAGTTTAACTCTGTCAGTTGAATGCACACATTGACAACCATTCAGATAGATAGCTCCGTTTTGGTTGTAGGAGCAGATATTTCTCTGTACAGCCTATGGTCCCATTCACTCGGGAATATCCCAACGCATCTCCTAGAAGAAACGTGTTTCTGACTCGCTGAATCTCAACATAGATTCAACTCTTTTACGTGAACGAACGCACAGCAGAGCAGTTTCAAAGAAACGTTTCTCCTGAGTTTTAGACGAAGTTTACTGCGGTTTAGTACGTATGCCGGTATTGGGCTGGAAATACCGGTTTTGGGATTCTGCACAGAAAGTGTTTGCAAACCGCTGAATCCACACTTGCGTTTAACTCTGCCAGTTGAATGCACATATTGACAACCATTCATTTAGATAGCTCCGTTTTGGTTTTAGAAGCAGATATTTCTCGGTTCAGGCTATGGTCCCATTCACTCGGGAATATCCCAATGCAGCTCCTAGAAGAAACGTGTTTCTGACTCGCTGAATCTCAACATAGATTCAACTCTCTTAGGTGAACGAAGGCACAGCAGAGCAGTATCAAGCAAACGTTTCTCCTGAGTTTTAGACGAAGTTTACTGCTGTTTAGTACGTATGCCGGCATTGGACTGGAAATACCGGTTTGCGATTCTGCACAGAAACAGTTTGCAAACCGCTGAATACACACGTGAGTGTAACTCTGTCAGTTGAACGCACACATTGACAACCATTCAGTTAGATAGCTCCGTTTTGGTTTTAGGAGCAGATATTCTCTGTACAGCCTATGGTCCCATTCACTCGGGAATATCCCAAAGCAGCTCCTAGAAGAAACGTGTTTCTGAATCGCTGAATCTCAACATAGATTCAACTCTCTTACATGAACGAACACACAGCAGAGCAGTTTCAAGGAAACGTTTCTCCTGAGTTTTAGACGAAGTTTACTGCGGTTTACTACGTATGCCGGCCATGGGTTGGAAATACCGGTTTTGGAATTCTGCAGAGAAAGGGTTTGCAAACCGTTGAATCCACACGTGAGTTTAACTCTGTCAGTTGAATGCACACATTGAGAACCATTCAGGTAGATAGCTCCGTTTTGGATGTAGGAGCAGATATTTCTCTGTACAGCCTATGGTCCCATTCACTCGGGAATATCCCAACGCATCTCCTAGAAGAAACGTGTTTCTGACTCGCTGAATCTCAACATAGATTCAACTCTCTTAGGTGAACGAACGCACTGCAGAGCAGTTTCAAGCAAACGTTTCTCCTGAGTTTTAGACGAAGTTTCCTGCTGTTTAGTACGTATGCCGGCATTGGGCTGGAAATACCGGTTTTGGGATTCTGCACAGAAAGTGTTTGCAAACCGCTGAATCCACACTTGCGTTTAACTCTGCCAGTTGAATGCACATATTGACAACCATTCATTTAAATAGCTCCGTTTTGGTTTTAGAAGCAGATATTTCTCTGTACAGCCTATGGTCCCATTCACTCGGGAATATCCCAATGCAGCTCCTAGAAGAAACGTGTTTCTGACTCGCTGAATCTCAACGTAGATTCAACTCTCTTAGGTGAACGAACGCACAGCGGAGCAGTTTCAAGGAAACGTTTCTCCTGAGTTTTAGACGAATTTTCCTGCTGTTTAGTACGTATGCCAGCATTGGGCTGGAAATACCGGTTTTGGGATTCCGCACAGAAAGAGTTTGCAAACCGCAGAATCCACATGTGAGTTTAACTCTGTCAGTTGAATGCACACATTGACAACCATTCAGTTAGATAGCTCCGTTTTGGTTTTATAAGCAGATATTTCTCTGTACAGCCTATGGTCCCATTCACTCGGGAATATCACAACGCAGCTCCTAGAAGAAACGTGTTTCTGACTCGCTGAATCTCAACATATATTCAACTCTCTTAGGTGAACGAACGCACAGCAGAGCAGGTTCAAGGAAACGTTTCTCCTGACTTTTAGACGAAGTTTCCTGCTTTTTCGTAGGTATGCCGGCATTGGGCTGGAAATACCTGTTTTGGGATTCTGCACAAAAAGGGTTTGCAAACCGCTGAATCCACACGTGAGTTTAACTCTGTCAGTTGAATGCACACATTGACAACCATTCAGTTAGATTGCTCCGTTTTGGTTTTAGAAGCAGATATTTCTCTGTACACCCTATGGTCCCATTCACTCGGGAATATCCCAACGCAGCTCCTAGAAGAAACGTGTTTCTGACTCGCTGAATCTCAACATAGATTCAACTCTCTTAGGTGAACGAACGCACAGCAGAGCAGTTTCAAGGAAACGTTTCTCCTGAGTTTTAGACAAAGTTTACTGCTGTTTAGTACGTATGCCGGCATTGGGCTGGAAATACCGGTTTTGGGATTCTGCACAGAAAGGGTTTGCAAACCGCTGAATCCACACTTGCGTTTAACTCTGTCAGTTGAATGCACATATTGACAACCATTCATTTAGATAGCTCCGTTTTGGTTTTAGAAGCAGATATTTCTCGGTACAGGCTATGGTCCCATTCACTCGGGAATATCCCAATTGAGCTCCTAGAAGAAACGTGTTTCTGACTCGCTGAATCTCAACATAGATTCAACTCTCTTACGTGATCGAACGCACAGCAGAGCAGTTTCAAGGAAACGTTTCTCCTGAGTTTTAGACGAAGTTTCCTGCTGTTTCGTAGGTATGCCGGCATTGGGCTGGAAATACCGGTTTTGGGATTCTGCACAAAAAGGGTTTGCGAACCGCTGAATCCACACGTGAGTTTAACTCTGTCAGTTGAATGCACACATTGACAACCATTCAGGTAGATAGCTCCGTTTTGGTTTTAGAAGCAGATATTTCTCTGTACAGCCTATGGTCCCATTCACTCGGGAATATCCCAACGCAGCTCCTAGAAGAAACGTGTTTCTGACTCGCTGAACCTCAACATAGATTCAACTCTCTTAGGTGAACGAAGGCACAGCAGAGCAGTATCAAGCAAACGTTTCTCCTGAGTTTTAGACGAAGTTTACTGCTGTTTAGTACGTATGCCGGCATTGGACTGGAAATACCGGTTTGGGATTCTGCACAGAAAGGGTTTGCAAACCGCTGAATACACACGTGAGTGTAACTCTGTCAGTTGAATGCACACATTGACAACCATTCAGTTAGATAGCTCCGTTTTGGTTTTAGAAGCAGATATTTCTCTGTACAGCCTATGGCCCCATTCACTCGGGAATATCCCAACGCAGCTCCTAGAAGAAACGTGTTTCTGACTCGCTGAATCTCAACATAGATTCAACTCTCTTACGTGAACGAACGCACAGCAGAGCAGTTTCAAACAAACGTTTCTCCAGACTTTTAGACGAAGTTTACTGCGGTTTAGTACGTATGCCGGCATTGGGCTGGAAATACCGGTTTTGGGATTCTGCACAGAAAGTGTTTGCAAACCGCTGAATCCACACTTGCGTTTAACTCTGCCAGTTGAATGCACATATTGACAACCATTCATTTAGATAGCTCCGTTTTGGTTTTAGAAGCAGATATTTCTCGGTTCAGGCTATGGTCCCATTCACTCGGGAATATCCCAATGCAGCTCCTAGAAGAAACGTGTTTCTGACTCGCTGAATCTCAACGTAGATTCAACTCTCTTAGGTGAACGAACGCACAGCAGAGCAGTTTCAAGGAAACATTTCTCCTGAGTTTTAGAGGAAGTTTACTGCTGTTTGGCACGTATGACGGCATTGGGCTGGAAATACTGGTTTTGGGATTCTCCACAGAAAGGGTTTGCCAACCGCTGAATCCACACGTGAGTTTAACTCTGTCAGTTGAATGCTCACATTGACAACCATTCAGTTAGATAGCTCCGTTTTGGTTTTAGAAGCAGATATTTCTCTGTACAGCCTATGGTCCCATTCACTCGGGAATATCCCAACGCAGCTCCTAGAAGAAACGTGTTTCTGACTCGCTGAATCTCAACATAGATTCAACTCTCTTAGGTGAACGAACGCACAGCAGAGCAGTTACAAGGAAACGTTTCTCCTGAGTTTTAGACAAAGTTTACTGCTGTTTAGTACGTATGCCGGCATTGGGCTGGAAATGCCGGTTTTGGGATTCTGCACAGAAAGTGTTTGCAAACCGCTGAATCCACACGTGAGTTAAACTCTGTCAGTTGAATGCACACATTGACAACCATTCAGGTAGATAGCTCCGTTTTGGTTGTAAGAGCAGATATTTCTCTGTACAGCCTATGGTCCCATTCACTCGGGAATATCCCAACGCATCTCCTAGAAGAAACGTGTTTCTGACTCGCTGAATCTCAACATAGATTCAACTCTCTTAGGTGAACGAACGCACAGCAGAGCAGTTTCAAGGAAACGTTTCTCCTGAGTTTTAGACGAAGTTTCCTGCTGTTTAGTATGTATGCCGGCATTGGGCTGGAAATACCGGATTTGGGATTCTGCACAGAAAGAGTCTGCAAACCACTGAATCCACACGTGAGTTTAACTCTGTCACTTGAATGCCCACATTGACAACCATTCAGTTAGATAGCTCCGTTTTGTTTTTAGAAGCAGATATTTCTCTGTACAGCCTATGGTCCCATTCTCTCGGGAATATCCCAACGCAGCTCCTAGAAGAAACGCGTTTCTGACTCGCTGAATGTCAACATAGATTCAACTCTCTTAGGTGAACGAACGCACTGCAGAGCAGTTTCAAGGACACGTTCCTCCTGAGTTTTAGACGAAGTTTCCTGCTGTTTAGTACGTATACTGGCATTGGGCTGGAAATACCGGTTTTGGGATTCCGCACAGAAAGAGTTTGCAAACCGCCGAATCCACATGTGAGTTTAACTCTGTCAGTTGAATGCACACATTGACAACCATTCAGTTAGATAGCTCCGTTTTGGTTTTATAAGCAGATATTTCTCTGTACAGCCTATGGTCCCATTCACTCGGGAATATCACAACGCAGCTCCTAGAAGAAACGTGTTTCTGACTCGCTGAATCTCAACATATATTCAACTCTCTTAGGTGAACGAACGCACAGCAGAGCAGTTTCAAGGAAACGTTTCTCCTGAGTTTTAGACAAAGTTTACTGCTGTTTAGTACGTATGCCGGCATTGGGCTTGAAATACCGGTTTTGGGATTCTGCACAGAAAGGGTTTGCAAACCGCTGAATCCACACGTGAGTTTAACTCTGTCAGTTGAATGCACACATTGACAACCATTCAGGTAGATAGCTCCGTTTTGGTTTTAGGAGCAGATATTTCTCTGTACAGCCTATGGTCCCATTCACTCGGGAATATCCCAACGCAGCTCCTAGAAGAAACGTGTTTCTGACTCGCTGAATCTCAACATAGTTTCAACTCTCTTACGTGAACGAACGCACAGCAGAGCAGTTTCAAAGAAACGTTTCTCCTGAGTTTTAGACGAAGTTTACTGTGGTTTAGTACGTATGCCGGCATTGGGCTGGAAATACCGGTTTTGGGATTCTGCACAGAAAGGGTTTGCAAACCGCTGAATCCACACTTGCGTTTAACTCTGTCAGTTGAATGCACATATTGACAACCATTCATTTAGATAGCTCCGTTTTGGTTTTAGAAGCAGATATTTCTCGGTACAGGCTATGGTCCCATTCACTCGGGAATATCCCAATGCAGCTCCTAGAAGAAACGTGTTTCTGACTCGCTGAATCTCAACATAGATTCAACTCTCTTACGTGAACGAACGCACAGCAGAGCAGTTTCAAGGAAACGTTTCTCCTGAGTTTTAGACGAAGTTTCCTGCTGTTTCGTAGGTATGCCGGCATTGGGCTGGAAATACCGGTTTTGGGATTCTGCACAAAAAGGGTTTGCGAACCGCTGAATCCACACGTGAGTTTAACTCTGTCAGTTGAATGCACACATTGACAACCATTCAGGTAGATAGCTCCGTTTTGGTTTTAGAAGCAGATATTTCTCTGTACAGCCTATGGTCCCATTCACTCGGGAATATCCCAACGCAGCTCCTAGAACAAACGTGTTTCTGACTCGCTGAATCTCAACATAGATTCAACTCTCTTAGGTGAACGAAGGCACAGCAGAGCAGTATCAAGCAAACGTTTCTCCTGAGTTTTAGACGAAGTTTACTGCTGTTTAGTACGTATGCCGGCATTGGACTGGAAATACCGGTTTGGGATTCTGCACAGAAAGGGTTTGCAAACCGCTGAATACACCCGTGAGTGTAACTCTGTCAGTTGAATGCACACATTGACAACCATTCAGTTAGATAGCTCCGTTTTGGTTTTAGAAGCAGATATTTCTCTGTACAGCCTATGGTACCATTCACTCGGGAATATCCCAACGCAGCTCCTAGAAGAAACGTGTTTCTGACTCGCTGAATCTCAACATAGATTCAACTCTCTTACGTGAACGAACGCACAGCAGAGCAGTTTCAAACAAACGTTTCTCCAGAGTTTTAGACGAAGTTTACTGCGGTTTAGTACGTATGCCGGCATTGGGCTGGAAATACCGGTTTTGGGATTCTGCACAGAAAGGGTTTGCAAACCGCTGTATCCACACTTGCGTTTAACTCTGCCAGTTGAATGCACATATTGACAACCATTCATTTAGATAGCTCCGTTTTGGTTTTAGAAGCAGATATTTCTCGGTTCAGGCTATGGTCCCATTCACTCGGGAATATCCCAATGCAGCTCCTAGAAGAAACGTGTTTCTGACTCGCTGAATCTCAACGTAGATTCAACTCTCTTAGGTGAACGAACGCACAGCAGAGCAGTTTCAAGGAAACATTTCTCCTGAGTTTTAGAGGAAGTTTACTGCTGTTTGGCACGTATGACGGCATTGGGCTGGAAATACTGGTTTTGGGATTCTCCACAGAACGGGTTTGCCAACCGCTGAATACACACGTGAGTTTAACTCTGTCAGTTGAATGCACACATTGACAACCATTCAGTTAGATAGCTCCGTTTTGGTTTTAGAAGCAGATATTTCTCTGTACACCCTATGGTCCCATTCACTCGGGAATATCAAAACGCAGCTCCTAGAAGAAACGTGTTTCTGACTCGCTGAATCTCAACATAGATTCAACTCTCTTAGGTGAACGAAAGCACAGCAGAGCAGTTTCAAGGAAACGTTTCTCCTGAGTTTTAGACAAAGTTTACTGCTGTTTAGTACGTATGCCAGCAGTGGGCTGGAAATACCGGTTTTGGGATTCTGCACAGAAAGGGTTTGCAAACCGCCGAATCCACACGTGAGTTTAACTCTGTCAGTTGAATGCACACATTGACAACCATTCAGTTAGATAGCTCCGTTTTGGTTTTAGAAGCAGATATTTCTCTGTACAGCCTATGGTCCCATTCACTCGGGAATATCCCAACGCAGCTCCTAGAAGAAACGTGTTTCTGAATCGCTGAATCTCAACATAGATTCAACTCTCTTACATGAACGAACACACAGCAGAGCAGTTTCAAGGAAACGTTTCTCCTGAGTTTTAGACAAAGTTTACTGCGGTTTACTACGTATGCCGGCCATGGGTTGGAAATAACGGTTTTGGAATTCTGCAGAGAAAGGGTTTGCAAACCGCTGAATCCATACGTGAGTTTAACTCTGTCAGTTGAATGCACACATTGACAACCATTCAGTTAGATAGCTCCGTTTTGGTTTTAGGAGCAGGTATTTCTCTGTCCAGCCTATGGTCACATTCACTCGGGAATATCCCAACGCAGCTCCTAGAAGAAACGTGTTTCTGACTCGATGAATCTCAACATAGATTCAACTCTCTTAGGTGAACGAACGCACAGGAGAGCAGTTTCAAGCAAACGTTTCTCCTGAGTTTTAGACGAAGTTTCCTGCTCTTTAGTACGTATGCCGGCATTGGGCTGGAAATACCGGTTTTGGGATTCTGCACAGAAAGGGTTTGCAAACCGCTGAATACACACGTGAGTGTAACTCTGTCAGTTGAATGCACACATTGACAACCATTCAGTTAGATAGCTCCGTTTTGGTTTTAGAAGCAGATATTTCTCTGTACAGCCTATGGTCATATTCACTCGGGAATATCCCAACGCAGCTCCTAGAAGAAACGTGTTTCTGACTCGCTGAATCTCAACATAGATTCAACTCTCTTACGTGAACGAACGCACAGCAGAGCAGTTTCAAAGAAACGTTTCTCCTGAGTTTTAGACTAAGTTTACTGCGGTTTAGTACGTATGCCGGCATTGGGCTGGAAATACCGGTTTTGGGATTCTGCACAGAAAATGTTTGCAAACCGCTGAATCCACACTTGCGTTTAACTCTGTCAGTTGAATGCACATATTGACAACCATTCATTTAGATAGCTCCGTTTTGGTTTTAGAAGCAGATATTTCTCGGTTCAGGCTATGGTCCCATTCACTCGGGAATATCCCAATGCAGCTCCTAGAAGAAACGTGTTTCTGACTCGCTGAATCTCAACGTAGATTCAACTCTCTTAGGTGAACGAACGCACAGCAGAGCAGTTTCCAGGAAACATTTCTCCTGAGTTTTAGAGGAAGTTTACTTCTGTTTGGCACGTATGACGGCATTGGGCTGGAAATACTGGTTTTGGGATTCTGCACAGAAAGGGTTTGCCAACCGCTGAATCCACACGTGAGTTTATCTCTGTCAGTTGAATGCACACATTGACAACCATTCAGTTAGATAGCTCCGTTTTGGTTTTAGAAGCAGATATTTCTCTGTACAGCCTATGGTCCCATTCACTCGGGAATATCCCAACGGAGCTCCTAGAAGAAAAGTGTTTCTGAATCGCTGAATCTCAAAATAGATTCACCTCTCTTAGGTGAAGGAACGCACAGCAGAGCAGTTTCAAGGAAACGTTTCTCCTGAGTTTTAGACGAAGTTTCCTGCTGTTTAGTACGTATGCCGGAATTGGGTTGGAAATACAGGTTTTGGAATTCTGCAGAGAAAGGGTTTGCAAACCGCCGAATCCACACGTGAGTTTAACTCTGTCAGTTCAATGCACACATTGACAACCATTCAGTTAGATGGCTCCGTTTTGGTTTTAGGAGCAGATATTTCTCTGTACAGCCTATGGTCCCATTCACTCGGGAATATCCCAACGCAGCTCCTAGAAGAAACGTGTATCTGAATCGCTGAATCTCAACATAGATTCAACTCTATTAGGTGAACGAACGCACAGCAGAGCAGTTTCAACGAAACGTTTCTCCTGAGTTTTAGACGAAGTTTACTGCGGTTTAGTACGCATGCCGGCATTGGGCTGGAAATACCGGTTTTGGGATTCTGCACAGAAAGGGTTTGCAAATCGCTGAATTCACACGTGAGTTTAACTCTGTCAGTTGAATGCACACATAGACAACCATTCAGTTAGATAGCTCCGTTTTGTTTTCAGAAGCAGATATTTCTCTGTACAGCCTATGGTCCCATTCACTCGAGAATATCACAACGCAGCTCCTAGAAGAAACGTGTTTCTGACTCGCTGAATCTCAACATAGATTCAACTCTCTTAGGTGAACGAGCGCACAGCAGAGCAGTTTCAAGGAAACGTTTCTCCTGAGTTTCAGACGAAGTTTCCTGCTATTTAGTACGTATGCCGGCATTGGGCTGGAAATACCGGTTTTGGGATTCTGCACAGAAAGGGTTTGCCAACCGCTGAATCCACACGTGAGTTTAACTCTGTCAGTTGAATGCACACATTGACAACCATTCATTTAGATAGCTCCGTTTTGGTTTTAGAAGCAGGTATTTCTCTGTACAGCCTATGGTCCCATTCACTCGGGAATATCCCAACGCAGCTCCTAGAAGAAACGTGTTTCTGAATCACTGAATCTCAACATAGATTCAACTCTATTAGGAGAACGAAGGCACAGCAGAGCAGTTTCAAGGAAACGTTACTCCTGAGTTTTAGACGAAGTTTACTGCGGTTTAGTACGCATGCCGGCATTGGGCTGGAAATACCGGTTTTGGGATTCTGCACAGAAAGGGTTTGCCAACCGCTGAATCCACACGTGAGTTTAACTCTATCAGTTGAATGCACACATTGACAACCATTCAGTTAGATAGCTCCGTTTTGGTTTTAGACGCAGGTATTTCTCTGTACAGCCTATGGTCCCATTCACTCGGGAATATCCCAACGCAGCTCCTAGAAGAAACGTGTTTCTGAATCGCTGAATATCAACATAGATTCAACTCTATTAGGTGAACGAACGCACAGCAGAGCAGTTTCAAGGAAACGTTTCTCCTGAGTTTTACACGAAGTTTACTGCGGTTTAGTACGCATGCCGGCATTGGGCTGGAAATACCGGTTTGGGATTCTGCACAGAAAGGGTTTGCCAACCGCTGAATCCACACGTGAGTTTAACTCTGTCAGTTGAATGCACACATTGGCAACCATTCAGTTAGATAGCTCCGTTTTGGTTTTAGAAGCAGATATTTCTCTGTAGAGCCTATGGTCCCATTCACTCGGGAATATCCCAAGGCATCTCCTAGAAGAAACGTGTTTCTGACTCGCTGAATCTCAACATAGATTCAACTCTCTTAGGTGAACGAACGCACACCAGAGCAGTTTCAAGGAAACATTCCTCCTGAGTTTTAGACGAAGTTTCCTGCTGTTTAGTATGTATGCCGGCATTGGGCTGGAAATACCGGTTTTGGGATTCTGCACAGAAAGGGTTTGCAAACCGCAGAATACACGCGTGAGTTTAACTCTGTCAGTTGAATGCACACATTGACAACCATTCAGTTAGGTAGCTCCGTTTTGGTTTTAGAAGCAGGTATTTCTCGGTACAGCCTATGGTCCCATTCACTCGGGAACAACCCAACGCAGCTCCTAGAAGAAACGTGTTTCTGACTCGCTGAATCTCAACATAGATTCAACTCTCTTAGGTGAACGAACGCACAAAAGAGCAGTTTCAAGCAAACCTTTCTCCTGAGTTTTAGACGAAGTTTACTGCTGTTTAGTACGTATGCCGGCATTGGGCTGGAAATACCGGTTTTGCTATTCTGCACAGAAAGTGTTTGCCAACCGCTGAATCCACACGTGAGTTTTACTCTGTCAGTTGAATGCACACATTGACAAACATTCAGTTAGATAGCTCGGTTTTGGTTTTAGGAGCAGATATTTCTCTGTACATCCTATGGTCCCATTCACTCGGGAATATCCCAACGCAGCTCCTAGAAGAAAGTGTTTCTGACTCTCTGAATCTCAACATAGATTCAACTGTCTTAGGTGAACGAACGCACAGCAGAGCAGTTTCAAGGAAACGTTTCTCCTGAGTTTTAGACGAAGTTTCCTGCTGTTTAGTACGTATGCCGGCATTGGGCTGGAAATACCGGTTATGGGATTCTGCACAGAAAGGGTTTGCAAACCACTGAATCCACACGTGAGTTTAACTCTGTCAGTTGAATGCACACATTGACAACTATTCTGTTAGGTAGCTCCGTTTTGGTTTTAGAAGCAGATATTTCTCGGTACAAACTATGGTCCCATTCACTCGGGAACATCCCAACGCAGCTCCTAGAAGAAACGTGTTTCTGAATCGCTGAATCTCAAAATAGATTCAACTCTCTTAGGTGAACGAACGCACAGCAAAGCAGTTTCAAGGAAACGTTTCTCCTGAGTTTTAGACGAAGTTTCCTGCTGTTTAGTACGTATGCCGGAATTGGGTTGGAAATACAGGTTTTGGAATTCTGCAGAGAAAGGTTTTGCAAACCGCCGAATCCACACGTGAGTTTAACTCTGTCAGTTGAATGCACACATTGACAACCATTCAGTTAGATGGCTCAGTTTTGGTTTTAGGAGCAGATATTTCTCTGTACAGCCTATGGTCCCATTCACTCGGGAATATCCCCACGCAGCTCCTAGAAGAAACGTGTATCTGAATCGCTGAATCTCAACATAGATTCAAGTCTATTAGGTGAACGAACGCACAGCAGAGCAGTTTCAAGGAAACGTTTCTCCTGAGTTTTAGACGAAGTTTACTGCGGTTTAGTACGCATGCCGGCATTGGGCTGGAAATACCGGTTTTGGGATTCTGCACAGAAAGGGTTTGCCAACCGCTGAATCCACACGTGAGTTTAACTCTGTCAGTTGAATGCACACATTGGCAACCATTCAGTTAGATAGCTCCGTTTTGGTTTTAGAAGCAGATATTTCTCTGTACAGCCTATGGTCCCATTCACTCGGGAATATCCCAACGCAGCTCCTATAAGAAACGTGTTTCTGACTCGCTGAATCTCAACAAACATTCAACTCTCTTAGGTGAACGAACGCACAGCAGAGCAGTTTCAAGGAAACGTTTCTCCTGGGTTTTAGACGAAGTTTACTGCTGTTTAGTACGTATGCCGGCATTGGGCTGGAAATACCGGTTTTGGGATTCTGCACAGAAAGGGTTTGCCAACCGCCGAATACACACGTGAGTTTACCTCTGTCAGTTGAATGCACACATTGACAACCATTCAGTTAGATAGCTCCGTTTTGGTTTTAGAAGCAGATATTTCTCTGTACAGACTATGGTACCATTCACTCGGGAATATCCCAAGGCACCTCCTAGAAGAAACGTGTTTCTGACTCGCTGAATCTCAACATAGATTCAACTCTCTTAGGTGAACGAACGCACAGCAGAGCAGTTTCAAGGAAACATTCCTCCTGAGTTTTAGACGAAGTTTCCAGCTGTTTAGTATGTATGCCGGCATTGGGCTGGAAATACCGGTTTTGGGATTCTGCACAGAAAGGGTTTGCCAACCCCTGAATCCACACGTGAGTTTAACTCTATCAGTTGAATGCACACATTGACAACCATTCAGTTAGATAGCTCCGTTTTGGTTTTAGACGCAGGTATTTCTCTGTACAGCCTATGGTCCCATTCACTCGGGAATATCCCAACGCAGCTCCTAGAAGAAACGTGTTTCTGAATCGCTGAATCTCAACATAGATTCAACTCTATTAGGTGAACGAACACACAGCAGAGCAGTTTCAAGGAAACGTTTCTCCTGAGTTTTACACGAAGTTTACTGCGGTTTAGTACGCATGCCGGCATTGGGCTGGAAATACCGGTTTTGGGATTCTGCACAGAAAGGGTTTGCCAACCGCTGAATCCACACGTGAGTTTAACTCTGTCAGTTGAATGCACACATTGGCAACCATTCAGTTAGATAGCTCCGTTTTGGTTTTAGAAGCAGGTATTTCTCTGTACAGCCTATGGTCCCATTCACTCGGGAATATCCCAACGCAGCTCCTAGAAGAAACGTGTTTCTTACTCGCTGAATCTCAACAAAGATTCAACTCTCTTAGGTGAACGAACGCACTGCAGAGCAGTTTCAAGGAAACGTTTCTCCTGGGTTTTAGACGAAGTTTACTGCTGTTTAGTACGTATGCCGGCATTGGGCTGGAAATACCGGTTTTGGGATTCTGCACAGAAAGGGTTTGCCAACCGCCGAATCCACACGTGAGTTTACCTCTGTCAGTTGAATGCACACATTGACAACCATTCAGTTAGATACCTCCGTTTTGGTTTTAGAAGCAGATATTTCTCTGTACAGCCTATGGTACCATTCACTCGGGAATATCCCAAGGCATCTCCTAGAAGAAACGTGTTTCTGACTCGCTGAATCTCAACATAGATTCAACTCTCTTAGGTGAACGAACGCACACCAGAGCAGTTTCAAGGAAACATTCCTCCTGAGTTTTAGACGAAGTTTCCTGCTGTTTAGTATGTATGCCGGCATTGGGCTGGAAATACCGGTTTTGGGATTCTGCACAGAAAGGGTTTGCAAACCGCTGAATACACGCGTGAGTTTAACTCTGTCAGTTGAATGCACACATTGACAACCATTCAGTTAGGTAGCTCCGTTTTGGTTTTAGAAGCAGGTATTTCTCGGTACAGCCTATGGTCCCATTCACTCGGGAACAACCCAACGCAGCTCCTAGAAGAAACGTGTTTCTGACTCGCTGAATCTCAACATATATTCAACTCTCTTAGGTGATCGAACGCACAGAAGAGCAGTTTCAAGCAAACCTTTCTCCTGAGTTTTAGACGAACTTTACTGCTGTTTAGTACGTATGCCGGCATTGGGCTGGAAATACCGGTTTTGCTATTCTGCACAGAAAGTGTTTGCCAACCGCTGAATCCACACGTGAGTTTTACTCTGTCAGTTGAATGCACACATTGACAAACATTCAGTTAGATAGCTCGGTTTTGGTTTTAGGAGCAGATATTTCTCTGTATATCCTATGGTCCCATTCACTCGGGAATATCCCAACGCAGCTCCTAGAAGAAAGTGTTTCTGACTCTCTGAATCTCAACATAGATTCAACTGTCTTAGGTGAACGAACGCACAGCAGAGCAGTTTCAAGGAAACGTTTCTCCTGAGTTTTAGACGAAGTTTCCTGCTGTTTAGTACGTATGCCGGCATTGGGCTGGAAATACCGGTTATGGGATTCTGCACAGAAAGGGTTTGCAAACCACTGAATCCACACGTGAGTTTAACTCTGTCAGTTGAATGCACACATTGACAACCATTCTGTTAGGTAGCTCCGTTTTGGTTTTAGAAGCAGATATTTCTCGGTACAAACTATGGTCCCATTCACTCGGGAACATCCCAACGCAGCTCCTAGAAGAAACGTGTTTCTGAATCGCTGAATCTCAAAATAGATTCAACTCTCTTAGGTGAACGAACGCACAGCAAAGCAGTTTCAAGGAAACGTTTCTCCTGAGTTTTAGACGAAGTTTCCTGCTCTTTAGTACCTATGCCGGAATTGGGTTGGAAATACAGGTTTTGGAATTCTGCAGAGAAAGGGTTTGCCAACCGCCGAATCCACACGTGAGTTTAACTCTGTCAGATGAATGCACACATTGGCAACCATTCAGTTAGATAGCTCAGTTTTGGTTTTAGAAGCAGATATTTCTCTGTACAGCCTATGGTCCCATTCACTCGGGAATATCCCAACGCAGCTCCTAGAAGAAACGTGTATCTGAATCGCTGAATCTCAACATAGATTCAACTCTATTAGGTGAACGAACGCACAGCAGAGCAGTTTCAAGGAAACGTTTCTCCTGAGTTTTAGACGAAGTTTACTGCGGTTTAGTACGCATGCCGGCGTTGGGCTGGAAATACCGGTTTTGGGATTCTGCACAGAAAGGGTTTGCAAACCGCTGAATCCACACGTGAGTTTAACTCTGTCAGTTGAATGCACACATTGAAAACCATTCAGTTAGATAGCTCCGTTTTGGTTTTAGAAGCAGGTATTTCTCTGTACAGCCTATGGTCCCATTCACTCGGGAATATCCCAACTCAGCTCCTAGAAGAAACGTGTTTCTTACTCGCTGAATCTCAACAAAGATTCAACTCTCTTAGGTGAACGAACGCACTGCAGAGCAGTTTCAAGGAAACGTTTCTCCTGGGTTTTAGACGAAGTTTACTGCTGTTTAGTACGTATGCCGGCATTGGGCTGGAAATACCGGTTTTGGGATTCTGCACAGAAAGGGTTTGCCAACCGCCGAATCCACACGTGAGTTTACCTCTGTCAGTTGAATGCACACATTGACAACCATTCAGTTAGATACCTCCGTTTTGGTTTTAGAAGCAGATATTTCTCTGTACAGCCTATGGTACCATTCACTCGGGAATATCCCAAGGCATCTCCTAGAAGAAACGTGTTTCTGACTCGCTGAATCTCAACATAGATTCAACTCTCTTAGGTGAACGAACGCACACCAGAGCAGTTTCAAGGAAACATTCCTCCTGAGTTTTAGACGAAGTTTCCTGCTGTTTAGTATGTATGCCGGCATTGGGCTGGAAATACCGGTTTTGGGATTCTGCACAGAAAGGGTTTGCAAACCGCTGAATACACGCTTGAGTTTAACTCTGTCAGTTGAATGCACACATTGACAACCATTCAGTTAGGTAGCTCCGTTTTGGTTTTAGAAGCAGGTATTTCTCGGTACAGCCTATGGTCCCATTCACTCGGGAACAACCCAACGCAGCTCCTAGAAGAAACGTGTTTCTGACTCGCTGAATCTCAACATATATTCAACTCTCTTAGGTGAACGAACGCACAGAAGAGCAGTTTCAAGCAAACCTTTCTACTGAGTTTTAGACGAAGTTTACTGCTGTTTAGTACGTATGCCGGCATTGGGCTGGAAATACCGGTTTTGCTATTCTGCACAGAAAGTGTTTGCCAACCGCTGAATCCACACGTGAGTTTTACTCTGTCAGTTGAATGCACACATTGACAAACATTCAGTTAGATAGCTCGGTTTTGGTTTTAGGAGCAGATATTTCTCTGTATATCCTATGGTCCCATTCACTCGGGAATATCCCAACGCAGCTCCTAGAAGAAAGTGTTTCTGACTCTCTCAATCTCAACATAGATTCAACTGTCTTAGGTGAACGAACGCACAGCAGAGCAGTTTCAAGGAAACGTTTCTCCTGAGTTTTAGACGAAGTTTCCTGCTGTTTAGTACGTATGCCGGCATTGGGCTGGAAATACCGGTTATGGGATTCTGCACAGAAAGGGTTTGCAAACCACTGAATCCACACGTGAGTTTAACTCTGTCAGTTGAATGCACACATTGACAACCATTCTGTTAGGTAGCTCCGTTTTGGTTTTAGAAGCAGATATTTCTCGGTACAAACTATGGTCCCATTCACTCGGGAACATCCCAACGCAGCTCCTAGAAGAAACGTGTTTCTGAATCGCTGAATCTCAAAATAGATTCAACTCTCTTAGGTGAACGAACGCACAGCAAAGCAGTTTCAAGGAAACGTTTCTCCTGAGTTTTAGACGAAGTTTCCTGCTCTTTAGTACCTATGCCGGAATTGGGTTGGAAATATAGGTTTTGGAATTCTGCAGAGAAAGGGTTTGCAAACCGCCGAATCCACACGTGAGTTTAACTCTGTCAGTTGAATGCACACATTGGCAACCATTCAGTTAGATAGCTCAGTTTTGGTTTTAGAAGCAGATATTTCTCTGTACAGCCTATGGTCCCATTCACTCGGGAATATCCCAACGCAGCTCCTAGAAGAAACGTGTATCTGAATCGCTGAATCTCAACATAGATTCAAGTCTATTAGGTGAACGAACGCACAGCAGAGCAGTTTCAAGGAAACGTTTCTCCTGAGTTTTAGACGAAGTTTACTGCGGTTTAGTACGCATGCCGGCGTTGGGCTGGAAATACCGGTTTTGGGATTCTGCACAGAAAGGGTTTGCAAACCGCTGAATCCACACGTGAGTTTAACTCTGTCAGTTGAATGCACACATTGAAAACCATTCAGTTAGATAGCTCCGTTTTGGTTTTAGAAGCAGGTATTTCTCTGTACAGCCTATGGTCCCATTCACTCGGGAATATCCCAACGCAGCTCCTAGAAGAAACGTGTTTCTGAATCGCTGAATCTCAACATAGATTCAACTCTATTAGGTGAACGATCGCACAGCAGAGCAGTTTCAAGGAAACGTTTCTCCTGAGTTTTAGACGAAGTTTACTGCGGTTTAGTACGCATGCCGGCATTGGGCTGGAAATACCGGTTTTGGGATTCTGCACAGAAAGGGTTTGCCAACCGCTGAATCCACACGTGAGTTTAACTCTGTCAGTTGAATGCACACATTGGCAACCATTCAGCTAGATAGCTCCGTTTTGGTTTTAGAAGCAGATATTTCTCTGTACAGCCTATGGTCCCATTCACTCGGGAATATCCCAACGCAGCTCCTAGAAGAAACGTGTTTCTGACTCGCTGAATCTCCACAAACATTCAACTCTCTTAGGTGAACGAACGCACAGCGGAGCAGTTTCAAGGAAACGTTTCTCCTGAGTTTTAGACGAATTTTCCTGCTGTTTAGTACGTATGCCAGCATTGGGCTGGAAATACCGGTTTTGGGATTCCGCACAGAAAGAGTTTGCAAACCGCAGAATCCACATGTGAGTTTAACTCTGTCAGTTGAATGCACACATTGACAACCATTCAGTTAGATAGCTCCGTTTTGGTTTTATAAGCAGATATTTCTCTGTACAGCCTATGGTCCCATTCACTCGGGAATATCACAACGCAGCTCCTAGAAGAAACGTGTTTCTGACTCGCTGAATCTCAACATATATTCAACTCTCTTAGGTGAACGAACGCACAGCAGAGCAGTTTCAAGGAAACGTTTCTCCTGACTTTTAGACGAAGTTTCCTGCTTTTTCGTAGGTATGCCGGCATTGGGCTGGAAATACCTGTTTTGGGATTCTGCACAAAAAGGGTTTGCAAACCGCTGAATCCACACGTGAGTTTAACTCTGTCAGTTGAATGCACACATTGACAACCATTCAGTTAGATTGCTCCGTTTTGGTTTTAGAAGCAGATATTTCTCTGTACACCCTATGGTCCCATTCACTCGGGAATATCCCAACGCAGCTCCTAGAAGAAACGTGTTTCTGACTCGCTGAATCTCAACATAGATTCAACTCTATTAGGTGAACGAACGCACAGCAGAGCAGTTTCAAGGAAACGTTTCTCCTGAGTTTTAGACAAAGTTTACTGCTGTTTAGTACGTATGCCGGCATTGGGCTGGAAATACCGGTTTTGGGATTCTGCACAGAAAGGGTTTGCAAACCGCTGAATCCACACTTGCGTTTAACTCTGTCAGTTGAATGCACATATTGACAACCATTCATTTAGATAGCTCCGTTTTGGTTTTAGAAGCAGATATTTCTCGGTACAGGCTATGGTCCCATTCACTCGGGAATATCCCAATTGAGCTCCTAGAAGAAACGTGTTTCTGACTCGCTGAATCTCAACATAGATTCAACTCTCTTACGTGATCGAACGCACAGCAGAGCAGTTTCAAGGAAACGTTTCTCCTGAGTTTTAGACGAAGTTTCCTGCTGTTTCGTAGGTATGCCGGCATTGGGCTGGAAATACCGGTTTTGGGATTCTGCACAAAAAGGGTTTGCGAACCGCTGAATCCACACGTGAGTTTAACTCTGTCAGTTGAATGCACACATTGACAACCATTCAGGTAGATAGCTCCGTTTTGGTTTTAGAAGCAGATATTTCTCTGTACAGCCTATGGTCCCATTCACTCGGGAATATCCCAACGCAGCTCCTAGAAGAAACGTGTTTCTGACTCGCTGAACCTCAACATAGATTCAACTCTCTTAGGTGAACGAAGGCACAGCAGAGCAGTATCAAGCAAACGTTTCTCCTGAGTTTTAGACGAAGTTTACTGCTGTTTAGTACGTATGCCGGCATTGGACTGGAAATACCGGTTTGGGATTCTGCACAGAAAGGGTTTGCAAACCGCTGAATACACACGTGAGTGTAACTCTGTCAGTTGAATGCACACATTGACAACCATTCAGTTAGATAGCTCCGTTTTGGTTTTAGAAGCAGATATTTCTCTGTACAGCCTATGGCCCCATTCACTCGGGAATATCCCAACGCAGCTCCTAGAAGAAACGTGTTTCTGACTCGCTGAATCTCAACATAGATTCAACTCTCTTACGTGAACGAACGCACAGCAGAGCAGTTTCAAACAAACGTTTCTCCAGACTTTTAGACGAAGTTTACTGCGGTTTAGTACGTATGCCGGCATTGGGCTGGAAATACCGGTTTTGGGATTCTGCACAGAAAGTGTTTGCAAACCGCTGAATCCACACTTGCGTTTAACTCTGCCAGTTGAATGCACATATTGACAACCATTCATTTAGATAGCTCCGTTTTGGTTTTAGAAGCAGATATTTCTCGGTTCAGGCTATGGTCCCATTCACTCGGGAATATCCCAACGCAGCTCCTAGAAGAAACGTGTTTCTGACTCGCTGAATCTCAACATAGATTCAACTCTCTTAGGTGAACGAACGCACTGCAGAGCAGTTACAAGGAAACGTTTCTCCTGAGTTTTAGACAAAGTTTACTGCTGTTTAGTACGTATGCCGGCATTGGGCTGGAAATGCCGGTTTTGGGATTCTGCACAGAAAGTGTTTGCAAACCGCTGAATCCACACGTGAGTTAAACTCTGTCAGTTGAATGCACACATTGACAACCATTCAGGTAGATAGCTCCGTTTTGGTTGTAGGAGCAGATATTTCTCTGAACAGACTATGGTCCCATTCACTCGGGAATATCCCAACGCATCTCCTAGAAGAAACGTGTTTCTGACTCGCTGAATCTCAACATAGATTCAACTCTCTTAGTTGAACGAACGCACAGCAGAGCAGTTTCAAGCAAACGTTTCTCCTGAGTTTTAGACGAAGTTACCTGCTGTTTAGTACGTATGCCGGCATTGGGCTGGAAATACCGGTTTTGGGATTCTGCACAGAATGAGTTTGCAAACCACTGAATCCACACGTGAGTTTAACTCTGTCACTTGAATGCACACATTGACAACCATTCAGTTATATAACTCCGTTTTGTTTTTAGAAGCAGATATTTCTCTGTACAGCCTATGGTCCCATTCACTCGGGAATATCCCAACGCAGCTCCTAGAAGAAACGTGTTTCTGACTCGCTGAATGTCAACATAGATTCAACTCTCTTAGGTGAACGAACGCACTGCAGAGCAGTTTCAAGGACACGTTCCTCCTGAGTTTTAGACGAAGTTTCCTGCTGTTTAGTACGTATACTGGCATTGGGCTGGAAATACCGGTTTTGGGATTCCGCACAGAAAGAGTTTGCAAACCGCCGAATCCACATGTGAGTTTAACTCTGTCAGTTGAATGCACACATTGACAACCATTCAGTTAGATAGCTCCGTTTTGGTTTTATAAGCAGATATTTCTCTGTACAGCCTATGGTCCCATTCACTCGGGAATATCACAACGCAGCTCCTAGAAGAAACGTGTTTCTGACTCGCTGAATCTCAACATAGATTCAACTCTTTTACGTGAACGAACGCACAGCAGAGCAGTTTCAAAGAAACGTTTCTCCTGAGTTTTAGACGAAGTTTACTGCGGTTTCGTAGGTATGCCGGCATTGGGCTGGAAATACCTGTTTTGGGATTCTGCACAAAAAGGTTTGCAAACCGCTGAATCCACACGTGAGTTTAACTCTGTCAGTTGAATGCACACATTGACAACCATTCAGGTAGATAGCTCCGTTTTGGATGTAGGAGCAGATATTTCTCTGTACAGCCTATGGTCCCATTCACTCTGGAATATCCCAACGCAGCTCCTAGAAGAAACGTGTTTCTGACTCGCTGAATCTCAACATAGATTCAACTCTCTTAGGTGAACGAACGCACAGCAGAGCAGTTTCAAGGAAACGTTTCTCCTAAGTTTTAGACAAAGTTTACTGCTGTTTAGTACGTATGCCGGCATTGGGCTGGAAATACCGGTTTTGGGATTCTGCACAGAAAGGGTTTGCAAACCGCTGAATCCACACGTGAGTTTAACTCTGTCAGTTGAATGCACACATTGACAACCATTCAGGTAGATAGCTCCGTTTTGGTTTTAGGAGCATATATTTCTCTGTACAGCCTATGGTCCCATTCACTCGGGAATATCCCAACGCAGCTCCTAGAGGAAACGTGTTTCTGACTCGCTGAATCTCAACATAGATTCAACTCTCTTAGGTGAACGAAGGCACAGCAGAGCAGTATCAAGCAAACGTTTCTCCTGAGTTTTAGACGAAGTTTACTGCTGTTTAGTACGTATGCCGGCATTGGGCTGGAAATACCGGTTTGGGGATTCTGCACAGAAAGTGTTTGCAAACCGCTGAATCCACACTTGCGTTTAACTCTGCCAGTTGAATGCACATATTGACAACCATTCATTTAAATAGCTCCGTTTTGGTTTTAGAAGCAGATATTTCTCTGTACAGCCTATGGTCCCATTCACTCGGGAATATCCCAATGCAGCTCCTAGAAGAAACGTGTTTCTGACTCGCTGAATCTCAACGTAGATTCAACTCTCTTAGGTGAACGAACGCACAGCGGAGCAGTTTCAAGGAAACATTTCTCCTGAGTTTTAGGGGAAGTTTACTGCTGTTTGGCACGTATGACGGCATTGGGCTGGAAATACTGGTTTTGGGATTCTCCACAGAAAGGGTTTGCCAACCGCTGAATCCACACGTGAGTTTAACTCTGTCAGTTGAATGCTCACATTGACAACCATTCAGTTAGATAGCTCCGTTTTGGTTTTAGAAGCAGATATTTCTCTGTACAGCCTATGGTCCCATTCACTCGGGAATATCACAACGCAGCTCCTAGAAGAAACGTGTTTCTGACTCGCTGAATCTCAACATACATTCAACTCTCTTAGGTGAACGAACGCACTGCAGAGCAGTTTCAAGGACACGTTCCTCCTGAGTTTTAGACGAAGTTTCCTGCTGTTTAGTACGTATACTGGCATTGGGCTGGAAATACCGGTTTTGGGATTCCGCACAGAAAGAGTTTGCAAACCGCCGAATCCACATGTGACTTTAACTCTGTCAGTTGAATGCACACATTGACAACCATTCAGTTAGATAGCTCCGTTTTGGTTTTATAAGCAGATATTTCTCTGTACAGCCTATGGTCCCATTCACTCGGGAATATCACAACGCAGCTCCTAGAAGAAACGTGTTTCTGACTCGCTGAATCTCAACATAGATTCAACTCTCGTAGGTGAACGAACGCACAGCAGAGCAGTTTCAAGGAAACGTTTCTCCTGAGTTTTCGACAAAGTTTCCTGCTGTTTCGTAGGTATGCCGGCATTGGGCTGGAAATACCTGTTTTGGGATTCTGCACAAAAAGGGTTTGCAAACCGCTGAATCCACACGTGAGTTTAACTCTGTCAGTTGAATGCACACATTGACAACCATTCAGTTAGATTGCTCCGTTTTGGTTTTAGAAGCAGATATTTCTCTGTACACCCTATGGTCCCATTCACTAGGGAATATCCCAACGCAGCTCCTAGAAGAAACGTGTTTCTGACTCGCTGAATTTCAACATAGATTCAACTCTCTTAGGTGAACGAACGCACAGCAGAGCAGTTTCAAGGAAACGTTTCTCCTGAGTTTTAGACAAAGTTTACTGCTGTTTAGTACGTATGCCGGCATTGGGCTGGAAATACCGGTTTTGTGATTCTGCACAGAAAGGGTTTGCAAACCGCTGAATCCACACGTGAGTTTAACTCTGTCAGTTGAATGCACACATTGACAACCATTCAGTTAGATAGCTCCGTTTTGTTTTTATAAGCAGATATTTCTCTGTACAGCCTATGGTCCCATTCACTCGGGAATATCACAACGCAGCTCCTAGAAGAAACGTGTTTCTGACTCGCTGAACCTCAACATATATTCAACTCTCTTAGGTGAACGAACGCACAGTAGAGCAGTTTCAAGGAAACGTTTCTCCTGAGTTTTAGACAAAGTTTCCTGCTGTTTCGTAGGTATGCCGGCATTGGGCTTGAAATACCTGTTTTGGGATTCTGCACAAAAAGGGTTTGCAAACCGCTGAATCCACACGTGAGTTTAACTCTGTCAGTTGAATGCACACATTGACAACCATTCAGTTAGATTGCTCCGTTTTGGTTTTAGAAGCAGATATTTCTCTGTACACCCTATGGTCCCATTCACTCGGGAATATCCCAACGCAGCTCCTAGAAGAAACGTGTTTCTGACTCGCTGAATCTCAACATAGATTCAACTCTCTTAGTTGAACGAACGCACAGCAGAGCAGTTTCAAGGAAACGTTTCTCCTGAGTTTTAGACAAAGTTTACTGCTGTTTAGTACGTATGCCGGCATTGGGCTGGAAATACCGGTTTTGGGATTCTGCACAGAAAGGGTTTGCAAACCGCTGAATCCACACGTGAGTTTAACTCTGTCAGTTGAATGCACACATTGACAACCATTCAGGTAGATAGCTCCGTTTTGGTTTTAGGAGCAGATATTTCTCTGTACAGCCTATGGTCCCATTCACTCGGGAATATCCCAACGCAGCTCGTAGAGGAAACGTGTTTCTGACTCGCTGAATCTCAACATAGATTCAACTCTCTTACGTGAACGAACGCACAGCAGAGCAGTTTCAAACAAACGTTTCTCCAGAGTTTTAGACGAAGTTTACTGCGGTTTAGTACGTATGCCGGCATTGGGCTGGAAATACCGGTTTTGGGATTCTGCACAGAAATGGTTTGCAAACCGCTGAATCCACACTTGCGTTTAACTCTGCGAGTTGAATGCACATATTGACAACCATTCATTTAGATAGCTCCGTTTTGGTTTTAGAAGCAGATATTTCTCGGTTCAGGCTATGGTCCCATTCACTCGGGAATATCCCAATGCAGCTCCTAGAAGAAACGTGTTTCTGACTCGCTGAATCTCAACGTAGATTCAACTCTCTTAGGTGAACGAACGCACAGCAGAGCAGTTTCAAGGAAACATTTCTCCTGAGTTTTAGGGGAAGTTTACTGCTGTTTGGCACGTATGACGGCATTGGGCTGGAAATACTGGTTTTGGGATTCTCCACAGAAAGGGTTTGCCAACCGCTGAATCCACACGTGAGTTTATCTCTGTCAGTTGAATGCTCACATTGACAACCATTCAGTTAGATAGCTCCGTTTTGGTTTTAGAAGCAGATATTTCTCTGTACAGCCTATGGTCCCATTCACTCGGGAATATCCCAACGCAGCTCCTAGAAGAAACGTGTTTCTGACTCGCTGAAGCTCAACATAGATTCAACTCTCTTAGGTGAACGAACGCACAGCAGAGCAGTTACAAGGAAACGTTTCTCCTGAGTTTTAGACAAAGTTTACTGCTGTTTAGTACGTATGCCGGCATTGGGCTGGAAATACCGGTTTTGGGATTCTGCACAGAAAGGGTTTGCAAACCGCTGAATCCACACTTGAGTTTAACTCTGTCAGTTGAATGCACACATTGACAACCATTCAGATAGATAGCTCCGTTTTGGTTGTAGGAGCAGATATTTCTCTGTACAGCCTATGGTCCCATTCACTCGGGAATATCCCAACGCATCTCCTAGAAGAAACGTGTTTCTGACTCGCTGAATCTCAACATAGATTCAACTCTTTTACGTGAACGAACGCACAGCAGAGCAGTTTCAAAGAAACGTTTCTCCTGAGTTTTAGACGAAGTTTACTGCGGTTTAGTACGTATGCCGGTATTGGGCTGGAAATACCGGTTTTGGGATTCTGCACAGAAAGTGTTTGCAAACCGCTGAATCCACACTTGCGTTTAACTCTGCCAGTTGAATGCACATATTGACAACCATTCATTTAGATAGCTCCGTTTTGGTTTTAGAAGCAGATATTTCTCGGTTCAGGCTATGGTCCCATTCACTCGGGAATATCCCAATGCAGCTCCTAGAAGAAACGTGTTTCTGACTCGCTGAATCTCAACATAGATTCAACTCTCTTAGGTGAACGAAGGCACAGCAGAGCAGTATCAAGCAAACGTTTCTCCTGAGTTTTAGACGAAGTTTACTGCTGTTTAGTACGTATGCCGGCATTGGACTGGAAATACCGGTTTGCGATTCTGCACAGAAACAGTTTGCAAACCGCTGAATACACACGTGAGTGTAACTCTGTCAGTTGAACGCACACATTGACAACCATTCAGTTAGATAGCTCCGTTTTGGTTTTAGAAGCAGATATTTCTCTGTACAGCCTATGGCCCCATTCACTCGGGAATATCCCAACGCAGCTCCTAGAAGAAACGTGTTTCTGACTCGCTGAATCTCAACATAGATTCAACTCTCTTACGTGAACGAACGCACAGCAGAGCAGTTTCAAACAAACGTTTCTCCAGACTTTTAGACGAAGTTTACTGCGGTTTAGTACGTATGCCGGCATTGGGCTGGAAATACCGGTTTTGGGATTCTGCACAGAAAGTGTTTGCAAACCGCTGAATCCACACTTGCGTTTAACTCTGCCAGTTGAATGCACATATTGACAACCATTCATTTAGATAGCTCCGTTTTGGTTTTAGAAGCAGATATTTCTCGGTTCAGGCTATGGTCCCATTCACTCGGGAATATCCCAATGCAGCTCCTAGAAGAAACGTGTTTCTGACTCGCTGAATCTCAACGTAGATTCAACTCTCTTAGGTGAACGAACGCACAGCAGAGCAGTTTCAAGGAAACATTTCTCCTGAGTTTTAGAGGAAGTTTACTGCTGTTTGGCACGTATGACGGCATTGGGCTGGAAATACTGGTTTTGGGATTCTCCACAGAAAGGGTTTGCCAACCGCTGAATCCACACGTGAGTTTAACTCTGTCAGTTGAATGCTCACATTGACAACCATTCAGTTAGATAGCTCCGTTTTGGTTTTAGAAGCAGATATTTCTCTGTACAGCCTATGGTCCCATTCACTCGGGAATATCCCAACGCAGCTCCTAGAAGAAACGTGTTTCTGACTCGCTGAATCTCAACATAGATTCAACTCTCTTAGGTGAACGAACGCACTGCAGAGCAGTTACAAGGAAACGTTTCTCCTGAGTTTTAGACAAAGTTTACTGCTGTTTAGTACGTATGCCGGCATTGGGCTGGAAATGCCGGTTTTGGGATTCTGCACAGAAAGTGTTTGCAAACCGCTGAATCCACACGTGAGTTAAACTCTGTCAGTTGAATGCACACATTGACAACCATTCAGGTAGATAGCTCCGTTTTGGTTGTAGGAGCAGATATTTCTCTGAACAGACTATGGTCCCATTCACTCGGGAATATCCCAACGCATCTCCTAGAAGAAACGTGTTTCTGACTCGCTGAATCTCAACATAGATTCAACTCTCTTAGGTGAACGAACGCACAGCAGAGCAGTTTCAAGCAAACGTTTCTCCTGAGTTTTAGACGAAGTTACCTGCTGTTTAGTACGTATGCCGGCATTGGGCTGGAAATACCGGTTTTGGGATTCTGCACAGAATGAGTTTGCAAACCACTGAATCCACACGTGAGTTTAACTCTGTCACTTGAATGCACACATTGACAACCATTCAGTTATATAACTCCGTTTTGTTTTTAGAAGCAGATATTTCTCTGTACAGCCTATGGTCCCATTCACTCGGGAATATCCCAACGCAGCTCCTAGAAGAAACGTGTTTCTGACTCGCTGAATGTCAACATAGATTCAACTCTCTTAGGTGAACGAACGCACTGCAGAGCAGTTTCAAGGACACGTTCCTCCTGAGTTTTAGACGAAGTTTCCTGCTGTTTAGTACGTATACTGGCATTGGGCTGGAAATACCGGTTTTGGGATTCCGCACAGAAAGAGTTTGCAAACCGCCGAATCCACATGTGAGTTTAACTCTGTCAGTTGAATGCACACATTGACAACCATTCAGTTAGATAGCTCCGTTTTGGTTTTATAAGCAGATATTTCTCTGTACAGCCTATGGTCCCATTCACTCGGGAATATCACAACGCAGCTCCTAGAAGAAACGTGTTTCTGACTCGCTGAATCTCAACATAGATTCAACTCTTTTACGTGAACGAACGCACAGCAGAGCAGTTTCAAAGAAACGTTTCTCCTGAGTTTTAGACGAAGTTTACTGCGGTTTCGTAGGTATGCCGGCATTGGGCTGGAAATACCTGTTTTGGGATTCTGCACAAAAAGGTTTGCAAACCGCTGAATCCACACGTGAGTTTAACTCTGTCAGTTGAATGCACACATTGACAACCATTCAGGTAGATAGCTCCGTTTTGGATGTAGGAGCAGATATTTCTCTGTACAGCCTATGGTCCCATTCACTCTGGAATATCCCAACGCAGCTCCTAGAAGAAACGTGTTTCTGACTCGCTGAATCTCAACATAGATTCAACTCTCTTAGGTGAACGAACGCACAGCAGAGCAGTTTCAAGGAAACGTTTCTCCTAAGTTTTAGACAAAGTTTACTGCTGTTTAGTACGTATGCCGGCATTGGGCTGGAAATACCGGTTTTGGGATTCTGCACAGAAAGGGTTTGCAAACCGCTGAATCCACACGTGAGTTTAACTCTGTCAGTTGAATGCACACATTGACAACCATTCAGGTAGATAGCTCCGTTTTGGTTTTAGGAGCATATATTTCTCTGTACAGCCTATGGTCCCATTCACTCGGGAATATCCCAACGCAGCTCCTAGAGGAAACGTGTTTCTGACTCGCTGAATCTCAACATAGATTCAACTCTCTTAGGTGAACGAAGGCACAGCAGAGCAGTATCAAGCAAACGTTTCTCCTGAGTTTTAGACGAAGTTTACTGCTGTTTAGTACGTATGCCGGCATTGGGCTGGAAATACCGGTTTGGGGATTCTGCACAGAAAGTGTTTGCAAACCGCTGAATCCACACTTGCGTTTAACTCTGCCAGTTGAATGCACATATTGACAACCATTCATTTAAATAGCTCCGTTTTGGTTTTAGAAGCAGATATTTCTCTGTACAGCCTATGGTCCCATTCACTCGGGAATATCCCAATGCAGCTCCTAGAAGAAACGTGTTTCTGACTCGCTGAATCTCAACGTAGATTCAACTCTCTTAGGTGAACGAACGCACAGCGGAGCAGTTTCAAGGAAACATTTCTCCTGAGTTTTAGGGGAAGTTTACTGCTGTTTGGCACGTATGACGGCATTGGGCTGGAAATACTGGTTTTGGGATTCTCCACAGAAAGGGTTTGCCAACCGCTGAATCCACACGTGAGTTTAACTCTGTCAGTTGAATGCTCACATTGACAACCATTCAGTTAGATAGCTCCGTTTTGGTTTTAGAAGCAGATATTTCTCTGTACAGCCTATGGTCCCATTCACTCGGGAATATCACAACGCAGCTCCTAGAAGAAACGTGTTTCTGACTCGCTGAATCTCAACATACATTCAACTCTCTTAGGTGAACGAACGCACTGCAGAGCAGTTTCAAGGACACGTTCCTCCTGAGTTTTAGACGAAGTTTCCTGCTGTTTAGTACGTATACTGGCATTGGGCTGGAAATACCGGTTTTGGGATTCCGCACAGAAAGAGTTTGCAAACCGCCGAATCCACATGTGACTTTAACTCTGTCAGTTGAATTCACACATTGACAACCATTCAGTTAGATAGCTCCGTTTTGGTTTTATAAGCAGATATTTCTCTGTACAGCCTATGGTCCCATTCACTCGGGAATATCACAACGCAGCTCCTAGAAGAAACGTGTTTCTGACTCGCTGAATCTCAACATAGATTCAACTCTCGTAGGTGAACGAACGCACAGCAGAGCAGTTTCAAGGAAACGTTTCTCCTGAGTTTTCGACAAAGTTTCCTGCTGTTTCGTAGGTATGCCGGCATTGGGCTGGAAATACCTGTTTTGGGATTCTGCACAAAAAGGGTTTGCAAACCGCTGAATCCACACGTGAGTTTAACTCTGTCAGTTGAATGCACACATTGACAACCATTCAGTTAGATTGCTCCGTTTTGGTTTTAGAAGCAGATATTTCTCTGTACACCCTATGGTCCCATTCACTAGGGAATATCCCAACGCAGCTCCTAGAAGAAACGTGTTTCTGACTCGCTGAATTTCAACATAGATTCAACTCTCTTAGGTGAACGAACGCACAGCAGAGCAGTTTCAAGGAAACGTTTCTCCTGAGTTTTAGACAAAGTTTACTGCTGTTTAGTACGTATGCCGGCATTGGGCTGGAAATACCGGTTTTGTGATTCTGCACAGAAAGGGTTTGCAAACCGCTGAATCCACACGTGAGTTTAACTCTGTCAGTTGAATGCACACATTGACAACCATTCAGTTAGATAGCTCCGTTTTGTTTTTATAAGCAGATATTTCTCTGTACAGCCTATGGTCCCATTCACTCGGGAATATCACAACGCAGCTCCTAGAAGAAACGTGTTTCTGACTCGCTGAACCTCAACATATATTCAACTCTCTTAGGTGAACGAACGCACAGTAGAGCAGTTTCAAGGAAACGTTTCTCCTGAGTTTTAGACAAAGTTTCCTGCTGTTTCGTAGGTATGCCGGCATTGGGCTTGAAATACCTGTTTTGGGATTCTGCACAAAAAGGGTTTGCAAACCGCTGAATCCACACGTGAGTTTAACTCTGTCAGTTGAATGCACACATTGACAACCATTCAGTTAGATTGCTCCGTTTTGGTTTTAGAAGCAGATATTTCTCTGTACACCCTATGGTCCCATTCACTCGGGAATATCCCAACGCAGCTCCTAGAAGAAACGTGTTTCTGACTCGCTGAATCTCAACATAGATTCAACTCTCTTAGTTGAACGAACGCACAGCAGAGCAGTTTCAAGGAAACGTTTCTCCTGAGTTTTAGACAAAGTTTACTGCTGTTTAGTACGTATGCCGGCATTGGGCTGGAAATACCGGTTTTGGGATTCTGCACAGAAAGGGTTTGCAAACCGCTGAATCCACACGTGAGTTTAACTCTGTCAGTTGAATGCACACATTGACAACCATTCAGGTAGATAGCTCCGTTTTGGTTTTAGGAGCAGATATTTCTCTGTACAGCCTATGGTCCCATTCACTCGGGAATATCCCAACGCAGCTCGTAGAGGAAACGTGTTTCTGACTCGCTGAATCTCAACATAGATTCAACTCTCTTACGTGAACGAACGCACAGCAGAGCAGTTTCAAACAAACGTTTCTCCAGAGTTTTAGACGAAGTTTACTGCGGTTTAGTACGTATGCCGGCATTGGGCTGGAAATACCGGTTTTGGGATTCTGCACAGAAATGGTTTGCAAACCGCTGAATCCACACTTGCGTTTAACTCTGCGAGTTGAATGCACATATTGACAACCATTCATTTAGATAGCTCCGTTTTGGTTTTAGAAGCAGATATTTCTCGGTTCAGGCTATGGTCCCATTCACTCGGGAATATCCCAATGCAGCTCCTAGAAGAAACGTGTTTCTGACTCGCTGAATCTCAACGTAGATTCAACTCTCTTAGGTGAACGAACGCACAGCAGAGCAGTTTCAAGGAAACATTTCTCCTGAGTTTTAGGGGAAGTTTACTGCTGTTTGGCACGTATGACGGCATTGGGCTGGAAATACTGGTTTTGGGATTCTCCACAGAAAGGGTTTGCCAACCGCTGAATCCACACGTGAGTTTATCTCTGTCAGTTGAATGCTCACATTGACAACCATTCAGTTAGATAGCTCCGTTTTGGTTTTAGAAGCAGATATTTCTCTGTACAGCCTATGGTCCCATTCACTCGGGAATATCCCAACGCAGCTCCTAGAAGAAACGTGTTTCTGACTCGCTGAAGCTCAACATAGATTCAACTCTCTTAGGTGAACGAACGCACAGCAGAGCAGTTACAAGGAAACGTTTCTCCTGAGTTTTAGACAAAGTTTACTGCTGTTTAGTACGTATGCCGGCATTGGGCTGGAAATACCGGTTTTGGGATTCTGCACAGAAAGGGTTTGCAAACCGCTGAATCCACACTTGAGTTTAACTCTGTCAGTTGAATGCACACATTGACAACCATTCAGATAGATAGCTCCGTTTTGGTTGTAGGAGCAGATATTTCTCTGTACAGCCTATGGTCCCATTCACTCGGGAATATCCCAACGCATCTCCTAGAAGAAACGTGTTTCTGACTCGCTGAATCTCAACATAGATTCAACTCTTTTACGTGAACGAACGCACAGCAGAGCAGTTTCAAAGAAACGTTTCTCCTGAGTTTTAGACGAAGTTTACTGCGGTTTAGTACGTATGCCGGTATTGGGCTGGAAATACCGGTTTTGGGATTCTGCACAGAAAGTGTTTGCAAACCGCTGAATCCACACTTGCGTTTAACTCTGCCAGTTGAATGCACATATTGACAACCATTCATTTAGATAGCTCCGTTTTGGTTTTAGAAGCAGATATTTCTCGGTTCAGGCTATGGTCCCATTCACTCGGGAATATCCCAATGCAGCTCCTAGAAGAAACGTGTTTCTGACTCGCTGAATCTCAACATAGATTCAACTCTCTTAGGTGAACGAAGGCACAGCAGAGCAGTATCAAGCAAACGTTTCTCCTGAGTTTTAGACGAAGTTTACTGCTGTTTAGTACGTATGCCGGCATTGGACTGGAAATACCGGTTTGCGATTCTGCACAGAAACAGTTTGCAAACCGCTGAATACACACGTGAGTGTAACTCTGTCAGTTGAACGCACACATTGACAACCATTCAGTTAGATAGCTCCGTTTTGGTTTTAGGAGCAGATATTCTCTGTACAGCCTATGGTCCCATTCACTCGGGAATATCCCAAAGCAGCTCCTAGAAGAAACGTGTTTCTGAATCGCTGAATCTCAACATAGATTCAACTCTCTTACATGAACGAACACACAGCAGAGCAGTTTCAAGGAAACGTTTCTCCTGAGTTTTAGACGAAGTTTACTGCGGTTTACTACGTATGCCGGCCATGGGTTGGAAATACCGGTTTTGGAATTCTGCAGAGAAAGGGTTTGCAAACCGTTGAATCCACACGTGAGTTTAACTCTGTCAGTTGAATGCACACATTGAGAACCATTCAGGTAGATAGCTCCGTTTTGGATGTAGGAGCAGATATTTCTCTGTACAGCCTATGGTCCCATTCACTCGGGAATATCCCAACGCATCTCCTAGAAGAAACGTGTTTCTGACTCGCTGAATCTCAACATAGATTCAACTCTCTTAGGTGAACGAACGCACTGCAGAGCAGTTTCAAGCAAACGTTTCTCCTGAGTTTTAGACGAAGTTTCCTGCTGTTTAGTACGTATGCCGGCATTGGGCTGGAAATACCGGTTTTGGGATTCTGCACAGAAAGTGTTTGCAAACCGCTGAATCCACACTTGCGTTTAACTCTGCCAGTTGAATGCACATATTGACAACCATTCATTTAAATAGCTCCGTTTTGGTTTTAGAAGCAGATATTTCTCTGTACAGCCTATGGTCCCATTCACTCGGGAATATCCCAATGCAGCTCCTAGAAGAAACGTGTTTCTGACTCGCTGAATCTCAACGTAGATTCAACTCTCTTAGGTGAACGAACGCACAGCGGAGCAGTTTCAAGGAAACGTTTCTCCTGAGTTTTAGACGAATTTTCCTGCTGTTTAGTACGTATGCCAGCATTGGGCTGGATATACCGGTTTTGGGATTCCGCACAGAAAGAGTTTGCAAACCGCAGAATCCACATGTGAGTTTAACTCTGTCAGTTGAATGCACACATTGACAACCATTCAGTTAGATAGCTCCGTTTTGGTTTTATAAGCAGATATTTCTCTGTACAGCCTATGGTCCCATTCACTCGGGAATATCACAACGCAGCTCCTAGAAGAAACGTGTTTCTGACTCGCTGAATCTCAACATATATTCAACTCTCTTAGGTGAACGAACGCACAGCAGAGCAGGTTCATGGAAACGTTTCTCCTGACTTTTAGACGAAGTTTCCTGCTTTTTCGTAGGTATGCCGGCATTGGGCTGGAAATACCTGTTTTGGGATTCTGCACAAAAAGGGTTTGCAAACCGCTGAATCCACACGTGAGTTTAACTCTGTCAGTTGAATGCACACATTGACAACCATTCAGTTAGATTGCTCCGTTTTGGTTTTAGAAGCAGATATTTCTCTGTACACCCTATGGTCCCATTCACTCGGGAATATCCCAACGCAGCTCCTAGAAGAAACGTGTTTCTGACTCGCTGAATCTCAACATAGATTCAACTCTCTTAGGTGAACGAACGCACAGCAGAGCAGTTTCAAGCAAACGTTTCTCCTGAGTTTTAGACGAAGTTACCTGCTGTTTAGTACGTATGCCGGCATTGGGCTGGAAATACCGGTTTTGGGATTCTGCACAGAATGAGTTTGCAAACCACTGAATCCACACGTGAGTTTAACTCTGTCACTTGAATGCACACATTGACAACCATTCAGTTATATAACTCCGTTTTGTTTTTAGAAGCAGATATTTCTCTGTACAGCCTATGGTCCCATTCACTCGGGAATATCCCAACGCAGCTCCTAGAAGAAACGTGTTTCTGACTCGCTGAATGTCAACATAGATTCAACTCTCTTAGGTGAACGAACGCACTGCAGAGCAGTTTCAAGGACACGTTCCTCCTGAGTTTTAGACGAAGTTTCCTGCTGTTTAGTACGTATACTGGCATTGGGCTGGAAATACCGGTTTTGGGATTCCGCACAGAAAGAGTTTGCAAACCGCCGAATCCACATGTGAGTTTAACTCTGTCAGTTGAATGCACACATTGACAACCATTCAGTTAGATAGCTCCGTTTTGGTTTTATAAGCAGATATTTCTCTGTACAGCCTATGGTCCCATTCACTCGGGAATATCACAACGCAGCTCCTAGAAGAAACGTGTTTCTGACTCGCTGAATCTCAACATAGATTCAACTCTTTTACGTGAACGAACGCACAGCAGAGCAGTTTCAAAGAAACGTTTCTCCTGAGTTTTAGACGAAGTTTACTGCGGTTTCGTAGGTATGCCGGCATTGGGCTGGAAATACCTGTTTTGGGATTCTGCACAAAAAGGTTTGCAAACCGCTGAATCCACACGTGAGTTTAACTCTGTCAGTTGAATGCACACATTGACAACCATTCAGGTAGATAGCTCCGTTTTGGATGTAGGAGCAGATATTTCTCTGTACAGCCTATGGTCCCATTAACTCTGGAATATCCCAACGCAGCTCCTAGAAGAAACGTGTTTCTGACTCGCTGAATCTCAACATAGATTCAACTCTCTTAGGTGAACGAACGCACAGCAGAGCAGTTTCAAGGAAACGTTTCTCCTAAGTTTTAGACAAAGTTTACTGCTGTTTAGTACGTATGCCGGCATTGGGCTGGAAATACCGGTTTTGGGATTCTGCACAGAAAGGGTTTGCAAACCGCTGAATCCACACGTGAGTTTAACTCTGTCAGTTGAATGCACACATTGACAACCATTCAGGTAGATAGCTCCGTTTTGGTTTTAGGAGCATATATTTCTCTGTACAGCCTATGGTCCCATTCACTCGGGAATATCCCAACGCAGCTCCTAGAGGAAACGTGTTTCTGACTCGCTGAATCTCAACATAGATTCAACTCTCTTAGGTGAACGAAGGCACAGCAGAGCAGTATCAAGCAAACGTTTCTCCTGAGTTTTAGACGAAGTTTACTGCTGTTTAGTACGTATGCCGGCATTGGGCTGGAAATACCGGTTTGGGGATTCTGCACAGAAAGGGTTTGCAAACCGCTGAATCCACACTTGCGTTTAACTCTGCCAGTTGAATGCACATATTGACAACCATTCATTTAAATAGCTCCGTTTTGGTTTTAGAAGCAGATATTTCTCTGTACAGCCTATGGTCCCATTCACTCGGGAATATCCCAATGCAGCTCCTAGAAGAAACGTGTTTCTGACTCGCTGAATCTCAACGTAGATTCAACTCTCTTAGGTGAACGAACGCACAGCGGAGCAGTTTCAAGGAAACATTTCTCCTGAGTTTTAGGGGAAGTTTACTGCTGTTTGGCACGTATGACGGCATTGGGCTGGAAATACTGGTTTTGGGATTCTCCACAGAAAGGGTTTGCCAACCGCTGAATCCACACGTGAGTTTAACTCTGTCAGTTGAATGCTCACATTGACAACCATTCAGTTAGATAGCTCCGTTTTGGTTTTAGAAGCAGATATTTCTCTGTACAGCCTATGGTCCCATTCACTCGGGAATATCACAACGCAGCTCCTAGAAGAAACGTGTTTCTGACTCGCTGAATCTCAACATACATTCAACTCTCTTAGGTGAACGAACGCACTGCAGAGCAGTTTCAAGGACACGTTCCTCCTGAGTTTTAGACGAAGTTTCCTGCTGTTTAGTACGTATACTGGCATTGGGCTGGAAATACCGGTTTTGGGATTCCGCACAGAAAGAGTTTGCAAACCGCCGAATCCACATGTGACTTTAACTCTGTCAGTTGAATGCACACATTGACAACCATTCAGTTAGATAGCTCCGTTTTGGTTTTATAAGCAGATATTTCTCTGTACAGCCTATGGTCCCATTCACTCGGGAATATCACAACGCAGCTCCTAGAAGAAACGTGTTTCTGACTCGCTGAATCTCAACATAGATTCAACTCTCGTAGGTGAACGAACGCACAGCAGAGCAGTTTCAAGGAAACGTTTCTCCTGAGTTTTCGACAAAGTTTCCTGCTGTTTCGTAGGTATGCCGGCATTGGGCTGGAAATACCTGTTTTGGGATTCTGCACAAAAAGGGTTTGCAAACCGCTGAATCCACACGTGAGTTTAACTCTGTCAGTTGAATGCACACATTGACAACCATTCAGTTAGATTGCTCCGTTTTGGTTTTAGAAGCAGATATTTCTCTGTACACCCTATGGTCCCATTCACTAGGGAATATCCCAACGCAGCTCCTAGAAGAAACGTGTTTCTGACTCGCTGAATTTCAACATAGATTCAACTCTCTTAGGTGAACGAACGCACAGCAGAGCAGTTTCAAGGAAACGTTTCTCCTGAGTTTTAGACAAAGTTTACTGCTGTTTAGTACGTATGCCGGCATTGGGCTGGAAATGCCGGTTTTGGGATTCTGCACAGAAAGGGTTTGCAAACCGCTGAATCCACACGTGAGTTTAACTCTGTCAGTTGAATGCACACATTGACAACCATTCAGTTAGATAGCTCCGTTTTGTTTTTATAAGCAGATATTTCTCTGTACAGCCTATGGTCCCATTCACTCGGGAATATCACAACGCAGCTCCTAGAAGAAACGTGTTTCTGACTCGCTGAACCTCAACATATATTCAACTCTCTTAGGTGAACGAACGCACAGTAGAGCAGTTTCAAGGAAACGTTTCTCCTGAGTTTTAGACAAAGTTTCCTGCTGTTTCGTAGGTATGCCGGCATTGGGCTTGAAATACCTGTTTTGGGATTCTGCACAAAAAGGGTTTGCAAACCGCTGAATCCACACGTGAGTTTAACTCTGTCAGTTGAATGCACACATTGACAACCATTCAGTTAGATTGCTCCGTTTTGGTTTTAGAAGCAGATATTTCTCTGTACACCCTATGGTCCCATTCACTCGGGAATATCCCAACGCAGCTCCTAGAAGAAACGTGTTTCTGACTCGCTGAATCTCAACATAGATTCAACTCTCTTAGTTGAACGAACGCACAGCAGAGCAGTTTCAAGGAAACGTTTCTCCTGAGTTTTAGACAAAGTTTACTGCTGTTTAGTACGTATGCCGGCATTGGGCTGGAAATACCGGTTTTGGGATTCTGCACAGAAAGGGTTTGCAAACCGCTGAATCCACACGTGAGTTTAACTCTGTCAGTTGAATGCACACATTGACAACCATTCAGGTAGATAGCTCCGTTTTGGTTTTAGGAGCAGATATTTCTCTGTACAGCCTATGGTCCCATTCACTCGGGAATATCCCAACGCAGCTCGTAGAGGAAACGTGTTTCTGACTCGCTGAATCTCAACATAGATTCAACTCTCTTACGTGAACGAACGCACAGCAGAGCAGTTTCAAACAAACGTTTCTCCAGAGTTTTAGACGAAGTTTACTGCGGTTTAGTACGTATGCCGGCATTGGGCTGGAAATACCGGTTTTGGGATTCTGCACAGAAATGGTTTGCAAACCGCTGAATCCACACTTGCGTTTAACTCTGCGAGTTGAATGCACATATTGACAACCATTCATTTAGATAGCTCCGTTTTGGTTTTAGAAGCAGATATTTCTCGGTTCAGGCTATGGTCCCATTCACTCGGGAATATCCCAATGCAGCTCCTAGAAGAAACGTGTTTCTGACTCGCTGAATCTCAACGTAGATTCAACTCTCTTAGGTGAACGAACGCACAGCAGAGCAGTTTCAAGGAAACATTTCTCCTGAGTTTTAGGGGAAGTTTACTGCTGTTTGGCACGTATGACGGCATTGGGCTGGAAATACTGGTTTTGGGATTCTCCACAGAAAGGGTTTGCCAACCGCTGAATCCACACGTGAGTTTATCTCTGTCAGTTGAATGCTCACATTGACAACCATTCAGTTAGATAGCTCCGTTTTGGTTTTAGAAGCAGATATTTCTCTGTACAGCCTATGGTCCCATTCACTCGGGAATATCCCAACGCAGCTCCTAGAAGAAACGTGTTTCTGACTCGCTGAAGCTCAACATAGATTCAACTCTCTTAGGTGAAAGAACGCACAGCAGAGCAGTTACAAGGAAACGTTTCTCCTGAGTTTTAGACAAAGTTTACTGCTGTTTAGTACGTATGCCGGCATTGGGCTGGAAATACCGGTTTTGGGATTCTGCACAGAAAGGGTTTGCAAACCGCTGAATCCACACTTGAGTTTAACTCTGTCAGTTGAATGCACACATTGACAACCATTCAGATAGATAGCTCCGTTTTGGTTGTAGGAGCAGATATTTCTCTGTACAGCCTATGGTCCCATTCACTCGGGAATATCCCAACGCATCTCCTAGAAGAAACGTGTTTCTGACTCGCTGAATCTCAACATAGATTCAACTCTTTTACGTGAACGAACGCACAGCAGAGCAGTTTCAAAGAAACGTTTCTCCTGAGTTTTAGACGAAGTTTACTGCGGTTTAGTACGTATGCCGGTATTGGGCTGGAAATACCGGTTTTGGGATTCTGCACAGAAAGTGTTTGCAAACCGCTGAATCCACACTTGCGTTTAACTCTGCCAGTTGAATGCACATATTGACAACCATTCATTTAGATAGCTCCGTTTTGGTTTTAGAAGCAGATATTTCTCGGTTCAGGCTATGGTCCCATTCACTCGGGAATATCCCAATGCAGCTCCTAGAAGAAACGTGTTTCTGACTCGCTGAATCTCAACATAGATTCAACTCTCTTAGGTGAACGAAGGCACAGCAGAGCAGTATCAAGCAAACGTTTCTCCTGAGTTTTAGACGAAGTTTACTGCTGTTTAGTACGTATGCCGGCATTGGACTGGAAATACCGGTTTGCGATTCTGCACAGAAACAGTTTGCAAACCGCTGAATACACACGTGAGTGTAACTCTGTCAGTTGAACGCACACATTGACAACCATTCAGTTAGATAGCTCCGTTTTGGTTTTAGGAGCAGATATTCTCTGTACAGCCTATGGTCCCATTCACTCGGGAATATCCCAAAGCAGCTCCTAGAAGAAACGTGTTTCTGAATCGCTGAATCTCAACATAGATTCAACTCTCTTACATGAACGAACACACAGCAGAGCAGTTTCAAGGAAACGTTTCTCCTGAGTTTTAGACGAAGTTTACTGCGGTTTACTACGTATGCCGGCCATGGGTTGGAAATACCGGTTTTGGAATTCTGCAGAGAAAGGGTTTGCAAACCGTTGAATCCACACGTGAGTTTAACTCTGTCAGTTGAATGCACACATTGAGAACCATTCAGGTAGATAGCTCCGTTTTGGATGTAGGAGCAGATATTTCTCTGTACAGCCTATGGTCCCATTCACTCGGGAATATTCCAACGCATCTCCTAGAAGAAACGTGTTTCTGACTCGCTGAATCTCAACATAGATTCAACTCTCTTAGGTGAACGAACGCACTGCAGAGCAGTTTCAAGCAAACGTTTCTCCTGAGTTTTAGACGAAGTTTCCTGCTGTTTAGTACGTATGCCGGCATTGGGCTGGAAATACCGGTTTTGGGATTCTGCACAGAAAGTGTTTGCAAACCGCTGAATCCACACTTGCGTTTAACTCTGCCAGTTGAATGCACATATTGACAACCATTCATTTAAATAGCTCCGTTTTGGTTTTAGAAGCAGATATTTCTCTGTACAGCCTATGGTCCCATTCACTCGGGAATATCCCAATGCAGCTCCTAGAAGAAACGTGTTTCTGACTCGCTGAATCTCAACGTAGATTCAACTCTCTTAGGTGAACGAACGCACAGCGGAGCAGTTTCAAGGAAACGTTTCTCCTGAGTTTTAGACGAATTTTCCTGCTGTTTAGTACGTATGCCAGCATTGGGCTGGAAATACCGGTTTTGGGATTCCGCACAGAAAGAGTTTGCAAACCGCAGAATCCACATGTGAGTTTAACTCTGTCAGTTGAATGCACACATTGACAACCATTCAGTTAGATAGCTCCGTTTTGGTTTTATAAGCAGATATTTCTCTGTACAGCCTATGGTCCCATTCACTCGGGAATATCACAACGCAGCTCCTAGAAGAAACGTGTTTCTGACTCGCTGAATCTCAACATATATTCAACTCTCTTAGGTGAACGAACGCACAGCAGAGCAGGTTCAAGGAAACGTTTCTCCTGACTTTTAGACGAAGTTTCCTGCTTTTTCGTAGGTATGCCGGCATTGGGCTGGAAATACCTGTTTTGGGATTCTGCACAAAAAGGGTTTGCAAACCGCTGAATCCACACGTGAGTTTAACTCTGTCAGTTGAATGCACACATTGACAACCATTCAGTTAGATTGCTCCGTTTTGGTTTTAGAAGCAGATATTTCTCTGTACACCCTATGGTCCCATTCACTCGGGAATATCCCAACGCAGCTCCTAGAAGAAACGTGTTTCTGACTCGCTGAATCTCAACATAGATTCAACTCTCTTAGGTGAACGAACGCACAGCAGAGCAGTTTCAAGGAAACGTTTCTCCTGAGTTTTAGACAAAGTTTACTGCTGTTTAGTACGTATGCCGGCATTGGGCTGGAAATACCGGTTTTGGGATTCTGCACAGAAAGGGTTTGCAAACCGCTGAATCCACACTTGCGTTTAACTCTGTCAGTTGAATGCACATATTGACAACCATTCATTTAGATAGCTCCGTTTTGGTTTTAGAAGCAGATATTTCTCGGTACAGGCTATGGTCCCATTCACTCGGGAATATCCCAATTGAGCTCCTAGAAGAAACGTGTTTCTGACTCGCTGAATCTCAACATAGATTCAACTCTCTTACGTGATCGAACGCACAGCAGAGCAGTTTCAAGGAAACGTTTCTCCTGAGTTTTAGACGAAGTTTCCTGCTGTTTCGTAGGTATGCCGGCATTGGGCTGGAAATACCGGTTTTGGGATTCTGCACAAAAAGGGTTTGCGAACCGCTGAATCCACACGTGAGTTAAACTCTGTCAGTTGAATGCACACATTGACAACCATTCAGGTAGATAGCTCCGTTTTGGTTGTAAGAGCAGATATTTCTCTGTACAGCCTATGGTCCCATTCACTCGGGAATATCCCAACGCATCTCCTAGAAGAAACGTGTTTCTGACTCGCTGAATCTCAACATAGATTCAACTCTCTTAGGTGAACGAACGCACAGCAGAGCAGTTTCAAGGAAACGTTTCTCCTGAGTTTTAGACGAAGTTTCCTGCTGTTTAGTATGTATGCCGGCATTGGGCTGGAAATACCGGATTTGGGATTCTGCACAGAAAGAGTCTGCAAACCACTGAATCCACACGTGAGTTTAACTCTGTCACTTGAATGCCCACATTGACAACCATTCAGTTAGATAGCTCCGTTTTGTTTTTAGAAGCAGATATTTCTCTGTACAGCCTATGGTCCCATTCTCTCGGGAATATCCCAACGCAGCTCCTAGAAGAAACGCGTTTCTGACTCGCTGAATGTCAACATAGATTCAACTCTCTTAGGTGAACGAACGCACTGCAGAGCAGTTTCAAGGACACGTTCCTCCTGAGTTTTAGACGAAGTTTCCTGCTGTTTAGTACGTATACTGGCATTGGGCTGGAAATACCGGTTTTGGGATTCCGCACAGAAAGAGTTTGCAAACCGCCGAATCCACATGTGAGTTTAACTCTGTCAGTTGAATGCACACATTGACAACCATTCAGTTAGATAGCTCCGTTTTGGTTTTATAAGCAGATATTTCTCTGTACAGCCTATGGTCCCATTCACTCGGGAATATCACAACGCAGCTCCTAGAAGAAACGTGTTTCTGACTCGCTGAATCTCAACATATATTCAACTCTCTTAGGTGAACGAACGCACAGCAGAGCAGTTTCAAGGAAACGTTTCTCCTGAGTTTTAGACAAAGTTTACTGCTGTTTAGTACGTATGCCGGCATTGGGCTTGAAATACCGGTTTTGGGATTCTGCACAGAAAGGGTTTGCAAACCGCTGAATCCACACGTGAGTTTAACTCTGTCAGTTGAATGCACACATTGACAACCATTCAGGTAGATAGCTCCGTTTTGGTTTTAGGAGCAGATATTTCTCTGTACAGCCTATGGTCCCATTCACTCGGGAATATCCCAACGCAGCTCCTAGAAGTAACGTGTTTCTGACTCGCTGAATCTCAACATAGTTTCAACTCTCTTACGTGAACGAACGCACAGCAGAGCAGTTTCAAAGAAACGTTTCTCCTGAGTTTTAGACGAAGTTTACTGTGGTTTAGTACGTATGCCGGCATTGGGCTGGAAATACCGGTTTTGGGATTCTGCACAGAAAGGGTTTGCAAACCGCTGAATCCACACTTGCGTTTAACTCTGTCAGTTGAATGCACATATTGACAACCATTCATTTAGATAGCTCCGTTTTGGTTTTAGAAGCAGATATTTCTCGGTACAGGCTATGGTCCCATTCACTCGGGAATATCCCAATGCAGCTCCTAGAAGAAACGTGTTTCTGACTCGCTGAATCTCAACATAGATTCAACTCTCTTACGTGAACGAACGCACAGCAGAGCAGTTTCAAGGAAACGTTTCTCCTGAGTTTTAGACGAAGTTTCCTGCTGTTTCGTAGGTATGCCGGCATTGGGCTGGAAATACCGGTTTTGGGATTCTGCACAAAAAGGGTTTGCGAACCGCTGAATCCACACGTGAGTTTAACTCTGTCAGTTGAATGCACACATTGACAACCATTCAGGTAGATAGCTCCGTTTTGGTTTTAGAAGCAGATATTTCTCTGTACAGCCTATGGTCCCATTCACTCGGGAATATCCCAACGCAGCTCCTAGAACAAACGTGTTTCTGACTCGCTGAATCTCAACATAGATTCAACTCTCTTAGGTGAACGAAGGCACAGCAGAGCAGTATCAAGCAAACGTTTCTCCTGAGTTTTAGACGAAGTTTACTGCTGTTTAGTACGTATGCCGGCATTGGACTGGAAATACCGGTTTGGGATTCTGCACAGAAAGGGTTTGCAAACCGCTGAATACACCCGTGAGTGTAACTCTGTCAGTTGAATGCACACATTGACAACCATTCAGTTAGATAGCTCCGTTTTGGTTTTAGAAGCAGATATTTCTCTGTACAGCCTATGGTACCATTCACTCGGGAATATCCCAACGCAGCTCCTAGAAGAAACGTGTTTCTGACTCGCTGAATCTCAACATAGATTCAACTCTCTTACGTGAACGAACGCACAGCAGAGCAGTTTCAAACAAACGTTTCTCCAGAGTTTTAGACGAAGTTTACTGCGGTTTAGTACGTATGCCGGCATTGGGCTGGAAATACCGGTTTTGGGATTCTGCACAGAAAGGGTTTGCAAACCGCTGTATCCACACTTGCGTTTAACTCTGCCAGTTGAATGCACATATTGACAACCATTCATTTAGATAGCTCCGTTTTGGTTTTAGAAGCAGATATTTCTCGGTTCAGGCTATGGTCCCATTCACTCGGGAATATCCCAATGCAGCTCCTAGAAGAAACGTGTTTCTGACTCGCTGAATCTCAACGTAGATTCAACTCTCTTAGGTGAACGAACGCACAGCAGAGCAGTTTCAAGGAAACATTTCTCCTGAGTTTTAGAGGAAGTTTACTGCTGTTTGGCACGTATGACGGCATTGGGCTGGAAATACTGGTTTTGGGATTCTCCACAGAACGGGTTTGCCAACCGCTGAATACACACGTGAGTTTAACTCTGTCAGTTGAATGCACACATTGACAACCATTCAGTTAGATAGCTCCGTTTTGGTTTTAGAAGCAGATATTTCTCTGTACACCCTATGGTCCCATTCACTCGGGAATATCAAAACGCAGCTCCTAGAAGAAACGTGTTTCTGACTCGCTGAATCTCAACATAGATTCAACTCTCTTAGGTGAACGAAAGCACAGCAGAGCAGTTTCAAGGAAACGTTTCTCCTGAGTTTTAGACAAAGTTTACTGCTGTTTAGTACGTATGCCAGCAGTGGGCTGGAAATACCGGTTTTGGGATTCTGCACAGAAAGGGTTTGCAAACCGCCGAATCCACACGTGAGTTTAACTCTGTCAGTTGAATGCACACATTGACAACCATTCAGTTAGATAGCTCCGTTTTGGTTTTAGAAGCAGATATTTCTCTGTACAGCCTATGGTCCCATTCACTCGGGAATATCCCAACGCAGCTCCTAGAAGAAACGTGTTTCTGAATCGCTGAATCTCAACATAGATTCAACTCTCTTACATGAACGAACACACAGCAGAGCAGTTTCAAGGAAACGTTTCTCCTGAGTTTTAGACAAAGTTTACTGCGGTTTACTACGTATGCCGGCCATGGGTTGGAAATAACGGTTTTGGAATTCTGCAGAGAAAGGGTTTGCAAACCGCTGAATCCACACTTGCGTTTAACTCTGCCAGTTGAATGCACATATTGACAACCATTCATTTAGATAGCTCCGTTTTGGTTTTAGAAGCAGATATTTCTCGGTTCAGGCTATGGTCCCATTCACTCGGGAATATCCCAATGCAGCTCCTAGAAGAAACGTGTTTCTGACTCGCTGAATCTCAACATAGATTCAACTCTCTTAGGTGAACGAAGGCACAGCAGAGCAGTATCAAGCAAACGTTTCTCCTGAGTTTTAGACGAAGTTTACTGCTGTTTAGTACGTATGCCGGCATTGGACTGGAAATACCGGTTTGCGATTCTGCACAGAAACAGTTTGCAAACCGCTGAATACACACGTGAGTGTAACTCTGTCAGTTGAACGCACACATTGACAACCATTCAGTTAGATAGCTCCGTTTTGGTTTTAGGAGCAGATATTCTCTGTACAGCCTATGGTCCCATTCACTCGGGAATATCCCAAAGCAGCTCCTAGAAGAAACGTGTTTCTGAATCGCTGAATCTCAACATAGATTCAACTCTCTTACATGAACGAACACACAGCAGAGCAGTTTCAAGGAAACGTTTCTCCTGAGTTTTAGACGAAGTTTACTGCGGTTTACTACGTATGCCGGCCATGGGTTGGAAATACCGGTTTTGGAATTCTGCAGAGAAAGGGTTTGCAAACCGTTGAATCCACACGTGAGTTTAACTCTGTCAGTTGAATGCACACATTGAGAACCATTCAGGTAGATAGCTCCGTTTTGGATGTAGGAGCAGATATTTCTCTGTACAGCCTATGGTCCCATTCACTCGGGAATATCCCAACGCATCTCCTAGAAGAAACGTGTTTCTGACTCGCTGAATCTCAACATAGATTCAACTCTCTTAGGTGAACGAACGCACTGCAGAGCAGTTTCAAGCAAACGTTTCTCCTGAGTTTTAGACGAAGTTTCCTGCTGTTTAGTACGTATGCCGGCATTGGGCTGGAAATACCGGTTTTGGGATTCTGCACAGAAAGTGTTTGCAAACCGCTGAATCCACACTTGCGTTTAACTCTGCCAGTTGAATGCACATATTGACAACCATTCATTTAAATAGCTCCGTTTTGGTTTTAGAAGCAGATATTTCTCTGTACAGCCTATGGTCCCATTCACTCGGGAATATCCCAATGCAGCTCCTAGAAGAAACGTGTTTCTGACTCGCTGAATCTCAACGTAGATTCAACTCTCTTAGGTGAACGAACGCACAGCGGAGCAGTTTCAAGGAAACGTTTCTCCTGAGTTTTAGACGAATTTTCCTGCTGTTTAGTACGTATGCCAGCATTGGGCTGGAAATACCGGTTTTGGGATTCCGCACAGAAAGAGTTTGCAAACCGCAGAATCCACATGTGAGTTTAACTCTGTCAGTTGAATGCACACATTGACAACCATTCAGTTAGATAGCTCCGTTTTGGTTTTATAAGCAGATATTTCTCTGTACAGCCTATGGTCCCATTCACTCGGGAATATCACAACGCAGCTCCTAGAAGAAACGTGTTTCTGACTCGCTGAATCTCAACATATATTCAACTCTCTTAGGTGAACGAACGCACAGCAGAGCAGGTTCAAGGAAACGTTTCTCCTGACTTTTAGACGAAGTTTCCTGCTTTTTCGTAGGTATGCCGGCATTGGGCTGGAAATACCTGTTTTGGGATTCTGCACAAAAAGGGTTTGCAAACCGCTGAATCCACACGTGAGTTTAACTCTGTCAGTTGAATGCACACATTGACAACCATTCAGTTAGATTGCTCCGTTTTGGTTTTAGAAGCAGATATTTCTCTGTACACCCTATGGTCCCATTCACTCGGGAATATCCCAACGCAGCTCCTAGAAGAAACGTGTTTCTGACTCGCTGAATCTCAACATAGATTCAACTCTCTTAGGTGAACGAACGCACAGCAGAGCAGTTTCAAGGAAACGTTTCTCCTGAGTTTTAGACAAAGTTTACTGCTGTTTAGTACGTATGCCGGCATTGGGCTGGAAATACCGGTTTTGGGATTCTGCACAGAAAGGGTTTGCAAACCGCTGAATCCACACTTGCGTTTAACTCTGTCAGTTGAATGCACATATTGACAACCATTCATTTAGATAGCTCCGTTTTGGTTTTAGAAGCAGATATTTCTCGGTACAGGCTATGGTCCCATTCACTCGGGAATATCCCAATTGAGCTCCTAGAAGAAACGTGTTTCTGACTCGCTGAATCTCAACATAGATTCAACTCTCTTACGTGATCGAACGCACAGCAGAGCAGTTTCAAGGAAACGTTTCTCCTGAGTTTTAGACGAAGTTTCCTGCTGTTTCGTAGGTATGCCGGCATTGGGCTGGAAATACCGGTTTTGGGATTCTGCACAAAAAGGGTTTGCGAACCGCTGAATCCACACGTGAGTTTAACTCTGTCAGTTGAATGCACACATTGACAACCATTCAGGTAGATAGCTCCGTTTTGGTTTTAGAAGCAGATATTTCTCTGTACAGCCTATGGTCCCATTCACTCGGGAATATCCCAACGCAGCTCCTAGAAGAAACGTGTTTCTGACTCGCTGAACCTCAACATAGATTCAACTCTCTTAGGTGAACGAAGGCACAGCAGAGCAGTATCAAGCAAACGTTTCTCCTGAGTTTTAGACGAAGTTTACTGCTGTTTAGTACGTATGCCGGCATTGGACTGGAAATACCGGTTTGGGATTCTGCACAGAAAGGGTTTGCAAACCGCTGAATACACACGTGAGTGTAACTCTGTCAGTTGAATGCACACATTGACAACCATTCAGTTAGATAGCTCCGTTTTGGTTTTAGAAGCAGATATTTCTCTGTACAGCCTATGGCCCCATTCACTCGGGAATATCCCAACGCAGCTCCTAGAAGAAACGTGTTTCTGACTCGCTGAATCTCAACATAGATTCAACTCTCTTACGTGAACGAACGCACAGCAGAGCAGTTTCAAACAAACGTTTCTCCAGACTTTTAGACGAAGTTTACTGCGGTTTAGTACGTATGCCGGCATTGGGCTGGAAATACCGGTTTTGGGATTCTGCACAGAAAGTGTTTGCAAACCGCTGAATCCACACTTGCGTTTAACTCTGCCAGTTGAATGCACATATTGACAACCATTCATTTAGATAGCTCCGTTTTGGTTTTAGAAGCAGATATTTCTCGGTTCAGGCTATGGTCCCATTCACTCGGGAATATCCCAATGCAGCTCCTAGAAGAAACGTGTTTCTGACTCGCTGAATCTCAACGTAGATTCAACTCTCTTAGGTGAACGAACGCACAGCAGAGCAGTTTCAAGGAAACATTTCTCCTGAGTTTTAGAGGAAGTTTACTGCTGTTTGGCACGTATGACGGCATTGGGCTGGAAATACTGGTTTTGGGATTCTCCACAGAAAGGGTTTGCCAACCGCTGAATCCACACGTGAGTTTAACTCTGTCAGTTGAATGCTCACATTGACAACCATTCAGTTAGATAGCTCCGTTTTGGTTTTAGAAGCAGATATTTCTCTGTACAGCCTATGGTCCCATTCACTCGGGAATATCCCAACGCAGCTCCTAGAAGAAACGTGTTTCTGACTCGCTGAATCTCAACATAGATTCAACTCTCTTAGGTGAACGAACGCACAGCAGAGCAGTTACAAGGAAACGTTTCTCCTGAGTTTTAGACAAAGTTTACTGCTGTTTAGTACGTATGCCGGCATTGGGCTGGAAATGCCGGTTTTGGGATTCTGCACAGAAAGTGTTTGCAAACCGCTGAATCCACACGTGAGTTAAACTCTGTCAGTTGAATGCACACATTGACAACCATTCAGGTAGATAGCTCCGTTTTGGTTGTAAGAGCAGATATTTCTCTGTACATCCTATGGTCCCATTCACTCGGGAATATCCCAACGCATCTCCTAGAAGAAACGTGTTTCTGACTCGCTGAATCTCAACATAGATTCAACTCTCTTAGGTGAACGAACGCACAGCAGAGCAGTTTCAAGGAAACGTTTCTCCTGAGTTTTAGACGAAGTTTCCTGCTGTTTAGTATGTATGCCGGCATTGGGCTGGAAATACCGGATTTGGGATTCTGCACAGAAAGAGTCTGCAAACCACTGAATCCACACGTGAGTTTAACTCTGTCACTTGAATGCCCACATTGACAACCATTCAGTTAGATAGCTCCGTTTTGTTTTTAGAAGCAGATATTTCTCTGTACAGCCTATGGTCCCATTCTCTCGGGAATATCCCAACGCAGCTCCTAGAAGAAACGCGTTTCTGACTCGCTGAATGTCAACATAGATTCAACTCTCTTAGGTGAACGAACGCACTGCAGAGCAGTTTCAAGGACACGTTCCTCCTGAGTTTTAGACGAAGTTTCCTGCTGTTTAGTACGTATACTGGCATTGGGCTGGAAATACCGGTTTTGGGATTCCGCACAGAAAGAGTTTGCAAACCGCCGAATCCACATGTGAGTTTAACTCTGTCAGTTGAATGCACACATTGACAACCATTCAGTTAGATAGCTCCGTTTTGGTTTTATAAGCAGATATTTCTCTGTACAGCCTATGGTCCCATTCACTCGGGAATATCACAACGCAGCTCCTAGAAGAAACGTGTTTCTGACTCGCTGAATCTCAACATATATTCAACTCTCTTAGGTGAACGAACGCACAGCAGAGCAGTTTCAAGGAAACGTTTCTCCTGAGTTTTAGACAAAGTTTACTGCTGTTTAGTACGTATGCCGGCATTGGGCTTGAAATACCGGTTTTGGGATTCTGCACAGAAAGGGTTTGCAAACCGCTGAATCCACACGTGAGTTTAACTCTGTCAGTTGAATGCACACATTGACAACCATTCAGGTAGATAGCTCCGTTTTGGTTTTAGGAGCAGATATTTCTCTGTACAGCCTATGGTCCCATTCACTCGGGAATATCCCAACGCAGCTCCTAGAAGTAACGTGTTTCTGACTCGCTGAATCTCAACATAGTTTCAACTCTCTTACGTGAACGAACGCACAGCAGAGCAGTTTCAAAGAAACGTTTCTCCTGAGTTTTAGACGAAGTTTACTGTGGTTTAGTACGTATGCCGGCATTGGGCTGGAAATACCGGTTTTGGGATTCTGCACAGAAAGGGTTTGCAAACCGCTGAATCCACACTTGCGTTTAACTCTGTCAGTTGAATGCACATATTGACAACCATTCATTTAGATAGCTCCGTTTTGGTTTTAGAAGCAGATATTTCTCGGTACAGGCTATGGTCCCATTCACTCGGGAATATCCCAATGCAGCTCCTAGAAGAAACGTGTTTCTGACTCGCTGAATCTCAACATAGATTCAACTCTCTTACGTGAACGAACGCACAGCAGAGCAGTTTCAAGGAAACGTTTCTCCTGAGTTTTAGACGAAGTTTCCTGCTGTTTCGTAGGTATGCCGGCATTGGGCTGGAAATACCGGTTTTGGGATTCTGCACAAAAAGGGTTTGCGAACCGCTGAATCCACACGTGAGTTTAACTCTGTCAGTTGAATGCACACATTGACAACCATTCAGGTAGATAGCTCCGTTTTGGTTTTAGAAGCAGATATTTCTCTGTACAGCCTATGGTCCCATTCACTCGGGAATATCCCAACGCAGCTCCTAGAACAAACGTGTTTCTGACTCGCTGAATCTCAACATAGATTCAACTCTCTTAGGTGAACGAAGGCACAGCAGAGCAGTATCAAGCAAACGTTTCTCCTGAGTTTTAGACGAAGTTTACTGCTGTTTAGTACGTATGCCGGCATTGGACTGGAAATACCGGTTTGGGATTCTGCACAGAAAGGGTTTGCAAACCGCTGAATACACCCGTGAGTGTAACTCTGTCAGTTGAATGCACACATTGACAACCATTCAGTTAGATAGCTCCGTTTTGGTTTTAGAAGCAGATATTTCTCTGTACAGCCTATGGTACCATTCACTCGGGAATATCCCAACGCAGCTCCTAGAAGAAACGTGTTTCTGACTCGCTGAATCTCAACATAGATTCAACTCTCTTACGTGAACGAACGCACAGCAGAGCAGTTTCAAACAAACGTTTCTCCAGAGTTTTAGACGAAGTTTACTGCGGTTTAGTACGTATGCCGGCATTGGGCTGGAAATACCGGTTTTGGGATTCTGCACAGAAAGGGTTTGCAAACCGCTGTATCCACACTTGCGTTTAACTCTGCCAGTTGAATGCACATATTGACAACCATTCATTTAGATAGCTCCGTTTTGGTTTTAGAAGCAGATATTTCTCGGTTCAGGCTATGGTCCCATTCACTCGGGAATATCCCAATGCAGCTCCTAGAAGAAACGTGTTTCTGACTCGCTGAATCTCAACGTAGATTCAACTCTCTTAGGTGAACGAACGCACAGCAGAGCAGTTTCAAGGAAACATTTCTCCTGAGTTTTAGAGGAAGTTTACTGCTGTTTGGCACGTATGACGGCATTGGGCTGGAAATACTGGTTTTGGGATTCTCCACAGAACGGGTTTGCCAACCGCTGAATACACACGTGAGTTTAACTCTGTCAGTTGAATGCACACATTGACAACCATTCAGTTAGATAGCTCCGTTTTGGTTTTAGAAGCAGATATTTCTCTGTACACCCTATGGTCCCATTCACTCGGGAATATCAAAACGCAGCTCCTAGAAGAAACGTGTTTCTGACTCGCTGAATCTCAACATAGATTCAACTCTCTTAGGTGAACGAAAGCACAGCAGAGCAGTTTCAAGGAAACGTTTCTCCTGAGTTTTAGACAAAGTTTACTGCTGTTTAGTACGTATGCCAGCAGTGGGCTGGAAATACCGGTTTTGGGATTCTGCACAGAAAGGGTTTGCAAACCGCCGAATCCACACGTGAGTTTAACTCTGTCAGTTGAATGCACACATTGACAACCATTCAGTTAGATAGCTCCGTTTTGGTTTTAGAAGCAGATATTTCTCTGTACAGCCTATGGTCCCATTCACTCGGGAATATCCCAACGCAGCTCCTAGAAGAAACGTGTTTCTGAATCGCTGAATCTCAACATAGATTCAACTCTCTTACATGAACGAACACACAGCAGAGCAGTTTCAAGGAAACGTTTCTCCTGAGTTTTAGACAAAGTTTACTGCGGTTTACTACGTATGCCGGCCATGGGTTGGAAATAACGGTTTTGGAATTCTGCAGAGAAAGGGTTTGCAAACCGCTGAATCCATACGTGAGTTTAACTCTGTCAGTTGAATGCACACATTGACAACCATTCAGTTAGATAGCTCCGTTTTGGTTTTAGGAGCAGGTATTTCTCTGTCCAGCCTATGGTCACATTCACTCGGGAATATCCCAACGCAGCTCCTAGAAGAAACGTGTTTCTGACTCGATGAATCTCAACATAGATTCAACTCTCTTAGGTGAACGAACGCACAGGAGAGCAGTTTCAAGCAAACGTTTCTCCTGAGTTTTAGACGAAGTTTCCTGCTCTTTAGTACGTATGCCGGCATTGGGCTGGAAATACCGGTTTTGGGATTCTGCACAGAAAGGGTTTGCAAACCGCTGAATACACACGTGAGTGTAACTCTGTCAGTTGAATGCACACATTGACAACCATTCAGTTAGATAGCTCCGTTTTGGTTTTAGAAGCAGATATTTCTCTGTACAGCCTATGGTCATATTCACTCGGGAATATCCCAACGCAGCTCCTAGAAGAAACGTGTTTCTGACTCGCTGAATCTCAACATAGATTCAACTCTCTTACGTGAACGAACGCACAGCAGAGCAGTTTCAAAGAAACGTTTCTCCTGAGTTTTAGACTAAGTTTACTGCGGTTTAGTACGTATGCCGGCATTGGGCTGGAAATACCGGTTTTGGGATTCTGCACAGAAAATGTTTGCAAACCGCTGAATCCACACTTGCGTTTAACTCTGTCAGTTGAATGCACATATTGACAACCATTCATTTAGATAGCTCCGTTTTGGTTTTAGAAGCAGATATTTCTCGGTTCAGGCTATGGTCCCATTCACTCGGGAATATCCCAATGCAGCTCCTAGAAGAAACGTGTTTCTGACTCGCTGAATCTCAACGTAGATTCAACTCTCTTAGGTGAACGAACGCACAGCAGAGCAGTTTCCAGGAAACATTTCTCCTGAGTTTTAGAGGAAGTTTACTTCTGTTTGGAACGTATGACGGCATTGGGCTGGAAATACTGGTTTTGGGATTCTGCACAGAAAGGGTTTGCCAACCGCTGAATCCACACGTGAGTTTATCTCTGTCAGTTGAATGCACACATTGACAACCATTCAGTTAGATAGCTCCGTTTTGGTTTTAGAAGCAGATATTTCTCTGTACAGCCTATGGTCCCATTCACTCGGGAATATCCCAACGGAGCTCCTAGAAGAAAAGTGTTTCTGAATCGCTGAATCTCAAAATAGATTCACCTCTCTTAGGTGAAGGAACGCACAGCAGAGCAGTTTCAAGGAAACGTTTCTCCTGAGTTTTAGACGAAGTTTCCTGCTGTTTAGTACGTATGCCGGAATTGGGTTGGAAATACAGGTTTTGGAATTCTGCAGAGAAAGGGTTTGCAAACCGCCGAATCCACACGTGAGTTTAACTCTGTCAGTTCAATGCACACATTGACAACCATTCAGTTAGATGGCTCCGTTTTGGTTTTAGGAGCAGATATTTCTCTGTACAGCCTATGGTCCCATTCACTCGGGAATATCCCAACGCAGCTCCTAGAAGAAACGTGTATCTGAATCGCTGAATCTCAACATAGATTCAACTCTATTAGGTGAACGAACGCACAGCAGAGCAGTTTCAACGAAACGTTTCTCCTGAGTTTTAGACGAAGTTTACTGCGGTTTAGTACGCATGCCGGCATTGGGCTGGAAATACCGGTTTTGGGATTCTGCACAGAAAGGGTTTGCAAATCGCTGAATTCACACGTGAGTTTAACTCTGTCAGTTGAATGCACACATAGACAACCATTCAGTTAGATAGCTCCGTTTTGTTTTCAGAAGCAGATATTTCTCTGTACAGCCTATGGTCCCATTCACTCGAGAATATCACAACGCAGCTCCTAGAAGAAACGTGTTTCTGACTCGCTGAATCTCAACATAGATTCAACTCTCTTAGGTGAACGAGCGCACAGCAGAGCAGTTTCAAGGAAACGTTTCTCCTGAGTTTCAGACGAAGTTTCCTGCTATTTAGTACGTATGCCGGCATTGGGCTGGAAATACCGGTTTTGGGATTCTGCACAGAAAGGGTTTGCCAACCGCTGAATCCACACGTGAGTTTAACTCTGTCAGTTGAATGCACACATTGACAACCATTCATTTAGATAGCTCCGTTTTGGTTTTAGAAGCAGGTATTTCTCTGTACAGCCTATGGTCCCATTCACTCGGGAATATCCCAACGCAGCTCCTAGAAGAAACGTGTTTCTGAATCACTGAATCTCAACATAGATTCAACTCTATTAGGAGAACGAAGGCACAGCAGAGCAGTTTCAAGGAAACGTTACTCCTGAGTTTTAGACGAAGTTTACTGCGGTTTAGTACGCATGCCGGCATTGGGCTGGAAATACCGGTTTTGGGATTCTGCACAGAAAGGGTTTGCCAACCGCTGAATCCACACGTGAGTTTTACTCTGTCAGATGAATGCACACATTGGCAACCAATCAGTTAGATAGCTCCGTTTTGGTTTTAGAAGCAGATATTTCTCTGTACAGCCTATGGTCCCATTCACTCGGGAATATCCCAACGCAGCTCCTAGAAGAAACGTGTTTCTGACTCGCTGAATCTCAAAAAACATTCAACTCTCTTAGGTGAACGAACACACAGCAGAGCAGTTTCAAGGAAACGTTTCTCCTGGGTTTTAGACGAAGTTTACTACTGTTTAGTACGTATGCCGGCATTGTGCTGGAAATACCGGTTTTGGGATTCTGCACAGAAAGGGTTTGCCAACCGCCGAATCCACACGTGAGTTTACCTCTGTCAGTTGAATGCACACATTGACAACCATTCAGTTAGATAGCTCCGTTTTGGTTTTAGAAGCAGATATTTCTCTGTACAGCCTATGGTACCATTCACTCGGGAATATCCCAAGGCATCTCCTAGAAGAAACGTGTTTCTGACTCGCTGAATCTCAACATAGATTCAACTCTCTTAGGTGAACGAACGCACACCAGAGCAGTTTCAAGGAAACATTCCTCCTGAGTTTTAGACGAAGTTTCCTGCTGTTTAGTATGTATGCCGGCATTGGGCTGGAAATACTGGTGTTGGGATTCTGCACAGAAAGGGTTTGCAAACCGCTGAATCCACGCGTGAGTTTAACTCTGTCAGTTGAATGCACACATTGACAACCATTCAGTTAGGTAGCTCCGTTTTGGTTTTAGAAGCAGATATTTCTCGGTACAGCCTATGGTCCCATTCACTCGGGAACATCCCAACGCAGCTCCTAGAAGAAACGTGTTTCTGACTCGCTGAATCTGAACATAGATTCAACTCTCTTAGGTGAACGAACGCACAGCAGAGCAGTTTCAAGGAAACGTTTCTCCTGAGTTTTAGACGAAGTTTCCTGCTGTTTAGTACGTATGCCGGAATTGGGTTGGAAACACAGGTTTTGGAATTCTGCAGAGAAAGGGTTTGCAAACCGCCGAATCCACACGTGAGTTTAACTCTGTCAGTTGAATGCACACATTGACAACCATTCAGTTAGATGGCACCGTTTTGGTTTTAGGAGCAGATATTTCTCTGTACAGCCTATGGTCCCATTCACTCGGGAATATCCCAACGCAGCTCCTAGAAGAAACGTGTTTCTGACTCGCTGAATCTCAACATAGATTCAACTCTCTTAGGTGAACGAGCGCACAGCAGAGCAGTTTCAAGGAAACGTTTCTCCTGAGTTTCAGACGAAGTTTCCTGCTGTTTAGTACATATGCCGGCATTGGGCTGGAAATACCGGTTTTGGGATTCTGCACAGAAAGAGTTTGCCAACCGCTGAATCCACACGTGAGTTTAACTCTGTCAGTTGAATGCACACATTGACAACCATTCAGTTAGATAGCTCCGTTTTGGTTTTAGAAGCAGGTATTTCTCTGTACAGCCTATGGTCCCATTCACTCGGGAATATCCCAACGCAGCTCCTAGAAGAAACGTGTTTCTGAATCGCTGAATCTCAACATAGATTCAACTCTATTAGGTGAACGAAGGCACAGCAGAGCAGTTTCAAGGAAACGTTTCTCCTGAGTTTTAGACGAAGTTTACTGCGGTTTAGTACGCAGGCCGGCATTGGGCTGGAAATACTGGTTTTGGGATTCTGCACAGAAAGGGTTTGCCAACCGCTGAATCCACACGTGAGTTTAACTCTGTCAGTTGAATGCACACATTGGCAACCATTCAGTTAGGTAGCTCCGTTTTGGTTTTAGAAGCAGATATTTCTCGGTACAACCTATGGTCCCATTCACTCGGGAACAACCCAAAGCAGCTCCTAGAAGAAACGTGTTTCTGACTCGCTGAATCTCAACATATATTCAACTCTCTTAGGTGAACGAACGCACAGAAGAGCAGTTTCAAGCAAACCTTTCTCCTGAGTTTTAGACGAAGTTTACTGCTGATTAGTACGTATGCCGGCATTGGGCTGGAAATACCGGTTTTGCTATTCTGCACAGAAAGTGTTTGCCAACCGCTGAATCCACACGTGAGTTTTACTCTGTCAGTTGAATGCACACATTGACAAACATTCAGTTAGATGGCTCCGTTTTGGTTTTAGGAGCAGATATTTCTCTGTACAGCCTATGGTCCCATTCACTCGGGAATATCCCAACGCAGCTCCTAGAAGAAACGTGTATCTGAATCGCTGAATCTCAACATAGATTCAACTCTATTAGGTGAACGAACGCACAGCAGAGCAGTTTCAAGGATACGTTTCTCCTGAGTTTTAGACGAAGTTTACTGCGGTTTAGTACGCATGCCGGCATTGGGCTGGAAATACCGGTTTTGGGATTCTGCACAGAAAGGGTTTGCCAACCGCTGAATCCACACGTGAGTTTAACTCTGTCAGTTGAATGCACACATTGGCAACCATTCAGTTAGATAGCTCCGTTTTGGTTTTAGAAGCAGATATTTCTCTGTACAGCCTATGGTCCCATTCACTCGGGAATATCCCAACGCAGCTCCTAGAAGAAACGTGTTTCTGACTCGCTGAATCTCCACAAACATTCAACTCTCTTAGGTGAACGAACGCACAGCGGAGCAGTTTCAAGGAAACGTTTCTCCTGAGTTTTAGACGAATTTTCCTGCTGTTTAGTACGTATGCCAGCATTGGGCTGGAAATACCGGTTTTGGGATTCCGCACAGAAAGAGTTTGCAAACCGCAGAATCCACATGTGAGTTTAACTCTGTCATTTGAATGCACACATTGACAACCATTCAGTTAGATAGCTCCGTTTTGGTTTTATAAGCAGATATTTCTCTGTACAGCCTATGGTCCCATTCACTCGGGAATATCACAACGCAGCTCCTAGAAGAAACGTGTTTCTGACTCGCTGAATCTCAACATATATTCAACTCTCTTAGGTGAACGAACGCACAGCAGAGCAGTTTCAAGGAAACGTTTCTCCTGACTTTTAGACGAAGTTTCCTGCTTTTTCGTAGGTATGCCGGCATTGGGCTGGAAATACCTGTTTTGGGATTCTGCACAAAAAGGGTTTGCAAACCGCTGAATCCACACGTGAGTTTAACTCTGTCAGTTGAATGCACACATTGACAACCATTCAGTTAGATTGCTCCGTTTTGGTTTTAGAAGCAGATATTTCTCTGTACACCCTATGGTCCCATTCACTCGGGAATATCCCAACGCAGCTCCTAGAAGAAACGTGTTTCTGACTCGCTGAATCTCAACATAGATTCAACTCTCTTAGGTGAACGAACGCACAGCAGAGCAGTTTCAAGGAAACGTTTCTCCTGAGTTTTAGACAAAGTTTACTGCTGTTTAGTACGTATGCCGGCATTGGGCTGGAAATACCGGTTTTGGGATTCTGCACAGAAAGGGTTTGCAAACCGCTGAATCCACACTTGCGTTTAACTCTGTCAGTTGAATGCACATATTGACAACCATTCATTTAGATAGCTCCGTTTTGGTTTTAGAAGCAGATATTTCTCGGTACAGGCTATGGTCCCATTCACTCGGGAATATCCCAATTGAGCTCCTAGAAGAAACGTGTTTCTGACTCGCTGAATCTCAACATAGATTCAACTCTCTTACGTGATCGAACGCACAGCAGAGCAGTTTCAAGGAAACGTTTCTCCTGAGTTTTAGACGAAGTTTCCTGCTGTTTCGTAGGTATGCCGGCATTGGGCTGGAAATACCGGTTTTGGGATTCTGCACAAAAAGGGTTTGCGAACCGCTGAATCCACACGTGAGTTTAACTCTGTCAGTTGAATGCACACATTGACAACCATTCAGGTAGATAGCTCCGTTTTGGTTTTAGAAGCAGATATTTCTCTGTACAGCCTATGGTCCCATTCACTCGGGAATATCCCAACGCAGCTCCTAGAAGAAACGTGTTTCTGACTCGCTGAACCTCAACATAGATTCAACTCTCTTAGGTGAACGAAGGCACAGCAGAGCAGTATCAAGCAAACGTTTCTCCTGAGTTTTAGACGAAGTTTACTGCTGTTTAGTACGTATGCCGGCATTGGACTGGAAATACCGGTTTGGGATTCTGCACAGAAAGGGTTTGCAAACCGCTGAATACACACGTGAGTGTAACTCTGTCAGTTGAATGCACACATTGACAACCATTCAGTTAGATAGCTCCGTTTTGGTTTTAGAAGCAGATATTTCTCTGTACAGCCTATGGCCCCATTCACTCGGGAATATCCCAACGCAGCTCCTAGAAGAAACGTGTTTCTGACTCGCTGAATCTCAACATAGATTCAACTCTCTTACGTGAACGAACGCACAGCAGAGCAGTTTCAAACAAACGTTTCTCCAGACTTTTAGACGAAGTTTACTGCGGTTTAGTACGTATGCCGGCATTGGGCTGGAAATACCGGTTTTGGGATTCTGCACAGAAAGTGTTTGCAAACCGCTGAATCCACACTTGCGTTTAACTCTGCCAGTTGAATGCACATATTGACAACCATTCATTTAGATAGCTCCGTTTTGGTTTTAGAAGCAGATATTTCTCGGTTCAGGCTATGGTCCCATTCACTCGGGAATATCCCAATGCAGCTCCTAGAAGAAACGTGTTTCTGACTCGCTGAATCTCAACGTAGATTCAACTCTCTTAGGTGAACGAACGCACAGCAGAGCAGTTTCAAGGAAACATTTCTCCTGAGTTTTAGAGGAAGTTTACTGCTGTTTGGCACGTATGACGGCATTGGGCTGGAAATACTGGTTTTGGGATTCTCCACAGAACGGGTTTGCCAACCGCTGAATCCACACGTGAGTTTAACTCTGTCAGTTGAATGCTCACATTGACAACCATTCAGTTAGATAGCTCCGTTTTGGTTTTAGAAGCAGATATTTCTCTGTACAGCCTATGGTACCATTCACTCGGGAATATCCCAACGCAGCTCCTAGAAGAAACGTGTTTCTGACTCGCTGAATCTCAACATAGATTCAACTCTCTTAGGTGAACGAACGCACTGCAGAGCAGTTACAAGGAAACGTTTCTCCTGAGTTTTAGACAAAGTTTACTGCTGTTTAGTACGTATGCCGGCATTGGGCTGGAAATGCCGGTTTTGGGATTCTGCACAGAAAGTGTTTGCAAACCGCTGAATCCACACGTGAGTTAAACTCTGTCAGTTGAATGCACACATTGACAACCATTCAGGTAGATAGCTCCGTTTTGGTTTTAGGAGCATATATTTCTCTGTACAGCCTATGGTCCCATTCTCTCGGGAATATCCCAACGCAGCTCCTAGAAGAAACGTGTTTCTGACTCGCTGAATCTCAACATAGATTCAACTCTCTTACGTGAACGAACGCACAGCAGAGCAGTTTCAAGGAAACGTTTCTCCTGAGTTTTAGACGAAGTTTACTGCTGTTTAGTACGTATGCCGGCATTGGACTGGAAATACCGGTTTGGGATTCTGCACAGAAAGGGTTTGCAAACCGCTGAATACACACGTGGGTGTAACTCTGTCAGTTGAGTGCACACATTGACAACCATTCAGTTAGATAGCTCCGTTTTGGTTTTAGAAGCAGTTATTTTTCTGTACAGCCTATGGTCCCATTCACTCGGGAATATCCCAACGCAGCTCCTAGAAGAAACGTGTTTCTGACTCGCTGAATCTCAACATAGATTCAACTCTCTTACGTGAACGAACGCACAGCAGAGCAGTTTCAAACAAACGTTTCTCCAGAGTTTTAAACGAAGTTTACTGCGGTTTAGTACGTATGCTGGCATTGGGCTGGAAATACCGGTTTGGGGATTCTGCACAGAAAGTGTTTGCAAACCGCTGAATCCACACTTGCGTTTAACTCTGCCAGTTGAATGCACATATTGACAACCATTCATTTAGATAGCTCCGTTTTGGTTTTAGAAGCAGATATTTCTCGGTTCAGGCTATGGTCCCATTCACTCGGGAATATCCCAATGCAGCTCCTAGAAGAAACGTGTTTCTGACTCGCTGAATCTCAACGTAGATTCAACTCTCTTAGGTGAACGAACGCACAGCAGAGCAGTTTCAAGGAAACATTTCTCCTGAGTTTTAGGGGAAGTTTACTGCTGTTTGGCACGTATGACGGCATTGCGCTGGATATACTGGTTTTGGGATTCTCCACAGAAAGGGTTTGCCAACCGCTGAATCCACACGTGAGTTTAACTCTGTCAGTTGAATGCACACATTGACAACCATTCAGGTAGATAGCTCCGTTTTGGTTGTAGGAGCAGATATTTCTCTGAACAGACTATGGTCCCATTCACTCGGGAATATCCCAACGCATCTCCTAGAAGAAACGTGTTTCTGACTCGCTGAATCTCAACATAGATTCAACTCTCTTAGGTGAACGAACGCACAGCAGAGCAGTTTCAAGCAAACGTTTCTCCTGAGTTTTAGACGAAGTTACCTGCTGTTTAGTACGTATGCCGGCATTGGGCTGGAAATACCGGTTTTGGGATTCTGCACAGAATGAGTTTGCAAACCACTGAATCCACACGTGAGTTTAACTCTGTCACTTGAATGCACACATTGACAACCATTCAGTTATATAACTCCGTTTTGTTTTTAGAAGCAGATATTTCTCTATACAGCCTATGGTCCCATTCACTCGGGAATATCCCAACGCAGCTCCTAGAAGAAACGTGTTTCTGACTCGCTGAATGTCAACATAGATTCAACTCTCTTAGGTGAACGAACGCACTGCAGAGCAGTTTCAAGGACACGTTCCTCCTGAGTTTTAGACGAAGTTTCCTGCTGTTTAGTACGTATACTGGCATTGGGCTGGAAATACCGGTTTTGGGATTCCGCACAGAAAGAGTTTGCAAACCGCCGAATCCACATGTGAGTTTAACTCTGTCAGTTGAATGCACACATTGACAACCATTCAGTTAGATAGCTCCGTTTTGGTTTTATAAGCAGATATTTCTCTGTACAGCCTATGGTCCCATTCACTCGGGAATATCACAACGCAGCTCCTAGAAGAAACGTGTTTCTGACTCGCTGAATCTCAACATAGATTCAACTCTTTTACGTGAACGAACGCACAGCAGAGCAGTTTCAAAGAAACGTTTCTCCTGAGTTTTAGACGAAGTTTACTGCGGTTTCGTAGGTATGCCGGCATTGGGCTGGAAATACCTGTTTTGGGATTCTGCACAAAAAGGTTTGCAAACCGCTGAATCCACACGTGAGTTTAACTCTGTCAGTTGAATGCACACATTGACAACCATTCAGGTAGATAGCTCCGTTTTGGATGTAGGAGCAGATATTTCTCTGTACAGCCTATGGTCCCATTCACTCTGGAATATCCCAACGCAGCTCCTAGAAGAAACGTGTTTCTGACTCGCTGAATCTCAACATAGATTCAACTCTCTTAGGTGAACGAACGCACAGCAGAGCAGTTTCAAGGAAACGTTTCTCCTAAGTTTTAGACAAAGTTTACTGCTGTTTAGTACGTATGCCGGCATTGGGCTGGAAATACCGGTTTTGGGATTCTGCACAGAAAGGGTTTGCAAACCGCTGAATCCACACGTGAGTTTAACTCTGTCAGTTGAATGCACACATTGACAACCATTCAGGTAGATAGCTCCGTTTTGGTTTTAGGAGCATATATTTCTCTGTACAGCCTATGGTCCCATTCACTCGGGAATATCCCAACGCAGCTCCTAGAGGAAACGTGTTTCTGACTCGCTGAATCTCAACATAGATTCAACTCTCTTAGGTGAACGAAGGCACAGCAGAGCAGTATCAAGCAAACGTTTCTCCTGAGTTTTAGACGAAGTTTACTGCTGTTTAGTACGTATGCCGGCATTGGGCTGGAAATACCGGTTTGGGGATTCTGCACAGAAAGTGTTTGCAAACCGCTGAATCCACACTTGCGTTTAACTCTGCCAGTTGAATGCACATATTGACAACCATTCATTTAAATAGCTCCGTTTTGGTTTTAGAAGCAGATATTTCTCTGTACAGCCTATGGTCCCATTCACTCGGGAATATCCCAATGCAGCTCCTAGAAGAAACGTGTTTCTGACTCGCTGAATCTCAACGTAGATTCAACTCTCTTAGGTGAACGAACGCACAGCGGAGCAGTTTCAAGGAAACATTTCTCCTGAGTTTTAAGGGAAGTTTACTGCTGTTTGGCACGTATGACGGCATTGGGCTGGAAATACTGGTTTTGGGATTCTCCACAGAAAGGGTTTGCCAACCGCTGAATCCACACGTGAGTTTAACTCTGTCAGTTGAATGCTCACATTGACAACCATTCAGTTAGATAGCTCCGTTTTGGTTTTAGAAGCAGATATTTCTCTGTACAGCCTATGGTCCCATTCACTCGGGAATATCACAACGCAGCTCCTAGAAGAAACGTGTTTCTGACTCGCTGAATCTCAACATACATTCAACTCTCTTAGGTGAACGAACGCACTGCAGAGCAGTTTCAAGGACACGTTCCTCCTGAGTTTTAGACGAAGTTTCCTGCTGTTTAGTACGTATACTGGCATTGGGCTGGAAATACCGGTTTTGGGATTCCGCACAGAAAGAGTTTGCAAACCGCCGAATCCACATGTGACTTTAACTCTGTCAGTTGAATGCACACATTGACAACCATTCAGTTAGATAGCTCCGTTTTGGTTTTATAAGCAGATATTTCTCTGTACAGCCTATGGTCCCATTCACTCGGGAATATCACAACGCAGCTCCTAGAAGAAACGTGTTTCTGACTCGCTGAATCTCAACATAGATTCAACTCTCGTAGGTGAACGAACGCACAGCAGAGCAGTTTCAAGGAAACGTTTCTCCTGAGTTTTCGACAAAGTTTCCTGCTGTTTCGTAGGTATGCCGGCATTGGGCTGGAAATACCTGTTTTGGGATTCTGCACAAAAAGGGTTTGCAAACCGCTGAATCCACACGTGAGTTTAACTCTGTCAGTTGAATGCACACATTGACAACCATTCAGTTAGATTGCTCCGTTTTGGTTTTAGAAGCAGATATTTCTCTGTACACCCTATGGTCCCATTCACTAGGGAATATCCCAACGCAGCTCCTAGAAGAAACGTGTTTCTGACTCGCTGAATTTCAACATAGATTCAACTCTCTTAGGTGAACGAACGCACAGCAGAGCAGTTTCAAGGAAACGTTTCTCCTGAGTTTTAGACAAAGTTTACTGCTGTTTAGTACGTATGCCGGCATTGGGCTGGAAATACCGGTTTTGGGATTCTGCACAGAAAGGGTTTGCAAACCGCTGAATCCACACGTGAGTTTAACTCTGTCAGTTGAATGCACACATTGACAACCATTCAGTTAGATAGCTCCGTTTTGTTTTTATAAGCAGATATTTCTCTGTACAGCCTATGGTCCCATTCACTCGGGAATATCACAACGCAGCTCCTAGAAGAAACGTGTTTCTGACTCGCTGAACCTCAACATATATTCAACTCTCTTAGGTGAACGAACGCACAGTAGAGCAGTTTCAAGGAAACGTTTCTCCTGAGTTTTAGACAAAGTTTCCTGCTGTTTCGTAGGTATGCCGGCATTGGGCTTGAAATACCTGTTTTGGGATTCTGCACAAAAAGGGTTTGCAAACCGCTGAATCCACACGTGAGTTTAACTCTGTCAGTTGAATGCACACATTGACAACCATTCAGTTAGATTGCTCCGTTTTGGTTTTAGAAGCAGATATTTCTCTGTACACCCTATGGTCCCATTCACTCGGGAATATCCCAACGCAGCTCCTAGAAGAAACGTGTTTCTGACTCGCTGAATCTCAACATAGATTCAACTCTCTTAGTTGAACGAACGCACAGCAGAGCAGTTTCAAGGAAACGTTTCTCCTGAGTTTTAGACAAAGTTTACTGCTGTTTAGTACGTATGCCGGCATTGGGCTGGAAATACCGGTTTTGGGATTCTGCACAGAAAGGGTTTGCAAACCGCTGAATCCACACGTGAGTTTAACTCTGTCAGTTGAATGCACACATTGACAACCATTCAGGTAGATAGCTCCGTTTTGGTTTTAGGAGCAGATATTTCTCTGTACAGCCTATGGTCCCATTCACTCGGGAATATCCCAACGCAGCTCGTAGAGGAAACGTGTTTCTGACTCGCTGAATCTCAACATAGATTCAACTCTCTTACGTGAACGAACGCACAGCAGAGCAGTTTCAAACAAACGTTTCTCCAGAGTTTTAGACGAAGTTTACTGCGGTTTAGTACGTATGCCGGCATTGGGCTGGAAATACCGGTTTTGGGATTCTGCACAGAAATGGTTTGCAAACCGCTGAATCCACACTTGCGTTTAACTCTGCGAGTTGAATGCACATATTGACAACCATTCATTTAGATAGCTCCGTTTTGGTTTTAGAAGCAGATATTTCTCGGTTCAGGCTATGGTCCCATTCACTCGGGAATATCCCAATGCAGCTCCTAGAAGAAACGTGTTTCTGACTCGCTGAATCTCAACGTAGATTCAACTCTCTTAGGTGAACGAACGCACAGCAGAGCAGTTTCAAGGAAACATTTCTCCTGAGTTTTAGGGGAAGTTTACTGCTGTTTGGCACGTATGACGGCATTGGGCTGGAAATACTGGTTTTGGGATTCTCCACAGAAAGGGTTTGCCAACCGCTGAATCCACACGTGAGTTTATCTCTGTCAGTTGAATGCTCACATTGACAACCATTCAGTTAGATAGCTCCGTTTTGGTTTTAGAAGCAGATATTTCTCTGTACAGCCTATGGTCCCATTCACTCGGGAATATCCCAACGCAGCTCCTAGAAGAAACGTGTTTCTGACTCGCTGAAGCTCAACATAGATTCAACTCTCTTAGGTGAACGAACGCACAGCAGAGCAGTTACAAGGAAACGTTTCTCCTGAGTTTTAGACAAAGTTTACTGCTGTTTAGTACGTATGCCGGCATTGGGCTGGAAATACCGGTTTTGGGATTCTGCACAGAAAGGGTTTGCAAACCGCTGAATCCACACTTGAGTTTAACTCTGTCAGTTGAATGCACACATTGACAACCATTCAGATAGATAGCTCCGTTTTGGTTGTAGGAGCAGATATTTCTCTGTACAGCCTATGGTCCCATTCACTCGGGAATATCCCAACGCATCTCCTAGAAGAAACGTGTTTCTGACTCGCTGAATCTCAACATAGATTCAACTCTTTTACGTGAACGAACGCACAGCAGAGCAGTTTCAAAGAAACGTTTCTCCTGAGTTTTAGACGAAGTTTACTGCGGTTTAGTACGTATGCCGGTATTGGGCTGGAAATACCGGTTTTGGGATTCTGCACAGAAAGTGTTTGCAAACCGCTGAATCCACACTTGCGTTTAACTCTGCCAGTTGAATGCACATATTGACAACCATTCATTTAGATAGCTCCGTTTTGGTTTTAGAAGCAGATATTTCTCGGTTCAGGCTATGGTCCCATTCACTCGGGAATATCCCAATGCAGCTCCTAGAAGAAACGTGTTTCTGACTCGCTGAATCTCAACGTAGATTCAACTCTCTTAGGTGAACGAACGCACAGCGGAGCAGTTTCAAGGAAACGTTTCTCCTGAGTTTTAGACGAATTTTCCTGCTGTTTAGTACGTATGCCAGCATTGGGCTGGAAATACCGGTTTTGGGATTCCGCACAGAAAGAGTTTGCAAACCGCAGAATCCACATGTGAGTTTAACTCTGTCAGTTGAATGCACACATTGACAACCATTCAGTTAGATAGCTCCGTTTTGGTTTTATAAGCAGATATTTCTCTGTACAGCCTATGGTCCCATTCACTCGGGAATATCACAACGCAGCTCCTAGAAGAAACGTGTTTCTGACTCGCTGAATCTCAACATATATTCAACTCTCTTAGGTGAACGAACGCACAGCAGAGCAGGTTCAAGGAAACGTTTCTCCTGACTTTTAGACGAAGTTTCCTGCTTTTTCGTAGGTATGCCGGCATTGGGCTGGAAATACCTGTTTTGGGATTCTGCACAAAAAGGGTTTGCAAACCGCTGAATCCACACGTGAGTTTAACTCTGTCAGTTGAATGCACACATTGACAACCATTCAGTTAGATTGCTCCGTTTTGGTTTTAGAAGCAGATATTTCTCTGTACACCCTATGGTCCCATTCACTCGGGAATATCCCAACGCAGCTCCTAGAAGAAACGTGTTTCTGACTCGCTGAATCTCAACATAGATTCAACTCTCTTAGGTGAACGAACGCACAGCAGAGCAGTTTCAAGCAAACGTTTCTCCTGAGTTTTAGACGAAGTTACCTGCTGTTTAGTACGTATGCCGGCATTGGGCTGGAAATACCGGTTTTGGGATTCTGCACAGAATGAGTTTGCAAACCACTGAATCCACACGTGAGTTTAACTCTGTCACTTGAATGCACACATTGACAACCATTCAGTTATATAACTCCGTTTTGGTTTTAGAAGCAGATATTTCTCTGTACAGCCTATGGTCCCATTCACTCGGGAATATCCCAACGCAGCTCCTAGAAGAAACGTGTTTCTGACTCGCTGAATGTCAACATAGATTCAACTCTCTTAGGTGAACGAACGCACTGCAGAGCAGTTTCAAGGACACGTTCCTCCTGAGTTTTAGACGAAGTTTCCTGCTGTTTAGTACGTATACTGGCATTGGGCTGGAAATACCGGTTTTGGGATTCCGCACAGAAAGAGTTTGCAAACCGCCGAATCCACATGTGAGTTTAACTCTGTCAGTTGAATGCACACATTGACAACCATTCAGTTAGATAGCTCCGTTTTGGTTTTATAAGCAGATATTTCTCTGTACAGCCTATGGTCCCATTCACTCGGGAATATCACAACGCAGCTCCTAGAAGAAACGTGTTTCTGACTCGCTGAATCTCAACATAGATTCAACTCTTTTACGTGAACGAACGCACAGCAGAGCAGTTTCAAAGAAACGTTTCTCCTGAGTTTTAGACGAAGTTTACTGCGGTTTCGTAGGTATGCCGGCATTGGGCTGGAAATACCTGTTTTGGGATTCTGCACAAAAAGGTTTGCAAACCGCTGAATCCACACGTGAGTTTAACTCTGTCAGTTGAATGCACACATTGACAACCATTCAGGTAGATAGCTCCGTTTTGGATGTAGGAGCAGATATTTCTCTGTACAGCCTATGGTCCCATTCACTCTGGAATATCCCAACGCAGCTCCTAGAAGAAACGTGTTTCTGACTCGCTGAATCTCAACATAGATTCAACTCTCTTAGGTGAACGAACGCACAGCAGAGCAGTTTCAAGGAAACGTTTCTCCTAAGTTTTAGACAAAGTTTACTGCTGTTTAGTACGTATGCCGGCATTGGGCTGGAAATACCGGTTTTGGGATTCTGCACAGAAAGGGTTTGCAAACCGCTGAATCCACACGTGAGTTTAACTCTGTCAGTTGAATGCACACATTGACAACCATTCAGGTAGATAGCTCCGTTTTGGTTTTAGGAGCATATATTTCTCTGTACAGCCTATGGTCCCATTCACTCGGGAATATCCCAACGCAGCTCCTAGAGGAAACGTGTTTCTGACTCGCTGAATCTCAACATAGATTCAACTCTCTTAGGTGAACGAAGGCACAGCAGAGCAGTATCAAGCAAACGTTTCTCCTGAGTTTTAGACGAAGTTTACTGCTGTTTAGTACGTATGCCGGCATTGGGCTGGAAATACCGGTTTGGGGATTCTGCACAGAAAGTGTTTGCAAACCGCTGAATCCACACTTGCGTTTAACTCTGCCAGTTGAATGCACATATTGACAACCATTCATTTAAATAGCTCCGTTTTGGTTTTAGAAGCAGATATTTCTCTGTACAGCCTATGGTCCCATTCACTCGGGAATATCCCAATGCAGCTCCTAGAAGAAACGTGTTTCTGACTCGCTGAATCTCAACGTAGATTCAACTCTCTTAGGTGAACGAACGCACAGCGGAGCAGTTTCAAGGAAACATTTCTCCTGAGTTTTAGGGGAAGTTTACTGCTGTTTGGCACGTATGACGGCATTGGGCTGGAAATACTGGTTTTGGGATTCTCCACAGAAAGGGTTTGCCAACCGCTGAATCCACACGTGAGTTTAACTCTGTCAGTTGAATGCTCACATTGACAACCATTCAGTTAGATAGCTCCGTTTTGGTTTTAGAAGCAGATATTTCTCTGTACAGCCTATGGTCCCATTCACTCGGGAATATCACAACGCAGCTCCTAGAAGAAACGTGTTTCTGACTCGCTGAATCTCAACATACATTCAACTCTCTTAGGTGAACGAACGCACTGCAGAGCAGTTTCAAGGACACGTTCCTCCTGAGTTTTAGACGAAGTTTCCTGCTGTTTAGTACGTATACTGGCATTGGGCTGGAAATACCGGTTTTGGGATTCCGCACAGAAAGAGTTTGCAAACCGCCGAATCCACATGTGACTTTAACTCTGTCAGTTGAATGCACACATTGACAACCATTCAGTTAGATAGCTCCGTTTTGGTTTTATAAGCAGATATTTCTCTGTACAGCCTATGGTCCCATTCACTCGGGAATATCACAACGCAGCTCCTAGAAGAAACGTGTTTCTGACTCGCTGAATCTCAACATAGATTCAACTCTCGTAGGTGAACGAACGCACAGCAGAGCAGTTTCAAGGAAACGTTTCTCCTGAGTTTTCGACAAAGTTTCCTGCTGTTTCGTAGGTATGCCGGCATTGGGCTGGAAATACCTGTTTTGGGATTCTGCACAAAAAGGGTTTGCAAACCGCTGAATCCACACGTGAGTTTAACTCTGTCAGTTGAATGCACACATTGACAACCATTCAGTTAGATTGCTCCGTTTTGGTTTTAGAAGCAGATATTTCTCTGTACACCCTATGGTCCCATTCACTAGGGAATATCCCAACGCAGCTCCTAGAAGAAACGTGTTTCTGACTCGCTGAATTTCAACATAGATTCAACTCTCTTAGGTGAACGAACGCACAGCAGAGCAGTTTCAAGGAAACGTTTCTCCTGAGTTTTAGACAAAGTTTACTGCTGTTTAGTACGTATGCCGGCATTGGGCTGGAAATACCGGTTTTGGGATTCTGCACAGAAAGGGTTTGCAAACCGCTGAATCCACACGTGAGTTTAACTCTGTCAGTTGAATGCACACATTGACAACCATTCAGTTAGATAGCTCCGTTTTGTTTTTATAAGCAGATATTTCTCTGTACAGCCTATGGTCCCATTCACTCGGGAATATCCCAACGCAGCTCCTAGAAGAAACGTGTTTCTGACTCGCTGAATTTCAACATATATTCAACTCTCTTAGGTGAACGAACGCAGAGTAGAGCAGTTTCAAGGAAACGTTTCTCCTGAGTTTTAGACAAAGTTTCCTGCTGTTTCGTAGGTATGCCGGCATTGGGCTTGAAATACCTGTTTTGGGATTCTGCACAAAAAGGGTTTGCAAACCGCTGAATCCACACGTGAGTTTAACTCTGTCAGTTGAATGCACACATTGACAACCATTCAGTTAGATTGCTCCGTTTTGGTTTTAGAAGCAGATATTTCTCTGTACACCCTATGGTCCCATTCACTCGGGAATATCCCAACGCAGCTCCTAGAAGAAACGTGTTTCTGACTCGCTGAATCTCAACATAGATTCAACTCTCTTAGTTGAACGAACGCACAGCAGAGCAGTTTCAAGGAAACGTTTCTCCTGAGTTTTAGACAAAGTTTACTGCTGTTTAGTACGTATGCCGGCATTGGGCTGGAAATACCGGTTTTGGGATTCTGCACAGAAAGGGTTTGCAAACCGCTGAATCCACACGTGAGTTTAACTCTGTCAGTTGAATGCACACATTGACAACCATTCAGGTAGATAGCTCCGTTTTGGTTTTAGGAGCAGATATTTCTCTGTACAGCCTATGGTCCCATTCACTCGGGAATATCCCAACGCAGCTCGTAGAGGAAACGTGTTTCTGACTCGCTGAATCTCAACATAGATTCAACTCTCTTACGTGAACGAACGCACAGCAGAGCAGTTTCAAACAAACGTTTCTCCAGAGTTTTAGACGAAGTTTACTGCGGTTTAGTACGTATGCCGGCATTGGGCTGGAAATACCGGTTTTGGGATTCTGCACAGAAATGGTTTGCAAACCGCTGAATCCACACTTGCGTTTAACTCTGCGAGTTGAATGCACATATTGACAACCATTCATTTAGATAGCTCCGTTTTGGTTTTAGAAGCAGATATTTCTCGGTTCAGGCTATGGTCCCATTCACTCGGGAATATCCCAATGCAGCTCCTAGAAGAAACGTGTTTCTGACTCGCTGAATCTCAACGTAGATTCAACTCTCTTAGGTGAACGAACGCACAGCAGAGCAGTTTCAAGGAAACATTTCTCCTGAGTTTTAGGGGAAGTTTACTGCTGTTTGGCACGTATGACGGCATTGGGCTGGAAATACTGGTTTTGGGATTCTCCACAGAAAGGGTTTGCCAACCGCTGAATCCACTCGTGAGTTTATCTCTGTCAGTTGAATGCTCACATTGACAACCATTCAGTTAGATAGCTCCGTTTTGGTTTTAGAAGCAGATATTTCTCTGTACAGCCTATGGTCCCATTCACTCGGGAATATCCCAACGCAGCTCCTAGAAGAAACGTGTTTCTGACTCGCTGAAGCTCAACATAGATTCAACTCTCTTAGGTGAACGAACGCACAGCAGAGCAGTTACAAGGAAACGTTTCTCCTGAGTTTTAGACAAAGTTTACTGCTGTTTAGTACGTATGCCGGCATTGGGCTGGAAATACCGGTTTTGGGATTCTGCACAGAAAGGGTTTGCAAACCGCTGAATCCACACTTGAGTTTAACTCTGTCAGTTGAATGCACACATTGACAACCATTCAGATAGATAGCTCCGTTTTGGTTGTAGGAGCAGATATTTCTCTGTACAGCCTATGGTCCCATTCACTCGGGAATATCCCAACGCATCTCCTAGAAGAAACGTGTTTCTGACTCGCTGAATCTCAACATAGATTCAACTCTTTTACGTGAACGAACGCACAGCAGAGCAGTTTCAAAGAAACGTTTCTCCTGAGTTTTAGACGAAGTTTACTGCGGTTTAGTACGTATGCCGGTATTGGGCTGGAAATACCGGTTTTGGGATTCTGCACAGAAAGTGTTTGCAAACCGCTGAATCCACACTTGCGTTTAACTCTGCCAGTTGAATGCACATATTGACAACCATTCATTTAGATAGCTCCGTTTTGGTTTTAGAAGCAGATATTTCTCGGTTCAGGCTATGGTCCCATTCACTCGGGAATATCCCAATGCAGCTCCTAGAAGAAACGTGTTTCTGACTCGCTGAATCTCAACATAGATTCAACTCTCTTAGGTGAACGAAGGCACAGCAGAGCAGTATCAAGCAAACGTTTCTCCTGAGTTTTAGACGAAGTTTACTGCTGTTTAGTACGTATGCCGGCATTGGACTGGAAATACCGGTTTGCGATTCTGCACAGAAACAGTTTGCAAACCGCTGAATACACACGTGAGTGTAACTCTGTCAGTTGAACGCACACATTGACAACCATTCAGTTAGATAGCTCCGTTTTGGTTTTAGGAGCAGATATTCTCTGTACAGCCTATGGTCCCATTCACTCGGGAATATCCCAAAGCAGCTCCTAGAAGAAACGTGTTTCTGAATCGCTGAATCTCAACATAGATTCAACTCTCTTACATGAACGAACACACAGCAGAGCAGTTTCAAGGAAACGTTTCTCCTGAGTTTTAGACGAAGTTTACTGCGGTTTACTACGTATGCCGGCCATGGGTTGGAAATACCGGTTTTGGAATTCTGCAGAGAAAGGGTTTGCAAACCGTTGAATCCACACGTGAGTTTAACTCTGTCAGTTGAATGCACACATTGAGAACCATTCAGGTAGATAGCTCCGTTTTGGATGTAGGAGCAGATATTTCTCTGTACAGCCTATGGTCCCATTCACTCGGGAATATCCCAACGCATCTCCTAGAAGAAACGTGTTTCTGACTCGCTGAATCTCAACATAGATTCAACTCTCTTAGGTGAACGAACGCACTGCAGAGCAGTTTCAAGCAAACGTTTCTCCTGAGTTTTAGACGAAGTTTCCTGCTGTTTAGTACGTATGCCGGCATTGGGCTGGAAATACCGGTTTTGGGATTCTGCACAGAAAGTGTTTGCAAACCGCTGAATCCACACTTGCGTTTAACTCTGCCAGTTGAATGCACATATTGACAACCATTCATTTAAATAGCTCCGTTTTGGTTTTAGAAGCAGATATTTCTCTGTACAGCCTATGGTCCCATTCACTCGGGAATATCCCAATGCAGCTCCTAGAAGAAACGTGTTTCTGACTCGCTGAATCTCAACGTAGATTCAACTCTCTTAGGTGAACGAACGCACAGCGGAGCAGTTTCAAGGAAACGTTTCTCCTGAGTTTTAGACGAATTTTCCTGCTGTTTAGTACGTATGCCAGCATTGGGCTGGAAATACCGGTTTTGGGATTCCGCACAGAAAGAGTTTGCAAACCGCAGAATCCACATGTGAGTTTAACTCTGTCAGTTGAATGCACACATTGACAACCATTCAGTTAGATAGCTCCGTTTTGGTTTTATAAGCAGATATTTCTCTGTACAGCCTATGGTCCCATTCACTCGGGAATATCACAACGCAGCTCCTAGAAGAAACGTGTTTCTGACTCGCTGAATCTCAACATATATTCAACTCTCTTAGGTGAACGAACGCACAGCAGAGCAGGTTCAAGGAAACGTTTCTCCTGACTTTTAGACGAAGTTTCCTGCTTTTTCGTAGGTATGCCGGCATTGGGCTGGAAATACCTGTTTTGGGATTCTGCACAAAAAGGGTTTGCAAACCGCTGAATCCACACGTGAGTTTAACTCTGTCAGTTGAATGCACACATTGACAACCATTCATTTAGATAGCTCCGTTTTGGTTTTAGAAGCAGATATTTCTCGGTACAGGCTATGGTCCCATTCACTCGGGAATATCCCAATTGAGCTCCTAGAAGAAACGTGTTTCTGACTCGCTGAATCTCAACATAGATTCAACTCTCTTACGTGATCGAACGCACAGCAGAGCAGTTTCAAGGAAACGTTTCTCCTGAGTTTTAGACGAAGTTTCCTGCTGTTTCGTAGGTATGCCGGCATTGGGCTGGAAATACCGGTTTTGGGATTCTGCACAAAAAGGGTTTGCGAACCGCTGAATCCACACGTGAGTTTAACTCTGTCAGTTGAATGCACACATTGACAACCATTCAGGTAGATAGCTCCGTTTTGGTTTTAGAAGCAGATATTTCTCTGTACAGCCTATGGTCCCATTCACTCGGGAATATCCCAACGCAGCTCCTAGAAGAAACGTGTTTCTGACTCGCTGAACCTCAACATAGATTCAACTCTCTTAGGTGAACGAAGGCACAGCAGAGCAGTATCAAGCAAACGTTTCTCCTGAGTTTTAGACGAAGTTTACTGCTGTTTAGTACGTATGCCGGCATTGGACTGGAAATACCGGTTTGGGATTCTGCACAGAAAGGGTTTGCAAACCGCTGAATACACACGTGAGTGTAACTCTGTCAGTTGAATGCACACATTGACAACCATTCAGTTAGATAGCTCCGTTTTGGTTTTAGAAGCAGATATTTCTCTGTACAGCCTATGGCCCCATTCACTCGGGAATATCCCAACGCAGCTCCTAGAAGAAACGTGTTTCTGACTCGCTGAATCTCAACATAGATTCAACTCTCTTACGTGAACGAACGCACAGCAGAGCAGTTTCAAACAAACGTTTCTCCAGACTTTTAGACGAAGTTTACTGCGGTTTAGTACGTATGCCGGCATTGGGCTGGAAATACCGGTTTTGGGATTCTGCACAGAAAGTGTTTGCAAACCGCTGAATCCACACTTGCGTTTAACTCTGCCAGTTGAATGCACATATTGACAACCATTCATTTAGATAGCTCCGTTTTGGTTTTAGAAGCAGATATTTCTCGGTTCAGGCTATGGTCCCATTCACTCGGGAATATCCCAATGCAGCTCCTAGAAGAAACGTGTTTCTGACTCGCTGAATCTCAACGTAGATTCAACTCTCTTAGGTGAACGAACGCACAGCAGAGCAGTTTCAAGGAAACATTTCTCCTGAGTTTTAGAGGAAGTTTACTGCTGTTTGGCACGTATGACGGCATTGGGCTGGAAATACTGGTTTTGGGATTCTCCACAGAAAGGGTTTGCCAACCGCTGAATCCACACGTGAGTTTAACTCTGTCAGTTGAATGCTCACATTGACAACCATTCAGTTAGATAGCTCCGTTTTGGTTTTAGAAGCAGATATTTCTCTGTACAGCCTATGGTCCCATTCACTCGGGAATATCCCAACGCAGCTCCTAGAAGAAACGTGTTTCTGACTCGCTGAATCTCAACATAGATTCAACTCTCTTAGGTGAACGAACGCACAGCAGAGCAGTTACAAGGAAACGTTTCTCCTGAGTTTTAGACAAAGTTTACTGCTGTTTAGTACGTATGCCGGCATTGGGCTGGAAATGCCGGTTTTGGGATTCTGCACAGAAAGTGTTTGCAAACCGCTGAATCCACACGTGAGTTAAACTCTGTCAGTTGAATGCACACATTGACAACCATTCAGGTAGATAGCTCCGTTTTGGTTGTAAGAGCAGATATTTCTCTGTACAGCCTATGGTCCCATTCACTCGGGAATATCCCAACGCATCTCCTAGAAGAAACGTGTTTCTGACTCGCTGAATCTCAACATAGATTCAACTCTCTTAGGTGAACGAACGCACAGCAGAGCAGTTTCAAGGAAACGTTTCTCCTGAGTTTTAGACGAAGTTTCCTGCTGTTTAGTATGTATGCCGGCATTGGGCTGGAAATACCGGATTTGGGATTCTGCACAGAAAGAGTCTGCAAACCACTGAATCCACACGTGAGTTTAACTCTGTCACTTGAATGCCCACATTGACAACCATTCAGTTAGATAGCTCCGTTTTGTTTTTAGAAGCAGATATTTCTCTGTACAGCCTATGGTCCCATTCTCTCGGGAATATCCCAACGCAGCTCCTAGAAGAAACGCGTTTCTGACTCGCTGAATGTCAACATAGATTCAACTCTCTTAGGTGAACGAACGCACTGCAGAGCAGTTTCAAGGACACGTTCCTCCTGAGTTTTAGACGAAGTTTCCTGCTGTTTAGTACGTATACTGGCATTGGGCTGGAAATACCGGTTTTGGGATTCCGCACAGAAAGAGTTTGCAAACCGCCGAATCCACATGTGAGTTTAACTCTGTCAGTTGAATGCACACATTGACAACCATTCAGTTAGATAGCTCCGTTTTGGTTTTATAAGCAGATATTTCTCTGTACAGCCTATGGTCCCATTCACTCGGGAATATCACAACGCAGCTCCTAGAAGAAACGTGTTTCTGACTCGCTGAATCTCAACATATATTCAACTCTCTTAGGTGAACGAACGCACAGCAGAGCAGTTTCAAGGAAACGTTTCTCCTGAGTTTTAGACAAAGTTTACTGCTGTTTAGTACGTATGCCGGCATTGGGCTTGAAATACCGGTTTTGGGATTCTGCACAGAAAGGGTTTGCAAACCGCTGAATCCACACGTGAGTTTAACTCTGTCAGTTGAATGCACACATTGACAACCATTCAGGTAGATAGCTCCGTTTTGGTTTTAGGAGCAGATATTTCTCTGTACAGCCTATGGTCCCATTCACTCGGGAATATCCCAACGCAGCTCCTAGAAGAAACGTGTTTCTGACTCGCTGAATCTCAACATAGATTCAACTCTCTTACGTGAACGAACGCACAGCAGAGCAGTTTCAAAGAAACGTTTCTCCTGAGTTTTAGACGAAGTTTACTGTGGTTTAGTACGTATGCCGGCATTGGGCTGGAAATACCGGTTTTGGGATTCTGCACAGAAAGGGTTTGCAAACCGCTGAATCCACACTTGCGTTTAACTCTGTCAGTTGAATGCACATATTGACAACCATTCATTTAGATAGCTCCGTTTTGGTTTTAGAAGCAGATATTTCTCGGTACAGGCTATGGTCCCATTCACTCGGGAATATCCCAATTGAGCTCCTAGAAGAAACGTGTTTCTGACTCGCTGAATCTCAACATAGATTCAACTCTCTTACGTGAACGAACGCACAGCAGAGCAGTTTCAAGGAAACGTTTCTCCTGAGTTTTAGACGAAGTTTCCTGCTGTTTCGTAGGTATGCCGGCATTGGGCTGGAAATACCGGTTTTGGGATTCTGCACAAAAAGGGTTTGCGAACCGCTGAATCCACACGTGAGTTTAACTCTGTCAGTTGAATGCACACATTGACAACCATTCAGGTAGATAGCTCCGTTTTGGTTTTAGAAGCAGATATTTCTCTGTACAGCCTATGGTCCCATTCACTCGGGAATATCCCAACGCAGCTCCTAGAACAAACGTGTTTCTGACTCGCTGAATCTCAACATAGATTCAACTCTCTTAGGTGAACGAAGGCACAGCAGAGCAGTATCAAGCAAACGTTTCTCCTGAGTTTTAGACGAAGTTTACTGCTGTTTAGTACGTATGCCGGCATTGGACTGGAAATACCGGTTTGGGATTCTGCACAGAAAGGGTTTGCAAACCGCTGAATACACCCGTGAGTGTAACTCTGTCAGTTGAATGCACACATTGACAACCATTCAGTTAGATAGCTCCGTTTTGGTTTTAGAAGCAGATATTTCTCTGTACAGCCTATGGTACCATTCACTCGGGAATATCCCAACGCAGCTCCTAGAAGAAACGTGTTTCTGACTCGCTGAATCTCAACATAGATTCAACTCTCTTACGTGAACGAACGCACAGCAGAGCAGTTTCAAACAAACGTTTCTCCAGAGTTTTAGACGAAGTTTACTGCGGTTTAGTACGTATGCCGGCATTGGGCTGGAAATACCGGTTTTGGGATTCTGCACAGAAAGGGTTTGCAAACCGCTGTATCCACACTTGCGTTTAACTCTGCCAGTTGAATGCACATATTGACAACCATTCATTTAGATAGCTCCGTTTTGGTTTTAGAAGCAGATATTTCTCGGTTCAGGCTATGGTCCCATTCACTCGGGAATATCCCAATGCAGCTCCTAGAAGAAACGTGTTTCTGACTCGCTGAATCTCAACGTAGATTCAACTCTCTTAGGTGAACGAACGCACAGCAGAGCAGTTTCAAGGAAACATTTCTCCTGAGTTTTAGAGGAAGTTTACTGCTGTTTGGCACGTATGACGGCATTGGGCTGGAAATACTGGTTTTGGGATTCTCCACAGAACGGGTTTGCCAACCGCTGAATCCACACGTGAGTTTAACTCTGTCAGTTGAATGCACACATTGACAACCATTCAGTTAGATAGCTCCGTTTTGGTTTTAGAAGCAGATATTTCTCTGTACACCCTATGGTCCCATTCACTCGGGAATATCAAAACGCAGCTCCTAGAAGAAACGTGTTTCTGACTCGCTGAATCTCAACATAGATTCAACTCTCTTAGGTGAACGAAAGCACAGCAGAGCAGTTTCAAGGAAACGTTTCTCCTGAGTTTTAGACAAAGTTTACTGCTGTTTAGTACGTATGCCAGCAGTGGGCTGGAAATACCGGTTTTGGGATTCTGCACAGAAAGGGTTTGCAAACCGCCGAATCCACACGTGAGTTTAACTCTGTCAGTTGAATGCACACATTGACAACCATTCAGGTAGATAGCTCCGTTTTGGTTTTAAGAGCAGATATTTCTCTGTACAGCCTATGGTCCCATTCACTCGGGAATATCCCAACGCAGCTCCTAGAAGAAACGTGTTTCTGACTCGCTGAATCTCAACATAGATTCAACTCTCTTAGGTGAACGAACGCACAGCAGAGCAGTTTCAAGCAAACGTTTCTCCTGAGTTTTAGACGAAGTTTCCTGCTGTTTAGTACGTATGCCGGCATTGGGCTGGAAATACCGGTTTTGGGATTCTGCACAGAAAGAGTTTGCAAACCACTGAATTCACACGTGAGTTTAACTCTGTCACTTGAATGCACACATTGACAACCATTCAGTTATATAGCTCCATTTTGTTTTTAGAAGCAGATATTTCTCTGTACAGCCTATGGTCCCATTCACTCGGGAATATCCCAACGCAGCTCCTAGAAGAAACGTGTTTCTGACTCGCTGAATGTCAACATAGATTCAACTCTCTTAGGTGAACGAACGCACTGCAGAGCAGTTTCAAGGACACGTTCCTCCTGAGTTTTAGACGACGTTTCCTGCTGTTTAGTACGTATACTGGCATTGGGCTGGAAATACCGGTTTTGGGATTCCGCACAGAAAGAGTTTGCAAACCGCCGAATCCACACGTGAGTTTAAGTCTGTCAGTTGAATGCACACATTGACAACCATTCAGTTAGATAGCTCCGTTTTGGTTTTATAAGCAGATATTTCTCTGTACAGCCTATGGTCCCATTCACTCGGGAATATCACAACGCAGCTCCTAGAAGAAACGTGTTTCTGACTCGCTGAATCTCAACATATATTCAACTCTCTTAGGTGAACGAACGCACAGCAGAGCAGTTTCAAGGAAACGTTTCTCCTGAGTTTTAGACGAAGTTTCCTGCTGTTTCGTAGGTATGCCGGCATTGGGCTGGAAATACCTGTTTTGGGATTCTGCACAAAAAGGGTTTGCAAACCGCTGAATCCACACTTGCGTTTAACTCTGTCAGTTGAATGCACATATTGACAACCATTCATTTAGATAGCTCCGTTTTGGTTTTAGAAGCAGATATTTCTCGGTACAGGCTATGGTCCCATTCACTCGGGAACATCCCAACGCAGTTCCTAGAAGAAACGTGTTTCTGACTCGCTGAATCTCAACATAGATTCAACTCTCTTACGTGAACGAACGCACAGCAGAGCAGTTTCAAGGAAACGTTTCTCCTGAGTTTTAGACGAAGTTTCCTGCTGTTTCGTAGGTATGCCGGCATTGGGCTGGAAATACCGGTTTTGGGATTCTGCACAAAAAGGGTTTGCGAACCGCTGAATCCACACGTGAGTTTAACTCTGTCAGTTGAATGCACACATTGACAACCATTCAGGTAGATAGCTCCGTTTTGGTTTTAGAAGCAGATATTTCTCTGTAGAGCCTATGGTCCCATTCACTCGGGAATATCCCAACGCAGCTCCTAGAAGAAACGTGTTTCTGACTCGCTGAATCTCAACATAGATTCAACTCTCTTAGGTGAACGAAGGCACAGCAGAGCAGTATCAAGTAAACGTTTCTCCTGAGTTTTAGACGAAGTTTCCTGCTGTTTAGTACGTATGCCGGCATTGGGCTGGAAATACCGGTTTTGGGATTCTGCACAGAAAGAGTTTGCAAACCACTGAATCCACACGTGAGTTTAACTCTGTATGTTGAATGCACACATTGACAACCATTCAGTTAGACAGCTCCGTTTTGGTTTTAGAAGCAGATATTTCTCTGTACAGCCTATGGTCCCATTCACTCGGGAATATCCCAACGCAGCTCCTAGAAGAAACGTGTTTCTGACTCGCTGAATCTCAACATAGATTCAACTCTCTTAGGTGAACGAAGGCACAGCAGAGCAGTATCAAGCAAATGTTTCTCCTGAGTTTTAGACGAAGTTTACTGCTGTTTAGTACGTATGCCGGCATTGGACTGGAAATACCGGTTTGGGATTCTGCACAGAAAGGGTTTGCAAACCGCTGAATACACACGTGAGTGTAACTCTGTCAGTTGAATGCACACATTGACAACCATTCAGTTAGATAGCTCCGTTTTGGTTTTAGGAGCAGATATTTCTCTGTACAGCCTATGGTCCCATTCACTCGGGAATATCCCAACGCAGCTCCTAGAAGAAACGTGTTTCTGACTCGCTGAATCTCAACATAGATTCAACTCTCTTACATGAACGAACACACAGCAGAGCAGTTTCAAGGAAACGTTTCTCCTGAGTTTTAGACAAAGTTTACTGCGGTTTACTACGTATGCCGGCCATGGGTTGGAAATAACGGTTTTGGAATTCTGCAGAGAAAGGGTTTGCAAACCGCTGAATCCATACGTGAGTTTAACTCTGTCAGTTGAATGCACACATTGACAACCATTCAGTTAGATAGCTCCGTTTTGGTTTTAGGAGCAGGTATTTCTCTGTCCAGCCTATGGTCACATTCACTCGGGAATATCCCAACGCAGCTCCTAGAAGAAACGTGTTTCTGACTCGATGAATCTCAACATAGATTCAACTCTCTTAGGTGAACGAACGCACAGGAGAGCAGTTTCAAGCAAACGTTTCTCCTGAGTTTTAGACGAAGTTTCCTGCTCTTTAGTACGTATGCCGGCATTGGGCTGGAAATACCGGTTTTGGGATTCTGCACAGAAAGGGTTTGCAAACCGCTGAATACACACGTGAGTGTAACTCTGTCAGTTGAATGCACACATTGACAACCATTCAGTTAGATAGCTCCGTTTTGGTTTTAGAAGCAGATATTTCTCTGTACAGCCTATGGTCATATTCACTCGGGAATATCCCAACGCAGCTCCTAGAAGAAACGTGTTTCTGACTCGCTGAATCTCAACATAGATTCAACTCTCTTACGTGAACGAACGCACAGCAGAGCAGTTTCAAAGAAACGTTTCTCCTGAGTTTTAGACTAAGTTTACTGCGGTTTAGTACGTATGCCGGCATTGGGCTGGAAATACCGGTTTTGGGATTCTGCACAGAAAATGTTTGCAAACCGCTGAATCCACACTTGCGTTTAACTCTGTCAGTTGAATGCACATATTGACAACCATTCATTTAGATAGCTCCGTTTTGGTTTTAGAAGCAGATATTTCTCGGTTCAGGCTATGGTCCCATTCACTCGGGAATATCCCAATGCAGCTCCTAGAAGAAACGTGTTTCTGACTCGCTGAATCTCAACGTAGATTCAACTCTCTTAGGTGAACGAACGCACAGCAGAGCAGTTTCCAGGAAACATTTCTCCTGAGTTTTAGAGGAAGTTTACTTCTGTTTGGCACGTATGACGGCATTGGGCTGGAAATACTGGTTTTGGGATTCTGCACAGAAAGGGTTTGCCAACCGCTGAATCCACACGTGAGTTTATCTCTGTCAGTTGAATGCACACATTGACAACCATTCAGTTAGATAGCTCCGTTTTGGTTTTAGAAGCAGATATTTCTCTGTACAGCCTATGGTCCCATTCACTCGGGAATATCCCAACGGAGCTCCTAGAAGAAAAGTGTTTCTGAATCGCTGAATCTCAAAATAGATTCACCTCTCTTAGGTGAAGGAACGCACAGCAGAGCAGTTTCAAGGAAACGTTTCTCCTGAGTTTTAGACGAAGTTTCCTGCTGTTTAGTACGTATGCCGGAATTGGGTTGGAAATACAGGTTTTGGAATTCTGCAGAGAAAGGGTTTGCAAACCGCCGAATCCACACGTGAGTTTAACTCTGTCAGTTCAATGCACACATTGACAACCATTCAGTTAGATGGCTCCGTTTTGGTTTTAGGAGCAGATATTTCTCTGTACAGCCTATGGTCCCATTCACTCGGGAATATCCCAACGCAGCTCCTAGAAGAAACGTGTATCTGAATCGCTGAATCTCAACATAGATTCAACTCTATTAGGTGAACGAACGCACAGCAGAGCAGTTTCAACGAAACGTTTCTCCTGAGTTTTAGACGAAGTTTACTGCGGTTTAGTACGCATGCCGGCATTGGGCTGGAAATACCGGTTTTGGGATTCTGCACAGAAAGGGTTTGCAAATCGCTGAATTCACACGTGAGTTTAACTCTGTCAGTTGAATGCACACATAGACAACCATTCAGTTAGATAGCTCCGTTTTGTTTTCAGAAGCAGATATTTCTCTGTACAGCCTATGGTCCCATTCACTCGAGAATATCACAACGCAGCTCCTAGAAGAAACGTGTTTCTGACTCGCTGAATCTCAACATAGATTCAACTCTCTTAGGTGAACGAGCGCACAGCAGAGCAGTTTCAAGGAAACGTTTCTCCTGAGTTTCAGACGAAGTTTCCTGCTATTTAGTACGTATGCCGGCATTGGGCTGGAAATACCGGTTTTGGGATTCTGCACAGAAAGGGTTTGCCAACCGCTGAATCCACACGTGAGTTTAACTCTGTCAGTTGAATGCACACATTGACAACCATTCATTTAGATAGCTCCGTTTTGGTTTTAGAAGCAGGTATTTCTCTGTACAGCCTATGGTCCCATTCACTCGGGAATATCCCAACGCAGCTCCTAGAAGAAACGTGTTTCTGAATCACTGAATCTCAACATAGATTCAACTCTATTAGGAGAACGAAGGCACAGCAGAGCAGTTTCAAGGAAACGTTACTCCTGAGTTTTAGACGAAGTTTACTGCGGTTTAGTACGCATGCCGGCATTGGGCTGGAAATACCGGTTTTGGGATTCTGCACAGAAAGGGTTTGCCAACCGCTGAATCCACACGTGAGTTTTACTCTGTCAGATGAATGCACACATTGGCAACCAATCAGTTAGATAGCTCCGTTTTGGTTTTAGAAGCAGATATTTCTCTGTACAGCCTATGGTCCCATTCACTCGGGAATATCCCAACGCAGCTCCTAGAAGAAACGTGTTTCTGACTCGCTGAATCTCAAAAAACATTCAACTCTCTTAGGTGAACGAACACACAGCAGAGCAGTTTCAAGGAAACGTTTCTCCTGGGTTTTAGACGAAGTTTACTACTGTTTAGTACGTATGCCGGCATTGTGCTGGAAATACCGGTTTTGGGATTCTGCACAGAAAGGGTTTGCCAACCGCCGAATCCACACGTGAGTTTACCTCTGTCAGTTGAATGCACACATTGACAACCATTCAGTTAGATAGCTCCGTTTTGGTTTTAGAAGCAGATATTTCTCTGTACAGCCTATGGTACCATTCACTCGGGAATATCCCAAGGCATCTCCTAGAAGAAACGTGTTTCTGACTCGCTGAATCTCAACATAGATTCAACTCTCTTAGGTGAACGAACGCACACCAGAGCAGTTTCAAGGAAACATTCCTCCTGAGTTTTAGACGAAGTTTCCTGCTGTTTAGTATGTATGCCGGCATTGGGCTGGAAATACCGGTGTTGGGATTCTGCACAGAAAGGGTTTGCAAACCGCTGAATCCACGCGTGAGTTTAACTCTGTCAGTTGAATGCACACATTGACAACCATTCAGTTAGGTAGCTCCGTTTTGGTTTTAGAAGCAGATATTTCTCGGTACAGACTATGGTCCCATTCACTCGGGAACATCCCAACGCAGCTCCTAGAAGAAACGTGTTTCTGACTCGCTGAATCTGAACATAGATTCAACTCTCTTAGGTGAACGAACGCACAGCAGAGCAGTTTCAAGGAAACGTTTCTCCTGAGTTTTAGACGAAGTTTCCTGCTGTTTCGTAGGTATGCCGGCATTGGGCTGGAAATACCGGTTTTGGGATTCTGCACAAAAAGGGTTTGCGAACCGCTGAATCCACACGTGAGTTTAACTCTGTCAGTTGAATGCACACATTGACAACCATTCAGGTAGATAGCTCCGTTTTGGTTTTAGAAGCAGATATTTCTCTGTACAGCCTATGGTCCCATTCACTCGGGAATATCCCAACGCAGCTCCTAGAAGAAACGTGTTTCTGACTCGCTGAACCTCAACATAGATTCAACTCTCTTAGGTGAACGAAGGCACAGCAGAGCAGTATCAAGCAAACGTTTCTCCTGAGTTTTAGACGAAGTTTACTGCTGTTTAGTACGTATGCCGGCATTGGACTGGAAATACCGGTTTGGGATTCTGCACAGAAAGGGTTTGCAAACCGCTGAATACACACGTGAGTGTAACTCTGTCAGTTGAATGCACACATTGACAACCATTCAGTTAGATAGCTCCGTTTTGGTTTTAGAAGCAGATATTTCTCTGTACAGCCTATGGCCCCATTCACTCGGGAATATCCCAACGCAGCTCCTAGAAGAAACGTGTTTCTGACTCGCTGAATCTCAACATAGATTCAACTCTCTTACGTGAACGAACGCACAGCAGAGCAGTTTCAAACAAACGTTTCTCCAGACTTTTAGACGAAGTTTACTGCGGTTTAGTACGTATGCCGGCATTGGGCTGGAAATACCGGTTTTGGGATTCTGCACAGAAAGTGTTTGCAAACCGCTGAATCCACACTTGCGTTTAACTCTGCCAGTTGAATGCACATATTGACAACCATTCATTTAGATAGCTCCGTTTTGGTTTTAGAAGCAGATATTTCTCGGTTCAGGCTATGGTCCCATTCACTCGGGAATATCCCAATGCAGCTCCTAGAAGAAACGTGTTTCTGACTCGCTGAATCTCAACGTAGATTCAACTCTCTTAGGTGAACGAACGCACAGCAGAGCAGTTTCAAGGAAACATTTCTCCTGAGTTTTAGAGGAAGTTTACTGCTGTTTGGCACGTATGACGGCATTGGGCTGGAAATACTGGTTTTGGGATTCTCCACAGAAAGGGTTTGCCAACCGCTGAATCCACACGTGAGTTTAACTCTGTCAGTTGAATGCTCACATTGACAACCATTCAGTTAGATAGCTCCGTTTTGGTTTTAGAAGCAGATATTTCTCTGTACAGCCTATGGTCCCATTCACTCGGGAATATCCCAACGCAGCTCCTAGAAGAAACGTGTTTCTGACTCGCTGAATCTCAACATAGATTCAACTCTCTTAGGTGAACGAACGCACAGCAGAGCAGTTACAAGGAAACGTTTCTCCTGAGTTTTAGACAAAGTTTACTGCTGTTTAGTACGTATGCCGGCATTGGGCTGGAAATGCCGGTTTTGGGATTCTGCACAGAAAGTGTTTGCAAACCGCTGAATCCACACGTGAGTTAAACTCTGTCAGTTGAATGCACACATTGACAACCATTCAGGTAGATAGCTCCGTTTTGGTTGTAAGAGCAGATATTTCTCTGTACAGCCTATGGTCCCATTCACTCGGGAATATCCCAACGCATCTCCTAGAAGAAACGTGTTTCTGACTCGCTGAATCTCAACATAGATTCAACTCTCTTAGGTGAACGAACGCACAGCAGAGCAGTTTCAAGGAAACGTTTCTCCTGAGTTTTAGACGAAGTTTCCTGCTGTTTAGTATGTATGCCGGCATTGGGCTGGAAATACCGGATTTGGGATTCTGCACAGAAAGAGTCTGCAAACCACTGAATCCACACGTGAGTTTAACTCTGTCACTTGAATGCCCACATTGACAACCATTCAGTTAGATAGCTCCGTTTTGTTTTTAGAAGCAGATATTTCTCTGTACAGCCTATGGTCCCATTCTCTCGGGAATATCCCAACGCAGCTCCTAGAAGAAACGCGTTTCTGACTCGCTGAATGTCAACATAGATTCAACTCTCTTAGGTGAACGAACGCACTGCAGAGCAGTTTCAAGGACACGTTCCTCCTGAGTTTTAGACGAAGTTTCCTGCTGTTTAGTACGTATACTGGCATTGGGCTGGAAATACCGGTTTTGGGATTCCGCACAGAAAGAGTTTGCAAACCGCCGAATCCACATGTGAGTTTAACTCTGTCAGTTGAATGCACACATTGACAACCATTCAGTTAGATAGCTCCGTTTTGGTTTTATAAGCAGATATTTCTCTGTACAGCCTATGGTCCCATTCACTCGGGAATATCACAACGCAGCTCCTAGAAGAAACGTGTTTCTGACTCGCTGAATCTCAACATATATTCAACTCTCTTAGGTGAACGAACGCACAGCAGAGCAGTTTCAAGGAAACGTTTCTCCTGAGTTTTAGACAAAGTTTACTGCTGTTTAGTACGTATGCCGGCATTGGGCTTGAAATACCGGTTTTGGGATTCTGCACAGAAAGGGTTTGCAAACCGCTGAATCCACACGTGAGTTTAACTCTGTCAGTTGAATGCACACATTGACAACCATTCAGGTAGATAGCTCCGTTTTGGTTTTAGGAGCAGATATTTCTCTGTACAGCCTATGGTCCCATTCACTCGGGAATATCCCAACGCAGCTCCTAGAAGAAACGTGTTTCTGACTCGCTGAATCTCAACATAGATTCAACTCTCTTACGTGAACGAACGCACAGCAGAGCAGTTTCAAAGAAACGTTTCTCCTGAGTTTTAGACGAAGTTTACTGTGGTTTAGTACGTATGCCGGCATTGGGCTGGAAATACCGGTTTTGGGATTCTGCACAGAAAGGGTTTGCAAACCGCTGAATCCACACTTGCGTTTAACTCTGTCAGTTGAATGCACATATTGACAACCATTCATTTAGATAGCTCCGTTTTGGTTTTAGAAGCAGATATTTCTCGGTACAGGCTATGGTCCCATTCACTCGGGAATATCCCAATTGAGCTCCTAGAAGAAACGTGTTTCTGACTCGCTGAATCTCAACATAGATTCAACTCTCTTACGTGAACGAACGCACAGCAGAGCAGTTTCAAGGAAACGTTTCTCCTGAGTTTTAGACGAAGTTTCCTGCTGTTTCGTAGGTATGCCGGCATTGGGCTGGAAATACCGGTTTTGGGATTCTGCACAAAAAGGGTTTGCGAACCGCTGAATCCACACGTGAGTTTAACTCTGTCAGTTGAATGCACACATTGACAACCATTCAGGTAGATAGCTCCGTTTTGGTTTTAGAAGCAGATATTTCTCTGTACAGCCTATGGTCCCATTCACTCGGGAATATCCCAACGCAGCTCCTAGAACAAACGTGTTTCTGACTCGCTGAATCTCAACATAGATTCAACTCTCTTAGGTGAACGAAGGCACAGCAGAGCAGTATCAAGCAAACGTTTCTCCTGAGTTTTAGACGAAGTTTACTGCTGTTTAGTACGTATGCCGGCATTGGACTGGAAATACCGGTTTGGGATTCTGCACAGAAAGGGTTTGCAAACCGCTGAATACACCCGTGAGTGTAACTCTGTCAGTTGAATGCACACATTGACAACCATTCAGTTAGATAGCTCCGTTTTGGTTTTAGAAGCAGATATTTCTCTGTACAGCCTATGGTACCATTCACTCGGGAATATCCCAACGCAGCTCCTAGAAGAAACGTGTTTCTGACTCGCTGAATCTCAACATAGATTCAACTCTCTTACGTGAACGAACGCACAGCAGAGCAGTTTCAAACAAACGTTTCTCCAGAGTTTTAGACGAAGTTTACTGCGGTTTAGTACGTATGCCGGCATTGGGCTGGAAATACCGGTTTTGGGATTCTGCACAGAAAGGGTTTGCAAACCGCTGTATCCACACTTGCGTTTAACTCTGCCAGTTGAATGCACATATTGACAACCATTCATTTAGATAGCTCCGTTTTGGTTTTAGAAGCAGATATTTCTCGGTTCAGGCTATGGTCCCATTCACTCGGGAATATCCCAATGCAGCTCCTAGAAGAAACGTGTTTCTGACTCGCTGAATCTCAACGTAGATTCAACTCTCTTAGGTGAACGAACGCACAGCAGAGCAGTTTCAAGGAAACATTTCTCCTGAGTTTTAGAGGAAGTTTACTGCTGTTTGGCACGTATGACGGCATTGGGCTGGAAATACTGGTTTTGGGATTCTCCACAGAACGGGTTTGCCAACCGCTGAATCCACACGTGAGTTTAACTCTGTCAGTTGAATGCACACATTGACAACCATTCAGTTAGATAGCTCCGTTTTGGTTTTAGAAGCAGATATTTCTCTGTACACCCTATGGTCCCATTCACTCGGGAATATCAAAACGCAGCTCCTAGAAGAAACGTGTTTCTGACTCGCTGAATCTCAACATAGATTCAACTCTCTTAGGTGAACGAAAGCACAGCAGAGCAGTTTCAAGGAAACGTTTCTCCTGAGTTTTAGACAAAGTTTACTGCTGTTTAGTACGTATGCCAGCAGTGGGCTGGAAATACCGGTTTTGGGATTCTGCACAGAAAGGGTTTGCAAACCGCCGAATCCACACGTGAGTTTAACTCTGTCAGTTGAATGCACACATTGACAACCATTCAGGTAGATAGCTCCGTTTTGGTTTTAAGAGCAGATATTTCTCTGTACAGCCTATGGTCCCATTCACTCGGGAATATCCCAACGCAGCTCCTAGAAGAAACGTGTTTCTGACTCGCTGAATCTCAACATAGATTCAACTCTCTTAGGTGAACGAACGCACAGCAGAGCAGTTTCAAGCAAACGTTTCTCCTGAGTTTTAGACGAAGTTTCCTGCTGTTTAGTACGTATGCCGGCATTGGGCTGGAAATACCGGTTTTGGGATTCTGCACAGAAAGAGTTTGCAAACCACTGAATTCACACGTGAGTTTAACTCTGTCACTTGAATGCACACATTGACAACCATTCAGTTATATAGCTCCATTTTGTTTTTAGAAGCAGATATTTCTCTGTACAGCCTATGGTCCCATTCACTCGGGAATATCCCAACGCAGCTCCTAGAAGAAACGTGTTTCTGACTCGCTGAATGTCAACATAGATTCAACTCTCTTAGGTGAACGAACGCACTGCAGAGCAGTTTCAAGGACACGTTCCTCCTGAGTTTTAGACGACGTTTCCTGCTGTTTAGTACGTATACTGGCATTGGGCTGGAAATACCGGTTTTGGGATTCCGCACAGAAAGAGTTTGCAAACCGCCGAATCCACACGTGAGTTTAAGTCTGTCAGTTGAATGCACACATTGACAACCATTCAGTTAGATAGCTCCGTTTTGGTTTTATAAGCAGATATTTCTCTGTACAGCCTATGGTCCCATTCACTCGGGAATATCACAACGCAGCTCCTAGAAGAAACGTGTTTCTGACTCGCTGAATCTCAACATATATTCAACTCTCTTAGGTGAACGAACGCACAGCAGAGCAGTTTCAAGGAAACGTTTCTCCTGAGTTTTAGACGAAGTTTCCTGCTGTTTCGTAGGTATGCCGGCATTGGGCTGGAAATACCTGTTTTGGGATTCTGCACAAAAAGGGTTTGCAAACCGCTGAATCCACACTTGCGTTTAACTCTGTCAGTTGAATGCACATATTGACAACCATTCATTTAGATAGCTCCGTTTTGGTTTTAGAAGCAGATATTTCTCGGTACAGGCTATGGTCCCATTCACTCGGGAACATCCCAACGCAGTTCCTAGAAGAAACGTGTTTCTGACTCGCTGAATCTCAACATAGATTCAACTCTCTTACGTGAACGAACGCACAGCAGAGCAGTTTCAAGGAAACGTTTCTCCTGAGTTTTAGACGAAGTTTCCTGCTGTTTCGTAGGTATGCCGGCATTGGGCTGGAAATACCGGTTTTGGGATTCTGCACAAAAAGGGTTTGCGAACCGCTGAATCCACACGTGAGTTTAACTCTGTCAGTTGAATGCACACATTGACAACCATTCAGGTAGATAGCTCCGTTTTGGTTTTAGAAGCAGATATTTCTCTGTAGAGCCTATGGTCCCATTCACTCGGGAATATCCCAACGCAGCTCCTAGAAGAAACGTGTTTCTGACTCGCTGAATCTCAACATAGATTCAACTCTCTTAGGTGAACGAAGGCACAGCAGAGCAGTATCAAGTAAACGTTTCTCCTGAGTTTTAGACGAAGTTTCCTGCTGTTTAGTACGTATGCCGGCATTGGGCTGGAAATACCGGTTTTGGGATTCTGCACAGAAAGAGTTTGCAAACCACTGAATCCACACGTGAGTTTAACTCTGTATGTTGAATGCACACATTGACAACCATTCAGTTAGACAGCTCCGTTTTGGTTTTAGAAGCAGATATTTCTCTGTACAGCCTATGGTCCCATTCACTCGGGAATATCCCAACGCAGCTCCTAGAAGAAACGTGTTTCTGACTCGCTGAATCTCAACATAGATTCAACTCTCTTAGGTGAACGAAGGCACAGCAGAGCAGTATCAAGCAAATGTTTCTCCTGAGTTTTAGACGAAGTTTACTGCTGTTTAGTACGTATGCCGGCATTGGACTGGAAATACCGGTTTGGGATTCTGCACAGAAAGGGTTTGCAAACCGCTGAATACACACGTGAGTGTAACTCTGTCAGTTGAATGCACACATTGACAACCATTCAGTTAGATAGCTCCGTTTTGGTTTTAGGAGCAGATATTTCTCTGTACAGCCTATGGTCCCATTCACTCGGGAATATCCCAACGCAGCTCCTAGAAGAAACGTGTTTCTGAATCGCTGAATCTCAACATAGATTCAACTCTCTTACATGAACGAACACACAGCAGAGCAGTTTCAAGGAAACGTTTCTCCTGAGTTTTAGACAAAGTTTACTGCGGTTTACTACGTATGCCGGCCATGGGTTGGAAATAACGGTTTTGGAATTCTGCAGAGAAAGGGTTTGCAAACCGCTGAATCCATACGTGAGTTTAACTCTGTCAGTTGAATGCACACATTGACAACCATTCAGTTAGATAGCTCCGTTTTGGTTTTAGGAGCAGGTATTTCTCTGTCCAGCCTATGGTCACATTCACTCGGGAATATCCCAACGCAGCTCCTAGAAGAAACGTGTTTCTGACTCGATGAATCTCAACATAGATTCAACTCTCTTAGGTGAACGAACGCACAGGAGAGCAGTTTCAAGCAAACGTTTCTCCTGAGTTTTAGACGAAGTTTCCTGCTCTTTAGTACGTATGCCGGCATTGGGCTGGAAATACCGGTTTTGGGATTCTGCACAGAAAGGGTTTGCAAACCGCTGAATACACACGTGAGTGTAACTCTGTCAGTTGAATGCACACATTGACAACCATTCAGTTAGATAGCTCCGTTTTGGTTTTAGAAGCAGATATTTCTCTGTACAGCCTATGGTCATATTCACTCGGGAATATCCCAACGCAGCTCCTAGAAGAAACGTGTTTCTGACTCGCTGAATCTCAACATAGATTCAACTCTCTTACGTGAACGAACGCACAGCAGAGCAGTTTCAAAGAAACGTTTCTCCTGAGTTTTAGACTAAGTTTACTGCGGTTTAGTACGTATGCCGGCATTGGGCTGGAAATACCGGTTTTGGGATTCTGCACAGAAAATGTTTGCAAACCGCTGAATCCACACTTGCGTTTAACTCTGTCAGTTGAATGCACATATTGACAACCATTCATTTAGATAGCTCCGTTTTGGTTTTAGAAGCAGATATTTCTCGGTTCAGGCTATGGTCCCATTCACTCGGGAATATCCCAATGCAGCTCCTAGAAGAAACGTGTTTCTGACTCGCTGAATCTCAACGTAGATTCAACTCTCTTAGGTGAACGAACGCACAGCAGAGCAGTTTCCAGGAAACATTTCTCCTGAGTTTTAGAGGAAGTTTACTTCTGTTTGGCACGTATGACGGCATTGGGCTGGAAATACTGGTTTTGGGATTCTGCACAGAAAGGGTTTGCCAACCGCTGAATCCACACGTGAGTTTATCTCTGTCAGTTGAATGCACACATTGACAACCATTCAGTTAGATAGCTCCGTTTTGGTTTTAGAAGCAGATATTTCTCTGTACAGCCTATGGTCCCATTCACTCGGGAATATCCCAACGGAGCTCCTAGAAGAAAAGTGTTTCTGAATCGCTGAATCTCAAAATAGATTCACCTCTCTTAGGTGAAGGAACGCACAGCAGAGCAGTTTCAAGGAAACGTTTCTCCTGAGTTTTAGACGAAGTTTCCTGCTGTTTAGTACGTATGCCGGAATTGGGTTGGAAATACAGGTTTTGGAATTCTGCAGAGAAAGGGTTTGCAAACCGCCGAATCCACACGTGAGTTTAACTCTGTCAGTTCAATGCACACATTGACAACCATTCAGTTAGATGGCTCCGTTTTGGTTTTAGGAGCAGATATTTCTCTGTACAGCCTATGGTCCCATTCACTCGGGAATATCCCAACGCAGCTCCTAGAAGAAACGTGTATCTGAATCGCTGAATCTCAACATAGATTCAACTCTATTAGGTGAACGAACGCACAGCAGAGCAGTTTCAACGAAACGTTTCTCCTGAGTTTTAGACGAAGTTTACTGCGGTTTAGTACGCATGCCGGCATTGGGCTGGAAATACCGGTTTTGGGATTCTGCACAGAAAGGGTTTGCAAATCGCTGAATTCACACGTGAGTTTAACTCTGTCAGTTGAATGCACACATAGACAACCATTCAGTTAGATAGCTCCGTTTTGTTTTCAGAAGCAGATATTTCTCTGTACAGCCTATGGTCCCATTCACTCGAGAATATCACAACGCAGCTCCTAGAAGAAACGTGTTTCTGACTCGCTGAATCTCAACATAGATTCAACTCTCTTAGGTGAACGAGCGCACAGCAGAGCAGTTTCAAGGAAACGTTTCTCCTGAGTTTCAGACGAAGTTTCCTGCTATTTAGTACGTATGCCGGCATTGGGCTGGAAATACCGGTTTTGGGATTCTGCACAGAAAGGGTTTGCCAACCGCTGAATCCACACGTGAGTTTAACTCTGTCAGTTGAATGCACACATTGACAACCATTCATTTAGATAGCTCCGTTTTGGTTTTAGAAGCAGGTATTTCTCTGTACAGCCTATGGTCCCATTCACTCGGGAATATCCCAACGCAGCTCCTAGAAGAAACGTGTTTCTGAATCACTGAATCTCAACATAGATTCAACTCTATTAGGAGAACGAAGGCACAGCAGAGCAGTTTCAAGGAAACGTTACTCCTGAGTTTTAGACGAAGTTTACTGCGGTTTAGTACGCATGCCGGCATTGGGCTGGAAATACCGGTTTTGGGATTCTGCACAGAAAGGGTTTGCCAACCGCTGAATCCACACGTGAGTTTTACTCTGTCAGATGAATGCACACATTGGCAACCAATCAGTTAGATAGCTCCGTTTTGGTTTTAGAAGCAGATATTTCTCTGTACAGCCTATGGTCCCATTCACTCGGGAATATCCCAACGCAGCTCCTAGAAGAAACGTGTTTCTGACTCGCTGAATCTCAAAAAACATTCAACTCTCTTAGGTGAACGAACACACAGCAGAGCAGTTTCAAGGAAACGTTTCTCCTGGGTTTTAGACGAAGTTTACTACTGTTTAGTACGTATGCCGGCATTGTGCTGGAAATACCGGTTTTGGGATTCTGCACAGAAAGGGTTTGCCAACCGCCGAATCCACACGTGAGTTTACCTCTGTCAGTTGAATGCACACATTGACAACCATTCAGTTAGATAGCTCCGTTTTGGTTTTAGAAGCAGATATTTCTCTGTACAGCCTATGGTACCATTCACTCGGGAATATCCCAAGGCATCTCCTAGAAGAAACGTGTTTCTGACTCGCTGAATCTCAACATAGATTCAACTCTCTTAGGTGAACGAACGCACACCAGAGCAGTTTCAAGGAAACATTCCTCCTGAGTTTTAGACGAAGTTTCCTGCTGTTTAGTATGTATGCCGGCATTGGGCTGGAAATACCGGTGTTGGGATTCTGCACAGAAAGGGTTTGCAAACCGCTGAATCCACGCGTGAGTTTAACTCTGTCAGTTGAATGCACACATTGACAACCATTCAGTTAGGTAGCTCCGTTTTGGTTTTAGAAGCAGATATTTCTCGGTACAGCCTATGGTCCCATTCACTCGGGAACATCCCAACGCAGCTCCTAGAAGAAACGTGTTTCTGACTCGCTGAATCTGAACATAGATTCAACTCTCTTAGGTGAACGAACGCACAGCAGAGCAGTTTCAAGGAAACGTTTCTCCTGAGTTTTAGACGAAGTTTCCTGCTGTTTAGTACGTATGCCGGAATTGGGTTGGAAACACAGGTTTTGGAATTCTGCAGAGAAAGGGTTTGCAAACCGCCGAATCCACACGTGAGTTTAACTCTGTCAGTTGAATGCACACATTGACAACCATTCAGTTAGATGGCACCGTTTTGGTTTTAGGAGCAGATATTTCTCTGTACAGCCTATGGTCCCATTCACTCGGGAATATCCCAACGCAGCTCCTAGAAGAAACGTGTTTCTGACTCGCTGAATCTCAACATAGATTCAACTCTCTTAGGTGAACGAGCGCACAGCAGAGCAGTTTCAAGGAAACGTTTCTCCTGAGTTTCAGACGAAGTTTCCTGCTGTTTAGTACATATGCCGGCATTGGGCTGGAAATACCGGTTTTGGGATTCTGCACAGAAAGAGTTTGCCAACCGCTGAATCCACACGTGAGTTTAACTCTGTCAGTTGAATGCACACATTGACAACCATTCAGTTAGATAGCTCCGTTTTGGTTTTAGAAGCAGGTATTTCTCTGTACAGCCTATGGTCCCATTCACTCGGGAATATCCCAACGCAGCTCCTAGAAGAAACGTGTTTCTGAATCGCTGAATCTCAACATAGATTCAACTCTATTAGGTGAACGAAGGCACAGCAGAGCAGGTTCAAGGAAACGTTTCTCCTGAGTTTTAGACGAAGTTTACTGCGGTTTAGTACGCAGGCCGGCATTGGGCTGGAAATACTGGTTTTGGGATTCTGCACAGAAAGGGTTTGCCAACCGCTGAATCCACACGTGAGTTTAACTCTGTCAGTTGAATGCACACATTGGCAACCATTCAGTTAGGTAGCTCCGTTTTGGTTTTAGAAGCAGATATTTCTCGGTACAACCTATGGTCCCATTCACTCGGGAACAACCCAAAGCAGCTCCTAGAAGAAACGTGTTTCTGACTCGCTGAATCTCAACATATATTCAACTCTCTTAGGTGAACGAACGCACAGAAGAGCAGTTTCAAGCAAACCTTTCTCCTGAGTTTTAGACGAAGTTTACTGCTGATTAGTACGTATGCCGGCATTGGGCTGGAAATACCGGTTTTGCTATTCTGCACAGAAAGTGTTTGCCAACCGCTGAATCCACACGTGAGTTTTACTCTGTCAGTTGAATGCACACATTGACAAACATTCAGTTAGATGGCTCCGTTTTGGTTTTAGGAGCAGATATTTCTCTGTACAGCCTATGGTCCCATTCACTCGGGAATATCCCAACGCAGCTCCTAGAAGAAACGTGTATCTGAATCGCTGAATCTCAACATAGATTCAACTCTATTAGGTGAACGAACGCACAGCAGAGCAGTTTCAAGGATACGTTTCTCCTGAGTTTTAGACGAAGTTTACTGCGGTTTAGTACGCATGCCGGCATTGGTTTGGAAATACCGGTTTTGGGATTCTGCACAGAAAGGGTTTGCAAACCGTTGAATCCACACGTGAGTTTAACTCTGTCAGTTGAATGCACACATTGACAACCATTCAGTTAGATAGCTCCGTTTTGTTTTCAGAAGCAGATATTTCTCTGTACAGCCTATGGTCTCATTCACTCGAGAATATCCCAACGCAGCTCCTAGAAGAAACGTTTTTCTGACTCGCTGAATCTCAACATAGATTCAACTCTCTTAGGTGAACGAGCGCACAGCAGAGCAGTTTCAAGGAAACGTTTCTCCTGAGTTTCAGACGAAGTTTCCTGCTGTTTAGTACATATGCCGGCATTGGGCTGGAAATACCGGTTTTGGGATTCTGCACAGAAAGGGTTTGCCAACCCCTGAATCCACACGTGAGTTTAACTCTGTCAGTTGAATGCACACATTGACAACCATTCAGTTAGATAGCTCCGTTTTGGTTTTAGAAGCAGGTATTTCTCTGTACAGCCTATGGTCCCATTCACTCGGGAATATCCCAACGCAGCTCCTAGAAGAAACGTGTTTCTGACTCGCTGAATCTCAACAAAGATTCAACTCTCTTAGGTGAACGAACGCACAGCAGAGCAGTTTCAAGGAAACGTTTCTCCTGGGTTTTAGACGAAGTTTACTGCTGTTTAGTACGTATGCCGGCATTGGGCTGGAAATACCGGTTTTGGGATTCTGCACAGAAAGGGTTTGCCAACCGCCGAATCCACACGTGAGTTTACCTCTGTCAGTTGAATGCACACATTGACAACCATTCAGTTAGATAGCTCCGTTTTGGTTTTAGAAGCAGATATTTCTCTGTACAGCCTATGGTACCATTCACTCGGGAATATCCCAAGGCATCTCTTAGAAGAAACGTGTTTCTGACTCCCTGAATCTCAACATAGATTCAACTCTCTTAGGTGAACGAACGCACAGCAGAGCAGTTTCAAGGAAACGTTTCTCCTGAGTTTTAGACGAAGTTTCCTGCTGTTTAGTACGTATGCCGGCATTGGGCTGGAAATACCGGTTTTGGGATTCTGCACAGAAAGGGTTTGCAAACCACTGAATCCACACGTGAGTTTAACTCTGTCAGTTGAATGCACACATTGACAACCATTCTGTTAGGTAGCTCCTTTTTGGTTTTAGAAGCAGATATTTCTCGGTACAGCCTATGGTCCCATTCACTCGGGAACATCCCAACGCAGCTCCTAGAAGAAACGTGTTTCTGACTCGCTGAATCTCAACAAAGATTCAACTCTCTTAGGTGAACGAACGCACAGCAGAGCAGTTTCAAGGAAACGTTTCTCCTGAGTTTTAGACGAAGTTTCCTGCTGTTTAGTACGTATGCCGGAATTGGGTTGGAAATACAGGTTTTGGAATTCTGCAGAGAAAGGGTTTGCAAACCGCCGAATCCACACGTGAGTTTAACTCTGTCAGTTGAATGCACACATTGACAACCATTCAGTTAGATGGCTCCGTTTTGGTTTTAGGAGCAGATATTTCTCTGTACAGCCTATGGTCCCATTCACTCGGGAATATCCCAACGCAGCTCCTAGAAGAAACGTGTATCTGAATCGCTGAATCTCAACATAGATTCAACTCTATTAGGTGAACGAACGCACAGCAGAGCAGTTTCAAGGAAACGTTTCTCCTGAGTTTTAGACGAAGTTTACTGCGGTTTAGTACGCATGCCGGCATTGGGCTGGAAATACCGGTTTTGGGATTCTGCACAGAAAGGGTTTGCAAACCGCTGAATCCACACGTGAGTTTAACTCTGTCAGTTGAATGCACACATTGACAACCATTCAGTTAGATAGCTCCGTTTTGGTTTTAGAAGCAGATATTTCTCTGTACAGCCTATGGTCCCATTCACTCGGGAATATCCCAAGGCAGCTCCTAGGAGAAACGTGTTTCTGACTCGCTGAATCTCAACATAGATTCAACTCTCTTAGGTGAACGAACGCACAGCAGAGCAGTTTCAAGAAACGTTTCTCCTGGGTTTCAGACGAAGTTTCCTACTGTTTAGTACGTATGCCGGCATTGGGCTGGAAATACCGGTTTTGGGATTCTGCACAGAAAGGGTTTGCCAACCGCTGAATCCACATGTGAGTTTAACTCTGTCAGTTGAATGCAAACTTTGAAAACCATTCAGTTAGATAGCTCCGTTTTGGTTTTAGAAGCAGGTATTTCTCTGTACAGCCTATGGTCCCATTCACTCGGGAATATCCCAATGCAGCTCCTAGAAGAAACGTGTTTCTGAATCGCTGAATCTCAACATAGATTCAACTCTATTAGGTGAACCAACGCACAGCAGAGCAGTTTCAAGGAAACGTTTCTCCTGAGTTTTAGACGAAGTTTACTGCGGTTTAGTACGCATGCCGGCATTGGGCTGGAAATACCGGTTTTGGGATTCTGCACAGAAAGGGTTTGCCAACCGCTGAATCCACACGTGAGTTTAACTCTGTCAGTTGAATGCACACAATGGCAACCATTCAGTTAGATAGCTCCGTTTTGGTTTTAGAAGCAGATATTTCTCTGTACAGCCTATGGTCCCATTGACTCGGGAATATCCCAACGCAGCTCCTAGAAGAAACGTGTTTCTGACTCGCTGAATCTCAACAAACATTCAACTCTCTTAGGTGAACGAACGCACAGCAGAGCAGTTTCAAGGAAACGTTTCTCCTGGGTTTTAGACGAAGTTTACTGCTGTTTAGTACGTATGCCGGCATTGGGCTGGAAATACCGGTTTTGGGATTCTGCACAGAAAGGGTTTGCCAACCGCCGAATCCACACGTGAGTTTACCTCTGTCAGTTGAATGCACACATTGACAACCACTCAGTTAGATAGCTCCGTTTTGGTTTTAGAAGCAGATATTTCTCTGTACAGCCTATGGTACCATTCACTCGGGAATATCCCAAGGCATCTCCTAGAAGAAACGTGTTTCTGACTCGCTGAATCTCAACATAGATTCAACTCTCTTAGGTGAACGAACGCACACCAGAGCAGTTTCAAGGAAACATTCCTCCTGAGTTTTAGACGAAGTTTCCAGCTGTTTAGTATGTATGGCGGCATTGGGCTGGAAATACCGGTTTTGGGATTCTGCACAGAAAGGGTTTGCAAACCGCTGAATCCACGCGTGAGTTTAACTCTGTCAGTTGAATGCACACGTTGACAACCATTCAGTTAGGTAGCTCCGTTTTGGTTTTAGAAGCAGATATTTCTCGGTACAGCCTATGGTCCCATTCACTCGGGAATATCCCAACGCAGCTCCTAGAAGAAACGTGTATCTGAATCGCTGAATCTCAACATAGATTCAACTCTATTAGGTGAACGAACGCACAGCAGAGCAGTTTCAAGGATACGTTTCTCCTGAGTTTTAGACGAAGTTTACTGCGGTTTAGTACGCATGCCGGCATTGGTTTGGAAATACCGGTTTTGGGATTCTGCACAGAAAGGGTTTGCAAACCGCTGAATCCACACGTGAGTTTAACTCTGTCAGTTGAATGCACACATTGACAACCATTCAGTTAGATAGCTCCGTTTTGTTTTCAGAAGCAGATATTTCTCTGTACAGCCTATGGTCTCATTCACTCGAGAATATCCCAACGCAGCTCCTAGAAGAAACGTTTTTCTGACTCGCTGAATCTCAACATAGATTCAACTCTCTTAGGTGAACGAGCGCACAGCAGAGCAGTTTCAAGGAAACGTTTCTCCTGAGTTTCAGACGAAGTTTCCTGCTGTTTAGTACATATGCCGGCATTGGGCTGGAAATACCGGTTTTGGGATTCTGCACAGAAAGGGTTTGCCAACCCCTGAATCCCCACGTGAGTTTAACTCTGTCAGTTGAATGCACACATTGACAACCATTCAGTTAGATAGCTCCGTTTTGGTTTTAGAAGCAGGTATTTCTCTGTACAGCCTATGGTCCCATTCACTCGGGAATATCCCAACGCAGCTCCTAGAAGAAACGTGTTTCTGACTCGCTGAATCTCAACAAAGATTCAACTCTCTTAGGTGAACGAACGCACAGCAGAGCAGTTTCAAGGAAACGTTTCTCCTGGGTTTTAGACGAAGTTTACTGCTGTTTAGTACGTATGCCGGCATTGGGCTGGAAATACCGGTTTTGGGATTCTGCACAGAAAGGGTTTGCCAACCGCCGAATCCACACGTGAGTTTACCTCTGTCAGTTGAATGCACACATTGACAACCATTCAGTTAGATAGCTCCGTTTTGGTTTTAGAAGCAGATATTTCTCTGTACAGCCTATGGTACCATTCACTCGGGAATATCCCAAGGCATCTCTTAGAAGAAACGTGTTTCTGACTCCCTGAATCTCAACATAGATTCAACTCTCTTAGGTGAACGAACGCACAGCAGAGCAGTTTCAAGGAAACGTTTCTCCTGAGTTTTAGACGAAGTTTCCTGCTGTTTAGTACGTATGCCGGCATTGGGCTGGAAATACCGGTTTTGGGATTCTGCACAGAAAGGGTTTGCAAACCAATGAATCCACACGTGAGTTCAACTCTGTCAGTTGAATGCACACATTGACAACCATTCAGTTAGGTAGCTCCTTTTTGGTTTTAGAAGCAGATATTTCTCGGTACAGCCTATGGTCCCATTCACTCGGGAACATCCCAACGCAGCTCCTAGAAGAAACGTGTTTCTGACTCGCTGAATCTCAACAAAGATTCAACTCTCTTAGGTGAACGAACGCACAGCAGAGCAGTTTCAAGGAAACGTTTCTCCTGAGTTTTAGACGAAGTTTCCTGCTGTTTAGTACGTATGCCGGAATTGGGTTGGAAATACAAGTTTTGGAATTCTGCAGAGAAAGGGTTTGCAAACCGCCGAATCCACACGTGAGTTTAACTCTGTCAGTTGAATGCACACATTGACAACCATTCAGTTAGATGGCTCCGTTTTGGTTTTAGGAGCAGATATTTCTCTGTACAGCCTATGGTCCCATTCACTCGGGAATATCCCAACGCAGCTCCTAGAAGAAACGTGTATCTGAATCGCTGAATCTCAACATAGATTCAACTCTATTAGGTGAACGAACGCACAGCAGAGCAGTTTCAAGGAAACGTTTCTCCTGAGTTTTAGACGAAGTTTACTGCGGTTTAGTACGCATGCCGGCATTGGGCTGGAAATACCGGTTTTGGGATTCTGCACAGAAAGGGTTTGCAAACCGCTGAATCCACACGTGAGTTTAACTCTGTCAGTTGAATGCACACATTGACAACCATTCAGTTAGATAGCTCCGTTTTGGTTTTAGAAGCAGATATTTCTCTGTACAGCCTATCGTCCCATTCACTCGGGAATATCCCAAGGCAGCTCCTAGGAGAAACGTGTTTCTGACTCGCTGAATCTCAGCATAGATTCAATTCTCTTAGGTGAACGAACGCACAGCAGAGCAGTTTCAAGAAACGTTTCTCCTGGGTTTCAGACGAAGTTTCCTGCTGTTTAGTACGTATGCCGGCATTGGGCTGGAAATACCGGTTTTGGGATTCTGCGCAGAAAGGGTTTGCCAACCGCTGAATCCACATGTGAGTTTAACTCTGTCAGTTGAATGCAAACTTTGAAAACCATTCAGTTAGATAGCTCCGTTTTGGTTTTAGAAGCAGGTATTTCTCTGTACAGCCTATGGTCCCATTCACTCGGGAATATCCCAATGCAGCTCCTAGAAGAAACGTGTTTCTGAATCGCTGAATCTCAACATAGATTCAACTCTATTAGGTGAACGAACGCACAACAGAGCAGTTTCAAGGAAACGTTTCTCCTGAGTTTTAGACGAAGTTTACTGCGGTTTAGTACGCATGCCGGCATTGGGCTGGAAATACCGGTTTTGGGATTCTGCACAGAAAGGGTTTGCCAACCGCTGAATCCACACGTGAGTTTAACTCTGTCAGTTGAATGCACACAATGGCAACCATTCAGTTAGATAGCTCCGTTTTGGTTTTAGAAGCAGATATTTCTCTGTACAGCCTATGGTCCCATTCACTCGGGAATATCCCAACGCAGCTCCTAGAAGAAACGTGTTTCTGACTCGCTGAATCTCAACAAACATTCAACTCTCTTAGGTGAACGAACGCACAGCAGAGCAGTTTCAAGGAAACGTTTCTCATGGGTTTTAGACGAAGTTTACTGCTGTTTAGTACGTATGCCGGCATTGGGCTGGAAATACCGGTTTTGGGATTCTGCACAGAAAGGGTTTGCCAACCGCCGAATCCACGCGTGAGTTTACCTCTGTCAGTTGAATGCACACATTGACAACCACTCAGTTAGATAGCTCCGTTTTGGTTTTAGAAGCAGATATTTCTCTGTACAGCCTATGGTACCATTCACTCGGGAATATCCCAAGGCATCTCCTAGAAGAAACGTGTTTCTGACTCGCTGAATCTCAACATAGATTCAACTCTCTTAGGTGAACGAACGCACACCAGAGCAGTTTCAAGGAAACATTCCTCCTGAGTTTTAGACGAAGTTTCCAGCTGTTTAGTATGTATGGCGGCATTGGGCTGGAAATACCGGTTTTGGGATTCTGCACAGAAAGGGTTTGCAAACCGCTGAATCCACGCGTGAGTTTAACTCTGTCAGTTGAATGCACACATTGACAACCATTCAGTTAGGTAGCTCCGTTTTGGTTTTAGAAGCAGATATTTCTCGGTACAGCCTATGGTCCCATTCACTCGGGAACATCCCAACGCAGCTCCTAGAAGAAACGTGTTTCTGACTCGCTGAATCTCAACATAGATTCAACTCTCTTAGCTGAACGAACGCACAGAAGAGCAGTTTCAAGCAAACCTTTCTCCTGAGTTTTAGACGAAGTTTACTGCTGTTTAGTACGTATGCCGGCATTGGGCTGGAAATACCGGTTTTGGGATTCTGCACAGAAAGGGTTTGCCAACCGCCGAATCCACACGTGAGTTTACCTCCGTCAGTTGAATGCACACATTGACAACCATTCAGTTAGATAGCTCCGTTTTGGTTTTAGAAGCAGATATTTCTCTGTACAGCCTATGGTACCATTCACTCGGGAATATCCCAAGGCACCTCCTAGAAGAAACGTGTTTCTGACTCGCTGAATCTCAACCTAGATTCAACTCTCTTAGGTGAACGAACGCACAGCAGAGCAGTTTCAAGGAAACAAACCTCCTGAGTTTTAGACGAAGTTTCCAGCTGTTTAGTATGTATGCCAGCATTGGGCTGAAAATACCGGTTTTGGGATTCTGCACAGAAAGGGTTTGCCAACCCCTGAATCCACACGTGAGTTTAACTCTATCAGTTGAATGCACACATTGACAACCATTCAGTTAGATAGCTCCGTTTTGGTTTAAGACGCAGGTATTTCTCTGTACAGCCTATGGTCCCATTCACTCGGGAATATCCCAACGCAGCTCCTAGAAGAAACGTGTTTCTGAATCGCTGAATCTCAACATAGATTCAACTCTATTAGGTGAACGAACGCACAGCAGAGCAGTTTCAAGGAAACGTTTCTCCTGAGTTTTACACGAAGTTTACTGCGGTTTAGTACGCATGCCGGCATTGGGCTGGAAATACCGGTTTTGGGATTCTGCACAGAAAGGGTTTGCCAACCGCTGAATCCACACGTGAGTTTAACTCTGTCAGTTGAATGCACACATTGGCAACCATTCAGTTAGATAGCTCCGTTTTGGTTTTAGAAGCAGATATTTCTCTGTAGAGCCTATGGTCCCATTCACTCGGGAATATCCCAACGCAGCTCCTAGAAGAAACGTGTTTCTTACTCGCTGAATCTCAACAAAGATTCAACTCTCTTAGGTGAACGAACGCACTGCAGAGCAGTTTCAAGGAAACGTTTCTCCTGGGTTTTAGACGAAGTTTACTGCTGTTTAGTACGTATGCCGGCATTGGGCTGGAAATACCGGTTTTGGGATTCTGCACAGAAAGGGTTTGCCAACCGCCGAATCCACACGTGAGTTTACCTCTGTCAGTTGAATGCACACATTGACAACCATTCAGTTAGATACCTCCGTTTTGGTTTTAGAAGCAGATATTTCTCTGTACAGCCTATGGTACCATTCACTCGGGAATATCCCAAGGCATCTCCTAGAAGAAACGTGTTTCTGACTCGCTGAATCTCAACATAGATTCAACTCTCTTAGGTGAACGAACGCACACCAGAGCAGTTTCAAGGAAACATTCCTCCTGAGTTTTAGACGAAGTTTCCTGCTGTTTAGTATGTATGCCGGCATTGGGCTGGAAATACCGGTTTTGGGATTCTGCACAGAAAGGGTTTGCAAACCGCTGAATCCACGCGTGGGTTTAACTCTGTCAGTTGAATGCACACATTGACAACCATTCAGTTAGGTAGCTCCGTTTTGGTTTTAGAAGCAGGTATTTCTCGGTACAGCCTATGGTCCCATTTACTCGGGAACAACCCAACGCAGCTCCTAGAAGAAACGTGTTTCTGACTCGCTGAATCTCAACATAGATTCAACTCTCTTAGGTGAACGAACGCACAGAAGAGCAGTTTCAAGCAAACCTTTCTCCTGAGTTTTAGACGAAGTTTACTGCGGTTTAGTACGTATGCCGGCATTGGGTTGGAAATACAGGTTTTGGAATTCTGCAGAGAAAGGTTTTGCAAACCGCCGAATCCACACGTGAGTATAACTCTGTCAGTTGAATGCACACATTGACAACCATTCAGTTAGATGGCTCAGTTTTGGTTTTAGGAGCAGATATTTCTCTGTACAGACTATGGTCCCATTCACTCGGGAATATCCCAACGCAGCTCCTAGAAGAAACGTGTATCTGAATCGCTGAATCTCAACATAGATTCAAGTCTATTAGGTGAACGAACGCACAGCAGAGCAGTTTCAAGGAAACGTTTCTCCTGAGTTTTAGACGAAGTTTACTGCGGTTTAGTACGCATGACGGCATTGGCCTGGAAATACCGGTTTTGGGATTCTGCACAGAAAGGGTTTGCAAACCGCTGAATCCACACGTGAGTTTAACTCTGTCAGTTGAATGCACACATTGAAAACCATTCAGTTAGATAGCTCCGTTTTGGTTTTAGAAGCAGGTATTTCTCTGTACAGCCTATGGTCCCATTCACTCGGGAATATCCCAACGCAGCTCCTAGAAGAAACGTGTTTCTGAATCGCTGAATCTCAACATAGATTCAACTCTATTAGGTGAACTAACGCACAGCAGAGCAGTTTCAAGGAAACGTTTCTCCTGAGTTTTAGACGAAGTTTACTGTGGTTTAGTACGCATGCCGGCATTGGGCTGGAAATACCGGTTTTGGGATTCTGCACAGAAAGGGTTTGCCAACCGCTGAATCCACACGTGAGTTTAACTCTGTCAGTTGAATGCACACATTGGCAACCATTCAGTTAGATAGCTCCGTTTTGGTTTTAGAAGCAGATATTTCTCTGTACAGCCTATGGTCCCATTCACTCGGGAATATCCCAACGCAGCTCCTAGAAGAAACGTGTTTCTGACTCGCTGAATCTCAACATAGATTCAACTCTCTTAGGTGAACGAACGCACAGCAGAGCAGTTTCAAGGAAACGTTTCTCCTGGGTTTTAGACGAAGTTTACTGCTGTTCAGTACGTATGCCGGCATTGGGCTGGAAATACCGGTTTTGGGATTCTGCACAGAAAGGGTTTGCCAACCGCCGAATCCACACGTGAGTTTACCTCTGTCAGTTGAATGCACACATTGACAACCATTCAGTTAGATAGCTCCGTTTTGGTTTTAGAAGCAGATATTTCTCTGTACAGCCTATGGTACCATTCACTCGGGAATATCCCAAGGCACCTCCTAGAAGAAACGTGTTTCTGACTCGCTGAATCTCAACATAGATTCAACTCTCTTAGGTGAACGAACGCACACCAGAGCAGTTTCAAGGAAACATTCCTCCTGAGTTTTAGACGAAGTTTCCAGCTGTTTAGTATGTATGCCGGCATTGGGCTGGAAATACCGGTTTTGGGATTCTGCACAGAAAGGGTTTGCCAACCCCTGAATCCACACGTGAGTTTAACTCTATCAGTTGAATGCACACATTGACAACCATTCAGTTAGATAGCTCCGTTTTGGTTTTAGACGCAGGTATTTCTCTGTACAGCCTATGGTCCCATTCACTCGGGAATATCCCAACGCAGCTCCTAGAAGAAACGTGTTTCTGAATCGCTGAATATCAACATAGATTCAACTCTATTAGGTGAACGAACGCACAGCAGAGCAGTTTCAAGGAAACGTTTCTCCTGAGTTTTACACGAAGTTTACTGCGGTTTAGTACGCATGCCGGCATTGGGCTGGAAATACCGGTTTGGGATTCTGCACAGAAAGGGTTTGCCAACCGCTGAATCCACACGTGAGTTTAACTCTGTCAGTTGAATGCACACATTGGCAACCATTCAGTTAGATAGCTCCGTTTTGGTTTTAGAAGCAGATATTTCTCTGTAGAGCCTATGTTCCCATTCACTCGGGAATATCCCAACGCAGCTCCTAGAAGAAACGTGTTTCTTACTCGCTGAATCTCAACAAAGATTCAACTCTCTTAGGTGAACGAACGCACTGCAGAGCAGTTTCAAGGAAACGTTTCTCCTGGGTTTTAGACGAAGTTTACTGCTGTTTAGTACGTATGCCGGCATTGGGCTGGAAATACCGGTTTTGGGATTCTGCACAGAAAGGGTTTGCCAACCGCCGAATCCACACGTGAGTTTACCTCTGTTAGTTGAATGCACACATTGACAACCATTCAGTTAGATACCTCCGTTTTGGTTTTAGAAGCAGATATTTCTCTGTACAGCCTATGGTACCATTCACTCGGGAATATCCCAAGGCATCTCCTAGAAGAAACGTGTTTCTGACTCGCTGAATCTCAACATAGATTCAACTCTCTTAGGTGAACGAACGCACACCAGAGCAGTTTCAAGGAAACATTCCTCCTGAGTTTTAGACGAAGTTTCCTGCTGTTTAGTATGTATGCCGGCATTGGGCTGGAAATACCGGTTTTGGGATTCTGCACAGAAAGGGTTTGCAAACCGCAGAATACACGCGTGAGTTTAACTCTGTCAGTTGAATGCACACATTGACAACCATTCAGTTAGGTAGCTCCGTTTTGGTTTTAGAAGCAGGTATTTCTCGGTACAGCCTATGGTCCCATTCACTCGGGAACAACCCAACGCAGCTCCTAGAAGAAACGTGTTTCTGACTCGCTGAATCTCAACATAGATTCAACTCTCTTAGGTGAACGAACGCACAAAAGAGCAGTTTCAAGCAAACCTTTCTCCTGAGTTTTAGACGAAGTTTACTGCTGTTTAGTACGTATGCCGGCATTGGGCTGGAAATACCGGTTTTGCTATTCTGCACAGAAAGTGTTTGCCAACCGCTGAATCCACACGTGAGTTTTACTCTGTCAGTTGAATGCACACATTGACAAACATTCAGTTAGATAGCTCGGTTTTGGTTTTAGGAGCAGATATTTCTCTGTACATCCTATGGTCCCATTCACTCGGGAATATCCCAACGCAGCTCCTAGAAGAAAGTGTTTCTGACTCTCTGAATCTCAACATAGATTCAACTGTCTTAGGTGAACGAACGCACAGCAGAGCAGTTTCAAGGAAACGTTTCTCCTGAGTTTTAGACGAAGTTTCCTGCTGTTTAGTACGTATGCCGGTATTGGGCTGGAAATACCGGTTATGGGATTCTGCACAGAAAGGGTTTGCAAACCACTGAATCCACACGTGAGTTTAACTCTGTCAGTTGAATGCACACATTGACAACCATTCTGTTAGGTAGCTCCGTTTTGGTTTTAGAAGCAGATATTTCTCGGTACAAACTATGGTCCCATTCACTCGGGAACATCCCAACGCAGCTCCTAGAAGAAACGTGTTTCTGAATCGCTGAATCTCAAAATAGATTCAACTCTCTTAGGTGAACGAACGCACAGCAAAGCAGTTTCAAGGAAACGTTTCTCCTGAGTTTTAGACGAAGTTTCCTGCTGTTTAGTACGTATGCCGGAATTGGGTTGGAAATACAGGTTTTGGAATTCTGCAGAGAAAGGTTTTGCAAACCGCCGAATCCACACGTGAGTTTAACTCTGTCAGTTGAATGCACACATTGACAACCATTCAGTTAGATGGCTCAGTTTTGGTTTTAGGAGCAGATATTTCTCTGTACAGCCTATGGTCCCATTCACTCGGGAATATCCCCACGCAGCTCCTAGAAGAAACGTGTATCTGAATCGCTGAATCTCAACATAGATTCAAGTCTATTAGGTGAACGAACGCACAGCAGAGCAGTTTCAAGGAAACGTTTCTCCTGAGTTTTAGACGAAGTTTACTGCGGTTTAGTACGCATGCCGGCATTGGGCTGGAAATACCGGTTTTGGGATTCTGCACAGAAAGGGTTTGCAAACCGCTGAATCCACACGTGAGTTTAACTCTGTCAGTTGAATGCACACATTGAAAACCATTCAGTTAGATAGCTCCGTTTTGGTTTTAGAAGCAGGTATTTCTCTGTACAGCCTATGGTCCCATTCACTCGGGAATATCCCAACGCAGCTCCTAGAAGAAACGTGTTTCTGAATCGCTGAATCTCAACATAGATTCAACTCTATTAGGTGAACGAACGCACAGCAGAGCAGTTTCAAGGAAACGTTTCTCCTGAGTTTTAGACGAAGTTTACTGTGGTTTAGTACGCATGCCGGCATTGGGCTGGAAATACCGGTTTTGGGATTCTGCACAGAAAGGGTTTGCCAACCGCTGAATCCACACGTGAGTTTAACTCTGTCAGTTGAATGCACACATTGGCAACCATTCAGTTAGATAGCTCCGTTTTGGTTTTAGAAGCAGATATTTCTCTGTACAGCCTATGGTCCCATTCACTCGGGAATATCCCAACGCAGCTCCTAGAAGAAACGTGTTTCTGACTCGCTGAATCTCAACAAACATTCAACTCTCTTAGGTGAACGAACGCACAGCAGAGCAGTTTCAAGGAAACGTTTCTCCTGGGTTTTAGACGAAGTTTACTGCTGTTTAGTACGTATGCCGGCATTGGGCTGGAAATACCGGTTTTGGGATTCTGCACAGAAAGGGTTTGCCAACCGCCGAATACACACGTGAGTTTACCTCTGTCAGTTGAATGCACACATTGACAACCATTCAGTTAGATAGCTCCGTTTTGGTTTTAGAAGCAGATATTTCTCTGTACAGACTATGGTACCATTCACTCGGGAATATCCCAAGGCACCTCCTAGAAGAAACGTGTTTCTGACTCGCTGAATCTCAACATAGATTCAACTCTCTTAGTTGAACGAACGCACAGCAGAGCAGTTTCAAGGAAACATTCCTCCTGAGTTTTAGACGAAGTTTCCAGCTGTTTAGTATGTATGCCGGCATTGGGCTGGAAATACCGGTTTTGGGATTCTGCACAGAAAGGGTTTGCCAACCCCTGAATCCACACGTGAGTTTAACTCTATCAGTTGAATGCACACATTGACAACCATTCAGTTAGATAGCTCCGTTTTGGTTTTAGACGCAGGTATTTCTCTGTACAGCCTATGGTCCCATTCACTCGGGAATATCCCAACGCAGCTCCTAGAAGAAACGTGTTTCTGAATCGCTGAATCTCAACATAGATTCAACTCTATTAGGTGAACGAACACACAGCAGAGCAGTTTCAAGGAAACGTTTCTCCTGAGTTTTACACGAAGTTTACTGCGGTTTAGTACGCATGCCGGCATTGGGCTGGAAATACCGGTTTTGGGATTCTTCACAGAAAGGGTTTGCCAACCGCTGAATCAACACGTGAGTTTAACTCTGTCAGTTGAATGCACACATTGGCAACCATTCAGTTAGATAGCTCCGTTTTGGTTTTAGAAGCAGATATTTCTCTGTAGAGCCTATGGTCCCATTCACTCGGGAATATCCCAACGCAGCTCCTAGAAGAAACGTGTTTCTTACTCGCTGAATCTCAACAAAGATTCAACTCTCTTAGGTGAACGAACGCACTGCAGAGCAGTTTCAAGGAAACGTTTCTCCTGGGTTTTAGACGAAGTTTACTGCTGTTTAGTACGTATGCCGGCATTGGGCTGGAAATACCGGTTTTGGGATTCTGCACAGAAAGGGTTTGCCAACCGCCGAATCCACACGTGAGTTTACCTCTGTCAGTTGAATGCACACTTTGACAACCATTCAGTTAGATACCTCCGTTTTGGTTTTAGAAGCAGATATTTCTCTGTACAGCCTATGGTACCATTCACTCGGGAATATCCCAAGGCATCTCCTAGAAGAAACGTGTTTCTGACTCGCTGAATCTCAACATAGATTCAACTCTCTTAGGTGAACGAACGCACACCAGAGCAGTTTCAAGGAAACATTCCTCCTGAGTTTTAGACGAAGTTTCCTGCTGTTTAGTATGTATGCCGGCATTGGGCTGGAAATACCGGTTTTGGGATTCTGCACAGAAAGGGTTTGCAAACCGCAGAATACACGCGTGAGTTTAACTCTGTCAGTTGAATGCACACATTGACAACCATTCAGTTAGGTAGCTCCGTTTTGGTTTTAGAAGCAGGTATTTCTCGGTACAGCCTATGGTCCCATTCACTCGGGAACAACCCAACGCAGCTCCTAGAAGAAACGTGTTTCTGACTCGCTGAATCTCAACATAGATTCAACTCTCTTAGGTGAACGAACGCACAGAAGAGCAGTTTCAAGCATACCTTTCTCCTGAGTTTTAGACGAAGTTTACTGCTGTTTAGTACGTATGCCGGCATTGGGCTGGAAATACCGGTTTTGCTATTCTGCACAGAAAGTGTTTGCCAACCGCTGAATCCACACGTGAGTTTTACTCTGTCAGTTGAATGCACACATTGACAAACATTCAGTTAGATAGCTCGGTTTTGGTTTTAGGAGCAGATATTTCTCTGTACATCCTATGGTCCCATTCACTCGGGAATATCCCAACGCAGCTCCTAGAAGAAAGTGTTTCTGACTCTCTGAATCTCAACATAGATTCAACTGTCTTAGGTGAACGAACGCACAGCAGAGCAGTTTCAAGGAAACGTTTCTCCTGAGTTTTAGACGAAGTTTCCTGCTGTTTAGTACGTATGCCGGCATTGGGCTGGAAATACCGGTTATGGGATTCTGCACAGAAAGGGTTTGCAAACCACTGAATCCACACGTGAGTTTAACTCTGTCAGTTGAATGCACACATTGACAACCATTCTGTTAGGTAGCTCCGTTTTGGTTTTAGAAGCAGATATTTCTCGGTACAAACTATGGTCCCATTCACTCGGGAACATCCCAACGCAGCTCCTAGAAGAAACGTGTTTCTGAATCGCTGAATCTCAAAATAGATTCAACTCTCTTAGGTGAACGAACGCACAGCAAAGCAGTTTCAAGGAAACGTTTCTCCTGAGTTTTAGACGAAGTTTCCTGCTGTTTAGTACGTATGCCGGAATTGGGTTGGAAATACAGGTTTTGGAATTCTGCAGAGAAAGGTTTTGCAAACCGCCGAATCCACACGTGAGTTTAACTCTGTCAGTTGAATGCACACATTGACAACCATTCAGTTAGATGGCTCAGTTTTGGTTTTAGGAGCAGATATTTCTCTGTACAGCCTATGGTCCCATTCACTCGGGAATATCCCAACGCAGCTCCTAGAAGAAACGTGTATCTGAATCGCTGAATCTCAACATAGATTCAAGTCTATTAGGTGAACGAACGCACAGCAGAGCAGTTTCAAGGAAACGTTTCTCCTGAGTTTTAGACGAAGTTTACTGCGGTTTAGTACGCATGCCGGCATTGGGCTGGAAATACCGGTTTTGGGATTCTGCACAGAAAGGGTTTGCAAAACGCTGAATCCACACGTGAGTTTAACTCTGTCAGTTGAATGCACACATTGAAAACCATTCAGTTAGATAGCTCCGTTTTGGTTTTAGAAGCAGGTATTTCTCTGTACAGCCTATGGTCCCATTCACTCGAGAATATCCCAACGCAGCTCCTAGAAGAAACGTGTTTCTGAATCGCTGAATCTCAACATAGATTCAACTCTATTAGGTGAACGAACGCACAGCAGAGCAGTTTCAAGGAAACGTTTCTCCTGAGTTTTAGACGAAGTTTACTGTGGTTTAGTACGCATGCCGGCATTGGGCTGGAAATACCGGTTTTGGGATTCTGCACAGAAAGGGTTTGCCAACCGCTGAATCCACACGTGAGTTTAACTCTGTCAGTTGAATGCACACATTGGCAACCATTCAGTTAGATAGCTCCGTTTTGGTTTTAGAAGCAGATATTTCTCTGTACAGCCTATGGTCCCATTCACTCGGGAATATCCCAACGCAGCTCCTAGAAGAAACGTGTTTCTGACTCGCTGAATCTCAACAAACATTCAACTCTCTTAGGTGAACGAACGCACAGCAGAGCAGTTTCAAGGAATCGTTTCTCCTGGGTTTTAGACGAAGTTTACTGCTGTTTAGTACGTATGCCGGCATTGGGCTGGAAATACCGGTTTTGGGATTCTGCACAGAAAGGGTTTGCCAACCACCGAATCCACACGTGAGTTTACCTCTGTCAGTTGAATGCACACATTGACAACCATTCAGTTAGATAGCTCCGTTTTGGTTTTAGAAGCAGATATTTCTCTGTACAGCCTATGGTACCATTCACTCGGGAATATCCCAAGGCACCTCCTAGAAGAAACGTGTTTCTGACTCGCTGAATCTCAACATAGATTCAACTCTCTTAGGTGAACGAACGCACAGCAGAGCAGTTTCAAGGAAACATTCCTCCTGAGTTTTAGACGAAGTTTCCAGCTGTTTAGTATGTATGCCGGCATTGGGCTGGAAATACCGGTTTTGGGATTCTGCACAGAAAGGGTTTGCCAACCCCTGAATCCACACGTGAGTTTAACTCTATCAGTTGAATGCACACATTGACAACCATTCAGTTAGATAGCTCCGTTTTGGTTTTAGACGCAGGTATTTCTCTGTACAGCCTATGGTCCCATTCACTCGGGAATATCCCAACGCAGCTCCTAGAAGAAACGTGTTTCTGAATCGCTGAATCTCAACATAGATTCAACTCTATTAGGTGAACGAACGCACAGCAGAGCAGTTTCAAGGAAACGTTTCTCCTGAGTTTTAGACGAAGTTTACAGCGGTTTAGTACGCATGCCGGCATTGGGCTGGAAATACCGGTTTTGGGATTCTGCACAGAAAGGGTTTGCCAACCGCTGAATCCACACGTGAGTTTAACTCTGTCAGTTGAATGCACACATTGGCAACCATTCAGTTAGATAGCTCCGTTTTGGTTTTAGAAGCAGATATTTCTCTGTAGAGCCTATGGTCCCATTCACTCGGGAATATCCCAACGCAGCTCCTAGAAGAAACGTGTTTCTTACTCGCTGAATCTCAAGAAAGATTCCACTCTCTTAGGTGAACGAACGCACTGCAGAGCAGTTTCAAGGAAACGTTTCTCCTGGGTTTTAGACGAAGTTTACTGCTGTTTAGTACGTATGCCGGCATTGGGCTGGAAATACCGGTTTTGGGATTCTGCACAGAAAGGGTTTGCCAACCGCCGAATCCACACGTGAGTTTACCTCTGTCAGTTGAATGCACACATTGACAACCATTCAGTTAGATACCTCCGTTTTGGTTTTAGAAGCAGATATTTCTCTGTACAGCCTATGGTACCATTCACTCGGGAATATCCCAAGGCATCTCCTAGAAGAAACGTGTTTCTGACTCGCTGAATCTCAACATAGATTCAACTCTCTTTGGTGAACGAACGCACACCAGAGCAGTTTCAAGGAAACATTCCTCCTGAGTTTTAGACGAAGTTTCCTGCTGTTTAGTATGTATGCCGGCATTGGGCTGGAAATACCGGTTTTGGGATTCTGCACAGAAAGGGTTTGCAAACCGCTGAATACACGCGTGAGTTTAACTCTGTCAGTTGAATGCACACATTGACAACCATTCAGTTAGGTAGCTCCGTTTTGGTTTTAGAAGCAGGTATTTCTCGGTACAGCCTATGGTCCCATTCACTCGGGAACAACCCAACGCAGCTCCTAGAAGAAACGTGTTTCTGACTCGCTGAATCTCAACATATATTCAACTCTCTTAGGTGATCGAACGCACAGAAGAGCAGTTTCAAGCAAACCTTTCTCCTGAGTTTTAGACGAACTTTACTGCTGTTTAGTACGTATGCCGGCATTGGGCTGGAAATACCGGTTTTGCTATTCTGCACAGAAAGTGTTTGCCAACCGCTGAATCCACACGTGAGTTTTACTCTGTCAGTTGAATGCACACATTGACAAACATTCAGTTAGATAGCTCGGTTTTGGTTTTAGGAGCAGATATTTCTCTGTATATCCTATGGTCCCATTCACTCGGGAATATCCCAACGCAGCTCCTAGAAGAAAGTGTTTCTGACTCTCTGAATCTCAACATAGATTCAACTGTCTTAGGTGAACGAACGCACAGCAGAGCAGTTTCAAGGAAACGTTTCTCCTGAGTTTTAGACGAAGTTTCCTGCTGTTTAGTACGTATGCCGGCATTGGGCTGGAAATACCGGTTATGGGATTCTGCACAGAAAGGGTTTGCAAACCACTGAATCCACACGTGAGTTTAACTCTGTCAGTTGAATGCACACATTGACAACCATTCTGTTAGGTAGCTCCGTTTTGGTTTTAGAAGCAGATATTTCTCGGTACAAACTATGGTCCCATTCACTCGGGAACATCCCAACGCAGCTCCTAGAAGAAACGTGTTTCTGAATCGCTGAATCTCAAAATAGATTCAACTCTCTTAGGTGAACGAACGCACAGCAAAGCAGTTTCAAGGAAACGTTTCTCCTGAGTTTTAGACGAAGTTTCCTGCTCTTTAGTACCTATGCCGGAATTGGGTTGGAAATACAGGTTTTGGAATTCTGCAGAGAAAGGGTTTGCCAACCGCCGAATCCACACGTGAGTTTAACTCTGTCAGATGAATGCACACATTGGCAACCATTCAGTTAGATAGCTCAGTTTTGGTTTTAGAAGCAGATATTTCTCTGTACAGCCTATGGTCCCATTCACTCGGGAATATCCCAACGCAGCTCCTAGAAGAAACGTGTATCTGAATCGCTGAATCTCAACATAGATTCAACTCTATTAGGTGAACGAACGCACAGCAGAGCAGTTTCAAGGAAACGTTTCTCCTGAGTTTTAGACGAAGTTTACTGCGGTTTAGTACGCATGCCGGCGTTGGGCTGGAAATACCGGTTTTGGGATTCTGCACAGAAAGGGTTTGCAAACCGCTGAATCCACACGTGAGTTTAACTCTGTCAGTTGAATGCACACATTGAAAACCATTCAGTTAGATAGCTCCGTTTTGGTTTTAGAAGCAGGTATTTCTCTGTACAGCCTATGGTCCCATTCACTCGGGAATATCCCAACTCAGCTCCTAGAAGAAACGTGTTTCTTACTCGCTGAATCTCAACAAAGATTCAACTCTCTTAGGTGAACGAACGCACTGCAGAGCAGTTTCAAGGAAACGTTTCTCCTGGGTTTTAGACGAAGTTTACTGCTGTTTAGTACGTATGCCGGCATTGGGCTGGAAATACCGGTTTTGGGATTCTGCACAGAAAGGGTTTGCCAACCGCCGAATCCACACGTGAGTTTACCTCTGTCAGTTGAATGCACACATTGACAACCATTCAGTTAGATACCTCCGTTTTGGTTTTAGAAGCAGATATTTCTCTGTACAGCCTATGGTACCATTCACTCGGGAATATCCCAAGGCATCTCCTAGAAGAAACGTGTTTCTGACTCGCTGAATCTCAACATAGATTCAACTCTCTTAGGTGAACGAACGCACACCAGAGCAGTTTCAAGGAAACATTCCTCCTGAGTTTTAGACGAAGTTTCCTGCTGTTTAGTATGTATGCCGGCATTGGGCTGGAAATACCGGTTTTGGGATTCTGCACAGAAAGGGTTTGCAAACCGCTGAATACACGCTTGAGTTTAACTCTGTCAGTTGAATGCACACATTGACAACCATTCAGTTAGGTAGCTCCGTTTTGGTTTTAGAAGCAGGTATTTCTCGGTACAGCCTATGGTCCCATTCACTCGGGAACAACCCAACGCAGCTCTTAGAAGAAACGTGTTTCTGACTCGCTGAATCTCAACATATATTCAACTCTCTTAGGTGAACGAACGCACAGAAGAGCAGTTTCAAGCAAACCTTTCTACTGAGTTTTAGACGAAGTTTACTGCTGTTTAGTACGTATGCCGGCATTGGGCTGGAAATACCGGTTTTGCTATTCTGCACAGAAAGTGTTTGCCAACCGCTGAATCCACACGTGAGTTTTACTCTGTCAGTTGAATGCACACATTGACAAACATTCAGTTAGATAGCTCGGTTTTGGTTTTAGGAGCAGATATTTCTCTGTATATCCTATGGTCCCATTCACTCGGGAATATCCCAACGCAGCTCCTAGAAGAAAGTGTTTCTGACTCTCTCAATCTCAACATAGATTCAACTGTCTTAGGTGAACGAACGCACAGCAGAGCAGTTTCAAGGAAACGTTTCTCCTGAGTTTTAGACGAAGTTTCCTGCTGTTTAGTACGTATGCCGGCATTGGGCTGGAAATACCGGTTATGGGATTCTGCACAGAAAGGGTTTGCAAACCACTGAATCCACACGTGAGTTTAACTCTGTCAGTTGAATGCACACATTGACAACCATTCTGTTAGGTAGCTCCGTTTTGGTTTTAGAAGCAGATATTTCTCGGTACAAACTATGGTCCCATTCACTCGGGAACATCCCAACGCAGCTCCTAGAAGAAACGTGTTTCTGAATCGCTGAATCTCAAAATAGATTCAACTCTCTTAGGTGAACGAACGCACAGCAAAGCAGTTTCAAGGAAACGTTTCTCCTGAGTTTTAGACGAAGTTTCCTGCTCTTTAGTACCTATGCCGGAATTGGGTTGGAAATATAGGTTTTGGAATTCTGCAGAGAAAGGGTTTGCAAACCGCCGAATCCACACGTGAGTTTAACTCTGTCAGTTGAATGCACACATTGGCAACCATTCAGTTAGATAGCTCAGTTTTGGTTTTAGAAGCAGATATTTCTCTGTACAGCCTAAGGTCCCATTCACTCGGGAATATCCCAACGCAGCTCCTAGAAGAAACGTGTATCTGAATCGCTGAATCTCAACATAGATTCAACTCTATTAGGTGAACGAACGCACAGCAGAGCAGTTTCAAGGAAACGTTTCTCCTGAGTTTTAGACGAAGTTTACTGCGGTTTAGTACGCATGCCGGCGTTGGGCTGGAAATACCGGTTTTGGGATTCTGCACAGAAAGGGTTTGCAAACCGCTGAATCCACACGTGAGTTTAACTCTGTCAGTTGAATGCACACATTGAAAACCATTCAGTTAGATAGCTCCGTTTTGGTTTTAGAAGCAGGTATTTCTCTGTACAGCCTATGGTCCCATTCACTCGGGAATATCCCAACGCAGCTCCTAGAAGAAACGTGTTTCTGAATCGCTGAATCTCAACATAGATTCAACTCTATTAGGTGAACGATCGCACAGCAGAGCAGTTTCAAGGAAACGTTTCTCCTGAGTTTTAGACGAAGTTTACTGCGGTTTAGTACGCATGCCGGCATTGGGCTGGAAATACCGGTTTTGGGATTCTGCACAGAAAGGGTTTGCCAACCGCTGAATCCACACGTGAGTTTAACTCGGTCAGTTGAATGCACACATTGGCAACCATTCAGTTAGATAGCTCCGTTTTGGTTTTAGAAGCAGATATTTCTCTGTACAGCCTATGGTCCCATTCACTCGGGAATATCCCAACGCAGCTCCTAGAAGAAACGTGTTTCTGACTCGCTGAATCTCAACAAACATTCAACTCTCTTAGGTGAACGAACGCACAGCAGAGCAGTTTCAAGGAAACGTTTCTCCTGGGTTTTAGACGAAGTTTACTGCTGTTTAGTACGTATGCCGGCATTGGGCTGGAAATACCGGTTTTGGGATTCTGCACAGAAAGGGTTTGCCAACCGCCGAATCCACACGTGAGTTTACCTCTGTCAGTTGAATGCACACATTGACAACCATTCAGTTAGATAGCTCCGTTTTGGTTTTAGAAGCAGATATATCTCTGTACAGCCTATGGTACCATTCACTCGGGAATATCCCAAGGCATCTCCTAGAAGAAACGTGTTTCTGACTCGCTGAATCTCAACATAGATTCAACTCTCTTAGGTGAACGAACGCAAACCAGAGCAGTTTCAAGGAAACATTCCTCCTGAGTTTTAGACGAAGTTTCCAGCTGTTTAGTATGTACGCCGGCATTGGGCTGGAAATACCGGTTTTGGGATTCTGCACAGAAAGGGTTTGCAAACCGCTGAATCCACGCGTGAGTTTAACTCTGTCAGTTGAATGCTCACATTGACAACCATTCAGTTAGGTAGCTCCGTTTTGGTTTTAGAAGCAGATATTTCTCGGTACAGCCTATGGTCCCATTCACTCGGGAACATCCCAACGCAGCTCCTAGAAGAAACGTGTTTCTGACTCGCTGAATCTCAACATAGATTCAACTCTCTTAGGTGAACGAACGCACAGAAGAGCAGTTTCAAGCAAACCTTTCTCCTGAGTATTAGACGAAGTTTACTGCGGTTTAGTACGTATGCCGGCATTGGGCTGGAAATACCGGTTTTGGGATTCTGCACAAAAAGTGTTTGCCAACCGCTGAATCCACACGTGAGTTTTACTCTGTCAGTTGAATGCACACATTGACAAACATTCAGTTAGATAGCTCAGTTTTGGTTTTAGGAGCAGATATTTCTCTGTACATCCTATGGTCCCATTCACTCGGGAATATCCCAACGCAGCTCCTAGAAGAAAGTGTTTCTGACTCTCTGAATCTCAACATATATTCAACTGTCTTAGGTGAACGAACGCACAGCAGAGCAGTTTCAAGGAAACGTTTCTCCTGAGTTTTAGACGAAGTTTCCTGCTGTTTAGTACGTATGCCGGCATTGGGCTGGAAATACCGGTTATGGGATTCTGCACAGAAAGGGTTTGCAAACCACTGAATCCACACGTGAGTTTAACTCTGTCAGTTGAATGCACACATTGACAACCATTCTGTTAGGTAGCTCCGTTTTGGTTTTAGAAGCAGATATTTCTCGGTACAAACTATGGTCCCATTCACTCGGGAACATCCCAACGCAGCTCCTAGAAGAAACGTGTTTCTGAATCGCTGAATCTCAAAATACATTCAACTCTCTTAGGTGAACGAACGCACAGCAAAGCAGCTTCAAGGAAACGTTTCTCCTGAGTTTTAGACGAACTTTCCTGCTGTTTAGTACGTATGCCGGAATTGGGTTGGAAATACAGGTTTTGGAATTCTGCAGAGAAAGGTTTTGCAAACCGCCGAATCCACACGTGAGTTTAACTCTGTCAGTTGAATGCACACATTGACAACCATTCAGTTAGATGGCTCAGTTTTGGTTTTAGGAGCAGATATTTCTCTATACAGCCTATGGTCCCATTCACTCGGGAATATCCCAACGCAGCTCCTAGAAGAAACGTGTATCTGAATCGCTGAATCTCAACATAGATTCAAGTCTATTAGGTGAACGAACGCACAGCAGAGCAGTTTCAAGGAAACGTTTCTCCTGAGTTTTAGACGAAGTTTACTGCGGTTTAGTACGCATGCCGGCATTGGGCTGGAAATACCGGTTTTGGGATTCTGCACAGAAAGGGTTTGCAAACCGCTGAATCCACACGTGAGTTTAACTCTGTCTGTTGAATGCACACATTGAAAACCATTCAGTTAGATAGCTCCGTTTTGGTTTTAGAAGCAGGTATTTCTCTGTACAGCCTATGGTCCCATTCACTCGGGAATATCCCAACGCAGCTCCTAGAAGAAACGTGTTTCTGAATCGCTGAATCTCAACATAGATTCAACTCTATTAGGTGAACGAACGCACAGCAGAGCAGTTTCAAGGAAACGTTTCTCCTGAGTTTTAGACGAAGTTTACTGTGGTTTAGTACGCATGCCGGCATTGGGCTGGAAATACCGGTTTTGGGATTCTGCACAGAAAGGGTTTGCCAACCCCTGAATCCACACGTGAGTTTAACTCTGTCAGTTGAATGCACACATTGGCAACCATTCAGTTAGATAGCTCCGTTTTGGTTTTAGAAGCAGATATTTCTCTGTACAGCCTATGGTCCCATTCACTCGGGAATATCCCAACGCAGCTCCTAGAAGAAACGTGTTTCTGACTCGCTGAATCTCAACAAACATTCCACTCTCTTAGGTGAACGAACGCACAGCAGAGCAGTTTCAAGGAATCGTTTCTCCTGGGTTTTAGACGAAGTTTACTGCTGTTTAGTACGTATGCCGGCATTGGGCTGGAAATACCGGTTTTGGGATTCTGCACAGAAAGGGTTTGCCAACCGCCGAATCCACACGTGAGTTTACCTCTGTCAGTTGAATGCACACATTGACAACCATTCAGTTAGATAGCTCCGTTTTGGTTTTAGAAGCAGATATTTCTCTGTACAGCCTATGGTACCATTCACTCGGGAATATCCCAAGGCACCTCCTAGAAGAAACGTGTTTCTGACTCGCTGAATCTCAACATAGATTCAGCTCTCTTAGGTGAATGAACGCACAGCAGAGCAGTTTCAAGGAAACATTCCTCCTGAGTTTTAGACGAAGTTTCCAGCTGTTTAGTATGTATGCCGGCATTGGGCTGGAAATACCGGTTTTGGGATTCTGCACAGAAAGGGTTTGCCAACCCCTGAATCCACACGTGAGTTTAACTCTATCAGTTGAATGCACACATTGACAACCATTCAGTTAGATAGCTCCGTTTTGGTTTTAGACGCAGGTATTTCTCTGTACAGCCTATGGTCCCATTCACTCGGGAATATCCCAACGCAGCTCCTAGAAGAAACGTGTTTCTGAATCGCTGAATCTCAACATAGATTCAACTCTATTAGGTGAACGAACGCACAGCAGAGCAGTTTCAAGGAAACGTTTCTCCTGAGTTTTACACGAAGTTTACTGCGGTTTAGTACGCATGCCGGCATTGGGCTGGAAATACCGGTTTTGGGATTCTGCACAGAAAGGGTTTGCCAACCGCTGAATCCACACGTGAGTTTAACTCTGTCAGTTGAATGCACACATTGGCAACCATTCAGTTAGATAGCTCCGTTTTGGTTTTAGAAGCAGATATTTCTCTGTAGAGCCTATGGTCCCATTCACTCGGGAATATCCCAACGCAGCTCCTAGAAGAAACGTGTTTCTTACTCGCTGAATCTCAACAAAGATTCAACTCTCTTAGGTGAACGAACGCACTGCAGAGCAGTTTCAAGGAAACGTTTCTCCTGGGTTTTAGACGAAGTTTACTGCTGTTTAGTACGTATGCCGGCATTGGGCTGGAAATACCGGTTTTGGGATTCTGCACAGAAAGGGTTTGCCAACCGCCGAATCCACACGTGAGTTTACCTCTGTCAGTTGAATGCACACATTGACAACCATTCAGTTAGATACCTCCGTTTTGGTTTTAGAAGCAGATATTTCTCTGTACAGCCTATGGTACCATTCACTCGGGAATATCCCAAGGCATCTCCTAGAAGAAACGTGTTTCTGACTCGCTGAATCTCAACATAGATTCAACTCTCTTAGGTGAACGAACGCACACCAGAGCAGTTTCAAGGAAACATTCCTCCTGAGTTTTAGACGAAGTTTCCTGCTGTTTAGTATGTATGCCGGCATTGGGCTGGAAATACCGGTTTTGGGATTCTGCACAGAAAGGGTTTGCAAACCGCTGAATACACGCGTGAGTTTAACTCTGTCAGTTGAATGCACACATTGACAACCATTCAGTTAGGTAGCTCCGTTTTGGTTTTAGAAGCAGGTATTTCTCGGTACAGCCTATGGTCCCATTCACTCGGGAACAACCCAACGCAGCTCCTAGAAGAAACGTGTTTCTGACTCGCTGAATCTCAACATATATTCAACTCTCTTAGGTGAACGAACGCACAGAAGAGCAGTTTCAAACAAACCTTTCTCCTGAGTTTTAGACGAAGTTTACTGCTGTTTAGTATGTATGCCGGCATTGGGCTGGAAATACCGGTTTTGCTATTCTGCACAGAAAGTGTTTGCAACCGCTGAATCCACACGTGAGTTTTACTCTGTCAGTTGAATGCACACATTGACAAACATTCAGTTAGATAGCTCGGTTTTGGTTTTAGGAGCAGATATTTCTCTGTATATCCTATGGTCCCATTCACTCGGGAATATCCCAACGCAGCTCCTAGAAGAAAGTGTTTCTGACTCTCTGAATCTCAACATATATTCAACTGTCTTAGGTGAACGAACGCACAGCAGAGCAGTTTCAAGGAAACGTTTCTCCTGAGTTTTAGACGAAGTTTCCTGCTGTTTAGTACGTATGCCGGCATTGGGCTGGAAATACCGGTTATGGGATTCTGCACAGAAAGGGTTTGCAAACCACTGAATCCACACGTGAGTTTAACTCTGTCAGTTGAATGCACACATTGACAACCATTCTGTTAGGTAGCTCCGTTTTGGTTTTAGAAGCAGATATTTCTCGGTACAAACTATGGTCCCATTCACTCGGGAACATCCCAACGCAGCTCCTAGAAGAAACGTGTTTCTGAATCGCTGAATCTCAAAATAGATTCAACTCTCTTAGGTGAACGAACGCACAGCAAAGCAGTTTCAAGGAAACGTTTCTCCTGAGTTTTAGACGAAGTTTCCTGCTCTTTAGTACCTATGCCGGAATTGGGTTGGAAATACAGGTTTTGGAATTCTGCAGAGAAAGGGTTTGCAAACCGCCGAATCCACAAGTGAGTTTAACTCTGTCAGTTGAATGCACACATTGACAACCATTCAGTTAGATGGCTCAGTTTTGGTTTTAGGAGCAGATATTTCTCTGTACAGCCTATGGTCCCATTCACTCGGGAATATCCCAACGCAGCTCCTAGAAGAAACGTGTATCTGAATCGCTGAATCTCAACATAGATTCAAGTCTATTAGGTGAACGAACGCACAGCAGAGCAGTTTCAAGGAAACGTTTCTCCTGAGTTTTAGACGAAGTTTACTGCGGTTTAGTACGCATGCCGGCATTGGGCTGGAAATACCGGTTTTGGGATTCTGCACAGAAAGGGTTTGCAAAACGCTGAATCCACACGTGAGTTTAACTCTGTCAGTTGAATGCACACATTGAAAACCATTCAGTTAGATAGCTCCGTTTTGGTTTTAGAAGCAGGTATTTCTCTGTACAGCCTATGGTCCCATTCACTCGAGAATATCCCAACGCAGCTCCTAGAAGAAACGTGTTTCTGAATCGCTGAATCTCAACATAGATTCAACTCTATTAGGTGAACGAACGCACAGCAGAGCAGTTTCAAGGAAACGTTTCTCCTGAGTTTTAGACGAAGTTTACTGTGGTTTAGTACGCATGCCGGCATTGGGCTGGAAATACCGGTTTTGGGATTCTGCACAGAAAGGGTTTGCCAACCGCTGAATCCACACGTGAGTTTAACTCTGTCAGTTGAATGCACACATTGGCAACCATTCAGTTAGATAGGTCCGTTTTGGTTTTAGAAGCAGATATTTCTCTGTACAGCCTATGGTCCCATTCACTCGGGAATATCCCAACGCAGCTCCTAGAAGAAACGTGTTTCTGACTCGCTGAATCTCAACAAACATTCAACTCTCTTAGGTGAACGAACGCACAGCAGAGCAGTTTCAAGGAATCGTTTCTCCTGGGTTTTAGACGAAGTTTACTGCTGTTTAGTACGTATGCCGGCATTGGGCTGGAAATACCGGTTTTGGGATTCTGCACAGAAAGGGTTTGCCAACCACCGAATCCACACGTGAGTTTACCTCTGTCAGTTGAATGCACACATTGACAACCATTCAGTTAGATAGCTCCGTTTTGGTTTTAGAAGCAGATATTTCTCTGTACAGCCTATGGTACCATTCACTCGGGAATATCCCAAGGCACCTCCTAGAAGAAACGTGTTTCTGACTCGCTGAATCTCAACATAGATTCAACTCTCTTAGGTGAACGAACGCACAGCAGAGCAGTTTCAAGGAAACATTCCTCCTGAGTTTTAGACGAAGTTTCCAGCTGTTTAGTATGTATGCCGGCATTGGGCTGGAAATACCGGTTTTGGGATTCTGCACAGAAAGGGTTTGCCAACCCCTGAATCCACACGTGAGTTTAACTCTATCAGTTGAATGCACACATTGACAACCATTCAGTTAGATAGCTCCGTTTTGGTTTTAGACGCAGGTATTTCTCTGTACAGCCTATGGTCCCATTCACTCGGGAATATCCCAACGCAGCTCCTAGAAGAAACGTGTTTCTGAATCGCTGAATCTCAACATAGATTCAACTCTATTAGGTGAACGAACGCACAGCAGAGCAGTTTCAAGGAAACGTTTCTCCTGAGTTTTAGACGAAGTTTACAGCGGTTTAGTACGCATGCCGGCATTGGGCTGGAAATACCGGTTTTGGGATTCTGCACAGAAAGGGTTTGCCAACCGCTGAATCCACACGTGAGTTTAACTCTGTCAGTTGAATGCACACATTGGCAACCATTCAGTTAGATAGCTCCGTTTTGGTTTTAGAAGCAGATATTTCTCTGTAGAGCCTATGGTCCCATTCACTCGGGAATATCCCAACGCAGCTCCTAGAAGAAACGTGTTTCTTACTCGCTGAATCTCAAGAAAGATTCCACTCTCTTAGGTGAACGAACGCACTGCAGAGCAGTTTCAAGGAAACGTTTCTCCTGGGTTTTAGACGAAGTTTACTGCTGTTTAGTACGTATGCCGGCATTGGGCTGGAAATACCGGTTTTGGGATTCTGCACAGAAAGGGTTTGCCAACCGCCGAATCCACACGTGAGTTTACCTCTGTCAGTTGAATGCACACATTGACAACCATTCAGTTAGATACCTCCGTTTTGGTTTTAGAAGCAGATATTTCTCTGTACAGCCTATGGTACCATTCACTCGGGAATATCCCAAGGCATCTCCTAGAAGAAACGTGTTTCTGACTCGCTGAATCTCAACATAGATTCAACTCTCTTAGGTGAACGAACGCACACCAGAGCAGTTTCAAGGAAACATTCCTCCTGAGTTTTAGACGAAGTTTCCTGCTGTTTAGTATGTATGCCGGCATTGGGCTGGAAATACCGGTTTTGGGATTCTGCACAGAAAGGGTTTGCAAACCGCTGAATACACGCGTGAGTTTAACTCTGTCAGTTGAATGCACACATTGACAACCATTCAGTTAGGTAGCTCCGTTTTGGTTTTAGAAGCAGGTATTTCTCGGTACAGCCTATGGTCCCATTCACTCGGGAACAACACAACGCAGCTCCTAGAAGAAACGTGTTTCTGACTCGCTGAATCTCAACATATATTCAACTCTCTTAGGTGATCGAACGCACAGAAGAGCAGTTTCAAGCAAACCTTTCTCCTGAGTTTTAGACGAACTTTACTGCTGTTTAGTACGTATGCCGGCATTGGGCTGGAAATACCGGTTTTGCTATTCTGCACAGAAAGTGTTTGCCAACCGCTGAATCCACACGTGAGTTTTACTCTGTCAGTTGAATGCACACATTGACAAACATTCAGTTAGATAGCTCGGTTTTGGTTTTAGGAGCAGATATTTCTCTGTATATCCTATGGTCCCATTCACTCGGGAATATCCCAACGCAGCTCCTAGAAGAAAGTGTTTCTGACTCTCTGAATCTCAACATAGATTCAACTGTCTTAGGTGAACGAACGCACAGCAGAGCAGTTTCAAGGAAACGTTTCTCCTGAGTTTTAGACGAAGTTTCCTGCTGTTTAGTACGTATGCCGGCATTGGGCTGGAAATACCGGTTATGGGATTCTGCACAGAAAGGGTTTGCAAACCACTGAATCCACACGTGAGTTTAACTCTGTCAGTTGAATGCACACATTGACAACCATTCTGTTAGGTAGCTCCGTTTTGGTTTTAGAAGCAGATATTTCTCGGTACAAACTATGGTCCCATTCACTCGGGAACATCCCAACGCAGCTCCTAGAAGAAACGTGTTTCTGAATCGCTGAATCTCAAAATAGATTCAACTCTCTTAGGTGAACGAACGCACAGCAAAGCAGTTTCAAGGAAACGTTTCTCCTGAGTTTTAGACGAAGTTTCCTGCTCTTTAGTACCTATGCCGGAATTGGGTTGGAAATACAGGTTTTGGAATTCTGCAGAGAAAGGGTTTGCCAACCGCCGAATCCACACGTGAGTTTAACTCTGTCAGATGAATGCACACATTGGCAACCATTCAGTTAGATAGCTCAGTTTTGGTTTTAGAAGCAGATATTTCTCTGTACAGCCTATGGTCCCATTCACTCGGGAATATCCCAACGCAGCTCCTAGAAGAAACGTGTATCTGAATCGCTGAATCTCAACATAGATTCAACTCTATTAGGTGAACGAACGCACAGCAGAGCAGTTTCAAGGAAACGTTTCTCCTGAGTTTTAGACGAAGTTTACTGCGGTTTAGTACGCATGCCGGCGTTGGGCTGGAAATACCGGTTTTGGGATTCTGCACAGAAAGGGTTTGCAAACCGCTGAATCCACACGTGAGTTTAACTCTGTCAGTTGAATGCACACATTGAAAACCATTCAGTTAGATAGCTCCGTTTTGGTTTTAGAAGCAGGTATTTCTCTGTACAGCCTATGGTCCCATTCACTCGGGAATATCCCAACTCAGCTCCTAGAAGAAACGTGTTTCTTACTCGCTGAATCTCAACAAAGATTCAACTCTCTTAGGTGAACGAACGCACTGCAGAGCAGTTTCAAGGAAACGTTTCTCCTGGGTTTTAGACGAAGTTTACTGCTGTTTAGTACGTATGCCGGCATTGGGCTGGAAATACCGGTTTTGGGATTCTGCACAGAAAGGGTTTGCCAACCGCCGAATCCACACGTGAGTTTACCTCTGTCAGTTGAATGCACACATTGACAACCATTCAGTTAGATACCTCCGTTTTGGTTTTAGAAGCAGATATTTCTCTGTACAGCCTATGGTACCATTCACTCGGGAATATCCCAAGGCATCTCCTAGAAGAAACGTGTTTCTGACTCGCTGAATCTCAACATAGATTCAACTCTCTTAGGTGAACGAACGCACACCAGAGCAGTTTCAAGGAAACATTCCTCCTGAGTTTTAGACGAAGTTTCCTGCTGTTTAGTATGTATGCCGGCATTGGGCTGGAAATACCGGTTTTGGGATTCTGCACAGAAAGGGTTTGCAAACCGCTGAATACACGCTTGAGTTTAACTCTGTCAGTTGAATGCACACATTGACAACCATTCAGTTAGGTAGCTCCGTTTTGGTTTTAGAAGCAGGTATTTCTCGGTACAGCCTATGGTCCCATTCACTCGGGAACAACCCAACGCAGCTCCTAGAAGAAACGTGTTTCTGACTCGCTGAATCTCAACATATATTCAACTCTCTTAGGTGAACGAACGCACAGAAGAGCAGTTTCAAGCAAACCTTTCTACTGAGTTTTAGACGAAGTTTACTGCTGTTTAGTACGTATGCCGGCATTGGGCTGGAAATACCGGTTTTGCTATTCTGCACAGAAAGTGTTTGCCAACCGCTGAATCCACACGTGAGTTTTACTCTGTCAGTTGAATGCACACATTGACAAACATTCAGTTAGATAGCTCGGTTTTGGTTTTAGGAGCAGATATTTCTCTGTATATCCTATGGTCCCATTCACTCGGGAATATCCCAACGCAGCTCCTAGAAGAAAGTGTTTCTGACTCTCTCAATCTCAACATAGATTCAACTGTCTTAGGTGAACGAACGCACAGCAGAGCAGTTTCAAGGAAACGTTTCTCCTGAGTTTTAGACGAAGTTTCCTGCTGTTTAGTACGTATGCCGGCATTGGGCTGGAAATACCGGTTATGGGATTCTGCACAGAAAGGGTTTGCAAACCACTGAATCCACACGTGAGTTTAACTCTGTCAGTTGAATGCACACATTGACAACCATTCTGTTAGGTAGCTCCGTTTTGGTTTTAGAAGCAGATATTTCTCGGTACAAACTATGGTCCCATTCACTCGGGAACATCCCAACGCAGCTCCTAGAAGAAACGTGTTTCTGAATCGCTGAATCTCAAAATAGATTCAACTCTCTTAGGTGAACGAACGCACAGCAAAGCAGTTTCAAGGAAACGTTTCTCCTGAGTTTTAGACGAAGTTTCCTGCTCTTTAGTACCTATGCCGGAATTGGGTTGGAAATATAGGTTTTGGAATTCTGCAGAGAAAGGGTTTGCAAACCGCCGAATCCACACGTGAGTTTAACTCTGTCAGTTGAATGCACACATTGGCAACCATTCAGTTAGATAGCTCAGTTTTGGTTTTAGAAGCAGATATTTCTCTGTACAGCCTATGGTCCCATTCACTCGGGAATATCCCAACGCAGCTCCTAGAAGAAACGTGTATCTGAATCGCTGAATCTCAACATAGATTCAACTCTATTAGGTGAACGAACGCACAGCAGAGCAGTTTCAAGGAAACGTTTCTCCTGAGTTTTAGACGAAGTTTACTGCGGTTTAGTACGCATGCCGGCGTTGGGCTGGAAATACCGGTTTTGGGATTCTGCACAGAAAGGGTTTGCAAACCGCTGAATCCACACGTGAGTTTAACTCTGTCAGTTGAATGCACACATTGAAAACCATTCAGTTAGATAGCTCCGTTTTGGTTTTAGAAGCAGGTATTTCTCTGTACAGCCTATGGTCCCATTCACTCGGGAATATCCCAACGCAGCTCCTAGAAGAAACGTGTTTCTGAATCGCTGAATCTCAACATAGATTCAACTCTATTAGGTGAACGATCGCACAGCAGAGCAGTTTCAAGGAAACGTTTCTCCTGAGTTTTAGACGAAGTTTACTGCGGTTTAGTACGCATGCCGGCATTGGGCTGGAAATACCGGTTTTGGGATTCTGCACAGAAAGGGTTTGCCAACCGCTGAATCCACACGTGAGTTTAACTCTGTCAGTTGAATGCACACATTGGCAACCATTCAGTTAGATAGCTCCGTTTTGGTTTTAGAAGCAGATATTTCTCTGTACAGCCTATGGTCCCATTCACTCGGGAATATCCCAACGCAGCTCCTAGAAGAAACGTGTTTCTGACTCGCTGAATCTCAACAAACATTCAACTCTCTTAGGTGAACGAACGCACAGCAGAGCAGTTTCAAGGAAACGTTTCTCCTGGGTTTTAGACGAAGTTTACTGCTGTTTAGTACGTATGCCGGCATTGGGCTGGAAATACCGGTTTTGGGATTCTGCACAGAAAGGGTTTGCCAACCGCCGAATCCACACGTGAGTTTACCTCTGTCAGTTGAATGCACACATTGACAACCATTCAGTTAGATAGCTCCGTTTTGGTTTTAGAAGCAGATATATCTCTGTACAGCCTATGGTACCATTCACTCGGGAATATCCCAAGGCATCTCCTAGAAGAAACGTGTTTCTGACTCGCTGAATCTCAACATAGATTCAACTCTCTTAGGTGAACGAACGCAAACCAGAGCAGTTTCAAGGAAACATTCCTCCTGAGTTTTAGACGAAGTTTCCAGCTGTTTAGTATGTACGCCGGCATTGGGCTGGAAATACCGGTTTTGGGATTCTGCACAGAAAGGGTTTGCAAACCGCTGAATCCACGCGTGAGTTTAACTCTGTCAGTTGAATGCACACATTGACAACCATTCAGTTAGGTACCTCCGTTTTGGTTTTAGAAGCAGATATTTCTCGGTACAGTCTATGGTCCCATTCACTCGGGAACATCCCAACGCAGCTCCTAGAAGAAACGTGTTTCTGACTCGCTGAATCTCAACATAGATTCAACTCTCTTAGGTGAACGAATGCACAGAAGAGCAGTTTCAAGCAAACCTTTCTCCTGAGTATTAGACGAAGTTTACTGCGGTTTAGTACGTATGCCGGCATTGGGCTGGAAATACCGGTTTTGGGATTCTGCACAAAAAGTGTTTGCCAACCGCTGAATCCACACGTGAGTTTTACTCTGTCAGTTGAATGCACACATTGACAAACATTCAGTTAGATAGCTCAGTTTTGGTTTTAGGAGCAGATATTTCTCTGTACATCCTATGGTCCCATTCACTCGGGAATATCCCAACGCAGCTCCTAGAAGAAAGTGTTTCTGACTCTCTGAATCTCAACATATATTCAACTGTCTTAGGTGAACGAACGCACAGCAGAGCAGTTTCAAGGAAACGTTTCTCCTGAGTTTTAGACGAAGTTTCCTGCTGTTTAGTACGTATGCCGGCATTGGGCTGGAAATACCGGTTATGGGATTCTGCACAGAAAGGGTTTGCAAACCACTGAATCCACACGTGAGTTTAACTCTGTCAGTTGAATGCACACATTGACAACCATTCTGTTAGGTAGCTCCGTTTTGGTTTTAGAAGCAGATATTTCTCGGTACAAACTATGGTCCCATTCACTCGGGAACATCCCAACGCAGCTCCTAGAAGAAACGTGTTTCTGAATCGCTGAATCTCAAAATAGATTCAACTCTCTTAGGTGAACGAACGCACAGCAAAGCAGCTTCAAGGAAACGTTTCTCCTGAGTTTTAGACGAACTTTCCTGCTGTTTAGTACGTATGCCGGAATTGGGTTGGAAATACAGGTTTTGGAATTCTGCAGAGAAAGGTTTTGCAAACCGCCGAATCCACACGTGAGTTTAACTCTGTCAGTTGAATGCACACATTGACAACCATTCAGTTAGATGGCTCAGTTTTGGTTTTAGGAGCAGATATTTCTCTATACAGCCTATGGTCCCATTCACTCGGGAATATCCCAACGCAGCTCCTAGAAGAAACGTGTATCTGAATCGCTGAATCTCAACATAGATTCAAGTCTATTAGGTGAACGAACGCACAGCAGAGCAGTTTCAAGGAAACGTTTCTCCTGAGTTTTAGACGAAGTTTACTGCGGTTTAGTACGCATGCCGGCATTGGGCTGGAAATACCGGTTTTGGGATTCTGCACAGAAAGGGTTTGCAAACCGCTGAATCCACATGTGAGTTTAACTCTGTCTGTTGAATGCACACATTGAAAACCATTCAGTTAGATAGCTCCGTTTTGGTTTTAGAAGCAGGTATTTCTCTGTACAGCCTATGGTCCCATTCACTCGGGATTATCCCAACGCAGCTCCTAGAAGAAACGTGTTTCTGAATCGCTGAATCTCAACATAGATTCAACTCTATTAGGTGAACGAACGCACAGCAGAGCAGTTTCAAGGAATCGTTTCTCCTGGGTTTTAGACGAAGTTTACTGCTGTTTAGTACGTATGCCGGCATTGGGCTGGAAATACCGGTTTTGGGATTCTGCACAGAAAGGGTTTGCCAACCGCCGAATCCACACGTGAGTTTACCTCTGTCAGTTGAATGCACACATTGACAACCATTCAGTTAGATAGCTCCGTTTTGGTTTTAGAAGCAGATATTTCTCTGTACAGCCTATGGTACCATTCACTCGGGAATATCCCAAGGCACCTCCTAGAAGAAACGTGTTTCTGACTCGCTGAATCTCAACATAGATTCAGCTCTCTTAGGTGAACGAACGCACAGCAGAGCAGTTTCAAGGAAACATTCCTCCTGAGTTTTAGACGAAGTTTCCAGCTGTTTAGTATGTATGCCGGCATTGGGCTGGAAATACCGGTTTTGGGATTCTGCACAGAAAGGGTTTGCCAACCCCTGAATCCACACGTGAGTTTAACTCTATCAGTTGAATGCACACATTGACAACCATTCAGTTAGATAGCTCCGTTTTGGTTTTAGACGCAGGTATTTCTCTGTACAGCCTATGGTCCCATTCACTCGGGAATATCCCAACGCAGCTCCTAGAAGAAACGTGTTTCTGAATCGCTGAATCTCAACATAGATTCAACTCTATTAGGTGAACGAACGCACAGCAGAGCAGTTTCAAGGAAACGTTTCTCCTGAGTTTTACACGAAGTTTACTGCGGTTTAGTACGCATGCCGGCATTGGGCTGGAAATACCGGTTTTGGGATTCTGCACAGAAAGGGTTTGCCAACCGCTGAATCCACACGTGAGTTTAACTCTGTCAGTTGAATGCACACATTGGCAACCATTCAGTTAGATAGCTCCGTTTTGGTTTTAGAAGCAGATATTTCTCTGTAGAGCCTACGGTCCCATTCACTCGGGAATATCCCAACGCAGCTCCTAGAAGAAACGTGTTTCTGACTCGCTGAATCTCAACAAAGATTCAACTCTCTTAGGTGAACGAACGCACTGCAGAGCAGTTTCAAGGAAACGTTTCTCCTGGGTTTTAGACGAAGTTTACTGCTGTTTAGTACGTATGCCGGCATTGGGCTGGAAATACCGGTTTTGGGATTCTGCACAGAAAGGGTTTGCCAACCGCCGAATCCACACGTGAGTTTACCTCTGTCAGTTGAATGCACACATTGACAACCATTCAGTTAGATACCTCCGTTTTGGTTTTAGAAGCAGATATTTCTCTGTACAGCCTATGGTACCATTCACTCGGGAATATCCCAAGGCATCTCCTAGAAGAAACGTGTTTCTGACTCGCTGAATCTCAACATAGATTCAACTCTCTTAGGTGAACGAACGCACACCAGAGCAGTTTCAAGGAAACATTCCTCCTGAGTTTTAGACGAAGTTTCCTGCTGTTTAGTATGTATGCCGGCATTGGGCTGGAAATACCGGTTTTGGGATTCTGCACAGAAAGGGTTTGCAAACCGCTGAATACACGCGTGAGTTTAACTCTGTCAGTTGAATGCACACATTGACAACCATTCAGTTAGGTAGCTCCGTTTTGGTTTTAGAAGCAGGTATTTCTCGGTACAGCCTATGGTCCCATTCACTCGGGAACATCCCAACGCAGCTCCTAGAAGAAACGTGTTTCTGACTCGCTGAATCTCAACATAGATTCAACTCTCTTAGGTGAACGAACGCACAGAAGAGCAGTTTCAAGCAAACCTTTCTCCTGAGTATTAGACGAAGTTTACTGCGGTTTAGTACGTATGCCGGCATTGGGCTGGAAATACCGGTTTTGGGATTCTGCACAAAAAGTGTTTGCCAACCGCTGAATCCACACGTGAGTTTTACTCTGTCAGTTGAATGCACACATTGACAAACATTCAGTTAGATAGCTCCGTTTTGGTTTTAGGAGCAGATATTTCTCTGTACATCCTATGGTCCCATTCACTCGGGAATATCCCAACGCAGCTCCTAGAAGAAAGTGTTTCTGACTCTCTGAATCTCAACATATATTCAACTGTCTTAGGTGAACGAACGCACAGCAGAGCAGTTTCAAGGAAACGTTTCTCCTGAGTTTTAGACGAAGTTTCCTGCTGTTTAGTACGTATGCCGGCATTGGGCTGGAAATACCGGTTATGGGATTCTGCACAGAAAGGGTTTGCAAACCACTGAATCCACACGTGAGTTTAACTCTGTCAGTTGAATGCACACATTGACAACCATTCTGTTAGGTAGCTCCGTTTTGGTTTTAGAAGCAGATATTTCTCGGTACAAACTATGGTCCCATTCACTCGGGAACATCCCATCGCAGCTCCTAGAAGAAACGTGTTTCTGAATCGCTGAATCTCAAAATAGATTCAACTCTCTTAGGTGAACGAACGCACAGCAAAGCAGTTTCAAGGAAACGTTTCTCCTGAGTTTTAGACGAAGTTTCCTGCTCTTTAGTACCTATGCCGGAATTGGGTTGGAAATACAGGTTTTGGAATTCTGCAGAGAAAGGGTTTGCAAACCGCCGAATCCACACGTGAGTTTAACTCTGTCAGTTGAATGCACACATTGGCAACCATTCAGTTAGATAGCTCCATTTTGGTTTTAGAAGCAGGTATTTCTCTGTACAGCCTATGGTCCCATTCACTCGGGAATATCCCAACGCAGCTCCTAGAAGAAACGTGTATCTGAATCGCTGAATCTCAACATAGATTCAACTCTATTAGGTGAACGAACGCACAGCAGAGCAGTTTCAAGGAAACGTTTCTCCTGAGTTTTAGACGAAGTTTACTGCGGTTTAGTACGCATGCCGGCATTGGGCTGGAAATACCGGTTTTGGGATTCTGCACAGAAAGGGTTTGCAAACCGCTGAATCCACACGTGAGTTTAACTCTGTCTGTTGAATGCACACATTGAAAACCATTCAGTTAGATAGCTCCGTTTTGGTTTTAGAAGCAGGTATTTCTCTGTACAGCCTATGGTCCCATTCACTCGGGAATATCCCAACGCAGCTCCTAGAAGAAACGTGTTTCTGAATCGCTGAATCTCAACATAGATTCAACTCTATTAGGTGAACGAACGCACAGCAGAGCAGTTTCAAGGAAACGTTTCTCCTGAGTTTTAGACGAAGTTTACTGTGGTTTAGTACGCATGCCGGCATTGGGCTGGAAATACCGGTTTTGGGATTCTGCACAGAAAGGGTTTGCCAACCGCTGAATCCACACGTGAGTTTAACTCTGTCAGTTGAATGCACACATTGGCAACCATTCAGTTAGATAGCTCCGTTTTGGTTTTAGAAGCAGATATTTCTCTGTACAGCCTATGGTCCCATTCACTCGGGAATATCCCAACGCAGCTCCTAGAAGAAACGTGTTTCTGACTCGCTGAATCTCAACAAACATTCAACTCTCTTAGGTGAACGAACGCACAGCAGAGCAGTTTCAAGGAATCGTTTCTCCTGGGTTTTAGACGAAGTTTACTGCTGTTTAGTACGTATGCCGGCATTGGGCTGGAAATACCGGTTTTGGGATTCTGCACAGAAAGGGTTTGCCAACCGCCGAATCCACACGTGAGTTTACCTCTGTCAGTTGAATGCACACATTGACAACCATTCAGTTAGATAGCTCCGTTTTGGTTTTAGAAGCAGATATTTCTCTGTACAGCCTATGGTACCATTCACTCGGGAATATCCCAAGGCACCTCCTAGAAGAAACGTGTTTCTGACTCGCTGAATCTCAACATAGATTCAGCTCTCTTAGGTGAACGAACGCACAGCAGAGCAGTTTCAAGGAAACATTCCTCCTGAGTTTTAGACGAAGTTTCCAGCTGTTTAGTATGTATGCCGGCATTGGGCTGGAAATACCGGTTTTGGGATTCTGCACAGAAAGGGTTTGCCAACCCCTGAATCCACACGTGAGTTTAACTCTATCAGTTGAATGCACACATTGACAACCATTCAGTTAGATAGCTCCGTTTTGGTTTTAGACGCAGGTATTTCTCTGTACAGCCTATGGTCCCATTCACTCGGGAATATCCCAACGCAGCTCCTAGAAGAAACGTGTTTCTGACTCGCTGAATCTCAACATAGATTCAACTCTATTAGGTGAACGAACGCACAGCAGAGCAGTTTCAAGGAAACGTTTCTCCTGAGTTTTACACGAAGTTTACTGCGGTTTAGTACGCATGCCGGCATTGGGCTGGAAATACCGGTTTTGGGATTCTGCACAGAAAGGGTTTGCCAACCGCTGAATCCACACGTGAGTTTAACTCTGTCAGTTGAATGCACACATTGGCAACCATTCAGTTAGATAGCTCCGTTTTGGTTTTAGAAGCAGATATTTCTCTGTAGAGCCTATGGTCCCATTCACTCGGGAATATCCCAACGCAGCTCCTAGAAGAAACGTGTTTCTTACTCGCTGAATCTCAACAAAGATTCAACTCTCTTAGGTGAACGAACGCACCGCAGAGCAGTTTCAAGGAAACGTTTCTCCTGGGTTTTAGACGAAGTTTACTGCTGTTTAGTACGTATGCCGGCATTGGGCTGGAAATACCGGTTTTGGGATTCTGCACAGAAAGGGTTTGCCAACCGCCGAATCCACACGTGAGTTTACCTCTGTCAGTTGAATGCACACATTGACAACCATTCAGTTAGATAGCTCCGTTTTGGTTTTAGAAGCAGATATTTCTCTGTACAGCCTATGGTACCATTCACTCGGGAATATCCCAAGGCATCTCCTAGAAGAAACGTGTTTCTGACTCGCTGAATCTCAACATAGATTCAACTCTCTTAGGTGAACGAACGCACACCAGAGCAGTTTCAAGGAAACATTCCTCCTGAGTTTTAGACGAAGTTTCCTGCTGTTTAGTATGTATGCCGGCATTGGGCTGGAAATACCGGTTTTGGGATTCTGCACAGAAAGGGTTTGCAAACCGCTGAATACACGCGTGAGTTTAACTCTGTCAGTTGAATGCACACATTGACAACCATTCAGTTAGGTAGCTCCGTTTTGGTTTTAGAAGCAGGTATTTCTCGGTACAGCCTATGGTCCCATTCACTCGGGAACAACCCAACGCAGCTCCTAGAAGAAACGTGTTTCTGACTCGCTGAATCTCAACATATATTCAACTCTCTTAGGTGAACGAACGCACAGAAGAGCAGTTTCAAACAAACCTTTCTCCTGAGTTTTAGACGAAGTTTACTGCTGTTTAGTACGTATGCCGGCATTGGGCTGGAAATACCGGTTTTGCTATTCTGCACAGAAAGTGTTTGCCAACCGCTGAATCCACACGTGAGTTTTACTCTGTCAGTTGAATGCACACATTGACAAACATTCAGTTAGATAGCTCGGTTTTGGTTTTAGGAGCAGATATTTCTCTGTATATCCTATGGTCCCATTCACTCGGGAATATCCCAACGCAGCTCCTAGAAGAAAGTGTTTCTGACTCTCTGAATCTCAACATAGATTCAACTGTCTTAGGTGAACGAACGCACAGCAGAGCAGTTTCAAGGAAACGTTTCTCCTGAGTTTTAGACGAAGTTTCCTGCTGTTTAGTACGTATGCCGGCATTGGGCTGGAAATACCGGTTATGGGATTCTGCACAGAAAGGGTTTGCAAACCACTGAATCCACACGTGAGTTTAACTCTGTCAGTTGAATGCACACATTGACAACCATTCTGTTAGGTAGCTCCGTTTTGGTTTTAGAAGCAGATATTTCTCGGTACAAACTATGGTCCCATTCACTCGGGAACATCCCAACGCAGCTCCTAGAAGAAACGTGTTTCTGAATCGCTGAATCTCAAAATAGATTCAACTCTCTTAGGTGAACGAACGCACAGCAAAGCAGTTTCAAGGAAACGTTTCTCCTGAGTTTTAGACGAAGTTTCCTGCTCTTTAGTACCTATGCCGGAATTGGGTTGGAAATACAGGTTTTGGAATTCTGCAGAGAAAGGGTTTGCAAACCGCCGAATCCACACGTGAGTTTAACTCTGTCAGTTGAATGCACACATTGGCAACCATTCAGTTAGATAGCTCAGTTTTGGTTTTAGAAGCAGATATTTCTCTGTACAGCCTTTGGTCCCATTCACTCGGGAATATCCCAACGCAGCTCCTAGAAGAAACGTGTATCTGAATCGCTGAATCTCAACATAGATTCAACTCTATTAGGTGAACGAACGCACAGCAGAGCAGTTTCAAGGAAACGTTTCTCCTGAGTTTTAGACGAAGTTTACTGCGGTTTAGTACGCATGCCGGCGTTGGGCTGGAAATACCGGTTTTGGGATTCTGCACAGAAAGGGTTTGCAAACCGCTGAATCCACACGTGAGTTTAACTCTGTCAGTTGAATGCACACATTGAAAACCATTCAGTTAGATAGCTCCGTTTTGGTTTTAGAAGCAGGTATTTCTCTGTACAGCCTATGGTCCCATTCACTCGGGAATATCCCAACGCACCTCCTAGAAGAAACGTGTTTCTGAATCGCTGAATCTCAACATAGATTCAACTCTATTAGGTGAACGAACGCACAGCAGAGCAGTTTCAAGGAAACGTTTCTCCTGAGTTTTAGACGAAGTTTACTGCGGTTTAGTACGCATGCCGGCATTGGGCTGGAAATACCGGTTTTGGGATTCTGCACAGAAAGGGTTTGCCAACCGCTGAATCCACACGTGAGTTTAACTCTGTCAGTTGAATGCACACATTGGCAACCATTCAGTTAGATAGCTCCGTTTTGGTTTTAGAAGCAGATATTTCTCTGTACAGCCTATGGTCCCATTCACTCGGGAATATCCCAACGCAGCTCCTAGAAGAAACGTGTTTCTGACTCGCTGAATCTCAACAAACATTCAACTCTCTTAGGTGAACGAACGCACAGCAGAGCAGTTTCAAGGAAACGTTTCTCCTGGGTTTTAGACGAAGTTTACTGCTGTTTAGTACGTATGCCGGCATTGGGCTGGAAATACCGGTTTTGGGATTCTGCACAGAAAGGGTTTGCCAACCGCCGAATCCACACGTGAGTTTACCTCTGTCAGTTGAATGCACACATTGACAACCATTCAGTTAGATAGTTCCGTTTTGGTTTTAGAAGCAGATATTTCTCTGTACAGCCTATGGTACCATTCACTCGGGAATATCCCAAGGCATCTCCTAGAAGAAACGTGTTTCTGACTCGCTGAATCTCAACATAGATTCAACTCTCTTAGGTGAACGAACGCAAACCAGAGCAGTTTCAAGGAAACATTCCTCCTGAGTTTTAGACGAAGTTTCCAGCTGTTTAGTATGTACGCCGGCATTGGGCTGGAAATACCGGTTTTGGGATTCTGCACAGAAAGGGTTTGCAAACCGCTGAATCCACGCGTGAGTTTAACTCTGTCAGTTGAATGCACACATTGACAACCATTCAGTTAGGTAGCTCCGTTTTGGTTTTAGAAGCAGATATTTCTCGGTACAGCCTATGGTCCCATTCACTCGGGAACATCCCAACGCAGCTCCTAGAAGAAACGTGTTTCTGACTCGCTGAATCTCAACATAGATTCAACTCTCTTAGGTGAACGAACGCACAGAAGAGCAGTTTCAAGCAAACCTTTCTCCTGAGTATTAGACGAAGTTTACTGCGGTTTAGTACGTATGCCGTCATTGGGCTGGAAATACCGGTTTTGGGATTCTGCACAAAAAGTGTTTGCCAACCGCTGAATCCACACGTGAGTTTTACTCTGTCAGTTGAATGCACACATTGACAAACATTCAGTTAGATAGCTCGGTTTTGGTTTTAGGAGCAGATATTTCTCTGTACATCCTATGGTCCCATTCACTCGGGAATATCCCAACGCAGCTCCTAGAAGAAAGTGTTTCTGACTCTCTGAATCTCAACATATATTCAACTGTCTTAGGTGAACGAACGCACAGCAGAGCAGTTTCAAGGAAACGTTTCTCCTGAGTTTTAGACGAAGTTTCCTGCTGTTTAGTACGTATGCCGGCATTGGGCTGGAAATACCGGTTATGGGATTCTGCACAGAAAGGGTTTGCAAACCACTGAATCCACACGTGAGTTTAACTCTGTCAGTTGAATGCACACATTGACAACCATTCTCTTAGGTAGCTCCGTTTTGGTTTTAGAAGCAGATATTTCTCGGTACAAACTATGGTCCCATTCACTCGGGAACATCCCAACGCAGCTCCTAGAAGAAACGTGTTTCTGAATCGCTGAATCTCAAAATAGATTCAACTCTCTTAGGTGAACGAACGCACAGCAAAGCAGTTTCAAGGAAACGTTTCTCCTGAGTTTTAGACGAAGTTTCCTGCTCTTTAGTACCTATGCCGGAATTGGGTTGGAAATACAGGTTTTGGAATTCTGCAGAGAAAGGGTTTGCAAACCGCCGAATCCACACGTGAGTTTAACTCTGTCAGTTGAATGCACACATTGGCAACCATTCAGTTAGATAGCTCCATTTTGGTTTTAGAAGCAGGTATTTCTCTGTACAGCCTATGGTCCCATTCACTCGGGAATATCCCAACGCAGCTCCTAGAAGAAACGTGTATCTGAATCGCTGAATCTCAACATAGATTCAACTCTATTAGGTGAACGAACGCACAGCAGAGCAGTTTCAAGGAAACGTTTCTCCTGAGTTTTAGACGAAGTTTACTGCGGTTTAGTACGCATGCCGGCATTGGGCTGGAAATACCGGTTTTGGGATTCTGCACAGAAAGGGTTTGCAAACCGCTGAATCCACACGTGAGTTTAACTCTGTCAGTTGAATGCACACATTGAAAACCATTCAGTTAGATAGCTCCATTTTGGTTTTAGAAGCAGGTATTTCTCTGTACAGCCTATGGTCCCATTCACTCGGGAATATCCCAACGCACCTCCTAGAAGAAACGTGTTTCTGAATCGCTGAATCTCAACATAGATTCAACTCTATTAGGTGAACGAACGCACAGCAGAGCAGTTTCAAGGAAACGTTTCTCCTGAGTTTTAGACGAAGTTTACTGCGGTTTAGTACGCATGCCGGCATTGGGCTGGAAATACCGGTTTTGGGATTCTGCACAGAAAGGGTTTGCCAACCGCTGAATCCACACGTGAGTTTAACTCTGTCAGTTGAATGCACACATTGGCAACCATTCAGTTAGATAGCTCCGTTTTGGTTTTAGAAGCAGATATTTCTCTGTACAGCCTATGGTCCCATTCACTCGGGAATATCCCAACGCAGCTCCTAGAAGAAACGTGTTTCTGACTCGCTGAATCTCAACAAACATTCAACTCTCTTAGGTGAACGAACGCACAGCAGAGCAGTTTCAAGGAAACGTTTCTCCTGGGTTTTAGACGAAGTTTACTGCTGTTTAGTACGTATGCCGGCATTGGGCTGGAAATACCGGTTTTGGGATTCTGCACAGAAAGGGTTTGCCAACCGCCGAATCCACACGTGAGTTTACCTCTGTCAGTTGAATGCACACATTGACAACCATTCAGTTAGATAGCTCCGTTTTGGTTTTAGAAGCAGATATTTCTCTGTACAGCCTATGGTACCATTCACTCGGGAATATCCCAAGGCATCTCCTAGAAGAAACATGTTTCTGACTCGCTGAATCTCAACATAGATTCAACTCTCTTAGGTGAACGAACGCAAACCAGAGCAGTTTCAAGGAAACATTCCTCCTGAGTTTTAGACGAAGTTTCCAGCTGTTTAGTATGTACGCCGGCATTGGGCTGGAAATACCGGTTTTGGGATTCTGCACAGAAAGGGTTTGCAAACCGCTGAATCCACGCGTGAGTTTAACTCTGTCAGTTGAATGCACACATTGACAACCATTCAGTTAGGTAGCTCCGTTTTGGTATTAGAAGCAGATATTTCTCGGTACAGCCTATGGTCCCATTCACTCGGGAACATCCCAACGCAGCTCCTAGAAGAAACGTGTTTCTGACCCGCTGAATCTCAACATAGATTCAACTCTCTTAGGTGAACGAATGCACAGAAGAGCAGTTTCAAGCAAACCTTTCTCCTGAGTATTAGACGAAGTTTACTGCGGTTTAGTACGTATGCCGGCATTGGGCTGGAAATACCGGTTTTGGGATTCTGCACAAAAAGTGTTTGCCAACCGCTGAATCCACACGTGAGTTTTACTCTGTCAGTTGAATGCACACATTGACAAACATTCAGTTAGATAGCTCGGTTTTGGTTTTAGGAGCAGATATTTCTCTGTACATCCTATGGTCCCATTCACTCGGGAATATCCCAACGCAGCTCCTAGAAGAAAGTGTTTCTGACTCTCTGAATCTCAACATATATTCAACTCTCTTAGTTGAACGAACGCACAGCAGAGCAGTTTCAAGGAAACGTTTCCCCTGAGTTTTAGACGAAGTTTCCTGCTGTTTAGTACGTATGCCGGCATTGGGCTGGAAATACCGGTTTTGGGATTCTGCACAGAAAGGGTTTGCAAACCACTGAATCCACACGTGAGTTTAACTCTGTCAGTTGAATCCACACATTGACAACCATTCAGGTAGGTAGCTCCTTTTTGGTTTTAGAAGCAGATATTTCTCGGTACAGCCTATGGTCCCATTCACTCGGGAACATCCCAACGCAGCTCCTAGAAGAAACGTGTTTCTGACTCGCTGAATCTCAACATAGATTCAACTCTCTTAGGTGAACGAACGCACAGCAGAGCAGTTTCAAGGAAACGTTTCTCCTGAGTTTTAGACGAAGTTTCCTGCTGTTTAGTACGTATGCCGGAATTGGGTTGGAAATACAGGTTTTGGAATTCTGCAGAGAACGGGTTTGCAAACCGCCGAATCCACACGTGAATCTAACTCTGTCAGTTGAATGCACACATTGACAACCATTCAGTTAGATAGCTCCGTTTTGTTTTCAGAAGCAGATATTTCTCTGTACAGCCTATGGTCCCATTCACTCGAGAATATCCCAACGCAGCTCCTAGAAGAAACGTGTTTCTGACTCGCTGAATCTCAACATAGATTCAACTCTCTTAGGGGAACGAGCGCACAGCAGAGCAGTTTCAAGGAAACGTTTCTCCTGAGTTTTAGACGAAGTTTCCTGCTGTTTAGTACGTATGCCGGAATTGGGTTGGAAATACAGGTTTTGGAATTCTGCAGAGAAAGGGTTTGCAAACCGCCGAATCCACACGTGAGTTTAACTCTGTCAGTTGAATGCACACATTGACAACCATTCAGTTAGATGGCTCAGTTTTGGTTTTAGGAGCAGATATTTCTCTGTACAGCCTATGGTCCCATTCACTCGGGAATATCCCAACGCAGCTCCTAGAAGAAACGTGTTTCTGACTCGCTGAATCTCAACATAGATTCAACTCTATTAGGTGAACGAACGCACAGCAGAGCAGTTTCAAGGAAACGTTTCTCCTGAGTTTTAGACGAAGTTTACTGCGGTTTAGTACGCATGCCGGCATTGGGCTGGAAATACCGGTTTTGGGATTCTGCACAGAAAGGGTTTGCAAACCGCTGAATCCACACGTGAGTTTAACTCTGTCAGTTGAATGCACACATTGAAAACCATTCAGTTAGATAGCTCCGTTTTGGTTTTAGAAGCAGGTATTTCTCTGTACAGCCTATGGTCCCATTCACTCGGGAATATCCCAACGCAGCTCCTAGAAGAAACGTGTTTCTGAATCGCTGAATCTCAACATAGATTCAACTCTATTAGGTGAACGAACGCACAGCAGAGCAGTTTCAAGGAAACGTTTCTCCTGAGTTTTAGACGAAGTTTACTGCCGTTTAGTACGCATGCCGGCATTGGGCTGGAAATACCGGTTTTGGGATTCTGCACAGAAAGGGTTTGCCAACCGCTGAATCCACACGTGAGTTTAACTCTGTCAGTTGAATGCACACATTGGCAACCATTCAGTTAGATAGCTCCGTTTTGGTTTTAGAAGCAGATATTTCTCTGTACAGCCTATGGTCCCATTCACTCGGGAATATCCCAACGCAGCTCCTAGAAGAAACGTGTTTCTGACTCGCTGAATCTCAACAAACATTCAACTCTCTTAGGTGAACGAACGCACAGCAGAGCAGTTTCAAGGAAACGTTTCTCCTGGGTTTTAGACGAAATTTACTGCTGTTTAGTACGTATGCCGGCATTGGGCTGGAAATACCGCTTTTGGGATTCTGCACAGAAAGGGTTTGCCAACCGCCGAATCCACACGTGAGTTTACCTCTGTCAGTTGAATGCACACATTGACAACCATTCAGTTAGATAGCTCCGTTTTGGTTTTAGAAGCAGATATTTCTCTGTACAGCCTATGGTACCATTCACTCGGGAATATCCCAAGGCACCTCCTAGAAGAAACGTGTTTCTGACTCGCTGAATCTCAACATAGATTCAACTCTCTTAGGTGAACGAACGCACAGCAGAGCAGTTTCAAGGAAACATTCCTCCTGAGTTTTAGACGAAGTTTCCAGCTGTTTAGTATGTATGCCGGCATTGGGCTGGAAATACCGGTTTTGGGATTCTGCACAGAAAGGGTTTGCCAACCGCTGAATCCACACGTGAGTTTAACTCTGTCAGTTGAATGCACACATTGACAACCATTCAGTTAGATAGCTCCGTTTTGGTTTTAGACGCAGGTATTTCTCTGTACAGCCTATGGTCCCATTCACTCGGGAATATCCCAACGCAGCTCCTAGAAGAAACGTGTTTCTGAATCGCTGAATCTCAACATAGATTCAACTCTATAAGGTGAACGAACGCACAGCAGAGCAGTTTCAAGGAAACGTTTCTCCTGGGTTTTAGACGAAGTTTACTGCTGTTTAGTACGTATGCCGGCATTGGGCTGGAAATACCGGTTTTGGGATTCTGCACAGAAAGGGTTTGCCAACCGCCGAATCCACACGTGAGTTTACCTCTGTCAGTTGAACGCACACGTTGACAACCATTCAGTTAGATAGCTCCGTTTTGGTTTTAGAAGCAGATATTTCTCTGTACAGCCTATGGTACCATTCACTCGGGAATATCCCAAGGCATCTCCTAGAAGAAACGTGTTTCTGACTCGCTGAATCTCAACATAGATTCAACTCTCTTAGGTGAACGAACGCACACCAGAGCAGTTTCAAGGAAACATTCCTCCTGAGTTTTAGACGAAGTTTCCTGCTGTTTAGTATGTATGCCGGCATTGGGCTGGAAATACCGGTTTTGGGATTCTGCACAGAAAGGGTTTGCAAACCGCTGAATACACGCGTGAGTTTAACTCTGTCAGTTGAATGCACACATTGACAACCATTCAGTTAGGTAGCTCCGTTTTGGTTTTAGAAGCAGATATTTCTCGGTACAAACTATGGTCCCATTCACTCGGGAACATCCCAACGCAGCTCCTAGAAGAAACGTGTTTCTGAATCGCTGAATCTCAAAATAGATTCAACTCTCTTAGGTGAACGAACGCACAGCAAAGCAGTTTCAAGGAAACGTTTCTCCTGAGTTTTAGACGAAGTTTCCTGCTCTTTAGTACCTATGCCGGAATTGGGTTGGAAATACAGGTTTTGGAATTCTGCAGAGAAAGGGTTTGCAAACCGCCGAATCCACACGTGAGTTTAACTCTGTCAGTTGAATGCACACATTGGCAACCATTCAGTTAGATAGCTCCGTTTTGGTTTTAGAAGCAGATATTTCTCTGTACAGCCTATGGTCCCATTCACTCGGGAATATCCCAACGCAGCTCCTAGAAGAAACGTGTTTCTGACTCGCTGAATCTCAACAAACATTCAACTCTCTTAGGTGAACGAACGCACAGCAGAGCAGTTTCAAGGAAACGTTTCTCCTGGGTTTTAGACGAAGTTTACTGCTGTTTAGTACGTATGCCGGCATTGGGCTGGAAATACCGGTTTTGGGATTCTGCACAGAAAGGGTTTGCCAACCGCCGAATCCACACGTGAGTTTACCTCTGTCAGTTGAATGCACACATTGACAACCATTCAGTTAGATAGTTCCGTTTTGGTTTTAGAAGCAGATATTTCTCTGTACAGCCTATGGTACCATTCACTCGGGAATATCCCAAGGCATCTCCTAGAAGAAACGTGTTTCTGACTCGCTGAATCTCAACATAGATTCAACTCTCTTAGGTGAACGAACGCAAACCAGAGCAGTTTCAAGGAAACATTACTCCTGAGTTTTAGACGAAGTTTCCAGCTGTTTAGTATGTACGCCGGCATTGGGCTGGAAATACCGGTTTTGGGATTCTGCACAGAAAGGGTTTGCAAACCGCTGAATCCACGCGTGAGTTTAACTCTGTCAGTTGAATGCACACATTGACAACCATTCAGTTAGGTAGCTCCGTTTTGGTTTTAGAAGCAGATATTTCTCGGTACAGCCTATGGTCCCATTCACTCGGGAACATCCCAACGCAGCTCCTAGAAGAAACGTGTTTCTGACTCGCTGAATCTCAACATAGATTCAACTCTCTTAGGTGAACGAACGCACAGAAGAGCAGTTTCAAGCAAACCTTTCTCCTGAGTATTAGACGAAGTTTACTGCGGTTTAGTACGTATGCCGGCATTGGGCTGGAAATACCGGTTTTGGGATTCTGCACAAAAAGTGTTTGCCAACCGCTGAATCCACACGTGAGTTTTACTCTGTCAGTTGAATGCACACATTGACAAACATTCAGTTAGATAGCTCGGTTTTGGTTTTAGGAGCAGATATTTCTCTGTACATCCTATGGTCCCATTCACTCGGGAATATCCCAACGCAGCTCCTAGAAGAAAGTGTTTCTGACTCTCTGAATCTCAACATATATTCAACTGTCTTAGGTGAACGAACGCACAGCAGAGCAGTTTCAAGGAAACGTTTCTCCTGAGATTTAGACGAAGTTTCCTGCTGTTTAGTACGTATGCCGGCATTGGGCTGGAAATACCGGTTATGGGATTCTGCACAGAAAGGGTTTGCAAACCACTGAATCCACACGTGAGTTTAACTCTGTCAGTTGAATGCACACATTGACAACCATTCTGTTAGGTAGCTCCGTTTTGGTTTTAGAAGCAGATATTTCTCGGTACAAACTATGGTCCCATTCACTCGGGAACATCCCAACGCAGCTCCTAGAAGAAACGTGTTTCTGAATCGCTGAATCTCAAAATAGATTCAACTCTCTTAGGTGAACGAACGCACAGCAAAGCAGCTTCAAGGAAACGTTTCTCCTGAGTTTTAGACGAAGTTTCCTGCTGTTTAGTACGTATGCCGGAATTGGGTTGGAAATACAGGTTTTGGAATTCTGCAGAGAAAGGTTTTGCAAACCGCCGAATCCACACGTGAGTTTAACTCTGTCAGTTGAATGCACACATTGACAACCATTCAGTTAGATGGCTCAGTTTTGGTTTTAGGAGCAGATATTTCTCTGTACAGCCTATGGTCCCATTCACTCGGGAATATCCCAACGCAGCTCCTAGAAGAAACGTGTATCTGAATCGCTGAATCTCAACATAGATTCAAGTCTATTAGGTGAACGAACGCACAGCAGAGCAGTTTCAAGGAAACGTTTCTCCTGAGTTTTAGACGAAGTTTACTGCGGTTTAGTACGCATGCCGGCATTGGGCTGGAAATACCGGTTTTGGGATTCTGCACAGAAAGGGTTTGCAAACCGCTGAATCCACACGTGAGTTTAACTCTGTCAGTTGAATGCACACATTGAAAACCATTCAGTTAGATAGCTCCGTTTTGGTTTTAGAAGCAGGTATTTCTCTGTACAGCCTATGGTCCCATTCACTCGGGAATATCCCAACGCAGCTCCTAGAAGAAACGTGTTTCTGAATCGCTGAATCTCAACATAGATTCAACTCTATTAGGTGAACGAACGCACAGCAGAGCAGTTTCAAGGAAACGTTTCTCCTGAGTTTTAGACGAAGTTTACTGTGGTTTAGTACGCATGCCGGCATTGGGCTGGAAATACCGGTTTTGGGATTCTGCACAGAAAGGGTTTGCCAACCGCTGAATCCACACGTGAGTTTAACTCTGTCAGTTGAATGCACACATTGGCAACCATTCAGTTAGATAGCTCCGTTTTGGTTTTAGAAGCAGATATTTCTCTGTAGAGCCTATGGTCCCATTCACTCGGGAATATCCCAACGCAGCTCCTAGAAGAGACGTGTTTCTGACTCGCTGAATCTCAACAAACATTCAACTCTCTTAGGTGAACGAACGCACAGCAGAGCAGTTTCAAGGAATCGTTTCTCCTGGGTTTTAGACGAAGTTTACTGCTGTTTAGTACGTATGCCGGCATTGGGCTGGAAATACCGGTTTTGGGATTCTGCACAGAAAGGGTTTGCCAACCGCCGAATCCACACGTGAGTTTACCTCTGTCAGTTGAATGCACACATTGACAACCATTCAGTTAGATAGCTCCGTTTTGGTTTTAGAAGCAGATATTTCTCTGTACAGCCTATGGTACCATTCACTCGGGAATATCCCAAGGCACCTCCTAGAAGAAACGTGTTTCTGACTCGCTGAATCTCAACATAGATTCAACTCTCTTAGGTGAACGAACGCACAGCAGAGCAGTTTCAAGGAAACATTCCTCCTGAGTTTTAGACGAAGTTTCCAGCTGTTTAGTATGTATGCCGGCATTGGGCTGGAAATACCGGTTTTGGGATTCTGCACAGAAAGGGTTTGCCAACCCCTGAATCCACACGTGAGTTTAACTCTGTCAGTTGAATGCACACATTGACAACCATTCAGTTAGATAGCTCCGTTTTGGTTTTAGACGCAGGTATTTCTCTGTACAGCCTATGGTCCCATTCACTCGGGAATATCCCAACGCAGCTCCTAGAAGAAACGTGTTTCTGAATCGCTGAATCTCAACATAGATTCAACTCTATAAGGTGAACGAACGCACAGCAGAGCAGTTTCAAGGAAACGTTTCTCCTGGGTTTTAGACGAAGTTTACTGCTGTTTAGTACGTATGCCGGCATTGGGCTGGAAATACCGGTTTTGGGATTCTGCACAGAAAGGGTTTGCCAAACGCCGAATCCACACGTGAGTTTACCTCTGTCAGTTGAACGCACACGTTGACAACCATTCAGTTAGATAGCTCCGTTTTGGTTTTAGAAGCAGATATTTCTCTGTACAGCCTATGGTACCATTCACTCGGGAATATCCCAAGGCATCTCCTAGAAGAAACGTGTTTCTGACTCGCTGAATCTCAACATAGATTCAACTCTCTTAGGTGAACGAACGCACACCAGAGCAGTTTCAAGGAAACATTCCTCCTGAGTTTTAGACGAAGTTTCCTGCTGTTTAGTATGTATGCCGGCATTGGGCTGGAAATACCGGTTTTGGGATTCTGCACAGAAAGGGTTTGCAAACCGCTGAATACACGCGTGAGTTTAACTCTGTCAGTTGAATGCACACATTGACAACCATTCAGTTAGGTAGCTCCGTTTTTGTTTTAGAAGCAGATATTTCTCGGTACAAACTATGGTCCCATTCACTCGGGAACATCCCAACGCAGCTCCTAGAAGAAACGTGTTTCTGAATCGCTGAATCTCAAAATAGATTCAACTCTCTTAGGTGAACGAACGCACAGCAAAGCAGTTTCAAGGAAACGTTTCTCCTGAGTTTTAGACGAAGTTTCCTGCTCTTTAGTACCTATGCCGGAATTGGGTTGGAAATACAGGTTTTGGAATTCTGCAGAGAAAGGGTTTGCAAACCGCCGAATCCACACGTGAGTTTAACTCTGTCAGTTGAATGCACACATTGGCAACCATTCAGTTAGATAGCTCCGTTTTGGTTTTAGAAGCAGATATTTCTCTGTACAGCCTATGGTCCCATTCACTCGGGAATATCCCAACGCAGCTCCTAGAAGAAACGTGTTTCTGACTCGCTGAATCTCAACAAACATTCAACTCTCTTAGGTGAACGAACGCACAGCAGAGCAGTTTCAAGGAAACGTTTCTCCTGGGTTTTAGACGAAGTTTACTGCTGTTTAGTACGTATGCCGGCATTGGGCTGGAAATACCGGTTTTGGGATTCTGCACAGAAAGGGTTTGCCAACCGCCGAATCCACACGTGAGTTTACCTCTGTCAGTTGAATGCACACATTGACAACCATTCAGTTAGATAGTTCCGTTTTGGTTTTAGAAGCAGATATTTCTCTGTACAGCCTATGGTACCATTCACTCGGGAATATCCCAAGGCATCTCCTAGAAGAAACGTGTTTCTGACTCGCTGAATCTCAACATAGATTCAACTCTCTTAGGTGAACGAACGCAAACCAGAGCAGTTTCAAGGAAACATTACTCCTGAGTTTTAGACGAAGTTTCCAGCTGTTTAGTATGTACGCCGGCATTGGGCTGGAAATACCGGTTTTGGGATTCTGCACAGAAAGGGTTTGCAAACCGCTGAATCCACGCGTGAGTTTAACTCTGTCAGTTGAATGCACACATTGACAACCATTCAGTTAGGTAGCTCCGTTTTGGTTTTAGAAGCAGATATTTCTCGGTACAGCCTATGGTCCCATTCACTCGGGAACATCCCAACGCAGCTCCTAGAAGAAACGTGTTTCTGACTCGCTGAATCTCAACATAGATTCAACTCTCTTAGGTGAACGAACGCACAGAAGAGCAGTTTCAAGCAAACCTTTCTCCTGAGTATTAGACGAAGTTTACTGCGGTTTAGTACGTATGCCGGCATTGGGCTGGAAATACCGGTTTTGGGATTCTGCACAAAAAGTGTTTGCCAACCGCTGAATCCACACGTGAGTTTTACTCTGTCAGTTGAATGCACACATTGACAAACATTCAGTTAGATAGCTCGGTTTTGGATTTAGGAGCAGATATTTCTCTGTACATCCTATGGTCCCATTCACTCGGGAATATCCCAACGCAGCTCCTAGAAGAAAGTGTTTCTGACTCTCTGAATCTCAACATATATTCAACTGTCTTAGGTGAACGAACGCACAGCAGAGCAGTTTCAAGGAAACGTTTCTCCTGAGTTTTAGACGAAGTTTCCTGCTGTTTAGTACGTATGCCGGCATTGGGCTGGAAATACCGGTTATGGGATTCTGCACAGAAAGGGTTTGCAAACCACTGAATCCACACGTGAGTTTAACTCTGTCAGTTGAATGCACACATTGACAACCATTCTGTTAGGTAGCTCCGTTTTGGTTTTAGAAGCAGATATTTCTCGGTAAAAACTATGGTCCCATTCACTCGGGAACATCCCAACGCAGCTCCTAGAAGAAACGTGTTTCTGAATCGCTGAATCTCAAAATAGATTCAACTCTCTTAGGTGAACGAACGCACAGCAAAGCAGCTTCAAGGAAACGTTTCTCCTGAGTTTTAGACGAAGTTTCCTGCTGTTTAGTACGTATGCCGGAATTGGGTTGGAAATACAGGTTTTGGAATTCTGCAGAGAAAGGTTTTGCAAACCGCCGAATCCACACGTGAGTTTAACTCTGTCAGTTGAATGCACACATTGACAACCATTCAGTTAGATGGCTCAGTTTTGGTTTTAGGAGCAGATATTTCTCTGTACAGCCTATGGTCCCATTCACTCGGGAATATCCCAACGCAGCTCCTAGAAGAAACGTGTATCTGAATCGCTGAATCTCAACATAGATTCAAGTCTATTAGGTGAACGAACGCACAGCAGAGCAGTTTCAAGGAAACGTTTCTCCTGAGTTTTAGACGAAGTTTACTGCGGTTTAGTACGCATGCCGGCATTGGGCTGGAAATACCGGTTTTGGGATTCTGCACAGAAAGGGTTTGCAAACCGCTGAATCCACACGTGAGTTTAACTCTGTCAGTTGAATGCACACATTGAAAACCATTCAGTTAGATAGCTCCGTTTTGGTTTTAGAAGCAGGTATTTCTCTGTACAGCCTATGGTCCCATTCACTCGGGAATATCCCAACGCAGCTCCTAGAAGAAACGTGTTTCTGAATCGCTGAATCTCAACATAGATTCAACTCTATTAGGTGAACGAACGCACAGCAGAGCAGTTTCAAGGAAACGTTTCTCCTGAGTTTTAGACGAAGTTTACTGTGGTTTAGTACGCATGCCGGCATTGGGCTGGAAATACCGGTTTTGGGATTCTGCACAGAAAGGGTTTGCCAACCGCTGAATCCACACGTGAGTTTAACTCTGTCAGTTGAATGCACACATTGGCAACCATTCAGTTAGATAGCTCCGTTTTGGTTTTAGAAGCAGATATTTCTCTGTAGAGCCTATGGTCCCATTCACTCGGGAATATCCCAACGCAGCTCCTAGAAGAGACGTGTTTCTGACTCGCTGAATCTCAACAAACATTCAACTCTCTTAGGTGAACGAACGCACAGCAGAGCAGTTTCAAGGAATCGTTTCTCCTGGGTTTTAGACGAAGTTTACTGCTGTTTAGTACGTATGCCGGCATTGGGCTGGAAATACCGGTTTTGGGATTCTGCACAGAAAGGGTTTGCCAACCGCCGAATCCACACGTGAGTTTACCTCTGTCAGTTGAATGCACACATTGACAACCATTCAGTTAGATAGCTCCGTTTTGGTTTTAGAAGCAGATATTTCTCTGTACAGCCTATGGTACCATTCACTCGGGAATATCCCAAGGCACCTCCTAGAAGAAACGTGTTTCTGACTCGCTGAATCTCAACATAGATTCAACTCTCTTAGGTGAACGAACGCACAGCAGAGCAGTTTCAAGGAAACATTCCTCCTGAGTTTTAGACGAAGTTTCCAGCTGTTTAGTATGTATGCCGGCATTGGGCTGGAAATACCGGTTTTGGGATTCTGCACAGAAAGGGTTTGCCAACCCCTGAATCCACACGTGAGTTTAACTCTGTCAGTTGAATGCACACATTGACAACCATTCAGTTAGATAGCTCCGTTTTGGTTTTAGACGCAGGTATTTCTCTGTACAGCCTATGGTCCCATTCACTCGGGAATATCCCAACGCAGCTCCTAGAAGAAACGTGTTTCTGAATCGCTGAATCTCAACATAGATTCAACTCTATAAGGTGAACGAACGCACAGCAGAGCAGTTTCAAGGAAACGTTTCTCCTGGGTTTTAGACGAAGTTTACTGCTGTTTAGTACGTATGCCGGCATTGGGCTGGAAATACCGGTTTTGGGATTCTGCACAGAAAGGGTTTGCCAACCGCCGAATCCACACGTGAGTTTACTTCTGTCAGTTGAACGCACACGTTGACAACCATTCAGTTAGATAGCTCCGTTTTGGTTTTAGAAGCAGATATTTCTCTGTACAGCCTATGGTACCATTCACTCGGGAATATTCCAAGGCATCTCCTAGAAGAAACGTGTTTCTGACTCGCTGAATCTCAACATAGATTCAACTCTCTTAGGTGAACGAACGCACACCAGAGCAGTTTCAAGGAAACATTCCTCCTGAGTTTTAGACGAAGTTTCCTGCTGTTTAGTATGTATGCCGGCATTGGGCTGGAAATACCGGTTTTGGGATTCTGCACAGAAAGGGTTTGCAAACCGCTGAATACACGCGTGAGTTTAACTCTGTCAGTTGAATGCACACATTGACAACCATTCAGTTAGGTAGCTCCGTTTTGGTTTTAGAAGCAGATATTTCTCGGTACAAACTATGGTCCCATTCACTCGGGAACATCCCAACGCAGCTCCTAGAAGAAACGTGTTTCTGAATCGCTGAATCTCAAAATAGATTCAACTCTCTTAGGTGAACGAACGCACAGCAAAGCAGTTTCAAGGAAACGTTTCTCCTGAGTTTTAGACGAAGTTTCCTGCTCTTTAGTACCTATGCCGGAATTGGGTTGGAAATACAGGTTTTGGAATTCTGCAGAGAAAGGGTTTGCAAACCGCCGAATCCACACGTGAGTTTAACTCTGTCAGTTGAATGCACACATTGGCAACCATTCAGTTAGATAGCTCCGTTTTGGTTTTAGAAGCAGATATTTCTCTGTACAGCCTATGGTCCCATTCACTCGGGAATATCCCAACGCAGCTCCTAGAAGAAACGTGTTTCTGACTCGCTGAATCTCAACAAACATTCAACTCTCTTAGGTGAACGAACGCACAGCAGAGCAGTTTCAAGGAATCGTTTCTCCTGGGTTTTAGACGAAGTTTACTGCTGTTTAGTACGTATGCCGGCATTGGGCTGGAAATACCGGTTTTGGGATTCTGCACAGAAAGGGTTTGCCAACCGCCGAATCCACACGTGAGTTTACCTCTGTCAGTTGAATGCACACATTGACAACCATTCAGTTAGATAGCTCCGTTTTGGTTTTAGAAGCAGATATTTCTCTGTACAGCCTATGGTACCATTCACTCGGGAATATCCCAAGGCACCTCCTAGAAGAAACGTGTTTCTGACTCGCTGAATCTCAACATAGATTCAACTCTCTTAGGTGAACGAACGCACAGCAGAGCAGTTTCAAGGAAACATTCCTCCTGAGTTTTAGACGAAGTTTCCAGCTGTTTAGTATGTATGCCGGCATTGGGCTGGAAATACCGGTTTTGGGATTCTGCACAGAAAGGGTTTGCCAACCCCTGAATCCACACGTGAGTTTAACTCTATCAGTTGAATGCACACATTGACAACCATTCAGTTAGATAGCTCCGTTTTGGTTTTAGACGCAGGTATTTCTCTGTACAGCCTATGGTCCCATTCACTCGGGAATATCCCAACGCAGCTCCTAGAAGAAACGTGTTTCTGAATCGCTGAATCTCAACATAGATTCAACTCTATTAGGTGAACGAACGCACAGCAGAGCAGTTTCAAGGAAACGTTTCTCCTGAGTTTTACACGAAGTTTACTGCGGTTTAGTACGCATGCCGGCATTGGGCTGGAAATACCGGTTTTGGGATTCTGCACAGAAAGGGTTTGCCAACCGCTGAATCCACACGTGAGTTTAACTCTGTCAGTTGAATGCACACATTGGCAACCATTCAGTTAGATAGCTCCGTTTTGGTTTTAGAAGCAGATATTTCTCTGTAGAGCCTATGGTCCCATTCACTCAGGAATATCCCAACGCAGCTCCTAGAAGAAACGTGTTTCTTACTCGCTGAATCTCAACAAAGATTCAACTCTCTTAGGTGAACGAACGCACTGCAGAGCAGTTTCAAGGAAACGTTTCTCCTGGGTTTTAGACGAAGTTTACTGCTGTTTAGTACGTATGCCGGCATTGGGCTGGAAATACCGGTTTTGGGATTCTGCACAGAAAGGGTTTGCCAACCGCCGAATCCACACGTGAGTTTACCTCTGTCAGTTGAATGCACACATTGACAACCATTCAGTTAGATACCTCCGTTTTGGTTTTAGAAGCAGATATTTCTCTGTACAGCCTATGGTACCATTCACTCGGGAATATCCCAAGGCATCTCCTAGAAGAAACGTGTTTCTGACTCGCTGAATCTCAACATAGATTCAACTCTCTTAGGTTAACGAACGCACACCAGAGCAGTTTCAAGGAAACATTCCTCCTGAGTTTTAGACGAAGTTTCCAGCTGTTTAGTATGTATGCCGGCATTGGGCTGGAAATACCGGTTTTGGGATTCTGCACAGAAAGGGTTTGCCAACCCCTGAATCCACACGTGAGTTTAACTCTGTCAGTTGAATGCACACATTGACAACCATTCAGTTAGATAGCTCCGTTTTGGTTTTAGACGCAGGTATTTCTCTGTACAGCCTATGGTCCCATTCACTCGGGAATATCCCAACGCAGCTCCTAGAAGAAACGTGTTTCTGAATCGCTGAATCTCAACATAGATTCAACTCTATAAGGTGAACGAACGCACAGCAGAGCAGTTTCAAGGAAACGTTTCTCCTGGGTTTTAGACGAAGTTTACTGCTGTTTAGTACGTATGCCGGCATTGGGCTGGAAATACCGGTTTTGGGATTCTGCACAGAAAGGGTTTGCCAACCGCCGAATCCACACGTGAGTTTACCTCTGTCAGTTGAATGCACACATTGACAACCATTCAGTTAGATAGCTCCGTTTTGGTTTTAGAAGCAGATATTTCTCTGTACAGCCTTTGGTACCATTCACTCGGGAATATCCCAAGGCATCTCCTAGAAGAAACGTGTTTCTGACTCGCTGAATCTCAACATAGATTCAACTCTCTTAGGTGAACGAACGCAAACCAGAGCAGTTTCAAGGAAACATTCCTCCTGAGTTTTAGACGAAGTTTCCAGCTGTTTAGTATGTACGCCGGCATTGGGCTGGAAATACCGGTTTTGGGATTCTGCACAGAAAGGGTTTGCAAACCGCTGAATCCACGCGTGAGTTTAACTCTGTCAGTTGAATGCACACATTGACAACCATTCAGTTAGGTAGCTCCGTTTTGGTTTTAGAAGCAGATATTTCTCGGTACAGCCTATGGTCCCATTCACTCGGGAACATCCCAACGCAGCTCCTAGAAGAAACGTGTTTCTGACTCGCAGAATCTCAACATAGATTCAACTCTCTTAGGTGAACGAACGCACAGAAGAGCAGTTTCAAGCAAACCTTTCTCCTGAGTATTAGACGAAGTTTACTGCGGTTTAGTACGTATGCCGGCATTGGGCTGGAAATACCGGTTTTGGGATTCTGCACAAAAAGTGTTTGCCAACCGCTGAATCCACACGTGAGTTTTACTCTGTCAGTTGAATGCACACATTGACAAACATTCAGTTAGATAGCTCAGTTTTGGTTTTAGGAGCAGATATTTCTCTGTACATCCTATGGTCCCATTCACTCGGGAATATCCCAACGCAGCTCCTAGAAGAAAGTGTTTCTGACTCTCTGAATCTCAACATATATTCAACTGTCTTAGGTGAACGAACGCACAGCAGAGCAGTTTCAAGGAAACGTTTCTCCTGAGTTTTAGACGAAGTTTCCTGCTGTTTAGTACGTATGCCGGCATTGGGCTGGAAATACCGGTTATGGGATTCTGCACAGAAAGGGTTTGCAAACCACTGAATCCACACGTGAGTTTAACTCTGTCAGTTGAATGCACACATTGACAACCATTCTGTTAGGTAGCTCCGTTTTGGTTTTAGAAGCAGATATTTCTCGGTACAAACTATGGTCCCATTCACTCGGGAACATCCCAACGCAGCTCCTAGAAGAAACGTGTTTCTGAATCGCTGAATCTCAAAATAGATTCAACTCTCTTAGGTGAACGAACGCACAGCAAAGCAGTTTCAAGGAAACGTTTCTCCTGAGTTTTAGACGAAGTTTCCTGCTCTTTAGTACCTATGCCGGAATTGGGTTGGAAATACAGGTTTTGGAATTCTGCAGAGAAAGGGTTTGCAAACCGCCGAATCCACACGTGAGTTTAACTCTGTCAGTTGAATGCACACATTGGCAACCATTCAGTTAGATAGCTCCATTTTGGTTTTAGAAGCAGGTATTTCTCTGTACAGCCTATGGTCCCATTCACTCGGGAATATCCCAACGCAGCTCCTAGAAGAAACGTGTATCTGAATCGCTGAATCTCAACATAGATTCAACTCTATTAGGTGAACGAACGCACAGCAGAGCAGTTTCAAGGAAACGTTTCTCCTGAGTTTTAGACGAAGTTTACTGCGGTTTAGTACGCATGCCGGCATTGGGCTGGAAATACCGGTTTTGGGATTCTGCACAGAAAGGGTTTGCAAACCGCTGAATCCACACGTGAGTTTAACTCTGTCTGTTGAATGCACACATTGAAAACCATTCAGTTAGATAGCTCCGTTTTGGTTTTAGAAGCAGGTATTTCTCTGTACAGCCTATGGTCCCATTCACTCGGGAATATCCCAACGCAGCTCCTAGAAGAAACGTGTTTCTGAATCGCTGAATCTCAACATAGATTCAACTCTATTAGGTGAACGAACGCACAGCAGAGCAGTTTCAAGGAAACGTTTCTCCTGAGTTTTAGACGAAGTTTACTGTGGTTTAGTACGCATGCCGGCATTGGGCTGGAAATACCGGTTTTGGGATTCTGCACAGAAAGGGTTTGCCAACCGCTGAATCCACACGTGAGTTTAACTCTGTCAGTTGAATGCACACATTGGCAACCATTCAGTTAGATAGCTCCGTTTTGGTTTTAGAAGCAGATATTTCTCTGTAGAGCCTATGGTCCCATTCACTCGGGAATATCCCAACGCAGCTCCTAGAAGAAACGTGTTTCTGACTCGCTGAATCTCAACAAACATTCAACTCTCTTAGGTGAACGAACGCACAGCAGAGCAGTTTCAAGGAATCGTTTCTCCTGGGTTTTAGACGAAGTTTACTGCTGTTTAGTACGTATGCCGGCATTGGGCTGGAAATACCGGTTTTGGGATTCTGCACAGAAAGGGTTTGCCAACCGCCGAATCCACACGTGAGTTTACCTCTGTCAGTTGAATGCACACATTGACAACCATTCAGTTAGATAGCTCCGTTTTGGTTTTAGAAGCAGATATTTCTCTGTACAGCCTATGGTACCATTCACTCGGGAATATCCCAAGGCACCTCCTAGAAGAAACGTGTTTCTGACTCGCTGAATCTCAACATAGATTCAGCTCTCTTAGGTGAACGAACGCACAGCAGAGCAGTTTCAAGGAAACATTCCTCCTGAGTTTTAGACGAAGTTTCCAGCTGTTTAGTATGTATGCCGGCATTGGGCTGGAAATACCGGTTTTGGGATTCTGCACAGAAAGGGTTTGCCAACCCCTGAATCCACACGTGAGTTTAACTCTATCAGTTGAATGCACACATTGACAACCATTCAGTTAGATAGCTCCGTTTTGGTTTTAGACGCAGGTATTTCTCTGTACAGCCTATGGTCCCATTCACTCGGGAATATCCCAACGCAGCTCCTAGAAGAAACGTGTTTCTGAATCGCTGAATCTCAACATAGATTCAACTCTATTAGGTGAACGAACGCACAGCAGAGCAGTTTCAAGGAAACGTTTCTCCTGAGTTTTACACGAAGTTTACTGCGGTTTAGTACGCATGCCGGCATTGGGCTGGAAATACCGGTTTTGGGATTCTGCACAGAAAGGGTTTGCCAACCGCTGAATCCACACGTGAGTTTAACTCTGTCAGTTGAATGCACACATTGGCAACCATTCAGTTAGATAGCTCCGTTTTGGTTTTAGAAGCAGATATTTCTCTGTAGAGCCTATGGTCCCATTCACTCGGGAATATCCCAACGCAGCTCCTAGAAGAAACGTGTTTCTTACTCGCTGAATCTCAACAAAGATTCAACTCTCTTAGGTGAACGAACGCACTGCAGAGCAGTTTCAAGGAAACGTTTCTCCTGGGTTTTAGACGAAGTTTACTGCTGTTTAGTACGTATGCCGGCATTGGGCTGGAAATACCGGTTTTGGGATTCTGCACAGAAAGGGTTTGCCAACCGCCGAATCCACACGTGAGTTTACCTCTGTCAGTTGAATGCACACATTGACAACCATTCAGTTAGATACCTCCGTTTTGGTTTTAGAAGCAGATATTTCTCTGTACAGCCTATGGTACCATTCACTCGGGAATATCCCAAGGCATCTCCTAGAAGAAGCGTGTTTCTGACTCGCTGAATCTCAACATAGATTCAACTCTCTTAGGTGAACGAACGCACACCAGAGCAGTTTCAAGGAAACATTCCTCCTGAGTTTTAGACGAAGTTTCCTGCTGTTTAGTATGTATGCCGGCATTGGGCTGGAAATACCGGTTTTGGGATTCTGCACAGAAAGGGTTTGCAAACCGCTGAATACACGCGTGAGTTTAACTCTGTCAGTTGAATGCACACATTGACAACCATTCAGTTAGGTAGCTCCGTTTTGGTTTTAGAAGCAGGTATTTCTCGGTACAGCCTATGGTCCCATTCACTCGGGAACAACCCAACGCAGCTCCTAGAAGAAACGTGTTTCTGACTCGCTGAATCTCAACATATATTCAACTCTCTTAGGTGAACGAACGCACAGAAGAGCAGTTTCAAACAAACCTTTCTCCTGAGTTTTAGACGAAGTTTACTGCTGTTTAGTACGTATGCCGGCATTGGGCTGGAAATACCGGTTTTGCTATTCTGCACAGAAAGTGTTTGCCAACCGCTGAATCCACACGTGAGTTTTACTCTGTCAGTTGAATGCACACATTGACAAACATTCAGTTAGATAGCTCGGTTTTGGTTTTAGGAGCAGATATTTCTCTGTATATCCTATGGTCCCATTCACTCGGGAATATCCCAACGCAGCTCCTAGAAGAAAGTGTTTCTGACTCTCTGAATCTCAACATAGATTCAACTGTCTTAGGTGAACGAACGCACAGCAGAGCAGTTTCAAGGAAACGTTTCTCCTGAGTTTTAGACGAAGTTTCCTGCTGTTTAGTACGTATGCCGGCATTGGGCTGGAAATACCGGTTATGGGATTCTGCACAGAAAGGGTTTGCAAACCACTGAATCCACACGTGAGTTTAACTCTGTCAGTTGAATGCACACATTGACAACCATTCTGTTAGGTAGCTCCGTTTTGGTTTTAGAAGCAGATATTTCTCGGTACAAACTATGGTCCCATTCACTCGGGAACATCCCAACGCAGCTCCTAGAAGAAAAGTGTTTCTGAATCGCTGAATCTCAAAATAGATTCAACTCTCTTAGGTGAACGAACGCACAGCAAAGCAGTTTCAAGGAAACGTTTCTCCTGAGTTTTAGACGAAGTTTCCTGCTCTTTAGTACCTATGCCGGAATTGGGTTGGAAATACAGGTTTTGGAATTCTGCAGAGAAAGGGTTTGCAAACCGCCGAATCCACACGTGAGTTTAACTCTGTCAGTTGAATGCACACATTGGCAACCATTCAGTTAGATAGCTCAGTTTTGGTTTTAGAAGCAGATATTTCTCTGTACAGCCTTTGGTCCCATTCACTCGGGAATATCCCAACGCAGCTCCTAGAAGAAACGTGTATCTGAATCGCTGAATCTCAACATAGATTCAACTCTATTAGGTGAACGAACGCACAGCAGAGCAGTTTCAAGGAAACGTTTCTCCTGAGTTTTAGACGAAGTTTACTGCGGTTTAGTACGCATGCCGGCGTTGGGCTGGAAATACCGGTTTTGGGATTCTGCACAGAAAGGGTTTGCAAACCGCTGAATCCACACGTGAGTTTAACTCTGTCAGTTGAATGCACACATTGAAAACCATTCAGTTAGATAGCTCCGTTTTGGTTTTAGAAGCAGGTATTTCTCTGTACAGCCTATGGTCCCATTCACTCGGGAATATCCCAACGCAGCTCCTAGAAGAAACGTGTTTCTGAATCGCTGAATCTCAACATAGATTCAACTCTATTAGGTGAACGAACGCACAGCAGAGCAGTTTCAAGGAAACGTTTCTCCTGAGTTTTAGACGAAGTTTACTGCGCTTTAGTACGCATGCCGGCATTGGGCTGGAAATACCGGTTTTGGGATTCTGCACAGAAAGGGTTTGCCAACCGCTGAATCCACACGTGAGTTTAACTCTGTCAGTTGAATGCACACATTGGCAACCATTCAGTTAGATAGCTCCGTTTTGGTTTTAGAAGCAGATATTTCTCTGTACAGCCTATGGTCCCATTCACTCGGGAATATCCCAACGCAGCTCCTAGAAGAAACGTGTTTCTGACTCGCTGAATCTCAACAAACATTCAACTCTCTTAGGTGAACGAACGCACAGCAGAGCAGTTTCAAGGAAACGTTTCTCCTGGGTTTTAGACGAAGTTTACTGCTGTTTAGTACGTATGCCGGCATTGGGCTGGAAATACCGGTTTTGGGATTCTGCACAGAAAGGGTTTGCCAACCGCCGAATCCACACGTGAGTTTACCTCTGTCAGTTGAATGCACACATTGACAACCATTCAGTTAGATAGCTCCGTTTTGGTTTTAGAAGCAGATATATCTCTGTACAGCCTATGGTACCATTCACTCGGGAATATCCCAAGGCATCTCCTAGAAGAAACGTGTTTCTGACTCGCTGAATCTCAACATAGATTCAACTCTCTTAGGTGAACGAACGCAAACCAGAGCAGTTTCAAGGAAACATTCCTCCTGAGTTTTAGACGAAGTTTCCAGCTGTTTAGTATGTACGCCGGCATTGGGCTGGAAATACCGGTTTTGGGATTCTGCACAGAAAGGGTTTGCAAACCGCTGAATCCACGCGTGAGTTTAACTCTGTCAGTTGAATGCACACATTGACAACCATTCAGTTAGGTAGCTCGGTTTTGGTTTCAGAAGCAGATATTTCTCGGTACAGCCTATGGTCCCATTCACTCGGGAACATCCCAACGCAGCTCCTAGAAGAAACGTGTTTCTGACTCGCTGAATCTCAACATAGATTCAACTCTCTTAGGTGAACGAACGCACAGAAGAGCAGTTTCAAGCAAACCTTTCTCCTGAGTATTAGACGAAGTTTACTGCGGTTTAGTACGTATGCCGGCATTGGGCTGGAAATACCGGTTTTGGGATTCTGCACAAAATGTGTTTGCCAACCGCTGAATCCACACGTGAGTTTTACTCTGTCAGTTGAATGCACACATTGACAAACATTCAGTTAGATAGCTCAGTTTTGGTTTTAGGAGCAGATATTTCTCTGTACATCCTATGGTACCATTCACTCGGGAATATCCCAACGCAGCTCCTAGAAGAAAGTGTTTCTGACTCTCTGAATCTCAACATATATTCAACTGTCTTAGGTGAACGAACGCACAGCAGAGCAGTTTCAAGGAAACGTTTCTCCTGAGTTTTAGACGAAGTTTCCTGCTGTTTAGTACGTATGCCGGCATTGGGCTGGAAATACCGGTTATGGGATTCTGCACAGAAAGGGTTTGCAAACCACTGAATCCACACGTGAGTTTAACTCTGTCAGTTGAATGCACACATTGACAACCATTCTGTTAGGTAGCTCCGTTTTGGTTTTAGAAGCAGATATTTCTCGGTACAAACTATGGTCCCATTCACTCGGGAACATCCCAACGCAGCTCCTAGAAGAAACGTGTTTCTGAATCGCTGAATCTCAAAATAGATTCAACTCTCTTAGGTGAACGAACGCACAGCAAAGCAGTTTCAAGGAAACGTTTCTCCTGAGTTTTAGACGAAGTTTCCTGCTCTTTAGTACCTATGCCGGAATTGGGTTGGAAATACAGGTTTTGGAATTCTGCAGAGAAAGGGTTTGCAAACCGCCGAATCCACACGTGAGTTTAACTCTGTCAGTTGAATGCACACATTGGCAACCATTCAGTTAGATAGCTCCATTTTGGTTTTAGAAGCAGATATTTCTCTGTACAGCCTATGGTCCCATTCACTCGGGAATATCCCAACGCAGCTCCTAGAAGAAACGTGTATCTGAATCGCTGAATCTCAACATAGATTCAACTCTATTAGGTGAACGAACGCACAGCAGAGCAGTTTCAAGGAAACGTTTCTCCTGAGTTTTAGACGAAGTTTACTGCGGTTTAGTACGCATGCCGGCATTGGGCTGGAAATACCGGTTTTGGGATTCTGCACAGAAAGGGTTTGCAAACCGCTGAATCCACACGTGAGTTTAACTCTGTCAGTTGAATGCACACATTGAAAACCATTCAGTTAGATAGCTCCGTTTTGGTTTTAGAAGCAGGTATTTCTCTGTACAGCCTATGGTCCCATTCACTCGGGAATATCCCAACGCAGCTCCTAGAAGAAACGTGTTTCTGAATCGCTGAATCTCAACATAGATTCAACTCTATTAGGTGAACGAACGCACAGCAGAGCAGTTTCAAGGAAACGTTTCTCCTGAGTTTTAGACGAAGTTTACTGCGGTTTAGTACGCATGCCGGCATTGGGCTGGAAATACCGGTTTTGGGATTCTGCACAGAAAGGGTTTGCCAACCGCTGAATCCACACGTGAGTTTAACTCTGTCAGTTGAATGCACACATTGGCAACCATTCAGTTAGATAGCTCCGTTTTGGTTTTAGAAGCAGATATTTCTCTGTACAGCCTATGGTCCCATTCACTCGGGAATATCCCAACGCAGCTCCTAGAAGAAACGTGTTTCTGACTCGCTGAATCTCAACAAACATTCAACTCTCTTAGGTGAACGAACGCACAGCAGAGCAGTTTCAAGGAAACGTTTCTCCTGGGTTTTAGACGAAGTTTACTGCTGTTTAGTACGTATGCCGGCATTGGGCTGGAAATACCGGTTTTGGGATTCTGCACAGAAAGGGTTTGCCAACCGCCGAATCCACACGTGAGTTTACCTCTGTCAGTTGAATGCACACATTGACAACCATTCAGTTAGATAGCTCCGTTTTGGTTTTAGAAGCAGATATATCTCTGTACAGCCTATGGTACCATTCACTCGGGAATATCCCAAGGCATCTCCTAGAAGAAACGTGTTTCTGACTCGCTGAATCTCAACATAGATTCAACTCTCTTAGGTGAACGAACGCAAACCAGAGCAGTTTCAAGGAAACATTCCTCCTGAGTTTTAGACGAAGTTTCCAGCTGTTTAGTATGTACGCCGGCATTGGGCTGGAAATACCGGTTTTGGGATTCTGCACAGAAAGGGTTTGCAAACCGCTGAATCCACGCGTGAGTTTAACTCTGTCAGTTGAATGCACACATTGACAACCATTCAGTTAGGTAGCTCCGTTTTGGTTTTAGAAGCAGATATTTCTCGGTACAGCCTATGGTCCCATTCACTCGGGAACATCCCAACGCAGCTCCTAGAAGAAACGTGTTTCTGACTCGCTGAATCTCAACATATATTCAACTCTCTTAGGTGAACGAATGTACAGAAGAGCAGTTTCAAGCAAACCTTTCTCCTGAGTATTAGACGAAGTTTACTGCGGTTTAGTACGTATGCCGGCATTGGGCTGGAAATACCGGTTTTGGGATTCTGCACAAAAAGTGTTTGCCAACCGCTGAATCCACACGTGAGTTTTACTCTGTCAGTTGAATGCACACATTGACAAACATTCAGTTAGATAGCTCAGTTTTGGTTTTAGGAGCAGATATTTCTCTGTACATCCTATGGTCCCATTCACTCGGGAATATCCCAACGCAGCTCCTAGAAGAAAGTGTTTCTGACTCTCTGAATCTCAACATATATTCAACTGTCTTAGGTGAACGAACGCACAGCAGAGCAGTTTCAAGGAAACGTTTCTCCTGAGTTTTAGACGAAGTTTCCTGCTGTTTAGTACGTATGCCGGCATTGGGCTGGAAATACCGGTTATGGGATTCTGCACAGAAAGGGTTTGCAAACCACTGAATCCACACGTGAGTTTAACTCTGTCAGTTGAATGCACACATTGACAACCATTCTGTTAGGTAGCTCCGTTTTGGTTTTAGAAGCAGATATTTCTCGGTACAAACTATGGTCCCATTCACTCGGGAACATCCCAACGCAGCTCCTAGAAGAAACGTGTTTCTGAATCGCTGAATCTCAAAATAGATTCAACTCTCTTAGGTGAACGAACGCACAGCAAAGCAGTTTCAAGGAAACGTTTCTCCTGAGTTTTAGACGAAGTTTCCTGCTGTTTAGTACGTATGCCGGAATTGGGTTGGAAATACAGGTTTTGGAATTCTGCAGAGAAAGGTTTTGCAAACCGCCGAATCCACACGTGAGTTTAACTCTGTCAGTTGAATGCACACATTGACAACCATTCAGTTAGATGGCTCAGTTTTGGTTTTAGGAGCAGATATTTCTCTGTACAGCCTATGGTCCCATTCACTCGGGAATATCCCAACGCAGCTCCTAGAAGAAACGTGTATCTGAATCGCTGAATCTCAACATAGATTCAAGTCTATTAGGTGAACGAACGCACAGCAGAGCAGTTTCAAGGAAACGTTTCTCCTGAGTTTTAGACGAAGTTTACTGCGGTTTAGTACGCATGCCGGCATTGGGCTGGAAATACCGGTTTTGGGATTCTGCACAGAAAGGGTTTGCAAACCGCTGAATCCACACGTGAGTTTAACTCTGTCAGTTGAATGCACACATTGAAAACCATTCAGTTAGATAGCTCCGTTTTGGTTTTAGAAGCAGGTATTTCTCTGTACAGCCTATGGTCCCATTCACTCGGGAATATCCCAACGCAGCTCCTAGAAGAAACGTGTTTCTGAATCGCTGAATCTCAACATAGATTCAACTCTATTAGGTGAACGAACGCACAGCAGAGCAGTTTCAAGGAAACGTTTCTCCTGAGTTTTAGACGAAGTTTACTGTGGTTTAGTACGCATGCCGGCATTGGGCTGGAAATACCGGTTTTGGGATTCTGCACAGAAAGGGTTTGCCAACCGCTGAATCCACACGTGAGTTTAACTCTGTCAGTTGAATGCACACATTGGCAACCATTCAGTTAGATAGCTCCGTTTTGGTTTTAGAAGCAGATATTTCTCTGTACAGCCTATGGTCCCATTCACTCGGGAATATCCCAACGAAGCTCCTAGAAGAAACGTGTTTCTGACTCGCTGAATCTCAACAAACATTCAACTCTCTTAGGTGAACGAACGCACAGCAGAGCAGTTTCAAGGAATCGTTTCTCCTGGGTTTTAGACGAAGTTTACTGCTGTTTAGTACGTATGCCGGCATTGGGCTGGAAATACCGGTTTTGGGATTCTGCACAGAAAGGGTTTGCCAACCGCCGAATCCACACGTGAGTTTACCTCTGTCAGTTGAATGCACACATTGACAACCATTCAGTTAGATAGCTCCGTTTTGGTTTTAGAAGCAGATATTTCTCTGTACAGCCTATGGTACCATTCACTCGGGAATATCCCAAGGCACCTCCTAGAAGAAACGTGTTTCTGACTCGCTGAATCTCAACATAGATTCAGCTCTCTTAGGTGAACGAACGCACAGCAGAGCAGTTTCAAGGAAACATTCCTCCTGAGTTTTAGACGAAGTTTCCAGCTGTTTAGTATGTATGCCGGCATTGGGCTGGAAATACCGGTTTTGGGATTCTGCACAGAAAGGGTTTGCCAACCCCTGAATCCACACGTGAGTTTAACTCTATCAGTTGAATGCACACATTGACAACCATTCAGTTAGATAGCTCCGTTTTGGTTTTAGACGCAGGTATTTCTCTGTACAGCCTATGGTCCCATTCACTCGGGAATATCCCAACGCAGCTCCTAGAAGAAACGTGTTTCTGAATCGCTGAATCTCAACATAGATTCAACTCTATTAGGTGAACGAACGCACAGCAGAGCAGTTTCAAGGAAACGTTTCTCCTGAGTTTTACACGAAGTTTACTGCGGTTTAGTACGCATGCCGGCATTGGGCTGGAAATACCGGTTTTGGGATTCTGCACAGAAAGGGTTTGCCAACCGCTGAATCCACACGTGAGTTTAACTCTGTCAGTTGAATGCACACATTGGCAACCATTCAGTTAGATAGCTCCGTTTTGGTTTTAGAAGCAGATATTTCTCTGTAGAGCCTATGGTCCCATTCACTCGGGAATATCCCAACGCAGCTCCTAGAAGAAACGTGTTTCTTACTCGCTGAATCTCAACAAAGATTCAACTCTCTTAGGTGAACGAACGCACTGCAGAGCAGTTTCAAGGAAACGTTTCTCCTGGGTTTTAGACGAAGTTTACTGCTGTTTAGTACGTATGCCGGCATTGGGCTGGAAATACCGGTTTTGGGATTCTGCACAGAAAGGGTTTGCCAACCGCCGAATCCACACGTGAGTTTACCTCTGTCAGTTGAATGCACACATTGACAACCATTCAGTTAGATACCTCCGTTTTGGTTTTAGAAGCAGATATTTCTCTGTACAGCCTATGGTACCATTCACTCGGGAATATCCCAAGGCATCTCCTAGAAGAAGCGTGTTTCTGACTCGCTGAATCTCAACATAGATTCAACTCTCTTAGGTGAACGAACGCACACCAGAGCAGTTTCAAGGAAACATTCCTCCTGAGTTTTAGACGAAGTTTCCTGCTGTTTAGTATGTATGCCGGCATTGGGCTGGAAATACCGGTTTTGGGATTCTGCACAGAAAGGGTTTGCAAACCGCTGAATACACGCGTGAGTTTAACTCTGTCAGTTGAATGCACACATTGACAACCATTCAGTTAGGTAGCTCCGTTTTGGTTTTAGAAGCAGGTATTTCTCGGTACAGCCTATGGTCCCATTCACTCGGGAACAACCCAACGCAGCTCCTAGAAGAAACGTGTTTCTGACTCGCTGAATCTCAACATATATTCAACTCTCTTAGGTGAACGAACGCACAGAAGAGCAGTTTCAAACAAACCTTTCTCCTGAGTTTTAGACGAAGTTTACTGCTGTTTAGTACGTATGCCGGCATTGGGCTGGAAATACCGGTTTTGCTATTCTGCACAGAAAGTGTTTGCCAACCGCTGAATCCACACGTGAGTTTTACTCTGTCAGTTGAATGCACACATTGACAAACATTCAGTTAGATAGCTCGGTTTTGGTTTTAGGAGCAGATATTTCTCTGTATATCCTATGGTCCCATTCACTCGGGAATATCCCAACGCAGCTCCTAGAAGAAAGTGTTTCTGACTCTCTGAATCTCAACATAGATTCAACTGTCTTAGGTGAACGAACGCACAGCAGAGCAGTTTCAAGGAAACGTTTCTCCTGAGTTTTAGACGAAGTTTCCTGCTGTTTAGTACGTATGCCGGCATTGGGCTGGAAATACCGGTTATGGGATTCTGCACAGAAAGGGTTTGCAAACCACTGAATCCACACGTGAGTTTAACTCTGTCAGTTGAATGCACACATTGACAACCATTCTGTTAGGTAGCTCCGTTTTGGTTTTAGAAGCAGATATTTCTCGGTACAAACTATGGTCCCATTCACTCGGGAACATCCCAACGCAGCTCCTAGAAGAAAAGTGTTTCTGAATCGCTGAATCTCAAAATAGATTCAACTCTCTTAGGTGAACGAACGCACAGCAAAGCAGTTTCAAGGAAACGTTTCTCCTGAGTTTTAGACGAAGTTTCCTGCTCTTTAGTACCTATGCCGGAATTGGGTTGGAAATACAGGTTTTGGAATTCTGCAGAGAAAGGGTTTGCAAACCGCCGAATCCACACGTGAGTTTAACTCTGTCAGTTGAATGCACACATTGGCAACCATTCAGTTAGATAGCTCAGTTTTGGTTTTAGAAGCAGATATTTCTCTGTACAGCCTTTGGTCCCATTCACTCGGGAATATCCCAACGCAGCTCCTAGAAGAAACGTGTATCTGAATCGCTGAATCTCAACATAGATTCAACTCTATTAGGTGAACGAACGCACAGCAGAGCAGTTTCAAGGAAACGTTTCTCCTGAGTTTTAGACGAAGTTTACTGCGGTTTAGTACGCATGCCGGCGTTGGGCTGGAAATACCGGTTTTGGGATTCTGCACAGAAAGGGTTTGCAAACCGCTGAATCCACACGTGAGTTTAACTCTGTCAGTTGAATGCACACATTGAAAACCATTCAGTTAGATAGCTCCGTTTTGGTTTTAGAAGCAGGTATTTCTCTGTACAGCCTATGGTCCCATTCACTCGGGAATATCCCAACGCAGCTCCTAGAAGAAACGTGTTTCTGAATCGCTGAATCTCAACATAGATTCAACTCTATTAGGTGAACGAACGCACAGCAGAGCAGTTTCAAGGAAACGTTTCTCCTGAGTTTTAGACGAAGTTTACTGCGCTTTAGTACGCATGCCGGCATTGGGCTGGAAATACCGGTTTTGGGATTCTGCACAGAAAGGGTTTGCCAACCGCTGAATCCACACGTGAGTTTAACTCTGTCAGTTGAATGCACACATTGGCAACCATTCAGTTAGATAGCTCCGTTTTGGTTTTAGAAGCAGATATTTCTCTGTACAGCCTATGGTCCCATTCACTCGGGAATATCCCAACGCAGCTCCTAGAAGAAACGTGTTTCTGACTCGCTGAATCTCAACAAACATTCAACTCTCTTAGGTGAACGAACGCACAGCAGAGCAGTTTCAAGGAAACGTTTCTCCTGGGTTTTAGACGAAGTTTACTGCTGTTTAGTACGTATGCCGGCATTGGGCTGGAAATACCGGTTTTGGGATTCTGCACAGAAAGGGTTTGCCAACCGCCGAATCCACACGTGAGTTTACCTCTGTCAGTTGAATGCACACATTGACAACCATTCAGTTAGATAGCTCCGTTTTGGTTTTAGAAGCAGATATATCTCTGTACAGCCTATGGTACCATTCACTCGGGAATATCCCAAGGCATCTCCTAGAAGAAACGTGTTTCTGACTCGCTGAATCTCAACATAGATTCAACTCTCTTAGGTGAACGAACGCAAACCAGAGCAGTTTCAAGGAAACATTCCTCCTGAGTTTTAGACGAAGTTTCCAGCTGTTTAGTATGTACGCCGGCATTGGGCTGGAAATACCGGTTTTGGGATTCTGCACAGAAAGGGTTTGCAAACCGCTGAATCCACGCGTGAGTTTAACTCTGTCAGTTGAATGCACACATTGACAACCATTCAGTTAGGTAGCTCGGTTTTGGTTTCAGAAGCAGATATTTCTCGGTACAGCCTATGGTCCCATTCACTCGGGAACATCCCAACGCAGCTCCTAGAAGAAACGTGTTTCTGACTCGCTGAATCTCAACATAGATTCAACTCTCTTAGGTGAACGAACGCACAGAAGAGCAGTTTCAAGCAAACCTTTCTCCTGAGTATTAGACGAAGTTTACTGCGGTTTAGTACGTATGCCGGCATTGGGCTGGAAATACCGGTTTTGGGATTCTGCACAAAATGTGTTTGCCAACCGCTGAATCCACACGTGAGTTTTACTCTGTCAGTTGAATGCACACATTGACAAACATTCAGTTAGATAGCTCAGTTTTGGTTTTAGGAGCAGATATTTCTCTGTACATCCTATGGTACCATTCACTCGGGAATATCCCAACGCAGCTCCTAGAAGAAAGTGTTTCTGACTCTCTGAATCTCAACATATATTCAACTGTCTTAGGTGAACGAACGCACAGCAGAGCAGTTTCAAGGAAACGTTTCTCCTGAGTTTTAGACGAAGTTTCCTGCTGTTTAGTACGTATGCCGGCATTGGGCTGGAAATACCGGTTATGGGATTCTGCACAGAAAGGGTTTGCAAACCACTGAATCCACACGTGAGTTTAACTCTGTCAGTTGAATGCACACATTGACAACCATTCTGTTAGGTAGCTCCGTTTTGGTTTTAGAAGCAGATATTTCTCGGTACAAACTATGGTCCCATTCACTCGGGAACATCCCAACGCAGCTCCTAGAAGAAACGTGTTTCTGAATCGCTGAATCTCAAAATAGATTCAACTCTCTTAGGTGAACGAACGCACAGCAAAGCAGTTTCAAGGAAACGTTTCTCCTGAGTTTTAGACGAAGTTTCCTGCTCTTTAGTACCTATGCCGGAATTGGGTTGGAAATACAGGTTTTGGAATTCTGCAGAGAAAGGGTTTGCAAACCGCCGAATCCACACGTGAGTTTAACTCTGTCAGTTGAATGCACACATTGGCAACCATTCAGTTAGATAGCTCCATTTTGGTTTTAGAAGCAGATATTTCTCTGTACAGCCTATGGTCCCATTCACTCGGGAATATCCCAACGCAGCTCCTAGAAGAAACGTGTATCTGAATCGCTGAATCTCAACATAGATTCAACTCTATTAGGTGAACGAACGCACAGCAGAGCAGTTTCAAGGAAACGTTTCTCCTGAGTTTTAGACGAAGTTTACTGCGGTTTAGTACGCATGCCGGCATTGGGCTGGAAATACCGGTTTTGGGATTCTGCACAGAAAGGGTTTGCAAACCGCTGAATCCACACGTGAGTTTAACTCTGTCAGTTGAATGCACACATTGAAAACCATTCAGTTAGATAGCTCCGTTTTGGTTTTAGAAGCAGGTATTTCTCTGTACAGCCTATGGTCCCATTCACTCGGGAATATCCCAACGCAGCTCCTAGAAGAAACGTGTTTCTGAATCGCTGAATCTCAACATAGATTCAACTCTATTAGGTGAACGAACGCACAGCAGAGCAGTTTCAAGGAAACGTTTCTCCTGAGTTTTAGACGAAGTTTACTGCGGTTTAGTACGCATGCCGGCATTGGGCTGGAAATACCGGTTTTGGGATTCTGCACAGAAAGGGTTTGCCAACCGCTGAATCCACACGTGAGTTTAACTCTGTCAGTTGAATGCACACATTGGCAACCATTCAGTTAGATAGCTCCGTTTTGGTTTTAGAAGCAGATATTTCTCTGTACAGCCTATGGTCCCATTCACTCGGGAATATCCCAACGCAGCTCCTAGAAGAAACGTGTTTCTGACTCGCTGAATCTCAACAAACATTCAACTCTCTTAGGTGAACGAACGCACAGCAGAGCAGTTTCAAGGAAACGTTTCTCCTGGGTTTTAGACGAAGTTTACTGCTGTTTAGTACGTATGCCGGCATTGGGCTGGAAATACCGGTTTTGGGATTCTGCACAGAAAGGGTTTGCCAACCGCCGAATCCACACGTGAGTTTACCTCTGTCAGTTGAATGCACACATTGACAACCATTCAGTTAGATAGCTCCGTTTTGGTTTTAGAAGCAGATATATCTCTGTACAGCCTATGGTACCATTCACTCGGGAATATCCCAAGGCATCTCCTAGAAGAAACGTGTTTCTGACTCGCTGAATCTCAACATAGATTCAACTCTCTTAGGTGAACGAACGCAAACCAGAGCAGTTTCAAGGAAACATTCCTCCTGAGTTTTAGACGAAGTTTCCAGCTGTTTAGTATGTACGCCGGCATTGGGCTGGAAATACCGGTTTTGGGATTCTGCACAGAAAGGGTTTGCAAACCGCTGAATCCACGCGTGAGTTTAACTCTGTCAGTTGAATGCACACATTGACAACCATTCAGTTAGGTAGCTCCGTTTTGGTTTTAGAAGCAGATATTTCTCGGTACAGCCTATGGTCCCATTCACTCGGGAACATCCCAACGCAGCTCCTAGAAGAAACGTGTTTCTGACTCGCTGAATCTCAACATATATTCAACTCTCTTAGGTGAACGAATGCACAGAAGAGCAGTTTCAAGCAAACCTTTCTCCTGAGTATTAGACGAAGTTTACTGCGGTTTAGTACGTATGCCGGCATTGGGCTGGAAATACCGGTTTTGGGATTCTGCACAAAAAGTGTTTGCCAACCGCTGAATCCACACGTGAGTTTTACTCTGTCAGTTGAATGCACACATTGACAAACATTCAGTTAGATAGCTCAGTTTTGGTTTTAGGAGCAGATATTTCTCTGTACATCCTATGGTCCCATTCACTCGGGAATATCCCAACGCAGCTCCTAGAAGAAAGTGTTTCTGACTCTCTGAATCTCAACATATATTCAACTGTCTTAGGTGAACGAACGCACAGCAGAGCAGTTTCAAGGAAACGTTTCTCCTGAGTTTTAGACGAAGTTTCCTGCTGTTTAGTACGTATGCCGGCATTGGGCTGGAAATACCGGTTATGGGATTCTGCACAGAAAGGGTTTGCAAACCACTGAATCCACACGTGAGTTTAACTCTGTCAGTTGAATGCACACATTGACAACCATTCTGTTAGGTAGCTCCGTTTTGGTTTTAGAAGCAGATATTTCTCGGTACAAACTATGGTCCCATTCACTCGGGAACATCCCAACGCAGCTCCTAGAAGAAACGTGTTTCTGAATCGCTGAATCTCAAAATAGATTCAACTCTCTTAGGTGAACGAACGCACAGCAAAGCAGTTTCAAGGAAACGTTTCTCCTGAGTTTTAGACGAAGTTTCCTGCTGTTTAGTACGTATGCCGGAATTGGGTTGGAAATACAGGTTTTGGAATTCTGCAGAGAAAGGTTTTGCAAACCGCCGAATCCACACGTGAGTTTAACTCTGTCAGTTGAATGCACACATTGACAACCATTCAGTTAGATGGCTCAGTTTTGGTTTTAGGAGCAGATATTTCTCTGTACAGCCTATGGTCCCATTCACTCGGGAATATCCCAACGCAGCTCCTAGAAGAAACGTGTATCTGAATCGCTGAATCTCAACATAGATTCAAGTCTATTAGGTGAACGAACGCACAGCAGAGCAGTTTCAAGGAAACGTTTCTCCTGAGTTTTAGACGAAGTTTACTGCGGTTTAGTACGCATGCCGGCATTGGGCTGGAAATACCGGTTTTGGGATTCTGCACAGAAAGGGTTTGCAAACCGCTGAATCCACACGTGAGTTTAACTCTGTCAGTTGAATGCACACATTGAAAACCATTCAGTTAGATAGCTCCGTTTTGGTTTTAGAAGCAGGTATTTCTCTGTACAGCCTATGGTCCCATTCACTCGGGAATATCCCAACGCAGCTCCTAGAAGAAACGTGTTTCTGAATCGCTGAATCTCAACATAGATTCAACTCTATTAGGTGAACGAACGCACAGCAGAGCAGTTTCAAGGAAACGTTTCTCCTGAGTTTTAGACGAAGTTTACTGTGGTTTAGTACGCATGCCGGCATTGGGCTGGAAATACCGGTTTTGGGATTCTGCACAGAAAGGGTTTGCCAACCGCTGAATCCACACGTGAGTTTAACTCTGTCAGTTGAATGCACACATTGGCAACCATTCAGTTAGATAGCTCCGTTTTGGTTTTAGAAGCAGATATTTCTCTGTACAGCCTATGGTCCCATTCACTCGGGAATATCCCAACGCAGCTCCTAGAAGAAACGTGTTTCTGACTCGCTGAATCTCAACAAACATTCAACTCTCTTAGGTGAACGAACGCACAGCAGAGCAGTTTCAAGGAATCGTTTCTCCTGGGTTTTAGACGAAGTTTACTGCTGTTTAGTACGTATGCCGGCATTGGGCTGGAAATACCGGTTTTGGGATTCTGCACAGAAAGGGTTTGCCAACCGCCGAATCCACACGTGAGTTTACCTCTGTCAGTTGAATGCACACATTGACAACCATTCAGTTAGATAGCTCCGTTTTGGTTTTAGAAGCAGATATTTCTCTGTACAGCCTATGGTACCATTCACTCGGGAATATCCCAAGGCACCTCCTAGAAGAAACGTGTTTCTGACTCGCTGAATCTCAACATAGATTCAACTCTCTTAGGTGAACGAACGCAAACCAGAGCAGTTTCAAGGAAACATTCCTCCTGAGTTTTAGACGAAGTTTCCAGCTGTTTAGTATGTACGCCGGCATTGGGCTGGAAATACCGGTTTTGGGATTCTGCACAGAAAGGGTTTGCAAACCGCTGAATCCACGCGTGAGTTTAACTCTGTCAGTTGAATGCACACATTGACAACCATTCAGTTAGGTAGCTCCGTTTTGGTTTTAGAAGCAGATATTTCTCGGTACAGCCTATGGTCCCATTCACTCGGGAACATCCCAACGCAGCTCCTAGAAGAAACGTGTTTCTGACTCGCTGAATCTCAACATAGATTCAACTCTCTTAGGTGAACGAACGCACAGAAGAGCAGTTTCAAGCAAACCTTTCTCCTTTGTATTAGACGAAGTTTACTGCGGTTTAGTACGTATGCCGGCATTGGGCTGGAAATACCGGTTTTGGGATTCTGCACAAAAAGTGTTTGCCAACCGCTGAATCCACACGTGGGTTTTACTCTGTCAGTTGAATGCACACATTGACAAACATTCAGTTAGATAGCTCGGTTTTGGTTTTAGGAGCAGATATTTCTCTGTACATCCTATGGTCCCATTCACTCGGGAATATCCCAACGCAGCTCCTAGAAGAAAGTGTTTCTGACTCTCTGAATCGCAACATATATTCAACTCTCTTAGTTGAACGAACGCACAGCAGAGCAGTTTCAAGGAAACGTTTCTCCTGAGTTTTAGACGAAGTTTCCTGCTGTTTAGTACGTATGCCGGCATTGGGCTGGAAATACCGGTTTTGGGATTCTGCACAGAAAGGGTTTGCAAACCACTGAATCCACACGTGAGTTTAACTCTGTCAGTTGAATGCTCACATTGACAACCCTTCAGGTAGGTAGCTCCGTTTTGGTTTTAGAAGCAGATATTTCTCGGTACAGCCTATGGTCCCATTCACTCGGGAACATCCCAACGCAGCTCCTAGAAGAAACGTGTTTCTGACTCGCTGAATCTCAACATAGATTCAACTCTCTTAGGTGAACGAACGCACAGCAGAGCAGTTTCAAGGAAACGTTTCTCCTGAGTTTTAGACGAAGTTTCCTGCTGTTTAGTACGTATGCCGGAATTGGGTTGGAAATACAGGTTTTGGAATTCTGCAGAGAAAGGGTTTGCAAACCGCCGAATCCACACGTGAGTTTAACTCTGTCAGTTGAATGCACACATTGACAACCATTCAGTTAGATGGCTCAGTTTTGGTTTTAGGAGCAGATATTTCTCTGTACAGCCTATGGTCCCATTCACTCGGGAATATCCCAATGCAGCTCCCAGATGAAACGTGTTTCTGAATCGCTGAATCTCAACATAGATTCAACTCTATTAGGTGAACGAACGCACAGCAGAGCAGTTTCAAGGAAACGTTTCTCCTGAGTTTTAGACGAAGTTTACTGCGGTTTAGTACGCATGCCGGCATTGGGCTGGAAATACCGGTTTTGGGATTCTGCACAGAAAGGGTTTGCAAACCGCTGAATCCACACGTGAGTTTAACTCTGTCAGTTGAATGCACACATTGAAAACCATTCAGTTAGATAGCTCCGTTTTGGTTTTAGAAGCAGGTATTTCTCTGTACAGCCTATGGTCCCATTCACTCGGGAATATCCCAACGCAGCTCCTAGAAGAAACGTGTTTCTGAATCGCTGAATCTCAACATAGATTCAACTCTATTAGGTGAACGAACGCACAGCAGAGCAGTTTCAAGGAAACGTTTCTCCTGAGTTTTAGACGAAGTTTACTGCCGTTTAGTACGCATGCCGGCATTGGGCTGGAAATACCGGTTTTGGGATTCTGCACAGAAAGGGTTTGCCAACCGCTGAATCCACACGTGAGTTTAACTCAGTCAGTTGGATGCACACATTGGCAACCATTCAGTTAGATAGCTCCGTTTTGGTTTTAGAAGCAGATATTTCTCTGTACAGCCTATGGTCCCATTCACTCGGCAATATCCCAACGCAGCTCCTAGAAGAAACGTGTTTCTGACTCGCTGAATCTCAACAAACATTCAACTCTCTTAGGTGAACGAACGCCCAGCAGAGGAGTTTCAAGGAAACGTTTCTCCTGGGTTTTAGACGAAATTTACTGCTGTTTAGTACGTATGCCGGCATTGGGCTGGAAATACCGGTTTTGGGATTCTGCACAGAAAGGGTTTGCCAACCGCCGAATCCACACGTGAGTTTACCTCTGTCAGTTGAATGCACACATTGACAACCATTCAGTTAGATACCTCCGTTTTGGTTTTAGAAGCAGATATTTCTCTGTACAGCGTATGGTACCATTCACTCGGGAATATCCCAAGGCATCTCCTAGAAGAAACGTGTTTCTGACTCGCTGAATCTCAACATAGATTCAACTCTCTTAGGTTAACGAACGCACACCAGAGCAGTTTCAAGGAAACATTCCTCCTGAGTTTTAGACGAAGTTTCCAGCTGTTTAGTATGTATGCCGGCATTGGGCTGGAAATACCGGTTTTGGGATTCTGCACAGAAAGGGTTTGCCAACCCCTGAATCCACACGTGAGTTTAACTCTGTCAGTTGAATTCACACATTGACAACCATTCAGTTAGATAGCTCCGTTTTGGTTTTAGACGCAGGTATTTCTCTGTACAGCCTATGGTCCCATTCACTCGGGAATATCCCAACGCAGCTCCTAGAAGAAACGTGTTTCTGAATCGCTGAATCTCAACATAGATTCAACTCTATAAGGTGAACGAACGCACAGCAGAGCAGTTTCAAGGAAACGTTTCTCCTGGGTTTTAGACGAAGTTTACTGCTGTTTAGTACGTATGCCGGCATTGGGCTGGAAATACCGGTTTTGGGATTCTGCACAGAAAGGGTTTGCCAACCGCCGAATCCACACGTGAGTTTACCTCTGTCAGTTGAATGCACACATTGACAACCATTCAGTTAGATAGCTCCGTTTTGGTTTTAGAAGCAGATATTTCTCTGTACAGCCTATGGTACCATTCACTCGGGAATATCCCAAGGCATCTCCTAGAAGAAACGTGTTTCTGACTCGCTGAATCTCAACATAGATTCAACTCTCTTAGGTGAACGAACGCAAACCAGAGCAGTTTCAAGGAAACATTCCTCCTGAGTTTTAGACGAAGTTTCCAGCTGTTTAGTATGTACGCCGGCATTGGGCTGGAAATACCGGTTTTGGGATTCTGCACAGAAAGGGTTTGCAAACCGCTGAATCCACGCGTGAGTTTAACTCTGTCAGTTGAATGCACACATTGACAACCATTCAGTTAGGTAGCTCCGTTTTGGTTTTAGAAGCAGATATTTCTCGGTACAGCCTATGGTCCCATTCACTCGGGAACATCCCAACGCAGCTCCTAGAAGAAACGTGTTTCTGACTCGCTGAATCACAACATAGATTCAACTCTCTTAGGTGAACGAACGCACAGAAGAGCAGTTTCAAGCAAACCTTTCTCCTGAGTATTAGACGAAGTTTACTGCGGTTTAGTACGTATGCCGGCATTGGGCTGGAAATACCGGTTTTGGGATTCTGCACAAAAAGTGTTTGCCAACCGCTGAATCCACACGTGAGTTTTACTCTGTCAGTTGAATGCACACATTGACAAACATTCAGTTAGATAGCTCAGTTTTGGTTTTAGGAGCAGATATTTCTCTGTACATCCTATGGTCCCATTCACTCGGGAATATCCCAACGCAGCTCCTAGAAGAAAGTGTTTCTGACTCTCTGAATCTCAACATATATTCAACTGTCTTAGGTGAACGAACGCACAGCAGAGCAGTTTCAAGGAAACGTTTCTCCTGAGTTTTAGACGAAGTTTCCTGCTGTTTAGTACGTATGCCGGCATTGGGCTGGAAATACCGGTTATGGGATTCTGCACAGAAAGGGTTTGCAAACCACTGAATCCACACGTGAGTTTAACTCTGTCAGTTGAATGCACACATTGACAACCATTCTGTTAGGTAGCTCCGTTTTGGTTTTAGAAGCAGATATTTCTCGGTACAAACTATGGTCCCATTCACTCGGGAACATCCCAACGCAGCTCCTAGAAGAAACGTGTTTCTGAATCGCTGAATCTCAAAATAGATTCAACTCTCTTAGGTGAACGAACGCACAGCAAAGCAGTTTCAAGGAAACGTTTCTCCTGAGTTTTAGACGAAGTTTCCTGCTCTTTAGTACCTATGCCGGAATTGGGTTGGAAATACAGGTTTTGGAATTCTGCAGAGAAAGGGTTTGCAAACCGCCGAATCCACACGTGAGTTTAACTCTGTCAGTTGAATGCACACATTGGCAACCATTCAGTTAGATAGCTCCATTTTGGTTTTAGAAGCAGGTATTTCTCTGCACAGCCTATGGTCCCATTCACTCGGGAATATCCCAACGCAGCTCCTAGAAGAAACGTGTATCTGAATCGCTGAATCTCAACATAGATTCAACTCTATTAGGTGAACGAACGCACAGCAGAGCAGTTTCAAGGAAACGTTTCTCCTGAGTTTTAGACGAAGTTTACTGCGGTTTAGTACGCATGCCGGCATTGGGCTGGAAATACCGGTTTTGGGATTCTGCACAGAAAGGGTTTGCAAACCGCTGAATCCACACGTGAGTTTAACTCTGTCAGTTGAATGCACACATTGAAAACCATTCAGTTAGATAGCTCCGTTTTGGTTTTAGAAGCAGGTATTTCTCTGTACAGCCTATGGTCCCATTCACTCGGGAATATCCCAACGCAGCTCCTAGAAGAAACGTGTTTCTGAATCGCTGAATCTCAACATAGATTCAACTCTATTAGGTGAACGAACGCACAGCAGAGCAGTTTCAAGGAAACGTTTCTCCTGAGTTTTAGACGAAGTTTACTGTGGTTTAGTACGCATGCCGGCATTGGGCTGGAAATACCGGTTTTCGGATTCTGCACAGAAAGGGTTTGCCAACCGCTGAATCCACACGTGAGTTTAACTCTGTCAGTTGAATGCACACATTGGCAACCATTCAGTTAGATAGCTCCGTTTTGGTTTTAGAAGCAGATATTTCTCTGTACAGCCTATGGTCCCATTCACTCGGGAATATCCCAACGCAGCTCCTAGAAGAAACGTGTTTCTGACTCGCTGAATCTCAACAAACATTCAACTCTCTTAGGTGAACGAACGCACAGCAGAGCAGTTTCAAGGAATCGTTTCTCCTGGGTTTTAGACGAAGTTTACTGCTGTTTAGTACGTATGCCGGCATTGGGCTGGAAATACCGGTTTTGGGATTCTGCACAGAAAGGGTTTGCCAACCGCCGAATCCACACGTGAGTTTACCTCTGTCAGTTGAATGCACACATTGACAACCATTCAGTTAGATAGCTCCGTTTTGGTTTTAGAAGCAGATATTTCTCTGTACAGCCTATGGTACCATTCACTCGGGAATATCCCAAGGCACCTCCTAGAAGAAACGTGTTTCTGACTCGCTGAATCTCAACATAGATTCAGCTCTCTTAGGTGAACGAACGCACAGCAGAGCAGTTTCAAGGAAACATTCCTCCTGAGTTTTAGACGAAGTTTCCAGCTGTTTAGTATGTATGCCGGCATTGGGCTGGAAATACCGGTTTTGGGATTCTGCACAGAAAGGGTTTGCCAACCCCTGAATCCACACGTGAGTTTAACTCTATCAGTTGAATGCACACATTGACAACCATTCAGTTAGATAGCTCCGTTTTGGTTTTAGACGCAGGTATTTCTCTGTACAGCCTATGGTCCCATTCACTCGGGAATATCCCAACGCAGCTCCTAGAAGAAACGTGTTTCTGACTCGCTGAATCTCAACATAGATTCAACTCTATTAGGTGAACGAACGCACAGCAGAGCAGTTTCAAGGAAACGTTTCTCCTGAGTTTTACACGAAGTTTACTGCGGTTTAGTACGCATGCCGGCATTGGGCTGGAAATACCGGTTTTGGGATTCTGCACAGAAAGGGTTTGCCAACCGCTGAATCCACACGTGAGTTTAACTCTGTCAGTTGAATGCACACATTGGCAACCATTCAGTTAGATAGCTCCGTTTTGGTTTTAGAAGCAGATATTTCTCTGTACAGCCTATGGTCCCATTCACTCGGGAATATCCCAACGCAGCTCCTAGAAGAAACGTGTTTCTGACTCGCTGAATCTCAACAAAGATTCAACTCTCTTAGGTGAACGAACGCACTGCAGAGCAGTTTCAAGGAAACGTTTCTCCTGGGTTTTAGACGAAGTTTACTGCTGTTTAGTACGTATGCCGGCATTGGGCTGGAAATACCGGTTTTGGGATTCTGCACAGAAAGGGTTTGCCAACCGCCGAATCCACACGTGAGTTTACCTCTGTCAGTTGAATGCACACATTGACAACCATTCAGTTAGATAGCTCCGTTTTGGTTTTAGAAGCAGATATTTCTCTGTACAGCCTATGGTACCATTCACTCGGGAATATCCCAAGGCATCTCCAAGAAGAAACGTGTTTCTGACTCGCTGAATCTCAACATAGATTCAACTCTCTTAGGTGAACGAACGCACACCAGAGCAGTTTCAAGGAAACATTCCTCCTGAGTTTTAGACGAAGTTTCCTGCTGTTTAGTATGTATGCCGGCATTGGGCTGGAAATACCGGTTTTGGGATTCTGCACAGAAAGGGTTTGCAAACCGCTGAATACACGCGTGAGTTTAACTCTGTCAGTTGAATGCACACATTGACAACCATTCAGTTAGGTAGCTCCGTTTTGGTTTTAGAAGCAGGTATTTCTCGGTACAGCCTATGGTCCCATTCACTCGGGAACAACCCAACGCAGCTCCTAGAAGAAACGTGTTTCTGACTCGCTGAATCTCAACATATATTCAACTCTCTTAGGTGAACGAACGCACAGAAGAGCAGTTTCAAACAAACCTTTCTCCTGAGTTTTAGACGAAGTTTACTGCTGTTTAGTACGTATGCCGGCATTGGGCTGGAAATACCGGTTTTGCTATTCTGCACAGAAAGTGTTTGCCAACCGCTGAATCCACACGTGAGTTTTACTCTGTCAGTTGAATGCACACATTGACAAACATTCAGTTAGATAGCTCGGTTTTGGTTTTAGGAGCAGATATTTCTCTGTATATCCTATGGTCCCATTCACTCGGGAATATCCCAACGCAGCTCCTAGGAGAAAGTGTATCTGACTCTCTGAATCTCAACATAGATTCAACTGTCTTAGGTGAACGAACGCACAGCAGAGCAGTTTCAAGGAAACGTTTCTCCTGAGTTTTAGACGAAGTTTCCTGCTGTTTAGTACGTATGCCGGCATTGGGCTGGAAATACCGGTTATGGGATTCTGCACAGAAAGGGTTTGCAAACCACTGAATCCACACGTGAGTTTAACTCTGTCAGTTGAATGCACACATTGACAACCATTCTGTTAGGTAGCTCCGTTTTGGTTTTAGAAGCAGATATTTCTCGGTACAAACTATGGCCCCATTCACTCGGGAACATCCCAACGCAGCTCCTAGAAGAAACGTGTTTCTGAATCGCTGAATCTCAAAATAGATTCAACTCTCTTAGGTGAACGAACGCACAGCAAAGCAGTTTCAAGGAAACGTTTCTCCTGAGTTTTAGACGAAGTTTCCTGCTCTTTAGTACCTATGCCGGAATTGGGTTGGAAATACAGGTTTTGGAATTCTGCAGAGAAAGGGTTTGCAAACCGCCAAATCCACACGTGAGTTTAACTCTGTCAGTTGAATGCACACATTGGCAACCATTCAGTTAGATAGCTCAGTTTTGGTTTTAGAAGCAGATATTTCTCTGTACAGCCTTTGGTCCCATTCACTCGGGAATATCCCAACGCAGCTCCTAGAAGAAACGTGTATCTGAATCGCTGAATCTCAACATAGATTCAACTCTATTAGGTGAACGAACGCACAGCAGAGCAGTTTCAAGGAAACGTTTCTCCTGAGTTTTAGACGAAGTTTACTGCGGTTTAGTACGCATGCCGGCGTTGGGCTGGAAATACCGGTTTTGGGATTCTGCACAGAAAGGGTTTGCAAACCGCTGAATCCACACGTGAGTTTAACTCTGTCAGTTGAATGCACACATTGAAAACCATTCAGTTAGATAGCTCCGTTTTGGTTTTAGAAGCAGGTATTTCTCTGTACAGCCTATGGTCCCATTCACTCGGGAATATCCCAACGCAGCTCCTAGAAGAAACGTGTTTCTGAATCGCTGAATCTCAACATAGATTCAACTCTATTAGGTGAACGAACGCACAGCAGAGCAGTTTCAAGGAAACGTTTCTCCTGAGTTTTAGACGAAGTTTACTGCGGTTTAGTACGCATGCCGACATTGGGCTGGAAATACCGGTTTTGGGATTCTGCACAGAAAGGTTTTCCAACCGCTGAATCCACACGTGAGTTTAACTCTGTCAGTTGAATGCACACATTGGCAACCATTCAGTTAGATAGCTCCGTTTTGGTTTTAGAAGCAGATATTTCTCTGTACAGCCTATGGTCCCATTCACTCGGGAATATCCCAACGCAGCTCCTAGAAGAAACGTGTTTCTGACTCGCTGAATCTCAACAAACATTCAACTCTCTTAGGTGAACGAACGCACAGCAGAGCAGTTTCAAGGAAACGTTTCTCCTGGGTTTTAGACGAAGTTTACTGCTGTTTAGTACGTATGCCGGCATTGGGCTGGAAATACCGGTTTTGGGATTCTGCACAGAAAGGGTTTGCCAACCGCCGAATCCACACGTGAGTTTACCTCTGTCAGTTGAATGCACACATTGACAACCATTCAGTTAGATAGTTCCGTTTTGGTTTTAGAAGCAGATATTTCTCTGTACAGCCTATGGTACCATTCACTCGGGAATATCCCAAGGCATCTCCTAGAAGAAACGTGTTTCTGACTCGCTGAATCTCAACATAGATTCAACTCTCTTAGGTGAACGAACGCAAACCAGAGCAGTTTCAAGGAAACATTACTCCTGAGTTTTAGACGAAGTTTCCAGCTGTTTAGTATGTACGCCGGCATTGGGCTGGAAATACCGGTTTTGGGATTCTGCACAGAAAGGGTTTGCAAACCGCTGAATCCACGCGTGAGTTTAACTCTGTCAGTTGAATGCACACATTGACAACCATTCAGTTAGGTAGCTCCGTTTTGGTTTTAGAAGCAGATATTTCTCGGTACAGCCTATGGTCCCATTCACTCGGGAACATCCCAACGCAGCTCCTAGAAGAAACGTGTTTCTGACTCGCTGAATCTCAACATAGATTCAACTCTCTTAGGTGAACGAACGCACAGAAGAGCAGTTTCAAGCAAACCTTTCTCCTGAGTATTAGACGAAGTTTACTGCGGTTTAGTACGTATGCCGGCATTGGGCTGGAAATACCGGTTTTGGGATTCTGCACAAAAAGTGTTTGCCAACCGCTGAATCCACACGTGAGTTTTACTCTGTCAGTTGAATGCACACATTGACAAACATTCAGTTAGATAGCTCGGTTTTGGTTTTAGGAGCAGATATTTCTCTGTACATCCTATGGTCCCATTCACTCGGGAATATCCCAACGCAGCTCCTAGAAGAAAGTGTTTCTGACTCTCTGAATCTCAACATATATTCAACTGTCTTAGGTGAACGAACGCACAGCAGAGCAGTTTCAAGGAAACGTTTCTCCTGAGTTTTAGACGAAGTTTCCTGCTGTTTAGTACGTATGCCGGCATTGGGCTGGAAATACCGGTTATGGGATTCTGCACAGAAAGGGTTTGCAAACCACTGAATCCACACGTGAGTTTAACTCTGTCAGTTGAATGCACACATTGACAACCATTCTGTTAGGTAGCTCCGTTTTGGTTTTAGAAGCAGATATTTCTCGGTACAAACTATGGTCCCATTCACTCGGGAACATCCCAACGCAGCTCCTAGAAGAAACGTGTTTCTGAATCGCTGAATCTCAAAATAGATTCAACTCTCTTAGGTGAACGAACGCACAGCAAAGCAGTTTCAAGGAAACGTTTCTCCTGAGTTTTAGACGAAGTTTCCTGCTCTTTAGTACCTATGCCGGAATTGGGTTGGAAATACAGGTTTTGGAATTCTGCAGAGAAAGGGTTTGCAAACCGCCGAATCCACACGTGAGTTTAACTCTGTCAGTTGAATGCACACATTGGCAACCATTCAGTTAGATAGCTCAGTTTTGGTTTTAGAAGCAGATATTTCTCTGTACAGCCTTTGGTCCCATTCACTCGGGAATATCCCAACGCAGCTCCTAGAAGAAACGTGTATCTGAATCGCTGAATCTCAACATAGATTCAACTCTATTAGGTGAACGAACGCACAGCAGAGCAGTTTCAAGGAAACGTTTCTCCTGAGTTTTAGACGAAGTTTACTGCGGTTTAGTACGCATGCCGGCGTTGGGTTGGAAATACCGGTTTTGGGATTCTGCACAGAAAGGGTTTGCAAACCGCTGAATCCACACGTGAGTTTAACTCTGTCAGTTGAATGCACACATTGAAAACCATTCAGTTAGATAGCTCCGTTTTGGTTTTAGAAGCAGGTATTTCTCTGTACAGCCTATGGTCCCATTCACTCGGGAATATCCCAACGCAGCTCCTAGAAGAAACGTGTTTCTGAATCGCTGAATCTCAACATAGATTCAACTCTATTAGGTGAACGAACGCACAGCAGAGCAGTTTCAAGGAAACGTTTCTCCTGAGTTTTAGACGAAGTTTACTGCGGTTTAGTACGCATGCCGACATTGGGCTGGAAATACCGGTTTTGGGATTCTGCACAGAAAGGTTTTCCAACCGCTGAATCCACACGTGAGTTTAACTCTGTCAGTTGAATGCACACATTGGCAACCATTCAGTTAGATAGCTCCGTTTTGGTTTTAGAAGCAGATATTTCTCTGTACAGCCTATGGTCCCATTCACTCGGGAATATCCCAACGCAGCTCCTAGAAGAAACGTGTTTCTGACTCGCTGAATCTCAACAAACATTCAACTCTCTTAGGTGAACGAACGCACAGCAGAGCAGTTTCAAGGAAACGTTTCTCCTGGGTTTTAGACGAAGTTTACTGCTGTTTAGTACGTATGCCGGCATTGGGCTGGAAATACCGGTTTTGGGATTCTGCACAGAAAGGGTTTGCCAACCGCCGAATCCACACGTGAGTTTACCTCTGTCAGTTGAATGCACACATTGACAACCATTCAGTTAGATAGTTCCGTTTTGGTTTTAGAAGCAGATATTTCTCTGTACAGCCTATGGTACCATTCACTCGGGAATATCCCAAGGCATCTCCTAGAAGAAACGTGTTTCTGACTCGCTGAATCTCAACATAGATTCAACTCTCTTAGGTGAACGAACGCAAACCAGAGCAGTTTCAAGGAAACATTACTCCTGAGTTTTAGACGAAGTTTCCAGCTGTTTAGTATGTACGCCGGCATTGGGCTGGAAATACCGGTTTTGGGATTCTGCACAGAAAGGGTTTGCAAACCGCTGAATCCACGCGTGAGTTTAACTCTGTCAGTTGAATGCACACATTGACAACCATTCAGTTAGGTAGCTCCGTTTTGGTTTTAGAAGCAGATATTTCTCGGTACAGCCTATGGTCCCATTCACTCGGGAACATCCCAACGCAGCTCCTAGAAGAAACGTGTTTCTGACTCGCTGAATCTCAACATAGATTCAACTCTCTTAGGTGAACGAACGCACAGAAGAGCAGTTTCAAGCAAACCTTTCTCCTGAGTATTAGACGAAGTTTACTGCGGTTTAGTACGTATGCCGGCATTGGGCTGGAAATACCGGTTTTGGGATTCTGCACAAAAAGTGTTTGCCAACCGCTGAATCCACACGTGAGTTTTACTCTGTCAGTTGAATGCACACATTGACAAACATTCAGTTAGATAGCTCGGTTTTGGTTTTAGGAGCAGATATTTCTCTGTACATCCTATGGTCCCATTCACTCGGGAATATCCCAACGCAGCTCCTAGAAGAAAGTGTTTCTGACTCTCTGAATCTCAACATATATTCAACTGTCTTAGGTGAACGAACGCACAGCAGAGCAGTTTCAAGGAAACGTTTCTCCTGAGTTTTAGACGAAGTTTCCTGCTGTTTAGTACGTATGCCGGCATTGGGCTGGAAATACCGGTTATGGGATTCTGCACAGAAAGGGTTTGCAAACCACTGAATCCACACGTGAGTTTAACTCTGTCAGTTGAATGCACACATTGACAACCATTCTGTTAGGTAGCTCCGTTTTGGTTTTAGAAGCAGATATTTCTCGGTACAAACTATGGTCCCATTCACTCGGGAACATCCCAACGCAGCTCCTAGAAGAAACGTGTTTCTGAATCGCTGAATCTCAAAATAGATTCAACTCTCTTAGGTGAACGAACGCACAGCAAAGCAGTTTCAAGGAAACGTTTCTCCTGAGTTTTAGACGAAGTTTCCTGCTCTTTAGTACCTATGCCGGAATTGGGTTGGAAATACAGGTTTTGGAATTCTGCAGAGAAAGGGTTTGCAAACCGCCGAATCCACACGTGAGTTTAACTCTGTCAGTTGAATGCACACATTGGCAACCATTCAGTTAGATAGCTCCATTTTGGTTTTAGAAGCAGGTATTTCTCTGTACAGCCTATGGTCCCATTCACTCGGGAATATCCCAACGCAGCTCCTAGAAGAAATGTGTATCTGAATCGCTGAATCTCAACATAGATTCAACTCTATTAGGTGAACGAACGCACAGCAGAGCAGTTTCAAGGAAACGTTTCTCCTGAGTTTTAGACGAAGTTTACTGCGGTTTAGTACGCATGCCGGCATTGGGCTGGAAATACCGGTTTTGGGATTCTGCACAGAAAGGGTTTGCAAACCGCTGAATCCACACGTGAGTTTAACTCTGTCAGTTGAATGCACACATTGAAAACCATTCAGTTAGATAGCTCCATTTTGGTTTTAGAAGCAGGTATTTCTCTGTACAGCCTATGGTCCCATTCACTCGGGAATATCCCAACGCACCTCCTAGAAGAAACGTGTTTCTGAATCGCTGAATCTCAACATAGATTCAACTCTATTAGGTGAACGAACGCACAGCAGAGCAGTTTCAAGGAAACGTTTCTCCTGAGTTTTAGACGAAGTTTACTGCGGTTTAGTACGCATGCCGGCATTGGGCTGGAAATACCGGTTTTGGGATTCTGCACAGAAAGGGTTTGCCAACCGCTGAATCCACACGTGAGTTTAACTCTGTCAGTTGAATGCACACATTGGCAACCATTCAGTTAGATAGCTCCGTTTTGGTTTTAGAAGCAGATATTTCTCTGTACAGCCTATGGTCCCATTCACTCGGGAATATCCCAACGCAGCTCCTAGAAGAAACGTGTTTCTGACTCGCTGAATCTCAACAAACATTCAACTCTCTTAGGTGAACGAACGCACAGCAGAGCAGTTTCAAGGAAACGTTTCTCCTGGGTTTTAGACGAAGTTTACTGCTGTTTAGTACGTATGCCGGCATTGGGCTGGAAATACCGGTTTTGGGATTCTGCACAGAAAGGGTTTGCCAACCGCCGAATCCACACGTGAGTTTACCTCTGTCAGTTGAATGCACACATTGACAACCATTCAGTTAGATAGCTCCGTTTTGGTTTTAGAAGCAGATATTTCTCTGTACAGCCTATGGTACCATTCACTCGGGAATATCCCAAGGCATCTCCTAGAAGAAACGTGTTTCTGACTCGCTGAATCTCAACATAGATTCAACTCTCTTAGGTGAACGAACGCAAACCAGAGCAGTTTCAAGGAAACATTCCTCCTGAGTTTTAGACGAAGTTTCCAGCTGTTTAGTATGTACGCCGGCATTGGGCTGGAAATACCGGTTTTGGGATTCTGCACAGAAAGGGTTTGCAAACCGCTGAATACACGCGTGAGTTTAACTCTGTCAGTTGAATGCACACATTGACAACCATTCAGTTAGGTAGCTCCGTTTTGGTTTTAGAAGCAGATATTTCTCGTTACAGCCTATGGTCCCATTCACTCGGGAACATCCCAACGCAGCTCCTAGAAGAAACGTGTTTCTGACTCGCTGAATCTCAACATAGATTCAACTCTCTTAGGTGAACGAATGCACAGAAGAGCAGTTTCAAGCAAACCTTTCTCCTGAGTATTAGACGAAGTTTACTGCGGTTTAGTACGTATGCCGGCATTGGGCTGGAAATACCGGTTTTGGGATTCTGCACAAAATGTGTTTGCCAACCGCTGAATCCACACGTGAGTTTTACTCTGTCAGTTGAATGCACACATTGACAAACATTCAGTTAGATAGCTCGGTTTTGGTTTTAGGAGCAGATATTTCTCTGTACATCCTATGGTCCCATTCACTCGGGAATATCCCAACGCAGCTCCTAGAAGAAAGTGTTTCTGACTCTCTGAATCTCAACATATATTCAACTGTCTTAGGTGAACGAACGCACAGCAGAGCAGTTTCAAGGAAACGTTTCTCCTGAGTTTTAGACGAAGTTTCCTGCTGTTTAGTACGTATGCCGGCATTGGGCTGGAAATACCGGTTATGGGATTCTGCACAGAAAGGGTTTGCAAACCACTGAATCCACACGTGAGTTTAACTCTGTCAGTTGAATGCACACATTGACAACCATTCTGTTAGGTAGCTCCGTTTTGGTTTTAGAAGCAGATATTTCTCGGTACAAACTATGGTCCCATTCACTCGGGAACATCCCAACGCAGCTCCTAGAAGAAACGTGTTTCTGAATCGCTGAATCTCAAAATAGATTCAACTCTCTTAGGTGAACGAACGCACAGCAAAGCAGTTTCAAGGAAACGTTTCTCCTGAGTTTTAGACGAAGTTTCCTGCTCTTTAGTACCTATGCCGGAATTGGGTTGGAAATACAGGTTTTGGAATTCTGCAGAGAAAGGGTTTGCAAACCGCCGAATCCACACGTGAGTTTAACTCTGTCAGTTGAATGCACACATTGGCAACCATTCAGTTAGATAGCTCCATTTTGGTTTTAGAAGCAGGTATTTCTCTGTACAGCCTATGGTCCCATTCACTCGGGAATATCCCAACGCAGCTCCTAGAAGAAACGTGTATCTGAATCGCTGAATCTCAACATAGATTCAACTCTATTAGGTGAACGAACGCACAGCAGAGCAGTTTCAAGGAAACGTTTCTCCTGAGTTTTAGACGAAGTTTACTGCGGTTTAGTACGCATGCCGGCATTGGGCTGGAAATACCGGTTTTGGGATTCTGCACAGAAAGGGTTTGCAAACCGCTGAATCCACACGTGAGTTTAACTCTGTCAGTTGAATGCACACATTGAAAACCATTCAGTTAGATAGCTCCATTTTGGTTTTAGAAGCAGGTATTTCTCTGTACAGCCTATGGTCCCATTCACTCGGGAATATCCCAACGCACCTCCTAGAAGAAACGTGTTTCTGAATCGCTGAATCTCAACATAGATTCAACTCTATTAGGTGAACGAACGCACAGCAGAGCAGTTTCAAGGAAACGTTTCTCCTGAGTTTTAGACGAAGTTTACTGCGGTTTAGTACGCATGCCGGCATTGGGCTGGAAATACCGGTTTTGGGATTCTGCACAGAAAGGGTTTGCCAACCGCTGAATCCACACGTGAGTTTACCTCTGTCAGTTGAATGCACACATTGACAACCATTCAGTTAGATAGCTCCGTTTTGGTTTTAGAAGCAGATATTTCTCTGTACAGCCTATGGTACCATTCACTCGGGAATATCCCAAGGCATCTCCTAGAAGAAACGTGTTTCTGACTCGCTGAATCTCAACATAGATTCAACTCTCTTAGGTGAACGAACGCAAACCAGAGCAGTTTCAAGGAAACATTCCTCCTGAGTTTTAGACGAAGTTTCCAGCTGTTTAGTATGTACGCCGGCATTGGGCTGGAAATACCGGTTTTGGGATTCTGCACAGAAAGGGTTTGCAAACCGCTGAATCCACGCGTGAGTTTAACTCTGTCAGTTGAATGCACACATTGACAACCATTCAGTTAGGTAGCTCCGTTTTGGTTTTAGAAGCAGATATTTCTCGGTACAGCCTATGGTCCCATTCACTCGGGAACATCCCAACGCAGCTCCTAGAAGAAACGTGTTTCTGACTCGCTGAATCTCAACATAGATTCAACTCTCTTAGGTGAACGAATGCACAGAAGAGCAGTTTCAAGCAAACCTTTCTCCTGAGTATTAGACGAAGTTTACTGCGGTTTAGTACGTATGCCGGCATTGGGCTGGAAATACCGGTTTTGGGATTCTGCACAAAATGTGTTTGCCAACCGCTGAATCCACACGTGAGTTTTACTCTGTCAGTTGAATGCACACATTGACAAACATTCAGTTAGATAGCTCGGTTTTGGTTTTAGGAGCAGATATTTCTCTGTACATCCTATGGTCCCATTCACTCGGGAATATCCCAACGCAGCTCCTAGAAGAAAGTGTTTCTGACTCTCTGAATCTCAACATATATTCAACTCTCTAAGTTGAACGAACGCACAGCAGAGCAGTTTCAAGGAAACGTTTCTCCTGAGTTTTAGACGAAGTTTCCTGCTGTTTAGTACGTATGCCGGCATTGGGCTGGAAATACCGGTTTTGGGATTCTGCACAGAAAGGATTTGCAAACCACTGAATCCACACGTGAGTTTAACTCTGTCAGTTGAATCCACACATTGAAAACCATTCAGGTAGGTAGCTCCTTTTTGGTTTTAGAAGCAGATATTTCTCGGTACAGCCTATGGTCCCATTCACTCGGGAACATCCCAACGCAGCTCCTAGAAGAAACGTGTTTCTGACTCGCTGAATCTCAACATAGATTCAACTCTCTTAGGTGAACGAACGCACAGCAGAGCAGTTTCAAGGAAACGTTTCTCCTGAGTTTTAGACGAAGTTTCCTGCTGTTTAGTACGTATGCCGGAATTGGGTTGGAAATACAGGTTTTGGAATTCTGCAGAGAACGGGTTTGCAAACCGCCGAATCCACACGTGAATTTAACTCTGTCAGTTGAATGCACACATTGACAACCATTCAGTTAGATAGCTCCGTTTTGTTTTCAGAAGAAGATATTTCTCTGTACAGCCTATGGTCCCATTCACTCGAGAATATCCCAACGCAGCTCCTAGAAGAAACGTGTTTCTGACTCGCTGAATCTCAACATAGATTCAACTCTCTTAGGGGAACGAGCGCACAGCAGAGCAGTTTCAAGGAAACGTTTCTCCTGAGTTTTAGACGAAGTTTCCTGCTGTTTAGTACGTATGCCGGAATTGGGTTGGAAATACAGGTTTTGGAATTCTGCAGAGAAAGGGTTTGCAAACCGCCGAATCCACACGTGAGTTTAACTCTGTCAGTTGAATGCACACATTGACAACCATTCAGTTAGATGGCTCAGTTTTGGTTTTAGGAGCAGATATTTCTCTGTACAGCCTATGGTCCCATTCACTCGGGAATATCCCAACGCAGCTCCTAGAAGAAACGTGTTTCTGACTCGCTGAATCTCAACATAGATTCAACTCTATTAGGTGAACGAACGCACAGCAGAGCAGTTTCAAGGAAACGTTTCTCCTGAGTTTTAGACGAAGTTTACTGCGGTTTAGTACGCATGCCGGCATTGGGCTGGAAATACCGGTTTTGGGATTCTGCACAGAAAGGGTTTGCAAACCGCTGAATCCACACGTGAGTTTAACTCTGTCAGTTGAATGCACACATTGAAAACCATTCAGTTAGATAGCTCCGTTTTGGTTTTAGAAGCAGGTATTTCTCTGTACAGCCTATGGTCCCATTCACTCGGGAATATCCCAACGCAGCTCCTAGAAGAAACGTGTTTCTGAATCGCTGAATCTCAACATAGATTCAACTCTATTAGGTGAACGAACGCACAGCAGAGCAGTTTCAAGGAAACGTTTCTCCTGAGTTTTAGACGAAGTTTACTGCCGTTTAGTACGCATGCCGGCATTGGGCTGGAAATACCGGTTTTGGGATTCTGCACAGAAAGGGTTTGCCAACCGCTGAATCCACACGTGAGTTTAACTCTGTCAGTTGAATGCACACATTGACAACCATTCTGTTAGGTAGCTCCGTTTTGGTTTTAGAAGCAGATATTTCTCGGTACAAACTATGGTCCCATTCACTCGGGAACATCCCAACGCAGCTCCTAGAAGAAACGTGTTTCTGAATCGCTGAATCTCAAAATAGATTCAACTCTCTTAGGTGAACGAACGCACAGCAAAGCAGTTTCAAGGAAACGTTTCTCCTGAGTTTTAGACGAAGTTTCCTGCTCTTTAGTACCTATGCCGGAATTGGGTTGGAAATACAGGTTTTGGAATTCTGCAGAGAAAGGGTTTGCAAACCGCCGAATCCACACGTGAGTTTAACTCTGTCAGTTGAATGCACACATTGGCAACCATTCAGTTAGATAGCTCCGTTTTGGTTTTAGAAGCAGATATTTCTCTGTACAGCCTATGGTCCCATTCACTCGGGAATATCCCAACGCAGCTCCTAGAAGAAACGTGTTTCTGACTCGCTGAATCTCAACAAACATTCAACTCTCTTAGGTGAACGAACGCACAGCAGAGCAGTTTCAAGGAAACGTTTCTCCTGGGTTTTAGACGAAGTTTACTGCTGTTTAGTACGTATGCCGGCATTGGGCTGGAAATACCGGTTTTGGGATTCTGCACAGAAAGGGTTTGCCAACCGCCGAATCCACACGTGAGTTTACCTCTGTCAGTTGAATGCACACATTGACAACCATTCAGTTAGATAGTTCCGTTTTGGTTTTAGAAGCAGATATTTCTCTGTACAGCCTATGGTACCATTCACTCGGGAATATCCCAAGGCATCTCCTAGAAGAAACGTGTTTCTGACTCGCTGAATCTCAACATAGATTCAACTCTCTTAGGTGAACGAACGCAAACCAGAGCAGTTTCAAGGAAACATTCCTCCTGAGTTTTAGACGAAGTTTCCAGCTGTTTAGTATGTACGCCGGCATTGGGCTGGAAATACCGGTTTTGGGATTCTGCACAGAAAGGGTTTGCAAACCGCTGAATCCACGCGTGAGTTTAACTCTGTCAGTTGAATGCACACATTGACAACCATTCAGTTAGGTAGCTCCGCTTTGGTTTTAGAAGCAGATATTTCTCGGTACAGCCTATGGTCCCATTCACTCGGGAACATCCCAACGCAGCTCCTAGAAGAAACGTGTTTCTGACTCGCTGAATCTCAACATAGATTCAACTCTCTTAGGTGAACGAACGCACAGAAGAGCAGTTTCAAGCAAACCTTTCTCCTGAGTATTAGACGAAGTTTACTGCGGTTTAGTACGTATGCCGGCATTGGGCTGGAAATACCGGTTTTGGGATTCTGCACAAAAAGTGTTTGCCAACCGCTGAATCCACACGTGAGTTTTACTCTGTCAGTTGAATGCACACATTGACAAACATTCAGTTAGATAGCTCGGTTTTGGTTTTAGGAGCAGATATTTCTCTGTACATCCTATGGTCCCATTCACTCGGGAATATCCCAACGCAGCTCCTAGAAGAAAGTGTTTCTGACTCTCTGAATCTCAACATATATTCAACTGTCTTAGGTGAACGAACGCACAGCAGAGCAGTTTCAAGGAAACGTTTCTCCTGAGTTTTAGACGAAGTTTCCTGCTGTTTAGTACGTATGCCGGCATTGGGCTGGAAATACCGGTTATGGGATTCTGCACAGAAAGGGTTTGCAAACCACTGAATCCACACGTGAGTTTAACTCTGTCAGTTGAATGCACACATTGACAACCATTCTGTTAGGTAGCTCCGTTTTGGTTTTAGAAGCAGATATTTCTCGGTACAAACTATGGTCCCATTCACTCGGGAACATCCCAACGCAGCTCCTAGAAGAAACGTGTTTCTGAATCGCTGAATCTCAAAATAGATTCAACTCTCTTAGGTGAACGAACGCACAGCAAAGCAGTTTCAAGGAAACGTTTCTCCTGAGTTTTAGACGAAGTTTCCTGCTCTTTAGTACCTATGCCTGAATTGGGTTGGAAATACAGGTTTTGGAATTCTGCAGAGAAAGGGTTTGCAAACCGCCGAATCCACACGTGAGTTTAACTCTGTCAGTTGAATGCACACATTGGCAACCATTCAGTTAGATAGCTCCATTTTGGTTTTAGAAGCAGGTATTTCTCTGTACAGCCTATGGTCCCATTCACTCGGGAATATCCCAACGCAGCTCCTAGAAGAAACGTGTATCTGAATCGCTGAATCTCAACATAGATTCAACTCTATTAGGTGAACGAACGCACAGCAGAGCAGTTTCAAGGAAACGTTTCTCCTGAGTTTTAGACGAAGTTTACTGCGGTTTAGTACGCATGCCGGCATTGGGCTGGAAATACCGGTTTTGGGATTCTGCACAGAAAGGGTTTGCAAACCGCTGAATCCACACGTGAGTTTAACTCTGTCAGTTGAATGCACACATTGAAAACCATTCAGTTAGATAGCTCCATTTTGGTTTTAGAAGCAGGTATTTCTCTGTACAGCCTATGGTCCCATTCACTCGGGAATATCCCAACGCACCTCCTAGAAGAAACGTGTTTCTGAATCGCTGAATCTCAAAATAGATTCAACTCTATTAGGTGAACGAACGCACAGCAGAGCAGTTTCAAGGAAACGTTTCTCCTGAGTTTTAGACGAAGTTTACTGCGGTTTAGTACGCATGCCGGCATTGGGCTGGAAATACCGGTTTTGGGATTCTGCACAGAAAGGGTTTGCCAACCGCTGAATCCACACGTGAGTTTAACTCTGTCAGTTGAATGCACACATTGGCAACCATTCAGTTAGATAGCTCCGTTTTGGTTTTAGAAGCAGATATTTCTCTGTACAGCCTATGGTCCCATTCACTCGGGAATATCCCAACGCAGCTCCTAGAAGAAACTTGTTTCTGACTCGCTGAATCTCAACAAACATTCAACTCTCTTAGGTGAACGAACGCACAGCAGAGCAGTTTCAAGGAAACGTTTCTCCTGGGTTTTAGACGAAGTTTACTGCTGTTTAGTACGTATGCCGGCATTGGGCTGGAAATACCGGTTTTGGGATTCTGCACAGAAAGGGTTTGCCAACCGCCGAATCCACACGTGAGTTTACCTCTGTCAGTTGAATGCACACATTGACAACCATTCAGTTAGATAGCTCCGTTTTGGTTTTAGAAGCAGATATTTCTCTGTACAGCCTATGGTACCATTCACTCGGGAATATCCCAAGGCATCTCCTAGAAGAAACGTGTTTCTGACTCGCTGAATCTCAACATAGATTCAACTCTCTTAGGTGAACGAACGCAAACCAGAGCAGTTTCAAGGAAACATTCCTCCTGAGTTTTAGACGAAGTTTCCAGCTGTTTAGTATGTACGCCGGCATTGGGCTGGAAATACCGGTTTTGGGATTCTGCACAGAAAGGGTTTGCAAACCGCTGAATCCACGCGTGAGTTTAACTCTGTCAGTTGAATGCACACATTGACAACCATTCAGTTAGGTAGCTCCGTTTTGGTTTTAGAAGCAGATATTTCTCGGTACAGCCTATGGTCCCATTCACTCGGGAACATCCCAACGCAGCTCCTAGAAGAAACGTGTTTCTGACTCGCTGAATCTCAACATAGATTCAACTCTCTTAGGTGAACGAATGCACAGAAGAGCAGTTTCAAGCAAACCTTTCTCCTGAGTATTAGACGAAGTTTACTGCGGTTTAGTACGTATGCCGGCATTGGGCTGGAAATACCGGTTTTGGGATTCTGCACAAAATGTGTTTGCCAACCGCTGAATCCACACGTGAGTTTTACTCTGTCAGTTGAATGCACACATTGACAAACATTCAGTTAGATAGCTCGGTTTTGGTTTTAGGAGCAGATATTTCTCTGTACATCCTATGGTCCCATTCACTCGGGAATATCCCAACGCAGCTCCTAGAAGAAAGTGTTTCTGACTCTCTGAATCTCAACATATATTCAACTCTCTAAGTTGAACGAACGCACAGCAGAGCAGTTTCAAGGAAACGTTTCTCCTGAGTTTTAGACGAAGTTTCCTGCTGTTTAGTACGTATGCCGGCATTGGGCTGGAAATACCGGTTTTGGGATTCTGCACAGAAAGGATTTGCAAACCACTGAATCCACACGTGAGTTTAACTCTGTCAGTTGAATCCACACATTGAAAACCATTCAGGTAGGTAGCTCCTTTTTGGTTTTAGAAGCAGATATTTCTCGGTACAGCCTATGGTCCCATTCACTCGGGAACATCCCAACGCAGCTCCTAGAAGAAACGTGTTTCTGACTCGCTGAATCTCAACATAGATTCAACTCTCTTAGGTGAACGAACGCACAGCAGAGCAGTTTCAAGGAAACGTTTCTCCTGAGTTTTAGACGAAGTTTCCTGCTGTTTAGTACGTATGCCGGAATTGGGTTGGAAATACAGGTTTTGGAATTCTGCAGAGAACGGGTTTGCAAACCGCCGAATCCACACGTGAATTTAACTCTGTCAGTTGAATGCACACATTGACAACCATTCAGTTAGATAGCTCCGTTTTGTTTTCAGAAGCAGATATTTCTCTGTACAGCCTATGGTCCCATTCACTCGAGAATATCCCAACGCAGCTCCTAGAAGAAACGTGTTTCTGACTCGCTGAATCTCAACATAGATTCAACTCTCTTAGGGGAACGAGCGCACAGCAGAGCAGTTTCAAGGAAACGTTTCTCCTGAGTTTTAGACGAAGTTTCCTGCTGTTTAGTACGTATGCCGGAATTGGGTTGGAAATACAGGTTTTGGAATTCTGCAGAGAAAGGGTTTGCAAACCGCCGAATCCACACGTGAGTTTAACTCTGTCAGTTGAATGCACACATTGACAACCATTCAGTTAGATGGCTCAGTTTTGGTTTTAGGAGCAGATATTTCTCTGTACAGCCTATGGTCCCATTCACTCGGGAATATCCCAACGCAGCTCCTAGAAGAAACGTGTTTCTGACTCGCTGAATCTCAACATAGATTCAACTCTATTAGGTGAACGAACGCACAGCAGAGCAGTTTCAAGGAAACGTTTCTCCTGAGTTTTAGACGAAGTTTACTGCGGTTTAGTACGCATGCCGGCATTGGGCTGGAAATACCGGTTTTGGGATTCTGCACAGAAAGGGTTTGCAAACCGCTGAATCCACACGTGAGTTTAACTCTGTCAGTTGAATGCACACATTGAAAACCATTCAGTTAGATAGCTCCGTTTTGGTTTTAGAAGCAGGTATTTCTCTGTACAGCCTATGGTCCCATTCACTCGGGAATATCCCAACGCAGCTCCTAGAAGAAACGTGTTTCTGAATCGCTGAATCTCAACATAGATTCAACTCTATTAGGTGAACGAACGCACAGCAGAGCAGTTTCAAGGAAACGTTTCTCCTGAGTTTTAGACGAAGTTTACTGCCGTTTAGTACGCATGCCGGCATTGGGCTGGAAATACCGGTTTTGGGATTCTGCACAGAAAGGGTTTGCCAACCGCTGAATCCACACGTGAGTTTAACTCTGTCAGTTGAATGCACACATTGACAACCATTCTGTTAGGTAGCTCCGTTTTGGTTTTAGAAGCAGATATTTCTCGGTACAAACTATGGTCCCATTCACTCGGGAACATCCCAACGCAGCTCCTAGAAGAAACGTGTTTCTGAATCGCTGAATCTCAAAATAGATTCAACTCTCTTAGGTGAACGAACGCACAGCAAAGCAGTTTCAAGGAAACGTTTCTCCTGAGTTTTAGACGAAGTTTCCTGCTCTTTAGTACCTATGCCGGAATTGGGTTGGAAATACAGGTTTTGGAATTCTGCAGAGAAAGGGTTTGCAAACCGCCGAATCCACACGTGAGTTTAACTCTGTCAGTTGAATGCACACATTGGCAACCATTCAGTTAGATAGCTCCGTTTTGGTTTTAGAAGCAGATATTTCTCTGTACAGCCTATGGTCCCATTCACTCGGGAATATCCCAACGCAGCTCCTAGAAGAAACGTGTTTCTGACTCGCTGAATCTCAACAAACATTCAACTCTCTTAGGTGAACGAACGCACAGCAGAGCAGTTTCAAGGAAACGTTTCTCCTGGGTTTTAGACGAAGTTTACTGCTGTTTAGTACGTATGCCGGCATTGGGCTGGAAATACCGGTTTTGGGATTCTGCACAGAAAGGGTTTGCCAACCGCCGAATCCACACGTGAGTTTACCTCTGTCAGTTGAATGCACACATTGACAACCATTCAGTTAGATAGTTCCGTTTTGGTTTTAGAAGCAGATATTTCTCTGTACAGCCTATGGTACCATTCACTCGGGAATATCCCAAGGCATCTCCTAGAAGAAACGTGTTTCTGACTCGCTGAATCTCAACATAGATTCAACTCTCTTAGGTGAACGAACGCAAACCAGAGCAGTTTCAAGGAAACATTCCTCCTGAGTTTTAGACGAAGTTTCCAGCTGTTTAGTATGTACGCCGGCATTGGGCTGGAAATACCGGTTTTGGGATTCTGCACAGAAAGGGTTTGCAAACCGCTGAATCCACGCGTGAGTTTAACTCTGTCAGTTGAATGCACACATTGACAACCATTCAGTTAGGTAGCTCCGCTTTGGTTTTAGAAGCAGATATTTCTCGGTACAGCCTATGGTCCCATTCACTCGGGAACATCCCAACGCAGCTCCTAGAAGAAACGTGTTTCTGACTCGCTGAATCTCAACATAGATTCAACTCTCTTAGGTGAACGAACGCACAGAAGAGCAGTTTCAAGCAAACCTTTCTCCTGAGTATTAGACGAAGTTTACTGCGGTTTAGTACGTATGCCGGCATTGGGCTGGAAATACCGGTTTTGGGATTCTGCACAAAAAGTGTTTGCCAACCGCTGAATCCACACGTGAGTTTTACTCTGTCAGTTGAATGCACACATTGACAAACATTCAGTTAGATAGCTCGGTTTTGGTTTTAGGAGCAGATATTTCTCTGTACATCCTATGGTCCCATTCACTCGGGAATATCCCAACGCAGCTCCTAGAAGAAAGTGTTTCTGACTCTCTGAATCTCAACATATATTCAACTGTCTTAGGTGAACGAACGCACAGCAGAGCAGTTTCAAGGAAACGTTTCTCCTGAGTTTTAGACGAAGTTTCCTGCTGTTTAGTACGTATGCCGGCATTGGGCTGGAAATACCGGTTATGGGATTCTGCACAGAAAGGGTTTGCAAACCACTGAATCCACACGTGAGTTTAACTCTGTCAGTTGAATGCACACATTGACAACCATTCTGTTAGGTAGCTCCGTTTTGGTTTTAGAAGCAGATATTTCTCGGTACAAACTATGGTCCCATTCACTCGGGAACATCCCAACGCAGCTCCTAGAAGAAACGTGTTTCTGAATCGCTGAATCTCAAAATAGATTCAACTCTCTTAGGTGAACGAACGCACAGCAAAGCAGTTTCAAGGAAACGTTTCTCCTGAGTTTTAGACGAAGTTTCCTGCTCTTTAGTACCTATGCCTGAATTGGGTTGGAAATACAGGTTTTGGAATTCTGCAGAGAAAGGGTTTGCAAACCGCCGAATCCACACGTGAGTTTAACTCTGTCAGTTGAATGCACACATTGGCAACCATTCAGTTAGATAGCTCCATTTTGGTTTTAGAAGCAGGTATTTCTCTGTACAGCCTATGGTCCCATTCACTCGGGAATATCCCAACGCAGCTCCTAGAAGAAACGTGTATCTGAATCGCTGAATCTCAACATAGATTCAACTCTATTAGGTGAACGAACGCACAGCAGAGCAGTTTCAAGGAAACGTTTCTCCTGAGTTTTAGACGAAGTTTACTGCGGTTTAGTACGCATGCCGGCATTGGGCTGGAAATACCGGTTTTGGGATTCTGCACAGAAAGGGTTTGCAAACCGCTGAATCCACACGTGAGTTTAACTCTGTCAGTTGAATGCACACATTGAAAACCATTCAGTTAGATAGCTCCATTTTGGTTTTAGAAGCAGGTATTTCTCTGTACAGCCTATGGTCCCATTCACTCGGGAATATCCCAACGCACCTCCTAGAAGAAACGTGTTTCTAAATCGCTGAATCTCAAAATAGATTCAACTCTATTAGGTGAACGAACGCACAGCAGAGCAGTTTCAAGGAAACGTTTCTCCTGAGTTTTAGACGAAGTTTACTGCGGTTTAGTACGCATGCCGGCATTGGGCTGGAAATACCGGTTTTGGGATTCTGCACAGAAAGGGTTTGCCAACCGCTGAATCCACACGTGAGTTTAACTCTGTCAGTTGAATGCACACATTGGCAACCATTCAGTTAGATAGCTCCGTTTTGGTTTTAGAAGCAGATATTTCTCTGTACAGCCTATGGTCCCATTCACTCGGGAATATCCCAACGCAGCTCCTAGAAGAAACTTGTTTCTGACTCGCTGAATCTCAACAAACATTCAACTCTCTTAGGTGAACGAACGCACAGCAGAGCAGTTTCAAGGAAACGTTTCTCCTGGGTTTTAGACGAAGTTTACTGCTGTTTAGTACGTATGCCGGCATTGGGCTGGAAATACCGGTTTTGGGATTCTGCACAGAAAGGGTTTGCCAACCGCCGAATCCACACGTGAGTTTACCTCTGTCAGTTGAATGCACACATTGACAACCATTCAGTTAGATAGCTCCGTTTTGGTTTTAGAAGCAGATATTTCTCTGTACAGCCTATGGTACCATTCACTCGGGAATATCCCAAGGCATCTCCTAGAAGAAACGTGTTTCTGACTCGCTGAATCTCAACATAGATTCAACTCTCTTAGGTGAACGAACGCAAACCAGAGCAGTTTCAAGGAAACATTCCTCCTGAGTTTTAGACGAAGTTTCCAGCTGTTTAGTATGTACGCCGGCATTGGGCTGGAAATACCGGTTTTGGGATTCTGCACAGAAAGGGTTTGCAAACCGCTGAATCCACGCGTGAGTTTAACTCTGTCAGTTGAATGCACACATTGACAACCATTCAGTTAGGTAGCTCCGTTTTGGTTTTAGAAGCAGATATTTCTCGGTACAGCCTATGGTCCCATTCACTCGGGAACATCCCAACGCAGCTCCTAGAAGAAACGTGTTTCTGACTCGCTGAATCTCAACATAGATTCAACTCTCTTAGGTGAACGAATGCACAGAAGAGCAGTTTCAAGCAAACCTTTCTCCTGAGTATTAGACGAAGTTTACTGCGGTTTAGTACGTATGCCGGCATTGGGCTGGAAATACCGGTTTTGGGATTCTGCACAAAAAGTGTTTGCCAACCGCTGAATCCACACGTGAGTTTTACTCTGTCAGTTGAATGCACACATTGACAAACATTCAGTTAGATAGCTCGGTTTTGGTTTTAGGAGCAGATATTTCTCTGTACATCCTATGGTCCCATTCACTCGGGAATATCCCAACGCAACTCCTAGAAGAAAGTGTTTCTGACTCTCTGAATCTCAACATATATTCAACTCTCTTAGTTGAACGAACGCACAGCAGAGCAGTTTCAAGGAAACGTTTCTCCTGAGTTTTAGACGAAGTTTCCTGCTGTTTAGTACGTATGCCGGCATTGGGCTGGAAATACCGGTTTTGGGATTCTGCACAGAAAGGGTTTGCAAACCACTGAATCCACACGTGAGTTTAACTCTGTCAGTTGAATCCACACATTGACAACCATTCAGGTAGGTAGCTCCTTTTTGGTTTTAGAAGCAGATATTTCTCGGTACAGCCTATGGTCCCATTCACTCGGGAACATCCCAACGCAGCTCCTAGAAGAAACGTGTTTCTGACTCGCTGAATCTCAACATAGATTCAACTCTCTTAGGTGAACGAACGCACAGCAGAGCAGTTTCAAGGAAACGTTTCTCCTGAGTTTTAGACGAAGTTTCCTGCTGTTTAGTACGTATGCCGGAATTGGGTTGGAAATACAGGTTTTGGAATTCTGCAGAGAACGGGTTTGCAAACCGCCGAATCCACACGTGAATTTAACTCTGTCAGTTGAATGCACACATTGACAACCATTCAGTTAGATAGCTCCGTTTTGTTTTCAGAAGCAGATATTTCTCTGTACAGCCTATGGTCCCATTCACTCGAGAATATCCCAACGCAGCTCCTAGAAGAAACGTGTTTCTGACTCGCTGAATCTCAACATAGATTCAACTCTCTTAGGGGAACGAGCGCACAGCAGAGCAGTTTCAAGGAAACGTTTCTCCTGAGTTTTAGACGAAGTTTCCTGCTGTTTAGTACGTATGCCGGAATTGGGTTGGAAATACAGGTTTTGGAATTCTGCAGAGAAAGGGTTTGCAAACCGCCGAATCCACACGTGAGTTTACCTCTGTCAGTTGAATGCACACATTGACAACCATTCAGTTAGATGGCTCAGTTTTGGTTTTAGGAGCAGATATTTCTCTGTACAGCCTATGGTCCCATTCACTCGGGAATATCCCAACGCAGCTCCTAGAAGAAACGTGTTTCTGACTCGCTGAATCTCAACATAGATTCAACTCTATTAGGTGAACGAACGCACAGCAGAGCAGTTTCAAGGAAACGTTTCTCCTGAGTTTTAGACGAAGTTTACTGCGGTTTAGTACGCATGCCGGCATTGGGCTGGAAATACCGGTTTTGGGATTCTGCACAGAAAGGGTTTGCAAACCGCTGAATCCACACGTGAGTTTAACTCTGTCAGTTGAATGCACACATTGAAAACCATTCAGTTAGATAGCTCCGTTTTGGTTTTAGAAGCAGGTATTTCTCTGTACAGCCTATGGTCCCATTCACTCGGGAATATCCCAACGCAGCTCCTAGAAGAAACGTGTTTCTGAATCGCTGAATCTCAACATAGATTCAACTCTATTAGGTGAACGAACGCACAGCAGAGCAGTTTCAAGGAAACGTTTCTCCTGAGTTTTAGACGAAGTTTACTGCCGTTTAGTACGCATGCCGGCATTGGGCTGGAAATACCGGTTTTGGGATTCTGCACAGAAAGGGTTTGCCAACCGCTGAATCCACACGTGAGTTTAACTCTGTCAGTTGAATGCACACATTGGCAACCATTCAGTTAGATAGCTCCGTTTTGGTTTTAGAAGCAGATATTTCTCTGTACAGCCTATGGTCCCATTCACTCGGGAATATCCCAACGCAGCTCCTAGAAGAAACGTGTTTCTGACTCGCTGAATCTCAACAAACATTCAACTCTCTTAGGTGAACGAACGCACAGCAGAGCAGTTTCAAGGAAACGTTTCTCCTGGGTTTTAGACAAAATTTACTGCTGTTTAGTACGTATGCCGGCATTGGGCTGGAAATACCGGTTTTGGGATTCTGCACAGAAAGGGTTTGCCAACCGCCGAATCCACACGTGAGTTTACCTCTGTCAGTTGAATGCACACATTGACAACCATTCAGTTAGATAGCTCCGTTTTGGTTTTAGAAGCAGATATTTCTCTGTACAGCCTATGGTACCATTCACTCGGGAATATCCCAAGGCACCTCCTAGAAGAAACGTGTTTCTGACTCGCTGAATCTCAACATAGATTCAACTCTCTTAGGTGAACGAACGCACAGCAGAGCAGTTTCAAGGAAACATTCCTCCTGAGTTTTAGACGAAGTTTCCAGCTGTTTAGTATGTATGCCGGCATTGGGCTGGAAATACCGGTTTTGGGATTCTGCACAGAAAGGGTTTGCCAACCCCTGAATCCACACGTGAGTTTAACTCTGTCAGTTGAATGCACACATTGACAACCATTCAGTTAGATAGCTCTGTTTTGGTTTTAGACGCAGGTATTTCTCTGTACAGCCTATGGTCCCATTCACTCGGGAATATCCCAACGCAGCTCCTAGAAGAAACGTGTTTCTGAATCGCTGAATCTCAACATAGATTCAACTCTATAAGGTGAACGAACGCACAGCAGAGCAGTTTCAAGGAAACGTTTCTCCTGGGTTTTAGACGAAGTTTACTGCTGTTTAGTACGTATGCCGGCATTGGGCTGGAAATACCGGTTTTGGGATTCTGCACAGAAAGGGTTTGCCAACCGCCGAATCCACACGTGAGTTTACCTCTGTCAGTTGAACGCACACGTTGACAACCATTCAGTTAGATAGCTCCGTTTTGGTTTTAGAAGCAGATATTTCTCTGTACAGCCTATGGTACCATTCACTCGGGAATATTCCAAGGCATCTCCTAGAAGAAACGTGTTTCTGACTCGCTGAATCTCAACATAGATTCAACTCTCTTAGGTGAACGAACGCACACCAGAGCAGTTTCAAGGAAACATTCCTCCTGAGTTTTAGACGAAGTTTCCTGCTGTTTAGTATGTATGCCGGCATTGGGCTGGAAATACCGGTTTTGGGATTCTGCACAGAAAGGGTTTGCAAACCGCTGAATACACGCGTGAGTTTAACTCTGTCAGTTGAATGCACACATTGACAACCATTCAGTTAGGTAGCTCCGTTTTGGTTTTAGAAGCAGGTATTTCTCGGTACAGCCTATGGTCCCATTCACTCGGGAACAACCCAACGCAGCTCCTAGAAGAAACGTGTTTCTGACTCGCTGAATCTCAACATATATTCAACTCTCTTAGGTGAACGAACGCACAGAACAGCAGTTTCAAGCAAACCTTTCTCCTGACTTTTAGACGAAGTTTACTGCTGTTTAGTACGTATGCCGGCATTGGGCTGTAAATACCGGTTTTGGTATTCTGCACAGAAAGTGTTTGCAAACCGCTGAATCCACACGTGAGTTTTACTCTGTCAGTTGAATGCACACATTGAAAACCCCTTCAGTTAGATAGCTCCGTTTTGGTTTTAGAAGCAGATATTTCTCGGTACAAACTATGGTCCCATTCACTCGGGAACATTCCAACGCAGCTCCTAGAAGAAACGTGTTTCTGAATCGCTGAATCTCAAAATAGATTCAACTCTCTTAGGTGAACGAACGCACAGCAAAGCAGTTTCAAGGAAACGTTTCTCCTGAGTTTTAGACGAAGTTTCCTGCTGTTTAGTACGTATGCCGGCATTGGGCTGGAAATACCGGTTATGGGATTCTGCACAGAAAGGGTTTGCAAACCACTGAATCCACACGTGAGTTTAACTCTGTCAGTTGAATGCACACATTGACAACCATTCTGTTAGGTAGCTCCGTTTTGGTTTTAGAAGCAGATATTTCTCGGTACAAACTATGGTCCCATTCACTCGGGAATATCCCAACGCAGCTCCTAGAAGAAACGTGTTTCTGAATCGCTGAATCTCAAAATAGATTCAACTCTCTTAGGTGAACGAACGCACAGCAAAGCAGTTTCAAGGAAACGTTTCTCCTGAGTTTTAGACGAAGTTTCCTGCTCTTTAGTACCTATGCCGGAATTGGGTTGGAAATACAGGTTTTGGAATTCTGCAGAGAAAGGGTTTGCAAACCGCCGAATCCACACGTGAGTTTAACTCTGTCAGTTGAATGCACACATTGGCAACCATTCAGTTAGATAGCTCCATTTTGGTTTTAGAAGCAGGTATTTCTCTGTACAGCCTATGGTCCCATTCACTCGGGAATATCCCAACGCAGCTCCTAGAAGAAACGTGTATCTGAATCGCTGAATCTCAACATAGATTCAACTCTATTAGGTGAACGAACGCACAGCAGAGCAGTTTCAAGGAAACGTTGCTCCTGAGTTTTAGACGAAGTTTACTGCGGTTTAGTACGCATGCCAGCATTGGGCTGGAAATACCGGTTTTGGGATTCTGCACAGAAAGGGTTTGCAAACCGCTGAATCCACACGTGAGTTTAACTCTGTCAGTTGAATGCACACATTGAAAACCATTCAGTTAGATAGCTCCGTTTTGGTTTTAGAAGCAGGTATTTCTCTGTACAGCCTATGGTCCCATTCACTCGGGAATATCCCAACGCACCTCCTAGAAGAAACGTGTTTCTGAATCGCTGAATCTCAACATAGATTCAACTCTATTAGGTGAACGAACGCACAGCAGAGCAGTTTCAAGGAAACGTTTCTCCTGAGTTTTAGACGAAGTTTACTGCGGTTTAGTACGCATGCCGGCATTGGGCTGGAAATACCGGTTTTGGGATTCTGCACAGAAAGGGTTTGCCAACCGCTGAATCCACACGTGAGTTTAACTCTGTCAGTTGAATGCACACATTGGCAACCATTCAGTTAGATAGCTCCGTTTTGGTTTTAGAAGCAGATATTTCTCTGTACAGCCTATGGTCCCATTCACTCGGGAATATCCCAACGCAGCTCCTAGAAGAAACGTGTTTCTGACTCGCTGAATCTCAACAAACATTCAACTCTCTTAGGTGAACGAACGCACAGCAGAGCAGTTTCAAGGAAACGTTTCTCCTGGGTTTTAGACGAAGGTTACTGCTGTTTAGTACGTATGCCGGCATTGGGCTGGAAATACCGGTTTTGGGATTCTGCACAGAAAGGGTTTGCCAACCGCCGAATCCACACGTGAGTTTACCTCTGTCAGTTGAATGCACACATTGACAACCATTCAGTTAGATAGCTCCGTTTTGGTTTTAGAAGCAGATATTTCTCTGTACAGCCTATGGTACCATTCACTCGGGAATATCCCAAGGCATCTCCTAGAAGAAACGTGTTTCTGACTCGCTGAATCTCAACATAGATTCAACTCTCTTAGGTGAACGAACGCAAACCAGAGCAGTTTCAAGGAAACATTACTCCTGAGTTTTAGACGAAGTTTCCAGCTGTTTAGTATGTACGCCGGCATTGGGCTGGAAATACCGGTTTTGGGATTCTGCACAGAAAGGGTTTGCAAACCGCTGAATCCACGCGTGAGTTTAACTCTGTCAGTTGAATGCACACATTGACAACCATTCAGTTAGGTAGCTCCGTTTTGGTTTTAGAAGCAGATATTTCTCGGTACAGCCTATGGTCCCATTCACTCGGGAACATCCCAACGCAGCTCCTAGAAGAAACGTGTTTCTGACTCGCTGAATCTCAACATAGATTCAACTCTCTTAGGTGAACGAATGCACAGAAGAGCAGTTTCAAGCAAACCTTTCTCCTGAGTATTAGACGAAGTTTACTGCGGTTTAGTACGTATGCCGTCATTGGGCTGGAAATACCGGTTTTGGGATTCTGCACAAAAAGTGTTTGCCAACCGCAGAATCCACACGTGAGTTTTACTCTGTCAGTTGAATGCACACATTGACAAACATTCAGTTAGATAGCTCGGTTTTGGTTTTAGGAGCAGATATTTCTCTGTACATCCTATGGTCCCATTCACTCGGGAATATCCCAACGCAGCTCCTAGAAGAAAGTGTTTCTGACTCTCTGAATCTCAACATATATTCAACTCTCTTAGTTGAACGAACGCACAGCAGAGCAGTTTCAAGGAAACGTTTCTCCTGAGTTTTAGACGAAGTTTCCTGCTGTTTAGTACGTATGCCGGCATTGGGCTGGAAATACCGGTTTTGGGATTCTGCACAGAAAGGGATTGCAAACCACTGAATCCACACGTGAGTTTAACTCTGTCAGTTGAATCCACACTTTGACAACCATTCAGGTAGGTAGCTCCTTTTTGGTTTTAGAAGCAGATATTTCTCGGTACAGCCTATGGTCCCATTCACTCGGGAACATCCCAACGCAGCTCCTAGAAGAAACGTGTTTCTGACTCGCTGAATCTCAACATAGATTCAACTCTCTTAGGTGAACGAACGCACAGCAGAGCAGTTTCAAGGAAACGTTTCTCCTGAGTTTTAGACGAAGTTTCCTGCTGTTTAGTACGTATGCCGGAATTGGGTTGGAAATACAGGTTTTGGAATTCTGCAGAGAACGGGTTTGCAAACCGCCGAATCCACACGTGAATTTAACTCTGTCAGTTGAATGCACACATTGACAACCATTCAGTTAGATAGCTCCGTTTTGTTTTCAGAAGCAGATATTTCTCTGTACAGCCTATGGTCCCATTCACTCGAGAATATCCCAACGCAGCTCCTAGAAGAAACGTGTTTCTGACTCGCTGAATCTCAACATAGATTCAACTCTCTTAGGGGAACGAGTGCACAGCAGAGCAGTTTCAAGGAAACGTTTCTCCTGAGTTTTAGACGAAGTTTCCTGCTGTTTAGTACGTATGCCGGAATTGGGTTGGAAATACAGGTTTTGGAATTCTGCAGAGAAAGGGTTTGCAAACCGCCGAATCCACACGTGAGTTTAACTCTGTCAGTTGAATGCACACATTGACAACCATTCAGTTAGATGGCTCAGTTTTGGTTTTAGGAGCAGATATTTCTCTGTACAGCCTATGGTCCCATTCACTCGGGAATATCCCAACGCAGATCCTAGAAGAAACGTGTTTCTGAATCGCTGAATCTCAACATAGATTCAACTCTATTAGGTGAACGAACGCACAGCAGAGCAGTTTCAAGGAAACGTTTCTCCTGAGTTTTAGACGAAGTTTACTGCGGTTTAGTACGCATGCCGGCATTGGGCTGGAAATACCGGTTTTGGGATTCTGCACAGAAAGGGTTTGCAAACCGCTGAATCCACACGTGAGTTTAACTCTGTCAGTTGAATGCACACATTGAAAACCATTCAGTTAGATAGCTCCGTTTTGGTTTTAGAAGCAGGTATTTCTCTGTACAGCCTATGGTCCCATTCACTCGGGAATATCCCAACGCAGCTCCTAGAAGAAACGTGTTTCTGACTCGCTGAATCTCAACATAGATTCAACTCTCTTAGGTGAACGAACGCACAGCAGAGCAGTTTCAAGGAAACATTCCTCCTGAGTTTTAGACGAAGTTTCCAGCTGTTTAGTATGTATGCCGGCATTGGGCTGGAAATACCGGTTTTGGGATTCTGCACAGAAAGGGTTTGCCAACCCCTGAATCCACACGTGAGTTTAACTCTGTCAGTTGAATGCACACATTGACAACCATTCAGTTAGATAGCTCCGTTTTGGTTTTAGACGCAGGTATTTCTCTGTACAGCCTATGGTCCCATTCACTCGGGAATATCCCAACGCAGCTCCTAGAAGAAACGTGTTTCTGAATCGCTGAATCTCAACATAGATTCAACTCTATAAGGTGAACGAACGCACAGCAGAGCAGTTTCAAGGAAACGTTTCTCCTGGGTTTTAGACGAAGTTTACTGCTGTTTAGTACGTATGCCGGCATTGGGCTGGAAATACCGGTTTTGGGATTCTGCACAGAAAGGGTTTGCCAACCGCCGAATCCACACGTGAGTTTACCTCTGTCAGTTGAACGCACACGTTGACAACCATTCAGTTAGATAGCTCCGTTTTGGTTTTAGAAGCAGATATTTCTCTGTACAGCCTATGGTACCATTCACTCGGGAATATTCCAAGGCATCTCCTAGAAGAAACGTGTTTCTGACTCGCTGAATCTCAACATAGATTCAACTCTCTTAGGTGAACGAACGCACACCAGAGCAGTTTCAAGGAAACATTCCTCCTGAGTTTTAGACGAAGTTTCCTGCTGTTTAGTATGTATGCCGGCATTGGGCTGGAAATACCGGTTTTGGGATTCTGCACAGAAAGGGTTTGCAAACCGCTGAATACACGCGTGAGTTTAACTCTGTCAGTTGAATGCACACATTGACAACCATTCAGTTAGGTAGCTCCGTTTTGGTTTTAGAAGCAGGTATTTCTCGGTACAGCCTATGGTCCCATTCACTCGGGAACAACCCAACGCAGCTCCTAGAAGAAACGTGTTTCTGACTCGCTGAATCTCAACATATATTCAACTCTCTTAGGTGAACGAACGCACAGAACAGCAGTTTCAAGCAAACCTTTCTCCTGACTTTTAGACGAAGTTTACTGCTGTTTAGTACGTATGCCGGCATTGGGCTGGAAATACCGGTTTTGGTATTCTGCACAGAAAGTGTTTGCAAACCGCTGAATCCACACGTGAGTTTTACTCTGTCAGTTGAATGCACACATTGAAAACCCATTCAGTTAGATAGCTCCGTTTTGGTTTTAGAAGCAGATATTTCTCGGTACAAACTATGGTCCCATTCACTCGGGAACATTCCAACGCAGCTCCTAGAAGAAACGTGTTTCTGAATCGCTGAATCTCAAAATAGATTCAACTCTCTTAGGTGAACGAACGCACAGCAAAGCAGTTTCAAGGAAACGTTCCTCCTGAGTTTTAGACGAAGTTTCCTGCTGTTTAGTACGTATGCCGGAATTGGGTTGGAAATACAGGTTTTGGAATTCTGCAGAGAAAGGGTTTGCAAACCGCCGAATCCACACGTGAGTTTAACTCTGTCAGTTGAATGCACACATTGGCAACCATTCAGTTAGATAGCTCAGTTTTGGTTTTAGAAGCAGATATTTCTCTGTACAGCCTATGGTCCCATTCACTCGGGAATATCCCAACGCAGCTCCTAGAAGAAACGTGTATCTGAATCGCTGAATCTCAACATAGATTCAACTCTATTAGGTGAACGAACGCACAGCAGAGCAGTTTCAAGGAAACGTTTCTCCTGAGTTTTAGACGAAGTTTACTGCGGTTTAGTACGCATGCCGGCATTGGGCTGGAAATACCGGTTTTGGGATTCTGCACAGAAAGGGTTTGCAAACCGCTGAATCCACACGTGAGTTTAACTCTGTCAGTTGAATGCACACATTGAAAACCCATTCAGTTAGATAGCTCCGTTTTGGTTTTACAGGCAGGTATTTCTCTGTACAGCCTATGGTCCCATTCACTCGGGAATATCCCAACGCAGCTCCTAGAAGAAACGTGTTTCTGAATCGCTGAATCTCAACATAGATTCAACTCTATTAGGTGAACGAACGCACAGCAGAGCAGTTTCAAGGAAACGTTTCTCCTGAGTTTTAGACGAAGTTTACTGCGGTTTAGTACGCATGCCGGCATTGGGCTGGAAATACCGGTTTTGGGATTCTGCACAGAAAGGGTTTGCAAACCGCTGAATCCACACGTGAGTTTAACTCTGTCAGTTGAATGCACACATTGAAAACCCATTCAGTTAGATAGCTCCGTTTTGGTTTTAGAGGCAGGTATTTCTCTGTACAGCCTATGGTCCCATTCACTCGGGAATATCCCAACGCAGCTCCTAGAAGAAACGTGTTTCTGAATCGCTGAATCTCAACATAGATTCAACTCTATTAGGTGAACGAACGCACAGCAGAGCAGTTTCAAGGAAACGTTTCTCCTGAGTTTTAGACGAAGTTTACTGCGGTTTAGTACGCATGCCGGCATTGGGCTGGAAATACCGGTTTTGGGATTCTGCACAGAAAGGGTTTGCAAACCGCTGAATCCACACGTGAGTTTAACTCTGTCAGTTGAATGCACACATTGAAAACCATTCAGTTAGATAGCTCCGTTTTGGTTTTAGAAGCAGGTATTTCTCTGTACAGCCTATGGTCCCATTCACTCGGGAATATCCCAACGCAGCTCCTAGAAGAAACGTGTTTCTGAATCGCTGAATCTCAACATAGATTCAACTCTATTAGGTGAACGAACGCACAGCAGAGCAGTTTCAAGGAAACGTTTCCCCTGAGTTTTAGACGAAGTTTACTGCCGTTTAGTACGCATGCCGGCATTGGGCTGGAAATACCGGTTTTGGGATTCTGCACAGAAAGGGTTTGCCAACCGTTGAATCCACACGTGAGTTTAACTCTGTCAGTTGAATGCACACATTGGCAACCATTCAGTTAGATAGCTCCGTTTTGGTTTTAGAAGCAGATATTTCTCTGTACAGCCTATGGTCCCATTCACTCGGGAATATCCCAACGCAGCTCCTAGAAGAAACGTGTTTCTGACTCGCTGAATCTCAACAAACATTCAACTCTCTTAGGTGAACGAACGCACAGCAGAGCAGTTTCAAGGAAACGTTTCTCCTGGGTTTTAGACGAAATTTACTGCTGTTTAGTACGTATGCCGGCATTGGGCTGGAAATACCGGTTTTGGGATTCTGCACAGAAAGGGTTTGCCAACCGCCGAATCCACACGTGAGTTTACCTCTGTCAGTTGAATGCACACATTGACAACCATTCAGTTAGATAGCTCCGTTTTGGTTTTAGAAGCAGATATTTCTCTGTACAGCCTATGGTACCATTCACTCGGGAATATCCCAAGGCACCTCCTAGAAGAAACGTGTTTCTGACTCGCTGAATCTCAACATAGATTCAACTCTCTTAGGTGAACGAACGCACAGCAGAGCAGTTTCAAGGAAACATTCCTCCTGAGTTTTAGACGAAGTTTCCAGCTGTTTAGTATGTATGCCGGCATTGGGCTGGAAATACCGGTTTTGGGATTCTGCACAGAAAGGGTTTGCCAACCCCTGAATCCACACGTGAGTTTAACTCTGTCAGTTGAATGCACACATTGACAACCATTCAGTTAGATAGCTCCGTTTTGGTTTTAGACGCAGGTATTTCTCTGTACAGCCTATGGTCCCATTCACTCGGGAATATCCCAACGCAGCTCCTAGAAGAAACGTGTTTCTGAATCGCTGAATCTCAACATAGATTCAACTCTATAAGGTGAACGAACGCACAGCAGAGCAGTTTCAAGGAAACGTTTCTCCTGGGTTTTAGACGAAGTTTACTGCTGTTTAGTACGTATGCCGGCATTGGGCTGGAAATACCGGTTTTGGGATTCTGCACAGAAAGGGTTTGCCAACCGCCGAATCCACACGTGAGTTTACCTCTGTCAGTTGAACGCACACGTTGACAACCATTCAGTTAGATAGCTCCGTTTTGGTTTTAGAAGCAGATATTTCTCTGTACAGCCTATGGTACCATTCACTCGGGAATATTCCAAGGCATCTCCTAGAAGAAACGTGTTTCTGACTCGCTGAATCTCAACATTGATTCAACTCTCTTAGGTGAACGAACGCACACCAGAGCAGTTTCAAGGAAACATTCCTCCTGAGTTTTAGACGAAGTTTCCTGCTGTTTAGTATGTATGCCGGCATTGGGCTGGAAATACCGGTTTTGGGATTCTGCACAGAAAGGGTTTGCAAACCGCTGAATACACGCGTGAGTTTAACTCTGTCAGTTGAATGCACACATTGACAACCATTCAGTTAGGTAGCTCCGTTTTGGTTTTAGAAGCAGGTATTTCTCGGTACAGCCTATGGTCCCATTCACTCGGGAACAACCCAACGCAGCTCCTAGAAGAAACGTGTTTCTGACTCGCTGAATCTCAACATATATTCAACTCTCTTAGGTGAACGAACGCACAGAACAGCAGTTTCAAGCAAACCTTTCTCCTGACTTTTAGACGAAGTTTACTGCTGTTTAGTACGTATGCCGGCATTGGGCTGGAAATACCGGTTTTGGTATTCTGCACAGAAAGTGTTTGCAAACCGCTGAATCCACACGTGAGTTTTACTCTGTCAGTTGAATGCACACATTGAAAACCCATTCAGTTAGATAGCTCCGTTTTGGTTTTAGAAGCAGATATTTCTCGGTACAAACTATGGTCCCATTCACTCGGGAACATTCCAACGCAGCTCCTAGAAGAAACGTGTTTCTGAATCGCTGAATCTCAAAATAGATTCAACTCTCTTAGGTGAACGAACGCACAGCAAAGCAGTTTCAAGGAAACGTTCCTCCTGAGTTTTAGACGAAGCTTCCTGCTGTTTAGTACGTATGCCGGAATTGGGTTGGAAATACAGGTTTTGGAATTCTGCAGAGAAAGGGTTTGCAAACCGCCGAATCCACACGTGAGTTTAACTCTGTCAGTTGAATGCACACATTGGCAACCATTCAGTTAGATAGCTCCGTTTTGGTTTTAGAAGCAGATATTTCTCTGTACAGCCTATGGTCCCATTCACTCGGGAATATCCCAACGCAGCTCCTAGAAGAAACGTGTATCTGAATCGCTGAATCTCAACATAGATTCAACTCTATTAGGTGAACGAACGCACAGCAGAGCAGTTTCAAGGAAACGTTTCTCCTGAGTTTTAGACAAGTTTACTGCGGTTTAGTACGCATGCCGGCATTGGGCTGGAAATACCGGTTTTGGGATTCTGCACAGAAAGGGTTTGCAAACCGCTGAATCCACACGTGAGTTTAACTCTGTCAGTTGAATGCACACATTGAAAACCCATTCAGTTAGATAGCTCCGTTTTGGTTTTAGAGGCAGGTATTTCTCTGTACAGCCTATGGTCCCATTCACTCGGGAATATCCCAACGCAGCTCCTAGAAGAAACGTGTTTCTGAATCGCTGAATCTCAACATAGATTCAACTCTATTAGGTGAACGAACGCACAGCAGAGCAGTTTCAAGGAAACGTTTCTCCTGAGTTTTAGACGAAGTTTACTGCGGTTTAGTACGCATGCCGGCATTGGGCTGGAAATACCGGTTTTGGGATTCTGCACAGAAAGGGTTTGCCAACCGCTGAATCCACTCGTGAGTTTAACTCTGTCAGTTGAATGCACACATTGGCAACCATTCAGTTAGATAGCTCCGTTTTGGTTTTAGAAGCAGATATTTCTCTGTACAGCCTATGGTCCCATTCACTCGGGAATATCCCAACGCAGCTCCTAGAAGAAACGTGTTTCTGACTCGCTGAATCTCAACAAACATTCAACTCTCTTAGGTGAACGAACGCACAGCAGAGCAGTTTCAAGGAAACGTTTCTCCTGGGTTTTAGACGAAGTTTACTGCTGTTTAGTACGTATGCCGGCATTGGGCTGGAAATACCGGTTTTGGGATTCTGCACAGAAAGGGTTTGCCAACCACCGAATCCACACGTGAGTTTACCTCTGTCAGTTGAATGCACACATTGACAACCATTCAGTTAGATAGCTCCGTTTTGGTTTTAGAAGCAGATATTTCTCTGTACAGCCTATGGTACCATTCACTCGGGAATATCCCAAGGCATCTCCTAGAAGAAACGTGTTTCTGACTCGCTGAATCTCAACATAGATTCAACTCTCTTAGGTGAACGAACGCACACCAGAGCAGTTTCAAGGAAACATTCCTCCTGAGTTTTAGACGAAGTTTCCAGCTGTTTAGTATGTATGCCGGCATTGGGCTGGAAATACCGGTTTTGGGATTCTGCACAGAAAGGTTTTGCAAACCGCTGAATCCACGCGTGAGTTTAACTCTGTCAGTTGAATGCACACATTGACAACCATTCAGTTAGGTAGCTCCGTTTTGGTTTTAGAAGCAGATATTTCTCGGTACAGCCTATTGTCCCATTAACTCGGGAACATCCCAACGCAGCTCCTAGAAGAAACGTGTTTCTGACTCGCTGAATCTCAACATAGATTCAACTCTCTTAGGTGAACGAACGCACAGAAGAGCAGTTTCAAGCAAACCTTTCTCCTGAGTTTTAGACGAAGTTTACTGCGGTTTAGTACGTATGCCGGCATTGGGCTGGAAATACCGGTTTTGGGATTCTGCACAGAAAGTGTTTGCCAACCGCTGAATCCACACGTGAGTTTTACTCTGTCACTTGAATGCACACATTGACAAACATTCAGGTAGATAGCTCGGTTTTGGTTTTAGGAGCAGATATTTCTCTGTACATCCTATGGTCCCATTCACTCGGGAATATCCCAACGCAGCTCCTAGAAGAAAGTGTTTCTGACTCTCTGAATCTCAACATAGATTCAACTCTCTTAGGTGAACGAACGCACAGCAGAGCAGTTTCAAGGAAACGTTTCTCCTGAGTTTTAGACGAAGTTTCCTGCTGTTTAGTACGTATGCCGGCATTGGGCTGGAAATACCGGTTTTGGGATTCTGCACAGAAAGGGTTTGCAAACCACTGAATCCACACGTGAGTTTAACTCTGTCAGTTGAATGCACACATTGACAACCATTCAGTTAGGTAGCTCCTTTTTGGTTTTAGAAGCAGATATTTCTCGGTACAGCCTATGGTCCCATTCACTCGGGAACATCCCAACGCAGCTCCTAGAAGAAACGTGTTTCTGACTCGCTGAATCTCAACATAGATTCAACTCTCTTAGGTGAACGAACGCACAGCAGAGCAGTTTCAAGGAAACGTTTCTCCTGAGTTTTAGACGAAGTTTACTGCGGTTTAGTACGCATGCCGGCATTGGGCTGGAAATACGGGTTTTGGGATTCTGCACAGAAAGGGTTTGCCAACCGCTGAATCCTCACGTGAGTTTAACTCTGTCAGTTGAATGCACACATTGACATCCATTCAATTAGATAGCTCCGTTTTGGTTTTAGAAGCAGATATTTCTCTGTAGAGCCTATGGTCCCATTCACTCGGGAATATCCCAACGCAGCTCCTAGAAGAAACGTGTTTCTTACTCGCTGAATCTCAACAAAGATTCAACTCTCTTAGGTGAACGAACGCACAGCAGAGCAGTTTCAAGGAAACGTTTCTCCTGGGTTTTAGACGAAGTTTACTGCTGTTTAGTACGTATGCCGGCATTGGGCTGGAAATACCGGTTTTGGTATTCTGCACAGAAAGGGTTTGCCAACCGCCGAATCCACACGTGAGTTTACCTCTGTCAGTTGAATGCACACATTGACAACCATTCAGTTAGATAGCTCCGTTTTGGTTTTAGAAGCAGATATTTCTCTGTACAGCCTATGGTACCATTCACTCGGGAATATCCCAAGGCATCTCCTAGAAGAAACGTGTTTCTGACTCGCTGAATCTCAACATAGATTCAACTCTCTTAGGTGAACGAACGCACACCAGAGCAGTTTCAAGGAAACATTCCTCCTGAGTTTTAGACGAAGTTTCCTGCTGTTTAGTATGTATGCCGGCATTGGGCTGGAAATACCGGTTTTGGGATTCTGCACAGAAAGGGTTTGCAAACCGCTGAATCCACGCGTGAGTTTAACTCTCTCAGTTGAATGCACACATTGACAACCATTCAGTTAGGTAGCTCCGTTTTGGTTTTAGAAGCAGATATTTCTCGGTACAGCCTATGGTCCCATTCACTCGGGAACATCCCAACGCAGCTCCTAGAAGAAACGTGTTTCTGACTCGCTGAATCTCAACATAGATTCAACTCTCTTAGGTGAACGAACGCACAGAAGAGCAGTTTCAAGCAAACCTTTCTCCTGAGTTTTAGACGAAGTTTACTGCTGTTTAGTACGTATGCCGGCATTGGGCTGGAAATACCGGTTTTGCTATTCTGCACAGAAAGTGTTTGCCAACCGCTGAATCCACACGTGAGTTTTACTCTGTCAGTTGAATGCACACATTGACAAACATTCAGTTAGATAGCTCGGTTTTGGTTTTAGGAGCAGATATTTCTCTGTACATCCTATGGTTCCATTCACTCGGGAATATCCCAACGCAGCTCCTAGAAGAAAGTGTTTCTGACTCTCTGAATCTCAACATAGATTCAACTCTCTTAGGTGAACGAACGCACAGCAGAGCAGTTTCAAGGAAACGTTTCTCCTGAGTTTTAGACGAAGTTTCCTGCTGTTTAGTACGTATGCCGGCATTGGGCTGGAAATACCGGTTTTGGGATTCTGCACAGAAAGGGTTTGCAAACCACTGAATCCACACGTGAGTTTAACTCTGTCAGTTGAGTGCACACATTGACAACCATTCAGTTAGGTAGCTCCGTTTTGGTTTTAGAAGCAGATATTTCTCGGTACAACCTATGGTCCCATTCACTCGGGAACATCCCAATGCAGCTCCTAGAAGAAACGTGTTTCTGAATCGCTGAATCTCAAAATAGATTCAACTCTCTTAGGTGAACGAACGCACAGCAGAGCAGTTTCAAGGAAACGTTACTCCTGAGTTTTAGACGAAGTTTACTTCTGTTTGGTACGTATGCCGGCATTGGGCTGGAAATACCGGTTTTGGGATTCTGCACAGAAAGGGTTTGCCAACCGCTGAATCCACACGTGAGTTTAACTCTGTCAGTTGAATGCACACATTGACAACCATTCAGTTAGATAGCTCCGTTTTGGTTTTAGAAGCAGATATTTCTCTGTACAGCCTATGGTCCCATTCACTCGGGAATATCCCAACGCAGCTCCTAGAAGAAACGTGTTTCTGAATCGCTGAATCTCAAAATAGATTCACCTCTCCTAGGTGAACGAACGAACAGAAGAGCAGTTTCAAGGAAACGTTTCTCCTGAGTTTTAGACGAAGTTTCCTGCTGTTTAGTACGTATGCCGGAATTGGGTTGGAAATACAGGTTTTGGAATTCTGCAGAGAAAGGGTTTGCAAACCGCCGAATCCACACGTGAGTTTAACTCTGTCAGTTGAAGGCACACCTTGACAACCATTCAGTTAGGTGGCTCCGTTTTGGTTTTAGGAGCAGATATTTCTCTGTACAGCCTATGATCCCATTCACTCGGGAATATCCCAGCGCAGCTCCTAGAAGAAACGTGTATCTGAATCGCTGAATCTCAACATAGATTCAACTCTATTAGGTGAACGAACGCACAGCAGAGCAGTTTCAAGGAAACGTTTCTCCTGAGTTTTAGACGAAGTTTACTGCGGTTTAGTACGCATGCCGGCATTGGGCTGGAAATACCGGTTTTGGGATTCTGCACAGAAAGGGTTTGCAAACCGCTGAATCCACACGTGAGTTTAACTCTGTCAGTTGAATGGACACATTGACAACCATTCAGTTAGATAGCTCCGTTTCGGTTTTAGAAGCAGATATTTCTCTGTACAGCCTATGGTCCCATTCACTCGGGAATATCCCAACGCAGCTCCTAGGAGAAACGTGTTTCTGACTCGCTGAATCTCAACATAGATTCAACTCTCTTAGGTGAACGAACGCACAGCAGAGCAGTTTCAAGGAAACGTTTATCCTGGGTTTCAGACGAAGTTTCCTGCTGTTTAGTACGTATGCCGGCATTGGGCTGGAAATACCGGTTTTGGGATTCTGCACAGAAAGGGTTTGACAACCGCTGAATCCACACGTGAGTTTAACTCTGTCAGTTGAATGCACACATTCACAAACATTCAGTTAGATAGCTCCGTTTTGGTTTTAGAAGCAGGTATTTCTCTGTACAGCCTATGGTCCCATTCACTCGGGAATATCCCAACGCAGCTCCTAGAAGAAACGTGTTTCTGAATCGCTGAATCTCAACATACATTCAACTCTATTAGGTGAACGAAGGCACAGCAGAGCAGTTTCAAGGAAACGTTTCTCCTGAGTTTTAGACGAAGTTTCCTGCTGTTTAGTACGTATGCCGGAATTGGGTTGGAAATACAGGTTTTGGAATTCTGCAGAGAAAGGGTTTGCAAACCGCCGATTCCACACGTGAGTTTAACTCTGTCAGTTGAAAGCACACCTTGACAACCATTCAGTTAGATGGCTCCGTTTTGGTTTTAGGAGCAGATATTTCTCTGTACAGCCTATGGTCCCATTCACTCGGGATCATCCCAGCGCAGCTCCTAGAAGAAACGTGTTTCTGACTCGCTGAATCTCAACATAGATTCAACTCTCTTAGGTGAACGAACGCACAGAAGAGCAGTTTCAAGCAAACCTTTCTCCTGAGTTTTAGACGAAGTTTACTGCGGTTTAGTACGTATGCCGGCATTGGGCTGGAAATACCGGTTTTGGGATTCTGCACAGAAAGTGTTTGCCAACCGCTGAATCCACACGTGAGTTTTACTCTGTCACTTGAATGCACACATTGACAAACATTCAGGTAGATAGCTCGGTTTTGGTTTTAGGAGCAGATATTTCTCTGTACATCCTATGGTCCCATTCACTCGGGAATATCCCAACGCAGCTCCTAGAAGAAAGTGTTTCTGACTCTCTGAATCTCAACATAGATTCAACTCTCTTAGGTGAACGAACGCACAGCAGAGCAGTTTCAAGGAAACGTTTCTCCTGAGTTTTAGACGAAGTTTCCTGCTGTTTAGTACGTATGCCGGCATTGGGCTGGAAATACCGGTTTTGGGATTCTGCACAGAAAGGGTTTGCAAACCACTGAATCCACACGTGAGTTTAACTCTGTCAGTTGAATGCACACATTGACAACCATTCAGTTAGGTAGCTCCTTTTTGGTTTTAGAAGCAGATATTTCTCGGTACAGCCTATGGTCCCATTCACTCGGGAACATCCCAACGCAGCTACTAGAAGAAACGTGTTTCTGACTCGCTGAATCTCAACATAGATTCAACTCTATTAGGTGAACGAACGCACAGCAGAGCAGTTTCAAGGAAACGTTTCTCCTGAGTTTTAGACGAAGTTTACTGCGGTTTAGTACGCATGCCGGCATTGGGCTGGAAATACGGGTTTTGGGATTCTGCACAGAAAGGGTTTGCCAACCGCTGAATCCTCACGTGAGTTTAACTCTGTCAGTTGAATGCACACATTGACATCCATTCAATTAGATAGCTCCGTTTTGGTTTTAGAAGCAGATATTTCTCTGTAGAGCCTATGGTCCCATTCACTCGGGAATATCCCAACGCAGCTCCTAGAAGAAACGTGTTTCTTACTCGCTGAATCTCAACAAAGATTCAACTCTCTTAGGTGAACGAACCCACAGCAGAGCAGTTTCAAGGAAACGTTTCTCCTGGGTTTTACACGAAGTTTACTGCTGTTTAGTACGTATGCCGGCATTGGGCTGGAAATACCGGTTTTGGTATTCTGCACAGAAAGGGTTTGCCAACCGCCGAATCCACACGTGAGTTTACCTCTGTCAGTTGAATGCACACATTGACAACCATTCAGTTAGATAGCTCCGTTTTGGTTTTAGAAGCAGATATTTCTCTGTACAGCCTATGGTACCATTCACTCGGGAATATCCCAAGGCATCTCCTAGAAGAAACGTGTTTCTGACTCGCTGAATCTCAACATAGATTCAACTCTCTTAGGTGAACGAACGCACACCAGAGCAGTTTCAAGGAAACATTCCTCCTGAGTTTTAGACGAAGTTTCCAGCTGTTTAGTATGTATGCCGGCATTGGGCTGGAAATACCGGTTTTGGGATTCTGCACAGAAAGTGTTTGCAAACCGCTGAATCCACGCCTGAGTTTAACTCTCTCAGTTGAATGCACACATTGACAACCATTCAGTTAGGTAGCTCCGTTTTGGTTTTAGAAGCAGATATTTCTCGGTACAGCCTATGGTCCCATTCACTCGGGAACATCCCAACGCAGCTCCTAGAAGAAACGTGTTTCTGACTCGCTGAATCTCAACATAGATTCAACTCTCTTAGGTGAACGAACGCACAGAAGAGCAGTTTCAAGCAAACCTTTCTCCTGAGTTTTAGACGAATTTTACTGCTGTTTAGTACGTATGCCGGCATTGGGCTGGAAATACCGGTATTGCTATTCTGCACAGAAAGTGTTTGCCAACCGCTGAATCCACACGTGAGTTTTACTCTGTCAGTTGAATGCACACATTGACAAACATTCAGTTAGATAGCTCGGTTTTGGTTTTAGGAGCAGATATTTCTCTGTACATCCTATGGTTCCATTCACTCGGGAATATACCAACGCAGCTCCTAGAAGAAAGTGTTTCTGACTCTCTGAATCTCAACATAGATTCAACTCTCTTAGGTGAACGAACGCACAGCAGAGCAGTTTCAAGGAAACGTTTCTCCTGAGTTTTAGACGAAGTTTCCTGCTGTTTAGTACGTATGCCGGCATTGGGCTGGAAATACCGGTTTTGGGATTCTGCACAGAAAGGGTTTGCAAACCGCTGAATCCACACGTGAGTTTAACTCTGTCAGTTGAATGCACACATTGACAACCATTCAGTTAGATAGCTCCGTTTTGATTTTAGAAGCAGATATTTCTCTGTAAAGCCTATGGTCCCAATCACTCGGGAATATCCCAACGCAGCTCCCAGGAGAAACGTGTTTCTGACTCGCTGAATCTCAACATAGTTTCAACTCTCTTAGGTGAACGAACGCACAGCAGAGCAGTTTCAAGGAAACGTTTCTCCTGGGTTTTAGACGAGGTTTACTGCTGTTTAGTACGTATGCCGGCATTGGGCTGGAAATACCGGTTTTGGGATTCTGCACAGAAAGGGTTTGCCAACCGCCGAATCCACACGTGAGTTTAACTCTGTCAGTTGAATTCACACATTGACAACCATTCAGTTGGATAGCTCCGTTTTGGTTTTAGAAGCAGATATTTCTCTGTACAGCCTATGGTACCGTTCACTCGGGAATATCCCAAGGCATCTCCTAGAAGAAACGAGTTTCTGACTCGCTGAATCTCAACATAGATTCAACTCTCTTAGGTGAACGAACGCACACCAGAGCAGTTTCAAGGAAACATTCCTCCTGAGTTTTAGACGAAGTTTCCTGCTGTTTAGTATGTATGCCGGCATTGGGCTGGAAATACCGGTTTTGGGATTCTGCACAGAAAGGGTTTGCAAACCGCTGAATCCACGCGTGAGTTTAACTCTGTCAGTTGAATGCACACATTGACAACCATTCAGTTAGGTAGCTCCGTTTTGGTTTTAGAAGCAGATATTTCTCGGTACAGCCTATGGTCCCATTCACTCGGGAATATCCCAACGCAGCTCCTAGAAGAAACGTGTTTCTGACTCGCTGAATCTCAACATAGATTCAACTCTCTTAGGTGAACGAACGCACAGAAGAGCAGTTTCAAGGAAACGTTTCTCCTGGGTTTTAGACGAAGTTTCCTGCTGTTTAGTACGTATGCCGGCATTGGGCTGGAAATACCGGTTTTGGGATTCTGCACAGAAAGGTTTGCAAACCGCGGAATCCACACGTGAGTTTAACTCTGTCAGTTGAATGCACACATTGACAACCATTCAGTTAGGTAGCTCCGTTTTGGTTTTAGAAGCAGAGATTTCTCTGTACAGCCTTTGGTCCCATTCACTCGGGAATATCCCAACGCAGCTCCTAGAAGAAACGTGTTTCTCACTCGCTGAATCTCAACATAGATTCAACTCTCTTAGGTGAACGAACGCACAGCAGAGCAGTTTCAAGGAAACATTCCTCCTGCGTTTTAGACGAAGTTTCCTGCTGTTTAGTACGTATGCCGGCATTGGGCTGGAAATACCGCTTTTGGGATTCTGCACAGAAAGGGTTTGCAAACCGCTGAATCCACACGTGAGTTTAACTCTGTCAGTTGAATGCACACATTGACAACCATTCAGTTAGATAGCTCCGTTTTGGTTTTAGAAGCAGATATTTCTCTGTACAGCCTATGGTCCCATTCACTCGGGAATATCCCAACGCAGCTCCTAGAAGAAACGTGTTTCTGAATCGCTGAATCTCAACATAGATTCAACTCTATTAGGTGAACGAACGCACAGCAGAGCAGTTTCAAGGAAACGTTTCTCCTGAGTTTTAGACGAAGTTTACTGCGGTTTAGTACGCATGCCGGCATTGGGCTGGAAATACCGGGTTTGGATTCTGCACAGAAAGGGTTTGCCAACCGCTGAATCCACACGTGAGTTTAACTCTGTCAGTTGAATGCACACATTGGCAACCATTCAGTTAGATAGCTCCGTTTTGGTTTTAGAAGCAGATATTTCCCTGTACAGCCTATGGTCCCATTCACTCGGGAATATCCCAACGCAGCTCCTAGAAGAAACGTGTTTCTGACTCGCTGAATCTCAACAAAGATTCAACTCTCTTAGGTGAACGAACGCACAGCAGAGCAGTTTCAAGGAAACGTTTCTCCTGGGTTTTAGACGAAGTTTACTGCTGTTTAGTATGTATGCCGGCATTGGGCTGGAAATACCGGTTTTGGGATTCTGCACAGAAAGGGTTTGCCAACCGCCGAATCCACACGTGAGTTTACCTCTGTCAGTTGAATGCACACATTGACAACCATTCAGTTAGATAGCTCCGTTTTGGTTTTAGAAGCAGATATTTCTCTGTACAGCCTATGGTACCATTCATTCGGGAATATCCCAAGGCATCTCCTAGAAGAAACGTGTTTCTAACTCGCTGAATCTCAACATAGATTCAACTCTCTTAGGTGAACGAACGCACACCAGAGTATTTTCAAGGAAACATTCCTCCTGACTTTTAGACGAAGTTTCCTGCTGTTTAGTATGTATGCCGGCATTGGGCTGGAAATACCGGTTTTGGGATTCTGCACAGAAAGGGTTTGCAAACCGCTGAATCCACGCGTGAGTTTAACTCTGTCAGTTGAATGCACACATTGACAACCATTCAGTTAGGTAGCTCCGTTTTGGTTTTAGAAGCAGATATTTCTCGGTACAGCCTATGGTCCCATTCACTCGGGAACATCCCAACGCAGCTCCTAGAAGAAACGTGTTTCTGACTCGCTGAATCTCAACATAGATTCAACTCTCTTAGGTGAACGAACGCACAGAACAGCAGTTTCAAGCAAACCTTTCTCCTGACTTTTAGACGAAGTTTACTGCTGTTTAGTACGTATGCCGGCATTGGGCTGGAAATACCGGTTTTGCTATTCTGCACAGAAAGTGTTTGCCAACCGCTGAATCCACACGTGAGTTTTACTCTGTCAGTTGAATGCACACATTGACAAACATTCAGTTAGATAGCTCGGTTTTGGTTTTAGGAGCAGATATTTCTCTGTACATCCTATGGTCCCATTCACTCGGGAATATCCCAACGCAGCTCCTAGAAGAAAGTGTTTCTGACTCTCTGAATCTCAACATAGATTCATCTCTCTTAGGTGAACGAACGCACAGCAGAGCAGTTTCAAGGAAACTTTTCTCCTGAGTTTTAGACGAAGTTTCCTGCTGTTTAGTACGTATGCCGGCATTGGGCTGGAAATACCGGTTTTGGGATTCTGCACAGAAAGGGTTTGCAAACCACTGAATCCACACGTGAGTTTAACTCTGTCAGTTGAATGCACACATTGACAACCATTCAGTTACGTAGCTCCGTTTTGGTTTTAGAAGCAGATATTTCTCGGTACAACCTATGGTCCCATTCACTCGGGAACATCCCAACGCAGCTCCTAGATGAAACGTGTTTCTGAATCGCTGAATCTCAAAATAGATTCAACTCTCTTAGGTGAACGAACGCACAGCAGAGCAGTTTCAAGGAAACGTTTCTCCTGAGTTTTAGACGAAGTTTCCTGCTGTTTGGTACGTATGTCGGCATTGGGCTGTAAATACCGGTTTTGGGATTCTGCACAGAAAGGGTTTGCCAACCGCTGAATCCACACGTGAGTTTAACTCTGTCAGTTGAATGCACACATTGACAACCATTCAGTTAGAGAGCTCCGTTTTGGTTTTAGAAGCAGATATTTCTCTGTACAGCCTATGGTACCGTTCACTCGGGAATATCCCAAGGCATCTCCTAGAAGAAACGTGTTTCTGACTCGCTGAATCTCAACATAGATTCACCTCTCTTAGGTGAACGAACGCACACCAGAGCAGTTTCAAGGAAACATTCCTCCTGAGTTTTAGACGAAGTTTCCTGCTGTTTAGTACGTATGCCGGCATTGGGCTGGAAATACCGGTTTTGGCATTCTGCACAGAAAGGGTTTGCAAACCGCTGAATCCACACGTGAGTTTAACTCTGTCAGTTGAATGCACACATTGACAACCATTCAGTTAAGTAGCTCCGTTTTGGTTTTAGAAGCTGTTATTTCTCGGTACAGCCTATGGTCCCATTCACTCGGGAACATCCCAACGCAGCTCCTAGAAGAAACGTGTTTCTGACTCGCTGAATCTCAACATAGATTCAACTCTCTTAGGTGAACGAACGCACAGCAGAGCAGTTTCAAGGAAACATTCCTCCTGCGTTTTAGACGAAGTTTCCTGCTGTTTAGTACGTATGCCGGAATTGGGTTGGAAATACAGGTTTTGGAATTCTGCAGAGAAAGGGTTTGCAAACCGCCGATTCCACACGTGAGTTTAACTCTGTCAGTTGAAAGCACACCTTGACAACCATTCAGTTAGATGGCTCCGTTTTGGTTTTAGGAGCAGATATTTCTCTGTACAGCCTATGGTCCCATTCACTCGGGAATATCCCAACGCAGCTCCTAGAAGAAACGTGTATCTGAATCGCTGAATCTCAACATAGTTTCAACTCTATTAGGTGAAGGAACGCACAGCAGAGCAGTTACAAGGAAACGTTTCTCCTGAGTTTTAGACGAAGTTTACTGCGGTTTAGTACGCATGCCGGCATTGGGCTGGAAATACCGGTTTTGGGATTCTGCACAGAAAGGGTTTGCAAACCGCTGAATCCACACGTGAGTTTAACTCTGTCAGTTGAATGCACACATTGACAACCATTCAGTTAGATAGCTCCGTTTTGGTTTTAGAAGCAGATATTTCTCTGTACAGCCTATGGTCCCAATCACTCGGGAATATCCCAACGCAGCTCCCAGGAGAAACGTGTTTCTGACTCGCTGAATCTCAACATAGTTTCAACTCTCTTAGGTGAACGAACGCACAGCAGAGCAGTTTCAAGGAAACGTTTCTCCTGGGTTTTAGACGAGGTTTACTGCTGTTTAGTACGTATGCCGGCATTGGGCTGGAAATACCGGTTTTGGGATTCTGCACAGAAAGGGTTTGCCAACCGCCGAATCCACACGTGAGTTTAACTCTGTCAGTTGAATTCACACCTTGACAACCATTCAGTTGGATAGCTCCGTTTTGGTTTTAGAAGCAGATATTTCTCTGTACAGCCTATGGTACCGTTCACTCGGGAATATCCCAAGGCATCTCCTAGAAGAAACGAGTTTCTGACTCGCTGAATCTCAACATAGATTCAACTCTCTTAGGTGAACGAACGCACACCAGAGCAGTTTCAAGGAAACATTCCTCCTGAGTTTTAGACGAAGTTTCCTGCTGTTTAGTATGTATGCCGGCATTGGGCTGGAAATACCGGTTTTGGGATTCTGCACAGAAAGGGTTTGCAAACCGCTGAATCCACGCGTGAGTTTAACTCTGTCAGTTGAATGCACACATTGACAACCATTCAGTTAGGTAGCTCCGTTTTGGTTTTAGAAGCAGATATTTCTCGGTACAGCCTATGGTCCCATTCACTCGGGAACATCCCAACGCAGCTCCTAGAAGAAACGTGTTTCTGACTCGCTGAATCTCAACATAGATTCAACTCTCTTAGGTGAACGAACGCACAGAAGAGCAGTTTCAAGGAAACGTTTCTCCTGAGTTTTAGACGAAGTTTCCTGCTGTTTAGTACGTATGCCGGCATTGGGCTGGAAATACCGGTTTTGGGATTCTGCACAGAAAGGGTTTGCAAACCGCGGAATCCACACGTGAGTTTAACTCTGTCAGTTGAATGCACACATTGACAACCATTCAGTTAGGTAGCTCCGTTTTGGTTTTAGAAGCAGAGATTTCTCTGTACAGCCTTTGGTCCCATTCACTCGGGAATATCCCAACGCAGCTCCTAGAAGAAACGTGTTTCTCACTCGCTGAATCTCAACATAGATTCAACTCTCTTAGGTGAACGAACGCACAGCAGAGCAGTTTCAAGGAAACATTCCTCCTGCGTTTTAGACGAAGTTTCCTGCTGTTTAGTACGTATGCCGGCATTGGGCTGGAAATACCGCTTTTGGGATTCTGCACAGAAAGGGTTTGCAAACCGCTGAATCCACACGTGAGTTTAACTCTGTCAGTTGAATGCACACATTGACAACCATTCAGTTAGATAGCTCCGTTTTGGTTTTAGAAGCAGATATTTCTCTGTACAGCCTATGGTCCCATTCACTCGGGAATATCCCAACGCAGCTCCTAGAAGAAACGTGTTTCTGAATCGCTGAATCTCAACATTGATTCAACTCTATTAGGTGAACGAACGCACAGCAGAGCAGTTTCAAGGAAACGTTTCTCCTGAGTTTTAGACGAAGTTTACTGCGGTTTAGTACGCATGCCGGCATTGGGCTGGAAATACCGGTTTTGGATTCTGCACAGAAAGGGTTTGCCAACCGCTGAATCCACACGTGAGTTTAACTCTGTCAGTTGAATGCACACATTGGCAACCATTCAGTTAGATAGCTCCGTTTTGGTTTTAGAAGCAGATATTTCCCTGTACAGCCTATGGTCCCATTCACTCGGGAATATCCCAACGCAGCTCCTAGAAGAAACGTGTTTCTGACTCGCTGAATCTCAACAAAGATTCAACTCTCTTAGGTGAACGAACGCACAGCAGAGCAGTTTCAAGGAAACGTTTCTCCTGGGTTTTAGACGAAGTTTACTGCTGTTTAGTATGTATGCCGGCATTGGGCTGGAAATACCGGTTTTGGGATTCTGCACAGAAAGGGTTTGCCAACCGCCGAATCCACACGTGAGTTTACCTCTGTCAGTTGAATGCACACATTGACAACCATTCAGTTAGATAGCTCCGTTTTGGTTTTAGAAGCAGATATTTCTCTGTACAGCCTATGGTACCATTCACTCGGGAATATCCCAAGGCATCTCCTAGAAGAAACGTGTTTCTAACTCGCTGAATCTCAACATAGATTCAACTCTCTTAGGTGAACGAACGCACACCAGAGTATTTTCAAGGAAACATTCCTCCTGACTTTTAGACGAAGTTTCCTGCTGTTTAGTATGTATGCCGGCATTGGGCTGGAAATACCGGTTTTGGGATTCTGCACAGAAAGGGTTTGCAAACCGCTGAATCCACGCGTGAGTTTAACTCTGTCAGTTGAATGCACACATTGACAACCATTCAGTTAGGTAGCTCCGTTTTGGTTTTAGAAGCAGATATTTCTCGGTACAGCCTATGGTCCCATTCACTCGGGAACATCCCAACGCAGCTCCTAGAAGAAACGTGTTTCTGACTCGCTGAATCTCAACATAGATTCAACTCTCTTAGGTGAACGAACGCACAGAACAGCAGTTTCAAGCAAACCTTTCTCCTGACTTTTAGACGAAGTTTACTGCTGTTTAGTACGTATGCCGGCATTGGGCTGGAAATACCAGTTTTGCTATTCTGCACAGAAAGTGTTTGCCAACCGCTGAATCCACACTTGAGTTTTACTCTGTCAGTTGAATGCACACATTGACAAACATTCAGTTAGATAGCTCGGTTTTGGTTTTAGGAGCAGATATTTCTCTGTAAATCCTATGGTCCCATTCACTCGGGAATATCCCAACGCAGCTCCTAGAAGAAAGTGTTTCTGACTCTCTGAATCTCAACATAGATTCATCTCTCTTAGGTGAACGAACGCACAGCAGAGCAGTTTCAAGGAAACGTTTCTCCTGAGTTTTAGACGAAGTTTCCTGCTGTTTAGTACGTATGCCGGCATTGGGCTGGAAATACCGGTTTTGGGATTCTGCACAGAAAGGGTTTGCAAACCACTGAATCCACACGTGAGTTTAACTCTGTCAGTTGAATGCACACATTGACAACCATTCAGTTACGTAGCTCCGTTTTGGTTTTAGAAGCAGATATTTCTCGGTACAACCTATGGTCCCATTCACTCGGGAACATCCCAACGCAGCTCCTAGATGAAACGTGTTTCTGAATCGCTGAATCTCAAAATAGATTCAACTCTCTTAGGTGAACGAACGCACAGCAGAGCAGTTTCAAGGAAACGTTTTTCCTGAGTTTTAGACGAAGTTTCCTGCTGTTTGGTACGTATGTCGGCATTGGGCTGGAAATACCGGTTTTGGGATTCTGCACAGAAAGGGTTTGCCAACCGCTGAATCCACACGTGAGTTTAACTCTGTCAGTTGAATGCACACATTGACAACCATTCAGTTAGATAGCTCCGTTTTGGTTTTAGAAGCAGATATTTCTCTGTACAGCCTATGGTACCGTTCACTCGGGAATATCCCAAGGCATCTCCTAGAAGAAACGTGTTTCTGACTCGCTGAATCTCAACATAGATTCACCTCTCTTAGGTGAACGAACGCACACCAGAGCAGTTTCAAGGAAACATTCCTCCTGAGTTTTAGACGAAGTTTCCTGCTGTTTAGTACGTATGCCGGCATTGGGCTGGAAATACCGGTTTTGGCATTCTGCACAGAAAGGGTTTGCAAACCGCTGAATCCACACGTGAGTTTAACTCTGTCAGTTGAATGCACACATTGACAACCATTCAGTTAAGTAGCTCCGTTTTGGTTTTAGAAGCTGTTATTTCTCGGTACAGCCTATGGTCCCATTCACTCGGGAACATCCCAACGCAGCTCCTAGAAGAAACGTGTTTCTGACTCGCTGAATCTCAACATAGATTCAACTCTCTTAGGTGAACGAACGCACAGCAGAGCAGTTTCAAGGAAACATTCCTCCTGCGTTTTAGACGAAGTTTCCTGCTGTTTAGTACGTATGCCGGCATTGGGCTGGAAATACCGGTTTTGGGATTCTGTACAGAAAGTGTTTGCCAACCGCTGAATCCACACGTGAGTTTTACTCTGTCAGTTGAATGCACACATTGACAAACATTCAGTTAGATAGCTCGGTTTTGGTTTTAGGAGCAGATATTTCTCTGTACATCCTATGGTCCCATTCACTCGGGAATATCCCAATGCAGCGCCTAGAAGAAAGTGTTTCTGACTCTCTGAATCTCAACATAGATTCAACTCTCTTAGGTGAACGAACGCACAGCAGAGCAGTTTCAAGGAAACGTTTCTCCTGAGTTTTAGACGAAGTTTCCTGCTGTTTAGTACGTATGCCTGCATTGGGCTGGAAATACCGCTTTTGGGATTCTGCACAGAAAGGGGTTGCAAACCGCTGAATCCACACGTGAGTTTAACTCTGTCAGTTGAATGCACACATTGACAACCATTCAGTTAGATAGCTCCGTTTTGGTTTTAGAAGCAGATATTTCTCTGTACAGCCTATGGTCCCATTCACTCGGGAATATCCCAACGCAGCTCCTAGAAGAAACGTGTTTCTGACTCGATGAATCTCAACATAGATTCAACTCTCTTAGGTGAACGAACACACAGCAGAGCAGTTTCAAGGAAACATTCCTCCTGCGTTTTAGACGAAGTTTCCTGCTGTTTAGTACGTATGCCGGCATTGGGCTGGAAATACCGCTTTTGGGATTCTGCACAGAAAGGGTTTGCAAACCGCTGAATCCACACGTGAGTTTAACTCTGTCAGTTGAATGCACACATTGACAACCATTCAGTTAGATAGCTCCGTTTTGGTTTTAGAAGCAGATATTTCTCTGTACACCCTATGTTCCCATTCACTCGGGAATATCCCAACGCAGCTCCTAGAAGAAACGTGTTTCTGAATCGCTGAATCTCAACATAGATTCAACTCTATTAGGTGAAGGAACGCACAGCAGAGCAGTTTCAAGGAAACGTTTCTCCTGAGTTTTAGACGAAGTTTACTGCGGTTTAGTACGCATGCCGGCATTGGGCTGGAAATACCGGTTTTGGGATTCTGCACAGAAAGGGTTTGCCAACCGATGAATCCACACGTGAGTTTAACTCTGTCAGTTGAATGCACACATTGGCAACCATTCAGTTAGATAGCTCCGTTTTGGTTTTAGAAGCAGATATTTCCCTGTACAGCCTATGGTCCCATTCACTCGGGAATATCCCAACGCAGCTCCTAGAAGAAACGTGTTTCTGACTCGCTGAATCTCAACAAAGATTCAACTCTATTAGGTGAACGAACGCACAGCAGAGCAGTTTCAAGGAAACGTTTCTCCTGAGTTTGAGACGAATTTACTGCGGTTTAGTACGCATGCCGGCATCGGGTTGGAAATACCGGTTTTGGGATTCGGCAGAGAAAGGGTTTGCCAACCGCTGAATCCACACGTGAGTTTAACTCTGTCAGATGAATGCACACATTGGCAACCATTCAGTTAGATAGCTCCGTTTTGGTTTTAGAAGCAGGTATTTCTCTGTACAGCCTATGGTCCCATTCACTCGGGAATATCCCAACGCAGCTCCTAGAAGAAACGTGTTTCTGACTCGCTGAATCTCAACATAGATTCAACTCTCTTAGGTGAACGAACTCACACCAGAGCAGTTTCAAGGAAACATTCCTCCTGAGTTTTAGACGAAGTTTCCTGCTGTTTAGTATGTATGCCGGGATTGGGCTGGAAATACCGGTTTTGGGATTCTGCACAGAAAGGGTTTGCAAACCGCTGAATCCACGCGTGAGTTTAACTCTGTCAGTTGAATGCACACATTGACAACCATTCAGTTAGGTAGCTCCGTTTTGGTTTTAGAAGCAGATATTTCTCGGTACAGCCTATGGTCCCATTCACTCGGGAACATCCCAACGCAGCTCCTAGAAGAAACGTGTTTCTGACTCGCTGAATCTCAACATAGATTCAACTCTCTTAGGTGAACGAACGCACAGAACAGCAGTTTCAAGCAAACCTTTCTCCTGACTTTTAGACGAAGTTTACTGCTGTTTAGTACGTATGCCTGCATTGGGCTGGGTATACCGGTTTTGGGATACTGCACAGAAAGTGTTTGCCAACCGCTGAATCCACACGTGAGTTTAACTCTGTCAGTTGAATGCACACATTGACAAACATTCAGTTGGATAGCTCGGTTTTGGTTTTAGGAGCAGATATTTCTCTGTACAGCCTATGGTCCCATGCACTCGGGAATATCCCAACGCAGCTCCTAGAAGAAAGTGTTTCTGACTCTCTGAATCTCAACATAGATTCAACTCTCTTAGGTAAACGAACACACAGCAGAGCAGTTTCAAGGAAACGTTTCTCCTGAGTTTTAGACCAAGTTTCCTGCTGTTTAGTACGTATGCCGGCTTTGGGCTGGAAATACCGGTTTTGGGATTCTGCACAGAAAGGGTTTGCCAACCGCTGAATCCACACGTGAGTTTAACTCTGTCAGTTGAATGCACACATTGACAACCATTCAGTTAGATAGCTCGGTTTTGGTATTAGGAGCAGATATTTCTCTGTACAGCGTATGGTCCCATTCACTCGGGAATATCCCAACGCAGCTCCTAGAAGAAACGTGTATCTGAATCGCTGAATCTCTACATAGATTCAACTCTCTTAGGTGACCGAACGCACAGCAGAGCAGTTTCAAGGAAACGTTTCTCCTGAGATTTAGACGAAGTTTCCTGCTGTTTAGTACACATGCCGGCATTGGGCTGGAAATACCGGTTTTGGGATTCTGCACAGAAAGGGTTTGCAAACCACTGAATCCACAGGTGAGTTTAACTCTGTCAGTTGAATGCACACATTGACAACCATTCAGTTAGACAGCTCCGTTTTGGTTTTAGAAGCAGATATTTCTCTGTATAGCCTATTGTCCCATTCACTCGGGAATATCCCAACGCAGCTCCTAGAAGTAACGTGTTTCTGATTCGCTGAATCTCAACATAGATTCAACTCTCTTAGGTTAATGAACGCACAGCAGAGCAGTTTCAAGGAAAGGATCCTCCTGAGTTTTAGACGAAGTTTACTGCTGTTTAGTACGTATGCCGGCATTGGGCTGGAAATACCGGTTTTGCTATTCTGCACAGAAAGTGTTTGCGAACCGCTGAATCCACACGTGAGTTTTACTCTGTCAGTTGAATGCACACATTGACAAACATTCAGTTAGATAGCTCGGTTTTGGTTTTAGGAGCAGATATTTCTCTGTACATCCTATGGTCCCATTCACTCTGGAATATCCCAACGCAGCTCCTAGAAGAAAGTGTTTCTGACTCTCTGAATCTCAACATAGATTCAACTCTCTTACGTGAACGAACGCACAGCAGAGCAGTTTCAAGGAAACGTTTCTCCTGAGTTTTAGACGAAGTTTCCTGCTGTTTAGTACGTATGCCGGCATTGGGCTTGAAATACCGGTTTTGGGATTCTGCACAGAAAGGGTTTGCAAACCACTGAATCCACACGTGAGTATAACTCTGTCAGTTGAATGCACACATTGACAACCATTCAGTTAGGTAGCTCCGTTTTGGTTTTAGAAGCAGATATTTCTCGGTACAACCTATGGTCCCATTCACTCGGGAACATCCAAACGCAGCTACTAGAAGAAACGTGTTTCTGAATCGCTGAATCTCAAAATAGATTCAACTCTCTTAGGTGAACGAACGCACAGCAGAGCAGTTTCAAGGAAACGTTTCTCCTGAGTTTTAGACGAAGTTTACTGCTGTTTGGTACGTATGCCGGCATTGGGCTGGAAATACCGGTTTTGGGATTCTGCACAGAAAGCGTTTGCCAACTGCTGAATCCACACGTGAGTTTAACTCTGTCAGTTGAATGCACACATTGACAACCATTCAGTTAGATAGCTCCGTTTTGGTTTTAGAAGCAGATATTTCTCTGTACAGACTATGGTCCCATTCACTCGGGAATATCCCAACGCAGCTCCTAGAAGAAACGTGTTTCTGAATCGCTGAATCTCAAAATAGATTCACCTCTCTTAGGTGAACGAACGCACAGCAGAGCAGTTTCAAGGAAACGTTTCTCCTGAGATTTAGACGAAGTTTTCTGCGCTTTAGTACGTATGCCGGCATTGGGCTGGAAATGCCGGTTTTGGGATTCTGCACAGAAAGGGTTTGCAAACCACTGAATCCACAGGTGAGTTTAACTCTGTCAGTTGAATGCCCACATTGACAACCATTCAGTTAGATAGCTCCGTTTTGGTTTTAGAAGCAGATATTTCTCTGTATAGCCTATTGTCCCATTCACTCGGGAATATCCCAACGCAGCTCTTAGAAGAAACGTGTTTCTGACTCGCTGAATCTCAACATAGATTCAACTCTCTTAGGTGTACCAAATCACAGCAGAGCAGTTTCAAGGAAACGTTTCTCCTGAGCTTTAGACGAAGTTTTCTGCGCTTTAGTACGTATGCCGGCATTGGGCTGGAAATACCGGTTTTGGGATTCTGCACAGAAAGGGTTTGCCAACCGCAGAATCCACACGTGAGTTTAACTCTGTCAGTTGAATGCACACATTGACAACCATTCAGTTAGATAGCTCCGTTTTGGTTTTAGAAGCAGATATTTCTCTGTACAGCCTATGGTACCATTGACTCGGGAATATCACAAGGCAGCTCCTAGAAGAAACGTGTTTCTGACTCGCTGAATCTCAACATAGATTCAACTCTCTTAGGTGAACGAAGGCACAGCAGAGCAGTTTCAAGGAAACGTTTCTCCTGAGTTTTAGACGAAGTCATACTGCTGTTTCGTATATATGCCGGCATTGGGCTGGAAGTTCCGGTTTCGGGATTCTCTACAGAAAGGGTTTGCAAACCACTGAATCCACACGTGAGTTTAACTCTGTACGTTGAATGCACACATTGACAACCATTCAGTTAGACAGCTCCGTTTTGGTTTTAGAAGCAGATATTTCTCTGTACAGCCTATGGTCCCATTCACTTGGGAATATCCCAACGGAGCTCCTAGAAGAAACGTGTTTCTGACTCGCTGAATCTCAACATAGATTCAACTCTCTTACGTGAACGAACGCACAGCAGAGCAGTTTCAAAGAAACGTTTCTTTGAGTTTCAGACGAAGTTTACTGCGGTTTAGCACGTATGCCGGCATTGGGCTGGAAATACCGGATTTGGGATTCTGCACAGAAAGGGTTTGCAAACCGCTGAATCCAAACTTGCGTTTAACTCTGTCAGTTGAATGCACATATTGACAACCATTCATTTAGATAGCTCCGTTTTGGTTTTAGAAGCAGATATTTCTCGGTACAGGCTATGGTTCCATTCACTCGGGAACATCCCAACGCAGCTCCTAGAAGAAACGTGTTTCTGACTCGCTGAATCTCAACATAGATTCAACTCTCTTAGGTGAACGAACGCACAGCAGAGCAGTTTCAAGGAAACGTTTCTCCTGAGTCTTAGACGAAGTTTCCTGCTGTTTAGTACGTATACCGGCATTGGGCTGGAAATACCGGTTTTGGGATTCTGCACAGAAAGAGTTTGCAAACCGCTGAATCCACACCTGAGTTTATCTCTGTCATTTGAATGCACACATTGACAAACATTCAGTTGGACAGCTCCGTTTTGGTTTTAGAAGCAGATATTTCTCTGTACAGCCTATGGTACCATTCAGTCGGGAATATCCCAACGCAGCTCCTAGAAGAAACGTGCTTCTGACTCGCTGAATATCAACATAGATTCTACTCTCTTAGGTGAAGGAAAGAACAGCAGAGGAGTTTCAAACAAACGTATCTCCTGAGTTTTAGACGAAGTTTACTGCTTTTTAGTACGTATGCCGTCATTGGGTTGGAAATACCGGTTTTGGGATTCTGCACAGAAAGGGTTTGCAAACCGCTGAATCCACGCGTGAGTTTAACTCTGTCAGTTGAATGCACACATTGACAACCATTCAGTTAGGTAGCTCCGTTTTGGTTTTAGAAGCAGATATTTCTCGGTACAGCCTATGGTCCCATTCACTCGGGAACATCCCAACGCAGCTCCTAGAAGAAACGTGTTTCTGACTCGCTGAATCTCAACATAGATTCAACTCTCTTAGGTGAACGAACGCACAGAACAGCAGTTTCAAGCAAACCTTTCTCCTGACTTTTAGACGAAGTTTACTGCTGTTTAGTACGTATGCCTGCATTGGGCTGGGTATACCGGTTTTGGGATACTGCACAGAAAGTGTTTGCCAACCGCTGAATCCACACGTGAGTTTAACTCTGTCAGTTGAATGCACACATTGACAAACATTCAGTTGGATAGCTCGGTTTTGGTTTTAGGAGCAGATATTTCTCTGTACAGCCTATGGTCCCATGCACTCGGGAATATCCCAACGCAGCTCCTAGAAGAAAGTGTTTCTGACTCTCTGAATCTCAACATAGATTCAACTCTCTTAGGTAAACGAACACACAGCAGAGCAGTTTCAAGGAAACGTTTCTCCTGAGTTTTAGACCAAGTTTCCTGCTGTTTAGTACGTATGCCGGCTTTGGGCTGGAAATACCGGTTTTGGGATTCTGCACAGAAAGGGTTTGCCAACCGCTGAATCCACACGTGAGTTTAACTCTGTCAGTTGAATGCACACATTGACAACCATTCAGTTAGATAGCTCGGTTTTGGTATTAGGAGCAGATATTTCTCTGTACAGCGTATGGTCCCATTCACTCGGGAATATCCCAACGCAGCTCCTAGAAGAAACGTGTATCTGAATCGCTGAATCTCTACATAGATTCAACTCTCTTAGGTGACCGAACGCACAGCAGAGCAGTTTCAAGGAAACGTTTCTCCTGAGATTTAGACGAAGTTTCCTGCTGTTTAGTACACATGCCGGCATTGGGCTGGAAATACCGGTTTTGGGATTCTGCACAGAAAGGGTTTGCAAACCACTGAATCCACAGGTGAGTTTAACTCTGTCAGTTGAATGCACACATTGACAACCATTCAGTTAGATAGCTCCGTTTTGGTTTTAGAAGCAGATATTTCTCTGTATAGCCTATTGTCCCATTCACTCGGGAATATCCCAACGCAGCTCCTAGAAGTAACGTGTTTCTGATTCGCTGAATCTCAACATAGATTCAACTCTCTTAGGTTAATGAACGCACAGCAGAGCAGTTTCAAGGAAAGGATCCTCCTGAGTTTTAGACGAAGTTTACTGCTGTTTAGTACGTATGCCGGCATTGGGCTGGAAATACCGGTTTTGCTATTCTGCACAGAAAGTGTTTGCCAACCGCTGAATCCACACGTGAGTTTTACTCTGTCAGTTGAATGCACACATTGACAAACATTCAGTTAGATAGCTCGGTTTTGGTTTTAGGAGCAGATATTTCTCTGTACATCCTATGGTCCCATTCACTCTGGAATATCCCAACGCAGCTCCTAGAAGAAAGTGTTTCTGACTCTCTGAATCTCAACATAGATTCAACTCTCTTACGTGAACGAACGCACAGCAGAGCAGTTTCAAGGAAACGTTTCTCCTGAGTTTTAGACGAAGTTTCCTGCTGTTTAGTACGTATGCCGGCATTGGGCTTGAAATACCGGTTTTGGGATTCTGCACAGAAAGGGTTTGCAAACCACTGAATCCACACGTGAGTATAACTCTGTCAGTTGAATGCACACATTGACAACCATTCAGTTAGGTAGCTCCGTTTTGGTTTTAGAAGCAGATATTTCTCGGTACAACCTATGGTCCCATTCACTCGGGAACATCCAAACGCAGCTACTAGAAGAAACGTGTTTCTGAATCGCTGAATCTCAAAATAGATTCAACTCTCTTAGGTGAACGAACGCACAGCAGAGCAGTTTCAAGGAAACGTTTCTCCTGAGTTTTAGACGAAGTTTACTGCTGTTTGGTACGTATGCCGGCATTGGGCTGGAAATACCGGTTTTGGGATTCTGCACAGAAAGCGTTTGCCAACTGCTGAATCCACACGTGAGTTTAACTCTGTCAGTTGAATGCACACATTGACAACCATTCAGTTAGATAGCTCCGTTTTGGTTTTAGAAGCAGATATTTCTCTGTACAGCCTATGGTCCCATTCACTCGGGAATATCCCAACGCAGCTCCTAGAAGAAACGTGTTTCTGAATCGCTGAATCTCAAAATAGATTCACCTCTCTTAGGTGAACGAACGCACAGCAGAGCAGTTTCAAGGAAACGTTTCTCCTGAGATTTAGACGAAGTTTTCTGCGCTTTAGTACGTATGCCGGCATTGGGCTGGAAATGCCGGTTTTGGGATTCTGCACAGAAAGGGTTTGCAAACCACTGAATCCACAGGTGAGTTTAACTCTGTCAGTTGAATGCCCACATTGACAACCATTCAGTTAGATAGCTCCGTTTTGGTTTTAGAAGCAGATATTTCTCTGTATAGCCTATTGTCCCATTCACTCGGGAATATCCCAACGCAGCTCTTAGAAGAAACGTGTTTCTGACTCGCTGAATCTCAACATAGATTCAACTCTCTTAGGTGAACCAAATCACAGCAGAGCAGTTTCAAGGAAACGTTTCTCCTGAGCTTTAGACGAAGTTTTCTGCGCTTTAGTACGTATGCCGGCATTGGGCTGGAAATAACGGTTTTGGGATTCTGCACAGAAAGGGTTTGCCAACCGCAGAATCCACACGTGAGTTTAACTCTGTCAGTTGAATGCACACATTGACAACCATTCAGTTAGATAGCTCCGTTTTGGTTTTAGAAGCAGATATTTCTCTGTACAGCCTATGGTACCATTGACTCGGGAATATCACAAGGCAGCTCCTAGAAGAAACGTGTTTCTGACTCGCTGAATCTCAACATAGATTCAACTCTCTTAGGTGAACGAAGGCACAGCAGAGCAGTTTCAAGGAAACGTTTCTCCTGAGTTTTAGACGAAGTCATACTGCTGTTTCGTATATATGCCGGCATTGGGCTGGAAGTTCCGGTTTCGGGATTCTCTACAGAAAGGGTTTGCAAACCACTGAATCCACACGTGAGTTTAACTCTGTAAGTTGAATGCACACATTGACAACCATTCAGTTAGACAGCTCCGTTTTGGTTTTAGAAGCAGATATTTCTCTGTACAGCCTATGGTCCCATTCACTCGGGAATATCCCAACGGAGCTCCTAGAAGAAACGTGTTTCTGACTCGCTGAATCTCAACATAGATTCAACTCTCTTACGTGAACGAACGCACAGCAGAGCAGTTTCAAAGAAACGTTTCTTTGAGTTTCAGACGAAGTTTACTGCGGTTTAGCACGTATGCCGGCATTGGGCTGGAAATACCGGATTTGGGATTCTGCACAGAAAGGGTTTGCAAACCGCTGAATCCAAACTTGCGTTTAACTCTGTCAGTTGAATGCACATATTGACAACCATTCATTTAGATAGCTCCGTTTTGGTTTTAGAAGCAGATATTTCTCGGTACAGGCTATGGTTCCATTCACTCGGGAACATCCCAACGCAGCTCCTAGAAGAAACGTGTTTCTGACTCGCTGAATCTCAACATAGATTCAACTCTCTTAGGTGAACGAACGCACAGCAGAGCAGTTTCAAGGAAACGTTTCTCCTGAGTCTTAGACGAAGTTTCCTGCTGTTTAGTACGTATACCGGCATTGGGCTGGAAATACCGGTTTTGGGATTCTGCACAGAAAGAGTTTGCAAACCGCTGAATCCACACCTGAGTTTATCTCTGTCATTTGAATGCACACATTGACAAACATTCAGTTGGATAGCTCCGTTTTGGTTTTAGAAGCAGATATTTCTCTGTACAGCCTATGGTACCATTCAGTCGGGAATATCCCAACGCAGCTCCTAGAAGAAACGTGCTTCTGACTCGCTGAATATCAACATAGATTCTACTCTCTTAGGTGAAGGAAAGAACAGCAGAGGAGTTTCAAACAAACGTATCTCCTGAGTTTTAGACGAAGTTTACTGCTTTTTAGTACGTATGCCGTCATTGGGTTGGAAATACCGGTTTTGGGATTCTGCAAAGAAAGCGTTTGCAAACCGCTGAATCTACACGTGATTTTAACTCTGTCAGTTGAATGCCCACATTGACAACCATTCAATTAGATAGCTCCCTTTTGGTTTTAGGAGCAGATATTTGTCTGTACAGCCTTTGGTCCCATTCACTCGGGAATATCCCAACGCAGCTCCTAGAAGAAACGTGTTTCTGACTCGCTGAATCTCAACATAGATTCAACTATCTTACGTGAACGAACACATAGCAGAGCAGTTTCAAGTAAACGTTTCTCCTGAGTTTCAGATGAAGTCATACTGCTGTTTCGTACATATGCCGGCATTGGGCTGGAAATACCGGTTTCGGGATTCTGTACAGAAAGGGTTTGCAAACCACTGAATCCACACGTGAGTTTACCTCTGTAAGTTGAATGCACACATTGACAACCATTCAGTTAGACAGCTCCGTTTTGGTTTTAGAAGCAGATATTTCTCTGTACAGCCTATGGTCCCATTCACTCGGGAATATCCCAACGCAGCTCCTAGAAGAATCGTGTTTCTGACTCGGTGAATATCAACATAGATTCAACTCTCTTAGGTGAACGAACGCACAGCAGAGCAGTTTCACGCAATCGTTTCTCCTGAGTCTTAGTCGAAGTTTCCTGCTGTTTAGTACGTATACCGGCATTGGGCTGGAAATACCGGTTTTGGGATTCTGCACAGAAAGAGTTTGCAAACCGCTGAATCCACACCTGAGTTTATCTCTGTCAGTTGAATGCACACATTGACAACCATTCAGTTAGATAGCTCCGTTTTGGTTTTAGAAGCAGATATTTCTCTGTACAGCCTATGGTCCCAGTCACTCGGGAATATCCCAACGCAGCTCCTAGAAGAAACGTGTTTCTGACCCGCTGAATCTCACATAGATTCAACTCTCTTAGGTGACCGTACGCAGAGCAGAGCAGTTTCAAGGAAACGTTTCTCCTGAGTTTTAGACGAAGTTTCCTGCTGTTTAGTACATACGCCGGCATTGGGCTGGATATAGCGGTTTTTGGATTGTGCACAGAAAGGGTTTGCAAACCGTTGAATCCACACATGAGTTTAACTCTGTCAGTTGAATGCACACATTGACAACCATTCAGGTAGATAGTTCCGTTTTGGTTTTAGGACCAGATATTTCACTGTACAGTCTATGGTCCCATTCACTCGGGAATATCCCAACGCAGCTCCTAGAAGAAACGTGCTTCTGACTCGCTGAATATCAACATAGATTCAACTCTCTTAGGTGAACGAAAGCACAGCAGAGCAGTTTCAAGGAAACGTTTCTCCTGAGTTTTAGACGAAGTTTACTGCGGTTTAGTACGTATGCCGGCATTGGGCTGGAAATACCGGTTTTGGGATTCTGCACAGAAAGGGTTTGCCAACCGCTGAATCCACACTTGCGTTTAACTCTGTCAGTTGAATGCACATAATGACAACCATTCATTTAGATAGCTCCATTTTGGTTTTAGAAGCAGATATTTCTCTGTACAGCCTATGGTCCCATTAACTCGGGAATATCCCAACACAGCTCCTAGAAGAAACGTGGTTCTGACTCTCTGAATCTCAACATAGATTCAACTCTCTTAGGTGAACGAACGCACAGCAGAGCAGTTTCAAGGAAACGTTTCTCCTGAGTTTTAGACGAAGTTTCCTGTGGTTTAGTACGTATGCCAGCATTGGGCTGGAAATACCGCTTTTGGGATTCTGCACAGAAAGGGTTTGCAAACCGCTGAATCCACACGTGAGTTTAACTCTGTCAGTTGAATGCACACGTTGACAACCTTTCAGTTAGATAGCTCCGTTTTGATGTTAGAAGCAGATATTTCTCTGTACAGCCTATGGTCCCATTCACTCGGGAATATCACAACGCAGCTCCTAGAAGAAACGTGTTTCTTACTCGCTGAATCTCAACATATATTCAACTCTCTTAGGTGACCGTACGCAGAGCAGAGCAGTATCAAGCAAACGTTTCTCCTGAGTTTTAGACGAAGTTTACTGCTGTTTAGTACGTATGTCGGCATTGGACTGGAAATACCGGTTTGGGATACTGCACAGAAAGGGTTTGCAAACCGCTGAATACACACGTGAGTGTAACTCTGTTAGTTGAATGCACAAATTGACAACCATTCAGTTAGATAGCTCCGTTTTGGTTTTAGAAGCAGATATTTCTCTTTACAGCCTATGGTCCCATTCACTCGGGAATATCCCAACGCAGCTCCTAGAAGAAATGTGTTTTTGACTCACCGAATCGCAACATAGATTCAACTCTCTTAGGTGAACGAACGCACAGCTGAGCAGTTTCAAGGAAACGTTTCTCCTGAGTTTTAGACGAAGTTTACTGCTGTTTAGTACGTATGCCGGCATTGGGCTGGAAATACCGGTTTTGGGATTCTGCACAGAAAGGGTTTGCAAACCACTGAATCCACACTTGTGTTTATCTCTGTCAGTTGAATGCACATATTGACAACCATTCATTTAGATAGCTCCGTTTTGGTTTTAGAAGCAGATATTTCTCGGTACAGGCTATGGTCCCATTCACTCGGGAATATCCCAACGCAGCTCCTAGAAGAAACGTGTTTCTGACTCGCTGAATCTAAACATAGATTCAACTCTCTTAGGTGAACGAACGCACAGCAGGGCAGTTTCAAGGAAACGTTTCTCCTGAGTTTTAGACAAAGTTTCCTGCGGTTTAGTACGTATGCCGGCATTGGGCTGGAAATACCTGTTTTGGGATTCTGCACAGAAAGAGTTTGCAAACCGCTGAATCCACACGTGAGTTTCACTCTGTCAGTTGAATGCACACATAGACAACCTTTCAGTTAGATAGCTCCGTTTTGGTTTTAGAAGCAGATATTTCTCTGTACAGACTGTGGTCCCATTCACTCGGGAATATCCCAACGCAGCTCCTAGAAGAAACGTCTTTCTGACTCGCTGAATCTCAACATAGATTCAACTCTCTTAGGTGAACGAACGCACAGCAGAGCAGTTTCAAGCAAACGTTTCTCCTGAGTTTTAGACGAAGTCATACTGCTGTTTCGTACATATGCCGGCATTGGGCTGGAAATTCCGATTTCGGGATTCTGTACAGAAAGTGTTTGCAAACCACTGAATCCACACGTGAGTTTAACTCTGTATGTTGAATGCACACATTGACAACCATTCAGTTAGATAGCTCCGTTTTGGTTTTAGGAGCAGATATTTCTCTGTACAGCCTATGGTCCCATTCACTCGGGAATATCCCAAAGCAGCTCCTAGAAGAAACGTGTTTCTGAATCGCTGAATCTCAACATAGATTCAACTCTCTTACATGAACTAACACACAGCAGAGCAGTTTCAAGGAAACGTTTCTCCTGAGTTTTAGACGAAGTTTACTGCGGTTTACTATGTATGCCGGCCATGGGTTGGAAATACCGGTTTTGGAATTCTGCAGAGAAAGGGTTTGTACACCGCTAAATCCACACGTGAGTTTAGCTCTGTCAGTTGAATGCACACATTGACAACCATTCAGGTAGATAGCTCCGTTTTGGTTTTAGGAGCAGGTATTTCTCTGTCCAGCCTATGGTCACATTCACTCGGGAATATCCCAACGCAGCTCCTAGAAGAAACGTGTTTCTGACTCGCTGAATCTCAACATAGATTCAACTCTCTTAGGTGAACGAACGCACAGCAGAGCAGTTTCAAGCAAACGTTTCTCCTGAGTTTTAGACGAAGTTTCCTGCTGTTTAGTACGTATGCCGGCATTGGGCTTGAAATACCGGTTTTGGGATTCTGCACAGAAAGGTTTTGCAAACCGCTGAATCCACACGTGAGTTTAACTCTGTCAGTTGAATGCACACATTGACAACCATTCAGGTAGATAGCTCCGTTTTGGTTTTAGAAGCAGATATTTCTCTGTGCAGGCAATGGTCCCATTCACTCGGGAATATCCCAACGCAGCTCCTAGAAGAAACGTGATTCTGAATCGCTGAATCTCAACATAGATTCAACTCTCTTAGGTGAACGAACGCACAGCAGAGCAGTTTCAAGGAAACGTTTCTCCTGAGTTTTAGACGAAGTTTACTGCTGTTTAGTACGTATGCCGGCATTGGGCTGGAAATACCGGTTTTGGGATTCTGCACAGAAAGGGTTTGCAAACCGTTGAATCCACACTTGCGTTTACCTCTGTCAGTTGAATGCACATATTGACAACTATTCATTTAGATAGCTCCGTTTTGGTTTTAGAAGCAGATATTTCTCGGTACAGGCTATGGTCCCATTCACTCGGGACTATCCCAATGCAGCTCCTAGAAGAAACGTGTTTCTGACTCGCTGAATCTCAACATAGATTCAACTCTCTTAGGTGAACGAGCGCACAGCAGAGCAGTTTCAAGGAAACGTTTCTCCTGAGTTTTAGACGAAGTTTCCTGCTGTTTCGTAGGTATGCCGGCATTGGGCTGGAAATACCGGTTTTGGGATTCTGCACAAAAAGGGTTTGCAAACCGCTGAATCCACACGTGAGTTTCACTCTGTCAGTTGAATGCACACATTGACAACCATTCAGTTAGATAGCTCCGTTTTGGTTTTAGAAGCAGATATTTCTCTGTACACCCTATGGTCCCATTCACTCGGGAATATCCCAAAGCAGATCCTAGAAGAAACGTGTTTCTGACTCGCTGAATCTCAACATAGATTCAACTCTCTTACATGAACGAACACACAGCAGAGCAGTTTCAAGGAAACGTTTCTCCTGAGTTTTAGACGAAGTTTCCTGCGGTTTAGTACGTATGCCGGCATTGGGCTGGAAATACCAGTTTTGGGATTCTGCACAGAAAGAGTTTGCAAACCGCTGAATCCACACGTGAGTTTCACTCTGTCAGTTGAATGCACACATTGACAACCTTTCAGTTAGATAGCTCCGTTTTGGTTTTAGAAGCAGATATTTCTCTTTACAGCCTATGGTCCCATTCACTCGGGAATATCCCAACGCAGCTCCTAGAAGAAACGTGTTTCTGACTCGCTGAATCTCAACATAGATTCAACTCTCTTAGGTGAACGAACGGACAGCAGAGCAGTTTCAAGCAAACGTTTCTCCTGAGTTTTAGACGAAGTCATACTGCTGTTTCGTACATATGCCGGTATTGGGCTGGAAATTCCGATTTCGGGATTCTGTACAGAAAGTGTTTGCAAACCACTGAATCCACACGTGAGTTTAACTCTGTATGTTGAATGCACACATTGACAACCATTCAGTTAGACAGCTCCGTTTTGGTTTTAGAAGCAGATATTTCTCTGTACAGCCTATGGTCCCATTCACTCGGGAATATCCCAACGCAGCTCCTAGAAGAAACGTGTTTCTGACTCGCTGAATCTCAACATATATTCAACTCTCTTAGGTGAACGAAGGCACAGCAGAGCAGTATCAAGCAAACGTTTCTCCTGAGTTTTAGACGAAGTTTACAGCTGTTTAGTACGTATGCCGGCATTGTACTGGAAATACCGGTATGGGATTCTGCACAGAAACGGTTTGCAAACCGCTGAATACACACGTGAGTGTAACTCTGTCAGTTGAATGCACACATTGACAACCATTCAGTTAGATAGCTCCGTTTTGGTTTTAGGAGCAGATATTTCTCTGTACAGCCTATGGTCCCATTCACTCGGGAATATCCCAAAGCAGCTCCTAGAAGAAACGTGTTTCTGAATCGCTGAATCTCAACATAGATTCAACTCTCTTACATGAACGAACACACAGCAGAGCAGTTTCAAGGAAACGTTTCTCCTGAGTTTTAGACGAAGTTTACTGCGGTTTACTGCGTATGCCGGCCATGGGTTGGAAATACTGGTTTTGGAATTCTGCAGAGAAAGGGTTTGCAAACCGCTGAATCCACACGTGAGTTTAACTCTGTCAGTTGAATGCACACGTTGACAACCATTCAGTTAGATAGCTCCGTTTTGGTTTTAGGAGCAGGTATTTCTCTGTCCACCCTATGGTCACATTCACTCGGGAATATCCCAACGCAGCTCCTAGAAGAAACGTGTTTCTGACACGCTGAATCTCAACATAGATTCAACTCTCTTAGGTGAACGAACGCACAGCAGAGCAGTTTCAAGCAAACGTTTCTCCTGAGTTTTAGACGAAGTTTCCTGCTGTTTAGCACGTATGCCGGCATTTGGCTGGAATTACCGGTTTTGGGATTCTGCACAGAAAGGGTTTGCAAACCGCTGAATCCACACGTGAGTTTAACTCTGTCAGTTGAATGCACACATTGACAACCATTCAGGTAGATAGCTCCGTTTTGGTTTTAGAAGCAGATATTTCTCGATACAGGCTATGGTCCCATTCACTCGGGAATATCCCAACGCAGCTCCTAGAAGAAACGTGTTTCTGAATCGCTGAATCTCAACATAGATTCAACTCTCTTAGGTGAACGAACGCACAGCAGAGCAGTTTCAAGGAAATGTTTCTCCTGAGTTTTAGACGAAGTTTACTGCTGTTTAGTACGTATGCCGGCATTGGGCTGGAAATACCGGTTTTGGGATTCTGCACAGAAAGGGTTTGCAAACCGTTGAATCCACACTTGCGTTTACCTCTGTCAGTTGAATGCACATTTTGACAACCATTCATTTAGATAGCTCCGTTTTGGTTTTAGAAGCAGATATTTCTCGGTACAGGCTATGGTCCCATTCACTCGGGACTATCCCAATGCAGCTCCTAGAAGAAACGTGTTTCTGACTCGCTGAATCTCAACATAGATTCAACTCTCTTAGGTGAACGAACGCACAGCAGAGCAGTTTCAAGGAAACGTTTCTCCTGAGTTTTAGACGAAGTTTCCTGCTGTTTCGTAGGTATGCCGGCATTGGGCTGGAAATACCGGTTTTGGGATTCTGCACAAAAAGGGTTTGCAAACCGCTGAATCCACACGTGAGTTTCACTCTGTCAGTTGAATGCACACATTGACAACCATTCAGTTAGATAGCTCCGTTTTGGTTTTAGAAGCAGATATTTCTCTTTACACCCTATGGTCCCATTCACTCGGGAATATCCCAAAGCAGCTCCTAGAAGAAACGTGTTTCTGACTCGCTGAATCTCAACATAGATTCAACGTTCTTAGGTGAACGAACGCACAGCAGAGCAGTTTCAAGGAAACGTTTCTCCTGAGTTTTAGACGAAGTTTCCTGCGGTTTAGTACGTATGCCGGCATTGGGCTGGAAATACCAGTTTTGGGATTCTGCACGGAAAGAGTTTGCAAACCGCTGAATCCACACGTGAGTTTCACTCTGTCAGTTGAATGCACACATTGACAACCTTTCAGTTAGATAGCTCCGTTTTGGTTTTAGAAGCAGATATTTCTCTGTACAGCCTATGGTCCCATTCACTCGGGAATATCCCAACGCAGCTCCTAGAAGAAACGTGTTTCTGACTCGCTGAATCTCAACATAGATTCAACTCTCTTAGGTGAACGAACGCACAGCAGAGCAGTTTCAAGCAAACGTTTCTCCTGAGTTTTAGACGAAGTCATACTGCTGTTTCGTACATATGCCGGCATTGGGCTGGAAATTCCGATTTCGGGATTCTGTACAGAAAGTGTTTGCAAACCACTGAATCCACACGTGAGTTTAACTCTGTATGTTGAATGCACACATTGACAACCATTCAGTTAGACAGCTCCGTTTTCGTTTTAGAAGCAGATATTTCTCTGTACAGCCTATGGTCCCATTCACTCGGGAATATCCCAACGCAGCTCCTAGAAGAAACGTGTTTCTGACTCGCTGAATCTCAACATATATTCAACTCTCTTAGGTGAACGAAGGCACAGCAGAGCAGTATCAAGCAAACGTTTCTCCTGAGTTTTAGACGAAGTTTACTGCTGTTTAGTACGTATGCCGGCATTGGACTGGAAATACCGGTTTGGGATTCTGCACAGAAACGGTTTGCAAACCGCTGAATACACACGTGAGTGTAACTCTGTCAGTTGAATGCACACATTGACAACCATTCAGTTAGATAGCTCCGTTTTGGTTTTAGGAGCAGATATTTCTCTGTACAGCCAATGGTCCCATTCACTCGGGAATATCCCAAAGCAGCTCCTAGAAGAAAGGTGTTTCTGAATCGCTGAATCTCAACATAGATTCAACTCTCTTACATGAACGAACACACAGCAGAGCAGTTTCAAGGAAACGTTTCTCCTGAGTTTTAGACGAAGTTTACTGCGGTTTACTACGTATGCCGGCTATGGGTTGGAAATACCGGTTTTGGAATTCTGCAGAGAAAGGGTTTGCAAACCGCTGAATCCACACGTGAGTTTAACTCTGTCAGTTGAATGCACACATTGACAACCATTCAGTTAGATAGCTCCGTTTTGGTTTTAGGAGCAGGTATTTCTCTTTCCAGCCTATGGTCACATTCACTCGGGAATATCCCAACGCAGCTCCTAGAAGAAACGTGTTTCTGACTCGCTGAATCTCAACATAGATTCAACTCTCTTAGGTGAACGAACGCACAGCAGAGCAGTTTCAAGCAAACGTTTCTCCTGAGTTTTAGACGAAGTTTCCTGCTGTTTAGTACGTATGCCGGCATTGGGCTGGAAATACCGGTTTTGGGATTCTGCACAGAAAGGGTTTGCAAACCGCTGAATCCACACGTGAGTTTAACTCTGTCAGTTGAATGCACACATTGACAACCATTCAGGTAGATAGCTCCGTTTTGGTTTTAGAAGCAGATATTTCTCGGTACAGGCTATGGTCCCATTCACTCGGGAATATCCCAACGCAGCTCCTAGAAGAAACGTGTTTCTGAATCGCTGAATCTCAACATAGATTCAACTCTCTTAGGTGAACGAACGCACAGCAGAGCAGTTTCAAGGAAACGTTTCTCCTGAGTTTTAGATGAAGTTTACTGCTGTTTAGTACGTATGCCGGCATTGGGCTGGAAATACCGGTTTTGGGATTCTGCACAGAAAGGGTTTGCAAACCGTTGAATCCACACTTGCGTTTACCTCTGTCAGTTGAATGCACAGATTGACAACCATTCATTTAGATAGTTCCGTTTTGGTTTTAGAAGCAGATATTTCTCGGTACAGGCTATGGTCCCATTCACTCGGGACTATACCAATGCAGCTCCTAGAAGAAACGGGTTTCTGACTCGCTGAATCTCAACATAGATTCAACTCTCTTAGGTGAACGAACGCACAGCAGAGCAGTTTCAAGGAAACGTTTCTACTGAGTTTTAGACGAAGTTTCCTGCTGTTTCGTAGGTATGCCGGCATTGGGCTGGAAATACCGGTTTTGGGATTCTGCACAAAAAGGGTTTGCAAACCGCTGAATCCACACGTGAGTTTAACTCTGTCAGTTGAATGCACACATTGACAACCATTCAGTTAGATAGCTCCGTTTTGGTTTTAGAAGCAGATATTTCTGTGTACACCCTATGGTCCCATTCACTCGGGAATATCCCAACGCAGCTCCTAGAAGAAACGTGCTTCTGACTCGCTGAATCTCAACATAGATTCAACTCTCTTAGGTGAACGAACGCACAGCAGAGCAGTTTCAAGGAAACGTTTCTCCTGAGTTTTAGACGAAGTTTACTGCGGTTTAGTACGTATGCCGGCATTGGGCTGGAAATACCGGTTTTGGGATTCTGCACAGAAAGGGTTTGCAAACCGCTGAATCCACACTTGCCTTTACCTCTGTCAGTTGAATGCACATATTGACAACCATTCATTTAGATAGCTCCGTTTTGGTTTTAGAAGCAGATATTTCTCGGTACAGGCTATGGTCCCATTCACTCGGGACTATCCCAATGCAGCTCCTAGAAGAAACGTGTTTCTGACTCGCTGAATCTCAACGTAGATTCAACTCTCTTAGGTGAACGAACGTACAGCAGAGCAGTTTCAAGGAAACATTTCTCCTGAGTTTTAGAGGAAGTTTACTGCTGTTTGGCACGTATGACGGCATTGGGCTGGAAATACTGGTTTTGGGATTCTCCACAGAAAGGGTTTGCCAACCGCTGAATCCACACGTGAGTTTAACTCTGTCAGTTGAATGCTCACATTGAGAACCATTCAGTTAGATATCTCCGTTTTGGTTTTAGAAGCAGATATTTCTCTGTACAGCCTATGGTCCCGTGCACTCGGGAATATCCCAACGCAGCTCCTAGAAGAAACGTGTTTCTGACTCGCTGAATCTCAACATAGATTCAACTCTCTTAGGTGAACGAACGCACAGCAGAGCAGTTACAAGGAAACGTTTCTCCTGAGTTTTAGACAAAGTTTACTGCTGTTTAGTACGTATGCCGGCATTGGGCTGGAAATACCGGTTTTGGGATTCTACACAGAAAGGGTTTGCAAACCGCTGAATCCACCCGTGAGTTTAACTCTGTCAGTTGAATGCACACATTTACAACCATTCAGGTAGATAGATCCGTTTTGGTTTTAGGAGCAGATATTTCTCTGTACAGCCTATGGTCCCATTCACTCGGGAATATCCCAACGCATCTCCTAGAAGAAACGTGTTTCTGACTCGCTGAATCTCAACATAGATTCAACTCTCTTAGGTGAACGAACGCACAGCAGAGCAGTTTCAAGGAAACGTTTCTCCTGAGTTTTAGACGAAGTTTCCTGCTGTTTAGTACGTATGCCGGCATTGGGCTGGAAATACCGGTTTTGGGATTCTGCACCGAAAGAGTTTGCAAACCACTGAATCCACACGTGAGTTTAACTCTGTATGTTGAATGCACACATTGACAACCATTCAGTTAGACAGCTCCGTTTTGGTTTTAGAAGCAGATATTTCTCTGTACAGCCTATGGTCCCATTCACTCGGGAATATCCCAAAGCAGCTCCTAGAAGAAACGTGTTTCTGAATCGCTGAATCTCAACATAGATTCAACTCTCTTACATGAACGAACACACAGCAGAGCAGTTTCAAGGAAACGTTTCTCCTGAGTTTTAGACAAAGTTTACTGCAGTTTACTACGTATGCCGGCCATGGGTTGGAAATAACGGTTTTGGAATTCTGCAGAGAAAGGGTTTGCCAACCGCTGAATCCACACGTGAGTTTAACTCTGTCAGTTGAATGCACACATTGACAACCATTCAGTTAGATAGCTCCGTTTTGGTTTTAGGAGCAGGTATTTCTCTGTCCAGCCTATGGTCACATTCACTCGGGAATATCCCAACGCAGCTCCTAGAAGAAACGTGTTTCTGACTCGCTGAATCTCAACATAGATTCAACTCTCTTAGGTGAACGAACGCACTGCAGAGCAGTTTCAAGGACACGTTCCTCCTGAGTTTTAGACGAAGTTTCCAGCTGTTTAGTACGTATACTGGCATTGGGCTGGAAACACCGGTTTTGGGATTCCGCACAGAAAGAGTTTGTAAACCGCCGAATCCACATGTGAGTTTAACTCTGTCAGTTGACTGCACACATTGACAACCATTCAGGTAGATAGCTCCGTTTTGGTTTTAGAAGCAGATATTTCTCTGTACAGCCTATGGTCCCATTCACTCGGGAATATCACAACGCAGCTCCTAGAAGAAACGTGTTTCTGACTCGCTGAATCTCAACATATATTCAACTCTCTTAGGTGAACGAAGGCACAGCAGAGCAGTATCAAGCAAACGTTTCTCCTGAGTTTTGGACGAAGTTTACTGATGTTTAGTACGTATGCCGGCATTGGACTGGAAATACCGGTTTGGGATACTGCACAGAAAGGGTTTGCAAACCGCTGAATACACACGTGAGTGTAACTCTGTTAGTTGAATGCACAAATTGACAACCATTCAGTTAGATAGCTCCGTTTTGGTTTTAGAAGCAGATATTTCTCTTTACAGCCTATGGTCCCATTCACTCGGGAATATCCCAACGCAGCTCCTAGAAGAAACGTGTTTTTGACTCGCCGAATCGCAACATAGATTCAACTCTCTTAGGTGAACGAACGCACAGCAGAGCAGTTTCAAGGAAACGTTTCTCCTGAGTTTTAGACGAAGTTTACTGCTGTTTAGTACGTATGCCGGCATTGGGCTGGAAATACCGGTTTTGGGATTCTGCACAGAAAGGGTTTGCAAACCACTGAATCCACACTTGTGTTTAACTCTGTCAGTTGAATGCACATATTGACAACCATTCATTTAGATAGCTCCGTTTTGGTTTTAGAAGCAGATATTTCTCGGTACAGGCTATGGTCCCATTCACTCGGGAATATCCCAACGCAGCTCCTAGAAGAAACGTGTTTCTGACTCGCTGAATCTAAACATAGATTCAACTCTCTTAGGTGAACGAACGCACAGCAGGGCAGTTTCAAGGAAACGTTTCTCCTGAGTTTTAGAAGAAGTTTCCTGCGGTTTAGTACGTATGCCGGCATTGGGCTGGAAATACCAGTTTTGGGATTCTGCACAGAAAGAGTTTGCAAACCGCTGAATCCACACGAGAGTTTCACTCTGTCAGTTGAATGCACACATTGACAACCTTTCAGTTAGATAGCTCCGTTTTGGTTTTAGAAGCAGATAATTCTCTGTACAGCCTATGGTCCCATTCACTCGGGAATATCCCAAAGCAGCTCCTAGAAGAAACGTGTTTCTGAATCGCTGAATCTCAACATAGATTCAACTCTCTTACATGAACGAACACACAGCAGAGCAGTTTCAAGGAAACGTTTCTCCTGAGTTTTAGACAAAGTTTACTGCAGTTTACTACGTATGCCGGCCATGGGTTGGAAATAACGGTTTTGGAATTCTGCAGAGAAAGGGTTTGCCAACCGCTGAATCCACACGTGAGTTTAACTCTGTCAGTTGAATGCACACATTGACAACCATTCAGTTAGATAGCTCCGTTTTGGTTTTAGGAGCAGGTATTTCTCTGTCCAGCCTATGGTCACATTCACTCGGGAATATCCCAACGCAGCTCCTAGAAGAAACGTTTTTCTGACTCGCTGAATCTCAACATAGATTCAACTCTCTTAGGTGAACGAACGCACAGCAGAGCAGTTTCAAGGAAACGTTTCTCCTGAGTTTTAGACGAAGTTTACTGCTGTTTAGTAGGTATGCCGGCATTGGGCTGGAAATACCGGTTTTGGGATTCTGCACAGAAAGGGTTTGCAAACCGCTGAATCCACACTTGCGTTTAACTCTGTCAGTTGAATGCACATATTGACAACCATTCAGGTAGATAGCTCCGTTTGGGTTTTAGGAGCAGATATTTCTCTGTACAGCCTATGGTCCCATTCACTCGGGAATATCCCAACGCAGCTCCTAGAAGAAACGTGTTTCTGACTCGCTGAATCTCAACATAGATTCAACTCTCTTACGTGAACGAACGCACAGCAGAGCAGTTTCAAAGAAACGTTTCTCCTGAGTTTTAGACGAAGTTTACTGCGGTTTAGTACGTATGCCGGCATTGGGCTGGAAATACCGGTTTTGGGATTCTGCACAGAAAGGGTTTGCAAACCGCTGAATCCACACTTGCGTTTAACTCTGTCAGTTGAATGCACATATTGACAACCATTCATTTAGATAGCTCCGTTTTGGTTTTAGAAGCAGATATTTCTCGGTACAGGCTATGGTCCCATTCACTCGGGAATATCCCAATGCAGCTCCTAGAAGAAACGTGTTTCTGACTCACTGAATCTCAACATAGATTCAACTCTCTTACGTGAACGAACGCACAGCAGAGCAGTTTCAAGGAAACGTTTCTCCTGAGTTTCAGACGAAGTTTCCTGCTGTTTCGTAGGTATGCCGGCATTGGGCTTGAAATACCGGTTTTGGGATTCTGCACAAAAAGGGTTTGCGAACCGCTGAATCCACACGTGAGTTTAACTCTGTCAGTTGAATGCACGCATTGACAACCATTCAGGTAGATAGCTCCGTTTTGGTTTTAGAAGCAGATATTTCTCTGTACAGCCTATGGTCCCATTCACTCGGGAATATCCCAACGCAGCTCCTAGAAGAAACGTGTTTCTGACTCGCTGAATCTCAACATAGATTCAACTCTCTTAGGTGAACGAAGGCACAGCATAGCAGTATCAAGCAAACGTTTCTCCTGAGTTTTAATCGAAGTTTACTGCTGTTTAGTACGTATGCCGGCATTGGACTGGAAATACCGGTTTGGGATTCTGCACAGAAAGGGTTTGCAAACCACTGAATACACACGTGAGTGTAACTCTGTCAGTTGAATGCACACATTGACAACCATTCAGTTAGATAGCTCCGTTTTGGTTTTAGAAGCAGATATTTCTCTGTACAGCCTATGGTCCCATTCACTCGGGAATATCCCAACGCAGCTCCCAGAAGAAACGTGTTTCTGACTCGCTGAATCTCAACATAGATTCAACTCTCTTACGTGAACGAACGCACAGCAGAGCAGTTTCAAAGAAACGTTTCTCCAGAGTTTTAGACGAAGTTTACGGCGGTTTAGTACGTATGCCGGCATTGGGCTGGAAATACCGGTTTTGGGATTCTGCACAGAAAGTGTTTGCAAACCGCTGAATCCACACTTGCGTTTAACTCTGTCAGTTGAAAGCACATATTGACAACCATTCATTTAGATAGCTCCGTTTTGGTATTAGAAGCAGATATTTCTCGGTTCAGGCTATGGTCCCATTCACTCGGGAATATCCCAATGCAGCTCCTAGAAGAAACGTGTTTCTGACTCGCTGAATCTCAACATAGATTCAACTCTCTTAGGTGAACGAACGCACAGCAGAGCAGTTTCAAGGAAACATTTCTCCTGAGTTTTAGAGGAAGTTTACTGCTGTTTGGCACGTATGACGGCATTGGGCTGGAAATACTGGTTTTGGGATTCTCCACAGAAAGGGTTTGCCAACCGCTGAATCCACACGTGAGTTTAACTCTGTCAGTTGAATGCTCACATTGACAACCATTCAGTTAGATAGCTCCGTTTTGGTTTTAGAAGCAGATATTTCTCTGTACAGCCTATGGTCCCATTCACTCGGGAATATCCCAACGCAGCTCCTAGAAGAAACGTGTTTCTGACTCGCTGAATTTCAACATATATTCAACTCTCTTAGGTGAACGAACGCACAGCAGAGCAGTTTCAAGGAAACGTTTCTCCTGAGTTTTAGACAAAGTTTACTGCTGTTTAGTACGTATGCCGGCATTGGGCTGGAAATACCGGTTTTGGGATTCTGCACAGAAAGGGTTTGCAAACCGCTGAATCCACACGTGAGTTTAACTCTGTCAGTTGAATGCACACATTGACAACCATTCAGGTAGATAGCTCCGTTTTGGTTTTAGGAGCAGATATTTCTCTGTACAGCCTATGGTCCCATTCACTCGGTAATATCCCAACGCAGCTCCTAGAAGAAACGTGTTTCTGACTCGCTGAATGTCAACATAGATTCAACTCTCTTAGGTGAACGAACGCACTGCAGAGCAGTTTCAAGGACACGTTCCTCCTGAGTTTTAGACGAAGTTTCCAGCTGTTTAGTACGTATACTGGCATTGGGCTGGAAACACCGGTTTTGGGATTCCGCACAGAAAGAGTTTGTAAACCGCCGAATCCACAGGTGAGTTTAACTCTGTCAGTTGACTGCACACATTGACAACCATTCAGGTAGATAGCTCCGTTTTGGTTTTAGAAGCAGATATTTCTCTGTACAGCCTATGGTCCCATTCACTCGGGAATATCACAACGCAGCTCCTAGAAGAAACGTGTTTCTGACTCGCTGAATCTCAACATATATTCAACTCTCTTAGGTGAACGAAGGCACAGCAGAGCAGTATCAAGCAAACGTTTCTCCTGAGTTTTGGACGAAGTTTACTGATGTTTAGTACGTATGCCGGCATTGGACTGGAAATACCGGTTTGGGATACTGCACAGAAAGGGTTTGCAAACCGCTGAATACACACGTGAGTGTAACTCTGTTAGTTGAATGCACAAATTGACAACCATTCAGTTAGATAGCTCCGTTTTGGTTTTAGAAGCAGATATTTCTCTTTACAGCCTATGGTCACATTCACTCGGGAATATCCCAACGCAGCTCCTAGAAGAAACGTGTTTTTGACTCGCCGAATCGCAACATAGATTCAACTCTCTTAGGTGAACGAACGCACAGCAGAGCAGTTTCAAGGAAACGTTTCTCCTGAGTTTTAGACGAAGTTTACTGCTGTTTAGTACGTATGCCGGCATTGGGCTGGAAATACCGGTTTTGGGATTCTGCACAGAAAGGGTTTGCAAACCACTGAATCCACACTTGTGTTTAACTCTGTCAGTTGAATGCACATATTGACAACCATTCATTTAGATAGCTCCGTTTTGGTTTTAGAAGCAGATATTTCTCGGTACAGGCTATGGTCCCATTCACTCGGGAATATCCCAACGCAGCTCCTAGAAGAAACGTGTTTCTGACTCGCTGAATCTAAACATAGATTCAACTCTCTTAGGTGAACGAACGCACAGCAGGGCAGTTTCAAGGAAACGTTTCTCCTGAGTTTTAGACGAAGTTTCCTGCGGTTTAGTACGTATGCCGGCATTGGGCTGGAAATACCAGTTTTGGGATTCTGCACAGAAAGAGTTTGCAAACCGCTGAATCCACACGTGAGTTTCACTCTGTCAGTTGAATGCACACATTGACAACCTTTCAGTTAGATAGCTCCGTTTTGGTTTTAGAAGCAGATAATTCTCTGTACAGACTATGGTCCCATTCACTCGGGAATATCCCAACGCAGCTCCTAGAAGAAACGTCTTTCTGACTCGCTGAATCTCAACATAGATTCAACTCTCTTACATGAACGAACACACAGCAGAGCAGTTTCAAGGAAACGTTTCTCCTGAGATTTAGTCGAAGTTTACTGCGGTTTACTATGTATGCCGGCCATGGTTTGGAAATACCGGTTTTGGAATTCTGCAGAGAAAGGGTGTGCAAACCGCTGAATCCACACGTGAGTTTAACTCTGTCAGTTGAATGCACACATTGACAACCATTCAGTTAGATAGCCCCGTTTTGGTTTTAGAAGCAGATATTTCTCTGTCCAGCCTATGGTCACATTCACTCGGGAATATCCCAACGCAGCTCCTAGAAGAAACGTGTTTCTGACTCGCTGAATCTCAACATAGATTCAACTCTCTTAGGTGAACGAACGCACAGCAGAGCAGTTTCAAGCAAACGTTTCTCCTGATTTTTAGACGAAGTTTCCTGCTGTTTAGTACGTATGCCGGCATTGGGCTGGAAATACCGGTTTTGGGATTCTGCACAGAAAGGGTTTGCAAACCGCTGAATCCACACGTGAGTTTAACTCTGTCAGTTGAATGCACACATTGACAACCATTCAGGTAGATAGCTCCGTTTTGGTTTTAGAAGCAGATATTTCTCTGTGCAGGCAATGGTCCCATTCACTCGGGAATATCCCAACGCAGCTCCTAGAAGAAACGTGTTTCTGAATCGCTGAATCTCAACATAGATTCAACTCTCTTAGGTGAACGAACGCACAGCAGAGCAGTTTCAAGGAAACGTTTCTCCTGAGTTTTAGACGAAGTTTACTGCTGTTTAGTACGTATGCCGGCATTGGGCTGGAAATACCGGTTTTGGGATTCTGCACAGAAAGGGTTTGCAAACCGTTGAATCCACACTTGCGTTTACCTCTGTCAGTTGAATGCACATATTGACAACCATTCATTTAGATAGCTCCGTTTTGGTTTTAGAAGCAGATATTTCTCGGTACAGGCTATGGTCCCATTCACTCGGGACTATCCCAATGCAGCTCCTAGAAGAAACGTGTTTCTGACTCGCTGAATCTCAACATAGATTCAACTCTCTTAGGTGAACGACCGCACAGCAGAGCAGTTTCAAGGAAACGTTTCTCCTGAGTTTTAGACGAAGTTTCCTGCTGTTTCGTAGGTATGCCGGCATTGGGCTGGAAATACCGGTTTTGGGATTCTGCACAAAAAGGGTTTGCAAACCGCTGAATCCACACGTGAGTTTAACTCTGTCAGTTGAATGCACACATTGACAACCATTCAGTTAGATAGCTCCGTTTTGGTTTTAGAAGCAGATATTTCTCTTTACACCCTATGGTCCCATTCACTCGGGAATATCCCAAAGCAGCTCCTAGAAGAAACGTGTTTCTGACTCGCTGAATCTCAACATAGATTCAACGTTCTTAGGTGAACGAACGCACAGCAGAGCAGTTTCAAGGAAACGTTTCTCCTGAGTTTTAGACGAAGTTTCCTGCGGTTTAGTACGTATGCCGGCATTGGGCTGGAAATACCAGTTTTGGGATTCTGCACAGAAAGAGTTTGCAAACCGCTGAATCCACACGTGAGTTTCACTCTGTCAGTTGAATGCACACATTGACAACCTTTCAGTTAGATAGCTCCGTTTTGGTTTTAGAAGCAGATATTTCTCTGTACAGCCTATGGTCCCATTCACTCGGGAATATCCCAACGCAGCTCCTAGAAGAAACGTGTTTCTGACTCGCTGAATCTCAACATAGATTCAACTCTCTTAGGTGAACGAACGCACAGCAGAGCAGTTTCAAGCAAACGTTTCTCCTGAGTTTTAGACGAAGTCATACTGCTGTTTCGTACATATGCCGGCATTGGGCTGGAAATTCCGATTTCGGGATTCTGTACAGAAAGTGTTTGCAAACCACTGAATCCACACGAGAGTTTAACTCTGTCAGTTGAATGCACACATTGACAACCATTCAGTTAGATAGCTCCGTTTTGGTTTTAGGAGCAGGTATTTCTCTGTCCAGCCTATGGTCACATTCACTCGGGAATATACCAACGCAGCTCCTAGAAGAAACGTGTTTCTGACTCGCTGAATCTCAACATAGATTCAACTCTCTTAGGTGAACGAACGCACAGCAGAGCAGTTTCAAGTAAACGTTTCTCCTGAGTTTTAGACGAAGTTTACTGCTGTTTAGTACGTATGCCGGCATTGGGCTGGAAATACCGGTTTTGGGATTCTGCACAGAAAGGGTTTGCAAACCGTTGAATCCACACTTGCGTTTACCCCTGTCAGTTGAATGCACATATTGACAACCATTCATTTAGATAGCTCCGTTTTGGTTTTAGAAGCAGATATTTCTCGGTACAGGCTATGGTCCCATTCACTCGGGACTATCCCAACGCAGCTCTTAGAAGAAACGTGTTTCTGACTCGCTGAATCTCAACATAGATTCAACTCTCTTAGGTGAACGAACGCACAGCAGAGCAGTTTCAAGGAAACGTTTCTCCTGAGTTTTAGACGAAGTTTCCTGCTGTTTCGTAGGTATGCCGGCATTGGGCTGGAAATACCGGTTTTGGGATTCTGCACAGAAAGGGTTTGCAAACCGCTGAATCCACACGTGAGTTTCACTCTGTCAGTTGAATGCACACATTGACAACCATTCAGTTAGATAGCTCCGTTTTGGTTTTAGAAGCAGATATTTCTGTGTACACCCTATGGTCCCATTCACTCGGGAATATCCCAAAGCAGCTCCTAGAAGAAACGTGTTTCTGACTCGCTGAATCTCAACATAGATTCAACTCTCTTAGGTGAACGAACGCACAGCAGAGCAGTTTCAAGGAAACGTTTCTCCTGAGTTTTAGACGAAGTTTCCTGCTGTTTCGTAGGTATGCCGGCATTGGGCTGGAAATACCGGTTTTGGGATTCTGCACAAAAAGGGTTTGCAAACCGCTGAATCCACACGTGAGTTTCACTCTGTCAGTTGAATGCACACATTGACAACCATTCAGTTAGATAGCTCCGTTTTGGTTTTAGAAGCAGATATTTCTCTTTACACCCTATGGTCCCATTCACTCGGGAATATCCCAAATCAGCTCCTAGAAGAAACGTGTTTCTGACTCGTTGAATCTCAACATAGATTCAACGTTCTTAGGTGAACGAACGCACAGCAGAGCAGTTTCAAGGAAACGTTTCTCCTGAGTTTTAGACGAAGTTTCCTGCGGTTTAGTACGTATGCCGGCATTGGGCTGGAAATACCAGTTTTGGGATTCTGCCCAGAAAGAGTTTGCAAACCGCTGAATCCACTCGTGAGTTTAACTCTGTCAGTTGAATGCACACATTGACAACCATTCAGTTAGAAGGCTCCGTTTTGGTTTTAGAAGCAGATATTTCTCTGTACAGCCTATGGTCCCATTCACTCGGGAATATCCCAACGCAGCTCCTAGAAGAAACGTGTTTCTGACTCGCTGAATCTCAACATAGATTCAACTCTCTTAGGTGAACGAACGCACAGCAGAGCAGTTTCAAGCAAACGTTTCTCCTGAGTTTTAGACGAAGTCATACTGCTGTTTCGTACATATGCCGGCATTGGGCTGGAAATTCCGATTTCGGGATTCTGTACAGAAAGTGTTTGCAAACCACTGAATCCACACGTGAGTTTAACTCTGTATGTTGAATGCACACATTGACAACCATTCAGTTAGACAACTCCGTTTTTGTTTTAGAAGCAGATATTTCTCTGTACAGCCTATGGTCCCATTCACTCGGGAATATCCCAACGCAGCTCCTAGAAGAAACGTGTTTCTGACTCGCTGAATCTCAACATATATTCAACTCTCTTAGGTGAACGAAGGCACAGCAGAGCAGTATCAAGCAAACGTTTCTACTGAGTTTTAGACGAAGTTTACTGCTGTTTAGTACGTATGCCGGCATTGGACTGGAAATACCGGTATGGGATTCTGCACAGAAACGGTTTGCAAACCGCTGAATACACACGTGAGTGTAACTCTGTCAGTTGAATGCACACATTGACAACCATTCAGTTAGATTGCTCCGTTTTGGTTTTAGGAGCAGATATTTCTCTGTACACCCTATGGTCCCATTCACTCGGGAATATCCCAAAGCAGCTCCTAGAAGAAACGTGTTTCTGAATCGCTGAATCTCAACATAGATTCAACTCTCTTACATGAACGAACACACAGCAGAGCAGTTTCAAGGAAACGTTTCTCCTGAGTTTTAGACGAAGTTTCCTGCGGTTTACTACGTATGCCGGCCATGGGTTGGAAATACCGGTTTTGGAATTCTGCAGAGAAAGGGTTTGCAAACCGCTGAATCCACACGTGAGTTTAACTCTGTCAGTTGAATGCACACATTGACAACCATTCAGTTAGATAGCTCCGTTTTGGTTTTAGGAGCAGGTATTTCTCTGTCCAGCCTATGGTCACATTCACTCGGGAATATCCCAACGCAGCTCCTAGAAGAAACGTGTTTCTGACTCGCTGAATCTCAACATAGATTCAACTCTCTTAGGTGAACGAACGCACAGCAGAGCAGTTTCAAGCAAACGTTTCTCCTGAGTTTTAGACGAAGTTTACTGCTGTTTAGTACGTATGCCGGCATTGGGCTGGAAATACCGGTTTTGGGATTCTGCACAGAAAGGGTTTGCAAACCGTTGAATCCACACTTGCGTTTACCCCTGTCAGTTGAATGCACATATTGACAACCATTCATTTAGATAGCTCCGTTTTGGTTTTAGAAGCAGATATTTCTCGGTACAGGCTATGGTCCCATTCACTCGGGACTATCCCAACGCAGCTCCTAGAAGAAACGTGTTTCTGACTCGCTGAATCTCAACATAGATTCAACTCTCTTAGGTGAACGAACGCACAGCAGAGCAGTTTCAAGGAAACGTTTCTCCTGAGTTTTAGACGAAGTTTCCTGCTGTTTCGTAGGTATGCCGACATTGGGCTGGAAATACCGGTTTTGGGATTCTGCACAAAAAGCGTTTGCAAACCGCTGAATCCACACGTGAGTTTCACTCTGTCAGTTGAATGCACACATTGACAACCATTCAGTTAGATAGCTCCGTTTTGGTTTTAGAAGCAGATATTTCTGTGTACACCCTATGGTCCCATTCACTCGGGAATATCCCAAAGCAGCTCCTAGAAGAAACGTGTTTCTGACTCGCTGAATCTCAACATAGATTCAACTCTCTTAGGTGAACGAACGCACAGCAGAGCAGTTTCAAGGAAACGTTTCTCCTGAGTTTTAGACGAAGTTTCCTGCTGTTTCGTAGGTATGCCGGCATTGGGCTGGAAATACCGGTTTTGGGATTCTGCACAAAAAGGGTTTGCAAACCGCTGAATCCACACGTGAGTTTCACTCTGTCAGTTGAATGCACACATTGACAACCATTCAGTTAGATAGCTCCGTTTTGGTTTTAGAAGCAGATATTTCTCTTTACACCCTATGGTCCCATTCACTCGGGAATATCCCAAAGCAGCTCCTAGAAGAAACGTGTTTCTGACTCGCTGAATCTCAACATAGATTCAACGTTCTTAGGTGAACGAACGCACAGCAGAGCAGTTTCAAGGAAACGTTTCTCCTGAGTTTTAGACGAAGTTTCCTGCGGTTTAGTACATATGCCGGCATTGGGCTGGAAATACCAGTTTTGGGATTCTGCCCAGAAAGAGTTTGCAAACCGCTGAATCCACTCGTGAGTTTAACTCTGTCAGTTGAATGCACACATTGACAACCATTCAGTTAGAAAGCTCCGTTTTGGTTTTAGAAGCAGATATTTCTCTGTACAGCCTATGGTCCCATTCACTCGGGAATATCCCAACGCAGCTCCTAGAAGAAACGTGTTTCTGACTCGCTGAATCTCAACATAGATTCAACTCTCTTAGGTGAACGAACGCACAGCAGAGCAGTTTCAAGCAAACGTTTCTCCTGAGTTTTAGACGAAGTCATACTGCTGTTTCGTACATATGCCGGCATTGGGCTGGAAATTCCGATTTCGGGATTCTGTACAGAAAGTGTTTGCAAACCACTGAATCCACACGTGAGTTTAACTCTGTATGTTGAATGCACACATTGACAACCATTCAGTTAGACAGCTCCGTTTTGGTTTTAGAAGCAGATATTTCTCTGTACAGCCTATGGTCCCATTCACTCGGGAATATCCCAACGCAGCTCCTAGAAGAAACGTGTTTCTGACTCGCTGAATCTCAACATATATTCAACTCTCTTAGGTGAACGAAGGCACAGCAGAGCAGTATCAAGCAAACGTTTCTCCTGAGTTTTAGACGAAGTTTACTGCTGTTTAGTACGTATGCCGGCATTGGACTGGAAATACCTGTTTGGGATTCTGCACAGAAACGGTTTGCAAACCGCTGAATACACACGTGAGTGTAACTCTGTCAGTTGAATGCACACATTGACAACCATTCAATTAGATAGCTCCGTTTTGGTTTTAGAAGCAGATATTTCTCGGTACAGGCTATGGTCCCATTCACTCGGGACTATCCCAATGCAGCTCCTAGAAGAAACGTGTTTCTGACTCGCTGAATCTCAACATAGATTCAACTCTCTTAGGTGAACGAACGCACAGCAGAGCAGTTTCAAGGAAACGTTTCTCCTGAGTTTTAGACGAAGTTTCCTGCTGTTTCGTAGGTATGCCGGCATTGGCCTGGAAATACCGGTTTTGGGATTCGGCACAAAAAGGGTTTGCAAACCGCTGAATCCACACGTGAGTTTAACTCTGTCAGTTGAATGCACACATTGACAACCATTCAGTTAGATAGCTCCGTTTTGGTTTTAGAAGCAGATATTTCTGTGTACACCCTATGGTCCCATTCACTCGGGAATATCCCAACGCAGCTCCTAGAAGAAACGTGCTTCTGACTCGCTGAATCTCAACATAGATTCAACTCTCTTAGGTGAACGAACGCACAGCAGAGCAGTTTCAAGGAAACGTTTCTCCTGAGTTTTAGACGAAGTTTACTGCGGTTTAGTACGTATGCCGGCATTGGGCTGGAAATACCGGTTTTGGGATTCTGCACAGAAAGGGTTTGCAAACCGCTGAATCCACAGTTGCCTTTACCTCTGTCAGTTGAATGCACATATTGACAACCATTCATTTAGACAGCTCCGTTTTGGTTTTAGAAGCAGATATTTCTCTGTACAGCCTATGGTCCCATTCACTCGGGAATATCCCAACGCAGCTCCTAGAAGAAACGTGTTTCTGACTCGCTGAATCTCAACATAGATTCAACTCTCTTAGGTGAACGAACGCACAGCAGAGCAGTTTCAAGGAAACGTTTCTCCTGAGTTTTAGACGAAGTTTCCTGCTGTTTAGTACGTATGTCGGCATTGGGCTGGAAATACCGGTTTTGGGATTCTGCACAGAAAGAGTTTGCAAACCACTGAATCCACACGTGAGTTTAACTCTGTATGTTGAATGCACACATTGACAACCATTCAGTTAGACAGCTCCGTTTTGGTTTTAGAAGCAGATATTTCTCTGTACAGCCTATGGTCCCATTCACTCGGGAATATCCCAAAGCAGCTCCTAGAAGAAACGTGTTTCTGAATTGCTGAATCTCAACATAGATTCAACTCTCTTACATGAACGAACACACAGCAGAGCAGTTTCAAGGAAACGTTTCTCCTGAGTTTTAGACAAAGTTTACTGCGGTTTACTACGTATGCCGGCCATGGGTTGGAAATAACGGTTTTGGAATTCTGCTGAGAAAGGGTTTGCCAACCGCTGAATCCACTCGTGAGTTTAACTCTGTCAGTTGAATGCACACATTGACAACCATTCAGTTAGATAGCTCCGTTTTGGTTTTAGGAGCAGGTATTTCTTTGTCCAGCCTATGGTCACATTCACTCGGGAAGATCCCAACGCAGCTCCTAGAAGAAACGTGTTTCTGACTCGCTGAATCTCAACATAGATTCAACTCTCTTAGGTGAACGAACGCACAGGAGAGCAGTTTAAAGCAAACGTTTCTCCTGAGTTTTAGACGAAGTTTCCTGCTGTTTAGTACGTATGCCGGCATTGGGCTGGAAATACCGGTTTTGGGATTCTGCACAGAAAGGGTTTGCAAACCGCTGAATCCACACGTGAGTTTAACTCTGTCAGTTGAATGCACACATTGACAACCATTCAGTTAGATAGCTCCGTTTTGGTTTTAGAAGCAGATATTTCTCGGTACAGGCTATGGTCCCATTCACTCGGGAATATCCCAACGCAGCTCCTAGAAGAAACGTGTTTCTGAATCGCTGAATCTCAACATAGATTCAACTCTCTTAGGTGAACGAACGCACAGCAGAGCAGTTTCAAGGAAACGTTTCTCCTGAGTTTTAGACGAAGTTTACTGCTGTTTAGTAGGTATGCCGTCATTGGGCTGGAAATACCGGTTTTGGGATTCTGCACAGAAAGGGTTTGCAAACCGCTGAATCCACACTTGCGTTTACCTCTGTCAGTTGAATGCACATATTGACAGCCATTCATTTAGATAGCTCCGTTTTGTTTTTAGAAGCAGATATTTCTCGGTACAGGCAATGGTCCCATACACTCGGGAATATCCCAATGCAGCTCCTAGAAGAAACGTGTTTCTGACTCGCTGAATGTCAACATAGATTCATCTCTCTTAGGTGAACGAACGCACAGCAGAGCAGTTTCAGGGAAACGTTTCTCCTGAGTTTTAGACGAAGTTTACTGCTGTTTAGTACATATGCCGGCATTGGGCTGGAAATACCGGTTTTGGGATTCTGCACAGAAAGAGATTGCAAACCACTGAATACACACGTGAGTGTAACTCTGTCAGTTGAATGCACACATTGACAACCATTCAGTTAGATAGCTCCGTTTTGGTTTTAGAAGCAGATATTTCTCTGTACAGCCTATTGTCCCATTCACTCGGGAATATCCCAACGCAGCTCCTAGAAGAAACGTGCTTCTGACTCGCTGAATCTCAACATAGATTCAACTCTCTTACGTGAACGAACGCACAGCAGAGCAGTTTCAAAGAAACGTTTCTCCAGAGTTTTAGACGAAGTTTACGGCGGTTTAGTACGTATGCCGGCATTGGGCTGGAAATACCGGTTTTGGGATTCTGCACAGAAAGTGTTTGCAAACCGCTGAATCCACACTTGCGTTTAACTCTGTCAGTTGAATGCACATATTGACAACCATTCATTTAGATAGCTCCGTTTTGGTATTAGAAGCAGATATTTCTCGGTTCAGGCTATGGTCCCATTCACTCGGGAATATCCCAATGCAGCTCCTAGAAGAAACGTGTTTCTGACTCGCTGAATCTCAACGTAGATTCAACTCTCTTAGGTGAACGAACGCACAGCAGAGCAGTTTCAAGGAAACATTTCTCCTGAGTTTTAGAGGAAGTTAACTGCTGTTTGGCACGTATGACGGCATTGGGCTGGAAATACTGGTTTTGGGATTCTCCACAGAAAGGGTTTGCCAACCGCTGAATCCACACGTGAGTTTAACTCTGTCAGTTGAATGCTCACATTGACAACCATTCAGTTAGATAGCTCCGTTTTGGTTTTAGAAGCAGATATTTCTCTGTACAGCCTATGGTCCCATTCACTCGGGAATATCCCAACGCAGCTCCTAGAAGAAACGTGTTTCTGACTCGCTGAATCTCAACATAGATTCAACTCTCTTAGGTGAACGAACGCACAGCAGAGCAGTTACAAGGAAACGTTTCTCCTGAGTTTTAGACGAAGTTTCCTGCTGTTTAGTACGTATGCCGGCATTGGGCTGGAAATACCGGTTTTGGGATTCTGCACAGAAAGGGTTTGCAAACCGCTGAATCCACACGTGAGTTTAACTCTGTCAGTTGAATGCACACATTGGCAACCATTCAGTTACAAAGCTCCGTTTTGTTTTTAGAAGCAGATATTTCTCTGTACAGCCTATGGTCCCATTCACTCGGGAATATCTTAACGCAGCTCCTAGAAGAAACGTGTTTCTGACTCGCTGAATCTCAACATATATTCAACTCTCTTAGGTGAACGAAGGCACAGCAGAGCAGTATCAAGCAAACGTTTCTCCTGAGTTTTAGACGAAATTTACTGCTGTTTAGTACGTATGCCGGCATTGGACTGGAAATACCGGTTTGGGATTCTGCACAGAAAGGGTTTGCAAACCGCTGAATACAAACGTGAGTGTAACTCTGTCAGTTGAATGCACACATTGACAACCATTCAGTTAGATAGCTCCGTTTTGGTTTTAGAAGCAGATATTTCTCTTTACAGCCTATGGTCCCATTCACTCGGGAATATCCCAACGCAGCTCCTAGAAGAAACGTGTTTCTGACTCGCTGAATCTCAACATAGATTCAACTCTCTTAGGTGAACGAACGCACAGCAGAGCAGTTTCAAGGAAACGTTTCTCCTGAGTTTTAGACGAAGTTTCCTGCGGTTTAGTACGTATGCCGGCATTGGGCTGGAAATACCAGTTTTGGGATTCTGCACAGAAAGAGTTTGCAAACCGCTGAATCCACAAGTGAGTTTCACTCTGTCAGTTGAATGCACACATTGACAACCTTTCAGTTAGATAGCTCCGTTTTGGTTTTAGAAGCAGATATTTCTCTGTACAGCCCATGGTCCCATTCACTCGGGAATATCCCAACGCAGCTCCTAGAAGAAACGTGTTTCTGACTCGCTGAATCTCAACATAGATTCAACTCTCTTAGTTGAACGAACGCACAGCAGAGCAGTTTCAAGCAAACGTTTCTCCTGAGTTTTAGACGAAGTCATACTGCTGTTTCGTACATATGCCGGCATTGGGCTGGAAATTCCGATTTCGGGATTCTATACAGAAAGTGTTTGCAAACCACTGAATCCACCCGTGAGTTTAACTCTGTATGTTGAATGCACACATTGACAACCATTCAGTTAGATAGCTCCGTTTTGGTTTTAGAAGCAGATATTTCTCGGTACAGCCTATGGTCCCATTCACTCGGGAATATCCCAACGCAGCTCCTAGAAGAAACGTGTTTCTGACTCGCTGAATCTCAACATATATTCAACTCTCTTAGGTGAACGAAGGCACAGCAGAGCAGTATCAAGCAAACGTTTCTCCTGAGTTTTAGACGAAGTTTACTGCTGTTTAGTACGTATGCCGGCATTGGACTGGAAATACCGGTTTGGGATTCTGCACAGAAACGGTTTGCAAACCGCTGAATACACACGTGAGTGTAACTCTGTCAGTTGAATGCACACATTGACAACCATTCAGTTAGATAGCTCCGTTTTGGTTTTAGGAGCAGATATTTCTCTGTACAGCCTATGGTCCCATTCACTCGGGAATATCCCAAAGCAGCTCCTAGAAGAAACGTGTTTCTGAATCGCTGAATCTCAACATAGATTCAACTCTCTTACATGAACGAACACACAGCAGAGCAGTTTCAAGGAAACGTTTCTCCTGAGTTTTAGACGAAGTTTACTGCGGTTTACTATGTATGCCGGCCATGGGTTGGAAATACCGGTTTTGGAATTCTGCAGAGAAAGGGTTTGCACACCGCTGAATCCACACGTGAGTGTAACTCTGTCAGTTGAATGCACACATTGACAACCATTCAGTTAGATAGCTCCGTTTTGGTTTTAGAAGCAGATATTTCTCTTTACAGCCTATGGTCACATTCACTCGGGAATATCCCAACGCAGCTCCTAGAAGAAACGTGTTTCTGACTCGCTGAATCTCAACATAGATTCAACTCTCTTAGTTGAACGAACGCACAGCAGAGCAGTTTCAAGCAAACGTTTCTCCTGAGTTTTAGACGAAGTCATACTGCTGTTTCGTACATATGCCGGCATTGGGCTGGAAATTCCTATTTCGGGATTCTGTACAGAAAGTGTTTGCAAACCACTGAATCCACCCGTGAGTTTAACTCTGTATGTTGAATGCACACATTGACAACCATTCAGTTAGATAGCTCCGTTTTGGTTTTAGAAGCAGATATTTCTCGGTACAGCCTATGGTCCCATTCACTCGGGAATATCCCAACGCAGCTCCTAGAAGAAACGTGTTTCTGACTCGCTGAATCTCAACATAGATTCAACTCTCTTAGTTGAACGAACGCACAGCAGAGCAGTTTCAAGCAAACGTTTCTCCTGAGTTTTAGACGAAGTCATACTGCTGTTTCGAACATATGCCGGCATTGGGCTGGAAATTCCGATTTCGGGATTCTGTACAGAAAGTGTTTGCAAACCACTGAATCCACCCGTGAGTTTAACTCTGTATGTTGAATGCACACATTGACAACCATTCAGTTAGATAGCTCCGTTTTGGTTTTAGAAGCAGATATTTCTCGGTACAGCCTATGGTCCCATTCACTCGGGAATATCCCAACGCAGCTCCTAGAAGAAACGTGTTTCTGACTCGCTGAATCTCAACATATATTCAACTCTCTTAGGTGAACGAAGGCACAGCAGAGCAGTATCAAGCAAACGTTTCTCCTGAGTTTTAGACGAAGTTTACTGCTGTTTAGTACGTATGCCGGCATTGGACTGGAAATACCGGTTTGGGATTCTGCACAGAAACGGTTTGCAAACCGCTGAATACACACGTGAGTGTAACTCTGTCAGTTGAATGCACACATTGACAACCATTCAGTTAGATAGCTCCGTTTTGGTTTTAGGAGCAGATATTTCTCTGTACAGCCTATGGTCCCATTCACTCGGGAATATCCCAAAGCAGCTCCTAGAAGAAACGTGTTTCTGAATCGCTGAATCTCAACATAGATTCAACTCTCTTACATGAACGAACACACAGCAGAGCAGTTTCAAGGAAACGTTTCTCCTGAGTTTTAGACGAAGTTTACTGCGGTTTACTATGTATGCCGGCCATGGGTTGGAAATACCGGTTTTGGAATTCTGCAGAGAAAGGGTTTGCACACCGCTGAATCCACACGTGAGTGTAACTCTGTCAGTTGAATGCACACATTGACAACCATTCAGTTAGATAGCTCCGTTTTGGTTTTAGAAGCAGATATTTCTCTTTACAGCCTATGGTCACATTCACTCGGGAATATCCCAACGCAGCTCCTAGAAGAAACGTGTTTCTGACTCGCTGAATCTCAACATAGATTCAACTCTCTTAGTTGAACGAACGCACAGCAGAGCAGTTTCAAGCAAACGTTTCTCCTGAGTTTTAGACGAAGTCATACTGCTGTTTCGTACATATGCCGGCATTGGGCTGGAAATTCCTATTTCGGGATTCTGTACAGAAAGTGTTTGCAAACCACTGAATCCACCCGTGAGTTTAACTCTGTATGTTGAATGCACACATTGACAACCATTCAGTTAGATAGCTCCGTTTTGGTTTTAGAAGCAGATATTTCTCTGTACAGCCTATGGTCCCATTCACTCGGGAATATCCCAACGCAGCTCCTAGAAGAAACGTGTTTCTGATTCGCTGAATCTCAACATAGATTCAACTCTCTTAGGTGAACGAACGCACAGCAGAGCAGTTTCAAGAAAACGTTTCTCCTGAGTTTTAGACGAAGTTTACTGCTGTTTAGTACGTATGCCGGCATTGGACTGGAAATACCGGTTTGGGATTCTGCACAGAAAGGGTTTGCAAACCGCTGAATACACACGTGAGTGTAACTCTGTCAGTTGAATGCACACATTGACAACCATTCAGTTAGATAGCTCCGTTTTGGTTTTAGAAGCAGATATTTCTCTTTACAGCCTATGGTCCCATTCACTCGGGAATATCCCAACGCAGCTCCTAGAAGAAACGTGTTTCTGACTCGCTGAATCTCAACATAGATTCAACTCTCTTAGGTGAACGAACGCACAGCAGAGCAGTTTCAAGGAAACGTTTCTCCTGAGTTTTAGACGAAGTTTCCTGCGGTTTAGTACGTATGCCGGCATTGGGCTGGAAATACCAGTTTTGGGATTCTGCACAAAAAGAGTTTGCAAACCGCTGAATCCACAAGTGAGTTTCACTCTGTCAGTTGAATGCACACATTGACAACCTTTCAGTTAGATAGCTCCGTTTTGGTTTTAGAAGCAGATATTTCTCTGTACAGCCCATGGTCCCATTCACTCGGGAATATCCCAACGCATCTCCTAGAAGAAACGTGTTTCTGACTCGCTGAATCTCAACATAGATTCAACTCTCTTAGTTGAACGAACGCACAGCAGAGCAGTTTCAAGCAAACGTTTCTCCTGAGTTTTAGACGAAGTCATACTGCTGTTTCGTACATATGCCGGCATTGGGCTGGAAATTCCGATTTCGGGATTCTGTACAGAAAGTGTTTGCAAACCACTGAATCCACCCGTGAGTTTAACTCTGTATGTTGAATGCACACATTGACAACCATTCAGTTAGATAGCTCCGTTTTGGTTTTAGAAGCAGATATTTCTCGGTACAGCCTATGGTCCCATTCACTCGGGAATATCCCAACGCAGCTCCTAGAAGAAACGTGTTTCTGACTCGCTGAATCTCAACATATATTCAACTCTCTTAGGTGAACGAAGGCACAGCAGAGCAGTATCAAGCAAACGTTTCTCCTGAGTTTTAGACGAAGTTTACTGCTGTTTAGTACGTATGCCGGCATTGGACTGGAAATACCGGTTTGGGATTCTGCACAGAAACGGTTTGCAAACCGCTGAATACACACGTGAGTGTAACTCTGTCAGTTGAATGCACACATTGACAACCATTCAGTTAGATAGCTCCGTTTTGGTTTTAGAAGCAGATATTTCTCTTTACAGCCTATGGTCACATTCACTCGGGAATATCCCAACGCAGCTCCTAGAAGAAACGTGTTTCTGACTCGCTGAATCTCAACATAGATTCAACTCTCTTAGTTGAACGAACGCACAGCAGAGCAGTTTCAAGCAAACGTTTCTCCTGAGTTTTAGACGAAGTCATACTGCTGTTTCGTACATATGCCGGCATTGGGCTGGAAATTCCTATTTCGGGATTCTGTACAGAAAGTGTTTGCAAACCACTGAATCCACCCGTGAGTTTAACTCTGTATGTTGAATGCACACATTGACAACCATTCAGTTAGATAGCTCCGTTTTGGTTTTAGAAGCAGATATTTCTCTGTACAGCCTATGGTCCCATTCACTCGGGAATATCCCAACACAGCTCCTAGAAGAAACGTGTTTCTGACTCGCTGAATCTCAACATAGATTCAACTCTCTTACGTGAACGAACGCACAGCAGAGCAGTTTCAAAGAAACGTTTCTCCAGAGTTTTAGACGAAGTTTACGGCGGTTTAGTACGTATGCCGGCATTGGGCTGGAAATACCGGTTTTGGGATTCTGCACAGAAAGGGTTTGCAAACCGCTGAATCCACACGTGAGTTTAACTCTGTCAGTTGAATGCACACATTGACAACCATTCAGTTATATAGCTCCGTTTTGTTTTTAGAAGCAGATATTTCTCTGTACAGCCTATGGTCCCATTCACTCGGGAATATCACAACGCAGCTCCTAGAAGAAACGTGTTTCTGACTCGCTGAATCTCAACATATATTCAACTCTCTTAGGTGAACGAAGGCACAGCAGAGCAGTATCAAGCAAACGTTTCTCCTGAGTTTTAGACGAAATTTACTGCTGTTTAGTACGTATGCCGGCATTGGACTGGAAATACCGGTTTGGGATTCTGCACAGAAAGGGTTTGCAAACCGCTGAATACACACGTGAGTGTAACTCTGTCAGTTGAATGCACACATTGACAACCATTCAGTTAGATAGCTCCGTTTTGGTTTTAGAAGCAGATATTTCTCTTTACAGCCTATGGTCACATTCACTCGGGAATATCCCAAAGCAGCTCCTAGAAGAAACGTGTTTCTGACTCGCTGAATCTCAACATAGATTCAACTCTCTTAGGTGAACGAACGCACAGCAGAGCAGTTTCAAGGAAACGTTTCTCCTGAGTTTTAGACGAAGTTTCCTGCGGTTTAGTACGTATGCCGGCATTGGGCTGGAAATACCAGTTTTGGGATTCTGCACAGAAAGAGTTTGCAAACCGCTGAATCCACAAGTGAGTTTCACTCTGTCAGTTGAATGCACACATTGACAACCTTTCAGTTAGATAGCTCCGTTTTGGTTTTAGAAGCAGATATTTCTCTGTACAGCCTATGGTCCCATTCACTCGGGAATATCCCAACGCAGCTCCTAGAAGAAACGTGTTTCTGACTCGCTGAATCTCAACATAGATTCAACTCTCTTAGTTGAACGAACGCACAGCAGAGCAGTTTCAAGCAAACGTTTCTCCTGAGTTTTAGACGAAGTCATACTGCTGTTTCGTACATATGCCGGCATTGGGCTGGAAATTCCTATTTCGGGATTCTGTACAGAAAGTGTTTGCAAACCACTGAATCCACCCGTGAGTTTAACACTGTATGTTGAATGCACACATTGACAACCATTCAGTTAGATAGCTCCGTTTTGGTTTTAGAAGCAGATATTTCTCGGTACAGACTATGGTCCCATTCACTCGGGAATATCACAACGCAGCTCCTAGAAGAAACGTGTTTCTGACTCGCTGAATCTCAACATATATTCAACTCTCTTAGGTGAACGAAGGCACAGCAGAGCAGTATCAAGCAAACGTTTCTCCTGAGTTTTAGACGAAATTTACTGCTGTTTAGTACGTATGCCGGCATTGGACTGGAAATACCGGTTTGGGATTCTGCACAGAAAGGGTTTGCAAACCGCTGAATACACACGTGAGTGTAACTCTGTCAGTTGAATGCACACATTGACAACCATTCAGTTAGATAGCTCCGTTTTGGTTTTAGAAGCAGATATTTCTCTTTACAGCCTATGGTCACATTCACTCGGGAATATCCCAACGCAGCTCCTAGAAGAAACGTGTTTCTGACTCGCTGAATCTCAACATAGATTCAACTCTCTTAGGTGAACGAACTCACAGCAGAGCAGTTTCAAGGAAACGTTTCTCCTGAGTTTTAGACGAAGTTTCCTGCGGTTTAGTACGTATGCCGGCATTGGGCTGAAAATACCAGTTTTGGGATTCTGCACAGAAAGAGTTTGCAAACCGCTGAATCCACAAGTGAGTTTCACTCTGTCAGTTGAATGCACACATTGACAACCTTTCAGTTAGATAGCTCCGTTTTGGTTTTAGAAGCAGATATTTCTCTTTACAGCCTATGGTCACATTCACTCGGGAATATCCCAACGCAGCTCCTAGAAGAAACGTGTTTCTGACTCGCTGAATCTCAACATAGATTCAACTCTCTTAGGTGAACGAACGCACAGCAGAGCAGTTTCAAGGAAACGTTTCTCCTGAGTTTTAGACGAAGTTTCCTGCGGTTTAGTACGTATGCCGGCATTGGGCTGAAAATACCAGTTTTGGGATTCTGCACAGAAAGAGTTTGCAAACCGCTGAATCCACAAGTGAGTTTCACTCTGTCAGTTGAATGCACACATTGACAACCTTTCAGTTAGATAGCTCCGTTTTGGTTTTAGAAGCAGATATTTCTCTGTACAGCCTATGGCCCCATTCACTCGGGAATATCCCAACGCAGCTCCTAGAAGAAACGTGTTTCTGACTCGCTGAATCTCAACATAGATTCAACTCTCTTACGTGAACGAACGCACAGCGGAGCAGTTTCAAAGAAACGTTTCTCCAGAGTTTTAGACGAAGTTTACGGCGGTTTAGTACGTATGCCGGCATTGGGCTGGAAATACCGGTTTTGGGATTCTGCACAGAAAGGGTTTGCAAACCGCTGAATCCACACGTGAGTTTAACTCTGTCAGTTGAATGCACACATTGACAACCATTCAGTTATATAGCTCCGTTTTGTTTTTAGAAGCAGATATTTCTCTGTACAGCCTATGGTCCCATTCACTCGGGAATATCACAACGCAGCTCCTAGAAGAAACGTGTTTCTGACTCGCTGAATCTCAACATATATTCAACTCTCTTAGGTGAACGAAGGCACAGCAGAGCAGTATCAAGCAAACGTTTCTCCTGAATTTTAGACGAAATTTACTGCTGTTTAGTACCTATGCCGGCATTGGACTGGAAATACCGGTTTGGGATTCTGCACAGAAAGGGTTTGCAAACCGCTGAATACACACGTGAGTGTAACTCTGTCAGTTGAATGCACACATTGACAACCATTCAGTTAGATAGCTCCGTTTTGGTTTTAGAAGCAGATATTTCTCTTTACAGCCTATGGTCACATTCACTCGGGAATATCCCAACGCAGCTCCTAGAAGAAACGTGTTTCTGACTCGCTGAATCTCAACATAGATTCAACTCTCTTAGGTGAACGAACGCACAGCAGAGCAGTTTCAAGCAAACGTTTCTCCTGAGTTTTAGACGAAGTCATACTGCTGCTTCGTACATATGCCGGCATTGGGCTGGAAATTCCTATTTCGGGATTCTGTACAGAAAGTGTTTGCAAACCACTGAATCCACCCGTGAGTTTAACACTGTATGTTGAATGCACACATTGACAACCATTCAGTTAGATAGCTCCGTTTTGGTTTTAGAAGCAGATATTTCTCGGTACAGACTATGGTCCCATTCACTCGGGAATATCACAACGCAGTTCCTAGAAGAAACGTGTTTCTGACTCGCTGAATCTCAACATATATTCAACTCTCTTAGGTGAACGAAGGCACAGCAGAGCAGTATCAAGCAAACGTTTCTCCTGAGTTTTAGACGAAATTTACTGCTGTTTAGTACGTATGCCGGCATTGGACTGGAAATACCGGTTTGGGATTCTGCACAGAAAGGGTTTGCAAACCGCTGAATACACACGTGAGTGTAACTCTGTCAGTTGAATGCACACATTGACAACCATTCAGTTAGATAGCTCCGTTTTGGTTTTAGAAGCAGATATTTCTCTTTACAGCCTATGGTCACATTCACTCGGGAATATCCCAACGCAGCTCCTAGAAGAAACGTGTTTCTGACTCGCTGAATCTCAACATAGATTCAACTCTCTTAGGTGAACGAACGCACAGCAGAGCAGTTTCAAGGAAACGTTTCTCCTGAGTTTTAGACGAAGTTTCCTGCGGTTTAGTACGTATGCCGGCATTGGGCTGAAAATACCAGTTTTGGGATTCTGCACAGAAAGAGTTTGCAAACCGCTGAATCCACAAGTGAGTTTCACTCTGTCAGTTGAATGCACACATTGACAACCTTTCAGTTAGATAGCTCCGTTTTGGTTTTAGAAGCAGATATTTCTCTTTACAGCCTATGGTCACATTCACTCGGGAATATCCCAACGCAGCTCCTAGAAGAAACGTGTTTCTGACTCGCTGAATCTCAACATAGATTCAACTCTCTTAGGTGAACGAACGCACAGCAGAGCAGTTTCAAGGAAACGTTTCTCCTGAGTTTTAGACGAAGTTTCCTGCGGTTTAGTACGTATGCCGGCATTGGGCTGAAAATACCAGTTTTGGGATTCTGCACAGAAAGAGTTTGCAAACCGCTGAATCCACAAGTGAGTTTCACTCTGTCAGTTGAATGCACACATTGACAACCTTTCAGTTAGATAGCTCCGTTTTGGTTTTAGAAGCAGATATTTCTCTGTACAGCCTATGGCCCCATTCACTCGGGAATATCCCAACGCAGCTCCTAGAAGAAACGTGTTTCTGACTCGCTGAATCTCAACATAGATTCAACTCTCTTACGTGAACGAACGCACAGCGGAGCAGTTTCAAAGAAACGTTTCTCCAGAGTTTTAGACGAAGTTTACGGCGGTTTAGTACGTATGCCGGCATTGGGCTGGAAATACCGGTTTTGGGATTCTGCACAGAAAGGGTTTGCAAACCGCTGAATCCACACGTGAGTTTAACTCTGTCAGTTGAATGCACACATTGACAACCATTCAGTTATATAGCTCCGTTTTGTTTTTAGAAGCAGATATTTCTCTGTACAGCCTATGGTCCCATTCACTCGGGAATATCACAACGCAGCTCCTAGAAGAAACGTGTTTCTGACTCGCTGAATCTCAACATATATTCAACTCTCTTAGGTGAACGAAAGCACAGCAGAGCAGTATCAAGCAAACGTTTCTCCTGAATTTTAGACGAAATTTACTGCTGTTTAGTACCTATGCCGGCATTGGACTGGAAATACCGGTTTGGGATTCTGCACAGAAAGGGTTTGCAAACCGCTGAATACACACGTGAGTGTAACTCTGTCAGTTGAATGCACACATTGACAACCATTCAGTTAGATAGCTCCGTTTTGGTTTTAGAAGCAGATATTTCTCTTTACAGCCTATGGTCACATTCACTCGGGAATATCCCAACGCAGCTCCTAGAAGAAACGTGTTTCTGACTCGCTGAATCTCAACATAGATTCAACTCTCTTAGGTGAACGAACGCACAGCAGAGCAGTTTCAAGCAAACGTTTCTCCTGAGTTTTAGACGAAGTCATACTGCTGCTTCGTACATATGCCGGCATTGGGCTGGAAATTCCTATTTCGGGATTCTGTACAGAAAGTGTTTGCAAACCACTGAATCCACCCGTGAGTTTAACACTGTATGTTGAATGCACACATTGACAACCATTCAGTTAGATAGCTCCGTTTTGGTTTTAGAAGCAGATATTTCTCGGTACAGACTATGGTCCCATTCACTCGGGAATATCACAACGCAGTTCCTAGAAGAAACGTGTTTCTGACTCGCTGAATCTCAACATATATTCAACTCTCTTAGGTGAACGAAGGCACAGCAGAGCAGTATCAAGCAAACGTTTCTCCTGAGTTTTAGACGAAATTTACTGCTGTTTAGTACGTATGCCGGCATTGGACTGGAAATACCGGTTTGGGATTCTGCACAGAAAGGGTTTGCAAACCGCTGAATACACACGTGAGTGTAACTCTGTCAGTTGAATGCACACATTGACAACCATTCAGTTAGATAGCTCCGTTTTGGTTTTAGAAGCAGATATTTCTCTTTACAGCCTATGGTCACATTCACTCGGGAATATCCCAACGCAGCTCCTAGAAGAAACGTGTTTCTGACTCGCTGAATCTCAACATAGATTCAACTCTCTTAGGTGAACGAACGCACAGCAGAGCAGTTTCAAGGAAACGTTTCTCCTGAGTTTTAGACGAAGTTTCCTGCGGTTTAGTACGTATGCCGGCATTGGGCTGAAAATACCAGTTTTGGGATTCTGCACAGAAAGAGTTTGCAAACCGCTGAATCCACAAGTGAGTTTCACTCTGTCAGTTGAATGCACACATTGACAACCTTTCAGTTAGATAGCTCCGTTTTGGTTTTAGAAGCAGATATTTCTCTTTACAGCCTATGGTCACATTCACTCGGGAATATCCCAACGCAGCTCCTAGAAGAAACGTGTTTCTGACTCGCTGAATCTCAACATAGATTCAACTCTCTTAGGTGAACGAACGCACAGCAGAGCAGTTTCAAGGAAACGTTTCTCCTGAGTTTTAGACGAAGTTTCCTGCGGTTTAGTACGTATGCCGGCATTGGGCTGAAAATACCAGTTTTGGGATTCTGCACAGAAAGAGTTTGCAAACCGCTGAATCCACAAGTGAGTTTCACTCTGTCAGTTGAATGCACACATTGACAACCTTTCAGTTAGATAGCTCCGTTTTGGTTTTAGAAGCAGATATTTCTCTGTACAGCCTATGGTCCCATTCACTCGGGAATATCCCAACGCAGCTCCTAGAAGAAACGTGTTTCTGACTCGCTGAATCTCAACATAGATTCAACTCTCTTACGTGAACGAACGCACAGCAGAGCAGTTTCAAAGAAACGTTTCTCCAGAGTTTTAGACGAAGTTTACGGCGGTTTAGTACGTATGCCGGCATTGGGCTGGAAATACCGGTTTTGGGATTCTGCACAGAAAGGGTTTGCAAACCGCTGAATCCACACGTGAGTTTAACTCTGTCAGTTGAATGCACACATTGACAACCATTCAGTTATATAGCTCCGTTTTGTTTTTAGAAGCAGATATTTCTCTGTACAGCCTATGGTCCCATTCACTCGGGAATATCACAACGCAGCTCCTAGAAGAAACGTGTTTCTGACTCGCTGAATCTCAACATATATTCAACTCTCTTAGGTGAACGAAGGCACAGCAGAGCAGTATCAAGCAAACGTTTCTCCTGAGTTTTAGACGAAATTTACTGCTGTTTAGTACGTATGCCGGCATTGGACTGGAAATACCGGTTTGGGATTCTGCACAGAAAGGGTTTGCAAACCGCTGAATACACACGTGAGTGTAACTCTGTCAGTTGAATGCACACATTGACAACCATTCAGTTAGATAGCTCCGTTTTGGTTTTAGAAGCAGATATTTCTCTTTACAGCCTATGGTCACATTCACTCGGGAATATCCCAAAGCAGCTCCTAGAAGAAACGTGTTTCTGACTCGCTGAATCTCAACATAGATTCAACTCTCTTAGGTGAACGAACGCACAGCAGAGCAGTTTCAAGGAAACGTTTCTCCTGAGTTTTAGACGAAGTTTCCTGCGGTTTAGTACGTATGCCGGCATTGGGCTGGAAATACCAGTTTTGGGATTCTGCACAGAAAGAGTTTGCAAACCGCTGAATCCACAAGTGAGTTTCACTCTGTCAGTTGAATGCACACATTGACAACCTTTCAGTTAGATAGCTCCGTTTTGGTTTTAGAAGCAGATATTTCTCTGTACAGCCTATGGTCCCATTCACTCGGGAATATCCCAACGCAGCTCCTAGAAGAAACGTGTTTCTGACTCGCTGAATCTCAACATAGATTCAACTCTCTTAGTTGAACGAACGCACAGCAGAGCAGTTTCAAGCAAACGTTTCTCCTGAGTTTTAGACGAAGTCATACTGCTGTTTCGTACATATGCCGGCATTGGGCTGGAAATTCCTATTTCGGGATTCTGTACAGAAAGTGTTTGCAAACCACTGAATCCACCCGTGAGTTTAACACTGTATGTTGAATGCACACATTGACAACCATTCAGTTAGATAGCTCCGTTTTGGTTTTAGAAGCAGATATTTCTCGGTACAGACTATGGTCCCATTCACTCGGGAATATCACAACGCAGCTCCTAGAAGAAACGTGTTTCTGACTCGCTGAATCTCAACATATATTCAACTCTCTTAGGTGAACGAAGGCACAGCAGAGCAGTATCAAGCAAACGTTTCTCCTGAGTTTTAGACGAAATTTACTGCTGTTTAGTACGTATGCCGGCATTGGACTGGAAATACCGGTTTGGGATTCTGCACAGAAAGGGTTTGCAAACCGCTGAATACACACGTGAGTGTAACTCTGTCAGTTGAATGCACACATTGACAACCATTCAGTTAGATAGCTCCGTTTTGGTTTTAGAAGCAGATATTTCTCTTTACAGCCTATGGTCACATTCACTCGGGAATATCCCAACGCAGCTCCTAGAAGAAACGTGTTTCTGACTCGCTGAATCTCAACATAGATTCAACTCTCTTAGGTGAACGAACGCACAGCAGAGCAGTTTCAAGGAAACGTTTCTCCTGAGTTTTAGACGAAGTTTCCTGCGGTTTAGTACGTATGCCGGCATTGGGCTGAAAATACCAGTTTTGGGATTCTGCACAGAAAGAGTTTGCAAACCGCTGAATCCACAAGTGAGTTTCACTCTGTCAGTTGAATGCACACATTGACAACCTTTCAGTTAGATAGCTCCGTTTTGGTTTTAGAAGCAGATATTTCTCTTTACAGCCTATGGTCACATTCACTCGGGAATATCCCAACGCAGCTCCTAGAAGAAACGTGTTTCTGACTCGCTGAATCTCAACATAGATTCAACTCTCTTAGGTGAACGAACGCACAGCAGAGCAGTTTCAAGGAAACGTTTCTCCTGAGTTTTAGACGAAGTTTCCTGCGGTTTAGTACGTATGCCGGCATTGGGCTGAAAATACCAGTTTTGGGATTCTGCACAGAAAGAGTTTGCAAACCGCTGAATCCACAAGTGAGTTTCACTCTGTCAGTTGAATGCACACATTGACAACCTTTCAGTTAGATAGCTCCGTTTTGGTTTTAGAAGCAGATATTTCTCTGTACAGCCTATGGCCCCATTCACTCGGGAATATCCCAACGCAGCTCCTAGAAGAAACGTGTTTCTGACTCGCTGAATCTCAACATAGATTCAACTCTCTTACGTGAACGAACGCACAGCGGAGCAGTTTCAAAGAAACGTTTCTCCAGAGTTTTAGACGAAGTTTACGGCGGTTTAGTACGTATGCCGGCATTGGGCTGGAAATACCGGTTTTGGGATTCTGCACAGAAAGGGTTTGCAAACCGCTGAATCCACACGTGAGTTTAACTCTGTCAGTTGAATGCACACATTGACAACCATTCAGTTATATAGCTCCGTTTTGTTTTTAGAAGCAGATATTTCTCTGTACAGCCTATGGTCCCATTCACTCGGGAATATCACAACGCAGCTCCTAGAAGAAACGTGTTTCTGACTCGCTGAATCTCAACATATATTCAACTCTCTTAGGTGAACGAAGGCACAGCAGAGCAGTATCAAGCAAACGTTTCTCCTGAATTTTAGACGAAATTTACTGCTGTTTAGTACCTATGCCGGCATTGGACTGGAAATACCGGTTTGGGATTCTGCACAGAAAGGGTTTGCAAACCGCTGAATACACACGTGAGTGTAACTCTGTCAGTTGAATGCACACATTGACAACCATTCAGTTAGATAGCTCCGTTTTGGTTTTAGAAGCAGATATTTCTCTTTACAGCCTATGGTCACATTCACTCGGGAATATCCCAACGCAGCTCCTAGAAGAAACGTGTTTCTGACTCGCTGAATCTCAACATAGATTCAACTCTCTTAGGTGAACGAACGCACAGCAGAGCAGTTTCAAGCAAACGTTTCTCCTGAGTTTTAGACGAAGTCATACTGCTGCTTCGTACATATGCCGGCATTGGGCTGGAAATTCCTATTTCGGGATTCTGTACAGAAAGTGTTTGCAAACCACTGAATCCACCCGTGAGTTTAACACTGTATGTTGAATGCACACATTGACAACCATTCAGTTAGATAGCTCCGTTTTGGTTTTAGAAGCAGATATTTCTCGGTACAGACTATGGTCCCATTCACTCGGGAATATCACAACGCAGCTCCTAGAAGAAACGTGTTTCTGACTCGCTGAATCTCAACATATATTCAACTCTCTTAGGTGAACGAAGGCACAGCAGAGCAGTATCAAGCAAACGTTTCTCCTGAGTTTTAGACGAAATTTACTGCTGTTTAGTACGTATGCCGGCATTGGACTGGAAATACCGGTTTGGGATTCTGCACAGAAAGGGTTTGCAAACCGCTGAATACACACGTGAGTGTAACTCTGTCAGTTGAATGCACACATTGACAACCATTCAGTTAGATAGCTCCGTTTTGGTTTTAGAAGCAGATATTTCTCTTTACAGCCTATGGTCACATTCACTCGGGAATATCCCAACGCAGCTCCTAGAAGAAACGTGTTTCTGACTCGCTGAATCTCAACATAGATTCAACTCTCTTAGGTGAACGAACGCACAGCAGAGCAGTTTCAAGGAAACGTTTCTCCTGAGTTTTAGACGAAGTTTCCTGCGGTTTAGTACGTATGCCGGCATTGGGCTGAAAATACCAGTTTTGGGATTCTGCACAGAAAGAGTTTGCAAACCGCTGAATCCACAAGTGAGTTTCACTCTGTCAGTTGAATGCACACATTGACAACCTTTCAGTTAGATAGCTCCGTTTTGGTTTTAGAAGCAGATATTTCTCTTTACAGCCTATGGTCACATTCACTCGGGAATATCCCAACGCAGCTCCTAGAAGAAACGTGTTTCTGACTCGCTGAATCTCAACATAGATTCAACTCTCTTAGGTGAACGAACGCACAGCAGAGCAGTTTCAAGGAAACGTTTCTCCTGTGTTTTAGACGAAGTTTCCTGCGGTTTAGTACGTATGCCGGCATTGGGCTGAAAATACCAGTTTTGGGATTCTGCACAGAAAGAGTTTGCAAACCGCTGAATCCACAAGTGAGTTTCACTCTGTCAGTTGAATGCACACATTGACAACCTTTCAGTTAGATAGCTCCGTTTTGGTTTTAGAAGCAGATATTTCTCTGTACAGCCTATGGTCCCATTCACTCGGGAATATCCCAACGCAGCTCCTAGAAGAAACGTGTTTCTGACTCGCTGAATCTCAACATAGATTCAACTCTCTTACGTGAACGAACGCACAGCAGAGCAGTTTCAAAGAAACGTTTCTCCAGAGTTTTAGACGAAGTTTACGGCGGTTTAGTACGTATGCCGGCATTGGGCTGGAAATACCGGTTTTGGGATTCTGCACAGAAAGGGTTTGCAAACCGCTGAATCCACACGTGAGTTTAACTCTGTCAGTTGAATGCACACATTGACAACCATTCAGTTATATAGCTCCGTTTTGTTTTTAGAAGCAGATATTTCTCTGTACAGCCTATGGTCCCATTCACTCGGGAATATCACAACGCATCTCCTAGAAGAAACGTGTTTCTGACTCGCTGAATCTCAACATATATTCAACTCTCTTAGGTGAACGAAGGCACAGCAGAGCAGTATCAAGCAAACGTTTCTCCTGAGTTTTAGACGAAATTTACTGCTGTTTAGTACGTATGCCGGCATTGGACTGGAAATACCGGTTTGGGATTCTGCACAGAAAGGGTTTGCAAACCGCTGAATACACACGTGAGTGTAACTCTGTCAGTTGAATGCACACATTGACAACCATTCAGTTAGATAGCTCCGTTTTGGTTTTAGAAGCAGATATTTCTCTTTACAGCCTATGGTCACATTCACTCGGGAATATCCCAACGCAGCTCCTAGAAGAAACGTGTTTCTGACTCGCTGAATCTCAACATAGATTCAACTCTCTTAGGTGAACGAACGCACAGCAGAGCAGTTTCAAGGAAACGTTTCTCCTGAGTTTTAGACGAAGTTTCCTGCGGTTTAGTACGTATGCCGGCATTGGGCTGGAAATACCAGTTTTGGGATTCTGCACAGAAAGAGTTTGCAAACCGCTGAATCCACAAGTGAGTTTCACTCTGTCAGTTGAATGCACACATTGACAACCTTTCAGTTAGATAGCTCCGTTTTGGTTTTAGAAGCAGATATTTCTCTGTACAGCCTATGATCCCATTCACTCGGGAATATCCCAACGCAGCTCCTAGAAGAAACGTGTTACTGACTCGCTGAATCTCAACATAGATTCAACTCTCTTAGTTGAACGAACGCACAGCAGAGCAGTTTCAAGCAAACGTTTCTCCTGAGTTTTAGACGAAGTCATACTGCTGTTTCGTACATATGCCGGCATTGGGCTGGAAATTCCTATTTCGGGATTCTGTACAGAAAGTGTTTGCAAACCACTGAATCCACCCGTGAGTTTAACACTGTATGTTGAATGCACACATTGACAACCATTCAGTTAGATAGCTCCGTTTTGGTTTTAGAAGCAGATATTTCTCGGTACAGACTATGGTCCCATTCACTCGGGAATATCACAACGCAGCTCCTAGAAGAAACGTGTTTCTGACTCGCTGAATCTCAACATATATTCAACTCTCTTAGGTGAACGAAGGCACAGCAGAGCAGTATCAAGCAAACGTTTCTCCTGAGTTTTAGACGAAATTTACTGCTGTTTAGTACGTATGCCGGCATTGGACTGGAAATACCGGTTTGGGATTCTGCACAGAAAGGGTTTGCAAACCGCTGAATACACACGTGAGTGTAACTCTGTCAGTTGAATGCACACATTGACAACCATTCAGTTAGATAGCTCCGTTTTGGTTTTAGAAGCAGATATTTCTCTTTACAGCCTATGGTCACATTCACTCGGGAATATCCCAACGCAGCTCCTAGAAGAAACGTGTTTCTGACTCGCTGAATCTCAACATAGATTCAACTCTCTTAGGTCAACGAACGCACAGCAGAGCAGTTTCAAGGAAACGTTTCTCCTGAGTTTTAGACGAAGTTTCCTGCGGTTTAGTACGTATGCCGGCATTGGGCTGAAAATACCAGTTTTGGGATTCTGCACAGAAAGAGTTTGCAAACCGCTGAATCCACAAGTGAGTTTCACTCTGTCAGTTGAATGCACACATTGACAACCTTTCAGTTAGATAGCTCCGTTTTGGTTTTAGAAGCAGATATTTCTCTGTACAGCCTATGGTCCCATTCACTCGGGAATATCCCAACGCAGCTCCTAGAAGAAACGTGTTTCTGAATCGCTGAATCTCAACATAGATTCAACTCTCTTACATGAACGAACACACAGCAGAGCAGTTTCAAGGAAACGTTTCTCCTGAGTTTTAGACGAAGTTTACTGCGGTTTACTACGTATGCCGGCCATGGGTTGGAAATACCGGTTTTGGAATTCTGCAGAGAAAGGGTTTGCAAACCGCTGAATCCACACGTGAGTTTCACTCTGTCAGTTGAATGCACACATTGACAACCATTCAGTTAGATAGCTCCGTTTTGGTTTTAGGAGCAGGTATTTCTCTGTCCAGCCTATGGTCACATTCACTCGGGAATATACCAACGCAGCTCCTAGAAGAAACGTGTTTCTGACTCGCTGAATCTCAACATAGATTCAACTCTCTTAGGTGAACGAACGCACAGCAGAGCAGTTTCAAGCAAACGTTTCTCCTGAGTTTTAGACGAAGTTTCCTGCTGTTTAGTACGTATGCCGGCATTGGGCTGGAAATACCGGTTTTGGGATTCTGCACAGAAAGGGTTTGCAAACCGCTGAATCCACACGTGAGTTTAACTCTGTCAGTTGAATGCACACATTGACAACCATTCAGGTAGATAGCTCCGTTTTGGTTTTAGAAGCAGATATTTCTCGGTACAGGCTATGGTCCCATTCACTCGGGAATATCCCAACGCAGCTCCTAGAGGAAACGTGTTTCTGAATCGCTGAATCTCAACATAGATTCAACTCTCTTAGGTGAACGAACGCACAGCAGAGCAGTTTCAAGGAAACGTTTCTCCTGAGTTTTAGACGAAGTTTACTGCTGTTTAGTACGTATGCCGGCATTGGGCTGGAAATACCGGTTTTGGGATTCTGCACAGAAAGGGTTTGCAAACCGTTGAATCCACACTTGCGTTTACCTCTGTCAGTTGAATGCACATATTGACAACCATTCATTTAGATAGCTCCGTTTTGGTTTTAGAAGCAGATATTTCTCGGTACAGGCTATGGTCCCATTCACTCGGGACTATCCCAATGCAGCTCCTAGAAGAAACGTGTTTCTGACTCGCTGAATCTCAACATAGATTCATCTCTCTTAGGTGAACGAACGCACAGCAGAGCAGTTTCAAGGAAACGTTTCTCCTGAGTTTTAGACGAAGTTTCCTGCTGTTTCGTAGGTATGCCGGCATTGGGCTGGAAATACCGGTTTTGGGATTCTGCACAAAAAGGGTTTGCAAACCGCTGAATTCACACGTGAGTTTCACTCTGTCAGTTGAATGCACACATTGACAACCATTCAGTTAGATAGCTCCGTTTTGGTTTTAGAAGCAGATATTTCTCTTTACACCCTATGGTCCCATTCACTCGGGAATATCCCAAAGCAGCTCCTAGAAGAAACGTGTTTCTGACTCGCTGAATCTCAACATAGATTCAACGTTCTTAGGTGAACGAACGCACAGCAGAGCAGTTTCAAGGAAACGTTTCTCCTGAGTTTTAGACGAAGTTTCCTGCGGTTTAGTACGTATGCCGGCATTGGGCTGGAAATACCAGTTTTGGGATTCTGCACAGAAAGAGTTTGCAAACCGCTGAATCCACACGTGAGTTTCACTCTGTCAGTTGAATGCACACATTGACAAACTTTCAGTTAGATAGCTCCGTTTTGGTTTTAGAAGCAGATATTTCTCTGTACAGCCTATGGTCCCATTCACTCGGGAATATCCCAACGCAGCTCCTAGAAGAAACGTGTTTCTGACTCGCTGAATCTCAACATAGATTCAACTCTCTTACGTGAACGAACGCACAGCAGAGCAATTTCAAAGAAACGTTTCTCCAGAGTTTTAGACGAAGTTTACGGCGGTTTAGTACGTATGCCGGCATTGGGCTGGAAATACCGGTTTTGGGATTCTGCACAGAAAGGGTTTGCAAACCGCTGAATCCACACGTGAGTTTAAGTCTGTCAGTTGAATGCACACATTGACAACCATTCAGTTATATAGCTCCGTTTTGTTTTTAGAAGCAGATATTTCTCTGTACAGCCTATGGTCCCATTCACTCGGGAATATCACAACGCAGCTCCTAGAAGAAACGTGTTTCTGACTCGCTGAATCTCAACATATATTCAACTCTCTTAGGTGAACGAAGGCACAGCAGAGCAGTATCAAGCAAACGTTTCTCCTGAGTTTTAGACGAAATTTACTGCTGTTTAGTACGTATGCCGGCATTGGACTGGAAATACCGGTTTGGGATTCTGCACAGAAAGGGTTTGCAAACCGCTGAATACACACGTGAGTGTAACTCTGTCAGTTGAATGCACACATTGACAACCATTCAGTTAGATAGCTCCGTTTTGGTTTTAGAAGCAGATATTTCTCTTTACAGCCTATGGTCACATTCACTCGGGAATATCCCAACGCAGCTCCTAGAAGAAACGTGTTTCTGACTCGCTGAATCTCAACATAGATTCAACTCTCTTAGGTGAACGAACGCACAGCAGAGCAGTTTCAAGCAAACGTTTCTCCTGAGTTTTAGACGAAGTCATACTGCTGTTTCGTACATATGCCGGCATTGGGCTGGAAATTCCTATTTCGGGATTCTGTACAGAAAGTGTTTGCAAACCACTGAATCCACCCGTGAGTTTAACACTGTATGTTGAATGCACACATTGACAACCATTCAGTTAGATAGCTCCGTTTTGGTTTTAGAAGCAGATATTTCTCGGTACAGACTATGGTCCCATTCACTCGGGAATATCACAACGCAGCTCCTAGAAGAAACGTGTTTCTGACTCGCTGAATCTCAACATATATTCAACTCTCTTAGGTGAACGAAGGCACAGCAGAGCAGTATCAAGCAAACGTTTCTCCTGAGTTTTAGACGAAATTTACTGCTGTTTAGTACGTATGCCGGCATTGGACTGGAAATACCGGTTTGGGATTCTGCACAGAAAGGGTTTGCAAACCGCTGAATACACACGTGAGTGTAACTCTGTCAGTTGAATGCACACATTGACAACCATTCAGTTAGATAGCTCCGTTTTGGTTTTAGAAGCAGATATTTCTCTTTACAGCCTATGGTCACATTCACTCGGGAATATCCCAACGCAGCTCCTAGAAGAAACGTGTTTCTGACTCGCTGAATCTCAACATAGATTCAACTCTCTTAGGTGAACGAACGCACAGCAGAGCAGTTTCAAGGAAACGTTTCTCCTGAGTTTTAGACGAAGTTTCCTGCGGTTTAGTACGTATGCCGGCATTGGGCTGAAAATACCAGTTTTGGGATTCTGCACAGAAAGAGTTTGCAAACCGCTGAATCCACAAGTGAGTTTCACTCTGTCAGTTGAATGCACACATTGACAACCTTTCAGTTAGATAGCTCCGTTTTGGTTTTAGAAGCAGATATTTCTCTGTACAGCCTATGGTCCCATTCACTCGGGAATATCCCAACGCAGCTCCTAGAAGAAACGTGTTTCTGACTCGCTGAATCTCAACATAGATTCAACTCTCTTACGTGAACGAACGCACAGCGGAGCAGTTTCAAAGAAACGTTTCTCCAGAGTTTTAGACGAAGTTTACGGCGGTTTAGTACGTATGCCGGCATTGGGCTGGAAATACCGGTTTTGGGATTCTGCACAGAAAGGGTTTGCAAACCGCTGAATCCACACGTGAGTTTAACTCTGTCAGTTGAATGCACACATTGACAACCATTCAGTTATATAGCTCCGTTTTGTTTTTAGAATCAGATATTTCTCTGTACAGCCTATGGTCCCATTCACTCGGGAATATCACAACGCATCTCCTAGAAGAAACGTGTTTCTGACTCGCTGAATCTCAACATATATTCAACTCTCTTAGGTGAACGAAGGCACAGCAGAGCAGTATCAAGCAAACGTTTCTCCTGAGTTTTAGACGAAATTTACTGCTGTTTAGTACGTATGCCGGCATTGGACTGGAAATACCGGTTTGGGATTCTGCACAGAAAGGGTTTGCAAACCGCTGAATACACACGTGAGTGTAACTCTGTCAGTTGAATGCACACATTGACAACCATTCAGTTAGATAGCTCCGTTTTGGTTTTAGAAGCAGATATTTCTCTTTACAGCCTATGGTCACATTCACTCGGGAATATCCCAACGCAGCTCCTAGAAGAAACGTGTTTCTGACTCGCTGAATCTCAACATAGATTCAACTCTCTTAGGTGAACGAACGCACAGCAGAGCAGTTTCAAGGAAACGTTTCTCCTGAGTTTTAGACGAAGTTTCCTGCGGTTTAGTACGTATGCCGGCATTGGGCTGGAAATACCAGTTTTGGGATTCTGCACAGAAAGAGTTTGCAAACCGCTGAATCCACAAGTGAGTTTCACTCTGTCAGTTGAATGCACACATTGACAACCTTTCAGTTAGATAGCTCCGTTTTGGTTTTAGAAGCAGATATTTCTCTGTACAGCCTATGATCCCATTCACTCGGGAATATCCCAACGCAGCTCCTAGAAGAAACGTGTTACTGACTCGCTGAATCTCAACATAGATTCAACTCTCTTAGTTGAACGAACGCACAGCAGAGCAGTTTCAAGCAAACGTTTCTCCTGAGTTTTAGACGAAGTCATACTGCTGTTTCGTACATATGCCGGCATTGGGCTGGAAATTCCTATTTCGGGATTCTGTACAGAAAGTGTTTGCAAACCACTGAATCCACCCGTGAGTTTAACACTGTATGTTGAATGCACACATTGACAACCATTCAGTTAGATAGCTCCGTTTTGGTTTTAGAAGCAGATATTTCTCGGTACAGACTATGGTCCCATTCACTCGGGAATATCACAACGCAGCTCCTAGAAGAAACGTGTTTCTGACTCGCTGAATCTCAACATATATTCAACTCTCTTAGGTGAACGAAGGCACAGCAGAGCAGTATCAAGCAAACGTTTCTCCTGAGTTTTAGACGAAATTTACTGCTGTTTAGTACGTATGCCGGCATTGGACTGGAAATACCGGTTTGGGATTCTGCACAGAAAGGGTTTGCAAACCGCTGAATACACACGTGAGTGTAACTCTGTCAGTTGAATGCACACATTGACAACCATTCAGTTAGATAGCTCCGTTTTGGTTTTAGAAGCAGATATTTCTCTTTACAGCCTATGGTCACATTCACTCGGGAATATCCCAACGCAGCTCCTAGAAGAAACGTGTTTCTGACTCGCTGAATCTCAACATAGATTCAACTCTCTTAGGTGAACGAACGCACAGCAGAGCAGTTTCAAGGAAACGTTTCTCCTGAGTTTTAGACGAAGTTTCCTGCGGTTTAGTACGTATGCCGGCATTGGGCTGAAAATACCAGTTTTGGGATTCTGCACAGAAAGAGTTTGCAAACCGCTGAATCCACAAGTGAGTTTCACTCTGTCAGTTGAATGCACACATTGACAACCTTTCAGTTAGATAGCTCCGTTTTGGTTTTAGAAGCAGATATTTCTCTGTACAGCCTATGGTCCCATTCACTCGGGAATATCCCAACGCAGCTCCTAGAAGAAACGTGTTTCTGAATCGCTGAATCTCAACATAGATTCAACTCTCTTACATGAACGAACACACAGCAGAGCAGTTTCAAGGAAACGTTTCTCCTGAGTTTTAGACGAAGTTTACTGCGGTTTACTACGTATGCCGGCCATGGGTTGGAAATACCGGTTTTGGAATTCTGCAGAGAAAGGGTTTGCAAACCGCTGAATCCACACGTGAGTTTCACTCTGTCAGTTGAATGCACACATTGACAACCATTCAGTTAGATAGCTCCGTTTTGGTTTTAGGAGCAGGTATTTCTCTGTCCAGCCTATGGTCACATTCACTCGGGAATATACCAACGCAGCTCCTAGAAGAAACGTGTTTCTGACTCGCTGAATCTCAACATAGATTCAACTCTCTTAGGTGAACGAACGCACAGCAGAGCAGTTTCAAGCAAACGTTTCTCCTGAGTTTTAGACGAAGTTTCCTGCTGTTTAGTACGTATGCCGGCATTGGGCTGGAAATACCGGTTTTGGGATTCTGCACAGAAAGGGTTTGCAAACCGCTGAATCCACACGTGAGTTTAACTCTGTCAGTTGAATGCACACATTGACAACCATTCAGGTAGATAGCTCCGTTTTGGTTTTAGAAGCAGATATTTCTCGGTACAGGCTATGGTCCCATTCACTCGGGAATATCCCAACGCAGCTCCTAGAGGAAACGTGTTTCTGAATCGCTGAATCTCAACATAGATTCAACTCTCTTAGGTGAACGAACGCACAGCAGAGCAGTTTCAAGGAAACGTTTCTCCTGAGTTTTAGACGAAGTTTACTGCTGTTTAGTACGTATGCCGGCATTGGGCTGGAAATACCGGTTTTGGGATTCTGCACAGAAAGGGTTTGCAAACCGTTGAATCCACACTTGCGTTTACCTCTGTCAGTTGAATGCACATATTGACAACCATTCATTTAGATAGCTCCGTTTTGGTTTTAGAAGCAGATATTTCTCGGTACAGGCTATGGTCCCATTCACTCGGGACTATCCCAATGCAGCTCCTAGAAGAAACGTGTTTCTGACTCGCTGAATCTCAACATAGATTCATCTCTCTTAGGTGAACGAACGCACAGCAGAGCAGTTTCAAGGAAACGTTTCTCCTGAGTTTTAGACGAAGTTTCCTGCTGTTTCGTAGGTATGCCGGCATTGGGCTGGAAATACCGGTTTTGGGATTCTGCACAAAAAGGGTTTGCAAACCGCTGAATTCACACGTGAGTTTCACTCTGTCAGTTGAATGCACACATTGACAACCATTCAGTTAGATAGCTCCGTTTTGGTTTTAGAAGCAGATATTTCTCTTTACACCCTATGGTCCCATTCACTCGGGAATATCCCAAAGCAGCTCCTAGAAGAAACGTGTTTCTGACTCGCTGAATCTCAACATAGATTCAACGTTCTTAGGTGAACGAACGCACAGCAGAGCAGTTTCAAGGAAACGTTTCTCCTGAGTTTTAGACGAAGTTTCCTGCGGTTTAGTACGTATGCCGGCATTGGGCTGGAAATACCAGTTTTGGGATTCTGCACAGAAAGAGTTTGCAAACCGCTGAATCCACACGTGAGTTTCACTCTGTCAGTTGAATGCACACATTGACAAACTTTCAGTTAGATAGCTCCGTTTTGGTTTTAGAAGCAGATATTTCTCTGTACAGCCTATGGTCCCATTCACTCGGGAATATCCCAACGCAGCTCCTAGAAGAAACGTGTTTCTGACTCGCTGAATCTCAACATAGATTCAACTCTCTTACGTGAACGAACGCACAGCAGAGCAATTTCAAAGAAACGTTTCTCCAGAGTTTTAGACGAAGTTTACGGCGGTTTAGTACGTATGCCGGCATTGGGCTGGAAATACCGGTTTTGGGATTCTGCACAGAAAGGGTTTGCAAACCGCTGAATCCACACGTGAGTTTAAGTCTGTCAGTTGAATGCACACATTGACAACCATTCAGTTATATAGCTCCGTTTTGTTTTTAGAAGCAGATATTTCTCTGTACAGCCTATGGTCCCATTCACTCGGGAATATCACAACGCAGCTCCTAGAAGAAACGTGTTTCTGACTCGCTGAATCTCAACATATATTCAACTCTCTTAGGTGAACGAAGGCACAGCAGAGCAGTATCAAGCAAACGTTTCTCCTGAGTTTTAGACGAAATTTACTGCTGTTTAGTACGTATGCCGGCATTGGACTGGAAATACCGGTTTGGGATTCTGCACAGAAAGGGTTTGCAAACCGCTGAATACACACGTGAGTGTAACTCTGTCAGTTGAATGCACACATTGACAACCATTCAGTTAGATAGCTCCGTTTTGGTTTTAGAAGCAGATATTTCTCTTTACAGCCTATGGTCACATTCACTCGGGAATATCCCAACGCAGCTCCTAGAAGAAACGTGTTTCTGACTCGCTGAATCTCAACATAGATTCAACTCTCTTAGGTGAACGAACGCACAGCAGAGCAGTTTCAAGCAAACGTTTCTCCTGAGTTTTAGACGAAGTCATACTGCTGTTTCGTACATATGCCGGCATTGGGCTGGAAATTCCTATTTCGGGATTCTGTACAGAAAGTGTTTGCAAACCACTGAATCCACCCGTGAGTTTAACACTGTATGTTGAATGCACACATTGACAACCATTCAGTTAGATAGCTCCGTTTTGGTTTTAGAAGCAGATATTTCTCGGTACAGACTATGGTCCCATTCACTCGGGAATATCACAACGCAGCTCCTAGAAGAAACGTGTTTCTGACTCGCTGAATCTCAACATATATTCAACTCTCTTAGGTGAACGAAGGCACAGCAGAGCAGTATCAAGCAAACGTTTCTCCTGAGTTTTAGACGAAATTTACTGCTGTTTAGTACGTATGCCGGCATTGGACTGGAAATACCGGTTTGGGATTCTGCACAGAAAGGGTTTGCAAACCGCTGAATACACACGTGAGTGTAACTCTGTCAGTTGAATGCACACATTGACAACCATTCAGTTAGATAGCTCCGTTTTGGTTTTAGAAGCAGATATTTCTCTTTACAGCCTATGGTCACATTCACTCGGGAATATCCCAACGCAGCTCCTAGAAGAAACGTGTTTCTGACTCGCTGAATCTCAACATAGATTCAACTCTCTTAGGTGAACGAACGCACAGCAGAGCAGTTTCAAGGAAACGTTTCTCCTGAGTTTTAGACGAAGTTTCCTGCGGTTTAGTACGTATGCCGGCATTGGGCTGAAAATACCAGTTTTGGGATTCTGCACAGAAAGAGTTTGCAAACCGCTGAATCCACAAGTGAGTTTCACTCTGTCAATTGAATGCACACATTGACAACCTTTCAGTTAGATAGCTCCGTTTTGGTTTTAGAAGCAGATATTTCTCTGTACAGCCTATGGTCCCATTCACTCGGGAATATCCCAACGCAGCTCCTAGAAGAAACGTGTTTCTGACTCGCTGAATCTCAACATAGATTCAACTCTCTTACGTGAACGAACGCACAGCAGAGCAGTTTCAAAGAAACGTTTCTCCAGAGTTTTAGACGAAGTTTACGGCGGTTTAGTACGTATGCCGGCATTGGGCTGGAAATACCGGTTTTGGGATTCTGCACAGAAAGGGTTTGCAAACCGCTGAATCCACACGTGAGTTTAACTCTGTCAGTTGAATGCACACATTGACAACCATTCAGTTATATAGCTCCGTTTTGTTTTTAGAAGCAGATATTTCTCTGTACAGCCTATGGTCCCATTCACTCGGGAATATCACAACGCAGCTCCTAGAAGAAACGTGTTTCTGACTCGCTGAATCTCAACATATATTCAACTCTCTTAGGTGAACGAAGGCACAGCAGAGCAGTATCAAGCAAACGTTTCTCCTGAGTTTTAGACGAAATTTACTGCTGTTTAGTACGTATGCCGGCATTGGACTGGAAATACCGGTTTGGGATTCTGCACAGAAACGGTTTGCAAACCGCTGAATACACACGTGAGTGTAACTCTGTCAGTTGAATGCACACATTGACAACCATTCAGTTAGATAGCTCCGTTTTGGTTTTAGAAGCAGATATTTCTCTTTACAGCCTATGGTCACATTCACTCGGGAATATCCCAACGCAGCTCCTAGAAGAAACGTGTTTCTGACTCGCTGAATCTCAACATAGATTCAACTCTCTTAGGTGAACGAACGCACAGCAGAGCAGTTTCAAGGAAACGTTTCTCCTGAGTTTTAGACGAAGTTTCCTGCGGTTTAGTACGTATGCCGGCATTGGGCTGGAAATACCAGTTTTGGGATTCTGCACAGAAAGAGTTTGCAAACCGCTGAATCCACAAGTGAGTTTCACTCTGTCAGTTGAATGCACACATTGACAACCTTTCAGTTAGATAGCTCCGTTTTGGTTTTAGAAGCAGATATTTCTCTGTACAGCCTATGATCCCATTCACTTGGGAATATCCCAACGCAGCTCCTAGAAGAAACGTGTTTCTGACTCGCTGAATCTCAACATAGATTCAACTCTCTTAGTTGAACGAACGCACAGCAGAGCAGTTTCAAGCAAACGTTTCTCCTGAGTTTTAGACGAAGTCATACTGCTGTTTCGTACATATGCCGGCATTGGGCTGGAAATTCCTATTTCGGGATTCTGTACAGAAAGTGTTTGCAAACCACTGAATCCACCCGTGAGTTTAACACTGTATGTTGAATGCACACATTGACAGCCATTCAGTTAGATAGCTCCGTTTTGGTTTTAGAAGCAGATATTTCTCGGTACAGACTATGGTCCCATTCACTCGGGAATATCACAACGCAGCTCCTAGAAGAAACGTGTTTCTGACTCGCTGAATCTCAACATATATTCAACTCTCTTAGGTGAACGAAGGCACAGCAGAGCAGTATCAAGCAAACGTTTCTCCTGAGTTTTAGACGAAATTTACTGCTGTTTAGTACGTATGCCGGCATTGGACTGGAAATACCGGTTTGGGATTCTGCACAGAAAGGGTTTGCAAACCGCTGAATACACACGTGAGTGTAACTCTGTCAGTTGAATGCACACATTGACAACCATTCAGTTAGATAGCTCCGTTTTGGTTTTAGAAGCAGATATTTCTCTTTACAGCCTATGGTCACATTCACTCGGGAATATCCCAACGCAGCTCCTAGAAGAAACGTGTTTCTGACTCTCTGAATCTCAACATAGATTCAACTCTCTTAGGTGAACGAACGCACAGCAGAGCAGTTTCAAGCAAACGTTTCTCCTGAGTTTTAGACGAAGTTTCCTGCGGTTTAGTACGTATGCCGGCATTGGGCTGAAAATACCAGTTTTGGGATTCTGCACAGAAAGAGTTTGCAAACCGCTGAATCCACAAGTGAGTTTCACTCTGTCAGTTGAATGCACACATTGACAACCTTTCAGTTAGATAGCTCCGTTTTGGTTTTAGAAGCAGATATTTCTCTGTACAACCTATGGTCCCATTCACTCGGGAATATCCCAACGCAGCTCCTAGAAGAAACGTGTTTCTGAATCGCTGAATCTCAACATAGATTCAACTCTCTTACATGAACGAACACACAGCAGAGCAGTTTCAAGGAAACGTTTCTCCTGAGTTTTAGACGAAGTTTACTGCGGTTTACTACGTATGCCGGCCATGGGTTGGAAATACCGGTTTTGGAATTCTGCAGAGAAAGGGTTTGCAAACCGCTGAATCCACACGTGAGTTTCACTCTGTCAGTTGAATGCACACATTGACAACCATTCAGTTAGATAGCTCCGTTTTGGTTTTAGGAGCAGGTATTTCTCTGTCCAGCCTATGGTCACATTCACTCGGGAATATACCAACGCAGCTCCTAGAAGAAACGTGTTTCTGACTCGCTGAATCTCAACATAGATTCAACTCTCTTAGGTGAACGAACGCACAGCAGAGCAGTTTCAAGCAAACGTTTCTCCTGAGTTTTAGACGAAGTTTCCTGCTGTTTAGTACGTATGCCGGCATTGGGCTGGAAATACCGGTTTTGGGATTCTGCACAGAAAGGGTTTGCAAACCGCTGAATCCACACGTGAGTTTAACTCTGTCAGTTGAATGCACACATTGACAACCATTCAGGTAGATAGCTCCGTTTTGGTTTTAGAAGCAGATATTTCTCGGTACAGGCTATGGTCCCATTCACTCGGGAATATCCCAACGCAGCTCCTAGAGGAAACGTGTTTCTGAATCGCTGAATCTCAACATAGATTCAACTCTCTTAGGTGAACGAACGCACAGCAGAGCAGTTTCAAGGAAACGTTTCTCCTGAGTTTTAGACGAAGTTTCCTGCTGTTTCGTAGGTATGCCGGCATTGGGCTGGAAATACCGGTTTTGGGATTCTGCACAAAAAGGGTTTGCAAACCGCTGAATTCACACGTGAGTTTCACTCTGTCAGTTGAATGCACACATTGACAACCATTCAGTTAGATAGCTCCGTTTTGGTTTTAGAAGCAGATATTTCTCTTTACACCCTATGGTCCCATTCACTCGGGAATATCCCAAAGCAGCTCCTAGAAGAAACGTGTTTCTGACTCGCTGAATCTCAACATAGATTCAACGTTCTTAGGTGAACGAACGCACAGCAGAGCAGTTTCAAGGAAACGTTTCTCCTGAGTTTTAGACGAAGTTTCCTGCGGTTTAGTACGTATGCCGGCATTGGGCTGGAAATACCAGTTTTGGGATTCTGCACAGAAAGAGTTTGCAAACCGCTGAATCCACACGTGAGTTTCACTCTGTCAGTTGAATGCACACATTGACAAACTTTCAGTTAGATAGCTCCGTTTTGGTTTTAGAAGCAGATATTTCTCTGTACAGCCTATGGTCCCATTCACTCGGGAATATCCCAACGCAGCTCCTAGAAGAAACGTGTTTCTGACTCGCTGAATCTCAACATAGATTCAACTCTCTTACGTGAACGAACGCACAGCAGAGCAGTTTCAAAGAAACGTTTCTCCAGAGTTTTAGACGAAGTTTACGGCGGTTTAGTACGTATGCCGGCATTGGGCTGGAAATACCGGTTTTGGGATTCTGCACAGAAAGGGTTTGCAAACCGCTGAATCCACACGTGAGTTTAACTCTGTCAGTTGAATGCACACATTGACAACCATTCAGTTATATAGCTCCGTTTTGTTTTTAGAAGCAGATATTTCTCTGTACAGCCTATGGTCCCATTCACTCGGGAATATCACAACGCAGCTCCTAGAAGAAACGTGTTTCTGACTCGCTGAATCTCAACATATATTCAACTCTCTTAGGTGAACGAAGGCACAGCAGAGCAGTATCAAGCAAACGTTTCTCCTGAGTTTTAGACGAAATTTACTGCTGTTTAGTACGTATGCCGGCATTGGACTGGAAATACCGGTTTGGGATTCTGCACAGAAAGGGTTTGCAAACCGCTGAATACACACGTGAGTGTAACTCTGTCAGTTGAATGCACACATTGACAACCATTCAGTTAGATAGCTCCGTTTTGGTTTTAGAAGCAGATATTTCTCTTTACAGCCTATGGTCACATTCACTCGGGAATATCCCAACGCAGCTCCTAGAAGAAACGTGTTTCTGACTCGCTGAATCTCAACATAGATTCAACTCTCTTAGGTGAACGAACGCACAGCAGAGCAGTTTCAAGCAAACGTTTCTCCTGAGTTTTAGACGAAGTCATACTGCTGTTTCGTACATATGCCGGCATTGGGCTGGAAATTCCTATTTCGGGATTCTGTACAGAAAGTGTTTGCAAACCACTGAATCCACCCGTGAGTTTAACACTGTATGTTGAATGCACACATTGACAACCATTCAGTTAGATAGCTCCGTTTTGGTTTTAGAAGCAGATATTTCTCGGTACAGACTATGGTCCCATTCACTCGGGAATATCACAACGCAGCTCCTAGAAGAAACGTGTTTCTGACTCGCTGAATCTCAACATATATTCAACTCTCTTAGGTGAACGAAGGCACAGCAGAGCAGTATCAAGCAAACGTTTCTCCTGAGTTTTAGACGAAATTTACTGCTGTTTAGTACGTATGCCGGCATTGGACTGGAAATACCGGTTTGGGATTCTGCACAGAAAGGGTTTGCAAACCGCTGAATACACACGTGAGTGTAACTCTGTCAGTTGAATGCACACATTGACAACCATTCAGTTAGATAGCTCCGTTTTGGTTTTAGAAGCAGATATTTCTCTTTACAGCCTATGGTCACATTCACTCGGGAATATCCCAACGCAGCTCCTAGAAGAAACGTGTTTCTGACTCGCTGAATCTCAACATAGATTCAACTCTCTTAGGTGAACGAACGCACAGCAGAGCAGTTTCAAGGAAACGTTTCTCCTGAGATTTAGACGAAGTTTCCTGCGGTTTAGTACGTATGCCGGCATTGGGCTGAAAATACCAGTTTTGGGATTCTGCACAGAAAGAGTTTGCAAACCGCTGAATCCACAAGTGAGTTTCACTCTGTCAGTTGAATGCACACATTGACAACCTTTCAGTTAGATAGCTCCGTTTTGGTTTTAGAAGCAGATATTTCTCTTTACAGCCTATGGTCACATTCACTCGGGAATATCCCAACGCAGCTCCTAGAAGAAACGTGTTTCTGACTCGCTGAATCTCAACATAGATTCAACTCTCTTAGGTGAACGAACGCACAGCAGAGCAGTTTCAAGGAAACGTTTCTCCTGAGTTTTAGACGAAGTTTCCTGCGGTTTAGTACGTATGCCGGCATTGGGCTGAAAATACCAGTTTTGGGATTCTGCACAGAAAGAGTTTGCAAACCGCTGAATCCACAAGTGAGTTTCACTCTGTCAGTTGAATGCACACATTGACAACCTTTCAGTTAGATAGCTCCGTTTTGGTTTTAGAAGCAGATATTTCTCTGTACAGCCTATGGTCCCATTCACTCGGGAATATCCCAACGCAGCTCCTAGAAGAAACGTGTTTCTGACTCGCTGAATCTCAACATAGATTCAACTCTCTTACGTGAACGAACGCACAGCGGAGCAGTTTCAAAGAAACGTTTCTCCAGAGTTTTAGACGAAGTTTACGGCGGTTTAGTACGTATGCCGGCATTGGGCTGGAAATACCGGTTTTGGGATTCTGCACAGAAAGGGTTTGCAAACCGCTGAATCCACACGTGAGTTTAACTCTGTCAGTTGAATGCACACATTGACAACCATTCAGTTATATAGCTCCGTTTTGTTTTTAGAAGCAGATATTTCTCTGTACAGCCTATGGTCCCATTCACTCGGGAATATCACAACGCAGCTCCTAGAAGAAACGTGTTTCTGACTCGCTGAATCTCAACATATATTCAACTCTCTTAGGTGAACGAAGGCACAGCAGAGCAGTATCAAGCAAACGTTTCTCCTGAGTTTTAGACGAAATTTACTGCTGTTTAGTACGTATGCCGGCATTGGACTGGAAATACCGGTTTGGGATTCTGCACAGAAAGGGTTTGCAAACCGCTGAATACACACGTGAGTGTAACTCTGTCAGTTGAATGCACACATTGACAACCATTCAGTTAGATAGCTCCGTTTTGGTTTTAGAAGCAGATATTTCTCTTTACAGCCTATGGTCACATTCACTCGGGAATATCCCAACGCAGCTCCTAGAAGAAACGTGTTTCTGACTCGCTGAATCTCAACATAGATTCAACTCTCTTAGGTGAACGAACGCACAGCAGAGCAGTTTCAAGCAAACGTTTCTCCTGAGTTTTAGACGAAGTCATACTGCTGTTTCGTACATATGCCGGCATTGGGCTGGAAATTCCTATTTCGGGATTCTGTACAGAAAGTGTTTGCAAACCACTGAATCCACCCGTGAGTTTAACACTGTATGTTGAATGCACACATTGACAACCATTCAGTTAGATAGCTCCGTTTTGGTTTTAGAAGCAGATATTTCTCGGTACAGACTATGGTCCCATTCACTCGGGAATATCACAACGCAGCTCCTAGAAGAAACGTGTTTCTGACTCGCTGAATCTCAACATATATTCAACTCTCTTAGGTGAACGAAGGCACAGCAGAGCAGTATCAAGCAAACGTTTCTCCTGAGTTTTAGACGAAATTTACTGCTGTTTAGTACGTATGCCGGCATTGGACTGGAAATACCGGTTTGGGATTCTGCACAGAAAGGGTTTGCAAACCGCTGAATACACACGTGAGTGTAACTCTGTCAGTTGAATGCACACATTGACAACCATTCAGTTAGATAGCTCCGTTTTGGTTTTAGAAGCAGATATTTCTCTTTACAGCCTATGGTCACATTCACTCGGGAATATCCCAACGCAGCTCCTAGAAGAAACGTGTTTCTGACTCGCTGAATCTCAACATAGATTCAACTCTCTTAGGTGAACGAACGCACAGCAGAGCAGTTTCAAGGAAACGTTTCTCCTGAGTTTTAGACGAAGTTTCCTGCGGTTTAGTACGTATGCCGGCATTGGGCTGAAAATACCAGTTTTGGGATTCTGCACAGAAAGAGTTTGCAAACCGCTGAATCCACAAGTGAGTTTCACTCTGTCAGTTGAATGCACACATTGACAACCTTTCAGTTAGATAGCTCCGTTTTGGTTTTAGAAGCAGATATTTCTCTTTACAGCCTATGGTCACATTCACTCGGGAATATCCCAACGCAGCTCCTAGAAGAAACGTGTTTCTGACTCGCTGAATCTCAACATAGATTCAACTCTCTTAGGTGAACGAACGCACAGCAGAGCAGTTTCAAGGAAACGTTTCTCCTGAGTTTTAGACGAAGTTTCCTGCGGTTTAGTACGTATGCCGGCATTGGGCTGAAAATACCAGTTTTGGGATTCTGCACAGAAAGAGTTTGCAAACCGCTGAATCCACAAGTGAGTTTCACTCTGTCAGTTGAATGCACACATTGACAACCTTTCAGTTAGATAGCTCCGTTTTGGTTTTAGAAGCAGATATTTCTCTGTACAGCCTATGGTCCCATTCACTCGGGAATATCCCAACGCAGCTCCTAGAAGAAACGTGTTTCTGACTCGCTGAATCTCAACATAGATTCAACTCTCTTACGTGAACGAACGCACAGCGGAGCAGTTTCAAAGAAACGTTTCTCCAGAGTTTTAGACGAAGTTTACGGCGGTTTAGTACGTATGCCGGCATTGGGCTGGAAATACCGGTTTTGGGATTCTGCACAGAAAGGGTTTGCAAACCGCTGAATCCACACGTGAGTTTAACTCTGTCAGTTGAATGCACACATTGACAACCATTCAGTTATATAGCTCCGTTTTGTTTTTAGAAGCAGATATTTCTCTGTACAGCCTATGGTCCCATTCACTCGGGAATATCACAACGCAGCTCCTAGAAGAAACGTGTTTCTGACTCGCTGAATCTCAACATATATTCAACTCTCTTAGGTGAACGAAGGCACAGCAGAGCAGTATCAAGCAAACGTTTCTCCTGAGTTTTAGACGAAATTTACTGCTGTTTAGTACGTATGCCGGCATTGGACTGGAAATACCGGTTTGGGATTCTGCACAGAAAGGGTTTGCAAACCGCTGAATACACACGTGAGTGTAACTCTGTCAGTTGAATGCACACATTGACAACCATTCAGTTAGATAGCTCCGTTTTGGTTTTAGAAGGAGATATTTCTCTTTACAGCCTATGGTCACATTCACTCGGGAATATCCCAACGCAGCTCCTAGAAGAAACGTGTTTCTGACTCGCTGAATCTCAACATAGATTCAACTCTCTTAGGTGAACGAACGCACAGCAGAGCAGTTTCAAGGAAACGTTTCTCCTGAATTTTAGACGAAGTTTCCTACGGTTTAGTACGTATGCCGGCATTGGGCTGGAAATACCAGTTTTGGGATTCTGCACAGAAAGAGTTTGCAAACCGCTGAATCCACAAGTGAGTTTCACTCTGTCAGTTGAATGCACACATTGACAACCTTTCAGTTAGATAGCTCCGTTTTGGTTTTAGAAGCAGATATTTCTCTGTACAGCCTATGGTCCCATTCACTCGGGAATATCCCAACGCAGCTCCTAGAAGAAACGTGTTTCTGACTCGCTGAATCTCAACATAGATTCAACTCTCTTAGTTGAACGAACGCACAGCAGAGCAGTTTCAAGCAAACGTTTCTCCTGAGTTTTAGACGAAGTCATACTGCTGTTTCGTACATATGCCGGCATTGGGCTGGAAATTCCTATTTCGGGATTCTGTACAGAAAGTGTTTGCAAACCACTGAATCCACCCGTGAGTTTAACACTGTATGTTGAATGCACACATTGACAACCATTCAGTTAGATAGCTCCGTTTTGGTTTTAGAAGCAGATATTTCTCGGTACAGACTATGGTCCCATTCACTCGGGAATATCACAACGCAGCTCCTAGAAGAAACGTGTTTCTGACTCGCTGAATCTCAACATAGATTCAACTCTCTTAGGTGAACGAAGGCACAGCAGAGCAGTATCAAGCAAACGTTTCTCCTGAGTTTTAGACGAAATTTACTGCTGTTTAGTACGTATGCCGGCATTGGACTGGAAATACCGGTTTGGGATTCTGCACAGAAAGGGTTTGCAAACCGCTGAATACACACGTGAGTGTAACTCTGTCAGTTGAATGCACACATTGACAACCATTCAGTTAGATAGCTCCGTTTTGGTTTTAGAAGCAGATATTTCTCTTTACAGCCTATGGTCACATTCACTCGGGAATATCCCAACGCAGCTCCTAGAAGAAACGTGTTTCTGACTCGCTGAATCTCAACATAGATTCAACTCTCTTAGGTCAACGAACGCACAGCAGAGCAGTTTCAAGGAAACGTTTCTCCTGAGTTTTAGACGAAGTTTCCTGCGGTTTAGTACGTATGCCGGCATTGGGCTGAAAATACCAGTTTTGGGATTCTGCACAGAAAGAGTTTGCAAACCGCTGAATCCACAAGTGAGTTTCACTCTGTCAGTTGAATGCACACATTGACAACCTTTCAGTTAGATAGCTCCGTTTTGGTTTTAGAAGCAGATATTTCTCTGTACAGCCTATGGTCCCATTCACTCGGGAATATCCCAACGCAGCTCCTAGAAGAAACGTGTTTCTGAATCGCTGAATCTCAACATAGATTCAACTCTCTTACATGAACGAACACACAGCAGAGCAGTTTCAAGGAAACGTTTCTCCTGAGTTTTAGACGAAGTTTACTGCGGTTTACTACGTATGCCGGCCATGGGTTGGAAATACCGGTTTTGGAATTCTGCAGAGAAAGGGTTTGCAAACCGCTGAATCCACACGTGAGTTTCACTCTGTCAGTTGAATGCACACATTGACAACCATTCAGTTAGATAGCTCCGTTTTGGTTTTAGGAGCAGGTATTTCTCTGTCCAGCCTATGGTCACATTCACTCGGGAATATACCAACGCAGCTCCTAGAAGAAACGTGTTTCTGACTCGCTGAATCTCAACATAGATTCAACTCTCTTAGGTGAACGAACGCACAGCAGAGCAGTTTCAAGCAAACGTTTCTCCTGAGTTTTAGACGAAGTTTGCTGCTGTTTAGTACGTATGCCGGCATTGGGCTGGAAATACCGGTTTTGGGATTCTGCACAGAAAGGGTTTGCAAACCGCTGAATCCACACGTGAGTTTAACTCTGTCAGTTGAATGCACACATTGACAACCATTCAGGTAGATAGCTCCGTTTTGGTTTTAGAAGCAGATATTTCTCGGTACAGGCTATGGTCCCATTCACTCGGGAATATCCCAACGCAGCTCCTAGAGGAAACGTGTTTCTGAATCGCTGAATCTCAACATAGATTCAACTCTCTTAGGTGAACGAACGCACAGCAGAGCAGTTTCAAGGAAACGTTTCTCCTGAGTTTTAGACGAAGTTTACTGCTGTTTAGTACGTATGCCGGCATTGGGCTGGAAATACCGGTTTTGGGATTCTGCACAGAAAGGGTTTGCAAACCGTTGAATCCACACTTGCGTTTACCTCTGTCAGTTGAATGCACATATTGACAACCATTCATTTAGATACCTCCGTTTTGGTTTTAGAAGCAGATATTTCTCGGTACAGGCTATGGTCCCATTCACTCGGGACTATCCCAATGCAGCTCCTAGAAGAAACGTGTTTCTGACTCGCTGAATCTCAACATAGATTCATCTCTCTTAGGTGAACGAACGCACAGCAGAGCAGTTTAAAGGAAACGTTTCTCCTGAGTTTTAGACGAAGTTTCCTGCTGTTTCGTAGGTATGCCGGCATTGGGCTGGAAATACCGGTTTTGGGATTCTGCACAAAAAGGGTTTGCAAACCGCTGAATTCACACGTGAGTTTCACTCTGTCAGTTGAATGCACACATTGACAACCATTCAGTTAGATAGCTCCGTTTTGGTTTTAGAAGCAGATATTTCTCTTTACACCCTATGGTCCCATTCACTCGGGAATATCCCAAAGCAGCTCCTAGAAGAAACGTGTTTCTGACTCGCTGAATCTCAACATAGATTCAACGTTCTTAGGTGAACGAACGCACAGCAGAGCAGTTTCAAGGAAACGTTTCTCCTGAGTTTTAGACGAAGTTTCCTGCGGTTTAGTACGTATGCCGGCATTGGGCTGGAAATACCAGTTTTGGGATTCTGCACAGAAAGAGTTTGCAAACCGCTGAATCCACACGTGAGTTTCACTCTGTCAGTTGAATGCACACATTGACAAACTTTCAGTTAGATAGCTCCGTTTTGGTTTTAGAAGCAGATATTTCTCTGTACAGCCTATGGTCCCATTCACTCGGGAATATCCCAACGCAGCTCCTAGAAGAAACGTGTTTCTGACTCGCTGAATCTCAACATAGATTCAACTCTCTTAGGTGAACGAACGCACAGCAGAGCAGTTTCAAGCAAACGTTTCTCCTGAGTTTTAGACGAAGTCATACTGCTGTTTCGTACATATGCCGGCATTGGGCTGGAAATTCCGATTTCGGGATTCTGTACAGAAAGTGTTTGCAAACCACTGAATCCACACGTGAGTTTAACTCTGTATGTTGAATGCACACATTGACAACCATTCAGTTAGACAGCTCCGTTTTGGTTTTAGAAGCAGATATTTCTCTGTACAGCCTATGGTCCCATTCACTCGGGAATATCCCAACGCAGCTCCTAGAAGAAACGTGTTTCTGACTCGCTGAATCTCAACATATATTCAACTCTCTTAGGTGAACGAAGGCACAGCAGAGCAGTATCAAGCAAACGTTTCTCCTGAGTTTTAGACGAAGTTTACTGCTGTTTAGTACGTATGCCGGCATTGGACTGGAAATACCGGTTTGGGATTCTGCACAGAAACGGTTTGCAAACCGCTGAATACACACGTGAGTGTAACTCTGTCAGTTGAATGCACACATTGACAACCATTCAGTTAGATAGCTCCGTTTTGGTTTTAGGAGCAGATATTTCTCTGTACTGCCTATGGTCCCATTCACTCGGGAATATCCCAAAGCAGCTCCTAGAAGAAAGGTGTTTCTGACTCGCTGAATCTCAACATAGATTCAACTCTCTTACATGAACGAACACACAGCAGAGCAGTTTCAAGGAAACGTTTCTCCTGAGTTTTAGACGAAGTTTACTGCGGTTTACTACGTATGCCGGCCATGGGTTGGAAATACCGGTTTTGGAATTCTGCAGAGAAAGGGTTTGCAAACCGCTGAATCCACACGTGAGTTTAACTCTGTCAGTTGAATGCACACATTGACAACCATTCAGTTAGATAGCTCCGTTTTGGTTTTAGGAGCAGGTATTTCTCTGTCCAGCCTATGGTCACATTCACTCGGGAATATCCCAACGCAGCTCCTAGAAGAAACGTGTTTCTGACTCGCTGAATCTCAACATAGATTCAACTCTCTTAGGTGAACGAACGCACAGCAGAGCAGTTTCAAGCAAACGTTTCTCCTGAGTTTTAGACGAAGTTTCCTGCTGTTTAGTACGTATGCCGGCATTGGGCTGGAAATACCGGTTTTGGGATTCTGCACAGAAAGGGTTTGCAAACCGCTGAATCCACACGTGAGTTTAACTCTGTCAGTTGAATGCACACATTGACAACCATTCAGGTAGATAGCTCCGTTTTGGTTTTAGAAGCAGATATTTCTCGGTACAGGCTATGGTCCCATTCACTCGGGAATATCCCAACGCAGCTCCTAGAAGAAACGTGTTTCTGAATCGCTGAATCTCAACATAGATTCAACTCTCTTAGGTGAACGAACGCACAGCAGAGCAGTTTCAACGAAACGTTTCTCCTGAGTTTTAGACGAAGTTTACTGCTGTTTAGTACGTATGCCGGCATTGGGCTGGAAATACCGGTTTTGGGATTCTGCACAAAAAGGGTTTGCAAACCGCTGAATCCACACGTGAGTTTAAGTCTGTCAGTTGAATGCACACATTGACAACCATTCAGTTAGATAGCTCCGTTTTGGTTTTAGAAGCAGATATTTCTGTGTACACCCTATGGTCCCATTCACTCGGGAATATCCCAACGCAGCTCCTAGAAGAAACGTGCTTCTGACTCGCTGAATCTCAACATAGATTCAACTCTCTTAGGTGAACGAACGCACAGCAGAGCAGTTTCAAGGAAACGTTTCTCCTGAGTTTTAGACGAAGTTTACTGCGGTTTAGTACGTATGCCGGCATTGGGCTGGAAATACCGATTTTGGGATTCTGCACAGAAAGGGTTTGCAAACCGCTGAATCCACACGTGAGTTTAACTCTGTCAGTTGAATGCACACATTGACAACCATTCAGTTAGATAGCTCCGTTTTGGTTTTAGAAGCAGATATTTCTCGGTACAGGCTATGGTCCCATTCACTCGGGAATATCCCAACGCAGCTCCTAGAAGAAACGTGTTTCTGAATCGCTGAATCTCAACATAGATTCAACTCTCTTAGGTGAACGAACGCACAGCAGAGCAGTTTCAAGGAAACGTTTCTCCTGAGTTTTAGACGAAGTTTACTGCTGTTTAGTAGGTATGCCGGCATTGGGCTGGAAATACCGGTTTTGGGATTCTGCACAGAAAGGGTTTGCAAACCGCTGAATCCACACTTGCGTTTACCTCTGTCAGTTGAATGCACATATTGACAGCCATTCATTTAGATAGCTCCGTTTTGGTTTTAGAAGCAGATATTTCTCGGTACAGGCAATGGTCCCATTCACTCGGGAATATCCCAATGCAGCTCCTAGAAGAAACGTGTTTCTGACTCGCTGAATCTCAACATAGATTCATCTCTCTTAGGTGAACGAACGCAAAGCAGAGCAGTTTCAGGGAAACGTTTCTCCTGAGTTTTAGACGAAGTTTACTGCTGTTTAGTACATATGCCGGCATTGGGCTGGAAATACCGGTTTTGGGATTCTGCACAGAAAGAGTTTGCAAACCACTGAATCCACACGTGAGTTTAACTCTGTCACTTGAATGCACACATGGACAACCATTCAGTTATATAGCTCCGTTTTGTTTTTAGAAGCAGATATTTCTCTGTACAGCCTATGGTCCCATTCACTCGGGAATATCCCAACGCAGCTCCTAGAAGAAACGTGTTTCTGACTCGCTGAATGTCAACATAGATTCAACTCTCTTAGGTGAACGAACGCACTGCAGAGCAGTTTCAAGGACACGTTCCTCCTGAGTTTTAGACGAAGTTTACTGCTGTTTAGTACGTATGCCGGCATTGGGCTGGAAATACCGGTTTTGGGATTCTGCACAGAAAGGGTTTGCAAACCGCTGAATCCACACGTGAGTTTAACTCTGTCAGTTGAATGCACACATTGACAACCATTCAGGTAGATAGCTCCGTTTGGGTTTTAGGAGCAGATATTTTTCTGTACAGCCTATGGTCCCATTCACTCGGGGATATCCCAACGCAGCTCCTAGAAGAAACGTGTTTCTGACTCGCTGAATCTCAACATAGATTCAACTCTCTTACGTGAACGAACGCACAGCAGAGCAGTTTCAAAGAAACGTTTCTCCTGAGTTTTAGACGAAGTTTACTGCGATTTAGTACGTATGCCGGCATTGGGCTGGAAATACCGGTTTTGGGATTCTGCACAGAAAGGGTTTGCAAACCGCTGAATCCACACTTGCGTTTAACTCTGTCAGTTGAATGCACATATTGACAACCATTCATTTAGATAGCTCCGTTTTGGTTTTAGAAGCAGATATTTCTCGGTACAGGCTATGGTCCCATTCACTCGGGAATATCCCAATGCAGCTCCTAGAAGAAACGTGTTTCTGACTCGCTGAATCTCAACATAGATTCAACTCTCTTACGTGAACGAATGCACAGCAGAGCAGTTTCAAGGAAACGTTTCTCCTGAGTTTTAGACGAAGTTTCCTGCTGTTTCCTAGGTATGCCGGCATTGGGCTGGAAATACCGGTTTTGGGATTCTGCACAAAAAGGGTTTGCGAACCGCTGAATCCACACGTGAGTTTAACTCTGTCAGTTGAATGCACGCATTGACAACCATTCAGGTAGATAGCTCCGTTTTGGTTTTAGAAGCAGATATTTCTCTGTACAGCCTATGGTCCCATTCACTCGGGAATATCCCAACGCAGCTCCTAGAAGAAACGTGTTTCTGACTCGCTGAATCTCAACATAGATTCAACTCTCTTAGGTGAACGAAGGCACAGCATAGCAGTATCAAGCAAACGTTTCTCCTGAGTTTTAATCGAAGTTTACTGCTGTTTAGTACGTATGCCGGCATTGGACTGGAAATACCGGTTTGGGATTCTGCACAGAAAGGGTTTGCAAACCACTGAATACACACATGAGTGTAACTCTGTCAGTTGAATGCACACATTGACAACCATTCAGTTAGATAGCTCCGTTTTGGTTTTAGAAGCAGATATTTCTCTGTACAGCCTATGGTCCCATTCACTCGGGAATATCCCAACGCAGCTCCTAGAAGAAACGTGTTTCTGACTCGCTGAATCTCAACATAGATTCAACTCTCTTACGTGAACGAACGCACAGCAGAGCAGTTTCAAAGAAACGTTTCTCCAGAGTTTTAGACGAAGTTTACGGCGGTTTAGTACGTATGCCGGCATTGTGCTGGAAATACCGGTTTTGGGATTCTGCACAGAAAGTGTTTGCAAACCGCTGAATCCACACTTGCGTTTAACTCTGTCAGTTGAATGCACATATTGACAACCATTCATTTAGATAGCTCCGTTTTGGTATTAGAAGCAGATATTTCTCGGTTCAGGCTATGGTCCCATTCACTCGGGAATATCCCAATGCAGCTCCTAGAAGAAACGTGTTTCTGACTCGCTGAATCTCAACATAGATTCAACTCTCTTAGGTGAACGAACGCACAGCAGAGCAGTTTCAAGGAAACGTTTCTCCTGAGTTTTAGACGAAGTTTCCTGCGGTTTAGTACGTATGCCGGCATTGGGCTGAAAATACCAGTTTTGGGATTCTGCACAGAAAGAGTTTGCAAACCGCTGAATCCACAAGTGAGTTTCACTCTGTCAGTTGAATGCACACATTGACAACCTTTCAGTTAGATAGCTCCGTTTTGGTTTTAGAAGCAGATATTTCTCTTTACAGCCTATGGTCACATTCACTCGGGAATATCCCAACGCAGCTCCTAGAAGAAACGTGTTTCTGACTCGCTGAATCTCAACATAGATTCAACTCTCTTAGGTGAACGAACGCACAGCAGAGCAGTTTCAAGGAAACGTTTCTCCTGAGTTTTAGACGAAGTTTCCTGCGGTTTAGTACGTATGCCGGCATTGGGCTGAAAATACCAGTTTTGGGATTCTGCACAGAAAGAGTTTGCAAACCGCTGAATCCACAAGTGAGTTTCACTCTGTCAGTTGAATGCACACATTGACAACCTTTCAGTTAGATAGCTCCGTTTTGGTTTTAGAAGCAGATATTTCTCTGTACAGCCTATGGTCCCATTCACTCGGGAATATCCCAACGCAGCTCCTAGAAGAAACGTGTTTCTGACTCGCTGAATCTCAACATGGATTCAACTCTCTTACGTGAACGAACGCACAGCAGAGCAGTTTCAAAGAAACGTTTCTCCAGAGTTTTAGACGAAGTTTACGGCGGTTTAGTACGTATGCCGGCATTGGGCTGGAAATACCGGTTTTGGGATTCTGCACAGAAAGGGTTTGCAAACCGCTGAATCCACACGTGAGTTTAACTCTGTCAGTTGAATGCACACATTGACAACCATTCAGTTATATAGCTCCGTTTTGTTTTTAGAAGCAGATATTTCTCTGTACAGCCTATGGTCCCATTCACTCGGGAATATCACAACGCAGCTCCTAGAAGAAACGTGTTTCTGACTCGCTGAATCTCAACATATATTCAACTCTCTTAGGTGAACGAAGGCACAGCAGAGCAGTATCAAGCAAACGTTTCTCCTGAGTTTTAGACGAAATTTATTGCTGTTTAGTACGTATGCCGGCATTGGACTGGAAATACCGGTTTGGGATTCTGCACAGAAAGGGTTTGCAAACCGCTGAATACACACGTGAGTGTAACTCTGTCAGTTGAATACACACATTGACAACCATTCAGTTAGATAGCTCCGTTTTGGTTTTAGAAGCAGATATTTCTCTTTACAGCCTATGGTCACATTCACTCGGGAATATCCCAACGCAGCTCCTAGAAGAAACGTGTTTCTGACTCGCTGAATCTCAACATAGATTCAACTCTCTTAGGTGAACGAACGCACAGCAGAGCAGTTTCAAGGAAACGTTTCTCCTGAGTTTTAGACGAAGTTTCCTGCGGTTTAGTACGTATGCCGGCATTGGGCTGGAAATACCAGTTTTGGGATTCTGCACAGAAAGAGTTTGCAAACCGCTGAATCCACAAGTGAGTTTCACTCTGTCAGTTGAATGCACACATTGACAACCTTTCAGTTAGATAGCTCCGTTTTGGTTTTAGAAGCAGATATTTCTCTGTACAGCCTATGGTCCCATTCACTCGGGAATATCCCAACGCAGCTCCTAGAAGAAACGTGTTTCTGACTCGCTGAATCTCAACATAGATTCAACTCTCTTAGTTGAACGAACGCACAGCAGAGCAGTTTCAAGCAAACGTTTCTCCTGAGTTTTAGACGAAGTCATACTGCTGTTTCGTACATATGCCGGCATTGGGCTGGAAATTCCTATTTCGGGATTCTGTACAGAAAGTGTTTGCAAACCACTGAATCCACCCGTGAGTTTAACACTGTATGTTGAATGCACACATTGACAACCATTCAGTTAGATAGCTCCGTTTTGGTTTTAGAAGCAGATATTTCTCGGTACAGACTATGGTCCCATTCACTCGGGAATATCACAACGCAGCTCCTAGAAGAAACGTGTTTCTGACTCGCTGAATCTCAACATATATTCAACTCTCTTAGGTGAACGAAGGCACAGCAGAGCAGTATCAAGCAAACGTTTCTCCTGAGTTTTAGACGAAATTTACTGCTGTTTAGTACGTATGCCGGCATTGGACTGGAAATACCGGTTTGGGATTCTGCACAGAAAGGGTTTGCAAACCGCTGAATACACACGTGAGTGTAACTCTGTCAGTTGAATGCACACATTGACAACCATTCAGTTAGATAGCTCCGTTTTGGTTTTAGAAGCAGATATTTCTCTTTACAGCCTATGGTCACATTCACTCGGGAATATCCCAACGCAGCTCCTAGAAGAAACGTGTTTCTGACTCGCTGAATCTCAACATAGATTCAACTCTCTTAGGTGAACGAACGCACAGCAGAGCAGTTTCAAGGAAACGTTTCTCCTGAGTTTTAGACGAAGTTTCCTGCGGTTTAGTACGTATGCCGGCATTGGGCTGAAAATACCAGTTTTGGGATTCTGCACAGAAAGAGTTTGCAAACCGCTGAATCCACAAGTGAGTTTCACTCTGTCAGTTGAATGCACACATTGACAACCTTTCAGTTAGATAGCTCCGTTTTGGTTTTAGAAGCAGATATTTCTCTGTACAGCCTATGGTCCCATTCACTCGGGAATATCCCAACGCAGCTCCTAGAAGAAACGTGTTTCTGATTCGCTGAATCTCAACATAGATTCAACTCTCTTACATGAACGAACACACAGCAGAGCAGTTTCAAGGAAACGTTTCTCCTGAGTTTTAGACGAAGTTTACTGCGGTTTACTACGTATGCCGGCCATGGGTTGGAAATACCGGTTTTGGAATTCTGCAGAGAAAGGGTTTGCAAACCGCTGAATCCACACGTGAGTTTCACTCTGTCAGTTGAATGCACACATTGACAACCATTCAGTTAGATAGCTCCGTTTTGGTTTTAGGAGCAGGTATTTCTCTGTCCAGCCTATGGTCACATTCACTCGGGAATATACCAACGCAGCTCCTAGAAGAAACGTGTTTCTGACTCGCTGAATCTCAACATAGATTCAACTCTCTTAGGTGAACGAACGCACAGCAGAGCAGTTTCAAGCAAACGTTTCTCCTGAGTTTTAGACGAAGTTTCCTGCTGTTTAGTACGTATGCCGGCATTGGGCTGGAAATACCGGTTTTGGGATTCTGCACAGAAAGGGTTTGCAAACCGCTGAATCCACACGTGAGTTTAACTCTGTCAGTTGAATGCACACATTGACAACCATTCAGGTAGATAGCTCCGTTTTGGTTTTAGAAGCAGATATTTCTCGGTACAGGCTATGGTCCCATTCACTCGGGAATATCCCAACGCAGCTCCTAGAGGAAACGTGTTTCTGAATCGCTGAATCTCAACATAGATTCAACTCTCTTAGGTGAACGAACGCACAGCAGAGCAGTTTCAAGGAAACGTTTCTCCTGAGTTTTAGACGAAGTTTACTGCTGTTTAGTACGTATGCCGGCATTGGGCTGGAAATACCGGTTTTGGGATTCTGCACAGAAAGGGTTTGCAAACCGTTGAATCCACACTTGCGTTTACCTCTGTCAGTTGAATGCACATATTGACAACCATTCATTTAGATAGCTCCGTTTTGGTTTTAGAAGCAGATATTTCTCGGTACAGGCTATGGTCCCATTCACTCGGGACTATCCCAATGCAGCTCCTAGAAGAAACGTGTTTCTGACTCGCTGAATCTCAAAATAGATTCAACTCTCTTAGGTGAACGAACGCACAGCAGAGCAGTTTCAAGGAAACGTTTCTCCTGAGTTTTAGACGAAGTTTCCTGCTGTTTCGTAGGTATGCCGGCATTGGGCTGGAAATACCGGTTTTGGGATTCTGCACAAAAAGGGTTTGCAAACCGCTGAATTCACACGTGAGTTTCACTCTGTCAGTTGAATGCACACATTGACAACCATTCAGTTAGATAGCTCCGTTTTGGTTTTAGAAGCAGATATTTCTCTTTACACCCTATGGTCCCATTCACTCGGGAATATCCCAAAGCAGCTCCTAGAAGAAACGTGTTTCTGACTCGCTGAATCTCAACATAGATTCAACGTTCTTAGGTGAACGAACGCACAGCAGAGCAGTTTCAAGGAAACGTTTCTCCTGAGTTTTAGACGAAGTTTCCTGCGGTTTAGTACGTATGCCGGCATTGGGCTGGAAATACCAGTTTTGGGATTCTGCACAGAAAGAGTTTGCAAACCGCTGAATCCACACGTGAGTTTCACTCTGTCAGTTGAATGCACACATTGACAAACTTTCAGTTAGATAGCTCCGTTTTGGTTTTAGAAGCAGATATTTCTCTGTACAGCCTATGGTCCCATTCACTCGGGAATATCCCAACGCAGCTCCTAGAAGAAACGTGTTTCTGACTCGCTGAATCTCAACATAGATTCAACTCTCTTAGGTGAACGAACGCACAGCAGAGCAGTTTCAAGCAAACGTTTCTCCTGAGTTTTAGACGAAGTCATACTGCTGTTTCGTACATATGCCGGCATTGGGCTGGAAATTCCGATTTCGGGATTCTGTACAGAAAGTGTTTGCAAACCACTGAATCCACACGTGAGTTTAACTCTGTATGTTGAATGCACACATTGACAACCATTCAGTTAGACAGCTCCGTTTTGGTTTTAGAAGCAGATATTTCTCTGTACAGCCTATGGTCCCATTCACTCGGGAATATCCCAACGCAGCTCCTAGAAGAAACGTGTTTCTGACTCGCTGAATCTCAACATATATTCAACTCTCTTAGGTGAACGAAGGCACAGCAGAAGAGTATCAAGCAAACGTTTCTCCTGAGTTTTAGACGAAGTTTACTGCTGTTTAGTACGTATGCCGGCATTGGACTGGAAATACCGGTTTGGGATTCTGCACAGAAACGGTTTGCAAACCGCTGAATACACACGTGAGTGTAACTCTGTCAGTTGAATGCACACATTGACAACCATTCAGTTAGATAGCTCCGTTTTGGTTTTAGAAGCAGATATTTCTCTTTACAGCCTATGGTCACATTCACTCGGGAATATCCCAACGCAGCTCCTAGAAGAAACGTGTTTCTGACTCGCTGAATCTCAACATAGATTCAACTCTCTTAGGTGAACGAACGCACAGCAGAGCAGTTTCAAGGAAACGTTTCTCCTGAGTTTTAGACGAAGTTTCCTGCGGTTTAGTACGTATGCCGGCATTGGGCTGAAAATACCAGTTTTGGGATTCTGCACAGAAAGAGTTTGCAAACCGCTGAATCCACAAGTGAGTTTCACTCTGTCAGTTGAATGCACACATTGACAACCTTTCAGTTAGATAGCTCCGTTTTGGTTTTAGAAGCAGATATTTCTCTTTACAGCCTATGGTCACATTCACTCGGGAATATCCCAACGCAGCTCCTAGAAGAAACGTGTTTCTGACTCGCTGAATCTCAACATAGATTCAACTCTCTTAGGTGAACGAACGCACAGCAGAGCAGTTTCAAGGAAACGTTTCTCCTGAGTTTTAGACGAAGTTTCCTGCGGTTTAGTACGTATGCCGGCATTGGGCTGAAAATACCAGTTTTGGGATTCTGCACAGAAAGAGTTTGCAAACCGCTGAATCCACAAGTGAGTTTCACTCTGTCAGTTGAATGCACACATTGACAACCTTTCAGTTAGATAGCTCCGTTTTGGTTTTAGAAGCAGATATTTCTCTGTACAGCCTATGGTCCCATTCACTCGGGAATATCCCAACGCAGCTCCTAGAAGAAACGTGTTTCTGACTCGCTGAATCTCAACATAGATTCAACTCTCTTACGTGAACGAACGCACAGCAGAGCAGTTTCAAAGAAACGTTTCTCCAGAGTTTTAGACGAAGTTTACGGCGGTTTAGTACGTATGCCGGCATTGGGCTGGAAATACCGGTTTTGGGATTCTGCACAGAAAGGGTTTGTAAACCGCTGAATCCACACGTGAGTTTAACTCTGTCAGTTGAATGCACACATTGACAACCATTCAGTTATATAGCTCCGTTTTGTTTTTAGAAGCAGATATTTCTCTGTACAGCCTATGGTCCCATTCACTCGGGAATATCACAACGCAGCTCCTAGAAGAAACGTGTTTCTGACTCGCTGAATCTCAACATATATTCAACTCTCTTAGGTGAACGAAGGCACAGCAGAGCAGTATCAAGCAAACGTTTCTCCTGAGTTTTAGACGAAATTTACTGCTGTTTAGTACGTATGCCGGCATTGGACTGGAAATACCGGTTTGGGATTCTGCACAGAAAGGATTTGCAAACCGCTGAATACACACGTGAGTGTAACTCTGTCAGTTGAATGCACACATTGACAACCATTCAGTTAGATAGCTCCGTTTTGGTTTTAGAAGCAGATATTTCTCTTTACAGCCTATGGTCACATTCACTCGGGAATATCCCAACGCAGCTCCTAGAAGAAACGTGTTTCTGACTCGCTGAATCTCAACATAGATTCAACTCTCTTAGGTGAACGAACGCACAGCAGAGCAGTTTCAAGGAAACGTTTCTCCTGAGTTTTAGACGAAGTTTCCTGCGGTTTAGTACGTATGCCGGCATTGGGCTGAAAATACCAGTTTTGGGATTCTGCACAGAAAGAGTTTGCAAACCGCTGAATCCACAAGTGAGTTTCACTCTGTCAGTTGAATGCACACATTGACAACCTTTCAGTTAGATAGCTCCGTTTTGGTTTTAGAAGCAGATATTTCTCTGTACAGCCTATGGTCCCATTCACTCGGGAATATCCCAACGCAGCTCCTAGAAGAAACGTGTTTCTGAATCGCTGAATCTCAACATAGATTCAACTCTCTTACATGAACGAACACACAGCAGAGCAGTTTCAAGGAAACGTTTCTCCTGAGTTTTAGACGAAGTTTACTGCGGTTTACTACGTATGCTGGCCATGGGTTGGAAATACCGGTTTTGGAATTCTGCAGAGAAAGGGTTTGCAAACCGCTGAATCCACACGTGAGTTTCACTCTGTCAGTTGAATGCACACATTGACAACCATTCAGTTAGATAGCTCCGTTTTGGTTTTAGGAGCAGGTATTTCTCTGTCCAGCCTATGGTCACATTCACTCGGGAATATACCAACGCAGCTCCTAGAAGAAACGTGTTTCTGACTCGCTGAATCTCAACATAGATTCAACTCTCTTAGGTGAACGAACGCACAGCAGAGCAGTTTCAAGCAAACGTTTCTCCTGAGTTTTAGACGAAGTTTCCTGCTGTTTAGTACGTATGCCGGCATTGGGCTGGAAATACCGGTTTTGGGATTCTGCACAGAAAGGGTTTGCAAACCGCTGAATCCACACGTGAGTTTAACTCTGTCAGTTGAATGCACACATTGACAACCATTCAGGTAGATAGCTCCGTTTTGGTTTTAGAAGCAGATATTTCTCGGTACAGGCTATGGTCCCATTCACTCGGGAATATCCCAACGCAGCTCCTAGAGGAAACGTGTTTCTGAATCGCTGAATCTCAACATAGATTCAACTCTCTTAGGTGAACGAACGCACAGCAGAGCAGTTTCAAGGAAACGTTTCTCCTGAGTTTTAGACGAAGTTTACTGCTGTTTAGTACGTATGCCGGCATTGGGCTGGAAATACCGGTTTTGGGATTCTGCACAGAAAGGGTTTGCAAACCGTTGAATCCACACTTGCGTTTACCTCTGTCAGTTGAATGCACATATTGACAACCATTCATTTAGATAGCTCCGTTTTGGTTTTAGAAGCAGATATTTCTCGGTACAGGCTATGGTCCCATTCACTCGGGACTATCCCAATGCAGCTCCTAGAAGAAACGTGTTTCTGACTCGCTGAATCTCAACATAGATTCATCTCTCTTAGGTGAACGAACGCACAGCAGAGCAGTTTCAAGGAAACGTTTCTCCTGAGTTTTAGACGAAGTTTCCTGCTGTTTCGTAGGTATGCCGGCATTGGGCTGGAAATACCGGTTTTGGGATTCTGCACAAAAAGGGTTTGCAAACCGCTGAATTCACACGTGAGTTTCACTCTGTCAGTTGAATGCACACATTGACAACCATTCAGTTAGATAGCTCCGTTTTGGTTTTAGAAGCAGATATTTCTCTTTACACCCTATGGTCCCATTCACTCGGGAATATCCCAAAGCAGCTCCTAGAAGAAACGTGTTTCTGACTCGCTGAATCTCAACATAGATTCAACGTTCTTAGGTGAACGAACGCACAGCAGAGCAGTTTCAAGGAAACGTTTCTCCTGAGTTTTAGACGAAGTTTCCTGCGGTTTAGTACGTATGCCGGCATTGGGCTGGAAATACCAGTTTTGGGATTCTGCACAGAAAGAGTTTGCAAACCGCTGAATCCACACGTGAGTTTCACTCTGTCAGTTGAATGCACACATTGACAAACTTTCAGTTAGATAGCTCCGTTTTGGTTTTAGAAGCAGATATTTCTCTGTACAGCCTATGGTCCCATTCACTCGGGAATATCCCAACGCAGCTCCTAGAAGAAACGTGTTTCTGACTCGCTGAATCTCAACATAGATTCAACTCTCTTACGTGAACGAACGCACAGCAGAGCAGTTTCAAAGAAACGTTTCTCCAGAGTTTTAGACGAAGTTTACGGCGGTTTAGTACGTATGCCGGCATTGGGCTGGAAATACCGGTTTTGGGATTCTGCACAGAAAGGGTTTGCAAACCGCTGAATCCACACGTGAGTTTAACTCTGTCAGTTGAATGCACACATTGACAACCATTCAGTTATATAGCTCCGTTTTGTTTTTAGAAGCAGATATTTCTCTGTACAGCCTATGGTCCCATTCACTCGGGAATATCACAACGCAGCTCCTAGAAGAAACGTGTTTCTGACTCGCTGAATCTCAACATATATTCAACTCTCTTAGGTGAACGAAGGCACAGCAGAGCAGTATCAAGCAAACGTTTCTCCTGAGTTTTAGACGAAATTTACTGCTGTTTAGTACGTATGCCGGCATTGGACTGGAAATACCGGTTTGGGATTCTGCACAGAAAGGGTTTGCAAACCGCTGAATACACACGTGAGTGTAACTCTGTCAGTTGAATGCACACATTGACAACCATTCAGTTAGATAGCTCCGTTTTGGTTTTAGAAGCAGATATTTCTCTTTACAGCCTATGGTCACATTCACTCGGGAATATCCCAACGCAGCTCCTAGAAGAAACGTGTTTCTGACTCGCTGAATCTCAACATAGATTCAACTCTCTTAGGTGAACGAACGCACAGCAGAGCAGTTTCAAGCAAACGTTTCTCCTGAGTTTTAGACGAAGTCATACTGCTGTTTCGTACATATGCCGGCATTGGGCTGGAAATTCCTATTTCGGGATTCTGTACAGAAAGTGTTTGCAAACCACTGAATCCACCCGTGAGTTTAACACTGTATGTTGAATGCACACATTGACAACCATTCAGTTAGATAGCTCCGTTTTGGTTTTAGAAGCAGATATTTCTCGGTACAGACTATGGTCCCATTCACTCGGGAATATCACAACGCAGCTCCTAGAAGAAACGTGTTTCTGACTCGCTGAATCTCAACATATATTCAACTCTCTTAGGTGAACGAAGGCACAGCAGAGCGGTATCAAGCAAACGTTTCTCCTGAGTTTTAGACGAAATTTACTGCTGTTTAGTACGTATGCCGGCATTGGACTGGAAATACCGGTTTGGGATTCTGCACAGAAAGGGTTTGCAAACCGCTGAATACACACGTGAGTGTAACTCTGTCAGTTGAATGCACACATTGACAACCATTCAGTTAGATAGCTCCGTTTTGGTTTTAGAAGCAGATATTTCTCTTTACAGCCTATGGTCACATTCACTCGGGAATATCCCAACGCAGCTCCTAGAAGAAACGTGTTTCTGACTCGCTGAATCTCAACATAGATTCAACTCTCTTAGGTGAACGAACGCACAGCAGAGCAGTTTCAAGGAAACGTTTCTCCTGAGTTTTAGACGAAGTTTCCTGCGGTTTAGTACGTATGCCGGCATTGGGCTGAAAATACCAGTTTTGGGATTCTGCACAGAATGAGTTTGCAAACCGCTGAATCCACAAGTGAGTTTCACTCTGTCAGTTGAATGCACACATTGACAACCTTTCAGTTAGATAGCTCCGTTTTGGTTTTAGAAGCAGATATTTCTCTTTACAGCCTATGGTCACATTCACTCGGGAATATCCCAACGCAGCTCCTAGAAGAAACGTGTTTCTGACTCGCTGAATCTCAACATAGATTCAACTCTCTTAGGTGAACGAACGCACAGCAGAGCAGTTTCAAGGAAACGTTTCTCCTGAGTTTTTGACGAAGTTTCCTGCGGTTTAGTACGTATGCCGGCATTGGGCTGAAAATACCAGTTTTGGGATTCTGCACAGAAAGAGTTTGCAAACCGCTGAATCCACAAGTGAGTTTCACTCTGTCAGTTGAATGCACACATTGACAACCTTTCAGTTAGATAGCTCCGTTTTGGTTTTAGAAGCAGATATTTCTCTGTACAGCCTATGGTCCCATTCACTCTGGAATATCCCAACGCAGCTCCTAGAAGAAACGTGTTTCTGACTCGCTGAATCTCAACATAGATTCAACTCTCTTACGTGAACGAACGCACAGCGGAGCAGTTTCAAAGAAACGTTTCTCCAGAGTTTTAGACGAAGTTTACGGCGGTTTAGTACGTATGCCGGCATTGGGCTGGAAATACCGGTTTTGGGATTCTGCACAGAAAGGGTTTGCAAACCGCTGAATCCACACGTGAGTTTAACTCTGTCAGTTGAATGCACACATTGACAACCATTCAGTTATATAGCTCCGTTTTGTTTTTAGAAGCAGATATTTCTCTGTACAGCCTATGGTCCCATTCACTCGGGAATATCACAACGCAGCTCCTAGAAGAAACGTGTTTCTGACTCGCTGAATCTCAACATAGATTCAACTCTCTTAGGTGAACGAAGGCACAGCAGAGCAGTATCAAGCAAACGTTTCTCCTGAGTTTTAGACGAAATTTACTGCTGTTTAGTACGTATGCCGGCATTGGACTGGAAATACCGGTTTGGGATTCTGCACAGAAAGGGTTTGCAAACCGCTGAATACACACGTGAGTGTAACTCTGTCAGTTGAATGCACACATTGACAACCATTCAGTTAGATAGCTCCGTTTTGGTTTTAGAAGCAGATATTTCTCTTTACAGCCTATGGTCACATTCACTCGGGAATATCCCAACGCAGCTCCTAGAAGAAACGTGTTTCTGACTCGCTGAATCTCAACATAGATTCAACTCTCTTAGGTGAACGAACGCACAGCAGAGCAGTTTCAAGGAAACGTTTCTCCTGAGTTTTAGACGAAGTTTCCTGCGGTTTAGTACGTATGCCGGCATTGGACTGGAAATACCAGTTTTGGGATTCTGCACAGAAAGAGTTTGCAAACCGCTGAATCCACAAGTGAGTTTCACTCTGTCAGTTGAATGCACACATTGACAACCTTTCAGTTAGATAGCTCCGTTTTGGTTTTAGAAGCAGATATTTCTCTGTACAGCCTATGGTCCCATTCACTCGGGAATATCCCAACGCAGCTCCTAGAAGAAACGTGTTTCTGACTCGCTGAATCTCAACATAGATTCAACTCTCTTAGTTGAACGAACGCACAGCAGAGCAGTTTCAAGCAAACGTTTCTCCTGAGTTTTAGACGAAGTCATACTGCTGTTTCGTACATATGCCGGCATTGGGCTGGAAATTCCTATTTCGGGATTCTGTACAGAAAGTGTTTGCAAACCACTGAATCCACCCGTGAGTTTAACACTGTATGTTGAATGCACACATTGACAACCATTCAGTTAGATAGCTCCGTTTTGGTTTTAGAAGCAGATATTTCTCGGTACAGACTATGGTCCCATTCACTCGGGAATATCACAACGCAGCTCCTAGAAGAAACGTGTTTCTGACTCGCTGAATCTCAACATATATTCAACTCTCTTAGGTGAACGAAGGCACAGCAGAGCAGTATCAAGCAAACGTTTCTCCTGAGTTTTAGACGAAATTTACTGCTGTTTAGTACGTATGCCGGCATTGGACTGGAAATACCGGTTTGGGATTCTGCACAGAAAGGGTTTGCAAACCGCTGAATACACACGTGAGTGTAACTCTGTCAGTTGAATGCACACATTGACAACCATTCAGTTAGATAGCTCCGTTTTGGTTTTAGAAGCAGATATTTCTCTTTACAGCCTATGGTCACATTCACTCGGGAATATCCCAACGCAGCTCCTAGAAGAAACGTGTTTCTGACTCGCTGAATCTCAACATAGATTCAACTCTCTTAGGTGAACGAACGCACAGCAGAGCAGTTTCAAGGAAACGTTTCTCCTGAGTTTTAGACGAAGTTTCCTGCGGTTTAGTACGTATGCCGGCATTGGGCTGAAAATACCAGTTTTGGGATTCTGCACAGAAAGAGTTTGCAAACCGCTGAATCCACAAGTGAGTTTCACTCTGTCAGTTGAATGCACACATTGACAACCTTTCAGTTAGATAGCTCCGTTTTGGTTTTAGAAGCAGATATTTCTCTGTACAGCCTATGGTCCCATTCACTCGGGAATATCCCAACGCAGCTCCTAGAAGAAACGTGTTTCTGAATCGCTGAATCTCAACATAGATTCAACTCTCTTACATGAACGAACACACAGCAGAGCAGTTTCAAGGAAACGTTTCTCCTGAGTTTTAGACGAAGTTTACTGCGGTTTACTACGTATGCCGGCCATGGGTTGGAAATACCGGTTTTGGAATTCTGCAGAGAAAGGGTTTGCAAACCGCTGAATCCACACGTGAGTTTCACTCTGTCAGTTGAATGCACACATTGACAACCATTCAGTTAGATAGCTCCGTTTTGGTTTTAGGAGCAGCTATTTCTCTGTCCAGCCTATGGTCACATTCACTCGGGAATATACCAACGCAGCTCCTAGAAGAAACGTGTTTCTGACTCGCTGAATCTCAACATAGATTCAACTCTCTTAGGTGAACGAACGCACAGCAGAGCAGTTTCAAGCAAACGTTTCTCCTGAGTTTTAGACGAAGTTTCCTGCTGTTTAGTACGTATGCCGGCATTGGGCTGGAAATACCGGTTTTGGGATTCTGCACAGAAAGGGTTTGCAAACCGCTGAATCCACACGTGAGTTTAACTCTGTCAGTTGAATGCACACATTGACAACCATTCAGGTAGATAGCTCCGTTTTGGTTTTAGAAGCAGATATTTCTCGGTACAGGCTATGGTCCCATTCACTCGGGAATATCCCAACGCAGCTCCTAGAGGAAACGTGTTTCTGAATCGCTGAATCTCAACATAGATTCAACTCTCTTAGGTGAACGAACGCACAGCAGAGCAGTTTCAAGGAAACGTTTCTCCTGAGTTTTAGACGAAGTTTACTGCTGTTTAGTACGTATGCCGGCATTGGGCTGGAAATACCGGTTTTGGGATTCTGCACAGAAAGGGTTTGCAAACCGTTGAATCCACACTTGCGTTTACCTCTGTCAGTTGAATGCACATATTGACAACCATTCATTTAGATAGCTCCGTTTTGGTTTTAGAAGCAGATATTTCTCGGTACAGGCTATGGTCCCATTCACTCGGGACTATCCCAATGCAGCTCCTAGAAGAAACGTGTTTCTGACTCGCTGAATCTCAACATAGATTCATCTCTCTTAGGTGAACGAACGCACAGCAGAGCAGTTTCAAGGAAACGTTTCTCCTGAGTTTTAGACGAAGTTTCCTGCTGTTTCGTAGGTATGCCGGCATTGGGCTGGAAATACCGGTTTTGGGATTCTGCACAAAAAGGGTTTGCAAACCGCTGAATTCACACGTGAGTTTCACTCTGTCAGTTGAATGCACACATTGACAACCATTCAGTTAGATAGCTCCGTTTTGGTTTTAGAAGCAGATATTTCTCTTTACACCCTATGGTCCCATTCACTCGGGAATATCCCAAAGCAGCTCCTAGAAGAAACGTGTTTCTGACTCGCTGAATCTCAACATAGATTCAACGTTCTTAGGTGAACGAACGCACAGCAGAGCAGTTTCAAGGAAACGTTTCTCCTGAGTTTTAGACGACGTTTCCTGCGGTTTAGTACGTATGCCGGCATTGGGCTGGAAATACCAGTTTTGGGATTCTGCACAGAAAGAGTTTGCAAACCGCTGAATCCACACGTGAGTTTCACTCTGTCAGTTGAATGCACACATTGACAAACTTTCAGTTAGATAGCTCCGTTTTGGTTTTAGAAGCAGATATTTCTCTGTACAGCCTATGGTCCCATTCACTCGGGAATATCCCAACGCAGCTCCTAGAAGAAACGTGTTTCTGACTCGCTGAATCTCAACATAGATTCAACTCTCTTACGTGAACGAACGCACAGCAGAGCAGTTTCAAAGAAACGTTTCTCCAGAGTTTTAGACGAAGTTTACGGCGGTTTAGTACGTATGCCGGCATTGGGCTGGAAATACCGGTTTTGGGATTCTGCACAGAAAGGGTTTGCAAACCGCTGAATCCACACGTGAGTTTAACTCTGTCAGTTGAATGCACACATTGACAACCATTCAGTTATATAGCTCCGTTTTGTTTTTAGAAGCAGATATTTCTCTGTACAGCCTATGGTCCCATTCACTCGGGAATATCACAACGCAGCTCCTAGAAGAAACGTGTTTCTGACTCGCTGAATCTCAACATATATTCAACTCTCTTAGGTGAACGAAGGCACAGCAGAGCAGTATCAAGCAAACGTTTCTCCTGAGTTTTAGACGAAATTTACTGCTGTTTAGTACGTATGCCGGCATTGGACTGGAAATACCGGTTTGGGATTCTGCACAGAAAGGGTTTGCAAACCGCTGAATACACACGTGAGTGTAACTCTGTCAGTTGAATGCACACATTGACAACCATTCAGTTAGATAGCTCCGTTTTGGTTTTAGAAGCAGATATTTCTCTTTACAGCCTATGGTCACATTCACTCGGGAATATCCCAACGCAGCTCCTAGAAGAAACGTGTTTCTGACTCGCTGAATCTCAACATAGATTCAACTCTCTTAGGTGAACGAACGCACAGCAGAGCAGTTTCAAGCAAACGTTTCTCCTGAGTTTTAGACGAAGTCATACTGCTGTTTCGTACATATGCCGGCATTGGGCTGGAAATTCCTATTTCGGGATTCTGTACAGAAAGTGTTTGCAAACCACTGAATCCACCCGTGAGTTTAACACTGTATGTTGAATGCACACATTGACAACCATTCAGTTAGATAGCTCCGTTTTGGTTTTAGAAGCAGATATTTCTCGGTACAGACTATGGTCCCATTCACTCGGGAATATCACAACGCAGCTCCTAGAAGAAACGTGTTTCTGACTCGCTGAATCTCAACATATATTCAACTCTCTTAGGTGAACGAAGGCACAGCAGAGCAGTATCAAGCAAACGTTTCTCCTGAGTTTTAGACGAAATTTACTGCTGTTTAGTACGTATGCCGGCATTGGACTGGAAATACCGGTTTGGGATTCTGCACAGAAAGGGTTTGCAAACCGCTGAATACACACGTGAGTGTAACTCTGTCAGCTGAATGCACACATTGACAACCATTCAGTTAGATAGCTCCGTTTTGGTTTTAGAAGCAGATATTTCTCTTTACAGCCTATGGTCACATTCACTCGGGAATATCCCAACGCAGCTCCTAGAAGAAACGTGTTTCTGACTCGCTGAATCTCAACATAGATTCAACTCTCTTAGGTGAACGAACGCACAGCAGAGCAGTTTCAAGGAAACGTTTCTCCTGAGTTTTAGACGAAGTTTCCTGCGGTTTAGTACGTATGCCGGCATTGGGCTGAAAATACCAGTTTTGGGATTCTGCACAGAAAGAGTTTGCAAACCGCTGAATCCACAAGTGAGTTTCACTCTGTCAGTTGAATGCACACATTGACAACCTTTCAGTTAGATAGCTCCGTTTTGGTTTTAGAAGCAGATATTTCTCTGTACAGCCTATGGTCCCATTCACTCGGGAATATCCCAACGCAGCTCCTAGAAGAAACGTGTTTCTGACTCGCTGAATCTCAACATAGATTCAACTCTCTTACGTGAACGAACGCACAGCGGAGCAGTTTCAAAGAAACGTTTCTCCAGAGTTTTAGACGAAGTTTACGGCGGTTTAGTACGTATGCCGGCATTGGGCTGGAAATACCGGTTTTGGGATTCTGCACAGAAAGGGTTTGCAAACCGCTGAATCCACACGTGAGTTTAACTCTGTCAGTTGAATGCACACATTGACAACCATTCAGTTATATAGCTCCGTTTTGTTTTTAGAAGCAGATATTTCTCTGTACAGCCTATGGTCCCATTCACTCGGGAATATCACAACGCAGCTCCTAGAAGAAACGTGTTTCTGACTCGCTGAATCTCAACATATATTCAACTCTCTTAGGTGAACGAAGGCACAGCAGAGCGGTATCAAGCAAACGTTTCTCCTGAGTTTTAGACGAAATTTACTGCTGTTTAGTACGTATGCCGGCATTGGACTGGAAATACCGGTTTGGGATTCTGCACAGAAAGGGTTTGCAAACCGCTGAATACACACGTGAGTGTAACTCTGTCAGTTGAATGCACACATTGACAACCATTCAGTTAGATAGCTCCGTTTTGGTTTTAGAAGCAGATATTTCTCTTTACAGCCTATGGTCACATTCACTCGGGAATATCCCAACGCAGCTCCTAGAAGAAACGTGTTTCTGACTCGCTGAATCTCAACATAGATTCAACTCTCTTAGGTGAACGAACGCACAGCAGAGCAGTTTCAAGGAAACGTTTCTCCTGAGTTTTAGACGAAGTTTCCTGCGGTTTAGTACGTATGCCGGCATTGGGCTGGAAATACCAGTTTTGGGATTCTGCACAGAAAGAGTTTGCAAACCGCTGAATCCACAAGTGAGTTTCACTCTGTCAGTTGAATGCACACATTGACAACCTTTCAGTTAGATAGCTCCGTTTTGGTTTTAGAAGCAGATATTTCTCTGTACAGCCTATGGTCCCATTCACTCGGGAATATCCCAACGCAGCTCCTAGAAGAAACGTGTTTCTGACTCGCTGAATCTCAACATAGATTCAACTCTCTTAGTTGAACGAACGCACAGCAGAGCAGTTTCAAGCAAACGTTTCTCCTGAGTTTTAGACGAAGTCATACTGCTGTTTCGTACATATGCCGGCATTGGGCTGGAAATTCCTATTTCGGGATTCTGTACAGAAAGTGTTTGCAAACCACTGAATCCACCCGTGAGTTTAACACTGTATGTTGAATGCACACATTGACAACCATTCAGTTAGATAGCTCCGTTTTGGTTTTAGAAGCAGATATTTCTCGGTACAGAATATGGTCCCATTCACTCGGGAATATCACAACGCAGCTCCTAGAAGAAACGTGTTTCTGACTCGCTGAATCTCAACATAGATTCAACTCTCTTACGTGAACGAACGCACAGCAGAGCAGTATCAAGCAAACGTTTCTCCTGAGTTTTAGACGAAATTTACTGCTGTTTAGTACGTATGCCGGCATTGGACTGGAAATACCGGTTTGGGATTCTGCACAGAAAGGGTTTGCAAACCGATGAATACACACGTGAGTGTAACTCTGTCAGTTGAATGCACACATTGACAACCATTCAGTTAGATAGCTCCGTTTTGGTTTTAGAAGCAGATATTTCTCTTTACAGCCTATGGTCACATTCACTCGGGAATATCCCAACGCAGCTCCTAGAAGAAACGTGTTTCTGACTCGCTGAATCTCAACATAGATTCAACTCTCTTAGGTCAACGAACGCACAGCAGAGCAGTTTCAAGGAAACGTTTCTCCTGAGTTTTAGACGAAGTTTCCTGCGGTTTAGTACGTATGCCGGCATTGGGCTGAAAATACCAGTTTTGGGATTCTGCACAGAAAGAGTTTGCAAACCGCTGAATCCACAAGTGAGTTTCACTCTGTCAGTTGAATGCACACATTGACAACCTTTCAGTTAGATAGCTCCGTTTTGGTTTTAGAAGCAGATATTTCTCTGTACAGCCTATGGTCCCATTCACTCGGGAATATCCCAACGCAGCTCCTAGAAGAAACGTGTTTCTGAATCGCTGAATCTCAACATAGATTCAACTCTCTTACATGAACGAACACACAGCAGAGCAGTTTCAAGGAAACGTTTCTCCTGAGTTTTAGACGAAGTTTACTGCGGTTTACTACGTATGCCGGCCATGGGTTGGAAATACCGGTTTTGGAATTCTGCAGAGAAAGGGTTTGCAAACCGCTGAATCCACACGTGAGTTTCACTCTGTCAGTTGAATGCACACATTGACAACCATTCAGTTAGATAGCTCCGTTTTGGTTTTAGGAGCAGGTATTTCTCTGTCCAGCCTATGGTCACATTCACTCGGGAATATACCAACGCAGCTCCTAGAAGAAACGTGTTTCTGACTCGCTGAATCTCAACATAGATTCAACTCTCTTAGGTGAACGAACGCACAGCAGAGCAGTTTCAAGCAAACGTTTCTCCTGAGTTTTAGACGAAGTTTCCTGCTGTTTAGTACGTATGCCGGCATTGGGCTGGAAATACCGGTTTTGGGATTCTGCACAGAAAGGGTTTGCAAACCGTTGAATCCACACTTGCGTTTACCTCTGTCAGTTGAATGCACATATTGACAACCATTCATTTAGATAGCTCCGTTTTGGTTTTAGAAGCAGATATTTCTCGGTACAGGCTATGGTCCCATTCACTCGGGACTATCCCAATGCAGCTCCTAGAAGAAACGTGTTTCTGACTCGCTGAATCTCAACATAGATTCATCTCTCTTAGGTGAACGAACGCACAGCAGAGCAGTTTCAAGGAAACGTTTCTCCTGAGTTTTAGACGAAGTTTCCTGCTGTTTCGTAGGTATGCCGGCATTGGGCTGGAAATACCGGTTTTGGGATTCTGCACAAAAAGGGTTTGCAAACCGCTGAATTCACACGTGAGTTTCACTCTGTCAGTTGAATGCACACATTGACAACCATTCAGTTAGATAGCTCCGTTTTGGTTTTAGAAGCAGATATTTCTCTTTACACCCTATGGTCCCATTCACTCGGGAATATCCCAAAGCAGCTCCTAGAAGAAACGTGTTTCTGACTCGCTGAATCTCAACATAGATTCAACGTTCTTAGGTGAACGAACGCACAGCAGAGCAGTTTCAAGGAAACGTTTCTCCTGAGTTTTAGACGAAGTTTCCTGCGGTTTAGTACGTATGCCGGCATTGGGCTGGAAATACCAGTTTTGGGATTCTGCACAGAAAGAGTTTGCAAACCGCTGAATCCACACGTGAGTTTCACTCTGTCAGTTGAATGCACACATTGACAACCTTTCAGGTAGATAGCTCCGTTTTGGTTTTAGAAGCAGATATTTCTCGGTACAGGCTATGGTCCCATTCACTCGGGAATATCCCAACGCAGCTCCTAGAAGAAACGTGTTTCTGAATCGCTGAATCTCAACATAGATTCAACTCTCTTAGGTGAACGAACGCACAGCAGAGCAGTTTCAACGAAACGTTTCTCCTGAGTTTTAGACGAAGTTTACTGCTGTTTAGTACGTATGCCGGCATTGGGCTGGAAATACCGGTTTTGGGATTCTGCACAAAAAGGGTTTGCAAACCGCTGAATCCACACGTGAGTTTAAGTCTGTCAGTTGAATGCACACATTGACAACCATTCAGTTAGATAGCTCCGTTTTGGTTTTAGAGGCAGATATTTCTGTGTACACCCTATGGTCCCATTCACTCGGGAATATCCCAACGCAGCTCCTAGAAGAAACGTGCTTCTGACTCGCTGAATCTCAACATAGATTCAACTCTCTTAGGTGAACGAACGCACAGCAGAGCAGTTTCAAGGAAACGTTTCTCCTGAGTTTTAGACGAAGTTTACTGCGGTTTAGTACGTATGCCGGCATTGGGCTGGAAATACCGGTTTTGGGATTCTGCACAGAAAGGGTTTGCAAACCGCTGAATCCACACGTGAGTTTAACTCTGTCAGTTGAATGCACACATTGACAACCATTCAGTTAGATAGCTCCGTTTTGGTTTTAGAAGCAGATATTTCTCGGTACAGGCTATGGTCCCATTCACTCGGGAATATCCCAACGCAGCTCCTAGAAGAAACGTGTTTCTGAATCGCTGAATCTCAACATAGATTCAACTCTCTTAGGTGAACGAACGCACAGCAGAGCAGTTTCAAGGAAACGTTTCTCCTGAGTTTTAGACGAAGTTTACTGCTGTTTAGTAGGTATGCCGGCATTGGGCTGGAAATACCGGTTTTGGGATTCTGCACAGAAAGGGTTTGCAAACCGCTGAATCCACACTTGCGTTTACCTCTGTCAGTTGAATGCACATATTGACAGCCATTCATTTAGATAGCTCCGTTTTGGTTTTAGAAGCAGATATTTCTCGGTACAGGCAATGGTCCCATTCACTCGGGAATATCCCAATGCAGCTCCTAGAAGAAACGTGTTTCTGACTCGCTGAATCTCAACATAGATTCATCTCTCTTAGGTGAACGAACGCACAGCAGAGCAGTTTCAGGGAAACGTTTCTCCTGAGTTTTAAACGAAGTTTACTGCTGTTTAGTACATATGCCGGCATTGGGCTGGAAATACCGGTTTTGGGATTCTGCACAGAAAGAGTTTGCAAACCACTGAATCCACACGTGAGTTTAACTCTGTCACTTGAATGCACACATGGACAACCATTCAGTTATATAGCTCCGTTTTGTTTTTAGAAGCAGATATTTCTCTGTACAGCCTATGGTCCCATTCACTCGGGAATATCCCAACGCAGCTCCTAGAAGAAACGTGTTTCTGACTCGCTGAATGTCAACATAGATTCAACTCTCTTAGGTGAACGAACGCACTGCAGAGCAGTTTCAAGGACACGTTCCTCCTGAGTTTTAGACGAAGTTTACTGCTGTTTAGTACGTATGCCGGCATTGGGCTGGAAATACCGGTTTTGGGATTCTGCACAGAAAGGGTTTGCAAACCGCTGAATCCACACGTGAGTTTAACTCTGTCAGTTGAATGCACACATTGACAACCATTCAAGTAGATAGCTCCGTTTGGGTTTTAGGAGCAGATATTTCTCTGTACAGCCTATGGTCCCATTCACTCGGGGATATCCCAACGCAGCTCCTAGAAGAAACGTGTTTCTGACTCGCTGAATCTCAACATAGATTCAACTCTCTTACGTGAACGAACGCACAGCAGAGCAGTTTCAAAGAAACGTTTCTCCTGAGTTTTAGACGAAGTTTACTGCGATTTAGTACGTATGCCGGCATTGGGCTGGAAATACCGGTTTTGGGATTCTGCACAGAAAGGGTTTGCAAACCGCTGAATCCACACTTGCGTTTAACTCTGTCAGTTGAATGCACATATTGACAACCATTCATTTAGATAGCTCCGTTTTGGTTTTAGAAGCAGATATTTCTCGGTACAGGCTATGGTCCCATTCACTCGGGAATATCCCAATGCAGCTCCTAGAAGAAACGTGTTTCTGACTCGCTGAATCTCAACATAGATTCAACTCTCTTACGTGAACGAATGCACAGCAGAGCAGTTTCAAGGAAACGTTTCTCCTGAGTTTTAGACGAAGTTTCCTGCTGTTTCCTAGGTATGCCGGCATTGGGCTGGAAATACCGGTTTTGGGATTCTGCACAAAAAGGGTTTGCGAACCGCTGAATCCACACGTGAGTTTAACTCTGTCAGTTGAATGCACGCATTGACAACCATTCAGGTAGATAGCTCCGTTTTGGTTTTAGAAGCAGATATTTCTCTGTACAGCCTATGGTCCCATTCACTCGGGAATATCCCAACGCAGCTCCTAGAAGAAACGTGTTTCTGACTCGCTGAATCTCAACATAGATTCAACTCTCTTAGGTGAACGAAGGCACAGCATAGCAGTATCAAGCAAACGTTTCTCCTGAGTTTTAATCGAAGTTTACTGCTGTTTAGTACGTATGCCGGCATTGGACTGGAAATACCGGTTTGGGATTCTGCACAGAAAGGGTTTGCAAACCACTGAATACACACATGAGTGTAACTCTGTCAGTTGAATGCACACATTGACAACCATTCAGTTAGATAGCTCCGTTTTGGTTTTAGAAGCAGATATTTCTCTGTACAGCCTATGGTCCCATTCACTCGGGAATATCCCAACGCAGCTCCTAGAAGAAACGTGTTTCTGACTCGCTGAATCTCAACATAGATTCAACTCTCTTACGTGAACGAACGCACAGCAGAGCAGTTTCAAAGAAACGTTTCTCCAGAGTTTTAGACGAAGTTTACGGCGGTTTAGTACGTATGCCGGCATTGGGCTGGAAATACCGGTTTTGGGATTCTGCACAGAAAGTGTTTGCAAACCGCTGAATCCACACTTGCGTTTAACTCTGTCAGTTGAATGCACATATTGACAACCATTCATTTAGATAGCTCCGTTTTGGTATTAGAAGCAGATATTTCTCGGTTCAGGCTATGGTCCCATTCACTCGGGAATATCCCAATGCAGCTCCTAGAAGAAACGTGTTTCTGACTCGCTGAATCTCAACGTAGATTCAACTCTCTTAGGTGAACGAACGCACAGCAGAGCAGTTTCAAGGAAACATTTCTCCTGAGTTTTAGAGGAAGTTTACTGCTGTTTGGCACGTATGACGGCATTGGGCTGGAAATACTGGTTTTGGGATTCTCCACAGAAAGGGTTTGCCAACCGCTGAATCCACACGTGAGTTTAACTCTGTCAGTTGAATGCACACATTGACAACCATTCAGTTAGATAGCTCCGTTTTGGTTTTAGAAGCAGATATTTCTCTGTACAGCCTATGGTCCCATTCACTCGGGAATATCCCAACGCAGCTCCTAGAAGAAACGTGTTTCTGACTCGCTGAATCTCAACATAGATTCAACTCTCTTAGGTGAACGAACGCACAGCAGAGCAGTTACAAGGAAACGTTTCTCCTGAGTTTTAGACAAAGTTTACTGCTGTTTAGTACGTATGCCGGCATTGGGCTGGAAATACCGGTTTTGGGATTCTGCACAGAAAGGGTTTGCAAACCGCTGAATCCACACGTGAGTTTAACTCTGTCAGTTGAATGCACACATTGACAACCATTCAGTTATATAGCTCCGTTTTGTTTTTAGAAGCAGATATTTCTCTGTACAGCCTATGGTCCCATTCACTCGGGAATATCACAACGCAGCTCCTAGAAGAAACGTGTTTCTGACTCGCTGAATCTCAACATAGATTCAACTCTCTTAGGTGAACGAACGCACAGCAGAGCAGTTTCAAGCAAACGTTTCTCCTGAGTTTTAGACGAAGTCATACTGCTGTTTCGTACATATGCCGGCATTGGGCTGGAAATTCCTATTTCGGGATTCTGTACAGAAAGTGTTTGCAAACCACTGAATCCACCCGTGAGTTTAACACTGTATGTTGAATGCACACATTGACAACCATTCAGTTAGATAGCTCCGTTTTGGTTTTAGAAGCAGATATTTCTCGGTACAGACTATGGTCCCATTCACTCGGGAATATCACAACGCAGCTCCTAGAAGAAACGTGTTTCTGACTCGCTGAATCTCAACATATATTCAACTCTCTTAGGTGAACGAAGGCACAGCAGAGCAGTATCAAGCAAACGTTTCTCCTGAGTTTTAGACGAAATTTACTGCTGTTTAGTACGTATGCCGGCATTGGACTGGAAATACCGGTTTGGGATTCTGCACAGAAAGGGTTTGCAAACCGCTGAATACACACGTGAGTGTAACTCTGTCAGTTGAATGCACACATTGACAACCATTCAGTTAGATAGCTCCGTTTTGGTTTTAGAAGCAGATATTTCTCTTTACAGCCTATGGTCACATTCACTCGGGAATATCCCAACGCAGCTCCTAGAAGAAACGTGTTTCTGACTCGCTGAATCTCAACATAGATTCAACTCTCTTAGGTGAACGAACGCACAGCAGAGCAGTTTCAAGGAAACGTTTCTCCTGAGTTTTAGACGAAGTTTCCTGCGGTTTAGTACGTATGCCGGCATTGGGCTGAAAATACCAGTTTTGGGATTCTGCACAGAAAGAGTTTGCAAACCGCTGAATCCACAAGTGAGTTTCACTCTGTCAGTTGAATGCACACATTGACAACCTTTCAGTTAGATAGCTCCGTTTTGGTTTTAGAAGCAGATATTTCTCTTTACAGCCTATGGTCACATTCACTCGGGAATATCCCAACGCAGCTCCTAGAAGAAACGTGTTTCTGACTCGCTGAATCTCAACATAGATTCAACTCTCTTAGGTGAACGAACGCACAGCAGAGCAGTTTCAAGGAAATGTTTCTCCTGAGTTTTAGACGAAGTTTCCTGCGGTTTAGTACGTATGCCGGCATTGGGCTGAAAATACCAGTTTTGGGATTCTGCACAGAAAGAGTTTGCAAACCGCTGAATCCACAAGTGAGTTTCACTCTGTCAGTTGAATGCACACATTGACAACCTTTCAGTTAGATAGCTCCGTTTTGGTTTTAGAAGCAGATATTTCTCTGTACAGCCTATGGTCCCATTCACTCGGGAATATCCCAACGCAGCTCCTAGAAGAAACGTGTTTCTGACTCGCTGAATCTCAACATAGATTCAACTCTCTTACGTGAACGAACGCACAGCGGAGCAGTTTCAAAGAAACGTTTCTCCAGAGTTTTAGACGAAGTTTACGGCGGTTTAGTACGTATGCCGGCATTGGGCTGGAAATACCGGTTTTGGGATTCTGCACAGAAAGGGTTTGCAAACCGCTGAATCCACACGTGAGTTTAACTCTGTCAGTTGAATGCACACATTGACAACCATTCAGTTATATAGCTCCGTTTTGTTTTTAGAAGCAGATATTTCTCTGTACAGCCTATGGTCCCATTCACTCGGGAATATCACAACGCAGCTCCTAGAAGAAACGTGTTTCTGACTCGCTGAATCTCAACATATATTCAACTCTCTTAGGTGAACGAAGGCACAGCAGAGCAGTATCAAGCAAACGTTTCTCCTGAGTTTTAGACGAAATTTACTGCTGTTTAGTACGTATGCCGGCATTGGACTGGAAATACCGGTTTGGGATTCTGCACAGAAAGGGTTTGCAAACCGCTGAATACACACGTGAGTGTAACTCTGTCAGTTGAATGCACACATTGACAACCATTCAGTTAGATAGCTCCGTTTTGGTTTTAGAAGCAGATATTTCTCTTTACAGCCTATGGTCACATTCACTCGGGAATATCCCAACGCAGCTCCTAGAAGAAACGTGTTTCTGACTCGCTGAATCTCAACATAGATTCAACTCTCTTAGGTGAACGAACGCACAGCAGAGCAGTTTCAAGGAAACGTTTCTCCTGAGTTTTAGACGAAGTTTCCTGCGGTTTAGTACGTATGCCGGCATTGGGCTGGAAATACCAGTTTTGGGATTCTGCACAGAAAGAGTTTGCAAACCGCTGAATCCACAAGTGAGTTTCACTCTGTCAGTTGAATGCACACATTGACAACCTTTCAGTTAGATAGCTCCGTTTTGGTTTTAGAAGCAGATATTTCTCTGTACAGCCTATGGTCCCATTCACTCGGGAATATCCCAACGCAGCTCCTAGAAGAAACGTGTTTCTGACTCGCTGAATCTCAACATAGATTCAACTCTCTTAGTTGAACGAACGCACAGCAGAGCAGTTTCAAGCAAACGTTTCTCCTGAGTTTTAGACGAAGTCATACTGCTGTTTCGTACATATGCCGGCATTGGGCTGGAAATTCCTATTTCGGGATTCTGTACAGAAAGTGTTTGCAAACCACTGAATCCACCCGTGAGTTTAACACTGTATGTTGAATGCACACATTGACAACCATTCAGTTAGATAGCTCCGTTTTGGTTTTAGAAGCAGATATTTCTCGGTACAGACTATGGTCCCATTCACTCGGGAATATCACAACGCAGCTCCTAGAAGAAACGTGTTTCTGACTCGCTGAATCTCAACATATATTCAACTCTCTTAGGTGAACGAAGGCACAGCAGAGCAGTATCAAGCAAACGTTTCTCCTGAGTTTTAGACGAAATTTACTGCTGTTTAGTACGTATGCCGGCATTGGACTGGAAATACCGGTTTGGGATTCTGCACAGAAAGGGTTTGCAAACCGCTGAATACACACGTGAGTGTAACTCTGTCAGTTGAATGCACACATTGACAACCATTCAGTTAGATAGCTCCGTTTTGGTTTTAGAAGCAGATATTTCTCTTTACAGCCTATGGTCACATTCACTCGGGAATATCCCAACGCAGCTCCTAGAAGAAACGTGTTTCTGACTCGCTGAATCTCAACATAGATTCAACTCTCTTAGGTCAACGAACGCACAGCAGAGCAGTTTCAAGGAAACGTTTCTCCTGAGTTTTAGACGAAGTTTCCTGCGGTTTAGTACGTATGCCGGCATTGGGCTGAAAATACCAGTTTTGGGATTCTGCACAGAAAGAGTTTGCAAACCGCTGAATCCACAAGTGAGTTTCACTCTGTCAGTTGAATGCACACATTGACAACCTTTCAGTTAGATAGCTCCGTTTTGGTTTTAGAAGCAGATATTTCTCTGTACAGCCTATGGTCCCATTCACTCGGGAATATCCCAACGCAGCTCCTAGAAGAAACGTGTTTCTGAATCGCTGAATCTCAACATAGATTCAACTCTCTTACATGAACGAACACACAGCAGAGCAGTTTCAAGGAAACGTTTCTCCTGAGTTTTAGACGAAGTTTACTGCGGTTTACTACGTATGCCGGCCATGGGTTGGAAATACCGGTTTTGGAATTCTGCAGAGAAAGGGTTTGCAAACCGCTGAATCCACACGTGAGTTTCACTCTGTCAGTTGAATGCACACATTGACAACCATTCAGTTAGATAGCTCCGTTTTGGTTTTAGGAGCAGGTATTTCTCTGTCCAGCCTATGGTCACATTCACTCGGGAATATACCAACGCAGCTCCTAGAAGAAACGTGTTTCTGACTCGCTGAATCTCAACATAGATTCAACTCTCTTAGGTGAACGAACGCACAGCAGAGCAGTTTCAAGCAAACGTTTCTCCTGAGTTTTAGACGAAGTTTCCTGCTGTTTAGTACGTATGCCGGCATTGGGCTGGAAATACCGGTTTTGGGATTCTGCACAGAAAGGGTTTGCAAACCGCTGAATCCACACGTGAGTTTAACTCTGTCAGTTGAATGCACACATTGACAACCATTCAGGTAGATAGCTCCGTTTTGGTTTTAGAAGCAGATATTTCTCGGTACAGGCTATGGTCCCATTCACTCGGGAATATCCCAACGCAGCTCCTAGAGGAAACGTGTTTCTGAATCGCTGAATCTCAACATAGATTCAACTCTCTTAGGTGAACGAACGCACAGCAGAGCAGTTTCAACGAAACGTTTCTCCTGAGTTTTAGACGAAGTTTACTGCTGTTTAGTACGTATGCCGGCATTGGGCTGGAAATACCGGTTTTGGGATTCTGCACAGAAAGGGTTTGCAAACCGTTGAATCCACACTTGCGTTTACCTCTGTCAGTTGAATGCACATATTGACAACCATTCATTTAGATAGCTCCGTTTTGGTTTTAGAAGCAGATATTTCTCGGTACAGGCTATGGTCCCATTCACTCGGGACTATCCCAATGCAGCTCCTAGAAGAAACGTGTTTCTGACTCGCTGAATCTCAACATAGATTCATCTCTCTTAGGTGAACGAACGCACAGCAGAGCAGTTTCAAGGAAACGTTTCTCCTGAGTTTTAGACGAAGTTTCCTGCTGTTTCGTAGGTATGCCGGCATTGGGCTGGAAATACCGGTTTTGGGATTCTGCACAAAAAGGGTTTGCAAACCGCTGAATTCACACGTGAGTTTCACTCTGTCAGTTGAATGCACACATTGACAACCATTCAGTTAGATAGCTCCGTTTTGGTTTTAGAAGCAGATATTTCTCTTTACACCCTATGGTCCCATTCACTCGGGAATATCCCAAAGCAGCTCCTAGAAGAAACGTGTTTCTGACTCGCTGAATCTCAACATAGATTCAACGTTCTTAGGTGAACGAACGCACAGCAGAGCAGTTTCAAGGAAACGTTTCTCCTGAGTTTTAGACGAAGTTTCCTGCGGTTTAGTACGTATGCCGGCATTGGGCTGGAAATACCAGTTTTGGGATTCTGCACAGAAAGAGTTTGCAAACCGCTGAATCCACACGTGAGTTTCACTCTGTCAGTTGAATGCACACATTGACAAACTTTCAGTTAGATAGCTCCGTTTTGGTTTTAGAAGCAGATATTTCTCTGTACAGCCTATGGTCCCATTCACTCGGGAATATCCCAACGCAGCTCCTAGAAGAAACGTGTTTCTGACTCGCTGAATCTCAACATAGATTCAACTCTCTTAGGTGAACGAACGCACAGCAGAGCAGTTTCAAGCAAACGTTTCTCCTGAGTTTTAGACGAAGTCATACTGCTGTTTCGTACATATGCCGGCATTGGGCTGGAAATTCCGATTTCGGGATTCTGTACAGAAAGTGTTTGCAAACCACTGAATCCACACGTGAGTTTAACTCTGTATGTTGAATGCACACATTGACAACCATTCAGTTAGACAGCTCCGTTTTGGTTTTAGAAGCAGATATTTCTCTGTACAGCCTATGGTCCCATTCACTCGGGAATATCCCAACGCAGTTCCTAGAAGAAACGTGTTTCTGACTCGCTGAATCTCAACATATATTCAACTCTCTTAGGTGAACGAAGGCACAGCAGAGCAGTATCAAGCAAACGTTTCTCCTGAGTTTTAGACGAAGTTTACTGCTGTTTAGTACGTATGCCGGCATTGGACTGGAAATACCGGTTTGGGATTCTGCACAGAAACGGTTTGCAAACCGCTGAATACACACGTGAGTGTAACTCTGTCAGTTGAATGCACACATTGACAACCATTCAGTTAGATAGCTCCGTTTTGGTTTTAGGAGCAGATATTTCTCTGTACTGCCTATGGTCCCATTCACTCGGGAATATCCCAAAGCAGCTCCTAGAAGAAAGGTGTTTCTGACTCGCTGAATCTCAACATAGATTCAACTCTCTTACATGAACGAACACACAGCAGAGCAGTTTCAAGGAAACGTTTCTCCTGAGTTTTAGACGAAGTTTACTGCGGTTTACTACGTATGCCGGCCATGGGTTGGAAATACCGGTTTTGGAATTCTGCAGAGAAAGGGTTTGCAAACCGCTGAATCCACACGTGAGTTTAACTCTGTCAGTTGAATGCACACATTGACAACCATTCAGTTAGATAGCTCCGTTTTGGTTTTAGGAGCAGGTATTTCTCTGTCCAGCCTATGGTCACATTCACTCGGGAATATCCCAACGCAGCTCCTAGAAGAAACGTGTTTCTGACTCGCTGAATCTCAACATAGATTCAACTCTCTTAGGTGAACGAACGCACAGCAGAGCAGTTTCAAGCAAACGTTTCTCCTGAGTTTTAGACGAAGTTTCCTGCTGTTTAGTACGTATGCCGGCATTGGGCTGGAAATACCGGTTTTGGGATTCTGCACAGAAAGGGTTTGCAAACCGCTGAATCCACACGTGAGTTTAACTCTGTCAGTTGAATGCACACATTGACAACCATTCAGGTAGATAGCTCCGTTTTGGTTTTAGAAGCAGATATTTCTCGGTACAGGCTATGGTCCCATTCACTCGGGAATATCCCAACGCAGCTCCTAGAAGAAACGTGTTTCTGAATCGCTGAATCTCAACATAGATTCAACTCTCTTAGGTGAACGAACGCACAGCAGAGCAGTTTCAACGAAACGTTTCTCCTGAGTTTTAGACGAAGTTTACTGCTGTTTAGTACGTATGCCGGCATTGGGCTGGAAATACCGGTTTTGGGATTCTGCACAAAAAGGGTTTGCAAACCGCTGAATCCACACGTGAGTTTAAGTCTGTCAGTTGAATGCACACATTGACAACCATTCAGTTAGATAGCTCCGTTTTGGTTTTAGAGGCAGATATTTCTGTGTACACCCTATGGTCCCATTCACTCGGGAATATCCCAACGCAGCTCCTAGAAGAAACGTGCTTCTGACTCGCTGAATCTCAACATAGATTCAACTCTCTTAGGTGAACGAACGCACAGCAGAGCAGTTTCAAGGAAACGTTTCTCCTGAGTTTTAGACGAAGTTTACTGCGGTTTAGTACGTATGCCGGCATTGGGCTGGAAATACCGGTTTTGGGATTCTGCACAGAAAGGGTTTGCAAACCGCTGAATCCACACGTGAGTTTAACTCTGTCAGTTGAATGCACACATTGACAACCATTCAGTTAGATAGCTCCGTTTTGGTTTTAGAAGCAGATATTTCTCGGTACAGGCTATGGTCCCATTCACTCGGGAATATCCCAACGCAGCTCCTAGAAGAAACGTGTTTCTGAATCGCTGAATCTCAACATAGATTCAACTCTCTTAGGTGAACGAACGCACAGCAGAGCAGTTTCAAGGAAACGTTTCTCCTGAGTTTTAGACGAAGTTTACTGCTGTTTAGTAGGTATGCCGGCATTGGGCTGGAAATACCGGTTTTGGGATTCTGCACAGAAAGGGTTTGCAAACCGCTGAATCCACACTTGCGTTTACCTCTGTCAGTTGAATGCACATATTGACAGCCATTCATTTAGATAGCTCCGTTTTGGTTTTAGAAGCAGATATTTCTCGGTACAGGCAATGGTCCCATTCACTCGGGAATATCCCAATGCAGCTCCTAGAAGAAACGTGTTTCTGACTCGCTGAATCTCAACATAGATTCATCTCTCTTAGGTGAACGAACGCACAGCAGAGCAGTTTCAGGGAAACGTTTCTCCTGAGTTTTAGACGAAGTTTACTGCTGTTTAGTAGGTATGCCGGCATTGGGCTGGAAATACCGGTTTTGGGATTCTGCACAGAAAGGGTTTGCAAACCGCTGAATCCACACGTGAGTTTAACTCTGTCAGTTGAATGCACACATTGACAACCATTCAGGTAGATAGCTCCGTTTGGTTTTAGGAGCAGATATTTCTCTGTACAGCCTATGGTCCCATTCACTCGGGGATATCCCAACGCAGCTCCTAGAAGAAACGTGTTTCTGACTCGCTGAATCTCAACATAGATTCAACTCTCTTACGTGAACGAACGCACAGCAGAGCAGTTTCAAAGAAACGTTTCTCCTGAGTTTTAGACGAAGTTTACTGCGATTTAGTACGTATGCCGGCATTGGGCTGGAAATACCGGTTTTGGGATTCTGCACAGAAAGGGTTTGCAAACCGCTGAATCCACACTTGCGTTTAACTCTGTCAGTTGAATGCACATATTGACAACCATTCATTTAGATAGCTCCGTTTTGGTTTTAGAAGCAGATATTTCTCGGTACAGGCTATGGTCCCATTCACTCGGGAATATCCCAATGCAGCTCCTAGAAGAAACGTGTTTCTGACTCGCTGAATCTCAACATAGATTCAACTCTCTTACGTGAACGAATGCACAGCAGAGCAGTTTCAAGGAAACGTTTCTCCTGAGTTTTAGACGAAGTTTCCTGCTGTTTCCTAGGTATGCCGGCATTGGGCTGGAAATACCGGTTTTGGGATTCTGCACAAAAAGGGTTTGCGAACCGCTGAATCCACACGTGAGTTTAACTCTGTCAGTTGAATGCACGCATTGACAACCATTCAGGTAGATAGCTCCGTTTTGGTTTTAGAAGCAGATATTTCTCTGTACAGCCTATGGTCCCATTCACTCGGGAATATCCCAACGCAGCTCCTAGAAGAAACGTGTTTCTGACTCGCTGAATCTCAACATAGATTCAACTCTCTTAGGTGAACGAAGGCACAGCATAGCAGTATCAAGCAAACGTTTCTCCTGAGTTTTAATCGAAGTTTACTGCTGTTTAGTACGTATGCCGGCATTGGACTGGAAATACCGGTTTGGGATTCTGCACAGAAAGGGTTTGCAAACCACTGAATACACACATGAGTGTAACTCTGTCAGTTGAATGCACACATTGACAACCATTCAGTTAGATAGCTCCGTTTTGGTTTTAGAAGCAGATATTTCTCTGTACAGCCTATGGTCCCATTCACTCGGGAATATCCCAACGCAGCTCCTAGAAGAAACGTGTTTCTGACTCGCTGAATCTCAACATAGATTCAACTCTCTTAGGTGAACGAACGCACAGCAGAGCAGTTTCAAGCAAACGTTTCTCCTGAGTTTTAGACGAAGTCATACTGCTGTTTCGTACATATGCCGGCATTGGGCTGGAAATTCCTATTTCGGGATTCTGTACAGAAAGTGTTTGCAAACCACTGAATCCACCCGTGAGTTTAACACTGTATGTTGAATGCACACATTGACAACCATTCAGTTAGATAGCTCCGTTTTGGTTTTAGAAGCAGATATTTCTCGGTACAGACTATGGTCCCATTCACTCGGGAATATCACAACGCAGCTCCTAGAAGAAACGTGTTTCTGACTCGCTGAATCTCAACATATATTCAACTCTCTTAGGTGAACGAAGGCACAGCAGAGCAGTATCAAGCAAACGTTTCTCCTGAGTTTTAGACGAAATTTACTGCTGTTTAGTACGTATGCCGGCATTGGACTGGAAATACCGGTTTGGGATTCTGCACAGAAAGGGTTTGCAAACCGCTGAATACACACGTGAGTGTAACTCTGTCAGTTGAATGCACACATTGACAACCATTCAGTTAGATAGCTCCGTTTTGGTTTTAGAAGCAGATATTTCTCTTTACAGCCTATGGTCACATTCACTCGGGAATATCCCAACGCAGCTCCTAGAAGAAACGTGTTTCTGACTCGCTGAATCTCAACATAGATTCAACTCTCTTAGGTGAACGAACGCACAGCAGAGCAGTTTCAAGGAAACGTTTCTCCTGAGTTTTAGACGAAGTTTCCTGCGGTTTAGTACGTATGCCGGCATTGGGCTGAAAATACCAGTTTTGGGATTCTGCACAGAAAGAGTTTGCAAACCGCTGAATCCACAAGTGAGTTTCACTCTGTCAGTTGAATGCACACATTGACAACCTTTCAGTTAGATAGCTCCGTTTTGGTTTTAGAAGCAGATATTTCTCTTTACAGCCTATGGTCACATTCACTCGGGAATATCCCAACGCAGCTCCTAGAAGAAACGTGTTTCTGACTCGCTGAATCTCAACATAGATTCAACTCTCTTAGGTGAACGAACGCACAGCAGAGCAGTTTCAAGGAAATGTTTCTCCTGAGTTTTAGACGAAGTTTCCTGCGGTTTAGTACGTATGCCGGCATTGGGCTGAAAATACCAGTTTTGGGATTCTGCACAGAAAGAGTTTGCAAACCGCTGAATCCACAAGTGAGTTTCACTCTGTCAGTTGAATGCACACATTGACAACCTTTCAGTTAGATAGCTCCGTTTTGGTTTTAGAAGCAGATATTTCTCTGTACAGCCTATGGTCCCATTCACTCGGGAATATCCCAACGCAGCTCCTAGAAGAAACGTGTTTCTGACTCGCTGAATCTCAACATGGATTCAACTCTCTTACGTGAACGAACGCACAGCAGAGCAGTTTCAAAGAAACGTTTCTCCAGAGTTTTAGACGAAGTTTACGGCGGTTTAGTACATATGGCGGCATTGGGCTGGAAATACCGGTTTTGGGATTCTGCACAGAAAGGGTTTGCAAACCGCTGAATCCACACGTGAGTTTAACTCTGTCAGTTGAATGCACACATTGACAACCATTCAGTTATATAGCTCCGTTTTGTTTTTAGAAGCAGATATTTCTCTGTACAGCCTATGGTCCCATTCACTCGGGAATATCACAACGCAGCTCCTAGAAGAAACGTGTTTCTGACTCGCTGAATCTCAACATATATTCAACTCTCTTAGGTGAACGAAGGCACAGCAGAGCAGTATCAAGCAAACGTTTCTCCTGAGTTTTAGACGAAATTTATTGCTGTTTAGTACGTATGCCGGCATTGGACTGGAAATACCGGTTTGGGATTCTGCACAGAAAGGGTTTGCAAACCGCTGAATACACACGTGAGTGTAACTCTGTCAGTTGAATGCACACATTGACAACCATTCAGTTAGATAGCTCCGTTTTGGTTTTAGAAGCAGATATTTCTCTTTACAGCCTATGGTCACATTCACTCGGGAATATCCCAACGCAGCTCCTAGAAGAAACGTGTTTCTGACTCGCTGAATCTCAACATAGATTCAACTCTCTTAGGTGAACGAACGCACAGCAGAGCAGTTTCAAGGAAACGTTTCTCCTGAGTTTTAGACGAAGTTTCCTGCGGTTTAGTACGTATGCCGGCATTGGGCTGGAAATACCAGTTTTGGGATTCTGCACAGAAAGAGTTTGCAAACCGCTGAATCCACAAGTGAGTTTCACTCTGTCAGTTGAATGCACACATTGACAACCTTTCAGTTAGATAGCTCCGTTTTGGTTTTAGAAGCAGATATTTCTCTGTACAGCCTATGGTCCCATTCACTCGGGAATATCACAACGCAGCTCCTAGAAGAAACGTGTTTCTGACTCGCTGAATCTCAACATAGATTCAACTCTCTTAGTTGAACGTAAGCACAGCAGAGCAGTTTCAAGCAAACGTTTCTCCTGAGTTTTAGACGAAGTCATACTGCTGTTTCGTATATATGCCGGCATTGGGCTGGAAATTCCTATTTCGGGATTCTGTACAGAAAGTGTTTGCAAACCACTGAATCCACCCGTGAGTTTAACACTGTATGTTGAATGCACACATTGACAACCATTCAGTTAGATAGCTCCGTTTTGGTTTTAGAAGCAGATATTTCTCGGTACAGACTATGGTCCCATTCACTCGGGAATATCACAACGCAGCTCCTAGAAGAAACGTGTTTCTGACTCGCTGAATCTCAACATATATTCAACTCTCTTAGGTGAACGAAGGCACAGCAGAGCAGTATCAAGCAAACGTTTCTCCTGAGTTTTAGACGAAATTTACTGCTGTTTAGTACGTATGCCGGCATTGGACTGGAAATACCGGTTTGGGATTCTGCACAGAAAGGGTTTGCAAACCGCTGAATACACACGTGAGTGTAACTCTGTCAGTTGAATGCACACATTGACAACCATTCAGTTAGATAGCTCCGTTTTGGTTTTAGAAGCAGATATTTCTCTTTACAGCCTATGGTCACATTCACTCGGGAATATCCCAACGCAGCTCCTAGAAGAAACGTGTTTCTGACTCGCTGAATCTCAACATAGATTCAACTCTCTTAGGTGAACGAACGCACAGCAGAGCAGTTTCAAGGAAACGTTTCTCCTGAGTTTTAGACGAAGTTTCCTGCGGTTTAGTACGTATGCCGGCATTGGGCTGAAAATACCAGTTTTGGGATTCTGCACAGAAAGAGTTTGCAAACCGCTGAATCCACAAGTGAGTTTCACTCTGTCAGTTGAATGCACACATTGACAACCTTTCAGTTAGATAGCTCCGTTTTGGTTTTAGAAGCAGATATTTCTCTTTACAGCCTATGGTCACATTCACTCGGGAATATCCCAACGCAGCTCCTAGAAGAAACGTGTTTCTGACTCGCTGAATCTCAACATAGATACAACTCTCTTAGGTGAACGAACGCACAGCAGAGCAGTTTCAAGGAAACGTTTCTCCTGAGTTTTAGACGAAGTTTCCTGCGGTTTAGTACGTATGCCGGCATTGGGCTGAAAATACCAGTTTTGGGATTCTGCACAGAAAGAGTTTGCAAACCGCTGAATCCACAAGTGAGTTTCACTCTGTCAGTTGAATGCACACATTGACAACCTTTCAGTTAGATAGCTCCGTTTTGGTTTTAGAAGCAGATATTTCTCTGTACAGCCTATGGTCCCATTCACTCGGGAATATCCCAACGCAGCTCCTAGAAGAAACGTGTTTCTGACTCGCTGAATCTCAACATGGATTCAACTCTCTTACGTGAACGAACGCACAGCAGAGCAGTTTCAAAGAAACGTTTCTCCAGAGTTTTAGACGAAGTTTACGGCGGTTTAGTACGTATGCCGGCATTGGGCTGGAAATACCGGTTTTGGGATTCTGCACAGAAAGGGTTTGCAAACCGCTGAATCCACACGTGAGTTTAACTCTGTCAGTTGAATGCACACATTGACAACCATTCAGTTATATAGCTCCGTTTTGTTTTTAGAAGCAGATATTTCTCTGTACAGCCTATGGTCCCATTCACTCGGGAATATCACAACGCAGCTCCTAGAAGAAACGTGTTTCTGACTCGCTGAATCTCAACATATATTCAACTCTCTTAGGTGAACGAAGGCACAGCAGAGCAGTATCAAGCAAACGTTTCTCCTGAGTTTTAGACGAAATTTATTGCTGTTTAGTACGTATGCCGGCATTGGACTGGAAATACCGGTTTGGGATTCTGCACAGAAAGGGTTTGCAAACCGCTGAATACACACGTGAGTGTAACTCTGTCAGTTGAATGCACACATTGACAACCATTCAGTTAGATAGCTCCGTTTTGGTTTTAGAAGCAGATATTTCTCTTTACAGCCTATGGTCACATTCACTCGGGAATATCCCAACGCAGCTCCTAGAAGAAACGTGTTTCTGACTCGCTGAATCTCAACATAGATTCAACTCTCTTAGGTGAACGAACGCACAGCAGAGCAGTTTCAAGGAAACGTTTCTCCTGAGTTTTAGACGAAGTTTCCTGCGGTTTAGTACGTATGCCGGCATTGGGCTGGAAATACCAGTTTTGGGATTCTGCACAGAAAGAGTTTGCAAACCGCTGAATCCACAAGTGAGTTTCACTCTGTCAGTTGAATGCACACATTGACAACCTTTCAGTTAGATAGCTCCGTTTTGGTTTTAGAAGCAGATATTTCTCTGTACAGCCTATGGTCCCATTCACTCGGGAATATCCCAACGCAGCTCCTAGAAGAAACGTGTTTCTGACTCGCTGAATCTCAACATAGATTCAACTCTCTTAGTTGAACGAACGCACAGCAGAGCAGTTTCAAGCAAACGTTTCTCCTGAGTTTTAGACGAAGTCATACTGCTGTTTCGTACATATGCCGGCATTGGGCTGGAAATTCCTATTTCGGGATTCTGTACAGAAAGTGTTTGCAAACCACTGAATCCACCCGTGAGTTTAACACTGTATGTTGAATGCACACATTGACAACCATTCAGTTAGATAGCTCCGTTTTGGTTTTAGAAGCAGATATTTCTCGGTACAGACTATGGTCCCATTCACTCGGGAATATCACAACGCAGCTCCTAGAAGAAACGTGTTTCTGACTCGCTGAATCTCAACATATATTCAACTCTCTTAGGTGAACGAAGGCACAGCAGAGCAGTATCAAGCAAACGTTTCTCCTGAGTTTTAGACGAAATTTACTGCTGTTTAGTACGTATGCCGGCATTGGACTGGAAATACCGGTTTGGGATTCTGCACAGAAAGGGTTTTCAAACCGCTGAATACACACGTGAGTGTAACTCTGTCAGTTGAATGCACACATTGACAACCATTCAGTTAGATAGCTCCGTTTTGGTTTTAGAAGCAGATATTTCTCTTTACAGCCTATGGTCACATTCACTCGGGAATATCCCAACGCAGCTCCTAGAAGAAACGTGTTTCTGACTCGCTGAATCTCAACATAGATTCAACTCTCTTAGGTGAACGAACGCACAGCAGAGCAGTTTCAAGGAAACGTTTCTCCTGAGTTTTAGACGAAGTTTCCTGCGGTTTAGTACGTATGCCGGCATTGGGCTGAAAATACCAGTTTTGGGATTCTGCACAGAAAGAGTTTGCAAACCGCTGAATCCACAAGTGAGTTTCACTCTGTCAGTTGAATGCACACATTGACAACCTTTCAGTTAGATAGCTCCGTTTTGGTTTTAGAAGCAGATATTTCTCTGTACAGCCTATGGTCCCATTCACTCGGGAATATCCCAACGCAGCTCCTAGAAGAAACGTGTTTCTGACTCGCTGAATCTCAACATGGATTCAACTCTCTTACGTGAACGAACGCACAGCAGAGCAGTTTCAAAGAAACGTTTCTCCAGAGTTTTAGACGAAGTTTACGGCGGTTTAGTACGTATGCCGGCATTGGGCTGGAAATACCGGTTTTGGGATTCTGCACAGAAAGGGTTTGCAAACCGCTGAATCCACACGTGAGTTTAACTCTGTCAGTTGAATGCACACATTGACAACCATTCAGTTATATAGCTCCGTTTTGTTTTTAGAAGCAGATATTTCTCTGTACAGCCTATGGTCCCATTCACTCGGGAATATCACAACGCAGCTCCTAGAAGAAACGTGTTTCTGACTCGCTGAATCTCAACATATATTCAACTCTCTTAGGTGAACGAAGGCACAGCAGAGCAGTATCAAGCAAACGTTTCTCCTGAGTTTTAGACGAAATTTATTGCTGTTTAGTACGTATGCCGGCATTGGACTGGAAATACCGGTTTGGGATTCTGCACAGAAAGGGTTTGCAAACCGCTGAATACACACGTGAGTGTAACTCTGTCAGTTGAATGCACACATTGACAACCATTCAGTTAGATAGCTCCGTTTTGGTTTTAGAAGCAGATATTTCTCTTTACAGCCTATGGTCACATTCACTCGGGAATATCCCAACGCAGCTCCTAGAAGAAACGTGTTTCTGACTCGCTGAATCTCAACATAGATTCAACTCTCTTAGGTGAACGAACGCACAGCAGAGCAGTTTCAAGGAAACGTTTCTCCTGAGTTTTAGACGAAGTTTCCTGCGGTTTAGTACGTATGCCGGCATTGGGCTGGAAATACCAGTTTTGGGATTCTGCACAGAAAGAGTTTGCAAACCGCTGAATCCACAAGTGAGTTTCACTCTGTCAGTTGAATGCACACATTGACAACCTTTCAGTTAGATAGCTCCGTTTTGGTTTTAGAAGCAGATATTTCTCTGTACAGCCTATGGTCCCATTCACTCGGGAATATCCCAACGCAGCTCCTAGAAGAAACGTGTTTCTGACTCGCTGAATCTCAACATAGATTCAACTCTCTTAGTTGAACGAACGCACAGCAGAGCAGTTTCAAGCAAACGTTTCTCCTGAGTTTTAGACGAAGTCATACTGCTGTTTCGTACATATGCCGGCATTGGGCTGGAAATTCCTATTTCGGGATTCTGTACAGAAAGTGTTTGCAAACCACTGAATCCACCCGTGAGTTTAACACTGTATGTTGAATGCACACATTGACAACCATTCAGTTAGATAGCTCCGTTTTGGTTTTAGAAGCAGATATTTCTCGGTACAGACTATGGTCCCATTCACTCGGGAATATCACAACGCAGCTCCTAGAAGAAACGTGTTTCTGACTCGCTGAATCTCAACATATATTCAACTCTCTTAGGTGAACGAAGGCACAGCAGAGCAGTATCAAGCAAACGTTTCTCCTGAGTTTTAGACGAAATTTACTGCTGTTTAGTACGTATGCCGGCATTGGACTGGAAATACCGGTTTGGGATTCTGCACAGAAAGGGTTTTCAAACCGCTGAATACACACGTGAGTGTAACTCTGTCAGTTGAATGCACACATTGACAACCATTCAGTTAGATAGCTCCGTTTTGGTTTTAGAAGCAGATATTTCTCTTTACAGCCTATGGTCACATTCACTCGGGAATATCCCAACGCAGCTCCTAGAAGAAACGTGTTTCTGACTCGCTGAATCTCAACATAGATTCAACTCTCTTAGGTGAACGAACGCACAGCAGAGCAGTTTCAAGGAAACGTTTCTCCTGAGTTTTAGACGAAGTTTCCTGCGGTTTAGTACGTATGCCGGCATTGGGCTGAAAATACCAGTTTTGGGATTCTGCACAGAAAGAGTTTGCAAACCGCTGAATCCACAAGTGAGTTTCACTCTGTCAGTTGAATGCACACATTGACAACCTTTCAGTTAGATAGCTCCGTTTTGGTTTTAGAAGCAGATATTTCTCTGTACAGCCTATGGTCCCATTCACTCGGGAATATCCCAACGCAGCTCCTAGAAGAAACGTGTTTCTGAATCGCTGAATCTCAACATAGATTCAACTCTCTTACATGAACGAACACACAGCAGAGCAGTTTCAAGGAAACGTTTCTCCTGAGTTTTAGACGAAGTTTACTGCGGTTTACTACGTATGCCGGCCATGGGTTGGAAATACCGGTTTTGGAATTCTGCAGAGAAAGGGTTTGCAAACCGCTGAATCCACACGTGAGTTTCACTCTGTCAGTTGAATGCACACATTGACAACCATTCAGTTAGATAGCTCCGTTTTGGTTTTAGGAGCAGGTATTTCTCTGTCCAGCCTATGGTCACATTCACTCGGGAATATACCAACGCAGCTCCTAGAAGAAACGTGTTTCTGACTCGCTGAATCTCAACATAGATTCAACTCTCTTAGGTGAACGAACGCACAGCAGAGCAGTTTCAAGCAAACGTTTCTCCTGAGTTTTAGACGAAGTTTCCTGCTGTTTAGTACGTATGCCGGCATTGGGCTGGAAATACCGGTTTTGGGATTCTGCACAGAAAGGGTTTGCAAACCGCTGAATCCACACGTGAGTTTAACTCTGTCAGTTGAATGCACACATTGACAACCATTCAGGTAGATAGCTCCGTTTTGGTTTTAGAAGCAGATATTTCTCGGTACAGGCTATGGTCCCATTCACTCGGCAATATCCCAACGCAGCTCCTAGAGGAAACGTGTTTCTGAATCGCTGAATCTCAACATAGATTCAACTCTCTTAGGTGAACGAACGCACAGCAGAGCAGTTTCAAGGAAACGTTTCTCCTGAGTTTTAGACGAAGTTTACTGCTGTTTAGTACGTATGCCGGCATTGGGCTGGAAATACCGGTTTTGGGATTCTGCACAGAAAGGGTTTGCAAACCGTTGAATCCACACTTGCGTTTACCTCTGTCAGTTGAATGCACATATTGACAACCATTCATTTAGATAGCTCCGTTTTGGTTTTAGAAGCAGATATTTCTCGGTACAGGCTATGGTCCCATTCACTCGGGACTATCCCAATGCAGCTCCTAGAAGAAACGTGTTTCTGACTCGCTGAATCTCAACATAGATTCAACTCTCTTAGGTGAACGAACGCACAGCAGAGCAGTTTCAAGGAAACGTTTCTCCTGAGTTTTAGACGAAGTTTCCTGCTGTTTCGTAGGTATGCCGGCATTGGGCTGGAAATACCGGTTTTGGGATTCTGCACAAAAAGGGTTTGCAAACCGCTGAATTCACACGTGAGTTTCACTCTGTCAGTTGAATGCACACATTGACAACCATTCAGTTAGATAGCTCCGTTTTGGTTTTAGAAGCAGATATTTCTCTTTACACCCTATGGTCCCATTCACTCGGGAATATCCCAAAGCAGCTCCTAGAAGAAACGTGTTTCTGACTCGCTGAATCTCAACATAGATTCAACGTTCTTAGGTGAACGAACGCACAGCAGAGCAGTTTCAAGGAAACGTTTCTCCTGAGTTTTAGACGAAGTTTCCTGCGGTTTAGTACGTATGCCGGCATTGGGCTGGAAATACCAGTTTTGGGATTCTGCACAGAAAGAGTTTGCAAACCGCTGAATCCACACGTGAGTTTCACTCTGTCAGTTGAATGCACACATTGACAAACTTTCAGTTAGATAGCTCCGTTTTGGTTTTAGAAGCAGATATTTCTCTGTACAGCCTATGGTCCCATTCACTCGGGAATATCCCAACGCAGCTCCTAGAAGAAACGTGTTTCTGACTCGCTGAATCTCAACATAGATTCAACTCTCTTAGGTGAACGAACGCACAGCAGAGCAGTTTCAAGCAAACGTTTCTCCTGAGTTTTAGACGAAGTCATACTGCTGTTTCGTACATATGCCGGCATTGGGCTGGAAATTCCGATTTCGGGATTCTGTACAGAAAGTGTTTGCAAACCACTGAATCCACACGTGAGTTTAACGCTGTATGTTGAATGCACACATTGACAACCATTCAGTTAGACAGCTCCGTTTTGGTTTTAGAAGCAGATATTTCTCTGTACAGCCTATGGTCCCATTCACTCGGGAATATCCCAACGCAGCTCCTAGAAGAAACGTGTTTCTGACTCGCTGAATCTCAACATATATTCAACTCTCTTAGGTGAACGAAGACACAGCAGAGCAGTATCAAGCAAACGTTTCTCCTGAGTTTTAGACGAAGTTTACTGCTGTTTAGTACGTATGCCAGCATTGGACTGGAAATACCGGTTTGGGATTCTGCACAGAAACGGTTTGCAAACCGCTGAATACACACGTGAGTGTAACTCTGTCAGTTGAATGCACACATTGACAACCATTCAGTTAGATAGCTCCGTTTTGGTTTTAGGAGCAGATATTTCTCTGTACAGCCTATGGTCACATTCACTCGGGAATATCCCAACGCAGCTCCTAGAAGAAACGTGTTTCTGACTCGCTGAATCTCAACATAGATTCAACTCTCTTAGGTGAACGAACGCACAGCAGAGCAGTTTCAAGCAAACGTTTCTCCTGAGTTTTAGACGAAGTTTCCTGCTGTTTAGTACGTATGCCGGCATTGGGCTGGAAATACCGGTTTTGGGATTCTGCACAGAAAGGGTTTGCAAACCGCTGAATCCACACGTGAGTTTAACTCTGTCAGTTGAATGCACACATTGACAACCATTCAGGTAGATAGCTCCGTTTTGGTTTTAGAAGCAGATATTTCTCGGTACAGCCTATGGTCCCATTCACTCGGGGATATCCCAACGCAGCTCCTAGAAGAAACGTGTTTCTGAATCGATGAATCTCAACATAGATTCAACTCTCTTAGGTGAACGAACGCACAGCAGAGCAGTTTCAAGGAAACGTTTCTCCTGAGTTTTAGACGAAGTTTACTGCTGTTTAGTACGTATGCCGGCATTGGGCTGGAAATACCGGTTTTGGGATTCTGCACAAAAAGGGTTTGCAAACCGCTGAATCCACACGTGAGTTTAAGTCTGTCAGTTGAATGCACACATTGACAACCATTCAGTTAGATAGCTCCGTTTTGGTTTTAGAAGCAGATATTTCTGTGTACACCCTATGGTCCCATTCACTCGGGAATATCCCAACGCAGCTCCTAGAAGAAACGTGCTTCTGACTCGCTGAATCTCAACATAGATTCAACTCTCTTAGGTGAACGAACGCACAGCAGAGCAGTTTCAAGGAAACGTTTCTCCTGAGTTTTAGACGAAGTTTACTGCGGTTTAGTACGTATGCCGGCATTGGGCTGGAAATACCGGTTTTGGGATTCTGCACAGAAAGCGTTTGCAAACCGCTGAATCCACACGTGAGTTTAACTCTGTCAGTTGAATGCACACATTGACAACCATTCAGTTAGATAGCTCCGTTTTGGTTTTAGAAGCAGATATTTCTCTGTACAGCCTATGGTCCCATTCACTCGGGAATATCCCAACGCAGCTCCTAGAAGAAACGTGTTTCTGACTCGCTGAATCTCAACATAGATTCAACTCTCTTAGGTGAACGAACGCACAGCAGAGCAGTTTCAAGGAAACGTTTCTCCTGAGTTTTAGACGAAGTTTACTGCTGTTTAGTAGGTATGCCGGCATTGGGCTGGAAATACCGGTTTTGGGATTCTGCACAGAAAGGGTTTGCAAACCGCTGAATCCACACTTGCGTTTACCTCTGTCAGTTGAATGCACATATTGACAGCCATTCATTTAGATAGCTCCGTTTTGGTTTTAGAAGCAGATATTTCTCGGTACAGGCAATGGTCCCATTCACTCGGGAATATCCCAATGCAGCTCCTAGAAGAAACGTGTTTCTGACTCGCTGAATCTCAACATAGATTCATCTCTCTTAGGTGAACGAACGCACAGCAGAGCAGTTTCAGGGAAACGTTTCTCCTGAGTTTTAGACGAAGTTTACTGCTGTTTAGTACATATGCCGGCATTGGGCTGGAAATACCGGTTTTGGGATTCTGCACAGAAAGAGTTTGCAAACCACTGAATCCACACGTGAGTTTAACTCTGTCACTTGAATGCACACATGGACAACCATTCAGTTATATAGCTCCGTTTTGTTTTTAGAAGCAGATATTTCTCTGAACAGCCTATGGTCCCATTCACTCGGGAATATCCCAACGCAGCTCCTAGAAGAAACGTGTTTCTGACTCGCTGAATGTCAACATAGATTCAACTCTCTTAGGTGAACGAACGCACTGCAGAGCAGTTTCAAGGACACGTTCCTCCTGAGTTTTAGACGAAGTTTACTGCTGTTTAGTACGTATGCCGGCATTGGGCTGGAAATACCGGTTTTGGGATTCTGCACAGAAAGGGTTTGCAAACCGCTGAATCCACACGTGAGTTTAACTCTGTCAGTTGAATGCACACATTGACAACCATTCAGGTAGATAGCTCCGTTTGGGTTTTAGGAGCAGATATTTCTCTGTACAGCCTATGGTCCCATTCACTCGGGGATATCCCAACGCAGCTCCTAGAAGAAACGTGTTTCTGACTCGCTGAATCTCAACATAGATTCAACTCTCTTACGTGAACGAACGCACAGCAGAGCAGTTTCAAAGAAATGTTTCTCCTGAGTTTTAGACGAAGTTTACTGCGATTTAGTACGTATGCCGGCATTGGGCTGGAAATACCGGTTTTGGGATTCTGCACAGAAAGGGTTTGCAAACCGCTGAATCCACACTTGCGTTTAACTCTGTCAGTTGAATGCACATATTGACAACCATTCATTTAGATAGCTCCGTTTTGGTTTTAGAAGCAGATATTTCTCGGTACAGGCTATGGTCCCATTCACTCGGGAATATCCCAATGCAGCTCCTAGAAGAAACGTGTTTCTGACTCGCTGAATCTCAACATAGATTCAACTCTCTTACGTGAACGAATGCACAGCAGAGCAGTTTCAAGGAAACGTTTCTCCTGAGTTTTAGACGAAGTTTCCTGCTGTTTCCTAGGTATGCCGGCATTGGGCTGGAAATACCGGTTTTGGGATTCTGCACAAAAAGGGTTTGCGAACCGCTGAATCCACACGTGAGTTTAACTCTGTCAGTTGAATGCACGCATTGACAACCATTCAGTTAGACAGCTCCGTTTTGGTTTTAGAAGCAGATATTTCTCTGTACAGCGTATGGTCCCATTCACTCGGGAATATCCCAACGCAGCTCCTAGAAGAAACGTGTTTCTGACTCGCTGAATCTCAACATAGATTCAACTCTCTTAGGTGAACGAAGGCACAGCAGAGCAGTATCAAGCAAACGTTTCTCCTGAGTTTTAGACGAAGTTTACTGCTGTTTAGTACGTATGCCGGCATTGGACTGGAAATACCGGTTTGGGATTCTGCACAGAAAGGGTTTGCAAACCGCTGAATACACACGTGAGTGTAACTCTGTCAGTTGAATGCACACATTGACAACCATTCCTGTTATATAGCTCCGTTTTGTTTTTAGAAGCTGATATTTCTCTGTACAGCCTATGGTCCCATGCACTCGGGAATATCACAACGCAGCTCCTAGAAGAAACGTGTTTCTGACTCGCTGAATCTCAACATAGATTCAACTCTCTTACGTGAACGAACGCACAGCAGAGCAGTTTCAAGGAAACGTTTCTTCTGAGTTTTAGACGAAGTTTCCTGCTGTTTCGTAGGTATGCCGGCATTGGGCTGGAAATACCGGTTTTGGGATTCTGCGCAAAAAGGGTTTGCGAACCGCTGAATCCACACGTGAGTTTAACTCTGTCAGTTGAATGCACGCATTGACAACCATTCAGGTAGATAGCTCCGTTTTGGTTTTAGAAGCAGATATTTCTCTGTACAGCCTATGGTCCCATTCACTCGGGAATATCCCAACGCAGCTCCTAGAAGAAACGTGTTTCTGACTCGCTGAATCTCAACATAGATTCAACTCTCTTAGGTGAACGAAGGCACAGCATAGCAGTATCAAGCAAACGTTTCTCCTGAGTTTTAATCGAAGTTTACTGCTGTTTAGTACGTATGCCGGCATTGAACTGGAAATACCGGTTTGGGATTCTGCACAGAAAGGGTTTGCAAACCACTGAATACACACGTGAGTGTAACTCTGTCAGTTGAATGCACACATTGACAACCATTCAGTTAGATAGCTCCGTTTTGGTTTTAGAAGCAGATATTTCTCTGTACAGCCTATGGTCCCATTCACTCGGGAATATCCCAACGCAGCTCCTAGAAGAAACGTGTTTCTGACTCGCTGAATCTCAACATAGATTCAACTCTCTTACGTGAACGAACGCACAGCAGAGCAGTTTCAAAGAAACGTTTCTCCAGAGTTTTAGACGAAGTTTACGGCGGTTTAGTACGTATGCCGGCATTGGGCTGGAAATACCGGTTTTGGGATTCTGCACAGAAAGTGTTTGCAAACCGCTGAATCCACACTTGCGTTTAACTCTGTCAGTTGAATGCACATATTGACAACCATTCATTTAGATAGCTCCGTTTTGGTATCAGAAGCAGATATTTCTCGGTACAGGCTATGGTCCCATTCACTCGGGAATCTCCCAATGCAGCTCCTAGAAGAAACGTGTTTCTGACTCGCTGAATCTCAACGTAGATTCAACTGTCTTAGGTGAAAGAACGCACAGCAGAGCAGTTTCAAGGAAACATTTCTCCTGAGTTTTAGAGGTAGTTTACTGCTGTTTGGCACGTATGACGGCATTGGGCTGGAAATACTGGTTTTGGGATTCTCCACAGAAAGGGTTTGCCAACCGCTGAATCCACACGTGAGTTTAACTCTGTCAGTTGAATGCTCACATTGACAACCATTCAGTTAGATAGCTCCGTTTTGGTTTTAGAAGCAGATATTTCTCTGTACAGCCTATGGTCCCATTCACTCGGGAATATCCCAACGCAGCTCCTAGAAGAAACGTGTTTCTGACTCGCTGAATCTCAACATAGATTCAACTCTCTTAGGTGAACGAACGCACAGCAGAGCAGTTACAAGGAAACGTTTCTCCTGAGTTTTAGACAAAGTTTACTGCTGTTTAGTACGTATGCCGGCATTGGGCTGGAAATACCGGTTTTGGGATTCTGCACAGAAAGGGTTTGCAAACCGCTGAATCCACACGTGAGTTTAACTCTGTCAGTTGAATGCACACATTGACAACCATTCAGTTATATAGCTCCGTTTTGTTTTTAGAAGCAGATATTTTTCTGTACAGCCTATGGTCCCATTCACTCGGGAATATCACAACGCAGCTCCTAGAAGAAACGTGTTTCTGACTCGCTGAATCTCAACATAGATTCAACTCTCTTAGGTGAACGAAGGCACAGCAGAGCAGTATCAAGCAAACGTTTCTCCTGAGTTTTAGACGAAATTTACTGCTGTTTAGTACGTATGCCGGCATTGGACTGGGAATACCGGTTTGGGATTCTGCACAGAAAGGGTTTGCAAACCGCTGAATACACACGTGAGTGTAACTCTGTCAGTTGAATGCACACATTGACAACCATTCAGTTAGATAGCTCCGTTTTGGTTTTAGAAGCAGATATTTCTCTTTACAGCCTATGGTCACATTCACTCGGGAATATCCCAACGCAGCTCCTAGAAGAAACGTGTTTCTGACTCGCTGAATCTCAACATAGATTCAACTCTCTTAGGTGAACGAACGCACAGCAGAGCAGTTACAAGGAAACGTTTCTCCTGAGTTTTAGACGAAGTCATACGGCTGTTTCGTTCATATTCCGGCATTGGGCTGGAAATTCCGATTTCGGGATTCTGTACAGAAAGTGTTTGCAAACCACTGAATCCACCCGTGAGTTTAACTCTGTATGTTGAATGCACACATTGACAACCATTCAGTTAGACAGCTCCGTTTTGGTTTTAGAAGCAGATATTTCTCTGTACAGCCTATGGTCCCATTCACTCGGGAATATCCCAACGCAGCTCCTAGAAGAAACGTGTTTCTGACTCGCTGAATCTCAACATATATTCAACTCTCTTAGGTGAACGAAGGCACAGCAGAGCAGTATCAAGCAAACGTTTCTCCTGAGTTGTAGACGAAGTTTACTGCTGTTTAGTACGTATGCCGGCATTGGACTGGAAATACCGGTTTGGGATTCTGCACAGAAAGGGTTTGCAAATCGCTGAATACACACGTGAGTGTAACTCTGTCAGTTGAATGCACACATTGACAACCATTCAGTTAGATAGCTCCGTTTTGGTTTTAGAAGCAGATATTTCTCGGTACAGACTATGGTCCCATTCACTCGGGAATATCCCAACGCAGCTCCTAGAAGAAACGTGTTTCTGACTCGCTGAATCTCAACATAGATTCAACTCTCTTAGGTGAACGAACGCACAGCAGAGCAGTTTCAACGAAACGTTTCTCCTGAGTTTTAGACGAAGTTTACTGCTGTTTAGTACGTATGCCGGCATTGGGCTGGAAATACCGGTTGTGGGATTCTGCACAGAAAGGGTTTGCAAACCGCTGAATCCACACTTGCGTTTACCTCTGTCAGTTGAATGCACATATTGACAACCATTCATTTAGATAGCTCCGTTTTGGTTTTAGAAGCAGATATTTCTCGGTACAGGCTATGGTCCCATTCACTCGGGACTATCCCAATGCAGCTCCTAGAAGAAACGTGTTTCTGACTCGCTGAATGTCAACATATATTCAACTCTCTTAGGTGAACGAACGCACAGCAGAGCAGTTTCAAGGAAACGTTCCTCCTGAGTTTTAGACGAAGTTTCCTGCTGTTTAGTACGTATTCTGGCATTGGGCTGGAAATACCTGTTTTGGGATTCCGCACAGAAAGAGATGCAAACCGCAGAATCCACATGTGAGTTTAACTCTGTCAGTTGAATGCACACATTGACAACCATTCAGTTAGATAGATCCGTTTTGGTTTTATAAGCAGCTATTTCTCTGTACAGCCTATGGTCCCATTCACTCGGGAATATCCCAACGCAGCTCCTAGAAGAAACGTGTTTCTGACTCGCTGAATCTCAATATATATTCAACTCTCTTAGGTGAACGAAGGCACAGCAGAGCAGTATCAAGCAAACGTTTCTGCTGAGTTTTAGACGAAGTTTACTGCTGTTTAGTACGTATGCCGGCATTTGGCTGGAAATACCGGTTTTGTGATTCTGCACAAAAAGGGTTTGCAAACCGCTGAATCCACACGTGAGTTTAACTCTGTCAGTTGAATGCACACATTGACAACCATTCAGTTAGATAGCTCTGTTTTGGGTTTAGGAGCAGATATTTCTCTGTACAGCCTATGGTCCCATTCACTCGGGAATATCCTAACGCAGCTCCTAGAAGAAACGTGTTTCTGACTCGCTGAATCTCAACATAGATTCAACTCTCTTAGGTGAACGAACGCACAGCAGAGCAGTTTCAAGGAAACGTTTCTCCTGAGTTTTAGACAAAGTTTACTGCTGTTTAGTACGTATGCCGGCATTGGGCTGGAAATACCGGTTTTGGGATTCTGCACAGAAAGTGTTTGCAAACCGCTGAATCCACACGTGAGTTTATCTCTGTCAGTTGAATGCACACATTGACAGCCATTCAGGTAGATAGCTCCGTTTTGGTTTTAGGAGCAGATATTTCTCTGTACAGCCTATGGTCCCATTCACTCGGGAATATCCCAACGCAGCTCCTAGAAGAAACGTGTTTCTGACTCGCTGAATCTCAACATAGATTCAACTCTCTTAGGTGAACGAACGCACAGCAGAGCAGTTTCAAGGAAACGTTTCTCCTGAGTTTTAGACGAAGTTTCCTGCTGTTTAGTACGTATGCCGGCATTGGGCTGGAAACACCGGTTTTGGGATTCTGCACAGAAAGAGTTTGCAAACCACTGAATCCACACGTGAGTTTAACTCTGTCACTTGAATGCACACATTGACAACCATTAGGTTATATAGCTCCGTTTTGTTTTTAGAAGCAGATATTTCTCTGTACAGCCTTTGGTCCAATTCACTCGGGAATATCCCAACGCAGCTCCTAGAAGAAACGTGTTTCTGACTCGCTGAATCTCAACATATATTCATCTCTCTTAGGTGAACGAAGGCACAGCAGAGCAGTATCAAGCAAACGTTTCTCCTGAGTTTTAGACGAAGTTGACTGCTGTTTAGTACGTATGCCGGCATTGGGTTGAAAATACAGGTTTTGGAATTCTGCAGAGAAAGGGTTTGCAAACCGCTGAATCCACACGTGAGTTTAACTCTGTCAGCTGAATGCACACATTGACAACCATTCAGTTAGATAGCTCCGTTTTGGTTTTAGGAGCAGATATTTCTCTGTCCAGCCTATGGTCACATTCACTCGGGAAAATCCCAACGCAGCTCCTAGAAGAAACGTGTTTCTGACTCGCTGAATCTCAACATAGATTCAACTCTCTTAGGTGAACGAACGCACAGCAGAGCAGTTTCAAGGAAACGTTTCTCCTGAGTTTTAGACGAAGTTTCCTGCTGTTTAGTATGTATGCCGGCATTGGGCTGGAAATACCGGTTTTGGGATTCTGCACAGAAAGGGTTTGCAAACCGCTGAATCCACACGTGAGTTTAACTCTGTCAGTTGAATGCACACATTGACAACCATTCAGGTAGATAGCTCCGTTTTGGTTTTAGGAGCAGATATTTCTCTGTACAGCCTATGGTCCCATTCACTCGGGAATATCCCAACGCAGCTCCTAGAAGAAACGTGTTTCTGACTCGCTGAATCTCAACATAGATTCAACTCTCTTACGTGAACGAATGCACAGCAGTGCAGTTTCAAAGAAACGTTTCTCCTGAGTTTTAGACGAAGTTTACTGCGGTTTAGTACGTATGCCGGCATTGGGCTGGAAATACCGGTTTTGGGATTCTGCACAGAAAGGGTTTGCAAACCGCTGAATCCACAGTTGCGTTTAACACTGTCAGTTGAATGCACATATTGACAACCATTCATTTACATAGCTCCGTTTTGGTTTTAGAAGCAGATATTTCTCGGTACAGGCTATGGTCCCATTCTCTCGGGAAAATCCCAATGCAGCTCCTAGAAGAAACGTGTTTCTGACTCGCTGAATCTCAACATATAATCAACTCTCTTAGGTGAACGAAGGCACAGCAGAGCAGTATCAAGCAAACGATTCTCCTGAGTTTTAGACGAAGTTTACTGCTGTTTAGTACGTATGCCGGCATTGGACTGGAAATACCGGTTTGGGATTCTGCACAGAAAGGGTTTGCAAACCGCTGAATACACACGTGAGTGTAACTCTGTCAGTTGAATGCACACATTGACAACCATTCAGTTAGATAGCTCCGTTTTGGTTTTAGAAGCAGATATTTCTCTGTACAGCCTATGGTCCCATTCACTCGGGAATATCCCAACGCAGCTCCTAGAAGAAACGTGTTTTTGACTCGCCGAATCACAACATAGATTCAACTCTCTTAGGTGAACGAACGCACAGCAGAGCAGTTTCAAGGAAACGTTTCTCCTGAGTTTTAGACGAAGCTTACTGCTGTTTAGTACGTATGCCGGCATTGGGCTGGAAATACCGGTTTTGGGATTCTGCACAGAAAGGGTTTGCAAACGACTGAACACGCACTTGTGTTTATCTCTGTCAGTTGAATGCACATATTGACAACCATTCAGTTAGATAGCTCCGTTTTGGTTTTAGGAGCAGATATTTCTCGGTACAGACTATGGTCCCATTCACTCGGGAATATCCCAACGCAGCTCCTAGAAGAAACGTGTTTCTGACTCGCTGAATCTCAACATAGATTCAACTCTCTTAGGTGAACGATCGCACAGCAGAGCAGTTTCAAGGAAACGTTTCTCCTGAGTTTTAGACGAAGTTTCCTGCGGTTTAGTACGTATGCCGGCATTGGGCTGGAAATACCAGTTTTGGGATTCTGCACAGAAAAAGTTTGCAAACCGCTGAATCCACACGTGAGTTTCACTCTGTCAGTTCAATGCACACATTGACAATCTTTCAGTTAGATATCTCCGTTTTAGTATTAGAAGCAGATATTTCTCTGTACAGCCTATGGTCCCATTCACTCGGGAATATCCCAACGCAGCTCCTAGAAGAAACGTGTTTCTGACTCGCTGAATCTCAACATATATTCAACTCTCTTAGGTGAACGAAGGCACAGCAGAGCAGTATCAAGCAAACGTTTCTCCTGAGTTTTAGACGAAGTTTACTGCTGTTTAGTACGTATGCCGGCATTGGGCTGGAAATACCGGTTTTGTGATTCTGCACAAAAAGGGTTTGCAAACCGCTGAATCCACACGTGAGTTTAACTCTGTCAGTTGAATGCACACATTGACAACCATTCAGTTAGATAGCTCCGTTTTGGGTTTAGGAGCAGATATTTCTCTGTACAGCCTAAGGTCCCATTCACTCGGGAATATCCTAACGCAGCTCCTAGAAGAAACGTGTTTCTGACTCGCTGAATCTCAACATAGATTCAACTCTCTTAGGTGAACGAACGCACAGCAGAGCAGTTTCAAGGAAACGTTTCTCCTGAGTTTTAGACAAAGTTTACTGCTGTTTAGTACGTATGCCGGCATTGGGCTGGAAATACCGGTTTTGGGATTCTGCACAGAAAGGGTTTGCAAACCGCTGAATCCACACGTGAGTTTATCTCTGTCAGTTGAATGCACACATTGACAACCATTCAGGTAGATAGATCCGTTTTGGTTTTAGGAGCAGATATTTCTCTGTACAGCCTATGGTCCCATTCACTCGGGAATATCCCAACGCAGCTCCTAGAAGAAACGTGTTTCTGACTCGCTGAATCTCAACATAGATTCAACTCTCTTAGGTGAACGAACGCACAGCAGAGCAGTTTCAAGGAAACGTTTCTCCTGAGTTTTAGACGATGTTTCCTGCGGTTTAGTACGTATGCCGGCATTGGGCTGGAAATACCAGTTTTGGGATTCTGCACAGAAAGAGTTTGCAAACCGCTGAATCCACAGGTGAGTTTAACTCTGTCAGCTGAATGCACACATTGACAACCATTCAGTTAGATAGCTCCGTTTTGGTTTTAGGAGCAGATATTTCTCTGTCCAGCCTATGGTCACATTCACTCGGGAAAATCCCAACGCAGATCCTAGAAGAAACGTGTTTCTGACTCGCTAAACCTCAACATAGATTCAACTCTCTTAGGTGAACGAACGCACAGCAGAGCAGTATCAAGCAAACGTTTCTCCTGAGTTTTAGACGAAGTTTACTGCTGTTTAGTACGTATGCCGGCATTGGGTTGGAAATACCGGTTTTGGAATTCTGTAGAGAAAGGGTTTGCAAACCGCTGAATCCACACGTGAGTTTAACTCTGTCAGCTGAATGCACACATTGACCACCATTCAGTTAGATAGCTCCGTTTTGGTTTTAGGAGCAGATATTTCTCTGTACACCCTATGGTCCCATTCACGCGGGAATATCCCAACGCAGCTCCTAGAAGAAACGTGTTTCTTTCGCTGAATCTCAACATAGATTCAACTCTCTTAGGTGAACGAACGCACAGCAGAGCAGTTTCTAGGAAACGTTTCTCCTGAGTTTTAGACAAAGTTTACTGCTGTTTAGTACGTATGCCGGCATTGGGCTGGAAATATCGGTTTTGGGATTCTGCACAGAAAGGGTTTGCAAACCGCTGAATCCACACGTGAGTTTAACTCTGTCAGTTGAATGCACACATTGACAACCATTCAGGTAGATAGCTCCGTTTTGGTTTTAGGAGCAGATATTTCTCTGTACAGCCTATGGTCCCATTCACTCGGGAATATCCCAACGCAGCTCCTAGAAGAAACGTGTTTCTGACTCGCTGAATCTCAACATAGATTCAACTCTCTTAGGTGAACGAACGCACAGCAGAGCAGTTTCAAGGAAACGTTTCTCCTGAGTTTTAGACGAAGTTTCCTGCTGTTTAGTACGTATGCCGGCATTGGGCTGGAAATACCGGTTTTGGGATTCTGCACAGAAAGGGTTTGCAAACCGCTGAATCCACACGTGAGTTTAACTCTGTCAGTTGAATGCACACATTGACAACCATTCAGGTAGATAGCTCCGTTTTGGTTTTAGGAGCAGATATTTCTCTGTACAGCCTATGGTCCCATTCACTCGGGAATATCCCAACGCAGCTCCTAGAAGAAACGTGTTTCTGACTCGCTGAATCTCAACATAGATTCCACTCTCTTAGGTGAACGAACGCACAGCAGAGCATTTTCGAGGAAACGTTTCTCCTGAGTTTTAAAGGAAGTTTACTGCTGTTTGGTACGTATGACGGCATTGGGCTGGAATACCGGTTTTGGGATTCTCCACAGAAAGGGTTTGCAAACCGCTGAATCCACACGTGAGTTTAACTCTGTCAGTTGAATGCTCACATTGACAACCATTCAGTTAGATAGCTCTGTTTTGGGTTTAGGAGCAGATATTTCTCTGTACAGCCTATGGTCCCATTCACTCGGGAATATCCTAACGCAGCTCCTAGAAGAAACGTGTTTCTGACTCGCTGAATCTCAACATAGATTCAACTCTCTTAGGTGAACGAACGCACAGCAGAGCAGTTTCAAGGAAACGTTTCTCCTGAGTTTTAGACAAAGTTTACTGCTGTTTAGTACGTATGCCGGCATTGGGCTGGAAATACCGGTTTTGGGATTCTGCACAGAAAGTGTTTGCAAACCGCTGAATCCACACGTGAGTTTATCTCTGTCAGTTGAATGCACACATTGACAGCCATTCAGGTAGATAGCTCCGTTTTGGTTTTAGGAGCAGATATTTCTCTGTACAGCCTATGGTCCCATTCACTCGGGAATATCCCAACGCAGCTCCTAGAAGAAACGTGTTTCTGACTCGCTGAATCTCAACATAGATTCAACTCTCTTAGGTGAACGAACGCACAGCAGAGCAGTTTCAAGGAAACGTTTCTCCTGAGTTTTAGACGAAGTTTCCTGCTGTTTAGTACGTATGCCGGCATTGGGCTGGAAACACCGGTTTTGGGATTCTGCACAGAAAGAGTTTGCAAACCACTGAATCCACACGTGAGTTTAACTCTGTCACTTGAATGCACACATTGACAACCATTAGGTTATATAGCTCCGTTTTGTTTTTAGAAGCAGATATTTCTCTGTACAGCCTTTGGTCCAATTCACTCGGGAATATCCCAACGCAGCTCCTAGAAGAAACGTGTTTCTGACTCGCTGAATCTCAACATATATTCAACTCTCTTAGGTGAACGAAGGCACAGCAGAGCAGTATCAAGCAAACGTTTCTCCTGAGTTTTAGACGAAGTTGACTGCTGTTTAGTACGTATGCCGGCATTGGGTTGAAAATACAGGTTTTGGAATTCTGCAGAGAAAGGGTTTGCAAACCGCTGAATCCACACGTGAGTTTAACTCTGTCAGCTGAATGCACACATTGACAACCATTCAGTTAGATAGCTCCGTTTTGGTTTTAGGAGCAGATATTTCTCTGTCCAGCCTATGGTCACATTCACTCGGGAAAATCCCAACGCAGCTCCTAGAAGAAACGTGTTTCTGACTCGCTGAATCTCAACATAGATTCAACTCTCTTAGGTGAACGAACGCACAGCAGAGCAGTTTCAAGGAAACGTTTCTCCTGAGTTTTAGACGAAGTTTCCTGCTGTTTAGTATGTATGCCGGCATTGGGCTGGAAATACCGGTTTTGGGATTCTGCACAGAAAGGGTTTGCAAACCGCTGAATCCACACGTGAGTTTAACTCTGTCAGTTGAATGCACACATTGACAACCATTCAGGTAGATAGCTCCGTTTTGGTTTTAGGAGCAGATATTTCTCTGTACAGCCTATGGTCCCATTCACTCGGGAATATCCCAACGCAGCTCCTAGAAGAAACGTGTTTCTGACTCGCTGAATCTCAACATAGATTCAACTCTCTTACGTGAACGAATGCACAGCAGTGCAGTTTCAAAGAAACGTTTCTCCTGAGTTTTAGACGAAGTTTACTGCGGTTTAGTACGTATGCCGGCATTGGGCTGGAAATACCGGTTTTGGGATTCTGCACAGAAAGGGTTTGCAAACCGCTGAATCCACAGTTGCGTTTAACACTGTCAGTTGAATGCACATATTGACAACCATTCATTTACATAGCTCCGTTTTGGTTTTAGAAGCAGATATTTCTCGGTACAGGCTATGGTCCCATTCTCTCGGGAAAATCCCAATGCAGCTCCTAGAAGAAACGTGTTTCTGACTCGCTGAATCTCAACATATAATCAACTCTCTTAGGTGAACGAAGGCACAGCAGAGCAGTATCAAGCAAACGATTCTCCTGAGTTTTAGACGAAGTTTACTGCTGTTTAGTACGTATGCCGGCATTGGACTGGAAATACCGGTTTGGGATTCTGCACAGAAAGGGTTTGCAAACCGCTGAATACACACGTGAGTGTAACTCTGTCAGTTGAATGCACACATTGACAACCATTCAGTTAGATAGCTCCGTTTTGGTTTTAGAAGCAGATATTTCTCTGTACAGCCTATGGTCCCATTCACTCGGGAATATCCCAACGCAGCTCCTAGAAGAAACGTGTTTTTGACTCGCCGAATCACAACATAGATTCAACTCTCTTAGGTGAACGAACGCACAGCAGAGCAGTTTCAAGGAAACGTTTCTCCTGAGTTTTAGACGAAGCTTACTGCTGTTTAGTACGTATGCCGGCATTGGGCTGGAAATACCGGTTTTGGGATTCTGCACAGAAAGGGTTTGCAAACGACTGAACACGCACTTGTGTTTATCTCTGTCAGTTGAATGCACATATTGACAACCATTCAGTTAGATAGCTCCGTTTTGGTTTTAGGAGCAGATATTTCTCGGTACAGACTATGGTCCCATTCACTCGGGAATATCCCAACGCAGCTCCTAGAAGAAACGTGTTTCTGACTCGCTGAATCTCAACATAGATTCAACTCTCTTAGGTGAACGATCGCACAGCAGAGCAGTTTCAAGGAAACGTTTCTCCTGAGTTTTAGACGAAGTTTCCTGCGGTTTAGTACGTATGCCGGCATTGGGCTGGAAATACCAGTTTTGGGATTCTGCACAGAAAAAGTTTGCAAACCGCTGAATCCACACGTGAGTTTCACTCTGTCAGTTCAATGCACACATTGACAATCTTTCAGTTAGATATCTCCGTTTTAGTATTAGAAGCAGATATTTCTCTGTACAGCCTATGGTCCCATTCACTCGGGAATATCCCAACGCAGCTCCTAGAAGAAACGTGTTTCTGACTCGCTGAATCTCAACATATATTCAACTCTCTTAGGTGAACGAAGGCACAGCAGAGCAGTATCAAGCAAACGTTTCTCCTGAGTTTTAGACGAAGTTTACTGCTGTTTAGTACGTATGCCGGCATTGGGCTGGAAATACCGGTTTTGTGATTCTGCACAAAAAGGGTTTGCAAACCGCTGAATCCACACGTGAGTTTAACTCTGTCAGTTGAATGCACACATTGACAACCATTCAGTTAGATAGCTCCGTTTTGGGTTTAGGAGCAGATATTTCTCTGTACAGCCTAAGGTCCCATTCACTCGGGAATATCCTAACGCAGCTCCTAGAAGAAACGTGTTTCTGACTCGCTGAATCTCAACATAGATTCAACTCTCTTAGGTGAACGAACGCACAGCAGAGCAGTTTCAAGGAAACGTTTCTCCTGAGTTTTAGACAAAGTTTACTGCTGTTTAGTACGTATGCCGGCATTGGGCTGGAAATACCGGTTTTGGGATTCTGCACAGAAAGGGTTTGCAAACCGCTGAATCCACACGTGAGTTTATCTCTGTCAGTTGAATGCACACATTGACAACCATTCAGGTAGATAGATCCGTTTTGGTTTTAGGAGCAGATATTTCTCTGTACAGCCTATGGTCCCATTCACTCGGGAATATCCCAACGCAGCTCCTAGAAGAAACGTGTTTCTGACTCGCTGAATCTCAACATAGATTCAACTCTCTTAGGTGAACGAACGCACAGCAGAGCAGTTTCAAGGAAACGTTTCTCCTGAGTTTTAGACGATGTTTCCTGCGGTTTAGTACGTATGCCGGCATTGGGCTGGAAATACCAGTTTTGGGATTCTGCACAGAAAGAGTTTGCAAACCGCTGAATCCACAGGTGAGTTTAACTCTGTCAGCTGAATGCACACATTGACAACCATTCAGTTAGATAGCTCCGTTTTGGTTTTAGGAGCAGATATTTCTCTGTCCAGCCTATGGTCACATTCACTCGGGAAAATCCCAACGCAGATCCTAGAAGAAACGTGTTTCTGACTCGCTAAACCTCAACATAGATTCAACTCTCTTAGGTGAACGAACGCACAGCAGAGCAGTATCAAGCAAACGTTTCTCCTGAGTTTTAGACGAAGTTTACTGCTGTTTAGTACGTATGCCGGCATTGGGTTGGAAATACCGGTTTTGGAATTCTGTAGAGAAAGGGTTTGCAAACCGCTGAATCCACACGTGAGTTTAACTCTGTCAGCTGAATGCACACATTGACCACCATTCAGTTAGATAGCTCCGTTTTGGTTTTAGGAGCAGATATTTCTCTGTACACCCTATGGTCCCATTCACGCGGGAATATCCCAACGCAGCTCCTAGAAGAAACGTGTTTCTTTCGCTGAATCTCAACATAGATTCAACTCTCTTAGGTGAACGAACGCACAGCAGAGCAGTTTCTAGGAAACGTTTCTCCTGAGTTTTAGACAAAGTTTACTGCTGTTTAGTACGTATGCCGGCATTGGGCTGGAAATATCGGTTTTGGGATTCTGCACAGAAAGGGTTTGCAAACCGCTGAATCCACACGTGAGTTTAACTCTGTCAGTTGAATGCACACATTGACAACCATTCAGGTAGATAGCTCCGTTTTGGTTTTAGGAGCAGATATTTCTCTGTACAGCCTATGGTCCCATTCACTCGGGAATATCCCAACGCAGCTCCTAGAAGAAACGTGTTTCTGACTCGCTGAATCTCAACATAGATTCAACTCTCTTAGGTGAACGAACGCACAGCAGAGCAGTTTCAAGGAAACGTTTCTCCTGAGTTTTAGACGAAGTTTCCTGCTGTTTAGTACGTATGCCGGCATTGGGCTGGAAATACCGGTTTTGGGATTCTGCACAGAAAGGGTTTGCAAACCGCTGAATCCACACGTGAGTTTAACTCTGTCAGTTGAATGCACACATTGACAACCATTCAGGTAGATAGCTCCGTTTTGGTTTTAGGAGCAGATATTTCTCTGTACAGCCTATGGTCCCATTCACTCGGGAATATCCCAACGCAGCTCCTAGAAGAAACGTGTTTCTGACTCGCTGAATCTCAACATAGATTCCACTCTCTTAGGTGAACGAACGCACAGCAGAGCATTTTCGAGGAAACGTTTCTCCTGAGTTTTAAAGGAAGTTTACTGCTGTTTGGTACGTATGACGGCATTGGGCTGGAATACCGGTTTTGGGATTCTCCACAGAAAGGGTTTGCAAACCGCTGAATCCACACGTGAGTTTAACTCTGTCAGTTGAATGCTCACATTGACAAACATTCAGTTAGATAGCTCCGTTTTGGTTTTAGGAGCAGATATTTCTCTGTACAGACTATGGTCCCATTCACTCGGGAATATCCCAACGCAGCTCCTAGAAGAAACGTGTTTCTGACTCGCTGAATCTCAACATAGATTCAACTCTCTTAGGTGAACGAACGCACAGCAGAGCAGTTTCAAGGAAACGTTTCTCCTGAGTTTTAGACGATGTTTCCTGCGGTTTAGTACGTATGCCGGCATTGGGCTGGAAATACCAGTTTTGTGATTCTGCTCAGAAAGAGTTTGCAAACCGCTGAATCCACACGTGAGTTTCACTCTGTCAGTTGAATGCACCCATTGACAACCTTTCAGTTAGATAGCTCCGTTTTAGTTTTAGAAGCAGATATTTCTCTGTCCAGCCTATGGTCCCATTCACTCGGGAATATCCCAACGCAGCTCCTAGAAGAAACGTGTTTCTGACTCGCTGAATCTCAACATAGATTCAACTCTCTTAGGTGAACGAAGGCACAGCAGAGCAGTATCAAGCAAACGTTTCTCCTGAGTTTTAGACGAAGTTTACTGCTGTTTAGTACGTATGCCGGCATTGGACTGGAAATACCAGTTTTGGGATTCTGCACAGAAAGTGTTTGCAAACCACTGAATCCAGACGTGAGATTAACTCTGTATGTTGAATGCACACATTGACAACCATTCAGTTAGACAGCTCCGTTTTGGTTTTAGAAGCAGATATTTCTCTGTACAGCCTATGGTCCCATTCACTCGGGAATATCCCAACGCAGCTCCTAGAAGAAACGTGTTTCTGACTCGCTGAATCTCAACATAGATTCAACTCTCTTAGGTGAACGAACGCACAGCAGAGCAGTTTCAAGCAAACGTTTCTCCTGAGTTTTAGACGAAGTTTCCTGCGGTTTAGTACGTATGCCGGCATTGGGCTGGAAATACCAGTTTTGGGATTCTGCACAGAAAGAGTTTGCAAACCGCTGAATCCACACGTGAGTTTAACTCTGTATGTTGAATGCACACATTGACAACCATTCAGTTAGACAGCTCCGTTTTGGTTTTAGAAGCAGATATTTCTCTGTACAACCTATGGTCCCATTCACTCGGGAATATCCCAACGCAGCTCCTAGAAGAAACGTGTTTCTGACTCGCTGAATCTCAACATAGATTCAACTCTCTTAGGTGAACGAACGCACAGCAGAGCAGTTTCAAGGAAACGTTTCTCCTGAGTTTTAGACGAAGTTTACTGCTGTTTAGTACGTATGCCGGCATTGGGTTGGAAATACCGGTTTTGGAATTCTGTATAGAAAGGGTTTGCAAACCGCTGAATCCACACGTGAGTTTAACTCTGTCAGCTGAATGCACACATTGACAACCATTCAGTTAGATAGCTCCGTTTTGGTTTTATGAGCAGATATTTCTCTGTCCAGCCTATGGTCACATTCATTCGGGAATATCCCAACGCAGCTCCTAGAAGAAACGTGTTTCTGACTCGCTAAATCTCAACATAGATTCAACTCTCTTAGGTGAACGAACGCACAGCAGAGCAGTTTCAAGCAAACGTTTCTCCTGAGTTTTAGACGAAGTTTCCTGCTGTTTAGTACGTATGCCGGCATTGGGCTGCAAATACCGGTTTTGGGATTCTGCACAGAAAGGGTTTGCAAACCGCTGAATCCACTCTGTCAGTTGAATGCACACATTGACAACCATTCAGGTAGATAGCTCCGTTGTGGTTTTAGGAGCAGATATTTCTCTGTACAGCCTGTGGTCCCATTCACTAGGGAATATCCCAATGCAGCTCCTAGAAGAAACGTGTTTCTGACTCGCTGAATCACAACATAGATTCAACTCTCTTACGTGAAAAAACGCACAGCAGAGCAGTTTCAAAGAAACGTTTCTCCTGAGTTTTAGACGAAGTTTACTGCGGTTTAGTACGTATGCCGGCATTGGGCTGGAAATACCGGTTTTGGGATTCTGCACAGAAAGGGTTTGCAAACCACTGAATCCACACTTGCGTTTACCTCTGTCAGTTGAATGCACATATTGACAACCATTCATTTAGATAGCTCCGTTTTGGTTTTAGAAGCAGATATTTCTCGGTACAGGCTATGGTCCCATTCCCTCGGGAATATCCCAACGCAGCTCCTAGAAGAAACGTGTTTCTGACTCGCTGAATCTCAACATAGATTCAACTCTCTTAGGTGAACGAACGCACAGCAGAGCAGTTTCTAGGAAACGTTTCTCCTGAGTTTTAGACAAAGTTTACTGCTGTTTAGTACGTATGCCGACATTGGGCTGGAAATACCGGTTTTGGGATTCTGCACAGAAAGGGTTTGAAAACCGCTGAATCCACACGTGAGTTTAACTCTGTCAGTTGAATGCACACATTGACAACCATTCAGGTAGATAGCTCCGTTTTGGTTTTAGGAGCAGATATTTCTCTGTACAGCCTATGGTCCCATTCACTCGGGAATATCCCAACGCAGCTCCTAGAAGAAACGTGTTTCGGACTCGCTGAATCTCAACATAGATTCAACTCTCTTAGGTGAACGAACGCACAGCAGAGCAGTTTCAAGGAAACGTTTCTCCTGAGTTTTAGACGAAGTTTACTGCTGTTTAGTACGTATGCCGGCATTGGGCTGGAAATACCGGTTTTGGGATTCTGCACAAAAAGGGTTTGCAAACCGCTGAATCCACACTTGCGTTTACCTCTGTCAGTTGAATGCACATATTGACAACCATTCATTTAGATAGCTCCGTTTTGGTTTTAGAAGCAGATATTTCTCGGTACAGGCTATGGTCCCATTCACTCGGGACTATCCCAATGCAGCTCCTAGAAGAAACGTGTTTCTGACTCGCTGAATCTCAACATAGATTCAACTCTCTTAGGTGAACGAACGCACAGCAGAGCAGTTTCAAGGAAACGTTTCTCCTGAGTTTTAGACGAAGTTTCCTGCTGTTTCGTAGGTATGCCGGCATTGGGCTGGAAATACCGGTTTTTGGATTCTGCACAAAAAGGGTTTGCAAACCGCTGAATCCACACGTGAGTTTAACTCTGTCAGTTGAATGCACACATTGACAACCATTCAGTTAGATAGCTCCGTTTTGGTTTTAGATGCAGATATTTCTCTGTACACCCTATGGTCCCATTCACACGGGAATATCCCAACGCAGCTCCTAGAAGAAACGTGTTTCTGACTCGCTGAATCTCAACATAGATTCAAGTCTCTTAGATGAACGAACGCACAGCAGAGCAGTTTCTAGGAAACGTTTCTCCTGAGTTTTAGACAAAGTTTACTGCTGTTTAGTACGTATGCCGGCATTGGGCTGGAAATACCGGTTTTGGGATTCTGCACAGAAAGGGTTTTAAAACCGCTGACTCCACACGTGAGTTTAACTCTGTCAGTTGAATGCACACATTGACAACCATTCAGGTAGATAGCTCCGTTTTGGTTTTAGGAGCAGATATTTCTCTGTACAGTCTATGGTCCCATTCACTCGGGAATATCCCAACGCAGCTCCTAGAAGAAACGTGTTTCTGACTCGCTGAATCTCAACATAGATTCAACTCTCTTAGGTGAACGAACGCACAGCAGAGCAGTTTCAAGGAAACGTTTCTCCTGAGTTTTAGACGAAGTTTACTGCTGTTTAGTACGTATGCCGGCATTGGGCTGGAAATACCGGTTTTGGGATTCTGCACAAAAAGGGTTTGCAAACCGCTGAATCCACACTTGCGTTTACCTCTGTCAGTTGAATGCACATATTGACAACCATTCATTTAGATAGCTCCGTTTTCGTTTTAGAAGCAGATATTTCTCGGTACAGGCTATGGTCCCATTCACTCGGGACTATCCCAATGCAGCTCCTAGAAGAAACGTGTTTCTGACTCGCTGAATCTCAACATAGATTCAACTCTCTTAGGTGAACGAACGCACAGCAGAGCAGTTTCAAGGAAACGTTTCTCCTGAGTTTTAGACGAAGTTTCCTGCGGTTTAGTACGTATGCCGGCATTGGGCTGGAAATACCGGTTTTGGGATTCTGCACAAAAAGGGTTTGCAAACCGCTGAATCCACACGTGAGTTTAACTCTGTCAGTTGAATGCACACATTGACAACCATTCAGTTAGATAGCTCCGTTTTGGTTTTAGAAGCAGATATTTCTCTGTACACCCTATGGTCCCATTCACTCGGGAATATCCCAACGCAGCTCCTAGAAGAAACGTGTTTCTGACTCGCTGAATCTCAACATAGATTCAGCTCTCTTAGGTGAACGAACGCACAGCAGAGCAGTTTCAAGGAAACGTTTCTCCTGAGTTTTAGACGAAGTTTCCTGCTGTTTAGTACGTATGCCGGCATTGGGCTGGAAATACCGGTTTTGGGATTCTGCACAGAAAGGGTTTGCAAACCGCTGAATCCACACGTGAGTTTAACTCTGTCAGCTGAATGCACACATTGACAACCACTCAGGTAGATAGCTCCGTTTTGGTTTTAGGAGCAGATATTTCTCTGTACAGTCTATGGTCCCATTCACTCGGGAATATCCCAACGCAGCTCCTAGAAGAAACGTGTTTCTGACTCGCTGAATCTCAACATAGATTCAACTCTCTTAGGTGAACGAACGCACAGCAGAGCAGTTTCAAGGAAACGTTTCTCCTGAGTTTTAGAGGAAGTTTACTGCTGTTTGGTACGTATGACGGCATTGGGCTGGAATACCGGTTTTGGGATTCTCCACAGAAAGGGTTTGCAAACCGCGGAATCCACACGTGAGTTTAACTCTGTCAGTTGAATGCTCACATTGACAACCATTCAGTTAGATAGCTCCGTTTTGGTTTTAGGAGCAGATATTTCTCTGTACAGACTATGGTCCCATTCACTCGGGAATATCCCAACGCAGCTCCTAGAAGAAACGTGTTTCTGACTCGCTGAATCTCAACATAGATTCAACTCTCATAGGTGAACGAACGCACAGCAGAGCAGTTTCAAGGAAACGTTTCTCCTGAGTTTTAGACGAAGTTTCCTGCTGTTTAGTACGTATGCCGGCATTGGGCTGGAAATACCAGTTTTGGGATTCTGCACAGAAAGAGTTTGCAAACCGCTGAATCCACACGTGAGTTTCACTCTGTCAGTTAAATGCACACATTGACAACCTTTCAGTTAGATAGCTCCGTTTTAGTTTTAGAAGCAGATATTTCTCTGTACAGCCTATGGTCCCATTCACTCGGGAATATCCCAACGCAGCTCCTAGAAGAAACGTGTTTCTGACTCGCTGAAACTCAACATAGATTCAACTCTCTTAGGTGAACGAACGCACAGCAGAGCAGTTTCAAGCAAACGTTTCTCCTGAGTTTTAGACGAAGTCATACTGCTGTTTCGTACGTATGCCGGCATTGGGCTGGAAATACCGGTTTTGGGATTCTGCACAGAAAGGGTTTGCAAACCGCTGAATCCACACGTGAGTTTAACTCTGTCAGTTGAATGCACACATTGACAACCATTCAGGTAGATAGCTCCGTTTTTGTTTTAGGAGCAGATATTTCTCTGTACAGCCTATGGCCCCATTCACTCGGGAATATCCCAACGCAGCTCCTAGAAGAAACGTGTTTCTGACTCGCTGAATCTCAACATAGATTCAACTCTCTTAGGTGAACGAACGCACAGCAGAGCAGTTTCAAGGAAACGTTTCTCCTGAGTTTTAGACGAAGTTTACTGCTGTTTAGTACGTATGCCGGCATTGGGTTGGAAATACCGGTTTTGGAATTCTGTATAGAAAGGGTTTGCAAACCGCTGAATCCACACGTGAGTTTAACTCTGTCAGCTGAATGCACACATTGACAACCATTCAGTTAGATAGCTCCGTTTTGGTTTTATGAGCAGATATTTCTCTGTCCAGCCTATGGTCACATTCATTCGGGAATATCCCAACGCAGCTCCTAGAAGAAACGTGTTTCTGACTCGCTAAATCTCAACATAGATTCAACTCTCTTAGGTGAACGAACGCACAGCAGAGCAGTTTCAAGCAAACGTTTCTCCTGAGTTTTAGACGAAGTTTCCTGCTGTTTAGTACGTATGCCGGCATTGGGCTGCAAATACCGGTTTTGGGATTCTGCACAGAAAGGGTTTGCAAACCGCTGAATCCACTCTGTCAGTTGAATGCACACATTGACAACCATTCAGGTAGATAGCTCCGTTGTGGTTTTAGGAGCAGATATTTCTCTGTACAGCCTGTGGTCCCATTCACTAGGGAATATCCCAATGCAGCTCCTAGAAGAAACGTGTTTCTGACTCGCTGAATCACAACATAGATTCAACTCTCTTACGTGAAAAAACGCACAGCAGAGCAGTTTCAAAGAAACGTTTCTCCTGAGTTTTAGACGAAGTTTACTGCGGTTTAGTACGTATGCCGGCATTGGGCTGGAAATACCGGTTTTGGGATTCTGCACAGAAAGGGTTTGCAAACCACTGAATCCACACTTGCGTTTACCTCTGTCAGTTGAATGCACATATTGACAACCATTCATTTAGATAGCTCCGTTTTGGTTTTAGAAGCAGATATTTCTCGGTACAGGCTATGGTCCCATTCCCTCGGGAATATCCCAACGCAGCTCCTAGAAGAAACGTGTTTCTGACTCGCTGAATCTCAACATAGATTCAACTCTCTTAGGTGAACGAACGCACAGCAGAGCAGTTTCTAGAAAACGTTTCTCCTGAGTTTTAGACAAAGTTTACTGCTGTTTAGTACGTATGCCGACATTGGGCTGGAAATACCGGTTTTGGGATTCTGCACAGAAAGGGTTTGAAAACCGCTGAATCCACACGTGAGTTTAACTCTGTCAGTTGAATGCACACATTGACAACCATTCAGGTAGATAGCTCCGTTTTGGTTTTAGGAGCAGATATTTCTCTGTACAGCCTATGGTCCCATTCACTCGGGAATATCCCAACGCAGCTCCTAGAAGAAACGTGTTTCGGACTCGCTGAATCTCAACATAGATTCAACTCTCTTAGGTGAACGAACGCACAGCAGAGCAGTTTCAAGGAAACGTTTCTCCTGAGTTTTAGACGAAGTTTACTGCTGTTTAGTACGTATGCCGGCATTGGGCTGGAAATACCGGTTTTGGGATTCTGCACAAAAAGGGTTTGCAAACCGCTGAATCCACACTTGCGTTTACCTCTGTCAGTTGAATGCACATATTGACAACCATTCATTTAGATAGCTCCGTTTTGGTTTTAGAAGCAGATATTTCTCGGTACAGGCTATGGTCCCATTCACTCGGGACTATCCCAATGCAGCTCCTAGAAGAAACGTGTTTCTGACTCGCTGAATCTCAACATAGATTCAACTCTCTTAGGTGAACGAACGCACAGCAGAGCAGTTTCAAGGAAACGTTTCTCCTGAGTTTTAGACGAAGTTTCCTGCTGTTTCGTAGGTATGCCGGCATTGGGCTGGAAATACCGGTTTTTGGATTCTGCACAAAAAGGGTTTGCAAACCGCTGAATCCACACGTGAGTTTAACTCTGTCAGTTGAATGCACACATTGACAACCATTCAGTTAGATAGCTCCGTTTTGGTTTTAGATGCAGATATTTCTCTGTACACCCTATGGTCCCATTCACACGGGAATATCCCAACGCAGCTCCTAGAAGAAACGTGTTTCTGACTCGCTGAATCTCAACATAGATTCAAGTCTCTTAGATGAACGAACGCACAGCAGAGCAGTTTCTAGGAAACGTTTCTCCTGAGTTTTAGACAAAGTTTACTGCTGTTTAGTACGTATGCCGGCATTGGGCTGGAAATACCGGTTTTGGGATTCTGCACAGAAAGGGTTTTAAAACCGCTGAATCCACACGTGAGTTTAACTCTGTCAGTTGAATGCACACATTGACAACCATTCAGGTAGATAGCTCCGTTTTGGTTTTAGGAGCAGATATTTCTCTGTACAGTCTATGGTCCCATTCACTCGGGAATATCCCAACGCAGCTCCTAGAAGAAACGTGTTTCTGACTCGCTGAATCTCAACATAGATTCAACTCTCTTAGGTGAACGAACGCACAGCAGAGCAGTTTCAAGGAAACGTTTCTCCTGAGTTTTAGACGAAGTTTACTGCTGTTTAGTACGTATGCCGGCATTGGGCTGGAAATACCGGTTTTGGGATTCTGCACAAAAAGGGTTTGCAAACCGCTGAATCCACACTTGCGTTTACCTCTGTCAGTTGAATGCACATATTGACAACCATTCATTTAGATAGCTCCGTTTTGGTTTTAGAAGCAGATATTTCTCGGTACAGGCTATGGTCCCATTCACTCGGGACTATCCCAATGCAGCTCCTAGAAGAAACGTGTTTCTGACTCGCTGAATCTCAACATAGATTCAACTCTCTTAGGTGAACGAACGCACAGCAGAGCAGTTTCAAGGAAACGTTTCTCCTGAGTTTTAGACGAAGTTTCCTGCGGTTTAGTACGTATGCCGGCATTGGGCTGGAAATACCGGTTTTGGGATTCTGCACAAAAAGGGTTTGCAAACCGCTGAATCCACACGTGAGTTTAACTCTGTCAGTTGAATGCACACATTGACAACCATTCAGTTAGATAGCTCCGTTTTGGTTTTAGAAGCAGATATTTCTCTGTACACCCTATGGTCCCATTCACTCGGGAATATCCCAACGCAGATCCTAGAAGAAACGTGTTTCTGACTCGCTGAATCTCAACATAGATTCAGCTCTCTTAGGTGAACGAACGCACAGCAGAGCAGTTTCAAGGAAACGTTTCTCCTGAGTTTTAGACGAAGTTTCCTGCTGTTTAGTACGTATGCCGGCATTGGGCTGGAAATACCGGTTTTGGGATTCTGCACAGAAAGGGTTTGCAAACCGCTGAATCCACACGTGAGTTTAACTCTGTCAGCTGAATGCACACATTGACAACCACTCAGGTAGATAGCTCCGTTTTGGTTTTAGGAGCAGATATTTCTCTGTACAGCCTATGGTCCCATTCACTCGGGAATATCCCAACGCAGCTCCTAGAAGAAACGTGTTTCTGACTCGCTGAATCTCAACATAGATTCAACTCTCTTAGGTGAACGAACGCACAGCAGAGCAGTTTCAAGGAAACGTTTCTCCTGAGTTTTAGAGGAAGTTTACTGCTGTTTGGTACGTATGACGGCATTGGGCTGGAATACCGGTTTTGGGATTCTCCACAGAAAGGGTTTGCAAACCGCGGAATCCACACGTGAGTTTAACTCTGTCAGTTGAATGCTCACATTGACAACCTTTCAGTTAGATAGCTCCGTTTTAGTTTTAGAAGCAGATATTTCTCTGTACAGCCTATGGTCCCATTCACTCGGGAATATCCCAACGCAGCTCCTAGAAGAAACGTGTTTCTGACTCGCTGAAACTCAACATAGATTCAACTCTCTTAGGTGAACGAACGCACAGCAGAGCAGTTTCAAGCAAACGTTTCTCCTGAGTTTTAGACGAAGTCATACTGCTGTTTCGTACGTATGCCGGCATTGGGCTGGAAATACCGGTTTTGGGATTCTGCACAGAAAGGGTTTGCAAACCGCTGAATCCACACGTGAGTTTAACTCTGTCAGTTGAATGCACACATTGACAACCATTCAGGTAGATAGCTCCGTTTTTGTTTTAGGAGCAGATATTTCTCTGTACAGCCTATGGCCCCATTCACTCGGGAATACCCCAACGCAGCTCCTAGAAGAAACGTGTTTCTGACTCGCTGAATCTCAACATAGATTCAACTCTCTTAGGTGAAGGAACGCACAGCAGAGCATTTTCAAGGAAACGTTTCTCCTGAGTTTTAGAGGAAGGTTACTGCTGTTTGGTACCTATGCCGGCATTGGGCTGGAAATACCAGTTTTTGGATTCTGCACAGAAAGAGTTTGCAAACCGCTGAATCCACACGTGAGTTTAACTCTGTATGTTGAATGCACACATTGACAACCATTCAGTTAGACAGCTACGTTTTGGTTTTAGAAGCAGATATTTCTCTGTACACCCTATGGTCCCATTCACTCCGGAATATCCCAACGCAGCTCCTAGAAGAAACGTGTTTCTGAATCGCTGAATCTCAACATAGATTCAACTCTCTTAGGTGAACGAACGCACAGCAGAGCAGTTTCAAAGAAACGTTTCTCCTGAGTTTTAGACGAAGTTTACTGCGGTTTAGTACGTATGCCGGCATTGGGCTGGAAATACCGGTTTTGGGATTCTGCACAGAAAGGGTTTGCAAACCGCTGAATCCACACGTGAGTTTATCTCTGTCAGTTGAATGCACATATTGACAACCATTCAGTTAGATAGCTCCGTTTTGGTTTTAGGAGCAGGTATTTCTCTGTACAGACTATGGTCCCATTCACTCGGGAATATCCCAACGCAGCTCCTAGAAGAAACGTGTTTCTGAATCGCTGAATCTCAACATACATTCAACTCTCTTAGGTGAACGAACGCACAGCAGAGCAGTTTCAAGGAAACGTTTCTCCTGAGTTTTAGACGAAGTTGCCTGCTGTTTCATAGGTATGCCGGCATTGGGCTGGAAATACCGGTTTTGGGATTCTGCACAAAAAGGGTTTGCAAACCGCTGAATCCACACGTGAGTTTAACTCTGTCAGTTGAATGCACACATTGACAACCATTCAGTTAGATAGCTCCGTTTTGGTTTTAAGAGCAGATATTTCTCTGTACAGCCTATGGTCCCATTCATTCGGGAATATCCTAACGCAGCTCCTAGAAGAAACGTGTTTCTGACTCGCTGAATCTCAACATAGATTCAACTCTCTTAGGTGAACGAACGCACAGCAGAGCAGTTTCAAGCAAACGTTTCTCCTGAGTTTTAGACGAAGTTTCCTGCTGTTTAGTACGTATGCCGGCATTGGGCTGGAAATACCGGTTTTGGGATTCTGCACAGAAAGGGTTTGCAAACCGCTGAATCCACACGTGAGTTTAACTGTGTCAGTTGAATGCACACATTGACAACCATTCAGTTAGATAGCTCCGTTTTGGTTTTAGAAGCAGATATTTCTCGGTACAGACTATGGTCCCATTCACTCGGGAATATCCCAACGCAGCTCCTAGAAGAAACGTGTTTCTGAATCGCTGAATCTCAACATAGATTCAACTCTCTTAGGTGAACGAACGCACAGCAGAGCAGTTTCAAGGAAACGTTTCTCCTGAGTTTTAGACGAAGTTTCCTGCTGTTTAGTACGTATGCCGGCATTGGGCTGGAAATACCGGCTTTGGGATTCTGCACAGAAAGGGTTTGCAAACCGCTGAATCCACACTTGCGTTTACCTCTGTCAGTTGAATGCACATATTGACAACCATTCATTTAGATAGCTCCGTTTTGGTTTTAGAAGCAGATATTTCTCGGTACAGGCTATGGTCCCATTCACTCGGGACTATCCCAATGCAGCTCCTAGAAGAAACGTGTTTCTGACTCGCTGAATCTCAACATAGATTCAACTCTCTTAGGTGAACGAACGCACAGCAGAGCAGTTTCAAGGAAACGTTTCTCCTGAGTTTTAGACGAAGTTTCCTGCTGTTTAGTACGTATGCCGGCATTGGGCTGGAAATACCGGTTTTGGGATTCTGCACAGAAAGGGTTTGCAAACCGCTGAATCCACACGTGAGTTTAACTCTGTCAGTTGAATGCACACATTGACAACCATTCAGGTAGATAGCTCCGTTTTGGTTTTAGGAGCAGATATTTCTCTGTACAGCCTATGGTCCCATTCACTCGGGAATATCCCAACGCAGCTCCTAGAAGAAACGTGTTTCTGACTCGCTGAATCTCAACATAGATTCCACTCTCTTAGGTGAACGAACGCACAGCAGAGCATTTTCGAGGAAACGTTTCTCCTGAGTTTTAGAGGAAGTTTACTGCTGTTTGGTACGTATGACGGCATTGGGATGGAATACCGGTTTTGGGATTCTCCACAGAAAGGGTTTGCCAACCGCTGAATCCACACGTGAGTATAACTCTGTCAGTTGAATGCTCACATTGACAACCATTCAGTTAGATAGCTCCGTTTTGGTTTTAGGAGCAGATATTTCTCTGTACAGACTATGGTCCCATTCACTCGGGAATATCCCAACGCAGCTCCTAGAAGAAACGTGTTTCTGACTCGCTGAATCTCAACATAGATTCAACTCTCTTAGGTGAACGAACGCACAGCAGAGCAGTTTCAAGGAAACGTTTCTCCTGAGTTTTAGACGATGTTTCCTGCGGTTTAGTACGTATGCCGGCATTGGGCTGGAAATACCAGTTTTGGGATTCTGCACAGAAAGAGTTTGCAAACCGCTGAATCCACACGTGAGTTTCACTCTGTCAGTTGAATGCACACATTGACAACCTTTCAGTTAGATAGCTCCGTTTTAATTTTAGAAGCAGATATTTCTCTGTACAGCCTATGGTCCCATTCACTCGGGAATATCCCAACGCAGCTCCTAGAAGAAACGTGTTTCTGACTCGCTGAATCTCAACATAGATTCAACTCTCTTAGGTGAACGAACGCACAGCAGAGCAGTTTCAAGGCAACGTTTCTCCTGAGTTTTAGACGAAGTTTCCTGCGGTTTAGTACGTATGCCGGCATTGGGCTGGAAATAACAGGTTTGGGATTCTGTAGAGAAAGGGTTTGCAAACCGCTGAATCCACCCGTGAGTTTAACTCTGTCATCTGAATGCACACATTGACAACCATTCAGTTAGATAGCTCCGTTTTGGTTTTAGGAGCAGATATTTCTCTGTCCAGCCTATGGTCACATTCACTCGGGAATATCCCAACGCAGCTCCTAGAAGAAACGTGTTTCTGACTCGCTGAATCTCAACATAGATTCAACTCTCTTAGGTGAACGAACGCACAGCAGAGGAGTTTCAAGGAAACGTTTCTCCTGAGTTTTAGAGGAAGTTAACTGCTGTTTGGTACGTATGACGGCATTGGGCTGGAAATACCGGTTTTGGGATTCTCCACAGAAAGGGTTTGCCAACCGCTGAATCCACACGTGAGTTTCGCTCTGTCAGTTGAATGCACACATTGACAACCTTTCAGTTAGATAGCTCCGTTTTGGTTTTAGAAGCAGATATTTCTCTGTACAGCCTATGGTCCCATTCACTCGGGAATATCCCAAGGCAGCTCCTAGAAGAAACGTGTTTCTGACTCGATGAATCTCAACATAGATTCAACTCTCTTAGGTGAACGAACGCACAGCAGAGCAGTTTCAAGGAAACGTTTCTCCTGAGTTTTAGACGAAGTTTACTGCGGTTTAGTACGTATGCCGGCATTGGGCTGAAAATACCAGTTTTGGGATTCTTCACAGAAAGAGTTTGCAAACCGCTGAATCCACACGTGAGTTTCACTCTGTCAGTTGAATGCACACATTGACAACCTTTCAGTTAGATAGCTCCGTTTTGGTTTTAGAAGCAGATATTTCTCTGTACACCCTATGGTCCCATTCATTCGGGAATATCCCAACGCAGCTCCTAGAAGAAACGTGTTTCTGACTCGGTGAATCTCAACGTAGATTCAACTCTCTTAGGTGAACGATCGCACAGCAGAGCAGTTTCAAGCAAACGTTTCTCCTGAGTTTTAGACGAAGTCATACTGCTGTTTCGTACATATGCCGGCATTGGGCTGGAAATTCCGATTTCGGGATTCTGTAAAGAAAGTGTTTGCAAACCACTGAATCCACACGTGAGTTTAACTCTGTATGTTGAATGCACACATTGACAACCACTCAGTTAGACAGCTCCGTTTTGGTTTTAGAAGCAGATATTTCTCTGTCCAGCCTATGGTCCCATTCACTCGGGAATATCCCAACGCAGCTCCTAGAAGAAACGTGTTTCTCACTCGCTGAATCTCAACATATATTCAACTCTCTTAGGTGAACGAAGGCACAGCAGAGCAGTATCAAGCAAACGTTTCTCCTGAGTTTTAGACGAAGTTTACTGCTGTTTAGTACGTATGCCGGCATTGGACTGGAAATACCGGTTTGGGATTCTGCACAGAAAGGGTTTGCACACCCCTGAATACACACGTGAGTGTAACTCTGTCAGTTGAATGCACACATTGACAACGATTCAGTTAGATAGCTCCGTTTTGGTTTTAGGAGCAGATATTTCTCTGTACAGCGTATGGTTCCATTCACTCGGGAATATCCCAAAGCAGCTCCTAGAAGAAACGTGTTTCTGAATCGCTGAATCTCAACATAGATTCAACTCTCTTACATGAACGAACACACAGCAGAGCAGTTTCAAGGAAACGTTTCTCCTGAGTTTTAGACGAAGTTTACTGCTGTTTAGTACGTATGCCGGCATTGGGCTGGAAATACCGGTTTTGGGTTTCTGCACAGAAAGGGTTTGCAAACCGCTGAATCCACACTTGCGTTTACCTCTGTCAGTTGAATGCACATATTGACAACCATTCATTTAGATAGCTCCGTTTTGGTTTTAGAAGCAGATATTTTTCGGTACAGGCTATGGTCCCATTCACTCGGGACTATCCCAATGCAGCTCCTAGAAGAAACGTGTTTCTGAGTCGCTGAATCTCAACATAGATGCAACTCTCTTAGGTGAACGAACGCACAGCAGAGCAGTTTCAAGGCAACGTTTCTCCTGAGTTTTAGACGAAGTTTCCTGCGGTTTAGTACGTATGCCGGCATTGGGCTGGAAATAACAGGTTTGGGATTCTGTAGAGAAAGGGTTTGCAAACCGCTGAATCCACCCGTGAGTTTAACTCTGTCATCTGAATGCACACATTGACAACCATTCAGTTAGATAGCTCCGTTTTGGTTTTAGGAGCAGATATTTCTCTGTCCAGCCTATGGTCACATTCACTCGGGAATATCCCAACGCAGCTCCTAGAAGAAACGTGTTTCTGACTCGCTGAATCTCAACATAGATTCAACTCTCTTAGGTGAACGAACGCACAGCAGAGGAGTTTCAAGGAAACGTTTCTCCTGAGTTTTAGAGGAAGTTAACTGCTGTTTGGTACGTATGACGGCATTGGGCTGGAAATACCGGTTTTGGGATTCTCCACAAAAAGGGTTTGCCAACCGCTGAATCCACACGTGAGTTTCACTCTGTCAGTTGAATGCACACATTGACAACCTTTCAGTTAGATAGCTCCGTTTTGGTTTTAGAAGCAGATATTTCTCTGTACAGCCTATGGTCCCATTCACTCGGGAATATCCCAAGGCAGCTCCTAGAAGAAACGTGTTTCTGACTCGATGAATCTCAACATAGATTCAACTCTCTTAGGTGAACGAACGCACAGCAGAGCAGTTTCAAGGAAACGTTTCTCCTGAGTTTTAGACGAAGTTTACTGCGGTTTAGTACGTATGCCGGCATTGGGCTGAAAATACCAGTTTTGGGATTCTTCACAGAAAGAGTTTGCAAACCGCTGAATCCACACGTGAGTTTCACTCTGTCAGTTGAATGCACACATTGACAACCTTTCAGTTAGATAGCTCCGTTTTGGTTTTAGAAGCAGATATTTCTCTGTACACCCTATGGTCCCATTCATTCGGGAATATCCCAACGCAGCTCCTAGAAGAAACGTGTTTCTGACTCGGTGAATCTCAACGTAGATTCAACTCTCTTAGGTGAACGATCGCACAGCAGAGCAGTTTCAAGCAAACGTTTCTCCTGAGTTTTAGACGAAGTCATACTGCTGTTTCGTACATATGCCGGCATTGGGCTGGAAATTCCGATTTCGGGATTCTGTAAAGAAAGTGTTTGCAAACCACTGAATCCACACGTGAGTTTAACTCTGTATGTTGAATGCACACATTGACAACCACTCAGGTAGATAGCTCCGTTTTGGTTTTAGGAGCAGATATTTCTCTGTACAGCCTATGGTCCCATTCACTCGGGAATATCCCAACGCAGCTCCTAGAAGAAACGTGTTTCTGACTCGCTGAATCTCAACATAGATTCAACTCTCTTAGGTGAACGAACGCACAGCAGAGCAGTTTCAAAGAAACGTTTCTCCTGAGTTTTAGACGAAGTTTACTGCGGTTTAGTACGTATGCCGGCATTGGGCTGGAAATACAGGTTTTGGGATTCTGCACAGAAAGGGTTTGCAAACCGCTGAATCCACACTTGCGTTTAACTGTGTCAGTTGAATGCACATATTGACAACCATTCATTTAGATACCTCCGTTTTGGTTTTAGAAGCAGATATTTCTCGGTACAGGCTATGGTCCCATTCACTCGGGAATATCCCAATGCAGCTCCTAGAAGAAACGTGTTTCTGACTCGCTGAATCTCAACATAGATTCAACTCTCTTACGTGAACGAACGCACAGCAGAGCAGTTTCAAGGAAACGTTTCTCCTGAGTTTTAGACGAAGTTTCCTGCTGTTTCGTATGTATGCCGGCATTGGGCTGGAAATACCGGTTTTGGGATTCTGCACAAAAAGGGTTTGTAAACCGCTGAATCCACACGTGAGTTTAACTCTGTCAGTTGAATGCACACATTGACAACCATTCAGTTAGATAGCTCCGTTTTGGTTTTAGAAGCAGATATTTCTCTGTACAGCCTATGGTCACATTCACTCGGGACTATCCCAAAGCAGCTCCTAGAAGAAACGTGTTTCTGAATCGCTGAATCTCCACATAGATTCAACTCTCTTACATGAACGAACACACAGCAGAGCAGTTTCAAGGAAACGTTTCTCCTGAGTTTTAGGCGAAGTTTCCTGCTGTTTCGTATGTATGCCGGCATTGGGCTGGAAATACCGGTTTTGGAATTCTGCACAAAAAGGGTTTGCAAACAGCTGAATCCACACGTGAGATTAACTCTGTCAGTTGAATGCACACATTGACAACCACTCAGGTAGATAGCTCCGTTTTGGTTTTAGGAGCAGATATTTCTCTGTACAGCCTATGGTCCCATTCACTCGGGAATATCCCAACGCAGCTCCTAGAAGAAACGTGTTTCTGACTCGCTGAATCTCAACATAGATTCAACTCTCTTAGGTGAACGAACGCACAGCAGAGCAGTTTCAAGGAAACGTTTCTCCTGAGTTTTAGACGAAGTTTACTGCTGTTTAGTACGTATGCCGGCATTGGGCTGGAAATACCGGTTTTGGGATTCTGCACAGAAAGGGTTTGCAAACCGCTGAATCCACACTTGCATTTAACTCTGTCAGTTGAATGCACATATTGAAAACCATTCATTTAGATAGCTCCGTTTTGGTTTTAGAAGCAGATATTTCTCGGTACAGGCTATGGTCCCATTCACTCGGGAATATCCCAACGCAGCTCCTAGAAGAAACGTGTTTCTGACTCGCTGAATCTCAACATAGATTCAACTCTCTTAGGTGAACGAACGCACAGCAGAGCAGTTTCAAGGAAACGTTTCTCCTGGGTTTTAGACGATGTTTCCTGCTGTTTCGTATGTATGCCGGCATTTGGCTGGAAATACCGGTTTTGGAATTCTGCACAAAAAGGGTTTGCAAACCGCTGAATCCACTCGTGAGTTTAACTATGTCAGTCGAATGCACACATTGACAACCATTCAGTTAGATAGCTCCGTTTTGGTTTTAGAAGCAGATATTTCTCTGTACAGCCTATGGTCACATTCACTCGGGAATATCCCAAAGCAGCTCCTAGAAGAAACGTGTTTCTGAATCGCTGAATCTCAACATAGATTCAACTCTCTTACATGAACGAACACACAGCAGAGCAGTTTCAAGGAAACGTTTCTCCTGAGTTTTAGGCGAAGTTTACTGCGGTTTACTACGTATGCCGGCCATGGGTTGGAAATACCGGTTTTGGAATTCTGCAGAGAAAGGGTTTGCAAACCGTTGAATCCACACTTGAGTTTACCTCTGTCAGTTGAATGCACATATTGACAACCATTCATTTAGATAGCTCCGTTTTGGTTTTAGAAGCAGATATTTCTCGGTACAGGCTATGGTCCCATTCACTCGGGACTATCCCAATGCAGCTCCTAGAAGAAACGTGTTTCTGAGTCGCTGAATCTCAACATAGATTCAACTCTCTTAGGTGAACGAACGCACAGCAGAGCAGTTTCAAGGAAACGTTTCTCCTGAGTTTTAGACGAAGTTTTCTGCTGTTTCGTAGGTATGCCGGCATTGGGCTGGAAATACCGGTTTTGGGATTCTGCACAAAAAGGGTTTGCAAACCGCTGAATCCACACGTGAGATTAACTCTGTCAGTTGAATGCACACATTGACAACCATTCAGTTAGATAGCTCCGTTTTGGTTTTAGAAGCAGATATTTCTCTGTACAGCCTATGGTCCCATTCACTCGGGAATATCCCAACGCAGCTCCTAGAAGAAACGTGTTTCTGACTCGCTGAATCTCAACATAGATTCAACTCTCTTAGGTGAACGAACGCACAGCAGAGCAGTTTCAAGGAAACGTTTCTCCTGAGTTTTAGACGAAGTTTACTGCTGTTTAGTACGTATGCCGGCATTGGGCTGGAAATACCGGTTTTGGGATTCTGCACAGAAAGGGTTTGCAAACCGCTGAATCCACACTTGCATTTAACTCTGTCAGTTGAATGCACATATTGAAAACCATTCATTTAGATAGCTCCGTTTTGGTTTTAGAAGCAGATATTTCTCGGTACAGGCTATGGTCCCATTCACTCGGGAATATCCCAACGCAGCTCCTAGAAGAAACGTGTTTCTGACTCGCTGAATCTCAACATAGATTCAACTCTCTTAGGTGAACGAACGCACAGCAGAGCAGTTTCAAGGAAACGTTTCTCCTGGGTTTTAGACGATGTTTCCTGCTGTTTCGTATGTATGCCGGCATTTGGCTGGAAATACCGGTTTTGGAATTCTGCACAAAAAGGGTTTGCAAACCGCTGAATCCACTCGTGAGTTTAACTATGTCAGTCGAATGCACACATTGACAACCATTCAGTTAGATAGCTCCGTTTTGGTTTTAGAAGCAGATATTTCTCTGTACAGCCTATGGTCACATTCACTCGGGAATATCCCAAAGCAGCTCCTAGAAGAAACGTGTTTCTGAATCGCTGAATCTCAACATAGATTCAACTCTCTTACATGAACGAACACACAGCAGAGCAGTTTCAAGGAAACGTTTCTCCTGAGTTTTAGGCGAAGTTTACTGCGGTTTACTACGTATGCCGGCCATGGGTTGGAAATACCGGTTTTGGAATTCTGCAGAGAAAGGGTTGGCAAACCGTTGAATCCACACTTGAGTTTACCTCTGTCAGTTGAATGCACATATTGACAACCATTCATTTAGATAGCTCCGTTTTGGTTTTAGAAGCAGATATTTCTCGGTACAGGCTATGGTCCCATTCACTCGGGACTATCCCAATGCAGCTCCTAGAAGAAACGTGTTTCTGAGTCGCTGAATCTCAACATAGATTCAACTCTCTTAGGTGAACGAACGCACAGCAGAGCAGTTTCAAGGAAACGTTTCTCCTGAGTTTTAGACGAAGTTTTCTGCTGTTTCGTAGGTATGCCGGCATTGGGCTGGAAATACCGGTTTTGGGATTCTGCACAAAAAGGGTTTGCAAACCGCTGAATCCACACGTGAGATTAACTCTGTCAGTTGAATGCACACATTGACAACCATTCAGTTAGATAGCTCCGTTTTGGTTTTAGAAGCAGATATTTCTCTGTACAGCCTATGGTCCCATTCACTCGGGAATATCCCAACGCAGCTCCTAGAAGAAACGTGTTTCTGACTCGCTGAATCTCAACATAGATTCAACTCTCTTAGGTGAACGAACGCACAGCAGAGCAGTTTCAAGGAAACGTTTCTCCTGAGTTTTAGGCGAAGTTTCCTGCTGTTTAGTACGTATGCCGGCATTGGGGTGGAAATACCGGTTTTGGGATTCTGCACAGAAAGGGTTTGCAAACCGCTGAATCCACACGTGAGTTTAACTCTGTCAGTTGAATGCACACATTGACAACCACTCAGGTAGATAGCTCCGTTTTGGTTTTAGGAGCAGATATTTCTCTGTACAGCCTATGGTCCCATTCACTCGGGAATATCCCAACTCAGCTCCTAGAAGAAACGTGTTTCTGACTCGCTGAATCTCAATATAGATTCAACTCTCTTAGGTGAACGAACGCCCAGCAGAGTAGTTTCAAGGAAACGTTTCTACTGAGTTTTAGACGAAGTTTACTGCTGTTTAGTACGTATGCCGGCATTGGGCTGGAAATACCGGTTTTGGGATTCTGCACAGAAAGGGTTTGCAAACCGCTGAATCCACACTTGCATTTAACTCTGTCAGTTGAATGCACATATTGAAAACCATTCATTTAGATAGCTCCTTTTTGGTTTTAGAAGCAGATATTTCTCGGTACAGGCTATGGTCCCATTCACTCGGGAATATCCCAACGCAGCTCCTAGAAGAAACGTGTTTCTGACTCGCTGAATCTCAACATAGATTCAACTCTCTTAGGTGAACGAAAGCACAGCAGAGCAGTTTCAAGGAAACGTTTCTCCTGAGTTTTAGACGAAGTTTCCTGCTGTTTCGTATGTATGCCGGCATTGGGCTGGAAATACCGGTTTTGGAATTCTGCACAAAAAGGGTTTGCAAACCGCTGAATCCACACGTGAGTTTAACTCTGTCAGTTGAATGCACACATTGACAACCATTCAGTTAGATAGCTCCGTTTTGGTTTTAGAAGCAGATATTTCTCTGTACAGCCTATGGTCACATTCACTCGGGACTATCCCAAAGCAGCTCCTAGAAGAAACCAGTTTCTGAATCGCTGAATCTCAACATAGATTCAACTCTCTTACATGAACGAACACACAGCAGAGCAGTTTCAAGGAAACGTTTCTCCTGAGTTTTAGGCGAAGTTTACTGCGGTTTACTACGTATGCCGGCCATGGGTTGGAAATACCGGTTTTGGAATTCTGCAGAGAAAGGGTTTGCAAACCGCTGAATCCACACTTGCGTTTACCTCTGTCAGTTGAATGCACATATTGACAACCATTCATTTAGATAGCTCCGTTTTGGTTTTAGAAGCAGATATTTCTCGGTACAGGCTATGGTCCCATTCACTCGGGACTATCCCAATGCAGCTCCTAGAAGAAACGTGTTTCTGACTCGCTGAATCTCAACATAGATTCAACTCTCTTAGGTGAACGAACGCACAGCAGAGCAGTTTCAAGGAAACGTTTCTCCTGAGTTTTAGACGAAGTTTCCTGCTGTTTCATTGGTATGCCGGCATTGGGCTGGAAATACCGGTTTTGGGATTCTGCACAAAAAGGGTTTGCAAACCGCTGAATCCACACGTGAGTTTAACTCTGTCAGTTGAATGCACACATTGACAACCATTCAGTTAGATAGCTCCGTTTTGGTTTTAAGAGCAGATATTTCTCTGTACAGCCTATGGTCCCATTCATTCGGGAATATCCTAACGCAGCTCCTAGAAGAAACGTGTTTCTGACTCGCTGAATCTCAACATAGATTCAACTCTCTTAGGTGAACGAACGCACAGCAGAGCAGTTTCAAGGAAACGTTTCTCCTGAGTTTTAGACAAAGTTTACTGCTGTTTAGTACGTATGCCGGCATTGGGCTGGAAATACCGGTTTTGGGATTCTGCACAGAAAGGGTTTGCAAACCGCTGAATCCACACGTGAGTTTATCTCTGTCAGTTGAATGCACACATTGACAACCATTCAGGTAGATAGCTCCGTTTTGGTTTTAGGAGCAGATATTTCTCTGTACAGCCTATGGTCCGATTCACTCGGGAATATCCCAACGCAGCTCCTAGAAGAATCGTGTTTCTGACTCGCGGAATGTCAACATAGATTCAACTCTCTTAGGTGAACGAACGCACAGCAGAGCAGTTTCAAGGAAACGTTTCTCCTGAGTTTTAGACGAAGTTTCCTGCTGTTTAGTACATATGCCGGCATTGGGCTGGAAATACCGGTTTTGGAATTCTGCAGAGAAAGGGTTTGCAAACCGCTGAATCCACACTTGAATTTAACTCTGTCAGTTGAATGCACACATTGACAACCATTCAGTTAGATAGCTCCGTTTTGGTTTTAGGAGCAGGTATTTCTCTGTCCAGCCTATGGTCACATTCACTCGGGAATATCCCAACGCAGCTCCTAGAAGAAACGTGTTTCTGACTCGTTGAATCTCAACATAGATTCAACTCTCTTAGGTGAACGAACGCACAGCAGAGCAGTTTCAAGCAAACGTTTCTCCTGAGTTTTAGACGAAGTTTCCTGCTTTTAGTACGTATGCCGGCATTGGGCTGGAAATACCGGTTTTGGGATTCTGCACAGAAAGGGTTTGCAAACCGCTGAATCCACACTTGCGTTTACCTCTGTCAGTTGAATGCACATATTGACAATCATTCATTTAGATAGCTCCGTTTTGGTTTTAGAAGCAGATATTTCTCGGTACAGGCTATGGTCCCATTCACTCGGGACTATCCCAATGCAGCTCCTAGAAGAAACGTGTTTCTGACTCGCTGAATCTCAACATAGATTCAACTCTCTTAGGTGAACGAACGCACAGCAGAGCAGTTTCAAGGAAACGTTTCTCCTGAGTTTTAGACGAAGTTTCCTGCTGTTTCGTATGTATGCCGGCATTGGGCTGGAAATACCGGTTTTGGGATTCTGCACAAAAAGGGTTTGCAAACCCCTGAATCCACACCTGAGTTTAACTCTGTCAGTTGAATGCACACATTGACAACCATTCAGTTTGATAGCTCCGTTTTGGTTTTAGAAGCAGATATTTCTCTGTACACCCTATGGTCCCATTCACTCGGGAATATCCCAACGCAGCTCCTAGAAGAAACGTGTTTCTGACTCGCTGAATCTCAACATAGATTCAACTCTCTTAGGTGAAGGAACGCACAGCAGAGCAGTTTCAAGGAAACGTTTCTCCTGAGTTTTAGACGAAGTTTCCTGCTGTTTAGTACGTATGCCGGCATTGGGCTGGAAATACCGGTTTTGGGATTCTGCACAGAAAGGGTTTGCAAACCGCTGAATCCACACGTGAGTTTAACTCTGTCAGTTGAATGCACACATTGACAACCACTCAGGTAGATAGCTCCGTTTTGGTTTTAGGAGCAGATATTTCTCTGTACAGCCTATGGTCCCATTCACTCGGGAATATCCCAACGCAGCTCCTAGAAGAAACGTGTTTCTGACTCGCTGAATCTCAACATAGATTCAACTTTCTTAGGTGAACGAACGCACAGCAGAGCAGTTTCAAGGAAACGTTTCTCCTGAGTTTTAGACGAAGTTTCCTGCTGTTTAGTACGTATGCCGGCATTGGGCTGGAAATACCGGTTTTGGGATTCTGCACAGAAAGGGTTTGCAAACCGCTGAATCCACACGTGAGTTTAACTCTGTCAGTTGAATGCACACATTGACAACCACTCAGGTAGATAGCTCCGTTTTGGTTTTAGGAGCAGATATTTCTCTGTACAGCCTATGGTCCCATTCACTCGGGACTATCCCAACGCAGCTCCTAGAAGAAACGTGTTTCTGACTCGCTGAATCTCAATATAGATTCAACTCTCTTAGGTGAACGAACGCACAGCAGAGCAGTTTCAAGGAAACGTTTCTACTGAGTTTTAGACGAAGTTTACTGCTGTTTAGTACGTATGCCGGCATTGGGCTGGAAATACCGGTTTTGGGATTCTGCACAGAAAGGGTTTGCAAACCGCTGAATCCACACTTGCATTTAACTCTGTGAGTTGAATGCACATATTGAAAACCATTCATTTAGATAGCTCCGTTTTGGTTTTAGAAGCAGATATTTCTCGGTACAGGCTATGGTCCCATTCACTCGGGAATATCCCAACGCAGCTCCTAGAAGAAACGTGTTTCTGACTCGCTGAATCTCAACATAGATTCAACTCTCTTAGGTGAACGAACGCACAGCAGAGCAGTTTCAAGGAACCGTTTCTCCTGAGTTTTAGACGAAGTTTCCTGCTGTTTCGTATGTATGCCGGCATTGGGCTGGAAATACCGGTTTTGGAATTCTGCACAAAAAGGGTTTGCAAACCGCTGAATCCACACGTGAGTTTAACTCTGTCAGTTGAATGCACACATTGACAACCATTCAGTTAGATAGCTCCGTTTTGGTTTTAGAAGCAGATATTTCTCTGTACAGCCTATGGTCACATTCACTCGGGACTATCCCAAAGCAGCTCCTAGAAGAAACGTGTTTCTGAATCGCTGAATCTCCACATAGATTCAACTCTCTTACATGAACGAACACACAGCAGAGCAGTTTCAAGGAAACGTTTCTCCTGAGTTTTAGGCGAAGTTTCCTGCTGTTTCGTATGTATGCCGGCATTGGGCTGGAAATACCGGTTTTGGAATTCTGCACAAAAAGGGTTTGCAAACCGCTGAATCCACACGTGAGATTAACTCTGTCAGTTGAATGCACACATTGACAACCACTCAGGTAGATAGCTCCGTTTTGGTTTTAGGAGCAGATATTTCTCTGTACAGCCTATGGTCCCATTCACTCGGGAATATCCCAACGCAGCTCCTAGAAGAAACGTGTTTCTGACTCGCTGAATCTCAACATAGATTCAACTCTCTTAGGTGATCGAACGCACAGCAGAGCAGTTTCAAGGAAACGTTTCTCCTGAGTTTTAGACGAAGTTTACTGCTGTTTAGTACGTATGCCGGCATTGGGCTGGAAATACCGGTTTTGGGATTCTGCACAGAAAGGGTTTGCAAACCGCTGAATCCACACTTGCGTTTACCTCTGTCAGTTGAATGCACATATTGACAATCATTCATTTAGATAGCTCCGTTTTGGTTTTAGAAGCAGATATTTCTCGGTACAGGCTATGGTCCCATTCACTCGGGACTATCCCAATGCAGCTCCTAGAAGAAACGTGTTTCTGACTCGCTGAATCTCAACATAGATTCAACTCTCTTAGGTGAACGAACGCACAGCAGAGCAGTTTCAAGGAAACGTTTCTCCTGAGTTTTAGACGAAGTTTCCTGCTGTTTCGTATGTATGCCGGCATTGGGCTGGAAATACCGGTTTTGGGATTCTGCACAAAAAGGGTTTGCAAACCCCTGAATCCACACGTGAGTTTAACTCTGTCAGTTGAATGCACACATTGACAACCATTCAGTTTGATAGCTCCGTTTTGGTTTTAGAAGCAGATATTTCTCTGTACACCCTATGGTCCCATTCACTCGGGAATATCCCAACGCAGCTCCTAGAAGAAACGTGTTTCTGACTCGCTGAATCTCAACATAGATTCAACTCTCTTAGGTGAAGGAACGCACAGCAGAGCAGTTTCAAGGAAACGTTTCTCCTGAGTTTTAGACGAAGTTTCCTGCTGTTTAGTACGTATGCCGGCATTGGGCTGGAAATACCGGTTTTGGGATTCTGCACACAAAGGGTTTGCAAACCGCTGAATCCACAGGTGAGTTTAACTCTGTCAGTTGAATGCACACATTGACAACCACTCAGGTAGATAGCTCCTTTTTGGTTTTAGGAGCAGATATTTCTCTGTACAGCCTATGGTCCCATTCACTCGGGAATATCCCAACGCAGCTCCTAGAAGAAACGTGTTTCTGACTCGCTGAATCTCAACATAGATTCAACTTTCTTAGGTGAACGAACGCACAGCAGAGCAGTTTCAAGGAAACGTTTCTCCTGAGTTTTAGACGAAGTTTCCTGCTGTTTAGTACGTATGCCGGCATTGGGCTGGAAATACCGGTTTTGGGATTCTGCACAGAAAGGGTTTGCAAACCGCTGAATCCACAGGTGAGTTTAACTCTGTCAGTTGAATGCACACATTGACAACCACTCAGGTAGATAGCTCCGTTTTGGTTTTAGGAGCAGATATTTCTCTGTACAGCCTATGGTCCCATTCACTCGGGAATATCCCAACTCAGCTCCTAGAAGAAACGTGTTTCTGACTCGCTGAATCTCAATATAGATTCAACTCTCTTAGGTGAACGAACGCCCAGCAGAGTAGTTTCAAGGAAACGTTTCTACTGAGTTTTAGACGAAGTTTACTGCTGTTTAGTACGTATGCCGGCATTGGGCTGGAAATACCGGTTTTGGGATTCTGCACAGAAAGGGTTTGCAAACCGCTGAATCCACACTTGCATTTAACTCTGTCAGTTGAATGCACATATTGAAAACCATTCATTTAGATAGCTCCTTTTTGGTTTTAGAAGCAGATATTTCTCGGTACAGGCTATGGTCCCATTCACTCGGGAATATCCCAACGCAGCTCCTAGAAGAAACGTGTTTCTGACTCGCTGAATCTCAACATAGATTCAACTCTCTTAGGTGAACGAAAGCACAGCAGAGCAGTTTCAAGGAAACGTTTCTCCTGAGTTTTAGACGATGTTTCCTGCTGTTTCGTATGTATGCCGGCATTGGGCTGGAAATACCGGTTTTGGAATTCTGCACAAAAAGGGTTTGCAAACCGCTGAATCCACACGTGAGTTTAACTCTGTCAGTTGAATGCACACATTGACAACCATTCAGTTAGATAGCTCCGTTTTGGTTTTAGAAGCAGATATTTCTCTGTACAGCCTATGGTCACATTCACTCGGGACTATCCCAAAGCAGCTCCTAGAAGAAACCAGTTTCTGAATCGCTGAATCTCAACATAGATTCAACTCTCTTACATGAACGAACACACAGCAGAGCAGTTTCAAGGAAACGTTTCTCCTGAGTTTTAGGCGAAGTTTACTGCGGTTTACTACGTATGCCGGCCATGGGTTGGAAATACCGGTTTTGGAATTCTGCAGAGAAAGGGTTTGCAAACCGCTGAATCCACACTTGCGTTTACCTCTGTCAGTTGAATGCACATATTGACAACCATTCATTTAGATAGCTCCGTTTTGGTTTTAGAAGCAGATATTTCTCGGTACAGGCTATGGTCCCATTCACTCGGGACTATCCCAATGCAGCTCCTAGAAGAAACGTGTTTCTGACTCGCTGAATCTCAACATAGATTCAACTCTCTTAGGTGAACGAACGCACAGCAGAGCAGTTTCAAGGAAACGTTTCTCCTGAGTTTTAGACGAAGTTTCCTGCTGTTTCATTGGTATGCCGGCATTGGGCTGGAAATACCGGTTTTGGGATTCTGCACAAAAAGGGTTTGCAAACCGCTGAATCCACACGTGAGTTTAACTCTGTCAGTTGAATGCACACATTGACAACCATTCAGTTAGATAGCTCCGTTTTGGTTTTAAGAGCAGATATTTCTCTGTACAGCCTATGGTCCCATTCATTCGGGAATATCCTAACGCAGCTCCTAGAAGAAACGTGTTTCTGACTCGCTGAATCTCAACATAGATTCAACTCTCTTAGGTGAACGAACGCACAGCAGAGCAGTTTCAAGGAAACGTTTCTCCTGAGTTTTAGACAAAGTTTACTGCTGTTTAGTACGTATGCCGGCATTGGGCTGGAAATACCGGTTTTGGGATTCTGCACAGAAAGGGTTTGCAAACCGCTGAATCCACACGTGAGTTTATCTCTGTCAGTTGAATGCACACATTGACAACCATTCAGGTAGATAGCTCCGTTTTGGTTTTAGGAGCAGATATTTCTCTGTACAGCCTATGGTCCGATTCACTCGGGAATATCCCAACGCAGCTCCTAGAAGAATCGTGTTTCTGACTCGCGGAATGTCAACATAGATTCAACTCTCTTAGGTGAACGAACGCACAGCAGAGCAGTTTCAAGGAAACGTTTCTCCTGAGTTTTAGACGAAGTTTCCTGCTGTTTAGTACATATGCCGGCATTGGGCTGGAAATACCGGTTTTGGAATTCTGCAGAGAAAGGGTTTGCAAACCGCTGAATCCACACTTGAATTTAACTCTGTCAGTTGAATGCACACATTGACAACCATTCAGTTAGATAGCTCCGTTTTGGTTTTAGGAGCAGGTATTTCTCTGTCCAGCCTATGGTCACATTCACTCGGGAATATCCCAACGCAGCTCCTAGAAGAAACGTGTTTCTGACTCGTTGAATCTCAACATAGATTCAACTCTCTTAGGTGAACGAACGCACAGCAGAGCAGTTTCAAGCAAACGTTTCTCCTGAGTTTTAGACGAAGTTTCCTGCTTTTAGTACGTATGCCGGCATTGGGCTGGAAATACCGGTTTTGGGATTCTGCACAGAAAGGGTTTGCAAACCGCTGAATCCACACTTGCGTTTACCTCTGTCAGTTGAATGCACATATTGACAATCATTCATTTAGATAGCTCCGTTTTGGTTTTAGAAGCAGATATTTCTCGGTACAGGCTATGGTCCCATTCACTCGGGACTATCCCAATGCAGCTCCTAGAAGAAACGTGTTTCTGACTCGCTGAATCTCAACATAGATTCAACTCTCTTAGGTGAACGAACGCACAGCAGAGCAGTTTCAAGGAAACGTTTCTCCTGAGTTTTAGACGAAGTTTCCTGCTGTTTCGTATGTATGCCGGCATTGGGCTGGAAATACCGGTTTTGGGATTCTGCACAAAAAGGGTTTGCAAACCCCTGAATCCACACCTGAGTTTAACTCTGTCAGTTGAATGCACACATTGACAACCATTCAGTTTGATAGCTCCGTTTTGGTTTTAGAAGCAGATATTTCTCTGTACACCCTATGGTCCCATTCACTCGGGAATATCCCAACGCAGCTCCTAGAAGAAACGTGTTTCTGACTCGCTGAATCTCAACATAGATTCAACTCTCTTAGGTGAAGGAACGCACAGCAGAGCAGTTTCAAGGAAACGTTTCTCCTGAGTTTTAGACGAAGTTTCCTGCTGTTTAGTACGTATGCCGGCATTGGGCTGGAAATACCGGTTTTGGGATTCTGCACAGAAAGGGTTTGCAAACCGCTGAATCCACACGTGAGTTTAACTCTGTCAGTTGAATGCACACATTGACAACCACTCAGGTAGATAGCTCCGTTTTGGTTTTAGGAGCAGATATTTCTCTGTACAGCCTATGGTCCCATTCACTCGGGAATATCCCAACGCAGCTCCTAGAAGAAACGTGTTTCTGACTCGCTGAATCTCAACATAGATTCAACTTTCTTAGGTGAACGAACGCACAGCAGAGCAGTTTCAAGGAAACGTTTCTCCTGAGTTTTAGACGAAGTTTCCTGCTGTTTAGTACGTATGCCGGCATTGGGCTGGAAATACCGGTTTTGGGATTCTGCACAGAAAGGGTTTGCAAACCGCTGAATCCACACGTGAGTTTAACTCTGTCAGTTGAATGCACACATTGACAACCACTCAGGTAGATAGCTCCGTTTTGGTTTTAGGAGCAGATATTTCTCTGTACAGCCTATGGTCCCATTCACTCGGGACTATCCCAACGCAGCTCCTAGAAGAAACGTGTTTCTGACTCGCTGAATCTCAATATAGATTCAACTCTCTTAGGTGAACGAACGCACAGCAGAGCAGTTTCAAGGAAACGTTTCTACTGAGTTTTAGACGAAGTTTACTGCTGTTTAGTACGTATGCCGGCATTGGGCTGGAAATTCCGGTTTTGGGATTCTGCACAGAAAGGGTTTGCAAACCGCTGAATCCACACTTGCATTTAACTCTGTGAGTTGAATGCACATATTGAATACCATTCATTTAGATAGCTCCGTTTTGGTTTTAGAAGCAGATATTTCTCGGTACAGGCTATGGTCCCATTCACTCGGGAATATCCCAACGCAGCTCCTAGAAGAAACGTGTTTCTGACTCGCTGAATCTCAACATAGATTCAACTCTCTTAGGTGAACGAACGCACAGCAGAGCAGTTTCAAGGAAACGTTTCTCCTGAGTTTTAGACGAAGTTTCCTGCTGTTTCGTATGTATGCCGGCATTGGGCTGGAAATACCGGTTTTGGAATTCTGCACAAAAAGGGTTTGCAAACCGCTGAATCCACACGTGAGTTTAACTCTGTCAGTTGAATGCACACATTGACAACCATTCAGTTAGATAGCTCCGTTTTGGTTTTAGAAGCAGATATTTCTCTGTACAGCCTATGGTCACATTCACTCGGGACTATCCCAAAGCAGCTCCTAGAAGAAACGTGTTTCTGAATCGCTGAATCTCCACATAGATTCAACTCTCTTACATGAACGAACACACAGCAGAGCAGTTTCAAGGAAACGTTTCTCCTGAGTTTTAGGCGAAGTTTCCTGCTGTTTCGTATGTATGCCGGCATTGGGCTGGAAATACCGGTTTTGGAATTCTGCACAAAAAGGGTTTGCAAACCGCTGAATCCACACGTGAGATTAACTCTGTCAGTTGAATGCACACATTGACAACCACTCAGGTAGATAGCTCCGTTTTGGTTTTAGGAGCAGATATTTCTCTGTACAGCCTATGGTCCCATTCACTCGGGAATATCCCAACGCAGCTCCTAGAAGAAACGTGTTTCTGACTCGCTGAATCTCAACATAGATTCAACTCTCTTAGGTGAACGAACGCACAGCAGAGCAGTTTCAAGGAAACGTTTCTCCTGAGTTTTAGACGAAGTTTACTGCTGTTTAGTACGTATGCCGGCATTGGGCTGGAAATACCGGTTTTGGGATTCTGCACAGAAAGGGTTTGCAAACCGCTGAATCCACACTTGCGTTTACCTCTGTCAGTTGAATGCACATATTGACAATCATTCATTTAGATAGCTCCGTTTTGGTTTTAGAAGCAGATATTTCTCGGTACAGGCTATGGTCCCATTCACTCGGGACTATCCCAATGCAGCTCCTAGAAGAAACGTGTTTCTGACTCGCTGAATCTCAACATAGATTCAACTCTCTTAGGTGAACGAACGCACAGCAGAGCAGTTTCAAGGAAACGTTTCTCCTGAGTTTTAGACGAAGTTTCCTGCTGTTTCGTATGTATGCCGGCATTGGGCTGGAAATACCGGTTTTGGGATTCTGCACAAAAAGGGTTTGCAAACCCCTGAATCCACACGTGAGTTTAACTCTGTCAGTTGAATGCACACATTGACAACCATTCAGTTTGATAGCTCCGTTTTGGTTTTAGAAGCAGATATTTCTCTGTACACCCTATGGTCCCATTCACTCGGGAATATCCCAACGCAGCTCCTAGAAGAAACGTGTTTCTGACTCGCTGAATCTCAACATAGATTCAACTCTCTTAGGTGAAGGAACGCACAGCAGAGCAGTTTCAAGGAAACGTTTCTCCTGAGTTTTAGACGAAGTTTCCTGCTGTTTAGTACGTATGCCGGCATTGGGCTGGAAATACCGGTTTTGGGATTCTGCACACAAAGGGTTTGCAAACCGCTGAATCCACAGGTGAGTTTAACTCTGTCAGTTGAATGCACACATTGACAACCACTCAGGTAGATAGCTCCGTTTTGGTTTTAGGAGCAGATATTTCTCTGTACAGCCTATGGTCCCATTCACTCGGGAATATCCCAACGCAGCTCCTAGAAGAAACGTGTTTCTGACTCGCTGAATCTCAACATAGATTCAACTTTCTTAGGTGAACGAACGCACAGCAGAGCAGTTTCAAGGAAACGTTTCTCCTGAGTTTTAGACGAAGTTTCCTGCTGTTTAGTACGTATGCCGGCATTGGGCTGGAAATAACGGTTTTGGGATTCTGCACAGAAAGGGTTTGCAAACCGCTGAATCCACACGTGAGTTTAACTCTGTCAGTTGAATGCACACATTGACAGCCACTCAGGTAGATAGCTCCGTTTTGGTTTTAGGAGCAGATATTTCTCTGTACAGCCTATGGTCCCATTCACTCGGGAATATCCCAACGCAGCTCCTAGAAGAAACGTGTTTCTGACTCGCTGAATCTCAATATAGATTCAACTCTCTTAGGTGAACGAACGCACAGCAGAGCAGTTTCAAGGAAACGTTTCTACTGAGTTTTAGACGAAGTTTACTGCTGTTTAGTACGTATGCCGGCATTGGGCTGGAAATACCGGTTTTGGGATTCTGCACAGAAAGGGTTTGCAAACCGCTGAATCCACACTTGCATTTAACTCTGTGAGTTGAATGCACATATTGAAAACCATTCATTTAGATAGCTCCGTTTTGGTTTTAGAAGCAGATATTTCTCGGTACAGGCTATGGTCCCATTCACTCGGGAATATCCCAACGCAGCTCCTAGAAGAAACGTGTTTCTGACTCGCTGAATCTCAACATAGATTCAACTCTCTTAGGTGAACGAACGCACAGCAGAGCAGTTTCAAGGAAACGTTTCTCCTGAGTTTTAGACGAAGTTTCCTGCTGTTTCGTATGTATGCCGGCATTGGGCTGGAAATACCGGTTTTGGAATTCTGCAGAAAAAGGGTTTGCAAACCGCTGAATCCACACGTGAGTTTAACTCTGTCAGTTGAATGCACACATTGACAACCATTCAGTTAGATAGCTCCGTTTTGGTTTTAGAAGCAGATATTTCTCTGTACAGCCTATGGTCACATTCACTCGGGACTATCCCAAAGCAGTTCCTAGAAGAAACGTGTTTCTGAATCGCTGAATCTCCACATAGATTCAACTCTCTTACATGAACGAACACACAGCAGAGCAGTTTCAAGGAAACGTTTCTCCTGAGTTTTAGGCGAAGTTTCCTGCTGTTTCGTATGTATGCCGGCATTGGGCTGGAAATACCGGTTTTGGAATTCTGCACAAAAAGGGTTTGCAAACCGCTGAATCCACACGTGAGATTAACTCTGTCAGTTGAATGCACACATTGACAACCACTCAGGTAGATAGCTCCGTTTTGGTTTTAGGAGCAGATATTTCTCTGTACAGCCTATGGTCCCATTCACTCAGGAATATCCCAACGCAGCTCCTAGAAGAAACGTGTTTCTGACTCGCTGAATCTCAACATAGATTCAACTCTCTTAGGTGAACGAACGCACAGCAGAGCAGTTTCAAGGAAACGTTTCTCCTGAGTTTTAGACGAAGTTTACTGCTGTTTAGTACGTATGCCGGCATTGGGCTGGAAATACCGGTTTTGGGATTCTGCACAGAAAGGGTTTGCAAACCGCTGAATCCACACTTGCATTTAACTCTGTCAGTTGAATGCACATATTGAAAACCATTCATTTAGATAGCTCCCTTTTGGTTTTAGAAGCAGATATTTCTCGGTACAGGCTATGGTCCCATTCACTCGGGAATATCCCAACGCAGCTCCTAGAAGAAACGTGTTTCTGACTCGCTGAATCTCAACATAGATTCAACTCTCTTAGGTGAACGAACGCACAGCAGAGCAGTTTCAAGGAAACGTTTCTCCTGAGTTTTAGACGAAGTTTCCTGCTGTTTCGTATGTATGCCGGCATTGGGCTGGAAATACCGGTTTTGGAATTCTGCACAAAAAGGGTTTGCAAACCGCTGAATCCACACGTGAGTTTAACTCTGTCAGTTGAATGCACACATTGACAACCATTCAGTTAGATAGCTCCGTTTTGGTTTTAGAAGCAGATATTTCTCTGTACAGCCTATGGTCACATTCACTCGGGACTATCCCAAAGCAGCTCCTAGAAGAAACGTGTTTCTGAATCGCTGAATCTCCACATAGATTCAACTCTCTTACATGAACGAACACACAGCAGAGCAGTTTCAAGGAAACGTTTCTCCTGAGTTTTAGGCGAAGTTTCCTGCTGTTTCGTATGTATGCCGGCATTGGGCTGGAAATACCGGTTTTGGAATTCTGCACAAAAAGGGTTTGCAAACCGCTGAATCCACACGTGAGATTAACTCTGTCAGTTGAATGCACACATTGACAACCACTCAGGTAGATAGCTCCGTTTTGGTTTTAGGAGCAGATATTTCTCTGTACAGCCTATGGTCCCATTCACTCGGGAATATCCCAACGCAGCTCCTAGAAGAAACGTGTTTCTGACTCGCTGAATCTCAACATAGATTCAACTCTCTTAGGTGAACGAACGCACAGCAGAGCAGTTTCAAGGAAACGTTTCTCCTGAGTTTTAGACGAAGTTTACTGCTGTTTAGTACGTATGCCGGCATTGGGCTGGAAATACCGGTTTTGGGATTCTGCACAGAAAGGGTTTGCAAACCGCTGAATCCACACTTGCATTTAACTCTGTCAGTTGAATGCACATATTGAAAACCATTCATTTAGATAGCTCCGTTTTGGTTTTAGAAGCAGATATTTCTCGGTACAGGCTATGGTCCCATTCACTCGGGAATATCCCAACGCAGCTCCTAGAAGAAACGTGTTTCTGACTCGCTGAATCTCAACATAGATTCAACTCTCTTAGGTGAACGAACGCACAGCAGAGCAGTTTCAAGGAAACGTTTCTCTTGGGTTTTAGACGATGTTTCCTGCTGTTTCGTATGTATGCCGGCATTTGGCTGGAAATACCGGTTTTGGAATTCTGCACAAAAAGGGTTTGCAAACCGCTGAATCCACTCGTGAGTTTAACTCTGTCAGTCGAATGCACACATTGACAACCATTCAGTTAGATAGCTCCGTTTTGGTTTTAGAAGCAGATATTTCTCTGTACAGCCTATGGTCACATTCACTCGGGAATATCCCAAAGCAGCTCCTAGAAGAAACGTGTTTCTGAATCGCTGAATCTCAACATAGATTCAACTCTCTTACATGAACGAACACACAGCAGAGCAGTTTCAAGGAAACGTTTCTCCTGAGTTTTAGGCGAAGTTTACTGCGGTTTACTACGAATGCCGGCCATGGGTTGGAAATACCGGTTTTGGAATTCTGCAGAGAAAGGGTTTGCAAACCGTTGAATCCACACTTGAGTTTACCTCTGTCAGTTGAATGCACATATTGACAACCATTCATTTAGATAGCTCCGTTTTGGTTTTAGAAGCAGATATTTCTCGGTACAGGCTATGGTCCCATTCACTCGGGACTATCCCAATGCAGCTCCTAGAAGAAACGTGTTTCTGAGTCGCTGAATCTCAACATAGATTCAACTCTCTTAGGTGAACGAACGCACAGCAGAGCAGTTTCAAGGAAACGTTTCTCCTGAGTTTTAGACGAAGTTTTCTGCTGTTTCGTAGGTATGCCGGCATTGGGCTGGAAATACCGGTTTTGGGATTCTGCACAAAAAGGGTTTGCAAACCGCTGAATCCACACGTGAGATTAACTCTGTCAGTTGAATGCACACATTGACAACCATTCAGTTAGATAGCTCCGTTTTGGTTTTAGAAGCAGATATTTCTCTGTACAGCCTATGGTCCCATTCACTCGGGAATATCCCAACGCAGCTCCTAGAAGAAACGTGTTTCTGACTCGCTGAATCTCAACATAGATTCAACTCTCTTAGGTGAACGAACGCACAGCAGAGCAGTTTCAAGGAAACGTTTCTCCTGAGTTTTAGGCGAAGTTTCCTGCTGTTTAGTACGTATGCCGGCATTGGGGTGGAAATACCGGTTTTGGGATTCTGCACAGAAAGGGTTTGCAAACCGCTGAATCCACACGTGAGATTAACTCTGTCAGTTGAATGCACACATTGACAACCACTCAGGTAGATAGCTCCGTTTTGGTTTTAGGAGCAGATATTTCTCTGTACAGCCTATGGTCCCATTCACTCGGGAATATCCCAACTCAGCTCCTAGAAGAAACGTGTTTCTGACTCGCTGAATCTCAATATAGATTCAACTCTCTTAGGTGAACGAACGCCCAGCAGAGTAGTTTCAAGGAAACGTTTCTACTGAGTTTTAGACGAAGTTTACTGCTGTTTAGTACGTATGCCGGCATTGGGCTGGAAATACCGGTTTTGGGATTCTGCACAGAAAGGGTTTGCAAACCGCTGAATCCACACTTGCATTTAACTCTGTCAGTTGAATGCACATATTGAAAACCATTCATTTAGATAGCTCCTTTTTGGTTTTAGAAGCAGATATTTCTCGGTACAGGCTATGGTCCCATTCACTCGGGAATATCCCAACGCAGCTCCTAGAAGAAACGTGTTTCTGACTCGCTGAATCTCAACATAGATTCAACTCTCTTAGGTGAACGAAAGCACAGCAGAGCAGTTTCAAGGAAACGTTTCTCCTGAGTTTTAGACGAAGTTTCCTGCTGTTTCGTATGTATGCCGGCATTGGGCTGGAAATACCGGTTTTGGAATTCTGCACAAAAAGGGTTTGCAAACCGCTGAATCCACACGTGAGTTTAACTCTGTCAGTTGAATGCACACATTGACAACCATTCAGTTAGATAGCTCCGTTTTGGTTTTAGAAGCAGATATTTCTCTGTACAGCCTATGGTCACATTCACTCGGGACTATCCCAAAGCAGCTCCTAGAAGAAACGTGTTTCTGAATCGCTGAATCTCAACATAGATTCAACTCTCTTACATGAACGAACACACAGCAGAGCAGTTTCAAGGAAACGTTTCTCCTGAGTTTTAGGCGAAGTTTACTGCGGTTTACTACGTATGCCGGCCATGGGTTGGAAATACCGGTTTTGGAATTCTGCAGAGAAAGGGTTTGCAAACCGCTGAATCCACACTTGCGTTTACCTCTGTCAGTTGAATGCACATATTGACAACCATTCATTTAGATAGCTCCGTTTTGGTTTTAGAAGCAGATATTTCTCGGTACAGGCTATGGTCCCATTCACTCGGGACTATCCCAATGCAGCTCCTAGAAGAAACGTGTTTCTGACTCGCTGAATCTCAACATAGATTCAACTCTCTTAGGTGAACGAACGCACAGCAGAGCAGTTTCAAGGAAACGTTTCTCCTGAGTTTTAGACGAAGTTTCCTGCTGTTTCATTGGTATGCCGGCATTGGGCTGGAAATACCGGTTTTGGGATTCTGCACAAAAAGGGTTTGCAAACCGCTGAATCCACACGTGAGTTTAACTCTGTCAGTTGAATGCACACATTGACAACCATTCAGTTAGATAGCTCCGTTTTGGTTTTAAGAGCAGATATTTCTCTGTACAGCCTATGGTCCCATTCATTCGGGAATATCCTAACGCAGCTCCTAGAAGAAACGTGTTTCTGACTCGCTGAATCTCAACATAGATTCAACTCTCTTAGGTGAACGAACGCACAGCAGAGCAGTTTCAAGGAAACGTTTCTCCTGAGTTTTAGACAAAGTTTACTGCTGTTTAGTACGTATGCCGGCATTGGGCTGGAAATACCGGTTTTGGGATTCTGCACAGAAAGGGTTTGCAAACCGCTGAATCCACACGTGAGTTTATCTCTGTCAGTTGAATGCACACATTGACAACCATTCAGGTAGATAGCTCCGTTTTGGTTTTAGGAGCAGATATTTCTCTGTACAGCCTATGGTCCGATTCACTCGGGAATATCCCAACGCAGCTCCTAGAAGAATCGTGTTTCTGACTCGCGGAATGTCAACATAGATTCAACTCTCTTAGGTGAACGAAAGCACAGCAGAGCAGTTTCAAGGAAACGTTTCTCCTGAGTTTTAGACGAAGTTTCCTGCTGTTTAGTACGTATGCCGGCATTGGGCTGGAAATACCGGTTTTGGAATTCTGCAGAGAAAGGGTTTGCAAACCGCTGAATCCACACTTGAATTTAACTCTGTCAGTTGAATGCACACATTGACAACCATTCAGTTAGATAGCTCCGTTTTGGTTTTAGGAGCAGGTATTTCTCTGTCCAGCCTATGGTCACATTCACTCGGGAATATCCCAACGCAGCTCCTAGAAGAAACGTGTTTCTGACTCGTTGAATCTCAACATAGATTCAACTCTCTTAGGTGAACGAACGCACAGCAGAGCAGTTTCAAGCAAACGTTTCTCCTGAGTTTTAGACGAAGTTTCCTGCTTTTAGTACGTATGCCGGCATTGGGCTGGAAATACCGGTTTTGGGATTCTGCACAGAAAGGGTTTGCAAACCGCTGAATCCACACGTGAGTTTAACTCTGTCAGTTGAATGCACACATTGACAACCACTCAGGTAGATAGCTCCGTTTTGTTTTTAGGAGCAGATATTTCTCTGTACAGCCTATGGTCCCATTCACTCGGGAATATCCCAACTCAGCTCCTAGAAGAAACGTGTTTCTGACTCGCTGAATCTCAATATAGATTCAACTCTCTTAGGTGAACGAACGCCCAGCAGAGTAGTTTCAAGGAAACGTTTCTACTGAGTTTTAGACGAAGTTTACTGCTGTTTAGTACGTATGCCGGCATTGGGCTGGAAATACCGGTTTTGGGATTCTGCACAGAAAGGGTTTGCAAACCGCTGAATCCACACTTGCATTTAACTCTGTCAGTTGAATGCACATATTGAAAACCATTCATTTAGATAGCTCCTTTTTGGTTTTAGAAGCAGATATTTCTCGGTACAGGCTATGGTCCCATTCACTCGGGAATACCCCAACGCAGCTCCTAGAAGAAACGTGTTTCTGACTCGCTGAATCTCAACATAGATTCAACTCTCTTAGGTGAACGAAAGCACAGCAGAGCAGTTTCAAGGAAACGTTTCTCCTGAGTTTTAGACGAAGTTTCCTGCTGTTTCGTATGTATGCCGGCATTGGGCTGGAAATACCGGTTTTGGAATTCTGCACAAAAAGGGTTTGCAAACCGCTGAATCCACACGTGAGTTTAACTCTGTCAGTTGAATGCACACATTGACAACCATTCAGTTAGATAGCTCCGTTTTGGTTTTAGAAGCAGATATTTCTCTGTACAGCCTATGGTCACATTCACTCGGGACTATCCCAAAGCAGCTCCTAGAAGAAACGTGTTTCTGAATCGCTGAATCTCAACATAGATTCAACTCTCTTACATGAACGAACACACAGCAGAGCAGTTTCAAGGAAACGTTTCTCCTGAGTTTTAGGCGAAGTTTACTGCGGTTTACTACGTATGCCGGCCATGGGTTGGAAATACCGGTTTTGGAATTCTGCAGAGAAAGGGTTTGCAAACCGCTGAATCCACACGTGAGTTTAACTCTGTCAGTTGAATGCACACATTGACAACCATTCAGTTAGATAGCTCCGTTTTGGTTTTAGGAGCAGGTATTTCTCTGTACAGACTATGGTCCCATTCACTCCGGAATATCCCAACGCAGCTCCTAGAAGAAACGTGTTTCTGAATCGCTGAATCTCAACATACATTCAACTCTCTTAGGTGAACGAACGCACAGCAGAGCAGTTTCAAGGAAACGTTTCTCCTGAGCTTTAGACGAAGTTTCCTGCTGTTTAGTACGTATGCCGGCATTGGGCTGGAAATACCGGTTTTGGAATTCTGCAGAGAAAGGGTTTGCAAACCGCTGAATCCACACGTGAGTTTAACTCTGTCAGTTGAATGCACACATTGACAACCATTCAGTTAGATAGCTCCGTTTTGGTTTTAGGAGCAGGTATTTCTCTGTCCAGCCTATGGTCACATTCACTCGGGAATATCCCAACGCAGCTCCTAGAAGAAACGTGTTTCTGACTCGCTGAATCTCAACATAGATTCAACTCTCTTAGGTGAACGAACGCACAGCAGAGCAGTTTCAAGCAAACGTTTCTCCTGAGTTTTAGACGAAGTTTCCTGCTGTTTAGTACGTATGCCGGCATTGGGCTGGAAATACCGGTTTTGGGATTCTGCACAGAAAGGGTTTGCAAACCGCTGAATCCACACTTGCGTTTACCTCTGTCAGTTGAATGCACATATTGACAATCATTCATTTAGATAGCTCCGTTTTGGTTTTAGAAGCAGATATTTCTCGGTACAGGCTATGGTCCCATTCACTCGGGAATATCCCAATGCAGCTCCTAGAAGAAACGTGTTTCTGACTCGCTGAATCTCAACATAGATTCAACTCTCTTAGGTGAACGAACGCACAGCAGAGCAGTTTCAAGGAAACGTTTCTCCTGAGTTTTAGACGAAGTTTCCTGCTGTTTCGTATGTATGCCGGCATTGGGCTGGAAATACCGGTTTTGGGATTCTGCACAAAAAGGGTTTGCAAACCCCTGAATCCACACGTGAGTTTAACTCTGTCAGTTGAATGCACACATTGACAACCATTCAGTTTGATAGCTCCGTTTTGGTTTTAGAAGCAGATATTTCTCTGTACACCCTATGTCCCATTCACTCGGGAATATCCCAACGCAGCTCCTAGAAGAAACGTGTTTCTGACTCGCTGAATCTCAACATAGATTCAACTCTCTTAGGTGAACGAACGCACAGCAGAGGAGTTTCTAGGAAACGTTTCTCCTGAGTTTTAGACAAAGTTTACTGCTGTTTAGTACGTATGCCGGCATTGGGCTGGAAATACCGGTTTTGGGATTCTGCACAGAAAGGGTGTGCAAATCGCTGAATCCACACGTGAGTTTAACTCTGTCAGTTGAATGCCACATTGACAACCATTCAGGTAGATAGCTCCGTTTTGGTTTTAGGAGCAGATATTTCTCTGTACAGCCTATGGTCCCATTCACTCGGGAATATCCCAGCGCAGCTCCTAGAAGAAACGTGTTTCTGACTCGCTGAATCTCAACATAGATTCAACTCTCTTAGGTGAACGAACGCACAGCAGAGCAGTTTCAAGGAAACGTTTCTCCTGAGTTTTTGACGAAGTTTCCTGCTGTTTAGTACGTATGCCGGCATTGGGCTGGAAATACCGGTTTTGGGATTCTGCACAGAAAGGGTTTGCAAACCGCTGAATCCACACTTGCGTTTACCTCTGTCAGTTGAATGCACATATTGACAACCATTCATTTAGATAGCTCCGTTTTGGTTTTAGAAGCAGATATTTCTCGGTACAGGCTATGGTCCCATTCACTCGGGACTATCCCAATGCAGCTCCTAGAAGAAACGTGTTTCTGACTCGCTGAATCTCAACATAGATTCAAATCTCTTAGGTGAACGAACGCACAGCAGAGCAGTTTCAACGAAACGTTTCTCCTGAGTTTTAGACGAAGTTTCCTGCTGTTTCGTAGGTATGCCGGCATTGGGCTGGAAATACCGGTTTTGGGATTCTGCACAAAAAGGGTTTGCAAACCGCTGAATCCACACGTGAGTTTAACTCTGTCAGTTGAATGCACACATTGACAACCATTCAGTTAGATAGCTCCGTTTTGGTTTTAGAAGCAGATATTTCTCTGTACACCCTATGGTCCCATTCACTCGGGAATATCCTAACGCAGCTCCTAGAAGAAACGTGTTTCTGACTCGCTGAATCTCAACATAGATTCAACTCTCTTAGGTGAAGGAACGCACAGCAGAGCAGTTTCAAGGAAACGTTTCTCCTGAGTTTTAGACGAAGTTTCCTGCTGTTTAGTACGTATGCCGGCATTGGGCTGGAAATACCGGTTTTGGGATTCTGCACAGAAAGGGTTTGCAAACCGCTGAATCCACACGTGAGTTTAACTCTGTCAGTTGAATGCACACATTGACAACCACTCAGGTAGATAGCTCCGTTTTGGTTTTAGGAGCAGATATTTCTCTGTGCAGCCTATGGTCCCATTCACTCGGGAATAACCCAACGCAGCTCCTAGAAGAAACGTGTTTCTGACTCGCTGAATCTCAACATAGATTCAACTCTCTTAGGTGAACGAACGCACAGCAGAGCAGTTTCAAGGAAACGTTTCTCCTGAGTTTTAGACGAAGTTTCCTGCTGTTTAGTACGTATGCCGGCATTGGGCTGGAAATACCGGTTTTGGGATTCTGCACAGAAAGGGTTTGCAAACCGCTGAATCCACACGTGAGTTTAACTCTGTCAGTTGAATGCACACATTGACAACCACTCAGGTAGATAGCTCCGTTTTGGTTTTAGGAGCAGATATTTCTCTGTACAGCCTATGGTCCCATTCACTCGGGAATATCCCAACGCAGCTCCTAGAAGAAACGTGTTTCTGACTCGCTGAATCTCAACATAGATTCAACTCTCTTACATGAACTAACACACAGCAGAGCAGTTTCAAGGAAACGTTTCTCCTGAGTTTTAGGCGAAGTTTACTGCGGTTTACTACGTATGCCGGCCATGGGTTGGAAATACCGGTTTTGGAATTCTGCAGAGAAAGGGTTTGCAAACCGCTGAATCCACACGTGAGTTTAACTCTGTCAGTTGAATGCACACATTGACAACCATTCAGTTAGATAGCTCCGTTTTGGTTTTAGGAGCAGGTATTTCTCTGTACAGACTATGGTCCCATTCACTCGGGAATATCCCAACGCAGCTCCTAGAAGAAACGTGTTTCTGAATCGCTGAATCTCAACATACATTCAACTCTCTTAGGTGAACGAACGCACAGCAGAGCAGTTTCAAGGAAACGTTTCTCCTGAGTTTTAGACGAAGTTTCCTGCTGTTTAGTACGTATGCCGGCATTGGGCTGGAAATACCGGTTTTGGGATTCTGCACAGAAAGGGTTTGCAAACCGCTGAATCCACACGTGAGTTTATCTCTGTCAGTTGAATGCACACATTGACAACCATTCAGGTAGATAGCTCCGTTTTGGTTTTAGGAGCAGATATTTCTCTGTACAGCCTATGGTCCGATTCACTCGGGAATATCCCAACGCAGCTCCTAGAAGAAACGTGTTTCTGACTCGCTGAATCTCAACATAGATTCAACTCTCTTAGGTGAACGAACGCACAGCAGAGCAGTTTCAAGGAAACGTTTCTCCTGAGCTTTAGACGAAGTTTCCTGCTGTTTAGTACGTATGCTGGCATTGGGCTGGAAATACCGGTTTTGGAATTCTGCAGAGAAAGGGTTTGCAAACCGCTGAATCCACACGTGAGTTTAACTCTGTCAGTTGAATGCACACATTGACAACCATTCAGTTAGATAGCTCCGTTTTGGTTTTAGGAGCAGGTATTTCTCTGTCCAGCCTATGGTCACATTCACTCGGGAATATCCCAACGCAGCTCCTAGAAGAAACGTGTTTCTGACTCGCTGAATCTCAACATAGATTCAACTCTCTTAGGTGAACGAACGCACAGCAGAGCAGTTTCAAGCAAACGTTTCTCCTGAGTTTTAGACGAAGTTTCCTGCTGTTTAGTACATATGCCGGTATTGGGCTGGAAATACCGGTTTTGGGATTCTGCACAGAAAGGGTTTGCAAACCGCTGAATCCACACTTGCGTTTACCTCTGTCAGTTGAATGCACATATTGACAATCATTCATTTAGATAGCTCCGTTTTGGTTTTAGAAGCAGATATTTCTCGGTACAGGCTATGGTCCCATTCACTCGGGACTATCCCAATGCAGCTCCTAGAAGAAACGTGTTTCTGACTCGCTGAATCTCAACATAGATTCAACTCTCTTAGGTGAACGAACGCACAGCAGAGCAGTTTCAAGGAAACGTTTCTCCTGAGTTTTAGACGAAGTTTCCTGCTGTTTCGTATGTATGCCGGCATTGGGCTGGAAATACCGGTTTTGGGATTCTGCACAAAAAGGGTTTGCAAACCCCTGAATCCACACGTGAGTTTAACTCTGTCAGTTGAATGCACACATTGACAACCATTCAGTTTGATAGCTCCGTTTTGGTTTTAGAAGCAGATATTTCTCTGTACACCCTATGGTCCCATTCACTCGGGAATATCCCAACGCAGCTCCTAGAAGAAACGTGTTTCTGAATCGCTGAATCTCAACATACATTCAACTCTCTTAGGTGAACGAACGCACAACAGAGGAGTTTCTAGGAAACGTTTCTCCTGAGTTTTAGACAAAGTTTACTGCTGTTTAGTACGTATGCCGGCATTGGGCTGGAAATACCGGTTTTGGGATTCTGCACAGAAAGGGTGTGCAAATCGCTGAATCCACACGTGAGTTTAACTCTGTCAGTTGAATGCCACATTGACAACCATTCAGGTCGATAGCTCCGTTTTGGTTTTAGGAGCAGATATTTCTCTGTACAGCCTATGGTCCCATTCACTCGGGAATATCCCAGCGCAGCTCCTAGAAGAAACGTGTTTCTGACTCGCTGAATCTCAACATAGATTCAACTCTCTTAGGTGAACGAACGCACAGCAGAGCAGTTTCAAGGAAACGTTTCTCCTGAGTTTTTGACGAAGTTTCCTGCTGTTTAGTACGTATGCCGGCATTGGGCTGGAAATACCGGTTTTGGGATTCTGCACAGAAAGGGTTTGCAAACCGCTGAATCCACACGTGAGTTTAACTTTGTCAGTTGAATGCACACATTGATAACCATTCATTTAGATAGCTACGTTTTGGTTTTAGAAGCAGATATTTCTCGGTACAGACTATGGTCCCATTCACTCGGGAATATCCCAACGCAGCTCCTAGAAGAAACGTGTTTCTGACTCGCTGAATCTCAACATAGATTCAACTCTCTTAGGTGAACGAAGGCACAGCAGAGCAGTATCAAGCAAACTTTTCTCCTGAGTTTTAGACGAAGTTTCCTGCTGTTTAGTACGTATGCCGGCATTGGGCTGGAAATACCGGTTTTGTGATTCTGCACAGAAAGGGTTTGCAAACCGCTGAATCCACACGTGAGTTTAACTCTGTCAGTTGAATGCACACATTGATAACCATTCAGTTAGATAGCTCCGTTTTGGTTTTAGAAGCAGATATTTCTCGGTACAGACTATGGTCCCATTCACTCGGGAATATCCCAACGCAGCTCCTAGAAGAAACGTGTTTCTGAATCGCTGAATCTCAACATACATTCAACTCTCTTAGGTGAACGAACGCACAGCAGAGCAGTTTCAAGGAAACGTTTCTCCTGAGTTTTAGACGAAGTTTACTGCTGTTTAGTACGTATGCCGGCTTTGGGCTGGAAATACCGGTTTTGGGATTCTGCACAGAAAGGGTTTGCAAACCGCTGAATCCACACTTGCGTTTACCTCTGTCAGTTGAATGCACATATTGACAACCATACATTTAGATAGCTCCGTTTTGGTTTTAGAAGCAGATATTTCTCGGTACAGGCTATGGTCCCATTCACTCGGGAATATCCCAATGCAGCTGCTAGAAGAAACGTGTTTCTGACTCGCTGAATCTCAACATAGATTCAACTCTCTTAGGTGAACGAACGCACAGCAGAGCAGTTTCAAGGAAACGTTTCTCCTGAGTTTTAGACGAAGTTTACTGCTGTTTAGTACGTATGCCGGCATTGGGCTGGAAATACCGGTTTTGGGATTCTGCACTGAAAGAGTTTGCAAACCGCCGAATCCACACGTGAGTTTATCTCTGTCAGTTGAATGCACACATTGACAACCATTCAGTTAGATAGCTCCGTTTTGGTTTTATAAGCAGATAATTCTCTGTACAGCCTATGGTCCAATTCACTCGGGAATATCCCAACGCAGCTCCTAGAAGAAACGTTTTTCTGACTCGCTGAATCTAAACATATATTCAACTCTCTTAGGTGAACGAAGGCACAGCAGAGCAGTATCAAGCAAACGTTTCTCCTTAGTTTTAGACGAAGTTTACTGCTGTTTAGTACGTATGCCGGCATTGGGCTGGAAATACCGGTTTTGGGATTCTGCACAGAAAGGGTTTGCAAACCGCTGAATCCACACGTGAGTTTATCTCTGTCAGTTGAATGCACACATTGACAACCATTTAGGTAGATAGCTCCGTTTTGGTTTTAGGAGCAGATATTTCTCTGTACAGCCTATGGTCCCATTCACTCGGGAATATCCCAACGCAGCTCCTAGAAGAAACGTGTTTCTGACTCGCTGAATCTCAACATAGATTCAACTCTCTTAGGTGAACGAACGCACAGCAGAGCAGTTTCAAGGAAACGTTTCTCCTGAGTTTTAGACGAAGTTTCCTGCTGTTTAGTACGTATGCCGGCATTGGGCTGGAAATACCGGTTTTGGGATTCTGCACAGAAAGAGTTTGCAAACCACTGAATCCACACGTGAGTTTAACTCTGTCACTTGAATGCACACATTGATAACCATTCATTTAGATAGCTACGTTTTGGTTTTAGAAGCAGATATTTCTCGGTACAGACTATGGTCCCATTCACTCGGGAATATCCCAACGCAGCTCCTAGAAGAAACGTGTTTCTGACTCGCTGAATCTCAACATAGATTCAACTCTCTTAGGTGAACGAAGGCACAGCAGAGCAGTATCAAGCAAACGTTTCTCCTGAGTTTTAGACGAAGTTTCCTGCTGTTTAGTACGTATGCCGGCATTGGGCTGGAAATACCGGTTTTGTGATTCTGCACAGAAAGGGTTTGCAAACCGCTGAATCCACACGTGAGTTTAACTCTGTCAGTTGAATGCACACATTGATAACCATTCAGTTAGATAGCTCCGTTTTGGTTTTAGAAGCAGATATTTCTCGGTACAGACTATGGTCCCATTCACTCGGGAATATCCCAACGCAGCTCCTAGAAGAAACGTGTTTCTGACTCGCTGAATCTCAACATAGATTCAACTCTCTTAGGTGAACGAAGGCACAGCAGAGCAGTTTCAAGGAAACGTTTCTCCTGAGTTTTAGACGAAGTTTACTGCTGTTTAGTACGTATGCCGGCTTTGGGCTGGAAATACCGGTTTTGGGATTCTGCACAGAAAGGGTTTGCAAACCGCTGAATCCACACTTGCGTTTACCTCTGTCAGTTGAATGCACATATTGACAACCATACATTTAGATAGCTCCGTTTTGGTTTTAGAAGCAGATATTTCTCGGTACAGGCTATGGTCCCATTCACTCGGGAATATCCCAATGCAGCTGCTAGAAGAAACGTGTTTCTGACTCGCTGAATCTCAACATAGATTCAACTCTCTTAGGTGAACGAACGCACAGCAGAGCAGTTTCAAGGAAACGTTTCTCCTGAGTTTTAGACGAAGTTTACTGCTGTTTAGTACGTATGCCGGCATTGGGCTGGAAATACCGGTTTTGGGATTCTGCACTGAAAGAGTTTGCAAACCGCCGAATCCACACGTGAGTTTATCTCTGTCAGTTGAATGCACACATTGACAACCATTCAGTTAGATAGCTCCGTTTTGGTTTTATAAGCAGATAATTCTCTGTACAGCCTATGGTCCAATTCACTCGGGAATATCCCAACGCAGCTCCTAGAAGAAACGTTTTTCTGACTCGCTGAATCTAAACATATATTCAACTCTCTTAGGTGAACGAAGGCACAGCAGAGCAGTATCAAGCAAACGTTTCTCCTTAGTTTTAGACGAAGTTTACTGCTGTTTAGTACGTATGCCGGCATTGGGCTGGAAATACCGGTTTTGGGATTCTGCACAGAAAGGGTTTGCAAACCGCTGAATCCACACGTGAGTTTATCTCTGTCAGTTGAATGCACACATTGACAACCATTTAGGTAGATAGCTCCGTTTTGGTTTTAGGAGCAGATATTTCTCTGTACAGCCTATGGTCCCATTCACTCGGGAATATCCCAACGCAGCTCCTAGAAGAAACGTGTTTCTGACTCGCTGAATCTCAACATAGATTCAACTCTCTTAGGTGAACGAACGCACAGCAGAGCAGTTTCAAGGAAACGTTTCTCCTGAGTTTTAGACGAAGTTTCCTGCTGTTTAGTACGTATGCCGGCATTGGGCTGGAAATACCGGTTTTGGGATTCTGCACAGAAAGAGTTTGCAAACCACTGAATCCACACGTGAGTTTAACTCTGTCACTTGAATGCACACATTGATAACCATTCATTTAGATAGCTACGTTTTGGTTTTAGAAGCAGATATTTCTCGGTACAGACTATGGTCCCATTCACTCGGGAATATCCCAACGCAGCTCCTAGAAGAAACGTGTTTCTGACTCGCTGAATCTCAACATAGATTCAACTCTCTTAGGTGAACGAAGGCACAGCAGAGCAGTATCAAGCAAACGTTTCTCCTGAGTTTTAGACGAAGTTTCCTGCTGTTTAGTACGTATGCCGGCATTGGGCTGGAAATACCGGTTTTGTGATTCTGCACAGAAAGGGTTTGCAAACCGCTGAATCCACACGTGAGTTTAACTCTGTCAGTTGAATGCACACATTGATAACCATTCAGTTAGATAGCTCCGTTTTGGTTTTAGAAGCAGATATTTCTCGGTACAGACTATGGTCCCATTCACTCGGGAATATCCCAACGCAGCTCCTAGAAGAAACGTGTTTCTGACTCGCTGAATCTCAACATAGATTCAACTCTCTTAGGTGAACGAAGGCACAGCAGAGCAGTATCAAGCAAATGTTTCTCCTGAGTTTTAGACGAAGTTTACTGCTGTTTAGTACGTATGCCGGCTTTGGACTGGAACTACCGGTTTGGGATTCTGCACAGAAAGGGTTTGCCAACCGCTGAATCCACTCGTGAGTTTAACTCTGTCAGTTGAATGCACACATTGACAACCATTCAGTTAGATAGCTCCGTTTTGGTTTTTGGAGGTGATATTTCTCTGTACAGACTATGGTCCCACTCACTCGGGAATATCCCAACGCAGCTCCTAGAAGAAACGTGTTTCTGAATCGCTGAATCTCAACATACATTCAACTCTCTTAGGTGAACGAACGCACAGCAGAGCAGTTTCAAGGAAACGTTTCTCCTGAGTTTTAGACGAAGTTTACTGCTGTTTAGTACGTATGCCGGCATTGGGCTGGAAATACCGGTTTTGGGATTCTGCACAGAAAGGGTTTGCAAACCGCTGAATCCACACTTGCGTTTACCTCTGTCAGTTGAATGCACATATTGACAACCATTCATTTAGATAGCTCCGTTTTGGTTTTAGAAGCAGATATTTCTCGGTACAGGCTATGGTCCCATTCACTCGGGAATATCCCAATGCAGCTGCTAGAAGAAACGTGTTTCTGACTCGCTGAATCTCAACATAGATTCAACTCTCTTAGGTGAACGAACGCACAGCAGAGCGGTTTCAAGGAAACGGTTCTCCTGAGTTTTAGACGAAGTTTACTGCTGTTTAGTACGTATGCCGGCATTGGGCTGGAAATACCGGTTTTGGGATTCTGCACAGAAAGAGTTTGCAAACCGCTGAATCCACACGTGAGTTTATCTCTGTCAGTTGAATGCACACATTGACAACCATTCAGTTAGATAGCTCCGTTTTGGTTTTATAAGCAGATATTTCTCTGTACAGCCTATGGTCCAATTCACTCGGGAATATCCCAACGCAGCTCCTAGAAGAAACGTGTTTCTGACTCGCTGAATCTCAACATAGATTCAACTCTCTTAGGTGAACGAAGGCACAGCAGAGCAGTATCAAGCAAATGTTTCTCCTGAGTTTTAGACGAAGTTTACTGCTGTTTAGTACGTATGCCGGCTTTGGACTGGAACTACCGGTTTGGGATTCTGCACAGAAAGGGTTTGCCAACCGCTGAATCCACTCGTGAGTTTAACTCTGTCAGTTGAATGCACACATTGACAACCATTCAGTTAGATAGCTCCGTTTTGGTTTTTGGAGGTGATATTTCTCTGTACAGACTATGGTCCCACTCACTCGGGAATATCCCAACGCAGCTCCTAGAAGAAACGTGTTTCTGAATCGCTGAATCTCAACATACATTCAACTCTCTTAGGTGAACGAACGCACAGCAGAGCAGTTTCAAGGAAACGTTTCTCCTGAGTTTTAGACGAAGTTTACTGCTGTTTAGTACGTATGCCGGCATTGGGCTGGAAATACCGGTTTTGGGATTCTGCACAGAAAGGGTTTGCAAACCGCTGAATCCACACTTGCGTTTACCTCTGTCAGTTGAATGCACATATTGACAACCATTCATTTAGATAGCTCCGTTTTGGTTTTAGAAGCAGATATTTCTCGGTACAGGCTATGGTCCCATTCACTCGGGAATATCCCAATGCAGCTGCTAGAAGAAACGTGTTTCTGACTCGCTGAATCTCAACATAGATTCAACTCTCTTAGGTGAACGAACGCACAGCAGAGCGGTTTCAAGGAAACGGTTCTCCTGAGTTTTAGACGAAGTTTACTGCTGTTTAGTACGTATGCCGGCATTGGGCTGGAAATACCGGTTTTGGGATTCTGCACAGAAAGAGTTTGCAAACCGCTGAATCCACACGTGAGTTTATCTCTGTCAGTTGAATGCACACATTGACAACCATTCAGTTAGATAGCTCCGTTTTGGTTTTATAAGCAGATATTTCTCTGTACAGCCTATGGTCCAATTCACTCGGGAATATCCCAACGCAGCTCCTAGAAGAAACGTTTTTCTGACTCGCTGAATCTCAACATATATTCAACTCTCTTAGGTGAACGAAGGCACAGCAGAGCAGTATCAAGCAAACGTTTCTCCTGAGTTTTAGACGAAGTTTACTGCTGTTTAGTACGTATGCCGGCATTGGGCTGGAAATACCGGTTTTGGGATTCTGCACAGAAAGGGTTTGCAAACCGCTGAATCCACACGTGAGTTTATCTCTGTCAGTTGAATGCACACATTGACAACCATTTAGGTAGATAGCTCCGTTTTGGTTTTAGGAGCAGATATTTCTCTGTACAGCCTATGGTCCCATTCACTCGGGAATATCCCAACGCAGCTCCTAGAAGAAACGTGTTTCTGACTCGCTGAATCTCAACATAGATTCAACTCTCTTAGGTGAACGAACGCACAGCAGAGCAGTTTCAAGGAAACGTTTCTCCTGAGGTTTAGACGAAGTTTACTGCTGTTTAGTACGTATGCCGGCATTGGGCTGGAAATACCGGTTTTGGGATTCTGCACAGAAAGAGTTTGCAAACCACTGAATCCACACGTGAGTTTAACTCTGTCACTTGAATGCACACATTGACAACCATTAGGTTATATAGCTCCGTTTTGTTTTTTGAAGCAGATATTTCTCTGTACAGCCTATGGTCCCATTCACTCGGGAATATCCCAACGCAGCTCCTAGAAGAAACGTGTTTCTGACTCGCTGAATGTCAACATAGATTCAACTCTCTTAGGTGAACGAACGCACAGCAGAGCAGTTTCAAGAAACCGTTCCTCCTGAGTTATAGATGAAGTTTCCTGCTGTTTAGTACGTATACTGCCATTGGGCTGGAAATACCGGTTTTGGGATTCCGCACAGAAAGAGTTTGTAAACCGCCGAATCCACATGTGAGTTTAACTCTGTCAGTTGAATGCACACATTGACAACCATTCAGTTGGATAGCTCCGTTTTGGTTTTATAAGCAGATATTTCTCTGTACAGCCTATGGTCCCATTCACTCGGGAATATCCCAACGCAGCTCCTAGAGGAAACGTGTTTCTGACTCGCTGAATCTCAACATATATTCAACTCTCTTAGGTGAACGAAGGCACAGCAGAGCAGTATCAAGCAAACGATTCTCCTGAGTTTTAGACGAAGTTTACTGCTGTTTAGTACGTATGCCGGCATTGGACTGGAAATACCGGTTTGGGATTCTGCACAGAAAGGGTTTGCAAACCGCTGAATACACACGTGAGTGTAACTCTGTCAGTTGAATGCACACATTGACAACCATTCAGTTAGATAGCTCCGTTTTGGTTTCAGAAGCAGATATTTCTCTGTACAGCCTATGGTCACATTCACTCGGGACTATCCCAAAACAGCTCCTAGAAGAAACGTGTTTCTGAATCGCTGAATCTCAACATAGATTCAACTCTCTTACATGAACGAACACACAGCAGAGCAGTTTCAAGGAAACGTTTCTCCTGAGTTTTAGGCGAAGTTTACTGCGGTTTACTACGTATGCCGGCCATGGGTTGGAAATACCGGTTTTGGAATTCTGCAGAGAAAGGGTTTGCAAACCGCTGAATCCACACGTGAGTTTAACTCTGTCAGTTGAATGCACACATTGACAACCATTCAGTTAGATAGCTCCGTTTTGGTTTTAGGAGCAGGTATTTCTCTGTCCAGCCTATGGTCACATTCACTCGGGAATATCCCAACGCAGCTCCTAGAAGAAACGTGTTTCTGACTCGCTGAATCTCAACATAGATTCAACTCTCTTAGGTGAACGAACGCAAAGCAGAGCAGTTTCAAGCAGACGTTTCTCCTGAGTTTTAGACGCAGTTTCCTGCTGTTTAGTTCCTATGCCGGCATTGGGCTGGAAATACCGGTTTTGGGATTCCTCACAGAAAGGGTTTGCAAACCGTTGAATCCACACGTGAGTTTAACTCTGTCAGTTGAATGCACACATTGATAACCATTCAGTTAGATAGCTCCGTTTTGGTTTAAGAAGCAGATATTTCTCGGTACATACTATGGTCCCATTCACTCGGGAATATCCCAACGCAGCTCCTAGAAGAAACGTGTTTCTGACTCGCTGAATCTCAACATAGATTCAACTCTCTTAGGTGAACGAACGCACAGCAGAGCAGTTTCAAGCAAACGTTTCTCCTGAGTTTTAGACGAAGTTTCCTGCTGTTTAGTACGTACGCCGGCATTGGGCTGGAAATACCGGTTTTGGGATTCTGCACAGAAAGAGTTTGCAAACCACTGAATCCACACGTGAGTTTAACTCTGTCACTTGAATGCACACATTGACAACCATTAGGTTATATAGCTCCGTTTTGTTTTTAGAAGCAGATATTTCTCTGTACAGCCTATGGTCCCATTCACTCGGGAATATCCCAACGCAGCTCCTAGAAGAAACGTGTTTCTGACTCGCTGAATGTCAACATAGATTCAACTCTCTTAGGTGAACGAACGCACAGCAGAGCAGTTTCAAGAAAACGTTCCTTCTGAGTTTTAGACGAAGTTTTCTGCTGTTTAGTACGTATACTGGCATTGGGCTGGAAATACCGGTTTTGGGATTCCGCACAGAAAGAGTTTGCAAACCGCCGAATCCACATGTGAGTTTAACTCTGTCAGTTTAATGCACACATTGACAACCATTCAGTTAGATAGCTCCGTTTTGGTTTTATAAGCAGATATTTCTCTGTACAGCCTATGGTCCCATTAACTCGGGAATATCCCAACGCAGCTCCTAGAGGAAACGTGTTTCTGACTCGCTGAATCTCAACATATATTCAACTCTCTTAGGTGAACGAAGGCACAGCAGAGCAGTTTCAAGCAAACGTTTCTCCTGAGTTTTAGACGAAGTTTCCTGCTGTTTAGTACTTATGCCGGCATTGGGCTGGAAATACCGGTTTTGGGATTCTGCACAGAAAGGGTTTGCAAACCGCTGAATCCACACGTGAGTTTAACTCTGTCAGTTGAATGCACACATTGATAACCATTCAGTTATATAGCTCCATTTTGGTTTTAGAAGCAGATATTTCTCGGTACAGACTATGGTCCCATTCACTCGGGAATATCCCAACGCAGCTCCTAGAAGAAACGTGTTTCTGACTCGCTGAATCTCAACATATATTCAACTCTCTTAGGGGAACGAAGGCACAGCAGAGCAGTATCAAGCAAACGTTTCTCCTGAGTTTTAGACGAAGTTTACTGCTGTTTAGTACGTATGCCGGCTTTGGACTGGAACTACCGGTTTGGGATTCTGCACAGAAAGGGTTTGCAAACCGCAGAATCCACACGTGAGTTTATCTCTGTCAGTTGAATGCACACATTGACAACCATTCAGTTAGATAGCTCCGTTTTGGTTTTAGAAGCAGATATTTCTCTGTACAGCCTATGGTCCCATTCACTCGGGACTATCCCAATGCAGCTCCTAGAAGAAACGTGTATCTGACTCGCTGAATCTCAACATAGATTCAACTCTCTTAGGTGAACGAAAGCACAGCAGAGCAGTTTCAAGGAAACGTTTCTCCTGAGTTTTAGACGAAGTTTACTGCTGTTTAGTACGTATGCCGGCATTGGGCTGGAAATACCGGTTTTGGGATTCTGCACAGAAAGGGTTTGCAAACCACTGAATCCACACTTGTGTTTAACTCTGTCAGTTGAATGCACATTTTGACAACCATTCATTTAGATAGCTCCGTTTTGGTTTTAGAAGCAGATATTTCTCGGTACAGGCTATGGTCCCATTCACTCGGGAATATCCCAACGCAGCTCCTAGAGGAAACGTGTTTCTGACTCGCTGAATCTCAACATATATTCAACTCTCTTAGGTGAACGAACCCACAGCAGAGCAGTATCAAGCAAACGATTCTCCTGAGTTTTAGACGAAGTTTACTGCTCTTTAGTACGTATGCCGGCATTGGACTGGAAATACCGGTTTGGGATTCTGCACAGAAAGGGTTTGCAAACCGCTGAATCCACACGTGAGTTTATCTCTGTCAGTTGAATGCACACATTGACCACCATTCAGGTAGATAGCTCCGTTTTGGTTTTAGCAGCAGATATTTCTCTGTACAGCCTATGGTCCCATTCACTCGGGAATATCCCAACGCAGCTCCTAGAAGAAACGTGTTTCTGACTCGCTGAATCTCAACATAGATTCAACTTTCTTAGGTGAACGAACGCACAGCAGAGCAGTTTCAAGGAAACGTTTCTCCTGAGTTTTAGACGAAGTTTCCTGCTGTTTAGTACGTATGCCGGCATTGGGCTCGAAAAACCGGTTTTGGGATTCTGCACAGAAAGAGTTTGCAAACCACTGAATCGACACGTGAGTTTAACTCTGACACTTGAATGCACACATTGACAACCATTAGGTTATATAGCTCCGTTTTCATTTTAGAAGTAGATATTTCTCTGTACAGCCTATGGTCCCATTCACTCGGGAATATCCCAACGCAGCTCCTAGAAGAAACGTGTTTCTGACTCGCTGAATGTCAACATAGATTCAACTCTCTTAGGTGAACGAACGCACAGCAGAGCAGTTTCAAGAAAACGTTCCTCCTGAGTTTTAGACGAAGTTTCCTGCTGTTTAGTACGTATACTGGCATTGGGCTGGAAATACCGGTTTTGGGATTCCGCACAGAAAGAGTTTGCAAACCGCCGAATCCACATGTGAGTTTAACTCTGTCAGTTGAATGCACACATTGACAACCATTCAGTTAGATAGCTCCGTTTTGTTTTTAGAAGCAGATATTTCTCTGTACAGCCTATGGTCCCATTCACTCGGGAATATCCCAACGCAGCTCCTAGAAGAAACGTGTTTCTGACTCGCTGAATCTCAACATAGATTCAACTCTCTTACGTGAACGAACGCACAGCAGAGCAGTTTCAAAGAAACGTTTCTCCTGAGTTTTAGACGAAGTTTACTGCGGTTTAGTACGTATGAAGGCATTGGGCTGGAAATACCGGTTTTGGGATTCTGCACAGAAAGGGTTTGCAAACCGCTGAATCCACACTTGCGTTTAACTCTGTCAGTTAAATGCACATATTGACAACCATTCATTTACATTGCTCCGTTTTGGTTTTAGAAGCAGATATTTCTCGGTACAGGCTATGGTCCCATTCACTCGGGAAAATCCCAATGCAGCTCCTAGAAGAAACGTGTTTCTGACTCGCTGAATCTCAACATAGATTCAACTCTCTTAGGTGAACGAACGCACAGCAGAGCAGTTTCAAGGAAACGTTTCTCCTGAGTTTTAGAGGAAGTTTACTGCTGTTTGGTATGTATGACGGCATTGGGCTGGAAATACCGGTTTTGGGATTCTCCACAGAAAGGGTTTGCCAACCGCTGAATCCACACGTGAGTTTAACTCTGTCAGTTGAATGCTCACATTGACAACCATTCAGTTAGATAGCTCCGTTTTGGTTTTAGTAGCAGATATTTCTCTGTACAGTCTATGGTCCCATTCATTCGGGAATATCCCAACGCAGCTCCTAGAAGAAACGTGTTTCTGACTCTCTGAATCTCAACATAGATTCAACTCTCTTAGGTGAACGAACCACAGCAGAGCAGTTTCAAGGAATCGTTTCTCCTGAGTTTTAGACGAAGTTTCCTGCTGTTTAGTACGTATGCCGGCATTGGGCTGGAAATACCGGTTTTGGGATTCTGCACAGAAAGAGTTTGCAAACCACTGAATCCACACGTGAGTTTAACTCTGTCACTTGAATGCACACGTTGACAACCATTCAGTTATATAGCTCCGTTTTGTTTTTAGAAGCAGATATTTCTCTGTACAGCCTATGGTCCCATTCACTCGGGAATATCCCAACGCAGCTCCTAGAAGAAACGTGTTTCTGACTCGCTGAATGTCAACATATATTCAACTCTCTTAGGTGAACGAACGCACAGCAGAGCAGTTTCAAGGAAACGTTCCTCCTGAGTTTTAGACGAAGTTTCCTGCTGTTTAGTACGTATGCCGGCATTGGGCTGGAAAAACCGGTTTTGGGATTCCGCACAGAAACAGTTTGCAAACCGCAGAATCCACATGTGGTTTTAACTCTGTCAGTTGAATGCACACATTGACAACCATTCAGTTAGATAGCTCCGTTTTGGTTTTATAAGCAGATATTTCTCTGTACAGCCTATGGTCCCATTCACTCGGGAATATCCCAACGCAGCTCCTAGAGGAAACGTGTTTCTGACTCGCTGAATCTCAACATATATTCAACTATCTTAGGTGAACGAAGGCACAGCACAGCAGTATCAAGCAAGCGATTCTCCTGAGTTTTAGACGAAGTTTACTGCTGTTTAGTACGTATGCCGGCTTTGGACTGGAAATACCGGTTTGGGATTCTGCACAGAAAGGGTTTGCAAACCGCTGAATACACACGTGAGTGTAACTCTGTCAGTTGAATTCACACATTGACAACCATTCAGTTAGATAGCTCCGTTTTGGTTTTAGAAACAGATATTTCTCGGTACAGGCTATGGTCCCATTCACTCGGGAATATCCCAATGCAGCTCCTAGAAGAAACGTGTTTCTGACTCGCCGAATCGCAACATAGATTCAACTCTCTTAGGTGAACGAACGCACAGCAGAGCAGTTTCAAGGAAACGTTTCTCCTGAGTTTTAGACGAAGTTTACTGCTGTTTAGTACGTATGCCGGCATTGGGCTGGAAATACCGGTTTTGGGATTCTGTACAGAAAGGGATTGCAAACCGCTGAATCCACACGTGAGTTTATCTCTGTCAGTTGAATGCACACATTGACAACCATTCAGGTAGATAGCTCCGTTTTGGTTTTAGGAGCAGATATTTCTCTGTACAGCCTATGGTCCCATTCACTCGGGAATATCCCAACGCAGCTCCTAGAAGAAACGTGTTTCTGACTCGCTGAATCTCAACATCGATTCAACTCTCTTAGGTGAACGAACACACAGCAGAGCAGTTTCAAGGAAACGTTTCTCCTGAGTTTTAGGCGAAGTTTACTGCGGTTTACTACGTATGCCGGCCATGGGTTGGAAATACCGGTTTTGGAATTCTGCAGAGAAAGGGTTTGCAAACCGCTGAATCCACACGTGAGTTTAACTCTGTCAGTTGAATGCACACATTGACAACCATTCAGTTAGATAGCTCCGTTTTGGTTTTAGGAGCAGGTATTTCTCTGTCCAGCCTATGGTCACATTCACTCGGGAATATCCCAACGCAGCTCCTAGAAGAAACGTGTTTCTGACTCGCTGAATCTCAACATAGATTCAACTCTCTTAGGTGAACGAACGCACAGCAGAGCAGTTTCAAGCAAACGTTTCTCCTGAGTCTTAGACGAAGTTTCCTGCTGTTTAGTTCGTATGCCGGCATTGGGCTGGAAATACCGGTTTTGGGATTCTGCACAGAAAGGGTTTGCAAACCGTTGAATCCACACGTGAGTTTAACTCTGTCAGTTGAATGCACACATTGATAACCATTCAGTTAGATAGCTCCGTTTTGGTTGTAGAAGCAGATATTTCTCGGTACATACTATGGTCCCATTCACTCGGGAATATCCCAACACAGCTCCTAGAAGAAACGTGTTTCTGACTCGCTGAATCTCAACATAGATTCAACTCTCTTAGGTGAACGAACGCACAGCAGAGCAGTTTCAAGGAAACGTTTCTCCTGAGTTTTAGACGAAGTTTCCTGCTGTTTAGTACGTATGCCGGCATTGGGCTGGAAATACCGGTTTTGGGATTCTGCACAGAAAGAGTTTGCAAACCACTGAATCCACACGTGAGTTTAACTCTGTCACTTGAATGCACACATTGACAACCGTTAGGTTATATAGCTCCGTTTTGTTTTTAGAAGCAGATATTTCTCTGTACAGCCTATGGTCCCATTCACTCGGGAATATCCCAACGCAGCTCCTAGAAGAAACGTGTTTCTGACTCGCTGAATGTCAACATAGATTCAACTCTCTTAGGTGAACGAACGCACAGCAGAGCAGTTTCAAGAAAACGTTCCTCCTGAGTTTTAGACGAAGTTTCCTGCTGTTTAGTACGTATACTGGCATTGGGCTGGAAATACCGGTTTTGGGATTCCGCACAGAAAGAGTTTGCAAACCGCCGAATCCACATGTGAGTTTAACTCTGTCAGTTGAATGCACACATTGACAACCATTCAGTTAGATAGCTCCGTTTTGGTTTTATAAGCAGATATTTCTCTGTACAGCCTTTGGTCCCATTCACTCGGGACTATCCCAATGCAGCTCCTAGAAGAAACGTGTATCTGACTCGCTGAATCTCAACATAGATTCAACTCTCTTAGGTGAAGGAACGCGCAGCAGAGCAGTTTCAAGGAAACGTTTCTCCTGAGTTTTAGAGGAAGTTTACTGCTGTTTGGAACGTATGACGGCATTGGGCTGGAATACCGGTTTTGGGATTCTCCACAGAAAGGGTTTGCCAACCGCTGAATCCACACGTGAGTTTAACTCTGTCAGTTGAATGCACACATTGACAACCATTCAGTTAGATAGCTCCGTTTTGGTTTTAGGAGCAGATATTTCTCTGTCCAGCCTATGGTCACATTCACTCGGGAAAACCCCAACGCAGCTCCTAGAAGAAACGTGTTTCTGACTCGCTGAATCTCAACATAGATTCAACTCTCTTAGGTGAACGAACGCACAGCAGAGCAGTTTCACGGAAACGTTTCTCCTGAGTTTTAGACGAAGTTTCCTGCTGTTTAGTACGTATGCCGGCATTGGGCTGGAATTACCGGTTTTGGGATTCTGCACAGAAAGGGTTTGCAAACCGCTGAATCCACACGTGAGTTTAACTCTGTCAGTTGAATGCACACTTTGACAACCATTCAGGTAGATAGCTCCGTTTTGGTTTTAGGAGCAGATATTTCTCTGTACAGCCTATGGTCCCATTCACTCGGGAATATCCCAACGCAGCTCCTAGAAGAAACGTGTTTCTGACTCGCTGAATCTCAACATAGATTCAACTCTCTTACGTGAACGAACGCAGAGCAGAGCAGTTTCAAAGAAACGTTTCTCCTGAGTTTTAGACGAAGTTTACTGCGGTTTAGTACGTATGCCGGCATTGGGCTGGAAATACCGGTTTTGGGATTCTGCACAGAAAGGGTTTGCAAACCGCTGAATCCACACTTGCGTTTAACTCTGTCAGTTGAGTGCACATATTGGCAACCATTCATTTACATAGCTCCGTTTTGGTTTTAGAAGCAGATATTTCTCGGTACAGGCTATGGTCCCATTCACTCGGGAAAATCCCAATGCAGCTCCTAGAAGAAACGTGTTTCTGACTCGCTGAATCTCAACATAGATTCAACTCTCTTAGGTGAACGAACGCACAGCAGAGCAGTTTCAAGGAAACGTTTCGCCTGAGTTTTAGAGGAAGTTTACTGCTGTTTGGTACGTATGATGGCATTGGGCTGGAAATACCGGTTTTGGCATTCTCCACAGAAAGGGTTTGCCAACCGCTGAATCCACAAGTGAGTTTAACTCTGTCAGTTGAATGCTCACATTGACAACCATTCAGTTAGATAGCTCCGTTTTGGTTTTAGGAGCAGATATTTCTCTGTACAGTCTATGGTCCCATTCGTTCGGGAAAATCCCAACGCAGCTCCTAGAAGAAACGTGTTTCTGACTCTCTAAATCTCAACATAGATTCAACTCTCTTAGGTGAACGAACCACAGTAGAGCAGTTTCAAGGAATCGTTTCTCCTGAGTTTTAGACGAAGTTTCCTGCTGTTTAGTACGTATGCCGGCATTGGGCTGGAAATACCGGTTTTGGGATTCTGCACAGAAAGAGTTTGCAAACCACTGAATCCACACGTGAGTTTAACTCTGTCACTTGAATGCACACATTGACAACCATTCAGTTATATAGCTCCGTTTTGTTTTTAGAAGCAGATATTTCTCTGTACAGCCTATGGTCCCATTCACTCGGGAATATCCCAACGCAGCTCCTAGAAGAAACGTGTTTCTGACTCGCTGAATGTCAACATATATTCAACTCTCTTAGGTGAACGAACGCGCAGCAGAGCAGTTTCAAGGAAACGTTCCTCCTGAGTTTTAGACGAAGTTTCCTGCTGTTTAGTACGTATACTGGCATTGGGCTGGAAATACCGGTTTTGGGATTCCGCACAGAAAGAGTTTGCAAACCGCCGAATCCACATGTGAGTTTAACTCTGTCAGTTGAATGCACACATTGACAACCATTCAGTTATATAGCTCCGTTTTGGTTTTATAAGCAGATATTTCTCTGTACAGCCTATGGTCCAATTCACTCGGGAATATCCCAACGCAGCTCCTAGAGGAAACGTGTTTCTGACTCGCTGAATCTCAACATATATTCAACTCTCTTAGGTGAACGAAGGCACAGCAGAGCAGTATCAAGCAAACGATTCTCCTGAGTTTTAGACGAAGTTTACTGCTTTTTAGTACGTATGCCGGCATTGGACTGGAAATACCGGTTTGGGATTCTGCACAGAAAGGGTTTGCAAAACGCTGAATACACACGTGAGTGTAACTCTGTCAGTTGAATGCACACATTGACAACCATTCAGTTAGATAGCTCCGTTTTGGTTTTAGAAGCAGATATTTCTCTGTACAGCCTATGGTCCCATTCACTCGGGAATATCCCAACGCAGCTCCTAGAAGAAACGTGTTTTTGACTCGCCGAATCGCAACATAGATTCAACTCCCTTAGGTGAACGAACGCACAGCAGAGCAGTTTCAAGGAAACGTTTCTCCTGAGTTTTAGACGAAGTTTACTGCTGTTTAGTACGTATGCCGGCATTGGGCTGGAAATACCGGTTTTGGGATTCTCCACAGAAAGGGTTTGCAAACCACGGAATCCACACTTCTGTTTAACTCTGTCAGTTGAATGCAGATATTGACAACCATTCTTTTAGATAGCTCCGTTTTGGTTTTAGAAGCAGATATTTCTCGGTACAGGCTATGGTCCCATTCACTCGGGAATATCCCAACGCAGCTCCTAGAAGAAACGTGTTTCTGACTCCCTGAATCTCAACATAGATTCCACTCTGTTAGGTGAACGAACGCACAGCAGAGCAGTTTCAAGGAAACGTTTCTCCTGAGTTTTAGAGGAAGTTTACTGCTGTTTGGTACGTATGACGGCATTGGGCTGGAATACCGGTTTTGGGATTCTCCACAGAAAGGGTTTGCCAACCGCTGAATCCACACGTGAGTTTAACTCTGTCAGTTGAATGCTCACATTGACAACCATTCAGTTAGATAGCTCCGTTTTGGTTTTAGGAGCAGATATTTCTCTGTACAGACTATGGTCCCATTCACTCGGGAATATCCCAACGCAGCTCCTAGAAGAAACGTGTTTCTGACTCGCTGAATATCAACATATATTCAACTCTCTTAGGTGAACGAAGGCACAGCAGAGCAGTATCAAGCAAACGTTTCTCCTGAGTTTTAGACGAAGTTGACTGCTGTTTAGTACGTATGCCGGCATTGGGTTGAAAATACCGGTTTTGGAATTCTGCAGAGAAAGGGTTTGCAAACCGCTGAATCCACACGTGAGTTTAACTCTGTCAGCTGAATGCACACATTGACAACCATTCAGTTAGATAGCTCCGTTTTGGTTTTAGGAGCAGATATTTCTCTGTCCAGCCTATGGTCACATTCACTCGGGAAAATCCCAACGCAGCTCCTAGAAGAAACGTGTTTCTGACTCGCTGAATCTCAACATAGATTCAACTCTCTTAGGTGAACGAACGCACAGCAGAGCAGTTTCAAGGAAACGTTTCTCCTGAGTTTTAGACGAAGTTTCCTGCTGTTTAGTACGTATGCCGGCATTGGGCTGGAAATACCGGTTTTGGGATTCTGCACAGAAAGGGTTTGCAAACCGCTGAATCCACACGTGAGTTTAACTCTGTCAGTTGAATGCACACATTGACAACCATTCTGGTAGATAGCTCCGTTTTGGTTTTAGGAGCAGATATTTCTCTGTACAGCCTATGATCCCATTCACTCGGTAATATCCCAACGCAGCTCCTAGAAGAAACGTGTTTCTGACTCGCTGAATCTCAACATAGATTCAACTCTCTTACGTGAACGAACACACAGCAAAGCTGTTTCAAAGAAACGTTTCTCCTGAGTTTTAGACGAAGTTTACTGCGGTTAAGTACGTATGCCGGCATTGGGCTGGAAATACCGGTTTTGGGATTCTGCACAGAAAGGGTTTGCAAAACGCTGAATCCACACTTGCGTTTAACTCTGTCAGTTGAATGCACATATTGACAACCATTCATTTACATAGCTCCGTTTTGGTTTTAGGAGCAGATATTTCTCTGTCCAGGCTATGGTCACGTTCACTCGGGAATATACCAACGCAGCTCCTAGAAGAAACGTGTTTCTGACTCGCTGAATCTCAACATAGATTCAACTCTCTTAGGTGAACGAACGCACAGCAGAGCAGTTTCAAGCAAAAGTTTCTCCTGAGTTTTAGACGAAGTTTACTGCTGTTTAGTACGTATGCCGCCATTGGGCTGCAAACACCGGTTTTGGGATTCTGCACAGAAAGGGTTTGCAAACCGCTGAATCCACACGTGAGTTTAACTCTGTCAGTTGAATGCACACATTGACAACCATTCAGTTAGATAGCTCCGTTTTGGTTTTAGGAGCAGATATTTCTCTGTACAGCCTATGGTCCCATTCACTCGGGAATATCCCACCGCAGCTCCTAGAAGAAACGTGTTTCTGACTCGATGAATCTCAACATAGATTCAACTCTCTTAGGTGAACGAACGCACAGCAGAGGAGTTTCAAGGAAACGTTTCTCCTGGGTTTTAGACGAAGTTTACTGCGGTTTGGTACGTATAACGGCATTGGGCTGGAAATACCGGTTTTGGGATTCTCCACAGAAAGGGTTTGCCAACCGCTGAATCCACACGTGAGTTTCACTCTGTCAGTTGAATGCACACATTGACAACCTTTCAGTTAGATCGCTCCGTTTTGGTTTTAGAAGCAGATATTTCTCTATACAGCCTATGGTCCCTTTCACTCGGGAATATCCCAACGCAGCTCCTAGAAGAAACGTGTTTCTGACTCGCTGAATCTCAACATATATTCAACTCTCTTAGGTGAACGAAGGCACAGCAGAGCAGTATCAAGCAAACGTTTCTCCTGAGTTTTAGACGAAGTTTACTGCTGTTTAGTACGTATGCCGGCATTGGACTGGAAATACCGGTTTGGGATTCTGCACAGAAAGGGTTTGCAACCATTGAATACACACGTGAGTGTAACTCTGTCAGTTGAATGCACACATTGACAACCATTCAGTTTGATAGCTCCGTTTTGGTTTTAGGAGCAGATATTTCTCGGTACAGCCTATGGTCCCATTCACTCGGGAATATCCCAAAGCAGCTCCTAGAAGAAACGTGTTTCTGAATCGCTGAATCTCAACATAGATTCAACTCTCTTACATGAACGAACACACAGCAGAGCAGTTTCAAGGAAACGTTTCTCCTGAGTTTTAGTCGAAGTTTCCTGCGGTTTAGTACGTATGCCGGCATTGGGCTGGAAATACCAGCTTTGGGATTCTGCACAGAAAGAGTTTGCAAACCGCTGAATCCACACGTGAGTTTCACTCTGTCAGTTGAATGCACACATTGACAACCTTTCAGTTAGATAGCTCCGTTTTGGTTTTAGAAGCAGATATTTCTCAGTACAGCCTATGGCCCCATTCACTCGGGAATATCCCAACGCAGCTCCTAGAAGAAACGTGTTTCTGACTCGCTGAATCTCAACATAGATTCAACTCTCTTAGGTGAACGAACGCACAGCAGAGCAGTTTCAAGCAAACGTTTCTCCTGAGTTTTAGACGAAGTCATACTGCTGTTTCGTACATATGCTGGCATTGGGCTGGAAATTACGATTTCGGGATTCTGTAAAGAAAGTGTTTGCAAACCACTGAATCCACACGTGAGTTTAACTCTGTATGTTGAATGCACACATTGACAACCATTCAGTTAGACAGCTCCGTTTTGGTTTTGGAAGCAGATATTTCTCTGTACAGCCTATGGTACCATTCACTCGGGAATATCCCAACGCAGCTCCTAGAAGAAACGTGTTTCTCACTCGCTGAATATCAACATAGATTCAACTCTCTTAGGTGAACGAACGCTCAGCAGAGCAGTTTCAAGGAAACGTTTCTCCTGAGTTTTAGACGAAGTTTACTGCTGTTTAGTACGTATGCCGGCATTGGGCTGGAAATACCGGTTTTGGGATTCTGCACAGAAAGGGTTTGCAAACCGCTGAATCCACACGTGAGTTTAACTCTGTCAGTTGAATGCACACATTGACAACCATTCAGTTAGATAGCTCCGTTTTGGTTTTTGGAGCAGATATTTCTCTGTACAGACTATGGTCCCATTCACTCGGGAATATCCTAACGCAGCTCCTAGAAGAAACGTGTTTCTGAATCGCTGAATCTCAACATAGATTCAACTCCCTTAGGTGAACGAACGCACAGTAGAGCAGTTTCAAGGAAACGTTTCTCCTGAGTTTTAGACGAAGTTTACTGCTGTTTAGTACGTATGCCGGCATTGGGCTGGAAATACCGGTTTTGGGATTCTGCACAGAAAGGGTTTGCAAACTGCTGAATCCACACTTGCGTTTACCTCTGTCAGTTGAATGCACATATTAACAACCATTCATTTAGATAGCTCCGTTTTGGTTTTAGAAGCAGATATTTCTCGGTACAGGGTATGGTCCCATTCACTCGGGAATATCCCAATGCAGCTCCTAGAAGAAACGTGTTTCTGACTCGCTGAATCTCAACATAGATTCAACTCTCTTAGGTGAACGAACGCACAGCAGAGCAGTTTCAAGCAAACGTTTCTCCTGAGTTTTAGACGAAGTTTACTGCTGTTTAGTACGTATGCCGCCATTGGGCTGCAAACACCGGTTTTGGGATTCTGCACAGAAAGGGTTTGCAAACCGCTGAATCCACACGTGAGTTTAACTCTGTCAGTTGAATGCACACATTGACAACCATTCAGTTAGATAGCTCCGTTTTGGTTTTAGGAGCAGATATTTCTCTGTACAGCCTATGGTCCCATTCACTCGGGAATATTCCAACACAGCTCCTAGAAGAAACGTGTTTCTGACTCGATGAATCTCAACATAGATTCAACTCTCTTAGGTGAACGAACGCACAGCAGAGGAGTTTCAAGGAAACGTTTCTCCTGAGTTTTAGAGGAAGTTAACTGCTGTTTGGTACGTATGACGGCATTGGGCTGGAAATACCGGTTTTGGGATTCTCCACAGAAAGGGTTTGCCAACCGCTGAATCCACACGTGAGTTTCACTCTGTCAGTTGAATGCACACATTGACAACCTTTCAGTTAGATCGCTCCGTTTTGGTTTTAGAAGCAGATATTTCTCTATACAGCCTATGGTCCCTTTCACTCGGGAATATCCCAACGCAGCTCCTAGAAGAAACGTGTTTCTGACTCGCTGAATCTCAACATAGATTCAACTCTCTTAGGTGAACGAACGCACAGCAGAGCAGTTTCAAGGAAACGTTTCTCCTGAGTTTTAGACGAAGTTTCCTGCGGTATAGTACGTATGCCGGCATTGGGCTGAAAATACCAGTTTTGGGATTCTTCACAGAAAGAGTTTGCAAACCGCTGAATCCACATGAGAGTTTCACTCTGTCACTTGAATGCACACATTGACAACCTTTCAGTTAGATAGCTCCGTTTTGGTTTTAGAAGCAGATATTTCTCTGTACAGCCTATGGTCCCATTCACTCGGGAATATCCCAACACTGGTCCTAGAAGAAACCTGTTTCTGACTCGCTGAATCTCAACATATATTCAACTCTCTTAGGTGAACGAAGGCACAGCAGAGCAGTATCAAGCAAACGTTTCTCCTGAGTTTTAGACGAAGTTTACTGCTGTTTAGTACGTATGCCGGCATTGGACTGGAAATACCGGTTTGGGATTCTGCACAGAAAGGGTTTGCAAACCATTGAATACACACGTGAGTGTAACTCTGTCAGTTGAATGCACACATTGACAACCATTCAGTTTGATAGCTCCGTTTTGGTTTTAGGAGCAGATATTTCTCGGTACAGCCTATGGTCCCATTCACTCGGGAATATCCCAAAGCAGCTCCTAGAAGAAACGTGTTTCTGAATCGCTGAATCTCAACATAGATTCAACTCTCTTACATGAACGAACACACAGCAGAGCAGTTTCAAGGAAACGTTTCTCCTGAGTTTTAGTCGAAGTTTCCTGCGGTTTAGTACGTATGCCGGCATTGGGCTGGAAATACCAGCTTTGGGATTCTGCACAGAAAGAGTTTGCAAACCGCTGAATCCACACGTGAGTTTCACTCTGTCAGTGGAATGCACACATTGACAACCTTTCAGTTAGATAGCTCCGTTTTGGTTTTAGAAGCAGATATTTCTCAGTACAGCCTATGGCCCCATTCACTCGGGAATATCCCAACGCAGCTCCTAGAAGAAACGTGTTTCTGACTCGCTGAATCTCAACATAGATTCAACTCTCTTAGGTGAACGAACGCACAGCAGAGCAGTTTCAAGCAAACGTTTCTCCTGAGTTTTAGACGAAGTCATACTGCTGTTTCGTACATATGCCGGCATTGGGCTGGAAATTACGATTTCGGGATTCTGTAAAGAAAGTGTTTGCAAACCACTGAATCCACACGTGAGTTTAACTCTGTATGTTGAATGCACACATTGACAACCATTCAGTTAGACAGCTCCGTTTTGGTTTTAGAAGCAGATATTTCTCTGTACAGCCTATGGTCCCATTCACTCGGGAATATCCCAACGCAGCTCCTAGAAGAAACGTGTTTCTCACTCGCTGAATATCAACATAGATTCAACTCTCTTAGGTGAACGAACGCACAGCAGAGCAGTTTCAAGGAAACGTTTCTCCTGAGTTTTAGACGAAGTTTACTGCTGTTTAGTACGTATGTCGGCATTGGGCTGGAAATACCGGTTTTGGGATTCTGCACAGAAAGGGTTTGCAAACCGCTGAATCCACACGTGAGTTTAACTCTGTCAGTTGAATGCACACATTGACAACCATTCAGTTAGATAGCTCCGTTTTGGTTTTTGGAGCAGATATTTCTCTGTACAGACTATGGTCCCATTCACTCGGGAATATCCTAACGCAGCTCCTAGAAGAAACGTGTTTCTGAATTGCTGAATCTCAACATAGATTCAACTCTCTTAGGTGAACGAACGCACAGCAGAGCAGTTTCAAGGAAACGTTTCTCCTGAGTTTTAGACGAAGTTTACTGCTGTTTAGTACGTATGCCGGCATTGGGCTGGAAATACCGGTTTTGGGATTCTGCACAGAAAGGGTTTGCAAACCGCTGAATCCACACTTGCGTTTACCTCTGTCAGTTGAATGCACATATTAACAACCATTCATTTAGATAGCTCCGTTTTGGTTTTAGAAGCAGATATTTCTCGGTACAGGGTATGGTCCCATTCACTCGGGAATATCCCAATGCAGCTCCTAGAAGAAACGTGTTTCTGACTCGCTAAATCTCAACATAGATTCAACTCTCTTAGGTGAACGAACGCACAGCAGAGCAGTTTCAAGCAAACGTTTCTCCTGAGTTTTAGACGAAGTTTACTGCTGTTTAGTACGTATGCCGCCATTGGGCTGCAAACACCGGTTTTGGGATTCTGCACAGAAAGGGTTTGCAAACCGCTGAATCCACACGTGAGTTTAACTCTGTCAGTTGAATGCACACATTGACAACCATTCAGTTAGATAGCTCCGTTTTGGTTTTAGGAGCAGATATTTCTCTGTACAGCCTATGGTCCCATTCACTCGGGAATATCCCAACACAGCTCCTAGAAGAAACGTGTTTCTGACTCGATGAATCTCAACATAGATTCAACTCTCTTAGGTGAACGAACGCACAGCAGAGGAGTTTCAAGGAAACGTTTCTCCTGAGTTTTAGAGGAAGTTAACTGCTGTTTGGTACGTATGACGGCATTGGGCTGGAAATACCGGTTTTGGGATTCTCCACAGAAAGGGTTTGCCAACCGCTGAATCCACACGTGAGTTTCACTCTGTCAGTTGAATGCACACATTGACAACCTTTCAGTTAGATCGCTCCGTTTTGGTTTTAGAAGCAGATATTTCTCTATACAGCCTATGGTCCCTTTCACTCGGGAATATCCCAACGCAGCTCCTAGAAGAAACGTGTTTCTGACTCGCTGAATCTCAACATAGATTCAACTCTCTTAGGTGAACGAACGCACAGCAGAGCAGTTTCAAGGAAACGTTTCTCCTGAGTTTTAGACGAAGTTTCCTGCGGTTTAGTATGTATGCCGGCATTGGGCTGAAAATACCAGTTTTGGGATTCTTCACAGAAAGAGTTTGCAAACCGCTGAATCCACATGAGAGTTTCACTCTGTCACTTGAATGCACACATTGACAACCTTTCAGTTAGATAGCTCCGTTTTGGTTTTAGAAGCAGATATTTCTCTGTACAGCCTATGGTCCCATTCACTCGGGAATATCCCAACACTGGTCCTAGAAGAAACCTGTTTCTGACTCGCTGAATCTCAACATATATTCAACTCTCTTAGGTGAACGAAGGCACAGCAGAGCAGTATCAAGCAAACGTTTCTCCTGAGTTTTAGACGAAGTTTACTGCTGTTTAGTACGTATGCCGGCATTGGACTGGAAATACCGGTTTGGGATTCTGCACAGAAAGGGTTTGCAAACCATTGAATACACACGTGAGTGTAACTCTGTCAGTTGAATGCACACATTGACAACCATTCAGTTTGATAGCTCCGTTTTGGTTTTAGGAGCAGATATTTCTCGGTACAGCCTATGGTTCCATTCACTCGGGAATATCCCAAAGCAGCTCCTAGAAGAAACGTGTTTCTGAATCGCTGAATCTCAACATAGATTCAACTCTCTTACATGAACGAACACACAGCAGAGCAGTTTCAAGGAAACGTTTCTCCTGAGTTTTAGTCGAAGTTTCCTGCGGTTTAGTACGTATGCCGGCATTGGGCTGGAAATACCAGCTTTGGGATTCTGCACAGAAAGAGTTTGCAAACCGCTGAATCCACACGTGAGTTTCACTCTGTCAGTTGAATGCACACATTGACAACCTTTCAGTTAGATAGCTCCGTTTTGGTTTTAGAAGCAGATATTTCTCAGTACAGCCTATGACCCCATTCACTCGGGAATATCCCAACGCAGCTCCTAGAAGAAACGTGTTTCTGACTCGCTGAATCTCAACATAGATTCAACTCTCTTAGGTGAACGAACGCACAGCAGAGCAGTTTCAAGGAAACGTTTCTCCTGAGTTTTAGACGAAGTTTACTGCTGTTTAGTACGTATGCCGGCATTGGTCTGGAAATACCGGTTTTGGGATTCTGCACAGAAAGAGTTTGCAAACCGCTGAATCCACACGTGAGTTGATCTCTGTCAGTTGAATGCACACATTGACAACCATTCTGTTAGATAGCTCCGTTTTGGTTTTAGAAGCAGATATTTCTCTGTACAGCCTATGGTCCCATTCACTCGGGACTATCCCAATGCAGCTCCTAGAAGAAACGTGTTTCTGACTCGCTGAATCTCAACATAGATTCAACTCTTTTACGTGAACGAACGCAGAGGAGAGCAGTTTCAAGGAAACGTTTCTCCTGAGTTTTAGACGAAGTTTCCTGCGGTTTAGTACGTATGCCGGCATTGGGCTGAAAATACCAGTTTTGGGATTCTTCACAGAAAGAGTTTGCAAACCGCTGAATCCACACGTCAGTTTCACTCTGTCAGTTGAATGCACACATTGACAACCTTTCAGTTAGATAGCTCCGTTTTGGTTTTAGAAGCAGATATTTCTCTGTACGGCCTATGGTCCCATTCACTCGGGAATATCCCAATGCAGCTCCTAGAAGAAACGTGTTTCTGACTCGCTGAAGCTCAACATAGATTCAACTCTCTTAGGTGAACGAACGCACAGCAAAGCAGTTTCAAGGAAACGTTTCTCCTGAGTTTTAGACGAAGTTTACTGCTGTTTAGTACGTATGCCGGCATTGGGCTGGAAATACCGGTTTTGGGATTCTGCACAGAAAGAGTTTGCAAACCGCTGAATCCACACGTGAGTTTAACTCTGTCAGTTGAATGCACACATTGACAGCCATTCAGTTAGATAGCTCCGTTTTGGTTTTAGAAGCAGATATTTCTCTTTACAGCCTATGGTCCCATTCACTCGGGAATAACCCAGCGCAGCTCCTAGAAGAAACGTGTTTCTGCCCCGCCGAATCGCAACATAGATTCAACTCTCTTAGGTGAACGAACGCACAGCACAGCAGTTTCAAGGAAACGTTCCTCCTGAGTTTTACACGAAGTTTCCTGCTGTTTAGGACGTATACTGTCATTCGGCTGGAAATACCGTTTTGGGATTCCGCACAGAAAGAGTTTGCAAACCGCCGAATCCACACGTGAGTTTAACTCTGTCAGTTGAATGCACACAATGACAACCATTCAGTTAGATAGCTCAGTTTTGGTTTTAGAAGCAGATATTTCTCGGTACAGCCTATGGTCCCATTCACTCGGGAATATCCGAACGCAGCTCCTAGAAGAAACGTGTTTCTGACTCGCTGAATCTCAACATAGATTCAACTCTCTTAGGTGAATGAACGCACAGCAGAGCAGTTTCAAGGAAACGTTTCTCCTGAGTTTTAGACGAAGTTTCCTGCTGTTTAGTACGTATGCTGGCATTGGGCTGGAAATACCGGTTTTGTGATTCTGCGCAGAAAGGGTTTGCAAACCGCTGAATCCACACGTGAGTTTTACTCTGTCAGTTGAATGCACACATTGACAACCATTCAGTTAGATAGCTCCGTTTTGGTTTTAGAAGCAGATATTTCTCTGTACAGACTATGGTCCCATTAACTCGGGAATATCCCAACGCAGCTCCTAGAAGAAACGTGTTTCTGACTCACTGAAGCTCAATATAGATTCAACTCTCGTAGGTGAACGAACGCACAGCACACCAGTTTCAAGGAAACGTTTCTCCTGAGTTTTAGACGAAGTTTACTGCGGTTTAGTACGTATGCCGGCATTGGGCTGGAAATACCGGTTTTGGGATTCTGCACAGAAAGGGTTTGCAAACCACTGAATCCACACTTGTGTTTAACTCTGTCAGTTGAATGCACATGTTGACAACCATTCATTTAGATAGCTCCGTTTTGGTTTTAGAAGCAGATATTTCTCGGTACAGGCTATGGTCCCATTCACTCGGGAATATCCCAATGCAGCTCCTAGAAGAAACGTGTTTCTGACTCGCTGAATCTCAACATAGATTCCACTCTCTTAGGTGAACGAACGCACAGCAGAGCAGTTTCAAGGAAACGTTTCTCCTGAGTTTTAGAGGAAGTTTACTGCTGTTTGGTACGTATGACGGCATTGGGCTGGAATACCGGTTTTGGGATTCTCCACATAAAGGGTTCGCCAACCGCTGAATACAAACGTGAGTTTAACTGTGTCAGTTGAAAGCTCACATTGACAACCATTCAGTTAGATAGCTCCGTTTTGGTTTTAGGAGCAGATATTTCTCGGTACAGGCTATTGTCCCATTCACTCGGGAATATCCCAACGCAGCTCCTAGAAGAAACGAGTTTCTGACTCGCTGAATCTCAACATAGATTCAACTCTCTTACGTGAACGAACGCAGAGGAGAGCAGTTTCAAGGAAACGTTTCTCCTGAGTTTTAGACGAAGTTTCTTGCGGTTTAGTACGTGCCGGCATTGGGCTGGAAATACCAGTTTTGGGATTCTGCACAGAAAGAGTTTGCAAACCGCTGAATCCACACGTGAGTTTCACTCTGTCAGTTGAATGCAAACATTGACAACCTTTCAGTTAGATAGCTCCGTTTTGGTTTTAGTAGCAGATATTTCTCTTTACAGCCTATGGTCCCATTCACTCGGGAATATCCCAACGCAGCTCCTAGAAGAAACGTGTTTCTGACTCGCTGAATCTCAACATAGATTCAGCTCTCTTAGGTGAACGAACGCACAGCAGAGCAGTTTCAAGCAAACGTTTCTCCTGAGTTTTAGACGAAGTCATACTGCTGTTTCGTACATATGCCGGCATTGGGCTGGAAATTCCGATTTTGGGATTCTGTACAAAAAGTGTTTGCAAACCACTGAATCCACACATGAGTTTAACTCTGTATGTTGAATGCACACATTGACAACCATTCAGTTAGACAGCTCCGTTTTGGTTTTAGAAGCAGGTATTTCTCTGTACAACCTATGGTCCCATTCACTCGGGAATATCCCAAAGCAGCTCCTAGAAGAAACGTGTTTCTGACTCGCTGAGTCTCAACATATATTCAACTCTCTTAGGTGAACGAAGGCACAGCAGAGCAGTATCAAGCAAACGTTTCTCCTGAGTTTTAGACGAAGTTTACTGCTGTTTACTACGTATGCCGGCTTTGGACTGGAACTACCGGTTTTGGGATTCTGCACAGAAAGGGTTTGCCAACCGCTGAATCCACACGTGAGTTTAACTCTGTCAGTTGAATGCACACATTGACAACCATTCAGTTAGATAGCTCCGTTTTAATTTTTGGAGCAGACATTTCTCTGTACAGAGTATGGTCCCATTCACTCGGGAATATCCCAACGCAGCTCCTAGAAGAAACGTGTTTCTGAATCGCTGAATCTCAACATAGATTCAACTCTCTTAGGTGAACGAACGCACAGCAGAGCAGTTTCAAGGAATCGTTTGTCCTGAGTTTTAGACGAATTTTACTGCTGTTTAGTACGTATGCCGGCATTGGGCTGGAAATACCGGTTTTGGGATTCTGCACAGAAAGGGTTTGCAAACCGCTGAATCCACACTTGCGTTTACCTCTGTCCGTTGAATGCACATATTGACAACCATTCATTTAGATAGCTCTGTTTCGGTTTTAGAAGCAGATATTCCTCGGTAGAGCCTATGGTCTCATTCACTCGGGAATATCCGAACGCATGTCCTAGAAGAAACGTGTTTCTGCCTCGCTGAATCTCATCATAGATTCAACTCTCTTAGGTGAACGAACACACAGCAGAGCAGTTTCAAGCAAACGTTTCTCCTGAGTTTTAGTCGAAGTTTCCTGCTGTTTAGTACGTATAATGGCATGGGGCTGGAAATACCGGATTTGGGATTCTGCACAGAAAGAGTTTGCAAACCGCTGAATCCACACGTGAGTTTAACTCTGTCAGTTGAATGCACACATTGACAACCATTCAGATAGATAGCTCCGTTTTGGTTTTAGAAGCAGATATTCCTCGGTACAGCCTATGGTCCCATTCACTCGGGAATATCCCAACGCAGCTCCTAGAGGAAACGTGTTTCTGACTCGCTGAATCTCAACATAGATTCAACTCTCTTACGTGAACGAACGCACAGCAGAGCAGTTTCAAGCAAACCTTTCTACTGAGTTTTAGACGAAGTTTCCTTCTGTTTAGTACGTATGCCGGCATTGGGCTGGAAATACCGGTTTTGGGATTCTGCACAGAAAGAGTTTGCAAACCGCTGAATCCACACGTGAGTTTAACTCTGTCATTTGAATGCACACATTTACAACCATTCAGTTAGATGGCTCCGTTTTGGTTTTAGAAGCAGATATTTCTCTGTACAGAGAATGGTCCCATTCACTCGGGAATATCCCAACGCAGCTCCTAGAAGAAACGTGTTTCTGTCCCGCTGAATCTCAACATAGATTCAAGTCTCTTAGGTGAACGAACGAACAGCAGACCAGTTTCAAGGAAACGTTTCTCCTGAGTTTTAGACGAAGTTTACTGCTGTTTAGTACGTATGCCGGCTTTGGGCTGGAAATACCGGTTTTGGGATTCTGCACAGAAGGGGTTGGAAACCGCTGAATCCACACGTGAGTTTAACTCTGTCAGTTGAATGCACACATTGACAACCATTCAGTTAGATTGCTCCGTTTTGGTTTTAGAAGCAGATATTCCTTGGTACAGCCTTTGGTGCATTCACTCGGGAATATCCCAACGCAGGTCCTAGAAGAAACGTGTTTCTGCCTCGCTGAATCTCATCATAGATTCAACTCCCTTAGGTGAACGAACGCAGAGCAGAGCAGTTTCAAGCAAACGTTTCTCCTGAGTTTTAGTCGAAGTTTCCAGCTGTTTAGTACGTATAACGGCATGGGGCTGGAAATACCGGTTTTGGGATTCTGCACAGAAAGAGTTTGCAAACCGCTGAATCCACACGTGAGTTTAACTCTGTCAGTTGAATGCACACATTGACAACCATTCAGTTAGATGGCTCTGTTTAGGTTTTAGGAGCAGATATTTCTCTGTTCAGCCTATGGTCCCATTCACTCGGGAATATGCCAACGCAGCTCCTAGAAGAATGTCTTTCTGACTCGCTGAATCCCAACATAGAATCAACTCTCTTAGGTGAACGAACGCACAGGAGAGCAGTTTCAAGGAATCGTTTCTCCAGAGTTTTAGACGAATTTTACTGCTGTTTAGTACGTATGCCGGCATTGGGCTGGAAATACCGGTTTTGGGATTCTGCACAGAAAGGGTTTGCAAACCGCTGAATCCACACTTGCGTTTACCTCTGTCCGTTGAATGCACATATTGACAACCATTCATTTAGATAGCTCTCTTTTGGATTTAGAAGCAGATATTCCTCTGTAGAGCCTATGGTCTCATTCACTCGGGAATATCCGAACGCATGTCCTAGAAGAAACGTGTTTCTGCCTCGCTGAATCTCATCATAGATTCAACTCTCTTAGGTGAACGAACACACAGCAGAGTAGTTAAAAGCAAACGTTTCTCCTGAGTTTTAGTCGAAGTTTCCTGCTGTTTAGTACGTAGAACGGCATGGGCTGGAAATACCGGTTTTGGGATTCTGCACAGAAAGAGTTTGCAAACCGCTGAATCCACACGTGAGTTTAACTCTGTCATTTGAATGCACACCTTGACAACCATTCAGTTAGATAGCTCCGTTTTGGTTTTAGAAGCAGATATTCCTCGGTACAGCCTATGGTCCCATTCACTCGGGAATATCCCAACGCAGCTCCTAGAAGAAACGTGTTTCTGACTCGCTGAATCTCAACATAGATTCAACTCTCTTACGTGAACGAACGCACAGCAGTGCAGTTTCAAGCAAACCTTTCTCCTGAGTTTTAGACGAAGTTTCCTTCTGTTTAGTACGTATGCCGGCATTGGGCTGGATATACCGGTTTTGGGATTCTGCACAGAAAAAGTTTGCAAACCGCTGAATCCACACGTAAGTTTAACTCTGTCATTTGAATGCACACATTGACAACCATTCAGTTAGATAGCTCCGTTTTGGTTTTAGAAGCAGATATTTCTCTGTACAGCGTATGGTCCCATTCACTCGGGAATATCCCAACGCAGCTCCTAGAAGAAACGTGTTTCTGACTCGCTGAATCTCAACATAGATTCAAGTCTCTTAGGTGAACGAACGCACAGCAGACCAGTTTCAAGGAAACGTTTCTCCTGAGTTTTAGACGAAGTTTACTGCTGTTTAGAACGTATGCCGGCATTGGGCTGGAAATACAGGTTTTGGGATTCTGCACAGAAAGGCTTTGCAAACCGCTGAATCCAAACGTGAGTTTAACTCTGTCAGTTGAATGCACACATTGACAACCATTCAGTTAGATAGCTCCGTTTTGGTTTTAGAAGCAGATATTCCTCGGTACAGCCTATGGTCCCATTCACTCGGGAATATCCCAACGCAGCTCCTAGAAGAAACGTGTTTCTGACTCGCTGAATCTCAACATAGATTCAACTCTCTTACGTGAACGAACGCACAGCAGACCAGTTTCAAGGAAACGTTTCTCCTGAGTTTTAGACGAAGTTTACTGCTGTTTAGTACGTATGCCGGCATTGGGCTGGATATACCGGTTTTGGGATTCTGCACAGAAAGGGTTTGCAAACCGCTGAATCCACACGTGAGTTTAACTCTGTCAGTTGAATGCACACATTGACAACCATTCAGTTAGATTGCTCCGTTTTGGTTTTAGAAGCAGATATTCCTCGGTACAGCCTATGGTGCATTCACTCGGGAATATCCCAACGCAGGTCCTAGAAGAAACGTGTTTCTGCCTCGCTGAATCTCATCATAGATTCAACTCTCTTAGGTGAACGAACGCACAGCAGAGCAGTTTCAAGCAAACGTTTCTCCTGAGTTTTAGTCGAAGTTTCCTGCTGTTTAGTACGTATAACGGCATGGGGCTGGAAATACCGGTTTTGGGATTCTGCACAGAAAGAGTTTGCAAACCGCTGAATCCACACGTGAGTTTACCTGTGTCAGTTGAATGCACACATTGACAACCATTCAGTTAGATGGCTCTGTTTTGGTTTTAGGAGCAGATATTTCTCTGTTCAGCCTATGGTCCCATTCACTCGGGAATATCCCAACGCAGCTCCTAGAAGAAAGTCTTTCTGACTCGCTGAATCCCAACATAGATTCAACTCTCTTAGGTGAACGAACGCACAGCAGAGCAGTTTCAAGCAAACGTTTGTCCTGAGTTTTAGACGAAGTTTATTGTGGTTTAGTACGTATGCCGGCATTGGGCTGGAAATACCGGTTTTGGGATTCTGCACAGAAAGGCTTTGCAAACGGCTGAATCCACACGTGAGTTTATCTCTGTCAGTTGAATGCACACATTGACAACCATTCAGTTAGATAGCTCCGTTTTGGTTTTAGAAGCAGATATTTCTCTGTACAGACTATGGTCCCATTAACTCGGGAATATCCCAACGCAGCTCCTAGAAGAAACGTGTTTCTGACTCGCTGAATCTCAACATAGATTCAGCTCTCTTAGGTGAACGAACGCACAGCAGACCAGTTTCAAGCAAACGTTTCTCCTGAGTTTTATACGAAGTCATACTGCTGTTTCGTACATATGCCGGCATTGGGCTGGAAATTCCGATTTTGGGATTCTGTACAAAAAGTGTTTGCAAACCACTGAATCCACACGTGAGTTTAACTCTGTATGTTGAATGCACACATTGACAACCATTCAGTTAGACAGCTCCGTTTTGGTTTTAGAAGCAGGTATTTCTCTGTACAACCTATGGTCCCATTCACTCGGGAATATCCCAATGCAGCTCCTAGAAGAAACGTGTTTCTGACTCGCTGAATCTCAACATAGATTCAACTCTCTTAGGTGAACGAAGGCACAGCAGAGCAGTATCCAGCAAACGTTTCTCCTGAGTTTTACACGAAGTTTCCTGCTGTTTAGTACGTATGCTGGCATTGGGCTGCAAATACCGGTTTTGGGATTCTGCACAGAAAGGGTTTGCAAACCGCTGAATCCACACGTGAGTTTAACTCTGTCAGTTGAATGCACACATTGACAACCATTCAGGTAGATAGCTCCGTTTTGGTTTTAGGAGCAGATATTTCTCTGTACAGCCTATGGTCCCATTCACTCGGGAATATCCCAACGCAGCTCCTAGAAGAAACGTGTTTCTGACTCGTTGAATCTCAACATAGATTCAACTCTCTTACGTGAACGAACGCACAGCAGAGCAGTTTCAAAGAAACGTTTCTCCTGAGTTTTAGACGAAGTTTACTGCGGTTTAGTACGTATGCCGGCATTGGGCTGGAAATACCGGTTTTGGGATTCTGCACAGAAAGGGTTTGCAAACCACTGAATCCACACTTGCGTTTCACACTGTCAGTTGAATGCACATATTGACAACCATTCATTTAGATAGCTCCGTTTTGGTTTTAGCAGCAGACATTTCTCGGTACAGGCTATGGTCCCATTCACTCGTGAATATCCCAATGCAGCTCCAAGAAGAAACGTGTTTCTGACTCGCTGAATCTCAACATAGAATCAACTCTCTTAGGTGAACGAACGCACAGCAGAGGAGTTTCAAGGAAACGTTTCTCCTGAGTTTTAGAAGAAGTTTACTGCGGTTTAGTACGTATGACGGCATTGGGCTGGAAATACCGGTTTTGGGATTCTCCACAGAAAGGGTTTGCCAACCGCTGAATCCACACGTGAGTTTCGCTCTGTCAGTTGAATGCACACATTGACAACCTTTCAGTTAGATAGCTCCGTTTTGGTTTTAGAAGCAGATATTTCTCTGTACAGCCTATGGTCCCATTCACTCGGGAATATCCCAACGCAGCTCCTGGAAGAAACGTGTTTCTGACTCGCTGAATCTCAACTTAGATTCAACTCTCTTAGGTGAACGAACGCACAGCAGAGTAGTTTCAAGGAAACGTTTCTCCTGAGTTTTAGACGAAGTTTCCTGCGGTTTAGTACGTATGCCGGCATTGGGCTGAAAATACCAGTTTTGGGATTCTTCACAGAAAGAGTTTGCAAACCGCTGAATCCACACGTCAGTTTCACTCTGTCAGTTGAATGCACACATTGACAACCTTTCAGTTAGATAGCTCCGTTTTGGTTTTAGAAGCAGATATTTCTCTGTACGGCCTATGGTCCCATTCACTCGGGAATATCCCAACGCAGCTCCTAGAAGAAACGTGTTTCTGACTCGCTGAATCTCAACATAGACTCAACTATCTTAGGTGAACGAACGCACAGCAGAGCAGTTTCAAGCAAACGTTTCTCCTGAGTTTTAGACGAAGTCATACTGCTGTTTCATACATATGCCGGCATTGGGCTGGAAATTCCGATTTCGGGATTCTGTAAAGAAAGTGTTTGCAAACCACTGAATCCACACGTGAGTTTAACTCTGTATGTTGAATGCAAACATTGACAACCATTCAGTTAGACAGCTCCTTTTTGGTTTTAGAAGCAGATATTTCTCTGTACAGCCTGTGGTCCCATTCACTCGGGAATATCCCAACGCAGCTCCTAGAAGAAACGTGTTTCTCACTCGCTGAATCTCAACATATATTCAACTCTCTTAGGTGAACGAAGGCACAGCAGAGCAGTATCAAGCAAACGTTTCTCCTGAGTTTTAGACGAAGTTTACTGCTGTTTAGTACGTATGCCGGCATTGGGCTGGAAATACCGGTTTTGGGATTCTGCACAGAAAGGGTTTGCAAACCGCTGAATGCACACGTGAGTTTAACTCTGTCAGTTGAATGCACACATTGACAACCTTTCAGTTAGATAGCTCCGTTTTGGTTTTACAAGCAGATATTTCTCGGTACACACTATGGTCCCATTCACTCGGGAATATCCCAATGCAGCTCCTAGAAGAAACGTGTTTCTGACTCGCTGAATCTCAACATATATTCAACTCTCTTAGGTGAACGAAGGCACAGCAGAGCAGTATCAAGCAAACGTTTCTCCTGAGTTTTAGACGAAGTTTACTGCTGTTTAGTACGTATGCCGGCTTTGGACTGGAACTACCGGTTTTGGGATTCTGCACAGAAAGGGTTTGCCAACCGCTGAATCCACACGTGAGTTTAACTCTGTCAGTTGAATGCACACATTGACAACCATTCAGTTAGATAGCTCCGTTTTAATTTTTGGAGCAGACATTTCTCTGTACAGAGTATGGTCCCATTCACTCGGGAATATCCCAACGCAGCTCCTAGAAGAAACGTGTTTCTGAATCGCTGAATCTCAACATAGATTCAACTCTCTTAGGTGAACGAACGCACAGCAGAGCAGTTTCAAGGAATCGTTTCTCCTGAGTTTTAGACGAATTTTACTGCTGTTTAGTACGTATGCCGGCATTGGCCTGGAAATACCGGTTTTGGGATTCTGCACAGAAAGGGTTTGCAAACCGCTGAATCCACACTTGCGTTTACCTCTGTCCGTTGAATGCACATATTGACAACCATTCATTTAGATAGCTCTGTTTCGGTTTTAGAAGCAGATATTCCTCGGTAGAGCCTATGGTCTCATTCACTCGGGAATATCCGAACGCATGTCCTAGAAGAAACGTGTTTCTGCCTCGCTGAATCTCATCATAGATTCAACTCTCTTAGGTGAACGAACACACAGCAGAGCAGTTTCAAGCAAACGTTTCTCCTGAGTTTTAGGCGAAGTTTCCTGCTGTTTAGTACGTATAATGGCATGGGACTGGAAATACCGGTTTTGGGATTCTGCACAGAAAGGGTTTGCAAACCGCTGAATCCACACGTGAGTTTAACTCTGTCAGTTGAATGCACACATTGACAACCATTCAGTTAGATAGCTCCGTTTTGGTTTTAGAAGCAGATATTCCTCGGTACAGCCTATGGTCCCATTCACTCGGGAATATCCCAACGCAGCTCCTAGAAGAGACGTGTTTCTGACTCGCTGAATCTCAACAGAGATTCAACTCTCTTACGTGAACGAACGCACAGCAGATCAGTTTCAAGGAAACGTTTCTCCTGAGTTTTAGACGAAGTTTCCTGCTGTTTAGTACGTATAACGGCATGGGGCTGGAAATACCGGTTTTGGGATTCTGCACAGAAAGAGTTTGCAAACCGCTGAATCCACACGTGAGTTTACCTGTGTCAGTTGAATGCACACATTGCCAACCATTCAGTTAGATGGCTCTGTTTTGGTTTTAGAAGCAGATATTACTCGGTAGAGCCTATGGTCTCATTCACTCGGGAATATCCGAACGCATGTCCTAGAAGAAACGTGTTTCTGCCTCGCTGAATCTCATCATAGATTCAACTCTCTTAGGTGAACGAACACACAGCAGAGCAGTTTCAAGCCAACGTTTCTCCTGAGTTTTAGTCGAAGTTTCCTGCTGTTTAGTACGTATAACGGCATGGGGCTGGAAATACCGGTTTTGGGATTCTGCACAGAAAGAGTTTGCAAACCGCTGAATCCACACGTGAGTTTAACTCTATCAGTTGAATGCACACATTGACAACCATTCAGTTAGATGGCTCTGTTTTGGTTTTAGGAGCAGATATTTCTCTGTTCAGCCTATGGTCCCATTCACTCGGGAATATCCCAACGCAGCTCCTAGAAGAAAGTCTTTCTGACTCGCTGAATCCCAACATAGATTCAACTCTCTTAGGTGAACGAACGCACAGCTGAGCAGTTTCAAGCAAACGTTTCTCCTGAGTTTTAGACGAAGTTTATTGTGGTTTAGTACGTATGCCGGCATTGGGCTGGAAATACCGGTTTTGGGATTCTGCACAGAAAGGCTTTGCAAACGGCTGAATCCACACGTGAGTTTATCTCTGTCAGTTGAATGCACACATTGACAACCATTCAGTTAGATAGCTCCGTTTTGGTTTTAGAAGCAGATATTTCTCTGTACAGACTATGGTCCCATTAACTCGGGAATATCCCAACGCAGCTCCTAGAAGAAACGTGTTTCTGACTCGCTGAATCTCAACATAGATTCAGCTCTCTTAGGTGAACGAACGCACAGCAGACCAGTTTCAAGCAAACGTTTCTTCTGAGTTTTATACGAAGTCATACTGCTGTTTCGTACATATGCCGGCATTGGGCTGGAAATTCCGATTTTGGGATTCTGTACAAAAAGTGTTTGCAAACCACTGAATCCACACGTGAGTTTAACTCTGTATGTTGAATGCACACATTGACAACCATTCAGTTAGACAGCTCCGTTTTGGTTTTAGAAGCAGATATTTCTCGGTACAGCCTATGGTCCCATTCACTCGGGAACATCCCAACGCAGCTCCTAGAAGAAACGTGTTTCTGACTCGCTGAATCTCAACATATATTCAACTCTCTTAGGTGAACGAACGCACAGCCGAGCAGTTTCAAGCAAACGTTTCTCCTGAGTTTTAGACGAAGTTTCCTGCTGTTTTGTACGTATGCCGGCATTGGGCTGGAAATACCGGTTTTGGGATTCTGCACAGATTGAGTTTGCAAACCGCTGAATCCACACGTGAGTTTAACTCTGTCAGTTGAAAGCACACATTGACAACCATTCAGTTAGATGGCTCCGTTTTGGTTTTAGGAGCAGATATTTCTCGGTACAGCCTATGGTCCCATTCACTCGGGAACATCCCAACGCAGCTCCTAGAAGAAACGTGTTTCTGACTCGCTGAATCTCAACATAGATTCAACTCTCTTAGGTGAACGAACGCACAGCAGAGCAGTTTCAAGCAAACGTTTCTCCTGAGTTTTAGACGAAGTTTCCTGCTGTTTAGTACGTATGCCGGCATTTGGCTGGAAATACCGGTTTTGGGGTTCTGCACAGAAAGGATTTGCAAACCGCTGAATCCACACGTGAGTTTAACTCTGTCAGTGGAATGCACACATTGACAACCCTTCAGTCAGATAGCTCCGTTTTGGTTTTAGGAGCAGATATTTCTCGGTACAACCTATGGTCCCATTCACTCGAGAATATCCCAACGCAGCTCCTAGAAGAAACGTGTTTCTGACTCGCTGAATCTCAACATAGATTCAACTCTCTTAGGTGAATGAACGCACAGCAGAGCAGTTTCAAGGAAACGTTTCTCCTGAATTTTAGACGAAGTTTACTGCTCTTTAGTACGTATACCGTCATTGGGCTGAAAATACTGGTTTTGGGATTCTGCACAGAAAGGGTTTGCAAACCGCTGAATCCACATGTGAGTTTAGCTCTGTCAGTTGAATGCACACATTGACAACCATTCAGTTAGATAGCTCCGTTTTGGTTTTAGAAGCAGATATTCCTCGGTACAGCCTATGGTCCCATTCACTCGGGAATATCGCAACGCAGCTCCTAGAAGAAACGTGTTTCTGACTCGCTGAATCTCAACATAGATTCAACTGACTTAGGTGAACGAACGCACAGCAGAGCAGTTTCAAGCAAAGGTTTCTCCTGAGTTTTAGACGAAGTTTACTGCAGTTCAGTGTGTATGCCGTCATTGGGCTGAAAATACCGTTTTGGGGTTCTGCACAGAAAGGATTTCCAAACCGCTGAATCCACACTTGAGTTTAACTCTGTCAGTTGAATGCACACATTGGCAACCATTCAGTTAGATAGCTCCGTTTTGGTTTTAGGAGCAGATATTTCTCTGTACAGCCTATGGTCCCATTCACTCGGGAATATCCCAACGCAGCTCCTAGAAGAAACGTGTTTCTGACTCGGTGTATCTCAACATAGATTCAACTCTCTTAGATGAACGATCGCACAGCAGAGCAGTTTCAAGAAAACGTTTCTCCTGAGTTTTAGTCGAAGTTTCCGGCTGTTTAGTACGTATGCCGGCATTGGGCTGGAAATACCGGTTTTGGGATTCTGCACCGAAAGGATTTGCAAACCGCTGAATCCACACGTGAGTTTAACTCTGTCATTGAATGCACACATTGACAACCATTCAGTTAGATAGCTCCGTTTTGGTTTAAGAAGCAGATATTTCTCTGTACAGCCTATGGTCCCATTCACTCGGGAATATCCCAACGCAGCTCCTAGAAGAAACGTGTTTCTGACTTGCTGAATCTCAACATAGATTCAACTCTCTTAGGTGAACGAACGCACAGCAGAGCAGTTTCAAGGAAACGTTTCTCCTGAATTTTAGACGAAGTTTACTGCTGTTAAGTACGTATGCCGGCATTGGGCTGGAAATGCTTGTTTGGGATTCTGCACAGAAAGGGTTTTCAAACCGCTGAATCCACACGTGAGTTTAACTCTGTCAGTTGAATGCACACATTGACAACCATTCCGTTAGATAGCTCCGTTTTGGTTTTAGAAGCAGATATTCCTCGGTACAGCCTATGGTCCCATTCACTCGGGAATATCCCAACGCAGCTCCTAGAAGAAACGTGTTTCTGACTCGCTGAATCTCAACATAGATTCAACTCTCTTAGGTGAACGAACGCACAGCAGAGCAGTTTCAAGCAAACGTTTCTCCTGAGTTTTAGTCGAAGTTTCCTGCTGTTTAGTACGTATACCGTCATTGGACTGGAAATACCGGTTTTGGGATTCTGCACAGAAAGGGTTTGCAAACCGCTGAATCCACACGTGAGTTTATCTCCGTCAGTTGAATGCACTCATTGACAACCATTCAGTTAGATAGCTCCGTTTTGGTTTTAGAAGCAGATATTTCTCTGTACAGCCTATGGTCCCATTCACTCGAGAATATCCCAACGCAGCTCCTAGAAGAAACGTGTTTCTGACTCGCTGAATCTCAACATAGATTCAACTCTCTTAGGTGAATGAACGCACAGGAGAGCAGTTTCAAGGAAACGTTTCTCCTGAATTTTAGACGAAGTTTACTGCTGTTTAGTACGTATACCGTCATTGGGCTGAAAATACTGGTTTTGGGATTCTGCACAGAAAGGGTTTGCAAACCGCTGAATCCACACGTGAGTTTAGCTCTGTCAGTTGAATGCACTCATTGACAACCATTCAGTTAGATAGCTCCGTTTTGGTTTTAGAAGCAGATATTCCTCGGTACAGCCTATGGTCCCATTCACTCGGGAACATCCCAACGCAGCTCCTAGAAGAAACGTGTTTCTGACTCGCTGAATCTCAACATAGATTCAACTCTCTTAGGTGAACGAACGCACAGCAGAGCAGTTTCAAGGAAACATTTCTCCTGAGTTTTAGACGACGTTTCCTGCTGTTTAGTACGTATGTCGGCATTGGGCTGGAAATACCGGTTTTGGGATTCTGCACAGAAAGGGTTTGCAAACCGCTGAATCCACACGGTAGTTTATCTCTGTCAGTTGAATGCACACATTGACAACCATTCAGTTAGACAGCTCCGTTTTGGTTTTAGAAGCAGATATTTCTCTGTACAGCCTATGGTCCCATTCACTCGGGAATATGCCAAAGCAGCTCCTAGAAGAAACGGGTTTCTGACTCGCTGAATCTCAACATAGATTCAACTCTCTTAGGTGAACGAACGCACAGCAGAGCAGTTTCAAGGAAACGTTTCTCCTGAGTATTAGACGAAGTTTCCTGCTGTTTAGTACGTATGCCGGCATTGGGCTGGAAATACCGGTTTTGGGATTCTGCACATAAATGGTTTGCAAACCGCTGAATCCACACGTGAGTTTAACTCTGTCAGTTGAATGCACACATTGACAACCATTCAGTTAGATAGCTCCGTTTTGGTTTTAGAAGCAGATATTCCTCTGTACAGCCTATGGTCCCATTCACTCGGGAATATCCCAACGCAGTTCCTAGAAGAAATGTGTTTCTGACTCGCTGAATCTCAACATAGATTCAACTCTCTTAGGTGAACGAATGCAGAGCAGAGTAGTTTCAAGCAAACGTTTCTCCTGAGTTTTAGTCGAAGTTTCCTGCTGTTTAGTACGTATGCCGGCATTGGGCTGGAAATACCGGTTTTGGGATTCTGCACAGAAAGGGTTTGCAAACCGCTGAATCCACACGTGAGTTTAACTCTGTCAGTTGAATGCACACATTGACAACCATTCAGTTAGATAGCTCCGTTTTGGTTTTAGGAGCAGATATTTCTCTGTGCAGCCTATGGTCCCATTCACTCGGGAATATCCCAACGCAGCTCCTAGAAGAAACGTGCTTCTGACTCGCTGAATCTCAACATAGATTCAACTCTCTTACGTGAACGAACACATATCAGAGCAGTTTCAAGGAAACGTTTCTCCTGAGTTTTAGACGAAGTTTACTGCTGTTTAGTACGTATGCCGGCCTTGGGCTGGAAACACCGGTTTTTTGATTCTGCACATAAAGGGTTTGCAAACCGCTGAAACCACACCTGAGTTTAACTCTGTCAGTTGAATGCACACATTGACAACCATTCAGTTAGATAGCTCCGTTTTGGTTTTAGAAGCAGATATTTCTCTGTACAGCCTATGATCCCATTCACTCGAGAATATCCCAACGCAGCTCCTAGAAGAAACGTGTTTCTGACTCGCTGAATCTCAACATAGATTCAACTCTCTTCGGTGAATGAACGCACAGGAGAGCAGTTTCAAGGAAACGTTTCTCCTGAATTTTAGACGAAGTTTACTGCTGTTTAGTACGTATACCGTCATTGGGCTGAAAATACTGGTTTTGGGATTCTGCACAGAAAGGTTTTGCAAACCGCTGAATCCACACGTGAGTTTAGCTCTGTCAGTTGAATGCACACATTGACAACCATTCAGTTAGATAGCTCCGTTTTGGTTTTAGAAGCAGATATTCCTCGGTACAGCCTATGGTCCCATTCACTCGGGAATATCCCAACGCAGCTCCTAGAAGAAACGTGTTTCTGACTCGCTGAATCTCAACATAGATTCAACTCTCTTAGGTGAACGAACGCACAGCAGAGCAGTTTCAAGGAAACGTTTCTCCTGAGTTTTAGTCGAAGTTTCCTGCTGTTTAGTACGTATGCCGGCATTGGGCTGGAAATACCGGTTTTGGGATTCTGCACAGAAAGGATTTGCAAACCGCTGAATCCACACGTGAGTTTAACTCTGTCATTGAATGCACACATTGACAACCATTCAGTTAGATGGCTCCGTTTTGGTTTTAGAAGCAGATATTCCTCGGTAGAGCCTATGGTCCCATTCACTCGGGAATATCCCAACGCAGCTCCTAGAAGAAACGTGTTTCTGACTCGCTGAATCTCAACATAGATTCACCTCTCTTAGGTGAACGAACGCACAGCAGAGCAGTTTCAAGCAAACGTTTCTCCTGAGTTTTAGACGAAGTTTCCTTCTGTTTAGTACGTATGCCGGCATTGGGCTGGAAATACCGGTTTTGGGATTCTGCACAGATAGAGTTTGCACACCGCTGAATCCACACGTGAGTTTATCTCTGTCAGTTGAATGCACACATTGACAACCATTCAGTTAGATAGCTCCGTTTTGGTTTTAGAAGCAGATATTTCTCTGTACAGCCTATGGTCCCATTCACTCGGGAATATGCCAACGCAGCTCCTAGAAGAAACGTGTTTCTGACTCGCTGAATCTCAACATAGATTCAACTCTCTTAGGTGAACGAACGCACAGCAGAGCATTTTCTAGGAAACGTTTCTCCTGAGTATTAGACGAAGTTTCCTGCTGTTTAGTACGTATGCCGGCATTGGGCTGGAAATACCGGTTTTGGGATTCTGCACAGAAAGGGTTTGCAAACCGCTGAATCCACACGTGAGTTTAACTCTGTCAGTTGAATGCACACATTGACAACCATTCAGTTAGATAGCTCCGTTTTGGTTTTAGGAGCAGATATTTCTCTGTGCAGCCTATGGTCCCATTCACTCGGGAATATCCCAACGCAGCTCCTAGAAGAAACGTGTTTCTGACTCGCTGAATCTCAACATAGATTCAACTCTCTTACGTGAACGAACACATATCAGAGCAGTTTCAAGGAAACGTTTCTCCTGAGTTTTAGACGTAGTTTACTGCTGTTTAGTACGTATGCCGGCCTTGGGCTGAAAATACTGGTTTTGGGATTCTGCACAGAAAGGGTTTGCAAACCGCTGAATCCACACGTGAGTTTAGCTCTGTCAGTTGAATGCACACATTGACAACCATTCAGTTAGATAGCTCCGTTTTGGTTTAAGAAGCAGATATTCCAAGGTACAGCCTAAGGTCCGATTCACTCGGGAATATCCCAACGCAGCTCCTAGAAGAAACGTGTTTCTGACTCGCTGAATCTCAACATAGATTCAACTCTCCTAGGTGAACGAACGCACAGCAGAGCAGTTTCAAGCAAACGTTTCTCCTGAGTTTTAGTCGAAGTTTACTGCTGTTTAGTACGTATAACGGCATTGGGCTGGAAATACCGGTTTTGGGATTCTGCACAGAAAGGGTTTGCAAACCGCTGAATCCACACGTGAGTTTAACTCTGTCAGTTGAATACACACATTGACAACCATTCAGTTAGATAGCTCCGTTTTGGTTTTAGGAGCAGATACTTCTCTGTGCAGCCTATGGTCCCATTCACTCGGGAATATCACAACGCAGCTCCTAGAAGAAACGTGTTTCTGACTCGCTGAATCTCAACATAGATTCAACTCTCTTACGTGAACTAACACATATCAGAGCAGTTTCAAGGAAACGTTTCTCCTGAGTTTTAGTCGAAGTTTCCTGCTGTTTAGTACGTATACCGTCATTGGGCTGGAAATACCGGTTTTGGGATTCTGCACAGAAAGAGTTTGCCAACCGCTGAATCCACACGTGAGTTTACCTCTGTCAGTTGAAAGCACACATTGACAACCATACAGTTAGATGGCTCCGTTTTGGTTTTAGTAGCAGATATTTCTCTGTACAGCCTATGGTCCCATTCACTCGGGAATATCCCAACACAGCTCCTAGAAGAAAGTGATTCTGACTCGCTGAATCTCAACATAGGTTCAACTCTCTTAGGTGAACGAACGCACAGCAGAGCAGTTTCAAGCAATCGTTTCTCCTGAGTTTTAGACGAAGTTTCCTGCTGTTTAGTACGTATGCCGGCATTGGGCTGGAAATACCGGTTTTTTGATTCTGCACATAAAGGGTTTGCAAACCGCTGAATCCACACGTGAGTTTAACTCTGTCAGTTGAATGCACACATTGACAACCATTCAGTTAGAAAGCTCCGTTTTGGTTTTAGAAGCAGATATTTCTCTGTACAGCCTATGGTCCCATTCAGTCGGGAATATCCCAACGAAGCTCCTAGAAGAAACGTGTTTCTGACTCGCTGAATCTCAACATAGATTCAACTCTCTTAGGTGAACGAACGCACAGCAGAGCAGTTTCAAGGAAACGTTTCTCCTGAGTTTTAGACGAAGTTTACTGCTGTTTAGTACGTATGTCGGCATTGGGCTGGAAATATCGGTTTTGGGATTCTGCACAGAAAGGGTTTGCAAACCGCTGAATCCACACGGGAGTTTATCTCTGTCAGTTGAATGCACACATTGACAACCATTCAGTTAGATAGCTCCGTTTTGGTTTTAGAAGCAGATATTTCTCTGTACAGCCTATGGTCCCATTCACTCGGGAATATGCCAACGCAGCTCCTAGAAGAAACGTGATTCTGACTCGCTGAATCTCAACATAGATTCAACTCTCTTAGGTGAACGAACGCACAGCAGAGCAGTTTCAAGGAAACGTTTCTCCTGAGTATTAGACGAAGTTTCCTGCTGTTTAGTACGTATGCCGGCATTGGGCTGGAAATACCGGTTTTGGGATTCTGCACATAAAGGGTTTGCAAACCGCTGAATCCACACGTGAGTTTAACTCTGTCAGTTGAATGCACACATTGACAACCATTCAGTTAGATAGCTCCGTTTTGGTTTTAGAAGCAGATATTCCTCTGTACAGCCTATGGTCCCATTCACTCGGGAATATCCCAACGCAGTTCCTAGAAGAAACGTGTTTCTGACTCGCTGAATCTCAACATAGATTCAACTCTCTTAGGTGAACGAATGCAGAGCAGAGTAGTTTCAAGCAAACGTTTCTCCTGAGTTTTAGTCGAAGTTTCCTGCTGTTTAGTACGTATGCCGGCACTGGGCTGGAAATACCGGTTTTGGGATTCTGCACAGAAAGGGTTTGCAAACCGCTGAATCCACACGTGAGTTTAACTCTGTCAGTTGAATGCACACATTGACAACCATTCAGTTAGATAGCTCCGTTTTGGTTTTAGGAGCAGATATTTCTCTGTGCAGCCTATGGTCCCATTCAGTCGGGAATATCCCAACGCAGCTCCTAGAAGAAACGTGTTTCTGACTCGCTGAATCTCAACATAGATTCAACTCTCTTACGTGAACGAACACATATCAGAGCAGTTTCAAGGAAACGTTTCTCCTGAGTTTTAGACGAAGTTTACTGCTGTTTAGTACGTATGCCGGCCTTGGGCTGGAAATACCGGTTTTTTGATTCTGCACATAAAGGGTTTGCAAACCGCTGAATCCACACGTGAGTTTAACTCTGTCAGTTGAATGCACACATTGACAACCATTCAGTTAGATAGCTCCGTTTTGGTTTTAGAAGCAGATATTTCTCTGTACAGCCTATGATACCATTCACTCGAGAATATCCCAACGCAGCTCCTAGAAGAAACGTGTTTCTGACTCGCTGAATCTCAACATAGATTCAACTCTCTTAGGTGAATGAACGCACAGGAGAGCAGTTTCAAGGAAACGTTTCTCCTGAATTTTATACGAAGTTTACTGCTGTTTAGTACGTATACCGTCATTGGGCTGAAAATACTGGTTTTGGGATTCTGCACAGAAAGGGTTTGCAAACCGCTGAATCCACACGTGAGTTTAGCTCTCTCAGTTGAATGCACACATTGACAACCATTCAGTTAGATAGCTCCGTTTTGGTTTTAGAAGCAGATATTCCTCGGTACAGCCTATGGTCCCATTCACTCGGGAATTTCCCAACGCAGCTCCTAGAAGAAACGTGTTTCTGACTCGCTGAATCTCAACATAGATTCAACTCTCTTAGGTGAACGAACGCACAGCAGAGCAGTTTCAAGGAAGCGTTTCTCCTGAGTTTTAGTCGAAGTTTCCTGCTGCTTAGTACGTATGCCGGCATTGGGCTGGAAATACCGGTTTTGGGATTCTGCACAGATAGAGTTTGCACACCGCTGAATCCACACGTGAGTTTAAATCTGTCAGTTGAATGCACACACTGACAACCATTCAGTTAGATAGCTCCGTTTTGGTTTTAGAAGCAGATATTTCTCTGTACAGTCTATGGTCCCATTCACTCGGGAATATGCCAACGCAGCTCCTAGAAGAAACGTGTTTCTGACTCGCTGAATCTCAAAATAGATTCAACTCTCTTAGGTGAACGAACGCACAGCAGAGCATTTTCTAGGAAACGTTTCTCCTGAGTATTAGACGAAGTTTCCTGCTGTTTAGTACGTATGCCGGCATTGGCCTGGAAATACCGGTTTTGGGATTCTGCACATAAAGGGTTTGCAAACCGCTGAATCCACACGTGAGTTTAACTCTGTCAGTTGAATGCACACATTGACAACCATTCAGTTAGATAGCTCCGTTTTGGTTTTAGAAGCAGATATTCCTCTGTACAGCCTATGGTCCCATTCACTCGGGAATATCCCAACGCAGCTCCTAGAAGAAACGTGTTTCTGACTCGCTGATTCTCAACATAGATTCAACTCTCTTAGGTGAACGAATGCACAGCCGAGTAGTTTCAAGCAAACGTTTCTCCTGAGTTTTGGTCGAAGTTTCCTGCTGTTTAGTACGTATGCCGGCATTGGGCTGGAAATACCGGTTTTGGGATTCTGCACAGAAAGGGTTTGCAAACCGCTGAATCCACACGTGAGTTTAACTCTGTCAGTTGAATGCACACATTGACAACCATTCAGTTAGATAGCTCCGTTTTGGTTTTAGGAGCAGATATTTCTCTGTACAGCCTATGGTCCCATTCACTCGGGAATATCCCAACGCAGCTCCTAGAAGAAACGTGTTTCTGACTCGCTGAATCTCAACATAGATTCAACTCTCTTACGTGAACGAACACATATCAGAGCAGTTTCAAGGAAACGTTTCTCCTGAGTTTTAGACGAAGTTTACTGCTGTTTAGTACGTATGCCGGCCTTGGGCTGGAAATACCGGTTTTTTGATTCTGCACATAAAGGGTTTGCAAACCGCTGAAACCACTCGTGAGTTTAACTCTGTCAGTTGAATGCACACATTGACAACCATTCAGTTAGAAAGCTCCGTTTTGGTTTTAGAAGCAGATATTTCTCTGTACAGCCTATGGTCCAATTCATTCGGGAGTATCCCAACGCAGCTCCTAGAAGAAACGTGTTTCTGACTCGCTGAATCTCAACATAGATTCAACTCTCTTAGGTGAATGAACGCACAGGAGAGCAGTTTCAAGGAAACGTTTCTCCTGAATTTTAGACGAAGTTTACTGCTGTTTAGTACGTATACCGTCATTGGGCTGAAAATACTGGTTTTGGGATTCTGCACAGAAAGGGTTTGCAAACCGATGAATCCACACGTGAGTTTAGCTCTGTCAGTTGAATGCACACATTGACAACCATTCAGTTAGATAGCTCCGTTTTGGTTTTAGAAGCAGATATTCCTCGGTACAGCCTATGGTCCCATTCACTCGGGAATATCCCAACGCAGCTCCTAGAAGAAACGTGTTTCTGACTCGCTGAATCTCAACATAGATTCAACTCTCTTAGGTGAACGAACGCACAGCCGAGCAGTTTCAAGGAAACGTTTCTCCTGAGTTTTAGTCGAAGTTTCCTGCTGTTTAGTACGTATGCCGGCATTGGGCTGGAAATACCGGTTTTGGGATTCTGCACAGAAAGGATTTGCAAACCGCTGAATCCACACGTGAGTTTAACTCTGTCATTGAATGCACACATTGACAACCATTCAGTTAGATGGCTCCGTTTTGGTTTTAGAAGCAGATATTCCTCGGTAGAGCCTATGGTCCCATTCACTCGGGAATATGCCAACGCAGCTCCTAGAAGAAACGTGTTTCTGACTCGCTGAATCTCAACATAGATTCAACTCTCTTAGGTGAACGAACGCACAGCAGAGCATTTTCTAGGAAACGTTTCTCCTGAGTATTAGACGAAGTTTCCTGCTGTTTAGTACGTATGCCGGCATTGGCCTGGAAATACCGGTTTTGGGATTCTGCACATAAAGGGTTTGCAAACCGCTGAATCCACACGTGAGTTTAACTCTGTCAGTTGAATGCACACATTGACAACCATTCAGTTAGATAGCTCCGTTTTGGTTTTAGAAGCAGATATTCCTCTGTACAGCCTATGGTCCCATTCACTCGGGAATATCCCAACGCAGCTCCTAGAAGAAACGTGTTTCTGACTCGCTGAATCTCAACATTGATTCAACTCTCTTAGGTGAACGAATGCACAGCAGAGCAGTTTCAAGCAAACGTTTGTCCTGAGTTTTAGTCGAAGTTTCCTGCTGTTTAGTACGTATGCCGGCATTGGGCTGGAAATACCGGTTTTGGGATTCTGCACAGAAAGGGTTTGCAAACCGCTGAATCCACACGTGAGTTTAACTCTGTCAGTTGAATGCACACATTGACAACCATTCAGTTAGATAGCTCCGTTTTGGTTTTAGGAGCAGATATTTCTCTGTGCAGCCTATGGTCCCATTCACTCGGGAATATCCCAACGCAGCTCCTAGAAGAAACGTGTTTCTGACTCGCTGAATCTCAACATAGATTCAACTCTCTTACGTGAACGAACACATATCAGAGCAGTTTCAAGGAAACGTTTCTCCTGAGTTTTAGACGAAGTTTACTGCTGTTTAGTACGTATGCCGGCCTTGGGCTGAAAATACTGGTTTTGGGGTTCTGCACAGAAGGGGTTTGCAAACCGCTGAATCCACACGTGAGTTTAACTCTGTCAGTTGAATGCACACATTGACAACCATTCAGTCAGATAGCTCCGTTTTGGTTTTAGTAGCAGATATTTCTCGGTACAGCCTATGGTCCCATTCACTCGGGAATATCCCAACGCAGCTCCTAGAAGAAACGTGTTTCTGACTCGCTGAATCTCAACATAGATTCAACTCTCTTATGTCAACGAACGCACAGCAGAGCAGTTTCAGTCAAACGTTTCTCCTGAGTTTTAGACGAAGTTTACTGCGGTTTAGTATGTATGCCGGCATTGGGCTGGAAATACCGGTTTTGGGGTTCTGCACAGAAAGGGTTTGCAAACCGCTGAATCCACACGTGAGTTTACCTCTGTCAGTTGAATGCACACATTGACAACCATTCAGTTAGATAGCTCCGTTTTGATTTTAGGAGCAGATATTTCTCTGTACAGCCTATGGTCCCATTCACTCGGGAATATCCCAACGCAGCTCCTAGAAGAAACGTGTTTCTGACTCGGTGAATCTCAACATAGATTCAACTCTCTTAGGTGAACGAACGCACAGCAGAGCAGTTTCAAGCAAACGTTTCTCCTGAGTTATAGACGAAGTTTACTGCGGTTTAGTACGTATGCCGGCATTGGGCTGGAAATACCGGTTTTGGGATTCTGCACAGAAAGGGTTTGCAAACCGCTGAATCCACAAGAGAGTTAAAGTCTGTCAGTTGAATGCACACATTGACAACCATTCAGATACATAGCTCCGTTTTGGTTTTAGGATCAGGTATTTCTCTGTACAGCCGATGGTGCCATTCACTCGGGAATATCCCAACGCAGCTCCTAGAAGAAAGTGTTTCTGACTCGCTGAATCTCAACATAGATTCAACTCTCTTAGCCGAACGAACGCACAGCAGAGCAGTTTCAAGCAAACGTTTCTCCTGAGTTTTAGTCGAAGTTTCCTGCTGTTTAGTATGTATACCGGCATTGGACTGGAAATACCGGTTTTGGGATTCTGCACAGAAAGGGTTTGCAAACCGCTGAATCCACACGTGAGTTTAACTCTGTCAGTTGAATGCACACATTGACAACCATTCAGTTAGATGGCTCCGTTTTGGTTTTAGAAGCAGATATTTCTCTGTACAGCCTATGGTCCCATTCACTCGGGAATATCCAAACGCAGCTCCTAGAAGAAACGTGTTTCTGACTCGCTGAATCTCAACATAGATTCAACTCTCTTAGGTGAACGAACGCACAGCAGAGCAGTTTCAAGGAAACGTTTCTCCTGAATTTTAGACGAAGTTTACTGCTGTTTAGTACGTATGCCGTCATTGGGCTGGAAATACCGGTTTTGGGGTTCTGCACAGAAGGGGTTTGCAAACCGCTGAATCCACACGTGAGTTTAAATCTGTCAGTTGAATGCACACATTGACAACCATTCAGTCAGATAGCTCCGTTTTGGTTTTAGGAGCAGATATTTGTCGGTACAGCCTATGGTCCCTTTCACTCGGGAATATTCCAACGCAGCTCCTAGAAGAAATGTGTTTCTGACTCGCTGAATCTCAACATAGATTCAACTCTCTTATGTCAACGAACGCACAGCAGAGCAGTTTCAATTAAACGTTTGTCCTCAGTTTTAGACGAAGTTTACTGCGGTTTAGTACGTATGCCGGCATTGGTCTGGAAATACCGGTTTTGGGGTTCTGCACAGAAAGGGTTTGCAAACTGCTGAATCCACACGTGAGATTAACTCTGTCAGTTGAATGCACACGTTGACAACCATTCAGTTAGATAGCTCCGTTTTGGTTTTAGGAGCAGATATTTCTCTGTACAGCCTATGGTCCCATTCACTCGGGAATATCCCAACGCAGCTCCTAGAAGAAACGTGTTTCTGACTCGGTGAATCTCAACATAGATTCAACTCTCTTAGGTGAACGAATTCACAGCAGAGCAGTTTCAAGCAAACGTTTCTCCTGAGGTTTAGACGAAGTTTACTGCGGTTTAGTACATATGCCGTCATTGGGCTGGAAATACCGGTTTTGGGATTCTGCACAGAAAGAGTTTGCAAACCGCTGAATCCACAAGTGAGTTTATCTCTGTCAGTTGAATGCACACATTGACAACCATTCAGATAGATAGCTCCGTTTTGGTTTTAGGAGCAGATATTTCTCTGTACAGCCTATGGTCCCATTCACTCGGGAATATCCCAACGCAGCTCCTAGAAGAAAGTGTTTCTGACTCGCTGAATCTCAACATAGATTCAACTCTCTTAGGTGAACGAACGCACAGCAGAGCAGTTTCAAGCAAACGTTTCTCCTGAGTTTTAGTCGAAGTTTCCTGCTGTTTAGTACGTATGCCGGCATTGGGCTGGAAATACCGGTTTGGGGATTCTGCACAGAAAGAGATTGCAAACCGCTGAATCCACACGTGAGTTTGACTCTGTCAGTTGAATGCCCACATTGACAACCATTCAGTTAGATAGCTCCGTTTTGGTTTTAGTGGCAGATATTTCTCGGTACAGACTATGGTCCCATTCACTCGGGAATATCCCAACGCAGCTCCTAGAAGAAACGTGTTTCTGACTCGCTGAGTCTCAACATAGATTCAACTCTCTTAGGTGAACGAACGCACAGCAGAGCAGTTTTAAGCAAACGTTTCTCCTGAGTTTTAGACGAAGTTTACTGCTGTTTAGTACATATGCCGGCATTGGGCTGGAATTACCGGTTTTGGGATTCTGCACAGAAAGAGTTTGCAAACCGATGAATCCACACGTGATTTTAAATCTGTCAGTTGAATGCACGTATTGACAACCATTCAGTTAGATATCTCCGTTTGGTTTTAGAAGCAGATATTTCTCGGTACAGCCAATGGTCCCATTCACTCGGGAATATCCCAACGCAGCTCCTGGAAGAAACGTGTTTCTGACTCGCTGAATCTCAACATAGATTCAACTCTCTTATGTCAACGAACTCACAGCAGAGCAGTTTCAATCAAACGTTTCTCCTGAGTTTTAGACGAAGTTTACTGCGGTTTAGTATGTATGCTGGCATTGGGCTGGAAATAAAGGTTTTGGGGTTCTGCACAGAAAGGGTTTGCAAACCGCTGAATCCACACGTGAGTTTACCTCTGTCAGTTGAATGCACACATTGACAACCATTCAGTTAGATAGCTCCGTTTTGATTTTAGGAGCAGATATTTCTCTCTACAGCCTATGGTCCCATTCACTCGGGAATATCCCAACGCAGCTCCTAGAAGAAACGTGTTTCTGACTCGGTGAATCTGAACATAGATTCACCTCTCTTAGGTGAACGAACGCACAGCAGAGTAGTTTCAAGCAAACGTTTCTCCTGAGTTATAGACGAAGTTTACTGCTGTTTAGTACGTATGCCGGCATTGGGCTGGAAATACCGGTTTTGGGATTCTGCACAGAAAGGGTTTGCAAACCGCTGAATCCACAAGAGAGTTAAAGTCTGTCAGTTGAATGCACACATTGACAACCATTCAGATAGATAGCTCCGTTTTGGTTTTAGGATCAGATATTTCTCTGTACAGCCGATGGTGCCATTCACTCAGGAATATCCCAACGCAGCTCCTAGAAGAAAGTGTTTCTGACTCGCTGAATCTCAACATAGATTCAACTCTCTTAGCTGAACGAACGCACAGCAGAGCAGTTTCAAGGAAACGTTTCTCCTGAGTTTTAGTCGAAGTTTCCTGCTGTTTAGTACGTATACAGGCATTGGACTGGAAATACCGGTTTTGGGATTCTGCACAGAAAGGGTTTGCAAACCGCTGAATCCACACGTGAGTTTAACTCTGTCAGTTGAATGCACACATTGACAACCATTCAGTTAGATGGCTCCGTTTTGGTTTTAGAAGCAGATATTTCTCTGTACAGCCTATGGTCCCATTCACTCGGGAATATCCAAACGCAGCTCCTAGAAGAAACGTGTTTCTGACTCGCTGAATCTCAACATAGATTCAACTCTCTTAGGTGAACGAACGCACAGCAGAGCAGTTTCAAGGAAACGTTTCTCCTGAATTTTAGACGAAGTTTACTGCTGTTTAGTACGTATGCCGTCATTGGGCTGGAAATACCGGTTTTGGCGTTCTGCACAGAAGGCGTTTGCAAACCGCTGAATCCACACGTGAGTTTAAATCTGTCAGTTGAATGCACACATTGACAACCATTCAGTCAGATAGCTCCGTTTTGGTTTTAGGAGCAGATATTTCTCGGTACAGTCTATGCTCCCTTTCACTCGGGAATATTCCAACGCAGCTCCTAGAAGAAACGTGTTTCTGCCTCGCTGAATCTCAACATAGATTCAACTCTCTTATGTCAACGAACGCACAGCAGAGCAGTTTCAATCAAACGTTTGTCCTGAGTTTTAGACGAAATTTACTGCGGTTTAGTACGTATGCCGGCATTGGACTGGAAATACCGGTTTTGGGGTTCTGCACAGAAAGGGTTTGCAAACCGCTGAATCCACACGTGAGTTTAACTCTGTCAGTTGAATGCACACATTGAAAACCATTCAGTTAGATAGCTCCGTTTTGGTTTTAGAGGCAGATATTTCTCGGTACAGACTATGGTCCCATTCACTCGGGAATATCCCAACGCAGCTCCTAGAAGAAACGTGTTTCTGACTCGCTGAGTCTCAACATAGATTCACCTCTCTGAGGTGAACGAACGCACAGCAGAGCAGTTTTAAGCAAACGTTTCTCCTGAGTTTTAGACGAAGTTTCCTGCTGTTTCGTACGTATGCCGGCATTGGTCTGGAAATACCGGTTTTGGGATTCTGCACAGAAAGGGTATTCAAACCGCAGAATCCACACTTGCGTTTACCTCTGTCAGTTGAATGCACACGTTGACAACCATTCAGTTAGATAGCTCCGTTTTGGTTTTAGGAGCAGATATTTCTCTGTACAGCCTATGGTCCCATTCACTCGGGAATATCCCAACGCAGCTCCTAGAAGAAACGTGTTTCTGACTCGCTGAATCTCAACATAGATTCAACTCTCTTAGTTGAACGAACGCACAGCAGAGCAGTTTCAAGTAAACGTTTCTCCTGAGTTTGAGACGAAGTTTCCTGCTGTTTCGTACGTATGCCGGCATTGGGCTGGAAATACCGGTTTTGTTATTCTGCACAGAAAGGGTTTGCAAACCGCTGAATCCACAAGTGAGTTTAACTCTGTCAGTTGAATGCACACATTGACAACCGTTCAGTCAGATAGCTCCGTTTTGGTTTTAGTAGCAGATATTTCTCGGTACAGCCTATGGTCCCTTTCACTCGGAAATATTTCAACGCAGCTCCTAGAAGAAACGTGTTTCTGACTCGCTGAATCTCAACATAGATTCAACTCTCTTATGTCAACGAACGCACTGCAGAGCAGTTTCAATCAAACGTTTCTCCTGAGTTTTAGTCGAAGTTTCCTGCTGTTTAGTACGTATGCCGGCATTGGGCTGGAAATACCGGTTTGGGGATTCTGCACAGAAAGAGATTGCAAACCGCTGAATCCACACGTGAGTTTGACTCTGTCAGTTGAATGCCCACATTGACAACCATTCAGTTAGATAGCTCCGTTTTGGTTTTAGTGGCAGATATTTCTCGGTACAGACTATGGTCCCATTCACTCGGGAATATCCCAACGCAGCTCCTAGAAGAAACGTGTTTCTGACTCGCTGAGTCTCAACATAGATTCAACTCTCTTAGGTGAACGAACGCACAGCAGAGCAGTTTTAAGCAAACGTTTCTCCTGAGTTTTAGACGAAGTTTACTGCTGTTTAGTACATATGCCGGCATTGGGCTGGAATTACCGGTTTTGGGATTCTGCACAGAAAGGGTTTGCAAACCGATGAATCCACACGTGATTTTAAATCTGTCAGTTGAATGCACATATTGACAACCATTCAGTTAGATATCTCCGTTTGGTTTTAGAAGCAGATATTTCTCGGTACAGCCAATGGTCCCATTCACTCGGGAATATCCCAACGCAGCTCCTGGAAGAAACGTGTTTCTGACTCGCTGAATCTCAACATAGATTCAACTCTCTTATGTCAACGAACTCACAGCAGAGCAGTTTCAATCAAACGTTTCTCCTGAGTTTTAGACGAAGTTTACTGCGGTTTAGTATGTATGCTGGCATTGGGCTGGAAATAAAGGTTTTGGGGTTCTGCACAGAAAGGGTTTGCAAACCGCTGAATCCACACGTGAGTTTACCTCTGTCAGTTGAATGCACACATTGACAACCATTCAGTTAGATAGCTCCGTTTTGGTTTTAGAGGCAGATATTTCTCGGTACAACCTATGGTCCCATTCACTCGGGAATATCCCAACTCAGCTCCTAGAAGAAACTTGTTTCTGACTCGCTGAATCTCAACATAGATTCAACTCTCTTATGTCAACGAACGCACTGCAGAGCAGTTTCAATCAAACGTTTCTCCTGAGTTTTAGTCGAATTTTCCTGCTGTTTTGTACGTATGCCGGCATTGGGCTGGAAATACCGGTTTTGGGATTCTGCACAGAAAGAGATTGCAAACCGCTGAATCCACACGTGAGTTTAACTCTGTCAGTTGAATGCCCACTTTGAAAACCAATCAGTTAGATAGCTCCGTTTTGGTTTTAGGAGCAGATATTTCTCTGTACAGCCTTTGGTCCCATTCACTCGGGAATATCCCAACGCAGCTCCTAGAAGAAACGTGTTTCTGACTCGCTGAATCTCAACATAGATTCAACTCTCTTAGGTGAACGAACGCACAGCAGAGCAGTTTCAAGCAAACGTTTCTCCTGAGTTTTAGACGAAGTTACCTGCTGTTTAGTACATATACCGGCATTGGGCTGGAAATACCGGTTTTGGGATTCTGCACAGAAAGGGTTTGCAAACCGCTGAATCCACAAGTGAGTTAAACTCTGTCACTTGAATGCACACATTGACAACCATTCAGATAGATCGCTCCGTTTTGGTTTTAGGAGCAGATATTTCTCTGTACAGCCGATGGTCCCATTCACTCGGGAATATCCCAATGCAGCTCCTAGAAGAAAGTGTTTCTGACTCGCTGAATCTCAACATAGATTCAACTCTCTTAGGTGAACGAACACACAGCAGAGCAGTTTCAAGGAAACGTTTCTCCTGAATTTTAGATGAAGTTTCCTGCTGTTTAGTACGTATGCCGGCATTGGGCTGGAAATACCGGTTTTGGGGTTCTGCACAGAAGGGGTTTGCAAACCGCTGAATCCACACGTGAGTTTAACTCTGTCAGTTGAATGCACACATTGACAACCATTCAGTCAGATAGCTCCGTTTTGGTTTTAGGAGCAGATATTTCTCGGTATAGCCTATGGTCCCTTTCACTCGGAAATATTCCAACGCAGCTCCTAGAAGAAACGTGTTTCTGACTCGCTGAATCTCAACATAGATTCAACTCTCTTATGTCAACGAAGGCACAGCAGAGCAGTTTCAAGCAAACGTTTCTCCTGAGTTATAGACGAATTTTACTGCGGTTTAGTACGTATGCCGTCATTGGGTTAGAAATACCGGTTTTGGGATTCAGCACAGAAAGGGTTTGCAAACCGCTGAATCCACACGTGAGTTTAACTCTATCAGTTGAATGCACACATTGAAAACCATTCAGTTAGATAGCTCCGTTTTGGTTTTAGAGGCAGATATTTCTCGGTACAGACTATGGTCCCATTCACTCGGGAATATCCCAACGCAGCTCCTAGAAGAAACGTGTTTCTGACTCGCTGAGTCTCAACATAGATTCAACTCTCTTAGGTGAACGAACGCACAGCAGAGCAGTTTTAAGCAAACGTTTCTCCTGAGTTTTAGACGAAGTTTCCTGCTGTTTCGTACGTATGCCGGCATTGGTCTGGAAATACCGGTTTTGGGATTCTGCACAGAAAGGGTATTCAAACCGCAGAATCCACACTTGCGTTTACCTCTGTCAGTTGAATGCACACATTGACAACCATTCAGTTAGACTGCTCCGTTTTGGTTTTAGGAGAAGATATTTCTCGGTACAGCCTATGGTCCCATTCACTCGGGAATATCCCAACGCAGCTCCTAGAAGAAACGTGTTTCTGACTCGCTGAATCTCAACATAGATTCAACTCTCTTAGTTGAACGAACGCACAGCAGAGCAGTTTCAAGTAAACGTTTCTCCTGAGTTTGAGACGAAGTTTCCTGCTGTTTCGTACGTATGCTGGCATTGGTCTGGAAATACCGGTTTTGTTATTCTGCAAAGAAAGGGTTTGCAAACCGCTGAATCCACAAGTGAGTTAAACTCTGTCAGTTGAATGCACACATTGACAACCATTCAGATAGATAGCTCCGTTTTGGTTTTAGGAGCAGATATTTCTCTGTACAGCCGATGGTCCCATTCACTCGGGAATATCCCAATGCAGGCCCTAGAAGAAAGTCTTTCTGAGTCGCTGAATATCAACATAGATTCAACTCTCTTAGGTGAACGAACGCACAGCAGAGCAGTTTCAAGGAAACGTTTCTCCTGAATTTTAGATGAAGTTTACTGCTGTTTAGTACGTATGCCGGCATTGGGCTGGAAATACCGGTTTTGGGGTTCTGCACAGAAGGGGTTTGCAAACCGCTGAATCCACACGTGATTTTAACTCTGTCAGTTGAATGCACACATTGACAACCATTCAGTCAGATAGCTCCGTTTTGGTTTTAGGAGCAGATATTTCTCGGTACAGCCTATGGTCCCTTTCACTCGGAAATATTCCAACGCTGCTCCTAGAAGAGACGTGTTTCTGACTCGCTGAATCTCAACATAGATTCAACTCTCTTATGTCAACGAACGCACAGCAGAGCAGTTTCAAGCAAACGTTTCTCCTGAGTTTTAGACGAAGTTTCCGGCTGTTTAGTACGTATGCCGGCATTGGGCTGGAAATACCGGTTTTGGGATTCTGCCCAGAAAGGGTTTCCAAACCGCTGAATCCATACGTGAGTTTAACTCTGTCAGTTGAATGCACACATTGACAACCATTCAGTTAGATGGCTCCGTTTTGGTTTAGAAGCAGATATTTCTCTGTACAGCCTATGGTCCCATTCACTCGGGAATATCCAAACGCAGCTCCTAGAAGAAACGTGTTTCTGACTCGCTGAATCTCAACATAGATTCAACTCTCTTAGGTGAACGAACGCACAGCAGAGCAGTTTCAAGGAAACGTTTATCCTGAATTTTAGACGAAGTTTACTGCTGTTTAGTACGTATGCCGTCATTGGGTGGAAATACCGGTTTTGGGGTTCTGCACAGAAGGGGTTTGCAAACCGCTGAATCCACACGTGAGTTTAAATCTGTCAGTTGAATGCACACATTCACAACCATTCAGTCAGATAGCTCCGTTTTGGTTTTAGGAGCAGATATTTCTCGGTACAGCCTATGGTCCCTTTCACTTGGGAATATTCCAACGCAGCTCCTAGAAGAAACGTGTTTCTGACTCGCTGAATCTCAACATAGATTCAACTCTCTTAGGTGAACGATCGCACAGCAGAGCAGTTTCAATCAAACGTTTGTCCTGAGTTTTAGACGAAGTTTACGGCGGTTTAGTACGTATGCCGGCATTGGGCTGGAAATACCGGTTTTGGGATTCTGCACAGAAAGGGTTTGCAAACCGCTGAATCCACAAGTGAGTTTATCTCTGTCAGTTGAATGCACACATTGACAACCATTCAGATAGATAGCTCCGTTTTGGTTTTAGGAGCAGATATTTCTCTGTACAGCCTATGGTCCCATTCACTCGGGAATATCCCAACGCAGCTCCTAGAAGAAAGTGTTTCTGACTCGCTGAATCTCAACATAGATTCAACTCTCTTAGGTGAACGAACGCACAGCAGAGCAGTTTCAAGCAAACGTTTCTCCTGAGCTTTAGTCGAAGTTTCCTGCTGTTTAGTACGTATGCCGGCATTGGGCTGGAAATACCGGTTTGGGGATTCTGCACAGAAAGAGATTGCAAACCGCTGAATCCACACGTGAGTTTAACTCTGTCAGTTGAATGCCCACATTGACAACCATTCAGTTAGATAGCTCCGTTTTGGTTATAGAAGCAGATATTTCTCTGTACAGCCTTTGGTCCCATTCACTCGGGAATATCCCAATGCAGGTCCTAGAAGAAACGTGTTTCTGACTCGCTGAATCTCAACATAGATTCAACTCTCTTAGGTGAACGAACGCACAGCAGAGCAGTTTCAAGCAAACGTTTCTCCTGAGTTTTAGACGAAGTTTCCTGCTGTTTAGTACGTATACCGGCATTGGGCTGGAAATACCGGTTTTGGGATTCAGCACAGAAAGGGTTTGCAAACCGCTGAATCCACACGTGAGTTTAACTCTATCAGTTGAATGCACACATTGAAAACCATTCAGTTAGATAGCTCCGTTTTGGTTTTAGAGGCAGATATTTCTCGGTACAGCCTATGGTCCCATTCACTCGGGAATATCCCAACGCAGCTCCTAGAAGAAACTTGTTTCTGACTCGCTGAATCTCAACACAGATTCAACTCTCTTATGTCAACGAACGCACTGCAGAGCAGTTTCAATCAAACGTTTCTCCTGAGTTTTAGTCGAATTTTCCTGCTGTTTAGTACGTATGCCGGCATTGGGCTGGAAATACCGGTTTTGGGATTCTGCACAGAAAGAGATTGCAAACCGCTGAATCCACACGTGAGTTTAACTCTGTCAGTTGAATGACCACTTTGACAACCATTCAGTTAGATAGCTCCGTTTTGGTTTTAGAAGCAGATATTTCTCTGTACAGCCTATGGTCCCATTCATTCGGGAATATCCCAACGCAGCTCCTAGAAGAAACGTGTTTCTGACTCGCTGAATCTCAACATAGATTCAACTCTCTTAGGTGAACGAACACACAGCAGAGCAGTTTCAAGGAAACGTTTCTCCTGAATTTTAGATGAAGTTTCCTGCTGTTTAGTACGTATGCCGGCATTGGGCTGGAAATACCGGTTTTGGGGTTCTGCACAGAAGGGGTTTGCAAACCGCTGAATCCACACGTGAGTTTAACTCTGTCAGTTGAATGCACACATTGACAACCATTCAGTCAGATAGCTCCGTTTTGGTTTTAGGAGCAGATATTTCTCGGTACAGCCTATGGTCCCTTTCACTCGGAAATATTCCAACGCAGCTCCTAGAAGAAACGTGTTTCTGACTCGCTGAATCTCAACATAGATTCAACTCTCTTATGTCAACGAAGGCGCAGCAGAGCAGTTTCAAGCAAACGTTTCTCCTGAGTTATAGACGAATTTTACTGCGGTTTAGTACGTATGCCGTCATTGGGTTGGAAATACCGGTTTTGGGATTCAGCACAGAAAGGGTTTGCAAACCGCTGAATCCACACGTGAGTTTAACTCTATCAGTTGAATGCACACATTGAAAACCATTCAGTTAGATAGCTCCGTTTTGGTTTTAGAGGCAGATATTTCTCGGTACAGACTATGGTCCCATTCACTCGGGAATATCCCAACGCAGCTCCTAGAAGAAACGTGTTTCTGACTCGCTGAGTCTCAACATAGATTCAACTCTCTTAGGTGAACGAACGCACAGCAGAGCAGTTTTAAGCAAACGTTTCTCCTGAGTTTTAGACGAAGTTTCCTGCTGTTTCGTACGTATGCCGGCATTTGTCTGGAAATACCGGTTTTGGGATTCTGCACAGAAAGGGTATTCAAACCGCAGAATCCACACTTGCGTTTACCTCTGTCAGTTGAATGCACACATTGACAACCATTCAGTTAGATAGCTCCGTTTTGGTTTTAGGAGCAGATATTTCTCGGTACAGCCTATGGTCCCATTCACTCGGGAATATCCCAACGCAGCTCCTAGAAGAAACGTGTTTCTGACTCGCTGAATCTCAACATAGATTCAACTCTCTTAGTTGAACGAACGCACAGCAGAGCAGTTTCAAGTAAACGTTTCTCCTGAGTTTGAGACGAAGTTTCCTGCTGTTTCGTACGTATGCCGGCATTGGTCTGGAAATACCGGTTTTGTTATTCTGCACAGAAAGGGTTTGCAAACCGCTGAATCCACAAGTGAGTTAAACTCTGTCAGTTGAATGCACACATTGACAACCATTCAGATAGATAGCTCCGTTTTGGTTTTAGGAGCAGATATTTCTCTGTACAGCCGATGGTCCCATTCACTCGGGAATATCCCAATGCAGGTCCTAGAAGAAAGTCTTTCTGAGTCGCTGAATCTCAACATAGATTCAACTCTCTTAGGTGAACGAACGCACAGCAGAGCAGTTTCAAGGAAACGTTTCTCCTGAATTTTAGATGAAGTTTACTGCTGTTTAGTACGTATGCCGGCATTGGGCTGGAAATACCGGTTTTGGGGTTCTGCACAGAAGGGGTTTGCAAACCGCTGAATCCACACGTGAGTTTAACTCTGTCAGTTGAATGCACACATTGACAACCATTCAGTCAGATAGCTCCGTTTTGGTTTTAGGAGCAGATATTTCTCGGTACAGCCTATGGTCCCTTTCACTCGGAAATATTCCAACGCATCTCCTAGAAGAGACGTGTTTCTGACTCGCTGAATCTCAACATAGATTCAACTCTCTTATGTCAACGAAGGCACAGCAGAGCAGTTTCAAGCAAACGTTTCTCCTGAGTTATAGACGAATTTTACTGCGGTTTAGTACGTATGCCGTCATTGGGTTGGAAATACCGGTTTTGGGATTCAGCACAGAAAGGGTTTGCAAACCGCTGAATCCACACGTGAGTTTAACTCTATCAGTTGAATGAACACATTGAAAACCATTCAGTTAGATAGCTCCGTTTTGGTTTTAGAGGCAGATATTTCTCGGTACAGACTATGGTCCCATTCACTCGGGAATATCCCAACGCAGCTCCTAGAAGAAACGTGTTTCTGACTCGCTGAGTCTCAACATAGATTCAACTCTCTTAGGTGAACGAACGCACAGCAGAGCAGTTTTAAGCAAACGTTTCTCCTGAGTTTTAGACGAAGTTTCCTGCTGTTTCGTACGTATGCCGGCATTGGTCTGGAAATACCGGTTTTGGGATTCTGCACAGAAAGGGTATTCAAACCGCAGAATCCACACTTGCGTTTACCTCTGTCAGTTGAATGCACACATTGACAACCATTCAGTTAGATAGCTCCGTTTTGGTTTTAGGAGCAGATATTTCTCGGTACAGCCTATGGTCCCATTCACTCGGGAATATCCCAACGCAGCTCCTAGAAGAAACGTGTTTCTGACTCGCTGAATCTCAACATAGATTCAACTCTCTTAGTTGAACGAACGCACAGCAGAGCAGTTTCAAGTAAACGTTTCTCCTGAGTTTGAGACGAAGTTTCCTGCTGTTTCGTACGTATGCCGGCATTGGTCTGGAAATACCGGTTTTGTTATTCTGCACAGAAAGGGTTTGCAAACCGCTGAATCCACAAGTGAGTTAAACTCTGTCAGTTGAATGCACACATTGACAACCATTCAGATAGATAGCTCCGTTTTGGTTTTAGGAGCAGATATTTCTCTGTACAGCCGATGGTCCCATTCACTCGGGAATATCCCAATGCAGGTCCTAGAAGAAAGTCTTTCTGAGTCGCTGAATCTCAACATAGATTCAACTCTCTTAGGTGAACGAACGCACAGCAGAGCAGTTTCAAGGAAACGTTTCTCCTGAATTTTAGATGAAGTTTACTGCTGTTTAGTACGTATGCCGGCATTGGGCTGGAAATACCGGTTTTGGGGTTCTGCACAGAAGGGGTTTGCAAACCGCTGAATCCACACGTGAGTTTAACTCTGTCAGTTGAATGCACACATTGACAACCATTCAGTCAGATAGCTCCGTTTTGGTTTTAGGAGCAGATATTTCTCGGTACAGCCTATGGTCCCTTTCACTCGGAAATATTCCAACGCAGCTCCTAGAAGAGACGTGTTTCTGACTCGCTGAATCTCAACATAGATTCAACTCTCTTATGTCCACGAACGCACAGCAGAGCAGTTTCAAGCAAACGTTTCTCCTGAGTTTTAGACGAAGTTTCCGGCTGTTTAGTACGTATGCCGGCATTGGGCTGGAAATTCCGATTTTGGGATTCTGCACATAAAGGATTTGCAAACCGCTGAATCCACAAGAGAGTTAAAGTCTGTCAGTTGAATGCACACATTGACAACCATTCAGATAGATAGCTCCGTTTTGGTTTTAGGAGCAGATATTTCTCTGTACAGCCGATGGTCCCATTCACTCGGGAATATCCCAACGCAGCTCCTAGAAGAAAGTGTTTCTGACTCGCTGAATCTCAACATAGATTCAACTCTCTTAGCTGAACGAACGCACAGCAGAGCAGTTTCAAGGAAACGTTTCTCCTGAGTTTTAGTCGAAGTTTCCTGCTGTTTAGTACGTATACCAGCATTGGGCTGGAAATACCGGTTTTGGGATTCTGCACAGAAAGGGTTTGCAAACCGCTGAATCCACACGTGAGTTTAACTCTGTCAGTTGAATGTACACATTGACAACCATTCAGTTAGATGGCTCCGTTTTGGTTTTAGAAGCAGATATTTCTCTGTACAGCCTATGGTCCCATTCACTCTGGAATATCCAAACGCAGCTCCTAGAAGAAACGTGTTTCTGACTCGCTGAATCTCAACATAGATTCAACTCTCTTAGGTGAACGAACGCACAGCAGAGCAGTTTCAAGGAAACGTTTCTCCTGAATTTTAGACGAAGTTTACTGCTGTTTAGTACGTATGCTGGCATTGGGCTGGAAATACCGGTTTTGGGGTTCTGCACAGAAGGGGTTTGCAAACCGCTGAATCCACACGTGAGTTTAAATCTGTCAGTTGAATGCACACATTGACAACCATTCAGTCAGATAGCTCCGTTTTGGTTTTAGGAGCAGATATTTCTCGGTACAGACTATGGTCCCTTTCACTCGGGAATATTCCAACGCAGCTCCTAGAAGAAACGTGTTTCTGACTCGCTGAATCTCAACATAGATTCAACTCTCTTATGTCAACGAACGCACAGCAGAGCAGTTTCAATCAAACTTTTGTCCTGAGTTTTAGACGAAGTTTCCTGCTGTTTCGTACGTATGCCGGCATTGGTCTGGAAATACCGGTTTTGGGATTCGGCACAGAAAGAGTTTGTAAACCGCTGAATCCACAAGTGAGTTAAACTCTGTCAGTTGAATGCACACATTGACAACCATTCAGATAGATAGTTCCGTTTTGGTTTTAGGAGCAGATATTTCTCTGTACAGCCGATGGTCCCATTCACTCGGGAATGTCCCAATGCAGCTCCTAGAAGAAAGTGTTTCTGACTCGCTGAATCTCAACATAGATTCAACTCTCTTAGGTGAACGAAGGCACAGCAGAGCAGTTTCAAGGAAACGTTTCTCCTGAATTTTAGATGAAGTTTACTGCTGTTTAGTACGTATGCCGGCATTGGGCTGGAAATACCGGTTTTGGGGTTCTGCACAGAAGGGGTTTGCAAACCGCTGAATCCACACGTGAGTTTAACTCTGTCAGTTGAATGCACACATTGACAACCATTCAGTCAGATAGCTCCGTTTTGGTTTTAGGAGCAGATATTTCTCGGTACAGCCTATGGTCCCTTTCACTCGGAAATATTCCAACGCAGCTCCTAGAAGAAACGTGTTTCTGACTCGCTGAATCTCAACATAGATTCAACTCTCTTATGTCAACGAAGGCACAGCAGAGCAGTTTCAAGGAAACGTTTCTCCTGAATTTTAGACGAAGTTTCCGGCTGTTTAGTACGTATGCCGGCATTGGGTTGGAAATACCGGTTTTGGGATTCAGCACAGATAGGGTTTGCAAACCGCTGAATCCACACGTGTGTTTAACTCTATCAGTTGAATGCACACATTGAAAACCATTCAGTTAGATAGCTCCGTTTTGGTTTTAGAGGCAGATATTTCTCGGTACAGACTATGGTCCCATTCACTCGGGAATATCCCAACGCAGCTCCTAGAAGAAACGTGTTTCTGACTCGCTGAGTCTCAACATAGATTCAACTCTCTTAGGTGAACGAACGCACAGCAGAGCAGTTTTAAGCAAACGTTTCTCCTCATTTTCAGACGAAGTTTCCTGCTGTTTCGTACGTATGCCGGCATTGGTCTGGAAATACCGGTTTTGGGATTCTGCACAGAGAGGGTTTGCAAACCGCAGAATCCACACTTGCGTTTACCTCTGTCAGTTGAATGCACACATTGACAACCATTCAGTTAGATAGCTCCGTTTTGGTTTTAGGAGCAGATATTTATCGGTACAGCCTATGGTCCCATTCACTCGGGAATATCCCAACGCAGCTCCTAGAAGAAACGTGTTTCTGACTCGCTGAATCTCAACATAGATTCAACTCTCTTAGTTGAACGAACGCACAGCAGAGCAGTTTCAAGTAAACGTTTCTCCTGAGTTTGAGACGAAGTTTCCTGCTGTTTCGTACGTATGCCGGCATTGGTCTGGAAATACCGGTTTTGTTATTCTGCACAGAAAGGGTTTGCAAACCGCTGAATCCACAAGTGAGTTAAACTCTGTCAGTTGAATGCACACATTGACAACCATTCAGATAGATAGCTCCGTTTTGGTTTTAGGAGCAGATATTTCTCTGTACAGCCGATGGTCCCATTCACTCGGGAATATCCCAATGCAGGTCCTAGAAGAAAGTCTTTCTGAGTCGCTGAATCTCAACATAGATTCAACTCTCTTAGGTGAACGAACGCACAGCAGAGCAGTTTCAAGGAAACGTTTCTCCTGAATTTTAGATGAAGTTTACTGCTGTTTAGTACGTATGCCGGCATTGGGCTGGAAATACCGGTTTTGGGGTTCTGCACAGAAGGGGTTTGCAAACCGCTGAATCCACACGTGAGTTTAACTCTGTCAGTTGAATGCACACATTGACAACCATTCAGTCAGATAGCTCCGTTTTGGTTTTAGGAGCAGATATTTCTCGGTACAGCCTATTGTCCCTTTCACTCGGAAATATTCCAACGCAGCTCCTAGAAGAGACGTGTTTCTGACTCGCTGAATCTCAACATAGATTCAACTCTCTTATGTCAACGAACGCACAGCACAGCAGTTTCAAGCAAACGTTTCTCCTGAGTTTTAGACGAAGTTTCCGGCTGTTTAGTACGTATGCCGGCATTGGGCTGGAAATTCCGATTTTGGGATTCTGCACATAAAGGATTTGCAAACCGCTGAATCCACAAGAGAGTTAAAGTCTGTCAGTTGAATGCACACATTGACAACCATTCAGATAGATAGCTCCGTTTTGGTTTTAGGAGCAGATATTTCTCTGTACAGCCGATGGTCCCATTCACTCGGGAATATCCCAACGCAGCTCCTAGAAGAAAGTGTTTCTGACTCGCTGAATCTCAACATAGATTCAACTCTCTTAGCTGAACGAACGCACAGCAGAGCAGTTTCAAGGAAACGTTTCTCCTGAGTTTTAGTCGAAGTTTCCTGCTGTTTAGTACGTATACCGGCATTGGGCTGGAAATACCGGTTTTGGGATTCTGCACAGAAAGGGTTTGCAAACCGCTGAATCCACACGTGAGTTTAACTCTGTCAGTTGAATGTACACATTGACAACCATTCAGTTAGATGGCTCCGTTTTGGTTTTAGAAGCAGATATTTCTCTGTACAGCCTATGGTCCCATTCACTCTGGAATATCCAAACGCAGCTCCTAGAAGAAACGTGTTTCTGACTCGCTGAATCTCAACATAGATTCAACTCTCTTAGGTGAACGAACGCACAGCAGAGCAGTTTCAAGGAAACGTTTCTCCTGAATTTTAGACGAAGTTTACTGCTGTTTAGTACGTATGCTGGCATTGGGCTGGAAATACCGGTTTTGGGGTTCTGCACAGAAGGGGTTTGCAAACCGCTGAATCCACACGTGAGTTTAAATCTGTCAGTTGAATGCACACATTGACAACCATTCAGTCAGATAGCTCCGTTTTGGTTTTAGGAGCAGATATTTCTCGGTACAGACTATGGTCCCTTTCACTCGGGAATATTCCAACGCAGCTCCTAGAAGAAACGTGTTTCTGACTCGCTGAATCTCAACATAGATTCAACTCTCTTATGTCAACGAACGCACAGCAGAGCAGTTTCAATCAAACTTTTGTCCTGAGTTTTAGACGAAGTTTCCTGCTGTTTCGTACGTATGCCGGCATTGGTCTGGAAATACCGGTTTTGGGATTCTGCACAGAAAGAGTTTGTAAACCGCTGAATCCACAAGTGAGTTAAACTCTGTCAGTTGAATGCACACATTGACAACCATTCAGATAGATAGCTCCGTTTTGGTTTTAGGAGCAGATATTTCTCTGTACAGCCGATGGTCCCATTCACTCGGGAATGTCCCAATGCAGCTCCTAGAAGAAAGTGTTTCTGACTCGCTGAATCTCAACATAGATTCAACTCTCTTAGCTGAACGAACGCACAGCAGAGCAGTTTCAAGGAAACGTTTCTCCTGAATTTTAGATGAAGTTTACTGCTGTTTAGTACGTATGCCGGCATTGGGCTGGAAATACCGGTTTTGGGGTTCTGCACAGAAGGGGTTTGCAAACCGCTGAATCCACACGTGAGTTTAACTCTGTCAGTTGAATGCACACATTGACAACCATTCAGTCAGATAGCTCCGTTTTGGTTTTAGGAGCAGATATTTCTCGGTACAGCCTATGGTCCCTTTCACTCGGAAATATTCCAACGCAGCTCCTAGAAGAAACGTGTTTCTGACTCGCTGAATCTCAACATAGATTCAACTCTCTTATGTCAACGAAGGCACAGCAGAGCAGTTTCAAGCAAACGTTTCTCCTGAATTTTAGACGACGTTTCCCGCTGTTTAGTACGTATGCCGGCATTGGGTTGGAAATACCGGTTTTGGGATTCAGCACAGAAAGGGTTTGCAAACCGCTGAATCCACACGTGTGTTTAACTCTATCAGTTGAATGCACACATTGAAAACCATTCAGTTAGATAGCTCCGTTTTGGTTTTAGAGGCAGATATTTCTCGGTACAGACTATGGTCCCATTCACTCGGGAATATCCCAACGCAGCTCCTAGAAGAAACGTGTTTCTGACTCGCTGAGTCTCAACATAGATTCAACTCTCTTAGGTGAACGAACGCACAGCAGAGCAGTTTTAAGCAAACGTTTCTCCTCAGTTTCAGACGAAGTTTCCTGCTGTTTCGTACGTATGCCGGCATTGGTCTGGAAATACCGGTTTTGGGATTCTGCACAGAGAGGGTTTGCAAACCGCAGAATCCTCACTTGCGTTTACCTCTGTCAGTTGAATGCACACATTGACAACCATTCAGTTAGATAGCTCCGTTTTGGTTTTAGGAGCAGATATTTATCGGTACAGCCTATGGTCCCATTCACTCGGGAATATCCCAACGCAGCTCCTAGAAGAAACGTGTTTCTGACTCGCTGAATCTCAACATAGATTCAACTCTCTTAGTTGAACGAACGCACAGCAGAGCAGTTTCAAGTAAACGTTTCTCCTGAGTTTGAGACGAAGTTTCCTGCTGTTTCGTACGTATGCCGGCATTGGTCTGGAAATACCGGTTTTGTTATTCTGCACAGAAAGGGTTTGCAAACCGCTGAATCCACAAGTGAGTTAAACTCTGTCAGTTGAATGCACACATTGACAACCATTCTGATAGATAGCTCCGTTTTGGTTTTAGGAGCAGATATTTCTCTGTACAGCCGATGGTCCCATTCACTCGGGATTATCCCAATGCAGGTCCTAGAAGAAAGTCTTTCTGAGTCGCTGAATCTCAACATAGATTCAACTCTCTTAGGTGAACGAACGCATAGCAGAGCAGTTTCAAGGAAACGTTTCTCCTGAATTTTAGATGAAGTTTACTGCTGTTTAGTACGTATGCCGGCATTGGGCTGGAAATACCGGTTTTGGGGTTCTGCACAGAAGGGGTTTGCAAACCGCTGAATCCACACGTGAGTTTAACTCTGTCAGTTGAATGCACACATTAACAACCATTCAGTCAGATAGCTCCGTTTTGGTTTTAGAGGCAGATATTTCTCGGTACAGACTATGGTCCCATTCACTCGGGAATATCCCAACGCAGCTCCTAGAAGAAACGTGTTTCTGACTCGCTGAGTCTCAACATAGATTCAACTCTCTTAGGTGAACGAACGCACAGCAGAGCAGTTTTAAGCAAACGTTTCTCCTCAGTTTCAGACGAAGTTTCCTGCTGTTTCGTACGTATGCCGGCATTGGTCTGGAAATACCGGTTTTGGGATTCTGCACAGAGAGGGTTTGCAAACCGCAGAATACACATTTGCGTTTACCTCTGTCAGTTGAATGCACACATTGACAACCATTCAGTTAGATAGCTCCGTTTTGGTTTTAGGAGCAGATATTTATCGGTACAGCCTATGGTCCCATTCACTCGGGAATATCCCAACGCAGCTCCTAGAAGAAACGTGTTTCTGACTCGCTGAATCTCAACATAGATTCAACTCTCTTAGTTGAACGAACGCACAGCAGAGCAGTTTCAAGTAAACGTTTCTCCTGAGTTTGAGACGAAGTTTCCTGCTGTTTCGTACGTATGCCGGCATTGGTCTGGAAATACCGGTTTTGTTATTCTGCACAGAAAGGGTTTGCAAACCGCTGAATCCACAAGTGAGTTAAACTCTGTCAGTTGAATGCACACATTGACAACCATTCAGATAGATAGCTCCGTTTTGGTTTTAGGAGCAGATATTTCTCTGTACAGCCGATGGTCCCATTCACTCGGGAATATCCCAATGCAGGTCCTAGAAGAAAGTCTTTCTGAGTCGCTGAATCTCAACATAGATTCAACTCTCTTAGGTGAACGAAAGCACAGCAGAGCAGTTTCAAGGAAACGTTTCTCCTGAATTTTAGATGAAGTTTACTGCTGTTTAGTACGTATGCCGGCATTGGGCTGGAAATACCGGTTTTGGGGTTCTGCACAGAAGGGGTTTGCAAACCGCTGAATCCACACGTGAGTTTAACTCTGTCAGTTGAATGCACACATTGACAACCATTCAGTCAGATAGCTCCGTTTTGGTTTTAGGAGCAGATATTTCTCGGTACAGCCTATTGTCCCTTTCACTCGGAAATATTCCAACGCAGCTCCTAGAAGAGACGTGTTTCTGACTCGCTGAATCTCAACATAGATTCAACTCTCTTATGTCAACGAACGCACAGCACAGCAGTTTCAAGCAAACGTTTCTCCTGAGTTTTAGACGAAGTTTCCGGCTGTTTAGTACGTATGCCGGCATTGGGCTGGAAATTCCGATTTTGGGATTCTGCACATAAAGGATTTGCAAACCGCTGAATCCACAAGAGAGTTAAAGTCTGTCAGTTGAATGCACACATTGACAACCATTCAGATAGATAGCTCCGTTTTGGTTTTAGGAGCAGATATTTCTCTGTACAGCCGATGGTCCCATTCACTCGGGAATATCCCAACGCAGCTCCTAGAAGAAAGTGTTTCTGACTCGCTGAATCTCAACATAGATTCAACTCTCTTAGCTGAACGAACGCACAGCAGAGCAGTTTCAAGGAAACGTTTCTCCTGAGTTTTAGTCGAAGTTTCCTGCTGTTTAGTACGTATACCGGCATTGGGCTGGAAATACCGGTTTTGGGATTCTGCACAGAAAGGGTTTGCAAACCGCTGAATCCACACGTGAGTTTAACTCTGTCAGTTGAATGTACACATTGACAACCATTCAGTTAGATGGCTCCGTTTTGGTTTTAGAAGCAGATATTTCTCTGTACAGCCTATGGTCCCATTCACTCTGGAATATCCAAACGCAGCTCCTAGAAGAAACGTGTTTCTGACTCGCTGAATCTCAACATAGATTCAACTCTCTTAGGTGAACGAACGCACAGCAGAGCAGTTTCAAGGAAACGTTTCTCCTGAATTTTAGACGAAGTTTACTGCTGTTTAGTACGTATGCTGGCATTGGACTGGAAATACCGGTTTTGGGGTTCTGCACAGAAGGGGTTTGCAAACCGCTGAATCCACACGTGAGTTTAAATCTGTCAGTTGAATGCACACATTGACAACCATTCAGTCAGATAGCTCCGTTTTGGTTTTAGGAGCAGATATTTCTCGGTACAGACTATGGTCCCTTTCACTCGGGAATATTCCAACGCAGCTCCTAGAAGAAACGTGTTTCTGACTCGCTGAATCTCAACATAGATTCAAGTCTCTTATGTCAACGAACGCACAGCAGAGCAGTTTCAATCAAACTTTTGTCCTGAGTTTTAGACGAAGTTTCCTGCTGTTTCGTACGTATGCCGGCATTGGTCTGGAAATACCGGTTTTGGGATTCTGCACAGAAAGAGTTTGTAAACCGCTGAATCCACAAGTGAGTTAAACTCTGTCAGTTGAATGCACACATTGACAACCATTCAGATAGATAGCTCCGTTTTGGTTTTAGGAGCAGATATTTCTCTGTACAGCCGATGGTCCCATTCACTCGGGAATGTCCCAATGCAGCTCCTAGAAGAAAGTGTTTCTGACTCGCTGAATCTCAACATAGATTCAACTCTCTTAGCTGAACGAACGCACAGCAGAGCAGTTTCAAGGAAACGTTTCTCCTGAATTTTAGATGAAGTTTACTGCTGTTTAGTACGTATGCCGGCATTGGGCTGGAAATACCGGTTTTGGGGTTCTGCACAGAAGGGGTTTGCAAACCGCTGAATCCACACGTGAGTTTAACTCTGTCAGTTGAATGCACACATTGACAACCATTCAGTCAGATAGCTCCGTTTTGGTTTTAGGAGCAGATATTTCTCGGTACAGCCTATGGTCCCTTTCACTCGGAAATATTCCAACGCAGCTCCTAGAAGAAACGTGTTTCTGACTCGCTGAATCTCAACATAGATTCAACTCTCTTATGTCAACGAAGGCACAGCAGAGCAGTTTCAAGCAAACGTTTCTCCTGAATTTTAGACGACGTTTCCGGCTGTTTAGTACGTATGCCGGCATTGGGTTGGAAATACCGGTTTTGGGATTCAGCACAGAAAGGGTTTGCAAACCGCTGAATCCACACGTGTGTTTAACTCTATCAGTTGAATGCACACATTGAAAACCATTCAGTTAGATAGCTCCGTTTTGGTTTTAGAGGCAGATATTTCTCGGTACAGACTATGGTCCCATTCACTCGGGAATATCCCAACGCAGCTCCTAGAAGAAACGTGTTTCTGACTCGCTGAGTCTCAACATAGATTCAACTCTCTTAGGTGAACGAACGCACAGCAGAGCAGTTTTAAGCAAACGTTTCTCCTCAGTTTCAGACGAAGTTTCCTGCTGTTTCGTACGTATGCCGGCATTGGTCTGGAAATACCGGTTTTGGGATTCTGCACAGAGAGGGTTTGCAAACCGCAGAATCCTCACTTGCGTTTACCTCTGTCAGTTGAATGCACACATTGACAGCCATTCAGTTAGATAGCTCCGTTTTGGTTTTAGGAGCAGATATTTATCGGTACAGCCTATGGTCCCATTCACTCGGGAATATCCCAACGCAGCTCCTAGAAGAAACGTGTTTCTGACTCGCTGAATCTCAACATAGATTCAACTCTCTTAGTTGAACGAACGCACAGCAGAGCAGTTTCAAGTAAACGTTTCTCCTGAGTTTGAGACGAAGTTTCCTGCTGTTTCGTACGTATGCCGGCATTGGTCTGGAAATACCGGTTTTGTTATTCTGCACAGAAAGGGTTTGCAAACCGCTGAATCCACAAGTGAGTTAAACTCTGTCAGTTGAATGCACACATTGACAACCATTCAGATAGATAGCTCCGTTTTGGTTTTAGGAGCAGATATTTCTCTGTACAGCCGATGGTCCCATTCACTCGGGAATATCCCAATGCAGGTCCTAGAAGAAAGTCTTTCTGAGTCGCTGAATCTCAACATAGATTCAACTCTCTTAGGTGAACGAACGCATAGCAGAGCAGTTTCAAGGAAACGTTTCTCCTGAATTTTAGATGAAGTTTACTGCTGTTTAGTACGTATGCCGGCATTGGGCTGGAAATACCGGTTTTGGGGTTCTGCACAGAAGGGGTTTGCAAACCGCTGAATCCACACGTGAGTTTAACTCTGTCAGTTGAATGCACACATTAACAACCATTCAGTCAGATAGCTCCGTTTTGGTTTTAGAGGCAGATATTTCTCGGTACAGACTATGGTCCCATTCACTCGGGAATATCCCAACGCAGCTCCTAGAAGAAACGTGTTTCTGACTCGCTGAGTCTCAACATAGATTCAACTCTCTTAGGTGAACGAACGCACAGCAGAGCAGTTTTAAGCAAACGTTTCTCCTCAGTTTCAGACGAAGTTTCCTGCTGTTTCGTACGTATGCCGGCATTGGTCTGGAAATACCGGTTTTGGGATTCTGCACAGAGAGGGTTTGCAAACCGCAGAATACACATTTGCGTTTACCTCTGTCAGTTGAATGCACACATTGACAACCATTCAGTTAGATAGCTCCGTTTTGGTTTTAGGAGCAGATATTTATCGGTACAGCCTATGGTCCCATTCACTCGGGAATATCCCAACGCAGCTCCTAGAAGAAACGTGTTTCTGACTCGCTGAATCTCAACATAGATTCAACTCTCTTAGTTGAACGAACGCACAGCAGAGCAGTTTCAAGTAAACGTTTCTCCTGAGTTTGAGACGAAGTTTCCTGCTGTTTCGTACGTATGCCGGCATTGGTCTGGAAATACCGGTTTTGTTATTCTGCACAGAAAGGGTTTGCAAACCGCTGAATCCACAAGTGAGTTAAACTCTGTCAGTTGAATGCACACATTGACAACCATTCAGATAGATAGCTCCGTTTTGGTTTTAGGAGCAGATATTTCTCTGTACAGCCGATGGTCCCATTCACTCGGGAATATCCCAATGGAGGTCCTAGAAGAAAGTCTTTCTGAGTCGCTGAATCTCAACATAGATTCAACTCTCTTAGGTGAACGAACGCACAGCAGAGCAGTTTCAAGGAAACGTTTCTCCTGAATTTTAGATGAAGTTTACTGCTGTTTAGTACGTATGCCGGCATTGGGCTGGAAATACCGGTTTTGGGGTTCTGCACAGAAGGGGTTTGCAAACCGCTGAATCCACACGTGAGTTTAACTCTGTCAGTTGAATGCACACATTGACAACCATTCAGTCAGATAGCTCCGTTTTGGTTTTAGGAGCAGATATTTCTCGGTACAGCCTATGGTCCCTTTCACTCGGAAATATTCCAACGCAGCTCCTAGAAGAGACGTGTTTCTGACTCGCTGAATCTCAACATAGATTCAACTCTCTTATGTCAACGAACGCACAGCAGAGCAGTTTCAAGCAAACGTTTCTCCTGAGTTTTAGACGAAGTTTCCGGCTGTTTAGTACGTATGCCGGCATTGGGCTGGAAATTCCGATTTTGGGATTCTGCACATAAAGGATTTGCAAACCGCTGAATCCACAAGAGAGTTAAAGTCTGTCAGTTGAATGCACACATTGACAACCATTCAGATAGATAGCTCCGTTTTGGTTTTAGGAGCAGATATTTCTCTGTACAGCCGATGGTCCCATTCACTCGGGAATATCCCAACGCAGCTCCTAGAAGAAAGTGTTTCTGACTCGCTGAATCTCAACATAGATTCAACTCTCTTAGCTGAACGAACGCACAGCAGAGCAGTTTCAAGGAAACGTTTCTCCTGAGTTTTAGTCGAAGTTTCCTGCTGTTTAGTACGTATACCGGCATTGGGCTGGAAATACCGGTTTTGGGATTCTGCACAGAAAGGGTTTGCAAACCGCTGAATCCACACGTGAGTTTAACTCTGTCAGTTGAATGTACACATTGACAACCATTCAGTTAGATGGCTCCGTTTTGGTTTTAGAAGCAGATATTTCTCTGTACAGCCTATGGTCCCATTCACTCTGGAATATCCAAACGCAGCTCCTAGAAGAAACGTGTTTCTGACTCGCTGAATCTCAACATAGATTCAACTCTCTTAGGTGAACGAACGCACAGCAGAGCAGTTTCAAGGAAACGTTTCTCCTGAATTTTAGACGAAGTTTACTGCTGTTTAGTACGTATGCTGGCATTGGACTGGAAATACCGGTTTTGGGGTTCTGCACAGAAGGGGTTTGCAAACCGCTGAATCCACACGTGAGTTTAAATCTGTCAGTTGAATGCACACATTGACAACCATTCAGTCAGATAGCTCCGTTTTGGTTTTAGGAGCAGATATTTCTCGGTACAGACTATGGTCCCTTTCACTCGGGAATATTCCAACGCAGCTCCTAGAAGAAACGTGTTTCTGACTCGCTGAATCTCAACATAGATTCAACTCTCTTATGTCAACGAACGCACAGCAGAGCAGTTTCAATCAAACTTTTGTCCTGAGTTTTAGACGAAGTTTCCTGCTGTTTCGTATGTATGCCGGCATTGGTCTGGAAATACCGGTTTTGGGATTCTGCACAGAAAGAGTTTGTAAACCGCTGAATCCACAAGTGAGTTAAACTCTGTCAGTTGAATGCACACATTGACAACCATTCAGATAGATAGCTCCGTTTTGGTTTTAGGAGCAGATATTTCTCTGTACAGCCGATGGTCCCATTCACTCGGGAATGTCCCAATGCAGCTCCTAGAAGAAAGTGTTTCTGACTCGCTGAATCTCAACATAGATTCAACTCTCTTAGGTGAACGAACGCACAGCAGAGCAGTTTCAAGGAAACGTTTCTCCTGAATTTTAGATGAAGTTTACTGCTGTTTAGTACGTATGCCGGCATTGGGCTGGAAATACCGGTTTTGGGGTTCTGCACAGAAGGGGTTTGCAAACCGCTGAATCCACACGTGAGTTTAACTCTGTCAGTTGAATGCACACATTGACAACCATTCAGTCAGATAGCTCCGTTTTGGTTTTAGGAGCAGATATTTCTCGGTACAGCCTATGGTCCCTTTCACTCGGAAATATTCCAACGCAGCTCCTAGAAGAAACGTGTTTCTGACTCGCTGAATCTCAACATAGATTCAACTCTCTTATGTCAACGAAGGCACAGCAGAGCAGTTTCAAGCAAACGTTTCTCCTGAATTTTAGACGACGTTTCCGGCTGTTTAGTACGTATGCCGGCATTGGGCTGGAAATTCCGATTTTGGGATTCTGCACATAAAGGATTTGCAAACCGCTGAATCCACAAGAGAGTTAAAGTCTGTCAGTTGAATGCACACATTGACAACCATTCAGATAGATAGCTCCGTTTTGGTTTTAGGAGCAGATATTTCTCTGTACAGCCGATGGTCCCATTCACTCGGGAGTATCCCAACGCAGCTCCTAGAAGAAAGTGTTTCTGACTCGCTGAATCTCAACATAGATTCAACTCTCTTAGCTGAACGAACGCACAGCAGAGCAGTTTCAAGGAAACGTTTCTCCTGAGTTTTAGTCGAAGTTTCCTGCTGTTTAGTACGTATACCGGCATTGGGCTGGAAATACCGGTTTTGGGATTCTGCACAGAAAGGGTTTGCAAACCGCTGAATCCACACGTGAGTTTAACTCTGTCAGTTGAATGTACACATTGACAACCATTCAGTTAGATGGCTCCGTTTTGGTTTTAGAAGCAGATATTTCTCTGTACAGCCTATGGTCCCATTCACTCTGGAATATCCAAACGCAGCTCCTAGAAGAAACGTGTTTCTGACTCGCTGAATCTCAACATAGATTCAACTCTCTTAGGTGAACGAACGCACAGCAGAGCAGTTTCAAGGAAACGTTTCTCCTGAATTTTAGACGAAGTTTACTGCTGTTTAGTACGTATGCTGGCATTGGACTGGAAATACCGGTTTTGGGGTTCTGCACAGAAGGGGTTTGCAAACCGCTGAATCCACACGTGAGTTTAAATCTGTCAGTTGAATGCACACATTGACAACCATTCAGTCAGATAGCTCCGTTTTGGTTTTAGGAGCAGATATTTCTCGGTACAGACTATGGTCCCTTTCACTCGGGAATATTCCAACGCAGCTCCTAGAAGAAACGTGTTTCTGACTCGCTGAATCTCAACATAGATTCAAGTCTCTTATGTCAACGAACGCACAGCAGAGCAGTTTCAATCAAACTTTTGTCCTGAGTTTTAGACGAAGTTTCCTGCTGTTTCGTACGTATGCCGGCATTGGTCTGGAAATACCGGTTTTGGGATTCTGCACAGAAAGAGTTTGTAAACCGCTGAATCCACAAGTGAGTTAAACTCTGTCAGTTGAATGCACACATTGACAACCATTCAGATAGATAGCTCCGTTTTGGTTTTAGGAGCAGATATTTCTCTGTACAGCCGATGGTCCCATTCACTCGGGAATGTCCCAATGCAGCTCCTAGAAGAAAGTGTTTCTGACTCGCTGAATCTCAACATAGATTCAACTCTCTTAGCTGAACGAACGCACAGCAGAGCAGTTTCAAGGAAACGTTTCTCCTGAATTTTAGATGAAGTTTACTGCTGTTTAGTACGTATGCCGGCATTGGGCTGGAAATACCGGTTTTGGGGTTCTGCACAGAAGGGGTTTGCAAACCGCTGAATCCACACGTGAGTTTAACTCTGTCAGTTGAATGCACACATTGACAACCATTCAGTCAGATAGCTCCGTTTTGGTTTTAGGAGCAGATATTTCTCGGTACAGCCTATGGTCCCTTTCACTCGGAAATATTCCAACGCAGCTCCTAGAAGAAACGTGTTTCTGACTCGCTGAATCTCAACATAGATTCAACTCTCTTATGTCAACGAAGGCACAGCAGAGCAGTTTCAAGCAAACGTTTCTCCTGAATTTTAGACGACGTTTCCGGCTGTTTAGTACGTATGCCGGCATTGGGTTGGAAATACCGGTTTTGGGATTCAGCACAGAAAGGGTTTGCAAACCGCTGAATCCACACGTGTGTTTAACTCTATCAGTTGAATGCACACATTGAAAACCATTCAGTTAGATAGCTCCGTTTTGGTTTTAGAGGCAGATATTTCTCGGTACAGACTATGGTCCCATTCACTCGGGAATATCCCAACGCAGCTCCTAGAAGAAACGTGTTTCTGACTCGCTGAGTCTCAACATAGATTCAACTCTCTTAGGTGAACGAACGCACAGCAGAGCAGTTTTAAGCAAACGTTTCTCCTCAGTTTCAGACGAAGTTTCCTGCTGTTTCGTACGTATGCCGGCATTGGTCTGGAAATACCGGTTTTGGGATTCTGCACAGAGAGGGTTTGCAAACCGCAGAATCCTCACTTGCGTTTACCTCTGTCAGTTGAATGCACACATTGACAACCATTCAGTTAGATAGCTCCGTTTTGGTTTTAGGAGCAGATATTTATCGGTACAGCCTATGGTCCCATTCACTCGGGAATATCCCAACGCAGCTCCTAGAAGAAACGTGTTTCTGACTCGCTGAATCTCAACATAGATTCAACTCTCTTAGTTGAACGAACGCACAGCAGAGCAGTTTCAAGTAAACGTTTCTCCTGAGTTTGAGACGAAGTTTCCTGCTGTTTCGTACGTATGCCGGCATTGGTCTGGAAATACCGGTTTTGTTATTCTGCACAGAAAGGGTTTGCAAACCGCTGAATCCACAAGTGAGTTAAACTCTGTCAGTTGAATGCACACATTGACAACCATTCAGATAGATAGCTCCGTTTTGGTTTTAGGAGCAGATATTTCTCTGTACAGCCGATGGTCCCATTCACTCGGGAATATCCCAATGCAGGTCCTAGAAGAAAGTCTTTCTGAGTCGCTGAATCTCAACATAGATTCAACTCTCTTAGGTGAACGAACGCATAGCAGAGCAGTTTCAAGGAAACGTTTCTCCTGAATTTTAGATGAAGTTTACTGCTGTTTAGTACGTATGCCGGCATTGGGCTGGAAATACCGGTTTTGGGGTTCTGCACAGAAGGGGTTTGCAAACCGCTGAATCCACACGTGAGTTTAACTCTGTCAGTTGAATGCACACATTAACAACCATTCAGTCAGATAGCTCCGTTTTGGTTTTAGAGGCAGATATTTCTCGGTACAGACTATGGTCCCATTCACTCGGGAATATCCCAACGCAGCTCCTAGAAGAAACGTGTTTCTGACTCGCTGAGTCTCAACATAGATTCAACTCTCTTAGGTGAACGAACGCACAGCAGAGCAGTTTTAAGCAAACGTTTCTCCTCAGTTTCAGACGAAGTTTCCTGCTGTTTCGTACGTATGCCGGCATTGGTCTGGAAATACCGGTTTTGGGATTCTGCACAGAGAGGGTTTGCAAACCGCAGAATACACATTTGCGTTTACCTCTGTCAGTTGAATGCACACATTGACAACCATTCAGTTAGATAGCTCCGTTTTGGTTTTAGGAGCAGATATTTATCGGTACAGCCTATGGTCCCATTCACTCGGGAATATCCCAACGCAGCTCCTAGAAGAAACGTGTTTCTGACTCGCTGAATCTCAACATAGATTCAACTCTCTTAGTTGAACGAACGCACAGCAGAGCAGTTTCAAGTAAACGTTTCTCCTGAGTTTGAGACGAAGTTTCCTGCTGTTTCGTACGTATGCCGGCATTGGTCTGGAAATACCGGTTTTGTTATTCTGCACAGAAAGGGTTTGCAAACCGCTGAATCCACAAGTGAGTTAAACTCTGTCAGTTGAATGCACACATTGACAACCATTCAGATAGATAGCTCCGTTTTGGTTTTAGGAGCAGATATTTCTCTGTACAGCCGATGGTCCCATTCACTCGGGAATATCCCAATGCAGGTCCTAGAAGAAAGTCTTTCTGAGTCGCTGAATCTCAACATAGATTCAACTCTCTTAGGTGAACGAACGCACAGCAGAGCAGTTTCAAGGAAACGTTTCTCCTGAATTTTAGATGAAGTTTACTGCTGTTTAGTACGTATGCCGGCATTGGGCTGGAAATACCGGTTTTGGGGTTCTGCACAGAAGGGGTTTGCAAACCGCTGAATCCACACGTGAGTTTAACTCTGTCAGTTGAATGCACACATTGACAACCATTCAGTCAGATAGCTCCGTTTTGGTTTTAGGAGCAGATATTTCTCGGTACAGCCTATGGTCCCTTTCACTCGGAAATATTCCAACGCAGCTCCTAGAAGAGACGTGTTTCTGACTCGCTGAATCTCAACATAGATTCAACTCTCTTATGTCAACGAACGCACAGCAGAGCAGTTTCAAGCAAACGTTTCTCCTGAGTTTTAGACGAAGTTTCCGGCTGTTTAGTACGTATGCCGGCATTGGGCTGGAAATTCCGATTTTGGGATTCTGCACATAAAGGATTTGCAAACCGCTGAATCCACAAGAGAGTTAAAGTCTGTCAGTTGAATGCACACATTGACAACCATTCAGATAGATAGCTCCGTTTTGGTTTTAGGAGCAGATATTTCTCTGTACAGCCGATGGTCCCATTCACTCGGGAATATCCCAACGCAGCTCCTAGAAGAAAGTGTTTCTGACTCGCTGAATCTCAACATAGATTCAACTCTCTTAGCTGAACGAACGCACAGCAGAGCAGTTTCAAGGAAACGTTTCTCCTGAGTTTTAGTCGAAGTTTCCTGCTGTTTAGTACGTATACCGGCATTGGGCTGGAAATACCGGTTTTGGGATTCTGCACAGAAAGGGTTTGCAAACCGCTGAATCCACACGTGAGTTTAACTCTGTCAGTTGAATGTACACATTGACAACCATTCAGTTAGATGGCTCCGTTTTGGTTTTAGAAGCAGATATTTCTCTGTACAGCCTATGGTCCCATTCACTCTGGAATATCCAAACGCAGCTCCTAGAAGAAACGTGTTTCTGACTCGCTGAATCTCAACATAGATTCAACTCTCTTAGGTGAACGAACGCACAGCAGAGCAGTTTCAAGGAAACGTTTCTCCTGAATTTTAGACGAAGTTTACTGCTGTTTAGTACGTATGCTGGCATTGGACTGGAAATACCGGTTTTGGGGTTCTGCACAGAAGGGGTTTGCAAACCGCTGAATCCACACGTGAGTTTAAATCTGTCAGTTGAATGCACACATTGACAACCATTCAGTCAGATAGCTCCGTTTTGGTTTTAGGAGCAGATATTTCTCGGTACAGACTATGGTCCCTTTCACTCGGGAATATTCCAACGCAGCTCCTAGAAGAAACGTGTTTCTGACTCGCTGAATCTCAACATAGATTCAACTCTCTTATGTCAACGAACGCACAGCAGAGCAGTTTCAATCAAACTTTTGTCCTGAGTTTTAGACGAAGTTTCCTGCTGTTTCGTACGTATGCCGGCATTGGTCTGGAAATACCGGTTTTGGGATTCTGCACAGAAAGAGTTTGTAAACCGCTGAATCCACAAGTGAGTTAAACTCTGTCAGTTGAATGCACACATTGACAACCATTCAGATAGATAGCTCCGTTTTGGTTTTAGGAGCAGATATTTCTCTGTACAGCCGATGGTCCCATTCACTCGGGAATGTCCCAATGCAGCTCCTAGAAGAAAGTGTTTCTGACTCGCTGAATCTCAACATAGATTCAACTCTCTTAGGTGAACGAACGCACAGCAGAGCAGTTTCAAGGAAACGTTTCTCCTGAATTTTAGATGAAGTTTACTGCTGTTTAGTACGTATGCCGGCATTGGGCTGGAAATACCGGTTTTGGGGTTCTGCACAGAAGGGGTTTGCAAACCGCTGAATCCACACGTGAGTTTAACTCTGTCAGTTGAATGCACACATTGACAACCATTCAGTCAGATAGCTCCGTTTTGGTTTTAGGAGCAGATATTTCTCGGTACAGCCTATGGTCCCTTTCACTCGGAAATATTCCAACGCAGCTCCTAGAAGAAACGTGTTTCTGACTCGCTGAATCTCAACATAGATTCAACTCTCTTATGTCAACGAAGGCACAGCAGAGCAGTTTCAAGCAAACGTTTCTCCTGAATTTTAGACGACGTTTCCGGCTGTTTAGTACGTATGCCGGCATTGGGTTGGAAATACCGGTTTTGGGATTCAGCACAGAAAGGGTTTGCAAACCGCTGAATCCACACGTGTGTTTAACTCTATCAGTTGAATGCACACATTGAAAACCATTCAGTTAGATAGCTCCGTTTTGGTTTTAGAGGCAGATATTTCTCGGTACAGACTATGGTCCCATTCACTCGGGAATATCCCAACGCAGCTCCTAGAAGAAACGTGTTTCTGACTCGCTGAGTCTCAACATAGATTCAACTCTCTTAGGTGAACGAACGCACAGCAGAGCAGTTTTAAGCAAACGTTTCTCCTCAGTTTCAGACGAAGTTTCCTGCTGTTTCGTACGTATGCCGGCATTGGTCTGGAAATACCGGTTTTGTGATTCTGCACAGAGAGGGTTTGCAAACCGCAGAATACACACTTGCGTTTACCTCTGTCAGTTGAATGCACACATTGACAACCATTCAGTTAGATAGCTCCGTTTTGGTTTTAGGAGCAGATATTTATCGGTACAGCCTATGGTCCCATTCAGTCGGGAATATCCCAACGCAGCTCCTAGAAGAAACGTGTTTCTGACTCGCTGAATCTCAACATAGATTCAACTCTCTTAGTTGAACGAACGCACAGCAGAGCAGTTTCAAGTAAACGTTTCTCCTGAGTTTGAGACGAAGTTTCCTGCTGTTTCGTACGTATGCCGGCATTGGTCTGGAAATACCGGTTTTGTTATTCTGCACAGAAAGGGTTTGCAAACCGCTGAATCCACAAGTGAGTTAAACTCTGTCAGTTGAATGCACACATTGACAACCATTCAGATAGATAGCTCCGTTTTGGTTTTAGGAGCAGATATTTCTCTGTACAGCCGATGGTCCCATTCACTCGGGAATATCCCAATGCAGGTCCTAGAAGAAAGTCTTTCTGAGTCGCTGAATCTCAACATAGATTCAACTCTCTTAGGTGAACGAACGCACAGCAGAGCAGTTTCAAGGAAACGTTTCTCCTGAATTTTAGATGAAGTTTACTGCTGTTTAGTACGTATGCCGGCATTGGGCTGGAAATACCGGTTTTGGGGTTCTGCACAGAAGGGGTTTGCAAACCGCTGAATCCACACGTGAGTTTAACTCTGTCAGTTGAATGCACACATTGACAACCATTCAGTCAGATAGCTCCGTTTTGGTTTTAGGAGCAGATATTTCTCGGTACAGCCTATGGTCCCTTTCACTCGGAAATATTCCAACGCAGCTCCTAGAAGAGACGTGTTTCTGACTCGCTGAATCTCAACATAGATTCAACTCTCTTATGTCAACGAACGCACAGCACAGCAGTTTCAAGCAAACGTTTCTCCTGAGTTTTAGACGAAGTTTCCGGCTGTTTAGTACGTATGCCGGCATTGGGCTGGAAATTCCGATTTTGGGATTCTGCACATAAAGGATTTGCAAACCGCTGAATCCACAAGAGAGTTAAAGTCTGTCAGTTGAATGCACACATTGACAACCATTCAGATAGATAGCTCCGTTTTGGTTTTAGGAGCAGATATTTCTCTGTACAGCCGATGGTCCCATTCACTCGGGAATATCCCAACGCAGCTCCTAGAAGAAAGTGTTTCTGACTCGCTGAATCTCAACATAGATTCAACTCTCTTAGCTGAACGAACGCACAGCAGAGCAGTTTCAAGGAAACGTTTCTCCTGAGTTTTAGTCGAAGTTTCCTGCTGTTTAGTACGTATACCGGCATTGGGCTGGAAATACCGGTTTTGGGATTCTGCACAGAAAGGGTTTGCAAACCGCTGAATCCACACGTGAGTTTAACTCTGTCAGTTGAATGTACACATTGACAACCATTCAGTTAGATGGCTCCGTTTTGGTTTTAGAAGGAGATATTTCTCTGTACAGCCTATGGTCCCATTCACTCGGGAATATTCCAACGCAGCTCCTAGAAGAAACGTGTTTCTGACTCGCTGAATCTCAACATAGATTCAACTCTCTTATGTCAACGAACGCACAGCAGAGCAGTTTCAATCAAACTTTTGTCCTGAGTTTTAGACGAAGTTTCCTGCTGTTTCGTACGTATGCCGGCATTGGTCTGGAAATACCGGTTTTGGGATTCTGCACAGAAAGAGTTTGTAAACCGCTGAATCCACAAGTGAGTTAAACTCTGTCAGTTGAATGCACACATTGACAACCATTCAGATAGATAGCTCCGTTTTGGTTTTAGGAGCAGATATTTCTCTGTACAGCCGATGGTCCCATTCACTCGGGAATGTCCCAATGCAGCTCCTAGAAGAAAGTGTTTCTGACTCGCTGAATCTCAACATAGATTCAACTCTCTTAGGTGAACGAACGCACAGCAGAGCAGTTTCAAGGAAACGTTTCTCCTGAATTTTAGATGAAGTTTACTGCTGTTTAGTACGTATGCCGGCATTGGGCTGGAAATACCGGTTTTGGGGTTCTGCACAGAAGGGGTTTGCAAACCGCTGAATCCACACGTGAGTTTAACTCTGTCAGTTGAATGCACACATTGACAACCATTCAGTCAGATAGCTCCGTTTTGGTTTTAGGAGCAGATATTTCTCGGTACAGCCTATGGTCCCTTTCACTCGGAAATATTCCAACGCAGCTCCTAGAAGAAACGTGTTTCTGACTCGCTGAATCTCAACATAGATTCAACTCTCTTATGTCAACGAAGGCACAGCAGAGCAGTTTCAAGCAAACGTTTCTCCTGAATTTTAGACGACGTTTCCGGCTGTTTAGTACGTATGCCGGCATTGGGTTGGAAATACCGGTTTTGGTATTCAGCACAGAAAGGGTTTGCAAACCGCTGAATCCACACGTGTGTTTAACTCTATCAGTTGAATGCACACATTGAAAACCATTCAGTTAGATAGCTCCGTTTTGGTTTTAGAGGCAGATATTTCTCGGTACAGACTATGGTCCCATTCACTCGGGAATATCCCAACGCAGCTCCTAGAAGAAACGTGTTTCTGACTCGCTGAGTCTCAACATAGATTCAACTCTCTTAGGTGAACGAACGCACAGCAGAGCAGTTTTAAGCAAACGTTTCTCCTCAGTTTCAGACGAAGTTTCCTGCTGTTTCGTACGTATGCCGGCATTGGTCTGGAAATACCGGTTTTGGGATTCTGCACAGAGAGGGTTTGCAAACCGCAGAATACACACTTGCGTTTACCTCTGTCAGTTGAATGCACACATTGACAACCATTCAGTTAGATAGCTCCGTTTTGGTTTTAGGAGCAGATATTTATCGGTACAGCCTAAGGTCCCATTCAGTCGGGAATATCCCAACGCAGCTCCTAGAAGAAACGTGTTTCTGACTCGCTGAATCTCAACATAGATTCAACTCTCTTAGTTGAACGAACGCACAGCAGAGCAGTTTCAAGTAAACGTTTCTCCTGAGTTTGAGACGAAGTTTCCTGCTGTTTCGTACGTATGCCGGCATTGGTCTGGAAATACCGGTTTTGTTATTCTGCACAGAAAGGGTTTGCAAACCGCTGAATCCACAAGTGAGTTAAACTCTGTCAGTTGAATGCACACATTGACAACCATTCAGATAGATAGCTCCGTTTTGGTTTTAGGAGCAGATATTTCTCTGTACAGCCGATGGTCCCATTCACTCGGGAATATCCCAATGCAGGTCCTAGAAGAAAGTCTTTCTGAGTCGCTGAATCTCAACATAGATTCAACTCTCTTAGGTGAACGAACGCACAGCAGAGCAGTTTCAAGGAAACGTTTCTCCTGAATTTTAGATGAAGTTTACTGCTGTTTAGTACGTATGCCGGCATTGGGCTGGAAATACCGGTTTTGGGGTTCTGCACAGAAGGGGTTTGCAAACCGCTGAATCCACACGTGAGTTTAACTCTGTCAGTTGAATGCACACATTGACAACCATTCAGTCAGATAGCTCCGTTTTGGTTTTAGGAGCAGATATTTCTCGGTACAGCCTATGGTCCCTTTCACTCGGAAATATTCCAACGCAGCTCCTAGAAGAGACGTGTTTCTGACTCGCTGAATCTCAACATAGATTCAACTCTCTTATGTCAACGAACGCACAGCAGAGCAGTTTCAAGCAAACGTTTCTCCTGAGTTTTAGACGAAGTTTCCGGCTGTTTAGTACGTATGCCGGCATTGGGCTGGAAATTCCGATTTTGGGATTCTGCACATAAAGGATTTGCAAACCGCTGAATCCACAAGAGAGTTAAAGTCTGTCAGTTGAATGCACACATTGACAACCATTCAGATAGATAGCTCCGTTTTGGTTTTAGGAGCAGATATTTCTCTGTACAGCCGATGGTCCCATTCACTCGGGAATATCCCAACGCAGCTCCTAGAAGAAAGTGTTTCTGACTCGCTGAATCTCAACATAGATTCAACTCTCTTAGCTGAACGAACGCACAGCAGAGCAGTTTCAAGGAAACGTTTCTCCTGAGTTTTAGTCGAAGTTTCCTGCTGTTTAGTACGTATACCGGCATTGGGCTGGAAATACCGGTTTTGGGATTCTGCACAGAAAGGGTTTGCAAACCGCTGAATCCACACGTGAGTTTAACTCTGTCAGTTGAATGTACACATTGACAACCATTCAGTTAGATGGCTCCGTTTTGGTTTTAGAAGGAGATATTTCTCTGTACAGCCTATGGTCCCATTCACTCGGGAATATTCCAACGCAGCTCCTAGAAGAAACGTGTTTCTGACTCGCTGAATCTCAACATAGATTCAACTCTCTTATGTCAACGAACGCACAGCAGAGCAGTTTCAATCAAACTTTTGTCCTGAGTTTTAGACGAAGTTTCCTGCTGTTTCGTACGTATGCCGGCATTGGTCTGGAAATACCGGTTTTGGGATTCTGCACAGAAAGAGTTTGTAAACCGCTGAATCCACAAGTGAGTTAAACTCTGTCAGTTGAATGCACACATTGACAACCATTCAGATAGATAGCTCCGTTTTGGTTTTAGGAGCAGATATTTCTCTGTACAGCCGATGGTCCCATTCACTCGGGAATGTCCCAATGCAGCTCCTAGAAGAAAGTGTTTCTGACTCGCTGAATCTCAACATAGATTCAACTCTCTTAGGTGAACGAACGCACAGCAGAGCAGTTTCAAGGAAACGTTTCTCCTGAATTTTAGATGAAGTTTACTGCTGTTTAGTACGTATGCCGGCATTGGGCTGGAAATACCGGTTTTGGGGTTCTGCACAGAAGGGGTTTGCAAACCGCTGAATCCACACGTGAGTTTAACTCTGTCAGTTGAATGCACACATTGACAACCATTCAGTCAGATAGCTCCGTTTTGGTTTTAGGAGCAGATATTTCTCGGTACAGCCTATGGTCCCTTTCACTCGGAAATATTCCAACGCAGCTCCTAGAAGAAACGTGTTTCTGACTCGCTGAATCTCAACATAGATTCAACTCTCTTATGTCAACGAAGGCACAGCAGAGCAGTTTCAAGCAAACGTTTCTCCTGAATTTTAGACGACGTTTCCGGCTGTTTAGTACGTATGCCGGCATTGGGTTGGAAATACCGGTTTTGGTATTCAGCACAGAAAGGGTTTGCAAACCGCTGAATCCACACGTGTGTTTAACTCTATCAGTTGAATGCACACATTGAAAACCATTCAGTTAGATAGCTCCGTTTTGGTTTTAGAGGCAGATATTTCTCGGTACAGACTATGGTCCCATTCACTCGGGAATATCCCAACGCAGCTCCTAGAAGAAACGTGTTTCTGACTCGCTGAGTCTCAACATAGATTCAACTCTCTTAGGTGAACGAACGCACAGCAGAGCAGTTTTAAGCAAACGTTTCTCCTCAGTTTCAGACGAAGTTTCCTGCTGTTTCGTACGTATGCCGGCATTGGTCTGGAAATACCGGTTTTGGGATTCTGCACAGAGAGGGTTTGCAAACCGCAGAATACACACTTGCGTTTACCTCTGTCAGTTGAATGCACACATTGACAACCATTCAGTTAGATAGCTCCGTTTTGGTTTTAGGAGCAGATATTTATCGGTACAGCCTATGGTCCCATTCAGTCGGGAATATCCCAACGCAGCTCCTAGAAGAAACGTGTTTCTGACTCGCTGAATCTCAACATAGATTCAACTCTCTTAGTTGAACGAACGCACAGCAGAGCAGTTTCAAGTAAACGTTTCTCCTGAGTTTGAGACGAAGTTTCCTGCTGTTTCGTACGTATGCCGGCATTGGTCTGGAAATACCGGTTTTGTTATTCTGCACAGAAAGGGTTTGCAAACCGCTGAATCCACAAGTGAGTTAAACTCTGTCAGTTGAATGCACACATTGACAACCATTCAGATAGATAGCTCCGTTTTGGTTTTAGGAGCAGATATTTCTCTGTACAGCCGATGGTCCCATTCACTCGGGAATATCCCAATGCAGGTCCTAGAAGAAAGTCTTTCTGAGTCGCTGAATCTCAACATAGATTCAACTCTCTTAGGTGAACGAACGCACAGCAGAGCAGTTTCAAGGAAACGTTTCTCCTGAATTTTAGATGAAGTTTACTGCTGTTTAGTACGTATGCCGGCATTGGGCTGGAAATACCGGTTTTGGGGTTCTGCACAGAAGGGGTTTGCAAACCGCTGAATCCACACGTGAGTTTAACTCTGTCAGTTGAATGCACACATTGACAACCATTCAGTCAGATAGCTCCGTTTTGGTTTTAGGAGCAGATATTTCTCGGTACAGCCTATGGTCCCTTTCACTCGGAAATATTCCAACGCAGCTCCTAGAAGAGACGTGTTTCTGACTCGCTGAATCTCAACATAGATTCAACTCTCTTATGTCAACGAAGGCACAGCAGAGCAGTTTCAAGCAAACGTTTCTCCTGAGTTATAGACGAATTTTACTGCGGTTTAGTACGTATGCCGTCATTGGGTTGGAAATACCGGTTTTGGGATTCAGCACAGAAAGGGTTTGCAAACCGCTGAATCCACACGTGAGTTTAACTCTATCAGTTGAATGAACACATTGAAAACCATTCAGTTAGATAGCTCCGTTTTGGTTTTAGAGGCAGATATTTCTCGGTACAGACTATGGTCCCATTCACTCGGGAATATCCCAACGCAGCTCCTAGAAGAAACGTGTTTCTGACTCGCTGAGTCTCAACATAGATTCAACTCTCTTAGGTGAACGAACGCACAGCAGAGCAGTTTTAAGCAAACGTTTCTCCTGAGTTTTAGACGAAGTTTCCTGCTGTTTCGTACGTATGCCGGCATTGGTCTGGAAATACCGGTTTTGGGATTCTGCACAGAAAGGGTATTCAAACCGCAGAATCCACACTTGCGTTTACCTCTGTCAGTTGAATGCACACATTGACAACCATTCAGTTAGATAGCTCCGTTTTGGTTTTAGGAGCAGATATTTCTCGGTACAGCCTATGGTCCCATTCAGTCGGGAATATCCCAACGCAGCTCCTAGAAGAAACGTGTTTCTGACTCGCTGAATCTCAACATAGATTCAACTCTCTTAGTTGAACGAACGCACAGCAGAGCAGTTTCAAGTAAACGTTTCTCCTGAGTTTGAGACGAAGTTTCCTGCTGTTTCGTACGTATGCCGGCATTGGTCTGGAAATACCGGTTTTGTTATTCTGCACAGAAAGGGTTTGCAAACCGCTGAATCCACAAGTGAGTTAAACTCTGTCAGTTGAATGCACACATTGACAACCATTCAGATAGATAGCTCCGTTTTGGTTTTAGGAGCAGATATTTCTCTGTACAGCCGATGGTCCCATTCACTCGGGAATATCCCAATGCAGGTCCTAGAAGAAAGTCTTTCTGAGTCGCTGAATCTCAACATAGATTCAACTCTCTTAGGTGAACGAACGCACAGCAGAGCAGTTTCAAGGAAACGTTTCTCCTGAATTTTAGATGAAGTTTACTGCTGTTTAGTACGTATGCCGGCATTGGGCTGGAAATACCGGTTTTGGGGTTCTGCACAGAAGGGGTTTGCAAACCGCTGAATCCACACGTGAGTTTAACTCTGTCAGTTGAATGCACACATTGACAACCATTCAGTCAGATAGCTCCGTTTTGGTTTTAGGAGCAGATATTTCTCGGTACAGCCTATGGTCCCTTTCACTCGGAAATATTCCAACGCAGCTCCTAGAAGAGACGTGTTTCTGACTCGCTGAATCTCAACATAGATTCAACTCTCTTATGTCAACGAACGCACAGCAGAGCAGTTTCAAGCAAACGTTTCTCCTGAGTTTTAGACGAAGTTTCCGGCTGTTTAGTACGTATGCCGGCATTGGGCTGGAAATTCCGATTTTGGGATTCTGCACATAAAGGATTTGCAAACCGCTGAATCCACAAGAGAGTTAAAGTCTGTCAGTTGAATGCACACATTGACAACCATTCAGATAGATAGCTCCGTTTTGGTTTTAGGAGCAGATATTTCTCTGTACAGCCGATGGTCCCATTCACTCGGGAATATCCCAACGCAGCTCCTAGAAGAAAGTGTTTCTGACTCGCTGAATCTCAACATAGATTCAACTCTCTTAGCTGAACGAACGCACAGCAGAGCAGTTTCAAGGAAACGTTTCTCCTGAGTTTTAGTCGAAGTTTCCTGCTGTTTAGTACGTATACCAGCATTGGGCTGGAAATACCGGTTTTGGGATTCTGCACAGAAAGGGTTTGCAAACCGCTGAATCCACACGTGAGTTTAACTCTGTCAGTTGAATGTACACATTGACAACCATTCAGTTAGATGGCTCCGTTTTGGTTTTAGAAGCAGATATTTCTCTGTACAGCCTATGGTCCCATTCACTCTGGAATATCCAAACGCAGCTCCTAGAAGAAACGTGTTTCTGACTCGCTGAATCTCAACATAGATTCAACTCTCTTAGTTGAACGAACGCACAGCAGAGCAGTTTCAAGGAAACGTTTCTCCTGAATTTTAGACGAAGTTTACTGCTGTTTAGTACGTATGCTGGCATTGGGCTGGAAATACCGGTTTTGGGGTTCTGCACAGAAGGGGTTTGCAAACCGCTAAATCCACACGTGAGTTTAAATCTGTCAGTTGAATGCACACATTGACAACCATTCAGTCAGATAGCTCCGTTTTGGTTTTAGGAGCAGATATTTCTCGGTACAGACTATGGTCCCTTTCACTCGGGAATATTCCAACGCAGCTCCTAGAAGAAACGTGTTTCTGACTCGCTGAATCTCAACATAGATTCAACTCTCTTATGTCAACGAACGCACAGCAGAGCAGTTTCAATCAAACTTTTGTCCTGAGTTTTAGACGAAGTTTCCTGCTGTTTCGTACGTATGCCGGCATTGGTCTGGAAATACCGGTTTTGGGATTCGGCACAGAAAGAGTTTGTAAACCGCTGAATCCACAAGTGAGTTAAACTCTGTCAGTTGAATGCACACATTGACAACCATTCAGATAGATAGCTCCGTTTTGGTTTTAGGAGCAGATATTTCTCTGTACAGCCGATGGTCCCATTCACTCGGGAATGTCCCAATGCAGCTCCTAGAAGAAAGTATTTCTGACTCGCTGAATCTCAACATAGATTCAACTCTCTTAGGTGAACGAACGCACAGCAGAGCAGTTTCAAGGAAACGTTTCTCCTGAATTTTAGATGAAGTTTACTGCTGTTTAGTACGTATGCCGGCATTGGGCTGGAAATACCGGTTTTGGGGTTCTGCACAGAAGGGGTTTGCAAACCGCTGAATCCACACGTGAGTTTAACTCTGTCAGTTGAATGCACACATTGACAACCATTCAGTCAGATAGCTCCGTTTTGGTTTTAGGAGCAGATATTTCTCGGTACAGCCTATGGTCCCTTTCACTCGGAAATATTCCAACGCAGCTCCTAGAAGAAACGTGTTTCTGACTCGCTGAATCTCAACATAGATTCAACTCTCTTATGTCAACGAAGGCACAGCAGAGCAGTTTCAAGCAAACGTTTCTCCTGAATTTTAGACGAAGTTTCCGGCTGTTTAGTACGTATGCCGGCATTGGGTTGGAAATACCGGTTTTGGGATTCAGCACAGAAAGGGTTTGCAAACCGCTGAATCCACACGTGTGTTTAACTCTATCAGTTGAATGCACACATTGAAAACCATTCAGTTAGATAGCTCCGTTTTGGTTTTAGAGGCAGATATTTCTCGGTACAGACTATGGTCCCATTCACTCGGGAATATCCCAACGCAGCTCCTAGAAGAAACGTGTTTCTGACTCGCTGAGTCTCAACATAGATTCAACTCTCTTAGGTGAACGAACGCACAGCAGAGCAGTTTTAAGCAAACGTTTCTCCTCATTTTCAGACGAAGTTTCCTGCTGTTTCGTACGTATGCCGGCATTGGTCTGGAAATACCGGTTTTGGGATTCTGCACAGAGAGGGTTTGCAAACCGCAGAATCCACACTTGCGTTTACCTCTGTCAGTTGAATGCACACATTGACAACCATTCAGTTAGATAGCTCCGTTTTGGTTTTAGGAGCAGATATTTATCGGTACAGCCTATGGTCCCATTCACTCGGGAATATCCCAACGCAGCTCCTAGAAGAAACGTGTTTCTGACTCGCTGAATCTCAACATAGATTCAACTCTCTTAGTTGAACGAACGCACAGCAGAGCAGTTTCAAGTAAACGTTTCTCCTGAGTTTGAGACGAAGTTTCCTGCTGTTTCGTACGTATGCCGGCATTGGTCTGGAAATACCGGTTTTGTTATTCTGCACAGAAAGGGTTTGCAAACCGCTGAATCCACAAGTGAGTTAAACTCTGTCAGTTGAATGCACACATTGACAACCATTCAGATAGATAGCTCCGTTTTGGTTTTAGGAGCAGATATTTCTCTGTACAGCCGATGGTCCCATTCACTCGGGAATATCCCAATGCAGGTCCTAGAAGAAAGTCTTTCTGAGTCGCTGAATCTCAACATAGATTCAACTCTCTTAGGTGAACGAACGCACAGCAGAGCAGTTTCAAGGAAACGTTTCTCCTGAATTTTAGACGAAGTTTACTGCTGTTTAGTACGTATGCTGGCATTGGGCTGGAAATACCGGTTTTGGGGTTCTGCACAGAAGGGGTTTGCAAACCGCTGAATCCACACGTGAGTTTAACTCTGTCAGTTGAATGCACACATTGACAACCATTCAGTCAGATAGCTCCGTTTTGGTTTTAGGAGCAGATATTTCTCGGTACAGCCTATGGTCCCTTTCACTCGGAAATATTCCAACGCAGCTCCTAGAAGAAACGTGTTTCTGACTCGCTGAATCTCAACATAGATTCAACTCTCTTATGTCAACGAAGGCACAGCAGAGCAGTTTCAAGCAAACGTTTCTCCTGAATTTTAGACGAAGTTTCCGGCTGTTTAGTACGTATGCCGGCATTGGGTTGGAAATACCGGTTTTGGGATTCAGCACAGAAAGGGTTTGCAAACCGCTGAATCCACACGTGTGTTTAACTCTATCAGTTGAATGCACACATTGAAAACCATTCAGTTAGATAGCTCCGTTTTGGTTTTAGAGGCAGATATTTCTCGGTACAGACTATGGTCCCATTCACTCGGGAATATCCCAACGCAGCTCCTAGAAGAAACGTGTTTCTGACTCGCTGAGTCTCAACATAGATTCAACTCTCTTAGGTGAACGAACGCACAGCAGAGCAGTTTTAAGCAAACGTTTCTCCTCATTTTCAGACGAAGTTTCCTGCTGTTTCGTACGTATGCCGGCATTGGTCTGGAAATACCGGTTTTGGGATTCTGCACAGAGAGGGTTTGCAAACCGCAGAATCCACACTTGCGTTTACCTCTGTCAGTTGAATGCACACATTGACAACCATTCAGTTAGATAGCTCCGTTTTGGTTTTAGGAGCAGATATTTATCGGTACAGCCTATGGTCCCATTCACTCGGGAATATCCCAACGCAGCTCCTAGAAGAAACGTGTTTCTGACTCGCTGAATCTCAACATAGATTCAACTCTCTTAGTTGAACGAACGCACAGCAGAGCAGTTTCAAGTAAACGTTTCTCCTGAGTTTGAGACGAAGTTTCCTGCTGTTTCGTACGTATGCCGGCATTGGTCTGGAAATACCGGTTTTGTTATTCTGCACAGAAAGGGTTTGCAAACCGCTGAATCCACAAGTGAGTTAAACTCTGTCAGTTGAATGCACACATTGACAACCATTCAGATAGATAGCTCCGTTTTGGTTTTAGGAGCAGATATTTCTCTGTACAGCCGATGGTCCCATTCACTCGGGAATATCCCAATGCAGGTCCTAGAAGAAAGTCTTTCTGAGTCGCTGAATCTCAACATAGATTCAACTCTCTTAGGTGAACGAACGCACAGCAGAGCAGTTTCAAGGAAACGTTTCTCCTGAATTTTAGACGAAGTTTACTGCTGTTTAGTACGTATGCTGGCATTGGGCTGGAAATACCGGTTTTGGGGTTCTGCACAGAAGGGGTTTGCAAACCGCTGAATCCACACGTGAGTTTAACTCTGTCAGTTGAATGCACACATTGACAACCATTCAGTCAGATAGCTCCGTTTTGGTTTTAGGAGCAGATATTTCTCGGTACAGCCTATGGTCCCTTTCACTCGGAAATATTCCAACGCAGCTCCTAGAAGAGACGTGTTTCTGACTCGCTGAATCTCAACATAGATTCAACTCTCTTATGTCAACGAACGCACAGCACAGCAGTTTCAAGCAAACGTTTCTCCTGAGTTTTAGACGAAGTTTCCGGCTGTTTAGTACGTATGCCGGCATTGGGCTGGAAATTCCGATTTTGGGATTCTGCACATAAAGGATTTGCAAACCGCTGAATCCACAAGAGAGTTAAAGTCTGTCAGTTGAATGCACACATTGACAACCATTCAGATAGATAGCTCCGTTTTGGTTTTAGGAGCAGATATTTCTCTGTACAGCCGATGGTCCCATTCACTCGGGAATATCCCAACGCAGCTCCTAGAAGAAAGTGTTTCTGACTCGCTGAATCTCAACATAGATTCAACTCTCTTAGCTGAACGAACGCACAGCAGAGCAGTTTCAAGGAAACGTTTCTCCTGAGTTTTAGTCGAAGTTTCCTGCTGTTTAGTACGTATACCGGCATTGGGCTGGAAATACCGGTTTTGGGATTCTGCACAGAAAGGGTTTGCAAACCGCTGAATCCACACGTGAGTTTAACTCTGTCAGTTGAATGTACACATTGACAACCATTCAGTTAGATGGCTCCGTTTTGGTTTTAGAAGCAGATATTTCTCTGTACAGCCTATGGTCCCATTCACTCTGGAATATCCAAACGCAGCTCCTAGAAGAAACGTGTTTCTGACTCGCTGAATCTCAACATAGATTCAACTCTCTTAGGTGAACGAACGCACAGCAGAGCAGTTTCAAGGAAACGTTTCTCCTGAATTTTAGACGAAGTTTACTGCTGTTTAGTACGTATGCTGGCATTGGGCTGGAAATACCGGTTTTGGGGTTCTGCACAGAAGGGGTTTGCAAACCGCTGAATCCACACGTGAGTTTAAATCTGTCAGTTGAATGCACACATTGACAACCATTCAGTCAGATAGCTCCGTTTTGGTTTTAGGAGCAGATATTTCTCGGTACAGACTATGGTCCCTTTCACTCGGGAATATTCCAACGCAGCTCCTAGAAGAAACGTGTTTCTGACTCGCTGAATCTCAACATAGATTCAACTCTCTTATGTCAACGAACGCACAGCAGAGCAGTTTCAATCAAACTTTTGTCCTGAGTTTTAGACGAAGTTTCCTGCTGTTTCGTACGTATGCCGGCATTGGTCTGGAAATACCGGTTTTGGGATTCTGCACAGAAAGAGTTTGTAAACCGCTGAATCCACAAGTGAGTTAAACTCTGTCAGTTGAATGCACACATTGACAACCATTCAGATAGATAGCTCCGTTTTGGTTTTAGGAGCAGATATTTCTCTGTACAGCCGATGGTCCCATTCACTCGGGAATGTCCCAATGCAGCTCCTAGAAGAAAGTGTTTCTGACTCGCTGAATCTCAACATAGATTCAACTCTCTTAGCTGAACGAACGCACAGCAGAGCAGTTTCAAGGAAACGTTTCTCCTGAATTTTAGATGAAGTTTACTGCTGTTTAGTACGTATGCCGGCATTGGGCTGGAAATACCGGTTTTGGGGTTCTGCACAGAAGGGGTTTGCAAACCGCTGAATCCACACGTGAGTTTAACTCTGTCAGTTGAATGCACACATTGACAACCATTCAGTCAGATAGCTCCGTTTTGGTTTTAGGAGCAGATATTTCTCGGTACAGCCTATGGTCCCTTTCACTCGGAAATATTCCAACGCAGCTCCTAGAAGAAACGTGTTTCTGACTCGCTGAATCTCAACATAGATTCAACTCTCTTATGTCAACGAAGGCACAGCAGAGCAGTTTCAAGCAAACGTTTCTCCTGAATTTTAGACGACGTTTCCGGCTGTTTAGTACGTATGCCGGCATTGGGTTGGAAATACCGGTTTTGGGATTCAGCACAGAAAGGGTTTGCAAACCGCTGATTCCACACGTGTGTTTAACTCTATCAGTTGAATGCACACATTGAAAACCATTCAGTTAGATAGCTCCGTTTTGGTTTTAGAGGCAGATATTTCTCGGTACAGACTATGGTCCCATTCACTCGGGAATATCCCAACGCAGCTCCTAGAAGAAACGTGTTTCTGACTCGCTGAGTCTCAACATAGATTCAACTCTCTTAGGTGAACGAACGCACAGCAGAGCAGTTTTAAGCAAACGTTTCTCCTCAGTTTCAGACGAAGTTTCCTGCTGTTTCGTACGTATGCCGGCATTGGTCTGGAAATACCGGTTTTGGGATTCTGCACAGAGAGGGTTTGCAAACCGCAGAATCCTCACTTGCGTTTACCTCTGTCAGTTGAATGCACACATTGACAACCATTCAGTTAGATAGCTCCGTTTTGGTTTTAGGAGCAGATATTTATCGGTACAGCCTATGGTCCCATTCACTCGGGAATATCCCAACGCAGCTCCTAGAAGAAACGTGTTTCTGACTCGCTGAATCTCAACATAGATTCAACTCTCTTAGTTGAACGAACGCACAGCAGAGCAGTTTCAAGTAAACGTTTCTCCTGAGTTTGAGACGAAGTTTCCTGCTGTTTCGTACGTATGCCGGCATTGGTCTGGAAATACCGGTTTTGTTATTCTGCACAGAAAGGGTTTGCAAACCGCTGAATCCACAAGTGAGTTAAACTCTGTCAGTTGAATGCACACATTGACAACCATTCAGATAGATAGCTCCGTTTTGGTTTTAGGAGCAGATATTTCTCTGTACAGCCGATGGTCCCATTCACTCGGGAATATCCCAATGCAGGTCCTAGACGAAAGTCTTTCTGAGTCGCTGAATCTCAACATAGATTCAACTCTCTTAGGTGAACGAACGCACAGCAGAGCAGTTTCAAGGAAACGTTTCTCCTGAATTTTAGATGAAGTTTACTGCTGTTTAGTACGTATGCCGGCATTGGGCTGGAAATACCGGTTTTGGGGTTCTGCACAGAAGGGGTTTGCAAACCGCTGAATCCACACGTGAGTTTAACTCTGTCAGTTGAATGCACACATTGACAACCATTCAGTCAGATAGCTCCGTTTTGGTTTTAGAGGCAGATATTTCTCGGTACAGACTATGGTCCCATTCACTCGGGAATATCCCAACGCAGCTCCTAGAAGAAACGTGTTTCTGACTCGCTGAGTCTCAACATAGATTCAACTCTCTTAGGTGAACGAACGCACAGCAGAGCAGTTTTAAGCAAACGTTTCTCCTCAGTTTCAGACGAAGTTTCCTGCTGTTTCGTACGTATGCCGGCATTGGTCTGGAAATACCGGTTTTGGGATTCTGCACAGAGAGGGTTTGCAAACCGCAGAATACACATTTGCGTTTACCTCTGTCAGTTGAATGCACACATTGAAACCATTCAGTTAGATAGCTCCGTTTTGGTTTTAGGAGCAGATATTTATCGGTACAGCCTATGGTCCCATTCACTCGGGAATATCCCAACGCAGCTCCTAGAAGAAACGTGTTTCTGACTCGCTGAATCTCAACATAGATTCAACTCTCTTAGTTGAACGAACGCACAGCAGAGCAGTTTCAAGTAAACGTTTCTCCTGAGTTTGAGACGAAGTTTCCTGCTGTTTCGTACGTATGCCGGCATTGGTCTGGAAATACCGGTTTTGTTATTCTGCACAGAAAGGGTTTGCAAACCGCTGAATCCACAAGTGAGTTAAACTCTGTCAGTTGAATGCACACATTGACAACCATTCAGATAGATAGCTCCGTTTTGGTTTTAGGAGCAGATATTTCTCTGTACAGCCGATGGTCCCATTCACTCGGGAATATCCCAATGCAGGTCCTAGAAGAAAGTCTTTCTGAGTCGCTGAATCTCAACATAGATTCAACTCTCTTAGGTGAACGAACGCACAGCAGAGCAGTTTCAAGGAAACGTTTCTCCTGAATTTTAGATGAAGTTTACTGCTGTTTAGTACGTATGCCGGCATTGGGCTGGAAATACCGGTTTTGGGGTTCTGCACAGAAGGGGTTTGCAAACCGCTGAATCCACACGTGAGTTTAACTCTGTCAGTTGAATGCACACATTGACAACCATTCAGTCAGATAGCTCCGTTTTGGTTTTAGGAGCAGATATTTCTCGGTACAGCCTATGGTCCCTTTCACTCGGAAATATTCCAACGCAGCTCCTAGAAGAGACGTGTTTCTGACTCGCTGAATCTCAACATAGATTCAACTCTCTTATGTCAACGAACGCACAGCAGAGCAGTTTCAAGCAAACGTTTCTCCTGAGTTTTAGACGAAGTTTCCGGCTGTTTAGTACGTATGCCGGCATTGGGCTGGAAATTCCGATTTTGGGATTCTGCACATAAAGGATTTGCAAACCGCTGAATCCACAAGAGAGTTAAAGTCTGTCAGTTGAATGCACACATTGACAACCATTCAGATAGATAGCTCCGTTTTGGTTTTAGGAGCAGATATTTCTCTGTACAGCCGATGGTCCCATTCACTCGGGAATATCCCAACGCAGCTCCTAGAAGAAAGTGTTTCTGACTCGCTGAATCTCAACATAGATTCAACTCTCTTAGCTGAACGAACGCACAGCAGAGCAGTTTCAAGGAAACGTTTCTCCTGAGTTTTAGTCGAAGTTTCCTGCTGTTTAGTACGTATACCGGCATTGGGCTGGAAATACCGGTTTTGGGATTCTGCACAGAAAGGGTTTGCAAACCGCTGAATCCACACGTGAGTTTAACTCTGTCAGTTGAATGTACACATTGACAACCATTCAGTTAGATGGCTCCGTTTTGGTTTTAGAAGCAGATATTTCTCTGTACAGCCTATGGTCCCATTCACTCTGGAATATCCAAACGCAGCTCCTAGAAGAAACGTGTTTCTGACTCGCTGAATCTCAACATAGATTCAACTCTCTTAGGTGAACGAACGCACAGCAGAGCAGTTTCAAGGAAACGTTTCTCCTGAATTTTAGACGAAGTTTACTGCTGTTTAGTACGTATGCTGGCATTGGGCTGGAAATACCGGTTTTGGGGTTCTGCACAGAAGGGGTTTGCAAACCGCTGAATCCACACGTGAGTTTAAATCTGTCAGTTGAATGCACACATTGACAACCATTCAGTCAGATAGCTCCGTTTTGGTTTTAGGAGCAGATATTTCTCGGTACAGACTATGGTCCCTTTCACTCGGGAATATTCCAACGCAGCTCCTAGAAGAAACGTGTTTCTGACTCGCTGAATCTCAACATAGATTCAACTCTCTTATGTCAACGAACGCACAGCAGAGCAGTTTCAATCAAACTTTTGTCCTGAGTTTTAGACGAAGTTTCCTGCTGTTTCGTACGTATGCCGGCATTGGTCTGGAAATACCGGTTTTGGGATTCTGCACAGAAAGAGTTTGTAAACCGCTGAATCCACAAGTGAGTTAAACTCTGTCAGTTGAATGCACACATTGACAACCATTCAGATAGATAGCTCCGTTTTGGTTTTAGGAGCAGATATTTCTCTGTACAGCCGATGGTCCCATTCACTCGGGAATGTCCCAATGCAGCTCCTAGAAGAAAGTGTTTCTGACTCGCTGAATCTCAACATAGATTCAACTCTCTTAGGTGAACGAACGCACAGCAGAGCAGTTTCAAGGAAACGTTTCTCCTGAATTTTAGATGAAGTTTACTGCTGTTTAGTACGTATGCCGGCATTGGGCTGGAAATACCGGTTTTGGGGTTCTGCACAGAAGGGGTTTGCAAACCGCTGAATCCACACGTGAGTTTAACTCTGTCAGTTGAATGCACACATTGACAACCATTCAGTCAGATAGCTCCGTTTTGGTTTTAGGAGCAGATATTTCTCGGTACAGCCTATGGTCCCTTTCACTCGGAAATATTCCAACGCAGCTCCTAGAAGAAACGTGTTTCTGACTCGCTGAATCTCAACATAGATTCAACTCTCTTATGTCAACGAAGGCACAGCAGAGCAGTTTCAAGCAAACGTTTCTCCTGAATTTTAGACGACGTTTCCGGCTGTTTAGTACGTATGCCGGCATTGGGTTGGAAATACCGGTTTTGGTATTCAGCACAGAAAGGGTTTGCAAACCGCTGAATCCACACGTGTGTTTAACTCTATCAGTTGAATGCACACATTGAAAACCATTCAGTTAGATAGCTCCGTTTTGGTTTTAGAGGCAGATATTTCTCGGTACAGACTATGGTCCCATTCACTCGGGAATACCCAACGCAGCTCCTAGAAGAAACGTGTTTCTGACTCGCTGAGTCTCAACATAGATTCAACTCTCTTAGGTGAACGAACGCACAGCAGAGCAGTTTTAAGCAAACGTTTCTCCTCAGTTTCAGACGAAGTTTCCTGCTGTTTCGTACGTATGCCGGCATTGGTCTGGAAATACCGGTTTTGGGATTCTGCACAGAGAGGGTTTGCAAACCGCAGAATACACACTTGCGTTTACCTCTGTCAGTTGAATGCACACATTGACAACCATTCAGTTAGATAGCTCCGTTTTGGTTTTAGGAGCAGATATTTATCGGTACAGCCTATGGTCCCATTCAGTCGGGAATATCCCAACGCAGCTCCTAGAAGAAACGTGTTTCTGACTCGCTGAATCTCAACATAGATTCAACTCTCTTAGTTGAACGAACGCACAGCAGAGCAGTTTCAAGTAAACGTTTCTCCTGAGTTTGAGACGAAGTTTCCTGCTGTTTCGTACGTATGCCGGCATTGGTCTGGAAATACCGGTTTTGTTATTCTGCACAGAAAGGGTTTGCAAACCGCTGAATCCACAAGTGAGTTAAACTCTGTCAGTTGAATGCACACATTGACAACCATTCAGATAGATAGCTCCGTTTTGGTTTTAGGAGCAGATATTTCTCTGTACAGCCGATGGTCCCATTCACTCGGGAATATCCCAATGCAGGTCCTAGAAGAAAGTCTTTCTGAGTCGCTGAATCTCAACATAGATTCAACTCTCTTAGGTGAACGAACGCACAGCAGAGCAGTTTCAAGGAAACGTTTCTCCTGAATTTTAGATGAAGTTTACTGCTGTTTAGTACGTATGCCGGCATTGGGCTGGAAATACCGGTTTTGGGGTTCTGCACAGAAGGGGTTTGCAAACCGCTGAATCCACACGTGAGTTTAACTCTGTCAGTTGAATGCACACATTGACAACCATTCAGTCAGATAGCTCCGTTTTGGTTTTAGGAGCAGATATTTCTCGGTACAGCCTATGGTCCCTTTCACTCGGAAATATTCCAACGCAGCTCCTAGAAGAGACGTGTTTCTGACTCGCTGAATCTCAACATAGATTCAACTCTCTTATGTCAACGAACGCACAGCAGAGCAGTTTCAAGCAAACGTTTCTCCTGAGTTTTAGACGAAGTTTCCGGCTGTTTAGTACGTATGCCGGCATTGGGCTGGAAATTCCGATTTTGGGATTCTGCACATAAAGGATTTGCAAACCGCTGAATCCACAAGAGAGTTAAAGTCTGTCAGTTGAATGCACACATTGACAACCATTCAGATAGATAGCTCCGTTTTGGTTTTAGGAGCAGATATTTCTCTGTACAGCCGATGGTCCCATTCACTCGGGAATATCCCAACGCAGCTCCTAGAAGAAAGTGTTTCTGACTCGCTGAATCTCAACATAGATTCAACTCTCTTAGCTGAACGAACGCACAGCAGAGCAGTTTCAAGGAAACGTTTCTCCTGAGTTTTAGTCGAAGTTTCCTGCTGTTTAGTACGTATACCGGCATTGGGCTGGAAATACCGGTTTTGGGATTCTGCACAGAAAGGGTTTGCAAACCGCTGAATCCACACGTGAGTTTAACTCTGTCAGTTGAATGTACACATTGACAACCATTCAGTTAGATGGCTCCGTTTTGGTTTTAGAAGCAGATATTTCTCTGTACAGCCTATGGTCCCATTCACTCGGGAATATTCCAACGCAGCTCCTAGAAGAAACGTGTTTCTGACTCGCTGAATCTCAACATAGATTCAACTCTCTTATGTCAACGAACGCACAGCAGAGCAGTTTCAATCAAACTTTTGTCCTGAGTTTTAGACGAAGTTTCCTGCTGTTTCGTACGTATGCCGGCATTGGTCTGGAAATACCGGTTTTGGGATTCTGCACAGAAAGAGTTTGTAAACCGCTGAATCCACAAGTGAGTTAAACTCTGTCAGTTGAATGCACACATTGACAACCATTCAGATAGATAGCTCCGTTTTGGTTTTAGGAGCAGATATTTCTCTGTACAGCCGATGGTCCCATTCACTCGGGAATGTCCCAATGCAGCTCCTAGAAGAAAGTGTTTCTGACTCGCTGAATCTCAACATAGATTCAACTCTCTTAGGTGAACGAACGCACAGCAGAGCAGTTTCAAGGAAACGTTTCTCCTGAATTTTAGATGAAGTTTACTGCTGTTTAGTACGTATGCCGGCATTGGGCTGGAAATACCGGTTTTGGGGTTCTGCACAGAAGGGGTTTGCAAACCGCTGAATCCACACGTGAGTTTAACTCTGTCAGTTGAATGCACACATTGACAACCATTCAGTCAGATAGCTCCGTTTTGGTTTTAGGAGCAGATATTTCTCGGTACAGCCTATGGTCCCTTTCACTCGGAAATATTCCAACGCAGCTCCTAGAAGAAACGTGTTTCTGACTCGCTGAATCTCAACATAGATTCAACTCTCTTATGTCAACGAAGGCACAGCAGAGCAGTTTCAAGCAAACGTTTCTCCTGAATTTTAGACGACGTTTCCGGCTGTTTAGTACGTATGCCGGCATTGGGTTGGAAATACCGGTTTTGGTATTCAGCACAGAAAGGGTTTGCAAACCGCTGAATCCACACGTGTGTTTAACTCTATCAGTTGAATGCACACATTGAAAACCATTCAGTTAGATAGCTCCGTTTTGGTTTTAGAGGCAGATATTTCTCGGTACAGACTATGGTCCCATTCACTCGGGAATATCCCAACGCAGCTCCTAGAAGAAACGTGTTTCTGACTCGCTGAGTCTCAACATAGATTCAACTCTCTTAGGTGAACGAACGCACAGCAGAGCAGTTTTAAGCAAACGTTTCTCCTCAGTTTCAGACGAAGTTTCCTGCTGTTTCGTACGTATGCCGGCATTGGTCTGGAAATACCGGTTTTGGGATTCTGCACAGAGAGGGTTTGCAAACCGCAGAATACACACTTGCGTTTACCTCTGTCAGTTGAATGCACACATTGACAACCATTCAGTTAGATAGCTCCGTTTTGGTTTTAGGAGCAGATATTTATCGGTACAGCCTATGGTCCCATTCAGTCGGGAATATCCCAACGAAGCTCCTAGAAGAAACGTGTTTCTGACTCGCTGAATCTCAACATAGATTCAACTCTCTTAGTTGAACGAACGCACAGCAGAGCAGTTTCAAGTAAACGTTTCTCCTGAGTTTGAGACGAAGTTTCCTGCTGTTTCGTACGTATGCCGGCATTGGTCTGGAAATACCGGTTTTGTTATTCTGCACAGAAAGGGTTTGCAAACCGCTGAATCCACAAGTGAGTTAAACTCTGTCAGTTGAATGCACACATTGACAACCATTCAGATAGATAGCTCCGTTTTGGTTTTAGGAGCAGATATTTCTCTGTACAGCCGATGGTCCCATTCACTCGGGAATATCCCAATGCAGGTCCTAGAAGAAAGTCTTTCTGAGTCGCTGAATCTCAACATAGATTCAACTCTCTTAGGTGAACGAACGCACAGCAGAGCAGTTTCAAGGAAACGTTTCTCCTGAATTTTAGATGAAGTTTACTGCTGTTTAGTACGTATGCCGGCATTGGGCTGGAAATACCGGTTTTGGGGTTCTGCACAGAAGGGGTTTGCAAACCGCTGAATCCACACGTGAGTTTAACTCTGTCAGTTGAATGCACACATTGACAACCATTCAGTCAGATAGCTCCGTTTTGGTTTTAGGAGCAGATATTTCTCGGTACAGCCTATGGTCCCTTTCACTCGGAAATATTCCAACGCAGCTCCTAGAAGAGACGTGTTTCTGACTCGCTGAATCTCAACATAGATTCAACTCTCTTATGTCAACGAACGCACAGCAGAGCAGTTTCAAGCAAACGTTTCTCCTGAGTTTTAGACGAAGTTTCCGGCTGTTTAGTACGTATGCCGGCATTGGGCTGGAAATTCCGATTTTGGGATTCTGCACATAAAGGATTTGCAAACCGCTGAATCCACAAGAGAGTTAAAGTCTGTCAGTTGAATGCACACATTGACAACCATTCAGATAGATAGCTCCGTTTTGGTTTTAGGAGCAGATATTTCTCTGTACAGCCGATGGTCCCATTCACTCGGGAATATCCCAACGCAGCTCCTAGAAGAAAGTGTTTCTGACTCGCTGAATCTCAACATAGATTCAACTCTCTTAGCTGAACGAACGCACAGCAGAGCAGTTTCAAGGAAACGTTTCTCCTGAGTTTTAGTCGAAGTTTCCTGCTGTTTAGTACGTATACCGGCATTGGGCTGGAAATACCGGTTTTGGGATTCTGCACAGAAAGGGTTTGCAAACCGATGAATCCACACGTGAGTTTAACTCTGTCAGTTGAATGTACACATTGACAACCATTCAGTTAGATGGCTCCGTTTTGGTTTTAGAAGCAAATATTTCTCTGTACAGCCTATGGTCCCATTCACTCTGGAATATCCAAACGCAGCTCCTAGAAGAAACGTGTTTCTGACTCGCTGAATCTCAACATAGATTCAACTCTCTTAGGTGAACGAAGGCACAGCAGAGCTGTTTCAAGGAAACGTTTCTCCTGAATTTTAGACGAAGTTTATTGCTGTTTAGTACGTATGCTGGCATTGGGCTGGAAATACCGGTTTTGGGGTTCTGCACAGAAGGGGTTTGCAAACCGCTGAATCCACACGTGAGTTTAAATCTGTCAGTTGAATGCACACATTGACAACCATTCAGTCTGATAGCTCCGTTTTGGTTTTAGGAGCAGATATTTCTCGGTACAGACTATGGTCCCTTTCACTCGGGAATATTCCAACGCAGCTCCTAGAAGAAACGTGTTTCTGACTCGCTGAATCTCAACATAGATTCAACTCTCTTATGTCAACGAACGCACAGCAGAGCAGTTTCAATCAAACTTTTGTCCTGAGTTTTAGACGAAGTTTCCTGCTGTTTCGTACGTATGCCGGCATTGGTCTGGAAATACCGGTTTTGGGATTCTGCACAGAAAGAGTTTGTAAACCGCTGAATCCACAAGTGAGTTAAACTCTGTCAGTTGAATGCACACATTGACAACCATTCAGATAGATAGCTCCGTTTTGGTATTAGGAGCAGATATTTCTCTGTACAGCCGATGGTCCCATTCACGGGAATGTCCCAATGCAGCTCCTAGAAGAAAGTGTTTCTGACTCGCTGAATCTCAACATAGATTCAACTCTCTTAGGTGAACGAACGCACAGCAGAGCAGTTTCAAGGAAACGTTTCTCCTGAATTTTAGATGAAGTTTACTGCTGTTTAGTACGTATGCCGGCATTGGGCTGGAAATACCGGTTTTGGGGTTCTGCACAGAAGGGGTTTGCAAACCGCTGAATCCACACGTGAGTTTAACTCTGTCAGTTGAATGCACACATTGACAACCATTCAGTCAGATAGCTCCGTTTTGGTTTTAGGAGCAGATATTTCTCGGTACAGCCTATGGTCCCTTTCACTCGGAAATATTCCAACGCAGCTCCTAGAAGAAACGTGTTTCTGACTCGCTGAATCTCAACATAGATTCAACTCTCTTATGTCAACGAACGCACAGCAGAGCAGTTTCAAGCAAACGTTTCTCCTGAATTTTAGACGAAGTTTCCGGCTGTTTAGTACGTATGCCGGCATTGGGCTGGAAATACCGATTTTGGGATTCTGCACATAAAGGATTTGCAAACCGCTGAATCCACACGTGAGTTTAACTCTGTCAGTTGAATGCACACATTGACAACCATTCAGTTAGATAGCTCCGTTTTGGTTTTAGGAGCAGATATTTCTCTGTACAGCCTATGGTCCCATTCACTCGGGAATATCCCAACGCAGTTCCTAGAAGAAACGTGTTTCTGACTCGGTGAATCTCAACATAGATTCAACTATCTCAGTTGAACGAACGCACAGCAGATCAGTTTCAAGCAAACGTTTCTCCTGAGTTTTAGACGAAGTTTACTGCAGTTTAGTACGTATGCCGGCATTGGGCTGGAAATACCGGTTTTGGGATTCTGCACAGAAAGGGTTTGCAAACCGCTGAATCCACAAGTGAGTTTATCTCTGTGAGTTGAATGCACACATTGACAACCATTCAGATAGATAGCTCCGTTTTGGTTTTAGGAGCAGATATTTCTCTGTACAGCCTATGGTCCCATTCACTCGGGAATATCCCAACGCAGCTCCTAGAAGAAACGTGTTTCTGACTCGCTGAATCTCAACATAGATTCAACTCTCTTAGGTGAACGAACGCACAGCAGAGCAGTTTCAAGGAAACGTTTCTCCTGAGTTTTAGACGAAGTTTCCTGCTGTTTAGTACGTATGCTGGCATTGGGCTGGAAATAGCGGTTTGGGGATTCTGCACAGAAAGAGATTGCAAACCGCTGAATCCACACGTGAGTTTAACTCTGTCAGTTGAATGCACACATTGACAACCATTCAGTCAGATAGCTCCGTTTTGGTTTTAGGAGCAGATATTTCTCGGTACAGCCTATGGTCCCTTTCACTCGGAAATATACCAACGCAGCTCCTAGAAGAAACGTGTTTCTGACTCGCTGAATCTCAGCATAGATTCAACTCTCTTATGTCAAGGAACACACAGCAGAGCAGTTTCAATCAAACGTTTCTCCTGAGTTTTAGTCGAATTTTCCTGCTGTTTAGTACGTATGCCGGCATTGGGCTGGAAATACCGGTTTTGGGATTCTGCACAGAAAGAGATTGCAAACCGCTGAATCCACACGTGAGTTTAACTCTGTCAGGTGAATGCCCACATTGACAACCATTCAGTTAGATAGCTCCGTTTTGGTTTTAGAAGCAGATATTTCTCTGTACAGCCTATGGTCTCATTCACTCGGTAATATCCCAACGGAGCTCCTAGAAGAAACCTGTTTCTGACTCGGTGAATCTCAACATAGATTCAACTCTCTTAGGTGAACGAACGCACAGCAGAACAGTTTCAAGCAAACGTTTCTCCTGAGTTTTAGACGAAGTTTCCGGCTGTTTAGTACGTATGCCGGCATTGGGCTGGAAATACCGATTTTGGGATTCTGCACATAAAGGTTTTGCAAACCGCTGAATCCACAGGTGAGTTTAACTCTGTCAGTTGAATGCACACATTGACAACCATTCAGTTAGATAGCTCCGTTTGGGTTTTAGAAGCAGATATTTCTCTGTACAGCCTATGGTCCCATTCACTCGGGAATATCCCAATGCAGCTCCTAGAAGAAAGTGTTTCTGACTCGCTGAATCTCAACATAGATTCACCTCTCTTAGGTGAACGAACGCACAGCAGAGCAGTTTCAAGCAAACGTTTCTCCTGAGTTTTAGACGAAGTTTCCTGGTGTTTAGTACTTATGCCGGCATTGTGCTGGAAATACCGGTTTTGGGATTCTGCACAGAAAGGGTTTGCAAACCGCTGAATCCACACTTGCGTTTAACTCTGTCAGTTGAATGCACACATTGACAACCATTCAGTTAGATAGCTCCGTTTTGGTTTTAGGAGCAGATATTTCTCTGTAAGCCTATGGTCCCATTCACTCGGGAATATCCCAACGCAGCTCCTAGAAGAAACGTGTTTCTGACTCGCTGAATCTCAACATAGATTCAACTCTCTTAGGTGAACGAACGCACAGCAGAGCAGTTTCAAGGAAACGTTTCTCCTGAATTTTAGACGAAGTTTACTGCTGTTTAGTACGTATGCCGGCATTGGGCTGGAAATACCGGTTTTGGGGTTCTGCACAGAAAGGGTTTGCAAACCGCTGAATCCACACGTGAGTTTAACTCTGTCAGTTGAATGCCCACATTGACAACCATTCAGTTAGATAGCTCCGTTTTGGTTTTAGAAGCAGATATTTCTCTGTACAGCCTTTGGTCCCGTTCACTCGGGAATATCCCAATGCAGCTCCTAGAAGAAACGTGTTTCTGACTCGCTGAATCTCAACATAGATTCAACTCTCTTAGGTGAACGAACGCACAACAGAGCAGTTTCAAGCAAACGTTTCTCCTGAGTTTTAGACGAAGTTTCCTGCTGTTTAGTACGTATACCGGCATTGGGCTGGAAATACCGGTTTTGGGATTCAGCACAGAAAGGGTTTGCAAACCGCTGAATCCACACGTGAGTTTAACTCTATCAGTTGAATGCACACATTGAAAACCATTCAGTTAGATAGCTCCGTTTTGGTTTTAGAGGCAGATATTTCTCGGTACAGGCTATGGTCCCATTCACTCGGGAATATCCCAACGCAGCTCCTAGAAGAAACTTGTTTCTGACTCGCTGAATCTCAACATAGATTCAACTCTCTTATGTCAACGAACGCACTGCAGAGCAGTTTCAATCAAACGTTTCTCCTGAGTTTTAGTCGAATTTTCCTGCTGTTTAGTACGTATGCCGGCATTGGGCTGGAAATGCCGGTTTTGGGATTTTGCACAGAAAGAGATTGCAAACCGCTGAATCCACACGTGAGTTTAACTCTGTCAGTTGAATGCCCACTTTGACAACCATTCAGTTAGATATCTCCGTTTTGGTTTTAGGAGCAGATATTTCTCGGTACAGCCTATGGTCCCATTCACTCGGGAATATCCCAACGCAGCTCCTAGAAGAAACGTGTTTCTGACTCGCTGAATCTCAACATAGATTCAACTCTCTTAGTTGAACGAACGCACAGCCGAGCAGTTTCAAGTAAACGTTTCTCCTGAGTTTTAGACGAAGTTTCCTGCTCTTTCGTACGTATGCCGGCATTGGTCTGGAAATACCGGTTTTGGGATTATGCACAGAAAGGGTTTGCAAACCGCTGAAACCACAAGTGAGTTAAACTCTGTCAGTTGAATGCACACATTGACAACCATTCAGTCAGATAGCTCCGTTTTGGTTTTAGGAGCAGATATTTCTCGGTACAGCCTATGGTCCCTTTCACTCGGAAATATTCCAACGCAGCTCCTAGAAGAAACGTGTTTCTGACTCGCTGAATCTCAACATAGATTCAACTCTCTTATGTCAACGAAGGCACAGCAGAGCAGTTTCAAGCAAACGTTTCTCCAGAGTTATAGACGAATTTTACTGCGGTTTAGTACGTATGCCGTCATTGGGTTGGAAATACCGGTTTTGGGATTCAGCACAGAAAGGGTTTGCAAACCGCTGAATCCACACGTGTGTTTAACTCTATCAGTTGAATGCACACATTGAAAACCATTCAGTTAGATAGCTCCGTTTTGGTTTTAGAGGCAGATATTTCTCGGTACAGACTATGGTCCCATTCACTCGGGAATATCCCAACGCAGCTCCTAGAAGAAACGTGTTTCTGACTCGCTGAGTCTCAACATAGATTCAACTCTCTTAGGTGAACGAACGCACAGCAGAGCAGTTTTAAGCAAACGTTTCTCCTCAGTTTCAGACGAAGTTTCCTGCTGTTTCGTACGTATGCCGGCATTGGTCTGGAAATACCGGTTTTGGGATTCTGCACAGAGAGGGTTTGCAAACCGCAGAATCCACACTTGCGTTTACCTCTGTCAGTTGAATGCACACATTGACAACCATTCAGTTAGATAGCTCCGTTTTGGTTTTAGGAGCAGATATTTATCGGTACAGCCTATGGTCCCATTCACTCGGGAATATCCCAACGCAGCTCCTAGAAGAAACGTGTTTCTGACTCGCTGAATCTCAACATAGATTCAACTCTCTTAGTTGAACGAACGCACAGCAGAGCCGTTTCAAGTAAACGTTTCTCCTGAGTTTGAGACGAAGTTTCCTGCTGTTTCGTACGTATGCCGGCATTGGTCTGGAAATACCGGTTTTGTTATTCTGCACAGAAAGGGTTTGCAAACCGCTGAATCCACAAGTGAGTTAAACTCTGTCAGTTGAATGCACACATTGACAACCATTCAGATAGATAGCTCCGTTTTGGTTTTAGGAGCAGATATTTCTCTGTACAGCCGATGGTCCCATTCACTCGGGAATATCCCAATGCAGGTCCTAGAAGAAAGTCTTTCTGAGTCGCTGAATCTCAACATAGATTCAACTCTCTTAGGTGAACGAACGCACAGCAGAGCAGTTTCAAGGAAACGTTTCTCCTGAATTTTAGATGAAGTTTACTGCTGTTTAGTACGTATGCCGGCATTGGGCTGGAAATACCGGTTTTGGGGTTCTGCACAGAAGGGGTTTGCAAACCGCTGAATCCACACGTGAGTTTAACTCTGTCAGTTGAATGCACACATTGACAACCATTCAGTCAGATAGCTCCGTTTTGGTTTTAGGAGCAGATATTTCTCGGTACAGCCTATGGTCCCTTTCACTCGGAAATATTCCAACGCAGCTCCTAGAAGAGACGTGTTTCTGACTCGCTGAATCTCAACATAGATTCAACTCTCTTATGTCAACGAACGCACAGCAGAGCAGTTTCAAGCAAACGTTTCTCCTGAGTTTTAGACGAAGTTTCCGGCTGTTTAGTACGTATGCCGGCATTGGGCTGGAAATTACGATTTTGGGATTCTGCACATAAAGGATTTGCAAACCGCTGAATCCACAAGAGAGTTAAAGTCTGTCAGTTGAATGCACACATTGACAACCATTCAGATAGATAGCTCCGTTTTGGTTTTAGGAGCAGATATTTCTCTGTACAGCCGATGGTCCCATTCACTCGGGAATATCCCAACGCAGCTCCTAGAAGAAAGTTTTTCTGACTCGCTGAATCTCAACATAGATTCAACTCTCTTAGCTGAACGAACGCACAGCAGAGCAGTTTCAAGGAAACGTTTCTCCTGAGTTTTAGTCGAAGTTTCCTGCTGTTTAGTACGTATACCGGCATTGGGCTGGAAATACCGGTTTTGGGATTCTGCACAGAAAGGGTTTGCAAACCGCTGAATCCACACGTGAGTTTAACTCTGTCAGTTGAATGTACACATTGACAACCATTCAGTTAGATGGCTCCGTTTTGGTTTTAGAAGCAGATATTTCTCTGTACAGCCTATGGTCCCATTCACTCTGGAATATCCAAACGCAGCTCCTAGAAGAAACGTGTTTCTGACTCGCTGAATCTCAACATAGATTCAACTCTCTTAGGTGAACGAACGCACAGCAGAGCAGTTTCAAGGAAACGTTTCTCCTGAATTTTAGACGAAGTTTACTGCTGTTTAGTACGTATGCTGGCATTGGGCTGGAAATACCGGTTTTGGGGTTCTGCACAGAAGGGGTTTGCAAACCGCTGAATCCACACGTGAGTTTAAATCTGTCAGTTGAATGCACACATTGACAACCATTCAGTCAGATAGCTCCGTTTTGGTTTTAGGAGCAGATATTTCTCGGTACAGACTATGGTCCCTTTCACTCGGGAATATTCCAACGCAGCTCCTAGAAGAAACGTGTTTCTGACTCGCTGAATCTCAACATAGACTCAACTCTCTTATGTCAACGAACGCACAGCAGAGCAGTTTCAATCAAACTTTTGTCCTGAGTTTTAGACGAAGTTTCCTGCTGTTTCGTACGTATGCCGGCATTGGTCTGGAAATACCGGTTTTGGGATTCTGCACAGAAAGAGTTTGTAAACCGCTGAATCCACAAGTGAGTTAAACTCTGTCAGTTGAATGCACACATTGACAACCATTCAGATAGATAGCTCCGTTTTGGTTTTAGGAGCAGATATTTCTCTGTACAGCCGATGGTCCCATTCACTCGGGAATGTCCCAATGCAGCTCCTAGAAGAAAGTGTTTCTGACTCGCTGAATCTCAACATAGATTCAACTCTCTTAGGTGAACGAACGCACAGCAGAGCAGTTTCAAGGAAACGTTTCTCCTGAATTTTAGATGAAGTTTACTGCTGTTTAGTACGTATGCCGGCATTGGGCTGGAAATACCGGTTTTGGGGTTCTGCACAGAAGGGGTTTGCAAACCGCTGAATCCACACGTGAGTTTAACTCTGTCAGTTGAATGCACACATTGACAACCATTCAGTCAGATAGCTCCGTTTTGGTTTTAGGAGCAGATATTTCTCGGTACAGCCTATGGTCCCTTTCACTCGGAAATATTCCAACGCAGCTCCTAGAAGAAACGTGTTTCTGACTCGCTGAATCTCAACATAGATTCAACTCTCTTATGTCAACGAAGGCACAGCAGAGCAGTTTCAAGCAAACGTTTCTCCAGAGTTATAGACGAATTTTACTGCGGTTTAGTACGTATGCCGTCATTGGGTTGGAAATACCGGTTTTGGGATTCAGCACAGAAAGGGTTTGCAAACCGCTGAATCCACACGTGTGTTTAACTCTATCAGTTGAATGCACACATTGAAAACCATTCAGTTAGATAGCTCCGTTTTGGTTTTAGAGGCAGATATTTCTCGGTACAGACTATGGTCCCATTCACTCGGGAATATCCCAACGCAGCTCCTAGAAGAAACGTGTTTCTGACTGGGTGAATCTCAACATAGATTCAACTATCTTAGTTGAACGAACGCACAGCAGATCAGTTTCAAGCAAACGTTTCTCCTGAGTTTTAGACGAAGTTTACTGCAGTTTAGTACGTATGCCGGCATTGGGCTGGAAATACCGGTTTTGGGATTCTGCACAGAAAGGGTTTGCAAACCGCTGAATCCACAAGTGAGTTTATCTCTGTCAGTTGAATGCACACATTGACAACCATTCAGATAGATAGCTCCGTTTTGGTTTTAGGAGCAGATATTTCTCTGTACAGCCTATGGTCCCATTCACTCGGGAATATCCCAACGCAGCTCCTAGAAGAAACGTGTTTCTGACTCGCTGAATCTCAACATAGATTCAACTCTCTTAGGTGAACGAACGCACAGCAGAGCAGTTTCAAGGAAACGTTTCTCCTGAGTTTTAGACGAAGTTTCCTGCTGTTTAGTACGTATGCTGGCATTGGGCTGGAAATAGCGGTTTGGGGATTCTGCACAGAAAGAGATTGCAAACCGCTGAATCCACACGTGAGTTTAACTCTGTCAGTTGAATGCACACATTGACAACCATTCAGTCAGATAGCTCCGTTTTGGTTTTAGGAGCAGATATTTCTCGGTACAGCCTATGGTCCCTTTCACTCGGAAATATTCCAACGCAGCTCCTAGAAGAAACGTGTTTCTGACTCGCTGAATCTCAGCATAGATTCAACTCTCTTATGTCAAGGAACACACAGCAGAGCAGTTTCAATCAAACGTTTCTCCTGAGTTTTAATCGAATTTTCCTGCTGTTTAGTACGTATGCCGGCATTGGGCTGGAAATACCGGTTTTGGGATTCTGCACAGAAAGAGATTGCAAACCGCTGAATCCACACGTGAGTTTAACTCTGTCAGGTGAATGCCCACATTGACAACCATTCAGTTAAATTGCTCCGTTTTGGTTTTAGAAGCAGATATTTCTCTGTACAGCCTATGGTCTCATTCACTCGGTAATATCCCAACGGAGCTCCTAGAAGAAACTTGTTTCTGACTCGGTGAATCTCAACATAGATTCAACTCTCTTAGTTGAACGAACGCACAGCAGAGCAGTTTCAAGCAAACGTTTCTCCTGAGTTTTAGACGAAGTTTCCGGCTGTTTAGTACGTATGCCGGCATTGGGCTGGAAATACCGATTTTGGGATTCTGCACATAAAGGTTTTGCAAACCGCTGAATCCACAGGTGAGTTTAACTCTGTCAGTTGAATGCACACATTGACAACCATTCAGTTAGATAGCTCCGTTTGGGTTTTAGAAGCAGATATTTCTCTGTACAGCCTATGGTCCCATTCACTCGGGAATATCCCAATGCAGCTCCTAGAAGAAACGTGTTTCTGACTCGCTGAATCTCAACATAGATTCACCTCTCTTAGGTGAACGAACGCACAGCAGAGCAGTTTCAAGCAAACGTTTCTCCTGAGTTTTAGACGAAGTTTCCTGGTGTTTAGTACTTATGCCGGCATTGTGCTGGAAATACCGGTTTTGGGATTCTGCACAGAAAGGGTTTGCAAACCGCTGAATCCACACTTGCGTTTAACTCTGTCAGGTGAATGCACACATTGACAACCATTCAGTTAGATAGCTCCGTTTTGGTTTTAGGAGCAGATATTTCTCTGTAAGCCTATGGTCCCATTCACTCGGGAATATCCCAACGCAGCTCCTAGAAGAAACGTGTTTCTGACTCGCTGAATCTCAACATAGATTCAACTCTCTTAGGTGAACGAACGCAGAGCAGAGCAGTTTCAAGCAAACGTTTCTCCTGAGTTTTAGACGAAGTTTCCTGCTGTTTAGTACGTATACCGGCATTGGGCTGGAAATACTGGTTTTGGGATTCTGCACAGAAAGGGTTTGCAAACCGCTGAATCCACAAGTGAGTTAAACTCTGTCAGTTGAATGCACACATTGACAACCATTCAGATAGATAGCTCCGTTTTGGTTTTAGGAGCAGATATTTCTCTGTACAGCCGATGGTCCCATTCACTCGGGAATATCCCAATGCAGCTCCTAGAAGAAAGTGTTTCTGACTCGCTGAATCTCAACATAGATTCAACTCTCTTAGGTGAACGAACACACAGCAGAGTAGTTTCAAGGAAACGTTTCTCCTGAATTTTAGATGAAGTTTACTGCTGTTTAGTACGTCTGCCGGCATTGGGCTGGAAATACCGGTTTTGGGGTTCTGCACAGAAGGGGTTTGCAAACCGCTGAATCCACACGTGAGTTTAACTCTGTCAGTTGAATGCACACATTGACAACCATTCAGTCAGATAGCTCCGTTTTGGTTTTAGGAGCAGATATTTCTCGGTACAGCCTATGGCCCCTTTCACTCGGAAATATTACAACGCAGCTCCTAGAAGAAACGTGTTTCTGACTCGCTGAATCTCAACATAGATTCAACTCTCTTATGTCAACGAACGCACAGCAGAGCAGTTTCAAGCAAACGTTTCTCCTCAGTTATAGAGGAATTTTACTGCGGTTTAGTACGTATGCCGGCATTGGGCTGGAAATACCGGTTTTGGGGTTCTGCACAGAAGGGGTTTGCAAACCGCTGAATCCACACGTGAGTTTAAATCTGTCAGTTGAATGCACACATTGACAACCATTCAGTCAGATAGCTCCGTTTTGGTTTTAGGAGCAGATATTTCTCGGTACAGACTATGGTCCCTTTCACTCGGGAATATTCCAACGCAGCTCCTAGAAGAAACGTGTTTCTGACTCGCTGAATCTCAACATAGATTCAACTCTCTTATGTCAACGAACGCACAGCAGAGCAGTTTCAATCAAACTTTTGTCCTGAGTTTTAGACGAAGTTTCCTGCTGTTTCGTACGTATGCCGGCATTGGTCTGGAAATACCGGTTTTGGGATTCTGCACAGAAAGAGTTTGTAAACCGCTGAATCCACAAGTGAGTTAAACTCTGTCAGTTGAATGCACACATTGACAACCATTCAGATAGATAGCTCCGTTTTGGTTTTAGGAGAAGATATTTCTCTGTACAGCCGATGGTCCCATTCACTCGGGAATGTCCCAATGCAGCTCCTAGAAGAAAGTGTTTCTGACTCGCTGAATCTCAACATAGATTCAACTCTCTTAGGTGAACGAACGCACAGCAGAGCAGTTTCAAGGAAACGTTTCTCCTGAATTTTAGATGAAGTTTACTGCTGTTTAGTACGTATGCCGGCATTGGGCTGGAAATACCGGTTTTGGGGTTCTGCACAGAAGGGGTTTGCAAACCGCTGAATCCACACGTGAGTTTAACTCTGTCAGTTGAATGCACACATTGACAACCATTCAGTCAGATAGCTCCGTTTTGGTTTTAGGAGCAGATATTTCTCGGTACAGCCTATGGTCCCTTTCACTCGGAAATATTCCAACGCAGCTCCTAGAAGAAACGTGTTTCTGACTCGCTGAATCTCAACATAGATTCAACTCTCTTATGTCAACGAAGGCACAGCAGAGCAGTTTCAAGCAAACGTTTCTCCTGAATTTTAGACGAAGTTTCCGGCTGTTTAGTACGTATGCCGGCATTGGGCCGGAAATACCGATTTTGGGATTCTGCACATAAAGGATTTGCAAACCGCTGAATCCACACGTGAGTTTAACTCTGTCAGTTGAATGCACACATTGACAACCATTCAGTTAGATAGCTCCGTTTTGGTTTTAGGAGCAGATATTTCTCTGTACAGCCTATGGTCCCATTCACTCGGGAATATCCCAACGCAGCTCCTAGAAGAAACGTGTTTCTGACTCGGTGAATCTCAACATAGATTCAACTATCTTAGTTGAACGAATGCACAGCAGAGCAGTTTCAAGCAAACGTTTCTCCTGAGTTTTAGACGAAGTTTACTGCGGTTTAGTACGTATGCCGGCATTGGGCTGGAAATACCGGTTTTGGGATTATGCACAGAAAGGGTGTGCAAACCGCTGAATCCACAAGTGAGTTTATCTCTGTCAGTTGAATGCACACATTGACAACCATTCAGATAGATAGCTCCGTTTTGGTTTTAGGAGCAGATATTTCTCTGTACAGCCTATGGTCCAATTCACTCGGGAATATCCCAACGCAGCTCCTAGAAGAAAGTGTTTCTCACTCGCTGAATCTCAACATAGATTCAACTCTCTTATGTCAACGAAGGCACAGCAGAGCAGTTTCAATCAAACGTTTCTCCTGAGTTTTAGTCGAATTTTCCTGCTGTTTAGTACGTATGCCGGCATTGGGCTGGAAATACCGGTTTTGGAATTCTGCACAGAAAGAGATTGCAAACCGCTGAATCCACTCGTGAGTTTAACTCTGTCAGGTGAATGCCCACATTGACAACCGTTCAGTTAGATAGCTCCGTTTTGGTTTTAGAAGCAGATATTTCTCTGTACAGCCTATGGTCTCATTCACTCGAGAATATCCCAACGCAGCTCCTAGAAGAAACGTGTTTCTGACTCGGTGAATCTAAACATAGATTCAACTCTCTTAGGTGAACGAACGCACAGCAGAGCAGTTTCAAGCAAACGTTTCTCCTGAAGTTTAGACGAAGTTTCCCGCTGTTTAGTACGTATGCCGGCATTGGGCTGGAAATACCGATTTTGGGATTCAGCACAGAAAGGGTTTGCAAACCGCTGAAACCACACGTTAGTTTACCTCTATCAGTTGAATGCACACATTGACAACCATTCAGTTAGATAGCTCCGTTTTGGTTTTAGAGGCAGATATTTCTCGGTACAGCCTATGGTCCCATTCACTCGGGAATATCCCAACGCAGCTCCTAGAAGAAACTTGTTTCTGACTCGCTGAATCTCAACATAGATTCAACTCTCTTATGTCAACGAACGCACTGCAGAGCAGTTTCAATCAAACGTTTCTCCTGAGTTTTAGTCGAATTTTCCTGCTGTTTAGTACGTATGCCGGCATTGGGCTGGAAATACCGGTTTTGGGATTCTGCACAGAAAGAGATTGCAAACCGCTGAATCCACACGTGAGTTTAACTCTGTCAGTTGAATGCCCACTTTGACAACCATTCAGTTAGATATCTCCGTTTTGGTTTTAGGAGCAGATATTTCTCGGTACAGCCTATGGTCCCATTCACTCGGGAATATCCCAACGCAGCTCCTAGAAGAAACGTGTTTCTGACTCGCTGAATCTCAACATAGATTCAACTCTCTTAGTTGAACGAACGCACAGCCGAGCAGTTTCAAGTAAACGTTTCTCCTGAGTTTTAGACGAAGTTTCCTGCTCTTTCGTACGTATGCCGGCATTGGTCTGGAAATACCGGTTTTGGGATTATGCACAGAAAGGGTTTGCAAACCGCTGAATCCACAAGTGAGTTAAACTCTGTCAGTTGAATGCACACATTGACAACCATTCAGATAGATCACTCCGTTTTGGTTTTAGGAGCAGATATTTCTCTGTACAGCCGATGGTCCCATTCACTCGGGAATATCCCAATGCAGCTCCTAGAAGAAAGTGTTTCTGACTCGCTGAATCTCAACATAGATTCAACTCTCTTAGGTGAACGAACACACAGCAGAGCAGTTTCAAGGAAACGTTTCTCCTGAATTTTAGATGAAGTTTCCTGCTGTTTAGTACGTATGCCGGCATTGGGCTGGAAATACCGGTTTTGGGGTTCTGCACAGAAGGGGTTTGCAAACCGCTGAATCCACACGTGAGTTTAACTCTGTCAGTTGAATGCACACATTGACAACCATTCAGTCAGATAGCTCCGTTTTGGTTTTAGGAGCAGATATTTCTCGGTACAGCCTATGGTCCCTTTCACTCGGAAATATTCCAACGCAGCTCCTAGAAGAAACGTGTTTCTGACTCGCTGAATCTCAACATAGATTCAACTCTCTTATGTCAACGAAGGCACAGCAGAGCAGTTTCAAGCAAACGTTTCTCCAGAGTTATAGACGAATTTTACTGCGGTTTAGTACGTATGCCGTCATTGGGTTGGAAATACCGGTTTTGGGATTCAGCACAGAAAGGGTTTGCAAACCGCTGAATCCACACGTGTGTTTAACTCTATCAGTTGAATGCACACATTGAAAACCATTCAGTTAGATAGCTCCGTTTTGGTTTTAGAGGCAGATATTTCTCGGTACAGACTATGGTCCCATTCACTCGGGAATATCCCAACGCAGCTCCTAGAAGAAACGTGTTTCTGACTCGCTGAGTCTCAACATAGATTCAACTCTCTTAGGTGAACGAACGCACAGCAGAGCAGTTTTAAGCAAACGTTTCTCCTCAGTTTCAGACGAAGTTTCCTGCTGTTTCGTACGTATGCCGGCATTGGTCTGGAAATACCGGTTTTGGGATTCTGCACAGAGAGGGTTTGCAAACCGCAGAATCCACACTTGCGTTTACCTCTGTCAGTTGAATGCACACATTGACAACCATTCAGTTAGATAGCTCCGTTTTGGTTTTAGGAGCAGATATTTATCGGTACAGCCTATGGTCCCATTCACTCGGGAATATCCCAACGCAGCTCCTAGAAGAAACGTGTTTCTGACTCGCTGAATCTCAACATAGATTCAACTCTCTTAGTTGAACGAACGCACAGCAGAGCAGTTTCAAGTAAACGTTTCTCCTGAGTTTGAGACGAAGTTTCCTGCTGTTTCGTACGTATGCCGTCATTGGTCTGGAAATACCGGTTTTGTTATTCTGCACAGAAAGGGTTTGCAAACCGCTGAATCCACAAGTGAGTTAAACTCTGTCAGTTGAATGCACACATTGACAACCATTCAGATAGATAGCTCCGTTTTGGTTTTAGGAGCAGATATTTCTCTGTACAGCCGATGGTCCCATTCACTCGGGAATATCCCAATGCAGGTCCTAGAAGAAAGTCTTTCTGAGTCGCTGAATCTCAACATAGATTCAACTCTCTTAGGTGAACGAACGCACAGCAGAGCAGTTTCAAGGAAACGTTTCTCCTGAATTTTAGATGAAGTTTACTGCTGTTTAGTACGTATGCCGGCATTGGGCTGGAAATACCGGTTTTGGGGTTCTGCACAGAAGGGGTTTGCAAACCGCTGAATCCACACGTGAGTTTAACTCTGTCAGTTGAATGCACACATTGACAACCATTCAGTCAGATAGCTCCGTTTTGGTTTTAGGAGCAGATATTTCTCTGTACAGCCTATGGTCCCTTTCACTCGGAAATATTCCAACGCAGCTCCTAGAAGAAACGTGTTTCTGACTCGCTGAATCTCAACATAGATTCAACTCTCTTAGGTGAACGAACGCACTGCAGAGCAGTTTCAATCAAACGTTTCTCCTGAGTTTTAGTCGAATTTTCCTGCTGTTTAGTACGTATGCCGGCATTGGGCTGGAAATACCGGTTTTGGGATTCTGCACAGAAAGAGACTGCAAACCGCTGAATCCACACGTGAGTTTAACTCTGTCAGTTGAATGCCCACTTTGACAACCATTCAGTTAGATAGCTCCGTTTTGGTTTTAGAAACAGATATTTCTCTGTACAGCCTTTGGTCCCATTCACTCGGGAATATCCCAACGCAGCTCCTAGAAGAAACGTGTTTCTGACTCGCTGAATCTCAACATAGATTCAACTCTCTTAGGTGAACGAACGCAGAGCAGAGCAGTTTCAAGCAAACGTTTCTCCTGAGTTTTAGACGAAGTTTCCTGCTGTTTAGTACGTATACCGGCATTGGGCTGGAAATACTGGTTTTGGGATTCTGCACAGAAAGGGTTTGCAAACCGCTGAATCCACAAGTGAGTTAAACTCTGTCAGTTGAATGCACACATTGACAACCATTCAGATAGATAGCTCCGTTTTGGTTTTAGGAGCAGATATTTCTCTGTACAGCCGATGGTCCCATTCACTCGGGAATATCCCAATGCAGCTCCTAGAAGAAAGTGTTTCTGACTCGCTGAATCTCAACATAGATTCAACTCTCTTAGGTGAACGAACACACAGCAGAGTAGTTTCAAGGAAACGTTTCTCCTGAATTTTAGATGAAGTTTACTGCTGTTTAGTACGTCTGCCGGCATTGGGCTGGAAATACCGGTTTTGGGGTTCTGCACAGAAGGGGTTTGCAAACCGCTGAATCCACACGTGAGTTTAACTCTGTCAGTTGAATGCACACATTGACAACCATTCAGTCAGATAGCTCCGTTTTGGTTTTAGGAGCAGATATTTCTCGGTACAGCCTATGGCCCCTTTCACTCGGAAATATTACAACGCAGCTCCTAGAAGAAACGTGTTTCTGACTCGCTGAATCTCAACATAGATTCAACTCTCTTATGTCAACGAACGCACAGCAGAGCAGTTTCAAGCAAACGTTTCTCCTCAGTTATAGAGGAATTTTACTGCGGTTTAGTACGTATGCCGGCATTGGGCTGGAAATACCGGTTTTGGGGTTCTGCACAGAAGGGGTTTGCAAACCGCTGAATCCACACGTGAGTTTAAATCTGTCAGTTGAATGCACACATTGACAACCATTCAGTCAGATAGCTCCGTTTTGGTTTTAGGAGCAGATATTTCTCGGTACAGACTATGGTCCCTTTCACTCGGGAATATTCCAACGCAGCTCCTAGAAGAAACGTGTTTCTGACTCGCTGAATCTCAACATAGATTCAACTCTCTTATGTCAACGAACGCACAGCAGAGCAGTTTCAATCAAACTTTTGTCCTGAGTTTTAGACGAAGTTTCCTGCTGTTTCGTACGTATGCCGGCATTGGTCTGGAAATACCGGTTTTGGGATTCTGCACAGAAAGAGTTTGTAAACCGCTGAATCCACAAGTGAGTTAAACTCTGTCAGTTGAATGCACACATTGACAACCATTCAGATAGATAGCTCCGTTTTGGTTTTAGGAGAAGATATTTCTCTGTACAGCCGATGGTCCCATTCACTCGGGAATGTCCCAATGCAGCTCCTAGAAGAAAGTGTTTCTGACTCGCTGAATCTCAACATAGATTCAACTCTCTTAGGTGAACGAACGCACAGCAGAGCAGTTTCAAGGAAACGTTTCTCCTGAATTTTAGATGAAGTTTACTGCTGTTTAGTACGTATGCCGGCATTGGGCTGGAAATACCGGTTTTGGGGTTCTGCACAGAAGGGGTTTGCAAACCGCTGAATCCACACGTGAGTTTAACTCTGTCAGTTGAATGCACACATTGACAACCATTCAGTCAGATAGCTCCGTTTTGGTTTTAGGAGCAGATATTTCTCGGTACAGCCTATGGTCCCTTTCACTCGGAAATATTCCAACGCAGCTCCTAGAAGAAACGTGTTTCTGACTCGCTGAATCTCAACATAGATTCAACTCTCTTATGTCAACGAAGGCACAGCAGAGCAGTTTCAAGCAAACGTTTCTCCTGAATTTTAGACGAAGTTTCCGGCTGTTTAGTACGTATGCCGGCATTGGGCCGGAAATACCGATTTTGGGATTCTGCACATAAAGGATTTGCAAACCGCTGAATCCACACGTGAGTTTAACTCTGTCAGTTGAATGCACACATTGACAACCATTCAGTTAGATAGCTCCGTTTTGGTTTTAGGAGCAGATATTTCTCTGTACAGCCTATGGTCCCATTCACTCGGGAATATCCCAACGCAGCTCCTAGAAGAAACGTGTTTCTGACTCGGTGAATCTCAACATAGATTCAACTATCTTAGTTGAACGAATGCACAGCAGAGCAGTTTCAAGCAAACGTTTCTCCTGAGTTTTAGACGAAGTTTACTGCGGTTTAGTACGTATGCCGGCATTGGGCTGGAAATACCGGTTTTGGGATTATGCACAGAAAGGGTGTGCAAACCGCTGAATCCACAAGTGAGTTTATCTCTGTCAGTTGAATGCACACATTGACAACCATTCAGATAGATAGCTCCGTTTTGGTTTTAGGAGCAGATATTTCTCTGTACAGCCTATGGTCCAATTCACTCGGGAATATCCCAACGCAGCTCCTAGAAGAAAGTGTTTCTCACTCGCTGAATCTCAACATAGATTCAACTCTCTTATGTCAACGAAGGCACAGCAGAGCAGTTTCAATCAAACGTTTCTCCTGAGTTTTAGTCGAATTTTCCTGCTGTTTAGTACGTATGCCGGCATTGGGCTGGAAATACCGGTTTTGGAATTCTGCACAGAAAGAGATTGCAAACCGCTGAATCCACTCGTGAGTTTAACTCTGTCAGGTGAATGCCCACATTGACAACCGTTCAGTTAGATAGCTCCGTTTTGGTTTTAGAAGCAGATATTTCTCTGTACAGCCTATGGTCTCATTCACTCGAGAATATCCCAACGCAGCTCCTAGAAGAAACGTGTTTCTGACTCGGTGAATCTAAACATAGATTCAACTCTCTTAGGTGAACGAACGCACAGCAGAGCAGTTTCAAGCAAACGTTTCTCCTGAAGTTTAGACGAAGTTTCCCGCTGTTTAGTACGTATGCCGGCATTGGGCTGGAAATACCGATTTTGGGATTCAGCACAGAAAGGGTTTGCAAACCGCTGAATCCACACGTTAGTTTACCTCTATCAGTTGAATGCACACATTGACAACCATTCAGTTAGATAGCTCCGTTTTGGTTTTAGAGGCAGATATTTCTCGGTACAGCCTATGGTCCCATTCACTCGGGAATATCCCAACGCAGCTCCTAGAAGAAACTTGTTTCTGACTCGCTGAATCTCAACATAGATTCAACTCTCTTATGTCAACGAACGCACTGCAGAGCAGTTTCAATCAAACGTTTCTCCTGAGTTTTAGTCGAATTTTCCTGCTGTTTAGTACGTATGCCGGCATTGGGCTGGAAATACCGGTTTTGGGATTCTGCACAGAAAGAGATTGCAAACCGCTGAATCCACACGTGAGTTTAACTCTGTCAGTTGAATGCCCACTTTGACAACCATTCAGTTAGATATCTCCGTTTTGGTTTTAGGAGCAGATATTTCTCGGTACAGCCTATGGTCCCATTCACTCGGGAATATCCCAACGCAGCTCCTAGAAGAAACGTGTTTCTGACTCGCTGAATCTCAACATAGATTCAACTCTCTTAGTTGAACGAACGCACAGCCGAGCAGTTTCAAGTAAACGTTTCTCCTGAGTTTTAGACGAAGTTTCCTGCTCTTTCGTACGTATGCCGGCATTGGTCTGGAAATACCGGTTTTGGGATTATGCACAGAAAGGGTTTGCAAACCGCTGAATCCACAAGTGAGTTAAACTCTGTCAGTTGAATGCACACATTGACAACCATTCAGATAGATCACTCCGTTTTGGTTTTAGGAGCAGATATTTCTCTGTACAGCCGATGGTCCCATTCACTCGGGAATATCCCAATGCAGCTCCTAGAAGAAAGTGTTTCTGACTCGCTGAATCTCAACATAGATTCAACTCTCTTAGGTGAACGAACACACAGCAGAGCAGTTTCAAGGAAACGTTTCTCCTGAATTTTAGATGAAGTTTCCTGCTGTTTAGTACGTATGCCGGCATTGGGCTGGAAATACCGGTTTTGGGGTTCTGCACAGAAGGGGTTTGCAAACCGCTGAATCCACACGTGAGTTTAACTCTGTCAGTTGAATGCACACATTGACAACCATTCAGTCAGATAGCTCCGTTTTGGTTTTAGGAGCAGATATTTCTCGGTACAGCCTATGGTCCCTTTCACTCGGAAATATTCCAACGCAGCTCCTAGAATAAACGTGTTTCTGACTCGCTGAATCTCAACATAGATTCAACTCTCTTATGTCAACGAAGGCACAGCAGAGCAGTTTCAAGCAAACGTTTCTCCAGAGTTATAGACGAATTTTACTGCGGTTTAGTACGTATGCCGTCATTGGGTTGGAAATACCGGTTTTGGGATTCAGCACAGAAAGGGTTTGCAAACCGCTGAATCCACACGTGTGTTTAACTCTATCAGTTGAATGCACACATTGAAAACCATTCAGTTAGATAGCTCCGTTTTGGTTTTAGAGGCAGATATTTCTCGGTACAGACTATGGTCCCATTCACTCGGGAATATCCCAACGCAGCTCCTAGAAGAAACGTGTTTCTGACTCGCTGAGTCTCAACATAGATTCAACTCTCTTAGGTGAACGAACGCACAGCAGAGCAGTTTTAAGCAAACGTTTCTCCTCAGTTTCAGACGAAGTTTCCTGCTGTTTCGTACGTATGCCGGCATTGGTCTGGAAATACCGGTTTTGGGATTCTGCACAGAGAGGGTTTGCAAACCGCAGAATCCACACTTGCGTTTACCTCTGTCAGTTGAATGCACACATTGACAACCATTCAGTTAGATAGCTCCGTTTTGGTTTTAGGAGCAGATATTTATCGGTACAGCCTATGGTCCCATTCACTCGGGAATATCCCAACGCAGCTCCTAGAAGAAACGTGTTTCTGACTCGCTGAATCTCAAAATAGATTCAACTCTCTTAGTTGAACGAACGCACAGCAGAGCAGTTTCAAGTAAACGTTTCTCCTGAGTTTGAGACGAAGTTTCCTGCTGTTTCGTACGTATGCCGTCATTGGTCTGGAAATACCGGTTTTGTTATTCTGCACAGAAAGGGTTTGCAAACCGCTGAATCCACAAGTGAGTTAAACTCTGTCAGTTGAATGCACACATTGACAACCATTCAGATAGATAGCTCCGTTTTGGTTTTAGGAGCAGATATTTCTCTGTACAGCCGATGGTCCCATTCACTCGGGAATATCCCAATGCAGGTCCTAGAAGAAAGTCTTTCTGAGTCGCTGAATCTCAACATAGATTCAACTCTCTTAGGTGAACGAACGCACAGCAGAGCAGTTTCAAGGAAACGTTTCTCCTGAATTTTAGATGAAGTTTACTGCTGTTTAGTACGTATGCCGGCATTGGGCTGGAAATACCGGTTTTGGGGTTCTGCACAGAAGGGGTTTGCAAACCGCTGAATCCACACGTGAGTTTAACTCTGTCAGTTGAATGCACACATTGACAACCATTCAGTCAGATAGCTCCGTTTTGGTTTTAGGAGCAGATATTTCTCGGTACAGCCTATGGTCCCTTTCACTCGGAAATATTCCAACGCAGCTCCTAGAAGAGACGTGTTTCTGACTCGCTGAATCTCAACATAGATTCAACTCTCTTATGTCAACGAACGCACAGCAGAGCAGTTTCAAGCAAACGTTTCTCCTGAGTTTTAGACGAAGTTTCCGGCTGTTTAGTACGTATGCCGGCATTGGGCTGGAAATTCCGATTTTCGGATTCTGCACATAAAGGATTTGCAAACCGCTGAATCCACAAGAGAGTTAAAGTCTGTCAGTTGAATGCACACATTGACAACCATTCAGATAGATAGCTCCGCTTTGGTTTTAGGAGCAGATATTTCTCTGTACAGCCGATGGTCCCATTCACTCGGGAATATCCCAACGCAGCTCCTAGAAGAAAGTGTTTCTGACTCGCTGAATCTCAACATAGATTCAACTCTCTTAGCTGAACGAACGCACAGCAGAGCAGTTTCAAGGAAACGTTTCTCCTGAGTTTTAGTCGAAGTTTCCTGCTGTTTAGTACGTATACCGGCATTGGGCTGGAAATACCGGTTTTGGGATTCAGCACAGAAAGGGTTTGCAAACCGCTGAATCCACAAGTGAGTTTATCTCTGTCAGTTGAATGCACACATTGACAACCATTCAGATAGATAGCTCCGTTTTGGTTTTAGGAGCAGATATTTCTCTGTACAGCCTATGGTCCCATTCACTCGGGAATATCCCAACGCAGCTCCTAGAAGAAACGTGTTTCTGACTCGCTGAATCTCAGCATAGATTCAACTCTCTTATGTCAAGGAACACACAGCAGAGCAGTTTCAATCAAACGTTTCTCCTGAGTTTTAGTCGAATTTTCCTGCTGTTTAGTACGTATGCCGGCATTGGGCTGGAAATACCGGTTTTGGGATTCTGCACAGAAAGAGATTGCAAACCGCTGAATCCACACGTGAGTTTAACTCTGTCAGGTGAATGCCCACATTGACAACCATTCAGTTAAATAGCTCCGTTTTGGTTTTAGAAGCAGATATTTCTCTGTACAGCCTATGGTCTCATTCACTCGGTAATATCCCAACGGAGCTCCTAGAAGAAACTTGTTTCTGACTCGGTGAATCTCAACATAGATTCAACTCTCTTAGTTGAACGAACGCACAGCAGAGCAGTTTCAAGCAAACGTTTCTCCTGAGTTTTAGACGAAGTTTCCGGCTGTTTAGTACGTATGCCGGCATTGGGCTGGAAATACCGATTTTGGGATTCTGCACATAAAGGTTTTGCAAACCGCTGAATCCACAGGTGAGTTTAACTCTGTCAGTTGAATGCACACATTGACAACCATTCAGTTAGATAGCTCCGTTTGGGTTTTAGAAGCAGATATTTCTCTGTACAGCCTATGGTCCCATTCACTCGGGAATATCCCAATGCAGCTCCTAGAAGAAACGTGTTTCTGACTCGCTGAATCTCAACATAGATTCACCTCTCTTAGGTGAACGAACGCACAGCAGAGCAGTTTCAAGCAAACGTTTCTCCTGAGTTTTAGACGAAGTTTCCTGGTGTTTAGTACTTATGCCGGCATTGTGCTGGAAATACCGGTTTTGGGATTCTGCACAGAAAGGGTTTGCAAACCGCTGAATCCACACTTGCGTTTAACTCCGTCAGTGGAATGCACACATTGACAACCATTCAGTTAGATAGCTCCGTTTTGGTTTTAGGAGCAGATATTTCTCTGTAAGCCTATGGTCCCATTCACTCGGGAATATCCCAACGCAGCTCCTAGAAGAAACGTGTTTCTGACTCGCTGAATCTCAACATAGATTCAACTCTCTTAGGTGAACGAACGCACAGCAGAGCAGTTTCAAGGAAACGTTTCTCCTGAATTTTAGACGAAGTTTACTGCTGTTTAGTACGTATGCCGGCATTGGGCTGGAAATACCGGTTTTGGGGTTCTGCACAGAAAGAGACTGCAAACCGCTGAATCCACACGTGAGTTTAACTCTGTCAGTTGAATGCCCACTTTGACAACCATTGAGTTAGATAGCTCCGTTTTGGTTTTAGAAACAGATATTTCTCTGTACAGCCTTTGGTCCCATTCACTCGGGAATATCCCAACGCAGCTCCTAGAAGAAACGTGTTTCTGACTCGCTGAATCTCAACATAGATTCAACTCTCTTAGGTGAACGAACGCAGAGCAGAGCAGTTTCAAGCAAACGTTTCTCCTGAGTTTTAGACGAAGTTTCCTGCTGTTTAGTACGTATACCGGCATTGGGCTGGAAATACTGGTTTTGGGATTCTGCACAGAAAGGGTTTGCAAACCGCTGAATCCACAAGTGAGTTAAACTCTGTCAGTTGAATGCACACATTGACAACCATTCAGATAGATAGCTCCGTTTTGGTTTTAGGAGCAGATATTTCTCTGTACAGCCGATGGTCCCATTCACTCGGGAATATCCCAATGCAGCTCCTAGAAGAAAGTGTTTCTGACTCGCTGAATCTCAACATAGATTCAACTCTCTTAGGTGAACGAACACACAGCAGAGTAGTTTCAAGGAAACGTTTCTCCTGAATTTTAGATGAAGTTAACTGCTGTTTAGTACGTCTGCCGGCATTGGGCTGGAAATACCGGTTTTGGGGTTCTGCACAGAAGGGGTTTGCAAACCGCTGAATCCACACGTGAGTTTAACTCTGTCAGTTGAATGCACACATTGACAACCATTCAGTCAGATAGCTCCGTTTTGGTTTTAGGAGCAGATATTTCTCGGTACAGCCTATGGTCCCTTTCACTCGGAAATATTACAACGCAGCTCCTAGAAGAAACGTGTTTCTGACTCGCTGAATCTCAACATAGATTCAACTCTCTTATGTCAACGAACGCACAGCAGAGCAGTTTCAAGCAAACGTTTCTCCTCAGTTATAGACGAATTTTACTGCGGTTTAGTACGTATGCCGGCATTGGGCTGGAAATACCGGTTTTGGGGTTCTGCACAGAAGGGGTTTGCAAACCGCTGAATCCACACGTGAGTTTAAATCTGTCAGTTGAATGCACACATTGACAACCATTCAGTCAGATAGCTCCGTTTTGGTTTTAGGAGCAGATATTTCTCGGTACAGACTATGGTCCCTTTCACTCGGGAATATTCCAACGCAGCTCCTAGAAGAAACGTGTTTCTGACTCGCTGAATCTCAACATAGATTCAACTCTCTTATGTCAACGAACGCACAGCAGCGCAGTTTCAATCAAACTTTTGTCCTGAGTTTTAGACGAAGTTTCCTGCTGTTTCGTACGTATGCCGGCATTGGTCTGGAAATACCGGTTTTGGGATTCTGCACAGAAAGAGTTTGTAAACCGCTGAATCCACAAGTGAGTTAAACTCTGTCAGTTGAATGCACACATTGACAACCATTCAGATAGATAGCTCCGTTTTGGTTTTAGGAGAAGATATTTCTCTGTACAGCCGATGGTCCCATTCACTCGGGAATGTCCCAATGCAGCTCCTAGAAGAAAGTGTTTCTGACTCGCTGAATCTCAACATAGATTCAACTCTCTTAGGTGAACGAACGCACAGCAGAGCAGTTTCAAGGAAACGTTTCTCCTGAATTTTAGATGAAGTTTACTGCTGTTTAGTACGTATGCCGGCATTGGGCTGGAAATACCGGTTTTGGGGTTCTGCACAGAAGGGGTTTGCAAACCGCTGAATCCACACGTGAGTTTAACTCTGTCAGTTGAATGCACACATTGACAACCATTCAGTCAGATAGCTCCGTTTTGGTTTTAGGAGCAGATATTTCTCGGTACAGCCTATGGTCCCTTTCACTCGGAAATATTCCAACGCAGCTCCTAGAAGAAACGTGTTTCTGACTCGCTGAATCTCAACATAGATTCAACTCTCTTATGTCAACGAACGCACAGCAGAGCAGTTTCAAGCAAACGTTTCTCCTGAATTTTAGACGAAGTTTCCGGCTGTTTAGTACGTATGCCGGCATTGGGCCGGAAATACCGGTTTTGGGATTCTGCACATAAAGGATTTGCAAACCGCTGAATCCACACGTGAGTTTAACTCTGTCAGTTGAATGCACACATTGACAACCATTCAGTTAGATAGCTCCGTTTTGGTTTTAGGAGCAGATATTTCTCTGTATAGCCTATGGTCCCATTCACTCGGGAATATCCCAACGCAGCTCCTAGAAGAAACGTGTTTCTGACTCGGTGAATCTCAACATAGATTCAACTATCTTAGTTGAACGAATGCACAGCAGAGCAGTTTCAAGCAAACGTTTCTCCTGAGTTTTAGACGAAGTTTACTGCGGTTTAGTACGTATGCCGGCATTGGGCTGGAAATACCGGTTTTGGGATTATGCACAGAAAGGGTGTGCAAACCGCTGAATCCACAAGTGAGTTTATCTCTGTCAGTTGAATGCACACATTGACAACCATTCAGATAGATAGCTCCGTTTTGGTTTTAGGAGCAGATATTTCTCTGTACAGCCTATGGTCCAATTCACTCGGGAATATCCCAACGCAGCTCCTAGAAGAAAGTGTTTCTCACTCGCTGAATCTCAACATAGATTCAACTCTCTTATGTCAACGAAGGCACAGCAGAGCAGTTTCAATCAAACGTTTCTCCTGAGTTTTAGTCGAATTTTCCTGCTGTTTAGTACGTATGCCGGCATTGGGCTGGAAATACCGGTTTTGGAATTCTGCACAGAAAGAGATTGCAAACCGCTGAATCCACTCGTGAGTTTAACTCTGTCAGGTGAATGCCCACATTGACAACCGTTCAGTTAGATAGCTCCGTTTTGGTTTTAGAAGCAGATATTTCTCTGTACAGCCTATGGTCTCATTCCCTCGAGAATATCCCAACGCAGCTCCTAGAAGAAACGTGTTTCTGACTCGGTGAATCTCAACATAGATTCAACTCTCTTAGGTGAACGAACGCACAGCAGAGCAGTTTCAAGCAAACGTTTCTCCTGAATTTTAGACGAAGTTTCCCGCTGTTTAGTACGTATGCCGGCATTGGGCTGGAAATACCGATTTTGGGATTCTGCACATAAAGGGTTTGCAAACCGCTGAATCCACACGTGAGTTTAACTCTATCAGTTGAATGCACACATTGACAACCATTCAGTTAGATACCTCCGTTTTGGTTTTAGAGGCAGATATTTCTCGGTACAGACTATGGTCCCATTCACTCAGGAATATCCCAACGCAGCTCCTAGAAGAAACGTGTTTCTGACTCGCTGAATCTCAACATAGATTCATCTCTCTTAGGTGAACGAATGCACAGCAGAGCAGTTTCAAGCAAACGTTTCTCCGGAGTTTTAGACGAAGTTTACTGCTGTTTAGTACGTATGCCGGCATTGGGCTGGAAATACCGGTTTTGGGATTCTGCACAGAAAGAGTTTGCAAACCGCTGAATCCACACGTGATTTTAACTCTGTCAGTTGAATGCACACATTGACAACCATTCAGTTAGATAGCTCCGTTTTGGTTTTAGAAGCAGATATTTCTCTGTACAGCCTATGGTCCCATTCACTCGGGAATATCCCAACGCAGCTCCTAGAATAAACGTGTTTCTGACTCGCTGAATCTCAACATAGATTGAACTATCTTACGTGAACGAACACATAGCAGAGCAGTTTCAAGGAAACGTTTCTCCTGAGTTTTAAACGAAGTTTCCTGCTGTTTAGTACGTATGCCGGCATTGTGCTGGAAATACCGGTTTTGGGATTCTGCACAGAAAGGGTTTGCAAACCGCTGAATCCACACTTGCGTTTAACTCTGTCAGTTGAATGCACACATTGACAACCATTCAGTTAGATAGCTCCGTTTTGGTTTTAGGAGCAGATATTTCTCTGTACAGCCTATGGTCCCATTCACTCGGGAATATCCCAACGCAGCTCCTAGAAGAAACGTGTTTCTGACTCGCTGAATCTCAACATAGATTCAACTCTCTTAGGTGAACGAACGCACAGCAGAGCAGTTTCAAGGAAACGTTTCTCCTGAATTTTAGACGAAGTTTACTGCTGTTTAGTACGTATGCCGGCATTGGGCTGGAAATACCGGTTTTGGGGTTCTGCACAGAAAGGGTTTGCAAACCGCTGAATCCACACGTGAGTTTAACTCTGTCAGTTGAAAGCACACATTGACAACCATTCAGTCAGATAGCTCCGTTTTGGTTTTAGGAGCAGATATTTCTCGGTACAGCCTATGGTCCCTTTCACTCGGGAATATCCCAACGCAGCTCCTAGAAGAAACGTGTTTCTGACTCGCTGAACCTCAACATAGATTCAACTCTCTTATGTCAACGAACGCACAGCAGAGCAGTTTCAATCAAACGTTTCTCCTGAGTTTTAGACGAAGTTTACTGCGGTTTAGTACGTATGCTGGCATTGGGCTGGAAATAGCGGTTTTGGGATTCTGCACAGAAAGGGTTTGCAAACCGCTGAATCCACAAGTGAGTTTATCTCTGTCAGTTGAATGCACACATTGACAACCATTCAGATAGATAGCTCCGTTTTGGTTTTAGGAGCAGATATTTCTCTGTACAGCCTATGGTCCCATTCACTCGGGAATATCCCAACGCAGCTCCTAGAAGAAACGTGTTTCTGACTCGCTGAATCTCAACATAGATTCAACTCTCTTAGGTGAACGAACGCACAGCAGAGCAGTTTCAAGGAAACGTTTCTCCTGAGTTTTAGACGAAGTTTCCTGCTGTTTAGTACGTATGCTGGCATTGGGCTGGAAATAGCGGTTTGGGGATTCTGCACAGAAAGAGATTGCAAACCGCTGAATCCACACGTGAGTTTAACTCTGTCAGTTGAATGCACACATTGACAACCATTCAGTCAGATAGCTCCGTTTTGGTTTTAGGAGCAGATATTTCTCGGTACAGCCTATGGTCCCTTTCACTCGGAAATATTCCAACGCAGCTCCTAGAAGAAACGTGTTTCTGACTCGCTGAATCTCAGCATAGATTCAACTCTCTTATGTCAAGGAACACACAGCAGAGCAGTTTCAATCAAACGTTTCTCCTGAGTTTTAGTCGAATTTTCCGGCTGTTTAGTACGTATGCCGGCATTGGGCTGGAAATACCGATTTTGGGATTCTGCACATAGAGGTTTTGCAAACCGCTGAATCCACAGGTGAGTTTAACTCTGTCAGTTGAATGCACACATTGACAACCATTCAGTTAGATAGCTCCGTTTGGGTTTTAGAAGCAGATATTTCTCTGTACAGCCTATGGTCCCATTCACTCGGGAATATCCCAATTCAGCTCCTAGAAGAAACGTGTTTCTGACTCGCTGAATCTCAACATAGATTCACCTCTCTTAGGTGAACGAACGCACAGCAGAGCAGTTTCAAGCAAACGTTTCTCCTGAGTTTTAGACGAAGTTTCCTGGTGTTTAGTACTTATGCCGGCATTGTGCTGGAAATACCGGTTTTGGGATTCTGCACAGAAAGGGTTTGCAAACCGCTGAATCCACACTGGCGTTTAACTCTGTCAGTTGAATGCACACATTGACAACCATTCAGTTAGATAGCTCCGTTTTGGTTTTAGGAGCAGATATTTCTCTGTAAGCCTATGGTCCCATTCACTCGGGAATATCCCAACGCAGCTCCTAGAAGAAACGTGTTTCTGACTCGCTGAATCTCAACATAGATTCAACTCTCTTATGTCAACGAACGCACAGCAGAGCAGTTTCAAGCAAACGTTTCTCCAGAGTTATAGACGAATTTTACTGCGGTTTAGTACGTATGCCCTCATTGGGTTGGAAATACCGGTTTTGGGATTCAGCACAGAAAGGGTTTGCAAACCGCTGAATCCACACGTGTGTTTAACTCTATCAGTTGAATGCACACATTGAAAACCATTCAGTTAGATAGCTCCGTTTTGGTTTTAGAGGCAGATATTTCTCGGTACAGACTATGGTCCCATTCACTCGGGAATATCCCAACGCAGCTCCTAGAAGAAACGTGTTTCTGACTCGCTGAGTCTCAACATAGATTCAACTCTCTTAGGTGAACGAACGCACAGCAGAGCAGTTTTAAGCAAACGTTTCTCCTCAGTTTCAGACGAAGTTTCCTGCTGTTTCGTACGTATGCCGGCATTGGTCTGGAAATACCGGTTTTGGGATTCTGCACAGAGAGGGTTTGCAAACCGCAGAATCCACACTTGCGTTTACCTCTGTCAGTTGAATGCACACATTGACAACCATTCAGTTAGATAGCTCCGTTTTGGTTTTAGGAGCAGATATTTATCGGTACAGCCTATGGTCCCATTCACTCGGGAATATCCCAACGCAGCTCCTAGAAGAAACGTGTTTCTGACTCGCTGAATCTCAACATAGATTCAACTCTCTTAGTTGAACGAACGCACACCAGAGCAGTTTCAAGTAAACGTTTCTCCTGAGTTTGAGACGAAGTTTCCTGCTGTTTCGTACGTATGCCGGCATTGGTCTGGAAATACCGGTTTTGTTATTCTGCACAGAAAGGGTTTGCAAACCGCTGAATCCACAAGTGAGTTAAACTCTGTCAGTTGAATGCACACATTGACAACCATTCAGATAGATAGCTCCGTTTTGGTTTTAGGAGCAGATATTTCTCTGTACAGCCGATGGTCCCATTCACTCGGGAATATCCCAATGCAGGTCCTAGAAGAAAGTCTTTCTGAGTCGCTGAATCTCAACATAGATTCAACTCTCTTAGGTGAACGAACGCACAGCAGAGCAGTTTCAAGGAAACGTTTCTCCTGAATTTTAGATGAAGTTTACTGCTGTTTAGTACGTATGCCGGCATTGGGCTGGAAATACCGGTTTTGGGGTTCTGCACAGAAGGGGTTTGCAAACCGCTGAATCCACACGTGAGTTTAACTCTGTCAGTTGAATGCACACATTGACAACCATTCAGTCAGATAGCTCCGTTTTGGTTTTAGGAGCAGATATTTCTCGGTACAGCCTATGGTCCCTTTCACTCGGAAATATTCCAACGCAGCTCCTAGAAGAGACGTGTTTCTGACTCGCTGAATCTCAACATAGATTCAACTCTCTTATGTCAACGAACGCACAGCAGAGCAGTTTCAAGCAAACGTTTCTCCTGAGTTTTAGACGAAGTTTCCGGCTGTTTAGTACGCATGCCGGCATTGGGCTGGAAATTCCGATTTTGGGATTCTGCACATAAAGGATTTGCAAACCGCTGAATCCACAAGAGAGTTAAAGTCTGTCAGTTGAATGCACACATTGACAACCATTCAGATAGATAGCTCCGTTTTGGTTTTAGGAGCAGATATTTCTCTGTACAGCCGATGGTCCCATTCACTCGGGAATATCCCAACGCAGCTCCTAGAAGAAAGTGTTTCTGACTCGCTGAATCTCAACATAGATTCAACTCTCTTAGCTGAACGAACGCACAGCAGAGCAGTTTCAAGGAAACGTTTCTCCTGAGTTTTAGTCGAAGTTTCCTGCTGTTTAGTACGTATACCGGCATTGGGCTGGAAATACCGGTTTTGGGATTCTGCACAGAAAGGGTTTGCAAACCGCTGAATCCACACGTGAGTTTAACTCTGTCAGTTGAATGTACACATTGACAACCATTCAGTTAGATGGCTCCGTTTTGGTTTTAGAAGCAGATATTTCTCTGTACAGCCTATGGTCCCATTCACTCTGGAATATCCAAACGCAGCTCCTAGAAGAAACGTGTTTCTGACTCGCTGAATCTCAACATAGATTCAACTCTCTTAGGTGAACGAACGCACAGCAGAGCAGTTTCAAGGAAACGTTTCTCCTGAATTTTAGACGAAGTTTACTGCTGTTTAGTACGTATGCTGGCATTGGGCTGGAAATACCGGTTTTGGGGTTCTGCACAGAAGGGGTTTGCAAACCGCTGAATCCACACGTGAGTTTAAATCTGTCAGTTGAATGCACACATTGACAACCATTCAGTCAGATAGCTCCGTTTTGGTTTTAGGAGCAGATATTTCTCGGTACAGACTATGGTCCCTTTCACTCGGGAATATTCCAACGCAGCTCCTAGAAGAAACGTGTTTCTGACTCGCTGAATCTCAACATAGATTCAACTCTCTTATGTCAACGAACGCACAGCAGAGCAGTTTCAATCAAACTTTTGTCCTGAGTTTTAGACGAAGTTTCCTGCTGTTTCGTACGTATGCCGGCATTAGTCTGGAAATACCGGTTTTGGGATTCTGCACAGAAAGAGTTTGTAAACCGCTGAATCCACAAGTGAGTTAAACTCTGTCAGTTGAATGCACACATTGACAACCATTCAGATAGATAGCTCCGTTTTGGTTTTAGGAGCAGATATTTCTCTGTACAGCCGATGGTCCCATTCACTCGGGAATGTCCCAATGCAGCTCCTAGAAGAAAGTGTTTCTGACTCGGTGAATCTCAACATAGATTCAACTCTCTTAGGTGAACGAACGCACAGCAGAGCAGTTTCAAGCAAACGTTTCTCCTGAATTTTAGACGAAGTTTCCCGCTGTTTAGTACGTATGCCGGCATTGGGCTGGAAATACCGATTTTGGGATTCTGCACATAAAGGGTTTGCAAACCGCTGAATCCACACGTGAGTTTAACTCTATCAGTTGAATGCACACATTGACAACCATTCAGTTAGATACCTCCGTTTTGGTTTTAGAGGCAGATATTTCTCGGTACAGACTATGGTCCCATTCACTCAGGAATATCCCAACGCAGCTCCTAGAAGAAACGTGTTTCTGACTCGCTGAATCTCAACATAGATTCATCTCTCTTAGGTGAACGAATGCACAGCAGAGCAGTTTCAAGCAAACGTTTCTCCGGAGTTTTAGACGAAGTTTACTGCTGTTTAGTACGTATGCCGGCATTGGGCTGGAAATACCGGTTTTGGGATTCTGCACAGAAAGAGTTTGCAAACCGCTGAATCCACACGTGATTTTAACTCTGTCAGTTGAATGCACACATTGACAACCATTCAGTTAGATAGCTCCGTTTTGGTTTTAGAAGCAGATATTTCTCTGTACAGCCTATGGTCCCATTCACTCGGGAATATCCCAACGCAGCTCCTAGAATAAACGTGTTTCTGACTCGCTGAATCTCAACATAGATTGAACTATCTTACGTGAACGAACACATAGCAGAGCAGTTTCAAGGAAACGTTTCTCCTGAGTTTTAGACGAAGTTTCCTGCTGTTTAGTACGTATGCCGGCATTGTGCTGGAAATACCGGTTTTCGGATTCTGCACAGAAAGGGTTTGCAAACCGCTGAATCCACACTTGCGTTTAACTCTGTCAGTTGAATGCACACATTGACAACCATTCAGTTAGATAGCTCCGTTTTGGTTTTAGGAGCAGATATTTCTCTGTACAGCCTATGGTCCCATTCACTCGGGAATATCCCAACGCAGCTCCTAGAAGAAACGTGTTTCTGACTCGCTGAATCTCAACATAGATTCAACTCTCTTAGGTGAACGAACGCACAGCAGAGCAGTTTCAAGGAAACGTTTCTCCTGAATTTTAGACGAAGTTTACTGCTGTTTAGTACGTATGCCGGCATTGGGCTGGAAATACCGGTTTTGGGGTTCTGCACAGAAAGGGTTTGCAAACCGCTGAATCCACACGTGAGTTTAACTCTGTCAGTTGAAAGCACACATTGACAACCATTCAGTCAGATAGCTCCGTTTTGGTTTTAGGAGCAGATATTTCTCGGTACAGCCTATGGTCCCTTTCACTCGGGAATATCCCAACGCAGCTCCTAGAAGAAACGTGTTTCTGACTCGCTGAATCTCAACATAGATTCAACTCTCTTATGTCAACGAACGCACAGCAGAGCAGTTTCAATCAAACGTTTCTCCTGAGTTTTAGACGAAGTTTACTGCGGTTTAGTACGTATGCTGGCATTGGGCTGGAAATAGCGGTTTTGGGATTCTGCACAGAAAGGGTTTGCAAACCGCTGAATCCACAAGTGAGTTTATCTCTGTCAGTTGAATGCACACATTGACAACCATTCAGATAGATAGCTCCGTTTTGGTTTTAGGAGCAGATATTTCTCTGTACAGCCTATGGTCCCATTCACTCGGGAATATCCCAACGCAGCTCCTAGAAGAAACGTGTTTCTGACTCGCTGAATCTCAACATAGATTCAACTCTCTTAGGTGAACGAACGCACAGCAGAGCAGTTTCAAGGAAACGTTTCTCCTGAGTTTTAGACGAAGTTTCCTGCTGTTTAGTACGTATGCTGGCATTGGGCTGGAAATAGCGGTTTGGGGATTCTGCACAGAAAGAGATTGCAAACCGCTGAATCCACACGTGAGTTTAACTCTGTCAGTTGAATGCACACATTGACAACCATTCAGTCAGATAGCTCCGTTTTGGTTTTAGGAGCAGATATTTCTCGGTACAGCCTATGGTCCCTTTCACTCGGAAATATTCCAACGCAGCTCCTAGAAGAAACGTGTTTCTGACTCGCTGAATCTCAGCATAGATTCAACTCTCTTATGTCAAGGAACACACAGCAGAGCAGTTTCAATCAAACGTTTCTCCTGAGTTTTAGTCGAATTTTCCGGCTGTTTAGTACGTATGCCGGCATTGGGCTGGAAATACCGATTTTGGGATTCTGCACATAGAGGTTTTGCAAACCGCTGAATCCACAGGTGAGTTTAACTCTGTCAGTTGAATGCACACATTGACAACCATTCAGTTAGATAGCTCCGTTTGGGTTTTAGAAGCAGATATTTCTCTGTACAGCCTATGGTCCCATTCACTCGGGAATATCCCAATTCAGCTCCTAGAAGAAACGTGTTTCTGACTCGCTGAATCTCAACATAGATTCACCTCTCTTAGGTGAACGAACGCACAGCAGAGCAGTTTCAAGCAAACGTTTCTCCTGAGTTTTAGACGAAGTTTCCTGGTGTTTAGTACTTATGCCGGCATTGTGCTGGAAATACCGGTTTTGGGATTCTGCACAGAAAGGGTTTGCAAACCGCTGAATCCACACTTGCGTTTAACTCTGTCAGTTGAATGCACACATTGACAACCATTCAGTTAGATAGCTCCGTTTTGGTTTTAGGAGCAGATATTTCTCTGTAAGCCTATGGTCCCATTCACTCGGGAATATCCCAACGCAGCTCCTAGAAGAAACGTGTTTCTGACTCGCTGAATCTCAACATAGATTCAACTCTCTTATGTCAACGAACGCACAGCAGAGCAGTTTCAAGCAAACGTTTCTCCAGAGTTATAGACGAATTTTACTGCGGTTTAGTACGTATGCCCTCATTGGGTTGGAAATACCGGTTTTGGGATTCAGCACAGAAAGGGTTTGCAAACCGCTGAATCCACACGTGTGTTTAACTCTATCAGTTGAATGCACACATTGAAAACCATTCAGTTAGATAGCTCCGTTTTGGTTTTAGAGGCAGATATTTCTCGGTACAGACTATGGTCCCATTCACTCGGGAATATCCCAACGCAGCTCCTAGAAGAAACGTGTTTCTGACTCGCTGAGTCTCAACATAGATTCAACTCTCTTAGGTGAACGAACGCACAGCAGAGCAGTTTTAAGCAAACGTTTCTCCTCAGTTTCAGACGAAGTTTCCTGCTGTTTCGTACGTATGCCGGCATTGGTCTGGAAATACCGGTTTTGGGATTCTGCACAGAGAGGGTTTGCAAACCGCAGAATCCACACTTGCGTTTACCTCTGTCAGTTGAATGCACACATTGACAACCATTCAGTTAGATAGCTCCGTTTTGGTTTTAGGAGCAGATATTTATCGGTACAGCCTATGGTCCCATTCACTCGGGAATATCCCAACGCAGCTCCTAGAAGAAACGTGTTTCTGACTCGCTGAATCTCAACATAGATTCAACTCTCTTAGTTGAACGAACGCACAGCAGAGCAGTTTCAAGTAAACGTTTCTCCTGAGTTTGAGACGAAGTTTCCTGCTGTTTCGTACGTATGCCGGCATTGGTCTGGAAATACCGGTTTTGTTATTCTGCACAGAAAGGGTTTGCAAACCGCTGAATCCACAAGTGAGTTAAACTCTGTCAGTTGAATGCACACATTGACAACCATTCAGATAGATAGCTCCGTTTTGGTTTTAGGAGCAGATATTTCTCTGTACAGCCGATGGTCCCATTCACTCGGGAATATCCCAATGCAGGTCCTAGAAGAAAGTCTTTCTGAGTCGCTGAATCTCAACATAGATTCAACTCTCTTAGGTGAACGAACGCACAGCAGAGCAGTTTCAAGGAAACGTTTCTCCTGAATTTTAGATGAAGTTTACTGCTGTTTAGTACGTATGCCGGCATTGGGCTGGAAATACCGGTTTTGGGGTTCTGCACAGAAGGGGTTTGCAAACCGCTGAATCCACACGTGAGTTTAACTCTGTCAGTTGAATGCACACATTGACAACCATTCAGTCAGATAGCTCCGTTTTGGTTTTAGGAGCAGATATTTCTCGGTACAGCCTATGGTCCCTTTCACTCGGAAATATTCCAACGCAGCTCCTAGAAGAGACGTGTTTCTGACTCGCTGAATCTCAACATAGATTCAACTCTCTTATGTCAACGAACGCACAGCAGAGCAGTTTCAAGCAAACGTTTCTCCTGAGTTTTAGACGAAGTTTCCGGCTGTTTAGTACGTATGCCGGCATTGGGCTGGAAATTCCGATTTTGGGATTCTGCACAGAAAGGGTTTGCAAACCGCTGAATCCACACGTGAGTTTAACTCTGTCAGTTGAATGTACACATTGACAACCATTCAGTTAGATGGCTCCGTTTTGGTTTTAGAAGCAGATATTTCTCTGTACAGCCTATGGTCCCATTCACTCTGGAATATCCAAACGCAGCTCCTAGAAGAAACGTGTTTCTGACTCGCTGAATCTCAACATAGATTCAACTCTCTTAGGTGAACGAACGCACAGCAGAGCAGTTTCAAGGAAACGTTTCTCCTGAATTTTAGACGAAGTTTACTGCTGTTTAGTACGTATGCTGGCATTGGGCTGGAAATACCGGTTTTGGGGTTCTGCACAGAAGGGGTTTGCAAACCGCTGAATCCACACGTGAGTTTAAATCTGTCAGTTGAATGCACACATTGACAACCATTCAGTCAGATAGCTCCGTTTTGGTTTTAGGAGCAGATATTTCTCGGTACAGACTATGGTCCCTTTCACTCGGGAATATTCCAACGCAGCTCCTAGAAGAAACGTGTTTCTGACTCGCTGAATCTCAACATAGATTCAACTCTCTTATGTCAACGAACGCACAGCAGAGCAGTTTCAATCAAACTTTTGTCCTGAGTTTTAGACGAAGTTTCCTGCTGTTTCGTACGTATGCCGGCATTAGTCTGGAAATACCGGTTTTGGGATTCTGCACAGAAAGAGTTTGTAAACCGCTGAATCCACAAGTGAGTTAAACTCTGTCAGTTGAATGCACACATTGACAACCATTCAGATAGATAGCTCCGTTTTGGTTTTAGGAGCAGATATTTCTCTGTACAGCCGATGGTCCCATTCACTCGGGAATGTCCCAATGCAGCTCCTAGAAGAAAGTGTTTCTGACTCGCTGAATCTCAACATAGATTCAACTCTCTTAGGTGAACGAACGCACAGCAGAGCAGTTTCAAGGAAACGTTTCTCCTGAATTTTAGATGAAGTTTACTGCTGTTTAGTACGTATGCCGGCATTGGGCTGGAAATACCGGTTTTGGGGTTCTGCACAGAAGGGGTTTGCAAACCGCTGAATCCACACGTGAGTTTAACTCTGTCAGTTGAATGCACACATTGACAACCATTCAGTCAGATAGCTCCGTTTTGGTTTTAGGAGCAGATATTTCTCGGTACAGCCTATGGTCCCTTTCACTCGGAAATATTCCAACGCAGCTCCTAGAAGAAACGTGTTTCTGACTCGCTGAATCTCAACATAGATTCAACTCTCTTATGTCAACGAAGGCACAGCAGAGCAGTTTCAAGCAAACGTTTCTCCAGAGTTATAGACGAATTTTACTGCGGTTTAGTACGTATGCCGTCATTGGGTTGGAAATACCGGTTTTGGGATTCAGCACAGAAAGGGTTTGCAAACCGCTGAATCCACACGTGTGTTTAACTCTATCAGTTGAATGCACACATTGAAAACCATTCAGTTAGATAGCTCCGTTTTGGTTTTAGAGGCAGATATTTCTCGGTACAGACTATGGTCCCATTCACTCGGGAATATCCCAACGCAGCTCCTAGAAGAAACGTGTTTCTGACTCGGTGAATCTCAACATAGATTCAACTATCTTAGTTGAAAGAACGCACAGCAGATCAGTTTCAAGCAAACGTTTCTCCTGAGTTTTAGACGAAGTTTACTGCAGTTTAGTACGTATGCCGGCATTGGGCTGGAAATACCGGTTTTGGGATTCTGCACAGAAAGGGTTTGCAAACCGCTGAATCCACAAGTGAGTTTATCTCTGTCAGTTGAATGCACACATTGACAACCATTCAGATAGATAGCTCCGTTTTGGTTTTAGGAGCAGATATTTCTCTGTACAGCCTATGGTCCCATTCACTCGGGAATATCCCAACGCAGCTCCTAGAAGAAACGTGTTTCTGACTCGCTGAATCTCAACATAGATTCAACTCTCTTAGGTGAACGAACGCACAGCAGAGCAGTTTCAAGGAAACGTTTCTCCTGAGTTTTAGACGAAGTTTCCTGCTGTTTAGTACGTATGCTGGCATTGGGCTGGAAATAGCGGTTTGGGGATTCTGCACAGAAAGAGATTGCAAACCGCTGAATCCACACGTGAGTTTAACTCTGTCAGTTGAATGCACACATTGACAACCATTCAGTCAGATAGCTCCGTTTTGGTTTTAGGAGCAGATATTTCTCGGTACAGCCTATGGTCCCTTTCACTCGGAAATATTCCAACGCAGCTCCTAGAAGAAACGTGTTTCTGACTCGCTGAATCTCAGCATAGATTCAACTCTCTTATGTCAAGGAACACACAGCAGAGCAGTTTCAATCAAACGTTTCTCCTGAGTTTTAGTCGAATTTTCCTGCTGTTTAGTACGTATGCCGGCATTGGGCTGGAAATACCGGTTTTGGGATTCTGCACAGAAAGAGATTGCAAACCGCTGAATCCACACGTGAGTTTAACTCTGTCAGGTGAATGCCCACATTGACAACCATTCAGTTAAATAGCTCCGTTTTGGTTTTAGAAGCAGATATTTCTCTGTACAGCCTATGGTCTCATTCACTCGGTAATATCCCAACGGAGCTCCTAGAAGAAACTTGTTTCTGACTCGGTGAATCTCAACATAGATTCAACTCTCTTAGTTGAACGAACGCACAGCAGAGCAGTTTCAAGCAAACGTTCTCCTGAGTTTTAGACGAAGTTTCCGGCTGTTTAGTACGTATGCCGGCATTGGGCTGGAAATACCGATTTTGGGATTCTGCACATAAAGGTTTTGCAAACCGCTGAATCCACAGGTGAGTTTAACTCTGTCAGTTGAATGCACACATTGACAACCATTCAGTTAGATAGCTCCGTTTGGGTTTTAGAAGCAGATATTTCTCTGTACAGCCTATGGTCCCATTCACTCGGGAATATCCCAATGCAGCTCCTAGAAGAAACGTGTTTCTGACTCGCTGAATCTCAACATAGATTCACCTCTCTTAGGTGAACGAACGCACAGCAGAGCAGTTTCAAGCAAACGTTTCTCCTGAGTTTTAGACGAAGTTTCCTGGTGTTTAGTACTTATGCGGGCATTGTGCTGGAAATACCGGTTTTGGGATTCTGCACAGAAAGGGTTTGCAAACCGCTGAATCCAAACTTGCGTTTAACTCTGTCAGTTGAATGCACACATTGACAACCATTCAGTTAGATAGCTCCGTTTTGGTTTTAGGAGCAGATATTTCTCTGTAAGACTATGGTCCCATTCACTCGGGAATATCCAAACGCAGCTCCTAGAAGAAACGTGTTTCTGACTCGCTGAATCTCAACATAGATTCAACTCTCTTAGGTGAACGAACGCACAGCAGAGCAGTTTCAAGGAAACGTTTCTCCTGAATTTTAGACGAAGTTTACTGCTGTTTAGTACGTATGCCGGCATTGGGCTGGAAATACCGGTTTTGGGGTTCTGCACAGAAAGGGTTTGCAAACCGCTGAATCCACACGTGAGTTTAACTCTGTCAGTTGAAAGCACACATTGACAACCATTCAGTCAGATAGCTCCGTTTTGGTTTTAGGAGCAGATATTTCTCTGTACAGCCTATGGTCCCTTTCACTCGGAAATATTCCAACGCAGCTCCTAGAAGAAACGTGTTTCTGACTCGCTGAATCTCAACATAGATTCAACCCTCTTAGGTGAACGAACGCACTGCAGAGCAGTTTCAAGGAAACGTTTCTCCTGAGTTTTAGTCGAATTTTCCTGCTGTTTAGTACGTATGCCGGCATTGGGCTGGAAATACCGGTTTTGGGATTCTGCACAGAAAGAGACTGCAAACCGCTGAATCCACACGTGAGTTTAACTCTGTCAGTTGAATGTCCACTTTGACAACCATTGAGTTAGATAGCTCCGTTTTGGTTTTAGAAACAGATATTTCTCTGTACAGCCTTTGGTCCCATTCACTCGGGAATATCCCAACGCAGCTCCTAGAAGAAACGTGTTTCTGACTCGCTGAATCTCAACATAGATTCAACTCTCTTAGGTGAACGAACGCAGAGCAGAGCAGTTTCAAGCAAACGTTTCTCCTGAGTTTTAGACGAAGTTTCCTGCTGTTTAGTACGTATACCGGCATTGGGCTGGAAATACTGGTTTTGGGATTCTGCACAGAAAGGGTTTGCAAACCGCTGAATCCACAAGTGAGTTAAACTCTGTCAGTTGAATGCACACATTGACAACCATTCACATAGATAGCTCCGTTTTGGTTTTAGGAGCAGATATTTCTCTGTACAGCCGATGGTCCCATTCACTCGGGAATATCACAATGCAGCTCCTAGAAGAAAGTGTTTCTGACTCGCTGAATCTCAACATAGATTCAACTCTCTTAGGTGAACGAACACACAGCAGAGTAGTTTCAAGGAAACGTTTCTCCTGAATTTTAGATGAAGTTTACTGCTGTTTAGTACGTATGCCGGCATTGGGCTGGAAATACCGGTTTTGGGGTTCTGCACAGAAGGGGTTTGCAAACCGCTGAATCCACACGTGAGTTTAACTCTGTCAGTTGAATGCACACATTGACAACCATTCAGTCAGATAGCTCCGTTTTGGTTTTAGGAGCAGATATTTCTCGGTACAGCCTATGGTCCCTTTCACTCGGAAATATTACAACGCAGCTCCTAGAAGAAACGTGTTTCTGACTCGCTGAATCTCAATATAGATTCAACTCTCTTATGTCAACGAACGCACAGCAGAGCAGTTTCAAGCAAACGTTTCTCCTCAGTTATAGACGAATTTTACTGCGGTTTAGTACGTATGCCGGCATTGGGCTGGAAATACCGGTTTTGGGGTTCTGCACAGAAGGGGTTTGCAAACCGCTGAATCCACACGTGAGTTTAAATCTGTCAGTTGAATGCACACATTGACAACCATTCAGTCAGATAGCTCCGTTTTGGTTTTAGGAGCAGATATTTCTCGGTACAGACTATGGTCCCTTTCACTCGGGAATATTCCAACGCAGCTCCTAGAAGAAACGTGTTTCTGACTCGCTGAATCTCAACATAGATTCAACTCTCTTAGTTGAACGAATGCACAGCAGAGCAGTTTCAAGCAAACGTTTCTCCTGAGTTTTAGACGAAGTTTACTGCGGTTTAGTACGTATGCCGGCATTGGGCTGGAAATACCGGTTTTGGGATTATGCACAGAAAGGGTGTGCAAACCGCTGAATCCACAAGTGAGTTTATCTCTGTCAGTTGAATGCACACATTGACAACCATTCAGATAGATAGCTCCGTTTTGGTTTTAGGAGCAGATATTTCTCTGTACAGCCTATGGTCCAATTCACTCGGGAATATTCCAACGCAGCTCCTAGAAGAAAGTGTTTCTCACTCGCTGAATCTCAACATAGATTCAACTCTCTTATGTCAACGAAGGCACAGCAGAGCAGTTTCAATCAAACGTTTCTCCTGAGTTTTAGTCGAATTTACCTGCTGTTTAGTACGTATGCCGGCATTGGGCTGGAAATACCGGTTTTGGAATTCTGCACAGAAAGAGATTGCAAACCGCTGAATCCACTCGTGAGTTTAACTCTGTCAGGTGAATGCCCACATTGACAACCGTTCAGTTAGATAGCTCCGTTTTGGTTTTAGAAGCAGATATTTCTCTGTACAGCCTATGGTCTCATTCACTCGAGAATATCCCAACGCAGCTCCTAGAAGAAACGTGTTTCTGACTCGGTGAATCTCAACATAGATTCAACTCTCTTAGGTGAACGAACGCACAGCAGAGCAGTTTCAAGCAAACGTTTCTCCTGAATTTTAGACGAAGTTTCCCGCTGTTTAGTACGTATGCCGGCATTGGGCTGGAAATACCGATTTTGGGATTCTGCACATAAAGGGTTTGCAAACCGCTGAATCCACACGTGAGTTTAACTCTATCAGTTGAATGCACACATTGACAACCATTCAGTTAGATACCTCCGTTTTGGTTTTAGAGGCAGATATTTCTCGGTACAGACTATGGTCCCATTCACTCAGGAATATCCCAACGCAGCTCCTAGAAGAAACGTGTTTCTGACTCGCTGAATCTCAACATAGATTCAACTCTCTTAGGTGAACGAATGCACAGCAGAGCAGTTTCAAGCAAACGTTTCTCCTGAGTTTTAGACGAAGTTTACTGCTGTTTAGTACGTATGCCGGCATTGGGCTGGAAATACCGGTTTTGGGATTCTGCACAGAAAGAGTTTGCAAACCGCTGTATCCACACGTGATTTTAACTCAGTCAGTTGAATGCACACATTGACAACCATTCAGTTAGATAGCTCCGTTTTGGTTTTAGAAGCAGATATTTCTCTGTACAGCCTATGGTCCCATTCACTCGGGAATATCCCAACGCAGCTCCTAGAATAAACGTATTTCTGACTCGCTGAATCTCAACATAGATTGAACTATCTTACGTGAACGAACACATAGCAGAGCAGTTTCAAGGAAACGTTTCTCCTGAGTTTTAGACGAAGTTTCCTGCTGTTTAGTACGTATGCCGGCATTGTGCTGGAAATACCGGTTTTGGGATTCTGCACAGAAAGGGTTTGCAAACCGCTGAATCCACACTTGCGTTTAACTCTGTCAGTTGAATGCACACATTGACAACCATTCAGTTAGATAGCTCCGTTTTGGTTTTAGGAGCAGATATTTCTCTGTACAGCCTATGGTCCCATTCACTCGGGAATATCCCAACGCAGCTCCTAGAAGAAACGTGTTTCTGACTCGCTGAATCTCAACATAGATTCAACTCTCTTAGGTGAACGAACGCACAGCAGAGCAGTTTCAAGGAAACGTTTCTCCTGAATTTTAGACGAAGTTTACTGCTGTTTAGTACGTATGCCGGCATTGGGCTGGAAATACCGGTTTTGGGGTTCTGCACAGAAAGGGTTTGCAAACCGCTGAATCCACACGTGAGTTTAACTCTGTCAGTTGAAAGCACACATTGACAACCATTCAGTCAGATAGCTCCGGTTTGGTTTTAGGAGCAGATATTTCTCGGTACAGCCTATGGTCCCTTTCACTCGGGAATATCCCAACGCAGCTCCTAGAAGAAACGTGTTTCTGACTCGCTGAATCTCAACATAGATTCAACTCTCTTATGTCAACGAACGCACAGCAGAGCAGTTTCAATCAAACGTTTCTCCTGAGTTTTAGACGAAGTTTACTGCGGTTTAGTACGTATGCTGGCATTGGGCTGGAAATAGCGGTTTTGGGATTCTGCACAGAAAGGGTTTGCAAACCGCTGAATCCACAAGTGAGTTTATCTCTGTCAGTTGAATGCACACATTGACAACCATTCAGATAGATAGCTCCGTTTTGGTTTTAGGAGCAGATATTTCTCTGTACAGCCTATGGTCCCATTCACTCGGGAATATCCCAACGCAGCTCCTAGAAGAAACGTGTTTCTGACTCGCTGAATCTCAACATAGATTCAACTCTCTTAGGTGAACGAACGCACAGCAGAGCAGTTTCAAGGAAACGTTTCTCCTGAGTTTTAGACGAAGTTTCCTGCTGTTTAGTACGTATGCTGGCATTGGGCTGGAAATAGCGGTTTGGGGATTCTGCACAGAAAGAGATTGCAAACCGCTGAATCCACACGTGAGTTTAACTCTGTCAGTTGAATGCACACATTGACAACCATTCAGTCAGATAGCTCCGTTTTGGTTTTAGGAGCAGATATTTCTCGGTACAGCCTATGGTCCCTTTCACTCGGAAATATTCCAACGCAGCTCCTAGAAGAAACGTGTTTCTGACTCGCTGAATCTCAGCATAGATTCAACTCTCTTATGTCAAGGAACACACAGCAGAGCAGTTTCAATCAAACGTTTCTCCTGAGTTTTAGTCGAATTTTCCGGCTGTTTAGTACGTATGCCGGCATTGGGCTGGAAATACCGATTTTGGGATTCTGCACATAGAGGTTTTGCAAACCGCTGAATCCACAGGTGAGTTTAACTCTGTCAGTTGAATGCACACATTGACAACCATTCAGTTAGATAGCTCCGTTTGGGTTTTAGAAGCAGATATTTCTCTGTACAGCCTATGGTCCCATTCACTCGGGAATATCCCAATTCAGCTCCTAGAAGAAACGTGTTTCTGACTCGCTGAATCTCAACATAGATTCACCTCTCTTAGGTGAACGAACGCACAGCAGAGCAGTTTCAAGCAAACGTTTCTCCTGAGTTTTAGACGAAGTTTCCTGGTGTTTAGTACTTATGCCGGCATTGTGCTGGAAATACCGGTTTTGGGATTCTGCACAGAAAGGGTTTGCAAACCGCTGAATCCACACTTGCGTTTAACTCTGTCAGTTGAATGCACACATTGACAACCATTCAGTTAGATAGCTCCGTTTTGGTTTTAGGAGCAGATATTTCTCTGTAAGCCTATGGTCCCATTCACTCGGGAATATCCCAACGCAGCTCCTAGAAGAAACGTGCTTCTGACTCGCTGAATCTCAACATAGATTCAACTCTCTTAGGTGAACGAACGCACAGCAGAGCAGTTTCAAGGAAACGTTTCTCCTGAATTTTAGACGAAGTTTACTGCTGTTTAGTACGTATGCCGGCATTGGGCTGGAAATACCGGTTTTGGGGTTCTGCACAGAAAGGGTTTGCAAACCGCTGAATCCACACGTGAGTTTAACTCTGTCAGTTGAATGCCCACATTGACAACCATTCAGTTAGATAGCTCCGTTTTGGTTTTAGAAGCAGATATTTCTCTGTACAGCCTTTGGTCCCGTTCACTCGGGAATATCCCAATGCAGCTCCTAGAAGAAACGTGTTTCTGACTCGCTGAATCTCAACATAGATTCAACTCTCTTAGTTGAACGAACGCACAGCCGAGCAGTTTCAAGTAAACGTTTCTCCTGAGTTTTAGACGAAGTTTCCTGCTCTTTCGTACGTATGCCGGCATTGGTCTGGAAATACCGGTTTTGGGATTATGCACAGAAAGGGTTTGCAAACCGCTGAATCCACAAGTGAGTTAAACTCTGTCAGTTGAATGCACACATTGACAACCATTCAGATAGATCACTCCGTTTTGGTTTTAGGAGCAGATATTTCTCTGTACAGCCGATGGTCCCATTCACTCGGGAATATCCCAATGCAGCTCCTAGAAGAAAGTGTTTCTGACTCGCTGAATCTCAACATAGATTCAACTCTCTTAGGTGAACGAACACACAGCAGAGCAGTTTCAAGGAAACGTTTCTCCTGAATTTTAGATGAAGTTTCCTGCTGTTTAGTACGTATGCCGGCATTGGGCTGGAAATACCGGTTTTGGGGTTCTGCACAGAAGGGGTTTGCAAACCGCTGAATCCACACGTGAGTTTAACTCTGTCAGTTGAATGCACACATTGACAACCATTCAGTCAGATAGCTCCGTTTTGGTTTTAGGAGCAGATATTTCTCGGTACAGCCTATGGTCCCTTTCACTCGGAAATATTCCAACGCAGCTCCTAGAAGAAACGTGTTTCTGACTCGCTGAATCTCAACATAGATTCAACTCTCTTATGTCAACGAAGGCACAGCAGAGCAGTTTCAAGCAAACGTTTCTCCAGAGTTATAGACGAATTTTACTGCGGTTTAGTACGTATGCCCTCATTGGGTTGGAAATACCGGTTTTGGGATTCAGCACAGAAAGGGTTTGCAAACCGCTGAATCCACACGTGTGTTTAACTCTATCAGTTGAATGCACACATTGAAAACCATTCAGTTAGATAGCTCCGTTTTGGTTTTAGAGGCAGATATTTCTCGGTACAGACTATGGTCCCATTCACTCGGGAATATCCCAACGCAGCTCCTAGAAGAAACGTGTTTCTGACTCGCTGAGTCTCAACATAGATTCAACTCTCTTAGGTGAACGAACGCACAGCAGAGCAGTTTTAAGCAAACGTTTCTCCTCAGTTTCAGACGAAGTTTCCTGCTGTTTCGTACGTATGCCGGCATTGGTCTGGAAATACCGGTTTTGGGATTCTGCACAGAGAGGGTTTGCAAACCGCAGAATCCACACTTGCGTTTACCTCTGTCAGTTGAATGCACACATTGACAACCATTCAGTTAGATAGCTCCGTTTTGGTTTTAGGAGCAGATATTTATCGGTACAGCCTATGGTCCCATTCACTCGGGAATATCCCAACGCAGCTCCTAGAAGAAACGTGTTTCTGACTCGCTGAATCTCAACATAGATTCAACTCTCTTAGTTGAACGAACGCACAGCAGAGCAGTTTCAAGTAAACGTTTCTCCTGAGTTTGAGACGAAGTTTCCTGCTGTTTCGTACGTATGCCGGCATTGGTCTGGAAATACCGGTTTTGTTATTCTGCACAGAAAGGGTTTGCAAACCGCTGAATCCACAAGTGAGTTAAACTCTGTCAGTTGAATGCACACATTGACAACCATTCAGATAGATAGCTCCGTTTTGGTTTTAGGAGCAGATATTTCTCTGTACAGCCGATGGTCCCATTCACTCGGGAATATCCCAATGCAGGTCCTAGAAGAAAGTCTTTCTGAGTCGCTGAATCTCAACATAGATTCAACTCTCTTAGGTGAACGAACGCACAGCAGAGCAGTTTCAAGGAAACGTTTCTCCTGAATTTTAGATGAAGTTTACTGCTGTTTAGTACGTATGCCGGCATTGGGCTGGAAATACCGGTTTTGGGGTTCTGCACAGAAGGGGTTTGCAAACCGCTGAATCCACACGTGAGTTTAACTCTGTCAGTTGAATGCACACATTGACAACCATTCAGTCAGATAGCTCCGTTTTGGTTTTAGGAGCAGATATTTCTCGGTACAGCCTATGGTCCCTTTCACTCGGAAATATTCCAACGCAGCTCCTAGAAGAGACGTGTTTCTGACTCGCTGAATCTCAACATAGATTCAACTCTCTTATGTCAATGAACGCACAGCAGAGCAGTTTCAAGCAAACGTTTCTCCTGAGTTTTAGACGAAGTTTCCGGCTGTTTAGTACGTATGCCGGCATTGGGCTGGAAATTCCGATTTTGGGATTCTGCACATAAAGGATTTGCAAACCGCTGAATCCACAAGAGAGTTAAAGTCTGTCAGTTGAATGCACACATTGACAACCATTCAGATAGATAGCTCCGTTTTGGTTTTAGGAGCAGATATTTCTCTGTACAGCCGATGGTCCCATTCACTCGGGAATATCCCAACGCAGCTCCTAGAAGAAAGTGTTTCTGACTCGCTGAATCTCAACATAGATTCAACTCTCTTAGCTGAACGAACGCACAGCAGAGCAGTTTCAAGGAAACGTTTCTCCTGAGTTTTAGTCGAAGTTTCCTGCTGTTTAGTACGTATACCGGCATTGGGCTGGAAATACCGGTTTTGGGATTCTGCACAGAAAGGGTTTGCAAACCGCTGAATCCACACGTGAGTTTAACTCTGTCAGTTGAATGTACACATTGACAACCATTCAGTTAGATGGCTCCGTTTTGGTTTTAGAAGCAGATATTTCTCTGTACAGCCTATGGTCCCATTCACTCTGGAATATCCAAACGCAGCTCCTAGAAGAAACGTGTTTCTGACTCGCTGAATCTCAACATAGATTCAACTCTCTTAGGTGAACGAACGCACAGCAGAGCAGTTTCAAGGAAACGTTTCTCCTGAATTTTAGACGAAGTTTACTGCTGTTTAGTACGTATGCTGGCATTGGGCTGGAAATACCGGTTTTGGGGTTCTGCACAGAAGGGGTTTGCAAACCGCTGAATCCACACGTGAGTTTAAATCTGTCAGTTGAATGCACACATTGACAACCATTCAGTCAGATAGCTCCGTTTTGGTTTTAGGAGCAGATATTTCTCGGTACAGACTATGGTCCCTTTCACTCGGGAATATTCCAACGCAGCTCCTAGAAGAAACGTGTTTCTGACTCGCTGAATCTCAACATAGATTCAACTCTCTTATGTCAACGAACGCACAGCAGAGCAGTTTCAATCAAACTTTTGTCCTGAGTTTTAGACGAAGTTTCCTGCTGTTTCGTACGTATGCCGGCATTGGTCTGGAAATACCGGTTTTGGGATTCTGCACAGAAAGAGTTTGTAAACCGGTGAATCCACAAGTGAGTTAAACTCTGTCAGTTGAATGCACACATTGACAACCATTCAGATAGATAGCTCCGTTTTGGTTTAGGAGCAGATATTTCTCTGTACAGCCTATGGTCCCATTCACTCGGGAATGTCCCAATGCAGCTCCTAGAAGAAAGTGTTTCTGACTCGCTGAATCTCAACATAGATTCAACTCTCTTAGGTGAACGAACGCACAGCAGAGCAGTTTCAAGGAAACGTTTCTCCTGAATTTTAGATGAAGTTTACTGCTGTTTAGTACGTATGCCGGCATTGGGCTGGAAATACCGGTTTTGGGATTCAGCACAGAAGGGGTTTGCAAACCGCTGAATCCACACGTGAGTTTAACTCTGTCAGTTGAATGCACACATTGACAACCATTCAGTCAGATAGCTCCGTTTTGGTTTTAGGAGCAGATATTTCTCGGTACAGCCTATGGTCCCTTTCACTCGGAAATATTCCAACGCAGCTCCTAGAAGAAACGTTTTTCTGACTCGCTGAATCTCAACATAGATTCAACTCTCTTATGTCAACGAAGGCACAGCAGAGCAGTTTCAAGCAAACGTTTCTCCAGAGTTATAGACGAATTTTACTGCGGTTTAGTACGTATGCCGTCATTGGGTTGGAAATACCGGTTTTGGGATTCAGCACAGAAAGGGTTTGCAAACCGCTGAATCCACACGTGTGTTTAACTCTATCAGTTGAATGCACACATTGAAAACCATTCAGTTAGATAGCTCCGTTTTGGTTTTAGAGGCAGATATTTCTCGGTACAGACTATGGTCCCATTCACTCGGGAATATCCCAACGCAGCTCCTAGAAGAAACGTGTTTCTGACTCGCTGAGTCTCAACATAGATTCAACTCTCTTAGGTGAACGAACGCACAGCAGAGCAGTTTTAAGCAAACGTTTCTCCTCAGTTTCAGACGAAGTTTCCTGCTGTTTCGTACGTATGCCGGCATTGGTCTGGAAATACCGGTTTTGGGATTCTGCACAGAGAGGGTTTGCAAACCGCAGAATCCACACTTGCGTTTACCTCTGTCAGTTGAATGCACACATTGACAACCATTCAGTTAGATAGCTCCGTTTTGGTTTTAGGAGCAGATATTTATCGGTACAGCCTATGGTCCCATTCACTCGGGAATATCCCAACGCAGCTCCTAGAAGAAACGTGTTTCTGACTCGCTGAATCTCAACATAGATTCAACTCTCTTAGTTGAACGAACGCACAGCAGAGCCGTTTCAAGTAAACGTTTCTCCTGAGTTTGAGACGAAGTTTCCTGCTGTTTCGTACGTATGCCGGCATTGGTCTGGAAATACCGGTTTTGCTATTCTGCACAGAAAGGGTTTGCAAACCGCTGAATCCACAAGTGAGTTAAACTCTGTCAGTTGAATGCACACATTGACAACCATTCAGATAGATAGCTCCGTTTTGGTTTTAGGAGCAGATATTTCTCTGTACAGCCGATGGTCCCATTCACTCGGGAATATCCCAATGCAGGTCCTAGAAGAAAGTCTTTCTGAGTCGCTGAATCTCAACATAGATTCAACTCTCTTAGGTGAACGAACGCACAGCAGAGCAGTTTCAAGGAAACGTTTCTCCTGAATTTTAGATGAAGTTTACTGCTGTTTAGTACGTATGCCGGCATTGGGCTGGAAATACCGGTTTTGGGGTTCTGCACAGAAGGGGTTTGCAAACCGCTGAATCCACACGTGAGTTTAACTCTGTCAGTTGAATGCACACATTGACAACCATTCAGTCAGATAGCTCCGTTTTGGTTTTAGGAGCAGATATTTCTCGGTACAGCCTATGGTCCCTTTCACTCGGAAATATTCCAACGCAGCTCCTAGAAGAGACGTGTTTCTGACTCGCTGAATCTCAACATAGATTCAACTCTCTTATGTCAACGAACGCACAGCAGAGCAGTTTCAATCAAACTTTTGTCCTGAGTTTTAGACGAAGTTTCCTGCTGTTTCGTACGTATGCCGGCATTGGTCTGGAAATACCGGTTTTGGGATTCTGCACAGAAAGGGTTTGCAAACCGCTGAATCCACACTTGCGTTTAACTCTGTCAGTTGAATGCACACATTGACAACCATTCAGTTAGATAGCTCCGTTTTGGTTTTAGAAGCAGATATTTCTCTGTACAGCCTATGGTCCCATTCACTCGGGAATATCCCAACGCAGCTCCTAGAAGAAACGTGTTTCTGAATCGCTGAATCTCAAAATAGATTCACCTCTCTTAGGTGAACGAAGGCACAGCAGAGCAGTTTCAAGGAAACGTTTCTCCTGAGTTTTAGACGAAGTTTCCTGGTGTTTAGTACTTATGCCGGCATTGTGCTGGAAATACCGGTTTTGGGATTCTGCACAGAAAGGGTTTGCAAACCGCTGAATCCACACTTGCGTTTAACTCTGTCAGTTCAATGCACACATTGACAACCATTCAGTTAGATAGCTCCGTTTTGGTTTTAGGAGCAGATATTTCTCTGTAAGCCTATGGTCCCATTCACTCGGGAATATCCCAACGCAGCTCCTAGAAGAAACGTGTTTCTGACTCGCTGAATCTCAACATATATTCAACTCTCTTAGGTGAACGAACGCACAGCAGAGCAGTTTCAAGGAAACGTTTCTCCTGAATTTTAGACGAAGTTTACTGCTGTTTAGTACGTATGCCGGCATTGGGCTGGAAATACCGGTTTTGGGGTTCTGAACAGAAAGGGTTTGCAAACCGCTGAATCCACACGTGAGTTTAACTCTGTCAGTTGAAAGCACACATTGACAACCATTCAGTCAGATAGCTCCGTTTTGGTTTTAGGAGCAGATATTTCTCTGTACAGCCTATGGTCCCTTTCACTCGGAAATATTCCAACGCAGCTCCTAGAAGAAACGTGTTTCTGACTCGCTGAATCTCAACATAGATTCACCTCTCTTAGGTGAACGAACGCACTGCAGAGCAGTTTCAATCAAACGTTTCTCCTGAGTTTTAGTCGAATTTTCCTGCTGTTTAGTACGTATGCCGGCATTGGGCTGGAAATACCGGTTTTGGGATTCTGCACAGAAAGAGACTGCAAACCGCTGAATCCACACGTGAGTTTAACTCTGTCAGTTGAATGCCCACTTTGACAACCATTCAGTTAGATAGCTCCGTTTTGGTTTTAGAAACAGATATTTCTCTGTACAGCCTTTGGTCCCATTCACTCGGGAATATCCCAACGCAGCTCCTAGAAGAAACGTGTTTCTGACTCGCTGAATCTCAACATAGATTCAACTCTCTTAGGTGAACGAACGCAGAGCAGAGCAGTTTCAAGCAAACGTTTCTCCTGAGTTTTAGACGAAGTTTCCTGCTGTTTAGTACGTATACCGGCATTGGGCTGGAAATACTGGTTTTGGGATTCTGCACAGAAAGGGTTTGCAAACCGCTGAATCCACAAGTGAGTTAAACTCTGTCAGTTGAATGCACACATTGACAACCATTCAGATAGATAGCTCCGTTTTGGTTTTAGGAGCAGATATTTCTCTGTACAGCCGATGGTCCCATTCACTCAGGAATATCCCAATGCAGCTCCTAGAAGAAAGTGTTTCTGACTCGCTGAATCTCAACATAGATTCAACTCTCTTATGTCAACGAACGCACAGCAGAGCAGTTTCAAGCAAACGTTTCTCCTCAGTTATAGACGAATTTTACTGCGGTTTAGTACGTATGCCGGCATTGGGCTGGAAATACCGGTTTTGGGGTTCTGCACAGAAGGGGTTTGCAAACCGCTGAATCCACACGTGAGTTTAAATCTGTCAGTTGAATGCACACATTGACAACCATTCAGTCAGATAGCTCCGTTTTGGTTTTAGGAGCAGATATTTCTCGGTACAGACTATGGTCCCTTTCACTCGGGAATATTCCAACGCAGCTCCTAGAAGAAACGTGTTTCTGACTCGCTGAATCTCAACATAGATTCAACTCTCTTATGTCAACGAACGCACAGCAGAGCAGTTTCAATCAAACTTTTGTCCTGAGTTTTAGACGAAGTTTCCTGCTGTTTCGTACGTATGCCGGCATTGGTCTGGAAATACCGGTTTTGGGATTCTGCACAGAAAGAGTTTGTAAACCGCTGAATCCACAAGTGAGTTAAACTCTGTCAGTTGAATGCACACATTGACAACCATTCAGATCGATAGCTCCGTTTTGGTTTTAGGAGAAGATATTTCTCTGTACAGCCGATGGTCCCATTCACTCGGGAATGTCCCAATGCAGCTCCTAGAAGAAAGTGTTTCTGACTCGCTGAATCTCAACATAGATTCAACTCTCTTAGGTGAACGAACGCACAGCAGAGCAGTTTCAAGGAAACGTTTCTCCTGAATTTTAGATGAAGTTTACTGCTGTTTAGTACGTATGCCGGCATTGGGCTGGAAATACCGGTTTTGGGGTTCTGCACAGAAGGGGTTTGCAAACCGCTGAATCCACACGTGAGTTTAACTCTGTCAGTTGAATGCACACATTGACAACCATTCAGTCAGATAGCTCCGTTTTGGTTTTAGGAGCAGATATTTCTCGGTACAGCCTATGGTCCCTTTCACTCGGAAATATTCCAACGCAGCTCCTAGAAGAAACGTGTTTCTGACTCGCTGAATCTCAACATAGATTCAACTCTCTTATGTCAACGAAGGCACAGCAGAGCAGTTTCAATCAAACTTTTGTCCTGAGTTTTAGACGAAGTTTCCTGCTGTTTCGTACGTATGCCGGCATTGGTCTGGAAATACCGGTTTTGGGATTCTGCACAGAAAGAGTTTGTAAACCGCTGAATCCACAAGTGAGTTAAACTCTGTCAGTTGAATGCACACATTGACAACCATTCAGATAGATAGCTCCGTTTTGGTTTTAGGAGCAGATATTTCTCTGTATAGCCGATGGTCCCATTCACTCGGGAATGTCCCAATGCAGCTCCTAGAAGAAAGTGTTTCTGACTCGCTGAATCTCAACATAGATTCAACTCTCTTATGTCAACGAACGCACAGCAGAGCAGTTTCAATCAAACGTTTCTCCTGAGTTTTAGACGAAGTTTACTGCGGTTTAGTACGTATGCTGGCATTGGGCTGGAAATAGCGGTTTTGGGATTCTGCACAGAAAGGGTTTGCAAACCGCTGAATCCACAAGTGAGTTTATCTCTGTCAGTTGAATGCACACATTGACAACCATTCAGATAGATAGCTCCGTTTTGGTTTTAGGAGCAGATATTTCTCTGTACAGCCTATGGTCCCATTCACTCGGGAATATCCCAACGCAGCTCCTAGAAGAAACGTGTTTCTGACTCGCTGAATCTCAACATAGATTCAACTCTCTTAGGTGAACGAACGCACAGCAGAGCAGTTTCAAGGAAACGTTTCTCCTGAGTTTTAGACGAAGTTTCCTGCTGTTTAGTACGTATGCTGGCATTGGGCTGGAAATAGCGGTTTGGGGATTCTGCACAGAAAGAGATTGCAAACCGCTGAATCCACACGTGAGTTTAACTCTGTCAGTTGAATGCACACATTGACAACCATTCAGTCAGATAGCTCCGTTTTGGTTTTAGGAGCAGATATTTCTCGGTACAGCCTATGGTCCCTTTCACTCGGAAATATTCCAACGCAGCTCCTAGAAGAAACGTGTTTCTGACTCGCTGAATCTCAGCATAGATTCAACTCTCTTATGTCAAGGAACACACAGCAGAGCAGTTTCAATCAAACGTTTCTCCTGAGTTTTAGTCGAATTTTCCGGCTGTTTAGTACGTATGCCGGCATTGGGCTGGAAATACCGATTTTGGGATTCTGCACATAGAGGTTTTGCAAACCGCTGAATCCACAGGTGAGTTTAACTCTGTCAGTTGAATGCACACATTGACAACCATTCAGTTAGATAGCTCCGTTTGGGTTTTAGAAGCAGATATTTCTCTGTACAGCCTATGGTCCCATTCACTCGGGAATATCCCAATTCTGCTCCTAGAAGAAACGTGTTTCTGACTCGCTGAATCTCAACATAGATTCACCTCTCTTAGGTGAACGAACGCACAGCAGAGCAGTTTCAAGCAAACGTTTCTCCTGAGTTTTAGACGAAGTTTCCTGGTGTTTAGTACTTATGCCGGCATTGTGCTGGAAATACCGGTTTTGGGATTCTGCACAGAAAGGGTTTGCAAACCGCTGAATCCACACTTGCGTTTAACTCTGTCAGTTGAATGCACACATTGACAACCATTCAGTTAGATAGCTCCGTTTTGGTTTTAGGAGCAGATATTTCTCTGTAAGCCTATGGTCCCATTCACTCGGGAATATCCCAACGCAGCTCCTAGAAGAAACGTGTTTCTGACTCGCTGAATCTCAACATAGATTCAACTCTCTTATGTGAACGAACGCACAGCAGAGCAGTTTCAAGGAAACGTTTCTCCTGAATTTTAGACGAAGTTTACTGCTGTTTAGTACGTATGCCGGCATTGGGCTGGAAATACCGGTTTTGGGGTTCTGCACAGAAAGGGTTTGCAAACCGCTGAATCCACACGTGAGTTTAACTCTGTCAGTTGAATGCCCACATTGACAACCATTCAGTTAGATAGCTCCGTTTTGGTTTTAGAAGCAGATATTTCTCTGTACAGCCTTTGGTCCCGTTCACTCGGGAATATCCCAATGCAGCTCCTAGAAGAAACGTGTTTCTGACTCGCTGAATCTCAACATAGATTCAACTCTCTTAGTTGAACGAACGCACAGCCGAGCAGTTTCAAGTAAACGTTTCTCCTGAGTTTTAGACGAAGTTTCCTGCTCTTTCGTACGTATGCCGGCATTGGTCTGGAAATACCGGTTTTGGGATTATGCACAGAAAGGGTTTGCAAACCGCTGAATCCACAAGTGAGTTAAACTCTGTCAGTTGAATGCACACATTGACAACCATTCAGATAGATCACTCCGTTTTGGTTTTAGGAGCAGATATTTCTCTGTACAGCCGATGGTCCCATTCACTCGGGAATATCCCAATGCAGCTCCTAGAAGAAAGTGTTTCTGACTCGCTGAATCTCAACATAGATTCAACTCTCTTAGGTGAACGAACACACAGCAGAGCAGTTTCAAGGAAACGTTTCTCCTGAATTTTAGATGAAGTTTCCTGCTGTTTAGTACGTATGCCGGCATTGGGCTGGAAATACCGGTTTTGGGGTTCTGCACAGAAGGGGTTTGCAAACCGCTGAATCCACACGTGAGTTTAACTCTGTCAGTTGAATGCACACATTGACAACCATTCAGTCAGATAGCTCCGTTTTGGTTTTAGGAGCAGATATTTCTCGGTACAGCCTATGGTCCCTTTCACTCGGAAATATTCCAACGCAGCTCCTAGAAGAAACGTGTTTCTGACTCGCTGAATCTCAACATAGATTCAACTCTCTTATGTCAACGAACGCACAGCAGAGCAGTTTCAAGCAAACGTTTCTCCAGAGTTATAGACGAATTTTACTGCGGTTTAGTACGTATGCCCTCATTGGGTTGGAAATACCGGTTTTGGGATTCAGCACAGAAAGGGTTTGCAAACCGCTGAATCCACACGTGAGTTTAACTCTATCAGTTGAATGCACACATTGAAAACCATTCAGTTAGATAGCTCCGTTTTGGTTTTAGAGGCAGATATTTCTCGGTACAGACTATGGTCCCATTCACTCGGGAATATCCCAACGCAGCTCCTAGAAGAAACGTGTTTCTGACTCGCTGAGTCTCAACATAGATTCAACTCTCTTAGGTGAACGAACGCACAGCAGAGCAGTTTTAAGCAAACGTTTCTCCTCAGTTTCAGACGAAGTTTCCTGCTGTTTCGTACGTATGCCGGCATTGGTCTGGAAATACCGGTTTTGGGATTCTGCACAGAGAGGGTTTGCAAACCGCAGAATCCACACTTGCGTTTACCTCTGTCAGTTGAATGCACACATTGACAACCATTCAGTTAGATAGCTCCGTTTTGGTTTTAGGAGCAGATATTTATCGGTACAGCCTATGGTCCCATTCACTCGGGAATATCCCAACGCAGCTCCTAGAAGAAACGTGTTTCTGACTCGCTGAATCTCAACATAGATTCAACTCTCTTAGTTGAACGAACGCACAGCAGAGCAGTTTCAAGTAAACGTTTCTCCTGAGTTTGAGACGAAGTTTCCTGCTGTTTCGTACGTATGCCGGCATTGGTCTGGAAATACCGGTTTTGTTATTCTGCACAGAAAGGGTTTGCAAACCGCTGAATCCACAAGTGAGTTAAACTCTGTCAGTTGAATGCACACATTGACAACCATTCAGATAGATAGCTCCGTTTTGGGTTTAGGAGCAGATATTTCTCTGTACAGCCGATGGTCCCATTCACTCGGGAATATCCCAATGCAGGTCCTAGAAGACAGTCTTTCTGAGTCGCTGAATCTCAACATAGATTCAACTCTCTTAGGTGAACGAACGCACAGCAGAGCAGTTTCAAGGAAACGTTACTCCTGAATTTTAGATGAAGTTTACTGCTGTTTAGTACGTATGCCGGCATTGGGCTGGAAATACCGGTTTTGGGGTTCTGCACAGAAGGGGTTTGCAAACCGCTGAATCCACACGTGAGTTTAACTCTGTCAGTTGAATGCACACATTGACAACCATTCAGTCAGATAGCTCCGTTTTGGTTTTAGGAGCAGATATTTCTCGGTACAGCCTATGGTCCCTTTCACTCGGAAATATTCCAACGCAGCTCCTAGAAGAGACGTGTTTCTGACTCGCTGAATCTCAACATAGATTCAACTCTCTTATGTCAACGAACGCACAGCAGAGCAGTTTCAAGCAAACGTTTCTCCTGAGTTTTAGACGAAGTTTCCGGCTGTTTAGTACGTATGCCGGCATTGGGCTGGAAATTCCGATTTTGGGATTCTGCACATAAAGGATTTGCAAACCGCTGAATCCACAAGAGAGTTAAAGTCTGTCAGTTGAATGCACACATTGACAACCATTCAGATAGATAGCTCCGTTTTGGTATTAGGAGCAGATATTTCTCTGTACAGCCGATGGTCCCATTCACTCGGGAATATCCCAACGCAGCTCCTAGAAGAAAGTGTTTCTGACTCGCTGAATCTCAACATAGATTCAACTCTCTTAGCTGAACGAAGGCACAGCAGAGCAGTTTCAAGGAAACGTTTCTCCTGAGTTTTAGTCGAAGTTTCCTGCTGTTTAGTACGTATACCGGCATTGGGCTGGAAATACCGGTTTTGGGATTCTACACAGAAAGGGTTTGCAAACCGCAGAATCCACACGTGAGTTTAACTCTGTCAGTTGAATGTACACATTGACAACCATTCAGTTAGATGGCTCCGTTTTGGTTTTAGAAGCACATATTTCTCTGTACAGCCTATGGTCCCATTCACTCTGGAATATCCAAACGCAGCTCCTAGAAGAAACGTGTTTCTGACTCGCTGAATCTCAACATAGATTCAACTCTCTTAGGTGAACGAACGCACAGCAGAGCAGTTTCAAGGAAACGTTTCTCCTGAATTTTAGACGAAGTTTACTGCTGTTTAGTACGTATGCTGGCATTGGGCTGGAAATACCGGTTTTGGGGTTCTGCACAGAAGGGGTTTGCAAACCGCTGAATCCACACGTGAGTTTAAATCTGTCAGTTGAATGCACACATTGACAACCATTCAGTCAGATAGCTCCGTTTTGGTTTTAGGAGCAGATATTTCTCGGTACAGACTATGGTCCCTTTCACTCGGGAATATTCCAACGCAGCTCCTAGAAGAAACGTGTTTCTGACTCGCTGAATCTCAACATAGATTCAACTCTCTTATGTCAACGAACGCACAGCAGAGCAGTTTCAATCAAACTTTTGTCCTGAGTGTTAGACGAAGTTTCCTGCTGTTTCGTACGTATGCCGGCATTGGTCTGGAAATACCGGTTTTGGGATTCTGCACAGAAAGGGTTTGCAAACCGCTGAATCCACACTTGCGTTTAACTCTGTCAGTTGAATGCACACATTGACAACCATTCAGTTAGATAGCTCCGTTTTGGTTTTAGAAGCAGATATTTCTCTGTACAGCCTATGGTCCCATTCACTCGGGAATATCCCAACGCAGCTCCTAGAAGAAACGTGTTTCTGAATCGCTGAATCTCAAAATAGATTCACCTCTCTTAGGTGAACGAAGGCACAGCAGAGCAGTTTCAAGGAAACGTTTCTCCTGAGTTTTAGACGAAGTTTCCTGGTGTTTAGTACTTATGCCGGCATTGTGCTGGAAATACCGGTTTTGGGATTCTGCACAGAAAGGGTTTGCAAACCGCTGAATCCACACTTGCGTTTAACTCTGTCAGTTCAATGCACACATTGACAACCATTCAGTTAGATAGCTCCGTTTTGGTTTTAGGAGCAGATATTTCTCTGTAAGCCTATGGTCCCATTCACTCGGGAATATCCCAACGCAGCTCCTAGAAGAAACGTGTTTCTGACTCGCTGAATCTCAACATATATTCAACTCTCTTAGGTGAACGAACGCACAGCAGAGCAGTTTCAAGGAAACGTTTCTCCTGAATTTTAGACGAAGTTTACTGCTGTTTAGTACGTATGCCGGCATTGGGCTGGAAATACCGGTTTTGGGGTTCTGAACAGAAAGGGTTTGCAAACCGCTGAATCCACACGTGAGTTTAACTCTGTCAGTTGAAAGCACACATTGACAACCATTCAGTCAGATAGCTCCGTTTTGGTTTTAGGAGCAGATATTTCTCTGTACAGCCTATGGTCCCTTTCACTCGGAAATATTCCAACGCAGCTCCTAGAAGAAACGTGTTTCTGACTCGCTGAATCTCAACATAGATTCACCTCTCTTAGGTGAACGAACGCACTGCAGAGCAGTTTCAATCAAACGTTTCTCCTGAGTTTTAGTCGAATTTTCCTGCTGTTTAGTACGTATGCCGGCATTGGGCTGGAAATACCGGTTTTGGGATTCTGCACAGAAAGAGACTGCAAACCGCTGAATCCACACGTGAGTTTAACTCTGTCAGTTGAATGCCCACTTTGACAACCATTCAGTTAGATAGCTCCGTTTTGGTTTTAGAAACAGATATTTCTCTGTACAGCCTTTGGTCCCATTCACTCGGGAATATCCCAACGCAGCTCCTAGAAGAAACGTGTTTCTGACTCGCTGAATCTCAACATAGATTCAACTCTCTTAGGTGAACGAACGCAGAGCAGAGCAGTTTCAAGCAAACGTTTCTCCTGAGTTTTAGACGAAGTTTCCTGCTGTTTAGTACGTATACCGGCATTGGGCTGGAAATACTGGTTTTGGGATTCTGCACAGAAAGGGTTTGCAAACCGCTGAATCCACAAGTGAGTTAAACTCTGTCAGTTGAATGCACACATTGACAACCATTCAGATAGATAGCTCCGTTTTGGTTTTAGGAGCAGATATTTCTCTGTACAGCCGATGGTCCCATTCACTCGGGAATATCCCAATGCAGCTCCTAGAAGAAAGTGTTTCTGACTCGCTGAATCTCAACATAGATTCAACTCTCTTATGTCAACGAACGCACAGCAGAGCAGTTTCAAGCAAACGTTTCTCCTCAGTTATAGACGAATTTTACTGCGGTTTAGTACGTATGCCGGCATTGGGCTGGAAATACCGGTTTTGGGGTTCTGCACAGAAGGGGTTTGCAAACCGCTGAATCCACACGTGAGTTTAAATCTGTCAGTTGAATGCACACATTGACAACCATTCAGTCAGATAGCTCCGTTTTGGTTTTAGGAGCAGATATTTCTCGGTACAGACTATGGTCCCTTTCACTCGGGAATATTCCAACGCAGCTCCTAGAAGAAACGTGTTTCTGACTCGCTGAATCTCAACATAGATTCAACTCTCTTATGTCAACGAACGCACAGCAGAGCAGTTTCAATCAAACTTTTGTCCTGAGTTTTAGACGAAGTTTCCTGCTGTTTCGTACGTATGCCGGCATTGGTCTGGAAATACCGGTTTTGGGATTCTGCACAGAAAGAGTTTGTAAACCGCTGAATCCACAAGTGAGTTAAACTCTGTCAGTTGAATGCACACATTGACAACCATTCAGATCGATAGCTCCGTTTTGGTTTTAGGAGAAGATATTTCTCTGTACAGCCGATGGTCCCATTCACTCGGGAATGTCCCAATGCAGCTCCTAGAAGAAAGTGTTTCTGACTCGCTGAATCTCAACATAGATTCAACTCTCTTAGGTGAACGAACGCACAGCAGAGCAGTTTCAAGGAAACGTTTCTCCTGAATTTTAGATGAAGTTTACTGCTGTTTAGTACGTATGCCGGCATTGGGCTGGAAATACCGGTTTTGGGGTTCTGCACAGAAGGGGTTTGCAAACCGCTGAATCCACACGTGAGTTTAACTCTGTCAGTTGAATGCACACATTGACAACCATTCAGTCAGATAGCTCCGTTTTGGTTTTAGGAGCAGATATTTCTCGGTACAGCCTATGGTCCCTTTCACTCGGAAATATTCCAACGCAGCTCCTAGAAGAAACGTGTTTCTGACTCGCTGAATCTCAACATAGATTCAACTCTCTTATGTCAACGAACGCACAGCAGAGCAGTTTCAATCAAACTTTTGTCCTGAGTTTTAGACGAAGTTTCCTGCTGTTTCGTACGTATGCCGGCATTGGTCTGGAAATACCGGTTTTGGGATTCTGCACAGAAAGAGTTTGTAAACCGCTGAATCCACAAGTGAGTTAAACTCTGTCAGTTGAATGCACACATTGACAACCATTCAGATAGATAGCTCCGTTTTGGTTTTAGGAGCAGATATTTCTCTGTATAGCCGATGGTCCCATTCACTCGGGAATGTCCCAATGCAGCTCCTAGAAGAAAGTGTTTCTGACTCGCTGAATCTCAACATAGATTCAACTCTCTTATGTCAACGAACGCACAGCAGAGCAGTTTCAATCAAACGTTTCTCCTGAGTTTTAGACGAAGTTTACTGCGGTTTAGTACGTATGCTGGCATTGGGCTGGAAATAGCGGTTTTGGGATTCTGCACAGAAAGGGTTTGCAAACCGCTGAATCCACAAGTGAGTTTATCTCTGTCAGTTGAATGCACACATTGACAACCATTCAGATAGATAGCTCCGTTTTGGTTTTAGGAGCAGATATTTCTCTGTACAGCCTATGGTCCCATTCACTCGGGAATATCCCAACGCAGCTCCTAGAAGAAACGTGTTTCTGACTCGCTGAATCTCAACATAGATTCAACTCTCTTAGGTGAACGAACGCACTGCAGAGCAGTTTCAATCAAACGTTTCTCCTGAGTTTTAGTCGAATTTTCCTGCTGTTTAGTACGTATGCCGGCATTGGGCTGGAAATACCGGTTTTGGGATTCTGCACAGAAAGAGACTGCAAACCGCTGAATCCACACGTGAGTTTAACTCTGTCAGTTGAATGCCCACTTTGACAACCATTCAGTTAGATAGCTCCGTTTTGGTTTTAGAAACAGATATTTCTCTGTACAGCCTTTGGTCCCATTCACTCGGGAATATCCCAACGCAGCTCCTAGAAGAAACGTGTTTCTGACTCGCTGAATCTCAACATAGATTCAACTCTCTTAGGTGAACGAACGCAGAGCAGAGCAGTTTCAAGCAAACGTTTCTCCTGAGTTTTAGACGAAGTTTCCTGCTGTTTAGTACGTATACCGGCATTGGGCTGGAAATACTGGTTTTGGGATTCTGCACAGAAAGGGTTTGCAAACCGCTGAATCCACAAGTGAGTTAAACTCTGTCAGTTGAATGCACACATTGACAACCATTCAGATAGATAGCTCCGTTTTGGTTTTAGGAGCAGATATTTCTCTGTACAGCCGATGGTCCCATTCACTCGGGAATATCCCAATGCAGCTCCTAGAAGAAAGTGTTTCTGACTCGCTGAATCTCAACATAGATTCAACTCTCTTATGTCAACGAACGCACAGCAGAGCAGTTTCAAGCAAACGTTTCTCCTCAGTTATAGACGAATTTTACTGCGGTTTAGTACGTACGCCGGCATTGGGCTGGAAATACCGGTTTTGGGGTTCTGCACAGAAGGGGTTTGCAAACCGCTGAATCCACACGTGAGTTTAAATCTGTCAGTTGAATGCACACATTGACAACCATTCAGTCAGATAGCTCCGTTTTGGTTTTAGGAGCAGATATTTCTCGGTACAGACTATGGTCCCTTTCACTCGGGAATATTCCAACGCAGCTCCTAGAAGAAACGTGTTTCTGACTCGCTGAATCTCAACATAGATTCAACTCTCTTATGTCAACGAACGCACAGCAGAGCAGTTTCAATCAAACTTTTGTCCTGAGTTTTAGACGAAGTTTCCTGCTGTTTCGTACGTATGCCGGCATTGGTCTGGAAATACCGGTTTTGGGATTCTGCACAGAAAGAGTTTGTAAACCGCTGAATCCACAAGTGAGTTAAACTCTGTCAGTTGAATGCACACATTGACAACCATTCAGATCGATAGCTCCGTTTTGGTTTTAGGAGAAGATATTTCTCTGTACAGCCGATGGTCCCATTCACTCGGGAATGTCCCAATGCAGCTCCTAGAAGAAAGTGTTTCTGACTCGCTGAATCTCAACATAGATTCAACTCTCTTAGGTGAACGAACGCACAGCAGAGCAGTTTCAAGGAAACGTTTCTCCTGAATTTTAGATGAAGTTTACTGCTGTTTAGTACGTATGCCGGCATTGGGCTGGAAATACCGGTTTTGGGGTTCTGCACAGAAGGGGTTTGCAAACCGCTGAATCCACACGTGAGTTTAACTCTGTCAGTTGAATGCACACATTGACAACCATTCAGTCAGATAGCTCCGTTTTGGTTTTAGGAGCAGATATTTCTCGGTACAGCCTATGGTCCCTTTCACTCGGAAATATTCCAACGCAGCTCCTAGAAGAAACGTGTTTCTGACTCGCTGAATCTCAACATAGATTCAACTCTCTTATGTCAACGAACGCACAGCAGAGCAGTTTCAATCAAACTTTTGTCCTGAGTTTTAGACGAAGTTTCCTGCTGTTTCGTACGTATGCCGGCATTGGTCTGGAAATACCGGTTTTGGGATTCTGCACAGAAAGAGTTTGTAAACCGCTGAATCCACAAGTGAGTTAAACTCTGTCAGTTGAATGCACACATTGACAACCATTCAGATAGATAGCTCCGTTTTGGTTTTAGGAGCAGATATTTCTCTGTATAGCCGATGGTCCCATTCACTCGGGAATGTCCCAATGCAGCTCCTAGAAGAAAGTGTTTCTGACTCGCTGAATCTCAACATAGATTCAACTCTCTTATGTCAACGAACGCACAGCAGAGCAGTTTCAATCAAACGTTTCTCCTGAGTTTTAGACGAAGTTTACTGCGGTTTAGTACGTATGCTGGCATTGGGCTGGAAATAGCGGTTTTGGGATTCTGCACAGAAAGGGTTTGCAAACCGCTGAATCCACAAGTGAGTTTATCTCTGTCAGTTGAATGCACACATTGACAACCATTCAGATAGATAGCTCCGTTTTGGTTTTAGGAGCAGATATTTCTCTGTACAGCCTATGGTCCCATTCACTCGGGAATATCCCAAAGCAGCTCCTAGAAGAAACGTGTTTCTGACTCGCTGAATCTCAACATAGATTCAACTCTCTTAGGTGAACGAACGCACAGCAGAGCAGTTTCAAGGAAACGTTTCTCCTGAGTTTTAGACGAAGTTTCCTGCTGTTTAGTACGTATGCTGGCATTGGGCTGGAAATAGCGGTTTGGGGATTCTGCACAGAAAGAGATTGCAAACCGCTGAATCCACACGTGAGTTTAACTCTGTCAGTTGAATGCACACATTGACAACCATTCAGTCAGATAGCTCCGTTTTGGTTTTAGGAGCAGATATTTCTCGGTACAGCCTATGGTCCCTTTCACTCGGAAATATTCCAACGCAGCTCCTAGAAGAAACGTGTTTCTGACTCGCTGAATCTCAGCATAGATTCAACTCTCTTATGTCAAGGAACACACAGCAGAGCAGTTTCAATCAAACGTTTCTCCTGAGTTTTAGTCGAATTTTCCGGCTGTTTAGTACGTATGCCGGCATTGGGCTGGAAATACCGATTTTGGGATTCTGCACATAGAGGTTTTGCAAACCGCTGAATCCACAGGTGAGTTTAACTCTGTCAGTTGAATGCACACATTGACAACCATTCAGTTAGATAGCTCCGTTTGGGTTTTAGAAGCAGATATTTCTCTGTACAGCCTATGGTCCCATTCACTCGGGAATATCCCAATTCTGCTCCTAGAAGAAACGTGTTTCTGACTCGCTGAATCTCAACATAGATTCACCTCTCTTAGGTGAACGAACGCACAGCAGAGCAGTTTCAAGCAAACGTTTCTCCTGAGTTTTAGACGAAGTTTCCTGGTGTTTAGTACTTATGCCGGCATTGTGCTGGAAATACCGGTTTTGGGATTCTGCACAGAAAGGGTTTGCAAACCGCTGAATCCACACTTGCGTTTAACTCTGTCAGTTGAATGCACACATTGACAACCATTCAGTTAGATAGCTCCGTTTTGGTTTTAGGAGCAGATATTTCTCTGTAAGCCTATGGTCCCATTAACTCGGGAATATCCCAACGCAGCTCCTAGAAGAAACGTGTTTCTGACTCGCTGAATCTCCACATAGATTCAACTCTCTTATGTGAACGAACGCACAGCAGAGCAGTTTCAAGGAAACGTTTCTCCTGAATTTTAGACGAAGTTTACTGCTGTTTAGTACGTATGCCGGCATTGGGCTGGAAATACCGGTTTTGGGGTTCTGCACAGAAAGGGTTTGCAAACCGCTGAATCCACACGTGAGTTTAACTCTGTCAGTTGAATGCCCACATTGACAACCATTCAGTTAGATAGCTCCGTTTTGGTTTTAGAAGCAGATATTTCTCTGTACAGCCTTTGGTCCCGTTCACTCGGGAATATCCCAATGCAGCTCCTAGAAGAAACGTGTTTCTGACTCGCTGAATCTCAACATAGATTCAACTCTCTTAGTTGAACGAACGCACAGCCGAGCAGTTTCAAGTAAACGTTTCTCCTGAGTTTTAGACGAAGTTTCCTGCTCTTTCGTACGTATGCCGGCATTGGTCTGGAAATACCGGTTTTGGGATTATGCACAGAAAGGGTTTGCAAACCGCTGAATCCACAAGTGAGTTAAACTCTGTCAGTTGAATGCACACATTGACAACCATTCAGATAGATCACTCCGTTTTGGTTTTAGGAGCAGATATTTCTCTGTACAGCCGATGGTCCCATTCACTCGGGAATATCCCAATGCAGCTCCTAGAAGAAAGTGTTTCTGACTCGCTGAATCTCAACATAGATTCAACTCTCTTAGGTGAACGAACACACAGCAGAGCAGTTTCAAGGAAACGTTTCTCCTGAATTTTAGATGAAGTTTCCTGCTGTTTAGTACGTATGCTGGCATTGGGCTGGAAATACCGGTTTTGGGGTTCTGCACAGAAGGGGTTTGCAAACCGCTGAATCCACACGTGAGTTTAACTCTGTCAGTTGAATGCACACATTGACAACCATTCAGTCAGATAGCTCCGTTTTGGTTTTAGGAGCAGATATTTCTCGGTACAGCCTATGGTCCCTTTCACTCGGAAATATTCCAACGCAGCTCCTAGAAGAAACGTGTTTCTGACTCGCTGAATCTCAACATAGATTCAACTCTCTTATGTCAACGAACGCACAGCAGAGCAGTTTCAAGCAAACGTTTCTCCAGAGTTATAGACGAATTTTACTGCGGTTTAGTACGCATGCCCTCATTGGGTTGGAAATACCGGTTTTGGGATTCAGCACAGAAAGGGTTTGCAAACCGCTGAATCCACACGTGAGTTTAACTCTATCAGTTGAATGCACACATTGAAAACCATTCAGTTAGATAGCTCCGTTTTGGTTTTAGAGGCAGATATTTCTCGGTACAGACTATGGTCCCATTCACTCGGGAATATCCCAACGCAGCTCCTAGAAGAAACGTGTTTCTGACTCGCTGAGTCTCAACATAGATTCAACTCTCTTAGGTGAACGAACGCACAGCAGAGCAGTTTTAAGCAAACGTTTCTCCTCAGTTTCAGACGAAGTTTCCTGCTGTTTCGTACGTATGCCGGCATTGGTCTGGAAATACCGGTTTTGGGATTCTGCACAGAGAGGGTTTGCAAACCGCAGAATCCACACTTGCGTTTACCTCTGTCAGTTGAATGCACACATTGACAACCATTCAGTTAGATAGCTCCGTTTTGGTTTTAGGAGCAGATATTTATCGGTACAGCCTATGGTCCCATTCACTCGGGAATATCCCAACGCAGCTCCTAGAAGAAACGTGTTTCTGACTCGCTGAATCTCAACATAGATTCAACTCTCTTAGTTGAACGAACGCACAGCAGAGCAGTTTCAAGTAAACGTTTCTCCTGAGTTTGAGACGAAGTTTCCTGCTGTTTCGTACGTATGCCGGCATTGGTCTGGAAATACCGGTTTTGTTATTCTGCACAGAAAGGGTTTGCAAACCGCTGAATCCACAAGTGAGTTAAACTCTGTCAGTTGAATGCACACATTGACAACCATTCAGATAGATAGCTCCGTTTTGGGTTTAGGAGCAGATATTTCTCTGTACAGCCGATGGTCCCATTCACTCGGGAATATCCCAATGCAGGTCCTAGAAGACAGTCTTTCTGAGTCGCTGAATCTCAACATAGATTCAACTCTCTTAGGTGAACGAACGCACAGCAGAGCAGTTTCAAGGAAACGTTTCTCCTGAATTTTAGATGAAGTTTACTGCTGTTTAGTACGTATGCCGGCATTGGGCTGGAAATACCGGTTTTGGGGTTCTGCACAGAAGGGGTTTGCAAACCGCTGAATCCACACGTGAGTTTAACTCTGTCAGTTGAATGCACACATTGACAACCATTCAGTCAGATAGCTCCGTTTTGGTTTTAGGAGCAGATATTTCTCGGTACAGCCTATGGTCCCTTTCACTCGGAAATATTCCAACGCAGCTCCTAGAAGAGACGTGTTTCTGACTCGCTGAATCTCAACATAGATTCAACTCTCTTATGTCAACGAACGCACAGCAGAGCAGTTTCAAGCAAACGTTTCTCCTGAGTTTTAGACGAAGTTTCCGGCTGTTTAGTACGTATGCCGGCATTGGGCTGGAAATTCCGATTTTGGGATTCTGCACATAAAGGATTTGCAAACCGCTGAATCCACAAGAGAGTTAAAGTCTGTCAGTTGAATGCACACATTGACAACCATTCAGATAGATAGCTCCGTTTTGGTATTAGGAGCAGATATTTCTCTGTACAGCCGATGGTCCCATTCACTCGGGAATATCCCAACGCAGCTCCTAGAAGAAAGTGTTTCTGACTCGCTGAATCTCAACATAGATTCAACTCTCTTAGCTGAACGAACGCACAGCAGAGCAGTTTCAAGGAAACGTTTCTCCTGAGTTTTAGTCGAAGTTTCCTGCTGTTTAGTACGTATACCGGCATTGGGCTGGAAATACCGGTTTTGGGATTCTACACAGAAAGGGTTTGCAAACCGCAGAATCCACACGTGAGTTTAACTCTGTCAGTTGAATGTACACATTGACAACCATTCAGTTAGATGGCTCCGTTTTGGTTTTAGAAGCACATATTTCTCTGTACAGCCTATGGTCCCATTCACTCTGGAATATCCAAACGCAGCTCCTAGAAGAAACGTGTTTCTGACTCGCTGAATCTCAACATAGATTCAACTCTCTTAGGTGAACGAACGCACAGCAGAGCAGTTTCAAGGAAACGTTTCTCCTGAATTTTAGACGAAGTTTACTGCTGTTTAGTACGTATGCTGGCATTGGGCTGGAAATACCGGTTTTGGGGTTCTGCACAGAAGGGGTTTGCAAACCGCTGAATCCACACGTGAGTTTAAATCTGTCAGTTGAATGCACACATTGACAACCATTCAGTCAGATAGCTCCGTTTTGGTTTTAGGAGCAGATATTTCTCGGTACAGACTATGGTCCCTTTCACTCGGGAATATTCCAACGCAGCTCCTAGAAGAAACGTGTTTCTGACTCGCTGAATCTCAACATAGATTCAACTCTCTTATGTCAACGAACGCACAGCAGAGCAGTTTCAATCAAACTTTTGTCCTGAGTGTTAGACGAAGTTTCCTGCTGTTTCGTACGTATGCCGGCATTGGTCTGGAAATACCGGTTTTGGGATTCTGCACAGAAAGGGTTTGCAAACCGCTGAATCCACACTTGCGTTTAACTCTGTCAGTTGAATGCACACATTGACAACCATTCAGTTAGATAGCTCCGTTTTGGTTTTAGAAGCAGATATTTCTCTGTACAGCCTATGGTCCCATTCACTCGGGAATATCCCAACGCAGCTCCTAGAAGAAACGTGTTTCTGAATCGCTGAATCTCAAAATAGATTCACCTCTCTTAGGTGAACGAAGGCACAGCAGAGCAGTTTCAAGGAAACGTTTCTCCTGAGTTTTAGACGAAGTTTCCTGGTGTTTAGTACTTATGCCGGCATTGTGCTGGAAATACCGGTTTTGGGATTCTGCACAGAAAGGGTTTGCAAACCGCTGAATCCACACTTGCGTTTAACTCTGTCAGTTCAATGCACACATTGACAACCATTCAGTTAGATAGCTCCGTTTTGGTTTTAGGAGCAGATATTTCTCTGTAAGCCTATGGTCCCATTCACTCGGGAATATCCCAACGCAGCTCCTAGAAGAAACGTGTTTCTGACTCGCTGAATCTCAACATATATTCAACTCTCTTAGGTGAACGAACGCACAGCAGAGCAGTTTCAAGGAAACGTTTCTCCTGAATTTTAGACGAAGTTTACTGCTGTTTAGTACGTATGCCGGCATTGGGCTGGAAATACCGGTTTTGGGGTTCTGAACAGAAAGGGTTTGCAAACCGCTGAATCCACACGTGAGTTTAACTCTGTCAGTTGAAAGCACACATTGACAACCATTCAGTCAGATAGCTCCGTTTTGGTTTTAGGAGCAGATATTTCTCTGTACAGCCTATGGTCCCTTTCACTCGGAAATATTCCAACGCAGCTCCTAGAAGAAACGTGTTTCTGACTCGCTGAATCTCAACATAGATTCACCTCTCTTAGGTGAACGAACGCACTGCAGAGCAGTTTCAATCAAACGTTTCTCCTGAGTTTTAGTCGAATTTTCCTGCTGTTTAGTACGTATGCCGGCATTGGGCTGGAAATACCGGTTTTGGGATTCTGCACAGAAAGAGACTGCAAACCGCTGAATCCACACGTGAGTTTAACTCTGTCAGTTGAATGCCCACTTTGACAACCATTCAGTTAGATAGCTCCGTTTTGGTTTTAGAAACAGATATTTCTCTGTACAGCCTTTGGTCCCATTCACTCGGGAATATCCCAACGCAGCTCCTAGAAGAAACGTGTTTCTGACTCGCTGAATCTCAACATAGATTCAACTCTCTTAGGTGAACGAACGCAGAGCAGAGCAGTTTCAAGCAAACGTTTCTCCTGAGTTTTAGACGAAGTTTCCTGCTGTTTAGTACGTATACCGGCATTGGGCTGGAAATACTGGTTTTGCGATTCTGCATAGAAAGGGTTTGCAAACCGCTGAATCCACAAGTGAGTTAAACTCGTTCAGTTGAATGCACACATTGACAACCATTCAGATAGATAGCTCCGTTTTGGTTTTAGGAGCAGATATTTCTCTGTACAGCCGATGGTCCCATTCACTCGGGAATATCCCAATGCAGCTCCTAGAAGAAAGTGTTTCTGACTCGCTGAATCTCAACATAGATTCAACTCTCTTAGGTGAACGAACACACAGCAGAGCAGTTTCAAGGAAACGTTTCTCCTGAATTTTAGATGAAGTTTACTGCTGTTTAGTACGTATGCCGGCATTGGGCTGGAAATACCGGTTTTGGGGTTCTGCACAGAAGGGGTTTGCAAACCGCTGAATCCACACGTGAGTTTAACTCTGTCAGTTGAATGCACACATTGACAACCATTCAGTCAGATAGCTCCGTTTTGGTTTTAGGAGCAGATATTTCTCGGTACAGCCTATGGTCCCTTTCACTCGGAAATATTACAACGCAGCTCCTAGAAGAAACGTGTTTCTGACTCGCTGAATCTCAACATAGATTCAACTCTCTTATGTCAACGAACGCACAGCAGAGCAGTTTCAAGCAAACGTTTCTCCTCAGTTATAGACGAATTTTACTGCGGTTTAGTACGTATGCCGGCATTGGGCTGGAAATACCGGTTTTGGGGTTCTGCACAGAAGGGGTTTGCAAACCGCTGAATCCACACGTGAGTTTAAATCTGTCAGTTGAATGCACACATTGACAACCATTCAGTCAGATAGCTCCGTTTTGGTTTTAGGAGCAGATATTTCTCGGTACAGACTATGGTCCCTTTCACTCGGGAATATTCCAACGCAGCTCCTAGAAGAAACGTGTTTCTGACTCGCTGAATCTCAACATAGATTCAACTCTCTTATGTCAACGAACGCACAGCAGAGCAGTTTCAATCAAACTTTTGTCCTGAGTTTTAGACGAAGTTTCCTGCTGTTTCGTACGTATGCCGGCATTGGTCTGGAAATACCGGTTTTGGGATTCTGCACAGAAAGAGTTTGTAAACCGCTGAATCCACAAGTGAGTTAAACTCTGTCAGTTGAATGCACACATTGACAACCATTCAGATAGATAGCTCCGTTTTGGTTTTAGGAGAAGATATTTCTCTGTACAGCCGATGGTCCCATTCACTCGGGAATGTCCCAATGCAGCTCCTAGAAGAAAGTGTTTCTGACTCGCTGAATCTCAACATAGATTCAACTCTCTTAGGTGAACGAACGCACAGCAGAGCAGTTTCAAGGAAACGTTTCTCCTGAATTTTAGATGAAGTTTACTGCTGTTTAGTACGTATGCCGGCATTGGGCTGGAAATACCGGTTTTGGGGTTCTGCACAGAAGGGGTTTGCAAACCGCTGAATCCACACGTGAGTTTAACTCTGTAAGTTGAATGCACACATTGACAACCATTCAGTCAGATAGCTCCGTTTTGGTTTTAGGAGCAGATATTTCTCGGTACAGCCTATGGTCCCTTTCACTCGGAAATATTCCAACGCAGCTCCTAGAAGAAACGTGTTTCTGACTCGCTGAATCTCAACATAGATTCAACTCTCTTATGTCAACGAACGCACAGCAGAGCAGTTTCAATCAAACTTTTGTCCTGAGTTTTAGACGAAGTTTCCTGCTGTTTCGTACGTATGCCGGCATTGGTCTGGAAATACCGGTTTTGGGATTCTGCACAGAAAGAGTTTGTAAACCGCTGAATCCACAAGTGAGTTAAACTCTGTCAGTTGAATGCACACATTGACAACCATTCAGATAGATAGCTCCGTTTTGGTTTTAGGAGCAGATATTTCTCTGTACAGCCGATGGTCCCATTCACTCGGGAATGTCCCAATGCAGCTCCTAGAAGAAAGTGTTTCTGACTCGCTGAATCTCAACATAGATTCAACTCTCTTAGGTGAACGAACGCACAGCAGAGCAGTTTCAAGGAAACGTTTCTCCTGAATTTTAGATGAAGTTTACTGCTGTTTAGTACGTATGCCGGCATTGGGCTGGAAATACCGGTTTTGGGATTCAGCACAGAAGGGGTTTGCAAACCGCTGAATCCACACGTGAGTTTAACTCTGTCAGTTGAATGCACACATTGACAACCATTCAGTCAGATAGCTCCGTTTTGGTTTTAGGAGCAGATATTTCTCGGTACAGCCTATGGTCCCTTTCACTCGGAAATATTCCAACGCAGCTCCTAGAAGAAACGTGTTTCTGACTCGCTGAATCTCAACATAGATTCAACTCTCTTATGTCAACGAAGGCACAGCAGAGCAGTTTCAAGCAAACGTTTCTCCAGAGTTATAGACGAATTTTACTGCGGTTTAGTACGTATGCCGTCATTGGGTTGGAAATACCGGTTTTGGGATTAAGCACAGAAAGGGTTTGCAAACCGCTGAATCCACACGTGTGTTTAACTCTATCAGTTGAATGCACACATTGAAAACCATTCAGTTAGATAGCTCCGTTTTGGTTTTAGAGGCAGATATTTCTCGGTACAGACTATGGTCCCATTCACTCGGGAATATCCCAACGCAGCTCCTAGAAGAAACGTGTTTCTGACTCGCTGAGTCTCAACATAGATTCAACTCTCTTAGGTGAACGAACGCACAGCAGAGCAGTTTTAAGCAAACGTTTCTCCTCAGTTTCAGACGAAGTTTCCTGCTGTTTCGTATGTATGCCGGCATTGGTCTGGAAATACCGGTTTTGGGATTCTGCACAGAGAGGGTTTGCAAACCGCAGAATCCACACTTGCGTTTACCTCTGTCAGTTGAATGCACACATTGACAACCATTCAGTTAGATAGCTCCGTTTTGGTTTTAGGAGCAGATATTTATCGGTACAGCCTATGGTCCCATTCACTCGGGAATATCCCAACGCAGCTCCTAGAAGAAACGTGTTTCTGACTCGCTGAATCTCAACATAGATTCAACTCTCTTAGTTGAACGAACGCACAGCAGAGCCGTTTCAAGTAAACGTTTCTCCTGAGTTTGAGACGAAGTTTCCTGCTGTTTCGTACGTATGCCGGCATTGGTCTGGAAATACCGGTTTTGTTATTCTGCACAGAAAGGGTTTGCAAACCGCTGAATCCACAAGTGAGTTAAACTCTGTCAGTTGAATGCACACATTGACAACCATTCAGATAGATAGCTCCGTTTTGGTTTTAGGAGCAGATATTTCTCTGTACAGCCGATGGTCCCATTCACTCGGGAATATCCCAATGCAGGTCCTAGAAGAAAGTCTTTCTGAGTCGCTGAATCTCAACATAGATTCAACTCTCTTAGGTGAACGAACGCACAGCAGAGCAGTTTCAAGGAAACGTTTCTCCTGAATTTTAGATGAAGTTTACTGCTGTTTAGTACGTATGCCGGCATTGGGCTGGAAATACCGGTTTTGGGGTTCTGCACAGAAGGGGTTTGCAAACCGCTGAATCCACACGTGAGTTTAACTCTGTAAGTTGAATGCACACATTGACAACCATTCAGTCAGATAGCTCCGTTTTGGTTTTAGGAGCAGATATTTCTCGGTACAGCCTATGGTCCCTTTCACTCGGAAATATTCCAACGCAGCTCCTAGAAGAGACGTGTTTCTGACTCGCTGAATCTCAACATAGATTCAACTCTCTTATGTCAACGAACGCACAGCAGAGCAGTTTCAAGCAAACGTTTCTCCTGAGTTTTAGACGAAGTTTCCGGCTGTTTAGTACGTATGCCGGCATTGGGCTGGAAATTCCGATTTTGGGATTCTGCACATAAAGGATTTGCAAACCGCTGAATCCACAAGAGAGTTAAAGTCTCTCAGTTGAATGCACACATTGACAACCATTCAGATAGATAGCTCCGTTTTGGTTTTAGGAGCAGATATTTCTCTGTACAGCCGATGGTCCCATTCACTCGGGAATATCCCAACGCAGCTCCTAGAAGAAAGTGTTTCTGACTCGCTGAATCTCAACATAGATTCAACTCTCTTAGCTGAACGAACGCACAGCAGAGCAGTTTCAAGGAAACGTTTCTCCTGAGTTTTAGTCGAAGTTTCCTGCTGTTTAGTACGTATACCGGCATTGGGCTGGAAATACCGGTTTTGGGATTCTACACAGAAAGGGTTTGCAAACCGCAGAATCCACACGTGAGTTTAACTCTGTCAGTTGAATGTACACATTGACAACCATTCAGTTAGATGGCTCCGTTTTGGTTTTAGAAGCACATATTTCTCTGTACAGCCTATGGTCCCATTCACTCTGGAATATCCAAACGCAGCTCCTAGAAGAAACGTGTTTCTGACTCGCTGAATCTCAACATAGATTCAACTCTCTTAGGTGAACGAACGCACAGCAGAGCAGTTTCAAGGAAACGTTTCTCCTGAATTTTAGACGAAGTTTACTGCTGTTTAGTATGTATGCTGGCATTGGGCTGGAAATACCGGTTTTGGGGTTCTGCACAGAAGGGGTTTGCAAACCGCTGAATCCACACGTGAGTTTAAATCTGTCAGTTGAATGCACACATTGACAACCATTCAGTCAGATAGCTCCGTTTTGGTTTTAGGAGCAGATATTTCTCGGTACAGACTATGGTCCCTTTCACTCGGGAATATTCCAACGCAGCTCCTAGAAGAAACGTGTTTCTGACTCGCTGAATCTCAACATAGATTCAACTCTCTTATGTCAACGAACGCACAGCAGAGCAGTTTCAATCAAACTTTTGTCCTGAGTTTTAGACGAAGTTTCCTGCTGTTTCGTACGTATGCCGGCATTGGTCTGGAAATACCGGTTTTGGGATTCTGCACAGAAAGGGTTTGCAAACCGCTGAATCCACACTTGCGTTTAACTCTGTCAGTTGAATGCACACATTGACAACCATTCAGTTAGATAGCTCCGTTTTGGTTTTAGAAGCAGATATTTCTCTGTACAGCCTATGGTCCCATTCACTCGGGAATATCCCAACGCAGCTCCTAGAAGAAACGTGTTTCTGAATCGCTGAATCTCAAAATAGATTCACCTCTCTTAGGTGAACGAAGGCACAGCAGAGCAGTTTCAAGGAAACGTTTCTCCTGAGTTTTAGACGAAGTTTGCTGGTGTTTAGTACTTATGCCGGCATTGTGCTGGAAATACCGGTTTTGGGATTCTGCACAGAAAGGGTTTGCAAACCGCTGAATCCACACTTGCGTTTAACTCTGTCAGTTGAATGCACACATTGACAACCATTCAGTTAGATAGCTCCGTTTTGGTTTTAGGAGCAGATATTTCTCTGTAAGCCTATGGTCCCATTCACTCGGGAATATCCCAACGCAGCTCCTAGAAGAAACGTGTTTCTGACTCGCTGAATCTCAACATATATTCAACTCTCTTAGGTGAACGAACGCACAGCAGAGCAGTTTCAAGGAAACGTTTCTCCTGAATTTTAGACGAAGTTTACTGCTGTTTAGTACATATGCCGGCATTGGGCTGGAAATACCGGTTTTGGGGTTCTGAACAGAAAGGGTTTGCAAACCGCTGAATCCACACGTGAGTTTAACTCTGTCAGTTGAAAGCACACATTGACAACCATTCAGTCAGATAGCTCCGTTTTGGTTTTAGGAGCAGATATTTCTCTGTACAGCCTATGGTCCCTTTCACTCGGAAATATTCCAACGCAGCTCCTAGAAGAAACGTGTTTCTGACTCGCTGAATCTCAACATACATTCACCTCTCTTAGGTGAACGAACGCACTGCAGAGCAGTTTCAATCAAACGTTTCTCCTGAGTTTTAGTCGAATTTTCCTGCTGTTTAGTACGTATGCCGGCATTGGGCTGGAAATACCGGTTTTGGGATTCTGCACAGAAAGAGACTGCAAACCGCTGAATCCACACGTGAGTTTAACTCTGTCAGTTGAATGCCCACTTTGACAACCATTCAGTTAGATAGCTCCGTTTTGGTTTTAGAAACAGATATTTCTCTGTACAGCCTTTGGTCCCATTCACTCGGGAATATCCCAACGCAGCTCCTAGAAGAAACGTGTTTCTGACTCGCTGAATCTCAACATAGATTCAACTCTCTTAGGTGAACGAACGCAGAGCAGAGCAGTTTCAAGCAAACGTTTCTCCTGAGTTTTAGACGAAGTTTCCTGCTGTTTAGTACGTATACCGGCATTGGGCTGGAAATACTGGTTTTGGGATTCTGCACAGAAAGGGTTTGCAAACCGCTGAATCCACAAGTGAGTTAAACTCTGTCAGTTGAATGCACACATTGACAACCATTCAGATAGATAGCTCCGTTTTGGTTTTAGGAGCAGATATTTCTCTGTACAGCCGATGGTCCCATTCACTCGGGAATATCCCAATGCAGCTCCTAGAAGAAAGTGTTTCTGACTCGCTGAATCTCAACATAGATTCAACTCTCTTAGGTGAACGAACACACAGCAGAGCAGTTTCAAGGAAACGTTTCTCCTGAATTTTAGATGAAGTTTACTGCTGTTTAGTACGTATGCCGGCATTGGGCTGGAAATACCGGTTTTGGGGTTCTGCACAGAAGGGGTTTGCAAACCGCTGAATCCACACGTGAGTTTAACTCTGTCAGTTGAATGCACACATTGACAACCATTCAGTCAGATAGCTCCGTTTTGGTTTTAGGAGCAGATATTTCTCGGTACAGCCTATGGTCCCTTTCACTCGGAAATATTACAACGCAGCTCCTAGAAGAAACGTGTTTCTGACTCGCTGAATCTCAACATAGATTCAACTCTCTTATGTCAACGAACGCACAGCAGAGCAGTTTCAAGCAAACGTTTCTCCTCAGTTATAGACGAATTTTACTGCGGTTTAGTACGTATGCCGGCATTGGGCTGGAAATACCGGTTTTGGGGTTCTGCACAGAAGGGGTTTGCAAACCGCTGAATCCACACGTGAGTTTAAATCTGTCAGTTGAATGCACACATTGACAACCATTCAGTCAGATAGCTCCGTTTTGGTTTTAGGAGCAGATATTTCTCGGTACAGACTATGGTCCCTTTCACTCGGGAATATTCCAACGCAGCTCCTAGAAGAAACGTGTTTCTGACTCGCTGAATCTCAACATAGATTCAACTCTCTTATGTCAACGAACGCACAGCAGAGCAGTTTCAATCAAACTTTTGTCCTGAGTTTTAGACGAAGTTTCCTGCTGTTTCGTACGTATGCCGGCATTGGTCTGGAAATACCGGTTTTGGGATTCTGCACAGAAAGAGTTTGTAAACCGCTGAATCCACAAGTGAGTTAAACTCTGTCAGTTGAATGCACACATTGACAACCATTCAGATAGATAGCTCCGTTTTGGTTTTAGGAGAACATATTTCTCTGTACAGCCGATGGTCCCATTCACTCGGGAATGTCCCAATGCAGCTCCTAGAAGAAAGTGTTTCTGACTCGCTGAATCTCAACATAGATTCAACTCTCTTAGGTGAACGAACGCACAGCAGAGCAGTTTCAAGGAAACGTTTCTCCTGAATTTTAGATGAAGTTTACTGCTGTTTAGTACGTATGCCGGCATTGGGCTGGAAATACCGGTTTTGGGGTTCTGCACAGAAGGGGTTTGCAAACCGCTGAATCCACACGTGAGTTTAACTCTGTCAGTTGAATGCACACATTGACAACCATTCAGTCAGATAGCTCCGTTTTGGTTTTAGGAGCAGATATTTCTCGGTACAGCCTATGGTCCCTTTCACTCGGAAATATTCCAACGCAGCTCCTAGAAGAAACGTGTTTCTGACTCGCTGAATCTCAACATAGATTCAACTCTCTTATGTCAACGAACGCACAGCAGAGCAGTTTCAATCAAACTTTTGTCCTGAGTTTTAGACGAAGTTTCCTGCTGTTTCGTACGTATGCCGGCATTGGTCTGGAAATACCGGTTTTGGGATTCTGCACAGAAAGAGTTTGTAAACCGCTGAATCCACAAGTGAGTTAAACTCTGTCAGTTGAATGCACACATTGACAACCATTCAGATAGATAGCTCCGTTTTGGTTTTAGGAGCAGATATTTCTCTGTACAGCCGATGGTCCCATTCACTCGGGAATGTCCCAATGCAGCTCCTAGAAGAAAGTGTTTCTGACTCGCTGAATCTCAACATAGATTCAACTCTCTTAGGTGAACGAACGCACAGCAGAGCAGTTTCAAGGAAACGTTTCTCCTGAATTTTAGATGAAGTTTACTGCTGTTTAGTACGTATGCCGGCATTGGGCTGGAAATACCGGTTTTGGGATTCAGCACAGAAGGGGTTTGCAAACCGCTGAATCCACACGTGAGTTTAACTCTGTCAGTTGAATGCACACATTGACAACCATTCAGTCAGATAGCTCCGTTTTGGTTTTAGGAGCAGATATTTCTCGGTACAGCCTATGGTCCCTTTCACTCGGAAATATTCCAACGCAGCTCCTAGAAGAAACGTGTTTCTGACTCGCTGAATCTCAACATAGATTCAACTCTCTTATGTCAACGAAGGCACAGCAGAGCAGTTTCAAGCAAACGTTTCTCCAGAGTTATAGACGAATTTTACTGCGGTTTAGTACGTATGCCGTCATTGGGTTGGAAATACCGGTTTTGGGATTCAGCACAGAAAGGGTTTGCAAACCGCTGAATCCACACGTGTGTTTAACTCTATCAGTTGAATGCACACATTGAAAACCATTCAGTTAGATAGCTCCGTTTTGGTTTTAGAGGCAGATATTTCTCGGTACAGACTATGGTCCCATTCACTCGGGAATATCCCAACGCAGCTCCTAGAAGAAACGTGTTTCTGACTCGCTGAGTCTCAACATAGATTCAACTCTCTTAGGTGAACGAACGCACAGCAGAGCAGTTTTAAGCAAACGTTTCTCCTCAGTTTCAGACGAAGTTTCCTGCTGTTTCGTACGTATGCCGGCATTGGTCTGGAAATACCGGTTTTGGGATTCTGCACAGAGAGGGTTTGCAAACCGCAGAATCCACACTTGCGTTTACCTCTGTCAGTTGAATGCACACATTGACAACCATTCAGTTAGATAGCTCCGTTTTGGTTTTAGGAGCAGATATTTATCGGTACAGCCTATGGTCCCATTCACTCGGGAATATCCCAACGCAGCTCCTAGAAGAAACGTGTTTCTGACTCGCTGAATCTCAACATAGATTCAACTCTCTTAGTTGAACGAACGCACAGCAGAGCCGTTTCAAGTAAACGTTTCTCCTGAGTTTGAGACGAAGTTTCCTGCTGTTTCGTACGTATGCCGGCATTGGTCTGGAAATACCGGTTTTGTTATTCTGCACAGAAAGGGTTTGCAAACCGCTGAATCCACAAGTGAGTTAAACTCTGTCAGTTGAATGCACACATTGACAACCATTCAGATAGATAGCTCCGTTTTGGTTTTAGGAGCAGATATTTCTCTGTACAGCCGATGGTCCCATTCACTCGGGAATATCCCAATGCAGGTCCTAGAAGAAAGTCTTTCTGAGTCGCTGAATCTCAACATAGATTCAACTCTCTTAGGTGAACGAACGCACAGCAGAGCAGTTTCAAGGAAACGTTTCTCCTGAATTTTAGATGAAGTTTACTGCTGTTTAGTACGTATGCCGGCATTGGGCTGGAAATACCGGTTTTGGGGTTCTGCACAGAAGGGGTTTGCAAACCGCTGAATCCACACGTGAGTTTAACTCTGTCAGTTGAATGCACACATTGACAACCATTCAGTCAGATAGCTCCGTTTTGGTTTTAGGAGCAGATATTTCTCGGTACAGCCTATGGTCCCTTTCACTCGGAAATATTCCAACGCAGCTCCTAGAAGAGACGTGTTTCTGACTCGCTGAATCTCAACATAGATTCAACTCTCTTATGTCAACGAACGCACAGCAGAGCAGTTTCAAGCAAACGTTTCTCCTGAGTTTTAGACGAAGTTTCCGGCTGTTTAGTACGTATGCCGGCATTGGGCTGGAAATTCCGATTTTGGGATTCTGCACATAAAGGATTTGCAAACCGCTGAATCCACAAGAGAGTTAAAGTCTGTCAGTTGAATGCACACATTGACAACCATTCAGATAGATAGCTCCGTTTTGGTTTTAGGAGCAGATATTTCTCTGTACAGCCGATGGTCCCATTCACTCGGGAATATCCCAACGCAGCTCCTAGAAGAAAGTGTTTCTGACTCGCTGAATCTCAACATAGATTCAACTCTCTTAGCTGAACGAACGCACAGCAGAGCAGTTTCAAGGAAACGTTTCTCCTGAGTTTTAGTCGAAGTTTCCTGCTGTTTAGTACGTATACCGGCATTGGGCTGGAAATACCGGTTTTGGGATTCTACACAGAAAGGGTTTGCAAACCGCTGAATCCACACGTGAGTTTAACTCTGTCAGTTGAATGTACACATTGACAACCATTCAGTTAGATGGCTCCGTTTTGGTTTTAGAAGCAGATATTTCTCTGTACAGCCTATGGTCCCATTCACTCTGGAATATCCAAACGCAGCTCCTAGAAGAAACGTGTTTCTGACTCGCTGAATCTCAACATAGATTCAACTCTCTTAGGTGAACGAACGCACAGCAGAGCAGTTTCAAGGAAACGTTTCTCCTGAATTTTAGACGAAGTTTACTGCTGTTTAGTACGTATGCTGGCATTGGGCTGGAAATACCGGTTTTGGGGTTCTGCACAGAAGGGGTTTGCAAACCGCTGAATCCACACGTGAGTTTAAATCTGTCAGTTGAATGCACACATTGACAACCATTCAGTCAGATAGCTCCGTTTTGGTTTTAGGAGCAGATATTTCTCGGTACAGACTATGGTCCCTTTCACTCGGGAATATTCCAACGCAGCTCCTAGAAGAAACGTGTTTCTGACTCGCTGAATCTCAACATAGATTCAACTCTCTTATGTCAACGAACGCACAGCAGAGCAGTTTCAATCAAACTTTTGTCCTGAGTTTTAGACGAAGTTTCCTGCTGTTTCGTACGTATGCCGGCATTGGTCTGGAAATACCGGTTTTGGGATTCTGCACAGAAAGGGTTTGCAAACCGCTGAATCCACACTTGCGTTTAACTCTGTCAGTTGAATGCACACATTGACAACCATTCAGTTAGATAGCTCCGTTTTGGTTTTAGAAGCAGATATTTCTCTGTACAGCCTATGGTCCCATTCACTCGGGAATATCCCAACGCAGCTCCTAGAAGAAACGTGTTTCTGAATCGCTGAATCTCAAAATAGATTCACCTCTCTTAGGTGAACGAACGCACAGCAGAGCAGTTTCAAGGAAACGTTTCTCCTGAGTTTTAGACGAAGTTTCCTGGTGTTTAGTACTTATGCCGGCATTGTGCTGGAAATACCGGTTTTGGGATTCTGCACAGAAAGGGTTTGCAAACCGCTGAATCCACACTTGCGTTTAACTCTGTCAGTTGAATGCACACATTGACAACCATTCAGTTAGATAGCTCCGTTTTGGTTTTAGGAGCAGATATTTCTCTGTAAGCCTATGGTCCCATTCACTCGGGAATATCCCAACGCAGCTCCTAGAAGAAACGTATTTCTGACTCGCTGAATCTCAACATAGATTCAACTCTCTTAGGCGAACGAACGCACAGCAGAGCAGTTTCAAGGAAACGTTTCTCCTGAATTTTAGACGAAGTTTACTGCTGTTTAGTACGTATGCCGGCATTGGGCTGGAAATACCGGTTTTGGGGTTCTGCACAGAAAGGGTTTGCAAACCGCTGAATCCACACGTGAGTTTAACTCTGTCAGTTGAAAGCACACATTGACAACCATTCAGTCTGATAGCTCCGTTTTGGTTTTAGGAGCAGATATTTCTCTGTACAGCCTATGGTCCCTTTCACTCGGAAATATTCCAACGCAGCTCCTAGAAGAAACGTGTTTCTGACTCGCTGAATCTCAACATAGATTCACCTCTCTTAGGTGAACGAACGCACTGCAGAGCAGTTTCAATCAAACGTTTCTCCTGAGTTTTAGTCGAATTTTCCTGCTGTTTAGTACGTATGCCGGCATTGGGCTGGAAATACCGGTTTTGGGATTCTGCACAGAAAGAGACTGCAAACCGCTGAATCCACACGTGAGTTTAACTCTGTCAGTTGAATGCCCACTTTGACAACCATTCAGTTAGATAGCTCCGTTTTGGTTTTAGAAACAGATATTTCTCTGTACAGCCTTTGGTCCCATTCACTCGGGAATATCCCAACGCAGCTCCTAGAAGAAACGTGTTTCTGACTCGCTGAATCTCAACATAGATTCAACTCTCTTAGGTGAACGAACGCAGAGCAGAGCAGTTTCAAGCAAACGTTTCTCCTGAGTTTTAGACGAAGTTTCCTGCTGTTTAGTACGTATACCGGCATTGGGCTGGAAATACTGGTTTTGGGATTCTGCACAGAAAGGGTTTGCAAACCGCTGAATCCACAAGTGAGTTAAACTCTGTCAGTTGAATGCACACATTGACAACCATTCAGATAGATAGCTCCGTTTTGGTTTTAGGAGCAGATATTTCTCTGTACAGCCGATGGTCCCATTCACTCGGGAATATCCCAATGCAGCTCCTAGAAGAAAGTGTTTCTGACTCGCTGAATCTCAACATAGATTCAACTCTCTTAGGTGAACGAACACACAGCAGAGCAGTTTCAAGGAAACGTTTCTCCTGAATTTTAGATGAAGTTTACTGCTGTTTAGTACGTATGCCGGCATTGGGCTGGAAATACCGGTTTTGGGGTTCTGCACAGAAGGGGTTTGCAAACCGCTGAATCCACACGTGAGTTTAACTCTGTCAGTTGAATGCACACATTGACAACCATTCAGTCAGATAGCTCCGTTTTGGTTTTAGGAGCAGATATTTCTCGGTACAGCCTATGGTCCCTTTCACTCGGAAATATTACAACACAGCTCCTAGAAGAAACGTGTTTCTGACTCGCTGAATCTCAACATAGATTCAACTCTCTTATGTCAACGAACGCACAGCAGAGCAGTTTCAAGCAAACGTTTCTCCTCAGTTATAGACGAATTTTACTGCGGTTTAGTACGTATGCCGGCATTGGGCTGGAAATACCGGTTTTGGGGTTCTGCACAGAAGGGGTTTGCAAACCGCTGAATCCACACGTGAGTTTAAATCTGTCAGTTGAATGCACACATTGACAACCATTCAGTCAGATAGCTCCGTTTTGGTTTTAGGAGCAGATATTTCTCGGTACAGACTATGGTCCCTTTCACTCGGGAATATTCCAACGCAGCTCCTAGAAGAAACGTGTTTCTGACTCGCTGAATCTCAACATAGATTCAACTCTCTTATGTCAACGAACGCACAGCAGAGCAGTTTCAATCAAACTTTTGTCCTGAGTTTTAGACGAAGTTTCCTGCTGTTTCGTACGTATGCCGGCATTGGTCTGGAAATACCGGTTTTGGGATTCTGCACAGAAAGAGTTTGTAAACCGCTGAATCCACAAGTGAGTTAAACTCTGTCAGTTGAATGCACACATTGACAACCATTCAGATAGATAGCTCCGTTTTGGTTTTAGGAGCAGATATTTCTCTGTACAGCCGATGGTCCCATTCACTCGGGAATGTCCCAATGCAGCTCCTAGAAGAAAGTGTTTCTGACTCGCTGAATCTCAACATAGATTCAACTCTCTTAGGTGAACGAACGCACAGCAGAGCAGTTTCAAGGAAACGTTTCTCCTGAATTTTAGATGAAGTTTACTGCTGTTTAGTACGTATGCCGGCATTGGGCTGGAAATACCGGTTTTGGGATTCAGCACAGAAGGGGTTTGCAAACCGCTGAATCCACACGTGAGTTTAACTCTGTCAGTTGAATGCACACATTGACAACCATTCAGTCAGAAAGCTCCGTTTTGGTTTTAGGAGCAGATATTTCTCGGTACAGCCTATGGTCCCTTTCACTCGGAAATATTCCAACGCAGCTCCTAGAAGAAACGTGTTTCTGACTCGCTGAATCTCAACATAGATTCAACTCTCTTATGTCAACGAAGGCACAGCAGAGCAGTTTCAAGCAAACGTTTCTCCAGAGTTATAGACGAATTTTACTGCGGTTTAGTACGTATGCCGTCATTGGGTTGGAAATACCGGTTTTGGGATTCAGCACAGAAAGGGTTTGCAAACCGCTGAATCCACACGTGTGTTTAACTCTATCAGTTGAATGCACACATTGAAAACCATTCAGTTAGATAGCTCCGTTTTGGTTTTAGAGGCAGATATTTCTCGGTACAGACTATGGTCCCATTCACTCGGGAATATCCCAACGCAGCTCCTAGAAGAAACGTGTTTCTGACTCGCTGAGTCTCAACATAGATTCAACTCTCTTAGGTGAACGAACGCACAGCAGAGCAGTTTTAAGCAAACGTTTCTCCTCAGTTTCAGACGAAGTTTCCTGCTGTTTCGTACGTATGCCGGCATTGGTCTGGAAATACCGGTTTTGGGATTCTGCACAGAGAGGGTTTGCAAACCGCAGAATCCACACTTGCGTTTACCTCTGTCAGTTGAATGCACACATTGACAACCATTCAGTTAGATAGCTCCGTTTTGGTTTTAGGAGCAGATATTTATCGGTACAGCCTATGGTCCCATTCACTCGGGAATATCCCAATGCAGCTCCTAGAAGAAACGTGTTTCTGACTCGCTGAATCTCAACATAGATTCAACTCTCTTAGTTGAACGAACGCACAGCAGAGCCGTTTCAAGTAAACGTTTCTCCTGAGTTTGAGACGAAGTTTCCTGCTGTTTCGTACGTATGCCGGCATTGGTCTGGAAATACCGGTTTTGTTATTCTGCACAGAAAGGGTTTGCAAACCGCTGAATCCACAAGTGAGTTAAACTCTGTCAGTTGAATGCACACATTGACAACCATTCAGATAGATAGCTCCGTTTTGGTTTTAGGAGCAGATATTTCTCTGTACAGCCGATGGTCCCATTCACTCGGGAATATCCCAATGCAGGTCCTAGAAGAAAGTCTTTCTGAGTCGCTGAATCTCAACATAGATTCAACTCTCTTAGGTGAACGAACGCACAGCAGAGCAGTTTCAAGGAAACGTTTCTCCTGAATTTTAGATGAAGTTTACTGCTGTTTAGTACGTATGCCGGCATTGGGCTGGAAATACCGGTTTTGGGGTTCTGCACAGAAGGGGTTTGCAAACCGCTGAATCCACACGTGAGTTTAACTCTGTCAGTTGAATGCACACATTGACAACCATTCAGTCAGATAGCTCCGTTTTGGTTTTAGGAGCAGATATTTCTCGGTACAGCCTATGGTCCCTTTCACTCGGAAATATTCCAACGCAGCTCCTAGAAGAGACGTGTTTCTGACTCGCTGAATCTCAACATAGATTCAACTCTCTTATGTCAACGAACGCACAGCAGAGCAGTTTCAAGCAAACGTTTCTCCTGAGTTTTAGACGAAGTTTCCGGCTGTTTAGTACGTATGCCGGCATTGGGCTGGAAATTCCGATTTTGGGATTCTGCACATAAAGGATTTGCAAACCGCTGAATCCACAAGAGAGTTAAAGTCTGTCAGTTGAATGCACACATTGACAACCATTCAGATAGATAGCTCCGTTTTGGTTTTAGGAGCAGATATTTCTCTGTACAGCCGATGGTCCCATTCACTCGGGAATATCCCAACGCAGCTCCTAGAAGAAAGTGTTTCTGACTCGCTGAATCTCAACATAGATTCAACTCTCTTAGCTGAACGAACGCACAGCAGAGCAGTTTCAAGGAAACGTTTCTCCTGAGTTTTAGTCGAAGTTTCCTGCTGTTTAGTACGTATACCGGCATTGGGTTGAAATACCGGTTTTGGGATTCTACACAGAAAGGGTTTGCAAACCGCTGAATCCACACGTGAGTTTAACTCTGTCAGTTGAATGTACACATTGACAACCATTCAGTTAGATGGCTCCGTTTTGGTTTTAGAAGCAGATATTTCTCTGTACAGCCTATGGTCCCATTCACTCTGGAATATCCAAACGCAGCTCCTAGAAGAAACGTGTTTCTGACTCGCTGAATCTCAACATAGATTCAACTCTCTTAGGTGAACGAACGCACAGCAGAGCAGTTTCAAGGAAACGTTTCTCCTGAATTTTAGACGAAGTTTACTGCTGTTTAGTACGTATGCTGGCATTGGGCTGGAAATACCGGTTTTGGGGTTCTGCACAGAAGGGGTTTGCAAACCGCTGAATCCACACGTGAGTTTAAATCTGTCAGTTGAATGCACACATTGACAACCATTCAGTCAGATAGCTCCGTTTTGGTTTTAGGAGCAGATATTTCTCGGTACAGACTATGGTCCCTTTCACTCGGGAATATTCCAACGCAGCTCCTAGAAGAAACGTGTTTCTGACTCGCTGAATCTCAACATAGATTGAACTCTCTTATGTCAACGAACGCACAGCAGAGCAGTTTCAATCAAACTTTTGTCCTGAGTTTTAGACGAAGTTTCCTGCTGGTTCGTACGTATGCCGGCATTGGTCTGGAAATCCCGGTTTTGGGATTCTGCACAGAAAGGGTTTGCAAACCGCTGAATCCACACTTGCGTTTAACTCTGTCAGTTGAATGCACACATTGACAACCATTCAGTTAGATAGCTCCGTTTTGGTTTTAGAAGCAGATATTTCTCTGTACAGCCTATGGTCCCATTCACTCGGGAATATCCCAACGCAGCTCCTAGAAGAAACGTGTTTCTGAATCGCTGAATCTCAAAATAGATTCACCTCTCTTAGGTGAACGAACGCACAGCAGAGCAGTTTCAAGGAAACGTTTCTCCTGAGTTTTAGACGAAGTTTCCTGGTGTTTAGTACTTATGCCGGCATTGTGCTGGAAATACCGGTTTTGGGATTCTGCACAGAAAGGGTTTGCAAACCGCTGAATCCACACTTGCGTTTAACTCTGTCAGTTGAATGCACACATTGAGAACCATTCAGTTAGATAGCTCCGTTTTGGTTTTAGGAGCAGATATTTCTCTGTAAGCCTATGGTCCCATTCACTCGGGAATATCCCAACGCAGCTCCTAGAAGAAACGTGTTTCTGACTCGCTGAATCTCAACATAGATTCAACTCTCTTAGGTGAACGAACGCACAGCAGAGCAGTTTCAAGGAAACGTTTCTCCTGAATTTTAGACGAAGTTTACTGCTGTTTAGTACGTATGCCGGCATTGGGCTGGAAATACCGGTTTTGGGGTTCTGCACAGAAAGGGTTTGCAAACCGCTGAATCCACACGTGAGTTTAACTCTGTCAGTTGAAAGCACACATTGACAACCATTCAGTCAGATAGCTCCGTTTTGGTTTTAGGAGCAGATATTTCTCTGTACAGCCTATGGTCCCTTTCACTCGGAAATATTCCAACGCAGCTCCTAGAAGAAACGTGTTTCTGACTCGCTGAATCTCAACATAGATTCACCTCTCTTAGGTGAACGAACGCACTGCAGAGCAGTTTCAATCAAACGTTTCTCCTGAGTTTTAGTCGAATTTTCCTGCTGTTTAGTACGTATGCCGGCATTGGGCTGGAAATACCGGTTTTGGGATTCTGCACAGAAAGAGACTGCAAACCGCTGAATCCACACGTGAGTTTAACTCTGTCAGTTGAATGCCCACTTTGACAACCATTCAGTTAGATAGCTCCGTTTTGGTTTTAGAAACAGATATTTCTCTGTACAGCCTTTGGTCCCATTCACTCGGGAATATCCCAACGCAGCTCCTAGAAGAAACGTGTTTCTGACTCGCTGAATCTCAACATAGATTCAACTCTCTTAGGTGAACGAACGCAGAGCAGAGCAGTTTCAAGCAAACGTTTCTCCTGAGTTTTAGACGAAGTTTCCTGCTGTTTAGTACGTATACCGGCATTGGGCTGGAAATACTGGTTTTGGGATTCTGCACAGAAAGGGTTTGCAAACCGCTGAATCCACAAATGAGTTAAACTCTGTCAGTTGAATGCACACATTGACAACCATTCAGATAGATAGCTCCGTTTTGGTTTTAGGAGCAGATATTTCTCTGTACAGCCGATGGTCCCATTCACTCGGGAATATCCCAATGCAGCTCCTAGAAGAAAGTGTTTCTGACTCGCTGAATCTCAACATAGATTCAACTCTCTTAGGTGAACGAACACACAGCAGAGCAGTTTCAAGGAAACGTTTCTCCTGAATTTTAGATGAAGTTTACTGCTGTTTAGTACGTATGCCGGCATTGGGCTGGAAATACCGGTTTTGGGGTTCTGCACAGAAGGGGTTTGCAAACCGCTGAATGCACACGTGAGTTTAACTCTGTCAGTTGAATGCACACATTGACAACCATTCAGTCAGATAGCTCCGTTTTGGTTTTAGGAGCAGATATTTCTCGGTACAGCCTATGGTCCCTTTCACTCGGAAATATTACAACACAGCTCCTAGAAGAAACGTGTTTCTGACTCGCTGAATCTCAACATAGATTCAACTCTCTTATGTCAACGAACGCACAGCAGAGCAGTTTCAAGCAAACGTTTCTCCTCAGTTATAGACGAATTTTACTGCGGTTTAGTACGTATGCCGGCATTGGGCTGGAAATACCGGTTTTGGGGTTCTGCACAGAAGGGGTTTGCAAACCGCTGAATCCACACGTGAGTTTAAATCTGTCAGTTGAATGCACACATTGACAACCATTCAGTCAGATAGCTCCGTTTTGGTTTTAGGAGCAGATATTTCTCGGTACAGACTATGGTCCCTTTCACTCGGGAATATTCCAACGCAGCTCCTAGAAGAAACGTGTTTCTGACTCGCTGAATCTCAACATAGATTCAACTCTCTTATGTCAACGAACGCACAGCAGAGCAGTTTCAATCAAACTTTTGTCCTGAGTTTTAGACGAAGTTTCCTGCTGTTTCGTACGTATGCCGGCATTGGTCTGGAAATACCGGTTTTGGGATTCTGCACAGAAAGAGTTTGTAAACCGCTGAATCCACAAGTGAGTTAAACTCTGTCAGTTGAATGCACACATTGACAACCATTCAGATAGATAGCTCCGTTTTGGTTTTAGGAGCAGATATTTCTCTGTACAGCCGATGGTCCCATTCACTCGGGAATATCCCAACGCAGCTCCTAGAAGAAAGTGTTTCTGACTCGCTGAATCTCAACATAGATTCAACTCTCTTAGCTGAACGAACGCACAGCAGAGCAGTTTCAAGGAAACGTTTCTCCTGAGTTTTAGTCGAAGTTTCCTGCTTTTTAGTACGTATACCGGCATTGGGCTGGAAATACCGGTTTTGGGATTCTACACAGAAAGGGTTTGCAAACCGCTGAATCCACACGTGAGTTTAACTCTGTCAGTTGAATGTACACATTGACAACCATTCAGTTAGATGGCTCCGTTTTGGTTTTAGAAGCAGATATTTCTCTGTACAGCCTATGGTCCCATTCACTCTGGAATATCCAAACGCAGCTCCTAGAAGAAACGTGTTTCTGACTCGCTGAATCTCAACATAGATTCAACTCTCTTAGGTGAACGAACGCACAGCAGAGCAGTTTCAAGGAAACGTTTCTCCTGAATTTTAGACGAAGTTTACTGCTGTTTAGTACGTATGCTGGCATTGGGCTGGAAATACCGGTTTTGGGGTTCTGCACAGAAGGGGTTTGCAAACCGCTGAATCCACACGTGAGTTTAAATCTGTCAGTTGAATGCACACATTGACAACCATTCAGTCAGATAGCTCCGTTTTGGTTTTAGGAGCAGATATTTCTCGGTACAGACTATGGTCCCTTTCACTCGGGAATATTCCAACGCAGCTCCTAGAAGAAACGTGTTTCTGACTCGCTGAATCTCAACATAGATTCAACTCTCTTATGTCAACGAACGCACAGCAGAGCAGTTTCAATCAAACTTTTGTCCTGAGTTTTAGACGAAGTTTCCTGCTGGTTCGTACGTATGCCGGCATTGGTCTGGAAATCCCGGTTTTGGGATTCTGCACAGAAAGGGTTTGCAAACCGCTGAATCCACACTTGCGTTTAACTCTGTCAGTTGAGTGCACACATTGACAACCATTCAGTTAGATAGCTCCGTTTTGGTTTTAGAAGCAGATATTTCTCTGTACAGCCTATGGTCCCATTCACTCGGGAATATCCCAACGCAGCTCCTAGAAGAAACGTGTTTCTGAATCGCTGAATCTCAAAATAGATTCACCTCTCTTAGGTGAACGAACGCACAGCAGAGCTGTTTCAAGGAAACGTTTCTCCTGAGTTTTAGACGAAGTTTCCTGGTGTTTAGTACTTATGCCGGCATTGTGCTGGAAATACCGGTTTTGGGATTCTGCACAGAAAGGGTTTGCAAACCGCTGAATCCACACTTGCGTTTAACTCTGTCAGTTGAATGCACACATTGACAACCATTCAGTTAGATAGCTCCGTTTTGGTTTTAGGAGCAGATATTTCTCTGTAAGCCTATGGTCCCATTCACTCGGGAATATCCCAACGCAGCTCCTAGAAGAAACGTGTTTCTGACTCGCTGAATCTCAACATAGATTCAACTCTCTTAGGTGAACGAACGCACAGCAGAGCAGATTCAAGGAAACGTTTCTCCTGAATTTTAGACGAAGTTTACTGCTGTTTAGTACGTATGCCGGCATTGGGCTGGAAATACCGGTTTTGGGGTTCTGCACAGAAAGGGTTTGCAAACCGCTGAATCCACACGTGAGTTTAACTCTGTCAGTTGAAAGCACACATTGACAACCATTCAGTCTGATAGCTCCGTTTTGGTTTTAGGAGCAGATATTTCTCTGTACAGCCTATGGTCCCTTTCACTCGGAAATATTCCAACGCAGCTCCTAGAAGAAACGTGTTTCTGACTCGCTGAATCTCAACATAGATTCAACTCTCTTAGGTGAACGAACGCAGAGCAGAGCAGTTTCAAGCAAACGTTTCTCCTGAGTTTTAGACGAAGTTTCCTGCTGTTTAGTACGTATTCCGGCATTGGGCTGGAAATACTGGTTTTGGGATTCTGCACAGAAAGGGTTTGCAAACCGCTGAATCCACAAGTGAGTTAAACTCTGTCAGTTGAATGCACACATTGACAACCATTCAGATAGATAGCTCCGTTTTGGTTTTAGGAGCAGATATTTCTCTGTACAGCCGATGGTCCCATTCACTCGGGAATATCCCAATGCAGCTCCTAGAAGAAAGTGTTTCTGACTCGCTGAATCTCAACATAGATTCAACTCTCTTAGGTGAACGAACACACAGCAGAGCAGTTTCAAGGAAACGTTTCTCCTGAATTTTAGATGAAGTTTACTGCTGTTTAGTACGTATGCCGGCATTGGGCTGGAAATACCGGTTTTGGGGTTCTGCACAGAAGGGGTTTGCAAACTGCTGAATCCACACGTGAGTTTAACTCTGTCAGTTGAATGCACACATTGACAACCATTCAGTCAGATAGCTCCGTTTTGGTTTTAGGAGCAGATATTTCTCGGTACAGCCTATGGTCCCTTTCACTCGGAAATATTACAACGCAGCTCCTAGAAGAAACGTGTTTCTGACTCGCTGAATCTCAACATAGATTCAACTCTCTTATGTCAACGAACGCACAGCAGAGCAGTTTCAAGCAAACGTTTCTCCTCAGTTATAGACGAATTTTACTGCGGTTTAGTACGTATGCCGGCATTGGGCTGGAAATACCGGTTTTGGGGTTCTGCACAGAAGGGGTTTGCAAACCGCTGAATCCACACGTGAGTTTAAATCTGTCAGTTGAATGCACACATTGACAACCATTCAGTCAGATAGCTCCGTTTTGGTTTTAGGAGCAGATATTTCTCGGTACAGACTATGGTCCCTTTCACTCGGGAATATTCCAACGCAGCTCCTAGAAGAAACGTGTTTCTGACTCGCTGAATCTCAACATAGATTCAACTCTCTTATGTCAACGAACGCACAGCAGAGCAGTTTCAATCAAACTTTTGTCCTGAGTTTTAGACGAAGTTTCCTGCTGTTTCGTACGTATGCCGGCATTGGTCTGGAAATACCGGTTTTGGGATTCTGCACAGAAAGAGTTTGTAAACCGCTGAATCCACAAGTGAGTTAAACTCTGTCAGTTGAATGCACACATTGACAACCATTCAGATAGATAGCTCCGTTTTGGTTTTAGGAGAAGATATTTCTCTGTACAGCCGATGGTCCCATTCACTCGGGAATGTCCCAATGCAGCTCCTAGAAGAAAGTGTTTCTGACTCGCTGAATCTCAACATAGATTCAACTCTCTTAGGTGAACGAACGCACAGCAGAGCAGTTTCAAGGAAACGTTTCTCCTGAATTTTAGATGAAGTTTACTGCTGTTTAGTACGTATGCCGGCATTGGGCTGGAAATACCGGTTTTGGGGTTCTGCACAGAAGGGGTTTGCAAACCGCTGAATCCACACGTGAGTTTAACTCTGTCAGTTGAATGCACACATTGACAACCATTCAGTCAGATAGCTCCGTTTTGGTTTTAGGAGCAGATATTTCTCGGTACAGCCTATGGTCCCTTTCACTCGGAAATATTCCAACGCAGCTCCTAGAAGAAACGTGTTTCTGACTCGCTGAATCTCAACATAGATTCAACTCTCTTATGTCAACGAACGCACAGCAGAGCAGTTTCAATCAAACTTTTGTCCTGAGTTTTAGACGAAGTTTCCTGCTGTTTCGTACGTATGCCGGCATTGGTCTGGAAATACCGGTTTTGGGATTCTGCACAGAAAGAGTTTGTAAACCGCTGAATCCACAAGTGAGTTAAACTCTGTCAGTTGAATGCACACATTGACAACCATTCAGATAGATAGCTCCGTTTTGGTTTTAGGAGCAGATATTTCTCTGTACAGCCGATGGTCCCATTCACTCGGGAATGTCCCAATGCAGCTCCTAGAAGAAAGTGTTTCTGACTCGCTGAATCTCAACATAGATTCAACTCTCTTAGGTGAACGAACGCACAGCAGAGCAGTTTCAAGGAAACGTTTCTCCTGAATTTTAGATGAAGTTTACTGCTGTTTAGTACGTATGCCGGCATTGGGCTGGAAATACCGGTTTTGGGGTTCAGCACAGAAGGGGTTTGCAAACCGCTGAATCCACACGTGAGTTTAACTCTGTCAGTTGAATGCACACATTGACAACCATTCAGTCAGAAAGCTCCGTTTTGGTTTTAGGAGCAGATATTTCTCGGTACAGCCTATGGTCCCTTTCACTCGGAAATATTCCAACGCAGCTCCTAGAAGAAACGTGTTTCTGACTCGCTGAATCTCAACATAGATTCAACTCTCTTATGTCAACGAAGGCACAGCAGAGCAGTTTCAAGCAAACGTTTCTCCAGAGTTATAGACGAATTTTACTGCGGTTTAGTACGTATGCCGTCATTGGGTTGGAAATACCGGTTTTGGGATTCAGCACAGAAAGGGTTTGCAAACCGCTGAATCCACTCGTGTGTTTAACTCTATCAGTTGAATGCACACATTGAAAACCATTCAGTTAGATAGCTCCGTTTTGGTTTTAGAGGCAGATATTTCTCGGTACAGACTATGGTCCCATTCACTCGGGAATATCCCAACGCAGCTCCTAGAAGAAACGTGTTTCTGACTCGCTGAGTCTCAACATAGATTCAACTCTCTTAGGTGAACGAACGCACAGCAGAGCAGTTTTAAGCAAACGTTTCTCCTCAGTTTCAGACGAAGTTTCCTGCTGTTTCGTACGTATGCCGGCATTGGTCTGGAAATACCGGTTTTGGGATTCTGCACAGAGAGGGTTTGCAAACCGCAGAATCCACACTTGGGTTTACCTCTGTCAGTTGAATGCACACATTGACAACCATTCAGTTAGATAGCTCCGTTTTGGTTTTAGGAGCAGATATTTATCGGTACAGCCTATGGTCCCATTCACTCGGGAATATCCCAACGCAGCTCCTAGAAGAAACGTGTTTCTGACTCGCTGAATCTCAACATAGATTCAACTCTCTTAGTTGAACGAACGCACAGCAGAGCCGTTTCAAGTAAACGTTTCTCCTGAGTTTGAGACGAAGTTTCCTGCTGTTTCGTACGTATGCCGGCATTGGTCTGGAAATACCGGTTTTGTTATTCTGCACAGAAAGGGTTTGCAAACCGCTGAATCCACAAGTGAGTTAAACTCTGTCAGTTGAATGCACACATTGACAACCATTCAGATAGATAGCTCCGTTTTGGTTTTAGGAGCAGATATTTCTCTGTACAGCCGATGGTCCCATTCACTCGGGAATATCCCAATGCAGGTCCTAGAAGAAAGTCTTTCTGAGTCGCTGAATCTCAACATAGATTCAACTCTCTTAGGTGAACGAACGCACAGCAGAGCAGTTTCAAGGAAACGTTTCTCCTGAATTTTAGATGAAGTTTACTGCTGTTTAGTACGTATGCCGGCATTGGGCTGGAAATACCGGTTTTGGGGTTCTGCACAGAAGGGGTTTGCAAACCGCTGAATCCACACGTGAGTTTAACTCTGTCAGTTGAATGCACACATTGACAACCATTCAGTCAGATAGCTCCGTTTTGGTTTTAGGAGCAGATATTTCTCGGTACAGCCTATGGTCCCTTTCACTCGGAAATATTCCAACGCAGCTCCTAGAAGAGACGTGTTTCTGACTCGCTGAATCTCAACATAGATTCAACTCTCTTATGTCAACGAACGCACAGCAGAGCAGTTTCAAGCAAACGTTTCTCCTGAGTTTTAGACGAAGTTTCCGGCTGTTTAGTACGTATGCCGGCATTGGGCTGGAAATTCCGATTTTGGGATTCTGCACATAAAGGATTTGCAAACCGCTGAATCCACAAGAGAGTTAAAGTCTGTCAGTTGAATGCACACATTGACAACCATTCAGATAGATAGCTCCGTTTTGGTTTTAGGAGCAGATATTTCTCTGTACAGCCGATGGTCCCATTCACTCGGGAATATCCCAACGCAGCTCCTAGAAGAAAGTGTTTCTGACTCGCTGAATCTCAACATAGATTCAACTCTCTTAGCTGAACGAACGCACAGCAGAGCAGTTTCAAGGAAACGTTTCTCCTGAGTTTTAGTCGAAGTTTCCTGCTGTTTAGTACGTATACCGGCATTGGGTTGAAATACCGGTTTTGGGATTCTACACAGAAAGGGTTTGCAAACCGCTGAATCCACACGTGAGTTTAACTCTGTCAGTTGAATGTACACATTGACAACCATTCAGTTAGATGGCTCCGTTTTGGTTTTAGAAGCAGATATTTCTCTGTACAGCCTATGGTCCCATTCACTCTGGAATATCCAAACGCAGCTCCTAGAAGAAACGTGTTTCTGACTCGCTGAATCTCAACATAGATTCAACTCTCTTACGTGAACGAACGCACAGCAGAGCAGTTTCAAGGAAACGTTTCTTCTGAATTTTAGACGAAGTTTACTGCTGTTTAGTACGTATGCTGGCATTGGGCTGGAAATACCGGTTTTGGGGTTCTGCACAGAAGGGGTTTGCAAACCGCTGAATCCACACGTGAGTTTAAATCTGTCAGTTGAATGCACACATTGACAACCATTCAGTCAGATAGCTCCGTTTTGGTTTTAGGAGCAGATATTTCTCGGTACAGACTATGGTCCCTTTCACTCGGGAATATTCCAACGCAGCTCCTAGAAGAAACGTGTTTCTGACTCGCTGAATCTCAACATAGATTCAACTCTCTTATGTCAACGAACGCACAGCAGAGCAGTTTCAATCAAACTTTTGTCCTGAGTTTTAGACGAAGTTTCCTGCTGGTTCGTACGTATGCCGGCATTGGTCTGGAAATCCCGGTTTTGGGATTCTGCACAGAAAGGGTTTGCAAACCGCTGAATCCACACTTGCGTTTAACTCTGTCAGTTGAATGCACACATTGACAACCATTCAGTTAGATAGCTCCGTTTTGGTTTTAGAAGCAGATATTTCTCTGTACAGCCTATGGTCCCATTCACTCGGGAATATCCCAACGCAGCTCCTAGAAGAAACGTGTTTCTGAATCGCTGAATCTCAAAATAGATTCACCTCTCTTAGGTGAACGAACGCACAGCAGAGCAGTTTCAAGGAAACGTTTCTCCTGAGTTTTAGACGAAGTTTCCTGGTGTTTAGTACTTATGCCGGCATTGTGCTGGAAATACCGGTTTTGGGATTCTGCACAGAAAGGGTTTGCAAACCGCTGAATCCACACTTGCGTTTAACTCTGTCAGTTGAATGCACACATTGAGAACCATTCAGTTAGATAGCTCCGTTTTGGTTTTAGGAGCAGATATTTCTCTGTAAGCCTATGGTCCCATTCACTCGGGAATATCCCAACGCAGCTCCTAGAAGAAACGTGTTTCTGACTCGCTGAATCTCAACATAGATTCAACTCTCTTAGGTGAACGAACGCACAGCAGAGCAGTTTCAAGGAAACGTTTCTCCTGAATTTTAGACGAAGTTTACTGCTGTTTAGTACGTATGCCGGCATTGGGCTGGAAATACCGGTTTTGGGGTTCTGCACAGAAAGGGTTTGCAAACCGCTGAATCCACACGTGAGTTTAACTCTGTCAGTTGAAAGCACACATTGACAACCATTCAGTCAGATAGCTCCGTTTTGGTTTTAGGAGCAGATATTTCTCTGTACAGCCTATGGTCCCTTTCACTCGGAAATATTCCAACGCAGCTCCTAGAAGAAACGTGTTTCTGACTCGCTGAATCTCAACATAGATTCACCTCTCTTAGGTGAACGAACGCACTGCAGAGCAGTTTCAATCAAACGTTTCTCCTGAGTTTTAGTCGAATTTTCCTGCTGTTTAGTACGTATGCCGGCATTGGGCTGGAAATACCGGTTTTGGGATTCTGCACAGAAAGAGACTGCAAACCGCTGAATCCACACGTGAGTTTAACTGTGTCAGTTGAATGCCCACTTTGACAACCATTCAGTTAGATAGCTCCGTTTTGGTTTTAGAAACAGATATTTCTCTGTACAGCCTTTGGTCCCATTCACTCGGGAATATCCCAACGCAGCTCCTAGAAGAAACGTGTTTCTGACTCGCTGAATCTCAACATAGATTCAACTCTCTTAGGTGAACGAACGCAGAGCAGAGCAGTTTCAAGCAAACGTTTCTCCTGAGTTTTAGACGAAGTTTCCTGCTGTTTAGTACGTATACCGGCATTGGGCTGGAAATACTGGTTTTGGGATTCTGCACAGAAAGGGTTTGCAAACCGCTGAATCCACAAGTGAGTTAAACTCTGTCAGTTGAATGCACACATTGACAACCATTCAGATAGATAGCTCCGTTTTGGTTTTAGGAGCAGATATTTCTCTGTACAGCCGATGGTCCCATTCACTCGGGAATATCCCAATGCAGCTCCTAGAAGAAAGTGTTTCTGACTCGCTGAATCTCAACATAGATTCAACTCTCTTAGGTGAACGAACACACAGCAGAGCAGTTTCAAGGAAACGTTTCTCCTGAATTTTAGATGAAGTTTACTGCTGTTTAGTACGTATGCCGGCATTGGGCTGGAAATACCGGTTTTGGGGTTCTGCACAGAAGGGGTTTGCAAACCGCTGAATGCACACGTGAGTTTAACTCTGTCAGTTGAATGCACACATTGACAACCATTCAGTCAGATAGCTCCGTTTTGGTTTTAGGAGCAGATATTTCTCGGTACAGCCTATGGTCCCTTTCACTCGGAAATATTACAACACAGCTCCTAGAAGAAACGTGTTTCTGACTCGCTGAATCTCAACATAGATTCAACTCTCTTATGTCAACGAACGCACAGCAGAGCAGTTTCAAGCAAACGTTTCTCCTCAGTTATAGACGAATTTTACTGCGGTTTAGTACGTATGCCGGCATTGGGCTGGAAATACCGGTTTTGGGGTTCTGCACAGAAGGGGTTTGCAAACAGCTGAATCCACACGTGAGTTTAAATCTGTCAGTTGAATGCACACATTGACAACCATTCAGTCAGATAGCTCCGTTTTGGTTTTAGGAGCAGATATTTCTCGGTACAGACTATGGTCCCTTTCACTCGGGAATATTCCAACGCAGCTCCTAGAAGAAACGTGTTTCTGACTCGCTGAATCTCAACATAGATTCAACTCTCTTATGTCAACGAACGCACAGCAGAGCAGTTTCAATCAAACTTTTGTCCTGAGTTTTAGACGAAGTTTCCTGCTGTTTCGTACGTATGCCGGCATTGGTCTGGAAATACCGGTTTTGGGATTCTGCACAGAAAGAGTTTGTAAACCGCTGAATCCACAAGTGAGTTAAACTCTGTCAGTTGAATGCACACATTGACAACCATTCAGATAGATAGCTCCGTTTTGGTTTTAGGAGCAGATATTTCTCTGTACAGCCGATGGTCCCATTCACTCGGGAATGTCCCAATGCAGCTCCTAGAAGAAAGTGTTTCTGACTCGCTGAATCTCAACATAGATTCAACTCTCTTAGGTGAACGAACGCACAGCAGAGCAGTTTCAAGGAAACGTTTCTCCTGAATTTTAGATGAAGTTTACTACTGTTTAGTACGTATGCCGGCATTGGGCTGGAAATACCGGTTTTGGGGTTCTGCACAGAAGGGGTTTGCAAACCGCTGAATCCACACGTGAGTTTAACTCTGTCAGTTGAATGCACACATTGACAACCATTCAGTCAGATAGCTCCGTTTTGGTTTTAGGAGCAGATATTTCTCGGTACAGCCTATGGTCCCTTTCACTCGGAAATATTCCAACGCAGCTCCTAGAAGAAACGTGTTTCTGACTCGCTGAATCTCAACATAGATTCAACTCTCTTATGTCAACGAACGCACAGCAGAGCAGTTTCAAGCAAACGTTTCTCCTGAATTTTAGACGAAGTTTCCGGCTGTTTAGTACGTATGCCGGCATTGGGCTGGAAATACCGATTTTGGGATTCTGCACATAAAGGATTTGCAAACCGCTGAATCCACACGTGAGTTTAACTCTGTCAGTTGAATGCACACATTGACAACCATTCAGTTAGATAGCTCCGTTTTGGTTTTAGGAGCAGATATTTCTCTGTACAGCCTATGGTCCCATTCACTCGGGAATATCCCAACGCAGCTCCTAGAAGAAACGTGTTTCTGACTCGGTGAATCTCAACATAGATTCAACTATCTTAGTTGAACGAATGCACAGCAGAGCAGTTTCAAGGAAACGTTTCTCCTGAGTTTTAGACGAAGTTTACTGCGGTTTAGTACGTATGCCGGCATTGGGCTGGAAATACCGGTTTTGGGATTATGCACAGAAAGGGTGTGCAAACCGCTGAATCCACAAGTGAGTTTATCTCTGTCAGTTGAATGCACACATTGACAACCATTCAGATAGATAGCTCCGTTTTGGTTTTAGGAGCAGATATTTCTCTGTACAGCCTATGGTCCAATTCACTCGGGAATATCCCAACGCAGCTCCTAGAAGAAAGTGTTTCTCACTCGCTGAATCTCAACATAGATTCAACTCTCTTATGTCAACGAAGGCACAGCAGAGCAGTTTCAATCAAACGTTTCTCCTGAGTTTTAGTCGAATTTTCCTGCTGTTTAGTACGTATGCCGGCATTGGGCTGGAAATACCGGTTTTGGAATTCTGCACAGAAAGAGATTGCAAACCGCTGAATCCACTCGTGAGTTTAACTCTGTCAGGTGAATGCCCACATTGACAACCGTTCAGTTAGATAGCTCCGTTTTGGTTTTAGAAGGAGATATTTCTCTGTACAGCCTATGGTCTCATTCACTCGAGAATATCCCAACGCAGCTCCTAGAAGAAACGTGTTTCTGACTCGGTGAATCTCAACATAGATTCAACTCTCTTAGGTGAACGAACGCACAGCAGAGCAGTTTCAAGCAAACGTTTCTCCTGAATTTTAGACGAAGTTTCCCGCTGTTTAGTACGTATGCCGGCATTGGGCTGGAAATACCGATTTTGGGATTCTGCACATAAAGGGTTTGCAAACCGCTGAATCCACACGTGAGTTTAACTCTATCAGTTGAATGCACACATTGACAACCATTCAGTTAGATAGCTCCGTTTTGGTTTTAGAGGCAGATATTTCTCGGTACAGACTATGGTCCCATTCACTCAGGAATATCCCAACGCAGCTCCTAGAAGAAACGTGTTTCTGACTCGCTGAATCTCAACATAGATTCAACTCTCTTAGGTGAACGAATGCACAGCAGAGCAGTTTCAAGCAAACGTTTCTCCTGAGTTTTAGACGAAGTTTACTGCTGTTTAGTACGTATGCCGGCATTGGGCTGCAAATACCGGTTTTGGGATTCTGCACAGAAAGAGTTTGCAAACCGCTGAATCCACACGTGATTTTAAATCAGTCAGTTGAATGCACACATTGACAACCATTCAGTTAGATAGCTCCGTTTTGGTTTTAGAAGCAGATATTTCTCTGTACAGCCTATGGTCCCATTCACTCGGGAATATCCCAACGCAGCTCCTAGAAGAAACGTGTTTCTGACTCGCTGAATCTCAACATAGATTGAACTATCTTACGTGAACGAACACATAGCAGAGCAGTTTCAAGGAAACGTTTCTCCTGAGTTTTAGACGAAGTTTCCTGCTGTTTAGTACGTATGCCGGCATTGGGCTGGAAATACCGGTTTTGGGATTCTGCACAGAAAGGGTTTGCAAACCGCTGAATCCACACTTGCGTTTAACTCTGTCAGTTGAATGCACACATTGACAACCATTCAGTTAGATAGCTCCGTTTTGGTTTTAGGAGCAGATATTTCTCTGTACAGCCTATGGTCCCATTCACTCGGGAATATCCCAACGCAGCTCCTAGAAGAAACGTGTTTCTGACTCGCTGAATCTCAACATAGATTCAACTCTCTTAGGTGAACGAACGCACAGCAGAGCAGTTTCAAGGAAACGTTTCTCCTGAATTTTAGACGAAGTTTACTGCTGTTTAGTACGTATGCCGGAATTGGGCTGGAAATACCGGTTTTGGGGTTCTGCACAGAAAGGGTTTGCAAACCGCTGAATCCACACGTGAGTTTAACTCTGTCAGTTGAAAGCACACATTGACAACCATTCAGTCAGATAGCTCCGTTTTGGTTTTAGGAGCAGATATTTCTCGGTACAGCCTATGGTCCCTTTCACTCGGGAATATCCCAACGCAGCTCCTAGAAGAAACGTGTTTCTGACTCGCTGAATCTCAACATAGATTCAACTCTCTTATGTCAACGAACGCACAGCAGAGCAGTTTCAATCAAACGTTTCTCCTGAGTTTAAGACGAAGTTTACTGCGGTTTAGTATGTATGCCGGCATTGGGCTGGATATACCGGTTTTGGGGTTCTGCACAGAAAGGGTTTGCAAACTGCTGAATCCACACGTGAGTTTAACTCTGTCAGTTGAATGCACACATTGACAACCATTCAGTTAGATAGCTCCGTTTTGGTTTTACGAGCAGATATTTCTCTGTACAGCCTATGGTCCCATTCACTCGGGAATATCGCAACGCAGCTCCTAGAAGAAACGTGTTTCTGACTCGGTGAATCTCAACATAGATTCAACTCTCTTAGTTGAACGAACGCACAGCAGATCAGTTTCAAGCAAACGTTTCTCCTGAGTTTTAGACGAAGTTTACTGCAGTTTAGTACGTATGCCGGCATTGGGCTGGAAATACCGGTTTTGGGATTCTGCACAGAAAGGGTTTGCAAACCGCTGAATCCACAAGTGAGTTTATCTCTGTCAGTTGAATGCACACATTGACAACCATTCAGATAGATAGCTCCGTTTTGGTTTTAGGAGCAGATATTTCTCTGTACAGCCTATGGTCCCATTCACTCGGGAATATCCCAACGCAGCTCCTAGAAGAAACGTGTTTCTGACTCGCTGAATCTCAACACAGATTCAACTCTCTTAGGTGAACGAACGCACAGCAGAGCAGTTTCAAGGAAACGTTTCTCCTGAGTTTTAGACGAAGTTTCCTGCTGTTTAGTACGTATGCTGGCATTGGGCTGGAAATAGCGGTTTGGGGATTCTGCACAGAAAGAGATTGCAAACCGCTGAATCCACACGTGAGTTTAACTCTGTCAGTTGAATGCACACATTGACAACCATTCAGTCAGATACCTCCGTTTTGGTTTTAGGAGCAGATATTTCTCGGTACAGCCTATGGTCCCTTTCACTCGGAAATATTCCAACGCAGCTCCTAGAAGAAACGTGTTTCTGACTCGCTGAATCTCAACATAGATTCAACTCTCTTATGTCAAGGAACACACAGCAGAGCAGTTTCAATCAAACGTTTCTCCTGAGTTTTAGTCGAATTTTCCTGCTGTTTAGTACGTATGCCGGCATTGGGCTGGAAATACCGGTTTTGGGATTCTGCACAGAAAGAGATTGCAAACCGCTGAATCCACACGTGAGTTTAACTCTGTCAGGTGAATGCCCACATTGACAACCATTCAGTTAGATAGCTCCGTTTTGGTTTTAGAAGCAGATATTTCTCTGTACAGCCTATGGTCTCATTCACTCGGTAATATCCCAACGGAGCTCCTAGAAGAAACTTGTTTCTGACTCGGTGAATCTCAACATAGATTCAACTCTCTTAGGTGAACGAACGCACAGCAGAGCAGTTTCAAGCAAACGTTTCTCCTGAGTTTTAGACAAAGTTTCCGGCTGTTTAGTACGTATGCCGGCATTGGGCTGGAAATACCGATTTTGGGATTCTGCACATAAAGGTTTTGCAAACCGCTGAATCCACACGTGAGTTTAACTCTGCCAGTTGAATGCACACATTGACAACCATTCAGTTAGATAGCTCCGTTTGGGTTTTAGAAGCAGATATTTCTCTGTACAGCCTATGGTCCCATTCACTCGGGAATATCCCAATGCAGCTCCTAGAAGAAACGTGTTTCTGACTCGCTGAATCTCAACATAGATTCAACTCTCTTAGGTGAACGAACGCACAGCAGAGCAGTTTCAAGCAAACGTTTCTCCTGAGTTTTAGACGAAGTTTCCTGGTGTTTAGTACTTATGCCGGCATTGTGCTGGAAATACCGGTTTTGGGATTCTGCACAGAAAGGGTTTGCAAACCGCTGAATCCACACTTGCGTTTAACTCTGTCAGTTGAATGCACACATTGACAACCATTCAGTTAGATAGCTCCGTTTTGGTTTTAGGAGCAGATATTTCTCTGTAAGCCTATGGTCCCATTCACTCGGGAATATCCCAACGCAGCTCCTAGAAGAAACGTGTTTCTGACTCGCTGAATCTCAACATAGATTCAACTCTCTTAGGTGAACGAACGCACAGCAGAGCAGTTTCAAGGAAACGTTTCTCCTGAATTTTAGACGAAGTTTACTGCTGTTTAGTACGTATGCCGGCATTGGGCTGGAAATACCGGTTTTGGGGTTCTGCACAGAAAGGGTTTGCAAACCGCTGAATCCACACGTGAGTTTAACTCTGTCAGTTGAAAGCAAACATTGACAACCATTCAGTCAGATAGCTCCGTTTTGGTTTTAGGAGCAGATATTTCTCGGTACAGCCTATGGTCCCTTTCACTCGGAAATATTCCAACGCAGCTCCTAGAAGAAACGTGTTTCTGACTCGCTGAATCTCAACATAGATTCAACTCTCTTAGGTGAACGAACGCACTGCAGAGCAGTTTCAATCAAACGTTTCTCCTGAGTTTTAGTCGAATTTTCCTGCTGTTTAGTACGTATGCCGGCATTGGGCTGGAAATACCGGTTTTGGGATTCTGCACAGAAAGAGATTGCAAACCGCTGAATCCACACGTGAGTTTAACTCTGTCATTTGAATGCCCACTTTGACAACCATTCAGTTAGATAGCTCCGTTTTGGTTTTAGAAACAGATATTTCTCTGTACAGCCTTTGGTCCCATTCACTCGGGAATATCCCAACGCAGCTCCTAGAAGAAACGTGTTTCTGACTCGCTGAATCTCAACATAGATTCAACTCTCTTAGGTGAACGAACGCAGAGCAGAGCAGTTTCAAGCAAACGTTTCTCCTGAGTTTTAGACGAAGTTTCCTGCTGTTTAGTACGTATACCGGCATTGGGCTGGAAATACTGGTTTTGGGATTCTGCACAGAAAGGGTTTGCAAACCGCTGAATCCACAAGTGAGTTAAACTCTGTCAGTTGAATGCACACATTGACAACCATTCAGATAGATAGCTCCGTTTTGGTTTAAGGAGCAGATATTTCTCTGTACAGCCGATGGTCCCATTCACTCGGGAATATCCCAACGCAGCTCCTAGAAGAAAGTGTTTCTGACTCGCTGAATCTCAACATAGATTCAACTCTCTTAGGTGAACGAACGCACAGCAGAGCAGTTTCAAGGAAACGTTTCTGCTGAATTTTAGACGAAGTTTACTGCTGTTTAGTACGTATGCCGGCATTGGGCTGGAAATACCGGTTTTGGGGTTCTCCACAGAAGGGGTTTGCAAACCGCTGAATCCACACGTGAGTTTAAATCTGTCAGTTGAATGCACACATTGACAACCATTCAGTCAGATAGCTCCGTTTTGGTTTTAGGAGCAGATATTTCTCGGTACAGACTATGGTCCCTTTCACTCGGGAATATTCCAACGCAACTCCTAGAAGAAACGTGTTTCTGACTCGCTGAATCTCAACATAGATTCAACTCTCTTATGTCAACGAACGCACAGCAGAGCAGTTTCAATCAAACTTTTGTCCTGAGTTTTAGACGAAGTTTCCTGCTGTTTCGTACGTATGCCGGCATTGGTCTGGAAATACCGGTTTTGGGATTCTGCACAGAAAGAGTTTGTAAACCGCTGAATCCACAAGTGAGTTAAACTCTGTCAGTTGAATGCACACATTGACAACCATTCAGATAGATAGCTCCGTTTTGGTTTTAGGAGCAGATATTTCTCTGTACAGCCGATGGTCCCATTCACTCGGGAATGTCCCAATGCAGCTCCTAGAAGAAAGTGTTTCTGACTCGCTGAATCTCAACATAGATTCAACTCTCTTAGTTGAACGAACGCACAGCAGAGCAGTTTCAAGGAAACGTTTCTCCTGAATTTTAGATGAAGTTTACTGCTGTTTAGTACGTATGCCGGCATTGGGCTGGAAATACCGGTTTTGGGGTTCTGCACAGAAGGGGTTTGCAAACCGCTGAATCCACACGTGAGTTTAACTCTGTCAGTTGAATGCACACATTGACAACCATTCAGTCAGATAGCTCCGTTTTGGTTTTAGGAGCAGATATTTCTCGGTACAGCCTATGGTCCCTTTCACTCGGAAATATTCCAACGCAGCTCCTAGAAGAAACGTGTTTCTGACTCGCTGAATCTCAACATAGATTCAACTCTCTTATGTCAACGAACGCACAGCAGAGCAGTTTCAAGCAAACGTTTCTCCTGAATTTTAGACGAAGTTTCCGGCTGTTTAGTACGTATGCCGGCATTGGGCTGGAAATACCGATTTTGGGATTCTGCACATAAAGGATTTGCAAACCGCTGAATCCACACGTGAGTTTAACTCTGTCAGTTGAATGCACACATTGACAACCATTCAGTTAGATAGCTCCGTTTTGGTTTTAGGAGCAGATATTTCTCTGTACAGCCTATGGTCCCATTCACTCGGGAATATCCCAACGCAGCTCCTAGAAGAAACGTGTTTCTGACTCGGTGAATCTCAACATAGATTCAACTATCTTAGTTGAACGAATGCACAGCAGAGCAGTTTCAAGCAAACGTTTCTCCTGAGTTTTAGACGAAGTTTACTGCGGTTTAGTACGTATGCCGGCATTGGGCTGGAAATACCGGTTTTGGGATTATGCACAGAAAGGGTGTGCAAACCGCTGAATCCACAAGTGAGTTTATCTCTGTCAGTTGAATGCACACATTGACAACCATTCAGATAGATAGCTCCGTTTTGGTTTTAGGAGCAGATATTTCTCTGTACAGCCTATGGTCCAATTCACTCGGGAATATCCCAACGCAGCTCCTAGAAGAAAGTGTTTCTGACTCGCTGAATCTCAACATAGATTCAACTCTCTTATGTCAACGAAGGCACAGCAGAGCAGTTTCAATCAAACGTTTCTCCTGAGTTTTAGTCGAATTTTCCTGCTGTTTAGTACGTATGCCGGCATTGGGCTGGAAATACCGGTTTTGGAATTCTGCACAGAAAGAGATTGCAAACCGCTGAATCCACACGTGAGTTTAACTCTGTCAGGTGAATGCCCACATTGACAACCGTTCAGTTAGTTAGCTCCGTTTTGGTTTTAGAAGCAGATATTTCTCTGTACAGCCTATGGTCTCATTCACTCGAGAATATCCCAACGCAGCTCCTAGAAGAAACGTGTTTCTGACTCGGTGAATCTCAACATAGATTCAACTCTCTTAGGTGAACGAACGCACAGCAGAGCAGTTTCAAGCAAACGTTTCTCCTGAGTTTTAGACGAAGTTTCCCGCTGTTTAGTACGTATGCCGGCATTGGGCTGGAAATACCGATTTTGGGATTCTGCACATAAAGGGTTTGCAAACCGCTGAATCCACACGTGAGTTTAACTCTATCAGTTGAATGCACACATTGACAACCATTCAGTTAGATAGCTCCGTTTTGGTTTTAGAGGCAGATATTTCTCGGTACAGACTATGGTCCCATTCACTCAGGAATATCCCAACGCAGCTCCTAGAAGAAACGTGTTTCTGACTCGCTGAATCTCAACATAGATTCAACTCTCTTAGGTGAACGAATGCACAGCAGAGCAGTTTCAAGCAAACGTTTCTCCTGAGTTTTAGACGAAGTTTACTGCTGTTTAGTACGTATGCCGGCATTGGGCTGGAAATACCGGTTTTGGGATTCTGCACAGAAAGAGTTTGCAAACCGCTGAATCCACACGTGATTTTAACTCAGTCAGTTGAATGCACACATTGACAACCATTCAGTTAGATAGCTCCGTTTTGGTTTTAGAAGCAGATATTTCTCTGTACAGGCTATGGTCCCATTCACTCGGGAATATCCCAACGCAGCTCCTAGAATAAACGTGTTTCTGACTCGCTGAATCTCAACATAGATTGAACTATCTTACGTGAACGAAAACATAGCAGAGCAGTTTCAAGGAAACGTTTCTCCTGAGTTTTAGACGAAGTTTCCTGGTGTTTAGTACTTATGCCGGCATTGTGCTGGAAATACCGGTTTTGGGATTCTGCACAGAAAGGGTTTGCAAACCGCTGAATCCACACGTGAGTTTAACTCTGTCAGTTGAATGCACACATTGACAACGATTCAGTTAGATAGCTCCGTTTTGGTTTTAGGAGCAGATATTTCTCTGTACAGCCTATGGTCCCATTCACTCGGGAATATCCCAACGCAGCTCCTAGAAGAAACGTGTTTCTGACTCGCTGAATCTCAACAGAGATTCAACTCTCTTAGGTGAACGAACGTACAGCAGAGCAGTTTCAAGGAAACGTTTCTCCTGAATTTTAGACGAAATTTACTGCTGTTTAGTACGTATGCCGGCATTGGGCTGGAAATACCGGTTTTGGGGTTCTGCACAGATAGGGTTTGCAAACCGCTGAATCCACACGTGAGTTTAACTCTGTCAGTTGAATGCACACATTGACAACCATTCAGTCAGATAGCTCCGTTTTGGTTTTAGGAGCAGATATTTCTCGGTACAGCCTATGGTCCCTTTCACTCGGGAATATCCCAACGCAGCTCCTAGAAGAAACGTGTTTCTGACTCGCTGAATCTCAACATAGATTCAACTCTCTTATGACAACGAACGCACAGCAGAGCAGTTTCAATCAAACGTTTCTCCTGAGTTTTAGACGAAGTTTACTGCGGTTTAGTATGTATGCCGGCATTGGGCTGGAAATACCGGTTTTGGGGTTCTGCACAGAAAGGGTTTGCAAACCGCTGAATCCACACGTGAGTTTAACTCTGTCAGTTGAATGCACACATTGACAACCATTCAGTTAGATAGCTCCGTTTTGGTTTTAGAAGCAGATATTTCTCTGTAAAGCCTATGGTCTCATTCACTCGGGAATATCCCAACGCAGCTCCTAGAAGAAACGTGTTTCTGACTCGCTGAATCTCAACATAGATTCAACTCTCTTAGGTGAACGAACGCACAGTAGAGCAGTTTCAAGCAAACGTTTCTCCTGAGTTTTAGACGAAGATTACTGCTGTTTAGTACGTATGCCGACATTGGGCTGGAAATACCGATTTTGGGATTCTGCACAGAAACAGTTTGCAAACCGCTGGATCCACACGTGAGTTTAACTCTGTCAGTTGAATGCACACATTGACAACCATTCAGTTAGATAGCTCCGTTTTGGTTTTAGAAGCAGATATTTCTCTGTACAGCCTAGGGTCCCATTCACTCGGGAATATCCCAACGCAACTCCTAGAAGAAACGTGTTTCTGACTCCCTGAATCTCAACATAGATTCAACTCTCTTACGTGAACGAACGCACAGCAGAGCAGTTTCAAGGAAAGGTTTCTCCTGAATTTTAGACGAAGTTTACTGCTGTTTAGTACGTATGCAGGCATTGGGCTGAAAATACCGGTTTTGGGGTCCTGCACAGAAAGGGTTTGCAAACCGCTGAATCCACAAGTGAGTTTAACTCTGTCAGTTGAATGCACACATTGACAACCATTCAGTCACATAGCTCCGTTTTGGTTTTAGGAGCAGATATTTCTCGGTACAGCCTATGGTCCCATTCACTCGGGAATATCCCAACGCAGCTCCTAGAATAAACGTGTTTCTGACTCGCTGAATCTCAACATAGATTCAACTCTCTTATGTCAACGAACGCACAGCAGAGCAATTTCAATAAACGTTTCTCCTGAGTTTTAGACGAAGTTTACTGCGGTTTAGTATGTATGCCGGCATTGGGCTGGAAATACCGGGTTTGGGGTTCTGCACAGAAAGGGTTTGCAAACCGCTGAATCCACACGTGAGTTTAACTCTGTCAGTTGAATGCACACATTGACAACCATTCAGTAAGATAGCTCCGTTTTGGTTTTAGGAGCAGATATTTCTATGTACAGCCTATGGTCCCATTCACTAGGGAATATCCCAAATGCAGCTCCTAGAAGAAAGTGTTTCTGACGCGCTGAATCTCAACATAGATTCAACTCTCTTAGGTGAACGATCGCACAGCAGAGCAGTTTCAAGCAAACGTTTCTCCTGAGTTTTAGTCGAAGTTTCCTGCTGTTTAGTACGTATACTGGCATTGGGATGGAAATACCGGTTTTGGGATTCTGCACAGAAACAGTTTGCAAACCGCTGGATCCACACGTGAGTTTAACTCTGTCAGTTGAATACACACATTGACAACCATTCAGTTAGATAGCTCCGTTTTGGTTTTAGAAGCAGATATTTCTCTGTACAGCCTATGGTCCCATTCACTCGGGAATATCCCAACGCAGCTCCTAGAAGAAACGTGTTTCTGACTCGCTGAATCTCAACATAGATTCAACTCTCTTAGTTGAACGAACGCACAGCAGAGCAGTTTCAAGCAAACGTTTCTCCTGTGTTTTAGTCGAAGTTTCCTGCTGTTTAGTACGTATACCGGCATTGGGATGGAAATACCGGTTTTGGGATTCTGCACAGAAAGGGTTTGCAAACCGCTGAATCCACACGTGAGTTTAACTCTGTCAGTTGAATACACACATTGATAACCATTCATTTAGATGGCTCCGTTTTGGTTTTAAAAAACAGATATTCCTCTGTAAAGCCTATGGTCTCATTCACTCGGGAATATCCCAACGCAGCTCCTAGAAGAAACGTGTTTCTGACTCGCAGAATCTCAACATAGATTCAACTCTCTTATGACAACGAATGCACAGCAGAGCAGTTTCAATCAAACGTTTCTCCTGAGTTTTAGACGAAGTTTACTGCGGTTTAGTATGTATGCCGGCATTGGGCTGGAAATACCGGTTTTGGGGTTCTGCACAGAAAGGGTTTGCAAACCGCTGAATCCACACGTGAGTTTAACTCTGTCAGTTGAATGCACACATTGACAACCATTCATTTAGATAGCTCCGTTTTGGTTTTAGAAGCAGATATTTCTCTGTAAAGCCTATGGTCTCATTCACTCGGGAATATCCCAACGCAGCTCCTAGAAGAAACGTGTTTCTGACTCGCTGAATCTCAACATAGATTCAACTCTCTTAGGTGAACGAACGCACAGTAGAGCAGTTTCAAGCAAACGTTTCTCCTGAGTTTTAGACGAAGATTACTGCTGTTTAGTACGTATGCCGGCATTGGGCTGGAAATACCGATTTTGGGATTCTGCACAGAAACAGTTTGCAAACCGCTGGATTCACACGTGAGTTTAACTCTGTCAGTTGAATGCACATATTGACAACCATTCATTTAGATGGCTCCGTTTTGGTTTTAAAAAACAGATATTTCTCTGTACAGCCTATGGTCCCATTCACTCGGGAATATCCCAACGCAGCTCCTAGAAGAAACGTGTTTCTGACTCGCTGAATCTCAACATAGATTCAACTCTCTTAGGTGAAGGAACGCACAGCAGAGCAGTTTCAAGGAAACGTTTCTCCTGAGTTTTAGACGAAGTTTACTGCTGTTTAGTACGTATGCCGGCATTGGGCTGGAAATACCGGTTTTGGGATTCTGCACAGAAAGGGTTTGCAAACCGCTGAATCCACACGTGAGTTTAACTGTGTCAGTTGAATGCACACATTCACAACCATTCAGTTAGATAGCTTCGTTTTGGTTTTAGGAGCACATATTTCTCTGTACAGCCTATGGTCCCATTCACTCGGGAATATCCCAGCGCAGCTCCTACAAGAAACGTGTTTCTGACTCGGTGAATCTCAACATAGATTCAACTCTCTTAGGTGAACGAACGCACAGCAGAGCAGTTTCAAGGAAACGTTTCTCCTGAGTTTTAGACGAAGTTTACTGCTGTTTAGTACGTATGCCGGCATTGGGCTGGAATTACCGGTTTGGGATTCTGCACAGAAAGAGTTTGCAAACCGCTGAATCCACACGTGAGTTTAACTCTGTCAGTTGAATGCACACATTGACAACGATTCAGTTAGATAGCTCCGTTTTGGTTTTAGAAGCAGATATTTCTCTGTACAGCCTACGGTCCCATTCACTCGGGAATATCCCAACGAAGCTCCTAGAAGAAACGTGTTTCTGACTCGCTGAATCTCAACATAGATTCAACTCTCTTAGGTGAACGAACGTACAGCAGAGCAGTTTCAAGGAAACGTTTCTCCTGAATATTAGACGAAATTTACTGCTGTTTAGTACGTATGACGGCATTGGGCTGGAAATACCGGTTTTGGGGTTCTGCACAGATAGGGTTTGCAAACCGCTGAATCCACACGTGAGTTTAACTCTGTCAGTTGAATGCACACATTGACAACCATTCAGTCAGATAGCTCCGTTTTGGTTTTAGGAGCAGATATTTCTCGGTACAGCCTATGGTCCCATTCACTCGGGAATATCCCAACGCAGCTCCTAGAAGAAACGTGTTTCTGACTCGCTGAATCTCAACATAGATTCAACTCCCTTATTACAACGAACGCACAGCGGAGCAGTTTCAATCAAATGTTTCTCCTGAGTTTTAGACGAAGATTACTGCTGTTTAGTACGTATGCCGGCATTGGGCTGGAAATACCGATTTTGGGATTCTGCACAGAAACAGTTTGCAAACCGCTGGATCCTCACGTGAGTTTAACTCTGTCAGTTGAATGCACACATTGACAACCATTCAGTAAGATAGCTCCGTTTTGGTTTTAGGAGCAGATATTTCTCTGTTCAGCCTATGGTCCCATTCACTAGGGAATATCCCAACGCAGCTCCTAGAAGAAAGTGTTTCTGACGCGCTGAATCTCAACATAGATTCAACTCTCTTAGGTGAACGAAGGCACAGCAGAGTAGTTTCAAGCAAACGTTTCTCCTGAGTATTAGTCGAAGTTTCCTGCTGTTTAGTACGTAAACCGGCATTGGGATGGAAATACCGGTTTTGGGATTCTGCACAGAAAGGGTTTGCAAACCGCTGAATCCACACGTGAGTTTAACTCTGTCAGTTGAATGCACACATTGACAACCATTCATTTAGATGGCTCCGTTTTGGTTTTAAAAAACAGATATTTCTCTGTACAGCCTATGGTCCCATTCACTCGGGAATATCCCAACGCATCTCCTAGAAGAAAGTGTTTCTGACGCGCTGAATCTCAACATAGATTCAACTCTCTTAGGTGAACGAACGCACAGCAGAGCAGTTTCAAGCAAACGTTTCTCCTGAGTTTTAGTCGAAGTTTCCTGCTGTTTAGTACGTATACCGGCATTGGGATGGAAATACCGGTTTTGGGATTCTGCACAGAAAGGGTTTGCAAACCGCTGAATCCACACCTGAGTTTAACTCTGTCAGTTGAATGCACACATTGACAACCATTCATTTAGATGGCTCCGTTTTGGTTTTAGAAGCAGATATTTCTCTGTACATCCTCTGGTCCCATTCACTCGGGAATATCCCAACGCAGCTCCTAGAAGAAAGTGTTTCTGACTCTCTGAATCTCAACATAGATTCAACTCTCTTAGGTGAACGAACGCACAGCAGAGCAGTTTCAAGCAAACGTTTCTCCTGAGTTTTAGTCGAAGTTTCCTGCTGTTTAGTACGTATACCGGCATTGGGATGGAAATACCGGTTTTGGGATTCTGCACAGAAAGGGTTTGCAAACCGCTGAATCCACACCTGAGTTTAACTCTGTCAGTTGAATGCACACATTGGCAACCATTCAGTTAGATAGCTCCGTTTTGGTTTTAGAAGCAGATATTTCTCTGTAAAGACTATGGTCTCATTCACTCGGGAATATCCCAACGCAGCTCCTAGAAGAAACGTGTTTCTGACTCGCTGAATCTCAACATAGATTCAACTCTCTTAGGTGAACGAACGCACAGCAGAGCAGTTTCAAACAAACGTTTCTCCTGAGTTTTAGACGAAGTTTACTGCTGTTTAGTACGTATGCCGGCATTGGGCTGGAAATACCGGTTTTGGGATTCTGCACAGAAACAGATTGCAAACCGCTGGATCCACACGTGAGTTTAACTCTGTCAGTTGAATACACACATTGACAACCATTCAGTTAGATAGCTCCGTTTTCGTTTTAGAAGCAGATATTTCTCTGTACAGCCTATGGTCCCATTCACTCGGGAATATCCCAACGCAGCTCCTAGAAGAAACGTGTTTCTGACGCGCTGAATCTCAACATAGATTCAACTCTCTTAGGTGAACGAACGTACAGCAGAGCAGTTTCAAGGAAACGTTTCTCCTGAATATTAGACGAAATTTACTGCTGTTTAGTACGTATGCCGGCATTGGGCTGAAAATACCGGTTTTGGGAATCTGCACAGAAAGGGTTTGCAAACCGCTGAATCCACCCGTGAGTTTAACTCTGTCAGTTGAATGCACACATTGACAACCATTCAGTCAGATAGCTCCGTTTTGGTTTTAGGAGCAGATATTTCTCGGTATAGCCTATGGTCCCATTCACTCGGGAATATCCCAATGCAGCTCCTAGAAGAAACGTGTTTCTGACTCGCTGAATCTCAACATAGATTCAACTCTCTTATGTCAACGAACTTACAGCAGAGCAATTTCAATAAACGTTTCTCCTGAGTTTTAGACGAAGTTTACTGCGGTTTAGTATGTATGCCGGCATTGGGCTGGAAATACCGGTTTTGGGGTTCTGCACAGAAAGGGTTTGCAAACCGCTGAATCCACACGTGAGTTTAACTCTGTCAGTTGAATGCACACATTGACAACCATTCAGTAAGATAGCTCCGCTTTGGTTTTAGGAGCAGATATTTCTCTGTACAGCCTATGGTCCCATTCACTCGGGAATATCCCAACGCAGCTCCTAGAAGAAGCGTGTTTCTGACTCGGTGAATCTCAACATCGATTCAACTCCCTTAGGTGAATGAACGCACAGCAGAGCAGTTTCAAGCAAACCTTTCTCCTCAGTTTTAGACGAAGTTTACTGCGGTTTAGTACGTATGCCGGCATTGGTCTGGAAATACCGGTTTTGGGATTCTGCACAGAAACAGTTTGCAAACCGCTGGATCCACACGTGAGTTTAACTCTGTCAGTTGAATGCACACATTGACAACCATTCAGTTAGATAGCTCCGTTTTGGTTTTAGAAGCAGATATTTCTCTGTACAGCCTAGGGTCCCATTCACTCGGGAATATCCCAACGCAACTCCTAGAAGAAACGTGTTTCTGACTCGCTGAATCTCAACATAGATTCAACTCTCTTACGTGAACGAACGCACAGCAGAGCAGTTTCAAGGAAACGTTTCTCCTGAATTTTAGACGAAGTTTACTGCTGTTTAGTACGTATGCAGGCATTGGGCTGAAAATACCGGTTTTGGGGTTCTGCACAGAAAGGGCTTGCAAACCGCTGAATCCACACGTGAGTTTAACTCTGTCAGTTGAATGCACACATTGACAACCATTCAGTCAGATAGCTCCGTTTTGGTTTTAGGAGCAGATATTTCTCGGTACAGCCTATGGTCCCATTCACTCGGGAATATCCCAACGCAGCTCCTAGAAGAAACGTGTTTCTGACTCGCTGAATCTCAACATAGATTCAACTCTCTTATGTCAACGAACGCACAGCAGAGCAATTTCAATAAACGTTTCTCCTGAGTTTTAGACGAAGTTTACTGCGGTTTAGTATGTATGCCGGCATTGGGCTGGAAATACCGGTTTTGGGGTTCTGCACAGAAAGGGTTTGCAAATCGCTGAATCCACACCTGAGTTTAACTCTGTCAGTTGAATGCACACATTGACAACCATTCAGTAAGATAGCTCCGTTTTGGTTTTAGGAGCAGATATTTCTCTGTACAGCCTATGGTCCCATTCACTAGGGAATATCCCAAAGCAGCTCCTAGAAGAAAGTGTTTCTGACGCACTGAATCTCAACATAGATTCAACTCTCTTAGGTGAACGAACGCACAGCAGAGCAGTTTCAAGCAAACGTTTCTCCTGAGTTTTAGTCGAATTTTCCTGCTGTTTAGTACGTAAACCGGCATTGGGATGGAAATACCGGTTTTGGGATTCTGCACAGAAAGGGTTTGCAAACCGCTGAATCCACACGTGAGTTTAACTCTGTCAGTTGAATGCGCACATTGACAACCATTCATTTAGATGGCTCCGTTTTGGTTTTAAAAAACAGATATTTCTCTGTACAGCCTATGGTCCCATTCACTCGGGAATATTCCAACGCAGCTCCTAGAAGAAAGTGTTTCTGACGCGCTGAATCTCAACATAGATTCACTCTCTTAGGTGAACGAACGCACAGCAGAGCAGTTTCAAGCAAACGTTTCTCCTGAGTTTTAGTCGAAGTTTCCTGCTGTTTAGTACGTATACCGGCATTGGGATGGAAATACCGGTTTTGGGATTCTGCACAGAAAGGGTTTGCAAACCGCTGAATCCACACCTGAGTTTAACTCTGTCAGTTGAATGCACACATTGACAACCATTCAGTTAGATGGCTCCGTTTTGGTTTTAAAAAACAGATATTTCTCTGTACAGCCTATGGTCCCATTCACTCGGGAATATCCCAACGCAGCTCCTAGAAGAAACGTGTTTCTGACTCGCTGAATCTCAACATAGATTCAACTCTCTTAGGTGAACGAAAGCACAGCAGAGCAGTTTCAAGCAAACGTTTCTCCTGAGTTTTAGACGAAGTTTACTGCTGTTTAGTACGTATGCCGGCATTGGGCTGGAAATACCGGTTTTGGATTCTGCACAGAAAGGGTTTGCAAACCGCTGAATCCACAGGTGAGTTTAACTGTGTCAGTTGAATGCACACATTGACAACCATTCAGTTAGATAGCTCCGTTTTGGTTTTAGAAGCAGATATTTCTCTGTAAAGCCTATGGTCTCATTCACTCGGGAATATCCCAACGCAGCTCCTAGAAGAAACGTGTTTCTGACTCGCTGAATCTCAACATAGATTCATCTCTCTTAGTTGAACGAACGCACAGAAAGAGCAGTTTCAAGGAAACGTTTCTCCTGAGTTTTAGACTAAGTTTCCTGCGGTTTAGTACGTATGCCGGCATTGGGCTGGAAATACCGGTTTTGTGATTCTGCACAGAAAGGGTTTGCAAACCGCGGAATCCACCCGTGAGTTTAACTCTGTCAGTTGAATGCACACATTGACAACCATTCACTTAGATAGCTCCGTTTTGTTTTTAGGAGCAGATATTTCTCTGTACAGCCTATGGTCCCATTCACTCGGGAATATCCCAACGCAGCTCCTAGAAGAAACGTGTTTCTGACTCGCTGAATCTCAACATAGATTCAACTCTCTTAGTTGAACGAACGCACAGCAGAGCAGTTTCAAGCAAACGTTTCTCCTGAGTTTTAGACGAAGTTTCCTGCTGTTTAGTACGTATGCCGGCATTGGGCTGGAAATACCGGTTTTGGGATTCTGCACAGATAGAGTTTGCAAACCGCTGAATCCACACCTGAGTTTAACTCTGTCAGTTGAATGCACACATTGACAACGATTCAGTTAGATAGCTCCGTTTTGCTTTTAGAAGCAGATATTTCTCTGTACAGCCTATGGTCCCATTCACTCGGGAATATCCCAACGCAGCTCCTAGAAGAAACGTGTTTCTGACTCGCTGAATCTCAACATAGATTCAACTCTCTTAGGTGAACGAACGTACAGCAGAGCAGTTTCAAGGAAACGTTTCTCCTGAATATTAGACGAAATTTACTGCTGTTTAGTACGTATGCCGGCATTGGGCTGGAAATACCGGTTTTGGGGTTCTGCACAGATAGGGTTTGCAAACCGCTGAATCCACACTTGAGATCAACTCTCTCAGTTGAATGCACACATTGACAACCATTCAGTCACATAGCTCCGTTTTGGTTTTAGGAGCAGATATTTCTCGGTACAGCCTATGGTCCCATTCACTCGGGAATATCCCAACGCAGCTGCTAGAAGAAACGTGTTTCTGACTCGCTGAATCTCAAGAAAAATTCAACTCTCTTATGACAACGAACGCACAGCAGAGCAGTTTCAATCAAACGTTTCTACTGAGTTTTAGACGAAGTTTACTGCGGATTAGTATGTATGCCGGCTTTGGGCTGGAAATACCGGTTTTGGGGTTCTTCACAGAAAGGGTTTGCAAACTGCTGAATCCACACGTGAGATTAACTCTGTCAGTTGAATGCACACATTGACAACCATTCAGTTAGATAGCTCCGTTTTGGTTTTAGAAGCAGATATTTCTCTGTAAAGCCTATGGTCTCATTCACTCGGGAATATCCCGACGCAGCTCCTAGAAGAAACGTGTTTCTTACTCGGTGAATCTCAACATAGATTCAACTCTCTTAGGTGAACGAACGCACAGTAGAGCAGTTTCAAGCAAACGTTTCTACTGAGTTTTAGACGAAGATTACTGCTGTTTAGTACGTATGCCGGCATTGGGCTGGAAATACCGATTTTGGGATTCTGCACAGAAACAGTTTGCAAACCGCTGGATCCACACGTGAGTTTAACTCTGTCAGTTGAATGCACACATTGACAACCATTCAGTTAGATAGCTCCGTTTTGGTTTTAGAAGCAGATATTTCTCTGTACAGCCTAGGGTCCCATTCACTCGGGAATATCCCAACGCAACTCCTAGAAGAAACGTGTTTCTGACTCGCTGAATCTCAACATAGATTCAACTCTCTTACGTGAACGAACGCACAGCAGAGCAGTTTCAAGGAAACGTTTCTCCTGAATTTTAGACGAAGTTTACTGCTGTTTAGTACGTATGCCGGCATTGGGCTGGAAATACCGGTTTTGGGATTCTGCACAGAAAGAGATTGCAAACCGCTGAATCCACACGTGAGTTTAACTCTGTCAGTTGAATGCCCACATTGACAACCATTCAGTTAGATAGCTCCGTTTGGTTTTAGAAGCAGATATTTCTCTGTACAGCCTATGGTCCCATTCACTCGGGAATATCCCAATGAAGCTCCTAGAAGAAACGTGTTTCTGACTCGCTGAATCTCAACATAGATTCAACTATCTTACGTGAACGAACACATAGCAGAGCAGTTTCAAGGAAACGTTTCTCCTGAGTTTTAGACGAAGTTTCCTGTGGTTTAGTACGTATGCCGGCATTGGGCTGGAAATACCGGTTTTGCGATTCTGCACAGAAAGGGTTTGCAAACCGCTGAATCCACACGTGAGTTTAACTCTGTCAGTTGAATGCACACATTGACAACCATTCAGTTAGATAGCTCCGTTTTGTTTTTAGGAGCAGATATTTCTCTGTACAGCCTATGGTCCCATTCACTCGGGAATATCCCAACGCAGCTCCTAGAAGAAACGTGTTTCTGACTCGCTGAATCTCAACATAGATTCAACTCTCTTAGTTGAACGATCGCACAGCAGAGCAGTTTCAAGCAAACGTTTCTCCTGAGTTTTAGACGAAGTTTCCTGCTGTTTAGTACGTATGCCGGCATTGGGCTGGAAATACCGGTTTTGGGATTCTGCACAGATAGAGTTTGCAAACCGCTGAATCCACACGTGAGTTTAACTCTGTCAGTTGAATGCACACATTGACAACGATTCAGTTAGATAGCTCCGTTTTGGTTTTAGAAGCAGATATTTCTCTGTACAGCCTATGGTCCCATTCACTCGGGAATATCCCAACGCAGCTCCTAGAAGAAACGTGTTTCTGACTCGCTGAATCTCAACATAGATTCAACTCTCTTAGGTGAACGAACGTACAGCAGAGCAGTTTCAAGGAAACGTTTCTCCTGAATATTAGACGAAATTTACTGCTGTTTAGTACGTATGCCGGCATTGGGCTGGAAATACCGGTTTTGGGGTTCTGCACAGATAGGGTTTGCAAACCGCTGAATCCACACTTGAGTTCAACTCTGTCAGTTGAATGCACACATTGACAACCATTCAGTCACATAGCTCCGTTTTGGTTTTAGGAGCAGATATTTCTCGGTACAGCCTATGGTCCCATTCACTCGGTAATATCCCAACGCAGCTGCTAGAAGAAACGTGTTTCTTACTCGCTGAATCTCAAGATAGATTCAACTCTCTTATGACAACGAACGCACAGCAGAGCAGTTTCAATCAAACGTTTCTCCTGAGTTTTAGACGAAGTTTACTGCGGTTTAGTATGTATGCCGGCTTTGGGCTGGAAATACCGGTTTTGGGGTTCTTCACAGAAAGGGTTTGCAAACCGCTGAATCCACACGTGAGATTAACTCTGTCAGTTGAATGCACACATTGACAACCATTCAGTTAGATAGCTCCGTTTTGGTTTTAGAAGCAGATATTTCTCTGTAAAGCCTATGGTCTCATTCACTCGGGAATATCCCGACGCAGCTCCTAGAAGAAACGTGTTTCTTACTCGGTGAATCTCAACATAGATTCAACTCTCTTAGGTGAACGAACGCACAGTAGAGCACTTTCAAGCAAACGTTTCTCCTGAGTTTTAGACGAAGATTACTGCTGTTTAGTACGTATGCCGGCATTGGGCTGGAAATACCGATTTTGGGATTCTGCACAGAAACAGTTTGCAAACCGCTGGATCCACACGTGAGTTTAACTCTGTCAGTTGAATGCACACATTGACAACCATTCAGTTAGATAGCTCCGTTTTGGTTTTAGAAGCAGATATTTCTCTGTACAGCCTATGGTCCCATTCACTCGGGAATATCCCAACGCAGCTCCTAGAAGAAACGTGTTTCTGACTCGCTGAATCTCAACAGAGATTCAACTCTCTTAGGTGAACGAACGTACAGCAGAGCAGTTTCAAGGAAACGTTTCTCCTGAATATTAGACGAAATTTACTGCTGTTTAGTACGTATGCCGGCATTGGGCTGGAAATACCGGTTTTGGGGTTCTGCACAGATAGGGTTTGCAAACCGCTGAATCCACACTTGAGTTCAACTCTGTCAGTTGAATGCACACATTGACAACCATTCAGTCACATAGCTCCGTTTTGGTTTTAGGAGCAGATATTTCTCGGTACAGCCTATGGTCCCATTCACTCGGTAATATCCCAACGCAGCTGCTAGAAGAAACGTGTTTCTGACTCGCTGAATCTCAAGATAGATTCAACTCTCTTATGACAACGAACGCACAGCAGAGCAGTTTCAATCAAACGTTTCTCCTGAGTTTTAGACGAAGTTTACTGCGGTTTAGTATGTATGCCGGCTTTGGGCTGGAAATACCGGTTTTGGGGTTCTTCACAGAAAGGGTTTGCAAACCGCTGAATCCACACGTGAGATTAACTCTGTCAGTTGAATGCACACATTGACAACCATTCAGTTAGATAGCTCCGTTTTGGTTTTAGAAGCAGATATTTCTCTGTAAAGCCTATGGTCTCATTTTCTCGGGAATATCCCGACGCAGCTCCTAGAAGAAACGTGTTTCTTACTCGGTGAATCTCAACATAGATTCAACTCTCTTAGGTGAACGAACGCACAGTAGAGCACTTTCAAGCAAACGTTTCTCCTGAGTTTTAGACGAAGATTACTGCTGTTTAGTACGTATGCCGGCATTGGGCTGGAAATACCGATTTTGGGATTCTGCACAGAAACAGTTTGCAAACCGCTGGATCCACACGTGAGTTTAACTCTGTCAGTTGAATGCACACATTGACAACCATTCAGTTAGATAGCTCCGTTTTGGTTTTAGAAGCAGATATTTCTCTGTACAGCCTAGGGTCCCATTCACTCGGGAATATCCCAACGCAGCTCCTAGAAGAAACGTGTTTCTGACTCGCTGAATCTCAACAGAGATTCAACTCTCTTAGGTGAACGAACGTACAGCAGAGCAGTTTCAAGGAAACGTTTCTCCTGAATATTAGACGAAATTTACTGCTGTTTAGTACGTATGCCGGCATTGGGCTGGAAATACCGGTTTTGGGGTTCTGCACAGATAGGGTTTGCAAACCGCTGAATCCACACGTGAGTTTAACTCTGTCAGTTGAATGCACACATTGACAACCATTCAGTCAGATAGCTCCGTTTTGGTTTTAGGAGCAGATATTTCTCGGTACAGCCTATGGTCCCATTCACTCGGGAATATCCCAATGCAGCTCCTAGAAGAAACGTGTTTCTGACTCGCTGAATCTCAACATAGATTCAACTCTCTTATGACAACGAACGCACAGCAGAGCAGTTTCAATCAAACGTTTCTCCTGAGTTTTAGACGAAGTTTACTGCGGTTTAGTATGTATGCCGGCATTGGGCTGGGAATACCGGTTTTGGGGTTCTGCACAGAAAGGGTTTGCAAACCGCGGAATCCACCCGTGAGTTTAACTCTGTCAGTTGAATGCACACATTGACAACCATTCAGTTAGATAGCTCCGTTTTGTTTTTAGGAGCAGATATTTCTCTGTACAGCCTATGGTCCCATTCACTCGGGAATATCCCAACGCAGCTCCTAGAAGAAACGTGTTTCTGACTCGCTGAATCTCAACATAGATTCAACTCTCTTAGTTGAACGAACGCACAGCAGAGCAGTTTCAAGCAAACGTTTCTCCTGAGTTTTAGACGAAGTTTCCTGCTGTTTAGTACGTATGCCGGCATTGGGCTGGAAATACCGGTTTTGGGATTCTGCACAGATAGAGTTTGCAAACCGCTGAATCCACACGTGAGTTTAACTCTGTCAGTTGAATGCACACATTGACAACGATTCAGTTAGATAGCTCCGTTTTGGTTTTAGAAGCAGATATTTCTCTGTACAGCCTATGGTCCCATTCACTCGGGAATATCCCAACGCAGCTCCTAGAAGAAACGTGTTTCTGACTCGCTGAATCTCAACATAGATTCAACTCTCTTAGGTGAACGAACGTACAGCAGAGCAGTTTCAAGGAAACGTTTCTCCTGAATATTAGACGAAATTTACTGCTGTTTAGTACGTATGCCGGCATTGGGCTGGAAATACCGGTTTTGGGGTTCTGCACAGATAGGGTTTGCAAACCGCTGAATCCACACTTGAGTTCAACTCTGTCAGTTGAATGCACACATTGACAACCATTCAGTCACATAGCTCCGTTTTGGTTTTAGGAGCAGATATTTCTCGGTACAGCCTATGGTCCCATTCACTCGGGAATATCCCAACGCAGCTGCTAGAAGAAACGTGTTTCTGACTCGCTGAATCTCAAGATAAATTCAACTCTCTTATGACAACGAACGCACAGCAGAGCAGTTTCAATCAAACGTTTCTACTGAGTTTTAGACGAAGTTTCCTGCTGTTTAGTATGTATGCCGGCTTTGGGCTGGAAATACCGGTTTTGGGGTTCTTCACAGAAAGGGTTTGCAAACCGCTGAATCCACACGTGAGATTAACTCTGTCAGTTGAATGCACACATTGACAACCATTCAGTTAGATAGCTCCGTTTTGGTTTTAGAAGCAGATATTTCTCTGTAAAGCCTATGGTCTCATTCACTCGGGAATATCCCGACGCAGCTCCTAGAAGAAACGTGTTTCTTACTCGGTGAATCTCAACATAGATTCAACTCTCTTAGGTGAACGAACGCACAGTAGAGCAGTTTCAAGCAAACGTTTCTACTGAGTTTTAGACGAAGATTACTGCTGTTTAGTACGTATGCCGGCATTGGGCTGGAAATACCGATTTTGGGATTCTGCACAGAAACAGTTTGCAAACCGCTGGATCCACACGTGAGTTTAACTCTGTCAGTTGAATGCACACATTGACAACCATTCAGTTAGATAGCTCCGTTTTGGTTTTAGAAGCAGATATTTCTCTGTACAGCCTAGGGTCCCATTCACTCGGGAATATCCCAACGCAACTCCTAGAAGAAACGTGTTTCTGACTCGCTGAATCTCAACATAGATTCAACTCTCTTACGTGAACGAACGCACAGCAGAGCAGTTTCAAGGAAACGTTTCTCCTGAATTTTAGACGAAGTTTACTGCTGTTTAGTACGTATGCCGGCATTGGGCTGGAAATACCGGTTTTGGGATTCTGCACAGAAAGAGATTGCAAACCGCTGAATCCACACGTGAGTTTAACTCTGTCAGTTGAATGCCCACATTGACAACCATTCAGTTAGATAGCTCCGTTTGGTTTTAGAAGCAGATATTTCTCTGTACAGCCTATGGTCCCATTCACTCGGGAATATCCCAATGAAGCTCCTAGAAGAAACGTGTTTCTGACTCGCTGAATCTCAACATAGATTCAACTATCTTACGTGAACGAACACATAGCAGAGCAGTTTCAAGGAAACGTTTCTCCTGAGTTTTAGACGAAGTTTCCTGTGGTTTAGTACGTATGCCGGCATTGGGCTGGAAATACCGGTTTTGCGATTCTGCACAGAAAGGGTTTGCAAACCGCTGAATCCACACGTGAGTTTAACTCTGTCAGTTGAATGCACACATTGACAACCATTCAGTTAGATAGCTCCGTTTTGTTTTTAGGAGCAGATATTTCTCTGTACAGCCTATGGTCCCATTCACTCGGGAATATCCCAACGCAGCTCCTAGAAGAAACGTGTTTCTGACTCGCTGAATCTCAACATAGATTCAACTCTCTTAGTTGAACGATCGCACAGCAGAGCAGTTTCAAGCAAACGTTTCTCCTGAGTTTTAGACGAAGTTTCCTGCTGTTTAGTACGTATGCCGGCATTGGGCTGGAAATACCGGTTTTGGGATTCTGCACAGATAGAGTTTGCAAACCGCTGAATCCACACGTGAGTTTAACTCTGTCAGTTGAATGCACACATTGACAACGATTCAGTTAGATAGCTCCGTTTTGGTTTTAGAAGCAGATATTTCTCTGTACAGCCTATGGTCCCATTCACTCGGGAATATCCCAACGCAGCTCCTAGAAGAAACGTGTTTCTGACTCGCTGAATCTCAACATAGATTCAACTCTCTTAGGTGAACGAACGTACAGCAGAGCAGTTTCAAGGAAACGTTTCTCCTGAATATTAGACGAAATTTACTGCTGTTTAGTACGTATGCCGGCATTGGGCTGGAAATACCGGTTTTGGGGTTCTGCACAGATAGGGTTTGCAAACCGCTGAATCCACACTTGAGTTCAACTCTGTCAGTTGAATGCACACATTGACAACCATTCAGTCACATAGCTCCGTTTTGGTTTTAGGAGCAGATATTTCTCGGTACAGCCTATGGTCCCATTCACTCGGTAATATCCCAACGCAGCTGCTAGAAGAAACGTGTTTCTGACTCGCTGAATCTCAAGATAGATTCAACTCTCTTATGACAACGAACGCACAGCAGAGCAGTTTCAATCAAACGTTTCTCCTGAGTTTTAGACGAAGTTTACTGCGGTTTAGTATGTATGCCGGCTTTGGGCTGGAAATACCGGTTTTGGGGTTCTTCACAGAAAGGGTTTGCAAACCGCTGAATCCACACGTGAGATTAACTCTGTCAGTTGAATGCACACATTGACAACCATTCAGTTAGATAGCTCCGTTTTGGTTTTAGAAGCAGATATTTCTCTGTAAAGCCTATGGTCTCATTCACTCGGGAATATCCCGACGCAGCTCCTAGAAGAAACGTGTTTCTTACTCGGTGAATCTCAACATAGATTCAACTCTCTTAGGTGAACGAACGCACAGTAGAGCACTTTCAAGCAAACGTTTCTCCTGAGTTTTAGACGAAGATTACTGCTGTTTAGTACGTATGCCGGCATTGGGCTGGAAATACCGATTTTGGGATTCTGCACAGAAACAGTTTGCAAACCGCTGGATCCACACGTGAGTTTAACTCTGTCAGTTGAATGCACACATTGACAACCATTCAGTTAGATAGCTCCGTTTTGGTTTTAGAAGCAGATATTTCTCTGTACAGCCTATGGTCCCATTCACTCGGGAATATCCCAACGCAGCTCCTAGAAGAAACGTGTTTCTGACTCGCTGAATCTCAACAGAGATTCAACTCTCTTAGGTGAACGAACGTACAGCAGAGCAGTTTCAAGGAAACGTTTCTCCTGAATATTAGACGAAATTTACTGCTGTTTAGTACGTATGCCGGCATTGGGCTGGAAATACCGGTTTTGGGGTTCTGCACAGATAGGGTTTGCAAACCGCTGAATCCACACTTGAGTTCAACTCTGTCAGTTGAATGCACACATTGACAACCATTCAGTCACATAGCTCCGTTTTGGTTTTAGGAGCAGATATTTCTCGGTACAGCCTATGGTCCCATTCACTCGGTAATATCCCAACGCAGCTGCTAGAAGAAACGTGTTTCTGACTCGCTGATTCTCAAGATAGATTCAACTCTCTTATGACAACGAACGCACAGCAGAGCAGTTTCAATCAAACGTTTCTCCTGAGTTTTAGACGAAGTTTACTGCGGTTTAGTATGTATGCCGGCTTTGGGCTGGAAATACCGGTTTTGGGGTTCTTCACAGAAAGGGTTTGCAAACCGCTGAATCCACACGTGAGATTAACTCTGTCAGTTGAATGCACACATTGACAACCATTCAGTTAGATAGCTCCGTTTTGGTTTTAGAAGCAGATATTTCTCTGTAAAGCCTATGGTCTCATTTTCTCGGGAATATCCCGACGCAGCTCCTAGAAGAAACGTGTTTCTTACTCGGTGAATCTCAACATAGATTCAACTCTCTTAGGTGAACGAACGCACAGTAGAGCACTTTCAAGCAAACGTTTCTCCTGAGTTTTAGACGAAGATTACTGCTGTTTAGTACGTATGCCGGCATTGGGATGGAAATACCGATTTTGGGATTCTGCACAGAAACAGTTTGCAAACCGCTGGATCCACACGTGAGTTTAACTCTGTCAGTTGAATGCACACATTGACAACCATTCAGTTAGATAGCTCCGTTTTGGTTTTAGAAGCAGATATTTCTCTGTACAGCCTAGGGTCCCATTCACTCGGGAATATCCCAACGCAGCTCCTAGAAGAAACGTGTTTCTGACTCGCTGAATCTCAACAGAGATTCAACTCTCTTAGGTGAACGAACGTACAGCAGAGCAGTTTCAAGGAAACGTTTCTCCTGAATATTAGACGAAATTTACTGCTGTTTAGTACGTATGCCGGCATTGGGCTGGAAATACCGGTTTTGGGGTTCTGCACAGATAGGGTTTGCAAACCGCTGAATCCACACGTGAGTTTAACTCTGTCAGTTGAATGCACACATTGACAACCATTCAGTCAGATAGCTCCGTTTTGGTTTTAGGAGCAGATATTTCTCGGTACAGCCTATGGTCCCATTCACTCGGGAATATCCCAACGCAGCTCCTAGAAGAAACGTGTTTCTGACTCGCTGAATCTCAACATAGATTCAACTCTCTTATGACAACGAACGCACAGCAGAGCAGTTTCAATCAAACGTTTCTCCTGAGTTTTAGACGAAGTTTACTGCGGTTTAGTATGTATGCCGGCATTGGGCTGGAAATACCGGTTTTGGGGTTCTGCACAGAAAGGGTTTGCAAACCGCTGAATCCACACGTGAGTTTAACTCTGTCAGTTGAATGCACACATTGACAACCATTCAGTTAGATAGCTCCGTTTTGGTTTTAGAAGCAGATATTTCTCTGTAAAGCCTATGGTCTCATTCACTCGGGAATATCCCAACGCAGCTCCTAGAAGAAACGTGTTTCTGACTCGCTGAATCTCAACATAGATTCAACTCTCTTAGGTGAACGAACGCACAGTAGAGCAGTTTCAAGCAAACGTTTCTCCTGAGTTTTAGACGAAGTTTCCTGCTGTTTAGTACGTATGCCGGCATTGGGCTGGAAATACCGGTTTTGGGATTCTGCACAGAAACAGTTTGCAAACCGCTGGATCCACACGTGAGTTTAACTCTGTCAGTTGAATGCACACATTGACAACCATTCAGTTAGATAGCTCCGTTTTGGTTTTAGAAGCAGATATTTCTCTGTACAGCCTAGGGTCCCATTCACTCGGGAATATCCCAACGCAACTCCTAGAAGAAACGTGTTTCTGACTCCCTGAATCTCAACATAGATTCAACTCTCTTACGTGAACGAACGCACAGCAGAGCAGTTTCAAGGAAAGGTTTCTCCTGAATTTTAGACGAAGTTTACTGCTGTTTAGTACGTATGCAGGCATTGGGCTGAAAATACCGGTTTTGGGGTCCTGCACAGAAAGGGTTTGCAAACCGCTGAATCCACAAATGAGTTTAAATCTGTCAGTTGAATGCACACATTGACAACCATTCAGTCACATAGCTCCGTTTTGGTTTTAGGAGCAGATATTTCTCGGTACAGCCTATGGTCCCATTCACTCGGGAATATCCCAACGCAGCTCCTAGAATAAACGTGTTTCTGACTCGCTGAATCTCAACATAGATTCAACTCTCTTATGTCAACGAACGCACAGCAGAGCAATTTCAATAAACGTTTCTCCTGAGTTTTAGACGAAGTTTACTGCGGTTTAGTATGTATGCCGGCATTGGGCTGGAAATACCGGGTTTGGGGTTCTGCACAGAAAGGGTTTGCAAACCGCTGAATCCACACGTGAGTTTAACTCTGTCAGTTGAATGCACACATTGACAACCATTCAGTAAGATAGCTCCGTTTTGGTTTTAGGAGCAGATATTTCTATGTACAGCCTATGGTCCCATTCACTAGGGAATATCCCAAATGCAGCTCCTAGAAGAAAGTGTTTCTGACGCGCTGAATCTCAACATAGACTCAACTCTCTTAGGTGAACGAACGCACAGCAGAGCAGTTTCAAGCAAACGTTTCTCCTGAGTTTTAGTCGAAGTTTCCTGCTGTTTAGTACGTATACTGGCATTGGGATGGAAATACCGGTTTTGGGATTCTGCACAGAAACAGTTTGCAAACCGCTGGATCCACACGTGAGTTTAACTCTGTCAGTTGAATGCACACATTGACAACCATTCAGTTAGATAGCTCCGTTTTGGTTTTAGAAGCAGATATTTCTCTGTACAGCCTATGGTCCCATTCACTCGGGAATATCCCAACGCAGCTCCTAGAAGAAACGTGTTTCTGACTCGCTGAATCTCAACATAGATTCAACTCTCTTAGTTGAACGAACGCACAGCAGAGCAGTTTCAAGCAAACGTTTCTCCTGTGTTTTAGTCGAAGTTTCCTGCTGTTTAGTACGTATACCGGCATTGGGATGGAAATACCGGTTTTGGGATTCTGCACAGAAAGGGTTTGCAAACCGCTGAATCCACACGTGAGTTTAACTCTGTCAGTTGAATACACACATTGATAACCATTCATTTAGATGGCTCCGTTTTGGTTTTAAAAAACAGATATTCCTCTGTAAAGCCTATGGTCTCATTCACTCGGGAATATCCCAACGCAGCTCCTAGAAGAAACGTGTTTCTGACTCGCAGAATCTCAACATAGATTCAACTCTCTTATGACAACGAATGCACAGCAGAGCAGTTTCAATCAAACGTTTCTCCTGAGTTTTAGACGAAGTTTACTGCGGTTTAGTATGTATGCCGGCATTGGGCTGGAAATACCGGTTTTGGGGTTCTGCACAGAAAGGGTTTGCAAACCGCTGAATCCACACGTGAGTTTAACTCTGTCAGTTGAATGCACACATTGACAACCATTCATTTAGATAGCTCCGTTTTGGTTTTAGAAGCAGATATTTCTCTGTAAAGCCTATGGTCTCATTCACTCGGGAATATCCCAACGCAGCTCCTAGAAGAAACGTGTTTCTGACTCGCTGAATCTCAACATAGATTCAACTCTCTTAGGTGAACGAACGCACAGTAGAGCAGTTTCAAGCAAACGTTTCTCCTGAGTTTTAGACGAAGATTACTGCTGTTTAGTACGTATGCCGGCATTGGGCTGGAAATACCGATTTTGGGATTCTGCACAGAAACAGTTTGCAAACCGCTGGATTCACACGTGAGTTTAACTCTGTCAGTTGAATGCACATATTGACAACCATTCATTTAGATGGCTCCGTTTTGGTTTTAAAAAACAGATATTTCTCTGTACAGCCTATGGTCCCATTCACTCGGGAATATCCCAACGCAGCTCCTAGAAGAAACGTGTTTCTGACTCGCTGAATCTCAACATAGATTCAACTCTCTTAGGTGAACGAACGCACAGCAGAGCAGTTTCAAGCAAACGTTTCTCCTGAGTTTTAGACGAAGTTTCCTGCTGTTTAGTACGTATGCCGGCATTGGGCTGGAAATACCGGTTTTGGGATTCTGCACAGAAAGGGTTTGCAAACCGCTGAATCCACACGTGAGTTTAACTGTGTCAGTTGAATGCACACATTCACAAACATTCAGTTAGATAGCTTCGTTTTGGTTTTAGGAGCACATATTTCTCTGTACAGCCTATGGTCCCATTCACTCGGGAATATCCCAGCGCAGCTCCTACAAGAAACGTGTTTCTGACTCGGTGAATCCCAATATAGATTCAACTCTCTTAGGTGAACGAACGCACAGCAGAGCAGTTTCAAGGAAACGTTTCTCCTGAGTTTTAGACGAAGTTTACTGCTGTTTAGTACGTATGCCGGCATTGGGCTGGAATTACCGGTTTGGGATTCTGCACAGAAAGAGTTTGCAAACCGCTGAATCCACACGTGAGTTTAACTCTGTCAGTTGAATGCACACATTGACAACGATTCAGTTAGATAGCTCCGTTTTGGTTTTAGAAGCAGATATTTCTCTGTACAGCCTACGGTCCCATTCACTCGGGAATATCCCAACGAAGCTCCTAGAAGAAACGTGTTTCTGACTCGCTGAATCTCAACATAGATTCAACTCTCTTAGGTGAACGAACGTACAGCAGAGCAGTTTCAAGGAAACGTTTCTCCTGAATATTAGACGAAATTTACTGCTGTTTAGTACGTATGACGGCATTGGGCTGGAAATACCGGTTTTGGGGTTCTGCACAGATAGGGTTTGCAAACCGCTGAATCCACACGTGAGTTTAACTCTGTCAGTTGAATGCACACATTGACAACCATTCAGTCAGATAGCTCCGTTTTGGTTTTAGGAGCAGATATTTCTCGGTACAGCCTATGGTCCCATTCACTCGGGAATATCCCAACGCAGCTCCTAGAAGAAACGTGTTTCTGACTCGCTGAATCTCAACATAGATTCAACTCCCTTATTACAACGAACGCACAGCGGAGCAGTTTCAATCAAACGTTTCTCCTGAGTTTTAGACGAAGATTACTGCTGTTTAGTACGTATGCCGGCATTGGACTGGAAATACCGATTTTGGGATTCTGCACAGAAACAGTTTGCAAACCGCTGGATCCTCACGTGAGTTTAACTCTGTCAGTTGAATGCACACATTGACAACCATTCAGTAAGATAGCTCCGTTTTGGTTTTAGGAGCAGATATTTCTCTGTACAGCCTATGGTCCCATTCACTAGGGAATATCCCAACGCAGCTCCTAGAAGAAAGTGTTTCTGACGCGCTGAATCTCAACATAGATTCAACTCTCTTAGGTGAACGAACGCACAGCAGAGCAGTTTCAAGCAAACGTTTCTCCTGAGTTTTAGTCGAAGTTTCCTGCTGTTTAGTACGTAAACCGGCATTGGGATGGAAATACCGGTTTTGGGATTCTGCACAGAAAGGGTTTGCAAACCGCTGAATCCACACGTGAGTTTAACTCTGTCAGTTGAATGCACACATTGACAACCATTCATTTAGATGGCTCCGTTTTGGTTTTAAAAAACAGATATTTCTCTGTACAGCCTATGGTCCCATTCACTCGGGAATATCCCAACGCATCTCCTAGAAGAAAGTGTTTCTGACGCGCTGAATCTCAACATAGATTCAACTCTCTTAGGTGAACGAACGCACAGCAGAGCAGTTTCAAGCAAACGTTTCTCCTGAGTTTTAGTCGAAGTTTCCTGCTGTTTAGTACGTATACCGGCATTGGGATGGAAATACCGGTTGTGGGATTCTGCACAGAAAGGGTTTGCAAACCGCTGAATCCACACCTGAGTTTAACTCTGTCAGTTGAATGCACACATTGACAACCATTCATTTAGATGGCTCCGTTTTGGTTTTAAAAAACAGATATTTCTCTGTACAGCCTATGGTCCCATTCACTCGGGAATATCCCAACGCAGCTCCTAGAAGAAACGTGTTTCTGACTCGCTGAATCTCAACATAGATTCAACTCTCTTAGGTGAACGAACGCACAGTAGAGCAGTTTCAAGCAAATGTTTCTCCTGAGTTTTAGACGAAGTTTACTGCTGTTTAGTACGTATGCCGGCATTGGGCTGGAAATACCGGTTTTGGATTCTGCACAGAAAGGGTTTGCAAACCGCTGAATCCACACGTGAGTTTAACTGTGTCAGTTGAATGCACACATTGGCAACCATTCAGTTAGATAGCTCCGTTTTGGTTTTAAAAGCAGATATTTCTCTGTAAAGCCTATGGTCTCATTCACTCGGGAATATCCCAACGCAGCTCCTAGAAGAAACGTGTTTCTGACTCGCTGAATCTCAACATAGAGTCAACTCTCTTAGGTGAACGAACGCACAGCAGAGCAGTTTCAAGCAAACGTTTCTCCTGAGTTTTAGACGAAGTTTCCTGCTGTTTAGTACGTATGCCGGCATTGGGCTGGAAATACCGGTTTTGGGATTCTGCACAGATAGAGTTTGCAAACCGCTGAATCCACACGTGAGTTTAACTCTGTCAGTTGAATGCACACATTGACAACGATTCAGTTAGATAGCTCCGTTTTGGTTTTAGAAGCAGATATTTCTCTGTACAACCTATGGTCCCATTCACTCGGGAATATCCCAACGCAGCTCCTAGAAGAAACGTGTTTCTGACGCGCTGAATCTCAACATAGATTCAACTCTCTTAGGTGAACGAACGTACAGCAGAGCAGTTTCAAGGAAACGTTTCTCCTGAATATTAGACGAAATTTACTGCTGTTTAGTACGTATGCCGGCATTGGGCTGAAAATACCGGTTTTGGGAATCTGCACAAAAAGGGTTTCCAAACCGCTGAATCCACACGTGAGTTTAACTCTGTCAGTTGAATGCACACATTGACAACCATTCAGTCAGATAGCTCCGTTTTGGTTTTAGGAGCAGATATTTCTCGGTATAGCCTATGGTCCCATTCACTCGGGAATATCCCAATGCAGCTCCTAGAAGAAACGTGTTTCTGACTCGCTGAATCTCAACATAGATTCAACTCTCTTATGTCAACGAACTTACAGCAGAGCAATTTCAATAAACGTTTCTCCTGAGTTTTAGACGAAGTTTACTGCGGTTTAGTATGTATGCCGGCATTGGGCTGGAAATACCGGTTTTGGGGTTCTGCACAGAAAGGGTTTGCAAACCGCTGAATCCACACCTGAGTTTAACTCTGTCAGTTGAATGCACACATTGACAACCATTCAGTAAGATAGCTCCGCTTTGGTTTTAGGAGCAGATATTTCTCTGTACAGCCTATGGTCCCATTCACTCGGGAATATCCCAACGCAGCTCCTAGAAGAAGCGTGTTTCAGACTCGGTGAATCTCAACATCGATTCAACTCCCTTAGGTGAATGAACGCACAGCAGAGCAGTTTCAAGCAAACCTTTCTCCTCAGTTTTAGACGAAGTTTACTGCGGTTTAGTACGTATGCCGGCATTGGTCTGGAAATACCGGTTTTGGGATTCTGCACAGAAACAGTTTGCAAACCGCTGGATCCACACGTGAGTTTAACTCTGTCAGTTGAATGCACACATTGACAACCATTCAGTTAGATAGCTCCGTTTTGGTTTTAGAAGCAGATATTTCTCTGTACAGCCTAGGGTCCCATTCACTCGGGAATATCCCAACGCAACTCCTAGAAGAAACGTGTTTCTGACTCGCTGAATCTCAACATAGATTCAACTCTCTTACGTGAACGAACGCACAGCAGAGCAGTTTCAAGGAAACGTTTCTCCTGAATTTTAGACGAAGTTTACTGCTGTTTAGTACGTATGCAGGCATTGGGCTGAAAATACCGGTTTTGGGGTTCTGCACAGAAAGGGCTTGCAAACCGCTGAATCCACACGTGAGTTTAACTCTGTCAGTTGAATGCACACATTGACAACCATTCAGTCAGATAGCTCCGTTTTGGTTTTAGGAGCAGATATTTCTCGGTACAGCCTATGGTCCCATTCACTCGGGAATATCCCAACGCAGCTCCTAGAAGAAACGTGTTTCTGACTCGCTGAATCTCAACATAGATTCAACTCTCTTATGTCAACGAACGCCCGGCAGAGCAATTTCAATAAACGTTTCTCCTGAGTTTTAGACGAAGTTTACTGCGGTTTAGTATGTATGCCGGCATTGGGCTGGAAATACCGGTTTTGGGGTTCTGCACAGAAACGGTTTGCAAATCGCTGAATCCGCACCTGAGTTTAACTCTGTCAGTTGAATGCACACATTGACAACCATTCAGTAAGATAGCTCCGTTTTGGTTTTAGGAGCAGATATTTCTCTGTACAGCCTATGGTCCCATTCACTAGGGAATATCCCAACGCAGCTCCTAGAAGAAAGTGTTTCTGACGCACTGAATCTCAACATAGATTCAACTCTCTTAGGTGAACGAACGCACAGCAGAGCAGTTTCAAGCAAACGTTTCTCCTGAGTTTTAGTCGAAGTTTCCTGCTGTTTAGTACGTAAACCGGCATTGGGATGGAAATACCGGTTTTGGGATTCTGCTCAGAAAGGGTTTGCAAACCGCTGAATCCACACGTGAGTTTAACTCTGTCAGTTGAATGCGCACATTGACAACCATTCATTTAGATGGCTCCGTTTTGGTTTTAAAAAACAGATATTTCTCTGTACAGCCTATGGTCCCATTCACTCGGGAATATTCCAACGCAGCTCCTAGAAGAAAGTGTTTCTGACGCACTGAATCTCAACATAGATTCAACTCTCTTAGGTGAACGAACGCACAGCAGAGCAGTTTCAAGCAAACGTTTCTCCTGAGTTTTAGTCGAAGTTTCCTGCTGTTTAGTACGTATACCGGCATTGGGATGGAAATACCGGTTTTGGGATTCTGCACAGAAAGGGTTTGCAAACCGCTGAATCCACACCTGAGTTTAACTCTGTCAGTTGAATGCACACATTGACAACCATTCATTTAGATGGCTCCGTTTTGGTTTTAAAAAACAGATATTTCTCTGTACAGCCTATGGTCCCATTCACTCGGGAATATCCCAACGCAGCTCCTAGAAGAAACGTGTTTCTGACTCGCTGAATCTCAACATAGATTCAACTCTCTTAGGTGAACGAAAGCACAGCAGAGCAGTTTCAAGCAAACGTTTCTCCTGAGTTTTAGACGAAGTTTACCGCTGTTTAGTACGTATGCCGGCATTGGGCTGGAAATACCGGTTTTGGATTCTGCACAGAAAGGGTTTGCAAACCGCTGAATCCACAGGTGAGTTTAACTGTGTCAGTTGAATGCACACATTGACAACCATTCAGTTAGATAGCTCCGTTTTGGTTTTAGAAGCAGATATTTCTCTGTAAAGCCTATGGTCTCATTCACTCAGGAATATCCCAACGCAGCTCCTAGAAGAAACGTGTTTCTGACTCGCTGAATCTCAACATAGATTCATCTCTCTTAGTTGAACGAACGCACAGAAAGAGCAGTTTCAAGGAAACGTTTCTCCTGAGTTTTAGACGAAGTTTCCTGCGGTTTAGTACGTATGCCGGCATTGGGCTGGAAATACCGGTTTTGTGATTCTGCACAGAAAGGGTTTGCAAACCGCGGAATCCACCCGTGAGTTTAACTCTGTCAGTTGAATGCACACATTGACAACCGTTCAGTTAGATAGCTCCGTTTTGTTTTTAGGAGCAGATATTTCTCTGTACAGCCTATGGTCCCATTCACTCGGGAATATCCCAACGCAGCTCCTAGAAGAAACGTGTTTCTGACTCGCTGAATCTCAACATAGATTCAACTCTCTTAGTTGAACGAACGCACAGCAGAGCAGTTTCAAGCAAACGTTTCTCCTGAGTTTTAGACGAAGTTTCCTGCTGTTTAGTACGTATGCCGGCATTGGGCTGGAAATACCGGTTTTGGGATTCTGCACAGATAGAGTTTGCAAACCGCTGAATCCACACGTGAGTTTAACTCTGTCAGTTGAATGCACACATTGACAACGATTCAGTTAGATAGCTCCGTTTTGGTTTTAGAAGCAGATATTTCTCTGTACAGCCTATGGTCCCATTCACTCGGGAATATCACAACGCAGCTCCTAGAAGAAACGTGTTTCTGACTCGCTGAATCTCAACATAGATTCAACTCTCTTAGGTGAACGAACGTACAGCAGAGCAGTTTCAAGGAAACGTTTCTCCTGAATATTAGACGAAATTTACTGCTGTTTAGTACGTATGCCGGCATTGGGCTGGAAATACCGGTTTTGGGGTTCTGCACAGATAGGGTTTGCAAACCGCTGAATCCACACGTGAGATTAACTCTGTCAGTTGAATGCACACATTGACAACCATTCAGTTAGATAGCTCCGTTTTGGTTTTAGAAGCAGATATTTCTCTGTAAAGCCTATGGTCTCATTCACTCGGGAATATCCCGACGCAGCTCCTAGAAGAAACGTGTTTCTTACTCGGTGAATCTCAACATAGATTCAACTCTCTTAGGTGAACGAACGCACAGTAGAGCACTTTCAAGCAAACGTTTCTCCTGAGTTTTAGACGAAGATTACTGCTGTTTAGTACGTATGCCGGCATTGGGCTGGAAATACCGATTTTGGGATTCTGCACAGAAACAGTTTGCAAACCGCTGGATCCACACGTGAGTTTAACTCTGTCAGTTGAATGCACACATTGACAACCATTCAGTTAGATAGCTCCGTTTTGGTTTTAGAAGCAGATATTTCTCTGTACAGCCTAGGGTCCCATTCACTCGGGAATATCCCAACGCAACTCCTAGAAGAAACGTGTTTCTGACTCGCTGAATCTCAACATAGATTCAACTCTCTTATGTCAACGAACTTACAGCAGAGCAATTTCAATAAACGTTTCTCCTGAGTTTTAGACGAAGTTTACTGCGGTTTAGTATGTATGCCGGCATTGGGCTGGAAATACCGGTTTTGGGGTTCTGCACAGAAAGGGTTTGCAAACCGCTGAATCCACACCTGAGTTTAACTCTGTCAGTTGAATGCACACATTGACAACCATTCAGTAAGATAGCTCCGTTTTGGTTTTAGGAGCAGATATTTCTCTGTACAGCCTATGGTCCCATTCACTCGGGAATATCCCAACGCAGCTCCTAGAAGAAACGTGTTTCTGACTCGGTGAATCTCAACATCGATTCAACTCCCTTAGGTGAATGAACGCACAGCAGAGCAGTTTCAAGCAAACGTATCTCCTCAGTTTTAGACGAAGTTTACTGCGGTTTAGTACGTATGCCGGCATTGGTCTGGAAATACCTGTTTTGGGATTCTGCACAGAAAGGGTTTGCAAACCGCTGAATCCACAAGTGAGTTAAACTCTGTCAGTTGAATGCACACATTGACAACCATTCAGATAGATAGCTCCGTTTTGGTTTTAGGAGCAGATATTTCTCTGTACGGCCTATGGTCCCATTCACTCGGGAATATCCCAACGCAGCTCCTAGAAGAAACGTGTTTCTGACTCACTGAATCTCAACATAGATTCAACTCTCTTACGTGAACGAACACACAGCAGAGCAGTTTCAAGCAAACGTTTCTCCTGAGTTTTAGACGAAGTTTACTGCTGTTTAGTACCTATGCCGGCATTGGGCTTGAAATACCGGTTTTGGGATTCTGCACAGAAAGGGTTTGCAAACCGCTGTATCCACACGTGAGTTTAACTGTGTCAGTTGAATGCACACATTGACAACCATTCAGTTAGATAGCTCCGTTTTGGTTTTAGGAGCACATATTTCTCTGTACAGCCTATGGTCCCATTCACTCGGGAATATCCCAGCGCAGCTCCTACAAGAAACGTGTTTCTGACTCGCTGAATCTCAACATAGATTCAACTCTCTTAGGTGAACGAACGCACAGCAGAGGAGTTTCAAGGAAACGTTGCTCCTGAGATTTAGACGAAGTTTACTGCTGTTTAGTACGTATGCCGGCATTGGGCTTTAAATACCGGTTTGGTATTCTGCACAGAAAGAGATTGCAAACCGCTGAATCCACACGTGAGTTTAATTCTGTCAGTTGAATGCCCACATTGACAACCATTCTGTTAGATAGCTCCGTTTTGCTTTTAGAAGCAGATATTTCTCTGTAAAGCCTATGGTCTCATTCACTCGGGAATATCCCAACGCAGCTCCTAGAAGAAACGTGTTTCTGACTCGCTGAATCTCAACATAGATTCAACTCTCTTAGGTGAACGAACGCACAGCAGAGCAGTTTCAAGGAAACGTTTCACCTGAGTTTTAGACGAAGTTTACTGCTGTTTAGTACGTATGCCGGCATTGGGCTGGAAATACCGGTTTTGGGATTATGCACAGAAAGGGTGTGCAAACCGCTGAATCCACAAGTGAGTTTATCTCTGTCAGTTGAATGCACACATTGACAACCATTCAGATAGATAGCTCCGTTTTGGTTTTAGGAGCAGATATTTCTCTGTACAGCCTATGGTCCAATTCACTCGGGAATATCCCAACGCAGCTCCTAGAAGAAAGTGTTTCTGACTCGCTGAATCTCAACATAGATTCAACTCTCTTATGTCAACGAAGGCACAGCAGAGCAGTTTCAATCAAACGTTTCTCCTGAGTTTTAGTCGAATTTTCCTGCTGTTTAGTACGTATGCCGGCATTGGGCTGGAAATACCGGTTTTGGAATTCTGCACAGAAAGAGATTGCAAACCGCTGAATCCACACGTGAGTTTAACTCTGTCAGGTGAATGCCCACATTGACAACCGTTCAGTTAGTTAGCTCCGTTTTGGTTTTAGAAGCAGATATTTCTCTGTACAGCCTATGGTCTCATTCACTCGAGAATATCCCAACGCAGCTCCTAGAAGAAACGTGTTTCTGACTCGGTGAATCTCAACATAGATTCAACTCTCTTAGGTGAACGAACGCACAGCAGAGCAGTTTCAAGCAAACGTTTCTCCTGAGTTTTAGACGAAGTTTCCCGCTGTTTAGTACGTATGCCGGCATTGGGCTGGAAATACCGATTTTGGGATTCTGCACATAAAGGGTTTGCAAACCGCTGAATCCACACGTGAGTTTAACTCTATCAGTTGAATGCACACATTGACAACCATTCAGTTAGATAGCTCCGTTTTGGTTTTAGAGGCAGATATTTCTCGGTACAGACTATGGTCCCATTCACTCAGGAATATCCCAACGCAGCTCCTAGAAGAAACGTGTTTCTGACTCGCTGAATCTCAACATAGATTCAACTCTCTTAGGTGAACGAATGCACAGCAGAGCAGTTTCAAGCAAACGTTTCTCCTGAGTTTTAGACGAAGTTTACTGCTGTTTAGTACGTATGCCGGCATTGGGCTGGAAATACCGGTTTTGGGATTCTGCACAGAAAGAGTTTGCAAACCGCTGAATCCACACGTGATTTTAACTCAGTCAGTTGAATGCACACATTGACAACCATTCAGTTAGATAGCTCCGTTTTGGTTTTAGAAGCAGATATTTCTCTGTACAGGCTTTGGTCCCATTCACTCGGGAATATCCCAACGCAGCTCCTAGAATAAACGTGTTTCTGACTCGCTGAATCTCAACATAGATTGAACTATCTTACGTGAACGAAAACATAGCAGAGCAGTTTCAAGGAAACGTTTCTCCTGAGTTTTAGACGAAGTTTCCTGGTGTTTAGTACTTATGCCGGCATTGTGCTGGAAATACCGGTTTTGGGATTCTGCACAGAAAGGGTTTGCAAACCGCTGAATCCACACGTGAGTTTAACTCTGTCAGTTGAATGCACACATTGACAACGATTCAGTTAGATAGCTCCGTTTTGGTTTTAGGAGCAGATATTTCTCTGTACAGCCTATGGTCCCATTCACTCGGGAATATCCCAACGCAGCTCCTAGAAGAAACGTGTTTCTGACTCGCTGAATCTCAACAGAGATTCAACTCTCTTAGGTGAACGAACGTACAGCAGAGCAGTTTCAAGGAAACGTTTCTCCTGAATTTTAGACGAAATTTACTGCTGTTTAGTACGTATGCCGGCATTGGGCTGGAAATACCGGTTTTGGGGTTCTGCACAGATAGGGTTTGCAAACCGCTGAATCCACACGTGAGTTTAACTCTGTCAGTTGAATGCACACATTGACAACCATTCAGTCAGATAGCTCCGTTTTGGTTTTAGGAGCAGATATTTCTCGGTACAGCCTATGGTCCCTTTCACTCGGGAATATCCCAACGCAGCTCCTAGAAGAAACGTGTTTCTGACTCGCTGAATCTCAACATAGATTCAACTCTCTTATGACAACGAACGCACAGCAGAGCAGTTTCAATCAAACGTTTCTCCTGAGTTTTAGACGAAGTTTACTGCGGTTTAGTATGTATGCCGGCATTGGGCTGGAAATACCGGTTTTGGGGTTCTGCACAGAAAGGGTTTGCAAACCGCTGAATCCACACGTGAGTTTAACTCTGTCAGTTGAATGCACACATTGACAACCATTCAGTTAGATAGCTCCGTTTTGGTTTTAGAAGCAGATATTTCTCTGTAAAGCCTATGGTCTCATTCACTCGGGAATATCCCAACGCAGCTCCTAGAAGAAACGTGTTTCTGACTCGCTGAATCTCAACATAGATTCAACTCTCTTAGGTGAACGAACGCACAGTAGAGCAGTTTCAAGCAAACGTTTCTCCTGAGTTTTAGACGAAGATTACTGCTGTTTAGTACGTATGCCGACATTGGGCTGGAAATACCGATTTTGGGATTCTGCACAGAAACAGTTTGCAAACCGCTGGATCCACACGTGAGTTTAACTCTGTCAGTTGAATGCACACATTGACAACCATTCAGTTAGATAGCTCCGTTTTGGTTTTAGAAGCAGATATTTCTCTGTACAGCCTAGGGTCCCATTCACTCGGGAATATCCCAACGCAACTCCTAGAAGAAACGTGTTTCTGACTCCCTGAATCTCAACATAGATTCAACTCTCTTACGTGAACGAACGCACAGCAGAGCAGTTTCAAGGAAAGGTTTCTCCTGAATTTTAGACGAAGTTTACTGCTGTTTAGTACGTATGCAGGCATTGGGCTGAAAATACCGGTTTTGGGGTCCTGCACAGAAAGGGTTTGCAAACCGCTGAATCCACAAGTGAGTTTAACTCTGTCAGTTGAATGCACACATTGACAACCATTCAGTCACATAGCTCCGTTTTGGTTTTAGGAGCAGATATTTCTCGGTACAGCCTATGGTCCCATTCACTCGGGAATATCCCAACGCAGCTCCTAGAATAAACGTGTTTCTGACTCGCTGAATCTCAACATAGATTCAACTCTCTTATGTCAACGAACGCACAGCAGAGCAATTTCAATAAACGTTTCTCCTGAGTTTTAGACGAAGTTTACTGCGGTTTAGTATGTATGCCGGCATTGGGCTGGAAATACCGGGTTTGGGGTTCTGCACAGAAAGGGTTTGCAAACCGCTGAATCCACACGTGAGTTTAACTCTGTCAGTTGAATGCACACATTGACAACCATTCAGTAAGATAGCTCCGTTTTGGTTTTAGGAGCAGATATTTCTATGTACAGCCTATGGTCCCATTCACTAGGGAATATCCCAAATGCAGCTCCTAGAAGAAAGTGTTTCTGACGCGCTGAATCTCAACATAGATTCAACTCTCTTAGGTGAACGATCGCACAGCAGAGCAGTTTCAAGCAAACGTTTCTCCTGAGTTTTAGTCGAAGTTTCCTGCTGTTTAGTACGTATACTGGCATTGGGATGGAAATACCGGTTTTGGGATTCTGCACAGAAACAGTTTGCAAACCGCTGGATCCACACGTGAGTTTAACTCTGTCAGTTGAATACACACATTGACAACCATTCAGTTAGATAGCTCCGTTTTGGTTTTAGAAGCAGATATTTCTCTGTACAGCCTATGGTCCCATTCACTCGGGAATATCCCAACGCAGCTCCTAGAAGAAACGTGTTTCTGACTCGCTGAATCTCAACATAGATTCAACTCTCTTAGTTGAACGAACGCACAGCAGAGCAGTTTCAAGCAAACGTTTCTCCTGTGTTTTAGTCGAAGTTTCCTGCTGTTTAGTACGTATACCGGCATTGGGATGGAAATACCGGTTTTGGGATTCTGCACAGAAAGGGTTTGCAAACCGCTGAATCCACACGTGAGTTTAACTCTGTCAGTTGAATACACACATTGATAACCATTCATTTAGATGGCTCCGTTTTGGTTTTAAAAAACAGATATTCCTCTGTAAAGCCTATGGTCTCATTCACTCGGGAATATCCCAACGCAGCTCCTAGAAGAAACGTGTTTCTGACTCGCAGAATCTCAACATAGATTCAACTCTCTTATGACAACGAATGCACAGCAGAGCAGTTTCAATCAAACGTTTCTCCTGAGTTTTAGACGAAGTTTACTGCGGTTTAGTATGTATGCCGGCATTGGGCTGGAAATACCGGTTTTGGGGTTCTGCACAGAAAGGGTTTGCAAACCGCTGAATCCACACGTGAGTTTAACTCTGTCAGTTGAATGCACACATTGACAACCATTCATTTAGATAGCTCCGTTTTGGTTTTAGAAGCAGATATTTCTCTGTAAAGCCTATGGTCTCATTCACTCGGGAATATCCCAACGCAGCTCCTAGAAGAAACGTGTTTCTGACTCGCTGAATCTCAACATAGATTCAACTCTCTTAGGTGAACGAACGCACAGTAGAGCAGTTTCAAGCAAACGTTTCTCCTGAGTTTTAGACGAAGATTACTGCTGTTTAGTACGTATGCCGGCATTGGGCTGGAAATACCGATTTTGGGATTCTGCACAGAAACAGTTTGCAAACCGCTGGATTCACACGTGAGTTTAACTCTGTCAGTTGAATGCACATATTGACAACCATTCATTTAGATGGCTCCGTTTTGGTTTTAAAAAACAGATATTTCTCTGTACAGCCTATGGTCCCATTCACTCGGGAATATCCCAACGCAGCTCCTAGAAGAAACGTGTTTCTGACTCGCTGAATCTCAACATAGATTCAACTCTCTTAGGTGAAGGAACGCACAGCAGAGCAGTTTCAAGGAAACGTTTCTCCTGAGTTTTAGACGAAGTTTACTGCTGTTTAGTACGTATGCCGGCATTGGGCTGGAAATACCGGTTTTGGGATTCTGCACAGAAAGGGTTTGCAAACCGCTGAATCCACACGTGAGTTTAACTGTGTCAGTTGAATGCACACATTCACAACCATTCAGTTAGATAGCTTCGTTTTGGTTTTAGGAGCACATATTTCTCTGTACAGCCTATGGTCCCATTCACTCGGGAATATCCCAGCGCAGCTCCTACAAGAAACGTGTTTCTGACTCGGTGAATCTCAACATAGATTCAACTCTCTTAGGTGAACGAACGCACAGCAGAGCAGTTTCAAGGAAACGTTTCTCCTGAGTTTTAGACGAAGTTTACTGCTGTTTAGTACGTATGCCGGCATTGGGCTGGAATTACCGGTTTGGGATTCTGCACAGAAAGAGTTTGCAAACCGCTGAATCCACACGTGAGTTTAACTCTGTCAGTTGAATGCACACATTGACAACGATTCAGTTAGATAGCTCCGTTTTGGTTTTAGAAGCAGATATTTCTCTGTACAGCCTACGGTCCCATTCACTCGGGAATATCCCAACGAAGCTCCTAGAAGAAACGTGTTTCTGACTCGCTGAATCTCAACATAGATTCAACTCTCTTAGGTGAACGAACGTACAGCAGAGCAGTTTCAAGGAAACGTTTCTCCTGAATATTAGACGAAATTTACTGCTGTTTAGTACGTATGACGGCATTGGGCTGGAAATACCGGTTTTGGGGTTCTGCACAGATAGGGTTTGCAAACCGCTGAATCCACACGTGAGTTTAACTCTGTCAGTTGAATGCACACATTGACAACCATTCAGTCAGATAGCTCCGTTTTGGTTTTAGGAGCAGATATTTCTCGGTACAGCCTATGGTCCCATTCACTCGGGAATATCCCAACGCAGCTCCTAGAAGAAACGTGTTTCTGACTCGCTGAATCTCAACATAGATTCAACTCCCTTATTACAACGAACGCACAGCGGAGCAGTTTCAATCAAATGTTTCTCCTGAGTTTTAGACGAAGATTACTGCTGTTTAGTACGTATGCCGGCATTGGGCTGGAAATACCGATTTTGGGATTCTGCACAGAAACAGTTTGCAAACCGCTGGATCCTCACGTGAGTTTAACTCTGTCAGTTGAATGCACACATTGACAACCATTCAGTAAGATAGCTCCGTTTTGGTTTTAGGAGCAGATATTTCTCTGTTCAGCCTATGGTCCCATTCACTAGGGAATATCCCAACGCAGCTCCTAGAAGAAAGTGTTTCTGACGCGCTGAATCTCAACATAGATTCAACTCTCTTAGGTGAACGAACGCACAGCAGAGTAGTTTCAAGCAAACGTTTCTCCTGAGTATTAGTCGAAGTTTCCTGCTGTTTAGTACGTAAACCGGCATTGGGATGGAAATACCGGTTTTGGGATTCTGCACAGAAAGGGTTTGCAAACCGCTGAATCCACACGTGAGTTTAACTCTGTCAGTTGAATGCACACATTGACAACCATTCATTTAGATGGCTCCGTTTTGGTTTTAAAAAACAGATATTTCTCTGTACAGCCTATGGTCCCATTCACTCGGGAATATCCCAACGCATCTCCTAGAAGAAAGTGTTTCTGACGCGCTGAATCTCAACATAGATTCAACTCTCTTAGGTGAACGAACGCACAGCAGAGCAGTTTCAAGCAAACGTTTCTCCTGAGTTTTAGTCGAAGTTTCCTGCTGTTTAGTACGTATACCGGCATTGGGATGGAAATACCGGTTTTGGGATTCTGCACAGAAAGGGTTTGCAAACCGCTGAATCCACACCTGAGTTTAACTCTGTCAGTTGAATGCACACATTGACAACCATTCATTTAGATGGCTCCGTTTTGGTTTTAGAAGCAGATATTTCTCTGTACATCCTCTGGTCCCATTCACTCGGGAATATCCCAACGCAGCTCCTAGAAGAAAGTGTTTCTGACTCTCTGAATCTCAACATAGATTCAACTCTCTTAGGTGAACGAACGCACAGCAGAGCAGTTTCAAGCAAACGTTTCTCCTGAGTTTTAGTCGAAGTTTCCTGCTGTTTAGTACGTATACCGGCATTGGGATGGAAATACCGGTTTTGGGATTCTGCACAGAAAGGGTTTGCAAACCGCTGAATCCACACCTGAGTTTAACTCTGTCAGTTGAATGCACACATTGGCAACCATTCAGTTAGATAGCTCCGTTTTGGTTTTAGAAGCAGATATTTCTCTGTAAAGACTATGGTCTCATTCACTCGGGAATATCCCAACGCAGCTCCTAGAAGAAACGTGTTTCTGACTCGCTGAATCTCAACATAGATTCAACTCTCTTAGGTGAACGAACGCACAGCAGAGCAGTTTCAAACAAACGTTTCTCCTGAGTTTTAGACGAAGTTTACTGCTGTTTAGTACGTATGCCGGCATTGGGCTGGAAATACCGGTTTTGGGATTCTGCACAGAAACAGATTGCAAACCGCTGGATCCACACGTGAGTTTAACTCTGTCAGTTGAATACACACATTGACAACCATTCAGTTAGATAGCTCCGTTTTCGTTTTAGAAGCAGATATTTCTCTGTACAGCCTATGGTCCCATTCACTCGGGAATATCCCAACGCAGCTCCTAGAAGAAACGTGTTTCTGACGCGCTGAATCTCAACATAGATTCAACTCTCTTAGGTGAACGAACGTACAGCAGAGCAGTTTCAAGGAAACGTTTCTCCTGAATATTAGACGAAATTTACTGCTGTTTAGTACGTATGCCGGCATTGGGCTGAAAATACCGGTTTTGGGAATCTGCACAGAAAGGGTTTGCAAACCGCTGAATCCACCCGTGAGTTTAACTCTGTCAGTTGAATGCACACATTGACAACCATTCAGTCAGATAGCTCCGTTTTGGTTTTAGGAGCAGATATTTCTCGGTATAGCCTATGGTCCCATTCACTCGGGAATATCCCAATGCAGCTCCTAGAAGAAACGTGTTTCTGACTCGCTGAATCTCAACATAGATTCAACTCTCTTATGTCAACGAACTTACAGCAGAGCAATTTCAATAAACGTTTCTCCTGAGTTTTAGACGAAGTTTACTGCGGTTTAGTATGTATGCCGGCATTGGGCTGGAAATACCGGTTTTGGGGTTCTGCACAGAAAGGGTTTGCAAACCGCTGAATCCACACGTGAGTTTAACTCTGTCAGTTGAATGCACACATTGACAACCATTCAGTAAGATAGCTCCGCTTTGGTTTTAGGAGCAGATATTTCTCTGTACAGCCTATGGTCCCATTCACTCGGGAATATCCCAACGCAGCTCCTAGAAGAAGCGTGTTTCTGACTCGGTGAATCTCAACATCGATTCAACTCCCTTAGGTGAATGAACGCACAGCAGAGCAGTTTCAAGCAAACCTTTCTCCTCAGTTTTAGACGAAGTTTACTGCGGTTTAGTACGTATGCCGGCATTGGTCTGGAAATACCGGTTTTGGGATTCTGCACAGAAACAGTTTGCAAACCGCTGGATCCACACGTGAGTTTAACTCTGTCAGTTGAATGCACACATTGACAACCATTCAGTTAGATAGCTCCGTTTTGGTTTTAGAAGCAGATATTTCTCTGTACAGCCTAGGGTCCCATTCACTCGGGAATATCCCAACGCAACTCCTAGAAGAAACGTGTTTCTGACTCGCTGAATCTCAACATAGATTCAACTCTCTTACGTGAACGAACGCACAGCAGAGCAGTTTCAAGGAAACGTTTCTCCTGAATTTTAGACGAAGTTTACTGCTGTTTAGTACGTATGCAGGCATTGGGCTGAAAATACCGGTTTTGGGGTTCTGCACAGAAAGGGCTTGCAAACCGCTGAATCCACACGTGAGTTTAACTCTGTCAGTTGAATGCACACATTGACAACCATTCAGTCAGATAGCTCCGTTTTGGTTTTAGGAGCAGATATTTCTCGGTACAGCCTATGGTCCCATTCACTCGGGAATATCCCAACGCAGCTCCTAGAAGAAACGTGTTTCTGACTCGCTGAATCTCAACATAGATTCAACTCTCTTATGTCAACGAACGCACAGCAGAGCAATTTCAATAAACGTTTCTCCTGAGTTTTAGACGAAGTTTACTGCGGTTTAGTATGTATGCCGGCATTGGGCTGGAAATACCGGTTTTGGGGTTCTGCACAGAAAGGGTTTGCAAATCGCTGAATCCACACCTGAGTTTAACTCTGTCAGTTGAATGCACACATTGACAACCATTCAGTAAGATAGCTCCGTTTTGGTTTTAGGAGCAGATATTTCTCTGTACAGCCTATGGTCCCATTCACTAGGGAATATCCCAAAGCAGCTCCTAGAAGAAAGTGTTTCTGACGCACTGAATCTCAACATAGATTCAACTCTCTTAGGTGAACGAACGCACAGCAGAGCAGTTTCAAGCAAACGTTTCTCCTGAGTTTTAGTCGAATTTTCCTGCTGTTTAGTACGTAAACCGGCATTGGGATGGAAATACCGGTTTTGGGATTCTGCACAGAAAGGGTTTGCAAACCGCTGAATCCACACGTGAGTTTAACTCTGTCAGTTGAATGCGCACATTGACAACCATTCATTTAGATGGCTCCGTTTTGGTTTTAAAAAACAGATATTTCTCTGTACAGCCTATGGTCCCATTCACTCGGGAATATTCCAACGCAGCTCCTAGAAGAAAGTGTTTCTGACGCGCTGAATCTCAACATAGATTCACTCTCTTAGGTGAACGAACGCACAGCAGAGCAGTTTCAAGCAAACGTTTCTCCTGAGTTTTAGTCGAAGTTTCCTGCTGTTTAGTACGTATACCGGCATTGGGATGGAAATACCGGTTTTGGGATTCTGCACAGAAAGGGTTTGCAAACCGCTGAATCCACACCTGAGTTTAACTCTGTCAGTTGAATGCACACATTGACAACCATTCAGTTAGATGGCTCCGTTTTGGTTTTAAAAAACAGATATTTCTCTGTACAGCCTATGGTCCCATTCACTCGGGAATATCCCAACGCAGCTCCTAGAAGAAACGTGTTTCTGACTCGCTGAATCTCAACATAGATTCAACTCTCTTAGGTGAACGAAAGCACAGCAGAGCAGTTTCAAGCAAACGTTTCTCCTGAGTTTTAGACGAAGTTTACTGCTGTTTAGTACGTATGCCGGCATTGGGCTGGAAATACCGGTTTTGGATTCTGCACAGAAAGGGTTTGCAAACCGCTGAATCCACAGGTGAGTTTAACTGTGTCAGTTGAATGCACACATTGACAACCATTCAGTTAGATAGCTCCGTTTTGGTTTTAGAAGCAGATATTTCTCTGTAAAGCCTATGGTCTCATTCACTCGGGAATATCCCAACGCAGCTCCTAGAAGAAACGTGTTTCTGACTCGCTGAATCTCAACATAGATTCATCTCTCTTAGTTGAACGAACGCACAGAAAGAGCAGTTTCAAGGAAACGTTTCTCCTGAGTTTTAGACTAAGTTTCCTGCGGTTTAGTACGTATGCCGGCATTGGGCTGGAAATACCGGTTTTGTGATTCTGCACAGAAAGGGTTTGCAAACCGCGGAATCCACCCGTGAGTTTAACTCTGTCAGTTGAATGCACACATTGACAACCATTCACTTAGATAGCTCCGTTTTGTTTTTAGGAGCAGATATTTCTCTGTACAGCCTATGGTCCCATTCACTCGGGAATATCCCAACGCAGCTCCTAGAAGAAACGTGTTTCTGACTCGCTGAATCTCAACATAGATTCAACTCTCTTAGTTGAACGAACGCACAGCAGAGCAGTTTCAAGCAAACGTTTCTCCTGAGTTTTAGACGAAGTTTCCTGCTGTTTAGTACGTATGCCGGCATTGGGCTGGAAATACCGGTTTTGGGATTCTGCACAGATAGAGTTTGCAAACCGCTGAATCCACACCTGAGTTTAACTCTGTCAGTTGAATGCACACATTGACAACGATTCAGTTAGATAGCTCCGTTTTGCTTTTAGAAGCAGATATTTCTCTGTACAGCCTATGGTCCCATTCACTCGGGAATATCCCAACGCAGCTCCTAGAAGAAACGTGTTTCTGACTCGCTGAATCTCAACATAGATTCAACTCTCTTAGGTGAACGAACGTACAGCAGAGCAGTTTCAAGGAAACGTTTCTCCTGAATATTAGACGAAATTTACTGCTGTTTAGTACGTATGCCGGCATTGGGCTGGAAATACCGGTTTTGGGGTTCTGCACAGATAGGGTTTGCAAACCGCTGAATCCACACTTGAGATCAACTCTCTCAGTTGAATGCACACATTGACAACCATTCAGTCACATAGCTCCGTTTTGGTTTTAGGAGCAGATATTTCTCGGTACAGCCTATGGTCCCATTCACTCGGGAATATCCCAACGCAGCTGCTAGAAGAAACGTGTTTCTGACTCGCTGAATCTCAAGAAAAATTCAACTCTCTTATGACAACGAACGCACAGCAGAGCAGTTTCAATCAAACGTTTCTACTGAGTTTTAGACGAAGTTTACTGCGGATTAGTATGTATGCCGGCTTTGGGCTGGAAATACCGGTTTTGGGGTTCTTCACAGAAAGGGTTTGCAAACCGCTGAATCCACACGTGAGATTAACTCTGTCAGTTGAATGCACACATTGACAACCATTCAGTTAGATAGCTCCGTTTTGGTTTTAGAAGCAGATATTTCTCTGTAAAGCCTATGGTCTCATTCACTCGGGAATATCCCGACGCAGCTCCTAGAAGAAACGTGTTTCTTACTCGGTGAATCTCAACATAGATTCAACTCTCTTAGGTGAACGAACGCACAGTAGAGCAGTTTCAAGCAAACGTTTCTACTGAGTTTTAGACGAAGATTACTGCTGTTTAGTACGTATGCCGGCATTGGGCTGGAAATACCGATTTTGGGATTCTGCACAGAAACAGTTTGCAAACCGCTGGATCCACACGTGAGTTTAACTCTGTCAGTTGAATGCACACATTGACAACCATTCAGTTAGATAGCTCCGTTTTGGTTTTAGAAGCAGATATTTCTCTGTACAGCCTAGGGTCCCATTCACTCGGGAATATCCCAACGCAACTCCTAGAAGAAACGTGTTTCTGACTCGCTGAATCTCAACATAGATTCAACTCTCTTACGTGAACGAACGCACAGCAGAGCAGTTTCAAGGAAACGTTTCTCCTGAATTTTAGACGAAGTTTACTGCTGTTTAGTACGTATGCCGGCATTGGGCTGGAAATACCGGTTTTGGGATTCTGCACAGAAAGAGATTGCAAACCGCTGAATCCACACGTGAGTTTAACTCTGTCAGTTGAATGCCCACATTGACAACCATTCAGTTAGATAGCTCCGTTTGGTTTTAGAAGCAGATATTTCTCTGTACAGCCTATGGTCCCATTCACTCGGGAATATCCCAATGAAGCTCCTAGAAGAAACGTGTTTCTGACTCGCTGAATCTCAACATAGATTCAACTATCTTACGTGAACGAACACATAGCAGAGCAGTTTCAAGGAAACGTTTCTCCTGAGTTTTAGACGAAGTTTCCTGTGGTTTAGTACGTATGCCGGCATTGGGCTGGAAATACCGGTTTTGCGATTCTGCACAGAAAGGGTTTGCAAACCGCTGAATCCACACGTGAGTTTAACTCTGTCAGTTGAATGCACACATTGACAACCATTCAGTTAGATAGCTCCGTTTTGTTTTTAGGAGCAGATATTTCTCTGTACAGCCTATGGTCCCATTCACTCGGGAATATCCCAACGCAGCTCCTAGAAGAAACGTGTTTCTGACTCGCTGAATCTCAACATAGATTCAACTCTCTTAGTTGAACGATCGCACAGCAGAGCAGTTTCAAGCAAACGTTTCTCCTGAGTTTTAGACGAAGTTTCCTGCTGTTTAGTACGTATGCCGGCATTGGGCTGGAAATACCGGTTTTGGGATTCTGCACAGATAGAGTTTGCAAACCGCTGAATCCACACGTGAGTTTAACTCTGTCAGTTGAATGCACACATTGACAACGATTCAGTTAGATAGCTCCGTTTTGGTTTTAGAAGCAGATATTTCTCTGTACAGCCTATGGTCCCATTCACTCGGGAATATCCCAACGCAGCTCCTAGAAGAAACGTGTTTCTGACTCGCTGAATCTCAACATAGATTCAACTCTCTTAGGTGAACGAACGTACAGCAGAGCAGTTTCAAGGAAACGTTTCTCCTGAATATTAGACGAAATTTACTGCTGTTTAGTACGTATGCCGGCATTGGGCTGGAAATACCGGTTTTGGGGTTCTGCACAGATAGGGTTTGCAAACCGCTGAATCCACACTTGAGTTCAACTCTGTCAGTTGAATGCACACATTGACAACCATTCAGTCACATAGCTCCGTTTTGGTTTTAGGAGCAGATATTTCTCGGTACAGCCTATGGTCCCATTCACTCGGTAATATCCCAACGCAGCTGCTAGAAGAAACGTGTTTCTGACTCGCTGAATCTCAAGATAGATTCAACTCTCTTATGACAACGAACGCACAGCAGAGCAGTTTCAATCAAACGTTTCTCCTGAGTTTTAGACGAAGTTTACTGCGGTTTAGTATGTATGCCGGCTTTGGGCTGGAAATACCGGTTTTGGGGTTCTTCACAGAAAGGGTTTGCAAACCGCTGAATCCACACGTGAGATTAACTCTGTCAGTTGAATGCACACATTGACAACCATTCAGTTAGATAGCTCCGTTTTGGTTTTAGAAGCAGATATTTCTCTGTAAAGCCTATGGTCTCATTCACTCGGGAATATCCCGACGCAGCTCCTAGAAGAAACGTGTTTCTTACTCGGTGAATCTCAACATAGATTCAACTCTCTTAGGTGAACGAACGCACAGTAGAGCACTTTCAAGCAAACGTTTCTCCTGAGTTTTAGACGAAGATTACTGCTGTTTAGTACGTATGCCGGCATTGGGCTGGAAATACCGATTTTGGGATTCTGCACAGAAACAGTTTGCAAACCGCTGGATCCACACGTGAGTTTAACTCTGTCAGTTGAATGCACACATTGACAACCATTCAGTTAGATAGCTCCGTTTTGGTTTTAGAAGCAGATATTTCTCTGTACAGCCTATGGTCCCATTCACTCGGGAATATCCCAACGCAGCTCCTAGAAGAAACGTGTTTCTGACTCGCTGAATCTCAACAGAGATTCAACTCTCTTAGGTGAACGAACGTACAGCAGAGCAGTTTCAAGGAAACGTTTCTCCTGAATATTAGACGAAATTTACTGCTGTTTAGTACGTATGCCGGCATTGGGCTGGAAATACCGGTTTTGGGGTTCTGCACAGATAGGGTTTGCAAACCGCTGAATCCACACTTGAGTTCAACTCTGTCAGTTGAATGCACACATTGACAACCATTCAGTCACATAGCTCCGTTTTGGTTTTAGGAGCAGATATTTCTCGGTACAGCCTATGGTCCCATTCACTCGGTAATATCCCAACGCAGCTGCTAGAAGAAACGTGTTTCTGACTCGCTGAATCTCAAGATAGATTCAACTCTCTTATGACAACGAACGCACAGCAGAGCAGTTTCAATCAAACGTTTCTCCTGAGTTTTAGACGAAGTTTACTGCGGTTTAGTATGTATGCCGGCTTTGGGCTGGAAATACCGGTTTTGGGGTTCTTCACAGAAAGGGTTTGCAAACCGCTGAATCCACACGTGAGATTAACTCTGTCAGTTGAATGCACACATTGACAACCATTCAGTTAGATAGCTCCGTTTTGGTTTTAGAAGCAGATATTTCTCTGTAAAGCCTATGGTCTCATTTTCTCGGGAATATCCCGACGCAGCTCCTAGAAGAAACGTGTTTCTTACTCGGTGAATCTCAACATAGATTCAACTCTCTTAGGTGAACGAACGCACAGTAGAGCACTTTCAAGCAAACGTTTCTCCTGAGTTTTAGACGAAGATTACTGCTGTTTAGTACGTATGCCGGCATTGGGCTGGAAATACCGATTTTGGGATTCTGCACAGAAACAGTTTGCAAACCGCTGGATCCACACGTGAGTTTAACTCTGTCAGTTGAATGCACACATTGACAACCATTCAGTTAGATAGCTCCGTTTTGGTTTTAGAAGCAGATATTTCTCTGTACAGCCTAGGGTCCCATTCACTCGGGAATATCCCAACGCAGCTCCTAGAAGAAACGTGTTTCTGACTCGCTGAATCTCAACAGAGATTCAACTCTCTTAGGTGAACGAACGTACAGCAGAGCAGTTTCAAGGAAACGTTTCTCCTGAATATTAGACGAAATTTACTGCTGTTTAGTACGTATGCCGGCATTGGGCTGGAAATACCGGTTTTGGGGTTCTGCACAGATAGGGTTTGCAAACCGCTGAATCCACACGTGAGTTTAACTCTGTCAGTTGAATGCACACATTGACAACCATTCAGTCAGATAGCTCCGTTTTGGTTTTAGGAGCAGATATTTCTCGGTACAGCCTATGGTCCCATTCACTCGGGAATATCCCAATGCAGCTCCTAGAAGAAACGTGTTTCTGACTCGCTGAATCTCAACATAGATTCAACTCTCTTATGACAACGAACGCACAGCAGAGCAGTTTCAATCAAACGTTTCTCCTGAGTTTTAGACGAAGTTTACTGCGGTTTAGTATGTATGCCGGCATTGGGCTGGGAATACCGGTTTTGGGGTTCTGCACAGAAAGGGTTTGCAAACCGCGGAATCCACCCGTGAGTTTAACTCTGTCAGTTGAATGCACACATTGACAACCATTCAGTTAGATAGCTCCGTTTTGTTTTTAGGAGCAGATATTTCTCTGTACAGCCTATGGTCCCATTCACTCGGGAATATCCCAACGCAGCTCCTAGAAGAAACGTGTTTCTGACTCGCTGAATCTCAACATAGATTCAACTCTCTTAGTTGAACGAACGCACAGCAGAGCAGTTTCAAGCAAACGTTTCTCCTGAGTTTTAGACGAAGTTTCCTGCTGTTTAGTACGTATGCCGGCATTGGGCTGGAAATACCGGTTTTGGGATTCTGCACAGATAGAGTTTGCAAACCGCTGAATCCACACGTGAGTTTAACTCTGTCAGTTGAATGCACACATTGACAACGATTCAGTTAGATAGCTCCGTTTTGGTTTTAGAAGCAGATATTTCTCTGTACAGCCTATGGTCCCATTCACTCGGGAATATCCCAACGCAGCTCCTAGAAGAAACGTGTTTCTGACTCGCTGAATCTCAACATAGATTCAACTCTCTTAGGTGAACGAACGTACAGCAGAGCAGTTTCAAGGAAACGTTTCTCCTGAATATTAGACGAAATTTACTGCTGTTTAGTACGTATGCCGGCATTGGGCTGGAAATACCGGTTTTGGGGTTCTGCACAGATAGGGTTTGCAAACCGCTGAATCCACACTTGAGTTCAACTCTGTCAGTTGAATGCACACATTGACAACCATTCAGTCACATAGCTCCGTTTTGGTTTTAGGAGCAGATATTTCTCGGTACAGCCTATGGTCCCATTCACTCGGGAATATCCCAACGCAGCTGCTAGAAGAAACGTGTTTCTGACTCGCTGAATCTCAAGATAAATTCAACTCTCTTATGACAACGAACGCACAGCAGAGCAGTTTCAATCAAACGTTTCTACTGAGTTTTAGACGAAGTTTCCTGCTGTTTAGTATGTATGCCGGCTTTGGGCTGGAAATACCGGTTTTGGGGTTCTTCACAGAAAGGGTTTGCAAACCGCTGAATCCACACGTGAGATTAACTCTGTCAGTTGAATGCACACATTGACAACCATTCAGTTAGATAGCTCCGTTTTGGTTTTAGAAGCAGATATTTCTCTGTAAAGCCTATGGTCTCATTCACTCGGGAATATCCCGACGCAGCTCCTAGAAGAAACGTGTTTCTTACTCGGTGAATCTCAACATAGATTCAACTCTCTTAGGTGAACGAACGCACAGTAGAGCAGTTTCAAGCAAACGTTTCTACTGAGTTTTAGACGAAGATTACTGCTGTTTAGTACGTATGCCGGCATTGGGCTGGAAATACCGATTTTGGGATTCTGCACAGAAACAGTTTGCAAACCGCTGGATCCACACGTGAGTTTAACTCTGTCAGTTGAATGCACACATTGACAACCATTCAGTTAGATAGCTCCGTTTTGGTTTTAGAAGCAGATATTTCTCTGTACAGCCTAGGGTCCCATTCACTCGGGAATATCCCAACGCAACTCCTAGAAGAAACGTGTTTCTGACTCGCTGAATCTCAACATAGATTCAACTCTCTTACGTGAACGAACGCACAGCAGAGCAGTTTCAAGGAAACGTTTCTCCTGAATTTTAGACGAAGTTTACTGCTGTTTAGTACGTATGCCGGCATTGGGCTGGAAATACCGGTTTTGGGATTCTGCACAGAAAGAGATTGCAAACCGCTGAATCCACACGTGAGTTTAACTCTGTCAGTTGAATGCCCACATTGACAACCATTCAGTTAGATAGCTCCGTTTGGTTTTAGAAGCAGATATTTCTCTGTACAGCCTATGGTCCCATTCACTCGGGAATATCCCAATGAAGCTCCTAGAAGAAACGTGTTTCTGACTCGCTGAATCTCAACATAGATTCAACTATCTTACGTGAACGAACACATAGCAGAGCAGTTTCAAGGAAACGTTTCTCCTGAGTTTTAGACGAAGTTTCCTGTGGTTTAGTACGTATGCCGGCATTGGGCTGGAAATACCGGTTTTGCGATTCTGCACAGAAAGGGTTTGCAAACCGCTGAATCCACACGTGAGTTTAACTCTGTCAGTTGAATGCACACATTGACAACCATTCAGTTAGATAGCTCCGTTTTGTTTTTAGGAGCAGATATTTCTCTGTACAGCCTATGGTCCCATTCACTCGGGAATATCCCAACGCAGCTCCTAGAAGAAACGTGTTTCTGACTCGCTGAATCTCAACATAGATTCAACTCTCTTAGTTGAACGATCGCACAGCAGAGCAGTTTCAAGCAAACGTTTCTCCTGAGTTTTAGACGAAGTTTCCTGCTGTTTAGTACGTATGCCGGCATTGGGCTGGAAATACCGGTTTTGGGATTCTGCACAGATAGAGTTTGCAAACCGCTGAATCCACACGTGAGTTTAACTCTGTCAGTTGAATGCACACATTGACAACGATTCAGTTAGATAGCTCCGTTTTGGTTTTAGAAGCAGATATTTCTCTGTACAGCCTATGGTCCCATTCACTCGGGAATATCCCAACGCAGCTCCTAGAAGAAACGTGTTTCTGACTCGCTGAATCTCAACATAGATTCAACTCTCTTAGGTGAACGAACGTACAGCAGAGCAGTTTCAAGGAAACGTTTCTCCTGAATATTAGACGAAATTTACTGCTGTTTAGTACGTATGCCGGCATTGGGCTGGAAATACCGGTTTTGGGGTTCTGCACAGATAGGGTTTGCAAACCGCTGAATCCACACTTGAGTTCAACTCTGTCAGTTGAATGCACACATTGACAACCATTCAGTCACATAGCTCCGTTTTGGTTTTAGGAGCAGATATTTCTCGGTACAGCCTATGGTCCCATTCACTCGGTAATATCCCAACGCAGCTGCTAGAAGAAACGTGTTTCTGACTCGCTGAATCTCAAGATAGATTCAACTCTCTTATGACAACGAACGCACAGCAGAGCAGTTTCAATCAAACGTTTCTCCTGAGTTTTAGACGAAGTTTACTGCGGTTTAGTATGTATGCCGGCTTTGGGCTGGAAATACCGGTTTTGGGGTTCTTCACAGAAAGGGTTTGCAAACCGCTGAATCCACACGTGAGATTAACTCTGTCAGTTGAATGCACACATTGACAACCATTCAGTTAGATAGCTCCGTTTTGGTTTTAGAAGCAGATATTTCTCTGTAAAGCCTATGGTCTCATTCACTCGGGAATATCCCGACGCAGCTCCTAGAAGAAACGTGTTTCTTACTCGGTGAATCTCAACATAGATTCAACTCTCTTAGGTGAACGAACGCACAGTAGAGCACTTTCAAGCAAACGTTTCTCCTGAGTTTTAGACGAAGATTACTGCTGTTTAGTACGTATGCCGGCATTGGGCTGGAAATACCGATTTTGGGATTCTGCACAGAAACAGTTTGCAAACCGCTGGATCCACACGTGAGTTTAACTCTGTCAGTTGAATGCACACATTGACAACCATTCAGTTAGATAGCTCCGTTTTGGTTTTAGAAGCAGATATTTCTCTGTACAGCCTATGGTCCCATTCACTCGGGAATATCCCAACGCAGCTCCTAGAAGAAACGTGTTTCTGACTCGCTGAATCTCAACATAGATTCAACTCTCTTAGGTGAACGAACGTACAGCAGAGCAGTTTCAAGGAAACGTTTCTCCTGAATATTAGACGAAATTTACTGCTGTTTAGTACGTATGCCGGCATTGGGCTGGAAATACCGGTTTTGGGGTTCTGCACAGATAGGGTTTGCAAACCGCTGAATCCACACTTGAGTTCAACTCTGTCAGTTGAATGCACACATTGACAACCATTCAGTCACATAGCTCCGTTTTGGTTTTAGGAGCAGATATTTCTCGGTACAGCCTATGGTCCCATTCACTCGGTAATATCCCAACGCAGCTGCTAGAAGAAACGTGTTTCTGACTCGCTGATTCTCAAGATAGATTCAACTCTCTTATGACAACGAACGCACAGCAGAGCAGTTTCAATCAAACGTTTCTCCTGAGTTTTAGACGAAGTTTACTGCGGTTTAGTATGTATGCCGGCTTTGGGCTGGAAATACCGGTTTTGGGGTTCTTCACAGAAAGGGTTTGCAAACCGCTGAATCCACACGTGAGATTAACTCTGTCAGTTGAATGCACACATTGACAACCATTCAGTTAGATAGCTCCGTTTTGGTTTTAGAAGCAGATATTTCTCTGTAAAGCCTATGGTCTCATTTTCTCGGGAATATCCCGACGCAGCTCCTAGAAGAAACGTGTTTCTTACTCGGTGAATCTCAACATAGATTCAACTCTCTTAGGTGAACGAACGCACAGTAGAGCACTTTCAAGCAAACGTTTCTCCTGAGTTTTAGACGAAGATTACTGCTGTTTAGTACGTATGCCGGCATTGGGATGGAAATACCGATTTTGGGATTCTGCACAGAAACAGTTTGCAAACCGCTGGATCCACACGTGAGTTTAACTCTGTCAGTTGAATGCACACATTGACAACCATTCAGTTAGATAGCTCCGTTTTGGTTTTAGAAGCAGATATTTCTCTGTACAGCCTAGGGTCCCATTCACTCGGGAATATCCCAACGCAGCTCCTAGAAGAAACGTGTTTCTGACTCGCTGAATCTCAACAGAGATTCAACTCTCTTAGGTGAACGAACGTACAGCAGAGCAGTTTCAAGGAAACGTTTCTCCTGAATATTAGACGAAATTTACTGCTGTTTAGTACGTATGCCGGCATTGGGCTGGAAATACCGGTTTTGGGGTTCTGCACAGATAGGGTTTGCAAACCGCTGAATCCACACGTGAGTTTAACTCTGTCAGTTGAATGCACACATTGACAACCATTCAGTCAGATAGCTCCGTTTTGGTTTTAGGAGCAGATATTTCTCGGTACAGCCTATGGTCCCATTCACTCGGGAATATCCCAACGCAGCTCCTAGAAGAAACGTGTTTCTGACTCGCTGAATCTCAACATAGATTCAACTCTCTTATGACAACGAACGCACAGCAGAGCAGTTTCAATCAAACGTTTCTCCTGAGTTTTAGACGAAGTTTACTGCGGTTTAGTATGTATGCCGGCATTGGGCTGGAAATACCGGTTTTGGGGTTCTGCACAGAAAGGGTTTGCAAACCGCTGAATCCACACGTGAGTTTAACTCTGTCAGTTGAATGCACACATTGACAACCATTCAGTTAGATAGCTCCGTTTTGGTTTTAGAAGCAGATATTTCTCTGTAAAGCCTATGGTCTCATTCACTCGGGAATATCCCAACGCAGCTCCTAGAAGAAACGTGTTTCTGACTCGCTGAATCTCAACATAGATTCAACTCTCTTAGGTGAACGAACGCACAGTAGAGCAGTTTCAAGCAAACGTTTCTCCTGAGTTTTAGACGAAGTTTCCTGCTGTTTAGTACGTATGCCGGCATTGTGCTGGAAATACCGGTTTTGGGATTCTGCACAGAAACAGTTTGCAAACCGCTGGATCCACACGTGAGTTTAACTCTGTCAGTTGAATGCACACATTGACAACCATTCAGTTAGATAGCTCCGTTTTGGTTTTAGAAGCAGATATTTCTCTGTACAGCCTAGGGTCCCATTCACTCGGGAATATCCCAACGCAACTCCTAGAAGAAACGTGTTTCTGACTCCCTGAATCTCAACATAGATTCAACTCTCTTACGTGAACGAACGCACAGCAGAGCAGTTTCAAGGAAAGGTTTCTCCTGAATTTTAGACGAAGTTTACTGCTGTTTAGTACGTATGCAGGCATTGGGCTGAAAATACCGGTTTTGGGGTCCTGCACAGAAAGGGTTTGCAAACCGCTGAATCCACAAATGAGTTTAAATCTGTCAGTTGAATGCACACATTGACAACCATTCAGTCACATAGCTCCGTTTTGGTTTTAGGAGCAGATATTTCTCGGTACAGCCTATGGTCCCATTCACTCGGGAATATCCCAACGCAGCTCCTAGAATAAACGTGTTTCTGACTCGCTGAATCTCAACATAGATTCAACTCTCTTATGTCAACGAACGCACAGCAGAGCAATTTCAATAAACGTTTCTCCTGAGTTTTAGACGAAGTTTACTGCGGTTTAGTATGTATGCCGGCATTGGGCTGGAAATACCGGGTTTGGGGTTCTGCACAGAAAGGGTTTGCAAACCGCTGAATCCACACGTGAGTTTAACTCTGTCAGTTGAATGCACACATTGACAACCATTCAGTAAGATAGCTCCGTTTTGGTTTTAGGAGCAGATATTTCTATGTACAGCCTATGGTCCCATTCACTAGGGAATATCCCAAATGCAGCTCCTAGAAGAAAGTGTTTCTGACGCGCTGAATCTCAACATAGACTCAACTCTCTTAGGTGAACGAACGCACAGCAGAGCAGTTTCAAGCAAACGTTTCTCCTGAGTTTTAGTCGAAGTTTCCTGCTGTTTAGTACGTATACTGGCATTGGGATGGAAATACCGGTTTTGGGATTCTGCACAGAAACAGTTTGCAAACCGCTGGATCCACACGTGAGTTTAACTCTGTCAGTTGAATGCACACATTGACAACCATTCAGTTAGATAGCTCCGTTTTGGTTTTAGAAGCAGATATTTCTCTGTACAGCCTATGGTCCCATTCACTCGGGAATATCCCAACGCAGCTCCTAGAAGAAACGTGTTTCTGACTCGCTGAATCTCAACATAGATTCAACTCTCTTAGTTGAACGAACGCACAGCAGAGCAGTTTCAAGCAAACGTTTCTCCTGTGTTTTAGTCGAAGTTTCCTGCTGTTTAGTACGTATACCGGCATTGGGATGGAAATACCGGTTTTGGGATTCTGCACAGAAAGGGTTTGCAAACCGCTGAATCCACACGTGAGTTTAACTCTGTCAGTTGAATACACACATTGATAACCATTCATTTAGATGGCTCCGTTTTGGTTTTAAAAAACAGATATTCCTCTGTAAAGCCTATGGTCTCATTCACTCGGGAATATCCCAACGCAGCTCCTAGAAGAAACGTGTTTCTGACTCGCAGAATCTCAACATAGATTCAACTCTCTTATGACAACGAATGCACAGCAGAGCAGTTTCAATCAAACGTTTCTCCTGAGTTTTAGACGAAGTTTACTGCGGTTTAGTATGTATGCCGGCATTGGGCTGGAAATACCGGTTTTGGGGTTCTGCACAGAAAGGGTTTGCAAACCGCTGAATCCACACGTGAGTTTAACTCTGTCAGTTGAATGCACACATTGACAACCATTCATTTAGATAGCTCCGTTTTGGTTTTAGAAGCAGATATTTCTCTGTAAAGCCTATGGTCTCATTCACTCGGGAATATCCCAACGCAGCTCCTAGAAGAAACGTGTTTCTGACTCGCTGAATCTCAACATAGATTCAACTCTCTTAGGTGAACGAACGCACAGTAGAGCAGTTTCAAGCAAACGTTTCTCCTGAGTTTTAGACGAAGATTACTGCTGTTTAGTACGTATGCCGGCATTGGGCTGGAAATACCGATTTTGGGATTCTGCACAGAAACAGTTTGCAAACCGCTGGATTCACACGTGAGTTTAACTCTGTCAGTTGAATGCACATATTGACAACCATTCATTTAGATGGCTCCGTTTTGGTTTTAAAAAACAGATATTTCTCTGTACAGCCTATGGTCCCATTCACTCGGGAATATCCCAACGCAGCTCCTAGAAGAAACGTGTTTCTGACTCGCTGAATCTCAACATAGATTCAACTCTCTTAGGTGAACGAACGCACAGCAGAGCAGTTTCAAGCAAACGTTTCTCCTGAGTTTTAGACGAAGTTTCCTGCTGTTTAGTACGTATGCCGGCATTGGGCTGGAAATACCGGTTTTGGGATTCTGCACAGAAAGGGTTTGCAAACCGCTGAATCCACACGTGAGTTTAACTGTGTCAGTTGAATGCACACATTCACAAACATTCAGTTAGATAGCTTCGTTTTGGTTTTAGGAGCACATATTTCTCTGTACAGCCTATGGTCCCATTCACTCGGGAATATCCCAGCGCAGCTCCTACAAGAAACGTGTTTCTGACTCGGTGAATCCCAATATAGATTCAACTCTCTTAGGTGAACGAACGCACAGCAGAGCAGTTTCAAGGAAACGTTTCTCCTGAGTTTTAGACGAAGTTTACTGCTGTTTAGTACGTATGCCGGCATTGGGCTGGAATTACCGGTTTGGGATTCTGCACAGAAAGAGTTTGCAAACCGCTGAATCCACACGTGAGTTTAACTCTGTCAGTTGAATGCACACATTGACAACGATTCAGTTAGATAGCTCCGTTTTGGTTTTAGAAGCAGATATTTCTCTGTACAGCCTACGGTCCCATTCACTCGGGAATATCCCAACGAAGCTCCTAGAAGAAACGTGTTTCTGACTCGCTGAATCTCAACATAGATTCAACTCTCTTAGGTGAACGAACGTACAGCAGAGCAGTTTCAAGGAAACGTTTCTCCTGAATATTAGACGAAATTTACTGCTGTTTAGTACGTATGACGGCATTGGGCTGGAAATACCGGTTTTGGGGTTCTGCACAGATAGGGTTTGCAAACCGCTGAATCCACACGTGAGTTTAACTCTGTCAGTTGAATGCACACATTGACAACCATTCAGTCAGATAGCTCCGTTTTGGTTTTAGGAGCAGATATTTCTCGGTACAGCCTATGGTCCCATTCACTCGGGAATATCCCAACGCAGCTCCTAGAAGAAACGTGTTTCTGACTCGCTGAATCTCAACATAGATTCAACTCCCTTATTACAACGAACGCACAGCGGAGCAGTTTCAATCAAACGTTTCTCCTGAGTTTTAGACGAAGATTACTGCTGTTTAGTACGTATGCCGGCATTGGACTGGAAATACCGATTTTGGGATTCTGCACAGAAACAGTTTGCAAACCGCTGGATCCTCACGTGAGTTTAACTCTGTCAGTTGAATGCACACATTGACAACCATTCAGTAAGATAGCTCCGTTTTGGTTTTAGGAGCAGATATTTCTCTGTACAGCCTATGGTCCCATTCACTAGGGAATATCCCAACGCAGCTCCTAGAAGAAAGTGTTTCTGACGCGCTGAATCTCAACATAGATTCAACTCTCTTAGGTGAACGAACGCACAGCAGAGCAGTTTCAAGCAAACGTTTCTCCTGAGTTTTAGTCGAAGTTTCCTGCTGTTTAGTACGTAAACCGGCATTGGGATGGAAATACCGGTTTTGGGATTCTGCACAGAAAGGGTTTGCAAACCGCTGAATCCACACGTGAGTTTAACTCTGTCAGTTGAATGCACACATTGACAACCATTCATTTAGATGGCTCCGTTTTGGTTTTAAAAAACAGATATTTCTCTGTACAGCCTATGGTCCCATTCACTCGGGAATATCCCAACGCATCTCCTAGAAGAAAGTGTTTCTGACGCGCTGAATCTCAACATAGATTCAACTCTCTTAGGTGAACGAACGCACAGCAGAGCAGTTTCAAGCAAACGTTTCTCCTGAGTTTTAGTCGAAGTTTCCTGCTGTTTAGTACGTATACCGGCATTGGGATGGAAATACCGGTTGTGGGATTCTGCACAGAAAGGGTTTGCAAACCGCTGAATCCACACCTGAGTTTAACTCTGTCAGTTGAATGCACACATTGACAACCATTCATTTAGATGGCTCCGTTTTGGTTTTAAAAAACAGATATTTCTCTGTACAGCCTATGGTCCCATTCACTCGGGAATATCCCAACGCAGCTCCTAGAAGAAACGTGTTTCTGACTCGCTGAATCTCAACATAGATTCAACTCTCTTAGGTGAACGAACGCACAGTAGAGCAGTTTCAAGCAAATGTTTCTCCTGAGTTTTAGACGAAGTTTACTGCTGTTTAGTACGTATGCCGGCATTGGGCTGGAAATACCGGTTTTGGATTCTGCACAGAAAGGGTTTGCAAACCGCTGAATCCACACGTGAGTTTAACTGTGTCAGTTGAATGCACACATTGGCAACCATTCAGTTAGATAGCTCCGTTTTGGTTTTAAAAGCAGATATTTCTCTGTAAAGCCTATGGTCTCATTCACTCGGGAATATCCCAACGCAGCTCCTAGAAGAAACGTGTTTCTGACTCGCTGAATCTCAACATAGAGTCAACTCTCTTAGGTGAACGAACGCACAGCAGAGCAGTTTCAAGCAAACGTTTCTCCTGAGTTTTAGACGAAGTTTCCTGCTGTTTAGTACGTATGCCGGCATTGGGCTGGAAATACCGGTTTTGGGATTCTGCACAGATAGAGTTTGCAAACCGCTGAATCCACACGTGAGTTTAACTCTGTCAGTTGAATGCACACATTGACAACGATTCAGTTAGATAGCTCCGTTTTGGTTTTAGAAGCAGATATTTCTCTGTACAACCTATGGTCCCATTCACTCGGGAATATCCCAACGCAGCTCCTAGAAGAAACGTGTTTCTGACGCGCTGAATCTCAACATAGATTCAACTCTCTTAGGTGAACGAACGTACAGCAGAGCAGTTTCAAGGAAACGTTTCTCCTGAATATTAGACGAAATTTACTGCTGTTTAGTACGTATGCCGGCATTGGGCTGAAAATACCGGTTTTGGGAATCTGCACAAAAAGGGTTTCCAAACCGCTGAATCCACACGTGAGTTTAACTCTGTCAGTTGAATGCACACATTGACAACCATTCAGTCAGATAGCTCCGTTTTGGTTTTAGGAGCAGATATTTCTCGGTATAGCCTATGGTCCCATTCACTCGGGAATATCCCAATGCAGCTCCTAGAAGAAACGTGTTTCTGACTCGCTGAATCTCAACATAGATTCAACTCTCTTATGTCAACGAACTTACAGCAGAGCAATTTCAATAAACGTTTCTCCTGAGTTTTAGACGAAGTTTACTGCGGTTTAGTATGTATGCCGGCATTGGGCTGGAAATACCGGTTTTGGGGTTCTGCACAGAAAGGGTTTGCAAACCGCTGAATCCACACCTGAGTTTAACTCTGTCAGTTGAATGCACACATTGACAACCATTCAGTAAGATAGCTCCGCTTTGGTTTTAGGAGCAGATATTTCTCTGTACAGCCTATGGTCCCATTCACTCGGGAATATCCCAACGCAGCTCCTAGAAGAAGCGTGTTTCAGACTCGGTGAATCTCAACATCGATTCAACTCCCTTAGGTGAATGAACGCACAGCAGAGCAGTTTCAAGCAAACCTTTCTCCTCAGTTTTAGACGAAGTTTACTGCGGTTTAGTACGTATGCCGGCATTGGTCTGGAAATACCGGTTTTGGGATTCTGCACAGAAACAGTTTGCAAACCGCTGGATCCACACGTGAGTTTAACTCTGTCAGTTGAATGCACACATTGACAACCATTCAGTTAGATAGCTCCGTTTTGGTTTTAGAAGCAGATATTTCTCTGTACAGCCTAGGGTCCCATTCACTCGGGAATATCCCAACGCAACTCCTAGAAGAAACGTGTTTCTGACTCGCTGAATCTCAACATAGATTCAACTCTCTTACGTGAACGAACGCACAGCAGAGCAGTTTCAAGGAAACGTTTCTCCTGAATTTTAGACGAAGTTTACTGCTGTTTAGTACGTATGCAGGCATTGGGCTGAAAATACCGGTTTTGGGGTTCTGCACAGAAAGGGCTTGCAAACCGCTGAATCCACACGTGAGTTTAACTCTGTCAGTTGAATGCACACATTGACAACCATTCAGTCAGATAGCTCCGTTTTGGTTTTAGGAGCAGATATTTCTCGGTACAGCCTATGGTCCCATTCACTCGGGAATATCCCAACGCAGCTCCTAGAAGAAACGTGTTTCTGACTCGCTGAATCTCAACATAGATTCAACTCTCTTATGTCAACGAACGCCCGGCAGAGCAATTTCAATAAACGTTTCTCCTGAGTTTTAGACGAAGTTTACTGCGGTTTAGTATGTATGCCGGCATTGGGCTGGAAATACCGGTTTTGGGGTTCTGCACAGAAACGGTTTGCAAATCGCTGAATCCACACCTGAGTTTAACTCTGTCAGTTGAATGCACACATTGACAACCATTCAGTAAGATAGCTCCGTTTTGGTTTTAGGAGCAGATATTTCTCTGTACAGCCTATGGTCCCATTCACTAGGGAATATCCCAACGCAGCTCCTAGAAGAAAGTGTTTCTGACGCACTGAATCTCAACATAGATTCAACTCTCTTAGGTGAACGAACGCACAGCAGAGCAGTTTCAAGCAAACGTTTCTCCTGAGTTTTAGTCGAAGTTTCCTGCTGTTTAGTACGTAAACCGGCATTGGGATGGAAATACCGGTTTTGGGATTCTGCTCAGAAAGGGTTTGCAAACCGCTGAATCCACACGTGAGTTTAACTCTGTCAGTTGAATGCGCACATTGACAACCATTCATTTAGATGGCTCCGTTTTGGTTTTAAAAAACAGATATTTCTCTGTACAGCCTATGGTCCCATTCACTCGGGAATATTCCAACGCAGCTCCTAGAAGAAAGTGTTTCTGACGCACTGAATCTCAACATAGATTCAACTCTCTTAGGTGAACGAACGCACAGCAGAGCAGTTTCAAGCAAACGTTTCTCCTGAGTTTTAGTCGAAGTTTCCTGCTGTTTAGTACGTATACCGGCATTGGGATGGAAATACCGGTTTTGGGATTCTGCACAGAAAGGGTTTGCAAACCGCTGAATCCACACCTGAGTTTAACTCTGTCAGTTGAATGCACACATTGACAACCATTCATTTAGATGGCTCCGTTTTGGTTTTAAAAAACAGATATTTCTCTGTACAGCCTATGGTCCCATTCACTCGGGAATATCCCAACGCAGCTCCTAGAAGAAACGTGTTTCTGACTCGCTGAATCTCAACATAGATTCAACTCTCTTAGGTGAACGAAAGCACAGCAGAGCAGTTTCAAGCAAACGTTTCTCCTGAGTTTTAGACGAAGTTTACCGCTGTTTAGTACGTATGCCGGCATTGGGCTGGAAATACCGGTTTTGGATTCTGCACAGAAAGGGTTTGCAAACCGCTGAATCCACAGGTGAGTTTAACTGTGTCAGTTGAATGCACACATTGACAACCATTCAGTTAGATAGCTCCGTTTTGGTTTTAGAAGCAGATATTTCTCTGTAAAGCCTATGGTCTCATTCACTCAGGAATATCCCAACGCAGCTCCTAGAAGAAACGTGTTTCTGACTCGCTGAATCTCAACATAGATTCATCTCTCTTAGTTGAACGAACGCACAGAAAGAGCAGTTTCAAGGAAACGTTTCTCCTGAGTTTTAGACGAAGTTTCCTGCGGTTTAGTACGTATGCCGGCATTGGGCTGGAAATACCGGTTTTGTGATTCTGCACAGAAAGGGTTTGCAAACCGCGGAATCCACCCGTGAGTTTAACTCTGTCAGTTGAATGCACACATTGACAACCGTTCAGTTAGATAGCTCCGTTTTGTTTTTAGGAGCAGATATTTCTCTGTACAGCCTATGGTCCCATTCACTCGGGAATATCCCAACGCAGCTCCTAGAAGAAACGTGTTTCTGACTCGCTGAATCTCAACATAGATTCAACTCTCTTAGTTGAACGAACGCACAGCAGAGCAGTTTCAAGCAAACGTTTCTCCTGAGTTTTAGACGAAGTTTCCTGCTGTTTAGTACGTATGCCGGCATTGGGCTGGAAATACCGGTTTTGGGATTCTGCACAGATAGAGTTTGCAAACCGCTGAATCCACACGTGAGTTTAACTCTGTCAGTTGAATGCACACATTGACAACGATTCAGTTAGATAGCTCCGTTTTGGTTTTAGAAGCAGATATTTCTCTGTACAGCCTATGGTCCCATTCACTCGGGAATATCACAACGCAGCTCCTAGAAGAAACGTGTTTCTGACTCGCTGAATCTCAACATAGATTCAACTCTCTTAGGTGAACGAACGTACAGCAGAGCAGTTTCAAGGAAACGTTTCTCCTGAATATTAGACGAAATTTACTGCTGTTTAGTACGTATGCCGGCATTGGGCTGGAAATACCGGTTTTGGGGTTCTGCACAGATAGGGTTTGCAAACCGCTGAATCCACACGTGAGATTAACTCTGTCAGTTGAATGCACACATTGACAACCATTCAGTTAGATAGCTCCGTTTTGGTTTTAGAAGCAGATATTTCTCTGTAAAGCCTATGGTCTCATTCACTCGGGAATATCCCGACGCAGCTCCTAGAAGAAACGTGTTTCTTACTCGGTGAATCTCAACATAGATTCAACTCTCTTAGGTGAACGAACGCACAGTAGAGCACTTTCAAGCAAACGTTTCTCCTGAGTTTTAGACGAAGATTACTGCTGTTTAGTACGTATGCCGGCATTGGGCTGGAAATACCGATTTTGGGATTCTGCACAGAAACAGTTTGCAAACCGCTGGATCCACACGTGAGTTTAACTCTGTCAGTTGAATGCACACATTGACAACCATTCAGTTAGATAGCTCCGTTTTGGTTTTAGAAGCAGATATTTCTCTGTACAGCCTAGGGTCCCATTCACTCGGGAATATCCCAACGCAACTCCTAGAAGAAACGTGTTTCTGACTCGCTGAATCTCAACATAGATTCAACTCTCTTATGTCAACGAACTTACAGCAGAGCAATTTCAATAAACGTTTCTCCTGAGTTTTAGACGAAGTTTACTGCGGTTTAGTATGTATGCCGGCATTGGGCTGGAAATACCGGTTTTGGGGTTCTGCACAGAAAGGGTTTGCAAACCGCTGAATCCACACCTGAGTTTAACTCTGTCAGTTGAATGCACACATTGACAACCATTCAGTAAGATAGCTCCGTTTTGGTTTTAGGAGCAGATATTTCTCTGTACAGCCTATGGTCCCATTCACTCGGGAATATCCCAACGCAGCTCCTAGAAGAAACGTGTTTCTGACTCGGTGAATCTCAACATCGATTCAACTCCCTTAGGTGAATGAACGCACAGCAGAGCAGTTTCAAGCAAACGTATCTCCTCAGTTTTAGACGAAGTTTACTGCGGTTTAGTACGTATGCCGGCATTGGTCTGGAAATACCTGTTTTGGGATTCTGCACAGAAAGGGTTTGCAAACCGCTGAATCCACAAGTGAGTTAAACTCTGTCAGTTGAATGCACACATTGACAACCATTCAGATAGATAGCTCCGTTTTGGTTTTAGGAGCAGATATTTCTCTGTACGGCCTATGGTCCCATTCACTCGGGAATATCCCAACGCAGCTCCTAGAAGAAACGTGTTTCTGACTCACTGAATCTCAACATAGATTCAACTCTCTTACGTGAACGAACACACAGCAGAGCAGTTTCAAGCAAACGTTTCTCCTGAGTTTTAGACGAAGTTTACTGCTGTTTAGTACCTATGCCGGCATTGGGCTTGAAATACCGGTTTTGGGATTCTGCACAGAAAGGGTTTGCAAACCGCTGTATCCACACGTGAGTTTAACTGTGTCAGTTGAATGCACACATTGACAACCATTCAGTTAGATAGCTCCGTTTTGGTTTTAGGAGCACATATTTCTCTGTACAGCCTATGGTCCCATTCACTCGGGAATATCCCAGCGCAGCTCCTACAAGAAACGTGTTTCTGACTCGCTGAATCTCAACATAGATTCAACTCTCTTAGGTGAACGAACGCACAGCAGAGGAGTTTCAAGGAAACGTTGCTCCTGAGATTTAGACGAAGTTTACTGCTGTTTAGTACGTATGCCGGCATTGGGCTTTAAATACCGGTTTGGTATTCTGCACAGAAAGAGATTGCAAACCGCTGAATCCACACGTGAGTTTAATTCTGTCAGTTGAATGCCCACATTGACAACCATTCTGTTAGATAGCTCCGTTTTGCTTTTAGAAGCAGATATTTCTCTGTAAAGCCTATGGTCTCATTCACTCGGGAATATCCCAACGCAGCTCCTAGAAGAAACGTGTTTCTGACTCGCTGAATCTCAACATAGATTCAACTCTCTTAGGTGAACGAACGCACAGCAGAGCAGTTTCAAGGAAACGTTTCACCTGAGTTTTAGACGAAGTTTACTGCTGTTTAGTACGTATGCCGGCCTTGGGCTGGAAATACCGGTTTTTTGATTCTGCACAGAAAGGGTTTGCAAACCGCTGAATCCACACGTGAGTTTAACCCTATCAGTTGAATGCACACATTGACAACCATTCAGTTAGATAGCTCCGTTTTGGTTTTAGAAGCAGATATTTCTCGGTACAGACTATGGTCCCATTCACTCGGGAATATCCCAACGCAGCTCGTAGAAGTAACGTGTTTCTGACTCGCTGAATCTCAACATAGATTCAACTCTCTTAGGTGAACGAACGCACAGCAGAGCAGTTTCAATCAAACGTTTCTCCTGAGTTTTAGACGAAGTTTACTGCGGTTTAGTATGTATGCCGGCATTGGGCTGGAAATACCGGTTTTGGGGTTCTGCACAGAAAGGGTTTGCAAACCGCTGAATCCACACCTGAGTTTAACTCTGTCAGTTGAATGCACACATTGACAACCATTCAGTAAGATAGCTCCGTTTTGGTTTTAGGAGCAGATATTTCTCTGTACAGCCTATGGTCCCATTCACTCGGGAATATCCCAACGCAGCTCCTAGAAGAAGCGTGATTCTGACTCGGTGAATCTCAACATCGATTCAACTCCCTTAGGTGAATGAACGCACAGCAGAGCAGTTTCAAGCAAACGTTTCTCCTCAGTTTTAGACGAAGTTTACTGCGGTTTAGTACGTATGCCGGCATTGGTCTAGAAATACCGGTTTTGGGATTCTGCACCGAAACAGTTTGCAAACCGCTGGATCCACACGTGAGTTTAACTCTGTCAGTTGAATGCACACATTGACAACCATTCAGTTAGATAGCTCCGTTTTGGTTTTAGAAGCAGATATTTCTCTGTAAAGCCTATGGTCTCATTCACTCGGGAATATCCCAACGCAGCTCCTAGAAGAAACGTGTTTCTTACTCGGTGAATCCCAACATAGATTGAACTCTCTTAGGTGAACGAACGCACAGTAGAGCAGTTTCAAGCAAACGTTTCTCCTGAGTTTTAGACGAAGATTACTGCTGTTTAGTACGTATGCCGGCATTGGGCTGGAAATACCGATTTTGGGATTCTGCACAGAAACAGTTTGCAAACCGCTGGATCCACACGTGAGTTTAACTCTGTCAGTTGAATGCACACATTGACAACCATTCAGTTAGATAGCTCCGTTTTGGTTTTAGAAGCAGATATTTCTCTGTACAGCCTAGGGTCCCATTCACTCGGGAATATCCCAACGCAACTCCTAGAAGAAACGTGTTTCTGACTCGCTGAATCTCAACATAGATTCAACTCTCTTACGTGAACGAACGCACAGCAGAGCAGTTTCAAGGAAACGTTTCTCCTGAATTTTAGACGAAGTTTACTGCTGTTTAGTACGTATGCAGGCATTGGGCTGAAAATACCGGTTTGGGGATCTGCACAGAAAGGGTTTGCAAACCGCTGAATCCACACGTGAGTTTAACTCTGTCAGTTGAATGCACACATTGACAACCATTCAGTAAGACTGCTCCGTTTTGGTTTTAGGAGCAGATATTTCTTGGTATAGCCTATGGTCCCATTCACTCGGGAATATCCCAACGCAGCTCCTAGAAGAAACGTGTTTCTGACTCGCTGAATCTCAACATAGATTCAACTCTCTTATGTCAACGAACTTACAGCAGAGCAATTTCAATAAACGTTTCTCCTGAGTTTTAGACGAAGTTTACTGCGGTTTAGTATGTATGCCGGCATTGGGCTGGAAATACCGGATTTGGGGTTCTGCACAGAAAGGGTTTGCAAACCGCTGAATCCACACGTGAGTTTAACTCTGTCAGTTGAATGCACACATTGACAACCATTCAGTAAGATAGCTCCGTTTTGGTTTTAGGAGCAGATATTTCTCTGTACAGCCTATGGTCCCATTCACTCGGGAATATCCCAACGCAGCTCCTAGAAGAAGCGTGTTTCTGACTCGGTGAATCTCAACATCGATTCAACTCCCTTAGGTGAATGAACGCACAGCAGAGCAGTTTCAAGCAAACGTTTCTCCTCAGTTTTAGACGAAGTTTACTGCGGTTTAGTACGTATGCCGGCATTGGTCTGGAAATACCGGTTTTGGGATTCTGCACAGAAACAGTTTGCAAACCGCTGGATCCACACGTGAGTTTAACTCTGTCAGTTGAATGCACACATTGACAACCATTCCGTTAGATAGCTCCGTTTTGGTTATAGAAGCAGATATTTCTCTGTACAGCCTAGGGTCCCATTCACTCGGGAATATCCCAACGCAACTCCTAGAAGAAACGTGTTTCTGACTCGCTGAATCTCAACATAGATTCAACTCTCTTACGTGAACGAACGCACAGCAGAGCAGTTTCAAGGAAACGTTTCTCCTGAATTTCAGACGAAGTTTACTGCTGTTTAGTACGTATGCAGGCATTGGGCTGAAAATACCGGTTTTGGGGTTCTGCACAGAAAGGGTTTGCAAACCGCTGAATCCACACGTGAGTTTAACTCTGTCAGTTGAATGCACACATTGACAACCATTCAGTCAGATAGCTCCGTTTTGGTTTTAGGAGCAGATATTTCTCGGTACAGCCTATGGTCCCATTCACTCGGGAATATCCCAACGCAGCTCCTAGAAGAAACGTGTTTCTGACTCGCTGAATCTCAACATAGATTCAACTCTCTTATGTCAACGAACGCACGGCAGAGCAATTTCAATAAACGTTTCTCCTGAGTTTTAGACGAAGTTTACTGCGCTTTAGTATGTATGCCGGCATTGGGCAGGAAATACCGGTTTTGGGGTTCTGCACAGAAAGGGTTTGCAAATCGCTGAATCCACACCTGAGTTTAACTCTGTCAGTTGAATGCACACATTGACAACCATTCAGTTAGATAGCTCCGTTTTGGTTTTAGGAGCAGATATTTCTCTGTACAGCCTATGGTCCCATTCACTAGGGAATATCCCAACGCAGCTCCTAGAAGAAAGTGTTTCTGACGCGCTGAATCTCAACATAGATTCAACTCTCTTAGGTGAACGAATGCACAGCAGAGCAGTTTCAAGCAAACGTTTCTCCTGAGTTTTAGTCGAAGTTTCCTGCTGTTTAGTACGTAAACCGGCATTGGGATGGAAATACCGGCTTTGGGATTCTGCACAGAAAGGGTTTTCAAACCGCTGAATCCACAAGTGAGTTTAACTCTGTCAGTTGAATGCACACATTGACAACCATTCATTTAGATGGTTCCGTTTTGGTTTTAAAAAACAGATATTTCTCCGTACAGCCTATGGTCCCATTCACTCGGGAATATCCCAACGCAGCTCCTAGAAGAAAGTGTTTCTGACGCGCTGAATCTCAACATAGATTCAACTCTCTTAGGTGAACGAACGCACAGCAGAGCAGTTTCAAGCAAACGTTTCTCCTGTGTTTTAGTCGAAGTTTCCTGCTGTTTAGTACGTATACCGGCATTGGGATGGAAATACGGGTTTTGGGATTCTGCACAGAAAGGGTTTGCAAACCGCTGAATCCACACCTGAGTTTAACTCTGTCCGTTGAATGCACACATTGACAACCATTCATTTAGATGGCTCCGTTTTGGTTTTAAAAAACAGATATTTCTCTGTACAGCCTATGGTCCCATTCACTCGGGAATATCCCAACGCAGCTCCTAGAAGAAACGTGTTTCTGACTCGCTGAATCTCAACATAGATTCAACTCTCTTAGGTGAACGAACGCACAGCAGAGCAGTTTCAAGCAAACGTTTCTCCTGAGTTTTAGACGAAGTTTACTGCTGTTTAGTACGTATGCCGGCGTTGGGCTGGAAATACCGGTTTTGGATTCTGCACAGAAAGGGTTTGCAAACCGCTGAATCCACACGTGAGTTTAACTGTGTCAGTTGAATGCACACATTGACAACCATTCAGTTAGATAGCTCCGTTTTGGTTTTAGAAGCAGATATTTCTCTGTAAAGCCTACGGTCTCATTCACTCGGGAATATCCCAACGCAGCTCCTAGAAGAAACGTGTTTCTGACTCGCTGAATCTCAACATAGATTCAACTCTCTTAGGTGAACGAACGCACAGAAAGGCAGTTTCAAGGAAACGTTTCTCCTGAGTTTTAGACGAAGTTTACTGCTGTTTAGTACGTATGCCGGCATTGGGCTGGAAATACCGGTTTTGGGATTCTGCACAGAAAGAGATTGCAAACCGCTGAATCCACACGTGAGTTTAACTCTGTCAGTTGAATGCCCACATTGAGAACCATTCAGTTAGATAGCTCCGTTTGGTTTTAGAAGCAGATATTTCTCTGTACAGCCTATGGTCCCATTCACTCGGGAATATCCCAATGAAGCTCCTAGAAGAAACGTGTTTCTGACTCGCTGAATCTCAACATAGATTCAACTATCTTACGTGAACGAACACATAGCAGAGCAGTTTCAAGGAAACGTTTCTCCTGAGTTTTAGACGAAGTTTCCTGCGGTTTAGTACATATGCCGGCATTGGGCTGGAAATACCGGTTTTGCGATTCTGCACAGAAAGGGTTTGCAAATCGCTGAATCCACACGTGAGTTTAACTCTGTCAGTTGAATGCACACATTGACAACCATTCAGTTAGATAGCTCCGTTTTGTTTTTAGGAGCAGATATTTCTCTGTACAGCCTATGGTCCCATTCACTCGGGAATATCCCAACGCAGCTCCTAGAAGAAACGTGTTTCTGACTCGCTGAATCTCAACATAGATTCAACTCTCTTAGTTGAACGAACGCACAGCAGAGCAGTTTCAAGCAAACGTTTCTCCTGAGTTTCAGACGAAGTTTCCTGCTGTTTAGTACGTATGCCGGCATTGGGCTGGAAATACCGGTTTTGGGATTCTGCACAGATAGAGTTTGCAAACCGCTGAATCCACACGTGAGTTTAACTCTGTCAGTTGAATGCACACATTGACAACGATTCAGTTAGATAGCTCCGTTTTGGTTTTAGAAGCAGATATTTCTCTGTACAGCCTATGGTCCCATTCACTCGGGAATATCCCAACGCAGCTCCTAGAAGATACGTGTTTCTGACTCGCTGAATCTCAACATAGATTCAACTCTCTTAGGTGAACGAACGTACAGCAGAGCAGTTTCAAGGAAACGTTTCTCCTGAATATTAGACGAAATTTACTGCTGTTTAGTACGTATGCCGGCATTGGGCTGGAAATACCGGTTTTGGGGTTCTGCACAGATAGGGTTTGCAAACCGCTGAATCCACACGTGAGTTCAACTCTGTCAGTTGAATGCACACATTGACAACCATTCAGTCACATAGCTCCGTTTTGGTTTTAGGAGCAGATATTTCTCGGTACTGCCTATGGTCCCATTCACTCGGGAATATCCCAACGCAGCTGCTAGAAGAAACGTGTTTCTGACTCGCTGAATCTCAACATAGATTCAACTCTCTTATGACAACGAACGCACAGCAGAGCAGTTTCAATCAAACGTTTCTCCTGAGTTTTAGACGAAGTTTACTGCGGTTTAGTATGTATGCCGGCTTTGGGCTGGAAATACCGGTTTTGGGGTTCTGCACAGAAAGGGTTTGCAAACCGCTGAATCCACACGTGAGATTAACTCTGTCAGTTGAATGCACACATTGACAACCATTCAGTTAGATAGCTCCGTTTTGGTTTTAGAAGCAGATATTTCTCTGTAAAGCCTATGGTCTCATTCACTCGGGAATATCCCGACGCAGCTCCTAGAAGAAACGTGTTTCTTACTCGGTGAATCTCAACATAGATTCAAATCTCTTAGGTGAACGAACGCACAGTAGAGCAGTTTCAAGCAAACGTTTCTCCTGAGTTTTAGACGAAGATTACTGCTGTTTAGTACGTATGCCAGCTTTGGGCTGGAAATACCGATTTTGGGATTCTGCACAGAAACAGTTTGCAAACCGCTGGATCCACACGTGAGTTTAACTCTGTCAGTTGAATGCACACATTGACAACCATTCAGTTAGATAGCTCCGTTTTGGTTTTAGAAGCAGATATTTCTCTGTACAGCCTAGGGTCCCATTCACTTGGGAATATCCCAACGCAACTCCTAGAAGAAACGTGTTTCTGACTCGCTGAATCTCAACATAGATTCAACTCTCTTACGTGAACGAACGCACAGCAGAGCAGTTTCAAGGAAACGTTTCTCCTGAATTTTAGACGAAGTTTACTGCTGTTTAGTACGTATGCAGGCATTGGGCTGAAAATACCGGTTTTGGGGATCTGCACAGAAAGGGTTTGCAAACCGCTGAATCCACACGTGAGTTTAACTCTGTCAGTTGAATGCACACATTGACAACCATTCAGTCAGATAGCTCCGTTTTGGTTTTAGGAGCAGATATTTCTCGGGATAGCCTATGGTCCCATTCACTCGGGAATATCCCAACGCAGCTCCTAGAAGAAACGTGTTTCTGACTCGCTGAATCTCAACATAGATTCAACTCTCTTATGTCAACGAACTTACAGCAGAGCAATTTCAATAAACGTTTCTCCTGAGTTTTAGACGAAGTTTACTGCGGTTTAGTATGTATGCCGGCATTGGGCTGGAAATACCGGTTTTGGGGTTCTGCACAGAAAGGGTTTGCAAACCGCTGAATCCACACCTGAGTTTAACTCTGTCAGTTGAATGCACACATTGACAACCATTCAGTAAGATAGCTCCGTTTTGGTTTTAGGAGCAGATATTTCTCTGTACAGCCTATGGTCCCATTCACTCGGGAATATCCCAACGCAGCTCCTAGAAGAAACGTGTTTCTGACTCGGTGAATCTCAACATCGATTCAACTCCCTTAGGTGAATGAACGCACAGCAGAGCAGTTTCAAGCAAACGTTTCTCCTCAGTTTTAGACGAAGTTTACTGCGGTTTAGTACGTATGCCGGCATTGGTCTGGAAATACCGGTTTTGGGATTCTGCACAGAAACAGTTTGCAAACCGCTGGATCCACACGTGAGTTTAACTCTGTCAGTTGAATGCACACATTGACAACCATTCCGTTAGATAGCTCCGTTTTGGTTTTAGAAGCAGATATTTCTCTGTACAGCCTAGGGTCCCATTCACTCGGGAATATCCCAACGCAACTCCTAGAAGAAACGTGTTTCTGACTCGCTGAATCTCAACATAGATTCAACTCTCTTACGTGAACGAACGCACAGCAGAGCAGTTTCAAGGAAACGTTTCTCCTGAATTTTAGACGAAGTTTACTGCTGTTTAGTACGTATGCAGGCATTGGGCTGAAAATACCGGTTTTGGGGTTCTGCACAGAAAGGGCTTGCAAACCGCTGAATCCACACGTGAGTTTAACTCTGTCAGTTGAATGCACACATTGACAACCATTCTGTCAGATAGCTCCGTTTTGGTTTTAGGAGCAGATATTTCTCGGTAAAGCCTATGGTCCCATTCACTCGGGAATATCCCAACGCAGCTCCTAGAAGAAACGTGTTTCTGACTCGCTGAATCTCAACATAGATTCAACTCTCTTATGTCAACGAACGCACGGCAGAGCAATTTCAATAAACGTTTCTCCTGAGTTTTAGACGAAGTTTACTGCGGTTTAGTATGTATGCCGGCATTGGGCTGGAAATACCGGTTTTGGGGTTCTGCACAGAAAGGGTTTGCAAATCGCTGAATCCACACCTGAGTTTAACTCTGTCAGTTGAATGCACACATTGACAACCATTCAGTAAGATAGCTCCGTTTTGGTTTTAGGAGCAGATATTTCTCTGTACAGCCTATGGTCCCATTCACTAGGGAATATCCCAACGCAGCTCCTAGAAGAAAGTGTTTCTGACGCGCTGAATCTCAACATAGATTCAACTCTCTTAGGTGAACGAACGCACAGCAGAGCAGTTTCAAGCAAACGTTTCTCCTGAGTTTTAGTCGAAGTTTCCTGCTGTTTAGTACGTAAACCGGCATTGGGATGGAAATACCGGTTTTGGGATTCTGCACAGAAAGGGTTTGCAAACCGCTGAATCCACACGTGAGTTTAACTCTGTCAGTTGAATGCGCACATTGACAACCATTCATTTAGATGGCTCCGTTTTGGTTTTAAAAAACAGGTATTTCTCTTTACAGCCTATGGTCCCATTCACTCGGGAATATCCCAACGCAGCTCCTAGAAGAAAGTGTTTCTGACGCGCTGAATCTCAACATAGATTCAACTCTCTTAGGTGAACGAACGCACAGCAGAGCAGTTTCAAGCAAGCGTTTCTCCTGAGTTTTAGTCGAAGTTTCCTGCTGTTTACTACGTATACCGGCATTGGGATGGAAATACCGGATTTGGGATTCTGCACAGAAAGGGTTTGCAAACCGCTGAATCCACACCTGAGTTTAACTCTGTCAGTTGAATGCACACATTGACAACCATTCATTTAGATGGCTCCGTTTTGGTTTTAAAAAACAGATATTTCTCTGTACAGCCTATGGTCCCATTCACTCGGGAATATCCCAACGCAGCTCCTAGAAGAAACGTGTTTCTGACTCGCTGAATCTCAACATAGATTCAACTCTCTTAGGTGAACGAAAGCACAGCAGAGCAGTTTCAAGCAAACGTTTCTCCTGAGTTTTAGACGAAGTTTACTGCTGTTTAGTACGTATGCCGGCATTGGGCTGGAAATACCGGTTTTGGATTCTGCACAGAAAGGGTTTGCAAACCGCTGAATCCACAGGTGAGTTTAACTGTGTCAGTTGAATGCACACATTGACAACCATTCAGTTAGATAGCTCCGTTTTGGTTTTAGAAGCAGATATTTCTCTGTAAAGCATATGGTCTCATTCACTCGGGAATATCCCAACGCAGCTCCTAGAAGAAACGTGTTTCTGACTCGCTGAATCTCAACATAGATTCATCTCTCTTAGGTGAACGAACGCACAGAAAGAGCAGTTTCAAGGAAACGTTTCTCCTGAGTTTTAGACGAAGTTTACTGCTGTTTAGTACGTATGCCGGCATTGGGCTGGAAATACCGGTTTTGGGATTCTGCACAGATAGTGTTTGCAAACCGCTGAATCCACACGTGAGTTTAACTCTGTCAGTTGAATGCACACATTGACAACGATTCAGTTAGATAGCTCCGTTTTGGTTTTAGAAGCAGATATTTCTCTGTACAGCCTATGGTCCCATTCACTCGGGAATATCCCAACGCAGCTCCTAGAAGAAACGTGTTTTTGACTCGCTGAATCTCAACATAGATTCAACTCTCTTAGGTGAACGAACGTACAGCAGAGCAGTTTCAAGGAAACGTTTCTCCTGAATATTAGACGAAATTTACTGCTGTTTAGTACGTATGCCGGCATTGGGCTGGAAATACCGGTTTTGGGGTTCTGCACAGATAGGGTTTGCAAACCGCTGAATCCACACTTGAGTTCAACTCTGTCAGTTGAATGCACACATTGACAACCATTCAGTCACATAGCTCCGTTTTGGTTTTAGGAGCAGATATTTCTCGGTACAGCCTATGGTCCCATTCACTCGGGAATATCCCAACGCAGCTGCTAGAAGAAACGTGTTTCTGACTCGCTGAATCTCAAGATAAATTCAACTCTCTTATGACAACGAACGCACAGCAGAGCAGTTTCAATCAAACGTTTCTACTGAGTTTTAGACGAAGTTTACTGCGGTTTAGTATGTATGCCGGCTTTGGGCTGGAAATACCGGTTTTGGGGTTCTTCACAGAAAGGGTTTGCAAACCGCTGAATCCACACGTGAGATTAACTCTGTCAGTTGAATGCACACATTGACAACCATTCAGTTAGATAGCTCCGTTTTGGTTTTAGAAGCAGATATTTCTCTGTAAAGCCTATGGTCTCATTCACTCGGGAATATCCTGACGCAGCTCCTAGAAGAAACGTGTTTCTTACTCGGTGAATCTCAACATAGATTCAACTCTCTTAGGTGAACGAACGCACAGTAGAGCAGTTTCAAGCAAACGTTTCTCCTGAGTTTTAGACGAAGATTACTGCTGTTTAGTACGTATGCCGGCATTGGGCTGGAAATACCGATTTTGGGATTCTGCACAGAAACAGTTTGCAAACCGCTGGATCCACACGTGAGTTTAACTCTGTCAGTTGAATGCACACATTGACAACCATTCAGTTAGATAGCTCCGTTTTGGTTTTAGAAGCAGATATTTCTCTGTACAGCCTAGGGTCCCATTCACTCGGGAATATCCCAACGCAACTCCTAGAAGAAACGTGTTTCTGACTCGCTGAATCTCAACATAGATTCAACTCTCTTACGTGAACGAACGCACAGCAGAGCAGTTTCAAGGAAACGTTTCTCCTGAATTTTAGACGAAGTTTACTGCTGTTTAGTACGTATGCCGGCATTGGGCTGGAAATACCGGTTTTGGGATTCTGCACAGAAAGAGATTGCAAACCGCTGAATCCACACGTGAGTTTAATTCTGTCAGTTGAATGCCCACATTGACAACCATTCAGTTAGATAGCTCCGTTTGGTTTTAGAAGCAGATATTTCTCTGTACAGCCTATGGTCCCATTCACTCGGGAATATCCCAATGAAGCTACTAGAAGAAACGTGTTTCTGACTCGCTGAATCTCAACATAGATTCAACTATCTTACGTGAACGAACACATAGCAGAGCAGTTTCAAGGAAACGTTTCTCCTGAGTTTTAGACGAAGTTTCCTGTGGTTTAGTACGTATGCCGGCATTGGGCTGGAAATACCGGTTTTGCGATTCTGCACAGAAAGGGTTTGCAAACCGCTGAATCCACACGTGAGTTTAACTCTGTCAGTTGAATGCACACATTGACAACCATTCAGTTAGATAGCTCCGTTTTGTTTTTAGTAGCAGATATTTCTCTGTACAGCCTATGGTCCCATTCACTCGGGAATATCCCAACGCAGCTCCTAGAAGAAACGTGTTTCTGACTCGCTGAATCTCAACATAGATTCAACTCTCTTAGTTGAACGATCGCACAGCAGAGCAGTTTCAAGCAAACGTTTCTCCTGAGTTTTAGACGAAGTTTCCTGCTGTTTAGTACGTATGCCGGCATTGGGCTGGAAATACCGGTTTTGGGATTCTGCACAGATAGAGTTTGCAAACCGCTGAATCCACACGTGAGTTTAACTCTGTCAGTTGAATGCACACATTGACAACCATTCAGTTAGATAGCTCCGTTTTGGTTTTAGAAGCAGATATTTCTCTGTACAGCCTATGGTCCCATTCACTCGGGAATATCCCAACGCAGCTCCTAGAAGAAACGTGTTTCTGACTCGCTGAATCTCAACATAGATTCAACTCTCTTAGGTGAACGAACGTACAGCAGAGCAGTTTCAAGGAAACGTTTCTCCTGAATATTAGACGAAATTTACTGCTGTTTAGTACGTATGCCGGCATTGGGCTGGAAATACCGGTTTTGGGGTTCTGCACAGATAGGGTTTGCAAACCGCTGAATCCACACTTGAGTTCAACTCTGTCAGTTGAATGCACACATTGACAACCATTCAGTCACATAGCTCCGTTTTGGTTTTAGGAGCAGATATTTCTCGGTACAGCCTATGGTCCCATTCACTCGGGAATATCCCAACGCAGCTGCTAGAAGAAACGTGTTTCTGACTCGCTGAATCTCAAGATAGATTCAACTCTCTTATGACAACGAACGCACAGCAGAGCAGTTTCAATCAAACGTTTCTCCTGAGTTTTAGACGAAGTTTACTGCGGTTTAGTATGTATGCCGGCTTTGGGCTGGAAATACCGGTTTTGGGGTTCTTCACAGAAAGGGTTTGCAAACCGCTGAATCCACACGTGAGATTAACTCTGTCAGTTGAATGCACACATTGACAACCATTCCGTTAGATAGCTCCGTTTTGGTTTTAGAAGCAGATATTTCTCTGTAAAGCCTATGGTCTCATTCACTCGGGAATATCCCGACGCAGCTCCTAGAAGAAACGTGTTTCTTACTCGGTGAATCTCAACATAGATTCAACTCTCTTAGGTGAACGAACGCACAGTAGAGCAGTTTCAAGCAAACGTTTCTCCTGAATTTTAGACGAAGATTACTGCTGTTTAGTACGTATGCCGGCATTGGGCTGGAAATACCGATTTTGGGATTCTGCACAGAAACAGTTTGCAAACCGCTGGATCCACACGTGAGTTTAACTCTGTCAGTTGAATGCACACATTGACAACCATTCAGTTAGATAGCTCCGTTTTGGTTTTAGAAGCAGATATTTCTCTGTACAGCCTAGGGTCCCATTCACTCGGGAATATCCCAACGCAACTCCTAGAAGAAACGTGTTTCTGACTCGCTGAATCTCAACATAGATTCAACTCTCTTATGTCAACGAACTTACAGCAGAGCAATTTCAATAAACGTTTCTCCTGAGTTTTAGACGAAGTTTACTGCGGTTTAGTATGTATGCCGGCATTGGGCTGGAAATACCGGTTTTGGGGTTCTGCACAGAAAGGGTTTGCAAACCGCTGAATCCACACCTGAGTTTAACTCTGTCAGTTGAATGCACACATTGACAACCATTCAGTAAGATAGCTCCGTTTTGGTTTTAGGAGCAGATATTTCTCTGTACAGCCTATGGTCCCATTCACTCGGGAATATCCCAACGCAGCTCCTAGAAGAAACGTGTTTCTGACTCGGTGAATCTCAACATCGATTCAACTCCCTTAGGTGAATGAACGCACAGCAGAGCAGTTTCAAGCAAACGTATCTCCTCAGTTTTAGACGAAGTTTACTGCGGTTTAGTACGTATGCCGGCATTGGTCTGGAAATACCTGTTTTGGGATTCTGCACAGAAAGGGTTTGCAAACCGCTGAATCCACAAGTGAGTTAAACTCTGTCAGTTGAAAGCACACATTGACAACCATTCAGATAGATAGCTCCGTTTTGGTTTTAGGAGCAGATATTTCTCTGTACGGCCTATGGTCCCATTCACTCGGGAATATCCCAACGCAGCTCCTAGAAGAAACGTGTTTCTGACTCACTGAATCTCAACATAGATTCAACTCTCTTACGTGAACGAACACACAGCAGAGCAGTTTCAAGCAAACGTTTCTCCTGAGTTTTAGACGAAGTTTACTGCTGTTTAGTACCTATGCCGGCATTGGGCTTGAAATATCGGTTTTGGGATTCTGCACAGAAAGGGTTTGCAAACCGCTGTATCCACACGTGAGTTTAACTGTGTCAGTTGAATGCACACATTGACAACCATTCAGTTAGATAGCTCCGTTTTGGTTTTAGGAGCACATATTTCTCTGTACAGCCTATGGTCCCATTCACTCGGGAATATCCCAGCGCAGCTCCTACAAGAAACGTGTTTCTGACTCGCTGAATCTCAACATAGATTCAACTCTCTTAGGTGAACGAACGCACAGCAGAGGAGTTTCAAGGAAACGTTGCTCCTGAGATTTAGACGAAGTTTACTGCTGTTTAGTACGTATGCCGGCATTGGGTTTTAAATACCGGTTTGGTATTCTGCACAGAAAGAGATTGCAAACCGCTGAATCCACACGTGAGTTTAATTCTGTCAGTTGAATGCCCACATTGACAACCATTCTGTTAGATAGCTCCGTTTTGCTTTTAGAAGCAGATATTTCTCTGTAAAGCCTATGGTCTCATTCACTCGGGAATATCCCAACGCAGCTCCTAGAAGAAACGTGTTTCTGACTCGCTGAATCTCAACATAGATTCAACTCTCTTAGGTGAACGAACGCACAGCAGAGCAGTTTCAAGGAAACGTTTCACCTGAGTTTTAGACGAAGTTTACTGCTGTTTAGTACGTATGCCGGCCTTGGGCTGGAAATACCGGTTTTTTGATTCTGCACAGAAAGGGTTTGCAAACCGCTGAATCCACACGTGAGTTTAACCCTATCAGTTGAATGCACACATTGACAACCATTCAGTTAGATAGCTCCGTTTTGGTTTTAGAAGCAGATATTTCTCGGTACAGACTATGGTCCCATTCACTCGGGAATATCCCAACGCAGCTCGTAGAAGTAACGTGTTTCTGACTCGCTGAATCTCAACATAGATTCAACTCTCTTAGGTGAACGAACGCACAGCAGAGCAGTTTCAATCAAACGTTTCTCCTGAGTTTTAGACGAAGTTTACTGCGGTTTAGTATGTATGCCGGCATTGGGCTGGAAATACCGGTTTTGGGGTTCTGCACAGAAAGGGTTTGCAAACCGCTGAATCCACACCTGAGTTTAACTCTGTCAGTTGAATGCACACATTGACAACCATTCAGTAAGATAGCTCCGTTTTGGTTTTAGGAGCAGATATTTCTCTGTACAGCCTATGGTCCCATTCACTCGGGAATATCCCAACGCAGCTCCTAGAAGAAGCGTGATTCTGACTCGGTGAATCTCAACATCGATTCAACTCCCTTAGGTGAATGAACGCACAGCAGAGCAGTTTCAAGCAAACGTTTCTCCTCAGTTTTAGACGAAGTTTACTGCGGTTTAGTACGTATGCCGGCATTGGTCTAGAAATACCGGTTTTGGGATTCTGCACCGAAACAGTTTGCAAACCGCTGGATCCACACGTGAGTTTAACTCTGTCAGTTGAATGCACACATTGACAACCATTCAGTTAGATAGCTCCGTTTTGGTTTTAGAAGCAGATATTTCTCTGTAAAGCCTATGGTCTCATTCACTCGGGAATATCCCAACGCAGCTCCTAGAAGAAACGTGTTTCTTACTCGGTGAATCTCAACATAGATTGAACTCTCTTAGGTGAACGAACGCACAGTAGAGCAGTTTCAAGCAAACGTTTCTCCTGAGTTTTAGACGAAGATTACTGCTGTTTAGTACGTATGCCGGCATTGGGCTGGAAATACCGATTTTGGGATTCTGCACAGAAACAGTTTGCAAACCGCTGGATCCACACGTGAGTTTAACTCTGTCAGTTGAATGCACACATTGACAACCATTCAGTTAGATAGCTCCGTTTTGGTTTTAGAAGCAGATATTTCTCTGTACAGCCTAGGGTCCCATTCACTCGGGAATATCCCAACGCAACTCCTAGAAGAAACGTGTTTCTGACTCGCTGAATCTCAACATAGATTCAACTCTCTTACGTGAACGAACGCACAGCAGAGCAGTTTCAAGGAAACGTTTCTCCTGAATTTTAGACGAAGTTTACTGCTGTTTAGTACGTATGCAGGCATTGGGCTGAAAATACCGGTTTGGGGATCTGCACAGAAAGGGTTTGCAAACCGCTGAATCCACACGTGAGTTTAACTCTGTCAGTTGAATGCACACATTGACAACCATTCAGTAAGACTGCTCCGTTTTGGTTTTAGGAGCAGATATTTCTTGGTATAGCCTATGGTCCCATTCACTCGGGAATATCCCAACGCAGCTCCTAGAAGAAACGTGTTTCTGACTCGCTGAATCTCAACATAGATTCAACTCTCTTATGTCAACGAACTTACAGCAGAGCAATTTCAATAAACGTTTCTCCTGAGTTTTAGACGAAGTTTACTGCGGTTTAGTATGTATGCCGGCATTGGGCTGGAAATACCGGATTTGGGGTTCTGCACAGAAAGGGTTTGCAAACCGCTGAATCCACACGTGAGTTTAACTCTGTCAGTTGAATGCACACATTGACAACCTTTCAGTAAGATAGCTCCGTTTTGGTTTTAGGAGCAGATATTTCTCTGTACAGCCTATGGTCCCATTCACTCGGGAATATCCCAACGCAGCTCCTAGAAGAAGCGTGTTTCTGACTCGGTGAATCTCAACATCGATTCAACTCCCTTAGGTGAATGAACGCACAGCAGAGCAGTTTCAAGCAAACGTTTCTCCTCAGTTTTAGACGAAGTTTACTGCGGTTTAGTACGTATGCCGGCATTGGTCTGGAAATACCGGTTTTGGGATTCTGCACAGAAACAGTTTGCAAACCGCTGGATCCACACGTGAGTTTAACTCTGTCAGTTGAATGCACACATTGACAACCATTCCGTTAGATAGCTCCGTTTTGGTTATAGAAGCAGATATTTCTCTGTACAGCCTAGGGTCCCATTCACTCGGGAATATCCCAACGCAACTCCTAGAAGAAACGTGTTTCTGACTCGCTGAATCTCAACATAGATTCAACTCTCTTACGTGAACGAACGCACAGCAGAGCAGTTTCAAGGAAACGTTTCTCCTGAATTTCAGACGAAGTTTACTGCTGTTTAGTACGTATGCAGGCATTGGGCTGAAAATACCGGTTTTGGGGTTCTGCACAGAAAGGGTTTGCAATCCGCTGAATCCACACGTGAGTTTAACTCTGTCAGTTGAATGCACACATTGACAACCATTTAGTCAGATATCTCCGTTTTGGTTTTAGAAGCAGATATTTCTCGGTACAGCCTATGGTCCCATTCACTCGGGAATATCCCAACGCAGCTCCTAGAAGAAACGTGTTTCTGACTCGCTGAATCTCAACATAGATTCAACTCTCTTATGTCAACGAACGCACGGCAGAGCAATTTCAATAAACGTTTCTCCTGAGTTTTAGACGAAGTTTACTGCGCTTTAGTATGTATGCCGGCATTGGGCAGGAAATACCGGTTTTGGGGTTCTGCACAGAAAGGGTTTGCAAATCGCTGAATCCACACCTGAGTTTAACTCTGTCAGTTGAATGCACACATTGACAACCATTCAGTTAGATAGCTCCGTTTTGGTTTTAGGAGCAGATATTTCTCTGTACAGCCTATGGTCCCATTCACTAGGGAATATCCCAACGCAGCTCCTAGAAGAAAGTGTTTCTGACGCGCTGAATCTCAACATAGATTCAACTCTCTTAGGTGAACGAATGCACAGCAGAGCAGTTTCAAGCAAACGTTTCTCCTGAGTTTTAGTCGAAGTTTCCTGCTGTTTAGTACGTAAACCGGCATTGGGATGGAAATACCGGCTTTGGGATTCTGCACAGAAAGGGTTTTCAAACCGCTGAATCCACAAGTGAGTTTAACTCTGTCAGTTGAATGCACACATTGACAACCATTCATTTAGATGGTTCCGTTTTGGTTTTAAAAAACAGATATTTCTCCGTACAGCCTATGGTCCCATTCACTCGGGAATATCCCAACGCAGCTCCTAGAAGAAAGTGTTTCTGACGCGCTGAATCTCAACATAGATTCAACTCTCTTAGGTGAACGAACGCACAGCAGAGCAGTTTCAAGCAAACGTTTCTCCTGAGTTTTAGTCGAAGTTTCCTGCTGTTTAGTACGTATACCGGCATTGGGATGGAAATACGGGTTTTGGGATTCTGCACAGAAAGGGTTTGCAAACCGCTGAATCCACACCTGAGTTTAACTCTGTCCGTTGAATGCACACATTGACAACCATTCATTTAGATGGCTCCGTTTTGGTTTTAAAAAACAGATATTTCTCTGTACAGCCTATGGTCCCATTCACTCGGGAATATCCCAACGCAGCTCCTAGAAGAAACGTGTTTCTGACTCGCTGAATCTCAACATAGATTCAACTCTCTTAGGTGAACGAACGCACAGCAGAGCAGTTTCAAGCAAACGTTTCTCCTGAGTTTTAGACGAAGTTTACTGCTGTTTAGTACGTATGCCGGCGTTGGGCTGGAAATACCGGTTTTGGATTCTGCACAGAAAGGGTTTGCAAACCGCTGAATCCACACGTGAGTTTAACTGTGTCAGTTGAATGCACACATTGACAACCATTCAGTTAGATAGCTCCGTTTTGGTTTTAGAAGCAGATATTTCTCTGTAAAGCCTACGGTCTCATTCACTCGGGAATATCCCAACGCAGCTCCTAGAAGAAACGTGTTTCTGACTCGCTGAATCTCAACATAGATTCAACTCTCTTAGGTGAACGGACGCACAGAAAGGCAGTTTCAAGGAAACGTTTCTCCTGAGTTTTAGACGAAGTTTACTGCTGTTTAGTACGTATGCCGGCATTGGGCTGGAAATACCGGTTTTGGGATTCTGCACAGAAAGAGATTGCAAACCGCTGAATCCACACGTGAGTTTAACTCTGTCAGTTGAATGCCCACATTGAGAACCATTCAGTTAGATAGCTCCGTTTGGTTTTAGAAGCAGATATTTCTCTGTACAGCCTATGGTCCCATTCACTCGGGAATATCCCAATGAAGCTCCTAGAAGAAACGTGTTTCTGACTCGCTGAATCTCAACATAGATTCAACTATCTTACGTGAACGAACACATAGCAGAGCAGTTTCAAGGAAACGTTTCTCCTGAGTTTTAGACGAAGTTTCCTGCGGTTTAGTACATATGCCGGCATTGGGCTGGAAATACCGGTTTTGCGATTCTGCACAGAAAGGGTTTGCAAACCGCTGAATCCACACGTGAGTTTAACTCTGTCAGTTGAATGCACACATTGACAACCATTCAGTTAGATAGCTCCGTTTTGTTTTTAGGAGCAGATATTTCTCTGTACAGCCTATGGTCCCATTCACTCGGGAATATCCCAACGCAGCTCTTAGAAGAAACGTGTTTCTGACTCGCTGAATCTCAACATAGATTCAACTCTCTTATGACAACGAACGCACAGCAGAGCAGTTTCAATCAAACGTTTCTCCTGAGTTTTAGACGAAGTTTACTGCGGTTTAGTATGTATGCCGGCTTTGGGCTGGAAATACCGGTTTTGGGGTTCTGCACAGAAAGGGTTTGCAAACCGCTGAATCCACACGTGAGATTAACTCTGTCAGTTGAATGCACACATTGACAACCATTCAGTTAGATAGCTCCGTTTTGGTTTTAGAAGCAGATATTTCTCTGTAAAGCCTATGGTCTCATTCACTCGGGAATATCCCGACGCAGCTCCTAGAAGAAACGTGTTTCTTACTCGGTGAATCTCAACATAGATTCAAATCTCTTAGGTGAACGAACGCACAGTAGAGCAGTTTCAAGCAAACGTTTCTCCTGAGTTTTAGACGAAGATTACTGCTGTTTAGTACGTATGCCAGCTTTGGGCTGGAAATACCGATTTTGGGATTCTGCACAGAAACAGTTTGCAAACCGCTGGATCCACACGTGAGTTTAACTCTGTCAGTTGAATGCACACATTGACAACCATTCAGTTAGATAGCTCCGTTTTGGTTTTAGAAGCAGATATTTCTCTGTACAGCCTAGGGTCCCATTCACTTGGGAATATCCCAACGCAACTCCTAGAAGAAACGTGTTTCTGACTCGCTGAATCTCAACATAGATTCAACTCTCTTACGTGAACGAACGCACAGCAGAGCAGTTTCAAGGAAACGTTTCTCCTGAATTTTAGACGAAGTTTACTGCTGTTTAGTACGTATGCAGGCATTGGGCTGAAAATACCGGTTTTGGGGATCTGCACAGAAAGGGTTTGCAAACCGCTGAATCCACACGTGAGTTTAACTCTGTCAGTTGAATGCACACATTGACAACCATTCAGTCAGATAGCTCCGTTTTGGTTTTAGGAGCAGATATTTCTCGGGATAGCCTATGGTCCCATTCACTCGGGAATATCCCAACGCAGCTCCTAGAAGAAACGTGTTTCTGACTCGCTGAATCTCAACATAGATTCAACTCTCTTATGTCAACGAACTTACAGCAGAGCAATTTCAATAAACGTTTCTCCTGAGTTTTAGACGAAGTTTACTGCGGTTTAGTATGTATGCCGGCATTGGGCTGGAAATACCGGTTTTGGGGTTCTGCACAGAAAGGGTTTGCAAACCGCTGAATCCACACCTGAGTTTAACTCTGTCAGTTGAATGCACACATTGACAACCATTCAGTAAGATAGCTCCGTTTTGGTTTTAGGAGCAGATATTTCTCTGTACAGCCTATGGTCCCATTCACTCGGGAATATCCCAACGCAGCTCCTAGAAGAAACGTGTTTCTGACTCGGTGAATCTCAACATCGATTCAACTCCCTTAGGTGAATGAACGCACAGCAGAGCAGTTTCAAGCAAACGTTTCTCCTCAGTTTTAGACGAAGTTTACTGCGGTTTAGTACGTATGCCGGCATTGGTCTGGAAATACCGGTTTTGGGATTCTGCACAGAAACAGTTTGCAAACCGCTGGATCCACACGTGAGTTTAACTCTGTCAGTTGAATGCACACATTGACAACCATTCCGTTAGATAGCTCCGTTTTGGTTTTAGAAGCAGATATTTCTCTGTACAGCCTAGGGTCCCATTCACTCGGGAATATCCCAACGCAACTCCTAGAAGAAACGTGTTTCTGACTCGCTGAATCTCAACATAGATTCAACTCTCTTACGTGAACGAACGCACAGCAGAGCAGTTTCAAGGAAACGTTTCTCCTGAATTTTAGACGAAGTTTACTGCTGTTTAGTACGTATGCAGGCATTGGGCTGAAAATACCGGTTTTGGGGTTCTGCACAGAAAGGGCTTGCAAACCGCTGAATCCACACGTGAGTTTAACTCTGTCAGTTGAATGCACACATTGACAACCATTCTGTCAGATAGCTCCGTTTTGGTTTTAGGAGCAGATATTTCTCGGTAAAGCCTATGGTCCCATTCACTCGGGAATATCCCAACGCAGCTCCTAGAAGAAACGTGTTTCTGACTCGCTGAATCTCAACATAGATTCAACTCTCTTATGTCAACGAACGCACGGCAGAGCAATTTCAATAAACGTTTCTCCTGAGTTTTAGACGAAGTTTACTGCGGTTTAGTATGTATGCCGGCATTGGGCTGGAAATACCGGTTTTGGGGTTCTGCACAGAAAGGGTTTGCAAATCGCTGAATCCACACCTGAGTTTAACTCTGTCAGTTGAATGCACACATTGACAACCATTCAGTAAGATAGCTCCGTTTTGGTTTTAGGAGCAGATATTTCTCTGTACAGCCTATGGTCCCATTCACTAGGGAATATCCCAACGCAGCTCCTAGAAGAAAGTGTTTCTGACGCGCTGAATCTCAACATAGATTCAACTCTCTTAGGTGAACGAACGCACAGCAGAGCAGTTTCAAGCAAACGTTTCTCCTGAGTTTTAGTCGAAGTTTCCTGCTGTTTAGTACGTAAACCGGCATTGGGATGGAAATACCGGTTTTGGGATTCTGCACAGAAAGGGTTTGCAAACCGCTGAATCCACACGTGAGTTTAACTCTGTCAGTTGAATGCGCACATTGACAACCATTCATTTAGATGGCTCCGTTTTGGTTTTAAAAAACAGGTATTTCTCTTTACAGCCTATGGTCCCATTCACTCGGGAATATCCCAACGCAGCTCCTAGAAGAAAGTGTTTCTGACGCGCTGAATCTCAACATAGATTCAACTCTCTTAGGTGAACGAACGCACAGCAGAGCAGTTTCAAGCAAGCGTTTCTCCTGAGTTTTAGTCGAAGTTTCCTGCTGTTTACTACGTATACCGGCATTGGGATGGAAATACCGGATTTGGGATTCTGCACAGAAAGGGTTTGCAAACCGCTGAATCCACACCTGAGTTTAACTCTGTCAGTTGAATGCACACATTGACAACCATTCATTTAGATGGCTCCGTTTTGGTTTTAAAAAACAGATATTTCTCTGTACAGCCTATGGTCCCATTCACTCGGGAATATCCCAACGCAGCTCTTAGAAGAAACGTGTTTCTGACTCGCTGAATCTCAACATAGATTCAACTCTCTTAGGTGAACGAAAGCACAGCAGAGCAGTTTCAAGCAAACGTTTCTCCTGAGTTTTAGACGAAGTTTACTGCTGTTTAGTACGTATGCCGGCATTGGGCTGGAAATACCGGTTTTGGATTCTGCACAGAAAGGGTTTGCAAACCGCTGAATCCACAGGTGAGTTTAACTGTGTCAGTTGAATGCACACATTGACAACCATTCAGTTAGATAGCTCCGTTTTGGTTTTAGAAGCAGATATTTCTCTGTAAAGCATATGGTCTCATTCACTCGGGAATATCCCAACGCAGCTCCTAGAAGAAACGTGTTTCTGACTCGCTGAATCTCAACATAGATTCATCTCTCTTAGGTGAACGAACGCACAGAAAGAGCAGTTTCAAGGAAACGTTTCTCCTGAGTTTTAGACGAAGTTTACTGCTGTTTAGTACGTATGCCGGCATTGGGCTGGAAATACCGGTTTTGGGATTCTGCACAGATAGAGTTTGCAAACCGCTGAATCCACACGTGAGTTTAACTCTGTCAGTTGAATGCACACATTGACAACGATTCAGTTAGATAGCTCCGTTTTGGTTTTAGAAGCAGATATTTCTCTGTACAGCCTATGGTCCCATTCACTCGGGAATATCCCAACGCAGCTCCTAGAAGAAACGTGTTTTTGACTCGCTGAATCTCAACATAGATACAACTCTCTTAGGTGAACGAACGTACAGCAGAGCAGTTTCAAGGAAACGTTTCTCCTGAATATTAGACGAAATTTACTGCTGTTTAGTACGTATGCCGGCATTGGGCTGGAAATACCGGTTTTGGGGTTCTGCACAGATAGGGTTTGCAAACCGCTGAATCCACACTTGAGTTCAACTCTGTCAGTTGAATGCACACATTGACAACCATTCAGTCACATAGCTCCGTTTTGGTTTTAGGAGCAGATATTTCTCGGTACAGCCTATGGTCCCATTCACTCGGGAATATCCCAACGCAGCTGCTAGAAGAAACGTGTTTCTGACTCGCTGAATCTCAAGATAAATTCAACTCTCTTATGACAACGAACGCACAGCAGAGCAGTTTCAATCAAACGTTTCTACTGAGTTTTAGACGAAGTTTACTGCGGTTTAGTATGTATGCCGGCTTTGGGCTGGAAATACCGGTTTTGGGGTTCTTCACAGAAAGGGTTTGCAAACCGCTGAATCCACACGTGAGATTAACTCTGTCAGTTGAATGCACACATTGACAACCATTCAGTTAGATAGCTCCGTTTTGGTTTTAGAAGCAGATATTTCTCTGTAAAGCCTATGGTCTCATTCACTCGGGAATATCCCGACGCAGCTCCTAGAAGAAACGTGTTTCTTACTCGGTGAATCTCAACATAGATTCAACTCTCTTAGGTGAACGAACGCACAGTAGAGCAGTTTCAAGCAAACGTTTCTCCTGAGTTTTAGACGAAGATTACTGCTGTTTAGTACGTATGCCGGCATTGGGCTGGAAATACCGATTTTGGGATTCTGCACAGAAACAGTTTGCAAACCGCTGGATCCACACGTGAGTTTAACTCTGTCAGTTGAATGCACACATTGACAACCATTCAGTTAGATAGCTCCGTTTTGGTTTTAGAAGCAGATATTTCTCTGTACAGCCTAGGGTCCCATTCACTCGGGAATATCCCAACGCAACTCCTAGAAGAAACGTGTTTCTGACTCGCTGAATCTCAACATAGATTCAACTCTCTTACGTGAACGAACGCACAGCAGAGCAGTTTCAAGGAAACGTTTCTCCTGAATTTTAGACGAAGTTTACTGCTGTTTAGTACGTATGCTGGCATTGGGCTGGAAATACCGGTTTTGGGATTCTGCACAGAAAGAGATTGCAAACCGCTGAATCCACACGTGAGTTTAATTCTGTCAGTTGAATGCCCACATTGACAACCATTCAGTTAGATAGCTCCGTTTGGTTTTAGAAGCAGATATTTCTCTGTACAGCCTATGGTCCCATTCACTCGGGAAGATCCCAATGAAGCTCCTAGAAGAAACGTGTTTCTGACTCGCTGAATCTCAACATAGATTCAACTATCTTACGTGAACGAACACATAGCAGAGCAGTTTCAAGGAAACGTTTCTCCTGAGTTTTAGACGAAGTTTCCTGTGGTTTAGTACGTATGCCGGCATTGGGCTGGAAATACCGGTTTTGCGATTCTGCACAGAAAGGGTTTGCAAACCGCTGAATCCACACGTGAGTTTAACTCTGTCAGTTGAATGCACACATTGACAACCATTCAGTTAGATAGCTCCGTTTTGTTTTTAGTAGCAGATATTTCTCTGTACAGCCTATGGTCCCATTCACTCGGGAATATCCCAACGCAGCTCCTAGAAGAAACGTGTTTCTGACTCGCTGAATCTCAACATAGATTCAACTCTCTTAGTTGAACGATCGCACAGCAGAGCAGTTTCAAGCAAACGTTTCTCCTGAGTTTTAGACGAAGTTTCCTGCTGTTTAGTACGTATGCCGGCATTGGGCTGGAAATACCGGTTTTGGGATTCTGCACAGATAGAGTTTGCAAACCGCTGAATCCACACGTGAGTTTAACTCTGTCAGTTGAATGCACACATTGACAACGATTCAGTTAGATAGCTCCGTTTTGGTTTTAGAAGCAGATATTTCTCTGTACAGCCTATGGTCCCATTCACTCGGGAATATCCCAACGCAGCTCCTAGAAGAAACGTGTTTCTGACTCGCTGAATCTCAACATAGATTCAACTCTCTTAGGTGAACGAACGTACAGCAGAGCAGTTTCAAGGAAACGTTTCTCCTGAATATTAGACGAAATTTACTGCTGTTTAGTACGTATGCCGGCATTGGGCTGGAAATACCGGTTTTGGGGTTCTGCACAGATAGGGTTTGCAAACCGCTGAATCCACACTTGAGTTCAACTCTGTCAGTTGAATGCACACATTGACAACCATTCAGTCACATAGCTCCGTTTTGGTTTTAGGAGCAGATATTTCTCGGTACAGCCTATGGTCCCATTCACTCGGGAATATCCCAACGCAGCTGCTAGAAGAAACGTGTTTCTGACTCGCTGAATCTCAAGATAGATTCAACTCTCTTATGACAACGAACGCACAGCAGAGCAGTTTCAATCAAACGTTTCTCCTGAGTTTTAGACGAAGTTTACTGCGGTTTAGTATGTATGCCGGCTTTGGGCTGGAAATACCGGTTTTGGGGTTCTTCACAGAAAGGGTTTGCAAACCGCTGAATCCACACGTGAGATTAACTCTGTCAGTTGAATGCACACATTGACAACCATTCCGTTAGATAGCTCCGTTTTGGTTTTAGAAGCAGATATTTCTCTGTAAAGCCTATGGTCTCATTCACTCGGGAATATCCCGACGCAGCTCCTAGAAGAAACGTGTTTCTTACTCGGTGAATCTCAACATAGATTCAACTCTCTTAGGTGAACGAACGCACAGTAGAGCAGTTTCAAGCAAACGTTTCTCCTGAATTTTAGACGAAGATTACTGCTGTTTAGTACGTATGCCGGCATTGGGCTGGAAATACCGATTTTGGGATTCTGCACAGAAACAGTTTGCAAACCGCTGGATCCACACGTGAGTTTAACTCTGTCAGTTGAATGCACACATTGACAACCATTCAGTTAGATAGCTCCGTTTTGGTTTTAGAAGCAGATATTTCTCTGTACAGCCTAGGGTCCCATTCACTCGGGAATATCCCAACGCAACTCCTAGAAGAAACGTGTTTCTGACTCGCTGAATCTCAACATAGATTCAACTCTCTTATGTCAACGAACTTACAGCAGAGCAATTTCAATAAACGTTTCTCCTGAGTTTTAGACGAAGTTTACTGCGGTTTAGTATGTATGCCGGCATTGGGCTGGAAATACCGGTTTTGGGGTTCTGCACAGAAAGGGTTTGCAAACCGCTGAATCCACACCTGAGTTTAACTCTGTCAGTTGAATGCACACATTGACAACCATTCAGTAAGATAGCTCCGTTTTGGTTTTAGGAGCAGATATTTCTCTGTACAGCCTATGGTCCCATTCACTCGGGAATATCCCAACGCAGCTCCTAGAAGAAACGTGTTTCTGACTCGGTGAATCTCAACATCGATTCAACTCCCTTAGGTGAATGAACGCACAGCAGAGCAGTTTCAAGCAAACGTTTCTCCTCAGTTTTAGACGAAGTTTACTGCGGTTTAGTACGTATGCCGGCATTGGTCTGGAAATACCGGTTTTGGGATTCTGCACAGAAAGGGTTTGCAAACCGCTGAATCCACAAGTGAGTTAAACTCTGTCAGTTGAATGCACACATTGACAACCATTCAGATAGATAGCTCCGTTTTGGTTTTAGGAGCAGATATTTCTCTGTACGGCCTATGGTCCCATTCACTCGGGAATATCCCAACGCAGCTCCTAGAAGAAACGTGTTTCTGACTCGCTGAATCTCAACATAGATTCAACTCTCTTACGTGAACGAACACACAGCAGAGCAGTTTCAAGCAAACGTTTCTCCTGAGTTTTAGACGAAGTTTACTGCTGTTTAGTACCTATGCCGGCATTGGGCTGGAAATACCGGTTTTGGGATTCTGCACAGAAAGGGTTTGCAAACCGCTGTATCCACACGTGAGTTTAACTGTGTCAGTTGAATGCACACATTGACAACCATTCAGTTAGATAGCTCCGTTTTGGTTTTAGGAGCACATATTTCTCTGTACAGCCTATGGTCCCATTCACTCGGGAATATCCCAGCGCAGCTCCTACAAGAAACGTGTTTCTGACTCGCTGAATCTCAACATAGATTCAACTCTCTTAGGTGAACGAACGCACAGCAGAGCAGTTTCAAGGAAACGTTGCTCCTGAGATTTAGACGAAGTTTACTGCTGTTTAGTACGTATGCCGGCATTGGGCTGGAAATACCGGTTTGGTATTCTGCACAGAAAGAGATTGCAAACCGCTGAATCCACAAGTGAGTTTAACTCTGTCAGTTGAATGCCCACATTGACAACCATTCTGTTAGATAGCTCCGTTTTGCTTTTAGAAGCAGATATTTCTCTGTAAAGCCTATGGTCTCATTCACTCGGGAATATCCCAACGCAGCTCCTAGAAGAAACGTGTTTCTGACTCGCTGAATCTCAACATAGATTCAACTCTCTTAGGTGAACGAACGCACAGCAGAGCAGTTTCAAACAAACGTTTCTCGTGAGTTTTAGACGAAGTTTACTGCTGTTTAGTACGTATGCCGGCATTGGGCTGGAAATACCAGTTTTGGGATTCTGCACAGAAACAGTTTGCAAACCGCTGTATCCGCACGTGAGTTTAACTCTGTCAGTTGAATACACACATTGACAACCATTCAGTTAGATAGCTCCGTTTTGGTTTTAGAAGGAGATATTTCTCTGTACAGCCTATGGTCGCATTCACTCGGGAATATCCCAACGCAGCTCCTAGAAGAAACGTGTTTCTGACTCGCTGAATCTCAACATAGATTCAACTCTCTTAGGTGAACGAACGCACAGCAGAGCAGTTTCAAGGAAACGTTTCTCCTGAGTTTTAGACGAAGTTTACTGCTGTTTAGTACGTATGCCGGCCTTGGGCTGGAAATACCGGTTTTTTGATTCTGCACAGAAAGGGTTTGCAAACCGCTGAATCCACACATGAGTTTAACCCTATCAGTTGAATGCACACATTGACAACCATTCAGTTAGATAGCTCGGTTTTGGTTTTAGAAGCAGATATTTCTCGGTACAGACTATGGTCCCATTCACTCGGGAATATCCCAACGCAGCTCCTAGAAGTTACGTGTTTCTGACTCGCTGAATCTCAACATAGATTCAACTCTCTTAGGTGAACGAACGCACAGCAGAGCAGTTTCAATCAAACGTTTCTCCTGAGTTTTAGACGAAGTTTACTGCGGTTTAGTATGTATGCCGACATTGGGCTGGAAATACCGGTTTTGGGGTTCTGCACAGAAAGGGTTTGCAAACCGCTGAATCCACACCTGAGTTTAACTCTGTCAGTTGAATGCACACATTGACAACCATTCAGTAAGATAGCCCCGTTTTGGTTTTAGGAGCAGATATTTCTCTGTACAGCCTATGGTCCCATTCACTCGGGAATATCCCAACGCAGCTCCTAGAAGAAGCGTGTTTCTGACTCGGTGAATCTCAACATCGATTCAACTCCCTTAGGTGAATGAACGCACAGCAGAGCAGTTTCAAGCAAACGTTTCTCCTCAGTTTTAGATGAAGTTTACTGCGGTTTAGTACGTATGCCGGCATTGGTCTGGAAATACCGGTTTTGGGATTCTGCACAGAAACAGTTTGCAAACCGCTGGATCCACACGTGAGTTTAACTCTGTCAGTTGAATGCACACATTGACAACCATTCCGTTAGATAGCTCCGTTTTGGTTTTAGAAGCAGATATTTCTCTGTACAGCCTAGGGTCCCATTCACTCGGGAATATCCCAACGCAACTCCTAGAAGAAACGTGTTTCTGACTCGCTGAATCTCAACATAGATGCAACTCTCTTACGTGAACGAACGCACAGCAGAGCAGTTTCAAGGAAACGTTTCTCCTGAATTTTAGACGAAGTTTACTGCTGTTTAGTACGTATGCAGGCATTGGGCTGAAAATACCGGTTTTGGGGTTCTGCACAGAAAGGGTTTGCAAACCGCTGAATCCACACGTGAGTTTAACTCTGTCAGTTGAATGCACACATTGACAACCATTCAGTCAGATAGCTCCGTTTTGGTTTTAGAAGCAGATATTTCTCTGTACAGCCTAGGGTCCCATTCACTCGGGAATATCCCAACGCAACTCCTAGAAGAAACGTGTTTCTGACTCGCTGAATCTCAACATAGATTCAACTGTCTTATGAAAACGAACGCACGGCAGAGCAATTTCAATAAACGTTTCTCCTGAGTTTTAGACGAAGTTTACTGCGGTTTAGTATGTATGCCGGCATTGGGCTGGAAATACCGGTTTTGGGGTTCTGCACAGAAAGGGTTTGCAAACCGCTGAATCCACACGTGAGTTTAACTCTGTCAGTTGAATGCACACATTGACAACCATTCATTTAGATGGTTCCGTTTTGGTTTTAAAAAACAGATATTTCTCTGTACAGCCTATGGTCCCATTCACTCGGGAATATCCCAACGCAGCTCCTAGAAGAAAGTGTTTCTGACGCGCTGAATGTCAACATAGATTCAACTCTCTTAGGTGAACGAACGCACAGCAGAGCAGTTTCAAGCAAACGTTTCTCGTGAGTTTTAGTCGAAGTTTCCTGCTGTTTAGTACGTATACCGGCATTGGGATGGAAATACCGGTTTTGGGATTCTGCACAGAAAGGGTTTGCAAACCGCTGAATCCACACCTGAGTTTAACTCTGTCAGTTGAATGCACACATTGACAACCATTCATTTAGATGGCTCCGTTTTGGTTTTAAAAAACAGATATTTCTCTGCACAGCCTATGGTCCCATTCACTCGGGAATATCCCAACGCAGCTCCTAGAAGAAACGTGTTTCTGACTCGCTGAATCTCAACATAGATTCAACTCTCTTAGGTGAACGAACGCACAGCAGAGCAGTTTCAAGCAAACGTTTCTCCTGAGTTTTAGACGAAGTTTACTGCTGTTTAGTACGTATGCCGGCGTTGGGCTGGAAATACCGGTTTTGGATTCTGCACAGAAAGGGTTTGCAAACCGCTGAATCCACACGTGAGTTTAACTGTGTCAGTTGAATGCACACATTGACAACCATTCAGTTAGATAGCTCCGTTTTGGTTTTAGAAGCAGATATTTCTCTGTAAAGCCTATGGTCTCATTCACTCGGGAATATCCCAACGCAGCTCCTAGAAGAAACGTGTTTCTGACTCGCTGAATCTCAACATAGATTCAACTCTCTTAGGTGAACGAACGCACAGCAGAGCAGTTTCAAACAAACGTTTCTCCTGAGTTTTAGACGAAGTTTACTGCTGTTTAGTACGTATGCCGGCATTGGGCTGGAAATACCGGTTTTGGGATTCTGCACAGAAATAGTTTGCAAACCGCTGGATCCACACGTGAGTTTAACTCTGTCAGTTGAATGCACACATTGACAACCATTCAGTTAGATAGCTCCGTTTTGGTTTTAGAAGCAGATATTTCTCTGTAAAGCCTATGGTCTCATTCACTCGGGAATATCCCAACGCAGCTCATAGAAGAAACGTGTTTCTGACTCGCTGAATCTCAACATAGATTCATCTCTCTTAGGTGAACGAACGCACAGAAAGAGCAGTTTCAAGGAAACGTTTCTCCTGAGTTTTAGACGAAGTTTACTGCTGTTTAGTACGTATGCCGGCATGGGGCTGGAAATACCGGTTTTGGGATTCTGCACAGAAAGAGATTGCAAACCGCTGAATCCACACGTGAGTTTAACTCTGTCAGTTGAATGCCCACATTGACAACCATTCAGTTAGATAGCTCCGTTTGGTTTTAGAAGCAGATATTTCTCTGTACAGCCTATGGTCCCATTCACTCGGGAATATCCCAATGAAGCTCCTAGATGAAACGTTTTTCTGACTCGCTGAATCTCAACATAGATTCAACTATCTTACGTGAACGAACACATAGCAGAGCAGTTTCAAGGAAACGTTTCTCCTGAGTTTTAGACGAAGTTTCCTGCGGTTTAGTACGTATGCCGGCATTGGGCTGGAAATACCGGTTTTGCGATTCTGCACAGAAAGGGTTTGCAAACCGCTGAATCCACACGTGAGTTTAACTCGGTCAGTTGAATGCACACATTGACAACCATTCAGTTAGATAGCTCCGTTTTGTTTTTAGGAGCAGATATTTCTCTGTACAGCCTATGGTCCCATTCACTCGGGAATATCCCAACGCAGCTCCTAGAAGAAACGTGTTTCTGACTCGCTGAATCTCAACAGAGATTCAACTCTCTTAGTTGAACGAACGCACAGCAGAGCAGTTTCAAGCAAACGTTTCTCCTGAGTTTTAGACGAAGTTTCCTGCTGTTTAGTACGTATGCCGGCATTGGGCTGGAAATACCGGTTTTGGGATTCTGCACAGATAGAGTTTGCAAACCGCCGAATCCACACGTGAGTTTAACTCTGTCAGTTGAATGCACACATTGACAACGATTCAGTTAGATAGCTCCGTTTTGGTTTTAGAAGCAGATATTTCTCTGTACAGCCTATGGTCCCATTCACTCGGGAATATCCCAACGCAGCTCCTAGAAGAAACGTGTTTCTGACTCGCTGAATCTCAACATAGATTCAACTCTCTTAGGTGAACGAACGTACAGCAGAGCAGTTTCAAGGAAACGTTTCTCCTGAATATTAGACGAAATTTACTGCTGTTTAGTACGTATGCCGGCATTGGGCTAGAAATACCGGTTTTGGGGTTCTGCACAGAGAGGGTTTGCAAACCGCTGAATCCACACTTGAGTTCAACTCTGTCAGTTGAATGCACACATTGACAACCATTCAGTCACATAGCTCCGTTTTGGTTTTAGGAGCAGATATTTCTCGGTACAGCCTATGGTCCCATTCACTCGGGAATATCCCAACGCAGCTGCTAGAAGAAACGTGTTTCTGACTCGCTGAATCTCAAGATAGATTCAACTCTCTTATGACAACGAACGCACAGCAGAGCAGTTTCAATCAAACGTTTCTCCTGAGTTTTAGACGAAGTTTACTGTGGTTTAGTATGTATGCCGGCTTTGGGCTGGAAATACCGGTTTTGGGGTTCTTCACAGAAAGGGTTTGCAAACCGCTGAATCCACACGTGAGATTAACTCTGTCAGTTGAATGCACACATTGACAACCATTCAGTTAGATAGCTCCGTTTTGGTTTTAGAAGCAGATATTTCTCTGTAAAGCCTATGGTCTCATTCACTCGGGAATATCCCGACGCAGCTCCTAGAAGAAACGTGTTTCTTACTCGGTGAATCTCAACATAGATTCAACTCTCTTAGGTGAACGAACGCACAGTAGAGCAGTTTCAAGCAAACGTTTCTCCTGAGTTTTAGACGAAGATTACTGCTGTTTCTTACGTTTGCCGGCATTGGGCTGGAAATACCGATTTTGGGATTCTGCACAGAAACAGTTTGCAAACCGCTGGATCCACACGTGAGTTTAACTCTGTCAGTTGAATGCACACATTGACAACCATTCAGTTAGATAGCTCCGTTTTGGTTTTAGAAGCAGATATTTCTCTGTACAGCCTAGGGTCCCATTCACTCGGGAATATCCCAACGCAACTCCTAGAAGAAACGTGTTTCTGACTCGCTGAATCTCAACATAGATTCAACTCTCTTATGTCAAGGAACTTACAGCAGAGCAATTTCAATAAACGTTTCTCCTGAGTTTTAGTCGAAGTTTACTGCGGTTTAGTATGTATGCTGGCATTGGGCTGGAAATACCGGTTTTGGGGTTCTGCACAGAAAGGGTTTGCAAACCGCTGAATCCACACCTGAGTTTAACTCTGTCAGTTGAATGCACACATTGACAACCATTCAGTAAGATAGCTCCGTTTTGGTTTTAGGAGCAGATATTTCTCTGTACAGCCTATGGTCCCATTCACTCGGGAATATCCCAACGCAGCTCCTAGAAGAAACGTGTTTCTGACTCGGTGAATCTCAACATCGATTCAACTCCCTTAGGTGAATGAACGCACAGCAGAGCAGTTTCAAGGAAACGTTTCTCCTCAGTTTTAGACGAAGTTTACTGCGGTTTAGTACGTATGCCGGCATTGGTCTGGAAATACCGGTTTTGGGATTCTGCACAGAAAGGGTTTGCAAACCGCTGAATCCACAAGTGAGTTAAACTCTGTCAGTTGAATGCACACATTGACAACCATTCAGATAGATAGCTCCGTTTTGGTTTTAGGAGCAGATATTTCTCTGTACGGCCTATGGTCCCATTCACTCGGGAATATCCCAACGCAGCTCCTAGAAGAAACGTGTTTCTGACTCGCTGAATCTCAACATAGATTCAACTCTCTTAGGTGAACGAACACACAGCAGAGCAGTTTCAAGCAAACGTTTCTCCTGAGTTTTAGACGAAGTTTACTGCTGTTTAGTACGTATGCCGGCATTGGGCTGGAAATACCGGTTTTGGGATTCTGCACAGAAAGGGTTTGCAAACCGCTGTATCCACACGTGAGTTTAACTGTGTCAGTTGAATGCACACATTGACAACCATTCAGTTAGATAGCTCCGTTTTGGTTTTAGGAGCACATATTTCTCTGTACAGCCTATGGTCCCATTCACTCGGGAATATCCCAGCGCAGCTCCTACAAGAAACGTGTTTCTGACTCGCTGAATCTCAACATAGATTCAACTCTCTTAGGTGAACGAACGCACAGCAGAGCAGTTTCAAGGAAACGTTGCTCCTGAGACTTAGACGAAGTTTACTGCTGTTTAGTACGTATGCCGGCATTGGGCTGGAAATACCGGTTTGGTATTCTGCACAGAAAGAGATTGCAAACCGCTGAATCCACACGTGATTTTAACTCTGTCAGTTGAATGCCCACATTGACAACCATTCAGTTAGATAGCTCCGTTTTGGTTTTAGAAGCAGATATTTCTCTGTAAAGCCTATGGTCTCATTCACTCGGGAATATCCCAACGCAGCTCCTAGAAGAAACGTGTTTCTGACTCGCTGAATCTCAACATCGATTCAACTCTCTTAGGTGAACGAACGCACAGCAGAGCAGTTTCAAACAAACGTTTCTCGTGAGTTTTAGACGAAGTTTACTGCTGTTTAGTACTTATGCCGGCATTGGGCTGGAAATACCAGTTTTGGGATTCTGCACAGAAACAGTTTGCAAACCGCTGTATCCGCACGTGAGTTTAACTCTGTCAGTTGAATACACACATTGACAACCATTCAGTTAGATAGCTCCGTTTTGGTTTTAGAAGGAGATATTTCTCTGTACAGCCTATGGTCGCATTCACTCGGGAATATCCCAACGCAGCTCCTAGAAGAAACGTGTTTCTGACTCGCTGAATCTCAACATAGATTCAACTCTCTTAGGTGAATGAACGCACAGCAGAGCAGTTTCAAGGAAACGTTTCTCCTGAGTTTTAGACGAAGTTTACTGCTGTTTAGTACGTATGCCGGCATTGGGCTGGAAATACCGGTTTTTTGATTCTGCACAGAAAGGGTTTGCAAACCGCTGAATCCACACGTGAGTTTAACCCTATCAGTTGAATGCACACATTGACAACCATTCAGTTAGATAGATCCGTTTTGGTTTTAGAAGCAGATATTTCTCGGTACAGACTATGGTCCCATTCACTCGGGAATATCCCAACGCAGCTCCTAGAAGTAACGTGTTTCTGACTCGCTGAATCTCAACATAGCTTCAACTCTCTTAGGTGAACGAACGCACAGCAGAGCAGTTTCAAGCAAACGTTTCTCCTGAGTTTTAGACGAAGTTTACTGCTGTTTAGTACGTATGCCGGCATTGGGCTGGAAATACCGGTTTTGGGATTCTGCACAGAAAGGGTTTGCAAACCGCTGAATCCACACGTGATTTTAACTCTGTCAGTTGAATGCACACATTGACAACCATTCAGTTAGATAGCTCCGTTTGGTTTTAGAAGCAGATATTTCTCTGTACAGCCTATGGTCCCATTCACTCGGGAATATCCCAATGCAGCTCCTAGAAGAAACGTGTTTCTGACTCGCTGAATCTCAACATAGATTCAACTATCTTACGTGAACGAACACATAGCAGAGCAGTTTCAAGGAAACGTTTCTCCTGAGTTTTAGACGAAGTTTCCTGCGGTTTAGTACGTATGCCGGCATTGGGCTGGAAATACCGGTTTTGCGATTCTGCACAGAAAGGGTTTGCAAACCGCTGAATCCACACGTGAGTTTAACTCTGTCAGTTGAATGCACACATTGACAACCATTCAGTTAGATAGCTCCGTTTTTGTTTTAGAAGCAGATATTTCTCTGTACAGCCTATGTTCCCATTCACTCGGGAATATCCCAACGCAGCTCCTAGAAGAAACGTGTTTCTGACTCGCTGAATCTCAACATAGATTCAACTCTCTTAGGTGAACGAACGTACAGCAGAGCAGTTTCAAGGAAACGTTTCTCCTGAATATTAGACGAAATTTACTGCTGTTTAGTACATATGCAGGCATTGGGCTGGAAATACCGGTTTTGGGGTTCTGCACAGATAGGGTTTGCCAACCGCTGAATCCACACGTGAGTTTAACTATGTCAGTTGAATGCACACATTGACAACCGTTCAGTCAGATAGCTCCGTTTTGGTTTTAGGAGCAGATGTTTCTCGGTACAGCCTATGGTCCCATTCACTCGGGAATATCCCAACGCAGCTCCTGGAAGAAACGTGTTTCTGACTCGCTGAATCTCAACATAGATTCAACTCTCTTATGACAACGAACGCACAGCAGAGCAGTTTCAATCAAACGTTTCTCCTGAGTTTTAGACGAAGTTTACTGCGGTTTACTATGTATGCCGGCATTGGGCTGGAAATACCGGTTTTGGGGTTCTGCACAGAAAGGGTTTGCAAACCGCTGAATCCACACGTGAGTTTAACTCTGTCAGTTGAATGCACACATTGACAACCATTCAGTTAGATAGCTCCGTTTTGGTTTTAGAAGCAGATATTTCTCTGTAAAGCCTATGGTCTCATTCACTCGGGAATATCCCAACGCAGCTCCTACAAGAAACGTGTTTCTGACTCGGTGAATCTCAACATAGATTCAACTCTCTTAGGTGAACGAACGCACAGTAGAGAAGTTTCAAGCAAACGTTTCTCCTGAGTTTTAGACGAAGTTTACTGCTGTTTAGTACGTATGCCGGCATTGGGCTGGAAATACCGGTTTTGGGATTCTGCACAGAAACAGTTTGCAAACCGCTGGATCCACACGTGAGTTTAACTCTGTCAGTTGAATGCACACATTGACAACCATTCAGTTAGATAGCTCCGTTTTGGTTTTAGAAGCAGATATTTCTCTGTACAGCCTATGGTCCCATTCACTCGGGAATATCCCAACGCAGCTCCTAGAAGAAACGTGTTTCTGACTCGCTGAATCTCAACATAGATTCAACTCTCTTAGGTGAACGAACGCACAGCAGAAGCAGTTTCAAGGAAACGTTTCTCCTGAGTTTTACACGACGTTTACTGCGGTTTAGTATGTATGCCGGCATTGGGCTGGAAATACCGGGTTTGGGGTTCTGCACAGAAAGGGTTTGCAAACCGCTGAATCCACACCTGAGTTTAACTCGGTCAGTTGAATGCACACATTGACAACCATTCAGTTAGATAGCTCCGTTTTGGTTTAAGGAGCAGATATTTCTCTGTACAGCCTATGGTCCCATTCACTCGGGAATATCCCAACGCAGCTCCTAGAAGAAACGTGTTTCTGACTCGGTGAATCTCAACATAGATTCAACTCTCTTAGGTGAACGAACGCACAGCAGAGCAGTTTCAAGCAAACGTTTCTCCTCAGTTTCAGACGAAGTTTACTGCTGTTTAGTACGTATGCCGGCACTGGGCTGGAAATACCGGTTTTGGGATTCTGCACAGAAAGGGTTTGCAAACCGCTGAATCCACAAGTGAGTTAAACTCTGTCAGTTGAATGCACACATTGACAACCATTCAGATAGATAGCTCCGTTTTGGTTTTAGGAGCACATATTTCTCTGTACAGCCTATGGTCCTATTCACTCGGGAATATCCCAACGCAGCTCCTAGAAGAAAGTGTTTCTGACGGGCTGAATCTCAACATAGATTCAACTCTCTTAGGTGCACGAAGGCACAGCAGTGCAGTTTCAAGCAAACGTTTGTCCTGAGTTTTAGTCGAAGTTTCCTGCTGTTTAGTACGTATACCGGCATTGGGAGGGAAATACCGGTTTTGGGATTCTGCACAGAAAGGGTTTGCAAACCGCTGAATCCACACGTGAGTTTAACTCTGTCAGTTGAATGCACACATTGACAACCATTCATTTAGATGGCTCCGTTTTGGTTTTAAAAGCAGATATTTCTCTGTACAGCCTATGGTCCCATTCACTCGGGAATATCCCAACGCAGCTCCTAGAAGAAACGTGTTTCTGACTCGCTGAATCTCAACAAAGATTCAACTCTCTTAGGTGAACGAACGCACAGCAGAGCAGTTTCAAGGAAACGTTTCTCCTGAATTTTAGAGGAAGTTTACTGCTGTTTAGTACGTATGCCGGCATTGGGCTGGAAATACCGGTTTTGGGGTTCTGCACAGAAAGGGTTTGCAAACCGCTGAATCCACACGTGAGTTTAACTCTGTCAGTTGAATGCAAACATTGACAACCATTCAATCAGATAGCTCCGTTTTGGTTTTAGGAGCAGATATTTCTCGGTACAGCCTATGGTCCCATTCACTCGGGAATATCCCAACGCAGCTCCTAGAAGAAACGTGTTTCTGACTCGCTGAATCTCAACATAGATTCAACTCTCTTATGTCAACGAACGCACAGCAGAGCAGTTTCAATCAAACGTTTCTCCTGAGTTTTAGACGAAGTTTACTGCGGTTTAGTATGTATGCCGGCATTGGGCTGGAAATACCGGTTTTGGGGTTCTGCACAGAAAGGGTTTGCAAACCGCTGAATCCACACGTGAGTTTAACTGTGTCAGTTGAATGCACACATTGACAACCATTCAGTTAGATAGCTCAGTTTTGGTTTTAGGAGCAGATATTTCTCTGTACAGCCTATGGTCTCATTGACTCGGGAATATCCCAACGCAGCTCCTAGAAGAAACGTGTTTCTGACTCGGTGAAACTCAACATAGATTCAACTCTCTTAGGTGAACGAACGCGCAGCAGAGCAGTTTCAAACAAACGTTTCTCCTGAGTTTTAGACGAAGTTTACTGCTGTTTAGTATGTATGCCGGCATTGGGCTGGAAATACCGGTTTTGGGATTCTGCACAGAAACAGTTTGCAAACCGCTGGATCCACACGTGAGTTTATCTCTGTCAGTTGAATGCACACATTGACAACCATTCAGTTAGATAGCTCCGTTTTGGTTTTAGGAGCAGATATTTCTCTGTACAGCCTATGGTCCTATTCCCTCGGGAATATCCCAACGCAGCTCCTAGAAGAAACGTGTTTCTGACTCGCTGAATCTCAACATAGATTCAACTCTCTTAGGTGAACGAACGCACAGCAGAAGCAGTTTCAAGGAAACGTTTCTCCTGAGTTTTACACGAAGTTTACTGCGGTTTAGTATGTATGCCGGCATTGGGCTGGAAATACTGGGTTTGGGGTTCTGCACAGAAAGGGTTTGCAAACCGCTGAATCCACACCTGAGTTTAACTCGGTCAGTTGAATGCACACATTGACAACCATTCAGTTAGATAGCTCCGTTTTGGTTTTAGGAGCAGATATTTCTCTGTACAGCCTATGGTCCCATTCACTCGGGAATATCCCAACGCAGCTCCCAGAAGAAACGTGTTTCTGACTCGGTGAATCTCAACATAGATTCAACTCTCTTAGGTGAACGAACGCACAGCAGAGCAGTTTCAAACAAACGTTTGTCCTGAATTTTAGACGAAGTTTACTGCTGTTTAGTACGTATGCCGGCATTGGGCTGGAAATACCGGTTTTGGGATTCTGCACAGAAACAGTTTGCAAACCGCTGGATCCACACGTGAGTTTATCTCTGTCAGTTGAATGCACACATTTACAACCATTCAGTTAGATGGCTCCGTTTTGGTTTCAGAAGCAGATATTTCTCTGTACATCCTATGGTCCCATTCACTGGGGAATATCCCAACGCAACTCCTAGAAGAAACGTGTTTCTGACTCGCTGAATCTCAACATAGATTCAACTCTCTTAGGTGAACGAAGGCACAGCAGAGCAGTTTCAAGGAAACGTTTCTCCTGAATTTAAGACGAAGTTTCCTGTTGTTTAGTACATATGCCGGCATTGGGCTGGAAATACCGGTTTTGGGGTTCTGCACAGAAAGGGTTTGCAAACCGCTGAATCCACACGTGAGTTTAACTCTGTCCGTTGAATGCACACATTGACAACCATTCAGTCAGATAGCTCCGTTTTGCTTTTAGGAACAGATATTTCTCGGTACAGCCTATGGTCCCATTCACTCTGGAATATCTCAACGCAGCTCCTGGAAGAAACATGTTTCTGACTCGCTGAATCTCAACATAGATTCAACTCTCTTAGGTGAACGAACGCACAGCAGAGCAGTTTCAATCAAACGTTGCTCCTGAGTTTTAGACGAAGTTTAGTGCGGTTTAGTATGTATGCCGGCATTGGGCTGGAAATACCGGTTTTGGGGTTCTGCACAGAACGGGTTTGCAAACCGCTGAATCCACACGTGAGTTTAACTCTGTCAGTTGAATGCAAATATTGACAACCATTCATTTAGATGGCTCCGTTTTGGTTTTAAAAGCAGATATTTCTCTCTACAGCCTATGGTCCCATTCACTCGGGAATATCCCAACGCAGCTCCTAGAAGAAACGTGTTTCTGACTCGCTGAATCTCAACATAGATTCAACTCTCTTATGTCAACGAACGCACAGCAGAGCAGTTTCAATCAAACGTTGCTCCTGAGTTTTAGACGAAGTTTACTGCGGTTTAGTATGTATGCCGGCATTGGGCTGGAAATACCGGTTTTGGGGTTCTGCACTGAACGGGTTTGCAAACCGCTGAATCCACACGTGACTTTAACTGTGTCAGTTGAATGCACACATTGACAACCATTCAGTTGGATAGCTCCGTTTTGGTTTTAGGAGCAGATATTTATCTGTACAGCCTATGGTCCCATTCACTCGGGAATATCCCAGCGCAGCTCCTACAAGAAACGTGTTTCTGACTCGGTGAATATCAACATAGATTCAACTCTCTTAGGTGAACGAACGCACAGCAGAGCAGTTTCAAGGAAACGTTTCTCCTGAGTTTTAGACGAAGTTTACTGCTGTTTAGTACGTATGCCGGCATTGGGATGGAAATACCGGTTTTGGGATTCTGCACAGAAACAGTTTGCAAACCGCTGGATCCACACGTGAGTTTATCTCTGTCAGTTGAATGCACACATTGACAACCATTCAGTTAGATAGCTCCATTTTGGTTTTAGGAGCAGATATTTCTCTGTACATCCTATGGTCCTATTCCCTCGGGAATATCCCAACGCAGCTCCTAGAAGAAACGTGTTTCTGACTCGCTGAATCTCAACATAGATTCAACTCTCTTAGGTGAACGAACGTACAGCAGAGCAGTTTCAAGGAAACGTTTCTCCTGAAGATTAGACGAAATTTACTGCTGTTTAGTATGTATGCCGGCATTGGACTGGAAATACCGGTTTTGGGGTTCTGCACAGATAGGGTTTGCAAACCGCTGAATCCACACTTGAGTTTAACTATGTCAGTTGAATGCACACATCGACAACCATTCAGTCAGATAGCTCCGTTTTGGTTTTAGGAGCAGATATTTCTCGGTACAGACTATGGTCCCATTCACTCGGGAATATCCCAACGCAGCTCCTAGAAGAAACGTGTTTCTGACTCGCTGAATCTCAACATAGATTCAACTCTCTTATGACAACGAACGCACAGCAGAGCAGTTTCAATCAAACGTTTCTCCTGAGTTTTAGACGAAGTTTACTGCTGTTTACTATGTATGCCGGCATTGGGCTGGAAATACCGGTTTTGGGGTTCTGCACAGAAAGGGTTTGCAAACCGCTGAATCCACACGTGAGTTTAACTCTGTCAGTTGAATGCACACATTGACAACCATTCAGTTAGATAGCTCCGTTTTGGTTTTAGAAGCAGATATTTCTCTGTAAAGCCTATGGTCTCATTCACTCGGGAATATCCCAACGCAGCTCCTACAAGAAACGTGTTTCTGACTCGGTGAATCTCAACATAGATTCAACTCTCCTAGGTGAACGAACGCACAGTAGAGCAGTTTCAAGCAAACGTTTCTCCTGAGTTTTAGACGAAGTTTACTGCTGTTTAGTACGTATGCCGGCATTGGGCTGGAAATACCGGTTTTGGGATTCTGCACAGAAACAGTTTACAAACCGCTGGATCCACACGTGAGTTTAACTCTGTCAGTTGAATGCACACATTGACAACCATTCAGTTAGATAGCTCCGTTTTGGTTTTAGAAGCAGATATTTCTCTGTACAGCCTATGGTCCCATTCACTCGGGAATATCCCAACGCAGCTCCTAGAAGAAACGTGTTTCTGACTCGCTGCATCTCAACATAGATTCAACTCTCTTAGGTGAACGAACGCACAGCAGAAGCAGTTTCAAGGAAACGTTTCTCCTGAGTTTTACACGAAGTTTACTGCGGTTTAGTATGTATGCCGGCATTGGGCTGGAAATACCGGGTTTGGGGTTCTGCACAGAAAGGGTTTGCAAACCGCTGAATCCACACCTGAGTTTAACTCGGTCAGTTGAATGCACACATTGACAACCATTCAGTTAGATAGCTCCGTTTTGGTTTTAGGAGCAGATATTTCTCTGTACAGCCTATGGTCCCATTCACTCGGGAATATCCCAACGCAGCTCCCAGAAGAAACGTGTTTCTGACTCGGTGAATCTCAACATAGATTCAACTCTCTTAGGTGAACGAACGCACAGCAGAGCAGTTTCAAACAAACGTTTCTCCTGAATTTTAGACGAAGTTTACTGCTGTTTAGTACGTAAGCCGGCATTGGGCTGGAAATACCGGTTTTGGGATTCTGCACAGAAACAGTTTGCAAACCGCTGGATCCACACGTGAGTTTATCTCTGTCAGTTGAATGCACACATTTACAACCATTCAGTTAGATGGCTCCGTTTTGGTTTCAGAAGCAGATATTTCTCTGTACATCCTATGGTCCCATTCACTGGGGAATATCCCAACGCAACTCCTAGAAGAAACGTGTTTCTGACTCGCTGAATCTCAACATAGATTCAACTCTCTTAGGTGAACGAAGGCACAGCAGAGCAGTTTCAAGGAAACGTTTCTCCTGAATTTAAGACGAAGTTTCCTGTTGTTTAGTACATATGCCGGCATTGGGCTGGAAATACCGGTTTTGGGGTTCTGCACAGAAAGGGTTTGCAAACCGCTGAATCCACACGTGAGTTTAACTCTGTCAGTTGAATGCACACATTGACAACCATTCAGTCAGATAGCTCCGTTTTGCTTTTAGGAACAGATATTTCTCGGTACAGCCTATGGTCCCATTCACTCTGGAATATCCCAACGCAGCTCCTGGAAGAAACATGTTTCTGACTCGCTGAATCTCAACATAGATTCAACTCTCTTAGGTGAACGAACGCACAGCAGAGCAGTTTCAATCAAACGTTGCTCCTGAGTTTTAGACGAAGTTTAATGCGGTTTAGTATGTATGCCGGCATTGGGCTGGAAATACCGGTTTTGGGGTTCTGCACAGAACGGGTTTGCAAACCGCTGAATCCACACGTGAGTTTAACTCTGTGAGTTGAATGCAAATATTGACAACCATTCATTTAGATGGCTCCGTTTTGGTTTTAAAAGCAGATATTTCTCTCTACAGCCTATGGTCCCATTCACTCGGGAATATCCCAACGCAGCTCCTAGAAGAAACGTGTTTCTGACTCGCTGAATCTCAACATAGATTCAACTCTCTTGTGTCAACGAACGCACAGCAGAGCAGTTTCAATCAAACGTTTCTCCTGAGTTTTAGACGAAGTTTACTGCGGTTTAGTATGTAGGCCGGCATTGGGCTGGAAATACCGGTTTTGGGGTTCTGCACAGAAAGGGTTTGCAAACCGCTGAATCCACACGTGAGTTTAACTGTGTCAGTTGAATGCACACATTGACAACCATTCAGTTAGATAGCTCCGTTTTGGTTTTAGGAGCAGATATTTCTCTGTACAGCCTATGGTCCCATTCACTCGGGAATATCCCAGCGCAGCTCCTACAAGAAACGTGTTTCTGACTCGGTGAATCTCAACATCAATTCAACTCTCTTAGGTGAACGAACGCACATCAGAGCAATTTCAAGCAAACGTTTCTCCTGAGTTTTAGACGAAGTTTACTGCTGTTTAGTACGTATGCCGGCATTGGGCTGGAAATACCGGTTTTGGGATTCTGCACAGAAAGAGATTGCAAACCGCTGAATCCACACGTGAGTTTAACTCTGTCAGTTGAATGCCCACATTGACAACCATTCAGTTAGATAGCTCCGTTTTGGTTTTAGAAGCAGATATTTCTTTGTAAAGCCTATGGTCTCATTCACTCGGGAATATCCCAACGCAGCTCCTACAAGAAACGTGTTTCTGACTCGGTGAATCTCAACATAGATTCAACTCTCTTAGGTGAACGAACGCACAGCAGAGCAGTTTCAAACAAACGTTTCTCCTGAGTTTTAGAGGAAGTTTACTGCTGTTTAGTACGTATGCCGGCATTGGGCTGGAAATACCGGTTTTGGGATTCTGCACAGAAACAGTTTGCAAACCGCTGGATCCACACGTGAGTTAAGCTCTGTCAGTTGAATGCACACATTGACAACCATTCAGATAGATAGCTCCGTTTTGGTTTTAGGAGCACATATTTCTCTGTACAGCCTATGGTCCTATTCACTCGGGAATATCCCAACGCAGCTCCTAGAAGAAAGTGTTTCTGACGGGCTGAATCTCAACATAGATTCAACTCTCTTAGGTGCACGAACGCACAGCAGTGCAGTTTCAAGCAAACGTTTCTCCTGAGTTTTAGACGAAGTTTACTGCTGTTTAGTACGTATGCCGGCATTGGGCTGGAAATACCGGTTTTGGGATTCTGCACAGAAAGGGTTTGCAAACCGCTGAATCCACACGTGATTTTAACTCTGTCAGTTGAATGCACACATTGACAGCCATTCAGTTAGATACCTCCGTTTGGTTTTAGAAGCAGATATTTCTCTGTACAGCCTATGGTCCCATTCACTCGGGAATATCCCAACGCAGCTCCTAGAAGAAACGTGTTTCTGACTCGCTGAATCTCAACATAGATTCAACTATCTTACGTGAACGAACACATAGCAGAGCAATTTCAACGAAACGTTCCTCCTGAGTTTTAGACGAAGTTTCCTGCGGTTTAGTACGTATGCCGGCATTGGGCTGGAAATACCGGTTTTGCGATTCTGCACAGAAAGGGTTTGCAAACCGCTGAATCCACACTTGCGTTTAACTCTGTCAGTTGAATGCACACATTGACAACCATTCAGTTAGATAGCTCCGTTTTGGTTTTAGGAGCAGATATTTCTCTGTACAGCCTATGGTCCCATTCACTCGGGAATATCTCAACGCAGATCCTAGAAGAAACGTGTTTCTGACTCGCTGAATCTCAACAAAGATTCAACTCTCTTAGGTGAACAAACGCACAGCAGAGCAGTTTCAAGCAAACGTTTCTCCTGAGTTTTAGACGAAGTTTCCTGCTGACTAGTACGTATGCCGGCATTGGGCTGGAAATACCGATTTTGGGATTCTTCACAGATAGAGTTTGCAAACCGCTGAATCCACACGTGAGTTTAACTCTGTCAGTTGAATGCACATATTGACAACCATTCATTTAGATGGCTCCGTTTTGGTTTTAAAAGCAGATATTTCTCTGTACAGCCTATGGTCCCATTCACTCGGGAATATCCCAACGCAGCTCCTAGAAGAAACGTGTTTCTGACTCGCTGAATCTCAACATAGATTCAACTCTCTTGTGTCAACGAACGCACAGCAGAGCAGTTTCAATCAAACGTTTCTCCTGAGTTTTAGACGAAGTTTACTGCGGTTTAGTATGTATGCCGGCATTGGGCTGGAAATACCGGTTTTGGGGTTCTGCACAGAAAGGGTTTGCAAACCGCTGAATCCACACGTGAGTTTAACTCTGTCAGTTGAATGCACACATTGACAACCATTCATTTAGATGGCTCCGTTTTGGTTTTAAAAGTAGATATTTCTCTGTACAGCCTATGGTCCCATTCACTCGGGAATATCCCAACGCAGCTCCTAGAAGAAACGTGTTTCTGACTCGCTGAATCTCAACATAGATTCAACTCTCTTAGGTGAACGAACGCACAGCAGAGCAGTTTCAAGGAAACGTTTCTCCTGAATTTTAGACGAAGTTTACTGCTGTTTAGTACGTATGCCGGCATTGGGCTGGAAATACCGGTTTTGGGGTTCTGCACAGAAAGGGTTTGCAAACCGCTGAATCCACACGTGAGTTTAACTCTGTCAGTTGAATGCAAACATTGACAATCATTCAATCAGATAGCTCCGTTTTGGTTTTAGGAGCAGATATTTCTCGGTACAGCCTATGGTCCCATTCACTCGGGAATATCCCAACGCAGCTCCTAGAAGAAACGTGTTTCTGACTCGCTGAATCTCAACATAGATTCAACTCTCTTATGTCAACGAACGCACAGCAGAGCAGTTTCAATCAAACGTTTCTCCTGAGTTTTAGACGAAGTTTACTGCGGTTTAGTATGTATGCCGGCATTGGGCTGGAAATACCGGTTTTGGGGTTCTGCACAGAAAGGGTTTGCAAACCGCTGAATCCACACGTGAGTTTAACTGTGTCAGTTGAATGCACACATTGACAACCATTCAGTTAGATAGCTCCGTTTTGGTTTTAGGAGCAGATATTTCTCTGTACAGCCTATGGTCCCATTCACTCGGGAATATCCCAGCCCAGCTCCTACAAGAAACGTGTTTCTGACGCGTTGAATCTCAACATAGATTCAACTCTCTTAGGTGAACGAACGCACAGCAGAGCAGTTTCAAGGAAACGTTTCTCCTGAGTTTTAGACGAAGTTTACTGCTGTTTAGTACGTATGCGTTCATTGGGCTGGAAATACCGGTTTTGGGATTCTGCACAGAAAGAGATTGCAAACCGCTGAATCCACACGTGAGTTTAACTCTCTCAGTTGAATGCACTCGTTGACAACCATTCAGTTAGATAGCTCCGTTTTGGTTTTAGAAGCAGATATTTCTCTGTAAAGCCTATGGTCTCATTGACTCGGGAATATCCCAACGCAGCTCCTAGAAGAAACGTGTTTCTGACTCGGTGAAACTCAACATAGATTCAACTCTCTTAGGTGAACGAACGCACAGCAGAGCAGTTTCAAACAAACGTTTCTCCTGAGTTTTAGACGAAGTTTACTGCTGTTTAGTACGTATGCCGGCATTGGGCTGGAAATACCGGTTTTGGGATTCTGCACAGAAACAGTTTGCAAACCGCTGGATCCACACGTGAGTTTATCTCTGTCAGTTGAATGCACACATTGACAACCATTCAGTTAGATAGCTCCGTTTTGGTTTTAGGAGCAGATATTTCTCTGTACAGCCTATGGTCCTATTCCCTCGGGAATATCCCAACGCAGCTCCTAGAAGAAAAGTGTTTCTGACTCGCTGAATCTCAACATAGATTCAACTCTCTTAGGTGAACGAACGTACAGCAGAGCAGTTTCAAGGAAACGTTTCTCCTGAAGATTAGACGAAATTTACTGCTGTTTAGTACGTATGCCGGCATTGGGCTGGAAACACCGGTTTTGGGGTTCTGCACAGATAGGGTTTGCAAACCGCTGAATCCACACTTGAGTTTAACTATGTCAGTTGAATGCACACATTGACAACCATTCAGTCAGATAGCTCCGTTTTGGTTTTAGGAGCAGATATTTCTCGGTACAGACTATGGTCCCATTCACTCGGGAATATCCCAACGCAGCTCCTAGAAGAAACGTGTTTCTGACTCGCTGAATCTCAACATAGATTCAACTCTCTTATGACAACGAACGCACAGCAGAGCAGTTTCAATCAAACGTTTCTCCTGAGTTTTAGACGAAGTTTACTGCTGTTTACTATGTATGCCGGCATTGGGCTGGAAATACCAGTTTTGGGGTTCTGCACAGAAAGGGTTTGCAAACCGCTGAATCCACACGTGAGTTTAACTCTGTCAGTTGAATGCACACATTGACAACCATTCAGTTAGATAGCTCCGTTTTGGTTTTAGAAGCAGATATTTCTCTGTAAAGCCTATGGTCTCATTCACTCGGGAATATCCCAACGCAGCTCCTACAAGAAACGTGTTTCTGACTCGGTGAATCTCAACATAGATTCAACTCTCCTAGGTGAACGAACGCACAGTAGAGCAGTTTCAAGCAAACGTTTCTCCTGAGTTTTAGACGAAGTTTACTGCTGTTTAGTACGTATGCCGGCATTGGGCTGGAAATACCGGTTTTGGGATTCTGCACAGAAACAGTTTGCAAACCGCTGGATCCACACGTGAGTTTAACTCTGTCAGTTGAATGCACACATTGACAACCATTCAGTTAGATAGCTCCGTTTTGGTTTTAGAAGCAGATATTTCTCTGTACAGCCTATGGTCCCATTCACTCGGGAATATCCCAACGCAGCTCCTAGAAGAAACGTGTTTCTGACTCGCTGAATCTCAACATAGATTCAACTCTCTTAGGTGAACGAACGCACAGCAGAAGCAGTTTCAAGGAAACGTTTCTCCTGAGTTTTACACGAAGTTTACTGCGGTTTAGTATGTATGCCGGCATTGGGCTGGAAATACCGGGTTTGGGGTTCTGCACAGAAAGGGTTTGCAAACCGCTGAATCCACACCTGAGTTTAACTCGGTCAGTTGAATGCACACATTGACAACCATTCAGTTAGATAGCTCCGTTTTGGTTTTAGGAGCAGATATTTCTCTGTACAGCCTATGGTCCCATTCACTCGGGAATATCCCAACGCAGCTCCCAGAAGAAACGTGTTTCTGACTCGGTGAATCTCAACATAGATTCAACTCTCTTAGGTGAACGAACGCACAGCAGAGCAGTTTCAAACAAACGTTTCTCCTGAGTTTTAGACGAAGTTAACTGCTGTTTAGTACGTATGGGGGCATTGGGCTGGAAATACCGGTTTTGCGATTCTGCACAGAAACAGTTTGCAAACCGCTGGATCCACACTTGAGTTTATCCCTGTCAGTTGAATGCACACATTTACAACCATTCAGTTAGATGGCTCCGTTTTGGTTTCAGAAGCAGATATTTCTCTGTACATCCTATGGTCCCATTCACTGGGGAATATCCCAACGCAACTCCTAGAAGAAACGTGTTTCTGACTCGCTGAATCTCAACATAGATTCAACTAACTTAGGTGAACGAACGCACAGCAGAGCAGTTTAAAGGAAACGTTTCTCCTGAATTTAAGACGAAGTTTCCTGTTGTTTAGTACATATGCCGGCATTGGTCTGGAAATACCGGTTTTGGGGTTCTGCACAGAAAGGGTTTGCAAACCGCTGAATCCACACGTGAGTTTAACTCTGTCAGTTGAATGCACACATTGACAACCATTCAGTCAGATAGCTCCGTTTTGGTTTTAGGAACAGATATTTCTCGGTACAGCCTATGGTCCCATTCACTCGGGAATATCCCAACGCAGCTCCTGGAAGAAACATGTTTCTGACTCGCTGAATCTCAACATAGATTCAACTCTCTTAGGTGAACGAACGCACAGCAGAGCAGTTTCAATCAAACGTAGCTCCTGAGTTTTAGACGAAGTTTACTGCGGTTTAGTATGTATGCCGGCATTGGGCTGGAAATACCGGTTTTGGGGTTCTGCACAGAACGGGTTTGCAAACCGCTGAATCCACACGTGAGTTTAACTCTGTCAGTTGAATGCAAATATTGACAACCATTCATTTAGATGGCTCCGTTTTGGTTTTAAAAGCAGATATTTCTTTCTACAGCCTATGGTCCCATTCACTCGGGAATATCCCAACGCAGCTCCTAGAAGAAACGTGTTTCTGACTCGCTGAATCTCAACATAGATTCAACTCTCTTATGTCAACGAACGCACAGCAGAGCAGTTTCAATCAAACGTTGCTCCTGAGTTTTAGACGAAGTTTACTGCGGTTTAGTATGTATGCCGGCATTGGGCTGGAAATACCGGTTTTGGGGTTCTGCACTGAACGGGTTTGCAAACCGCTGAATCCACACGTGACTTTAACTGTGTCAGTTGAATGCACACATTGACAACCATTCAGTTGGATAGCTCCGTTTTGGTTTTAGGAGCAGATATTTACCTGTACAGCCTATGGTCCCATTCACTCGGGAATATCCCAGCGCAGCTCCTACAAGAAACGTGTTTCTGACTCGGTGAATCTCAACATAGATTCAACTCTCTTAGGTGAACGAACGCACAGCAGAGCAGTTTCAAGGAAACGTTTCTCCTGAGTTTTAGACGAAGTTTACTGCTGTTTAGTACGTATGCCGGCATTGGGATGGAAATACCGGTTTTGGGATTCTGCACAGAAACAGTTTGCAAACCGCTGGATCCACACGTGAGTTTAACTCTGTCAGTTGAATGCACACATTGACAACCATTCAGTTAGATAGCTCCGTTTTGGTTTTAGAAGCAGATATTTCTCTGTACAGCCTATGGTCCCATTCACTTGGGAATATCCCAACGCAGCTCCTAGAAGAAACGTGTTTCTGACTCGCTGAATCTCAACATAGATTCAACTCTCTTAGGTGAACGAACGCACAGCAGAAGCAGTTTCAAGGAAACGTTTCTCCTGAGTTTTACACGAAGTTTACTGCGGTTTAGTATGTATGCCGGCATTGGGCTGGAAATACCGGGTTTGGGGTTCTGCACAGAAAGGGTTTGCAAACCGCTGAATCCACACCTGAGTTTAACTCCGTCAGTTGAATGTACACATTGACAACCATTCAGTTAGATAGCTCCGTTTTGGTTTTAGGAGCAGATATTTCTCTGTACAGACTATGGTCCCATTCACTCGGGAATATCACAACGCAGCTCCTCTAAGAGACGTGTTTCTGACTCGGTGAATCTCAACATAGATTCAACTCTCTTAGGTGAACGAACGCACAGCAGAGCAGTTTTAAGCAAACGTTTCTCCTGAGTTTTAGACGAAGTTTACTGCTGTTTAGTACGTATGCCGGCATTGGGCTGGAAATACCGGTTTTGGGATTCTGCACAGAAAGGGTTTGCAAACCGCTGAATCCACACGTGATTTTAACTCTGTCAGTTGAATGCACACATTGACAGCCATTCAGTTAGATACCTCCGTTTGGTTTTAGAAGCAGATATTTCTCTGTACAGCCTATGGTCCCATTCACTCGGGAATATCCCAATGCAGCTCCTAGAAGAAACGTGTTTCTGACTCGCTGAATCTCAACATAGATTCAACTATCTTACGTGAACGAACACATAGCAGAGCAATTTCAACGAAACGTTCCTCCTGAGTTTTAGACGAAGTTTCCTGCGGTTTAGTACGTATACCGGCATTGGGCTGGAAATACCGGTTTTGCGATTCTGCACAGAAAGGGTTTGCAAACCGCTGAATCCACACTTGCGTTTAACTCTGTCAGTTGAATGCACACATTGACAACCATTCAGTTAGATAGCTCCGTTTTGGTTTTAGGAGCAGATATTTCTCTGTACAGCCTATGGTCCCATTCACTCGGGAATATCTCAACGCAGCTCCTAGAAGAAACGTGTTTCTGACTCGCTGAATCACAACAAAGATTCAACTCTCTTAGGTGAACAAACGCACAGCAGAGCAGTTTCAAGCAAACGTTTCTCCTGAGTTTTAGACGAAGTTTCCTGCTGACTAGTACGTATGCCGGCATTGGGCTGGAAATACCGATTTTGGGATTCTTCACAGATAGAGTTTGCAAACCGCTGAATCCACACGTGAGTTTAACTCTGTCAGTTGAATGCACATATTGACAACCATTCATTTAGATGGCTCCGTTTTGGTTTTAAAAGCAGATATTTCTCTGTACAGCCTATGGTCCCATTCACTCGGGAATATCCCAACGCAGCTCCTAGAAGAAACGTGTTTCTGACTTGGTGAATCTCAACATAGATTCAACTCTCTTAGGTGAACAAACGCACAGCAGAGCAGTTTCAAACAAACGATTCTCCTGAGTTTTAGAGGAAGTTTACTGCTGTTTAGTATGTATGCCGGCATTGGGCTGGAAATACCGGTTTTGGGGTTCTGCACAGAAAGGGTTTGCAAACCTCTGAATCCACACGTGAGTTTAACTCTGTCAGTTGAATGCACACATTGACAGCCATTCAGTTAGATAGCTCCGTTTTGGTTTTAGGAGCAGATATTTCTCGGTACAGCCTATGGTCCCATTCACTCGGGAATATCCCAACGCAGCTCCTAGAAGAAACGTGTTTCTGACTCGCAGAATCTCAACATAGATTCAACTCTCTTAGGTGAACGAACGCACAGCAGAGCAGTTTCAAGGAAACGTTTCTCCTGAGTTTTAGACGAAGTTTACTGCTGTTTAGTACATATGTCGGCATTGGGCTGGAAATACCGGTTTTGGGGTTCTGCACAGAAAGGGTTTGCAAACCGCTGAATCCACACGTGAGTTTAACTCTGTCAGTTGAATGCACATATTGACAACCATTCATTTAGATGGCTCCGTTTTGGTTTTAAAAGCAGAAAATTCTCTGTACAGCCTATGGTCCCATTCACTCGGGAATATCCCAACGCAGCTCCTAGAAGAAACGTGTTTCTGACTCGTTGAATCTCAACATAGATTCAACTCTCTTATGTCAACGAACGCACAGCAGAGCAGTTTCAAACAAACGTTTCTCCTGAGCTTTAGACGAAGTTTACTGCTGTTTAGTACGTATGCCGGCATTGGGCTGGAAATACCGGTTTTGGGATTCTGCACAGAAACAGTTTGCAAACCGCTGGATCCCCACGTGAGTTTACCTCTCTCAGGTGAATGCACACATTGACAACCATTCAGTTAGAAAGCTCCGTTTTGGTTTTAGGAGCAGATATTTCTCTGTACAGCCTATGGTCCCATTCACTCGGGAATATCCCAACGCAGCTCCTAGAAGAAACCTATTTCTGACTCGCTGAATCTCAACATAGATTCAACTCTCTTAGGTGAACGAACGCACAGCAGAGCAGTTTCAAGCAAACGTTTCTCCTGAGTTTTAGACGAAGTTTCCTGCTGTTTAGTACGTATGCCGGCATTGGGCTGGAAATACCGGTTTTGGGATTCTGCACAGATAGAGTTTGCAAATCGCTGAATCCACACGTGAGTTTAACTCTGTCATTTGAATGCACACATTTACAACCATTCAGTTAGATGGCTCCGTTTTGGTTTTAGAAGCAGATATTCTCTGTACAGCCTATGGTCCCATTCACTGGGGAATATCCCAACGCAACTCCTAGAAGAAACGTGTTTCTGACTCGCTGAATCTCAACATAGATTCAACTCTCTTAGGTGAACGAACGCACAGCAGAGCAGTTTCAAGGAAACGTTTCTCCTGAATTTAAGACAAAGTTTCCTGTGGTTTAGTACATATGCCGGCATTGGGCTGGAAATACCGGTTTTGGGGTTCTGCACAGAAAGGGTTTGCACACCGCTGAATCCACACGTGAGTTTAACTCTGTCAGTTGAATGCACACATTGACAACCATTCAATCAGATAGCTCCGTTTTGGTTTTAGGAGCAGATATTTCTCGGTACAGCCTATGGTCCCATTCACTCGGGAATATCCCAACGCAGCTCCTAGAAGAAACGTGTTTCTGACTCGCTGAATCTCAACATAGATTCAACTCTCTTAGGTGAACGAACGCACAGCAGAGCAGTTTCAAGCAATCGATTCTCCTGAGTTTTAGACGAAGTTTACTGCTGTTTAGTACGTATGCCGGCATTGGGCTGGAAATACCGGTTTTGGGATTCTGCACAGATTGAGTTTGCAAACCGCTGAATCCACACGTGAGTTTACCTCTGTCAGTTGAATGCACACATTGACAACCATTCATTTAGATAGCTCCGTTTTGGTTTTATAAGCAGATATTTCTCTGTGCAGCCTATGGTCCCATTCACTCGGGAATATCCCAACGCAGCTCCTAGAAGAAACGTGTTTCTGACTCGCTGAATCTCAACATAGATTCAACTCTCTTAGGTGAACGAACGCACAGCAGAGCAGTTTCAAGGAAACGTTTCTCCTGAATTTTAGACGAAGATTACTGCTGTTTAGTACGTATGCCGTCATTGGGCTGGAAATACCGGTTTTGGGGTTCTGCACAGAAAGGGTTTGCAAACCGCTGAATCCACACTTGAGTTTAACTCTCTCAGTTGAATGCACACATTGACAACCATTCAGTTAGATAGCTCCGTTTTGGTTTTAGAAGCAGTTATTTCTCGGTACAGCCTATGGTCCCATTCACTCGGGAATCTCCAAACGCAGCTCCTAGAAGAAACGTGTTTCTGACTCGCTGAATCTCAACATAGATTCAACTCTCTTAGGTGAACGAACGCACAGCAGAGCAGTTTCAAGCAATCGATTCTCCTGAGGTTTAGACGAAGTTTCCTGCGGTTTAGTACGTATGCCGGCATTGGGCTGGAAATACCGGTTTTGGGATTCTGCACAGAAAGGGTTTGCAAACCGCTGAATCCACACGTGAGTTTAACACTGTCAGTTGAAGGCACACATTGACAACCATTCAGATAGATAGCTCCGTTTTGGTTTTAGAAGCAGATACTTCTCTGTACAGCCTATGGTCCCATTCACTCGGGAATATCCCAACGCAGCTCCTAGAAGAAACGTGTTTCTGACTCGCTGAATCTCAGCATAGATTCAACTCTCTTATGTCAACGAACGCACAGCAGAGCAGTTTCAATCAAACGTTTCTCCTGAGTTTTAGACGAAGTTTACTGTGGTTTAGTACATATGCCGGCATTGGGCTGGAAATACCGGTTTTGGGGTTCTGCACAGAAAGGGTTTGCCAACCGCTGAATCCACACGTGAGTTTAACTCTGTCAGTTGAATGCACACATTGACAACCATTCAGATAGATAGCTCCGTTTTGGTTTTAGGAGCAGATATTTCTCTGTATAGCCTATGGACCCATTCACTCGGGAATATCCCAACGCAGCTCCTAGAAGAAAGTGTTTCTGACTCGCTGAATCTCAACATAGATTCAACTCTCTTAGGTGAACGAACGCACAGCAGAGCAGTTTCAAGCAAACGTTTCTCCTGAGTTTTAGTCGAAGTTCCCTGCTGTTTAGTACGTATGCCGGCATTGGGCTGGAAATACCGGTTTTGGGATTCTGCACAAAAAGGGTTTGCAAACCGCTGAGTCCACACGTGAGTTTAACTCTGTCAGTTGAATGCACACATTGACAACCATTCATTTACGTGGCTCCGTTTTGGTTTTAGAAGCAGATATTTCTCTGTACAGCCTATGGTCCCATTCACTCGGGAATATCCCAACGCAGCTCCTAGAAGAAACGTGTTTCTGACTCGCTGAATCTCAACATAGATTCAACTCTCTTAGGTGAACGAACACACAGCAGAGCAGTTTCAAGGAAACGTTTCTCCTGAATTTTAGACGAAGTTTACTGCTGTTTAGTACGTATGCCGGCATTGGGCTGGAAATACCGGTTTTGGGGTTCTGCACAGAAAGGGTTTGCAAACCGCTGAATCCACACGTGAGTTTAACTCTGTCAGTTGAATGCACACATTGACAACCATTCAGTTAGATAGCTCCGTTTTGGTTTTAGGAGCAGATATTTCTCTGTACAGTCTATGGTCCCATTCAGTCGGGAATATCCCAACGCAGCTCCTAGAAGAAACGTGTTTCTGACTCGGTGAATCTAAACATAGATTCAACTCTCTTAGGTGGACGAACGCACAGCAGAGCAGTTTCAAGCAAACGTTTCTCCTGAGTTTTAGACGATGTTTACTGCTGTTTAGTACGTATGCCGGCATTGGGCTGGAAATACCGGTTTTGGGATTCTGCACAGAAAGGGTTTGCAAACCGCTGAATCCACACGTGAGTTTAACTCTATCAGTTGAATGCACACATTGACAACCATTCAGTTAGATAGCTCCGTTTTGGTTTTAGAAGCAGATATTTCTCAGTAAAGACTTTGGTCCATTTCTCTCGGAAATATCCCAACGCAGCTACTAGAAGAAACGTGTTTCTGACTCGGTGAATCTCAACATAGATTCAACTCTCTTAGGTGAACGAACGCACAGCAGAGCAGTTTCAAGGAAACGTTTCTCCTGAGTTTTAGACGAAGTTTACTGCTGTTTAGTACGTATGCCGGCATTGGGCTGGAAATACCGGTTTTGGGGTTCTGCACAGAAAGGGTTTGCAAACCGCTGAATCCACACGTGAGTTTAACTCTGTCAGTTGAATGCACACATTGACAACCATTCAGTTAGATAGCTCCGTTTTGGTTTTAGGAGCAGATATTTCTCTGTACAGTCTATGGTCCCATTCAGTCGGGAATATCCCAACGCAGCTCCTAGAAGAAACGTGTTTCTGACTCGGTGAATCTCAACATAGATTCAACTCTCTTAGGTGAACGAACGCACAGCAGAGCAGTTTCAAGGAAACGTTTCTCCTGAATTTTAGACGAAGTTTACTGCTGTTTAGTACGTATGCCGGCATTGGGCTGGAAATACCGGTTTTGGGATTCTGCACAGAAAGGGTTTGCAAACCGCTGAATCCACACGTGAGTTTAACTCTATCAGTTGAATGCACACATTGACAACCATTCAGTTAGATAGCTCCGTTTTGGTTTTATAAGCAGATATTTCTCAGTAAATACTATGGTCCATTTCTCTCGGGAATATCCCAACGCAGCTCCTAGAAGAAACGTGTTTCTGACTCGGTGAATCTCAACATAGATTCAACTCTCTTAGGTGAACGAACGCACAGCAGAGCAGTTTCAAGCAAACGTTTCTCCTGAGTTTTAGACGAAGTTTACTGCTGTTTAGTATGAATGCCGGCATTGGGCTGGAAATACCGGTTTTGGGATTCTGCACTGAAACAGTTTGCAAACCGCTGGATCCATACGTGAGTTTAACTCTGTCAGTTGAATGCACACATTGACAACCATTCAGTTAGATAACTCCGTTTTGGTTTTAGAAGCAGATATTTCTCTGTACAGACTATGGTCCCATTCACTCGGGAATATCCCAACTCAGCTCCTTGAAGAAACGTGTTTCTGACTCGCTGAATCTCAACATAGATTCAACTCTCTTAGGTGAACGAACGCACAGCAGAAGCAGTTTCAAGGAAACGTTTCTCCTGAGTTTTAGACGAAGTATACTGCTGTTTAGTACGTATGCCGGCATTGGGCTGGAAATACCGGTTTTGGGATTCTGCACAGAAAGGGTTTGCAAACCGCTGAATCCACACGTGAGTTTAACTCTATCAGTTGGATGCACACATTGACAACCATTCAGTTAGATAGCTCCGTTTTGGTTTTAGAAGCAGATATTTCTCTGTACAGCCTATGGTCCCGTTCACTCGGGAATATCCCAACGCAGCTCCTAGAAGAAACGTGTTTCTGACTCGCTGAATCTCAACATAGATTCAACTCTCTTAGGTGAACGAACGCACAGCAGAAGCAGTTTCAAGGAAACGTTTCTCCTGAGTTTTAGACGAAGTTTACTGCTGTTTAGTACGTATGCCGGCATTGGGCTGGAAATACCGGTTTTGGGATTCTGCACAGAAAGGGTTTGCAAACCGCTGAATCCACACGTGAGTTTAACTCTATCAGTTGAATGCACACATTGACAACCATTCAGTTAGATAGCTCCGTTTTCGTTTTAGAAGCAGATATTTCTCGGTACAGACTATGGTCCCATTCACTCGGGATTATCCCAACGCAGCTCCTCTATGAGACGTGTTTCTGACTCGCTGAATCTCAACATAGATTCAACTCTCTTAGGTGAATGAACGCACAGCAGAGCAGTTTCAAGCAACCGTTTCTCCTGAGTTTTAGTCGAAGTTCCCTGCTGTTTAGTACGTATACCGGCATTGGGCTGGAAATACCGGTTTTGGGATTCTGCACAGAAAGGGTTTGCAAACCGCTGAGTCCACACGTGAGTTTAACTCTGTCAGTTGAATGCACACATTGACAACCATTCATTTACGTGGCTCCGTTTTGGTTTTAGAAGCAGATATTTCTCTGTACAGCCTATGGTCCCATTCACTCGGGAATATCCCAACGCAGCTCCTAGAAGAAACGTGTTTCTGACTCGCTGAATCTCAACATAGATTCAACTCTCTTAGGTGAACGAAGAGACAGCAGAGCAGTTTCAAGGAAACGTTTCTCCTGAATTTTAGACGAAGTTTACTGCTGTTTAGTACGTATGCCGGCATTGGGCTGGAAATACCGGTTTTGGGGTTCTGCACAGAAAGAGTTTGCAAACCGCTGAATCCACACGTGAGTTTAACTCTGTCAGTTGAATGCACACATTGACAACCATTCAGTTAGATAGCTCCGTTTTGGTTTTATAAGCAGATATTTCTCTGTAAAGACTTTGGTCCATTTCTCTCGGAAATATCCCAACGCAGCTCCTAGAAGAAACGTGTTTCTGACTCGGTGAATCTCAACATAGATTCAACTCTCTTAGGCGAACGAACGCACAGCAGAGCAGTTTCAAGGAAACGTTTCTCCTGAGTTTTAGACGAAGTTTACTGCTGTTTAGTATGTATGCCGGCATTGGGCTGGAAATACCGGTTTTGGGATTCTGCACAGAAACAGTTTGCAAACCGCTGGATCCACACGTGAGTTTAACTCTGTCAGTTGAATGCACACATTGACAACCATTCAGTTAGATAACTCCGTTTTGGTTTTAGAAGCAGATATTTCTCTGTACAGACTATGGTCCCATTCACTCGGGATTATCCCAACGCAGCTCCTCTAAGAGACGTGTTTCTGACTCGCTGAATCTCAACATAGATTCAACTCTCTTAGGTGAATGAACGCACAGCAGAGCAGTTTCAAGCAACCGTTTCTCCTGAGTTTTAGTCGAAGTTCCCTGCTGTTTAGTACGTATACCGGCATTGGGCTGGAAATACCGGTTTTGGGATTCTGCACAGAAAGGGTTTGCAAACCGCTGAGTCCACACGTGAGTTTAACTCTGTCAGTTGAATGCACACATTGACAACCATTCATTTACGTGGCTCCGTTTTGGTTTTAGAAGCAGATATTTCTCTGTACAGCCTATGGTCCCATTCACTCGGGAATATCCCAACGCAGCTCCTAGAAGAAACGTGTTTCTGACTCGCTGAATCTCAACATAGATTCAACTCTCTTAGGTGAACGAACAGACAGCAGAGCAGTTTCAAGGAAACGTTTCTCCTGAATTTTAGACGAAGTTTACTGCTGTTTAGTACGTATGCCGGCATTGGGCTGGAAATACCGGTTTTGGGGTTCTGCACAGAAAGGGTTTGCAAACCGCTGAATCCACACGTGAGTTTAACTCTGTCAGTTGAATGCACACATTGACAACCATTCAGTTAGATAGCTCCGTTTTGGTTTTATAAGCAGATATTTCTCTGTAAAGACTTTGGTCCATTTCTCTCGGAAATATCCCAACGCAGCTCCTAGAAGAAACGTGTTTCTGACTCGGTGAATCTCAACATAGATTCAACTCTCTTAGGCGAACGAACGCACAGCAGAGCAGTTTCAAGGAAACGTTTCTCCTGAGTTTTAGACGAAGTTTACTGCTGTTTAGTATGTATGCCGGCATTGGGCTGGAAATACCGGTTTTGGGATTCTGCACAGAAACAGTTTGCAAACCGCTGGATCCACACGTGAGTTTAACTCTGTCAGTTGAATGCACACATTGACAACCATTCAGTTAGATAACTCCGTTTTGGTTTTAGAAGCAGATATTTCTCTGTACAGACTATGGTCCCATTCACTCGGGAATATCCCAACGCAGCTCCTAGAAGAAACGTGTTTCTGACTCGCTGAATCTCAACATAGATTCAACTCTCTTAGGTGAACGAACGCACAGCAGAAGCAGTTTCAAGGAAACGTTTCTCCTGAGTTTTAGACGAAGTTTACTGCTGTTTAGTACGTATGCCGGCATTGGGCTGGAAATACCGGTTTTGGGATTTTGCACAGAAAGGGTTTGCAAACCGCTGAATCCACACGTGAGTTTAACTCTATCAGTTGGATGCACACATTGACAACCATTCAGTTAGATAGCTCCGTTTTGGTTTTAGAAGCAGATATTTCTCGGTACAGACTATGGTCCCATTCACTCGGGAATATCACAACGCAGCTCCTCTAAGAGACGTGTTTCTGACTCGCTGAATCTCAACATAGATTCAACTCTCTTAGGTGAACGAACGCACAGCAGAGCAGTTTCAAGCAAACGTTTCTCCTGAGTTTTAGACGAAGTTTACTGCTGTTTAGTACGTATGCCGGCATTGGGCTGGAAATACCGGTTTTGGGATTCTGCACAGAAAGTGTTTGCAAACCGCTGAATCCACACGTGAGTTTAACTCTGTCAGTTGAAGGCACACATTGACAACCATTCAGATAGATAGCTCCGTTTTGGTTTTAGAAGCAGATACTTCTCTGTACAGCCTATGGTCCCATTCACTCAGGAATATCCCAACGCAGCTCCTAGAAGAAACGTGTTTCTGACTCGCTGAATCTCAACATAGATTCAACTCTCTTATGTCAACGAACGCAGAGCAGAGCAGTTTCAATCAAACGTTTCTCCTGAGTTTTAGTCGAAGTTCCCTGCTGTTTAGTACGTATACCGGCATTGGGCTGGAAATACCAGTTTTGGGATTCTGCACAGAAAGGGTTTGCAAACCGCTGAGTCCACACGTGAGTTTAACTCTGTCAGATGAATGCACACATTGACAACCATTCATTTACGTGGCTCCGTTTTGGTTTTAGAAGCAGATATTTCTCTGTACAGCCTATGGTCCCATTCACTCGGGAATATCCCAACGCAGCTCCTAGAAGAAACGTGTTTCTGACTCGCTGAATCTCAACATAGATTCAACTCTCTTAGGTGAACGAACACACAGCAGAGCAGTTTCAAGGAAACGTTTCTCCTGAATTTTAGACGAAGTTTACTGCTGTTTAGTACGTATGCCGGCATTGGGCTGGAAATACCGGTTTTGGGATTCTGCACAGATAGAGTTTGCAAATCGCTGAATCCACACGTGAGTTTAACTCTGTCAGTTGAATGCACACATTGACAACCATTCAGTTAGATAGCTCCGTTTTGGTTTTAGAAGCAGATATTTCTCTGTGCAGCCTATGGTCCCATTCACTCGGGAATATCCCAACGCAGCTCCTAGAAGAAACGTGTTTCTGACTCGCTGAATCTCAACATAGATTCAACTCTCTTAGGTGAACGAACGCACAGCAGAGCAGTTTCAAGGAAACGTTTCTCCTGAATTTTAGACGAAGATTACTGCTGTTTAGTACGTATGCCGGCATTGGGCTGGAAATACCGGTTTTGGGGTTCTGCACAGAAAGGGTTTGCAAACCGCTGAATCCACACTTGAGTTTAACTCTCTCAGTTGAATGCACACATTGACAACCATTCAGTTAGATAGCTCCGTTTTGGTTTTAGAAGCAGTTATTTCTCGGTACAGCCTATGGTCCCATTCACTCGGGAATCTCAAAACGCAGCTCCTAGAAGAAACGTGTTTCTGACTCGCTGAATCTCAACATAGATTCAACTCTCTTAGGTGAACGAACGCACAGCAGAGCAGTTTCAAGCAATCGATTCTCCTGAGCTTTAGACGAAGTTTCCTGCGGTTTAGTACGTATGCCGGCATTGGGCTGGAAATACCGGTTTTGGGATTCTGCACAGAAAGGGTTTGCAAACCGCTGAATCCACACGTGAGTTTAACACTGTCAGTTGAAGGCACACATTGACAACCATTCAGATAGATAGCTCCGTTTTGGTTTTAGAAGCAGATACTTCTCTGTACAGCCTATGGTCCCATTCACTCGGGAATATCCCAACGCAGCTCCTAGAAGAAACGTGTTTCTGACTCGCTGAATCTCAGCATAGATTCAACTCTCTTATGTCAACGAACGCACAGCAGAGCAGTTTCAATCAAACGTTTCTCCTGAGTTTTAGACGAAGTTTACTGTGGTTTAGTACGTATGCCGGCATTGGGCTGCAAATACCGGTTTTGGGATTGTGCACAGAAAGGGTTTGCAAACCGCTGAGTCCACACGTGAGTTTAACTCTGTCAGTTGAATGCACACATTGACAACCATTCATTTACGTGGCTCCGTTTTGGTTTTAGAAGCAGATATTTCTCTGTACAGCCTATGGTCCCATTCACTCGGGAATATCCCAACGCAGCTCCTAGAAGAAACGTGTTTCTGACTCGCTGAATCTCAACATAGATTCAACTCTCTTAGGTGAACGAACGCACAGCAGAAGCAGTTTCAAGGAAACGTTTCTCCTGAGTTTTAGACGAAGTATACTGCTGTTTAGTACGTATGCCGGCATTGGGCTGGAAATACCGGTTTTGGGATTCTGCACAGAAAGGGTTTGCAAACCGCTGAATCCACACGTGAGTTTAACTCTATCCGTTGGATGCACACATTGACAACCATTCAGTTAGATAGCTCCGTTTTGGTTTTAGAAGCAGATATTTCTCTGTACAGCCTATGGTCCCGTTCACTCGGGAATATCCCAACGCAGCTCCTAGAAGAAACGTGTTTCTGACAGGCTGAATCTCAACATAGATTCAACTCTCTTAGGTGAACGAACGCACAGCAGAAGCAGTTTCAAGGAAACGTTTCTCCTGAGTTTTAGACGAAGTTTACTGCTGTTTAGTACGTATGCCGGCATTGGGCTGGAAATACCGGTTTTGGGATTCTGCACAGAAAGGGTTTCCAAACCGCTGAATCCACACGTGAGTTTAACTCTATCAGTTGAATGCACACATTGACAACCATTCAGTTAGATAGCTCCGTTTTGGTTTTAGAAGCAGATATTTCTCGGTACAGACTATGGTCCCATTCACTCGGGAATATCCCAACGCAGCTCCTCTAAGAGACGTGTTTCTGACTCGCTGAATCTCAACATAGATTCAACTCTCTTAGGTGAACGAACGCACAGCAGAGCAGTTTCAAGCAAACGTTTCTCCTGAGTTTTAGTCGAAGTTCCCTGCTGTTTAGTACGTATACCGGCATTGGGTTGGAAATACCGGTTTTGGGATTCTGCACAGAAAGGGTTTGCAAACCGCTGAGTCCACACGTGAGTTTAACTCTGTCAGTTGAATGCACACATTGACAACCATTCAGTTAGATAGCTCCGTTTTGGTTTTAGAAGCAGATATTTCTCTGTACAGCCTATGGTCCCATTCACTCGGGAATATCCCAACGCAGCTCCTAGAAGAAACGTGTTTCTGACTCGCTGAATCTCAACATAGATTCAACTCTCTTAGGTGAACGAACGCACAGCAGAGCAGTTTCAAGCAAACGTTTCTCCTGAGTTTTAGACGAAGTTTACTGCTGTTTAGTATGTATGCCGGCATTGGGCTGGAAATACCGGTTTTGGGATTCTGCACAGAAACAGTTTGCAAACCGCTGGATCCACACGTGAGTTTAACTCTTTCAGTTGAATGCACACATTGACAACCATTCAGTTAGATAACTCCGTTTTGGTTTTAGAAGCAGATATTTCTCTGTACAGACTATGGTCCCATTCACTCGGGAATATCCCAACGCAGCTCCTAGAAGAAACGTGTTTCTGACTCGCTGAATCTCAACATAGATTCAACTCTCTTAGGTGAACGAACGCACAGCAGAAGCAGTTTCAAGGAAACGTTTCTCCTGAGTTTTAGACGAAGTTTACTGCTGTTTAGTACGTATGCCGGCATTGGGCTGGAAATACCGGTTTTGGGATTCTGCACAGAAAGGGTTTGCAAACCGCTGAATCCACACGTGAGTTTAACTCTATCAGTTGAATGCACACATTGACAACCTTTCAGTTAGATAGCTCCGTTTTGGTTTTAGAAGCAGATATTTCTCAGTAAAGACTTTGGTCCATTTCTCTCGGAAATATCCCAACGCAGCTACTAGAAGAAACGTGTTTCTGACTCGGTGAATCTCAACATAGATTCAACTCTCTTAGGTGAACGAACGCACAGCAGAGCAGTTTCAAGCAAACGTTTCTCCTGAGTTTTAGACGAAGTTTACTGCTGTTTAGTATGTATGCCGGCATTGGGCTGGAAATACCGGTTTTGGGATTCTGCACAGAAACAGTTTGCAAACCGCTGGATCCACACGTGAGTTTAACTCTTTCAGTTGAATGCACACATTGACAACCATTCAGTTAGATAACTCCGTTTTGGTTTTAGAAGCAGATATTTCTCTGTACAGACTATGGTCCCATTCACTCGGGAATATCCCAACGCAGCTCCTAGAAGAAACGTGTTTCTGACTCGCTGAATCTCAACATAGATTCAACTCTCTTAGGTGAACGAACGCACAGCAGAAGCAGTTTCAAGGAAACGTTTCTCCTGAGTTTTAGACGAAGTTTACTGCTGTTTAGTACGTATGCCGGCATTGGGCTGGAAATACCGGTTTTGGGATTCTGCACAGAAAGGTTTTGCAAACCGCTGAATCCACACGTGATTTTAACTCTGTCAGTTGAAGGCACACATTGACAACCATTCAGATAGATAGCTCCGTTTTGGTTTTAGAAGCAGATACTTCTCTGTACAGCCTATGGTCCCATTCACTCAGGAATATCCCAACGCAGCTCCTAGAAGAAACGTGTTTCTGACTCGCTGAATCTCAACATAGATTCAACTCTCTTATGTCAACGAACGCACAGCAGAGCAGTTTCAATCAAACGTTTCTCCTGAGTTTTAGTCGAACTTCCCTGCTGTTTAGTACGTATACCGGCATTGGGCTGGAAATACCGGTTTTGGGATTCTGCACAGAAAGGGTTTGCAAACCGCTGAGTCCACACGTGAGTTTAACTCTGTCAGTTGAATGCACACATTGACAACCATTCATTTACGTGGCTCCGTTTTGGTTTTAGAAGCAGATATTTCTCTGTACAGCCTATGGTCCCATTCACTCGGGAATATCCCAACGCAGCTCCTAGAAGAAACGTGTTTCTGACTCGCTGAATCTCAACATAGATTCAACTCTCTTAGGTGAACGAACAGACAGCAGAGCAGTTTCAAGGAAACGTTTCTCCTGAATTTTAGACGAAGTTTACTGCTGTTTAGTACGTATGCCGGCATTGGGCTGGAAATACCGGTTTTGGGGTTCTGCACAGAAAAGGTTTGCAAACCGCTGAATCCACACGTGAGTTTAACTCTGTCAGTTGAATGCACACATTGACAACCATTCAGTTAGATAGCTCCGTTTTGGTTTTAGGAGCAGATATTTCTCTGTACAGTCTATGGTCCCATTCAGTCGGGAATATCCCAACGCAGCTCCTAGAAGAAACGTGTTTCTGACCCGGTGAATCTAAACATAGATTCAACTCTCTTAGGTGAACGAACGCACAGCAGAGCAGTTTCAAGGAAACGTTTCTCCTGAGTTTTAGACGAAGTTTACTGCTGTTTAATATGAATGCCGGCATTGGGCTGGAAATACCGGTTTTGGGATTCTGCACAGAAACAGTTTGCAAACCGCTGGATCCACACGTGAGTTTAACTCTGTCAGTTGAATGCACACATTGACAACCATTCAGTTAGATAACTCCGTTTTGGTTTTAGAAGCAGATATTTCTCTGTACAGACTATGGTCCCATTCACTCGGGAATATCCCAACTCAGCTCCTTGAAGAAACGTGTTTCTGACTCGCTGAATCTCAACATAGATTCAACTCTCTTAGGTGAACGAACGCACAGCAGAAGCAGTTTCAAGGAAACGTTTCTCCTGAGTTTTAGACGAAGTATACTGCTGTTTAGTACGTATGCCGGCATTGGGCTGGAAATACCGGTTTTGGGATTCTGCACAGAAAGGGTTTGCAAACCGCTGAATCCACACGTGAGTTTAACTCTATCAGTTGGATGCACACATTGACAACCATTCAGTTAGATAGCTCCGTTTTCGTTTTAGAAGCAGATATTTCTCGGTACAGACTATGGTCCCATTCACTCGGGATTATCCCAACGCAGCTCCTCTAAGAGACGTGTTTCTGACTCGCTGAATCTCAACATAGATTCAACTCTCTTAGGTGAATGAACGCACAGCAGAGCAGTTTCAAGCAAACGTTTCTCCTGAGTTTTAGTCGAAGTTCCCTGCTGTTTAGTACGTATACCGGCATTGGGCTGGAAATACCGGTTTTGGGATTCTGCACAGAAAGGGTTTGCAAACCGCTGAGTCCACACGTGAGTTTAACTCTGTCAGTTGAATGCACACATTGACAACCATTCAGATAGATAGCTCCGTTTTGGTTTTAGAAGCAGATATTTCTCTGTACAGCCTATGGTCCCATTCACTCGGGAATATCCCAACGCAGCTCCTAGAAGAAACGTGTTTCTGACTCGCTGAATCTCAACATAGATTCAACTCTCTTCGGTGAACGAACAGACAGCAGAGCAGTTTCAAGGAAACGTTTCTCCTGAATTTTAGACGAAGTTTACTGCTGTTTAGTACGTATGCCGGCATTGGGCTGGAAATACCGGTTTTGGGGTTCTGCACAGAAAGGGTTTGCAAACCGCTGAATCCACACGTGAGTTTAACTCTGTCAGTTGAATGCACACATTGACAACCATTCAGTTAGATAGCTCCGTTTTGGTTTTAGGAGCAGATATTTCTCTGTACAGTCTATGGTCCCATTCAGTCGGGAATATCCCAACGCAGCTCCTAGAAGAAACGTGTTTCTGACTCGGTGAATCTAAACATAGATTCAACTCTCTTAGGTGAACGAACGCACAGCAGAGCAGTTTCAAGCAAACGTTTCTCCTGAGTTTTAGACGAAGTTTACTGCTGTTTAGTACGTATGCCGGCATTGGGCTGGAAATACCGGTTTTGGGATTCTGCACAGAAACAGTTTGCAAACCGCTGGATCCACACGTGAGTTTATCTCTGTCAGTTGAATGCACACATTGACAACCATTCAGTTAGATAGCTCCGTTTTGGTTTTAGGAGCAGATATTTCTCTGTACAGCCTATGGTCCTATTCCCTCGGGAATATCCCAACGCAGCTCCTAGAAGAAACGTGTTTCTGACTCGCTGAATCTCAACATAGATTCAACTCTCTTAGGTGAACGAACGTACAGCAGAGCAGTTTCAAGGAAACGTTTCTCCTGAAGATTAGACGAAATTTACTGCTGTTTAGTACGTATGCCGGCATTGGGCTGGAAACACCGGTTTTGGGGTTCTGCACAGATAGGGTTTGCAAACCGCTGAATCCACACTTGAGTTTAACTATGTCAGTTGAATGCACACATTGACAACCATTCTGTCAGATAGCTCCGTTTTGGTTTTAGGAGCAGATATTTCTCGGTACAGACTATGGTCCCATTCACTCGGGAATATCCCAACGCAGCTCCTAGAAGAAACGTGTTTCTGACTCGCTGAATCTCAACATAGATTCAACTCTCTTATGACAACGAAGGCACAGCAGAGCAGTTTCAATCAAACGTTTCTCCTGAGTTTTAGACGAAGTTTACTGCTGTTTACTATGTATGCCGGCATTGGGCTGGAAATACCAGTTTTGGGGTTCTGCACAGAAAGGGTTTGCAAACCGCTGAATCCACACGTGAGTTTAACTCTGTCAGTTGAATGCACACATTGACAACCATTCAGTTAGATAACTCCGTTTTGGTTTTAGAAGCAGATATTTCTCTGTACAGACTATGGTCCCATTCACTCGGGAATATCCCAACTCAGCTCCTTGAAGAAACGTGTTTCTGACTCGCTGAATCTCAACATAGATTCAACTCTCTTAGGTGAACGAACGCACAGCAGAAGCAGTTTCAAGGAAACGTTTCTCCTGAGTTTTAGACGAAGTATACTGCTGTTTAGTACGTATGCCGGCATTGGGCTGGAAATACCGGTTTTGGGATTCTGCACAGAAAGGGTTTGCAAACCGCTGAATCCACACGTGAGTTTAACTCTATCAGTTGGATGCACACATTGACAACCATTCAGTTAGATAGCTCCGTTTTCGTTTTAGAAGCAGATATTTCTCGGTACAGACTATGGTCCCATTCACTCGGGATTATCCCAACGCAGCTCCTCTAAGAGACGTGTTTCTGACTCGCTGAATCTCAACATAGATTCAACTCTCTTAGGTGAATGAACGCACAGCAGAGCAGTTTCAAGCAAACGTTTCTCCTGAGTTTTAGTCGAAGTTCCCTGCTGTTTAGTACGTATACCGGCATTGGGCTGGAAATACCGGTTTTGGGATTCTGCACAGAAAGGGTTTGCAAACCGCTGAGTCCACACGTGAGTTTAACTCTGTCAGTTGAATGCACACATTGACAACCATTCAGATAGATAGCTCCGTTTTGGTTTTAGAAGCAGATATTTCTCTGTACAGCCTATGGTCCCATTCACTCGGGAATATCCCAACGCAGCTCCTAGAAGAAACGTGTTTCTGACTCGCTGAATCTCAACATAGATTCAACTCTCTTCGGTGAACGAACAGACAGCAGAGCAGTTTCAAGGAAACGTTTCTCCTGAATTTTAGACGAAGTTTACTGCTGTTTAGTACGTATGCCGGCATTGGGCTGGAAATACCGGTTTTGGGGTTCTGCACAGAAAGGGTTTGCAAACCGCTGAATCCACACGTGAGTTTAACTCTGTCAGTTGAATGCACACATTGACAACCATTCAGTTAGATAGCTCCGTTTTGGTTTTAGGAGCAGATATTTCTCTGTACAGTCTATGGTCCCATTCAGTCGGGAATATCCCAACGCAGCTCCTAGAAGAAACGTGTTTCTGACTCGGTGAATCTAAACATAGATTCAACTCTCTTAGGTGAACGAACGCACAGCAGAGCAGTTTCAAGCAAACGTTTCTCCTGAGTTTTAGACGAAGTTTACTGCTGTTTAGTACGTATGCCGGCATTGGGCTGGAAATACCGGTTTTGGGATTCTGCACAGAAACAGTTTGCAAACCGCTGGATCCACACGTGAGTTTATCTCTGTCAGTTGAATGCACACATTGACAACCATTCAGTTAGATAGCTCCGTTTTGGTTTTAGGAGCAGATATTTCTCTGTACAGCCTATGGTCCTATTCCCTCGGGAATATCCCAACGCAGCTCCTAGAAGAAACGTGTTTCTGACTCGCTGAATCTCAACATAGATTCAACTCTCTTAGGTGAACGAACGTACAGCAGAGCAGTTTCAAGGAAACGTTTCTCCTGAAGATTAGACGAAATTTACTGCTGTTTAGTACGTATGCCGGCATTGGGCTGGAAACACCGGTTTTGGGGTTCTGCACAGATAGGGTTTGCAAACCGCTGAATCCACACTTGAGTTTAACTATGTCAGTTGAATGCACACATTGACAACCATTCAGTCAGATAGCTCCGTTTTGGTTTTAGGAGCAGATATTTCTCGGTACAGACTATGGTCCCATTCACTCGGGAATATCCCAACGCAGCTCCTAGAAGAAACGTGTTTCTGACTCGCTGAATCTCAACATAGATTCAACTCTCTTATGACAACGAAGGCACAGCAGAGCAGTTTCAATCAAACGTTTCTCCTGAGTTTTAGACGAAGTTTACTGCTGTTTACTATGTATGCCGGCATTGGGCTGGAAATACCAGTTTTGGGGTTCTGCACAGAAAGGGTTTGCAAACCGCTGAATCCACACGTGAGTTTAACTCTGTCAGTTGAATGCACACATTGACAACCATTCAGTTAGATAGCTCCGTTTTGGTTTTAGAAGCAGATATTTCTCTGTAAAGCCTATGGTCTCATTCACTCGGGAATATCCCAACGCAGCTCCTACAAGAAACGTGTTTCTGACTCGGTGAATCTCAACATAGATTCAACTCTCCTAGGTGAACGAACGCACAGTAGAGCAGTTTCAAGCAAACGTTTCTCCTGAGTTTTAGACGAAGTTTACTGCTGTTTAGTACGTATGCCGGCATTGGGCTGGAAATACCGGTTTTGGGATTCTGCACAGAAACAGTTTGCAAACCGCTGGATCCACACGTGAGTTTAACTCTGTCAGTTGAATGCACACATTGACAACCATTCAGTTAGATAGCTCCGTTTTGGTTTTAGAAGCAGATATTTCTCTGTACAGCCTATGGTCCCATTCACTCGGGAATATCCCAACGCAGCTCCTAGAAGAAACGTGTTTCTGACTCGCTGAAACTCAACATAGATTCAACTCTCTTAGGTGAACGAACGCACAGCAGAAGCAGTTTCAAGGAAACGTTTCTCCTGAGTTTTACACGAAGTTTACTGCGGTTTAGTATGTATGCCGGCATTGGGCTGGAAATACCGGGTTTGGGGTTCTGCACAGAAAGGGTTTGCAAACCGCTGAATCCACACCTGAGTTTAACTCGGTCAGTTGAATGCACACATTGACAACCATTCAGTTAGATAGCTCCGTTTTGGTTTTAGGAGCAGATATTTCTCTGTACAGCCTATGGTCCCATTCACTCGGGAATATCCCAACGCAGCTCCCAGAAGAAACGTGTTTCTGACTCGGTGAATCTCAACATAGATTCAACTCTCTTAGGTGAACGAACGCACAGCAGAGCAGTTTCAAACAAACGTTTCTCCTGAGTTTTAGACGAAGTTAACTGCTGTTTAGTACGTATGGGGGCATTGGGCTGGAAATACCGGTTTTGGGATTCTGCACAGAAACAGTTTGCAAACCGCTGGATCCACACTTGAGTTTATCTCTGTCAGTTGAATGCACACATTTACAACCATTCAGTTAGATGGCTCCGTTTTGGTTTCAGAAGCAGATATTTCTCTGTACATCCTATGGTCCCATTCACTGGGGAATATCCCAACGCAACTCCTAGAAGAAACGTGTTTCTGACTCGCTGAATCTCAACATAGATTCAACTCTCTTAGGTGAACGAACGCACAGCAGAGCAGTTTCAAGGAAACGTTTCTCCTGAATTTAAGACGAAGTTTCCTGTTGTTTAGTACATATGCCGGCATTGGGCTGGAAATACCGGTTTTGGGGTTCTGCACAGAAAGGGTTTGCAAACCGCTGAATCCACACGTGAGTTTAACTCTGTCAGTTGAATGCACACATTGACAACCATTCAGTCAGATAGCTCCGTTTTGGTTTTAGGAACAGATATTTCTCGGTACAGCCTATGGTCCCATTCACTCGGGAATATCCCAACGCAGCTCCTGGAAGAAACATGTTTCTGACTCGCTGAATCTCAACATAGATTCAACTCTCTTAGGTGAACGAACGCACAGCAGAGCAGTTTCAATCAAACGTTGCTCCTGAGTTTTAGACGAAGTTTACTGCGGTTTAGTATGTATGCCGGCATTGGGCTGGAAATACCGGTTTTGGGGTTCTGCACAGAACGGGTTTGCAAACCGCTGAATCCACACGTGAGTTTAACTCTGTCAGTTGAATGCAAATATTGACAACCATTCATTTAGATGGCTCCGTTTTGGTTTTAAAAGCAGATATTTCTTTCTACAGCCTATGGTCCCATTCACTCGGGAATATCCCAACGCAGCTCCTAGAAGAAACGTGTTTCTGACTCGCTGAATCTCAACATAGATTCAACTCTCTTATGTCAACGAACGCACAGCAGAGCAGTTTCAATCAAACGTTGCTCCTGAGTTTTAGACGAAGTTTACTGCGGTTTAGTATGTATGCCGGCATTGGGCTGGAAATACCGGTTTTGGGGTTCTGCACTGAACGGGTTTGCAAACCGCTGAATCCACACGTGACTTTAACTGTGTCAGTTGAATGTACACATTGACAACCATTCAGTTGGATAGCTCCGTTTTGGTTTTAGGAGCAGATATTTACCTGTACAGCCTATGGTCCCATTCACTCGGGAATATCCCAGCGCAGCTCCTACAAGAAACGTGTTTCTGACTCGGTGAATCTCAACATAGATTCAACTCTCTTAGGTGAACGAACGCACAGCAGAGCAGTTTCAAGGAAACGTTTCTCCTGAGTTTTAGACGAAGTTTACTGCTGTTTAGTACGTATGCCGGCATTGGGATGGAAATACCGGTTTTGGGATTCTGCACAGAAACAGTTTGCAAACCGCTGGATCCACACGTGAGTTTAACTCTGTCAGTTGAATGCACACATTGACAACCATTCAGTTAGATAGCTCCGTTTTGGTTTTAGAAGCAGATATTTCTCTGTACAGCCTATGGTCCCATTCACTCGGGAATATCCCAACGCAGCTCCTAGAAGAAACGTGTTTCTGACTCGCTGAATCTCAACATAGATTCAACTCTCTTAGGTGAACGAACGCACAGCAGAAGCAGTTTCAAGGAAACGTTTCTCCTGAGATTTACACGAAGTTTACTGCGGTTTAGTATGTATGCCGGCATTGGGCTGGAAATACCGGGTTTGGGGTTCTGCACAGAAAGGGTTTGCAAACCGCTGAATCCACACCTGAGTTTAACTCGGTCAGTTGAATGTACACATTGACAACCATTCAGTTAGATAGCTCCGTTTTGGTTTTAGGAGCAGATATTTCTCTGTACAGCCTATGGTCCCATTCACTCGGGAATATCCCAACGCAGCTCCTCTAAGAGACGTGTTTCTGACTCGCTGAATCTCAACATAGATTCAACTCTCTTAGGTGAACGAACGCACAGCAGAGCAGTTTTAAGCAAACGTTTCTCCTGAGTTTTAGACGAAGTTTCCTGCTGTTTAGTACGTATGCTGGCATTGGGCTGGAAATACCGGTTTTGGGATTCTGCACAGAAAGGGTTTGCAAACCGCTGAATCCACACGTGATTTTAACTCTGTCAGTTGAATGCACACATTGACAGCCATTCAGTTAGATACCTCCGTTTGGTTTTAGAAGCAGATATTTCTCTGTACAGCCTATGGTCCCATTCACTCGGGAATATCCCAATGCAGCTCCTAGAAGAAACGTGTTTCTGACTCGCTGAATCTCAACATAGATTCAACTATCTTACGTGAACGAACACATAGCAGAGCAATTTCAACGAAACGTTCCTCCTGAGTTTTAGACGAAGTTTCCTGCGGTTTAGTACGTATGCCGGCATTGGGCTGGAAATACCGGTTTTGGGATTCTGCACAGAAAGGGTTTGCAAACCGCTGAATCCACACTTGCGTTTAACTCTGTCAGTTGAATGCACACATTGACAACCATTCAGTTAGATAGCTCCGTTTTGGTTTTAGGAGCAGATATTTCTCTGTACAGCCTATGGTCCCATTCACTCGGGAATATCCCAACGCAGCTCCTAGAAGAAACGTGTTTCTGACTCGCTGAATCTCAACATAGATTCAACTCTCTTAGGTGAACGAACAGACAGCAGAGCAGTTTCAAGGAAACGTTTCTCCTGAGTTTTAGACGAAGTTTCCTGCTGACTAGTACGTATGCCGGCATTGGGCTGGAAATACCGATTTTGGGATTCTTCACAGATAGAGTTTGCAAACCGCTGAATCCACACGTGAGTTTAACTCTGTCAGTTGAATGCACATATTGACAACCATTCATTTAGATGGCTCCGTTTTGGTTTTAAAAGCAGATATTTCTCTGTACAGCCTATGGTCCCATTCACTCGGGAATATCCCAACGCAGCTCCTAGAAGAAACGTGTTTCTGACTCGCTGAATCTCAACATAGATTCAACTCTCTTGTGTCAACGAACGCACAGCAGAGCAGTTTCAATCAAACGTTTCTCCTGAGTTTTAGACGAAGTTTACTGCGGTTTAGTATGTATGCCGGCATTGGGCTGGAAATACCGGTTTTGGGGTTCTGCACAGAAAGGGTTTGCAAACCGCTGAATCCACACGTGAGTTTAACTGTGTCAGTTGAATGCACACATTGACAACCATTCAGTTAGATAGCTCCGTTTTGGTTTTAGGAGCAGATATTTCTCTGTACAGCCTATGGTCCCATTCACTCGGGAATATCCCAGCGCAGCTCCTACAAGAAACGTGTTTCTGACTCGGTGAATCTCAACATCGATTCAACTCTCTTAGGTGAACGAACGCACATCAGAGCAATTTCAAGCAAACGTTTCTCCTGAGTTTTAGACGAAGTTTACTGCTGTTTAGTACGTATGCCGGCATTGGGCTGGAAATACTGGTTTTGGGATTCTGCACAGAAAGAGATTGCAAACCGCTGAATCCACACGTGAGTTTAACTCTGTCAGTTGAATGCCCACATTGACAACCATTCAGTTAGATAGCTCCGTTTTGGTTTTAGAAGCAGATATTTCTTTGTAAAGCCTATGGTCTCATTCACTCGGGAATATCCCAACGCAGCTCCTAGAAGAAACGTGTTTCTGACTTGGTGAATCTCAACATAGATTCAACTCTCTTAGGTGAACAAACGCACAGCAGAGCAGTTTCAAACAAACGATTCTCCTGAATTTTAGAGGAAGTTTACTGCTGTTTAGTATGTATGCCGGCATTGGGCTGGAAATACCGGTTTTGGGGTTCTGCACAGAAAGGGTTTGCAAACCTCTGAATCCACACGTGAGTTTAACTCTGTCAGTTGAATGCACACATTGACAGCCATTCAGTTAGATAGCTCCGTTTTGGTTTTAGGAGCAGATATTTCTCGGTACAGCCTATGGTCCCATTCACTCGGGAATATCCCAACGCAGCTCCTAGAAGAAACGTGTTTCTGACTCGCAGAATCTCAACATAGATTCAACTCTCTTAGGTGAACGAACGCACAGCAGAGCAGTTTCAAGGAAACGTTTCTCCTGAGTTTTAGACGAAGTTTACTGCTGTTTAGTACATATGTCGGCGTTGGGCTGGAAATACCGGTTTTGGGGTTCTGCACAGAAAGGGTTTGCAAACCGCTGAATCCACACGTGAGTTTAACTCTGTCAGTTGAATGCACATATTGACAACCATTCATTTAGATGGCTCCGTTTTGGTTTTAAAAGCAGAAAATTCTCTGTACAGCCTATGGTCCCATTCACTCGGGAATATCCCAACGCAGCTCCTAGAAGAAACGTGTTTCTGACTCGTTGAATCTCAACATAGATTCAACTCTCTTATGTCAACGAACGCACAGCAGAGCAGTTTCAAACAAACGTTTCTCCTGAGCTTTAGACGAAGTTTACTGCTGTTTAGTACGTATGCCGGCATTGGGCTGGAAATACCGGTTTTGGGATTCTGCACAGAAACAGTTTGCAAACCGCTGGATCCCCACGTGAGTTTACCTCTCTCAGGTGAATGCACACATTGACAACCATTCAGTTAGAAAGCTCCGTTTTGGTTTTAGGAGCAGATATTTCTCTGTACAGCCTATGGTCCCATTCACTCGGGAATATCCCAACGCAGCTCCTAGAAGAAACCTATTTCTGACTCGCTGAATCTCAACATAGATTCAACTCTCTTAGGTGAACGAACGCACAGCAGAGCAGTTTCAAGCAAACGTTTCTCCTGAGTTTTAGACGAAGTTTCCTGCTGTTTAGTACGTATGCCGGCATTGGGCTGGAAATACCGGTTTTGGGATTCTGCACAGATAGAGTTTGCAAATCGCTGAATCCACACGTGAGTTTAACTCTGTCAGTTGAATGCACACATTTACAACCATTCAGTTAGATGGCTCCGTTTTGGTTTTAGAAGCAGATATTCTCTGTACAGACTATGGTCCCATTCACTGGGGAATATCCCAACGCAACTCCTAGAAGAAACGTGTTTCTGACTCGCTGAATCTCAACATAGATTCAACTCTCTTAGGTGAACGAACGCACAGCAGAGCAGTTTCAAGGAAACGTTTCTCCTGAATTTAATACAAAGTTTCCTGTGGTTTAGTACATATGCCGGCATTGGGCTGGAAATACCGGTTTTGGGGTTCTGCACAGAAAGGGTTTGCACACCGCTGAATCCACACGTGAGTTTAACTCTGTCAGTTGAATGCACACATTGACAACCTTTCAATCAGATAGCTCCGTTTTGGTTTTAGGAGCAGATATTTCTCGGTACAGCCTATGGTCCCATTCACTCGGGAATATCCCAACGCAGCTCCTAGAAGAAACGTGTTTCTGACTCGCTGAATCTCAACATAGATTCAACTCTCTTAGGTGAACGAACGCACAGCAGAGCAGTTTCAAGCAATCGATTCTCCTGAGTTTTAGACGAAGTTTACTGCTGTTTAGTACGTATGCCGGCATTGGGCTGGAAATACCGGTTTTGGGATTCTGCACAGATTGAGTTTGCAAACCGCTGAATCCACACGTGAGTTTACCTCTGTCAGTTGAATGCACACATTGACAACCATTCATTTAGATAGCTCCGTTTTGGTTTTATAAGCAGATATTTCTCTGTGCAGCCTATGGTCCCATTCACTCGGGAATATCCCAACGCAGCTCCTAGAAGAAACGTGTTTCTGACTCGCTGAATCTCAACATAGATTCAACTCTCTTAGGTGAACGAACGCACAGCAGAAGCAGTTTCAAGGAAACGTTTCTCCTGAGTTTTAGACGAAGTTTACTGCTGTTTAGTACGTATGCCGGCATTGGGCTGGAAATACCGGTTTTGGGATTCTGCACAGAAAGGGTTTGCAAACCGCTGAATCCACACGTGAGTTTAACTCTATCAGTTGAATGCACACATTGACAACCATTCAGTTAGATAGCTCCGTTTTGGTTTTAGAAGCAGATATTTCTCGGTACAGACTATGGTCCAATTCACTCGGGAATATCCCAACGCAGCTCCTCTAAGAGACGTGTTTCTGACTCGCTGAATCTCAACATAGATTCAACTCTCTTAGGTGAACGAACGCACAGCAGAGCAGTTTCAAGCAAACGTTTCTCCTGAGTTTTAGTCGAAGTTCCCTGCTGTTTAGTACGTATACCGGCATTGGGTTGGAAATATCGGTTTTGGGATTCTGCACAGAAAGGGTTTGCAAACCGCTGAGTCCACACGTGAGTTTAACTCTGTCAGTTGAATGCACACATTGACAACCATTCATTTACGTGGCTCCGTTTTGGTTTTAGAAGCAGATATTTCTCTGTACAGCCTATGGTCCCATTCACTCGGGAATATCCCAACGCAGCTCCTAGAAGAAACGTGTTTCTGACTCGCTGAATCTCAACATAGATTCAACTCTCTTAGGTGAACGAACACACAGCAGAGCAGTTTCAAGGAAACGTTTCTCCTGAATTTTAGACGAAGTTTACTGCTGTTTAGTACGTATGCCGGCATTGGGCTGGAAATACCGGTTTTGGGGTTCTGCACAGAAAGGGTTTGCAAACCGCTGAATCCACACGTGAGTTTAACTCTGTCCGTTGAATGCACACATTGACAACCATTCAGTTAGATAGCTCCGTTTTGGTTTTAGGAGCAGATATTTCTCTGTACAGTCTATGGTCCCATTCAGTCGGGAATATCCCAACGCAGCTCCTAGAAGAAACGTGTTTCTGACTCGGTGAATCTAAACATAGATTCAACTCTCTTAGGTGGACGAACGCACAGCAGAGCAGTTTCAAGCAAACGTTTCTCCTGAGTTTTAGACGATGTTTACTGCTGTTTAGTACGTATGCCGGCATTGGGTTGGAAATACCGGTTTTGGGATTCTGCACAGAAAGGGTTTGCAAACCGCTGAATCCACACGTGAGTTTAACTCTATCAGTTGAATGCACACATTGACAACCATTCAGTTAGATAGCTCCGTTTTGGTTTTAGAAGCAGATATTTCTCAGTAAAGACTTTGGTCCATTTCTCTCGGAAATATCCCAACGCAGCTACTAGAAGAAACGTGTTTCTGACTCGGTGAATCTCAACATAGATTCAACTCTCTTAGGTGAACGAACGCACAGCAGAGCAGTTTCAAGGAAACGTTTCTCCTGAGTTTTAGACGAAGTTTACTGCTGTTTAGTACGTATGCCGTCATTGGGCTGGAAATACCGGTTTTGGGGTTCTGCACAGAAAGGGTTTGCAAACCGCTGAATCCACACGTGAGTTTAACTCTGTCAGTTGAATGCACACATTGACAACCATTCAGTTAGATAGCTCCGTTTTGGTTTTAGGAGCAGATATTTCTCTGTACAGTCTATGGTCCCATTCAGTCGGGAATATCCCAACGCAGCTCCTAGAAGAAACGTGTTTCTGACTCGGTGAATCTCAACATAGATTCAACTCTCTTAGGTGAACGAACGCACAGCAGAGCAGTTTCAAGGAAACGTTTCTCCTGAGTTTTAGACGAAGTTTACTGCTGTTTAGTACGTATGCCGGCATTGGGCTGGAAATACCGGTTTTGGGATTCTGCACAGAAAGGGTTTGCAAACCGCTGAATCCACACGTGAGTTTAACTCTATCAGTTGAATGCACACATTGACAACCATTCAGTTAGATAGCTCCGTTTTGGTTTTATAAGCAGATATTTCTCAGTAAATACTATGGTCCATTTCTCTCGGGAATATCCCAACGCAGCTCCTAGAAGAAACGTGTTTCTGACTCGGTGAATCTCAACATAGATTCAACTCTCTTAGGTGAACGAACGCACAGCAGAGCAGTTTCAAGGAAACGTTTCTCCTGAGTTTTAGACGAAGTTTACTGCTGTTTAGTACGTATGCCGGCATTGGGCTGGAAATACCGGTTTTGGGGTTCTGCACAGAAAGGGTTTGCAAACCGCTGAATCCACACGTGAGTTTAACTCTGTCAGTTGAATGCACACATTGACAACCATTCAGTTAGATAGCTCCGTTTTGGTTTTAGGAGCAGATATTTCTCTGTACAGTCTATGGTCCCATTCAGTCGGGAATATCCCAACGCAGCTCCTAGAAGAAACGTGTTTCTGACTCGGTGAATCTCAACATAGATTCAACTCTCTTAGGTGAACGAACGCACAGCAGAGCAGTTTCAAGGAAACGTTTCTCGTGAGTTTTAGACGAAGTTTACTGCTGTTTAGTACGTATGCCGGCATTGGGCTGGAAATACCGGTTTTGGGATTCTGCACAGAAAGGGTTTGCAAACCGCTGAATCCACACGTGAGTTTAACTCTATCAGTTGAATGCACACATTGACAACCATTCAGTTAGATAGCTCCGTTTTGGTTTTATAAGCAGATATTTCTCAGTAAATACTATGGTCCATTTCTCTCGGGAATATCCCAACGCAGCTCCTAGAAGAAACGTGTTTCTGACTCGGTGAATCTCAACATAGATTCAACTCTCTTAGGTGAACGAACGCACAGCAGAGCAGTTTCAAGCAAACGTTTCTCCTGAGTTTTAGACGAAGTTTACTGCTGTTTAGTATGAATGCCGGCATTGGGCTGGAAATACCGGTTTTGGGATTCTGCACTGAAACAGTTTGCAAACCGCTGGATCCATACGTGAGTTTAACTCTGTCAGTTGAATGCACACATTGACAACCATTCAGTTAGATAACTCCGTTTTGGTTTTAGAAGCAGATATTTCTCTGTACAGACTATGGTCCCATTCACTCGGGAATATCCCAACTCAGCTCCTTGAAGAAACGTGTTTCTGACTCGCTGAATCTCAACATAGATTCAACTCTCTTAGGTGAACGAACGCACAGCAGAAGCAGTTTCAAGGAAACGTTTCTCCTGAGTTTTAGACGAAGTATACTGCTGTTTAGTACGTATGCCGGCATTGGGCTGGAAATACCGGTTTTGGGATTCTGCACAGAAAGGGTTTGCAAACCGCTGAATCCACACGTGAGTTTAACTCTATCAGTTGGATGCACACATTGACAACCATTCAGTTAGATAGCTCCGTTTTGGTTTTAGAAGCAGATATTTCTCTGTACAGCCTATGGTCCCGTTCACTCGGGAATATCCCAACGCAGCTCCTAGAAGAAACGTGTTTCTGACTCGCTGAATCTCAACATAGATTCAACTCTCTTAGGTGAACGAACGCACAGCAGAAGCAGTTTCAAGGAAACGTTTCTCCTGAGTTTTAGACGAAGTTTACTGCTGTTTAGTACGTATGCCGGCATTGGGCTGGAAATACCGGTTTTGGGATTCTGCACAGAAAGGGTTTGCAAACCGCTGAATCCACACGTGAGTTTAACTCTATCAGTTGAATGCACACATTGACAACCATTCAGTTAGATAGCTCCGTTTTCGTTTTAGAAGCAGATATTTCTCGGTACAGACTATGGTCCCATTCACTCGGGATTATCCCAACGCAGCTCCTCTAAGAGACGTGTTTCTGACTCGCTGAATCTCAACATAGATTCAACTCTCTTAGGTGAACGAACAGACAGCAGAGCAGTTTCAAGGAAACGTTTCTCCTGAATTTTAGACGAAGTTTACTGCTGTTTAGTACGTATGCCGGCATTGGGCTGGAAATACCGGTTTTGGGGTTCTGCACAGAAAGGGTTTGCAAACCGCTGAATCCACACGTGAGTTTAACTCTGTAAGTTGAATGCACACATTGACAACCATTCAGTTAGATAGCTCCGTTTTGGTTTTAGGAGCAGATATTTCTCTGTACAGCTTATGGTCCCATTCACTCGGGAATATCCCAACGCAGCTCCTAGAAGAAACGTGTTTCTGACTCGCTGAATCTCAACATAGATTCAACTCTCTTAGGTGAACGAACAGACAGCAGAGCAGTTTCAAGGAAACGTTTCTCCTGAATTTTAGACGAAGTTTACTGCTGTTTAGTACGTATGCCGGCATTGGGCTGGAAATACCGGTTTTGGGGTTCTGCACAGAAAGGGTTTGCAAACCGCTGAATCCACACGTGAGTTTAACTCTGTCAGTTGAATGCACACATTGACAACCATTCAGTTAGATAGCTCCGTTTTGGTTTTATAAGCAGATATTTCTCTGTAAAGACTTTGGTCCATTTCTCTCGGAAATATCCCAACGCAGCTCCTAGAAGAAACGTGTTTCTGACTCGGTGAATCTCAACATAGATTCAACTCTCTTAGGCGAACGAACGCACAGCAGAGCAGTTTCAAGGAAACGTTTCTCCTGAGTTTTAGACGAAGTTTACTGCTGTTTAGTATGTATACCGGCATTGGGCTGGAAATACCGGTTTTGGGATTCTGCACAGAAACAGTTTGCAAACCGCTGGATCCACACGTGAGTTTAACTCTGTCAGTTGAATGCACACATTGACAACCATTCAGTTAGATAACTCCGTTTTGGTTTTAGAAGCAGATATTTCTCTGTACAGACTATGGTCCCATTCACTCGGGAATATCCCAACGCAGCTCCTAGAAGAAACGTGTTTCTGACTCGCTGAATCTCAACATAGATTCAACTCTCTTAGGTGAACGAACGCACAGCAGAAGCAGTTTCAAGGAAACGTTTCTCCTGAGTTTTAGACGAAGTTTACTGCTGTTTAGTACGTATGCCGGCATTGGGCTGGAAATACCGGTTTTGGGATTTTGCACAGAAAGGGTTTGCAAACCGCTGAATCCACACGTGAGTTTAACTCTATCAGTTGGATGCACACATTGACAACCATTCAGTTAGATAGCTCCGTTTTGGTTTTAGAAGCAGATATTTCTCGGTACAGACTATGGTCCCATTCACTCGGGAATATCCCAACGCAGCTCCTCTAAGAGACGTGTTTCTGACTCGCTGAATCTCAACATAGATTCAACTCTCTTAGGTGAACGAACGCACAGCAGAGCAGTTTCAAGCAAACGTTTCTCCTGAGTTTTAGACGAAGTTTACTGCTGTTTAGTAAGTATGCCGGCATTGGGCTGGAAATACCGGTTTTGGGATTCTGCACAGAAAGTGTTTGCAAACCGCTGAATCCACACGTGAGTTTAACTCTGTCAGTTGAAGGCACACATTGACAACCATTCAGATAGATAGCTCCTTTTTGGTTTTAGAAGCAGATACTTCTCTGTACAGCCTATGGTCCCATTCACTCAGGAATATCCCAACGCAGCTCCTAGAAGAAACGTGTTTCTGACTCGCTGAATCTCAACATAGATTCAACTCTCTTATGTCAACGAACGCAGAGCAGAGCAGTTTCAATCAAACGTTTCTCCTGAGTTTTAGTCGAAGTTCCCTGCTGTTTAGTACGTATACCGGCATTGGGCTGGAAATACCGGTTTTGGGATTCTGCACAGAAAGGGTTTGCAAACCGCTGAGTCCACACGTGAGTTTAACTCTGTCAGATGAATGCACACATTGACAACCATTCATTTACGTGGCTCCGTTTTGGTTTTAGAAGCAGATATTTCTCTGTACAGCCTATGGTCCCATTCACTCGGGAATATCCCAACGCAGCTCCTAGAAGAAACGTGTTTCTGACTCGCTGAATCTCAACATAGATTCAACTCTCTTAGGTGAACGAACACACAGCAGAGCAGTTTCAAGGAAACGTTTCTCCTGAATTTTAGACGAAGTTTACTGCTGTTTAGTACGTATGCCGGCATTGGGCTGGAAATACCGGTTTTGGGATTCTGCACAGATAGAGTTTGCAAATCGCTGAATCCACACGTGAGTTTAACTCTGTCAGTTGAATGCACACATTTACAACCATTCAGTTAGATGGCTCCGTTTTGGTTTTAGAAGCAGATAATTCTCTGTGCAGCCTATGGTCCCATTCACTCGGGAATATCCCAACGCAGCTACTAGAAGAAACGTGTTTCTGACTCGCTGAATCTCAACATAGATTCAACTCTCTTAGGTGAGCGAACGCACAGCAGAGCAGTTTCAAGGAAACGTTTCTCCTGAATTTTAGACGAAGATTACTGCTGTTTAGTACGTATGCCGGCATTGGGCTGGAAATACCGGTTTTGGGGTTCTGCACAGAAAGGGTTTGCAAACCGCTGAATCCACACTTGAGTTTAACTCTCTCAGTTGAATGCACACATTGACAACCATTCAGTTAGATAGCTCCGTTTTGGTTTTAGAAGCAGTTATTTCTTGGTACAGCCTATGGTCCCATTCACTCGGGAATCTCCAAACGCAGCTCCTAGAAGAAACGTGTTTCTGACTCGCTGAATCTCAACATAGATTCAACTCTCTTAGGTGAACGAACGCACAGCAGAGCAGTTTCAAGCAATCGATTCTCCTGAGCTTTAGACGAAGTTTCCTGCGGTTTAGTACGTATTCCGGCATTGGGCTGGAAATACCGGTTTTGGGATTCTGCACAGAAAGGGTTTGCAAACCGCTGAATCCACACGTGAGTTTAACACTGTCAGTTGAAGGCACACATTGACAACCATTCAGATAGACAGCTCCGTTTTGGTTTTAGAAGCAGATACTTCTCTGTACAGCCTATGGTCCCATTCACTCGGGAATATCCCAACGCAGCTCCTAGAAGAAACGTGTTTCTGACTCGCTGAATCTCAGCATAGATTCAACTCTCTTATGTCAACGAACGCACAGCAGAGCAGTTTCAATCAAACGTTTCTCCTGAGTTTTAGACGAAGTTTACTGTGGTTTAGTACGTATGCCGGCATTGGGCTGCAAATACCGGTTTTGGGATTGTGCACAGAAAGGGTTTGCAAACCGCTGAGTCCACACGTGAGTTTAACTCTGTCAGTTGAATGCACACATTGACAACCATTCATTTACGTGGCTCCGTTTTGGTTTTAGAAGCAGATATTTCTCTGTACAGCCTATGGTCCCGTTCACTCGGGAATATCCCAACGCAGCTCCTAGAAGAAACGTGTTTCTGACTGGCTGAATCTCAACATAGATTCAACTCTCTTAGGTGAACGAACGCACAGCAGAAGCAGTTTCAAGGAAACGTTTCTCCTGAGTTTTAGACGAAGTTTACTGCTGTTTAGTATGTATGCCGGCATTGGGCTGGAAATACCGGTTTTGGGATTCTGCACAGAAAGGGTTTCCAAACCGCTGAATCCACACGTGAGTTTAACTCTATCAGTTGAATGCACACATTGACAACCATTCAGTTAGATAGCTCCGTTTTGGTTTAAGAAGCAGATATTTCTCGGTACAGACTATGGTCCCATTCACTCGGGAATATCCCAACGCAGCTCCTCTAAGAGACGTGTTTCTGACTCGCTGAATCTCAACATAGATTCAACTCTCTTAGGTGAACGAACGCACAGCAGAGCAGTTTCAAGCAAACGTTTCTCCTGAGTTTTAGTCGAAGTTCCCTGCTGTTTAGTACGTATACCGGCATTGGGTTGGAAATACCGGTTTTGGGATTCTGCACAGAAAGGGTTTGCAAACCGCTGAGTCCACACGTGAGTTTAACTCTGTCAGTTGAATGCACACATTGACAACCATTCAGTTAGATAGCTCCGTTTTGGTTTTAGAAGCAGATATTTCTCTGTACAGCCTATGGTCCCATTCACTCGGGAATATCCCAACGCAGCTCCTAGAAGAAACGTGTTTCTGACTCGCTGAATCTCAACATAGATTCAACTCTCTTAGGTGAACGAACGCACAGCAGAGCAGTTTCAAGCAAACGTTTCTCCTGAGTTTTAGACGAAGTTTACTGCTGTTTAGTATGTATGCCGGCATTGGGCTGGAAATACCGGTTTTGGGATTCTGCACAGAAACAGTTTGCAAACCGCTGGATCCACACGTGAGTTTAACTCTTTCAGTTGAATGCACACATTGACAACCATTCAGTTAGATAACTCCGTTTTGGTTTTAGAAGCAGATATTTCTCTGTACAGACTATGGTCCCATTCACTCGGGAATATCCCAACGCAGCTCCTAGAAGAAACGTGTTTCTGACTCGCTGAATCTCAACATAGATTCAACTCTCTTAGGTGAACGAACGCACAGCAGAAGCAGTTTCAAGGAAACGTTTCTCCTGAGTTTTAGACGAAGTTTACTGCTGTTTAGTACGTATGCCGGCATTGGGCTGGAAATACCGGTTTTGGGATTCTGCACAGAAAGGGTTTGCAAACCGCTGAATCCACACGTGAGTTTAACTCTATCAGTTGAATGCACACATTGACAACCATTCAGTTAGATAGCTCCGTTTTGGTTTTAGAAGCAGATATTTCTCAGTAAAGACTTTGGTCCATTTCTCTCGGAAATATCCCAACGCAGCTACTAGAAGAAACGTGTTTCTGACTCGGTGAATCTCAACATAGATTCAACTCTCTTAGGTGAACGAACGCACAGCAGAGCAGATTCAAGCAAACGTTTCTCCTGAGTTTTAGACGAAGTTTACTGCTGTTTAGTATGTATGCCGGCATTGGGCTGGAAATACCGGTTTTGGGATTCTGCACAGAAACAGTTTGCAAACCGCTGGATCCACACGTGAGTTTAACTCTTTCAGTTGAATGCACACATTGACAACCATTCAGTTAGATAACTCCGTTTTGGTTTTAGAAGCAGATATTTCTCTGTACAGACTATGGTCCCATTCACTCGGGAATATCCCAACGCAGCTCCTAGAAGAAACGTGTTTCTGACTCGCTGAATCTCAGCATAGATTCAACTCTCTTAGGTGAACGAACGCACAGCAGAAGCAGTTTCAAGGAAACGTTTCTCCTGAGTTTTAGACGAAGTTTACTGCTGTTTAGTACGTATGCCGGCATTGGGCTGGAAATACCGGTTTTGGGATTCTGCACAGAAAGGTTTTGCAAACCGCTGAATCCACACGTGATTTTAACTCTGTCAGTTGAAGGCACACATTGACAACCATTGAGATAGGTAGCTCCGTTTTGGTTTTAGAAGCAGATACTTCTCTGTACAGCCTATGGTCCCATTCACTCAGGAATATCCCAACGCAGCTCCTAGAAGAAACGTGTTTCTGACTCGCTGAATCTCAACATAGATTCAACTCTCTTATGTCAACGAACGCACAGCAGAGCAGTTTCAATCAAACGTTTCTCCTGAGTTTTAGTCGAACTTCCCTGCTGTTTAGTACGTATACCGGCATTGGGCTGGAAATACCGGTTTTGGGGTTCTGCACAGAAAGGGTTTGCAAACCGCTGAATCCACACGTGAGTTTAACTCTGTCAGTTGAATGCACACATTGACAACCATTCAGTTAGATAGCTCCGTTTTGGTTTTAGAAGCAGATATTTCTCGGTACAGACTATGGTCCCATTCACTCGGGATTATCCCAACGCAGCTCCTAGAAGAAACGTGTTTCTGACCCGGTGAATCTAAACATAGATTCAACTCTCTTAGGTGAACGAACGCACAGCAGAGCAGTTTCAAGGAAACGTTTCTCCTGAGTTTTAGACGAAGTTTACTGCTGTTTAATATGAATGCCGGCATTGGGCTGGAAATACCGGTTTTGGGATTCTGCACAGAAACAGTTTGCAAACCGCTGGATCCACACGTGAGTTTAACTCTGTCAGTTGAATGCACACATTGACAACCATTCAGTTAGATAACTCCGTTTTGGTTTTAGAAGCAGATATTTCTCTGTATAGACTATGGTCCCATTCACTCGGGAATATCCCAACTCAGCTCCTTGAAGAAACGTGTTTCTGACTCGCTGAATCTCAACATAGATTCAACTCTCTTAGGTGAACGAACGCACAGCAGAAGCAGTTTCAAGGAAACGTTTCTCCTGAGTTTTAGACGAAGTATACTGCTGTTTAGTACGTATGCCGGCATTGGGCTGGAAATACCGGTTTTGGGATTCTGCACAGAAAGGGTTTGCAAACCGCTGAATCCACACGTGAGTTTAACTCTATCAGTTGGATGCACACATTGACAACCATTCAGTTAGATAGCTCCGTTTTCGTTTTAGAAGCAGATATTTCTCGGTACAGACTATGGTCCCATTCACTCGGGATTATCCCAACGCAGCTCCTCTAAGAGACGTGTTTCTGACTCGCTGAATCTCAACATAGATTCAACTCTCTTAGGTGAATGAACGCACAGCAGAGCAGTTTCAAGCAAACGTTTCTCCTGAGTTTTAGTCGAAGTTCCCTGCTGTTTAGTACGTATACCGGCATTGCGCTGGAAATACCGGTTTTGGGATTCTGCACAGAAAGGGTTTGCAAACCGCTGAGTCCACACGTGAGTTTAACTCTGTCAGTTGAATGCACACATTGACAACCATTCAGATAGATAGCTCCGTTTTGGTTTTAGAAGCAGATATTTCTCTGTACAGCCTATGGTCCCATTCACTCGGGAATATCCCAACGCAGCTCCTAGAAGAAACGTGTTTCTGACTCGCTGAATCTCAACATAGATTCAACTCTCTTCGGTGAACGAACAGACAGCAGAGCAGTTTCAAGGAAACGTTTCTCCTGAATTTTAGACGAAGTTTACTGCTGTTTAGTACGTATGCCGGCATTGGGCTGGAAATACCGGTTTTGGGGTTCTGCACAGAAAGGGTTTGCAAACCGCTGAATCCACACGTGAGTTTAACTCTGTCAGTTGAATGCACACATTGACAACCATTCAGTTAGATAGCTCCGTTTTGGTTTTAGGAGCAGATATTTCTCTGTACAGTCTATGGTCCCATTCAGTCGGGAATATCCCAACGCAGCTCCTAGAAGAAACGTGTTTCTGACTCGGTGAATCTAAACATAGATTCAACTCTCTTAGGTGAACGAACGCACCGCAGAGCAGTTTCAAGGAAACGTTTCTCCTGAATTTTAGACGAAGTTTACTGCTGTTTAGTACGTATGCCGGCATTGGGCTGGAAATACCGGTTTTGGGATTCTGCACAGAAAGGGTTTGCAAACCGCTGAATCCACACGTGAGTTTAACTCTATCAGTTGAATGCACACATTGACAACCATTCAGTTAAATAGCTCCGTTTTGGTTTTATAAGCAGATATTTCTCAGTAAAGACTTTGGTCCATTTCTCTCGGAAATATCCCAACGCAGCTCCTAGAAGAAACGTGTTTTTGACTCGGTGAATCTCAACATAGATTCAACTCTCTTAGGTGAACGAACGCACAGCAGAGCAGTTTCAAGCAAACGTTTCTCCTGAGTTTTAGACGAAGTTTACTGCTGTTTAGTATGTATGCCGGCATTGGGCTGGAAATACCGGTTTTGGGATTCTGCACAGAAACAGTTTGCAAACCGCTGGATCCACACGTGAGTTTAACTCTGTCAGTTGAATGCACACATTGACAACCATTCAGTTAGATAACTCCGTTTTGGTTTTAGAAGCAGATATTTCTCTGTACAGACTATGGTCCCATTCACTCGGGAATATCCCAACGCAGCTCCTAGAAGAAACGTGTTTCTGACTCGCTGAATCTCAACATAGATTCAACTCTCTTAGGTGAACGAACGCACAGCAGAAGCAGTTTCAAGGAAACGTTTCTCCTGAGTTTTAGACGAAGTTTACTGCTGTTTAGTACGTATGCCGGCATTGGGCTGGAAATACCGGTTTTGGGATTCTGCACAGAAAGGGTTTGCAAACCGCTGAATCCACACGTGAGTTTAACTCTATCAGTTGGATGCACACATTGACAACCATTCAGTTAGATAGCTCCGTTTTGGTTTTAGAAGCAGATATTTCTCGGTACAGACTATGGTCCCATTCACTCGGGAATATCCCAACGCAGCTCCTCTAAGAGACGTGTTTCTGACTCGCTGAATCTCAACATAGACTCAACTCTCTTAGGTGAACGAACGCACAGCAGAGCAGTTTTAAGCAAACGTTTCTCCTGAGTTTTAGACGAAGTTCACTGCTGTTTAGTACGTATGCCGGCATTGGGCTGGAAATACCGGTTTTGGGATTCTGCACAGAAAGGGTTTGCAAACCGCTGAATCCACACGTGAGTTTAACTCTGTCAGTTGAATGCACACATTTACAGCCATTCAGTTAGATGGCTCCGGTTTGGTTTTAGAAGCAGATATTTCTCTGTAAAGCCTAGGGTCCCATTCACTCGGGAATATCCCAACGCAACTCCTAGAAGAAACGTGTTTCTGACTCGCTGAATCTCAACATAGATTCAACTCTCTTAGGTGAACGAACGCACAGCAGAGCAGTTTCAAGGAAACGTTTCTCCTGAATTTTAGACGAAGTTTACTGCTGTTTAGTACGTATGCCGGCATTGGGCTGAAAATACCGGTTTTGGGGTTCTGCACAGAAAGGGTTTGCAAACCGCTGAATCCAAACGTGAGTTTAACTCTGTCAGTTGAATGCACACATTGACAACCATTCAGTCAGATAGCTCCGTTTTTGTATTAGGAGCAGATATTTCTCGGTACAGCCTATGGTCCCATTCACTCGGGAATATCCCAACGCAGCTCCTAGAAGAAACGTGTTTCTGACTCGCTGAATCTCAACATAGATTCAACTCTCTTATGTCAACGAACACACAGCAGAGCAGTTTCAATAAACGTTTCTCCTGAGTTTTAGACGAAGTTTACTGCGGTTTAGTATGTATGCCGGCATTGGGCTGGAAATACCGGTTTTGGGGTTCTGCACAGAAAGGGTTTGCAAACCGCTGAATCCACACCTGAGTTTAACTCTGTCAGTTGAATGCACACATTGACAACCATTCAGTTAGATAGCTCCGTTTTTGTTTTAGGAGCAGATATTTCTCTGTACAGCCTATGGAACCATTCACTCGGGAATATCCCAACGCAGCTCCTAGAAAAAAAGTGTTTCTGACTCGGTGAATCTCAACATAGTTTCAACTCCCTTAGGTGAACGAACGCACAGCAGAGCAGTTTCAAGCAAACGTTTCTCCTGAGTTTTAGACGAAGTTTACTGCGGTTTAGAACGTATGCCGGCATTGGTCTGGAAATATCGGTTTTGGGATTCTGCACAGAAAGGGTTTGCAAACCGCTGAATCCACAGGTGAGTTTAACACTGTCAGTTGAAGGCACACATTGACAACCATTCAGATAGATAGCTCCGTTTTGGTTTTAGAAGCAGATACTTCTCTGTACAGCCTATGGTCCCATTCACTCGGGAATATCCCAACGCAGCTCCTAGTAGAAACGTGTTTCTGACTCGCTGAATCTCAGCATAGATTCAACTCTCTTATGTCAACGAACGCACAGCAGAGCAGTTTCAATCAAACGTTTCTCCTGAGTTTTAGACGAAGTTTACTGTGGTTTAGTACGTATGCCGGCATTGGGCTGCAAATACCGGTTTTGGGATTGTGCACAGAAAGGGTTTGCAAACCGCTGAGTCCACACGTGAGTTTAACTCTGTCAGTTGAATGCACACATTGACAACCATTCATTTACGTGGCTCCGTTTTGGTTTTAGAAGCAGATATTTCTCTGTACAGCCTATGGTCCCGTTCACTCGGGAATATCCCAACGCAGCTCCTAGAAGAAACGTGTTTCTGACTGGCTGAATCTCAACATAGATTCAACTCTCTTAGGTGAACGAACGCACAGCAGAAGCAGTTTCAAGGAAACGTTTCTCCTGAGTTTTAGACGAAGTTTACTGCTGTTTAGTACGTATGCCGGCATTGGGCTGGAAATACCGGTTTTGGGATTCTGCACAGAAAGGGTTTCCAAACCGCTGAATCCACACGTGAGTTTAACTCTATCAGTTGAATGCACACATTGACAACCATTCAGTTAGATAGCTCCGTTTTGGTTTAAGAAGCAGATATTTCTCGGTACAGACTATGGTCCCATTCACTCGGGAATATCCCAACGCAGCTCCGCTAAGAGACGTGTTTCTGACTCGCTGAATCTCAACATAGATTCAACTCTCTTAGGTGAACGAACGCACAGCAGAGCAGTTTCAAGCAAACGTTTCTCCTGAGTTTTAGTCGAAGTTCCCTGCTGTTTAGTACGTATACCGGCATTGGGTTGGAAATACCGGTTTTGGGATTCTGCACAGAAAGGGTTTGCAAACCGCTGAGTCCACACGTGAGTTTAACTCTGTCAGTTGAATGCACACATTGACAACCATTCAGTTAGATAGCTCCGTTTTGGTTTTAGAAGCAGATATTTCTCTGTACAGCCTATGGTCCCATTCACTCGGGAATATCCCAACGCAGCTCCTAGAAGAAACGTGTTTCTGACTCGCTGAATCTCAACATAGATTCAACTCTCTTAGGTGAACGAACGCACAGCAGAGCAGTTTCAAGCAAACGTTTCTCCTGAGTTTTAGACGAAGTTTACTGCTGTTTAGTATGTATGCCGGCATTGGGCTGGAAATACCGGTTTTGGGATTCTGCACAGAAACAGTTTGCAAACCGCTGGATCCACACGTGAGTTTAACTCTTTCAGTTGAATGCACACATTGACAACCATTCAGTTAGATAACTCCGTTTTGGTTTTAGAAGCAGATATTTCTCTGTACAGACTATGGTCCCATTCACTCGGGAATATCCCAACGCAGCTCCTAGAAGAAACGTGTTTCTGACTCGCTGAATCTCAACATAGATTCAACTCTCTTAGGTGAACGAACGCACAGCAGAAGCAGTTTCAAGGAAACGTTTCTCCTGAGTTTTAGACGAAGTTTACTGCTGTTTAGTACGTATGCCGGCATTGGGCTGGAAATACCGGTTTTGGGATTCTGCACAGAAAGGGTTTGCAAACCGCTGAATCCACACGTGAGTTTAACTCTATCAGTTGAATGCACACATTGACAACCATTCAGTTAGATAGCTCCGTTTTGGTTTTAGAAGCAGATATTTTTCAGTAAAGACTTTGGTCCATTTCTCTCGGAAATATCCCAACGCAGCTACTAGAAGAAACGTGTTTCTGACTCGGTGAATCTCAACATAGATTCAACTCTCTTAGGTGAACGAACGCACAGCAGAGCAGATTCAAGCAAACGTTTCTCCTGAGTTTTAGACGAAGTTTACTGCTGTTTAGTATGTATGCCGGCATTGGGCTGGAAATACCGGTTTTGGGATTCTGCACAGAAACAGTTTGCAAACCGCTGGATCCACACGTGAGTTTAACTCTTTCAGTTGAATGCACACATTGACAACCATTCAGTTAGATAACTCCGTTTTGGTTTTAGAAGCAGATATTTCTCTGTACAGCCTATGGTCCCATTCACTCGGGAATATCCCAACGCAGCTCCTAGAAGAAACGTGTTTCTGACTCGCTGAATCTCAACATAGATTCAACTCTCTTCGGTGAACGAACAGACAGCAGAGCAGTTTCAAGGAAACGTTTCTCCTGAATTTTAGACGAAGTTTACTGCTTTTTAGAACGTATGCCGGCATTGGGCTGGAAATACCGGTTTTGGGGTTCTGCACAGAAAGGGTTTGCAAACCGCTGAATCCACACGTGAGTTTAACTCTGTCAGTTGAATGCACACATTGACAACCATTCAGTTAGATAGCTCCGTTTTGGTTTTAGGAGCAGATATTTCTCTGTACAGTCTATGGTCCCATTCAGTCGGGAATATCCCAACGCAGCTCCTAGAAGAAACGTGTTTCTGACTCGGTGAATCTAAACATAGATTCAACTCTCTTAGGTGAACGAACGCACAGCAGAGCAGTTTCAAGGAAACGTTTCTCCTGAATTTTAGACGAAGTTTACTGCTGTTTAGTACGTATGCCGGCATTGGGCTGGAAATACCGGTTTTGGGATTCTGCACAGAAAGGGTTTGCAAACCGCTGAATCCACACGTGAGTTTAACTCTATCAGTTGAATGCACACATTGACAACCATTCAGTTAGATAGCTCCGTTTTGGTTTTATAAGCAGATATTTCTCAGTAAAGACTTTGGTCCATTTCTCTCGGAAATATCCCAACGCAGCTCCTAGAAGAAACGTGTTTTTGACTCGGTGAATCTCAACATAGATTCAACTCTCTTAGGTGAACGAACGCACAGCAGAGCAGTTTCAAGCAAACGTTTCTCCTGAGTTTTAGACGAAGTTTACTGCTGTTTAGTATGTATGCCGGCATTGGGCTGGAAATACCGGTTTTGGGATTCTGCACAGAAACAGTTTGCAAACCGCTGGATCCACACGTGAGTTTAACTCTGTCAGTTGAATGCACACATTGACAACCATTCAGTTAGATAACTCCGTTTTGGTTTTAGAAGCAGATATTTCTCTGTACAGACTATGGTCCCATTCACTCGGGAATATCCCAACGCAGCTCCTAGGAGAAACGTGTTTCTGACTCGCTGAATCTCAACATAGATTCAACTCTCTTAGGTGAACGAACGCACAGCAGAAGCAGTTTCAAGGAAACGTTTCTCCTGAGTTTTAGACGAAGTTTACTGCTGTTTAGTACGTATGCCGGCATTGGGCTGGAAATACCGGTTTTGGGATTCTGCACAGAAAGGGTTTGCAAACCGCTGAATCCACACGTGAGTTTAACTCTATCAGTTGGATGCACACATTGACAACCATTCAGTTAGATAGCTCCGTTTTGGTTTTAGAAGCAGATATTTCTCGGTACAGACTATGGTCCCATTCACTCGGGAATATCCCAACGCAGCTCCTCTAAGAGACGTGTTTCTGACTCGCTGAATCTCAACATAGACTCAACTCTCTTAGGTGAACGAACGCACAGCAGAGCAGTTTTAAGCAAACGTTTCTCCTGAGTTTTAGACGAAGTTCACTGCTGTTTAGTACGTATGCCGGCATTGGGCTGGAAATACCGGTTTTGGGATTCTGCACAGAAAGGGTTTGCAAACCGCTGAATCCACACGTGAGTTTAACTCTGTCAGTTGAATGCACACATTTACAGCCATTCAGTTAGATGGCTCCGGTTTGGTTTTAGAAGCAGATATTTCTCTGTAAAGCCTAGGGTCCCATTCACTCGGGAATATCCCAACGCAACTCCTAGAAGAAACGTGTTTCTGACTCGCTGAATCTCAACATAGATTCAACTCTCTTAGGTGAACGAACGCACAGCAGAGCAGTTTCAAGGAAACGTTTCTCCTGAATTTTAGACGAAGTTTACTGCTGTTTAGTACGTATGCCGGCATTGGGCTGAAAATACCGGTTTTGGGGTTCTGCACAGAAAGGGTTTGCAAACCGCTGAATCCAAACGTGAGTTTAACTCTGTCAGTTGAATGCACACATTGACAGCCATTCAGTCAGATAGCTCCGTTTTTGTTTTAGGAGCAGATATTTCTCGGTACAGCCTATGGTCCCATTCACTCGGGAATATCCCAACGCAGCTCCTAGAAGAAACGTGTTTCTGACTCGCTGAATCTCAACATAGATTCAACTCTCTTATGTCAACGAACACACAGCAGAGCAGTTTCAATAAACGTTTCTCCTGAGTTTTAGACGAAGTTTACTGCGGTTTAGTATGTATGCCGGCATTGGGCTGGAAATACCGGTTTTGGGGTTCTGCACAGAAAGGGTTTGCAAACCGCTGAATCCACACCTGAGTTTAACTCTGTCAGTTGAATGCACACATTGACAACCATTCAGTTAGATAGCTCCGTTTTTGTTTTAGGAGCAGATATTTCTCTGTACAGCCTATGGAACCATTCACTCGGGAATATCCCAACGCAGCTCCTAGAAAAAAAGTGTTTCTGACTCGGTGAATCTCAACATAGTTTCAACTCCCTTAGGTGAACGAACGCACAGCAGAGCAGTTTCAAGCAAACGTTTCTCCTGAGTTTTAGACGAAGTTTACTGCGGTTTAGAACGTATGCCGGCATTGGTCTGGAAATATCGGTTTTGGGATTCTGCACAGAAAGGGTTTGCAAACCGCTGAATCCACAGGTGAGTTAAACTCTGTCAGTTGAATGCACACATTGACAACCATTCAGATAGAAAGCTCCGATTTGGTTTTAGGAGCAGATATTTCTCTGTACAGCCTATGGTCCCATTCACTAGGGAATATCCCAACGCAGCTCCTAGAAGAAAGTGTTTCTGACGCGCTGAATCTCAACATAGATTCAACTCTCTTAGGTGAACGAACGCACAGCAGAGCAGTTTCAAGCAAACGTTTCTCCTGAGACGAAGTTTCCTGCTGTTTAGTACGTATATCGTCGTTGGGATGGAAATACCGGTTTTGGGATTCTGCACAGAAAGGGTTTGCAAACCGCTGAATCCACACGTGAGTTTAACTCTGTCAGTTGAATGCACACATTGACAACCATTCATTTAGATGGCTCCGTTTTGGTTTTAAAAACAGATATTTCTCTGTACAGACTATGGTCCAATTCACTCGGAAATATCCCAACGCAGCTCCTAGAAGAAACGTGTTTCTGACTCGCTGAATCTCAACATAGATTCAACTCTCTTAGGTGAACGAACGCACAGCAGAGCAGTTTCAAGCAAACGTTTCTCCTGAGTTTTAGACGAAGTTTACTGCTGTTTAGTACGTATGCCGGCATTGGGCTGGAAATACCGGTTTTGGGATTCTGCACAGAAAGAGATTGCAAACCGCTGAATCCACACTTGAGTTTAACTCTGTCAGTTGAATGCCCACATTGACAACCATTCAGTTAGATAGCTCCGTTTTGGTTTTAGAAGCAGATATTTCTCTGTAAAGCCTATGGTCTCATTCACTCGGGAATATCCCAACGCAGCTCCTAGAAGAAACGTGTTTCTGACTCGCTGAATCTCAACATAGATTCAACTCTCTTAGGTGAACGAACGCACAGCAGAAGCAGTTTCAAGGAAACGATTCTCCTGAGTTTTAGACGAAGTTTACTGCTGTTTAGTACGTATGCCGGCATTGGGCTTGAAATACCGGTTTTGGGATTCTGCACAGAAAGGGTTTGCAAACCGCTGAATCCACACGTGAGTTTAACTCTATCAGTTGAATGCACACATTGACAACCATTCAGTTAGATAGCTCCGTTTTGGTTTTAGAAGCTGATATTTCTCGGTACAGACTATGGTCCCATTCACTCGGGAATATCCCAACGCAACTCCTAGAAGAAACGTGTTTCTGACTCGCTGAATCTCAACATAGATTCAACTCTCTTAGGTGAACGAACGCACAGCAGAGCAGTTTCAAGGAAACGTTTCTCCTGAATTTTAGACGAAGTTTACTGCTGTTTAGTACGTATGCCGGCATTGGGCTGAAAATACCGGTTTTGGGGTTCTGCACAGAAAGGGTTTGCAAACCGCTGAATCCAAACGTGAGTTTAACTCTGTCAGTTGAATGCACACATTGACAACCATTCAGTCAGATAGCTCCGTTTTTGTTTTAGGAGCAGATATTTCTCGGTACAGCCTATGGTCCCATTCACTCGGGAATATCCCAACGCAGCTCCTAGAAGAAACGTGTTTCTGACTCGCTGAATCTCAACATAGATTCAACTCTCTTATGTCAACGAACACACAGCAGAGCAGTTTCAATAAACGTTTCTCCTGAGTTTTAGACGAAGTTTACTGCGGTTTAGTATGTATGCCGGCATTGGGCTGGAAATACCGGTTTTGGGGTTCTGCACAGAAAGGGTTTGCAAACCGCTGAATCCACACCTGAGTTTAACTCTGTCAGTTGAATGCACACATTGACAACCATTCAGTTAGATAGCTCCGTTTTTGTTTTAGGAGCAGATATTTCTCTGTACAGCCTATGGAACCATTCACTCGGGAATATCCCAACGCAGCTCCTAGAAAAAAAGTGTTTCTGACTCGGTGAATCTCAACATAGATTCAACTCCCTTAGGTGAACGAACGCACAGCAGAGCAGTTTCAAGCAAACGTTTCTCCTGAGTTTTAGACGAAGTTTACTGCGGTTTAGAACGTATGCCGGCATTGGTCTGGAAATATCGGTTTTGGGATTCTGCACAGAAAGGGTTTGCAAACCGCTGAATCCACAGGTGAGTTAAACTCTGTCAGTTGAATGCACACATTGACAACCATTCAGATAGAAAGCTCCGTTTTGGTTTTAGGAGCAGATATTTCTCTGTACAGCCTATGGTCCCATTCACTAGGGAATATCCCAACGCAGCTCCTAGAAGAAAGTGTTTCTGACGCGCTGAATCTCAACATAGATTCAACTCTCTTAGGTGAACGAACGCACAGCAGAGCAGTTTCAAGCAAACGTTTCTCCTGAGTTTTAGTCGAAGTTTCCTGCTGTTTAGTACGTATACCGTCGTTGGGATGGAAATACCGGTTTTGGGATTCTGCACAGAAAGGGTTTGCAAACCGCTGAATCCACACGTGAGTTTAACTCTGTCAGTTGAATGCACACATTGACAACCATTCATTTAGATGGCTCCGTTTTGGTTTTAAAAACAGATATTTCTCTGTACAGACTATGGTCCAATTCACTCGGAAATATCCCAACGCAGCTCCTAGAAGAAACGTGTTTCTGACTCGCTGAATCTCAACATAGATTCAACTCTCTTAGGTGAACGAACGCACAGCAGAGCAGTTTCAAGGAAACGTTTCTCCTGAGTTTTAGACGAAGTTTACTGCTGTTTAGTACGTATGCCGGCATTGGGCTGGAAATACCGGTTTTGGGATTCTGCACAGAAAGAGATTGCAAACCGCTGAATCCACACTTGAGTTTAACTCTGTCAGTTGAATGCCCACATTGACAACCATTCAGTTAGATAGCTCCGTTTTGGTTTTAGAAGCAGATATTTCTCTGTAAAGCCTATGGTCTCATTCACTCGGGAATATCCCAACGCAGCTCCTAGAAGAAACGTGTTTCTGACTCGCTGAATCTCAACATAGATTCAACTCTCTTAGGTGAACGAACGCACAGCAGAAGCAGTTTCAAGGAAACGTTTCTCCTGAGTTTTAGACGAAGTTTACTGCTGTTTAGTACGTATGCCGGCATTGGGCCTGTAATACCGGTTTTGGGATTCTGCACAGAAAGGGTTTGCAAACCGCTGAATCCACACGTGAGTTTAACTCTATCAGTTGAATGCACACATTGACAACCATTCAGTTAGATAGCTCCGTTTTGGTTTTAGAAGCAGATTTTTCTCGGTACAGACTATGGTCCCATTCACTCGGGAATATCCCAACGCAGCTCCTCTAAGAGACGTGTTTCTGACTCGCTGAATCTCAACATAGATTCAACTCTCTTAGGTGAACGAACGCACAGCAGAGCAGTTTTAAGCAAACGTTTCTCCTGAGTTTTAGCCGAAGTTTACTACTGTTTAGTACGTATGCCGGCATTGGGCTTGAAATACCGGTTTTGGGATTCTGCACAGAAAGGGTTTGCAAACCGCTGAATCCACACGTGATTTTAACTCTGTCAGTTGAATGCACACATTGACAGCCATTCAGTTAGATAGCTCCGTTTGGTTTTAGAAGCAGATATTTCTCTGTACAGCCTATGGTCCCATTCACTCGGGAATATCCCAATGCAGCTCCTAGAAGAAACGTGTTTCTGACTCGCTGAATCTCAACATAGATTCAACTATCTTACGTGAACGAACACATAGCAGAGCAGTTTCAACGAAACGTTTCTCCTGAGTTTTAGACGAAGTTTCCTGCGGTTTAGTACGTATGCCGGCATTGGGCTGGAAATACCGGTTTTGCGATTCTGCACAGAAAGTGTTTGCAAACCGCTGAATCCACACTTGCGTTTAACTCTGTCAGTTGAATGCACACATTGACAACCATTCAGTTAGATAGCTCCGTTTTGGTTTTAGGAGCAGATATTTCTCTGTACAGCCTATGGTCCCATTCACTCGGGAATATCTCAACGCAGCTCCTAGAAGAAACCTGTTTCTGACTCGCAGAATCTCAACAAAGATTCAACTCTCTTAGGTGAACAAACGCACAGCAGAGCAGTTTCAAGGAAACGTTTCTCCTGAATTTTAGACGAAGTTTACTGCTGTTTAGTACGTATGCTGGCACTGGGCTGGAAATACCGGTTTTGGGGTTCTGCACAGAAAGGGTTTGCAAACCGCTGAATCCACACGTGAGTTGAACTCTGTCAGTTGAATGCACACATTGACAACCAATCACTCAGATAGCTCCGTTTTGGTTTTAGGAGCAGATATTTCTCGGTACAGCCTATGGTCCCATTCACTCGGGAATATCCCAACGCAGCTCCTAGAAGAAACGTGTTTCTGACTCGCTGAATCTCAGCATAGATTCAACTCTCTTATGTCAACGAACGCACAGCAGAGCAGTTTCAATCAAACGTTTCTCCTGAGTTTTAGACGAAGTTTACTGCGGTTTAGTATGTATGCCGGCATTGGGCTGGAAATACCGGTTTTGGGGTTCTGCACAGAAAGGGTTTGCAAGCCGCTGAATCCACACGTGAGTTTAACTCTGTCATTTGAATGCACACATTGACAACCATTCAGTTAGATAGCTCCGTTTTGGTTTTAGGAGCAGATAATTCTCTGTACAGCCTATGATCCCATTCACTCGGGAATATCCCAACGCAGCTCCTAGAAGAAACGTGTTTCTGACTCGCTGAATCTCAACATAGATTCAACTCTCTTAGGTGAACGAACGCAAAGCAGAGCAGTTTCAAGCAAACGTTTCTCCTGAGTTTTAGTCGATGTTTCCTGCTGTTTAGTACGTATACCGGCATTGGGCTGGAAATACCGGTTTTGGGATTCTGCACAGAAAGGGTTTGCAAACCGCTGAATCCACACGTGAGTTTAACTCTGTCAGTTGAATGCACACATTTACAGCCATTCAGTTAGATGGCTCCGGTTTGGTTTCAGAAGCAGATATTTCTCTGTACAGCCTAGGGTCCCATTCACTCGGGAATATCCCAACGCAACTCCTAGAAGAAACGTGTTTCTGACTCGCTGAATCTCAACAAAGATTCAACTCTCTTAGGTGAACGAACGCACAGCAGACCAGTTTCAAGGAAACGTTTCTCCTGAATTTTAGACGAAGTTTACTGCTGTTTAGTACTTATGCCGGCATTGGACTGAAAATACCGGTTTTGGGGTTCTGCACAGAAAGGGTTTGCAAACCGCTGAATCCACACGTGAGTTTAACTCTGTCAGTTGAATGCACACATTGACAACCATTCAGTCAGATAGCTCCGTTTTGGTTTTAGGAGCAGATATTTCTCGGTACAGCCTATGGTCCCATTCACTCGGGAATATCCCAACGCAGCTCCTAGAAGAAACGTGTTTCTGACTCGCTGAATCTCAACATAGATTCAACTCTCTTAGGTGAGCGAACGCACAGCAGAGCAGTTTCAAGGAAACGTTTCTCCTGAGTTTTAGACGAAGTTTACTGCTGTTTAGTACGTATGCCGGCATTGGGCTTGAAATACCGGTTTTGGGATTCTGCACAGATAGAGTTTGCAAACCGCTGAATCCACACGTGAGTTTAACTCTGTCAGTTGAATGCACACATTGACAACCATTCAGTCAGAAAGCTCCGTTTTGGTTTTAGGAGCAGATATTTCTCGGTACAGCCTATGGTCCCATTCACTCGGGAATATCCCAACGCAGCTCCTAGAAGAAACGTGTTTCTGACTCGCTGAATCTCAACATAGATTCAACTCTCTTATGACAACGAACGCACAGCAGAGCAGTTTCAATCAAACGTTTCTCCTGAGTTTTAGACGAAGTTTACTGCGGTTTAGTATGTATGCTGGCATTGGGCTGGAAATACCGGTTTTGGGGTTCTGCACAGAAAGGGTTTGCAAACCGCTGAATCCACACGTGAGTTTAACTCTGTCAGTTGAATGCACACATTGACAACCATTCAGTTAGATAGCTCCGTTTTGGTTTTAGAAGCAGATATTTCTCTGTAAAGCCTATGGTCTCATTCACTCGGGAATATCCCAACGCAGCTCCTAGAAGAAACGTGTTTCTGACTCGGTGAATCTCAACATAGATTCAACTCTCTTAGGTGAACGAACGCACAGTAGAGCAGTATCAAGCAAACGTTTCTCCTGAGTTTTAGACGAAGTTTACTGCTGTTTAGTACGTATGCCGGCATTGGGCTAGAAATACCGGTTTTGGGATTCTGCACAGAAACAGTTTGCAAACCGCTGGATCCACACATGAGTTTAACTCTGTCAGTTGAATGCACACATTGACAACCATTCAGTTAGATAGCTCCGTTTTGGTTTTAGTAGCAGATATTTCTCTGTACAGCCTATGGTCCCATTCACTCGGGAATATCCCAACGCAGCTCCTAGAAGAAACGTGTTTCTGACTCGGTGAATCTCAACATAGATTCAACTCTCTTAGGTGAACGAACGCACAGCAGAGCAGTTTCAGGGAAACGTTTCTCCTCAGTTTCAGACGATGTTTCCTGCGGTTTAGTACGTATGCCGGCATTGGTCTGGAAATATCGGTTTTGGGATTCTGCACAGAAAGGGTTTGCAAACCGCTGAATCCACAAGTGAGTTAAACTCTGTCAGTTGAATGTACACATTGACAACCATTCAGATAGATAGCTCCGTTTTGGTTTTAGGAGCACATAGTTCTCTGTACAGCCTATGGTCCCGTTCACTCGGGAATATCCCAACGCAGCTCCTAGAAGAAAGTGTTTCTGACGCGCTGAATCTCAACATAGATTCAACTCTCTTAGGTGCACGAACGCACAGCAGTGCAGTTTCAAGCAAACGTTTCTCCTGAGTTTTAGTCGAAGTTTCCTGCTGTTTAGTACGTATACCGGCATTGGGATGGAAATACCAGTTTTGGGATTCTGCACAGAAAGGGTTTGCAAACCGCTGAATCCACACGTGAGTTTAACTCTGTCAGTTGAATGCACACATTGACAACCATTCAGTTAGATAGCTCCGTTTTGGTTTTAGAAGCAGATATTTCTCTGTAAAGCCTATGGTCTCATTCACTCGGGAATATCCCAACGCAGCTCCTAGAACAAACGTGTTTCTGACTCGGTGAATCTCAACATAGATTCAACTCTCTTAGGTGAACGAACGCACAGTAGAGCAGTTTCAAGCAAACGTTTCTCCTGAGTTTTAGACGAAGTTTACTGCTGTTTAGTACGTATGCCGGCATTGGGCTAGAAATACCGGTTTTGGGATTCTGCACAGAAACAGTTTGCAAACCGCTGGATCCACACGTGAGTTTAACTCTGTCAGTTGAATGCACACTTTGACAACCATTCAGTTAGATAGCTCCGTTTTGGTTTTAGAAGCAGATATTTCTCTGTACAGCCTATGGTCCCATTCACTCGCGAATATTCCAATGCAGCTCCTAGAAGAAACGTGTTTCTGACTCGCTGAATCTCAACATAGATTCAACTCTCTTAGGTGAACGAACGCATAGCAGAAGCAGTTTCAAGGAAACGTTTCTCCTGAGTTTTACACGAAGTTTACTGCGGTTTAGTATGTATGCCGGCATTGGGCTGGAATACCGGGTTTGAGGTTCTGCACAGAAAGGGTTTGCAAACCGCTGAATCCACACCTGAGTTTAACTCTGTCAGTTGAATGCACACGTTGACAAACATTCAGTTAGATAGCTCCGTTTTGGTTTTAGAAGCAGATATTTCCCTGTAAAGCCTATGGTCTCATTCACTCGGGAATATCCCAACGCAGCTCCTAGAAGAAACGTGTTTCTGACTCGGTGAAACTCAACATAGATTCAAATCTCTTAGGTGAACGAACGCACAGCAGAGCAGTTTCAAACAAACGTTTCTCCTGAGTTTTAGACGAAGTTTACTGCTGTTTAGTACGTATGCCGGCATTGGGCTGGAAATACCGGTTTTGGGATTCTGCACAGAAAGGGTTTGCAAACCGCTGGATCCACACGTGAGTTTAACTCTGTCAGTTGAATGCACACATTGACAACCATTCAGTCAGATAGCTCCGTTTTGGTTTTAGGAGCAGATATTTCTCGGTACAGCCTATGGTCCTATTCACTCGGGAATATACCAACGCAGCTCCTAGAAGAAACGTGTTTCTGACTCGCTGAATCTCAACATAGATTAAACTCTCTTAGGTGAACGAACGTACAGCGAGCAGTTTCAAGGAAACGTTTCTCCTGAATTTTAGAGGAAATTTACTGCTGTTTAGTACGTATACTGGCATTGGGCTGGAAATACCGGTTTTGGGGTTCTGCACAGATAGGGTTTGCAAACCGCTGAATCCACACGTGAGTTTAACTCTGTCAGTTGAATGCACACATTGACAACCATTCAGTCAGAAAGCTCCGTTTTGGTTTTAGGAGCAGATATTTCTCGGTACAGCCTATGTTCCCATTCACTCGGGAATATCCCAACGCAGCTCCTAGAAGAAACGTGTTTCTGACTCGCTGAATCTCAACCTAGATTCAACTCTCTTATGACAACGAACGCACAGCAGAGCAGTTTCAATCAAACGTTTCTCCTGAGTTTTAGACGAAGTTTACTGCGGTTTAGTATGTATGCCGGCATTGGGCTGGAAATACCGGTTTTGGGGTTCTGCACAGAAAGGGTTTGCAAACCGCTGAATCCACACGTGAGTTTAACTCTGTCAGTTGAATGCACACATTGACAACCATTCAGTTAGATAGCTCCGTTTTGGTTTTAGAAGCAGATATTTCTCTGTAAAGCCTATGGTCTCATTCACTCGGGAATATCCCAACGCAGCTCCTAGAAGAAACGTGTTTCTGACTCGCTGAATCTCAACATAGATTCAACTCTCTTAGGTGAACGAACGCACAGCAGAAGCAGTTTCAAGGAAACGTTTCTCCTGAGTTTTAGACGAAGTTTACTGCTGTTTAGTACGTATGCCGGCATTGGGCTTGAAATACCGGTTTTGGGATTCTGCACAGAAAGGGTTTGCAAACCGCTGAATCCACACGTGAGTTTAACTCTGTCAGTTGAATGCACACATTGACAACCATTCATTTAGATGGCTCCGTTTTGGTTTTAAAAGCAGATATTTCTCTGTACAGCCTAAGGTCCCATTCACTCGGGAATATCCCAACGCAGCTCCTAGAAGAAACGTGTTTCTGACTCGGTGAATCTCAACATAGATTCAACTCTCTTAGGTGAACGAACGCACAGTAGAGCAGTTTCAAGCAAACGTTTCTCCTGAGTTTTAGACGAAGTTTACTGCTGTTTAGTACGTATGCCGGCATTGGGCTAGAAATACCGGTTTTGGGATTCTGCACAGAAACAGTTTGCAAACCGCTGGATCCACACGTGAGTTTAACTCTGTCAGTTGAATGCACACATTGACAACCATTCAGTTAGATAGCTCCGTTTTGGTTTTAGAAGCAGATATTTCTCTGTACAGCCTATGGTCCCATTCACTCGCGAATATCCCAACGCAGCTCCTAGAAGAAACGTGTTTCTGACTCGCTGAATCTCAAGATAGATTCAACTCTCTTAGTTGAACGAACGCATAGCAGAAGCAGTTTCAAGGAAACGTTTCTCCTGAGTTTTAGACGAAGTTTACTGCGATTTAGTATGTATGCCGCCATTGGGCTGGAAATACCGGGTTTGGGGTTCTGCACAGAAAGGGTTTGCAAACCGCTGAATCCACACCTGAGTTTAACTCTGTCAGTTGATTGCACACATTGACAACCATTCAGTTAGATAGCTCCGTTTTGGTTTTAGGAGCAGATATTTCTCTGTACAGTCTATGGTCCCATTCACTCGGGAATATCCCAACGCAGCTCCTAGAAGAAAGTGTTTCTGACGCGCTGAATCTCAACATAGATTCAACTCTCTTAGGTACTCGAACGCACAGCAGTGCAGTTTCAAGGAAACGTTTCTCCTGAGTTTTAGTCGAAGTTTACTGCTGTTTAGTAAGTATGCCTGCATTGGGCTGGAAATACCGGTTGTGGGATTCGGCACAGAAAGAGATTGCAAACCGCTGAATCCACACGTGAGTTTAACTCTGTCAGTTGAATGCACACGTTGACAACCATTCAGTTAGATAGCTCCGTTTTGGTTTTAGAAGCAGATATTTCTCTGTAAAGCCTATGGTCTCATTCACTCGGGAATATCCCAACGCAGCTCCTAGAAGAAACGTGTTTCTGATTCGGTGAAACTCAACATAGATTCAACTCTCTTAGGTGAACGAACGCACAGCAGAGCAGTTTCAAACAAACGTTTCTCCTGAGTTTTAGACGAAGTTTACTGCTGTTTAGTACGTATGCCGGCATTGGGCTGGAAATACCAGTTTTGGGATTCTGCACAGAAACAGTTTGCAAACCGCTGGATCCACACGTGAGTTTATCTCTGTCAGTTGAATGCACACATTGGCAACCATTCAGTCAGATAGCTCCGTTTTGGTTTTAGGAGCAGATATTTCTCGGTACAGCCTATGGTCCCATTCACTCGGGAATATCCCAACGCAGCTCCTAGAAAAAACGTGTTTCTGACTCGCTGAATCTCAACATAGATTCAACTCTCTTAGGTGAACGAACGCACAGCAGAGCAGTTTCAAGGAAACGTTTCTCCTGAGTTTTAGACGAAGTTTACTGCTGTTTAGTACATATGCCGGCATTGGGCTGGAAATACCGGTTTTGGGGTTCTGCACAGAAAGGGTTTGCAAACCGCTGAATCCACACGTGAGTTTAACTCTGTCAGTTGAATGCACATATTGACAACCATTCATTTAGATGGCTCCGTTATGGTTTTAAAAGCAGATATTTCTCTGTACAACCTATGGTCCCATTCACTCGGGAATATCCCAACGCAGCTCCTAGAAGAAACGTGTTTCTGACTCGCTGAATCTCAACATAGATTCAACTCTCTTAGGTGAACGAACGCACAGCAGAGCAGTTTCAAGGAAACGTTTCTCCTGAATTTCAGACGAAGTTTACTGCTGTTTAGTACGTATGCCGGCATTGGGCTGGAAATACCGGTTTTGGGGTTATGCACAGAACGGGTTTGCAAACCGCTGAATCCACACGTGAGTTTAACTCTGTCAGTTGAATGCACACATTGACAACCATTCAGTCAGATAGCTCCGTTTTGGTTTTAGGAGCAGATATTTCTCGGTAGAGCCTATGGTCCCATTCACTGGGGAATATACCAACGCAGCTCCTTGAAGAAACGTGTTTCTGACTCGCTGAATCTCAACATAGATTCAACTCTCTTATGTCAACGAACGCACAGCAGAGCAGTTTCAATCAAACGTTTCTCCTGAGTTTTAGACGAAGTTTACTGCGGTTTAGTATGTATGCCGGCATTGGGCTGGAAATACCGGTTTTGGGGTTCTGCACAGAAAGGGTTTGCAAACCGCTGAATCCACACGTGAGTTTAACTGTGTCAGTTGAATGCACACATTGACAACCATTCAGTTAGATAGCTCCGTTTTGGTTTTAGGAGCAGATATTTCTCTGTACAGCCTATGGTCGCATTCACTCGGGAATATCCCAGCCCAGCTCCTACAAGAAACGTGTTTCTGACTCGGTGAATCTCAACATAGATTCAACTCTCTTAGGTGAACGAACGCACAGCAGAGCAGTTTCAAGGAAACGTTTCTCCTGAGTTTTAGACGAAGTTTCCTGCTGTTTAGTACGTATGCCGGAATTGGGCTGGAAATACCGGTTTTGGGATTCTGCACAGATAGAGTTTGCAAACCACTGAATCCACACGTGAGTTTAACTCTGTCAGTTGAATGCACACATTTACAACCATTCAGTTACATGGCTCCGTTTTGGTTTTAGAAGCAGATATTTCTCTGTACAGCCTATGGTCCCATTCACTGGGGAATATCCCAACGCAACTCCTAGAAGAAACGAGTTTCTGACTCGCTGAATCTCAACATAGATTCAACTCTCTTAGGTGAACGAACGCACAGCAGAGCAGTTTCAAGGAAACGTTTCTCCTGAATTTAAGACGAAGTTTCCTGTTGTTTAGTACATATGCCGGCATTGGGCTGGAAATACCGGTTTTGGGGTTCTGCACAGAAAGGGTTTGCAAACCGCTGAATCCACACGTGAGTTTACCTCTGTCAGTTGAATGCCCACATTGACAACCATTCAGTTAGATAGCTCCGTTTTGGTTTTAGAAGCAGATATTTCTCTGTAAAGCCTATGGTCTCATTCACTCGGGAATATCCCAACGCAGATCCTAGAAGAAACGTGTTTCTGACCCGGTGAATCTCAACATAGATTCAACTCTCTTAGGTGAACGAACGCACAGCAGAGCAGTTTCAAACAAACGTTTCTCCTGAATTTTAGAGGAAGTTTACGGCTGTTTACTACGTATGCCGGCATTGGGCTGGAAATACCGGTTTTGGGATTCTGCACAGATAGAGTTTGCAAACCGCTGAATCCACACGTGAGTTTAACTCTGTCAGTTGAATGCACACATTGACAACCATTCAGTCAAATAGCTCCGTTTTGGTTTTAGGAGCAGATATTTCTCGGTACAGCCTATGGTCCCATTCACTCGGGAATATCCCAACGCAGCTCCTAGAAAAAACGTGTTTCTGACTCGCTGAATCTCAACATAGATTCAACTCTCTTAGGTGAACGAACGCACAGTAGAGCAGTTTCAAACAAACGTTTCTCCTGAGTTTTAGACGAAGTTTACTGCGGTTTAGTATGTATGCCGGCATTGGGCTGGAAATACCGGTTTTGGGGTTCTGCACAGAAAGGGTTTGCAAACCGCTGAATCCACACGTGAGTTTAACTCTGTCAGTTGAATGCACACATTGACAACCATTCAGTTAGATAGCTCCGTTTTGATTTTAGAAGCAGATATTTCTCTGTAAAGCCTATGGTCTCATTCACTCGGGAATATCCCAACGCAGCTCCTAGAACAAACGTGTTTCTGACTCGGTGAATCTCAACATAGATTCAACTCTCTTAGGTGAACGAACGCACAGTAGAGCAGTTTCAAGCAAACGTTTCTCCTGAGTTTTAGACGAAGTTTACTGCTGTTTAGTACGTATGCCGGCATTGGGCTAGAAATACCGGTTTTGGGATTCTGCACAGAAACAGTTTGCAAACCGCTGGATCCACACGTGAGTTTAACTCTGTCAGTTGAATGCACACATTGACAACCATTCAGTTAGATAGCTCCGTTTTGGTTTTAGAAGCAGATATTTCTCTGTACAGCCTATGGTCCCATTCACTCGGGAATATCCCAACGCAGCTCCTAGAAGAAACGTGTTTCTGACTCGCTGAATCTCAACATAGATTCAACTCTGTTAGGTGAACGAACGCACAGCAGAGCAGTTTCAAGCAAACGTTTCTCCTCAGTTTCAGACGAAGTTTCCTGCGGTTTAGTACGTATTCCGGCATTGGTCTGGAAATATCGGTTTTGGGATTCTGCACAGAAAGGGTTTGCAAACCGCTGAATCCACAAGTGAGTTAAACTCTGTCAGTTCAATGCACACATTGACAACCATTCAGATAGATAGCTCCGTTTTGGTTTTAGGAGCACATATGTCTCTGTACAGCCTATGGTCCCATTCACTCGGGAATATCCCAAAGCAGCTCCTAGAAGAAAGTGTTTCTGACGCGCTGAATCTCAACATAGATTCAACTCTCTTAGGTGCACGAACGCACAGCAGTGCAGTTTCAAGCAAACGTTTCTCCTGAGTTTTAGTCGAAGTTTCCTGCTGTTTAGTACGTATACCGGCATTGGGATGGAAATACCGGTTTTCGGATTCTGCACAGAAAGGGTTTGCAAACCGCTGAATCCACACGTGAGTTTAACTCTGTCAGTTGAATGCACACATTGACAAACATTCATTTAGATGGCTCCGTTTTGGTTTTAAAAGCAGATACTTCTCTGTACAGCCTATGGTCCCATTCACTCGGGAATATCCCAACGCAGCTCCTAGAAGAAACGTGTTTCTGACTCGCTGAATCTCAACATAGATTCAACTCTCTTAGGTGAACGAACGCACAGCAGAGCAGTTTCAAGGAAACGTTTCTCCTGAATTTTAGACGAAGTTTACTGCTGTTTAGTACGTATGCCGGCATTGGGCTGGAAATACCGGTTTTGGGGTTCTGCACAGAACGGGTTTGCAAACCACTGAATCCACACGTGAGTTTAACTCTGTCAGTTGAATGCACACATTGACAACCATTCAGTCAGATAGCTCCGTTTTGGTTTTAGGAGCAGATATTTCTCGGTACAGCCTATGGTCCCATTCACTCGGGAATAGCCCAACGCAGCTCCTAGAAGAAACGAGTTTCTGACTCGCTGAATCTCAACATAGATTCAACTCTCTTAGGTGAACGAACGCACAGCAGAGCAGTTTCAAGGAAACGTTTCTCCTGAGTTTTAGACGAAGTTTACTGCTGTTTAGTACATATGCCGGCATTGGGCTGGAAATACCGGTTTTGGGGTTCTGCACAGAAAGGGTTTGCAAACCGCTGAATCCACACGTGAGTTTAACTCTGTCAGTTGAATGCACATATTGACAACCATTCATTTAGATGGCTCCGTTTTGGTTTTAAAAGCAGATATTTCTCTGTACAGCCTATGGTCCCATTCACTCGGGAATATCCCAACGCAGCTCCTAGAAGAAACGTGTTTCTGACTCGCTGAATCTCAACATAGATTCAACTCTCTTAGGTGAACGAACGCACAGCAGAGCAGTTTCAAGGAAACGTTTCTCCTGAATTTAAGACGAAGCTTACTGCTGTTTAGTACGTATGCCGGCATTGGGCTGGAAATACCGGTTTTGGGGTTCTGCACAGAACGGGTTTGCAAACCGCTGAATCCACACGTGAGTTTAACTCTGTCAGTTGAATGCACACATTGACAACCATTCAGATAGATAGCTCCGTTTTGGTTTTAGGAGCAGATATTTCTCTGTACAGCCAATGGACCCATTCACTCGGGAATATCCCAACGCAGCTCCTAGAAGAAACTGTTTCTGACTCGCTGAATCTCAACATAGATTCAACTCTCTTAGGTGAACGAACGCACAGCAGAGCAGTTTCAAGCAAACGTTTCTCCTGAGTTTTAGTCGAAGTTCCGTTCTGTTTAGTATGTATACCGGCATTGGGCTGGAAATACCGGGTTTGGGTTCTGCACAGAAAGGGTTTGCAAACCGCTGAGTCCACACGTGAGTTTAACTCTGTCAGTTGAATGCACACATTGACAACCATTCATTTAGGTGGCTCCGTTTTGGTTTTAGAAGCAGATATTTCTCTGTACAGCCTATGGTCCCATTCACTCGGGAATATCCCAACGCAGCTCCTAGAAGAAACGTGTTTCTGACTCGGTGAATCTCAACATAGATTCAACTCTCTTACGTGAACGAACGCACAGTAGAGCAGTTTCAAGCAAACGTTTCTCCTGAGTTTTAGACGAAGTTTACTGCTGTTTAGTACGTATGCCGGCATTGGGCTGGAAATACCGGTTCTGGGGTTCTGCAAAGAAAGGGTTTCCAAACCGCTGAATCCACACGTGAGTTTAACTCTGTCAGTTGAATGCACACATTGACAACCATTCAGTCAGATAGCTCCGTTTTGGTTTTAGGAGCAGATATTTCTCGGTACAGCTTATGGTCCCATTCACTCGGGAATATCCCAACGCAGCTCCTAGAAGAAACGTGTTTCTGACTCGCTGAATCTCAACATAGATTCAACTCTCTTATGTCAACGAACGCACAGCAGAGCAGTTTCAATCAAACGTTTCTCCTGAGTTTTAGACGAAGTTTACTGCGGTTTAGTATGTATGCCGGCATTGGGCTGGAAATACCGGTTTTGGGGTTCTGCACAGAAAGGGTTTGCAAACCGCTGAATCCACACGTGAGTTTAACTGTGTCAGTTGAATGCACACATAGACAACCATTCAGTTAGATAGCTCCGTTTTGGTTTTAGGAGCAGATATTTCTCTGTACAGCCTATGGTCGCATTAACTCGGGAATATCCCAGCCCAGCTCCTACAAGAAACGTGTTTCTGACTCGGTGAATCTCAGCATAGATTCAACTCTCTTAGGTGAACGAACGCACATCAGAGCAGTTTCAAGGAAACGTTTCTCCTGAGTTTTAGACGAAGTTTACTGCTGTTTAGTATGTATGCCGGCATTGGGCTGGAAATACCGGTTTTGGGATTCTGCACAGAAAGAGATTGCAAACCGCTGAATCCACACGTGAGTTTAACTCTGTCAGTTGAATGCCCACATTGACAACCATTAGTTAGATAGCTCCGTTTTGGTTTTAGAAGCAGATATTTCTCTGTAAAGCCTATGGTCTCATTCACGCGGGAATATCCCAACGCAGCTCCTAGAAGAAACGTGTTTCTCACTCGGTGAAACTCAACATAGATTCAGCTCTCTTAGATGAACGAACGCACAGCAGAGCAGTTTCAAACAAACGTTTCTCCTGAGTTTTAGAGGAAGTTTACTGCTGTTTAGTACGTATGCCGGCATTGGGCTGGAAATACCGGTTTTGGGGTTCTGCACAGAAAGGGTTTGCAAACCGCTGAATCCACACGTGAGTTTAACTCTGTCAGTTGAATGCACACATTGACAACCATTCAGTTAGATAGCTCCGTTTTGGTTTTAGAAGCAGATATTTCTCTGTAAAGCCTATGGTCTCATTCACTCGGGAATATCCCAACGCAGCTCGTAGAAGAAACGTGTTTCTGACTCGGTGAATCTCAACATAGATTCAACTCTCTTCGGTGAACGAACGCACAGTAGAGCAGTTTCAAGCAAACGTTTCTCCTGAGTTTTAGACGAAGTTTACTGCTGTTTAGTACGTATGCCGGCATTGGGTTAGAAATACCGGTTTTGGGATTCTGCACAGAAACAGTTTGCAAACCGCTGGATCCACACGTGAGTTTAACTCTGTCAGTTGAATGCACACATTGACAACCATTCAGTCAGAAAGCTCCGTTTTGGTTTTAGGAGCAGATATTTCTCGGTACAGCCTATGGTCCCATTCACCCGGGAATATCCCAACGCAGCTCCTAGAAGAAACGTGTTTCTGACTCGCTGAATCTCAACATAGATTCAACTCTCTTATGACAACGAACGCACAGCAGAGCAGTTTCAATCAAACGTTTCTCCTGAGTTTTAGACGAAGTTTACTGCGGTTTAGTATGTATGCCGGCATTGGGCTGGAAATACCGGTTTTGGGGTTCTGCACAGAAAGGGTTTGCAAACCGCTGAATCCACACGTGAGTTTAACTCTGTCAGTTGAATGCACACATTGACAACCATTCAGTTAGATAGCTCCGTTTTGGTTTTAGAAGCAGATATTTCTCTGTAAAGCCTATGGTCTCATTCACTCGGGAATATCCCAACGCAGCTCGTAGAAGAAACGTGTTTCTGACTCGGTGAATCTCAACATAGATTCAACTCTCTTAGGTGAACGAACGCACAGTAGAGCAGTTTCAAGCAAACGTTTCTCCTGAGTTTTAGACGAAGTTTACTGCTGTTTAGTACGTATGCCGGCATTGGGCTAGAAATACCGGTTTTGGGATTCTGCACAGAAACAGTTTGCAAACCGCTGGATCCACACGTGAGTTTAACTCTGTCAGTTGAATGCACACATTGACAACCATTCAGTTAGATAGCTCCGTTTTGGTTTTAGAAGCAGATATTTCTCTGTACAGCCTATGGTCCCATTCACTCGGGAATATCCCAACGCAGCTCCTAGAAGAAACGTGTTTCTGACTCGCTGAATCTCAACATAGATTCAACTCTCTGAGGTGCACGAACGCACAGCAGTGCAGTTTCAAGCAAACGTTTCTCCTGAGTTTTAGTCGAAGTTTACTGCTGTTTAGTACGTATGCCTGCATTGGGCTGGAAATACCGGTTTTGGGATTCGGCACAGAAAGAGATTGCAAACCGCTGAATCCACACGTGAGTTTAACTCTGTCAGTTGAATGCACACGTTGACAACCATTCAGTTAGATAGCTCCGTTTTGGTTTTAGAAGCAGATATTTCTCTGTAAAGCCTATGGTCTCATTCACTCGGGAATATCCCAACTTAGCTCCTAGAAGAAACGTGTTTCTGACTCGGTGAAACTCAACATAGATTCAACTCTCTTTGGTGAACGAACGCACAGCAGAGCAGTTTCATACAAACGTTTCTCCTGAGTTTCAGACGAAGTTTACTGCTGTTTAGTACGTATGCCGGCATTGGGCTGGAAATACCGGTTTTGGGATTCTGCACAGAAACAGTTTGCAAACCGCTGGATCCACACGTGAGTTTAACTCTGTCAGTTGAATGCACACATTGACAACCATTCAGTCAGATAGCTCCGTTTTGGTTTTAGGAGCAGATATTTCTCGGTACAGCCTATGGTCCCATTCACTCGGGAATATCCCAACGCAGCTCCTAGAAAAAACGTGTTTCTGACTCGCTGAATCTCAACATAGATTCAACTCTCTTAGGTGAACGAACGCACAGCAGAGCAGTTTCAAGGAAACGTTTCTCCTGAGTTTTAGACGAAGTTTACTGCTGTTTAGTACATATGCCGGCATTGGGCTGGAAATACCGGTTTTGGGGTTCTGCACAGAAAGGGTTTGCAAACCGCTGAATCCACACGTCAGTTTAACTCTGTCAGTTGAATGCACATATTGACAACCATTCATTTAGATGGCTCCGTTATGGTTTTAAAAGCAGATATTTCTCTGTACAGCCTATGGTCCCATTCACTCGGGAATATCCCAACGCAGCTCCTAGAAGAAACGTGTTTCTGACTCGCTGAATCTCAACATAGATTCAACTCTCTTAGGTGAACGAACGCATAGCAGAAGCAGTTTCAAGGAAACGTTTCTCCTGAGTTTTAGACGAAGTTTACTGCGGTTTAGTATGTATGCCGGCATTGGGCTGGAAATAGCGGGTTTGAGGTTCTGCACAGAAAGGGTTTGCAAACCGCTGAATCCACACCTGAGTTTAACTCTGTCAGTTGAATGCACACGTTGACAACCATTCAGTTAGATAGCTCCGTTTTGGTTTTAGAAGCAGATATTTCTCTGTGAAGCCTATGGTCTCATTCACTCGGGAATATCCCAACGCAGCTCCTAGAAGAAACGTGTTTCTGACTCGGTGAAACTCAACATATATTCAACTCTCTTAGGTGAACGAACGCACAGCAGAGCAGTTTCAAACAAACGTTTCTCCTGAGTTTTAGACGAAGTTTACTGCTGTTTAGTACGTATGCCGGCATTGGGCTGGAAATACCGGTTTTGGGGTTCTGCAAAGAAAGGGTTTCCAAACCGCTGAATCCACACGTGAGTTTAACTCTGTCAGTTGAATGCACACATTGACAACCATTCAGTCAGATAGCTCCGTTTTGGTTTTAGGAGCAGATATTTCTCGGTACAGCTTATGGTCCCATTCACTCGGGAATATCCCAACGCAGCTCCTAGAAGAAACGTGTTTCTGACTCGCTGAATCTCAACATAGATTCAACTCTCTTATGTCAACGAACGCACAGCAGAGCAGTTTCAATCAAACGTTTCTCCTGAGTTTTAGACGAAGTTTACTGCGGTTTAGTATGTATGCCGGCATTGGGCTGGAAATACCGGTTTTGGGGTTCTGCACAGAAAGGGTTTGCAAACCGCTGAATCCACACGTGAGTTTAACTGTGTCAGTTGAATGCACACATTGACAACCATTCAGTTAGATAGCTCCGTTTTGGTTTTAGGAGCAGATATTTCTCTGTACAGCCTATGGTCGCATTCACTCGGGAATATCCCAGCCCAGCTCCTACAAGAAACGTGTTTCTGACTCGGTGAATCTCAGCATAGATTCAACTCTCTTAGGTGAACGAACGCACATCAGAGCAGTTTCAAGGAAACGTTTCTCCTGAGTTTTAGACGAAATTTACTGCTGTTTAGTATGTATGCCGGCATTGGGCTGGAAATACCGGTTTTGGGATTCTGCACAGAAAGAGATTGCAAACCGCTGAATCCACACGTGAGTTTAACTCTGTCAGTTGAATGCCCACATTGACAACCATTAGTTAGATAGCTCCGTTTTGGTTTTAGAAGCAGATATTTCTCTGTAAAGCCTATGGTCTCATTCACGCGGGAATATCCCAACGCAGCTCCTAGAAGAAACGTGTTTCTCACTCGGTGAAACTCAACATAGATTCAGCTCTCTTAGATGAACGAACGCACAGCAGAGCAGTTTCAAACAAACGTTTCTCCTGAGTTTTAGAGGAAGTTTACTGCTGTTTAGTACGTATGCCGGCATTGGGCTGGAAATACCGGTTTTGGGGTTCTGCACAGAAAGGGTTTGCAAACCGCTGAATCCACACGTGAGTTTAACTCTGTCAGTTGAATGCACACATTGACAACCATTCAGTCAGATAGCTCCGTTTTGGTTTTAGAAGCAGATATTTCTCTGTAAAGCCTATGGTCTCATTCACTCGGGAATATCCCAACGCAGCTCGTAGAAGAAACGTGTTTCTGACTCGGTGAATCTCAACATAGATTAAACTCTCTTCGGTGAACGAACGCACAGTAGAGCAGTTTCAAGCAAACGTTTCTCCTGAGTTTTAGACGAAGTTTACTGCTGTTTAGTACGTATGCCAGCATTGGGTTAGAAATACCGGTTTTGGGATTCTGCACAGAAACAGTTTGCAAACCGCTGGATCCACACGTGAGTTTAACTCTGTCAGTTGAATGCACACATTGACAACCATTCAGTCAGAAAGCTCCGTTTTGGTTTTAGGAGCAGATATTTCTCGGTACAGCCTATGGTCCCATTCACCCGGGAATATCCCAACGCAGCTCCTAGAAGAAACGTGTTTCTGACTCGCTGAATCTCAACATAGATTCAACTCTCTTATGACAACGAACGCACAGCAGAGCAGTTTCAATCAAACGTTTCTCCTGAGTTTTAGACGAAGTTTACTGCGGTTTAGTATGTATGCCGGCATTGGGCTGGAAATACCGGTTTTGGGGTTCTGCACAGAAAGGGTTTGCAAACCGCTGAATCCACACGTGAGTTTAACTCTGTCAGTTGAATGCACACATTGACAACCATTCAGTTAGATAGCTCCGTTTTGGTTTTAGAAGCAGATATTTCTCTGTAAAGCCTATGGTCTCATTCACTCGGGAATATCCCAACGCAGCTCGTAGAAGAAACGTGTTTCTGACTCGGTGAATCTCAACATAGATTCAACTCTCTTAGGTGAACGAACGCACAGTAGAGCAGTTTCAAGCAAACGTTTCTCCTGAGTTTTAGACGAAGTTTACTGCTGTTTAGTACGTATGCCGGCATTGGGCTAGAAATACCGGTTTTGGGATTCTGCACAGAAACAGTTTGCAAACCGCTGGATCCACACGTGAGTTTAACTCTGTCAGTTGAATGCACACATTGACAACCATTCAGTTAGATAGCTCCGTTTTGGTTTTAGAAGCAGATATTTCTCTGTACAGCCTATGGTCCCATTCACTCGGGAATATCCCAACGCAGCTCCTAGAAGAAACGTGTTTCTGACTCGCTGAATCTCAACATAGATTCAACTCTCTGAGGTGCACGAACGCACAGCAGTGCAGTTTCAAGCAAACGTTTCTCCTGAGTTTTAGTCGAAGTTTACTGCTGTTTAGTACGTATGCCTGCATTGGGCTGGAAATACCGGTTTTGGGATTCGGCACAGAAAGAGATTGCAAACCGCTGAATCCACACGTGAGTTTAACTCTGTCAGTTGAATGCACACGTTGACAACCATTCAGTTAGATAGCTCCGTTTTGGTTTTAGAAGCAGATATTTCTCTGTAAAGCCTATGGTCTCATTCACTCGGGAATATCCCAACTTAGCTCCTAGAAGAAACGTGTTTCTGACTCGGTGAAACTCAACATAGATTCAACTCTCTTTGGTGAACGAACGCACAGCAGAGCAGTTTCATACAAACGTTTCTCCTGAGTTTCAGACGAAGTTTACTGCTGTTTAGTACGTATGCCGGCATTGGGCTGGAAATACCGGTTTTGGGATTCTGCACAGAAACAGTTTGCAAACCGCTGGATCCACACGTGAGTTTAACTCTGTCAGTTGAATGCACACATTGACAACCATTCAGTCAGATAGCTCCGTTTTGGTTTTAGGAGCAGATATTTCTCGGTACAGCCTATGGTCCCATTCACTCGGGAATATCCCAACGCAGCTCCTAGAAAAAACGTGTTTCTGACTCGCTGAATCTCAACATAGATTCAACTCTCTTAGGTGAACGAACGCACAGCAGAGCAGTTTCAAGGAAACGTTTCTCCTGAGTTTTAGACGAAGTTTACTGCTGTTTAGTACATATGCCGGCATTGGGCTGGAAATACCGGTTTTGGGGTTCTGCACAGAAAGGGTTTGCAAACCGCTGAATCCACACGTCAGTTTAACTCTGTCAGTTGAATGCACATATTGACAACCATTCATTTAGATGGCTCCGTTATGGTTTTAAAAGCAGATATTTCTCTGTACAGCCTATGGTCCCATTCACTCGGGAATATCCCAACGCAGCTCCTAGAAGAAACGTGTTTCTGACTCGCTGAATCTCAACATAGATTCAACTCTCTTAGGTGAACGAACGCACAGCAGAGCAGTTTCAAGGAAACGTTTCTCCTGAATTTCAGACGAACTTTACTGCTGTTTAGTACGTATGCCGGCATTGGGCTGGAAATACCGGTTTTGGGGTTATGCACAGAACGGGTTTGCAAACCGCTGAATCCACACGTGAGTTTAACTCTGTCAGTTGAATGCACACATTGACAACCATTCAGTCTGATAGCTCCGTTTTGGTTTTAGGAGCAGATATTTCTCGGTAGAGCCTATGGTCCCATTCACTCGGGAATATCCCAACGCAGCTCCTAGAAGAAACGTGTTTCTGACTCGCTGAATCTCAACATAGATTCAACTCTCTTATGACAACGAAAGCACAGCAGAGCAGTTTCAATCAAACGTTTCTCCTGAGTTTTAGACGAAGTTTACTGCGGTTTAGTATGTATGCCGGCATTGGGCTGGAAATACCGGTTTTGGGGTTCTGCACAGAAAGGGTTTGCAAACCGCTGAATCCACACGTGAGTTAAACTCTGTCAGTTGAATGCACACATTGACAACCATTCAGTTAGATAGCTCCGTTTTGATTTTAGAAGCAGATATTTCTCTGTAAAGCCTATGGTCTCATTCACTCGGGAATATCCCAACGCAGCTCCTAGAACAAACGTGTTTCTGACTCGGTGAATCTCAACATAGATTCAACTCTCTTAGGTGAACGAACGCACAGTAGAGCAGTTTCAAGCAAACGTTTCTCCTGAGTTTTAGACGAAGTTTACTGCTGTTTAGTACGTATGCCGGCATTGGGCTAGAAATACCGGTTTTGGGATTCTGCACAGAAACAGTTTGCAAACCGCTGGAACCACACGTGAGTTTAACTCTGTCAGTTGAATGCACACATTGACAACCATTCAGTTAGATAGCTCCGTTTTGGTTTTAGAAGCAGATATTTCTCTGTACAGCCTATGGTCCCATTCACTCGGGAATATCCCAACGCAGCTCCTAGAAGAAACGTGTTTCTGACTCGCTGAATCTCAACATAGATTCAACTCTCTTTGGTGAACGAACGCACAGCAGAGCAGTTTCAAGCAAACGTTTCTCCTCAGTTTCAGACGAAGTTTCCTGCGGTTTAGTACGTATTCCGGCATTGGTCTGGAAATATCGGTTTTGGGATTCTGCACAAAAATGGTTTGCAAACCGCTGAATCCACAAGTGAGTTAAACTCTGTCAGTTGAATGCACACATTGACAACCATTCAGATAGATAGCTCCGTTTTGGTTTTAGGAGCACATATTTCTCTGTACAGCCTATGGTCCCATTCACTCGGGAATATCCCAACGCAGCTCCTAGAAGAAAGTGTTTCTGACGCGCTGAATCTCAACATAGATTCAACTCTCTTAGGTGCACGAACGCACAGCAGTGCAGTTTCAAGCAAACGTTTCTCCTGAGTTTTAGTCGAAGTTTCCTGCTGTTTAGTACGTATACCGGCATTGGGATGGAAATACCGGTTTTGGGATTCTGCACAGAAAGGGTTTGCAAACCGCTGAATCCACACGTGAGTTTAACTCTGTCAGTTGAATGCACACATTGACAAACATTCATTTAGATGGCTCGGTTTTGGTTTTAAAAGCAGATACTTCTCTGTACAGCCTATGGTCCCATTCACTCGGAAATATCCCAACGCAGCTCCCAGAAGAAACGTGTTCCTGACTCGCTGAATCTCAACATAGATTCAACTCTCTTAGGTGAACGAACGCACAGCAGAGCAGTTTCAAGGAAACGTTTCTCCTGAATTTTAGACGAAGTTTACTGCTGTTTAGTACGTATGCCGGCCTTGGGCTGGAAATACCGGTTTTGGGGTTCTGCACAGAACGGGTTTGCAAACCGCTGAATCCACACGTGAGTTTAACTCTGTCAGTTGAATGCACACATTGACAACCATTCAGTCAGATAGCTCCGTTTTGGTTTTAGGAGCAGATATTTCTCGGTACAGCCTATGGTCCCATTCACTCGGGAATAGCCCAACGCAGCTCCTAGAAGAAACGAGTTTCTGACTCGCTGAATCTCAACATAGATTCAACTCTCTTAGGTGAACGAACGCACAGCAGAGCAGTTTCAAGGAAACGTTTCTCCTGAGTTTTAGACGAAGTTTACTGCTGTTTAGTACATATGCCGGAATTGGGCTGGAAATACCGGTTTTGGGGTTCTGCACAGAAAGGGTTTGCAAACCGCTGAATCCACACGTGAGTTTAACTCTGTCAGTTGAATGCACATATTGACAACCATTCATTTAGATGGCTCCGTTTTGGTTTTAAAAGCAGATATTTCTCTGTACAGCCTATGGTCCCATTCACTCGGGAATATCCCAACGCAGCTCCTAGAAGAAACGTGTTTCTGACTCGGTGAATCTCAACATAGATTCAACTCTCTTAGGTGAACGAACGCACAGCAGAGCAGTTTCAAGCAAACGTTTCTCCTGAGTTTTAGTCGAAGTTCCGTTCTGTTTAGTATGTATACCGGCATTGGCCTGGAAATACCGGTTTTGGGATTCTGCACAGAAAGGGTTTGCAAACCGCTGAGTCCACACGTGAGTTTAACTCTGTCAGTTGAATGCACACATTGACAACCATTCATTTAGGTGGCTCCGTTTTGGTTTTAGAAGCAGATATTTCTCTGTACAGCCTATGGTCCCATTCACTCGGGAATATCCCAACGCAGCTCCTAGAAGAAACGTGTTTCTGACTCGGTGAATCTCAACATAGATTCAACTCTCTTAGGTGAACGAACGCACAGTAGAGCAGTTTCAAGCAAACGTTTCTCCTGAGTTTTAGACGAAGTTTACTGCTGTTTAGTACGTATGCCGGCATTGGGCTAGAAATACCGGTTTTGGGATTCTGCACAGAAACAGTTTGCAAACCGCTGGATCCACACGTGAGTTTAACTCTGTCAGTTGAATGCACACATTGACAACCATTCAGTTAGATAGCTCCGTTTTGGTTTTTGAAGCAGATATTTCTCTGTACAGCCTATGGTCCCATTCATTCGCGAATATCCCAACGCAGCTCCTAGAAGAAACGTGTTTCTGACTCGCTGAATCTCAACATAGATTCAACTCTCTTAGGTGAACGAACGCATAGCAGAAGCAGTTTCAAGGAAACGTTTCTCCTGAGTTTTAGACGAAGTTTACTGCGGTTTAGTATGTATGCCGGCATTGGGCAGGAAATACCGGGTTTGAGGTTCTGCACAGAAAGGGTTTGCAAACCGCTGAATCCACACCTGAGTTTAACTCTGTCAGTTGAATGCACACGTTGACAACCATTCAGTTAGATAGCTCCGTTTTGGTTTTAGAAGCAGATATTTCTCTGTAAAGCCTATGGTCTCATTCACTCGGGAATATCCCAACGCAGCTCCTAGAAGAAACGTGTTTCTGACTCGGTGAAACTCAACATAGATTCAACTCTCTTAGGTGAACGAACGCACAGCAGAGCAGTTTCAAACAAACGTTTCTCCTGAGTTTTAGACGAAGTTTACTGCTGTTTAGTACGTATGCCGGCATTGGGCTGGAAATACCGGTTTTGGGGTTCTGCACAGAAAGGGTTTGCAAACCGCTGAATCCACACGTGAGTTTAACTCTGTCAGTTGAATGCACACATTGACAACCATTCAGTCAGATAGCTCCGTTTTGGTTTTAGGAGCAGATATTTCTCGGTACAGCCTATGGTCCCATTCACTCGGGAATATCCCAACGCAGCTCCTAGAAGAAACGTGTTTCTGACTCGCTGAATCTCAACATAGATTCAACTCTCTTATGTCAACGAACGCACAGCAGAGCAGTTTCAATCAAACGTTTCTCCTGAGTTTTAGACGAAGTTTACTGCGGTTTAGTATGTATGCCGGCATTGGGCTGGAAATACCGGTTTTGGGGTTCTGCACAGAAAGGGTTTGCAAACGGCTGAATCCACACGTGAGTTTAACTGTGTCAGTTGAATGCACACATTGACAACCATTCAGTTAGATAGCTCCGTTTTGGTTTTAGGAGCAGATATTTCTCTGTACAGCCTATGGTCCCATTCACTCGGGAATATCCCAACGCAGCTCCTAGAAGAAACGTGTTTCTGACTCGGTGAATTTCAACATAGATTCAACTCTCTTAGGTGAACGAACGCACAGCAGAGCAGTTTCAAGGAAGCGTTTCTCCTGAATTTTAGACGAAGTTTACTGCTGTTTAGTACGTATGCCGGCATTGGGCTGGAAATACCGGTTTTGGGGTTCTGCACAGAAAGGGTTTGCAAACCGCTGAATCCACACGTGAGTTTAACTCTGTCAGTTGAATGCACACATTGACAACCATTCAGTTAGATAGCTCCGTTTTGGTTTTAGGAGCAGATATTTCTCTGTACAGTCTATGGTCCCATTCTCTCGGGAATATCCCAACGCAGCTCCTAGAAGAAACGTGTTTCTGACTCGCTGAATCTCAACATAGATTCAACTCTCTTAGATGAACGAACGCACAGCAGAGCAGTTTCAAGCAATCGATTCTCCTGAGCTTTAGAGGAAGTTTACTGCTGTTTAATTCGTATGCTGGCATTGGGCTGGAAATACCGGTTTTGGGATTCTGCACAGAAAGGGTTTGCAAACCGCTGAATCCACACGTGAGTTTAACACTGTCAGTTGAAGGCACACATTGACAACCATTCAGATAGATAGCTCCGTTTTGGTTTTAGGAGCAGATATTTCTCTGTACAGCCTATGGTCCCATTCACTCGGGAATATCCCAGCCCAGCTCCTACAAGAAACGTGTTTCTGACTCGGTGAATCTCAATATAGATTCAACTCTCTTAGGTGAACGAACGCACATCAGAGCAGTTTCAAGGAAACGTTTCTCCTGAGTTTTAGACGAAGTTTACTGCTGTTTAGTACGTATGCCGGCGTTGGGCTGGAAATACCGGTTTGGGGATTCTGCACAGAAAGAGATTGCAAACCGCGGAATCCACACGTGAGTTTAACTCTGTCAGTTGAATGCCCACATTGACAACCATTCAGTTAGATAGCTCCGTTTTGGTTTTAGAAACAGATATTTCTCTGTAAAGCCTATGGTCTCATTCACTCGGGAATATCCCAACGCAGCTCCTAGAAGAAACGTGTTTCTGACTCGGTGAATATAAACATAGATTCAACTCTCTTAGGTGGACGAACGCACAGCAGAGCAGTTTCAAGCAAACGTTTCTCCTGAGTTTTAGACGATGTTTACTGCTGTTTAGTACGTATGCCGGCATTGGGCTGGAAATACCGGTTTTGGGATTCTGCACAGAAAGGGTTTGCAAACCGCTGAATCCACACGTGAGTTTAACTCTATCAGTTGAATGCACACATTGACAACCATTCAGTTAGATAGCTCCGTTTTGGTTTTAGAAGCAGATATTTCTCAGTAAAGACTTTGGTCCATTTCTCTCGGAAATATCCCAACGCAGCTACTAGAAGAAACGTGTTTCTGACTCGGTGAATCTCAACATAGATTCAACTCTCTTAGGTGAACGAACGCACAGCAGAGCAGTTTCAAGGAAACGTTTCTCCTGAGTTTTAGACGAAGTTTACTGCTGTTTAGTACGTATGCCGGCATTGGGCTGGAAATACCGGTTTTGGGGTTCTGCACAGAAAGGGTTTGCAAACCGCTGAATCCACACGTGAGTTTAACTCTGTCAGTTGAATGCACACAATGACAACCATTCAGTTAGATAGCTCCGTTTTGGTTTTAGGAGCAGATATTTCTCTGTACAGTCTATGGTCCCATTCAGTCGGGAATATCCCAACGCAGCTCCTAGAAGAAACGTGTTTCTGACTCGGTGAATCTCAACATAGATTCAACTCTCTTAGGTGAACGAACGCACAGCAGAGCAGTTTCAAGGAAACGTTTCTCCTGAGTTTTAGACGAAGTTTACTGCTGTTTAGTACGTATGCCGGCATTGGGCTGGAAATACCGGTTTTGGGATTCTGCACAGAAAGGGTTTGCAAACCGCTGAATCCACACGTGAGTTTAACTCTATCAGTTGAATGCACACATTGACAACCATTCAGTTAGATAGCTCCGTTTTGGTTTTAGGAGCAGATATTTCTCGGTACAGCCTATGGTCCCATTCACTCGGGAATATCCCAACGCAGCTCCTAGAAGAAACGTGTTTCTGACTCGGTGAAACTCAACATAGATTCAACACTCTTAGGTGAACGAACGCACAGCAGAGCAGTTTCAAACAAACGTTTCTCCTGAGTTTTAGACGAAGTTTACTGCTGTTTAGTACGTATGCCGGCATTGGGCTGGAAATACCGGTTTTGGGATTCTGCACAGAAACAGTTTGCAAACCGCTGGATCCACACGTGAGTTTAACTCTGTCAGTTGAATGCACACATTGACAACCATTCAGTCAGATAGCTCCGTTTTGGTTTTAGGAGCAGATATTTCTCGGTACAGCCTATGGTCCCATTCACTCGGGAATATCCCAACGCAGCTCCTAGAAGAAACGTGTTTCTGACACGCTGAATCTCAACATAGTTTCAACTCTCTTAGGTGAACGAACGCACAGCAGAGCAGTTTCAAGGAAACGTTTCTCCTGAGTTTTAGACGAAGTTTACTGCTGTTTAGTACATATGCCGGCATTGGGCTGAAAATACCGGTTTTGGGGTTCTGCACAGAAAGTGTTTGCAAACCGCTGAATCCACACGTGAGTTTAACTCTGTCAGTTGAATGCACCTATTGACAACCATTCATTTAGATGGCTCCGTTTTGGTTTTAAAAGCAGATATTTCTCTGTACAGCCTATGGTCCCATTCACTCGGGAATATCCCAACGCAGCTCCTAGAAGAAACCTGTTTCTGACTCGCTGAATCTCAACATAGATTCAACTCTCCTAAGTGAACGAACGCACAGCAGAGCAGTTTCAAGGAAACGTTTCTCCTGAATTTTAAACGAAGTTTACTGCTGTTTAGTACGTATGCCGGCATTGGGCTGGAAATACCGGTTTTGGGGTTCTGCACAGAACGGGTTTGCAAACCGCTGAATCCACACGTGAGTTTAACTCTGTCAGTTGAATGCACACATTGACAACCATTCAGTCAGATGGCTCCGTTTTGGTTTTAGGAGCAGATATTTCTCGGTACAGCCTCTGGTCCCATTCACTCGGGAATATCCCAACGCAGCTCCTAGAAGAAACGTGTTTCTGACTCGCTGAATCTCAACATAGATTCAACTCTCTTAGGTGAACGAACGCACAGCAGAGCAGTTTCAATCAAACGTTTCTCCTGAGTTTTAGGCGAAGTTTACTGCGGTTTAGTATGTATGCCGGCATTGGGCTGGAAATACCGGTTTTGGGGTTCTGCACAGAAAGGGTTTGCAAACCGCTGAATCCACACGTGAGTTTAACTGTGTCAGTTGAATGCACACATTGACAACCATTCAGTTAGATAGCTCCGTTTTGGTTTTAGGAGCAGATATTTCTCTGTACAGCCTATGGTCACATTCACTCGGGAATATCCCAGCCCAGCTCCTACAAGAAACGTGTTTCTGACTCGGTGAATCTCAATATAGATTCAACTCTCTTAGGTGAACGAACGCACATCAGAGCAGTTTCAAGGAAACGTTTCTCCTGAGTTTTAGACGAAGTTTACTGCTGTTTAGTACGTATGCCGGCGTTGGGCTGGAAATACCGGTTTTGGGATTCTGCACAGAAAGAGATTGCAAACCGCGGAATCCACACGTGAGTTTAACTCTTTCAGTTGAATGCCCACATTGACAACCATTCAGTTAGATAGCTCCGTTTTGGTTGTAGAAACAGATATTTCTCTGTAAAGCCTATGGTCTCATTCACTCGGGAATATCCCAACGCAGCTCCTAGAAGAAACGTGTTTCTGACTCGGTGAAACTCAACATAGATTCAACTCTCTTAGGTGAACGAACGCACAGCAGAGCAGTTTCAAACAAACGTTTCTCCTGAGTTTTAGACGAAGTTTACTGCTGTTTAGTACGTATGCCGGCATTGGGCTGGAAATACCGGTTTTGGGATTCTGCACAGAAACAGTTTGCAAACCGCTGGATCCACACGTGAGTTTATCTCTGTCAGTTGAATGCACACATTGTCAACCATTCAGTTAGATGGCTCCGTTTTGGTTTTAGAAGCAGATATTTCTCTGTACAGCCTATGGTCCCATTCACTGGGGAATATACCAACGCAACTCTTAGAAGAAACGTGTTTCTGACTCGCTGAATCTCAACATAGATTCAACTCTCTTTGGTGAACGAACGCACAGCAGAGCAGTTTCAAGGAAACGTTTCTCCTGAGTTTTAGACGAAGTTTCCTGCTGTTTAGTACGTATGCCGGCATTGGGCTGGAAATACCGGTTTTGGGGTTCTGCACAGAAAGGGTTTGCAAACTGCTGAATCCACACGTGAGTTTAACTCTGTAAGTTGAATGCACACATTGACAACCATTCAGTTAGATAGCTCCGTTTTGGTTTTAGGAGCAGATATTTCTCTGTACAGCTTATGGTCCCATTCACTCGGGAATATCCCAACGCAGCTCCTAGAAGAAACGTGTTTCTGACTCGCTGAATCTCAACATAGATTCAACTCTCTTAGGTGAACGAACGCACAGAAGAGCAGTTTCAAGCAATCGATTCTCCTGAGTTTTAGACGAAGTTTACTGCTGTTTAGTACGTATGCTGGCATTGGGCTGGAAATACCGGTTTTGGGATTCTGCACAGAAAGGGTTTGCAAACCGCTGAATCCACACGTGATTTTAACTCTGTCAGTTGAATGCACACATTGACAACCATTCAGTTAGATAGCTCCGTTTGGTTTTAGAAGCAGATATTTCTCTGCACAGCCTATGGTCCCATTCACTCGGGAATATCCCAACGCAGCTCCTAGAAGAAACGTGTTTCTGACTCGTTGAATCTCAACATAGATTCAATTATCTTACGTGAACGAACACATAGCAGAGCAGATTCAAGGAAACGTTTCTCCTGAATTTTAGACGAAGTTTCCTGCGGTTTAGAACGTATGCCGGCATTGGGCTGGAAATACCGGTTTTGGGATTCTGCACAGAAAGGGTTTGCAAACCGCTGAATCCACACTTGCGTTTAACTCTGTCAGTTGAATGCACACATTGACAACCATTCAGTTAGATACCTCCGTTTTGGTTTTAGGAGCAGATATTTCTCTGTACAGCTTATGGTCCCATTCACTAGGGAATATCCCAACGCAGCTCCTAGAAGAAACGTGTTTCTGACTCGCTGAATCTCAACATAGATTCAACTCTCTTAGGTGAACGAACGCACAGCAGAGCAGTTTCACGCAAACGTTTCTCCTGAGTTTTAGACGAAGTTTCCTGCTGTTTAGTACCTATGCCCGCATTGGGCTGGAAATACCGGTTTTGGGGTTCTGCACAGAAAGGGTTTGCAAACCGCTGAATCCACACGTGAGTTTAACTCTGTCAGTTGAATGCACACATTGAAAACCATTCAGTTAGATACCTCCGTTTTGGTTTTAGGAGCAGATATTTCTCTGTACAGCTTATGGTCCCATTCACTCGGGAATATCCCAACGCAGTTCCTAGAAGAAACGTGTTTCTGACTCGCTGAATCTCAACATAGATTCAACTCTCTTAGGTGAACGAACGCACAGCAGAGCAGTTTCAAGGAAACGTTTCTCCTGAGTTTTAGACGAAGTTTCCTGCGGTTTAGTACGTATGCCGGCATTGGGCTGGAAATACTGGTTTTGGGATTCTGCACAGAAAGTGTTTGTAAACCGCTGAATCCACACTTGCGTTTAACTCTGTCAGTTGAATGCACACATTGACAACCATTCAGTCAGATAGCTCCGTTTTGGTTTTAGGAGCATATATTTCTCTGTACAGCCTATGGTCCCAATCACTCGGGAATATCCCAACGCAGCTCCTAGAAGAAACGTGTTTCTTACTCGCTGAATCTCAACATAGATTCAACTCTCTTATGTCAACGAACGCACAGCAGAGCAGTTTCAATCAAACGTTTCTTCTGAGTTTTAGACAAAGTTTACTGCGGTTTAGTATGTATGCCGGCATTGGGCTGGAAATACCGGTTTTGGGGTTCTGCACAGAAAGGGTTTGCAAACCGCTGAATCCACACGTGAGTTTAACTGTGTCAGTTGAATGCACACATTGACAACCATTCAGTTAGATAGCTCAGTTATGGTTTTAGGAGCAGACATTTCTCTGTACAGCCTATGGTCCCATTCACTCGGGAATATCCCAACGCAGCTCCTAGAAGAAACGTGTTTCTGACTCGCTGAATCTCAACATAGATTCAACTCTCTTAGGTGAACGAACGCACAGCAGAGCAGTTTCAAGGAAACGTTTCTCCTGATTTTTAGACGAAGTTTACTGCTGTTTAGTACGAATGCGTGCATTGGGCTGGAAATACCGGTTTTGGGATTCTGCACAGAAAGAGATTGCAAACCGCTGAATCCACACGTGAGTTTAACTGTGTCAGTTGAATGCACACGTTGACCACCATTCAGTTAGATAGCTCCGTTTTGGTTTTAGGAGCAGATATTTCTCTGTAAAGCCTATGGTCTCATTCACTCGGGAATATCCCAACGCAGCTCCTAGAAGAAACGTGTTTCTGACTCGGTGAAACTCAACATGGATTCAACACTCTTAGGTGAACGAACGCACAGCAGAGCAGTTTCAAACAAACGTTTCTCCTGAGTTTTAGACGAAGTTTACTGCTGTTTAGTACGTATGCCGGCATTGGGCTGGAAATACCGGTTTTGGGATTCTGCACAGAAACAGTTTGCAAACCGCTGGATCCACACGTGAGTTTAACTCTGTCAGTTGAATGCACACATTGACAACCATTCAGTCAGATAGCTCCGTTTTGGTTTTAGGAGCACATATTTCTCGGTACAGCCTATGGTCCCATTCACTCGGGAATATCCCAACGCAGCTCCTAGAAGAAACGTGTTTCTGACTCGCTGAATCTCAACATAGATTCAACTCTCTTAGGTGAACGAACGCACAGCAGAGCAGTTTCAAGGAAACGTTTCTCCTGAATTTTAGACGAAGTTTACTGCTGTTTAGTACGTATGCCGGCATTGGGCTGGAAATACCGGTTTTGGGGTTCTGCACAGAACGGGTTTGCAAACCGCTGAATCCACACGTGAGTTTAACTCTGTCAGTTGAATGCACACATTGACAACCATTCAGTCAGATAGATCCGTTTTGATTTTAGGAGCAGATATTTCTCGGTACAGCCTTTGGTCCCATTCACTCGGGAATATCCCAACGCAGCTCCTAGAAGAAACGTGTTTCTGACTCGCTGAATCTCAACATAGATTCAACTCTCTTAGGTGAACGAACGCACAGCAGAGCAGTTTCAAGCAATCGATTCTCCTGAGTTTTAGACGAAGTTTACTGCTGTTTAATACGTATGCCGGCATTGGGCTGGAAATACCGGTTTTGGGATTCTGCACGGAAAGGGTATGCAAACCGCTGAATCCACACGTGAGTTTAACACTGTCAGTTGAAGGCACACATTGACAACCACTCAGATAGATAGCTCCGTTTTGGTTTTAGGAGCAGAGACTTCTCTGTACAGCCTATGGTCCCATTCACTCGGGAATATCCCAACGCAGCTCCTAGAAGAAACGTGTTTCTGACTCGCTGAATCTCAACATAGATTCAACTCTCTTATGTCAACGAACGCACAACAGAGCAGTTTCAATCAAACGTTTCTCCTGAGTTTTAGACGAAGTTTACTGCGGTTTAGTACGTATGCTGGCATTGGGCTGGAAATACCGGTTTTGGGGTTCTGCACAGAAAGGGTTTGCAAACCGCTGAATCCACCCGTGAGTTTAACTGTGTCTGTTGAATGTACACATTGACAACCATTCAGATAGATAGCTCCGTTTTGGTTTTAGGAGCAGATATTTTTCTGTACAGCCTATGGACGCATTCACTCGGGAATATCCCAACGCAGCTCCTAGAAGAAAGTGTTTCTGACTCGCTGAATCTCAACATAGATTCAACTCTCTTAGGTGAACGAACGCCCAGCAGAGCAGTTTCAAGCAAACGTTTTTCCTGAGTTTTAGTCGAAGTTCCCTGCTGTTTAGTACGTATACCGGCATTGGGCTGGAAATACCGGTTTTGGGATTCTGCACAGAAAGGGTTTGCAAACCGCTGAGTCCACACGTGAGTTTAACTCTGTCAGTTGAATGCACACATTGACAACCATTCATTTAGGTGGCTCCGTTTTGATTTTAGAAGCAGATATTTCTCTGTACAGCCTATGGTCCCATTCACTCGGGAATATCCCAACGCAGCTCCTAGAAGAAACGTGTTTCTGACTCGCTGAATCTCAACATAGATTCAACTCTCTTAGGTGAACGAACACACAGCAGAGCAGTTTCAAGGAAACGTTTCTCCTGAATTTTAGGCGAAGTTTACTGCGGTTTAGTACGTATGCCGGCATTGAGCTGGAAATACCGGTTTTGGATTCTGCACAGAAAGGGTTTGCAAACCGCTGAATCCACACGTGAGTTTAACTCTGTCAGTTGAATGCACACATTGACAACCATTCCTTTAGATGGCTCCGTTTTGGTTTTAGAAGCAGATATTTCTCTGTACACCCTATGGTCCCATTCACTCGGGAATATCCCAACGCAGCTCCTAGAAGAAACGTGTTTCTGACTCGCTGAATCTCAACATAGATTCAACTCTCTTAGGTGAACGAACGCACAGCAGAGCAGTTTCAAGGAAACGTTTCTCCTGAATTTTAGACGAAGTTTACTGCTGTTTAGTACGTATGCCGGCATTGGGCTGGAAATACCGGTTTTGGGGTTCTGCACAGAAAGGGTTTGCAAACCGCTGAATCCACACGTGAGTTTAACTCTGTCAGTTGAATGCACACATTGACAACCATTCAGTTAGATAGCTCCGTTTTGGTTTTAGGAGCAGATATTTCTCTATACAGTCTATGGTCCCATTCAGTCGGGAATATCCCAACGCAGCTCCTAGAAGAAACGTGTTTCTGACTCGGTGAATCTAAACATAGATTCAACTCTCTTAGGTGAACGAACGCACAGCAGAGCAGTTTCAAGCAATCGATTCTCCTGAGTTTTAGACGAAGTTTACTGCTGTTTAGTACGTATGCCGGCATTGGGCTGGAAATACCGGTTTTGGGATTCTGCACAGAAAGGGTTTGCAAACCGCTGAATCCACACGTGAGTTTAACTCTGTCAGTTGAATGCACACATTGACAACCATTCAGTTAGATAGCTCCGTTTTGGTTTTAGAAGCAGATATTTCTCAGTACAGACTATGGTCCCATTCCCTCGGGAATATCCCAACGCAGCTCCTAGAAGAAACGTGTTTCTGACTCGCTGAATCTCAACATAGATTCAACTCTCTTAGGTGAACGAACGCACAGCAGAGCAGTTTCAAGGAAACGTTTCTCCTGACTTTTAGACGAAGTTTACTGCTGTTTAGTACGTATGCCGGCATTGGGCTGGAAATACCGGTTTTGGGATTCTGCACAGAAACAGTTTGCAAACCGCTGGATCCACACGTGAGTTTATCTCTGTCAGTTGAATGCACACATTGACAACCATTCAGTTAGATAGCTCCGTTTTGGTTTTAGGAGCAGATATTTCTCTGTACAGCCTATGGTCCCATTCACTCGGGAATATCCCAACGCAGCTCCTAGAAGAAACGTGTTTCTGACTCGCTGAATCTCAACATAGATTCAACTCTCTTAGGTGAACGAACGCACAGCAGAGCAGTTTCAAGCAAACGTTTCTCCTGAGTTTTAGACGAAGTTTACTGCTGTTTAGTACGTATGCCGGCATTGGGCTGGAAATACCGGTTTTGGGATTCTGCACAGATAGAGTTTGCAAACCGCTGAATCCACAAGTGAGTTTAACTCTGTCAGTTGAATGCACACATTTACAACCATTCAGTTAGATGGCTCCGTTTTGGTTTTAGAAGCAGATATTTCTCTGTACAGCCTATGGTCCCATTCACTCGGGAATATCCGAACGCAGCTCCTAGAAGAAACGTGTTTCTGACTCGCTGAATCTCAACATAGATTCAACTCTCTTACGTCAACGAACGCACAGCAGAGCAGTTTCAATAAAACGTTTCTCCTGAGTTTTATACGAAGTTTACTGCGGTTTACTATGTTTGCCGGCATTGGGCTGGAAATACCGGGTTTGGGGTTCTGCACAGAAAGGGTTTGCAAACCGCTGAATCCACACCTGAGTTTAACTCTGTCAGTTGAATGCACACATTGACAACCATTCAGTTAGTTAGCTCTGTTTTGGTTTTAGGAGCAGATATTTCTCTGTACAGCCTATGGTCCCATTCACTCGGGAATATCCCAACGCAGCTCCTAGAAGAAACGTGTTTCTGACTCGGTGAATCTAAACATAGATTCAACTCTCTTAGGTGAACGAACGCACAGAAGAGCAGTTTCAAGCAATCGATTCTCCTGAGTTTTAGACGAAGTTTACTGCTGTTTAGTACGTATGCCGGCATTGGGCTGGAAATACCGGTTTTGGGATTCTGCACAGAAAGGGTTTGCAAACCGCTGAATCCACACGTGATTTTAACTCTGTCAGTTGAATGCACACATTGACAACCATTCAGTTAGATAGCTCCGTTTGGTTTTAGAAGCAGATATTTCTCTGCACAGCCTATGGTCCCATTCACTCGGGAATATCCCAACGCAGCTCCTAGAAGAAACGTGTTTCTGACTCGTTGAATCTCAACATAGATTCAACTATCTTACGTGAACGAACACATAGCAGAGCAGATTCAAGGAAACGTTTCTCCTGAATTTTAGACGAAGTTTCCTGCGGTTTAGAACGTATGCCGGCATTGGGCTGGAAATACCGGTTTTGGGATTCTGCACAGAAAGGGTTTGCAAACCGCTGAATCCACACTTGCGTTTAACTCTGTCAGTTGAATGCACACATTGACAACCATTCAGTTAGATACCTCCGTTTTGGTTTTAGGAGCAGATATTTCTCTGTACAGCTTATGGTCCCATTCACTAGGGAATATCCCAACGCAGCTCCTAGAAGAAACGTGTTTCTGACTCGCTGAATCTCAACATAGATTCAACTCTCTTAGGTGAACGAACGCACAGCAGAGCAGTTTCACGCAAACGTTTCTCCTGAGTTTTAGACGAAGTTTCCTGCTGTTTAGTACCTATGCCCGCATTGGGCTGGAAATACCGGTTTTGGGGTTCTGCACAGAAAGGGTTTGCAAACCGCTGAATCCACACGTGAGTTTACCTCTGTCAGTTGAATGCACACATTGAAAACCATTCAGTTAGATACCTCCGTTTTGGTTTTAGGAGCAGATATTTCTCTGTACAGCTTATGGTCCCATTCACTCGGGAATATCCCAACGCAGTTCCTAGAAGAAACGTGTTTCTGACTCGCTGAATCTCAACATAGATTCAACTCTCTTAGGTGAACGAACGCACAGCAGAGCAGTTTCAAGGAAACGTTTCTCCTGATTTTTAGACGAAGTTTACTGCTGTTTAGTACGAATGCGTGCATTGGGCTGGAAATACCGGTTTTGGGATTCTGCACAGAAAGAGATTGCAAACCGCTGAATCCACACGTGAGTTTAACTGTGTCAGTTGAATGCACACGTTGACCACCATTCAGTTAGATAGCTCCGTTTTGGTTTTAGGAGCAGATATTTCTCTGTAAAGCCTATGGTCTCATTCACTCGGGAATATCCCAACGCAGCTCCTAGAAGAAACGTGTTTCTGACTCGGTGAAACTCAACATGGATTCAACACTCTTAGGTGAACGAACGCACAGCAGAGCAGTTTCAAACAAACGTTTCTCCTGAGTTTTAGACGAAGTTTACTGCTGTTTAGTACGTATGCCGGCATTGGGCTGGAAATACCGGTTTTGGGATTCTGCACAGAAACAGTTTGCAAACCGCTGGATCCACACGTGAGTTTAACTCTGTCAGTTGAATGCACACATTGACAACCATTCAGTCAGATAGCTCCGTTTTGGTTTTAGGAGCACATATTTCTCGGTACAGCCTATGGTCCCATTCACTCGGGAATATCCCAACGCAGCTCCTAGAAGAAACGTGTTTCTGACTCGCTGAATCTCAACATAGATTCAACTCTCTTAGGTGAACGAACGCACAGCAGAGCAGTTTCAAGGAAACGTTTCTCCTGAATTTTAGACGAAGTTTACTGCTGTTTAGTACGTATGCCGGCATTGGGCTGGAAATACCGGTTTTGGGGTTCTGCACAGAACGGGTTTGCAAACCGCTGAATCCACACGTGAGTTTAACTCTGTCAGTTGAATGCACACATTGACAACCATTCAGTCAGATAGATCCGTTTTGGTTTTAGGAGCAGATATTTCTCGGTACAGCCTTTGGTCCCATTCACTCGGGAATATCCCAACGCAGCTCCTAGAAGAAACGTGTTTCTGACTCGCTGAATCTCAACATAGATTCAACTCTCTTAGGTGAACGAACGCACAGCAGAGCAGTTTCAAGCAATCGATTCTCCTGAGTTTTAGACGAAGTTTACTGCTGTTTAATACGTATGCCGGCATTGGGCTGGAAATACCGGTTTTGGGATTCTGCACAGAAAGGGTATGCAAACCGCTGAATCCACACGTGAGTTTAACACTGTCAGTTGAAGGCACACATTGACAACCACTCAGATAGATAGCTCCGTTTTGGTTTTAGGAGCAGAGACTTCTCTGTACAGCCTATGGTCCCATTCACTCGGGAATATCCCAACGCAGCTCCTAGAAGAAACGTGTTTCTGACTCGCTGAATCTCAACATAGATTCAACTCTCTTATGTCAACGAACGCACAACAGAGCAGTTTCAATCAAACGTTTCTCCTGAGTTTTAGACGAAGTTTACTGCGGTTTAGTACGTATGCTGGCATTGGGCTGGAAATACCGGTTTTGGGGTTCTGCACAGAAAGGGTTTGCAAACCGCTGAATCCACCCGTGAGTTTAACTGTGTCAGTTGAATGTACACATTGACAACCATTCAGATAGATAGCTCCGTTTTGGTTTTAGGAGCAGATATTTTTCTGTACAGCCTATGGACGCATTCACTCGGGAATATCCCAACGCAGCTCCTAGAAGAAAGTGTTTCTGACTCGCTGAATCTCAACATAGATTCAACTCTCTTAGGTGAACGAACGCCCAGCAGAGCAGTTTCAAGCAAACGTTTTTCCTGAGTTTTAGTCGAAGTTCCCTGCTGTTTAGTACGTATACCGGCATTGGGCTGGAAATACCGGTTTTGGGATTCTGCACAGAAAGGGTTTGCAAACCGCTGAGTCCACACGTGAGTTTAACTCTGTCAGTTGAATGCACACATTGACAACCATTCATTTAGGTGGCTCCGTTTTGATTTTAGAAGCAGATATTTCTCTGTACAGCCTATGGTCACATTCACTCGGGAATATCCCAACGCAGCTCCTAGAAGAAACGTGTTTCTGACTCGCTGAATCTCAACATAGATTCAACTCTCTTAGGTGAACGAACACACAGCAGAGCAGTTTCAAGGAAACGTTTCTCCTGAATTTTAGGCGAAGTTTACTGCGGTTTAGTACGTATGCCGGCATTGAGCTGGAAATACCGGTTTTGGATTCTGCACAGAAAGGGTTTGCAAACCGCTGAATCCACACGTGAGTTTAACTCTGTCAGTTGAATGCACACATTGACAACCATTCCTTTAGATGGCTCCGTTTTGGTTTTAGAAGCAGATATTTCTCTGTACACCCTATGGTCCCATTCACTCGGGAATATCCCAACGCAGCTCCTAGAAGAAACGTGTTTCTGACTCGCTGAATCTCAACATAGATTCAACTCTCTTAGGTGAACGAACGCACAGCAGAGCAGTTTCAAGGAAACGTTTCTCCTGAATTTTAGACGAAGTTTACTGCTGTTTAGTACGTATGCCGGCATTGGGCTGGAAATACCGGTTTTGGGGTTCTGCACAGAAAGGGTTTGCAAACCGCTGAATCCACACGTGAGTTTAACTCTGTCAGTTGAATGCACACATTGACAACCATTCAGTTAGATAGCTCCGTTTTGGTTTTAGGAGCAGATATTTCTCTATACAGTCTATGGTCCCATTCAGTCGGGAATATCCCAACGCAGCTCCTAGAAGAAACGTGTTTCTGACTCGGTGAATCTAAACATAGATTCAACTCTCTTAGGTGAACGAACGCACAGCAGAGCAGTTTCAAGCAATCGATTCTCCTGAGTTTTAGACGAAGTTTACTGCTGTTTAGTAAGTATGCCGGCATTGGGCTGGAAATACCGGTTTTGGGATTCTGCACAGAAAGGGTTTGCAAACCGCTGAATCCACACGTGAGTTTAACTCTGTCAGTTGAATGCACACATTGACAACCATTCAGTTAGATAGCTCCGTTTTGGTTTTAGAAGCAGATAATTCTCAGTACAGACTATGGTCCCATTCCCTCGGGAATATCCCAACGCAGCTCCTAGAAGAAACGTGTTTCTGACTCGCTGAATCTCAACATAGATTCAACTCTCTTAGGTGAACGAACGCACAGCAGAGCAGTTTCAAGGAAACGTTTCTCCTGACTTTTAGACGAAGTTTACTGCTGTTTAGTACGTATGCCGGCATTGGGCTGGAAATACCGGTTTTGGGATTCTGCACAGAAACAGTTTGCAAACCGCTGGATCCACACGTGAGTTTATCTCTGTCAGTTGAATGCACACATTGACAACCATTCAGTTAGATAGCTCCGTTTTGGTTTTAGGAGCAGATATTTCTCTGTACAGCCTATGGTCCCATTCACTCGGGAATATCCCAACGCAGCTCCTAGAAGAAACGTGTTTCTGACTCGCTGAATCTCAACATAGATTCAACTCTCTTAGGTGAACGAACGCACAGCAGAGCAGTTTCAAGCAAACGTTTCTCCTGAGTTTTAGACGAAGTTTACTGCTGTTTAGTACGTATGCCGGCATTGGGCTGGAAATACCGGTTTTGGGATTCTGCACAGATAGAGTTTGCAAACCGCTGAATCCACAAGTGAGTTTAACTCTGTCAGTTGAATGCACACATTTACAACCATTCAGTTAGATGGCTCCGTTTTGGTTTTAGAAGCAGATATTTCTCTGTACAGCCTATGGTCCCATTCACTCGGGAATATCCGAACGCAGCTCCTAGAAGAAACGTGTTTCTGACTCGCTGAATCTCAACATAGATTCAACTCTCTTACGTCAACGAACGCACAGCAGAGCAGTTTCAATAAAACGTTTCTCCTGAGTTTTATACGAAGTTTACTGCGGTTTACTATGTTTGCCGGCATTGGGCTGGAAATACCGGGTTTGGGGTTCTGCACAGAAAGGGTTTGCAAACCGCTGAATCCACACCTGAGTTTAACTCTGTCAGTTGAATGCACACATTGACAACCATTCAGTTAGTTAGCTCTGTTTTGGTTTTAGGAGCAGATATTTCTCTGTACAGCCTATGGTCCCATTCACTCGGGAATATCCCAACGCAGCTCCTAGAAGAAACGTGTTTCTGACTCGCTGAATCTCAACATAGATTCAACTCTCTTATGTCAACGAATGCACAGCAGAGCTGTTTCAATCAAACGTTTCTCCTGAGTTTTAGACGAAGTTTACTGCGGTTTAGTATGTATGCCGGCATTGGGTTGGAAATACCGGTTTTGGGGTTCTGCACAGAAAGGGTTTGCAAACTGCTGAATCCACACGTGAGTTTAACTCTGTAAGTTGAATGCACACATTGACAACCATTCAGTTAGATAGCTCCGTTTTGGTTTTAGGAGCAGATATTTCTCTGTTCAGCTTATGGTCCCATTCACTCGGGAATATCCCAACGCAGCTCCTAGAAGAAACGTGTTTCTGACTCGCTGAATCTCAACATAGATTCAACTCTCTTAGGTGAACGAACGCACAGAAGAGCAGTTTCAAGCAATCGATTCTCCTGAGTTTTAGACGAAGTTTACTGCTGTTTAGTACGTATGCCGGCATTGGGCTGGAAATACCGGTTTTGGGATTCTGCACAGAAAGGGTTTGCAAACCGCTGAATCCACACGTGATTTTAACTCTGTCAGTTGAATGCACACATTGACAACCATTCAGTTAGATAGCTCCGTTTGGTTTTAGAAGCAGATATTTCTCTGCACAGCCTATGGTCCCATTCACTCGGGAATATCCCAACGCAGCTCCTAGAAGAAACGTGTTTCTGACTCGTTGAATCTCAACATAGATTCAACTATCTTACGTGAACGAACACATAGCAGAGCAGATTCAAGGAAACGTTTCTCCTGAATTTTAGACGAAGTTTCCTGCGGTTTAGAACGTATGCCGGCATTGGGCTGGAAATACCGGTTTTGGGATTCTGCACAGAAAGGGTTTGCAAACCGCTGAATCCACACTTGCGTTTAACTCTGTCAGTTGAATGCACACATTGACAACCATTCAGTTAGATACCTCCGTTTTGGTTTTAGGAGCAGATATTTCTCTGTACAGCTTATGGTCCCATTCACTAGGGAATATCCCAACGCAGCTCCTAGAAGAAACGTGTTTCTGACTCGCTGAATCTCAACATAGATTCAACTCTCTTAGGTGAACGAACGCACAGCTGAGCAGTTTCACGCAAACGTTTCTCCTGAGTTTTAGACGAAGTTTCCTGCTGTTTAGTACCTATGCCCGCATTGGGCTGGAAATACCGGTTTTGGGGTTCTGCACAGAAAGGGTTTGCAAACCGCTGAATCCACACGTGAGTTTAACTCTGTCAGTTGAATGCACACATTGAAAACCATTCAGTTAGATACCTCCGTTTTGGTTTTAGGAGCAGATATTTCTCTGTACAGCTTATGGTCCCATTCACTCGGGAATATCCCAACGCAGTTCCTAGAAGAAACGTGTTTCTGACTCGCTGAATCTCAACATAGATTCAACTCTCTTAGGTGAACGAACGCACAGCAGAGCAGTTTCAAGGAAACGTTTCTCCTGAGTTTTAGACGAAGTTTCCTGCGGTTTAGTACGTATGCCGGCATTGGGCTGGAAATACTGGTTTTGGGATTCTGCACAGAAAGTGTTTGTAAACCGCTGAATCCACACTTGCGTTTAACTCTGTCAGTTGAATGCACACATTGACAACCATTCAGTCAGATAGCTCCGTTTTGGTTTTAGGAGCATATATTTCTCTGTACAGACTATGGTCCCATTCCCTCGGGAATATCCCAACGCAGCTCCTAGAAGAAACGTGTTTCTGACTCGCTGAATCTCAACATAGATTCAACTCTCTTAGGTGAACGAACGCACAGCAGAGCAGTTTCAAACTAACGTTTCTCCTGACTTTTAGACGAAGTTTACTGCTGTTTAGTACGTATGCCGGCATTGGGCTGGAAATACCGGTTTTGGGATTCTGCACAGAAACAGTTTGCAAACCGCTGGATCCACACGTGAGTTTATCTCTGTCAGTTGAATGCACACATTGACAACCATTCAGTTAGATAGCTCCGTTTTGGTTTTAGGAGCAGATATTTCTCTGTACAGCCTATGGTCCCATTCACTCGGGAATATCCCAACGCAGCTCCTAGAAGAAACGTGTTTCTGACTCGCTGAATCTCAACATAGATTCAACTCTCTTAGGTGAACGAACGCACAGCAGAGCAGTTTCAAGCAAACGTTTCTCCTGAGTTTTAGACGAAGTTTCCTGCTGTTTAGTACGTATGCCGGCATTGGGCTGGAAATACCGGTTTTGGGGTTCTGCACAGAAAGGGTTTGCAAACCGCTGAATCCACACGTGAGTTTAACTCTGTCAGTTGAATGCACACATTGACAACCATTCAGTTAGATAGCTCCGTTTTGGTTTTAGGAGCAGATATTTCTCTATACAGTCTATGGTCCCATTCAGTCGGGAATATCCCAACGCAGCTCCTAGAAGAAACGTGTTTCTGACTCGGTGAATCTAAACATAGATTCAACTCTCTTAGGTGAACGAACGCACAGCAGAGCAGTTTCAAGCAATCGATTCTCCTGAGTTTTAGACGAAGTTTACTGCTGTTTAGTACGTATGCCGGCATTGGGCTGGAAATACCGGTTTTGGGATTCTGCACAGAAAGGGTTTGCAAACCGCTGAATCCACACGTGAGTTTAACTCTGTCAGTTGAATGCACACATTGACAACCATTCAGTTAGATAGCTCCGTTTTGGTTTTAGAAGCAGATATTTCTCAGTACAGACTATGGTCCCATTCCCTCGGGAATATCCCAACGCAGCTCCTAGAAGAAACGTGTTTCTGACTCGCTGAATCTCAACATAGATTCAACTCTCTTAGGTGAACGAACGCACAGCAGAGCAGTTTCAAGGAAACGTTTCTCCTGACTTTTAGACGAAGTTTACTGCTGTTTAGTACGTATGCCGGCATTGGGCTGGAAATACCGGTTTTGGGATTCTGCACAGAAACAGTTTGCAAACCGCTGGATCCACACGTGAGTTTATCTCTGTCAGTTGAATGCACACATTGACAACCATTCAGTTAGATAGCTCCGTTTTGGTTTTAGGAGCAGATATTTCTCTGTACAGCCTATGGTCCCATTCACTCGGGAATATCCCAACGCAGCTCCTAGAAGAAACGTGTTTCTGACTCGCTGAATCTCAACATAGATTCAACTCTCTTAGGTGAACGAACGCACAGCAGAGCAGTTTCAAGCAAACGTTTCTCCTGAGTTTTAGACGAAGTTTACTGCTGTTTAGTACGTATGCCGGCATTGGGCTGGAAATACCGGTTTTGGGATTCTGCACAGATAGAGTTTGCAAACCGCTGAATCCACAAGTGAGTTTAACTCTGTCAGTTGAATGCACACATTTACAACCATTCAGTTAGATGGCTCCGTTTTGGTTTTAGAAGCAGATATTTCTCTGTACAGCCTATGGTCCCATTCACTCGGGAATATCCGAACGCAGCTCCTAGAAGAAACGTGTTTCTGACTCGCTGAATCTCAACATAGATTCAACTCTCTTACGTCAACGAACGCACAGCAGAGCAGTTTCAATAAAACGTTTCTCCTGAGTTTTATACGAAGTTTACTGCGGTTTACTATGTTTGCCGGCATTGGGCTGGAAATACCGGGTTTGGGGTTCTGCACAGAAAGGGTTTGCAAACCGCTGAATCCACACCTGAGTTTAACTCTGTCAGTTGAATGCACACATTGACAACCATTCAGTTAGTTAGCTCTGTTTTGGTTTTAGGAGCAGATATTTCTCTGTACAGCCTATGGTCCCATTCACTCGGGAATATCCCAACGCAGCTCCTAGAAGAAACGTGTTTCTGACTCGGTGAATCTAAACATAGATTCAACTCTCTTAGGTGAACGAACGCACAGAAGAGCAGTTTCAAGCAATCGATTCTCCTGAGTTTTAGACGAAGTTTACTGCTGTTTAGTACGTATGCCGGCATTGGGCTGGAAATACCGGTTTTGGGATTCTGCACAGAAAGGGTTTGCAAACCGCTGAATCCACACGTGATTTTAACTCTGTCAGTTGAATGCACACATTGACAACCATTCAGTTAGATAGCTCCGTTTGGTTTTAGAAGCAGATATTTCTCTGCACAGCCTATGGTCCCATTCACTCGGGAATATCCCAACGCAGCTCCTAGAAGAAACGTGTTTCTGACTCGTTGAATCTCAACATAGATTCAACTATCTTACGTGAACGAACACATAGCAGAGCAGATTCAAGGAAACGTTTCTCCTGAATTTTAGACGAAGTTTCCTGCGGTTTAGAACGTATGCCGGCATTGGGCTGGAAATACCGGTTTTGGGATTCTGCACAGAAAGGGTTTGCAAACCGCTGAATCCACACTTGCGTTTAACTCTGTCAGTTGAATGCACACATTGACAACCATTCAGTTAGATACCTCCGTTTTGGTTTTAGGAGCAGATATTTCTCTGTACAGCTTATGGTCCCATTCACTAGGGAATATCCCAACGCAGCTCCTAGAAGAAACGTGTTTCTGACTCGCTGAATCTCAACATAGATTCAACTCTCTTAGGTGAACGAACGCACAGCAGAGCAGTTTCACGCAAACGTTTCTCCTGAGTTTTAGACGAAGTTTCCTGCTGTTTAGTACCTATGCCCGCATTGGGCTGGAAATACCGGTTTTGGGGTTCTGCACAGAAAGGGTTTGCAAACCGCTGAATCCACACGTGAGTTTACCTCTGTCAGTTGAATGCACACATTGAAAACCATTCAGTTAGATACCTCCGTTTTGGTTTTAGGAGCAGATATTTCTCTGTACAGCTTATGGTCCCATTCACTCGGGAATATCCCAACGCAGTTCCTAGAAGAAACGTGTTTCTGACTCGCTGAATCTCAACATAGATTCAACTCTCTTAGGTGAACGAACGCACAGCAGAGCAGTTTCAAGGAAACGTTTCTCCTGATTTTTAGACGAAGTTTACTGCTGTTTAGTACGAATGCGTGCATTGGGCTGGAAATACCGGTTTTGGGATTCTGCACAGAAAGAGATTGCAAACCGCTGAATCCACACGTGAGTTTAACTGTGTCAGTTGAATGCACACGTTGACCACCATTCAGTTAGATAGCTCCGTTTTGGTTTTAGGAGCAGATATTTCTCTGTAAAGCCTATGGTCTCATTCACTCGGGAATATCCCAACGCAGCTCCTAGAAGAAACGTGTTTCTGACTCGGTGAAACTCAACATGGATTCAACACTCTTAGGTGAACGAACGCACAGCAGAGCAGTTTCAAACAAACGTTTCTCCTGAGTTTTAGACGAAGTTTACTGCTGTTTAGTACGTATGCCGGCATTGGGCTGGAAATACCGGTTTTGGGATTCTGCACAGAAACAGTTTGCAAACCGCTGGATCCACACGTGAGTTTAACTCTGTCAGTTGAATGCACACATTGACAACCATTCAGTCAGATAGCTCCGTTTTGGTTTTAGGAGCACATATTTCTCGGTACAGCCTATGGTCCCATTCACTCGGGAATATCCCAACGCAGCTCCTAGAAGAAACGTGTTTCTGACTCGCTGAATCTCAACATAGATTCAACTCTCTTAGGTGAACGAACGCACAGCAGAGCAGTTTCAAGGAAACGTTTCTCCTGAGTTTTAGACGAAGTTTACTGCTGTTTAGTACATATGCCGGCATTGGGCTGGAAATACCGGTTTTGGGGTTCTGCACAGAAAGGTTTTGCAAACCGCTGAATCCACACGTGAGTTTAACTCTGTCAGTTGAATGCACATATTGACAACCATTCATTTAGATGGCTCCGTTTTGGTTTTAAAAGCAGATATTTCTCTGTACAGCCTATGGTCCCATTCACTCGGGAATATCCCAACGCAGCTCCTAGAAGAAACGTGTTTCTGACTCGCTGAATCTCAACATAGATTCAACTCTCTTAGGTGAACGAACGCACAGCAGAGCAGTTTCAAGGAAACGTTTCTCCTGAATTTTAGACGAAGTTTACTGCTGTTTAGTACGTATGCCGGCATTGGGCTGGAAATACCGGTTTTGGGGTTCTGCACAGAACGGGTTTGCAAACCGCTGAATCCACACGTGAGTTTAACTCTGTCAGTTGAATGCACACATTGACAACCATTCAGTCAGATAGATCCGTTTTGGTTTTAGGAGCAGATATTTCTCGGTACAGCCTTTGGTCCCATTCACTCGGGAATATCCCAACGCAGCTCCTAGAAGAAACGTGTTTCTGACTCGCTGAATCTCAACATAGATTCAACTCTCTTAGGTGAACGAACGCACAGCAGAGCAGTTTCAAGCAATCGATTCTCCTGAGTTTTAGACGAAGTTTACTGCTGTTTAATACGTATGCCGGCATTGGGCTGGAAATACCGGTTTTGGGATTCTGCACAGAAAGGGTATGCAAACCGCTGAATCCACACGTGAGTTTAACACTGTCAGTTGAAGGCACACATTGACAACCACTCAGATAGATAGCTCCGTTTTGGTTTTAGGAGCAGAGACTTCTCTGTACAGCCTATGGTCCCATTCACTCGGGAATATCCCAACGCAGCTCCTAGAAGAAACGTGTTTCTGACTCGCTGAATCTCAACATAGATTCAACTCTCTTATGTCAACGAACGCACAACAGAGCAGTTTCAATCAAACGTTTCTCCTGAGTTTTAGACGAAGTTTACTGCGGTTTAGTACGTATGCTGGCATTGGGCTGGAAATACCGGTTTTGGGGTTCTGCACAGAAAGGGTTTGCAAACCGCTGAATCCACCCGTGAGTTTAACTGTGTCAGTTGAATGTACACATTGACAACCATTCAGATAGATAGCTCCGTTTTGGTTTTAGGAGCAGATATTTTTCTGTACAGCCTATGGACGCATTCACTCGGGAATATCCCAACGCAGCTCCTAGAAGAAAGTGTTTCTGACTCGCTGAATCTCAACATAGATTCAACTCTCTTAGGTGAACGAACGCCCAGCAGAGCAGTTTCAAGCAAACGTTTTTCCTGAGTTTTAGTCGAAGTTCCCTGCTGTTTAGTACGTATACCGGCATTGGGCTGGAAATACCGGTTTTGGGATTCTGCACAGAAAGGGTTTGCAAACCGCTGAGTCCACACGTGAGTTTAACTCTGTCAGTTGAATGCACACATTGACAACCATTCATTTAGGTGGCTCCGTTTTGATTTTAGAAGCAGATATTTCTCTGTACAGCCTATGGTCACATTCACTCGGGAATATCCCAACGCAGCTCCTAGAAGAAACGTGTTTCTGACTCGCTGAATCTCAACATAGATTCAACTCTCTTAGGTGAACGAACACACAGCAGAGCAGTTTCAAGGAAACGTTTCTCCTGAATTTTAGGCGAAGTTTACTGCGGTTTAGTACGTATGCCGGCATTGAGCTGGAAATACCGGTTTTGGATTCTGCACAGAAAGGGTTTGCAAACCGCTGAATCCACACGTGAGTTTAACTCTGTCAGTTGAATGCACACATTGACAACCATTCCTTTAGATGGCTCCGTTTTGGTTTTAGAAGCAGATATTTCTCTGTACACCCTATGGTCCCATTCACTCGGGAATATCCCAACGCAGCTCCTAGAAGAAACGTGTTTCTGACTCGCTGAATCTCAACATAGATTCAACTCTCTTAGGTGAACGAACGCACAGCAGAGCAGTTTCAAGGAAACGTTTCTCCTGAATTTTAGACGAAGTTTACTGCTGTTTAGTACGTATGCCGGCATTGGGCTGGAAATACCGGTTTTGGGGTTCTGCACAGAAAGGGTTTGCAAACCGCTGAATCCACACGTGAGTTTAACTCTGTCAGTTGAATGCACACATTGACAACCATTCAGTTAGATAGCTCCGTTTTGGTTTTAGGAGCAGATATTTCTCTATACAGTCTATGGTCCCATTCAGTCGGGAATATCCCAACGCAGCTCCTAGAAGAAACGTGTTTCTGACTCGGTGAATCTAAACATAGATTCAACTCTCTTAGGTGAACGAACGCACAGCAGAGCAGTTTCAAGCAATCGATTCTCCTGAGTTTTAGACGAAGTTTACTGCTGTTTAGTACGTATGCCGGCATTGGGCTGGAAATACCGGTTTTGGGATTCTGCACAGAAAGGGTTTGCAAACCGCTGAATCCACACGTGAGTTTAACTCTGTCAGTTGAATGCACACATTGACAACCATTCAGTTAGATAGCTCCGTTTTGGTTTTAGAAGCAGATAATTCTCAGTACAGACTATGGTCCCATTCCCTCGGGAATATCCCAACGCAGCTCCTAGAAGAAACGTGTTTCTGACTCGCTGAATCTCAACATAGATTCAACTCTCTTAGGTGAACGAACGCACAGCAGAGCAGTTTCAAGGAAACGTTTCTCCTGACTTTTAGACGAAGTTTACTGCTGTTTAGTACGTATGCCGGCATTGGGCTGGAAATACCGGTTTTGGGATTCTGCACAGAAACAGTTTGCAAACCGCTGGATCCACACGTGAGTTTATCTCTGTCAGTTGAATGCACACATTGACAACCATTCAGTTAGATAGCTCCGTTTTGGTTTTAGGAGCAGATATTTCTCTGTACAGCCTATGGTCCCATTCACTCGGGAATATCCCAACGCAGCTCCTAGAAGAAACGTGTTTCTGACTCGCTGAATCTCAACATAGATTCAACTCTCTTAGGTGAACGAACGCACAGCAGAGCAGTTTCAAGCAAACGTTTCTCCTGAGTTTTAGACGAAGTTTACTGCTGTTTAGTACGTATGCCGGCATTGGGCTGGAAATACCGGTTTTGGGATTCTGCACAGATAGAGTTTGCAAACCGCTGAATCCACAAGTGAGTTTAACTCTGTCAGTTGAATGCACACATTTACAACCATTCAGTTAGATGGCTCCGTTTTGGTTTTAGAAGCAGATATTTCTCTGTACAGCCTATGGTCCCATTCACTCGGGAATATCCGAACGCAGCTCCTAGAAGAAACGTGTTTCTGACTCGCTGAATCTCAACATAGATTCAACTCTCTTACGTCAACGAACGCACAGCAGAGCAGTTTCAATAAAACGTTTCTCCTGAGTTTTATACGAAGTTTACTGCGGTTTACTATGTTTGCCGGCATTGGGCTGGAAATACCGGGTTTGGGGTTCTGCACAGAAAGGGTTTGCAAACCGCTGAATCCACACCTGAGTTTAACTCTGTCAGTTGAATGCACACATTGACAACCATTCAGTTAGTTAGCTCTGTTTTGGTTTTAGGAGCAGATATTTCTCTGTACAGCCTATGGTCCCATTCACTCGGGAATATCCCAACGCAGCTCCTAGAAGAAACGTGTTTCTGACTCGCTGAATCTCAACATAGATTCAACTCTCTTATGTCAACGAATGCACAGCAGAGCTGTTTCAATCAAACGTTTCTCCTGAGTTTTAGACGAAGTTTACTGCGGTTTAGTATGTATGCCGGCATTGGGTTGGAAATACCGGTTTTGGGGTTCTGCACAGAAAGGGTTTGCAAACTGCTGAATCCACACGTGAGTTTAACTCTGTAAGTTGAATGCACACATTGACAACCATTCAGTTAGATAGCTCCGTTTTGGTTTTAGGAGCAGATATTTCTCTGTTCAGCTTATGGTCCCATTCACTCGGGAATATCCCAACGCAGCTCCTAGAAGAAACGTGTTTCTGACTCGCTGAATCTCAACATAGATTCAACTCTCTTAGGTGAACGAACGCACAGAAGAGCAGTTTCAAGCAATCGATTCTCCTGAGTTTTAGACGAAGTTTACTGCTGTTTAGTACGTATGCCGGCATTGGGCTGGAAATACCGGTTTTGGGATTCTGCACAGAAAGGGTTTGCAAACCGCTGAATCCACACGTGATTTTAACTCTGTCAGTTGAATGCACACATTGACAACCATTCAGTTAGATAGCTCCGTTTGGTTTTAGAAGCAGATATTTCTCTGCACAGCCTATGGTCCCATTCACTCGGGAATATCCCAACGCAGCTCCTAGAAGAAACGTGTTTCTGACTCGTTGAATCTCAACATAGATTCAACTATCTTACGTGAACGAACACATAGCAGAGCAGATTCAAGGAAACGTTTCTCCTGAATTTTAGACGAAGTTTCCTGCGGTTTAGAACGTATGCCGGCATTGGGCTGGAAATACCGGTTTTGGGATTCTGCACAGAAAGGGTTTGCAAACCGCTGAATCCACACTTGCGTTTAACTCTGTCAGTTGAATGCACACATTGACAACCATTCAGTTAGATACCTCCGTTTTGGTTTTAGGAGCAGATATTTCTCTGTACAGCTTATGGTCCCATTCACTAGGGAATATCCCAACGCAGCTCCTAGAAGAAACGTGTTTCTGACTCGCTGAATCTCAACATAGATTCAACTCTCTTAGGTGAACGAACGCACAGCTGAGCAGTTTCACGCAAACGTTTCTCCTGAGTTTTAGACGAAGTTTCCTGCTGTTTAGTACCTATGCCCGCATTGGGCTGGAAATACCGGTTTTGGGGTTCTGCACAGAAAGGGTTTGCAAACCGCTGAATCCACACGTGAGTTTAACTCTGTCAGTTGAATGCACACATTGAAAACCATTCAGTTAGATACCTCCGTTTTGGTTTTAGGAGCAGATATTTCTCTGTACAGCTTATGGTCCCATTCACTCGGGAATATCCCAACGCAGTTCCTAGAAGAAACGTGTTTCTGACTCGCTGAATCTCAACATAGATTCAACTCTCTTAGGTGAACGAACGCACAGCAGAGCAGTTTCAAGGAAACGTTTCTCCTGAGTTTTAGACGAAGTTTCCTGCGGTTTAGTACGTATGCCGGCATTGGGCTGGAAATACTGGTTTTGGGATTCTGCACAGAAAGTGTTTGTAAACCGCTGAATCCACACTTGCGTTTAACTCTGTCAGTTGAATGCACACATTGACAACCATTCAGTCAGATAGCTCCGTTTTGGTTTTAGGAGCATATATTTCTCTGTACAGACTATGGTCCCATTCCCTCGGGAATATCCCAACGCAGCTCCTAGAAGAAACGTGTTTCTGACTCGCTGAATCTCAACATAGATTCAACTCTCTTAGGTGAACGAACGCACAGCAGAGCAGTTTCAAACTAACGTTTCTCCTGACTTTTAGACGAAGTTTACTGCTGTTTAGTACGTATGCCGGCATTGGGCTGGAAATACCGGTTTTGGGATTCTGCACAGAAACAGTTTGCAAACCGCTGGATCCACACGTGAGTTTATCTCTGTCAGTTGAATGCACACATTGACAACCATTCAGTTAGATAGCTCCGTTTTGGTTTTAGGAGCAGATATTTCTCTGTACAGCCTATGGTCCCATTCACTCGGGAATATCCCAACGCAGCTCCTAGAAGAAACGTGTTTCTGACTCGCTGAATCTCAACATAGATTCAACTCTCTTAGGTGAACGAACGCACAGCAGAGCAGTTTCAAGCAAACGTTTCTCCTGAGTTTTAGACGAAGTTTCCTGCTGTTTAGTACGTATGCCGGCATTGGGCTGGAAATACCGGTTTTGGGATTCTGCACAGATAGAGTTTGCAAACCGCTGAATCCACAAGTGAGTTTAACTCTGTCAGTTGAATGCACACATTGACAACCATTCAGTTAGATGGCTCCGTTTTGGTTTTAGAAGCAGATATTTCTCTGCACAGCCTATGGTCCCATTCACTCGGGAATATCCCAACGCAGCTCCTAGAAGAAACGTGTTTCTGACTCGTTGAATCTCAACATAGATTCAACTATCTTACGTGAACGAACACATAGCAGAGCAGATTCAAGGAAACGTTTCTCCTGAATTTTAGACGAAGTTTCCTGCGGTTTAGAACGTATGCCGGCATTGGGCTGGAAATACCGGTTTTGGGATTCTGCACAGAAAGGGTTTGCAAACCGCTGAATCCACACTTGCGTTTAACTCTGTCAGTTGAATGCACACATTGACAACCATTCAGTTAGATACCTCCGTTTTGGTTTTAGGAGCAGATATTTCTCTGTACAGCTTATGGTCCCATTCACTAGGGAATATCCCAACGCAGCTCCTAGAAGAAACGTGTTTCTGACTCGCTGAATCTCAACATAGATTCAACTCTCTTAGGTGAACGAACGCACAGCAGAGCAGTTTCACGCAAACGTTTCTCCTGAGTTTTAGACGAAGTTTCCTGCTGTTTAGTACCTATGCCCGCATTGGGCTGGAAATACCGGTTTTGGGGTTCTGCACAGAAAGGGTTTGCAAACCGCTGAATCCACACGTGAGTTTACCTCTGTCAGTTGAATGCACACATTGAAAACCATTCAGTTAGATACCTCCGTTTTGGTTTTAGGAGCAGATATTTCTCTGTACAGCTTATGGTCCCATTCACTCGGGAATATCCCAACGCAGTTCCTAGAAGAAACGTGTTTCTGACTCGCTGAATCTCAACATAGATTCAACTCTCTTAGGTGAACGAACGCACAGCAGAGCAGTTTCAAGGAAACGTTTCTCCTGAGTTTTAGACGAAGTTTCCTGCGGTTTAGTACGTATGCCGGCATTGGGCTGGAAATACTGGTTTTGGGATTCTGCACAGAAAGTGTTTGTAAACCGCTGAATCCACACTTGCGTTTAACTCTGTCAGTTGAATGCACACATTGACAACCATTCAGTCAGATAGCTCCGTTTTGGTTTTAGGAGCATATATTTCTCTGTACAGCCTATGGTCCCAATCACTCGGGAATATCCCAACGCAGCTCCTAGAAGAAACGTGTTTCTGACTCGCTGAATCTCAACATAGATTCAACTCTCTTATGTCAACGAACGCACAGCAGAGCAGTTTCAATCAAACGTTTCTTCTGCGTTTTAGACAAAGTTTACTGCGGTTTAGTATGTATGCCGGCATTGGGCTGGAAATACCGGTTTTGGGGTTCTGCACAGAAAGGGTTTGCAAACCGCTGAATCCACACGTGAGTTTAACTGTGTCAGTTGAATGCACACATTGACAACCATTCAGTTAGATAGCTCAGTTATGGTTTTAGGAGCAGACATTTCTCTGTACAGCCTATGGTCCCATTCACTCGGGAATATCCCAACGCAGCTCCTAGAAGAAACGTGTTTCTGACTCGCTGAATCTCAACATAGATTCAACTCTCTTAGGTGAACGAACGCACAGCAGAGCAGTTTCAAGGAAACGTTTCTCCTGATTTTTAGACGAAGTTTACTGCTGTTTAGTACGAATGCGTGCATTGGGCTGGAAATACCGGTTTTGGGATTCTGCACAGAAAGAGATTGCAAACCGCTGAATCCACACGTGAGTTTAACTGTGTCAGTTGAATGCACACGTTGACCACCATTCAGTTAGATAGCTCCGTTTTGGTTTTAGGAGCAGATATTTCTCTGTAAACCCTATGGTCTCATTCACTCGGGAATATCCCAACGCAGCTCCTAGAAGAAACGTGTTTCTGACTCGGTGAAACTCAACATGGATTCAACACTCTTAGGTGAACGAACGCACAGCAGAGCAGTTTCAAACAAACGTTTCTCCTGAGTTTTAGACGAAGTTTACTGCTGTTTAGTACGTATGCCGGCATTGGGCTGGAAATACCGGTTTTGGGATTCTGCACAGAAACAGTTTGCAAACCGCTGGATCCACACGTGAGTTTAACTCTGTCAGTTGAATGCACACATTGACAACCATTCAGTCAGATAGCTCCGTTTTGGTTTTAGGAGCACATATTTCTCGGTACAGCCTATGGTCCCATTCACTCGGGAATATCCCAACGCAGCTCCTAGAAGAAACGTGTTTCTGACTCGCTGAATCTCAACATAGATTCAACTCTCTTAGGTGAACGAACGCACAGCAGAGCAGTTTCAAGGAAACGTTTCTCCTGAGTTATAGACGAAGTTTACTGCTGTTTAGTACATATGCCGGCATTGGGCTGGAAATACCGGTTTTGGGGTTCTGCACAGAAAGGTTTTGCAAACCGCTGAATCCACACGTGAGTTTAACTCTGTCAGTTGAATGCACATATTGACAACCATTCATTTAGATGGCTCCGTTTTGGTTTTAAAAGCAGATATTTCTCTGTACAGCCTATGGTCCCATTCACTCGGGAATATCCCAACGCAGCTCCTAGAAGAAACGTGTTTCTGACTCGCTGAATCTCAACATAGATTCAACTCTCTTAGGTGAACGAACGCACAGCAGAGCAGTTTCAAGGAAACGTTTCTCCTGAATTTTAGACGAAGTTTACTGCTGTTTAGTACGTATGCCGGCATTGGGCTGGAAATACCGGTTTTGGGGTTCTGCACAGAACGGGTTTGCAAACCGCTGAATCCACACGTGAGTTTAACTCTGTCAGTTGAATGCACACATTGACAACCATTCAGTCAGATAGATCCGTTTTGGTTTTAGGAGCAGATATTTCTCGGTACAGCCTTTGGTCCCATTCACTCGGGAATAACCCAACGCAGCTCCTAGAAGAAACGTGTTTCTGACTCGCTGAATCTCAACATAGATTCAACTCTCTTAGGTGAACGAACGCACAGCAGAGCAGTTTCAAGCAATCGATTCTCCTGAGTTTTAGACGAAGTTTACTGCTGTTTAATACGTATGCCGGCATTGGGCTGGAAATACCGGTTTTGGGATTCTGCACAGAAAGGGTTTGCAAACCGCTGAATCCACACGTGAGTTTAACACTGTCAGTTGAAGGCACACATTGACAACCATTCAGATAGATAGCTCCGTTTTGGTTTCAGGAGCATATACTTCTCTGTACAGCCTATGGTCCCATTCACTCGGGAATATCCCAACGCAGCTCCTAGAAGAAACGTGTTTCTGACTCGCTGAATCTCAACATAGATTCACCTCTCTTATGTCAACGAACGCACAACAGAGCAGTTTCAATCAAACGTTTCTCCTGAGTTTTAGACGAAGTTTACTGCGGTTTAGTACGTATGCTGGCATTGGGTTGGAAATACCGGTTTTGGGGTTCTGCACAGAAAGGGTTTGCAAACCGCTGAATCCACACGTGAGTTTAACTGTGTCAGTTGAATGTACACATTGACAACCATTCAGATAGATAGCTCCGTTTTGGTTTTAGGAGCAGATATTTTTCTGTACAGCCTATGGACGCATTCACTCGGGAATATCCCAACGCAGCTCCTAGAAGAAAGTGTTTCTGACTCGCTGAATCTCCACATAGATTCAACTCTCTTAGGTGAACGAACGCACAGCAGAGCAGTTTCAAGCAATCGATTCTCCTGAGTTTTAGACGAAGTTTACTGCTGTTTAATACGTATGCCGGCATTGGGCTGGAAATACCGGTTTTGGGATTCTGCACAGAAAGGGTATGCAAACCGCTGAATCCACACGTGAGTTTAACACTGTCAGTTGAAGGCACACATTGACAACCACTCAGATAGATAGCTCCGTTTTGGTTTTAGGAGCAGAGACTTCTCTGTACAGCCTATGGTCCCATTCACTCGGGAATATCCCAACGCAGCTCCTAGAAGAAACGTGTTTCTGACTCGCTGAATCTCAACATAGATTCAACTCTCTTATGTCAACGAACGCACAGCAGAGCAGTTTCAATCAAACGTTTCTCCTGAGTTTTAGACGAAGTTTACTGCGGTTTAGTACGTATGCTGGCATTGGGCTGGAAATACCGGTTTTGGGGTTCTGCACAGAAAGGGTTTGCAAACCGCTGAATCCACCCGTGAGTTTAACTGTGTCAGTTGAATGTACACATTGACAACCATTCAGATAGATAGCTCCGTTTTGGTTTTAGGAGCAGATATTTTTCTGTACAGCCTATGGACGCATTCACTCGGGAATATCCCAACGCAGCTCCTAGAAGAAAGTGTTTCTGACTCGCTGAATCTCAACATAGATTCAACTCTCTTAGGTGAACGAACGACCAGCAGAGCAGTTTCAAGCAAACGTTTTTCCTGAGTTTTAGTCGAAGTTCCCTGCTGTTTAGTACGTATACCGGCATTGGGCTGGAAATACCGGTTTTGGGATTCTGCACAGAAAGGGTTTGCAAACCGCTGAGTCCACACGTGAGTTTAACTCTGTCAGTTGAATGCACACATTGACAACCATTCATTTAGGTGGCTCCGTTTTGATTTTAGAAGCAGATATTTCTCTGTACAGCCTATGGTCCCATTCACTCGGGAATATCCCAACGCAGCTCCTAGAAGAAACGTGTTTCTGACTCGCTGAATCTCAACATAGATTCAACTCTCTTAGGTGAACGAACACACAGCAGAGCAGTTTCAAGGAAACGTTTCTCCTGAATTTTAGGCGAAGTTTACTGCGGTTTAGTACATATGCCGGCATTGAGCTGGAAATACCGGTTTTGGATTCTGCACAGAAAGGGTTTGCAAACCGCTGAATCCACACGTGAGTTTAACTCTGTCAGTTGAATGCACACATTGACAACCATTCCTTTAGATGGCTCCGTTTTGGTTTCAGAAGCAGATATTTCTCTGTACACCCTATGGTCCCATTCACTCGGGAATATCCCAACGCAGCTCCTAGAAGAAACGTGTTTCTGACTCGCTGAATCTCAACATAGATTCAACTCTCTTAGGTGAACGAACGCACAGCAGAGCAGTTTCAAGCAAACGTTTCTCCTGAATTTTAGACGAAGTTTACTGCTGTTTAGTACGTATGCCGGCATTGGGCTGGAAATACCGGTTTTGGGGTTCTGCACAGAAAGGGTTTGCAAACCGCTGAATCCACACGTGAGTTTAACTCTGTCAGTTGAATGCACACATTGACAACCATTCAGATAGATAGCTCCGTTTTGGTTTTAGGAGTAGAGATTTCTCTGTACAGCCTATGGTCCCATTCAGTCGGGAATATCCCAACGCAGCTCCTAGAAGAAACGTGTTTCTGACTCGGTGAATCTCAACATAGATTCAACTCTCTTAGGTGAACGAACGCACAGCAGAGCAGTTTCAAGCAAACGTTTCTCCTGAGTTTTAGTCGAAGTTCCCTGCTGTTTAGTACGTATACCGGCATTGGGCTGGAAATACCGGTTTTGGGATTCTGCACAGAAAGGGTTTGCAAACCGCTGAGTCCACACGTGAGTTTAACTCTGTCACTTGAAGGCACACATTGACAACCATTCAGATAGATAGCTTCGTTTTGGTTTTAGGAGCAGATATTTCTCTTTACAGCCTATGGTCCCATTCACTCGGAAATATGCCAACGCAGCTCCTAGAAGAAAGCGTTTCTGGCTCGCTGAATGTCAACATAGATTCAACTCTCTTAGGTGAACGAACGCACAGCCGAGGAGTTTCAAGGAAACGTTTCTCCTGAGTTTTAGACGAAGTTTCCTGCTGTTTAGGACGTATGCCGGCATTGGGCTGGAAATACCGGATTTGGGGTTCTTCACAGAAAGGGTTTGCAAACCGCTGAATCCACACGTGAGTTTAACTCTGTCAGTTGAATGCACACATTAAAAACCATTCAGTTAGATAGCTCCGTTTTGGTTTTTGGAGCAGATATTTCTCTGTACAGTCTATGGTCCCATTCAGTCGGGAATATCCCAACGCAGCTCCTAGAAGAAACGTGTTTCTGACTCGGTGAATCTAAACATAGATTCAACTCTCTTAGGTGAACGAACGCACAGCAGAGCAGTTTCAAGGAAACGTTTCTCCTGAGTTTTAGACGAAGTTTCCTGCTGTTTAGTACATATGCCGGCATTGGGCTGGAAATACCGGTTTGGGATTCTGCACAGAAACAGTTTCCAAACCGCTGAATCCACACGTTGGTTTAACTCTGTCAGTTGAATGCACACATTGACAACCATTCAGTTAGATAGCTCCGTTTTGGTTTTAGAAGCAGATATTTCTCGGTACAGCCTATGGTCCCATTCTCTCGGGAATATCCCAATGCAGCTCCTAGAAGAAATGTGTTTCTGACTCGCTGAATCCCAACATAGATTCAACTCTCTTAGGTGAACGAACGCACAGCAGAGCAGTTTCAAGGAAACGTTTCTCCTGAGTTTTAGACGAAGTTTACTGCTGTTTAGTACATATGCCGGTATTGGGCTGGAAATACAGGTTTTGGGATTCTGCACAGAAAGGGTTTGCCAACTGCTGAATCCACACGTGAGTTTAACTCTGTCAGTTGAATGCACACATTAACAACCATTCAGTTAGATAGCTCCGTTTTGGTTTTAGAAGCAGATATTTCTCTGTACAGCCTACGGTCCCATTCACTCGGGAATATCCCAAAGCAGCTCCTAGAAGAAACGTGTTTCTGACTCGCTGAATCTCAACATAGATTCAACTCACTTAGTTGAACGAACGCACAGCAGAGCAGTTTCAAGGAAACGTTTCTCCTGAATTTTAGACGAAGTTTACTGCTGTTTAGTACGTATGCCGGCATTGGACTGGAAATACCAGTTTTGGGATTCTGCACAGAAAGGGTTTGCAAACCGCTGAATCCACACGTGAGTTTAACTCTGTCAGTTGAATGCACAGATTGACAACCATTCAGTTAGATAGCTCCGTTTTGGTTTTAGAAGCAGGTATTCCTCGGTACAGCCTATGGTCCCATTCACTCGGGAATATCCTACGCAGCTCCTAGAAGAAAGCGTTTCTGGCTCGCTGAATGTCAACATAGATTCAACTCTCTTAGGTGAACGATCGTACAGCCGAGCACTTTCAAGGAATCGTTTCTCCTGAGTTTTATACGAAGTTTCCTGCTGTTTAGTACGTATGCCGGCATTGGGCTGGAAATACCGGTTTTGGGATTCTGCACAGAAACGGTTTGCAAACCGCTGGATCCACACGTGAGTTTAACTCTGTCAGTTGAATGCACACATTGACAACCATACAGTTAGATACCTCCGTTTTGGTTTTAGAAGCAGATATTTCTCTGTACAGCCTAGGGTCCCATACACTCGGGAATATCCCAAGGCAGCTCCTAGAAGAAACGTGTTTCTGACTCGCTGAATCTCAACATAGATTCAACTCTCTTAGGTGAACGAAGGTACAGCCGAGCAGTTTCAAGGAAACGTTTCTCCTGAGTTTTAGACGAAGTTTACTGCTGTTTAGTACGTTTGCCGGCATTGGGCTGGAAATACCGGTTTTGGGATTCTGCACAGAAAGAGTTTACAAACCGCTGAATCCACACGTGAGTTTAACTCTGTCAGTTGAATGCACACATTGACAACCATTCAGTTAGATAGCTCCGTTTTGGTTTTAGAAGCCGATATTTCTCTGTACAGCCTATTGTCCCATTCACTCGGGAATATCCCTACGCAGCTCCAAGAAGAAACGTTTTTCTGACTCGCTGAATCTCAACATAGATTCAACTCTCTTAGGTGAACGAACGCACAGCAGAGCAGTTTCAAGGAAACGTTTCTCCTGAGTTTTAGACGAAGTTTACTGCTGTTTAGTACGTTTGCTGGCATTTTGCTGGAAATACCAGTTTTGGGATTCTGCACAGAAAGGGTTTGCAAACCGCTGAATCCACACGTGAGTTTAACTCTGTCAGTTGAATGCACACATTGAAATCCATTCAGTTACATAGCTCCGTTTTGGTTTTAGAAGCAGATATTTCTCGGTACAGCCTATGGTCCCATTCACTCGCGAATGTCCCAACGCAGTTCCTAGAAGAAACGTGTTTCTGACTCGCTGAATCTCAACATAGATTCAACTCTCTTAGGTGAACGAACGCACAGCAGAGCAGTTTCAAGGAAACGTTTCTCCTGAATTTCAGACGAAGTTTACTGCTGTTTAGTACGTATGCCGGCATTGGGCTGGAAATACCGGATTTGGGGTTCTTCACAGAAAGGGTTTGCAAACCGCTGAATCCACACGTGACTTTAACTCTGTCAGTTGAATGCACACATTAAAAACCATTCAGTTAGATAGCTCCGTTTTGGTTTTTGGAGCAGATATTTCTCTGTACAGTCTATGGTCCCATTCAGTCGGGAATATCCCAACGCAGCTCCTAGAAGAAACGTGTTTCTGACTCGGTGAATCTAAACATAGATTCAATTCTCTTAGGTGAACGAACGCACAGCAGAGCAGTTTCAAGGAAACGTTTCTCCTGAGTTTTAGACGAAGTTTACTGCTGTTTAGTACGTATGCCGGCATTGGGCTGGAAATACCGGTTTTGGGATTCTGCACAGAAAGGGTTTGCAAACCGCTGAATCCACACGTGAGTTTAACTCTATCAGTTGAATGCACACATTGACAACCATACAGTCAGATAGCTCCGTTTTGGTTTTATAAGCAGATATTTCTCAGTACAGACTATGGTCCCATTCTCTCGGGAATATCCAAACGCAGCTCCAAGAAGAAACGTGTTTCTGATTCGCTGAATGTCAACATAGATTCAACTCTCTTAGGTGAACGAACGCACAGCAGAGCAGTTTCAAGGAAACGTTTCTCCTGAATTTTAGACGAAGTTTACTGCTGTTTAGTACGTATGCCGGCATTGCGCTGGAAATACCGGTTTTGGGGTTCTGCACAGAAAGGGTTTGCAAACCGCTGAATCCACACGTGAGTTTAACTCTATCAGTTGAATGCACACATGGACAACCATTCAGTCAGATAGCTCCGTTTTGGTTTTAAGAGCAGATATTTCTCGGTACAGCCTATGGTCCCATTCACTCGGGAATATCCCAACGCAGCTCCTAGAAGAAACGTGTTTCTGACTCGCTGCATCTCAATATAGATTCAACTCTCTTAGGTGAACGAACGCACAGCAGAGCAGTTTCAAGCAAACGTTTCTCCTGAGTTTTAGACGAAGTTTCCTGCTGTTTAGTACGTATGCCGGCATTGGGCTGGAAATACCGGTTTTGGGATTCTGCACAGATTGAGTTTGCAAACCGCTGAATCCACACGTGAGTTTAACTCTGTCCGTTGAATGCACACATTGACAACTATTCAGTTAGATAGCTCCGTTTTGGTTTTAGAAGCAGATACTTCTCTGTACAGCCTATGGTCCCATTCCCTCGGGAATATCCCAACGCAGCTCCTAGAAGAAAGTGTTTCTGACTCGCTGAATGTCAACATAGATTCAACTCTCTTAGGTGAACGAACGTACAGTCGAGCAGTTTCAAGGAAACGTTTCTCCTGAGTTTTAGACGAAGTTTACTGCTGTTTAGTGCATTTGCCGGCATTGGGCTGGAAATACCAGTTTTGGGATTCTGCACAGAAAGAGTTTGTAAACCGCTGAATCCACACGTGAGTTTAGCTCTGTCAGTTGAATGCACACATTGACAACCATTCAGTTAGATAGCTCCGTTTTGGTTTTAGAAGCCGGTGTTCCTCGGTACAGCCTTTTGTCCCATTCACTCGGGAATATCCCAACGCAGCTCATAGAAGAAACGTGTTTCTGACTCGCTGAATCTCAACATAGATTCAACTCTCTTAGGAGAAAGAACGCACAGCAGAGCAGTTTCAAGTAAACGTTTCTCCTGAGTTTTAGACGATGTTTCCTGCTGTTTAGTACGTATACCGGCATTGGGCTGGAAATACCGGTTTTGGGATTCTGCACAGAAAGAGTTTGCCAACCGCTGAATCCACACGTGAGTTTAACTCTGTCAGTTGAATGCACACATTGACAACCATTCAGTTAGATAAATCCGTATTGGTTTTAGAAGCAGATATTTCTCTGTACAGCCTATGGTCCCATTCACTCGGGAATATCCCTACGCAGCTCCAAGAAGAAACGTGTTTCTGACTCGCTGAATCTCAACATAGATTCAACTCTCTTAGGTGAACGAACGCACAGCAGAGCAGTTTCAAGCAATCGTTTCTCCTGAGTTTTAGACGAAGTTTCCTGCTGTTTAGTACGTATGCCGGCATTGGGCTGGAAATACCGGTTTTGGGATTCTGCACAGAAAGTGTTTACAAACCGCTGAATACACACGTGAGTTTAACTCTGTCACTTGAAGGCACACATTGACAACCATTCAGATAGATAGCTTCGTTTTGGTTTTAGGAGCAGATATTTCTCTTTACAGCCTATGGTCCCATTCACTCGGAAATATGCCAACGCAGCTCCTAGAAGAAAGCGTTTCTGGCTCGCTGAATGTCAACATAGATTCAACTCTCTTAGGTGAACGAACGTACAGCCGAGCAGTTTCAAGGAAACGTTTCTCCTGAGTTTTAGACGAAGTTTCCTGCTGTTTAGTACGTATGCCGGCATTGGGCTGGAAATACCGGTTTTGGGATTCTGCACAGAAACAGTTTCCAAACCGCTGAATCCACACGTTGGTTTAATTCTGTCAGTTGAATGCACACATTGACAACCATTCAGTTAGATAGCTCCGTTTTGGTTTTAGAAGCAGATATTTCTCGGTACAGCCTATGGTCCCATTCTCTCGGGAATATCCCAACGCAGCTCCTAGAAGAAATGTGTTTCTGACTCGCTGAATCCCAACATAGATTCAACTCTCTTAGGTGAACGAACGCACAGCAGAGCAGTTTCAAGTAAACGTTTCTCCTGAGTTTTAGACGAAATTTACTGCTGTTTAGTACATATGCCGGTATTGGGCTGGAAATAGAGGTTTTGGGATTCTGCACAGAAAGGGTTTGCCAACCGCTGAATCCACACGTGAGTTTAACCCTGTCAGTTGAATGCACACATTAACAACCATTCAGTTAGATAGCTCCGTTTTGGTTTTAGAAGCAGATATTTCTCTGTACAGCCTATGGTCCCATTCACTCGGGAATATCCCAACGCAGCTTCTAGAAGAAACGTGTTTCTGACTCGCTGAATCTCAACATAGATTCAACTCACTTAGGTGAACGAACGCACAGCAGAGCAGTTTCAAGGAAACTATTCTCCTGAGTTTTAGACGAAGTTTCCTGCTGTTTAGTACGTATGCCGGCATTGGGCTGGAAATACCAGTTTTGGGATTCTGCACAGAAAGGGTTTGCAAACCCCTGAATCCACACGTGAGTTTAACTCTGTCAGTTGAATGCACACATTGACAACCATTCAGTTAGATAGCTCCGTTTTGGTTTTAGAAGCAGATATTTCTCGGTACAGCCTATGGTCCCATTCTCTCGGGAATATCCCAACGCAGCTCCTAGAAGAAAGCGTTTCTGGCTCGCTGAATGTCAACATAGATTCAACTCTCTTAGGTGAATGATCGTACAGCTGAGCAGTTTCAAGGAAACGTTTCTCCTGAGTTTTAGACGAAGTTTCCTGCTGTTTAGTACGTATGCCGGCATTGGGCTGGAAATACCGGTTTTGGGATTCTGCACAGAAACGGTTTGCAAACCGCTGGATCCACACGTGAGTTTAACTCTGTCAGTTGAATGCACACATTGACAACCATTCAGTTAGATACCTCCGTTTTGGTTTTAGAAGCAGATATTTCTCTGTACAGCCTATGGTCCCATTCACTCGGGAATATCCCAACGCAGCTCCTAGAAGAAACGTGTTTCTGACTCGCTGAATCTCAACATAGATTCAACTCACTTAGGTGAACGAACGCACAGCAGAGCAGTTTCAAGGAAACTTTTCTCCTGAATTTTAGACGAAGTTTAGTGCTGTTTAGTACGAATGCCGGCATTGGGCTGGAAATACCAGTTTTGGGATTCTGCACAGAAAGGGTTTGCAAACCGGTGAATCCACACGTGAGTTTAACTCTGTCAGTTGAATGCACACATTGACAACCATACAGTTATATAGCTCCGTTTTGGTTTTAGAAGGAGGTATTCCTCGGTACAGCCTATGGTCCCATTCACTCGGGAATATCCCAAAGCAGCTCCTAGAAGAAACGTGTTTCTGACTCGCTAAATCTCAACATAGATTCAATTCTCTTAGGTGAACGAACGCACAGCAGAGCAGTTTCAAGCAAACGTTTCTCCTGAGTTTTAGACGAAGTTTCCTGCTGTTTAGTACGTATGCCGGCATTGGGCTGGAAATACCGGTTTTGGGATTCTGCACAGAAAGGGTTTGCAAACCGCTGAATCCACACATGAGTTTAACACTGTCAGTTGAAGGCACACATTGACAACCACTCAGATAGATAGGTTCGTTTTGGTTTTAGGAGCAGATACTTCTCTGTACAGCCTATGGTCCCATTCACTCGGGAATATCCCAACGCAGCTCCTAGAAGAAAGTGTTTCTGACTCGCTGAATCTCAACATAGATTCAACTCTCTTAGGTGAACGAACGCACAGCAGAGCAGTTTCAAGGAAACTATTCTCCTGAGTTTTAGACGAAGTTTCCTGCTGTTTAGTACGTTTGCCGGCATTGGGCTGGAAATAACGGTTTTGGGATTCTGCACAGAAAGAGTTTACAAACCGCTGAATCCACACGTGAGTTTAACTCTGTCAGTTGAATGCACACATTGACAACCATTCAGTTAGATAGATCCGTTTTGGTTTTAGAAGCCGATATTTCTCTGTACAGCCTATGGTCCCATTCACTCGGGAATATCCCTACGCAGCTCCAAGAAGAAACGTTTTTCTGACTCGCTGAATCTCAACATAGATTCAACTCTCTTAGGTGAACGAACGCACAAAAGAGCAGTTTCAAGGAAACGTTTCTCCTGAGTTTTAGACGAAGTTTACTGCTGTTTAGTACGTTTGCTGGCATTTTGCTGGAAATACCGGTTTTGGGATTCTGCAGAGAAAGGGTTTGCAAACCGCTGAATCCACACGTGAGTTTAACTCTGTCAGTTGAATGCACACATTGACAACCAATCAGTTAGATAGCTCCGTTTTGGTTTTAGAAGCAGATATTTCTCTGTACAGCCTATGGTCCCATTCACTCGGGAATATCCCAACGCAGCTCCTAGAAGAAACGTGTTTCTGCCTCGCTGAATCTCAACATAGATTCAACTCTCTTACGGGAGCGAACACATAGCAGAGCAGTTTCAAGGAAACGTTTCTCCTGAGTTTTAGACGAAGTTTACTGCGGTTTAGTACGTATGCCGGCATAGGGCTGGAAATACCGGTTTTGGGATTCTGCACAGAAAGGGTTTGCAAACCGCTGAATCCACACGTGAGTTTAGCTCTGTCAGTTGAATGCACACATTGACAACCATTCAGTTAGATAGCTCCGTTTTGGTTTTAGAAGCAGATATTTCTCGGTACAGCCTATGGTCCCATTCACTCGGGAATATCCCAACGCAGCTCCTAGAAGAAACGTGTTTCTGTCTCGCTGAATCTCAACATAGATTCAACTCTCTTAGGTGAACGAACGCACAGCAGAGCAGTTTCAAGCAAACGTTTCTCCTGAGTTTTAGACGAAGTTTCCTGCTGTTTAGTACGTATGCCGGCATTGGGCTGGAAATACCGGTTTTGGGATTCTGCACAGAAAGGGTTTGCAAACCGCTGAATCCACACGTGAGTTTAACACTGTCAGTTGAAGGCACACATTGACAACCACTCAGATAGATAGGTTCGTTTTGGTTTTAGGAGCAGATACTTCTCTGTACAGCCTATGGTCCCATTCACTCGGGAATATCCCAACGCAGCTCCTAGAAGAAAGTGTTTCTGACTCGCTGAATCTCAACATAGATTCAACTCACTTAGGTGAACGAACGCACAGCAGAGCAGTTTCAAGGAAACTATTCTCCTGAGTTTTAGACGAAGTTTCCTGCTGTTTAGTACGTATGCCGGCATTGGGCTGGAAATACCAGTTTTGGGATTCTGCACAGAAAGGGTTTGCAAACCCCTGAATCCACACGTGAGTTTAACTCTGTCAGTTGAATGCACACATTGACAACCATTCAGTTAGATAGCTCCGTTTTGGTTTTAGAAGCAGATATTTCTCGGTACAGCCTATGGTCCCATTCTCTCGGGAATATCCCAACGCAGCTCCTAGAAGAAAGCGTTTCTGGCTCGCTGAATGTCAACATAGATTCAACTCTCTTAGGTGAACGATCGTACAGCCGAGCAGTTTCAAGGAAACGTTTCTCCTGAGTTTTAGACGAAGTTTCCTGCTGTTTAGTACGTATGCCGGCATTGGGCTGGAAATACCGGTTTTGGGATTCTGCACAGAAACGGTTTGCAAACCGCTGGATCCACACGTGAGTTTAACTCTGTCAGTTGAATGCACACATTGACAACCATTCATTTAGATACCTCCGTTTTGGTTTTAGAAGCAGATATTTCTCTGTACAGCCTATGGTCCCATTCACTCGGGAATATCCCAAGGCAGCTCCTAGAAGAAACGTGTTTCTGACTCGCTGAATCTCAACATAGATTCAACTCACTTATGTGAACGAACGCACAGCAGAGCAGTTTCAAGGAAACTTTTCTCCTGAATTTTAGACGAAGTTTAGTGCTGTTTAGTACGAATGCCGGCATTGGGCTGGAAATACCAGTTTTGGGATTCTGCACAGAAAGGGTTTGCAAACCGGTGAATCCACACGTGAGTTTAACTCTGTCAGTTGAATGCACACATTGAAAACCATACAGTTATATAGCTCCGTTTTGGTTTTAGAAGGAGGTATTCCTCGGTACAGCCTATGGTCCCATTCACTCGGGAATATCCCAAAGCAGCTCCTAGAAGAAACGTGTTTCTGACTCGCTAAATCTCAACATAGATTCAATTCTCTTAGGTGAACGAACGAACAGCAGAGCAGTTTCAAGCAAACGTTTCTCCTGAGTTTTAGACGAAGTTTCCTGCTGTTTAGTACGTATGCCGGCATTGGGCTGGAAATACCGGTTTTGGGATTCTGCACAGAAAGGGTTTGCAAACCGCTGAATCCACACGTGAGTTTAACACTGTCAGTTGAAGGCACACATTGACAACCACTCAGATAGATAGGTTCGTTTTGGTTTTAGGAGCAGATACTTCTCTGTACAGCCTATGGTCCCATTCACTCGGGAATATCCCAACGCAGCTCCTAGAAGAAAGTGTTTCTGACTCGCTGAATGTCAACACAGATTCAACTCTCTTAGGTGAACGAAGGTACAGCCGAGCAGTTTCAAGGAAACGTTTCTCCTGAGTTTTAGACGAAGTTTACTGCTGTTTAGTACGTTTGCCGGCATTGGGCTGGAAATAACGGTTTTGGGATTCTGCACAGAAAGAGTTTACAAACCGATGAATCCACACGTGAGTTTAACTCTGTCAGTTGAATGCACACATTGACAACCATTCAGTTAGATAGATCCGTTTTGGTTTTAGAAGCCGATATTTCTCTGTACAGCCTATGGTCCCATTCACTCGGGAATATCCCTACGCAGCTCCAAGAAGAAACGTTTTTCTGACTCGCTGAATCTCAACATAGATTCAACTCTCTTAGGTGAACGAACGCACAAAAGAGCAGTTTCAAGGAAACGTTTCTCCTGAGTTTTAGACGAAGTTTACTGCTGTTTAGTACGTTTGCTGGCATTTTGCTGGAAATACCGGTTTTGGGATTCTGCAGAGAAAGGGTTTGCAAACCGCTGAATCCACACGTGAGTTTAACTCTGTCAGTTGAATGCACACATTGACAACCAATCAGTTAGATAGCTCCGTTTTGGTTTTAGAAGCAGATATTTCTCTGTACAGCCTATGGTCCCATTCACTCGGGAATATCCCAACGCAGCTCCTAGAAGAAACGTGTTTCTGCCTCGCTGAATCTCAACATAGATTCAACTCTCTTACGGGAGCGACCACATAGCAGAGCAGTTTCAAGGAAACGTTTCTCCTGAGTTTTAGACGAAGTTTACTGCGGTTTAGTACGTATGCCGGCATAGGGCTGGAAATACCGGTTTTGGGATTCTGCACAGAAAGGGTTTGCAAACCGCTGAATCCACACGTGAGTTTAGCTCTGTCAGTTGAATGCACACATTGACAACCATTCAGTTAGATAGCTCCGTTTTGGTTTTAGAAGCAGATATTTCTCGGTACAGCCTATGGTCCCATTCACTCGGGAATATCCCAACGCAGCTCCTAGAAGAAACGTGTTTCTGACTCGCTGAATCTCAACATAGATTCAACTCTCTTAGGTGAACGAACGCACAGCAGAGCAGTTTCAAGGAAACGTTTCTCCTGAGTTTAAGACGAAGTTTACTGCTGTTTAGTACATATGCCGGCATTGGGCTGGAAATACAGGTTTTGGGATTCTGCACAGAAAGGGTTTGCCAACCGCTGAAACCACACGTGAGTTTAACTCTGTTAGTTGAATTCACACATTAACAACCATTCAGTTAGATAGCTCCGTTTTGGTTTTAGAAGCAGATATTTCTCTGTACAGCCTATGGTCCCATTGACTTGGGAATATCCCAACGCAGCTCCTAGAAGAAACGTTTTTCTGACTCGCTGAATCTCAACATAGATTCAACTCTCTTACGTGAACGAACACATAGCAGAGCAGTTTCAAGGAAACGTTTCTCCTGAGTTTTAGACGAAGTTTACTGCGGTTTAGTACGTATGCCGGCATAGGGCTGGAAATACCGGTTTTGGGATTCTGCACAGAAAGGGTTTGCAAACCGCTGAATCCACCCGTGAGTTTAACTCTGTCAGTTGAATGCCCACATTGACAACCAATCAGTTAGATAGCTCCGTTTTGGTTTTAGAAGCAGATATTTCTCTGTACAGCCTATGGTCCCATTCACTCGGGAATATCCCAACGCAGCTCCTAGAAGAAACGTGTTTCTGACTCGCTGAATCTCAACATAGATTCAACTCTCTTAGGTGAACGAACGCACAGCAGAGCAGTTTCAAGGAAACGTTTCTCCTGAGTTTTAGACGAAGTTTATTGCTGTTTAGTACATATGCCGGCATTGGGCTGGAAATACAGGTTTTGGGATTCTGCACAGAAAGAGTTTGCAAACCGCTGAATCCACACGGGAGTTTAACTCTGTCAGGTGAATGCACACATTGACAACCATTCAGTTAGATAGCTCCGTTTTGGTTTTAGAAGCCGATATAACTCTGAACAGCCTATGGTCCCATTCACTCAGGAATATCCCTACGCAGCTCCAAGAAGAAACTTGTTTCTGACTCGCTGAATCTCAACATAGATTCAACTATCTTAGGTGAACGAACGCACAGCAGAGCAGTTTCAAGGAAACGTTTCTCCTGAGTTTTAGACGAAGTTTACTGCGGTTTAGTACGTATGCCGGCATAGGGCTGGAAATACCGGTTTTGGGATTCTGCACAGAAAGGCTTTGCAAACCGCTGAATCCACACGTGAGTTTAACTCTGTCAGTTAAATGCACACATTGACAACCATTCAGTTAGATAGCTCCGTTTTGGTTTTAGAAGCAGATATTTCTCGGTACAGCCTATGGTCCCATTCACTCGGGAATATACCAACGCAGCTCCTAGAAGAAACGTGTTTCTGACTCGCTGAATCTCAACATAGATTCAACTCACTTAGGTGAACGAACGCACAGCAGAGCAGTTTCAAGGAAACGTTTCTCCTGAATTTTAAACGAAGTTTCCTGCTGCTTAGTACGTATGCCGGCATTGGGCTGGAAATACCAGTTTTGGGATTCTGCACAGAAAGGGTTTGCAAACCGCTGAATCCACACGTGAGTTTAACTCTGTCAGTTGAATGCACACATTGACAACCATTCAGTTAGATAGCTCCGTTTTGGTTTTAAAAGCCGATATATCTCTGTACCGCCTATGGTCCCATTCACTCGGGAATATCCCAACGCAGCTCCTAGAAGAAACGTGTTTCTGACTCGCTGAATCTCAACATAGATTCAACTCACTTAGGTGAACGAACGCAAAGCAGAGCAGTTTCAAGGAAACGTTTCTCCTGAGTTTTACACGAAGTTTACTGCTGTTTAGTACGTTTGCTGACATTTTGCTGGAAATACCGGTTTTGGGATTCTGCACAGAAAGGGTTTGCAAACCCCTGACTCCAAAGGTGAGTTTAACTCTGTCAGTTGAATGCACACATTGACAACCATTCAGTTAGATAGCTCCGTTTTGGTTTTAGAAGCAGATATTTCTCTGTACAGCCTGTGGTCCCATTCACTCGGGAATATCCCAACGCAGCTCCTAGAAGAAACGTGTTTCTGCCTCGCTGAATCTCAACGTAGATTCAACTCTCTTACGTGAGCGAACACATAGCAGAGCAGTTTCAAGGAAACGTTTCTCCTGAGTTTTAGACGAAGTTTACTGCGGTTTAGTACGTATGCCGGCATTGGGCTGGAAATACCAGTTTTGGGATTCTGCACAGAAAGGGTTTGCAAACCGCTGAATCCACACGTGAGTTTAACTCTGTCAGTTGAATGCACACATTGACAACCATTCAGTTATATAGCTCCGTTTTGTTTTTAGAAGGAGGTATTCCTCGGTACAGCCTATGGTCCCATTCACTCGGGAATATCCCAACGCAGCTCCTAGAAGAAACGTGTTTCTGACTCGCTAAATCTCAACATAGATTCAACTCTCTTAGGTGAACGAACGCACAGTAGAGCAGTTTCAAGCAAACGTTTCTCCTGAGTTTTAGACGAAGTTTCCTGCTGTTTAGTACGTATGCCGGCATTGGGCTGGAAATACCGGTTTTGGGATTCTGCACAGAAAGGGTTTGCAAACCGCTGAATCCACACGTGAGTTTAACACTGTCAGTTGAAGGCACACATTGACAACCATTCAGATAGATAGCTCCGTTTTGGTTTTAGGAGCAGATACTTCTCTGTACAGCCTATGGTCCCATTCACTCGGGAATATCCCAACGCAGCTCCTAGAAGAAAGTGTTTCTGACTCGCTGAATGTCAACATAGATTCAACTCTCTTAGGTGAACGAACGTACAGCCGAGCAGTTTCAAGGAAACGTTTCTCCTGAGTTTTAGACGAAGTTTCCTGCTGTTTAGTACGTATGCCGGCATTGGGCTGGAAATACCAGTTTTGGGATTCTGCACAGAAAGGGTTTGCAAACCGCTGAATCCACACGTGAGTTTAACTCTGTCAGTTGAATGCACACATTGACAACCATTCAGTTAGATAGCTCCGTTTTGGTTTTAGAAGCAGATATTTCTCTGTACAGCCTATGGTCCCATTGACTTGGGAATATCCCAACGCAGCTCCTAGAAGAAACGTTTTTCTGACTCGCTGAATCTCAACATAGATTCAACTCTCTTACGTGAACGAACACATAGCAGAGCAGTTTCAAGGAAACGTTTCTCCTGAGTTTTAGACGAAGTTTACTGCTGTTTAGTACGTTTGCTGGCATTTTGCTGGAAATACCGGTTTTGGGATTCTGCAGAGAAAGGGTTTGCAAACCGCTGAATCCACACGTGAGTTTAACTCTGTCAGTTGAATGCACACATTGACAACCAATCAGTTAGATAGCTCCGTTTTGGTTTTAGAAGCAGATATTTCTCTGTACAGCCTATGGTCCCATTCACTCGGGAATATCCCAACGCAGCTCCTAGAAGAAACGTGTTTCTGCCTCGCTGAATCTCAACATAGATTCAACTATCTTACGGGAGCGAAAACATAGCAGAGCAGTTTCAAGGAAACGTTTCTCCTGAGTTTTAGACGAAGTTTACTGCGGTTTAGTACGTATGCCGGCATAGGGCTGGAAATACCGGTTTTGGGATTCTGCACAGAAAGGGTTTGCAAACCGCTGAATCCACACGTGAGTTTAGCTCTGTCAGTTGAATGCACACATTGACAACCATTCAGTTAGATAGCTCCGTTTTGGTTTTAGAAGCAGATATTTCTCGGTACAGCCTATGGTCCCATTCACTCGGGAATATCCCAACGCAGCTCCTAGAAGAAACGTGTTTCTGACTCGCTGAATCTCAACATAGATTCAACTCTCTTAGGTGAACGAACGCACAGCAGAGCAGTTTCAAGGAAACGTTTCTCCTGAGTTTAAGACGAAGTTTACTGCTGTTTAGTACATATGCCGGCATTGGGCTGGAAATACAGGTTTTGGGATTCTGCACAGAAAGGGTTTGCCAACCGCTGAAACCACACGTGAGTTTAACTCTGTTAGTTGAATGCACACATTAACAACCATTCAGTTAGATAGCTCCGTTTTGGTTTTAGAAGCAGATATTTCTCTGTACAGCCTATGGTCCCATTGACTTGGGAATATCCCAACGCAGCTCCTAGAAGAAACGTTTTTCTGACTCGCTGAATCTCAACATACATTCAACTCTCTTACGTGAACGAACACATAGCAGAGCAGTTTCAAGGAAACGTTTCTCCTGAGTTTTAGACGAAGTTTACTGCGGTTTAGTACGTATGCCGGCATAGGGCTGGAAATACCGGTTTTGGGATTCTGCACAGAAAGGGTTTGCAAACCGCTGCATCCACCCGTGAGTTTAACTCTGTCAGTTGAATGCCCACATTGACAACCAATCAGTTAGATAGCTCCGTTTTGGTTTTAGAAGCAGATATTTCTCTGTACAGCCTATGGTCCCATTCACTCGGGAATATCCCAACGCAGCTCCTAGAAGAAACGTGTTTCTGACTCGCTGAATCTCAACATAGATTCAACTCTCTTAGGTGAACGAACGCACAGCAGAGCAGTTTCAAGGAAACGTTTCTCCTGAGTTTTAGACGAAGTTTATTGCTGTTTAGTACATATGCCGGCATTGGGCTGGAAATACAGGTTTTGGGATTCTGCACAGAAAGAGTTTGCAAACCGCTGAATCCACACGGGAGTTTAACTCTGTCAGGTGAATGCACACATTGACAACCATTCAGTTAGATAGCTCCGTTTTGGTTTTAGAAGCCGATATAACTCTGAACAGCCTATGGTCCCATTCACTCAGGAATATCCCTACGCAGCTCCTAGAAGAAACGTGTTTCTGACTCGCTGAATCTCAACATAGATTCAACTCACTTAGGTGAACGAACGCACAGCAGAGCAGTTTCAAGGAAACGTTTCTCCTGAATTTTAAACGAAGTTTCCTGCTGCTTAGTACGTATGCCGGCATTGGGCTGGAAATACCAGTTTTGGGATTCTGCACAGAAAGGGTTTGCAAACCGCTGAATCCACACGTGAGTTTAACTCTGTCAGTTGAATGCACACATTGACAACCATTCAGTTAGATAGCTCCGTTTTGGTTTTAAAAGCCGATATATCTCTGTACAGCCTATGGTCCCATTCACTCGGGAATATCCCAACGCAGCTCCTAGAAGAAACGTGTTTCTGACTCGCTGAATCTCAACATAGATTCAACTCACTTAGGTGAACGAACGCAAAGCAGAGCAGTTTCAAGGAAACGTTTCTCCTGAGTTTTACACGAAGTTTACTGCTGTTTAGTACGTTTGCTGACATTTTGCTGGAAATACCGGTTTTGGGATTCTGCACAGAAAGGGTTTGCAAACCCCTGACTCCAAAGGTGAGTTTAACTCTGTCAGTTGAATGCACACATTGACAACCATTCAGTTAGATAGCTCCGTTTTGGTTTTAGAAGCAGATATTTCTCTGTACAGCCTGTGGTCCCATTCACTCGGGAATATCCCAACGCAGCTCCTAGAAGAAACGTGTTTCTGACTCGCTAAATCTCAACATAGATTCAACTCTCTTAGGTGAACGAACGCACAGTAGAGCAGTTTCAAGGAAACGTTTCTCCTGAGTTTTAGACGAAGTTTACTGCGGTTTAGTACGTATGCCGGCATTGGGCTGGAAATACCAGTTTTGGGATTCTGCACAGAAAGGGTTTGCAAACCGCTGAATCCACACGTGAGTTTAACACTGTCAGTTGAAGGCACACATTGACAACCATTCAGATAGATAGCTCCGTTTTGGTTTTAGGAGCAGATACTTCTCTGTACAGCCTATGGTCCCATTCACTCGGGAATATCCCAACGCAGCTCCTAGAAGAAAGTGTTTCTGACTCGCTGAATGTCAACATAGATTCAACTCTCTTAGGTGAACGAACGTACAGCCGAGCAGTTTCAAGGAAACGTTTCTCCTGAGTTTTACACGAAGTTTACTGCTGTTTAGTACGTATGCCGGCATTGGGCTGGAAATACCAGTTTTGGGATTCTGCACAGAAAGGGTTTGCAAACCGCTGAATCCACACGTGAGTTTAACTCTGTCAGTTGAATGCACACATTGACAACCATTCAGTTAGATAGCTCCGTTTTGGTTTTAGAAGCAGATATTTCTCTGTACAGCCTATGGTCCCATTGACTTGGGAATATCCCAACGCAGCTCCTAGAAGAAACGTTTTTCTGACTCGCTGAATCTCAACATAGATTCAACTCTCTTACGTGAACGAACACATAGCAGAGCAGTTTCAAGGAAACGTTTCTCCTGAGTTTTAGACGAAGTTTACTGCGGTTTAGTACGTATGCCGGCATAGGGCTGGAAATACCGGTTTTGGGATTCTGCACAGAAAGGGTTTGCAAACCGCTGAATCCACCCGTGAGTTTAACTCTGTCAGTTGAATGCCCACATTGACAACCAATCAGTTAGATAGCTCCGTTTTGGTTTTAGAAGCAGATATTTCTCTGTACAGCCTATGGTCCCATTCACTCGGGAATATCCCAACGCAGCTCCTAGAAGAAACGTGTTTCTGACTCGCTGAATCTCAACATAGATTCAACTCTCTTAGGTGAACGAACGCACAGCAGAGCAGTTTCAAGGAAACGTTTCTCCTGAGTTTTAGACGAAGTTTATTGCTGTTTAGTACATATGCCGGCATTGGGCTGGAAATACAGGTTTTGGGATTCTGCACAGAAAGAGTTTGCAAACCGCTGAATCCACAGGGGAGTTTAACTCTGTCAGGTGAATGCACACATTGACAACCATTCAGTTAGATAGCTCCGTTTTGGTTTTAGAAGCCGATATAACTCTGAACAGCCTATGGTCCCATTCACTCAGGAATATCCCTACGCAGCTCCAAGAAGAAACTTGTTTCTGACTCGCTGAATCTCAACATAGATTCAACTATCTTAGGTGAACGAACGCACAGCAGAGCAGTTTCAAGGAAACGTTTCTCCTGAGTTTTAGACGAAGTTTACTGCGGTTTAGTACGTATGCCGGCATAGGGCTGGAAATACCGGTTTTGGGATTCTGCACAGAAAGGGTTTGCCAACCGCTGAATCCACACGTGAGTTTAACTCTGTCAGTTGAATGCACACATTGACAACCATTCAGTTAGATAGCTCCGTTTTGGTTTTAGAAGCAGATATTTCTCGGTACAGCCTATGGTCCCATTCACTCGGGAATATACCAACGCAGCTCCTAGAAGAAACGTGTTTCTGACTCGCTGAATCTCAACATAGATTCAACTCACTTAGGTGAACGAACGCACAGCAGAGCAGTTTCAAGGAAACGTTTCTCCTGAATTTTAAACGAAGTTTCCTGCTGCTTAGTACGTATGCTGGCATTGGGCTGGAAATACCAGTTTTGGGATTCTGCACAGAAAGGGTTTGCAAACCGCTGAATCCACACGTGAGTTTAACTCTGTCAGTTGAATGCACACATTGACAACCATTCAGTTAGATACCTCCGTTTTGGTTTTAAAAGCCGATATATCTCTGTACAGCCTATGGTCCCATTCACTCGGGAATATCCCAACGCAGCTCCTAGAAGAAACGTGTTTCTGACTCGCTGAATCTCAACATAGATTCAACTCACTTAGGTGAACGAACGCAAAGCAGAGCAGTTTCAAGGAAACGTTTCTCCTGAGTTTTACACGAAGTTTACTGCTGTTTAGTACGTTTGCTGACATTTTGCTGGAAATACCGGTTTTGGGATTCTGCACAGAAAGGGTTTGCAAACCCCTGACTCCAAAGGTGAGTTTAACTCTGTCAGTTGAATGCACACATTGACAACCATTCAGTTAGATAGCTCCGTTTTGGTTTTAGAAGCAGATATTTCTCTGTACAGCCTGTGGTCCCATTCACTCGGGAATATCCCAACGCAGCTCCTAGAAGAAACGTGTTTCTGACTCGCTAAATCTCAACATAGATTCAACTCTCTTAGGTGAACGAACGCACAGTAGAGCAGTTTCAAGGAAACGTTTCTCCTGAGTTTTAGACGAAGTTTACTGCGGTTTAGTACGTATGCCGGCATTGGGCTGGAAATACCAGTTTTGGGATTCTGCACAGAAAGGGTTTGCAAACCGCTGAATCCACACGTGAGTTTAACACTGTCAGTTGAAGGCACACATTGACAACCATTCAGATAGATAGCTCCGTTTTGGTTTTAGGAGCAGATACTTCTCTGTACAGCCTATGGTCCCATTCACTCGGGAATATCCCAACGCAGCTCCTAGAAGAAAGTGTTTCTGACTCGCTGAATGTCAACATAGATTCAACTCTCTTAGGTGAACGAACGTACAGCCGAGCAGTTTCAAGGAAACGTTTCTCCTGAGTTTTAGACGAAGTTTCCTGCTGTTTAGTACGTATGCCGGCATTGGGCTGGAAATACCAGTTTTGGGATTCTGCACAGAAAGGGTTTGCAAACCGCTGAATCCACACGTGAGTTTAACTCTGTCAGTTGAATGCACACATTGACAACCATTCAGTTAGATAGCTCCGTTTTGGTTTTAGAAGCAGATATTTCTCTGTACAGCCTATGGTCCCATTGACTTGGGAATATCCCAACGCAGCTCCTAGAAGAAACGTTTTTCTGACTCGCTGAATCTCAACATAGATTCAACTCTCTTACGTGAACGAACACATAGCAGAGCAGTTTCAAGGAAACGTTTCTCCTGAGTTTTAGACGAAGTTTACTGCGGTTTAGTACGTATGCCGGCATAGGGCTGGAAATACCGGTTTTGGGATTCTGCACAGAAAGGGTTTGCAAACCGCTGAATCCACCCGTGAGTTTAACTCTGTCAGTTGAATGCCCACATTGACAACCAATCAGTTAGATAGCTCCGTTTTGGTTTTAGAAGCAGATATTTCTCTGTACAGCCTATGGTCCCATTCACTCGGGAATATCCCAACGCAGCTCCTAGAAGAACCGTGTTTCTGACTCGCTGAATCTCAACATAGATTCAACTCTCTTAGGTGAACGAACGCACAGCAGAGCAGTTTCAAGGAAACGTTTCTCCTGAGTTTTAGACGAAGTTTATTGCTGTTTAGTACATATGCCGGCATTGGGCTGGAAATACAGGTTTTGGGATTCTGCACAGAAAGAGTTTGCAAACCGCTGAATCCACACGGGAGTTTAACTCTGTCAGGTGAATGCACACATTGACAACCATTCAGTTAGATAGCTCCGTTTTGGTTTTAGAAGCCGATATAACTCTGAACAGCCTATGGTCCCATTCACTCAGGAATATCCCTACGCAGCTCCAAGAAGAAACTTGTTTCTGACTCGCTGAATCTCAACATAGATTCAACTATCTTAGGTGAACGAACGCACAGCAGAGCAGTTTCAAGGAAACGTTTCTCCTGAGTTTTAGACGAAGTTTACTGCGGTTTAGTACGTATGCCGGCATAGGGCTGGAAATACCGGTTTTGGGATTCTGCACAGAAAGGGTTTGCCAACCGCTGAATCCACACGTGAGTTTAACTCTGTCAGTTGAATGCACACATTGACAACCATTCAGTTAGATAGCTCCGTTTTGGTTTTAGAAGCAGATATTTCTCGGTACAGCCTATGGTCCCATTCACTCGGGAATATACCAACGCAGCTCCTAGAAGAAACGTGTTTCTGACTCGCTGAATCTCAACATAGATTCAACTCACTTAGGTGAACGAACGCACAGCAGAGCAGTTTCAAGGAAACGTTTCTCCTGAATTTTAAACGAAGTTTCCTGCTGCTTAGTACGTATGCTGGCATTGGGCTGGAAATACCAGTTTTGGGATTCTGCACAGAAAGGGTTTGCAAACCGCTGAATCCACACGTGAGTTTAACTCTGTCAGTTGAATGCACACATTGACAACCATTCAGTTAGATAGCTCCGTTTTGGTTTTAAAAGCCGATATATCTCTGTACAGCCTATGGTCCCATTCACTCGGGAATATCCCAACGCAGCTCCTAGAAGAAACGTGTTTCTGACTCGCTGAATCTCAACATAGATTCAACTCACTTAGGTGAACGAACGCAAAGCAGAGCAGTTTCAAGGAAACGTTTCTCCTGAGTTTTACACGAAGTTTACTGCTGTTTAGTACGTTTGCTGACATTTTGCTGGAAATACCGGTTTTGGGATTCTGCACAGAAAGGGTTTGCAAACCCCTGACTCCAAAGGTGAGTTTAACTCTGTCAGTTGAATGCACACATTGACAACCATTCAGTTAGATAGCTCCGTTTTGGTTTTAGAAGCAGATATTTCTCTGTACAGCCTGTGGTCCCATTCACTCGGGAATATCCCAACGCAGCTCCTAGAAGAAACGTGTTTCTGCCTCGCTGAATCTCAACGTAGATTCAACTCTCTTACGTGAGCGAACACATAGCAGAGCAGTTTCAAGGAAACGTTTCTCCTGAGTTTTAGACGAAGTTTACTGCGGTTTAGTACGTATGCCGGCATTGGGCTGGAAATACCAGTTTTGGGATTCTGCACAGAAAGGGTTTGCAAACCGCTGAATCCACACGTGAGTTTAACTCTGTCAGTTGAATGCACACATTGACAACCATTCAGTTATATAGCTCCGTTTTGTTTTTAGAAGGAGGTATTCCTCGGTACAGCCTATGGTCCCATTCACTCGGGAATATCCCAACGCAGCTCCTAGAAGAAACGTGTTTCTGACTCGCTAAATCTCAACATAGATTCAACTCTCTTAGGTGAACGAACGCACAGTAGAGCAGTTTCAAGCAAACGTTTCTCCTGAGTTTTAGACGAAGTTTCCTGCTGTTTAGTACGTATGCCGGCATTGGGCTGGAAATACCGGTTTTGGGATTCTGCACAGAAAGGGTTTGCAAACCGCTGAATCCACACGTGAGTTTAACACTGTCAGTTGAAGGCACACATTGACAACCATTCAGATAGATAGCTCCGTTTTGGTTTTAGGAGCAGGTACTTCTCTGTACAGCCTATGGTCCCATTCACTCGGGAATATGCCAACGCAGCTCCTAGAAGAAAGTGTTTCTGACTCGCTGAATGTCAACATAGATTCAACTCTCTTAGGTGAACGAACGTACAGCTGAGCAGTTTCAAGGAAACGTTTCTCCTGAGTTTTAGACGAAGTTTCCTGCTGTTTAGTACGTATGCCGGCATTGGGCTGGAAATACCAGTTTTGGGATTCTGCACAGAAAGGGTTTGCAAACCGCTGAATCCACACGTGAGTTTAACTCTGTCAGTTGAATGCACACATTGACAACCATTCAGTTAGATAGCTCCGTTTTGGTTTTAGAAGCCGATATTTCTCTGTACAGCCTATGGTCCCATTCACTCGGGAATATCCCTACGCAGCTCCAAGAAGAAACGTTTTTCTGACTCGCTGAATCTCAACATAGATTCAACTCTCTTAAGTGAACGAACGCACAAAAGAGCAGTTTCAAGGAAACGTTTCTCCTGAGTTTTAGACGAAGTTTACTGCTGTTTAGTACGTTTGCTGGCATTTTGCTGGAAATACCGGTTTTGGGATTCTGCAGAGAAAGGGTTTGCAAACCGCTGAATCCACACGTGAGTTTAACTCTGTCAGTTGAATGCACACATTGAAAACCATTCAGTTAGATAGCTCCGTTTTGGTTTTAGAAGCAGGTATTTCTCTGTACAGCCTATGGTCCCATTCACTCGCGAATATCCCAACGCAGCTCCAAGAAGAAACGTGTTCCTGATTCGCTGAATCTCAACATACATTCAACTCTCTTATGTGAACGAACGCACAGCAGAGCAGTTTCAAGCAAACGTTTCTCCTGAGTTTTAGACGAAGTTTACTGCTGTTTAGGATGTATGCCGGCATTGGGCTCGAAATACCGGTTTTGGGATTCTGCAGAGAAAGGGTTTGCAAACCGCTGAATCCACACGTGAGTTTAACTCTGTCAGTTGAATGCACACATTGACAACCAATCAGTTAGATAGCTCCGTTTTGGTTTTAGAAGCAGATATTTCTCTGTACAGCCTATGGTCCCATTCACTCGGGAATATCCCAACGCAGCTCCTAGAAGAAACGTGTTTCTGCCTCGCTGAATCTCAACATAGATTCAACTCTCTTACGGGAGCGAACACATAGCAGAGCAGTTTCAAGGAAACGTTTCTCCTGAGTTTTAGACGAAGTTTACTGCGGTTTAGTACGTATGCCGGCATAGGGCTGGAAATACCGGTTTTGGGATTCTGCACAGAAAGGGTTTGCAAACCGCTGAATCCACACGTGAGTTTAACTCTGTTAGTTGAATGCACACATTGACAACCATTCAGTTAGATAGCTCCGTTTTGGTTTTTGAAGCAGATATTTCTCGGTACAGCCTATGGTCCCATTCACTCGGGAATATCCCAACGCAGCTCCTAGAAGAAACGTGTTTCTGACTCGCTGAATCTCAACATAGATTCAACTCTCTTAGGTGAACGAACGCACAGCAGAGCAGTTTCAAGGAAACGTTTCTCCTGAGTTTAAGACGAAGTTTACTGCTGTTTAGTACATATGCCGGCATTGGGCTGGAAATACAGGTTTTGGGATTCTGCACAGAAAGGGTTTGCCAACCGCTGAATCCGAACGTGAGTTTAACTCTGTCAGTTGAATGCACACATTAACAACCATTCAGTTAGATAGCTCCGTTTTGGTTTTAGAAGCAGATATTCTGTGTACAGCCTATGGTCCCATTGACTCGGGAATATCCCAACGCAGCTCCTAGAAGAAACGTGTTTCTGACTCGCTGAATCTCAACATAGATTCAACTCTCTTACGTGAACGAACACATAGCAGAGCAGTTTCAAGGAAACGTTTCTCCTGAGTTTTAGAGGAAGTTTACTGCGGTTTAGTACGTATGCCGGCATAGGGCTGGAAATACCGGTTTTGGGATTCTGCACAGAAAGGGTTTGCAAACCGCTGAATCCACACGTGAGTTTAACTCTGTCAGTTGAATGCACACATTGACAACCATTCAGTTAGATAGCTCCGTTTTGGTTTTAGAAGCCGATATTCCTCTGTACAGCCTATGGTCCCATTCACTCAGGAATATCCCTACGCAGCTCCAAGAAGAAACTTGTTTCTGACTCGCTGAATCTCAACATAGATTCAACTATCTTAGGTGAACGAACGCACAGCAGAGCAGTTTCAAGGAAACGTTTCTCCTGAGTTTTAGACGAAGGTTACTGCTGTTTAGTACGTTTGCCGGCCTTTTGCTGGAAATACCGGTTTTGGCATTCTGCACAGAAAGTGTTTGCCAACCGCTGAATCCACACGTGAGTTTAACTCTGTCAGTTGAATGCACACATTGACAACCATTCAGTTAGATAGCTCCGTTTTGGTTTTAGAAGCAGATATTTCTCTGTACAGCCTATGGTCCCATTGACTCGGGAATCTCCCAACGCAGCTCCTAGAAGAAACGTGTTTCTGACTCGCTGAATCTCAACATAGATTCAACTCTCTTACGTGAACGAACACATAGCAGAGCAGTTTCAAGGAAACGTTTCTCCTGAGTTTTAGACGAAGTTTACTGCGGTTTAGTACGTATGCCGGCATAGGGCTGGAAATACCGGTTTTGGGATTCTGCACAGAAAGGCTTTGCAAACCGCTGAATCCACACGTGAGTTTAACTCTGTCAGTTGAATGCACACATTGACAACCATTCAGTTAGATAGCTCCGTTTTGGTTTTAGAAGCAGATATTTCTCGGTACAGCCTATGGTCCCATTCACTCGGGAATATACCAACGCAGCTCCTAGAAGAAACGTGTTTCTGACTCGCTGAATCTCAACATAGATTCAACTCTCTTAGGTGAACGAACGCACAGCAGAGCAGTTTTAAGGAAACGTTTCTCCTGAATTTTAAACGAAGTTTCCTGCTGTTTAGTACGTATGCCGGCATTGGGCTGGAAACACCAGTTTTGGGATTCTCCACAGAAAGGGTTTGCAAACCGCTGAATCCACACGTGAGTTTAAATCTGTCAGTTGAATGCACACATTGACAACCATTCAGTTACATAGCTCCGTTTTGGTTTTAGGAGCACATACTTCTCTGTACAGCCTATGGTCCCATTCACTCGGGAATATCCCAACGCAGCTCCTAGAAGAAACGTGTTTCTGACTCGCTGAATCTCAACATAGATTCAACTCTCTTAGGTGAACGAACGCACAGCAGAGCAGTTTCAAGGAAACGTTTCTCCTGAGTTTTAGACGAAGTTTACTGCTGTTTAGGATGTATGCCGGCATTGGGCTGGAAATACCGGTTATGGGATTCTGCACAGAAAGGGTTTGCAAACCGCTGAATCCACACGTGAGTTTAACTCTGTCAGTTGAATGCACACATTGACAACCATTCAGTTAGATAGCTCCGTTTTGGTTTTAGAAGCAGATATTTCTCTGTACAGCCTATTGTCCCATTCACTCGGGAATATCCCTACGCAGCTCCAAGAAGAAACGTGTTTCTGACTCGCTGAATCTCAACATAGATTCAACTCTCTTAGGTGAACGAACGCACAGCAGACCAGTTTCAAGCAAACGTTTCTCCTGAGTTTTAGACGAAGTTTACTGCGGTTTAGTACGTATGCCGGCATTGGGCTGGAAATACAGGTTTGGGGATTCTGCACAGAAAGGGTTTGCCAACCGCTGAATCCACACGTGAGTTTAACTCTGTCCGTTGAATGCACACATTAACAACCATTCAGTTAGATAGCTCCGTTTTGGTTTTAGAAGCAGATATTTCTCTGTATGGCCTATGGTCCCATTCACTCGGGAATATCCCAACGCAGCTCCTAGAAGAAACTTGTTTCTGACTCGCTGAATCTCAACATAGATTCAACTATCTTAGGTGAACGAACGCACAGCAGAGCAGTTTCAAGGAAACGTTTCTCCTGAGTTTTAGACGAAGTTTACTGCGGTTTAGTACGTATGCCGGCATAGGGCTGGAAATACCGGTTTTGGGATTCTGCACAGAAAGGGTTTGCCAACCGCTGAATCCACACGTGAGTTTAACTCTGTCAGTTGAATGCACACATTGACAACCATTCAGTTAGATAGCTCCGTTTTGGTTTTAGAAGCAGATATTTCTCGGTACAGCCTATGGTCCCATTCACTCGGGAATATACCAACGCAGCTCCTAGAAGAAACGTGTTTCTGACTCGCTGAATCTCAACATAGATTCAACTCACTTAGGTGAACGAACGCACAGCAGAGCAGTTTCAAGGAAACGTTTCTCCTGAATTTTAAACGAAGTTTCCTGCTGCTTAGTACGTATGCTGGCATTGGGCTGGAAATACCAGTTTTGGGATTCTGCACAGAAAGGGTTTGCAAACCGCTGAATCCACACGTGAGTTTAACTCTGTCAGTTGAATGCACACATTGACAACCATTCAGTTAGATAGCTCCGTTTTGGTTTTAAAAGCCGATATATCTCTGTACAGCCTATGGTCCCATTCACTCGGGAATATCCCAACGCAGCTCCTAGAAGAAACGTGTTTCTGACTCGCTGAATCTCAACATAGATTCAACTCACTTAGGTGAACGAACGCAAAGCAGAGCAGTTTCAAGGAAACGTTTCTCCTGAGTTTTACACGAAGTTTACTGCTGTTTAGTACGTTTGCTGACATTTTGCTGGAAATACCGGTTTTGGGATTCTGCACAGAAAGGGTTTGCAAACCCCTGACTCCAAAGGTGAGTTTAACTCTGTCAGTTGAATGCACACATTGACAACCATTCAGTTAGATAGCTCCGTTTTGGTTTTAGAAGCAGATATTTCTCTGTACAGCCTGTGGTCCCATTCACTCGGGAATATCCCAACGCAGCTCCTAGAAGAAACGTGTTTCTGCCTCGCTGAATCTCAACGTAGATTCAACTCTCTTACGTGAGCGAACACATAGCAGAGCAGTTTCAAGGAAACGTTTCTCCTGAGTTTTAGACGAAGTTTACTGCGGTTTAGTACGTATGCCGGCATTGGGCTGGAAATACCAGTTTTGGGATTCTGCACAGAAAGGGTTTGCAAACCGCTGAATCCACACGTGAGTTTAACTCTGTCAGTTGAATGCACACATTGACAACCATTCAGTTATATAGCTCCGTTTTGTTTTTAGAAGGAGGTATTCCTCGGTACAGCCTATGGTCCCATTCACTCGGGAATATCCCAACGCAGCTCCTAGAAGAAACGTGTTTCTGACTCGCTAAATCTCAACATAGATTCAACTCTCTTAGGTGAACGAACGCACAGTAGAGCAGTTTCAAGCAAACGTTTCTCCTGAGTTTTAGACGAAGTTTCCTGCTGTTTAGTACGTATGCCGGCATTGGGCTGGAAATACCGGTTTTGGGATTCTGCACAGAAAGGGTTTGCAAACCGCTGAATCCACACGTGAGTTTAACACTGTCAGTTGAAGGCACACATTGACAACCATTCAGATAGATAGCTCCCTTTTGGTTTTAGGAGCAGGTACTTCTCTGTACAGCCTATGGTCCCATTCACTCGGGAATATGCCAACGCAGCTCCTAGAAGAAAGTGTTTCTGACTCGCTGAATGTCAACATAGATTCAACTCTCTTAGGTGAACGAACGTACAGCTGAGCAGTTTCAAGGAAACGTTTCTCCTGAGTTTTAGACGAAGTTTCCTGCTGTTTAGTACGTATGCCGGCATTGGGCTGGAAATACCAGTTTTGGGATTCTGCACAGAAAGGGTTTGCAAACCGCTGAATCCACACGTGAGTTTAACTCTGTCAGTTGAATGCACACATTGACAACCATTCAGTTAGATAGCTCCGTTTTGGTTTTAGAAGCCGATATTTCTCTGTACAGCCTATGGTCCCATTCACTCGGGAATATCCCTACGCAGCTCCAAGAAGAAACGTTTTTCTGACTCGCTGAATCTCAACATAGATTCAACTCTCTTAAGTGAACGAACGCACAAAAGAGCAGTTTCAAGGAAACGTTTCTCCTGAGTTTTAGACGAAGTTTACTGCTGTTTAGTACGTTTGCTGGCATTTTGCTGGAAATACCGGTTTTGGGATTCTGCAGAGAAAGGGTTTGCAAACCGCTGAATCCACACGTGAGTTTAACTCTGTCAGTTGAATGCACACATTGAAAACCATTCAGTTAGATAGCTCCGTTTTGGTTTTAGAAGCAGGTATTTCTCTGTACAGCCTATGGTCCCATTCACTCGCGAATATCCCAACGCAGCTCCAAGAAGAAACGTGTTCCTGATTCGCTGAATCTCAACATACATTCAACTCTCTTATGTGAACGAACGCACAGCAGAGCAGTTTCAAGCAAACGTTTCTCCTGAGTTTTAGACGAAGTTTACTGCTGTTTAGGATGTATGCCGGCATTGGGCTCGAAATACCGGTTTTGGGATTCTGCAGAGAAAGGGTTTGCAAACCGCTGAATCCACACGTGAGTTTACCTCTGTCAGTTGAATGCACACATTGACAACCAATCAGTTAGATAGCTCCGTTTTGGTTTTAGAAGCAGATATTTCTCTGTACAGCCTATGGTCCCATTCACTCGGGAATATCCCAACGCAGCTCCTAGAAGAAACGTGTTTCTGCCTCGCTGAATCTCAACATAGATTCAACTCTCTTACGGGAGCGAACACATAGCAGAGCAGTTTCAAGGAAACGTTTCTCCTGAGTTTTAGACGAAGTTTACTGCGGTTTAGTACGTATGCCGGCATAGGGCTGGAAATACCGGTTTTGGGATTCTGCACAGAAAGGGTTTGCAAACCGCTGAATCCACACGTGAGTTTAACTCTGTTAGTTGAATGCACACATTGACAACCATTCAGTTAGATAGCTCCGTTTTGGTTTTTGAAGCAGATATTTCTCGGTACAGCCTATGGTCCCATTCACTCGGGAATATCCCAACGCAGCTCCTAGAAGAAACGTGTTTCTGACTCGCTGAATCTCAACATAGATTCAACTCTCTTAGGTGAACGAACGCACAGCAGAGCAGTTTCAAGGAAACGTTTCTCCTGAGTTTAAGACGAAGTTTACTGCTGTTTAGTACATATGCCGGCATTGGGCTGGAAATACAGGTTTTGGGATTCTGCACAGAAAGGGTTTGCCAACCGCTGAATCCGAACGTGAGTTTAACTCTGTCAGTTGAATGCACACATTAACAACCATTCAGTTAGATAGCTCCGTTTTGGTTTTAGAAGCAGATATTCTGTGTACAGCCTATGGTCCCATTGACTCGGGAATATCCCAACGCAGCTCCTAGAAGAAACGTGATTCTGACTCGCTGAATCTCAACATAGATTTAACTCTCTTACGTGAACGAACACATAGCAGAGCAGTTTCAAGGAAACGTTTCTCCTGAGTTTTAGAGGAAGTTTACTGCGGTTTAGTACGTATGCCGGCATAGGGCTGGAAATACCGGTTTTGGGATTCTGCACAGAAAGGGTTTGCAAACCGCTGAATCCACACGTGAGTTTAACTCTGTCAGTTTAATGCACACATTGACAACCATTCAGTTAGATAGCTCCGTTTTGGTTTTAGAAGCCGATATTCCTCTGTACAGCCTATGGTCCCATTCACTCAGGAATATCCCTACGCAGCTCCAAGAAGAAACTTGTTTCTGACTCGCTGAATCTCAACATAGATTCAACTATCTTAGGTGAACGAACGCACAGCAGAGCAGTTTCAAGGAAACGTTTCTCCTGAGTTTTAGACGAAGGTTACTGCTGTTTAGTACGTTTGCCGGCCTTTTGCTGGAAATACCGGTTTTGGCATTCTGCACAGAAAGTGTTTGCCAACCGCTGAATCCACACGTGAGTTTAACTCTGTCAGTTGAATGCACACATTGACAACCATTCAGTTAGATAGCTCCGTTTTGGTTTTAGAAGCAGATATTTCTCTGTACAGCCTATGGTCCCATTGACTCGGGAATCTCCCAACGCAGCTCCTAGAAGAAACGTGTTTCTGACTCGCTGAATCTCAACATAGATTCAACTCTCTTACGTGAACGAACACATAGCAGAGCAGTTTCAAGGAAACGTTTCTCCTGAGTTTTAGACGAAGTTTACTGCGGTTTAGTACGTATGCCGGCATAGGGCTGGAAATACCGGTTTTGGGATTCTGCACAGAAAGGCTTTGCAAACCGCTGAATCCACACGTGAGTTTAACTCTGTCAGTTGAATGCACACATTGACAACCATTCAGTTAGATAGCTCCGTTTTGGTTTTAGAAGCAGATATTTCTCGGTACAGCCTATGGTCCCATTCACTCGGGAATATACCAACGCAGCTCCTAGAAGAAACGTGTTTCTGACTCGCTGAATCTCAACATAGATTCAACTCTCTTAGGTGAACGAACGCACAGCAGAGCAGTTTCAAGGAAACGTTTCTCCTGAATTTTAAACGAAGTTTCCTGCTGTTTAGTACGTATGCCGGCATTGGGCTGGAAACACCAGTTTTGGGATTCTCCACAGAAAGGGTTTGCAAACCGCTGAATCCACACGTGAGTTTAAATCTGTCAGTTGAATGCACACATTGACAACCATTCAGTTACATAGCTCCGTTTTGGTTTTAGGAGCACATACTTCTCTGTACAGCCTATGGTCCCATTCACTCGGGAATATCCCAACGCAGCTCCTAGAAGAAACGTGTTTCTGACTCGCTGAATCTCAACATAGATTCAACTCTCTTAGGTGAACGAACGCACAGCAGAGCAGTTTCAAGGAAACGTTTCTCCTGAGTTTTAGACGAAGTTTACTGCTGTTTAGGATGTATGCCGGCATTGGGCTGGAAATACCGGTTATGGGATTCTGCACAGAAAGGGTTTGCAAACCGCTGAATCCACACGTGAGTTTAACTCTGTCAGTGGAATGCACACATTGACAACCATTCAGTTAGATAGCTCCGTTTTGGTTTTAGAAGCAGATATTTCTCTGTACAGCCTATTGTCCCATTCACTCGGGAATATCCCTACGCAGCTCCAAGAAGAAACGTGTTTCTGACTCGCTGAATCTCAACATAGATTCAACTCTCTTAGGTGAACGAACGCACAGCAGACCAGTTTCAAGCAAACGTTTCTCCTGAGTTTTAGACGAAGTTTACTGCGGTTTAGTACGTATGCCGGCATTGGGCTGGAAATACAGGTTTGGGGATTCTGCACAGAAAGGGTTTGCCAACCGCTGACTCCACACGTGAGTTTAACTCTGTCCGTTGAATGCACACATTAACAACCATTCAGTTAGATAGCTCCGTTTTGGTTTTAGAAGCAGATATTTCTCTGTATAGCCTATGGTCCCATTCACTCGGGAATATCCCAAGGCAGCTCCTAGAAGAAACGTGTTTCTGCCTCGCTGAATCTCAACATAGATTCAACTCACTTAGTTGAACGAACGCACAGGAGAGCAGTTTCAAGGAAACGTTTCTCCTGAATTTTAGACGAAGTTTACTGCTGTTTAGTACGTATGCCGGCATTGGGCTGGAAATACCAGTTTTGGGATTCTGCACAGAAAGGGTTTGCAAACCGCTGAATCCACACGTGAGTTTAACTCTGTCAGTTGAATGCACACATTGACAACCATTCAGTTAGATAGCTCCGTTTTGGTTTTAGAAGCAGATATTTCTCTGTACAGCCTATGGTCCCATTCACTCGGGAATATCCCAACGCAGCTCCTAGAAGAAACGTGTTTCTGACTCGCTGAATCTCAACATAGATTCAACTCTCTTAGGTGAACGAACGCACAGCAGAGCAGTTTCAAGGAAACGTTTCTCCTGAGTTTTAGACGAAGTTTCCTGCTGTTTAGTACATATGCCGGCATTGGGCTGGAAATACCGGTTTTGGGATTCTGCACAGAAAGGGTTTCCAAACCGCTGAATACACACGTGAGTTTAACTCTGTCAGTTGAAGGCACACATTGACAACCATTCAGATAGATAGCTCCGTTTTTGTTTTAGGAGCAGATATTTCTCTTTACAGCCTATGGTCCCATTCACTAGGAAATATCCCAACGCAGTTCCTAGAAGAAAGCGTTTCTGGCTCGCTGAATGTCAACATAGATTCAACTCTCTTACGTGAACGAACACATAGCAGAGCAGTTTCAAGGAAAAGTTTCTCCTGAGTTTTAGACGAAGTTTACTGCTGCTTAGTACGTATGCCGGCATTGGACTGGAAATACCGGTTTGGGATTCTGCACAGAAAGGGTTTGCCAACCGCTGAATCAACACGTGAGTTTAACTCTGTCAGTTGAATGCACACATTGAGAACCATTCAGTTAGATAGCTCCGTTTTGGTTTAAGAAGCAAATATTTCTCTGTACAGACTATGGTCCCATTCACTCCGGAATATCCCAACGCAGCTCCTAGAGGAAACGTGTTTCTGACTCGCTGAATCTCAACATAGATTCAACTCTCTAAGGTGAACGAACGCACAGCAGAGCAGTTTCAAGGAAACGTTTCTCCTGAGTTTTACAGGAAGTTTCCTGCTGTTTAGTACGTATGCCGGCATTGGGCTGGAAATACCTGTTTTGGGATTCTGCACAGAAAGGGTTTGGAAACCGCTGAATCCACACGTGAGTTTAACTCTGTCAGTTGAATGCACACATTGACAACCATTCAGTTAGATAGCTCCGTTTTGGTTTTAGAAGCAGATATTTCTCGGTACAGCCTATGGTCCCATTCACTCGGGAATATCCCAACGCAGCTCCTAGAAGAAACGTGTTTCTGACTCGCTGAATCTCAGCATACATTCAACTCTCTTAGGTGAACGAACACAAAGCTTAGCAGTTTCAAGCAAACGTTTCTCCTGAGTTTTAGACGAAGTTTACTGCTGCTTAGTACATATGCCGGCATTGGACTGGAAATACCGGTTTGGGATTCTGCACAGAAAGGGTTTGCCAACCGCTGAATCCACACATGAGTTTACCTCTGTCAGTTGAATGCACACATTGACAACCATTCAGTTAGATAGCTCCGTTTTGGTTTTAGAAGCAGATATTTGTCTGTACAGCCTATGGTCCCATTCACTCGGGATTATCCCAACGCAGCTCCTAGAAGAAACGTGTTTCTGACTCGCTGAATCTCAACATAGATTCAACTCTCTTACGTGAACGAACACATAGCAGAGCAGTTTCAAGGAAACGTTTCTCCTGAGTTTTAGACGAAGTTTACTGCTGCTTAGTACGTATGCCGGCATTGGACTGGAAATACCGGTTTGGGATTCTGCACAGAAAGGGTTTGTCAACCGCTGAATCCACACGTGAGTTTAACTCTGTCAGTTGAATGCACACATTGACAACCATTCAGTTAGATAGCTCCGTTTTGGTTTAAGAAGCAGATATTTCTCTGTACAGCCTATTGTCCCATTCACTCGGGAATATCCCAACGCAGCTCCTAGAAGAAACGTGTTTCTGACTCGCTGAATCTCAACATAGATTCAACTCTCTTAGGTGAACGAACGCACAGCAGAGCAGTTTCAAGAAACGTTTCTCCTGAGTTTTAGACGAAGTTTCCTGCTGTTTAGTACGTATACCGGCATTGGGCTGGAAATACCGGTTTTGGGATTCTGCACAGAAAGAGTTTGCAAACCGCTGAATCCACTCGTGAGTTTAACTCTGTCAGTTGAATGCACACATTGACAACCATTCAGTTAGATAGCTCCGTTTTGGTTTTAGAAGCAGATATTTCTCTGTACAGCCTATGGTCCCATTCACTCGGGAATATCCCAACGCAGCTCCTAGAAGAAACGTGTTTCTGACTCGCTGAATCTCAACATAGATTCAACTCTCTTAGGTGAACGAACGCACAGCAGAGCAGTTTCAAGGAAACGTTTCTCCTGAGTTTTAGACGAAGTTTATTGCTGTTTAGTACATATGCCGGCATTGGGCTGGAAATACAGGTTTTGGGATTCTGCACAGAAAGAGTTTGCAAACCGCTGAATCCACACGGGAGTTTAACTCTGTCAGGTGAATGCACACATTGACAACCATTCAGTTAGATAGCTCCGTTTTGGTTTTAGAAGCCGATATAACTCTGAACAGCCTATGGTCCCATTCACTCAGGAATATCCCTACGCAGCTCCTAGAAGAAACGTGTTTCTGACTCGCTGAATCTCAACATAGATTCAACTCACTTAGGTGAACGAACGCACAGCAGAGCAGTTTCAAGGAAACGTTTCTCCTGAATTTTAAACGAAGTTTCCTGCTGCTTAGTACGTATGCCGGCATTGGGCTGGAAATACCAGTTTTGGGATTCTGCACAGAAAGGGTTTGCAAACCGCTGAATCCACACGTGAGTTTAACTCTGTCAGTTGAATGCACACATTGACAACCATTCAGTTAGATAGCTCCGTTTTGGTTTTAAAAGCCGATATATCTCTGTACAGCCTATGGTCCCATTCACTCGGGAATATCCCAACGCAGCTCCTAGAAGAAACGTGTTTCTGACTCGCTGAATCTCAACATAGATTCAACTCACTTAGGTGAACGAACGCAAAGCAGAGCAGTTTCAAGGAAACGTTTCTCCTGAGTTTTACACGAAGTTTACTGCTGTTTAGTACGTTTGCTGACATTTTGCTGGAAATACCGGTTTTGGGATTCTGCACAGAAAGGGTTTGCAAACCCCTGACTCCAAAGGTGAGTTTAACTCTGTCAGTTGAATGCACACATTGACAACCATTCAGTTAGATAGCTCCGTTTTGGTTTTAGAAGCAGATATTTCTCTGTACAGCCTGTGGTCCCATTCACTCGGGAATATCCCAACGCAGCTCCTAGAAGAAACGTGTTTCTGCCTCGCTGTATCTCAACGTAGATTCAACTCTCTTACGTGAGCGAACACATAGCAGAGCAGTTTCAAGGAAACGTTTCTCCTGAGTTTTAGACGAAGTTTACTGCGGTTTAGTACGTATGCCGGCATTGGGCTGGAAATACCAGTTTTGGGATTCTGCACAGAAAGGGTTTGCAAACCGCTGAATCCACACGTGAGTTTAACTCTGTCAGTTGAATGCACACATTGACAACCATTCAGTTATATAGCTCCGTTTTGTTTTTAGAAGGAGGTATTCCTCGGTACAGCCTATGGTCCCATTCACTCGGGAATATCCCAACGCAGCTCCTAGAAGAAACGTGTTTCTGACTCGCTAAATCTCAACATAGATTCAACTCTCTTAGGTGAACGAACGCACAGTAGAGCAGTTTCAAGCAAACGTTTCTCCTGAGTTTTAGACGAAGTTTCCTGCTGTTTAGTACGTATGCCGGCATTGGGCTGGAAATACCGGTTTTGGGATTCTGCACAGAAAGGGTTTGCAAACCGCTGAATCCACACGTGAGTTTAACACTGTCAGTTGAAGGCACACATTGACAACCATTCAGATAGATAGCTCCGTTTTGGTTTTAGGAGCAGATACTTCTCTGTACAGCCTATGGTCCCATTCACTCGGGAATATCCCAACGCAGCTCCTAGAAGAAAGTGTTTCTGACTCGCTGAATGTCAACATAGATTCAACTCTCTTAGGTGAACGAACGTACAGCCGAGCAGTTTCAAGGAAACGTTTCTCCTGAGTTTTAGACGAAGTTTCCTGCTGTTTAGTACGTATGCCGGCATTGGGCTGGAAATACCAGTTTTGGGATTCTGCACAGAAAGGGTTTGCAAACCGCTGAATCCACACGTGAGTTTAACTCTGTCAGTTGAATGCACACATTGACAACCATTCAGTTAGATAGCTCCGTTTTGGTTTTAGAAGCAGATATTTCTCTGTACAGCCTATGGTCCCATTGACTTGGGAATATCCCAACGCAGCTCCTAGAAGAAACGTTTTTCTGACTCGCTGAATCTCAACATAGATTCAACTCTCTTACGTGAACGAACACATAGCAGAGCAGTTTCAAGGAAACGTTTCTCCTGAGTTTTAGACGAAGTTTACTGCGGTTTAGTACGTATGCCGGCATAGGGCTGGAAATACCGGTTTTGGGATTCTGCACAGAAAGGGTTTGCAAACCGCTGAATCCACCCGTGAGTTTAACTCTGTCAGTTGAATGCCCACATTGACAACCAATCAGTTAGATAGCTCCGTTTTGGTTTTAGAAGCAGATATTTCTCTGTACAGCCTATGGTCCCATTCACTCGGGAATATCCCAACGCAGCTCCTAGAAGAAACGTGTTTCTGACTCGCTGAATCTCAACATAGATTCAACTCTCTTAGGTGAACGAACGCACAGCAGAGCAGTTTCAAGGAAACGTTTCTCCTGAGTTTTAGACGAAGTTTATTGCTGTTTAGTACATATGCCGGCATTGGGCTGGAAATACAGGTTTTGGGATTCTGCACAGAAAGAGTTTGCAAACCGCTGAATCCACACGGGAGTTTAACTCTGTCAGGTGAATGCACACATTGACAACCATTCAGTTAGATAGCTCCGTTTTGGTTTTAGAAGCCGATATAACTCTGAACAGCCTATGGTCCCATTCACTCAGGAATATCCCTACGCAGCTCCAAGAAGAAACTTGTTTCTGACTCGCTGAATCTCAACATAGATTCAACTATCTTAGGTGAACGAACGCACAGCAGAGCAGTTTCAAGGAAACGTTTCTCCTGAGTTTTAGACGAAGTTTACTGCGGTTTAGTACGTATGCCGGCATAGGGCTGGAAATACCGGTTTTGGGATTCTGCACAGAAAGGCTTTGCAAACCGCTGAATCCACACGTGAGTTTAACTCTGTCAGTTGAATGCACACATTGACAACCATTCAGTTAGATAGCTCCGTTTTGGTTTTAGAAGCAGATATTTCTCGGTACAGCCTATGGTCCCATTCACTCGGGAATATACCAACGCAGCTCCTAGAAGAAACGTGTTTCTGACTCGCTGAATCTCAACATAGATTCAACTCACTTAGGTGAACGAACGCACAGCAGAGCAGTTTCAAGGAAACGTTTCTCCTGAATTTTAAACGAAGTTTCCTGCTGCTTAGTACGTATGCTGGCATTGGGCTGGAAATACCAGTTTTGGGATTCTGCACAGAAAGGGTTTGCAAACCGCTGAATCCACACGTGAGTTTAACTCTGTCAGTTGAATGCACACATTGACAACCATTCAGTTAGATAGCTCCGTTTTGGTTTTAAAAGCCGATATATCTCTGTACAGCCTATGGTCCCATTCACTCGGGAATATCCCAACGCAGCTCCTAGAAGAAACGTGTTTCTGACTCGCTGAATCTCAACATAGATTCAACTCACTTAGGTGAACGAACGCAAAGCAGAGCAGTTTCAAGGAAACGTTTCTCCTGAGTTTTACACGAAGTTTACTGCTGTTTAGTACGTTTGCTGACATTTTGCTGGAAATACCGGTTTTGGGATTCTGCACAGAAAGGGTTTGCAAACCCCTGACTCCAAAGGTGAGTTTAACTCTGTCAGTTGAATGCACACATTGACAACCATTCAGTTAGATAGCTCCGTTTTGGTTTTAGAAGCAGATATTTCTCTGTACAGCCTGTGGTCCCATTCACTCGGGAATATCCCAACGCAGCTCCTAGAAGAAACGTGTTTCTGCCTCGCTGAATCTCAACGTAGATTCAACTCTCTTACGTGAGCGAACACATAGCAGAGCAGTTTCAAGGAAACGTTTCTCCTGAGTTTTAGACGAAGTTTACTGCGGTTTAGTACGTATGCCGGCATTGGGCTGGAAATACCAGTTTTGGGATTCTGCACAGAAAGGGTTTGCAAACCGCTGAATCCACACGTGAGTTTAACTCTGTCAGTTGAATGCACACATTGACAACCATTCAGTTATATAGCTCCGTTTTGTTTTTAGAAGGAGGTATTCCTCGGTACAGCCTATGGTCCCATTCACTCGGGAATATCCCAACGCAGCTCCTAGAAGAAACGTGTTTCTGACTCGCTAAATCTCAACATAGATTCAACTCTCTTAGGTGAACGAACGCACAGTAGAGCAGTTTCAAGCAAACGTTTCTCCTGAGTTTTAGACGAAGTTTCCTGCTGTTTAGTACGTATGCCGGCATTGGGCTGGAAATACCGGTTTTGGGATTCTGCACAGAAAGGGTTTGCAAACCGCTGAATCCACACGTGAGTTTAACACTGTCAGTTGAAGGCACACATTGACAACCATTCAGATAGATAGCTCCGTTTTGGTTTTAGGAGCAGGTACTTCTCTGTACAGCCTATGGTCCCATTCACTCGGGAATATGCCAACGCAGCTCCTAGAAGAAAGTGTTTCTGACTCGCTGAATGTCAACATAGATTCAACTCTCTTAGGTGAACGAACGTACAGCTGAGCAGTTTCAAGGAAACGTTTCTCCTGAGTTTTAGACGAAGTTTCCTGCTGTTTAGTACGTATGCCGGCATTGGGCTGGAAATACCAGTTTTGGGATTCTGCACAGAAAGGGTTTGCAAACCGCTGAATCCACACGTGAGTTTAATTCTGTCAGTTGAATGCACACATTGACAACCATTCAGTTAGATAGCTCCGTTTTGGTTTTAGAAGCCGATATTTCTCTGTACAGCCTATGGTCCCATTCACTCGGGAATATCCCTACGCAGCTCCAAGAAGAAACGTTTTTCTGACTCGCTGAATCTCAACATAGATTCAACTCTCTTAAGTGAACGAACGCACAAAAGAGCAGTTTCAAGGAAACGTTTCTCCTGAGTTTTAGACGAAGTTTACTGCTGTTTAGTACGTTTGCTGGCATTTTGCTGGAAATACCGGTTTTGGGATTCTGCAGAGAAAGGGTTTGCAAACCGCTGAATCCACACGTGAGTTTAACTCTGTCAGTTGAATGCACACATTGAAAACCATTCAGTTAGATAGCTCCGTTTTGGTTTTAGAAGCAGGTATTTCTCTGTACAGCCTATGGTCCCATTCACTCGCGAATATCCCAACGCAGCTCCAAGAAGAAACGTGTTCCTGATTCGCTGAATCTCAACATACATTCAACTCTCTTATGTGAACGAACGCACAGCAGAGCAGTTTCAAGCAAACGTTTCTCCTGAGTTTTAGACGAAGTTTACTGCTGTTTAGGATGTATGCCGGCATTGGGCTCGAAATACCGGTTTTGGGATTCTGCAGAGAAAGGGTTTGCAAACCGCTGAATCCACACGTGAGTTTAACTCTGTCAGTTGAATGCACACATTGACAACCAATCAGTTAGATAGCTCCGTTTTGGTTTTAGAAGCAGATATTTCTCTGTACAGCCTATGGTCCCATTCACTCGGGAATATCCCAACGCAGCTCCTAGAAGAAACGTGTTTCTGCCTCGCTGAATCTCAACATAGATTCAACTCTCTTACGGGAGCGAACACATAGCAGAGCAGTTTCAAGGAAACGTTTCTCCTGAGTTTTAGACGAAGTTTACTGCGGTTTAGTACGTATGCCGGCATAGGGCTGGAAATACCGGTTTTGGGATTCTGCACAGAAAGGGTTTGCAAACCGCTGAATCCACACGTGAGTTTAACTCTGTTAGTTGAATGCACACATTGACAACCATTCAGTTAGATAGCTCCGTTTTGGTTTTTGAAGCAGATATTTCTCGGTACAGCCTATGGTCCCATTCACTCGGGAATATCCCAACGCAGCTCCTAGAAGAAACGTGTTTCTGACTCGCTGAATCTCAACATAGATTCAACTCTCTTAGGTGAACGAACGCACAGCAGAGCAGTTTCAAGGAAACGTTTCTCCTGAGTTTAAGACGAAGTTTACTGCTGTTTAGTACATTTGCCGGCATTGGGCTGGAAATACAGGTTTTGGGATTCTGCACAGAAAGGGTTTGCCAACCGCTGAATCCGAACGTGAGTTTAACTCTGTCAGTTGAATGCACACATTAACAACCATTCAGTTAGATAGCTCCGTTTTGGTTTTAGAAGCAGATATTCTGTGTACAGCCTTTGGTCCCATTGACTCGGGAATATCCCAACGCAGCTCCTAGAAGAAACGTGTTTCTGACTCGCTGAATCTCAACATAGATTCAACTCTCTTACGTGAACGAACACATAGCAGAGCAGTTTCAAGGAAACGTTTCTCCTGAGTTTTAGAGGAAGTTTACTGCGGTTTAGTACGTATGCCGGCATAGGGCTGGAAATACCGGTTTTGGGATTCTGCACAGAAAGGGTTTGCAAACCGCTGAATCCACAGGTGAGTTTAACTCTGTCAGTTGAATGCCCACATTGACAACCAATCAGTTAGATAGCTCCGTTTTGGTTTTAGAAGCAGATATTTCTCTGTACAGCCTATGGTCCCATTCACTCGGGAATATCCCAACGCAGCTCCTAGAAGAAACGTGTTTCTGACTCGCTGAATCTCAACATAGATTCAACTCTCTTAGGTGAACGAACGCACGGCAGAGCAGTTTCAAGGAAACGTTTCTCCTGAGTTTTAGACGAAGTTTATTGCTGTTTAGTACATAAGCCGGCATTGGGCTGGAAATACAGGTTTTGGGATTCTGCACAGAAAGAGTTTGCAAACCGCTGAATCCACACGGGAGTTTAACTCTGTCAGTTGAATGCACACATTGACAACCATTCAGTTAGATAGCTCCGTTTTGGTTTTAGAAGCCGATATTCCTCTGTACAGCCTATGGTCCCATTCACTCAGGAATATCCCTACGCAGCTCCAAGAAGAAACTTGTTTCTGACTCGCTGAATCTCAACATAGATTCAACTATCTTAGGTGAACGAACGCACAGCAGAGCAGTTTCAAGGAAACGTTTCTCCTGAGTTTTAGACGAAGGTTACTGCTGTTTAGTACGTTTGCCGGCCTTTTGCTGGAAATACCGGTTTTGGCATTCTGCACAGAAAGTGTTTGCCAACCGCTGAATCCACACGTGAGTTTAACTCTGTCAGTTGAATGCACACATTGACAACCATTCAGTTAGATAGCTCCGTTTTGGTTTTAGAAGCAGATATTTCTCTGTACAGCCTATGGTCCCATTGACTCGGGAATCTCCCAACGCAGCTCCTAGAAGAAACGTGTTTCTGACTCGCTGAATCTCAACATAGATTCAACTCTCTTACGTGAACGAACACATAGCAGAGCAGTTTCAAGGAAACGTTTCTCCTGAGTTTTAGACGAAGTTTACTGCGGTTTAGTACGTATGCCGGCATATGGCTGGAAATACCGGTTTTGGGATTCTGCACAGAAAGGCTTTGCAAACCGCTGAATCCACACGTGAGTTTAACTCTGTCAGTTGAATGCACACATTGACAACCATTCAGTTAGATAGCTCCGTTTTGGTTTTAGAAGCAGATATTTCTCGGTACAGCCTATGGTCCCATTCACTCGGGAATATACCAACGCAGCTCCTAGAAGAAACGTGTTTCTGACTCGCTGAATCTCAACATAGATTCAACTCTCTTAGGTGAACGAACGCACAGCAGAGCAGTTTCAAGGAAACGTTTCTCCTGAATTTTAAACGAAGTTTCCTGCTGTTTAGTACGTATGCCGGCATTGGGCTGGAAACACCAGTTTTGGGATTCTCCACAGAAAGGGTTTGCAAACCGCTGAATCCACACGTGAGTTTAAATCTGTCAGTTGAATGCACACATTGACAACCATTCAGTTACATAGCTCCGTTTTGGTTTTAGGAGCACATACTTCTCTGTACAGCCTATGGTCCCATTCACTCGGGAATATCCCAACGCAGCTCCTAGAAGAAACGTGTTTCTGACTCGCTGAATCTCAACATAGATTCAACTCTCTTAGGTGAACGAACGCACAGCAGAGCAGTTTCAAGGAAACGTTTCTCCTGAGTTTTAGACGAAGTTTACTGCTGTTTAGGATGTATGCCGGCATTGGGCTGGAAATACCGGTTATGGGATTCTGCACAGAAAGGGTTTGCAAACCGCTGAATCCACACGTGAGTTTAACTCTGTCAGTTGAATGCACACATTGACAACCATTCAGTTAGATAGCTCCGTTTTGGTTTTAGAAGCAGATATTTCTCTGTACAGCCTATTGTCCCATTCACTCGGGAATATCCCTACGCAGCTCCAAGAAGAAACGTGTTTCTGACTCGCTGAATCTCAACATAGATTCAACTCTCTTAGGTGAACGAACGCACAGCAGACCAGTTTCAAGCAAACGTTTCTCCTGAGTTTTAGACGAAGTTTACTGCGGTTTAGTACGTATGCCGGCATTGGGCTGGAAATACAGGTTTGGGGATTCTGCACAGAAAGGGTTTGCCAACCGCTGAATCCACACGTGAGTTTAACTCTGTCCGTTGAATGCACACATTAACAACCATTCAGTTAGATAGCTCCGTTTTGGTTTTAGAAGCAGATATTTCTCTGTATAGCCTATGGTCCCATTCACTCGGGAATATCCCAAGGCAGCTCCTAGAAGAAACGTGTTTCTGCCTCGCTGAATCTCAACATAGATTCAACTCACTTAGTTGAACGAACGCACAGGAGAGCAGTTTCAAGGAAACGTTTCTCCTGAATTTTAGACGAAGTTTACTGCTGTTTAGTACGTATGCCGGCATTGGGCTGGAAATACCAGTTTTGGGATTCTGCACAGAAAGGGTTTGCAAACCGCTGAATCCACACGTGAGTTTAACTCTGTCAGTTGAATGCACACATTGACAACCATTCAGTTAGATAGCTCCGTTTTGGTTTTAGAAGCAGATATTTCTCTGTACAGCCTATGGTCCCATTCACTCGGGAATATCCCAACGCAGCTCCTAGAAGAAACGTGTTTCTGACTCGCTGAATCTCAACATAGATTCAACTCTCTTAGGTGAACGAAGGCACAGCAGAGCAGTTTCAAGGAAACGTTTCTCCTGAGTTTTAGACGAAGTTTCCTGCTGTTTAGTACATATGCCGGCATTGGGCTGGAAATACCGGTTTTGGGATTCTGCACAGAAAGGGTTTCCAAACCGCTGAATACACACGTGAGTTTAACTCTGTCAGTTGAAGGCACACATTGACAACCATTCAGATAGATAGCTCCGTTTTTGTTTTAGGAGCAGATATTTCTCTTTACAGCCTATGGTCCCATTCACTAGGAAATATCCCAACGCAGTTCCTAGAAGAAAGCGTTTCTGGCTCGCTGAATGTCAACATAGATTCAACTCTCTTACGTGAACGAACACATAGCAGAGCAGTTTCAAGGAAAAGTTTCTCCTGAGTTTTAGACGAAGTTTACTGCTGCTTAGTACGTATGCCGGCATTGGACTGGAAATACCGGTTTGGGATTCTGCACAGAAAGGGTTTGCCAACCGCTGAATCAACACGTGAGTTTAACTCTGTCAGTTGAATGCACACATTGAGAACCATTCAGTTAGATAGCTCCGTTTTGGTTTAAGAAGCAAATATTTCTCTGTACAGCCTATGGTCCCATTCACTCCGGAATATCCCAACGCAGCTCCTAGAGGAAACGTGTTTCTGACTCGCTGAATCTCAACATAGATTCAACTCTCTAAGGTGAACGAACGCACAGCAGAGCAGTTTCAAGGAAACGTTTCTCCTGAGTTTTACAGGAAGTTTCCTGCTGTTTAGTACGTATGCCGGCATTGGGCTGGAAATACCTGTTTTGGGATTCTGCACAGAAAGGGTTTGGAAACCGCTGAATCCACACGTGAGTTTAACTCTGTCAGTTGAATGCACACATTGACAACCATTCAGTTAGATAGCTCCGTTTTGGATTTAGAAGCAGATATTTCTCGGTACAGCCTATGGTCCCATTCACTCGGGAATATCCCAACGCAGCTCCTAGAAGAAACGTGTTTCTGACTCGCTGAATCTCAGCATACATTCAACTCTCTTAGGTGAACGAACACAAAGCTTAGCAGTTTCAAGCAAACGTTTCTTCTGAGTTTTAGACGAAGTTTACTGCTGCTTAGTACATATGCCGGCATTGGACTGGAAATACCGGTTTGGGATTCTGCACAGAAAGGGTTTGCCAACCGCTGAATCCACACGTGAGTTTACCTCTGTCAGTTGAATGCACACATTGACAACCATTCAGTTAGATAGCTCCGTTTTGGTTTTAGAAGCAGATATTTGTCTGTACAGCCTATGGTCCCATTCACTCGGGATTATCCCAACGCAGCTCCTAGAAGAAACGTGTTTCTGACTCGCTGAATCTCAACATAGATTCAACTCTCTTACGTGAACGAACACATAGCAGAGCAGTTTCAAGGAAACGTTTCTCCTGAGTTTTAGACGAAGTTTACTGCTGCTTAGTACGTATGCCGGCATTGGACTGGAAATACCGGTTTGGGATTCTGCACAGAAAGGGTGTGCCAACCGCTGAATCCACACGTGAGTATAACTCTGTCAGTTGAATGCACACATTGACAACCATTCAGTTAGATAGCTCCGTTTTGGTGTAAGAAGCAGATATTTCTCTGTACAGCCTATTGTCCCATTCACTCGGGAATATCCCAACGCAGCTCCTAGAAGAAACGTGTTTCTGACTCGCTGAATCTCAACATAGATTCAACTCTCTAAGGTGAACGAACGCACAGCAGAGCAGTTTCAAGGAAACGTTTCTCCTGAGTTTTACACGAAGTTTCCTGCTGTTTAGTACGTATGCCGGCATTGGGCTGGAAATACCTGTTTTGGGATTCTGCACAGAAAGGGTTTGCGAACCGCAGAATCCACACGTGAGTTTAACTCTGTCAGTTGAATGCACACATGGACAACCATTCAGTTAGATAGCTCCGTTTTGGTTTTAGAAGCAGATATTTCTCGGTACAGCCTATGGTCCCATTCACTCGGGAATATCCCAACGCAGCTCCTAGAAGAAACGTGTTTCTGACTCGCTGAATCTCAGCATACATTCAACTCTCTTAGTTGAACGAACACAAAGCTTTGCAGTTTCAAGCAAACGTTTCTCCTGAGTTTTAGACGAAGTTAACTGCTGCTTAGTACATATGCCGGCATTGGACTGGAAATACCGGTTTGGGATTCTGCACAGAAAGGGTTTGTCAACCGCTGAATCCACACGTGAGTTTAACTCTGTCAGTTGAATGCACACATTGACAACCATTCAGTTAGATAGCTCCGTTTTGGTTTAAAAACAGATATTTCTCTGTACAGCCTATTGTCCCATTCACTCGGGAATATCCCAACGCAGCTCCTAGAAGAAACGTGTTTCTGACTCGCTGAATCTCAACATAGATTCAACTCTCTTAGGTGAACGAACGCACAGCAGAGCAGTTTCAAGAAACGTTTCTCCTGAGTTTTAGACGAAGTTTCCTGCTGTTTAGTACGTATACCGGCATTGGGCTGGAAATACCGGTTTTGGGATTCTGCACAGAAAGAGTTTGCAAACCGCTGAATCCACTCGTGAGTTTAACTCTGTCAGTTGAATGCACACATTGACAACCATTCAGTTAGATAGCTCCGTTTTGGTTTTAGAAGCAGATATTTCTCTGTACAGCCTATGGTCCCATTCACTCGGGAATATCCCTACACAGCTCCAAGAAGAAACGTGTTTCTGACTCGCTGAATCTCAACATATATTCAACTCTCTTAGGTGAACGAACGCACAGCAGAGCAGTTTCAAGGAAACGTTTCTCCTGAGTTTTAGACGAAGATTACTGCTGTTTAGGACGTATGCCGGCATTGGCCTGGAAATACCGGTTATGGGATTCTGCACAGAAAGGGTTTGCAAACCGCTGAATCCACACGTGAGTTTAACTCTGTCAGTTGAATGCACACATTGACAACCATTCAGTTAGATAGCTCCGTTTTGGTTTTAGAAGCAGATATTTCTCTGTACAGCCTATGGTCCCATTCACTCGGGAATATCCCTATGCAGCTCCAAGAAGAAACGTGTTTCTGACTCGCTGAATCTCAACATAGATTCAACTCTCTTAGGTGAACGAACGCACAGCAGACCAGTTTCAAGCAAACGTTTCCCCTGAGTTTTAGACGAAGTTTACTGCGGTTTAGTACGTATGCCGGCATTGGACTGGAGATACCGGTTTTGGGATTCTGCACAGAAAGGGTTTGCAAACCGCTGAATCCATACGTGAGTTTAAATCTGTCAGTTGAATGCACACATTGACAACCATTCAGTTAGATAGCTCCGTTTTGGTTTTAGGAGCACATACTTCTCTGTACAGCCTATGGTCCCATTCACTCGGGAATATCCCAACGCAGCTCCTAGAAGAAAGTGTTTCTGACTCGCTGAATGTCAACATAGATTCAACTCTCTTAGGTGAACGAACGTACAGCCGAGCAGTTTCAAGGAAACGTTTCTCCTGAGTTTTAGACGACGTTTACTGCTGTTTAGTACGTTTGCCGGCCTTTTGCTGGAAATACCGGTTTTGGGATTCTGCACAGAAAGGGTTTGCAAACCGATGAATCCACACGTGAGTTTAACTCTGTCAGTTGAATGCACACATTGACAACCATTCAGTTAGATAGCTCCGTTTTGGTTTTAGAAGCAGATATTTCTCTGTACAGCCTATGGTTCCATTCACTCGGGAATATCCCAACGCAGCTCCTAGAAGAAACGTGTTTCTGACTGGCTGAATCTCAACATAGATTCAACTCTCTTACGTGAACGAACACATAGCAGAGCAGTTTCAAGGAAACGTTTCTCCTGAGTTTTAGACGAAGTTTACTGCTGTTTAGTACATCTGCCGGCACTGGGCTGGAAATACAGGTTTTGGCATTCTGCACAGAAAGGGTTTGCCAACCGCTGAAACCACACGTGAGTTTAACACTGTCAGTTGAAGGCACACATTGACAACCATTCAGTTATATAGCTCCGTTTTGGTTTTAGAAGCAGATATTTCTCTGTACAGCCTATGGTCCCTTTCACTCGGGAATATCCCAACGAAGCTCCTAGAAGAAACGTGTTTCTGACTCGCTGAATCTCAACATAGATTCACCTCCCTAAGGTGAACGAACGCACAGCAGAGCAGTTTCAAGGAAACGTTTCTCCTGAGTTTTACACGAAGTTTCCTGCTGTTTAGTACGTATGCTGGCATTGGACTGGAAATACCGGTTTGGAATTCTGCACAGAGAGGGTTTGCAAACCGCTGAATCGACAGGTGAGTTCAACTCTGTCAGTTGAATGCACACATTGACAACCATTCAGTTAGATGGCTCCGTTTTGGTTTTAGAGGCAGATATTTCTCTGTACAGACTATGGTCCCATTCACTCGGGAATATCCCAACGCAGCTCCTAGAAGAAACGTGTTTCTGACTCGCTGATCTCAACATAGATTCAACTCTCTTTGGTGAACGAACGCACAGCTTAGCAGTTTCAAGCAAACGTTTCTCCTGAGTTTTAGACGAAGTTTACTGCTGCTTAGTACGTATGCCGGCATTGGACTGGAAATACCGGTTTTGGATTCTGCACAGAAAGGGTTTGCCAACCGCTGAATCCGAACGTGAGTTTAACTCTGTCAGTTGAATGCACACATTGTCAACCATTCAGTTATATAGCTCCGTTTTGGTTTTAGGAGCAGATATTTCTCTGTACAGCCTATGGTCCCATGCACTCGGGAATATCCCAACGCAGCTCCTAGAAGAAACGTGTTTCTGACTCGCTGAATCTCAACATAGATTCAACTCTCTTAGGTGAACGAAGGCACAGCAGAGCAGTATCAAGCAAACGTTTCTCCTGAGTTTTAGACGAAGTTTACTGCTGCTTAGTACGTATGCCGGCATTGGACTGGAAATACCGGTTTGGGATTCTGCACAGAAAGGGTTTGCCAACCGCTGAATCAACACGTGAGTTTAACTCTGTCAGTTGAATGCACACATTGAGAACCATTCAGTTAGATAGCTCCGTTTTGGTTTAAGAAGCAAATATTTCTCTGTACAGCCTATTGTTCCATTCACTCCGGAATATCCCAACGCAGCTCCTAGAGGAAACGTGTTTCTGACTCGCTGAATCTCAACATAGATTCAACTCTCTAAGGTGAACGAACGCACAGCAGAGCAGTTTCAAGGAAACGTTTCTCCTGAGTTTTACAAGAAGTTTCCTGCTGTTTAGTACGTATGCCGGCATTGGGCTGGAAATACCTGTTTTGGGATTCTGCACAGAAAGGGTTTGGAAACCGCTGAATCCACACGTGAGTTTAACTCTGTCAGTTGAATGCACACATTGACAACCATTCAGTTAGATAGCTCCGTTTTGGTTTTAGAAGCAGATATTTCTCGGTACAGCCTATGGTCCCATTCACTCGGGAATATCCCAACGCAGCTCCTAGAAGAAACGTGTTTCTGACTCGCTGAATCTCAGCATACATTCAACTCTCTTAGGTGAACGAACACAAAGCTTAGCAGTTTCAAGCAAACGTTTCTCCTGAGTTTTAGACGAAGTTTACTGCTGCTTAGTACATATGCCGGCATTGGACTGGAAATACCGGTTTGGGATTCTGCACAGAAAGGGTTTGCCAACCGCTGAATCCACACGTGAGTTTACCTCTGTCAGTTGAATGCACACATTGACAACCATTCAGTTAGATAGCTCCGTTTTGGTTTTAGAAGCAGATATTTGTCTGTACAGCCTATGGTCCCATACACTCGGGATTATCCCAACGCAGCTCCTAGAAGAAACGTGTTTCTGACTCGCTGAATCTCAACATAGATTCAACTCTCTTACGTGAACGAACACATAGCAGAGCAGTTTCAAGGAAACGTTTCTCCTGAGTTTTAGACGAAGTTTACTGCTGCTTAGTACGTATGCCGGCATTGGACTGGAAATACCGGTTTGGGATTCTGCACAGAAAGGGTGTGCCAACCGCTGAATCCACACGTGAGTATAACTCTGTCAGTTGAATGCACACATTGACAACCATTCAGTTAGATAGCTCCGTTTTGGTGTAAGAAGCAGATATTTCTCTGTACAGCCTATTGTCCCATTCACTCGGGAATATCCCAACGCAGCTCCTAGAAGAAACGTGTTTCTGACTCGCTGAATCTCAACATAGATTCAACTCTCTAAGGTGAACGAACGCACAGCAGAGCAGTTTCAAGGAAACGTTTCTCCTGAGTTTTACACGAAGTTTCCTGCTGTTTAGTACGTATGCCGGCATTGGGCTGGAAATACCTGTTTTGGGATTCTGCACAGAAAGGGTTTGCGAACCGCAGAATCCACACGTGAGTTTAACTCTGTCAGTTGAATGCACACATGGACAACCATTCAGTTAGATAGCTCCGTTTTGGTTTTAGAAGCAGATATTTCTCGGTACAGCCTATGGTCCCATTCACTCGGGAATATCCCAACGCAGCTCCTAGAAGAAACGTGTTTCTGACTCGCTGAATCTCAGCATACATTCAACTCTCTTAGTTGAACGAACACAAAGCTTTGCGGTTTCAAGCAAACGTTTCTCCTGAGTTTTAGACGAAGTTAACTGCTGCTTAGTACATATGCCGGCATTGGACTGGAAATACCGGTTTGGGATTCTGCACAGAAAGGGTTTGTCAACCGCTGAATCCACACGTGAGTTTAACTCTGTCAGTTGAATGCACACATTGACAACCATTCAGTTAGATAGCTCCGTTTTGGTTTAAGAAGCAGATATTTCTCTGTACAGCCTATTGTCCCATTCACTCGGGAATATCCCAACGCAGCTCCTAGAAGAAACGTGTTTCTGACTCGCTGAATCTCAACATAGATTCAACTCTCTTAGGTGAACGAACGCACAGCAGAGCAGTTTCAAGAAACGTTTCTCCTGAGTTTTAGACGAAGTTTCCTGCTGTTTAGTACGTATACCGGCATTGGGCTGGAAATACCGGTTTTGGGATTCTGCACAGAAAGAGTTTGCAAACCGCTGAATCCACTCGTGAGTTTAACTCTGTCAGTTGAATGCACACATTGACAACCATTCAGTTAGATAGCTCCGTTTTGGTTTTAGAAGCAGATATTTCTCTGTACAGCCTATGGTCCCATTCACTCGGGAATATCCCTACACAGCTCCAAGAAGAAACGTGTTTCTGACTCGCTGAATCTCAACATAGATTCAACTCTCTTAGGTGAACGAACGCACAGCAGAGCAGTTTCAAGGAAACGTTTCTCCTGAGTTTTAGACGAAGTTTACTGCTGTTTAGGACGTATGCCGGCATTGGGCTGGAAATACCGGTTATGGGATTCTGCACAGAAAGGGTTTGCAAACCGCTGAATCCACACGTGAGTTTAACTCTGTCAGTTGAATGCACACATTGACAACCATTCAGTTAGATAGCTCCGTTTTGGTTTTAGAAGCAGATATTTCTCTGTACAGCCTATGGTCCCATTCACTCGGGAATATCCCTATGCAGCTCCAAGAAGAAACGTGTTTCTGACTCGCTGAATCTCAACATAGATTCAACTCTCTTAGGTGAACGAACGCACAGCAGACCAGTTTCAAGCAAACGTTTCTCCTGAGTTTTAGACGAAGTTTACTGCGGTTTAGTACGTATGCCGGCATTGGGCTGGAAATACAGGTTTGGGGATTCTGCACCGAAAGGGTTTGCCAACCGCTGAATCCACACGTGAGTTTAACTCTGTCCGCTGAATGCACACATTGACAACCATTCAGTTAGATAGCTCCGTTTTGGTTTTAGGAGCAGATACTTCTCTCTACAGCCTATGGTCCCATTCACTCGGGAATATCCCAACGCAGCTCCTAGAAGAAAGTGTTTCTGACTCGCTGAATGTCAACATAGATTCAACTCTCTTAGGTGAACGATCGTACAGCCGAGCAGTTTCAAGGAAACGTTTCTCCTGAGTTTTAGACGAAGTTTGCTGCTGTTTAGTACGTTTGCCGGCATTGGGCTGGAAATACCGGTTTTGGGATTCTGCACAGAAAGAGTTTGCAAACCGCTGAATCCACACGTGAGTTTAACTCTGTCAGTTGAATGCACACATTGACAACCATTCAGTTAGATAGCTCCGTTTTGGTTTTAAAAGCCGATATTTCTCTGTACAGCCTATGGTCCCATTCACTCAGGAATATCCCTACGCAGCTCCTAGAAGAAACGTGTTTCTGACTCGCTGAATCTCAACATAGATTCAACTCTCTTAGGTGAACGAACGCACAGCAGAGCAGTTTCAAGGAAACGTTTCTCCTGAGTTTTAGACGAAGTTTACTGCTGTTTAGTACGTTTGCCGGCCTTTTGCTGGAAATACCGGTTTTGGGATTCTGCACAGAAACGGTTTGCAAACCGCTGAATCCACACGTGAGTTTAACTCTGTCAGTTGAAGGCACACATTGACAACCATTCAGTTAGATAGCTCCGTTTTGGTTTTAGAAGCAGATATTTCTCTGTACAGCCTATGGTCCCATTCACTCGGGAATATCCCAACGCAGTTCCTAGAAGAAACGTGTTTCTGACTCGCTGAATCTCAACATAGATTCAACTCTCTTACGTGAACGAACACATAGCAGAGCAGTTTCAAGGAAACGTTTCTCCTGAGTTTTAGACGAAGTTTACTGCTGTTTAGTACATATGCCGGCATTGGGCTGGAAATACAGGTTTTGGCATTCTGCACAGAAAGGGTTTGCCAACCGCTGAAACCACACGTGAGTTTAACACTGTCAGTTGAAGGCACACATTGACAACCATTCAGTTAGATAGCTCCGTTTTGGTTTCAGAAGCAGATATTTCTCTGTACAGCCTATGGTCCCTTTCACTCGGGAATATCCCAACGAAGCTCCTAGAAGAAACGTGTTTCTGACTCGCTGAATCTCAACATAGATTCACCTCCCTAAGGTGAACGAACGCACAGCAGAGCAGTTTCAAGGAAACGTTTCTCCTGAGTTTTACATGAAGTTTCCTGCTGTTTAGTACGTATGCTGGCATTGGACTGGAAATACCGGTTTGGAATTCTGCACAGAGAGGGTTTGCAAACCGCTGAATCCACAGGTGAGTTCAACTCTGTCAGTTGAATGCACACATTGACAACCGTTCAGTTAGATGGCTCCGTTTTGGTTTTAGAAGCAGATATTTCTCGGTACAGACTATGGTCCCATTCACTCGGGAATATCACAACGCAGCTCCTAGAAGAAACGTGTTTCTGACTCGCTGATCTCAACATAGATTCAACTCTCTTAGGTGAACGAACGCACAGCTTAGCAGTTTCAAGCAAACGTTTCTCCTGAGTTTTAGACGAAGTTTACTGCTGCTTAGTACGTATGCCGGCATTGGACTGGAAATACCGGTTTGGGATTCTGCACAGAAAGGGTTTGCCAACCGCTGAATCCGAACGTGAGTTTAACTCTGTCAGTTGAATGCACACATTGTCAACCATTTAGTTAGATAGCTCCGTTTTGGTTTTAGAAGCAGATATTTCTCTGTACAGCCTATGGTCCCATTCACTCGGGAATATCCCAACGCAGCTCCTAGAAGAAACGTGTTTCTGACTCTCTGAATCTCAACATAGATTCAACTCTCTTAGGTGAACGAACGCACAGCAGAGCAGTTTCAAGGAAACGATTCTCCTGAATTTTAGACGAAGTTTTCTGCTGTTTAGTACGTATGCCGGCATTGGGCTGGAAATACCGGTTTTGGGATTCTGCACAGAAAGGGTTTGTCAACCGCTGAATCCACACGTGAGTTTAACTCTGTCAGTTGAATGCACACATTGACAACCATTCAGTTAGATAGCTCCGTTTTGGTTTTAGGAGCAGATATTTCTCGGTACAGCCTATGGTCCCATTCACTCGGGAATATCGCAATGCAGCTCCTAGAAGAAACGTGTTTCTGACTCGCTGAATCTCAACATAGGTTCAACTCTCTTACGTGAACGAACACATAGCAGAGCAGTTTCAAGGAAACGTTTCTCCTGAGTTTTAGACGAAGTTTACTGCTGCTTAGTACGTATGCCGGCATTGGACTGGAAATACCGGTTTGGGATTCTGCACAGAAAGGGTTTGCCAACCGCTGAATCCACACGTGAGTTTAACTCTGTCAGTTGAATGCACACATCGAGAACCATTCAGTTAGATAGCTCCGTTTTGGTTTAAGAAGCAGATATTTCTCTGTACAGCCTATTGTCCCATTCACTCGGGAATATCCCAGCACAGCTCCTAGAAGAAACGTGTTTCTGACTCGCTGAATCTCAGCATACATTCAACTCTCTTAGGTGAACGAACACAAAGCTTAGCAGTTTCAAGCAAACGTTTCTCCTGAGTTTTAGACGAAGTTTACTGCTGCTTAGTACATATGCCGGCATTTGACTGGAAATACCGGTTTGGGATTCTGCACAGAAAGGGTTTGCCAACCGCTGAATCCACACGTGAGTTTACCTCTGTCAGTTGAATGCACACATTGACAACCATTCAGTTAGATAGCTCCGTTTTGGTTTTAGAAGCAGATATTTCTCTGTACAGCCTATGGTCCCATTCACTCGGGAATATCCCAACGCAGCTCCTAGAAGAAACGTGTTTCTGACTCGCTGAATCTCAACATAGATTCAACTCTCTACGGTGAACGAACGCACAGCAGAGCAGTTTCAAGGAAACGTTTCTCCTGAGTTTTACACGAAGTTTCCTGCTGTTTAGTACGTATGCCGGCATTGGGCTGGAAATACCTGTTTTGGGATTCTGCACAGAAAGGGTTTGCGTACCGCAGAATCCACACGTGAGTTTAACTCTGTCAGTTGAATGCACACATGGACAACCATTCAGTTAGATAGCTCCGTTTTGGTTTTAGAAGCAGATATTTCTCGGTACAGCCTATGGTCCCATTCACTCGGGAATATCCCAACGCAGCTCCAAGAAGAAACGTGTTTCTGACTCGCTGAATCTCAGCATACATTCAACTCTCTTAGTTGAACGAACACAAAGCTTAGCAGTTTCAAGCAAACGTTTCTCCTGAGTTTTAGACGAAGTTTACTGCTGCTTAGTACATATGCCGGCATTGGACTGGAAATACCGGTTTGGGATTCTGCACAGAAAGGGTTTGCCAACCGCTGAATCCACACGTGAGTTTAACTCTGTCAGTTGAATGCACACATTGACAACCATTCAGTTAGATAGCTCCGTTTTGGTTTAAGAAGCAGATATTTCTCTGTACAGCCTATTGTCCCATTCACTCGGGAATATCCCAACGCAGCTCCTAGAAGAAACGTGTTTCTGACTCGCTGAATCTCAACATAGATTCAACTCTCTTAGGTGAACGAACGCACAGCAGAGCAGTTTCAAGAAACGTTTCTCCTGAGTTTTAGACGAAGTTTCCTGCTGTTTAGTACGTATACCGGCATTGGGCTGGAAATACCGGTTTTGGGATTCTGCACAGAAAGAGTTTGCAAACCGCTGAATCCACTCGTGAGTTTAACTCTGTCAGTTGAATGCACACATTGACAACCATTCAGTTAGATAGCTCCGTTTTGGTTTTAGAAGCAGATATTTCTCTGTACAGCCTATGGTCCCATTCACTCGGGAATATCCCTACACAGCTCCAAGAAGAAACGTGTTTCTGATTCGCTGAATCTCAACATAGATTCAACTCTCTTAGGTGAAGGAACGCACAGCAGAGCAGTTTCAAGGAAACGTTTCTCCTGAGTTTTAGACGAAGATTACTGCTGTTTAGGACGTATGCCGGCATTGGCCTGGAAATACCGGTTATGGGATTCTGCACAGAAAGGGTTTGCAAACCGCTGAATCCACACGTGAGTTTAACTCTCTCAGTTGAATGCACACATTGACAACCATTCAGTTAGATAGCTCCGTTTTGGTTTTAGAAGCAGATATTTCTCTGTACAGCCTATTGTCCCATTCACTCGGGAATATCCCAACGCAGCTCCTAGAAGAAAGTGTTTCTGACTCGCTGAATGCCAACATAGATTCAATTCTCTTAGGTGAACGATCGTACAGCCGAGCAGTTTCAAGGAAACGTTTCTCCTGAGTTTTAGACGAAGTTTGCTGCTGTTTAGTACGTTTGCCGGCATTGGGCTGGAAATACCGGTTTTGGGATTCTGCACAGAAACGATTTGCAAACCGCTGAATCCACACGTGAGTTTAACTCTGTCAGTTGAAGGCACACATTGACAACCATTCAGTTAGATAGCTCCGTTTTGGTTTTAGAAGCAGATATTTCTCTGTACAGCCTATGGTCCCATTCACTCGGGAATATCCCAACGCAGCTCCTAGAAGAAACGTGTTTCTGACTCGCTGAATCTCAACATAGATTCAACTCTCTTACGTGAACGAACACAAAGCAGAGCAGTTTCAAGGAAACGTTTCTCCTGAGTTTTAGACGAAGTTTACTGCGGTTTAGTACGTATGCCGGCATAGGGCTGGAAATACCGGTTTTGGGATTCTGCACAGAAAGGGTTTGCAAACCGCTGAATCCACACGTGAGTTTAATTCTGTCAGTTGAATGCACACATTGACAATCATTCAGTTAGATAGCTCTGTTTTGGTTTTAGAAGCAGATATTTCTCGGTACAGCCTATGGTCCCATTCACTCGGGAATATCCCAACGCAGCTCCTAGAAGAAACGTGTTTCTGACTCGCTGAATCTCAACATAGATTCAACTCACTTAGGTGAACGAACGCACAGCAGAGCAGTTTCAAGGAAACGTTTCTCCTGAATTTTAAACGAAGTTTACTGCTGTTTAGTACGTATGCCGGCATTGGGCTGGAAACACCAGTTTTGGGATTCTGCACAGAAAGGGTTTGCAAACCGCTGAATCCACACGTGAGTTTAACTCTGTCAGTTGAATGCACACATTGACAACCATTCAGTTAGATAGCTCCGTTTTGGTTTTAGAAGCAGGTATTCCTCGGTACAGCCTATTGTCCCATTCACTCGGGAATATCCCAACGCAGCTCCTAGAAGAAACGTGTTTCTGACTCGCTGAATCACAACATAGATTCAACTCTCTTAGGTGAACGAACGCACAGCAGAGCAGTTTCAAGCAAACGTCTCTCCTGAGTTTTAGACGAAGTTTCCTGCTGTTTAGTACGTATACCGGCATTGGACTGGAGATACCGGTTTTGGGATTCTGCACAGAAAGGGTTTGCAAACCGCTGAATCCATACGTGAGCTTAAATCTGTCAGTTGAATGCACACATTGACAACCATTCAGTTAGATAGCTCCGTTTTGGTTTTAGGAGCACATACTTCTCTGTACAGCCTATGGTCCCATTCACTCGGGAATATCCCAACGCAGTTCCTAGAAGAAAGTGTTTCTGACTCGCTGAATGTCAACATAGATTCAACTCTCTTAGGTGAACGAACGTACAGCCGAGCAGTTTCAAGGAAACGTTTCTCCTGAGTTTTAGACGAAGTTTACTGCTGTTTAGTACGTTTGCCGGCCTTTTGCTGGAAATACCGGTTTTGGGATTCTGCACAGAAAGGGTTTGCAAACCGCTGAATCCACACGTGAGTTTAACTCTGTCAGTTGAATGCACACATTGACAATCATTCAGTTAGATAGCTCCGTTTTGGTTTTAGAAGCAGATATTTCTCGGTACAGCCTATGGTCCCATTCACTCGGGAATATCCCAACGCAGCTCCTAGAAGAAACGTGTTTCTGACTCGCTGAATCTCAACATAGATTCAACTCACTTAGGTGAACGAACGCACAGCAGAGCAGTTTCAAGGAAACGTTTCTCCTGAATTTTAAACGAAGTTTACTGCTGTTTAGTATGTATGCCGGCATTGGGCTGGAAACACCAGTTTTGGGATTCTGCACAGAAAGGGTTTGCAAACCGCTGAATCCACACGTGAGTTTAACTCTGTCAGTTGAATGCACACATTGACAACCATTCAGTTAGATAGCTCCGTTTTGGTTTTAGAAGCAGTTATTCCTCGGTACAGCCTATGGTCCCATTCACTCGGGAATATCCCAACGCAGCTCCTAGAAGAAACGTGTTTCTGACTCGCTGAATCTCAACATAGATTCAACTCTCTTAGGTGAACGAACGCACAGCAGAGCAGTTTCAAGCAAACGTCTCTCCTGAGTTTTAGACGAAGTTTCCTGCTGTTTATTACGTATACCGGCATTGGACTGGAGATACCGGTTTTGGGATTCTGCACAGAAAGGGTTTGCAAACCGCTGAATCCACACGTGAGTTTAACTCTGTCAGTTGAATGCACACATTGACAACCATTCAGTTAGATAGCTCCGTTTTGGTTTTAGGAGCACATAATTCTCTGTACAGCCTATGGTCCCATTCACTCGGGAATATCCCAACGCAGCTCCTAGAAGAAAGTGTTTCTGACTCGCTGAATGTCAACATAGATTCAACTCTCTTAGGTGAACGAACGCTCAGCAGAGCAGTTTCAAGGAAAGGTTTCTCCTGAGTTTAAAACGAAGTTTACTGCTGTTTAGTACATCTGCCGGCACTGGGCTGGAAATACAGGTTTTGGCATTCTGCACAGAAAGGTTTTGCCAACCGCTGAAACCACACGTGAGTTTAACACTGTCAGTTGAAGGCACACATTGACAACCATTCAGTTATATAGCTCCGTTTTGGTTTCAGAAGCAGATATTTCTCTGTACAGCCTATGGTCCCTTTCACTCGGGAATATCCCAACGAAGCTCCTAGAAGAAACGTGTTTCTCACTCGCTGAATCTCAACATAGATTCACCTCCCTAAGGTGAACGAACGCACAGCAGAGCAGTTTCAAGGAAACGTTTCTCCTGAGTTTTACACGAAGTTTCCTGCTGTTTAGTACGTATGCTGGCATTGGACTGGAAATACCGGTTTGGAATTCTGCACAGAGAGGGTTTGCAAACCGCTGAATCGACAGGTGAGTTCAACTCTGTCAGTTGAATGCACACATTGACAACCATTCAGTTAGATGGCTCCGTTTTGGTTTTAGAGGCAGATATTTCTCGGTACAGACTATGGTCCCATTCACTCGGGAATATCCCAACGCAGCTCCTAGAAGAAACGTGTTTCTGACTCGCTGATCTCAACATAGATTCAACTCTCTTAGGTGAACGAACGCACAGCTTAGCAGTTTCAAGCAAACGTTTCTCCTGAGTTTTAGACGAAGTTTACTGCTGCTTAGTACGTATGCCGGCATTGGACTGGAAATACCGGTTTTGGATTCTGCACAGAAAGGGTTTGCCAACCGCTGAATCCGAACGTGAGTTTAACTCTGTCAGTTGAATGCACACATTGTCAACCATTCAGTTAGATAGCTCCGGTTTGATTTTAGAAGCAGATATTTCTCTGTACAGCCTATGGTCCCATTCACTCGGGAATATCCCAACGCAGCTCCTAGAAGAAACGTGTTTCTGACTCGCTGAATCTCAACATAGATTCAACTCTCTTAGGTGAACGAACGCACAGCAGAGCAGTTTCAAGGAAACGATTCTCCTGAATTTTAGACGAAGTTTTCTGCTGTTTAGTACGTATGCCGGCATTGGGCTGGAAATACCGCTTTTGGGATTCTGCACAGAAAGGGTTTGCAAACCGCTGAATCCACACGTGAGTTTAACTCTGTCAGTTGAATGCACACATTGACAACCATTCAGTTAGATAGCTCCGTTTTGGTTTTAGGAGCAGATATTTCTCGTTACAGCCTATGGTCCCATTCACTCGGGAATATCCCAATGCAGCTCCTAGAAGAAACGTGTTTCTGACTCGCTGAATCTCAACATAGATTCAACTCTCTTACGTGAACGAACACATAGCAGAGCAGTTTCAAGGAAACGTTTCTCCTGAGTTTTAGACGAAGTTTACTGCGGTTTAGTACGTATGCCGGCATTGGGCTGGAAATACCGGTTTTGGGATTCTGCACAGAAAGGTTTTGCAAACCGCTGAATCCACACGTGAGTTTAACTCTGTCAGCTGAATGTACACATTGACAACCATTCAGTCAGATAGCTCGGTTTTGGTTTTAGAAGCAGATATTTCTCTGTACAGCCTATGGTCCCATTCACTCGGGAATATCCCAACGCAGCTCCTAGAAGAAACGTGTTTCTGACTCGCTGAATCTCAACATAGATTCAACTCTCTTAGGTGAACTAACGCACAGCTTAGCAGTTTCAAGGAAACGTTTCTCCTGAGTTTTAGACGAAGTTTACTGCTGCTTAGTACGTATGCCGGCATTGGACTGGAAATACCGGTTTGGGAATCTGCACAGAAAGGGTTTGCTAACCGCTGAAACCACACTTGAGTTCAACTCTGTCAGTTGAATGCACACATTGACAACCATTCAGTTAGATGGCTCCGTTTTGGTTTTAGAGGCAGATATTTCTCGGTACAGACTATGGTCCCATTCACTCGGGAATATCCCAACGCAGCTCCTAGAAGAAACGTGTTTCTGACTCGCTGATCTCAACATAGATTCAACTCTCTTAGGTGAACGAACGCACAGCTTAGCAGTTTCAAGCAAACGTTTCTCCTGAGTTTTAGACGAAGTTTACTGCTGCTTAGTACGTATGCCGGCATTGGACTGGAAATACCGGTTTGGGATTCTGCACAGAAAGGGTTTGCCAACCGCTGAATCCGAACGTGAGTTTAACTCTGTCAGTTGAATGCACACATTGTCAACCATTCAGTTAGATAGCTCCGTTTTGGTTTTAGAAGCAGATATTTCTCTGTACAGCCTATGGTCCCATTCACTCGGGAATATCCCAACGCAGCTCCTAGAAGAAACGTGTTTCTGGCTCGCTGAATCTCAACATAGATTCAACTCTCTTACGTGAACGAACACATAGCAGAGCAGTTTCAAGGAAACGTTTCTCCTGAGTTTTAGACGAAGTTTACTGCTGCTTAGTACGTATGCCGGCATTGGACTGGAAATACCGGTTTGGGATTCTGCACAGAAAGGGTTTGCCAACCGCTGAATCCACACGTGAGTTTAACTCTGTCAGTTGAATGCACACATTGACAACCATTCAGTTAGATAGCTCCGTTTTGGTTTAAGAAGCAGATATTTCTCTGTACAGCCTATTGTCCCATTCACTCGGGAATATCCCAACGCAGCTCCTAGAAGAAACGTGTTTCTGACTCGCTGAATCTCAACATAGATTCAACTCTCTAAGGTGAACGAACGCACAGCAGAGCAGTTTCAAGGAAACGTTTCTCCTGAGTTTTACACGAAGTTTCCTGCTGTTTAGTACGTATGCCGGCATTGGGCTGGAAATACCTGTTTTGGGATTCTGCACAGAAAGGGTTTGCGAACCGCAGAATCCGCACGTGAGTTTAACTCTGTCAGTTGAATGCACACATGGACAACCATTCAGTTAGATAGCTCCGTTTTGGTTTTAGAAGCAGATATTTCTCGGTACATCCTATGGTCCCATTCACTCGGGAATATCCCAACGCAGCTCCTAGAAGAAACGTGTTTCTGACTCGCTGAATCTCAGCATACATTCAACTCTCTTAGTTGAACGAACACAAAGCTTACCAGTTTCAAGCAAACGTTTCTCCTGAGTTTTAGACGAAGTTTACTGCTGCTTAGTACATATGCCGGCATTGGACTGGAAATACCGGTTTGGGATTCTGCACCGAAAGGGTTTGCCAACCGCTGAGTCCACACGTGAGTTTAACTCTGTCCGCTGAATGCACACATTGACAACCATTTAGTTAGATAGCTCCGTTTTGGTTTTAGGAGCAGATACTTCTCTCTACAGCCTATGGTCCCATTCACTCGGGAATATCCCAACGCAGCTCCTAGAAGAAAGTGTTTCTGACTCGCTGAATGTCAACATAGATTCAATTCTCTTAGTTGAACGATCGTACAGCCGAGCAGTTTCAAGGAAACGTTTCTCCTGAGTTTTAGACGAAGTTTGCTGCTGTTTAGTACGTTTGCCGGCATTGGGCTGGAAATACCGGTTTTGGGATTCTGCACAGAAACGATTTGCAAACCGCTGAATCCACACGTGAGTTTAACTCTGTCAGTTGAAGGCACACATTGACAACCATTCAGTTAGATAGCTCCGTTTTGGTTTTAGAAGCAGATATTTCTCTGAACAGCCTATGGTTCCATTCACTCGGGAATATCCCAACGCAGCTCCTAGAAGAAACGTGTTTCTGACTGGCTGAATCTCAACATAGATTCAACTCTCTTACGTGAACGAACACATAGCAGAGCAGTTTCAAGGAAACGTTTCTCCTGAGTTTTAGACGAAGTTTACTGCGGTTTAGTATGTATGCCGGCGTAGGGCTGGAAATACCGGTTTTGGGATTCTGCACAGAAAGGGTTTGCAAACCGCTGAATCCACACGTGAGTTTAACTCTGTCAGTTGAATGCACACATTGACAACCATTCAGTTAGATAGCTCCGTTTTGGTTTTAGAAGCAGATATTTCTCGGTACAGCCTATGGTCCCATTCACTCGGGAATATCCCAACGCAGCTCCTAGAAGAAACGTGTTTCTGACTCGCTGAATCTCAACATAGATTCAACTCTCTTAGGTGAACGAACGCACAGCAGAGCAGTTTCAAGCAAACCTCTCTCCTGAGTTTTAGACGAAGTTTCCTGCTGTTTAGTACGTATACCGGCATTGGACTGGAGATACCGGTTTTGGGATTCTGCACAGAAAGGGTTTGCAAACCGCTGAATCCACATGTGAGTTTAACTCTGTCAGTTGAATGCACACATTGACAACCATTCAGTTAGATAGCTCCGTTTTGGTTTTAGGAGCACATACTTCTCTGTACAGCCTATGGTCCCATTCACTCGGGAATATCCCAACGCAGCTCCTAGAAGAAAGTGTTTCTGACTCGCTGAATGTCAACATAGATTCAACTCTCTTATGTGAACGAACGCTCAGCAGAGCAGTTTCAAGGAAAGGTTTCTCCTGAGTTTAAAACGAAGTTTACTGCTGTTTAGTACATCTGCCGGCACTGGGCTGGAAATACAGGTTTTGGCATTCTGCACAGAAAGGGTTTGCCAACCGCTGAAACCACACGTGAGTTTAACACTGTCAGTTGAAGGCACACATTGACAACCATTCAGTTATATAGCTCCGTTTTGGTTTCAGAAGCAGATATTTCTCTGTACAGCCTATGGTCCCTTTCACTCGGGAATATCCCAACGAAGCTCCTAGAAGAAACGTGTTTCTGACTCGCTGAATCTCAACATAGATTCACCTCCCTAAGGTGAACGAACGCACAGCAGAGCAGTTTCACGGAAACGTTTCTCCTGAGTTTTACACGAAGTTTCCTGCTGTTTAGTACGTATGCCGGCATTGGACTGGAAATACCGGTTTTGGATTCTGCACAGAAAGGGTTTGCCAACCGCTGAATCCGAACGTGAGTTTAACTCTGTCAGTTGAATGCACACATTGTCAACCATTCAGTTAGATAGCTCCGTTTTGATTTTAGAAGCAGATATTTCTCTGTACAGCCTATGGTCCCATTCACTCGGGAATATCCCAACGCAGCTCCTAGAAGAAACGTGTTTCTGACTCGCTGAATCTCAACATAGATTCAACTCTCTTAGGTGAACGAACGCACAGCAGAGCAGTTTCAAGGAAACGATTCTCCTGTATTTTAGACGAAGTTTTCTGCTGTTTAGTACGTATGCCGGCATTGGGCTGGAAATACCGGTTTTGGGATTCTGCACAGAAAGGGTTTGCAAACCGCTGAATCCACACGTGAGTTTAACTCTGTCAGTTGAATGCACACATTGACAACCATTCAGTTAGATAGCTCCGTTTTGGTTTTAGGAGCAGATATTTCTCGGTACAGCCTATGGTCCCATTCACTCGGGAATATCCCAATGCAGCTCCTAGAAGAAACGTGTTTCTGACTCGCTGAATCTCAACATAGATTCAACTCTCTTACGTGAACGAACACATAGCAGAGCAGTTTCAAGGAAACGTTTCTCCTGAGTTTTAGACGAAGTTTACTGCGGTTTAGTACGTATGCCGGCATTGGGCTGGAAATACCGGTTTTGGGATTCTGCACAGAAAGGGTTTGCAAACCGCTGAATCCACACGTGAGTTTAACTCTGTCAGATGAATGCACACATTGACAACCATTCAGTCAGATAGCTCGGTTTTGGTTTTAGAAGCAGATATTTCTCTGTACAGCCTATGGTCCCATTCACTCGGGAATATCCCAACGCAGCTCCTAGAAGAAACGTGTTTCTGACTCGCTGAATCTCAACATAGATTCAACTCTGTTAGGTGAACAAACGCACAGCTTAGCAGTTTCAAGGAAACGTTTCTCCTGAGTTTTAGACGAAGTTTACTGCTGCTTAGTACGTATGCCGGCATTGGACTGGAAATACCGGTTTTGGGAATCTGCACAGAAAGGGTTTGCTAACCGCTGAAACCACACGTGAGTTTAACTCGGTCAGTTGAATGCACACATTGACAACCATTCAGTCAGATAGCTCCGTTTTGGTTTTAGGAGCAGATATTTCTCTATACAGCCTATGGTAGCATACACTCGGGAATATCCCAACGCAGCTCCTAGAAGAAAGGTGTTTCTGACTCGCTGAATATCAACATAGATTCAACTCTCTTACGTGAACGAACACTTAGCAGAGCAGGTTCAAGGAAACGTTTCTCCTGAGTTTTAGACGAAGTTTCCTACTGTTTAGTTCGTATGCCGGCATTGGGCTGGAAATACCGGTTTTGGGATACTGCACAGAAAGGGTTTGCAAACCGCTGAATCCACACGTGAGTTTAACTCTGTCATTTGAATGCACACATTGACAACCATTCAGTTAGATAGCTCCGTTTTGGTTTTAGAAGCAAATATTTCTCGGTACAGGCTATGGTCCCATTCACTCGGGAATATCCCAACGCAGCTCCTAGAAGAATCGTGTTTCTGACTCGCTGAATCTCAACATAGATTCAACTCACTTAGGTGAACGAACGCACAGCAGAGCAGTTTCAAGGAAACGTTTCTCCTGAGTTTCACACGAAGTTTCCTGCTGTTTAGTACGTATGCTGGCATTGGACTGGAAATACTGGTTTGGGATTCTGCACAGAAAGGGTTTGCCAACCGCTGAATCCACACGTGAGTTTAACTCTGTCAGTTGAATGCACACATTGACAACCAATCAGTTAGATAGCTCCGTTTTCGTTTCAGAAGCAGATATTTCTCTGTACAGCCTATGGTCCCATTCACTCGGGAATATCCCAACGCAGCTCCTAGAAGAAACGTGTTTCTGACTCGCTGAATCTCAACATAGATTCAACTCTCTTAGGTGAACGAACGCACAGCAGAGCAGTTTCAAGCAAACGTTTCTCCTGAGTTTTAGACGAAGTTTCCTGCTGTTTAGTACGTATACCGGCATTGGGCTGGAAAGACCGGTTTTGGGATTCTGCACAGAAAGAGTTTGCAAACCGCTGAATCCACTCGTGAGTTTAACTCTGTCAGTTGAATGCACACATTGACAACCATTCAGTTAGATAGCTCCGTTTTGGTTTTAGAAGCAGATATTTCTCTGTACAGCATATGGTCCCATTCACTCGGGAATATCCCTACACAGCTCCAAGAAGAAACGTGTTTCTGACTCGCTGAATCTCAACATAGATTCAACTCTCTTAGGTGAACGAACGCACAGCAGAGCAGTTTCAAGGAAAGGATTCTCCTGAATTTTAGACGAAGTTTTCTGCTGTTTAGTACGTATGCCGGCATTGGGCTGGAAATACCGGTTTTGGGATTCTGCACAGAAAGGGTTTGCAAACCGCTGAATCCACACGTGAGTTTAACTCTGTCAGTTGAATGCACACATTGACAACCATTCAGTTAGAAAGCTCCATTTTGGCTTTAGAAGCAGATATTTCTCTGTACAGCCTATGGTCCCATTCACTCGGGAATATCCCAACGCAGCTCCTAGAAGAAACAGCTTTCTAACTCGCTGAATCTAAACGTAGATTCAACACTCTTAGGTGAACGAACGCACAGCAGAGCAGTTTCAAGAAAGCGTTTCTCCTGAGTTTTAACGAAGTTTTACTGCTGTTTCGTACATATGCTGGTATTGGGCTGGCATTGCCAGTTTTGGGATTCAGCACAGAAAGGGTTTGCAAAGTGATGAGTCCACACATGAGTTTAACTGTGTCAGTTGAATGCACACTTTGAAAACCATTCAGTTAGACAGCTCCGTTTTGGTTAAGAAGAAGATATTTCTCTGTGCAGCCTATGGTCCCATTCATTCGGGAATATCCCAACGCAGCTCCTAGAAGAAACGTGTTTCTAACTCGCTGAATCTAAACATAGTTTCAACTCTCTGAGGTGAACGAACACACGGCAGAGCAGTTTCACGGAAACGTTTCTCTTGAGTTTTAGACGAAGTTTTACTGGTGTTTCTTATATATGCAGGTATTGGGCTGGAAATGCCAGTTTTGGGATTCTGCACAGAAAGGGTTTGCAACCTGCTGAATCCACACGAGTTTATCTCTGTCAGTTGAATGCACACATTGACAACCATTCAGTAAGAAAGCTCCGTTTTGGATTTAGAAGCAGATATTTCTCTGTACATACTATGGTCCCATTCACTCGGGAATATCTCAACGCAGCTCCTAGAAGAAACGTGTTTCTTACTCGCTGAATCTAAACATAGATTCATCTCTCTTAGGTGAACGAACGCACAGCAGAGCAGTTTCAAGGAATCGTTTCTCCTGAGTTTTAGATGAAGTTTTACTGCCGTTTCTTACATATGCAGGTATTAGGCTGGAATTGCCAGATTTGGGATTCTGCACAGAAAGGGTTTGCAAAGTGCTGAGTCCACACATGAGCTTAACTCTGTCAGTTGAATGCACACTTTGAAAACCATTCAGTTAGACAGCTCCGTTTTGGCTTAGAAGCAGATATTTCTCTGTACAGCCTATGTTCCCATTCATTCGGGAATATCCCAACGCAGCTCCTAGAAGAAACGTGTTTCTAACTCGCTGAATCTAAACATAGATTCAACTCTCTGAGGTGAACGAACACACGGCAGAGCAGTTTCACGGAAACGTTTCTCTTTTCTTTTAGACGAAGTTTTACTGGTGTTTCGTACATATGCCGTTATTGGGCTGGAAATGCCAGTTTTGGGATTCTGCACTGAAAGGGTTTGCAAACTGCTGAATTCACACATGAGTTTAACTCAGTCAGTTGAACGCACACTTTGAATATCATTCACTTAGATAGCTCCGTTTTGGTTTAGAAGCAGATATTTCTCTGTACAGCCTATGGTCCCATTCACTCGGGAATGTCCCAATGCAGCTCCTAGATGAAACGTGTTTCTAACTCACTGAATCTAAACATAGATTCAACTCTCTTAGGTGAACGAGCGCACAGCAGAGCAGTTTCAAGGAAACGTTTCTCCTGAGTTTTAGACGAAGTCTTTCTGCTGTTTCGTACATATGCCGGTATTGGGCTGGAAATGCCAGTTTGGGGATTCTGCACAGAAAGGGTTTGCAACCTGCTGAATCCACACGAGTTTAACTCTGTCAGTTGAATGAACACTTTGAAAACCATTCAGTTAGACAGCTCCTTTTTGGTTTAGAAGCAGATATTTCTCTGTGCAGCCTATGGTCCCAGTCATTCGGGAGTATCCCAACGCAGCTCCTAGAAGAAACGTGTTTCTAACTCGCTGAATCTAAACACAGATTCAACTCTCTGAGGTGAACGAACACATGGCAGAGCAGTTTCACGGAAACGTTTCTCTTGAGTTTTAGACGAAGTTTTACTGGTGTTTCTTACATATTCAGGTATTGGGCTGGAAATGCCAGTTTTGGGATTCTGCACAGAAAGTGTTTGCAACCTGCTGAATCCACACGAGTTTAACTCTATCAGTTGAATGCACACATTGAGAACCATTCAGTTAGAAAGCTCCGTTTTGGATTTAGAAGCAGATATTTCTCTGTACATCCTATGGTCCCATTCACTTGGGAATATACCAACGCAGCTCCTAGAAGACACGGCTTTCTAACTCGCTGAATCTAAACGTAGATTCAACACTCTTAGGTGAACGAACGCACAGCAGAGCAGTTTCAACGAAACGTTTCTCCTGAGTTTTAATGAAGTTTTACTGCTGTTTCGCACATATGCAGGTATTAGGCTGGCATTGCCAGTTTTGGGATTCTGCACAGAAAGTGTCTGCAAAGTGATGAGTCCACACATGAGTTTAACTCTGTCAGTTGAATGCACACTTTGAAAACCATTCAGTTAGACAGCTCCGTTTTGGTTTAGAAGAAGATATTTCTCTGTGCAGACTATGGTGCCATTCATTCGGGAATGTCCCAACGCAGCTCCTAGAAGAAACGTGTTTCTAACTCGCTGAATCTAAACATAGATTCAACTCTCTGAGGTGAACGAACACACGGCAGAGCAGTTTCACGGAAACGTTTCTCTTGAGTTTTAGACGATGTTTTACTGGTGTTTCTTACATATGCTGGTATTGGGCTGGAAATGCTAGTTTTGGGATTCTGCACAGAAAGGGTTTGCAACCTGCTGAATCCACACGAGTTTAACTCTGTCAGTTGAATGCACACATTGACAACCATTCAGTTAGAAAGCTCCGTTTTGGATTTAGAAGCAGATATTTCTCTGTACATCCTATGGTCCCATTCACTCGGGAATATCCAAACGCAGCTCCTAGAAGAAACGTGTTTCTTACTCGCTGAATCTAAACATAGATTCCACTCTCTTAGGTGAACGAACGCACAGAAGAGCAGTTTCAAGGAAACGTTTCTCCTGAGTTTTAGATGAAGTTTTACTGCCGTTTCGTACATATGCAGGTATTAGCCTGGAATTGCCAGGTTTGGGATTCTGCACAGAAAGTGTTTGCAAAGTGCTGTGTCCACACATGAGCTTAACTTTGTCAGTTGAATGCACACTTTGAAAACCATTCAGTTAGATAGCTAAGTTTTGGTTTAGAAGCAGATATTTCTCTGTACAGCCTATGGTCCCATTCACTCCGGAATATCCCAACGCAGCTCCTAGAAGAAACGTGTTTCTAACTCGCTGAATCTAAACATAGATTCAACTCTCTTAGGTGAAAGAATGCACAGCAGAGCAGTTTGAAGGAAACTTTTCTCCTGAATTATAGACGAAGTCATACTGCTCTTTCGTACATATGCCGGTATTGGGCTGAAAATGCCAGTTTTGGGATTCTGCACAGAAAGGGTTTGCAAAGTGCTGAATCCACACATGAGTTTAACTCAGTCAGTTGAATGCACACTTTGAATATCATTCACTTAGATAGTTCCGTTTTGGTTTAGAAGCAGATATTTCTCTGTACAGCCTATGGTCCCATTCACTCGGGAATATCCCAACGCAGCTCCTAGAAGAAACGTGTTTCTAACTCGCTGAATCTAAACATAGATTCAACTCTCTTAGGTGAACGAACGCAGAGCAGAGCAGTTTCAAGGAAACGTTTCTCCTGAGTTTTAGACGAAGTCTTACTGCTGTTTCGTACACATGCCGGTATTGGGCTGAAAATGCCAGTTTTGGGATTCTGCACAGAAAGGGTTTGCAACCTGCAGAATCCACACGAGTTTAACTCTGTCAGTTGAATGCACACATTGACAACCATTCAGTTTGAAAGCTCCGTTTTGGTTTTAGAAGCAGATATTTCTCTGTACATCCTATGGTCCCATTCACTCGGGAATATCCCAATGCAGCTCGTAGAAGAAACGTGTTTCTAACTCGCTGAATCTAAACATAGATTCAACTCTCTTAGGTGAACGAACACACAGCAGAGCAGTTTCAAGGAAATGTTTCTCTTGAGTTTTAGATGAAGTTTTAGTGGTGTTTCGTACATATGCAGGGATTGGGCTGGAAATGCCAGGTTTGGGATTCTGCACAGAAAGCGTTTGCAAACTGTTGAGTCCACACATGAGTTTAACTCAGTCAGTTGAATGCACACTTTGAATATCACTCACTTAGATAGCACCGTTTTGGTTTAGAAGCAGATATTTCTCTGTACAGCCTATGGTCCCAATCACTCGGGAATATCCCAACGCAGCTCCTAGAAGAAACGTGTTTCTAACTCACTGAATCTAAATATAGATTCAACTCTCTTAGGTGAACGAACGCACAGCAGAGCAGTTTCAAGGAAACATTTCTCCTGAGTTTTAGACGAAGTCTTACTGCTGTTTCGTACATATGCCGGTATTGGGCTGGCATTGCCAGTTTTGGGATTCTGCACAGAAAGGGTTTGCAAACTGCTGAGTCCACACATGAGTTTAACTCTGTCAGTTGAATGCACACATTGACAACTATTCAGTCAGAAAGCTCCGTTTTGGTTTTAGAAGCAGATATTTCTCTGTACATCCTATGGTCCCATTCACTCGGGAATATCCCAACGCAGCTCCTAGAAGAAACGTGTTTCTAATCGCTGAATCTAAACATAGATTCAACTCTCTTAGGTGAACGAACGCAAAGCAGAGAAGTTTCAAGGAAACGTTTCTCCTGAGTTTTAGACGAAGTTTTACTGCTGTTTCATACATGTGCAGGTATTGGGCTGGAATTGCCAGTTTTGGGATTCTGCACAGAAAGGCTTTGCAAAGTGCTGAGTCCTCACATGAGTTTACCTCTGTCAGTTGAATGCACACTTTGAAAACCATTCAGTTAGATAGCTCCGTTTTGGTTTAGAAGCAGATATTTCTCTGTAAAGCCTATGGTCCCATTCACTCCGGAATATCCCAACGCAGCTCCTAGAAGAAACGTGTTTCTAACTCGCTGAATCTAAACATAGATTCAACTCTCTGAGGTGAACGAACACACGGCAGAGCAGTTTCACGGAAACGTTTCTCTTTTCTTTTAGACGAAGTTTTACTGGTGTTCGTACATATGCCGGTATTGGGCTGGAAATGCCAGTTTTGGATTCTGCACTGAAAGGGTTTGCAAACTGCTGAGTTCACACATGAGTTTAACTCAGTCAGTTGAATGCACACTTTGAATATCATTCACTTAGATAGCTCCGTTTTGGTTTAGAAGCAGATATTTCTCTGTACAGCCTATGGTCCCATTCACTCGGGAATATCCCAACGCAGCTCCTAGAAGAAACGTGTTTCTAACTCACTGAATCTAAACATAGATTCAACTCTCTTAGGTGAACGAACGCACAGCAGAGCAGTTTCAAGGAAACGTTTCTCCTGAGTTTTAGACGAAGTCTTTCTGCTGTTTCGTACATATGCCAGTATTGGGCTGGAAATGCCAGTTTTGGGATTCTGCACAGAAAGGGTTTGCAACCTGCTGAATACACACGAGTTTAACACTGTCAGTTGAATGAACACTTTGAAAACCATTCAGTTAGACAGCTCCTTTTTGGTTTAGAAGCAGATGTTTCTCTGTGCAGCCTATGGTCCCAGTCATTTGGGAATATCCCAACGCAGCTCCTAGAAGAAACGTGTTTCTAACTCGCTGAATCTAAACACAGATTCAACTCTCTGAGGTGAACGAACACATGGCAGAGCCGTTTCACGGAAACGTTTCTCTTGAGTTTTAGACGAAGTTTTACTGGTGTTTCTTACATATGCAGGTATTGGGCTGGAAATGCCAGTTTTGGGATTCTGCACAGAAAGTGTTTGCAACCTGCTGAATCCACACGAGTTTAACTCTATCAGTTGAATGCACACATTGAGAACCATTCAGTTAGAAAGCTCCGTTTTGGATTTAGAAGCAGATATTTCTCTGTACATCCTATGGTCCCATTCACTTGGGAATATACCAACGCAGCTCCTAGAAGAAACGGTTTTCTAACTCGCTGAATCTAAACGTAGATTCAACACTCTTAGGTGAACGAACGCACAGCAGAGCAGTTTCAACGAAACGTTTCTCCTGAGTTTTAATGAAGTTTTACTGCTGTTTCGTACATATGCAGGTATTGGCCTGGCATTGCCAGTTTTGGGATTCTGCACAGAAAGTGTCTGCAAAGTGATGAGTCCACAGATGAGTTTAACTCTGTCAGTTGAATGCACACTTTGAAAGCCATTCAGTTAGACAGCTCCGTTTTGGTTTAGAAGCAGATATTTCTCTGTAAAGCCTATGGTCCCATTCATTCGGGAATATCCCAACGCAGCTCCTAGAAGAAACGTGATTCTAACTCGCTGAATCTAAACATAGATTCAACTCTCTTAGGTGAACGAACGCACAGCAGAGCAGTTTCAAGGAAACGTTTCTCCTGAGTTTTAGACGAAGTCTTACTGCTGTTTCGTACATATGCCGGTATTGGGCTAGATATGCCAGTTTTGGAATTCTGCACAGAAAGGGTTTGCAACCTGCTGAATCCACACGAGTTTAACTCTGTCAGTTGAATGCACACATTGACAACCATTCAGTTAGAAAGCTCCATTTTGGCTTTAGAAGCAGATATTTCTCTGTACAGCCTATGGTCCCATTCACTCGGGAATATCCCAACGCAGCTCCTAGAAGAAACGGCTTTCTAACTCGCTGAATCTAAATGTAGATTCAACACTCTTAGGTGAACGAACGCACAGCAGAGCAGTTTCAAGGAAACGTTTCTCCTGAGTTTTAACGAAGTTTTACTGCTGTTTCGTACATATGCAGGTATTGGGCTGGTATTGCCAGTTTTGGGATTCTGCACAGAAAGGGTTTGCAAACTGCTGAGTCCACACATGAGTTTAACTCTCTCAGTTGAATGCACACTTTGAAAACCATTCAGTTAGGCAGCTCCGTTTTGGTTTAGAAGAAGATATTTCTCTGTGCAGCCTATGGTCCCATTCATTCGGGAATATCCCAACGCAGCTCCTAGAAGAAACGTGTATCTAACTCGCTGAATCTAAACATAGATTCAACTCTCTGAGGTGAACCAACACACGGCAGAGCAGTTTCTCTGAAACGTTTCTCTTGAGTTTTAGACGAAGTTATATTGGTGTTTCTTATATATGCATGTCTTGGGCTGGAAATGCCAGTTTTGGGATTCTGCACAGAAAGGGTTTGCATCCTGCTGAATCCACACGAGTTTAACTCTGTCAGTTGAATGCACACATTGACAACCATTGAGTTAGAAAGCTCCGTTTTGGATTTAGAAGCAGATATTTCTCTGTACATCCTATGGTCCCATTCACTCGGGAATATCCCAACGCAGCTCCTACAAGAAACGTGTTTCTTACTCGCTGAATCTAAACATAGATTCAACTCTCTTAGGTGAACGAACGCACAGCAGAGCAGTTTCAAGGAAACGTTTCTCCTGAGTTTTAGATGAAGTTTTACTGCCGTTTCTTACATATGTAGGTATTAGGCTGGAATTGCCAATTTTGGGATTCTGCACAGAAAGCGTTTGCAAAGTGCTGAGTCCACACATGAGCTTAACTCTGTCAGTTGAATGCACACTTTGAAAACCATTCAGTTAGATAGCTCCGTTTTGGTTTAGAAGCAGATATTTCTCTGTACATCCTATGGTCCCATTCACTCGGGAATATCCCAACGCAGCTCCTAGAAGAAACTTGTTTCTAATCGCTGAATCTAAACATAGATTCAACTCTCTTAGGTGAACGAACGCACAGCAGAGCAGTTTCAACGAAACGTTTCTCCTGAGTTTTAATGAAGTTTTACTGCTGTTTCGTACATATGCAGGTATTGGGCTGGAATTGCCAGTTCTGGGATTCTGCACAGAAAGTGTCTGCAAAGTGATGAGTCCACACATGAGTTTAACTCTGTCAGTTGAATGCACACTTTGAAAACCATTCAGTTAGACAGCTCCGTTTTGGTTTAGAAGAAGATATTTCTCTGTGCAGACTATGGTCCCATTCATTCGGGAATATCCCAACGCAGCTCCTAGAAGAAACGTGTTTCTAACTCACTGAATCTAAACATATATTCAACTCTCTTAGGTGAACGAACACACGGCAGAGCAGTTTCACGGAAATGTTTCTCTTGAGTTTTAGACGAAGTTTTACTGGTGTTTCTTACATATGCAGGTATTGGGATGGAAATGCCAGTTTTGGGATTCTGCACAGAAAGGGTTTGCGAACTGCTGAATCCACACGAGTTTAACTCTGTCAGTTGAATGCACACATTAACAACCATTCAGTTAGAAAGCTCCGTTTTGGATTTAGAAGCAGATATTTCTCTGTACATACTATGGTCCCATTTACTCGGGAATATCCCAACGCAGCTCCTAGAAGAAACGTGTTTCCAACTCGCTGAATCTAAACATAGATTCAACTCTCTTAGGTGTACGAACGCACAGCAGAGCACTTTAAAGGAAATGTTTCTCCTGAGTTTTAAACGAAGTCTTTCTGCTGTTTCGTACACATGCCGATATTTAGCTGTAAATGCCAGTTTTGTGATTCTGCACAGAAAGGAATTGCAACCTGCTGAATCCACACATGACTTTAACTCTGTCAGTTGAATGCACACATTGACAACCATTCAGTTAGATAGCTCCGTTTTGCTTTTAGAAGCAGATATTTCTCTGTACAGCCTATGGTCCCATTCACTCGGGAATATCCCAACGCAGCTCCTAGAAGAAACCTGTATCTAACTCGCTGTATCTAAAGATAGATTCAGCTCTCTGAGGTGAACGAACAAACGGCAGAGCAGTTTCACGGAAACGTTTCTCTTGAGTTTTAGACGAACTTTTACTGGTGTTTCTTACATATGCAGGTATTGGGCTGGAAATGCCAGTTTTGGGATTCTGCACAGAAAGTGTTTGCAACCTGCTGAATCCACACGAGTTTAACTCTGTCAGTTGAATGCACACATTGACAACCATTCAGTTAGAAAGCTCCATTTTGGATTTAGAAGCAGATATTTCTCTGTACATCCTATAGTCCCATTCACTCGGGAATATCCAAACGCAGCTCCTAGAAGAAACGTGTTTCTTACTCGCTGAATCTAATCATAGATTCAACTCTCTTAGGTGAACGAACGCACAGCAGAGCAGTTTCAAGGAAACGTTTCTCCTGAGTTTTAGATGAAGTTTTACTGCCGTTTCGTACATATGCAGGTATTAGGCTGGAATTGCCAGTTTTGGGATTCTGCACAGAAAGGGTTTGCAAAGTGCTGAGTCCACACATGAGTTTAACTCAGTCAGTTGAATCCACACTTTGAATATCATTCACTTAGATAGCTCCGTTTTGGTTTAGAAGCAGATATTTCTCTGTACAGCCTATGGTCCCATTCACTCGGTAATATCCCAACGCAGCTCCTAGAAGAAACGTGTTTATAATCGCTGAATCTAAACATAGATTCAACTCCCTTAGGTGAACGAACGCACAGCAGAGAAGTTTCACGGAAACGTTTCTCCTGAGTTTTAGACGAAGTTTTACTGCTGTTTCGTACATATGCAGGTATTGGACTGGAATTGCCAGTTTTGGGATTATGCACAGAAAGGGTTTGCAAACTGCTGAGTCCACACATGAGTTTAACTCAGTCAGTTGAATGCACACTTTGAATATCATTCACTTAGATAGCTCCGTTTTGGTTTAGAAGCAGATATTTCTCTGTACAGCCTATGGTCCCATTCACTCGGGAATATCCCAACGGAGTTCCTAGAAGAAACGTGTTTCTAACTCGCTGAATCTAAACATAGATTCAACTCTCTTAGGTGAACGAACGCACAGCAGAGCACTTTCAAGGAAACGTTTCTCCTGAGTTTTAGACGAAGTCTTACTGCTGTTTCCTACATATGCCGGTATTGGGCTGGATATGCCAGTTTTGGTATTCTGCACAGAAAGGGATTGCAACCTGCTGAATCCACACCAGTTTAACTCTGTCAGTTGAATGCACACATTGACAACCATTCAGTTAGAAAGCTCCATTTTGGCTTTAGAAGCAGATATTTCTCTGTACCTCCTATGGTCCCATTCACTCGGGAATATCCCAACGCAGCTCCTAGAAGAAACGTGTTTCTAAACGCTGAATCAAAACGTAGACACACTCTCTTAGGTGAACGAACGCACAGCAGAGAAGTTTCAAGGAAACGTTTCTACTGAGTTTTAGACGAAGTTTTACTGCTGTTTCGTACATATACAGGTATTGGGCTGGAATTGCCAGTTTTGGGATTCTGCACAGAAAGGGTTTGTAAAGTGCTGAGTCCTCACATGAGTTTACATCTGTCAGTTGAATACACACTTTGAAAACCATTCAGTTAGATAGCTCCGTTCTGGTTTAGAAGCAGATATTTCTCTGTACAGCCTATGGTCCCATTCACTCGGGAATATCCCAACGCAGCTCCTAGAAGAAACGTGTTTCTAACTCGCTGAATCTAAACATAGATTCAACTCTCTTAGGTGAACGAATGCACAGCAGAGTAGTTTGAAGGAAACTTTTCTCCTGAGTTTTAGACGAAGTCATACTGCTGTTTCGTACATATGCCGGTATTGGGCTGAAAATGCCAGTTTTGGGATTCTGCACAGAAAGGGTTTGCAAACTGCTGAGTCCACACATGAGGTTAACTCTGTTAGTTGAATGCACACTTTGAAAACCATTCAGTTAGATAGCTCCGTTTTGGTTTAGAATCAGATATTTCTCTGTACAGCCTATAGTCCCATTCACTCGGGAATATCCCAACGCAGCTCCTAGAAGAAACGTGTTTCTAATCGCTGAATCTAAACATAGATTCAACTCTCTTAGGTGAACGAACGCAAAGCAGAGAAGTTTCAAGGAAACGTTTCTCCTGAGTTTTAGACGAAGTTTTACTGCTGTTTAGTACATATGCAGGTATTGGGCTGGAATTTCCAGTTTTGGGATTCTGCACAGAAAGTGTTTGCAAAGTGCTGAGTCCTCACATGAGTTTACCTCTGTCAGTTGATTGCACACTTTGAAAACCATTCAGTTCCATAGCTCCGTTTTGGTTTAGAAGCAGATATTTCTCTGTACAGCCTAAGGTCCCATTCACTCGGGAATATCCCAACGCAGCTCCTAGAAGAAACGTGTTTCTAACTCGCTGAATGTAAACATAGTTTCAACTCTCTCAGGTGAACAAACGCACAGCAGAGCAGTTTCAAGGAAACGTTTCTCCTGAATTTTAACGAAGTTTTACTGCTGTTTCGTACATATGCGGGTATTGGGCTGGCATTGCCAGTTTTGGGATTCTGCACAGAAAGGGTTTGCAAAGTGATGAATCCACACATGAGTTTATCTCTGTCAGTTGAATACACACTTTGAAAACCAATCAGTTAGGCAGCTCCGTTTTGGTTTAGAAGCAGATATTTCTCTGTACAGCCTATGGTCCCATTCATTCGGGAATATCCCAACGCAGCTCCTAGAAGAAACGTGTTTCTAACTCGCTGAATCTAAACATAGATTCAACTCTCTTAGGTGAACGAACACACGGCAGAGCAGTTTCACGGAAACGTTTCTCTTGAATTTTAGACGAAGTTTTACTGGTGTTTCTTACATATGCAGGTATTGGGCTGGAAATGCCAGTTTTGGGATTCTGTAGAGAAAGTGTTTGCCACCTGCTGAATCCACACGAGTTTAACTCTGTGAGTTGAATGCACACACTGCCAACCATTCATTTAGAAAGTTCCGTTTTGGTTTTAGAAGCAGATATTTGTCTGTACAGACTATGGTCCCTTTCACTCGGGAATATCCCAACGCAGCTCCTAGAAGAAACGTGTTTCTAACTCGCTGATTCTAAACATAGATTCAACTGTCTTAGGTGAACGAACGCACAGCAGAGGAGTTTCAAGGAAATGTTTCTCCTGAGTTTTAGACGAAGTTTTACTGCTGTTTCGTACTTACGCCTGTATTGGGCTAGAATTGCCAGTTTTGGCATTCTGCACAGAAAGTGTTTACAAAGTGCTGAGTCCACACATGAGTTTAACTCTGTCAGTTGAATGTACACTCTGAAAACCATTCTGTTAGATAGCTCCGTTTTGGTTTAGAAGCAGATATTTCTCTTTACAGCCTATGGTCCCATTCACTCGGGAATATCCCAACGCAGCTCCTAGAAGAAACGTGTTTCTAACTCGCTGAATCTAAACATAGATTCAACTCTCCTAGGTGAACGAACGCACAGCAGAGCAGTTTCAAGGAAACGTTTCTCTTGAGTTTTAGAGGAAGTTTTACAGCTGTTTCGTACGTATGCAGGTATTGGGCTGGAAATGCCAGTTTTGGGATTCTGCACAGAAAGGGTTTGCAAACTGCTGAGTCCACACATGAGTTTAACTCAGTCAGTTGAATGCACACTTTGAAAACCATTCAGTTAGATAGCTCCGTTTTGATTTAGAAGCAGATATTTCTCTGTACAGCCTATGGTCCCATTCACTCGGGAATATTCCAACACAGCTCCTAGAAGAAACGTGTTTCTAACTCGCTGAATCTAAACGTAGATTCAACTCTCTTAGGTGAGCGAACATACAGCAGAGCACTTTCAGGGTAACGTTTCTCCTGAATTTTAGACGAAGTTTTACTGCTGTTTCGTACATATGACGGTATTGGGCTGGATATGCCAGTTTTGGGATTCTGCACAGAAAGGCTTTTCAAACTGCTGAGTCCACACATGAGTTTAATTCTGCAAATTGAATGCACACATTGAAAACCATTCATTTAGATATCTCCGTTTTGGTTTAGAAGCAGATATTTCTCTGTACAGTCTTTGGTCCCATTCACTCGGGAATATCCGAAGGCAGCTCCTAGAAGAAAAGAGTTTCTAACTCGCTGAATCTAAATATAGATTCCACTCTCTTAGGTGAACGAACGCACAGCAGAGCAGTTTCAAGGAAAGGTTTCTCCTGAGGTTTAGACGAAGTCATACTGATGTTTCGTACATATGCCGGTATTGGGGTGGAAATGCCAGTTTTGGGATTCTGCACAGAAAGGGTTTGCAACCTACTGAATCCACACGAGTTAAACTCTGTGTGTTGAATGCACACATTGACAACCATTCAGTTCGAACGCTCCGTTTTGGATTTAGAAGCAGATATTTCTTTGTACAGCCTATGGTCCCTTTCACTCGGGAATATCCCAACGCAGCTCCTAGAAGAAACGTGTTTCTAACTCGCTGATTCTAAACATAGATTCAACTCTCGTAGGTGAACGAACGCACAGCAGAGCAGTTTCAAGGAAAAGTTTCTACTGAGTTTTAGACGAAGTTTTACTGCTGTTTCGTACATACGCAGGTATTGGGCTGGAATTGCCAGTTCTGAGATTCTGCACAGAAAGGGTTTACAAAGTGCTGAGTCCACACATGAGTTTAACTCCCTCAGTTGAATGTACACACTGAAAACCATTCTGTTAGATAGCTCCGTTTTCGTTTAGAAGTAGATATTTCTCTTTTCAGCCTATGTTCCCATTCACTCGGGAATATCCCAACGCAGCTCCTAGAAGAAACGTGTTTCTATCTCGCTGAATCTAAACATAGATTCAACTCTCTTAGGTGAACGAATGCACAGCAGAGCAGTTTCAAGGAAACGTTTCTCCTGAGTTTCAGACGAAGTCATGCTGCTGTTTCGTACATATGCCGGTATTTGGCTGGAAATGCCAGTTTTGGGATTCTGCACAGAAAGGGTCTGTAACTTGCTAAATCCACACATGAGTTTAACTCCATCAGTTGAATGCACACATTGACAACCATTCAGTTAGATAGCTCCGTTTTGGTTTTAGAAGCAGATATTTCTCTGTACAGCCTATGGTCCCATTCACTCGGAAATATCCCATCGTAGCTCCTAGAAGAAACGTGTTTCTAACTCGCTGAATCTAAACATGAATTCAACTCTCTTATGTGAACGAACGCACAGCAGAGCAGTTTGAAGGAAACGTTTCTCCTGATTTTTTGACGAAGTTTTACTGCTGTTTCGTACATATGTCGGTATTGGGCTGGAAATGCCAGTTTTGGGATTCTGCACAGAAAGGGTTTGCAAACTGCTGAGTCCACAGGTGAGTTTTCCTCTGTCAGTTGAATGCACACATTGAAAACCATTCATTTAGATAGCTCCGTTTTGGTTTAAAGCAGATATTTCTCTGTAGAGTCTATGGTCCCATTCACTCAGGAATATCCCAACGCAGCTCCTAGAAGAAACGTGTTTCTAACTCGCTGAATCTAAACGTGGATTCAACTCTCTTAGATGAACGAACGCACAGCAGAGCAGTTTCAAGGAAACGTTTCTCCTGAGTTTTACACGAAGTCTTACTGCTATTTCGTACATATGCCGGTATTGGGCTGGAAATGGCACTTTTGGCATTCTGCACAGAAAGTGTTTGTAACCTACTAAATCCACACATGAGTTTAACTCTGTCAGTTGAATGCACACATGGAAAACCATTCAGTTAGATAGCTCCGTTTTGGTTTAGAAGCAGATATTTCTCTGGACAGCCTATGGTCCCATTCACTCGGGAATATCCCAACGCAGCTCCTAGAAGAAACGTGTTTCTACCTCCCTGCATCTAAACATAGATTCAACTCTCTTAGGTGAACGAACGCACAGCAGAGCAGTTTCAAGGAAACGTTTCTGCTGAGTTTTAGAGGAAGTTTTACTGCTGTTTCGTACATATGCAAGTATTGTGCTGGAAATGCCAGTTTTGGGATTCTGCACAGAAAGGGTATACAAACTGCTGAATCCACACATGAGTTTATCTCTGTCAGTTGAATGCACACATTGACAACCATTCAGTTAGATAGCTCCGTTTTGGTTTAGAAGCAGATATTTCTCTGTACCGCCTACGGTCCCATTCCCTCGGGAATATCCCAACGCAGCCTCTAGAGGAAACGTGTTTCTATCTCGCTGAATCTAAACATAGATTCAACTGTCTTAGGTGAACGAACGCACAGCAGAGCAGTTTCAAGTAAACGTTTCTCCTGAGTTTTAGACCAAGTCTTACTGCTGTATCGTACATATGCCGATATTGGGCCGGTAATGCCAGTTTTGGGTTTCTGCACAGAAATGGTATACAAACTGCTGAATCCACACACGAGTTTAACTCTGTGAGTTGAATGCACACATTGTCAACCATTCAGTTAGAAAGTTCCGTTTTGGTTTTAGAAGCAGATATTTGTCTTTACACCCCATGGTCCCTTTCACTCGGGAATATCCCAACGCAGCTCCTAGAAGAAACGTGTTTCTAACTCGCTGATTCTAAACATAGATTCAACTGTCTTAGGTGAACGAGCGCACAGCAGAGCAGTTTCAAGGAAACGTTTCTCCTGAGTTTTAGACGAAGTTTTACTGCTGTTTCCTACATACGCAGTTATTGGGCTGGAATTGCCAGTTTTGGGATTCTGCACAGAAAGGTTTTACAAAGTGCTGAGTCCACATATGAGTTTAACTCTCTCAGTTGAATGTACACACTGAAAACCATTTTGTTAGATAGCTCCGTTTTGGTTTAGAAGCAGATATTTCTCTTTACAGCCTATGGTCCCATTCACTCGGGAATATCCAACGCAGCTAATAGAAGAAACGTGTTTCTAACTCGGTGAATCTAAACATAGATTCAACTCTCGTAGGTGAACGAACACACAGCAGAGCAGTTTCAAGGAATCGTTTCTCCTGAGTTTTAGACGACGTCAGACTGCTGTTTCGTACATATGCTGGTATTGGGCTGGAAATGCCAGTTTTGGGATTCTGCACAGAAAGGGTTTGTAACCTGCTAAATCCACACATGAGTTTAACTCTGTCAGTTGAAAGCACACTTTGAAAACCATTCAGTTAGATAGCTCCGTTTTTGTTTAGAAGCAGATATTTCTCTGTACAGCCTATTGTCCCATTCACTCGGGAATATCCCAACGCAGCTCCTAGAAGAAACGTGTTTCTAACTTGCTGAATCTAAACATAGATTCAACTCTCTTAGGTGAACGAACGCACAGCAGAGCAGTTTGAAGGAAACGTTTCTCCTGAGTTTTAGACGGAGTTTTACTGCTGTTTCGTACATACGTAGGTATTGTGCTGGAAATGCCAGTTTTGGGATTCTGCACAGAAAGGGTTTGCAAACTGCTGAGTCCACACATGAGTTTAACTCAGTCAGTTGAATACACACTTTGAAAACCATTCAGTTAGATTGCTCCCTTCTGGTTTAGAAGCAGATATTTCTCTGTACAGCCTATGGTGCCATTCACTTGGGAATATCGCAACGCAGCTCCTCCTAGAAGAAACGTGTTTCTAACTCGCTGATTCTAAACATAGATTCAACTGTTTTAGGTGAACGAACGCCCAGCAGAGCAGTTTCAAGGAAACGTTTCTCCTGAGTTTTAGATGAAGTTTTACTGCTGTTTCGTACATACGCAGTTATTGGGCTGGAATTGCCAGTTTTGGGATTCTGCACAGAAAGGTTTTACAAAGTTCTGAGTCCACATATGAGTTTAACTCTCTCAGTTGAATGTACACACTGAAAACCATTCTGTTAGATAGCTCCGTTTTGGTTTAGAAGCAGATATTTCTCTTTACAGCCAATGGTCCCATTCACTCGGGAATATCCCAACGCAGCTCCTAGAAGAAACGTGTTTCTACCTCCCTGCATCTAAACATAGATTCAACTCTCGTAGGTGAACGAACGCACAGCAGAGCAGTTTCAAGGAAACGTTTCTGCTGAGTTTTAGACGAAGTTTTACTGCTGTTTCGTACATATGCAAGTATTGTGCTGGAAATGCCAGTTTTGGGATTCTGCACAGAAAGGGTATACAAACTGGTGAATCCACACATGAGTTTATCTCTGTCAGTTGAATGCACACATTGACAACCATTCAGTTAGATAGCTCCGTTTTGGTTTAGAAGCAGATATTTCTCTGTACAGCCTACGGTCCCATTCCCTCGGGAATATCCCAACGCAGCTCCTAGAGGAAACGTGTTTCTATCTCGCTGAATCTGAACATAGATTCAACTGTCTTTGGTGAACGAACGCACAGCAGAGCAGTTTCAAGTAAACGTTTCTCCTGAGTTTTAGACCAAGACTTACTGCTCTATCGTACATATGCCGATATTGGGCCGGTAATGCCAGTTTTGGGTTTCTGCACAGAAATGGTATACAAACTGCTGAATCCACACACGAGTTTAACTCTGTGAGTTGAATGCACACATTGGCAACCATTCAGTTAGAAAGTTCCGTTTTGGTTTTAGAAGCAGATATTTGTCTTTACACCCTATGGTCCCTTTCACTCGGGAATATCCCAACGCAGCTCCTAGAAGAAACGTGTTTCTAACTCGCTGATTCTAAACATAGATTCAACTGTCTTAGGTGAACGAGCGCACAGCAGAGCAGTTTCAAGGAAACGTTTCTCCTGAGTTTTAGACGAAGTATTACTGCTGTTTCGTACATACGCAGATATTGGGCTGGAATTGCCAGTTTTGGGATTCTGCACAGAAAGGTTTTACAAAGTGCTGAGTCCACATATGAGTTTAACTCTCTCAGTTGAATGTACACACTGAAAACCATTTTGTTAGATAGCTCCGTTTTGGTTTAGAAGCAGATATTTCTCTTTACAGCCTATGGTCCCATTCACTCGGGAATATCCAACGCAGCTAATAGAAGAAACGTGTTTCTAACTCGCTGAATCTAAACATAGATTCAACTCTCGTAGGTGAACGAACACACAGCAGAGCAGTTTCAAGGAATCGTTTCTCCTGAGTTTTAGACGAAGTCTTACTGCTATTTCGTACATATGCCGGTATTGGGCTGGAAATGGCATTTTTGGGATTCTGCACAGAAAGTGTTTGTAACCTACTACATCCACACATGAGTTTAACTCTGTCAGTTGAATGCACACTTTGAAAACCATTCAGTTACATAGCTCCGTTTTGGTTTAGGAGCAGATACTTTTCTGTACAGCCTATGGTCCCATTCACTCGGGAATATCCCAACGCAGCTCCTAGAAGAAACGTGTTTCTAACTCGCTGAATCTAAACATAGATTCAACTCTCTTACGTGAACGAACGCACAGCAGAGCAGTGTCAAGGAAACGTTTCTCCTGAGTTTTACACGAAGTCTTACTGCTATTTCGTACATATGCCGGTATTGGGCTGGAAATGGCATTTTTGGGATTCTGCACAGAACGTGTTTGTAACCTACTGAATCCACACATGAGTTTAACTCTGTCAGTTGAATGCACACATGGAAAACCATTCAGTTAGATAGGTCCGTTTTCGTTTAGAAGCAGATATTTCTCTGTACAGCCTATGGTCCCATTCACTCGGGAATATCCCAACGCAGCTCCTAGAAGAAACGTGTTTCTACCTCCCTGCATCTAAACATAGATTCAACTCTCTTAGGTGAACGAACGCACAGCAGAGCAGTTTCAAGGAAACGTTTCTGCTGAGTTTTAGACGAAGTTTTACTGCTGTTTCGTACATATGCAAGTATTGTGTTGGAAATGCCAGTTTTGGGATTCTGCACAGAAAGGGTATACAAACTGCTGAATACACACATGAGTTTATCTCTGTCAGTTGAATGCACACATTGACAACCATTCAGTTAGATGGCTCCGTTTTGGTTTAGAAGCAGATATTTCTCTGTACAGCCAATGGTCCCATTCCCTCGGGAATATCCCAACGCAGCTCCTAGAGGAAACGTGTTTCTAACTCGCTGAATCTAAACATAGATTCAACTGTCTTAGGTGAACGAACGCACAGCAGTTCAGTTTAAAGGAAACGTTTCTCCTGAGTTTTAGAGGAAGTTTAACTGCTGTTTCGTATATATGCCGGTATTGGGCTGGAAATGCCACTTTTGGGATTCTTCACAGAAAGGGTTTGCAAACTGCTGAGTCCACACATGAGTTTAATTACGTAAATTGAATGCACACATTGAAAACCATTCAATTAGATAGCTCCGTTTTGGATTAGAAGCAGATACTTCTCTGTACAGTCTATGGTCCCATTCACTCGGGAATATCCCAACGCAGCTCCTAGAAGAAACGTGTTTCTAACTCCCTGAATCTAAACATAGATTCAACTCTCTTAGGTGAACGAACACACAGCAGAGCAGTTTCAAGGAATCGTTTCTCCTGAGTTTTAGAGGAAGTCACACTGCTGTTTCGTACATATGCTGGTATTGGGCTGGAAAGGCCAGTTTTGGGATTCTGCACAGAAAGGGTTTGTAATCTGCTAAATCCACACATGAGTTTAACTCTGTCAGTTGAATGAACACATTGTCAACCATTCAGTTAGATAGCTCCGTTTTGGTTTAGAAGCAGATATTTCTCTGTACAGCCTATGGTCCCATTCACTCGGGAATATCCCAACGCAGCTCCTAGAAGAAACGTGTTTCTAACTCGCTGAATCTAAACATAGATTCAACTCTCTTATGTGAACGACCGCACAGCAGAGCAGTTTCAAGGAAACGTTTCTACTGAGTTTTAGACGAAGTCATACTGCTGTTTCGTACGTATGCCGGTATTGGGCTGGAAATGCCAATTTTGGGATTCTGCACAGAAAGGGTTTGCAACCTGCTGAATCCACACGAGTTTAACTCTGTGAGTTGAATGCACACACTGACAACCATTCAGTTAGAAAGTTCCGTTTTGGTTTTAGAAGCAGATATTTGTCTGTACAGCCTATGGTCCCTTTCACTCGGGAATATCCCAACGCAGCTCCTAGAAGAAACGTGTTTCTAACTCGCTGATTCTAAACATAGATTCAACTCTCTTAGGTGAACGAACGCACAGCAGAGCAGTTTCAAGGAAAAGTTTCTCCTGAGTTTTAGACGAAGTTTTACTGCTGTTTCGTACTTACGCCTGTATTGGGCTGGAATTGCCAGTTTTGGGATTCTGCACAGAAAGTGTATACAAAGTGCTGAGTCCACACATGAGTTTAACTCTCTCAGTTGAATGTACACACTGAAAACCATTCTGTTAGATAGCTCCGTTTTGGTTTAGAAGCAGATATTTCTCTTTACAGCCTATGGTCCCATTCACTCGGGAATATCCCAACGCAGCTCCTGGAAGAAACGTGTTTCTAACTCGCTGAATCTAAACATAGATTCAACTCTCCTAGGTGAACGAACGCACAGCAGAGCAGTTTCAAGGAATCGTTTCTCTTGAGTTTTAGAGGAAGTTTTACTGCTGTTTCGTACGTATGCAGGTATTGGGCTGGAAATGCCAGTTTTGGGATTCTGCACAGAAAGGGTTTGCAAACTGCTGAGTCCACACATGAGTTTAACTCTGTCAGTTGAATGCACACATTGACAACCATTCTGTTTCAATGTTCCGTTTTGGTTTTAGAAGCAGATATTTCTCTGTACATCCTATGGTCCCATTCACTCGGGAATATCCCAACGCAGCTCCTAGAAGAAACGTGTTTCTAACTCGATGAATCTAAACATAGATTCAACTCTCTTAGGTGAACGAACGCACAGCAGAGCAGTTTCAAGGAAACGTTTCTCCTGAGTTTTAGACGAAGTCATACTGATGTTTCGTATATATGCCGGCATTGGACTGGAAATGCCGGTTTTGGGATTCTGCACAGAAACGGTTTGTAACCTGCTAAATTCTCACATTAGTTTAACTCTCTCAGTTGAATGCACACATTGAAAACCATTCAGTTAGATAGCTCCGTTTTGGTTTAGAAGCAGATATTTCTCTGTACAGCCTATGGTCCCATTCACTCGGGAATATCCCAACACAGCACCTAGAAGAAACGTGTTTCTGACTCGCTGAATCTAAACATAGATTCAACTCTCTTAGGTGATCGAACGCAAAGCAGTTCAGTTTAAAGGAAACGTTTCTCCTGAATTTTAGAGGAAGTGTAACTGCTGTTTCGTACATATGCAGATATTGGGCTGGAAATGCCAGTTTTGGAATTCTTCACAGAAAGGTTTTGCAAACTGCTGAGTTCACACATGACTTTAATTACGTAAATTGAAAGCACACATTGAAAACCATTCAATTAGATAGCTCCGTTTTGGTTTAGAAGCAGATATTTCTCTGTACAGTCTATGGTCCCATTCACTCGGGAACATCCCAACGCAGCTCCTAGAAGAAACGTGTTTCTAATACGCTGAATCTAAACATGGATTCAACTCTCCTAGGTGAACGAACTCACTGCAGAGCAGTTTCAAGGAAACGTTTCTCCTGAGTTTTAGACGAAGTATTACTGCTGTTTCCTACATATGCAGGTATTGGGATGGAAATGCCAGTTTTGGGAAACTGCACAGAAAGGGTTTGTAACCTGCTAAATCCACACATGAGTTTAACTCTGTCAGTTGAATGCACACATTGACAACCATTCAGTTAGATAGCTCCGTTTTGGTTTAGAAGCAGATATTTCTCTGTACAGCCTATGGTCCCATTCCCTCGGGAATATAACAACGCAGCTCCTAGAAGAAACGTGTTTCTAACTCGCTGAATCTCAACATAGATTCAACTCTCTTAGGTGAGCGAACGCACAGCAGAGCAGTTTCAAGTAAACGTTTCTCCTGAGTTTTAGACCAAGTCTTACTGCTGTATCGTACATATGCCGATATTGGGCCGGTAATGCCAGTTTTGGGATTCTTCACAGAAAGGGAATACAAACTGCTGAATCCACACATGAGATAAACTCTGTCAGTTGAATGCACACATTGACAATCTTTCAGTTAGATAGCTCCGTTTTTGTTTAGAAGCAGATATTTCTCTGTACAGCCTATGGTCCCATTCTCTCGGGAATATCCCAACGCAGCTCCTAGAAGAAACGTGTTTCTAACTCGCTGAATCTAAACATAGATTCAACTCTCTAATGTGAACGACCGCACAGCGGAGCAGTTTCAAGGAAACGTTTCTACTGAGTTTTAGACGAAGTCATACTGCTGTTTCGTACGTATGCCGGTATTGGGCTGGAAATGCCAGTTTTGGGATTCTGCACAGAAAGGGTTTGCAAACTGCTGAATCCACACGAGTTTAACTCTGTGAGTTGAATGCACACACTGACAACCATTCAGTTAGAAAGTTCCGTTTTGGTTTTAGAAGCAGATATTTGTCTGTACAGCCTATGGTCCCTTTCACTCGGGAATATCCCAACGCAGCTCCTAGAAGAAACGTGTTTCTAACTCGCTGATTCTAAACATAGATTCAACTCTCTTAGGTGAACGAATGCACAGCAGAGTAGTTTCAAGGAAAAGTTTCTCCTGAGTTTTAGACGAAGTTTTACTGCTGTTTCTTACTTACGCCTGTATTGGACTGGAATTGCCAGTTTTGGGATTCTGCACAGAAAGTGTTTACAAAGTGCTGAGTCCACACATGAGTTTAACTCTCTCAGTTGAATGGACACACTGAAAACCATTCTGTTAGATAGCTCCGTTTTGGTTTAGAAGCAGATATTTCTCTTTACAGCCTATGGTCCCATTCACTCGGGAATATCCCAACGCAGCTCCTAGAAGAAACGTGTTTCTAACTCGCTGAATCTAAACATAGATTCAACTCTCCTAGGTGAACGAAAGCACAGCAGAGCAGTTTAAAGGAAACGTTTCTCCTGAGTTTTACACGAAGTCTTACTGCTATTTCGTACATATGCCGGCATTGGGCTGGAAATGGCACTTTTGGGATTCTGCACAGAAAGTGTTTGTAACCTACTAAATCCACACATGAGTTTAACTCTGTCAGTTGAATGCACACATGGAAAACCATTCAGTTAGATAGCTCCGTTTTGGATTAGAAGCAGATATTTCTCTGGACAGCCTATGGTCCCATTCACTCGGGTATATCCAAACGCAGCTCCTAGAAGAAACGTGTTTCTACCTCCCTGCATCTAAACATAGATTCAACTCTCTTAGGTGAACGAACGCACAGCAGAGCAGTTTCAAGGAAACGTTTCTCCTGAGTTTTAGTCGAAGTCATACTGCTGTTTCGTATATAGGCCGGCACTGGGCTGGAAATGCCGGTTTTGGGATTCTGCACAGAAACGGTTTGTAACCTGCTAAATCCACACATTAGTTTAACTCTCTAAGTTGAATGCACACATTGAAAACCATTCAGTTAGATAGCTCCGTTTTGGTTTAGAAGCAGATATTTCTCTGTACAGCCTATGGTCCCATTTATTCGGGAATATCCCAACACAGCTCCTAGAAGAAACGTGTTTCTGACTCGCTGAATCTAAACATAGATTCAACTCTCTTAGGTGAACAAACGCAAAGCAGTTCAGTTTAAAGGAAACGTTTCTCCTGAGTTTTAGCGGAAGTGTAATTGCTGTTTCGTACATATGCCGGTATTGGGCTGGAAATGCCAGTTTTGGGATTCTGCACAGAAAGGGTTTGCAAACTGCTGAGTCCACACATGAGTTGAATTCCGTAAATTGAATACACACATTGAAAACCATTCAATTAGATAGCTCCGTTTTGGTTTAGAAGCAGATATTTCTCTGTACAGTCTATGGTCCCATTCACTCGGGAATATCGCAACGCAGCTCCTAGAAGAAACGTGTTTCTAACTCGCTGATTCTAAACATAGATTCAACTCTCTTAGGTGAACGAACGCACAGCAGAGCAGATTGAAGGAAACGTTTCTCCTGAGTTTTAGACGAAGTTTTACTGCTGTTTCGTACATACGCAGTTATAGGGCTGGAATTGCCAGTTTTGGGATTCTGCACAGAAAGGTTTTACAATGTGCTGAGTCCACATATGAGTTTATCTCTCTCAGTAGAATGTACACACTGAAAACCATTCTGTTAGATAGCTCCGTTTTGGTTTAGAAGCAGATATTTCTCTTTACAACCAATGGTCCCATTCACTCGGGAATATCCAACGCAGCTAATAGAAGAAACGTGTTTCTAACTCGCTGAATCTAAACATAGATTCAACTCTCTTAGGTGAACGAATGCACAGCAGAGCACTTTCAAGGAAACGTTTCTCCTGAGTTTTAGACGAAGTCATACTGCTGTTTCGTACATATGCGGGTATTGGGCTGGAAATGCCAGTTTTGGGATTCTGCACAGAAACGGTTTGTAACCTGCTAAATCCACACATGAGTTTAGCTCTGTCAGTTGAATGCACACATTGACAACCATTCAGTTAGATAGCTCCGTTTTGGTTTAGAAGCAGATATTTCTCTGTACAGCCTATGGTCCCATTCACTCGGGAACATCCCAACGCAGCTCCTAGAAGAAACGTGTTTCTAATACGCTGAATCTAAACATGGATTCAACTCTCCTAGGTGAACGAACTCACTGCAGAGCAGTTTCAAGGAAACGTTTCTCCTGAGTTTTAGACGAAGTTTTACTGCTGTTTCCTACATATGCAGGTATTGGGCTGGAAATGCCAGTTTTGGGAATCTGCACAGAAAGGGTTTGTAACCTGCTAAATCCACACATTAGTTTAACTCTCTCAGTTGAATGCTCACATTGAAAACCATTCAGTTAGATAGCTCCGTTTTGGTTTAGAAGCAGATATTTCTCTATACAGCCTATGGTCCCATTCACTCTGGAATATATCAACGCAGCTCCTAGAAGAAACGTGTTTCTAACACGCTGAATCTAAACATGGATTCAACTCTCCTAGGTGAATGAACTCACCGCAGAGCAGTTTCAATGAAACGTTTCTCCTGAGTTTTAGACGGAGGTTTACTGCTGTTTCGTAAATATGCAGGTATTGGGCTGGAAATGCCAGTTTTGGGAATCTGCACAGAATGTTTTTGTAACCTGCTAAATCCACACATTAGTGTAACTCTGTCAGTTGAATGCACACATTGAAAACCATTCAGTTAGATAGCTCCGTTTTGGTTTAGAAGCAGATATTTCTCCGTACAGCCTATGGTCTCATTCACTCGGGAATATCCCAACGCAGCTCCTAGAAGAAACGTGTTTGTAACTCGCTGAATCTAAAGATAGATTCAACTGTCTTAGGTGAACGAACGCACAGCAGAGCAGTTTCAAGGAAACGTTTCTCCTGAGTTTTAGACGAAGTTTTACTGCTGTTTCGTACATACGCAGTTATTGGGCTGAAATTGCCAGTTTTGGAATTCTGCACAGAAAGGTTTTACAAAGTGCTGAGTCCACATATGAGTTTACCTCTCTCAGTTGAATGTACACACTGAAAACCACTCAGTTAGATAGCTCCGTTTTGGTTTAGAAGCAGATATTTCTCTTTACAGCCTATGGTCCCATTCCCTCGGGAATATCCAACGCAGCTCCTAGAAGAAACGTGTTTCTAACTCACTGAATCTAAACATAGATTCAACTCTCCTAGGTGAACGAACGCACAGCAGAGCAGTTTCAAGGAAACGTTTCTCTTGAGTTTTAGAGGAAGTTTTACTGCTGTTTCGTACGTATGCAGGCATTGGGCTGGAAATGCCAGTTTTGGTATTCTACAAAACGTGTTTGTAACTCGCTGAATCTAAAGATAGATTCAACTGTCTTAGGTGAACGAACGCACAGCAGAGCAGTTTCAAGGAAACGTTTCTCCTGAGTTTTAGACGAAGTTTTACTGCTGTTTCGTACATACGCAGTTATTGGGCTGAAATTGCCAGTTTTGGAATTCTGCACAGAAAGGTTTTACAAAGTGCTGAGTCCACATATGAGTTTACCTCTCTCAGTTGAATGTACACACTGAAAACCACTCAGTTAGATAGCTCCGTTTTGGTTATAGAAGCAGATATTTCTCTGTACAGCCTATGGTCCCATTCCCTCGGGAATATCCAACGCAGCTCCTAGAAGAAACGTGTTTCTAACTCACTGAATCTAAACATAGATTCAACTCTCCTAGGTGAACGAACGCACAGCAGAGCAGTTTCAAGGAAACGTTTCTCTTGAGTTTTAGAGGAAGTTTTACTGCTGTTTCGTACGTATGCAGGCATTGGGCTGGAAATGCCAGTTTTGGTATTCTGCACAGAAAGGGTTTGCAAACTGCTGAGTCCACACATAAGTTTAATTCTGTAAATTGAATGCACACATTGAAAACCATTCATTTAGATAGCTCCGTTTTGGTTTAGAAGCAGATATTTCTCTGTACAGTCTATGGTCCCATTCACTCGGGAATATCCCAACGCAGCTCCGAGAAGAAACGTGTTTCTAACTCGCCGAATCTAAACATAGATTCAACTCTCTTAGGTGAACGAACGCACAGCAGAGCAGTTTCAAGGAAACGTTTCTCCTGAGTTTTAGACAAAGTCAGACTGCTGTTTCGTACATATGCCGGTATTGGGCTGGAAATGCTAGTTTTTGGATTCTGCACAAAAAGGGTTTGCAAACTGCAGAAACCACACATGAGTTTAACTCTGTCAGGTGAATGCACACATTGACACCCATTCAGTTACATACCTCCGTTTTGGTTATAGAAGCAGATATTTCTCTGTACAGCCTATGGTCCCATTCACTCGGCAATATCCCAACGCAGCTCCTAGAAGAAAGTTGTTTCTAACTCGCTGAATTTTAACATAAATTCAACTCTCTTAGAGGAAAGAAGGCACAGCAGAGCAGTTTCAAGGAAACGTTTCTGCTGAGTTTTAGACGAAGTCTGACTGCTGTTTCGTACATATGCCGGTATTGGGCTGGAAATGCCAGTTTTGGGATTCTGCACAGAAAGGGTTTGCAAACTGCTGAATCCACACATGAGTTTACCTCTGTCAGTTGAATGCACGTATTGAAAACCATTCAGTTAGATAGCTCCGTTTTGGTTTAGAAGCAGATATTTCTCTGTACAGCCTATGGTCCCATTGACTCGGGAATATCCCAACGCAGCTCCTAGAAGAAACGTGTTTCTAACTCGTTGAATCTAAACATAGATTCAACTGTCTTAGGGAAAGAACGCACAGCAGAGCAGTTTAAAGGAAATGTTTCTCCTGAGTTTTAAACGTAGTCTTTCTGCTGTTTCGTACACATGCCGGTATTGGGCTGGAAATGCCAGTTTTGGGATACTGCACAGAAAGGGTATACAAACTGCTGAATCCACACATGAGTTTAACTCTGTCAGTTGAATGCACACATTGACAACCATTCAGTTAGATAGCTCCGTTTTGGTTTAGAAGCAGATATTTCTCTGTACAGCCTATGGTCCCATAAACTCGGGAATATCCCAACGCATCTCCTAGAAGAAACGTGTTTCTAACTCGCTGAATCTGAACGTAGATTCAACTCTCTTAGGTGAACGAACGCACAGCAGAGCAGTTTCAAGGAAACGTTTCTCCTGAGTTTTGGAAGTAGTCCCACTGCTGTTTTGTACATATGCCGGTATTGGGCTGGAAATTCCAGTTTTGGGATTTTGCACAGTAAGTGCTTGCAAACTGCTGAGTCCACACATGAGTTTAACTCTGTCAGTTGAACGCACACTTTGAAAACCATTCAGTTAGATAGCTACGTTTTGGTTTAGAAGCAGATATTTCTCTGTACAGCCTATGTTCCCATTCACTCGGGAAGATCCCAACGCAGCTCCTAGAAGAAACGTGTTTCTAACTCGCTGAATCTAAACATAGATTCAACTCTCTTAGGGAAAGAACGCACAGCAGAGCAGTTTAAAGGAAATGTTTCTCCTGAGATTTAAACGAAGTCTTTCTGCTGTTTCGTACACATGCCGGTATTGGGCTGGAAATGCCAGTTTTGGGATTCTGCACAGAAAGGGTATACAAACTGCTGAATCCACACATGAGTTTAACTCTGTCAGTTGAATGCACACATTGACAACCATTCAGTTAGATAGCTCCGTTTTGGTTTAGAAGCAGATATTTCTCTGTACAGCCTATGGTCCCATTCACTCGGGAACATCCCAACGCAGCTCCTAGAAGAAACGTGTTTCTAATACGCTGAATCTAAACATGGATTCAACTCTCCTAGGTGAACGAACTCACTGCAGAGCAGTTTCAAGGAAACGTTTCTCCTGAGTTTTAGACGAAGTTTTACTGCTGTTTCCTACATATGCAGGTATTGGGATGGAAATGCCAGTTTTGGGAAACTGCACAGAAAGGGTTTGTAACCTGCTAAATCCACCCATGAGTTTAACTCTGTCAGTTGAATGCACACATTGAAAACCATTCAGTTAGATAGCTCCGTTTTGGTTTAGAAGCAGCTATTTCTCTGTACAGCCTATGGTCCCATTCACTCGGGTATATCCCAACGCAGCTCCTAGAAGAAACGTGTTTCTAACTCGCTGAATCTAAACATAGATTCAACTCTCTTAGGTGAACGAATGCACAGCAGAGCAGTTTCAATGAAACGATTCTCCTGAGTTTTAGACGAAGTTTTTCTGCTGTTTCGTACATATGCAGGTATTGGGCTGGAAATGCCAGTTTTGGGAATCTGCACAGAAAGGGTTTGTAACCTGCTAAATCCACACATTAGTTTAACTCTCTCAGTTGAATGCTCACATTGAAAACCATTCAGTTAGATAGCTCCGTTTTGGTTTAGAAGCAGATATTTCTCTATACAGCCTATGGTCCCATTCACTCTGGAATATATCAACGCAGCTCCTAGAAGAAACGTGTTTCTAACACGCTGAATCTAAACATGGATTCAACTCTCCTAGGTGAATGAACTCACCGCAGAGCAGTTTCAATGAAACGTTTCTCCTGAGTTTTAGACGGAGGTTTACTGCTGTTTCGTAAATATGCAGGTATTGGGCTGGAAATGCCAGTTTTGGGAATCTGCACAGAATGTTTTTGTAACCTGCTAAATCCACACATTAGTGTAACTCTGTCAGTTGAATGCACACATTGAAAACCATTCAGTTAGATAGCTCCGTTTTGGTTTAGAAGCAGATATTTCTCCGTACAGCCTATGGTCCCATTCACTCGGGAATATCCCAACGCAGCTCCTAGAAGAAACGTGTTTGTAACTCGCTGAATCTAAAGATAGATTCAACTGTCTTAGGTGAACGAACGCACAGCAGAGCAGTTTCAAGGAAACGTTTCTCCTGAGTTTTAGACGAAGTTTTACTGCTGTTTCGTACATACGCAGTTATTGGGCTGAAATTGCCAGTTTTGGAATTCTGCACAGAAAGGTTTTACAAAGTGCTGAGTCCACATATGAGTTTACCTCTCTCAGTTGAATGTACACACTGAAAACCACTCAGTTAGATAGCTCCGTTTTGGTTTAGAAGCAGATAATTCTCTTTACAGCCTATGGTCCCATTCCCTCGGGAATATCCAACGCAGCTCCTAGAAGAAACGTGTTTCTAACTCACTGAATCTAAACATAGATTCAACTCTCCTAGGTGAACGAACGCACAGCAGAGCAGTTTCAAGGAAACGTTTCTCTTGAGTTTTAGAGGAAGTTTTACTGCGGTTTCGTACGTATGCAGGCATTGGGCTGGAAATGCCAGTTTTGGTATTCTGCACAGAAAGGGTTTGCAAACTGCTGAGTCCACACATAAGTTTAATTCTGTAAATTGAATGCACACATTGAAAACCATTCATTTAGATAGCTCCGTTTTGGTTTAGAAGCAGATATTTCTCTGTACAGTCTATGGTCCCATTCACTCGGGAATATCCCAACGCAGCTCCTAGAAGAAACGTGTTTCTAACTCGCTGAATCTAAACATAGATTCAACTCTCTTAGGTGAACGAACGCACAGCAGAGCAGTTTCAAGGAAACGTTTCTCCTGAGTTTTAGACAAAGTCAGACTGCTGTTTCGTACATATGCCGGTATTGGGCTGGAAATGCTAGTTTTTGGATTCTGCACAAAAAGGGTTTGCAAACTGCAGAAACCACACATGAGTTTAACTCTGTCAGTTGAATGCACACATTGACACCCATTCAGTTACATACCTCCGTTTTGGTTATAGAAGCAGATATTTCTCTGTACAGCCTATGGTCCCATTCACTCGGCAATATCCCAACGCAGGTCCTAGAAGAAAGTTGTTTCTAACTCGCTGAATTTTAACATAAATTCAACTCTCTTAGAGGAAAGAAGGCACAGCAGAGCAGTTTCAAGGAAACGTTTCTGCTGAGTTTTAGACGAAGTCTGACTGCTGTTTCGTACATATGCTGGTATTGGGCTGGAAATGCCAGTTTTGGGATTCTGCACAGAAAGGGTTTGCAAACTGCTGAATCCACACATGAGTTTACCTCTGTCAGTTGAATGCACGTATTGAAAACCATTCAGTTAGATAGCTCCGTTTTGGTTTAGAAGCAGATATTTCTCTGTACAGCCTATGGTCCCATTGACTCGGGAATATCCCAACGCAGCTCCTAGAAGAAACGTGTTTCTAACTCGCTGAATCTAAACATAGATTCAACTGTCTTAGGGAAAGAACGCACAGCAGAGCAGTTTAAAGGAAATGTTTCTCCTGAGTTTTAAACGTAGTCTTTCTGCTGTTTCGTACACATGCCGGTATTGGGCTGGAAATGCCAGTTTTGGGATTCTGCACAGAAAGGGTATACAAACTGCTGAATCCACACATGAGTTTAACTCTGTCAGTTGAATGCACACATTGACAACCATTCAGTTAGATAGCTCCGTTTTGGTTTAGAAGCAGATATTTCTCTGTACAGCCTATGGTCCCATAAACTCGGGAATATCCCAACGCATCTCCTAGAAGAAACGTGTTTCTAACTCGCTGAATCTGAACGTAGATTCAACTCTCTTAGGTGAACCAACGCACAGCAGAGCAGTTTCAAGGAAACGTTTCTCCTGAGTTTTGGAAGTAGTCCCACTGCTGTTTTGTACATATGCTGGTATTGGGCTGGAAATTCCAGTTTTGGGATTTTGCACAGTAAGTGTTTGCAAACTGCTGAGTCCACACATGAGTTTAACTCTGTCAGTTGAACGCACACTTTGAAAACCATTCAGTTAGATAGCTATGTTTTGGTTTAGAAGCAGATATTTCTCTGTACAGCCTATGTTCCCATTCACTCGGGAAGATCCCAACGCAGCTCCTAGAAGAAACGTGTTTCTAACTCGCTGAATCTAAACATAGATTCAACTCTCTTAGGGAAAGAACGCACAGCAGAGCACTTTAAAGGAAATGTTTCTCCTGAGATTTAAACGAAGTCTTTCTGCTGTTTCGTACACATGCCGGTATTGGGCTGGAAATGCCAGTTTTGGGATTCTGCACAGAAAGGGTATACAAACTGCTGAATCCACACATGAGTTTAACTCTGTCAGTTGAATGCAGACATTGACAACCATTCAGTTAGATAGCTCCGTTTTGGTTTAGATGCAGATATTTCTCTGTACAGCCTATGGTCCCATAAACTCGGGAAAATTCCAACACAGCTCCTAGAAGAAACGTGTTTCTAACACGCCGAATCTAAACATGGATTCAACTCTCCTAGGTGAACGAACTCACAGCAGAGCAGTTTCAAGTAAACGTTTCTCCTGAGTTTTAGACGACGTTTTACTGCTGTTTCGTACATATGCAGGTATTGGGCTGGAAATGCCAGTTTTAGGATTCTGCACAGAAAGGTTTTGCAAACTGCTGAGTCCACACTTGAGTTCAACTCTGTCAGTTGAATGCACACATTGAAAACCATTCAGTTAGATAGCTCCGTTTTGGTTTAGAAGCAGATATTTCTCTGTACAGCCTAGGGTCCCATTCACTCGGGAATATCCCAACGCAGCTCCTAGAAGAATCGTGTTTCTAACTTGCTGAATCTAAATATACATTCAACTCTCTTAGGTGAACGAAAGCACAGCAGAGCAGTTTCAAGGAAACGTTTCTCCTGAGTTTTAGACGAAGTCATACTGCTGTTTCGTACATATGCAGGTATTGGGCTGTAAATGCCAGTTTTGGGATTCTGCACAGAAAGGGTTTGTAACCTGTTAAATCCACACATCAGTTTAACTCTGTCCGTTGAATGCACACTTTGAGAACCATTCAGTTAGATAGCTCCGTTTTGGTTTAGAAGCTGATATTTCTCTGTACAGCCTATGGTCCCATTCACTCGGGGATATCCCAACGCAGCCGCCAGAAGAAACGTGTTTCTAACTCGCTGAATCTAAACGTAGATTCAACGCTCTTAGCTGACCGAACGCACAGCAGAGCACTTTCAAGGAAACGTTTCTCCTGAGTTTTAGACGAAGTTCTACTGCTGTTTCGTACATATGCCGGTATTGGGCTGGAAATTCCAGTTTTGGGATTCTGCACAGAAAGGGTTTGCAAACTGCTGAATCCACACATGAGTTTAACTCTGTCAGTTGAATACACATTGAATAACATTCCGTTAGATAGCTCCGTTATTTTCTAGAAGCAGATATTTCTCTGTACAGCCTATGGTCCCATTCACTCGGGAATACCCCAACGCAGCTCCTAGAAGAAACGTGTTTCTAACTCGCTGAATCTAAACAAAGAATCAACTCTCTTAGGTGAACGAGCGCACAGCAGAGCAGTTTTAAGGAAACGTTTCTAATGAGTTTTAGACGAAGTCTTTCTGCTGTTTCGTACACATGCCGGTATTGGGCTGGAAATGCCAGGTTTGGGATTCTGCACAGAAAGGGTTTACAAACTGCTGAATCCACACTTGAGTTTACCTCGGTCAGATGAATGCACACATTGACAACCATTCAGTTAGATAGCTCCGCTTTGGTTTTAGAAGCATATATTTCTCTGTACAGCCTATGGTCCCATTCACTCGGGAATATTCCAACCCAGCTCCTAGAAGAAACGTGTTTCTAACTCGCTGAATCTAAACATAGATTCAACTCTCTTAGGTGAACGAAGGCACAGCAGAGCAGTTTCAAGGAAACGTTTCTTCTGAGTTTTAGACGACGTCATACTGCTGTTTCGTACATATGCCTGTTTTGGGCTTGAAATGCCAGTTTTGGGATTCTGCACAGAAAATGTTTTCATCCTGCTGAATCCACACGAGTTTAACTCTGTCAGTTGAATGCACACATTGACAACCATTCAGTTAGAAAGCTCCGTTTTGTTTTTAGAAACACATATTTCTCTGTACAGCCTATGGTCCCATTCACTGGGGATTATCCCAACGCAGCTCCTAGAAGAAACGTGTTTCTAACTCGCTGAATCTAAACATAGATTCAACTCTCTTAGGTGAACGAACGCACAGCAGAGCAGTTTCAAGGAAACGTTTCTCCTGAGTTTTAGACGAAGTCATACTACTGTTTCGTACACATGCCGGTATTGGGCTGGAAATGCCAGTTTGGGGTTTCTGCACAGAAAGGGGTTGCAAACTGCTGAGTCCACACATGAGTTTGGCTCTGTCAGTTGAATGCACACTTTGAAAACCACTCAGTTAGATAGCTCCGTTTTGGTTTAGAAGCAGATATTTCTCTGTACAGCCTATGGTCCCATTCACTCGGGAATATCCCAACGCAGCTCCTAGAAGAAACGTGTTTCTAACTCGCTGAATCTAAACATAGATTCAACTGTCTTAGGTGAACGAACGTACAGCAGAGCAGTTTCAAGTAAACGTTTCTCCTGAGTTTTAGACGAAGTCTTCCTGCTGTTTCGTACATATGCCGGTATTGGGCTGGAATTGCCAGTTTTGGGATTCTGCTCAGAAAGGGTTTGCAAACTGCTGAGTCCACACATGAGTTTAACTCTGTAAATTGAATGCACACATTGAAAACCATTCTTTTAGATAGCTCCGTTTTGGTTTAGAAGCAGATATTCTCTGTTCAGCCTATGGTACCTTTCACTCGGGAATATCCCAACGCAGCTCCTAGAAGAAACGTGTTTCTAACTCGCTGAATCTAAACAAAGAGTCAACTCTCTTAGGTGAACGAGCGCACAGCAGAGCAGTTTTAAGGAAACGTTTCTACTGAGTTTTAGACGAAGTCTTTCTGCTGTTTCTTACACATGCCGGTATTGGGCTGGAAATGCCAGTTTTGGGATTCTGCACAGAAAGGGTTTGCAAACTGCTGAATCCACACATGAGTTTAACTCTGTCAGTTGAATGCACACATTGAAAACGATTCATTTAGAGAGCTCCGTTTCGGTTTTAGAAGCAGATATTTCTCTGTACAGCCTACGGTCCCATTCACTCGGGAATATCCCAACGCAGATCCTAGAAGAAACGTGTTCCTAACTCGCTGAATCTAAACACACATTCAACTCTCTTAGGTGAATGGACGCACAGCAGAGCAGTTTCAAAGAAACGTTTCTCCTGAGTTTTAGACGACGTCTTACTGCTGTTTCGTACATATGCCGGTATTGGGCTGCAATTGCAAGTTTTGGGTTTCTGCACAGAAAGGGTTTGCAAACTGCTGAATCCACACATGAGTTTAACTCTGTCAGTTGAATGCACACATTGACAAACATTCAGTTAGATAGCTCCGTTTCGGTTTTAGATGCAGATATATCTCCGTACAGCCTATGGTCCCATTCACTCGGGAATATCCCAACGCAGCTCCTAGAAGAAACGTGTTTCTAACTCGCTGAATCTAAACATAGATTCAACTCACTTTCGTGAACGAATGCAAGGCATAGCAGTTTCAAGTAAACGTTTCTCCTGAGTTTTAGACGAAGTCTTTCTGCTGTTTCGTACACATGCTGGTATTGGGCTGGAAATGCCAGTTTTGGGATTCTGCACAGAAAGTGTTTGCAACCTGCTGAGTCCACACATGAGTTTAACTCTATCAATTGAATGCACACATTGACAACCATTCAGTTAGATAGCTCCGTTTTGGTTTTAGAAGCAGATATTTCTCTGTACAGCCTATGGTCCCATTCACTCGGGAATATCCAACGCAGATCCGAGAAGAAACGTGTTTCTAACTCGCTGAATCTAAACGTAGATTCAACTCTCTTAGGTTAACGAACGCACAGCAGAGCACTTTCAAGGAAGCGTTTCTCCTGAGTTTTAGACGATGTCTTACTGCAGTTTCGTACATATGCCGGCATTGGGCTGGAAATGCCAGTTTTGGGATTCTGCTCACAAACGGTTTGCAAACTGCTGAGTTCACACATGAGTTTAAGTCTGTCAGTTGAATGCACACATTGAAAACCATTCATTTAGACAGCTCCGTTTTGGTTTAGAAGTCGATATTTCTCTGTACAGCCTTTGGTCCCATTCACTCGGGAATATCCCAACGCAGCTCCTAGTAGAAACGTGTTTCTAACTCGCTGAATCTAAACGTAGATTCAACTCTCTTAGGTGAACGAACGCACAGCAGAACACTTTCAAGTAAACGTTTCTCCTGAGTTTTAGACGAAGTTTTACTGCTGTTTCGTACATATGCCGGTATTGGTCTGGAAATTACAGATTTGGGATTCGGCACAGAAAGGGTTTGCAAACTGCTGAGTCCACACATGAGTTTAACTCTGTCAGCTGAATGCACACTTTGAAAACCATTCAGTAAGATAGCTCCATTTTGGTTTAGAAGCAGATATTTTTCTGTACAGCCTATGGTCCCATTCACTCGGGAATATCCCAACGCAGCTCGTAGAAGAAACATGTTTCTAACTCGCTGAATCTAAACATAGATTCAACTCTCTTAGGTGAACCAAAGCACAGCACAGCACTTTCAAGGAAACGTTTCTCCTCAGTTTTAGACGAAGACTTTCTGCTGTTTCATTAACATGCCGGTATTGGGCTGGAAATGCCAGTTCTGGGATTCTGCACAGAAAGGGTTTACAAACTGCTGAGTCCACACATGAGTTTAACTCTGTCAGGTGAATGCACACATTGACAACCTTTCAGTTAGATAGCTCCGTTTTGGTTTTAGAAGCAGATATTTCTCTGTACAGCCTATGGTCCCATTCACTCGGGAATATCCCAACGCAGATCTGAGAAGAAACGTGTTTCTAACTCGCTGAATCTAAACGTAGATTCAACTCTCTTATGTGAACGAATGCACAGCAGAGCACTTTCAAGGAAACGTTTCTCCTGAGTTTTAGACGATGTCTTACTGCTGTTTCATACATATGCCTATTTTGGGCTGGAAATGCCAGTTTTGGGATTCTGCTCACAAACGGTTTGCAAACTGCTGAGTTCACACATGAGTTTAAGTCTGTCAGTTGAATGCACACATTGAAATCCATTCATTTAGACAGCTCCGTTTTGGTTTAGAAGTCGATATTACTCTGTACAGCCTTTGGTCCCATTCACTCGGGAATATCCCAACGCAGCTCCTAGGAGAAACCTGTTTCTATCTCGCTGAATCTAAACGTAGATTCAGCTCTCCTAGGTGAACGAACGCACAGCAGAGCAGTTTCAAAGAAACGTTTCTCCTCAGTTTTTGACGAAGTCATACTGCTGTTTCGTACATATGCCGGTATTGGGCTAAAATGCCAGCTTTGGAATTCTGCATAGAAAGGGTTTGCAACGTGCAGAATCCACACATGCGTTTAACTCTGTCAGTTGAATGGACACATTTACAACCATTCAGTTAGAAAGCTCCATTTTGGTTTTAGAAGCAGGTATTTCTCTGTACAGCCTATGGTCCTATTCTCTTGGGAATATCCCAACGCAGCTCCTAGAAGAAACGTGTTTCTAACTCGCTGAATCTAAACACAGATTCAACTCTCTAAGGTGAAGGAACGCACAGCAGAGAAGTTTCACGAAAACGTTTCTCCTGAGTTATAGACGAAGTCTTACTGCTGTTCTGTACATATGCCGGTATTGGGCTGGAAATGCCAGTTTTGGGATTCTGCACAGAAAGGGTTTGCAAACTGCTGAATCCACACATGAGTTTAACTCTGTCAGTTGAATGCAAACATTGAGAACCATTCAGTTAGATAGCTCCGTTTTGGTTTTAGAAGCAGATATTTCTCTGTACAGCCTATGGTCCCATTTACTCGGGAATATCCCAACGCAGCTCCTAGAAGAAACGTGTTTCTAACTTGCTGAATCTAAACATAGATTCAACTCTCTTAGGTGAACGAACGCACAGCAGAGCAGTTTGAAGGAAACGTTTCTCCTGAGTTTTAGACGGAGTTTTACTGCTGTTTCGTACATACGTAGGTATTGTGCTGGAAATGCCAGTTTTGGGATTCTGCACAGAAAGGGTTTGCAAACTGCTGAGTCCACACATGAGTTTAACTCAGTCAGTTGAATACACACTTTGAAAACCATTCAGTTAGATTGCTCCCTTTTGGTTTAGAAGCAGATATTTCTCTGTACAGCCTATGGTGCCATTCACTTGGGAATATCGCAACGCAGCTCCTCCTAGAAGAAACGTGTTTCTAACTCGCTGATTCTAAACATAGATTCAACTGTTTTAGGTGAACGAACGCCCAGCAGAGCAGTTTCAAGGAAACGTTTCTCCTGAGTTTTAGATGAAGTTTTACTGCTGTTTCGTACATACGCAGTTATTGGGCTGGAATTGCCAGTTTTGGAATTCTGCACAGAAAGGTTTTACAAAGTTCTGAGTCCACATATGAGTTTAACTCTCTCAGTTGAATGTACACACTGAAAACCATTCTGTTAGATAGCTCCGTTTTGGTTTAGAAGCAGATATTTCTCTTTACAGCCAATGGTCCCATTCACTCGGGAATATCCCAACGCAGCTCCTAGAAGAAACGTGTTTCTACCTCCCTGCATCTAAACATAGATTCAACTCTCGTAGGTGAACGAACGCACAGCAGAGCAGTTTCAAGGAAACGTTTCTGCTGAGTTTTAGACGAAGTTTTACTGCTGTTTCGTACATATGCAAGTATTGTGCTGGAAATGCCAGTTTTGGGATTCTGCACAAAAAGGGTATACAAACTGCTGAATCCACACATGAGTTTATCTCTGTCAGTTGAATGCACACATTGACAACCATTCAGTTAGATAGCTCCGTTTTGGTTTAGAAGCAGATATTTCTCTGTACAGCCTACGGTCCCATTCCCTCGGGAATATCCCAACGCAGCTCCTAGAGGAAACGTGTTTCTATCTCGCTGAATCTGAACATAGATTCAACTGTCTTAGGTGAACGAACGCACAGCAGAACAGTTTCAAGTAAACGTTTCTCCTGAGTTTTAGACCAAGACTTACTGCTCTATCGTACATATGCCGCTATTCGGCCGGTAATGCCAGTTTTGGGTTTCTGCACAGAAATGGTATACAAACTGCTGAATCCACACACGAGTTTAACTCTGTGAGTTGAATGCACACATTGGCAACCATTCAGTTAGAAAGTTCCGTTTTGGTTTTAGAAGCAGATATTTGTCTTTACACCCTATGGTCCCTTTCACTCGGGAATATCCCAACGCAGCTCCTAGAAGAAACGTGTTTCTAACTCGCTGATTCTAAACATAGATTCAACTGTCTTAGGTGAACGAGCGCACAGCAGAGCAGTTTCAAGGAAACGTTTCTCCTGAGTTTTAGACGAAGTTTTACTGCTGTTTCGTACATACGCAGTTATTGGGCTGGAATTGCCAGTTTTGGGATTCTGCACAGAAAGGTTTTACAAAGTCCTGAGCCCACACATGAGTTTAACTCTCTCAGTTGAATGTACACACTGAAAAACATTCTGTTAGATAGCTCCGTTTTGGTTTAGAAGCAGATATTTCTCTATACAGCCTTTGGTCCAATTCACTCTGGAATATCCCAACGCAGCTCCTAGAAGAAACGTGTTTCTAACTCGCTGAATCTAAACGTAGATTCAACTCTCTTAGGTGAGCGAACACAAAGCAGAACACTTTCAGGGAAATGTTTCTCCTGAGTTTTAGTCGAAGTTTTACTCCTGTTTCGTACATATGCCGGTATTGGGCTGGAAATGCCAGCTTTGGGATTCTGCACAGAAAGGGTTTGCAAACTGCTGAGTCCACACATGAATTTAACTCAGTCAATTGAATGCACACTTTGAAAACCATTCAGTTACATAGCTCCGTTTTGGTTTAGAAGCAGATACTTCTCTGTACAGCCTATGGTCCCATTCACTCGGGAATATCCCAACGCAGCTCCTAGAAGAAACGTGTTTCTAACTCGCTGAATCTAAACATAGATTCAACTCTGTTAGGTGAACGAACGCACAGCAGTTCAGTTTAAAGGAAACGTTTCTCCTGAGTTTTAGAGGAAGTTTAACTGCTGTTTCGTATATATGCAGGTATTGGGCTGGAAATGCCACTTTTGGGATTCTTCACAGAAAGGGTTTGCAAACTGCTGAGTCCACACATGAGTTTAATTACGTAAATTGAATGCACACATTGAAAACCATTCAATTAGATAGCTCCGTTTTGAATTAGAAGCAGATACTTCTCTGTACAGTCTATGGTCCCATTCACTCGGGAATATCCCAACGCAGCTCCTAGAAGAAACGTGTTTCTAACTCCCTGAATCTAAACATAGATTCAACTCTCTTAGGTGAACGAACACACAGCAGAGCAGTTTCAAGGAATCGTTTCTCCTGAGTTTTAGAGGAAGTCACACTGCTGTTTCGTACATATGCTGGTATTGGGCTGGAAAGGCCAGTTTTGGGATTCTGCACAGAAAGGGTTTGTAATCTGCTAAATCCACACATGAGTTTAACTCTGTCAGTTGAATGAACACATTGTCAACCATTCAGTTAGATAGCTCCGTTTTGGTTTAGAAGCAGATATTTCTCTGTACAGCCTATGGTCCCATTCACTCGGGAATATCCCAACGCAGCTCCTAGAAGAAACGTGTTTCTAACTCGCTGAATCTAAACATAGATTCAACTCTCTTATGTGAATGACCGCACAGCAGAGCAGTTTCAAGGAAACGTTTCTACTGAGTTTTAGACGAAGTCATACTGCTGTTACGTACGTATGCCGGTATTGGGCTGGAAATGCCAGTTTTGGGATTCTGCACAGAAAGGGTTTGCAACCTGCTGAATCCACACGAGTTTAACTCTGTGAGTTGAATGCACACACTGACAACCATTCAGTTAGAAAGTTCCGTTTTGGTTTTAGAAGCAGATATTTGTCTGTACAGCCTATGGTCCCTTTCACTCGGGAATATCCCAACGCAGCTCCTAGAAGAAACGTGTTTCTAACTCGCTGATTCTAAACATAGATTCAACTCTCTTAGGTGAACGAACGCACAGCAGAGCAGTTTCAAGGAAAAGTTTCTCCTGAGTTTTAGACGAAGTTTTACTGCTGTTTCGTACTTACGCCTGTATTGGGCTGGAATTGCCAGTTTTGGGATTCTGCACAGAAAGTGTATACAAAGTGCTGAGTCCACACATGAGTTTAACTCTCTCAGTTGAATGTACACACTGAAAACCATTCTGTTAGATAGCTCCGTTTTGGTTTAGAAGCAGATATTTCTCTTTACAGCCTATGGTCCCATTCACTCGGGAATATCCCAACGCAGCTCCTGGAAGAAACGTGTTTCTAACTCGCTGAATCTAAACAAAGATTCAACTCTCTTAGGTGAACGAACGCACAGCAGAGCAGTTTCAAGGAAACGTTTCTGCTGAGTTTTAGAGGAAGTTTTACTGCTGTTTCGTACATATGCAAGTATTGTGCTGGAAATGCCAGTTTTGGGATTCTGCACAGAAAGGGTATACAAACTGCTGAATCCACACATGAGTTTATCTCTGTCAGTTGAATGCACACATTGACAACCATTCAGTTAGATAGCTCCGTTTTGGTTTAAAAGCAGATATTTCTCTGTACCGCCTACGGTCCCATTCCCTCGGGAATATCCCAACGCAGCTCCTAGAGGAAACGTGTTTCTATCTCGCTGAATCTAAACATAGATTCAACTGTCTTAGGTGAACGAACGCACAGCAGAGCAGTTTCAAGTAAACGTTTCTCCTGAGTTTTAGACCAAGTCTTACTGCTGTATCGTACATATGCCGATATTGGGCCGGTAATGCCAGTTTTGGGTTTCTGCACAGAAATGGTATACAAACTGCTGAATCCACACACGAGTTTAACTCTGTGAGTTGAATGCACACATTGGCAACCATTCAGTTAGAAAGTTCCGTTTTGGTTTTAGAAGCAGATATTTGTCTTTACACCCTATGGTCCCTTTCACTCGGGAATATTCCAACGCAGCTCCTAGAAGAAACGTGTTTCTAACTCGCTGATTCTAAACATAGATTCAACTGTCTTTGGTGAACGAGCGCACAGCAGAGCGGTTTCAAGGAAACGTTTCTCCTGAGTTTTAGACGAAGTTTTACTGGTGTTTCTTACATACGCAGTTATTGGGCTGGAATTGCCAGTTTTGGGATTTTGCACAGAAAGGTTTTACAAAGTGCTGAGTCCACATATGAGTTTAACTCTCTCAGTTGAATGTACACACTGAAAACCATTTTGTTAGATAGCTCCGTTTTGGTTTAGAAGCAGATATTTCTCTTTACAGCCTATGGTCCCATTCACTCGGGAATATCCAACGCAGCTAATAGAAGAAACGTGTTTCTAACTCGCTGAATCTAAACATAGATTCAACTCTCGTAGGTGAACGAACACACAGCAGAGCAGTTTCAAGGAATCGTTTCTCCTGAGTTTTAGACGACGTCACACTGCTGTTTCGTACATATGCTGGTATTGGCCTGGAAATGCCAGTTTTGGGATTCTGCACAGAAAGGGTTTGTAACCTGCTAAATCCACACATGAGTTTAACTCTGTCAGTTGAATGCACACTTTGAAAACCATTCAGTTAGATAGCTCCGTTTTTGTTTAGAAGCAGATATTTCTCTGTACAGCCTATTGTCCCATTCACTCGGGAATATCCCAACGCAGCTCCTAGAAGAAACGTGTTTCTAGCTTGCTGAATCTAAACATAGATTCAACTCTCTTAGGTGAACGAACGCACAGCAGAGCAGTTTGAAGGAAACGTTTCTCCTGAGTTTTAGACGGAGTTTTACTGCTGTTTCGTACATACGTAGGTATTGTGCTGGAAATGCCAGTTTTGGGATTCTGCACAGAAAGGGTTTGCAAACTGCTGAGTCCACACATGAGTTTAACTCAGTCAGTTGAATACACACTTTGAAAACCATTCAGTTAGATTGCTCCCTTTTGGTTTAGAAGCAGATATTTCTCTGTACAGCCTATGGTGCCATTCACTTGGGAATATCGAAACGCAGCTCCTCCTAGAAGAAACGTGTTTCTAACTCGCTGATTCTAAACATAGATTCAACTGTTTTAGGTGAACGAACGCCCAGCAGAGCAGTTTCAAGGAAACGTTTCTCCTGAGTTTTAGATGAAGTTTTACTGCTGTTTCGTACATACGCAGTTATTGGGCTGGAATTGCCAGTTTTGGGATTCTGCACAGAAAGGTTTTACAAAGTTCTGAGTCCACATATGAGTTTAACTCTCTCAGTTGAATGTACACACTGAAAACCATTCTGTTAGATAGCTCCGTTTTGGTTTAGAAGCAGATATTTCTCTTTACAGCCAATGGTCCCATTCACTCGGGAATATCCCAACGCAGCTCCTAGAAGAAACGTGTTTCTACCTCCCTGCATCTAAACATAGATTCAACTCTCGTAGGTGAACGAACGCACAGCAGAGCAGTTTCAAGGAAACGTTTCTGCTGAGTTTTAGACGAAGTTTTACTGCTGTTTCGTACATATGCAAGTATTGTGCTGGAAATGCCAGTTTTGGGATTCTGCACAGAAAGGGTATACAAACTGGTGAATCCACACATGAGTTTATCTCTGTCAGTTGAATGCACACATTGACAACCATTCAGTTAGATAGCTCCGTTTTGGTTTAGAAGCAGATATTTCTCTGTACAGCCTACGGTCCCATTCCCTCGGGAATATCCCAACGCAGCTCCTAGAGGAAACGTGTTTCTATCTCGCTGAATCTGAACATAGATTCAACTGTCTTAGGTGAACGAACGCACAGCAGAGCAGTTTCAAGTAAACGTTTCTCCTGAGTTTTAGACCAAGACTTACTGCTCTATCGTACATATGCCGATATTGGGCCGGTAATGCCAGTTTTGGGTTTCTGCACAGAAATGGTATACAAACTGCTGAATCCACACACGAGTTTAACTCTGTGAGTTGAATGCACACATTGGCAACCATTCAGTTAGAAAGTTCCGTTTTGGTTTTAGAAGCAGATATTTGTCTTTACACCCTGTGGTCCCTTTCACTCGGGAATATCCCAACGCAGCTCCTAGAAGAAACGTGTTTCTAACTCGCTGATTCTAAACATAGATTCAACTGTCTTAGGTGAACGACCGCACAGCAGAGCAGTTTCAAGGAAACGTTTCTCCTGAGTTTTAGACGAAGTATTACTGCTGTTTCGTACATACGCAGATATTGGGCTGGAATTGCCAGTTTTGGGATTCTGCACAGAAAGGTTTTACAAAGTGCTGAGTCCACATATGAGTTTAACTCTCTCAGTTGAATGTACACACTGAAAACCATTTTGTTAGATAGCTCCGTTTTGGTTTAGAAGCAGATATTTCTCTTTACAGCCTATGGTCCCATTCACTCGGGAATATCCAACGCAGCTAATAGAAGAAACGTGTTTCTAACTCGCTGAATCTAAACATAGATTCAACTCTCTTAGGTGAACGAACACACAGCAGAGCAGTTTGAAGGAAACGTTTCTCCTGAGTTTTAGACGAAGTCTTACTGCTATTTCGTACATATGCCGGTATTGGGCTGGAAATGGCATTTTTGGGATTCTGCACAGAAAGTGTTTGTAACCTACTAAATCCACACATGAGTTTAACTCTGTCAGTTGAATGCACACTTTGAAAACCATTCAGTTACATAGCTCCGTTTTGGTTTAGGAGCAGATACTTTTCTGTACAGCCTATGGTCCCATTCACTCGGGAATATCCCAACGCAGCTCCTAGAAGAAACGTGTTTCTAACTCGCTGAATCTAAACATAGATTCAACTCTCTTACGTGAACGAACGCACAGCAGAGCAGTTTCAAGGAAACGTTTCTCCTGAGTTTTACACGAAGTCTTACTGCTATTTCGTACATATGCCGGTATTGGGCTGGAAATGGCATTTTTGGGATTCTGCACAGAAAGTGTTTGTAACCTACTGAATCCACACATGAGTTTAACTCTGTCAGTTGAATGCACACATGGAAAACCATTCAGTTAGATAGGTCCGTTTTCGTTTAGAAGCAGATATTTCTCTGTACAGCCTATGGTCCCATTCACTCGGGAATATGCCAACGCAGCTCCTAGAAGAAACGTGTTTCTACCTCCCTGCATCTAAACATAGATTCAACTCTCTTAGGTGAACGAAAGCACAGCAGAGCAGTTTCAAGGAAACGTTTCTGCTGAGTTTTAGACGAAGTTTTACTGCTGTTTTGTACATATGCAAGTATTGTGTTGGAAATGCCAGTTTTGGGATTCTGCACAGAAAGGGTATACAAACTGCTGAATACACACATGAGTTTATCTCTGTCAGTTGAATGCACACATTGACAACCATTCAGTTAGATAGCTCCGTTTTGGTTTAGAAGCAGATATTTCTCTGTACAGCCTATGGTCCCATTCCCTCGGGAATATCCCAACGCAGCTCCTAGAGGAAACGTGTTTCTAACTCGCTGAATCTAAACATAGATTCAACTGTCTTAGGTGAACGAACGCACAGCAGAGCAGTTTCAAGTAAACGTTTCTCCTGAGTTTTAGACCAAGTCTTACTGCTGTATCGTACATATGCCGGTATTGGGCTGGAAATGCCAGTTTTGGGATTCTGCACAGAAAGGGTTTGCAACCTGCTGAATCCACACGAGTTTAACTCTGTGAGTTGAATGCACACACTGACAACCATTCAGTTAGAAAGTTCCGTTTTGGTTTTAGAAGCAGATATTTGTCTGTACAGCCTATGGTCCCTTTCACTCGGGAATATCCCAACGCAGCTCCTAGAAGAAACGTGTTTCTAACTCGCTGATTCTAAACATAGATTCAACTCTCTTAGGTGAACGAACGCACAGCAGAGCAGTTTCAAGGAAAAGTTTCTCCTGAGTTTTAGACGAAGTTTTACTGCTGTTTCGTACTTACGCCTGTAATGGACTGGAATTGCCAGTTTTGGGATTCTGCACAGAAAGTGTATACAAAGTGCTGAGTCCACACATGAGTTTAACTCTCTCAGTTGAATGTACACACTGAAAACCATTCTGTTAGATAGCTCCGTTTTGGTTTAGAAGCAGATATTTCTCTTTACAGCCTATGGTCCCATTCACTCGGGAATATCCCAACGCAGCTCCTGGAAGAAACGTGTTTCTAACTCGCTGAATCTAAACATAGATTCAACTCTCCTAGGTGAACGAACGCACAGCAGAGCAGTTTCAAGGAATCGTTTCTCTTGAGTTTTAGAGGAAGTTTTACTGCTGTTTCGAACGTATGCAGATATTGGGCTGGAAATGCCAGTTTTGGGATTCTGCACAGAAAGGGTTTGCAAACTGCTGAGTCCACACATGAGTTTAACTCTGTCAGTTGAATGCACACATTGACAACCATTCTGTTTCAATGTTCCGTTTTGGTTTTAGAAGCAGATATTTCTCTGTACATCCTATGGTCCCATTCACTCGGGAATATCCCAACGCAGCTCCTAGAAGAAACGTGTTTCTAACTCGATGAATCTAAACATAGATTCAACTCTCTTAGGTGAACGAACGCACAGCAGAGCAGTTTCAAGGAAACGTTTCTCCTGAGTTTTAGACGAAGTCATACTGATGTTTCGTATATATGCCGGCATTGGGCTTGAAATGCCGGTTTTGGGATTCTGCACAGAAACGGTTTGAAACCTGCTAAATTCTCACATTAGTTTAACTCTCTCAGTTGAATGCACACATTGAAAACCATTCAGTTAGATAGCTCCGTTTTGGTTTAGAAGCAGATATTTCTCTGTACAGCCTATGGTCCCATTCACTCGGGAATATCCCAACACAGCACCTAGAAGAAACGTGTTTCTGACTCGCTGAATCTAAACATAGATTCAACTCTCTTAGGTGATCGAACGCAAAGCAGTTCAGTTTAAAGGAAACGTTTCTCCTGAATTTTAGAGGAAGTGTAACTGCTGTTTCGTACATATGCAGGTATTGGGCTGGAAATGCCAGTTTTGGAATTCTTCACAGAAAGGGTTTGCAAACTGCTGAGTTCACACATGACTTTAATTACGTAAATTGAAAGCACACATTGAAAACCATTCAATTAGATAGCTCCGTTTTGGTTTAGAAGCAGATATTTCTCTGTACAGTCTATGGTCCCATTCACTCGGGAATATCCCAACGCAGCTTCTAGAAGAAACGTGTTTCTAAGTCGCTGAATCTAAACATAGATTCAACTCTCTTAGGTGAACGAACACACAGCAGAGCAGTTTCAAGGAATCGTTTCTCCTGAGTTTTAGACGAAGTCACACTGCTGTTTCGTACATATGCTGTTATTGGGCTGGAAATGCCAGTTTTGGGATTCTGCACAGAAAGGGTTTGTAACCTGCTAAATCCACACATGAGTTTAACTCTGTCAGTTGAATGCACACATTGACAACCATTCAGTTAGATAGCTCCGTTTTGGTTTAGAAGCAGATATTTCTCTGTACAGCCTATGGTCCCATTCCCTCGGGAATATCCCAACGCAGCTCCTAGAAGAAACGTGTTTCTAACTCGCTGAATCTAAACATAGATTCAACTCTCTTAGGTGAGCGAACGCACAGCAGAGCAGTTTCAAGTAAACGTTTCTCCTGAGTTTTAGACCAAGTCTTACTGCTGTATCGTACATATGCCGATATTCGGCCGGTAATGCCAGTTTTGGGATTCTTCACAGAAAGGGAATACAAACTGCTGAATCCACACATGAGATAAACTCTGTCAGTTGAATGCACACATTGACAATCATTCAGTTAGATAGCTCCGTTTTGGTTTAGAAGCAGATATTTCTCTGTACAGCCTATGGTCCAATTCTCTCGGGAATATCCCAACGCAGCTCCTAGAAGAAACGTGTTTCTGACTCGCTGAATCTAAACATAGATTCAACTCTCTTAGGTGAACAAACGCAAAGCAGTTCAGTTTAAAGGAAACGTTTATCCTGAATTTTAGAGGAAGTGTAATTGCTGTTTCGTACATATGCCGGTATTGTGCTGGAAATGCCAGTTTTGGGATTCTGCACAGAAAGGGTTTGCAAACTGCTGAGTCCACACATGAGTTTAATTCCGTAAATTGAATACACACATTGAAAACCATTCAATTAGATAGCTCCGTTTTGGTTTAGAAGCAGATATTTCTCTGTACAGTCTATGGTCCCATTCACTCGGGAATATCGCAACGCAGCTCCTAGAAGAAACGTGTTTCTAACTCGCTGATTCTAAACATAGATTCAACTCTCTTAGGTGAACGAACGCACAGCAGAGCAGATTCAAGGAAACGTTTCTCCTGAGTTTTAGACGAAGTTTTACTGCTGTTTCGTACATACGCAGTTATAGGGCTGGAATTGCCAGTTTTGGGATTCTGCACAGAAAGGTTTTACAATGTGCTGAGTCCACATATGAGTTTAGCTCTCTCAGTAGAATGTACACACTGAAAACCATTCTGTTAGATAGCTCCGTTTTGGTTTAGAAGCAGATATTTCTCTTTACAACCAATGGTCCCATTCACTCGGGAATATCCAATGCAGCTAATAGAAGAAACGTGTTTCTATCTCGCTGAATCTAAACATAGATTCAACTCTCTTAGGTGAACGAATGCACAGCAGAGCACTTTCAAGGAAACGTTTCTCCTGAGTTTTAGACCAAGTCTTACTGCTGTATCGTACATATGCCGATATTGGGCCGGTAATGCCAGTTTTGGGATTCTTCACAGAAAGGGAATACAAACTGCTGAATCCACACATGAGATAAACTCTGTCAGTTGAATGCACACATTGACAATCTTTCAGTTAGATAGCTCCGTTTTGGTTTAGAAGCAGATATTTCTCTGTACAGCCTATGGTCCCATTCACTCGGGTATATCCCAACGCAGCTCCTAGAAGAAACGTGTTTCTAATACGCTGAATCTAAACATGGATTCAACTCTCCTAGGTGAACGAACTCACTGCAGAGCAGTTTCAAGGAAACGTTTCTCCTGAGTTTTAGACGAAGTTTTACTGCTGTTTCCTACATATGCAGGTATTGGGATGGAAATGCCAGTTTTGGGAAACTGCACAGAAAGGGTTTGTAACCTGCTAAATCCACCCATGAGTTTAACTCTGTCAGTTGAATGCACACATTGAAAACCATTCAGTTAGATAGCTCCGTTTTGGTTTAGAAGCAGCTATTTCTCTGTACAGCCTATGGTCCCATTCACTCGGGTATATCCCAACGCAGCTCCTAGAAGAAACGTGTTTCTAACTCGCTGAATCTAAACATAGATTCAACTCTCTTAGGTGAACGAATGCACAGCAGAGCAGTTTCAATGAAACGATTCTCCTGAGTTTTAGACGAAGTTTTTCTGCTGTTTCGTACATATGCAGGTATTGGGCTGGAAATGCCAGTTTTGGGAATCTGCACAGAAAGGGTTTGTAACCTGCTAAATCCACACATTAGTTTAACTCTCTCAGTTGAATGCTCACATTGAAAACCATTCAGTTAGATAGCTCCGTTTTGGTTTAGAAGCAGATATTTCTCTATACAGCCTATGGTCCCATTCACTCTGGAATATATCAACGCAGCTCCTAGAAGAAACGTGTTTCTAACACGCTGAATCTAAACATGGATTCAACTCTCCTAGGTGAATGAACTCACCGCAGAGCAGTTTCAATGAAACGTTTCTCCTGAGTTTTAGACGGAGGTTTACTGCTGTTTCGTAAATATGCAGGTATTGGGCTGGAAATGCCAGTTTTGGGAATCTGCACAGAATGTTTTTGTAACCTGCTAAATCCACACATTAGTGTAACTCTGTCAGTTGAATGCACACATTGAAAACCATTCAGTTAGATAGCTCCGTTTTGGTTTAGAAGCAGATATTTCTCCGTACAGCCTATGGTCCCATTCACTCGGGAATATCCCAACGCAGCTCCTAGAAGAAACGTGTTTGTAACTCGCTGAATCTAAAGATAGATTCAACTGTCTTAGGTGAACGAACGCACAGCAGAGCAGTTTCAAGGAAACGTTTCTCCTGAGTTTTAGACGAAGTTTTACTGCTGTTTCGTACATACGCAGTTATTGGGCTGAAATTGCCAGTTTTGGAATTCTGCACAGAAAGGTTTTACAAAGTGCTGAGTCCACATATGTGTTTACCTCTCTCAGTTGAATGTACACACTGAAAACCACTCAGTTAGATAGCTCCGTTTTGGTTTAGAAGCAGATATTTCTCTTTACAGCCTATGGTCCCATTCCCTCGGGAATATCCAACGCAGCTCCTAGAAGAAACGTGTTTCTAACTCACTGAATCTAAACATAGATTCAACTCTCCTAGGTGAACGAACGCACAGCAGAGCAGTTTCAAGGAAACGTTTCTCTTGAGTTTTAGAGGAAGTTTTACTGCTGTTTCGTACGTATGCAGGCATTGGGCTGGAAATGCCAGTTTTGGTATTCTGCACAGAAAGGGTTTGCAAACTGCTGAGTCCACACATAAGTTTAATTCTGTAAATTGAATGCACACATTGAAAACCATTCATTTAGATAGCTCCGTTTTGGTTTAGAAGCAGATATTTCTCTGTACAGTCTATGGTCCCATTCACTCGGGAATATCCCAACGCAGCTCCTAGAAGAAACGTGTTTCTAACTCGCTGAATCTAAACATAGATTCAACTCTCTTAGGTGAACGAACGCACAGCAGAGCAGTTTCAAGGAAACGTTTCTCCTGAGTTTTAGACAAAGTCAGACTGCTGTTTCGTACATATGCCGGTATTGGGCTGGAAATGCTAGTTTTTGGATTCTGCACAAAAAGGGTTTGCAAACTGCAGAAACCACACATGAGTTTAACTCTGTCAGTTGAATGCATACATTGACACCCATTCAGTTACATACCTCCGTTTTGGTTATAGAAGCAGATATTTCTCTGTACAGCCTATGGTCCCATTCACTCGGCAATATCCCAACGCAGCTCCTAGAAGAAAGTTGTTTCTAACTCGCTGAATTTTAACATAAATTCAACTCTCTTAGAGGAAAGAAGGCACAGCAGAGCAGTTTCAAGGAAACGTTTCTGCTGAGTTTTAGACGAAGTCTGACTGCTGTTTCGTACATATGCCGGTATTGGGCTGGAAATGCCAGTTTTGGGATTCTGCACAGAAAGGGTTTGCAAACTGCTGAATCCACACATGAGTTTACCTCTGTCAGTTGAATGCACGTATTGAAAACCATTCAGTTAGATAGCTCCGTTTTGGTTTAGAAGCAGATATTTCTCTGTACAGCCTATGGTCCCATTCACTCGGGAATATCCCAACGCAGCTCCTAGAAGAAACGTGTTTCTAACTCGCTGAATCTAAACATAGATTCAACTGTCTTAGGGAAAGAACGCACAGCAGAGCAGTTTAAAGGAAATGTTTCTCCTGAGTTTTAAACGTAGTCTTTCTGCTGTTTCGTACACATGCCGGTATTGGGCTGGAAATGCCAGTTTTGGGATTCTGCACAGAAAGGGTATACAAACTGCTGAATCCACACATGAGTTTAACTCTGTCAGTTGAATGCACACATTGACAACCATTCAGTTAGATAGCTCCGTTTTGGTTTAGAAGCAGATATTTCTCTGTACAGCCTATGGTCCCATAAACTCGGGAATATCCCAACGCATCTCCTAGAAGAAACGTGTTTCTAACTCGCTGAATCTGAACGTAGATTCAACTCTCTTAGGTGAACGAACGCACAGCAGAGCAGTTTCAAGGAAACGTTTCTCCTGAGTTTTAGACGAAGTCTTACTGCTATTTCGTACATATGCCGGTATTGGGCTGGAAATTCCAGTTTTGGGATTTTGCACAGTAAGTGTTTGCAAACTGCTGAGTCCACACATGAGTTTAACTCTGTCAGTTGAACGCACACTTTGAAAACCATTCAGTTAGATACCTACGTTTTGGTTTAGAAGCAGATATTTCTCTGTACAGCCTATGTTCCCATTCACTCGGGAAGATCCCAACGCAGCTCCTAGAAGAAACGTGTTTCTAACTCGCTGAATCTAAACATAGATTCAACTCTCTTAGGGAAAGAACGCACAGCAGAGCAGTTTAAAGGAAATGTTTTTCCTGAGATTTAAACGAAGTCTTTCTGCTGTTTCGTACACATGCCGGTATTGGGCTGGAAATGCCAGTTTTGGGATTCTGCACAGAAAGGGTATACAAACTGCTGAATCCACACATGAGTTTAACTCTGTCAGTTGAATGCACACATTGACAACCATTCAGTTAGATAGCTCCGTTTTGGTTTAGAAGCAGATATTTCTCTGTACAGCCTATGGTCCCATTCACTCGGGAACATCCCAACGCAGCTCCTAGAAGAAACGTGTTTCTAATACGCTGAATCTAAACATGGATTCAACTCTCCTAGGTGAACGAACTCACTGCAGAGCAGTTTCAAGGAAACGTTTCTCCTGAGTTTTAGACGAAGTTTTACTGCTGTTTCCTACATATGCAGGTATTGGGATGGAAATGCCAGTTTTGGGAAACTGCACAGAAAGGGTTTGTAACCTGCTAAATCCACCCACGCGTTTAACTCTGTCAGTTGAATGCACACATTGAAAACCATTCAGTTAGATAGCTCCGTTTTGGTTTAGAAGCAGCTATTTCTCTGTACAGCCTATGGTCCCATTCACTCGGGTATATCCCAACGCAGCTCCTAGAAGAAACGTGTTTCTAACTCGCTGAATCTAAACATAGATTCAACTCTCTTAGGTGAACGAATGCACAGCAGAGCAGTTTCAATGAAACGATTCTCCTGAGTTTTAGACGAAGTTTTTCTGCTGTTTCGTACATATGCAGGTATTGGGCTGGAAATGCCAGTTTTGGGAATCTGCACAGAAAGGGTTTGTAACCTGCTAAATCCACACATTAGTTTAACTCTCTCAGTTGAATGCTCACATTGAAAACCATTCAGTTAGATAGCTCCGTTTTGGTTTGGAAGCAGATATTTCTCTATACAGCCTATGGTCCCATTCACTCTGGAATATATCAACGCAGCTCCTAGAAGAAACGTGTTTCTAACACGCTGAATCTAAACATGGATTCAACTCTCCTAGGTGAATGAACTCACCGCAGAGCAGTTTCAATGAAACGTTTCTCCTGAGTTTTAGACGGAGGTTTACTGCTGTTTCGTACATACGCAGTTATTGGGCTGAAATTGCCAGTTTTGGAATTCTGCACAGAAAGGTTTTACAAAGTGCTGAGTCCACATATGAGTTTACCTCTCTCAGTTGAATGTACACACTGAAAACCACTCAGTTAGATAGCTCCGTTTTGGTTTAGAAGCAGATATTTCTCTTTACAGCCTATGGTCCCATTCCCTCGGGAATATCCAACGCAGCTCCTAGAAGAAACGTGTTTCTAACTCACTGAATCTAAACATAGATTCAACTCTCCTAGGTGAACGAACGCACAGCAGAGCAGTTTCAAGGAAACGTTTCTCTTGAGTTTTAGAGGAAGTTTTACTGCTGTTTCGTACGTATGCAGGCATTGGGCTGGAAATGCCAGTTTTGGTATTCTGCACAGAAAGGGTTTGCAAACTGCTGAGTCCACACATAAGTTTAATTCTGTAAATTGAATGCACACATTGAAAACCATTCATTTAGATAGCTCCGTTTTGGTTTAGAAGCAGATATTTCTCTGTACAGTCTATGGTCCCATTCACTCGGGAATATCCCAACGCAGCTCCTAGAAGAAACGTGTTTCTAACTCGCTGAATCTAAACATAGATTCAACTCTCTTAGGTGAACGAACGCACAGCAGAGCAGTTTCAAGGAAACGTTTCTCCTGAGTTTTAGACAAAGTCAGACTGCTGTTTCGTACATATGCCGGTATTGGGCTGGAAATGCTAGTTTTTGGATTCTGCACAAAAAGGGTTTGCAAACTGCAGAAACCACACATGAGTTTAACTCTGTCAGTTGAATGCACACATTGACACCCATTCAGTTACATACCTCCGTTTTGGTTATAGAAGCAGATATTTCTCTGTACAGCCTATGGTCCCATTCACTCGGCAATATCCCAACGCAGCTCCTAGAAGAAAGTTGTTTCTAACTCGCTGAATTTTAACATAAATTCAACTCTCTTAGAGGAAAGAAGGCACAGCAGAGCAGTTTCAAGGAAACGTTTCTGCTGAGTTTTAGACAAAGTCAGACTGCTGTTTCGTACTTATGCCGGTATTGGGCTGGAAATGCCAGTTTTTGGATTCTGCACAGAAAGGGTTTGCAAACTGCTGAATCCACACATGAGTTTACCTCTGTCAGTTGAATGCACGTATTGAAAACCATTCAGTTAGATAGCTCCGTTTTGGTTTAGAAGCAGATATTTCTCTGTACAGCCTATGGTCCCATTCACTCGGGAATATCCCAACGCAGCTCCTAGAAGAAACGTGTTTCTAACTCGCTGAATCTAAACATAGATTCAACTGTCTTAGGGAAAGAACGCACAGCAGAGCAGTTTAAAGGAAATGTTTCTCCTGAGTTTTAAACGTAGTCTTTCTGCTGTTTCGTACACATGCCGGTATTGGGCTGGAAATGCCAGTTTTGGGATTCTGCACAGAAAGGGTATACAAACTGCTGAATCCACACATGAGTTTAACTCTGTCAGTTGAATGCACACATTGACAACCATTCAGTTAGATAGCTCCGTTTTGGTTTAGAAGCAGATATTTCTCTGTACAGCCTATGGTCCCATAAACTCGGGAATATCCCAACGCATCTCCTAGAAGAAACGTGTTTCTAACTCGCTGAATCTGAACGTAGATTCAACTCTCTTAGGTGAACGAACGCACAGCAGAGCAGTTTCAAGGAAACGTTTCTCCTGAGTTTTGGAAGTAGTCCCACTGCTGTTTTGTACATATGCTGGTATTGGGCTGGAAATTCCAGTTTTGGGATTTTGCACAGTAAGTGTTTGCAAACTGCTGAGTCCACACATGAGTTTAACTCTGTCAGTTGAACGCACACTTTGAAAACCATTCAGTTAGATAGCTACGTTTTGGTTTAGAAGCAGATATTTCTCTGTACCGCCTATGTTCCCATTCACTCGGGAAGATCCCAACGCAGCTCCTAGAAGAAACGTGTTTCTAACTCGCTGAATCTAAACATAGATTCAACTCTCTTAGGGAAAGAACGCACAGCAGAGCACTTTAAAGGAAATGTTTCTCCTGAGATTTAAACGAAGTCTTTCTGCTGTTTCGTACACATGCCGGTATTGGGCTGGAAATGCCAGTTTTGGGATTCTGCACAGAAAGGGTATACAAACTGCTGAATACAACACATGAGTTTAACTCTGTCAGTTGAATGCACACATTGACAACCATTCAGTTAGATAGCTCCGTTTTGGTTTAGATGCAGATATTTCTCTGTACAGCCTATGGTCCCATAAACTCGGGAACATTCCAACACAGCTCCTAGAAGAAACGTGTTTCTAACACGCCGAATCTAAACATGGATTCAACTCTCCTAGGTGAACGAACTCACAGCAGAGCAGTTTCAAGTAAACGTTTCTCCTGAGTTTTAGACGACGTTTTACTGCTGTTTCGTACATATGCAGGTATTGGGCTGGAAATGCCAGTTTTGGGATTCTGCACAGAAAGGTTTTGCAAACTGCTGAGTCCACACTTGAGTTCAACTCTGTCAGTTGAATGCACACATTGAAAACCATTCAGTTAGATAGCTCCGTTTTGGTTTAGAAGCAGATATTTCTCTGTACAGCCTAGGGTCCCATTCACTCGGGAATATCCCAACGCAGCTCCTAGAAGAATCGTGTTTCTAACTTGCTGAATCTAAATATACATTCAACTCTCTTAGGTGAACGAAAGCACAGCAGAGCAGTTTCAAGGAAACGTTTCTCCTGAGTTTTAGACGAAGTCATACTGCTGTTTCGTACATATGCAGGTATTGGGCTGTAAATGCCAGTTTTGGGATTCTGCACAGAAAGGGTTTGTAACCTGTTAAATCCACACATCAGTTTAACTCTGTCAGTTGAATGCACACTTTGAGAACCATTCAGTTAGATAGCTCCGTTTTGGTTTAGAAGCTGATATTTCTCTGTACAGCCTATGGTCCCATTCACTCGGGGATATCCCAACGCAGCCGCCAGAAGAAACGTGTTTCTAACTCGCTGAATCCAAACGTAGATTCAACGCTCTTAGCTGACCGAACGCACAGCAGAGCACTTTCAAGGAAACGTTTCTCCTGAGTTTTAGACGAAGTTCTACTGCTGTTTCGTACATATGCCGGTATTGGGCTGGAAATTCCAGTTTTGGGATTCTGCACAGAAAGGGTTTGCAAACTGCTGAATCCACACATGAGTTTAACTCTGTCAGTTGAATACACATTGAATAACATTCCGTTAGAAAGCTCCGTTATTTTCTAGAAGCAGATATTTCTCTGTACAGCCTATTGTCCCATTCACTCGGGAATATCCCAACGCAGCTCCTAGAAGAAACGTGTTTCTAACTCGCTGAATCTAAACATAGATTCAACTCCCTTAGGTGAACGAAAGCACAGCAGAGCAGTATCAAGGAAACGTTTCTCCTGAGTTTTAGACGAAGTTCTACTGCTGTTTCGTACATATGCCGGTACTGGGCTGGAAATGCCAGTTTTGAGATTCTGCTCAGAAAGGGTTTGCTAACTGATGAGTCCACACATGGGTTTAACTCTGTCAATTGAATGCACACATTGAAAACCATTCAGTTAGATAGCTCCGTTTTGGTTTAGAAGCAGATATTTCTCTGTACAGCCTATGGTCCCATTCACTCGGGAATATCCCAACGCAGATCATAGAAGAAACGTGTTTCTAACTCGCTGAATCTAAACATACATTCAAATCTCTTAGGTGAATGAACGCACAGCAGAGGACTTTCAAGGATACGATTCTCCTCAGTTTTAGATGAAGTTTTACTGCTGTTTCGTACATATGCCGGTTTTGGGCTGGAAATGCCAGTTTTGGGATTCTGCACAGAAAGGGATTGCAAACTGCTGAGTCCACACATGAGTTTAACTCTGTCAGTTGAATGCACACATTGAAACCCATTCTGTTAGACAGCTCTCTTTCGGTTTAGAAGCAGATAAATCTCTGTACAGCCTATGGTCCCATTCACTCGGGAATATCCCAACGCAGCTCCTAGAAGAAACGTGTTTCTAACTCGCTGAATCTAAACATAGATTCAACTCTCTTAGGTGAACCAACGCACAGCAGAGCACTTTCAAGGAAACGTTTCTCCTCAGTTTTAGACGAAGACTTTCTGCTGTTTCATAAACATGCCGGTATTGGGCTGGAAATGCCAGTTTTGGGATTCTGCACAGAAAGGGTTTACAAACTGCTGAGTCCACACATGAGTTTAACTCTGTCAGGTGAATGCACACATTGACAACCTTTCAGTTAGATAGCTCCGTTTTGGTTTAGAAACAGATATTTCTCTGTACAGCCTATGGTCCCATTCACTCGGGAATATCCCAACGCAGATCTGAGAAGAAACGTGTTTCTAACTCGCTGAATCTAAACGTAGATTCAACTCTCTTAGGTGAACGAATGCACAGCAGAGCACTTTCAAGGAAACGTTTCTCCTGAGTTTTAGACGATGTCTTACTGCTGTTTCGTACATATGCCTATTTTGGGCTGGAAATGCCAGTTTTGGGATTCTGCTCACTAACGGTTTGCAAACTGCTGAGTTCACACATGAGTTTAAGTCTGTCAGTTGAATGCACACATTGAAATCCATTCATTTAGACAGCTCCGTTTTGGTTTAGAAGTCGATATTACTCTGTACAGCCTTTGGTCCCATTCACTCGGGAATATCCCAACGCAGCTCCTAGGAGAAACGTGTTTCTATCTCGCTGAATCTAAACGTAGATTCAGCTCTCCTAGGTGAACGAACGCACAGCAGAGTAGTTTCAAAGAAACGTTTCTCCTCAGTTTTTGACGAAGTCATACTGCTGTTTCGTACATATGCCGGTATTGGGCTAAAATGCCAGCTTTGGAATTCTGCATAGAAAGGGTTTGCAACGTGCAGAATCCACACATGCGTTTAACTCTGTCAGTTGAATGGACACATTTACAACCATTCAGTTAGAAAGCTCCATTTTGGTTTTAGAAGCAGGTATTTCTCTGTACAGCCTACGGTCCTATTCACTTGGGAATATCCCAACGCAGCTCCTAGAAGAAACGTGTTTCTAACTCGCTGAATCTAAACACAGATTCAACTCTCTAAGGTGAAGGAACGCACAGCAGAGAAGTTTCACGAAAACGTTTCTCCTGAGTTATAGACGAAGTCTTACTGCTGTTCTGTACATATGCCGGTATTGGGCTGGAAATGCCAGTTTTGGGATTCTGCACAGAAATGGTTTGCAAACTGCTGAATCCACACATGAGTTTAACTCTGTCAGTTGAATGCAAACATTGACAACCATTCAGTTAGATAGCTCCGTTTTGGTTTTAGAAGCAGATATTTCTCTGTACAGCCTATGGTCCCATTCACTCGGGAACATCCCAACGCAGCTCCTAGAAGAAACGTGTTTCTAACTCGCTGAATCTAAACATAGATTCAACTCTCTAAGGTGAACGAACGCACAGCAGAGTACTTTCAAGGAAACGTTTCTCGTGAGTTTTAGATGAAGTCTTTCTGCTGTTTCGTACACATGCGGGTATTGGGATGGAAATGCCAGTTTTGGCATTCTGCATAGAAAGGGTTTACAAACTGCTGAATCCACACATGAGTTTAAATCTGTCATTTGAATGCAGACGTTGACAACCATTCAGTTAGATAGCTTCGTTTCGGTTTAGAAGCAGATATTTCTCTGAACAGCCTCTGGTCCCATTCACTCGGGAAAATCCCAACGCAGCTCCTAGAAGAAACGTGTTTCTAACTCGCTGAATCAAAGCATAGATTCAACTCTCTTGGTGAACGAACGCACAGCAGAGAAGTTTCAAGGAAACGTTTCTCCTGAGATTTAGACAAAGTTTTACTGCTGTTTCCTACATATACTGGTATTGGGCTGGAAATGCCAGTTTTGGGATTCTGCACAGAAAGTGTTCGCAAACTGCTCAGTCCACACATGAGTTTAACTCTGTCAGTTGAATACACACATTGGAAACCATTCAGTTAAATAGCTCCGTTTTGATTTAGAAGCAGATATTTCTCTGTTCAGCCTATGGTCCCATTCACTTGGGAATATCCCAACGCAGCTTATAGAAGAAACCGGTTTCTAACTCGCTGAATCTAAACATACATTCAACTCTCTTAGGTGAATGGACGCACAGCAGAGCAGCTTCAAAGAAACGTTTCTCCTGAGTTTTAGACGACGTCTTACTGCTGTTTCGTACATATGCCGGTATTGGGCTGCAATTGCAAGTTTTGGGTTTCTGCACAGAAAGGGTTTGCAAACTGCTGAATCCACACATGAGTTTAACTCTGTCAGTTGCATGCACACATTGACAAACATTCAGTTAGATAGCTCCGTTTCGGTTTTAGATGCAGATATATCTCCGTACAGCCTATGGTCCCATTCACTCGGGAATATCCGAACGCAGCTCCTAGAAGAAACGTGTTTCTAACTCGCTGAATCTAAACATAGATTCAACTCTCTTAGGTGAACGAACGCACAGCAGAGTAGTTTCAAGGAAACGTTTCTCCTGAGTTTTATACGAAGTCTTCGAGCTCTTTCGTACATATGCCGGTATTGGGCTGGAAATGCCAGTTTTGGGATCCTGCACAGAAAGTGTTTGCAACCTGCTGAGTCCACACATGAGTTTAACTCTGTCAGATGAATGCACACATTGAAAACCATTCATTTAGATAGCTCCGTTTTGGTATAGAAGCAGATATTTCTCTGTACAGCCTATGGTCCCATTCACTCAGGAATATCCCAATGCAGCTCCTAGAAGAAACCTGTTTCTAACTCGCTGAAACTAAATGTAGATTCAACTCTCTTAGGTGAACGAACGCACAGCAGAGTACTTTCAAAGATACAATTCTCCTGAGTTTTAGACGAAGTTTTACTGCTGCTTCGTACATATGCCGGTTTTGGGCTGGAAATGCCAGTTTTGGGATTCTGCACAGAAAGTGTTTGCAAACTGCTGAGTCCACACATGAGTTTAACTCTGTCAGTTGAATGCAAACATTGAAACACATTCAGTTAGATAGATCTGATTTGGTTTAGAAGCAGATATTTCTCTGTACAGCCTATGGTCTCATTCACTCGGGAATATCCCAGTCCCGCTCCTAGAAGAAACCTGTTTCTAACTCGCTGAAACTAAAGGTAGATTCAACTCTCTTAGGTGAACGAACACACAGCAGAGCACTTTCAAGGATACGATTCTCCTGAGATTTAGACGAAGTTTTACTGCTGTTTCGTACATATGCCGGTTTTGGGCTGGAAATGCCAGTTTTGGGATTCTGCACAGAAAGGGTTTGTAAACTGCTGAGTCCACACATGAGTTTAACTCTGTCAGTTGAATGCACACATTGAAAACCATTCAGTTAGAAAGCTCCGTTTTGGCTTAGAAGAAGATATATCTCTGTACAGCCTATTGTCCCTTTCACTCGGGAATATCCCAACGCAGCTCCTAGAAGAAACGTGTTTCTAACTCGCTGAATCTAAACATAGAGTCAACTCTCTTAGGTGAACGAGCGCACAGCAGAGCAGTTTCAAGGAAACGTTTCTACTGAGTTTTAGACGAAGTCTTTCTGCTGTTTCGTACACATGCCGGTATTGGGCTGGAAATGCCAGTTTTGGGATTCTGCACAGAAAGGGTTTACAAACTGCTGAATCCACACATGAGTTTAACTCTGTCAGTTGAATGCACACATTGACAACCATTCAGTTAGATAGCTCCGTTTTGGTTTTAGAAGCAGATATTTCTCTGTACAGCCTATGGTCCCATTCAGTCAGGAATATCCCAACGCAGATCCTAGAAGAAACGTGTTTTTAACTCGCTGAATCTAAACATAGATTCAAATCTCTTAGGTGAACGAGCGCACAGCAGAGCAGTTTCAAGGAAACGTTTCTCCTGAGTTTTAGACGAAGTCTTTCTGCTGTTTCGTACACATGCTGGTATTGGGCTGGAAATGCCAGTTTTCGGATTCTGCACAGAAAGTGTTTGCAACCTGCTGAGTCCACACATGAGTTTAACTCTATCAATTGAATGCACACATTGACAACCATTCAGTTAGATAGCTCCGTTTTGGTTTTAGAAGCAGATATTTCTCTGTACAGCCTATGGTCCCATTCACTCGGGAATATCCAACGCAGATCCGAGAAGAAACGTGTTTCTAACTCGCTGAATCAAAACATAGATTCAACTCTCTTGGTGAACGAACGCACAGCAGAGAAGTTTCAAGGAAACGTTTCTCCTGAGATTTAGACGAAGTTTTACTGCTGTTTCCTACATATTCTGGTATTGGGCTGGAAATGCCAGTTTTGGGATTCTGCACAGAAAGTGTTCGCAAACTGCTGAGTCCACACATGAGTTTAACTCTGTCAGTTGAATACACAGATTGGAAACCATTCAGTTAAATAGCTCCGTTTTGATTTAGAAGCAGATATTTCTCTGTTCAGCCTATGGTCCCATTCACTTGGGAATATCCCAACGCAGCTTCTAGAAGAAACCGGTTTCTAACTCGCTGAATCTAAACATACATTCAACTCTCTTAGGTGAATGGACGCACAGCAGAGCAGTTTCAAAGAAACGTTTCTCCTGAGTTTTAGACGACGTCTTACTGCTGTTTCGTACATATGCCGGTATTGGGCTGCAATTGCAAGTTTTGGGTTTCTGCACAGAAAGGGTTTGCAAACTGCTGAAACCACACATGAGTTTAACTCTGTCAGTTGCATGCACACATTGACAAACATTCAGTTAGATAGCTCCGTTTCGGTTTTAGATGCAGATATATCTCCGTACAGCCTATGGTCCCATTCACTCGGGAATATCCGAACGCAGCTCCTAGAAGAAACGTGTTTCTAACTCGCTGAATCTAAACATAGATTCAACTCTCTTAGGTGAACGAACGCACAGCAGAGTAGTTTCAAGGAAACGTTTCTCCTGAGTTTTATACGAAGTCTTCGAGCTCTTTCGTACATATGCCGGTATTGGGCTGGAAATGCCAGTTTTGGGATCCTGCACAGAAAGGGTTTGCAACCTGCTGAGTCCACACATGAGTTTAACTCTGTCAGATGAATGCACACATTGAAAACCATTCATTTAGATAGCTCCGTTTTGGTATAGAAGCAGATATTTCTCTGTACAGCCTATGGTCCCGTTCACTCAGGAATATCCCAATGCAGCTCCTAGAAGAAACCTGTTTCTAACTCGCTGAAACTAAATGTAGATTCAACTCTCTTAGGTGAACGAACGCACAGCAGAGTACTTTCAAAGATACAATTCTCCTGAGTTTTAGACGAAGTTTTACTGCTGCTTCGTACATATGCCGGTTTTGGGCTGGAAATGCCAGTTTTGGGATTCTGCACAGAAAGTGTTTGCAAACTGCTGAGTCCACACATGAGTTTAACTCTGTCAGTTGAATGCAAACATTGAAACACATTCAGTTAGATAGATCTGATTTGGTTTAGAAGCAGATATTTCTCTGTACAGCCTATGGTCTCATTCACTCGGGAATATCCCAGTCCCGCTCCTAGAAGAAACCTGTTTCTAACTCGCTGAAACTAAAGGTAGATTCAACTCTCTTAGGTGAACGAACACACAGCAGAGCACTTTCAAGGATACGATTCTCCTGAGATTTAGACGAAGTTTTACTGCTGTTTCGTACATATGCCGGTTTTGGGCTGGAAATGCCAGTTTTGGGATTCTGCACAGAAAGGGTTTGTAAACTGCTGAGTCCACACATGAGTTTAACTCTGTCAGTTGAATGCACACATTGAAAACCATTCAGTTAGAAAGCTCCGTTTTGGCTTAGAAGAAGATATATCTCTGTACAGCCTATTGTCCCTTTCACTCGGGAATATCCCAACGCAGCTCCTAGAAGAAACGTGTTTCTAACTCGCTGAATCTAAACATAGAGTCAACTCTCTTAGGTGAACGAGCGCACAGCAGAGCAGTTTCAAGGAAACGTTTCTACTGAGTTTTAGACGAAGTCTTTCTGCTGTTTCGTACACATGCCGGTATTGGGCTGGAAATGCCAGTTTTGGGATTCTGCACAGAAAGGGTTTACAAACTGCTGAATCCACACATGAGTTTAACTCTGTCAGTTGAATGCACACATTGACAACCATTCAGTTAGATAGCTCCGTTTTGGTTTTAGAAGCAGATATTTCTCTGTACAGCCTATGGTCCCATTCAGTCAGGAATATCCCAACGCAGATCCTAGAAGAAACGTGTTTTTAACTCGCTGAATCTAAACATAGATTCAACTCTCTTAGGTGAACGAGCGCACAGCAGAGCAGTTTCAAGGAAACGTTTCTCCTGAGTTTTAGACGAAGTCTTTCTGCTGTTTCGTACACATGCTGGTATTGGGCTGGAAATGCCAGTTTTGGGATTCTGCACAGAAAGTGTTTGCAACCTGCTGAGTCCACACATGAGTTTAACTCTATCAATTGAATGCACACATTGACAACCATTCAGTTAGATAGCTCCGTTTTGGTTTTAGAAGCAGATATTTCTCTGTACAGCCTATGGTCCCATTCACTCGGGAATATCCAACGCAGATCCGAGAAGAAACGTGTTTCTAACTCGCTGAATCAAAACATAGATTCAACTCTCTTGGTGAACGAACGCACAGCAGAGAAGTTTCAAGGAAACGTTTCTCCTGAGATTTAGACGAAGTTTTACTGCTGTTTCCTACATATTCTGGTATTGGGCTGGAAATGCCAGTTTTGGGATTCTGCACAGAAAGTGTTCGCAAACTGCTGAGTCCACACATGAGTTTAACTCTGTCAGTTGAATACACAGATTGGAAACCATTCAGTTAAATAGCTCCGTTTTGATTTAGAAGCAGATATTTCTCTGTTCAGCCTATGGTCCCATTCACTTGGGAATATCCCAACGCAGCTTCTAGAAGAAACCGGTTTCTAACTCGCTGAATCTAAACATACATTCAACTCTCTTAGGTGAATGGACGCACAGCAGAGCAGTTTCAAAGAAACGTTTCTCCTGAGTTTTAGACGACGTCTTACTGCTGTTTCGTACATATGCCGGTATTGGGCTGCAATTGCAAGTTTTGGGTTTCTGCACAGAAAGGGTTTGCAAACTGCTGAAACCACACATGAGTTTAACTCTGTCAGTTGCATGCACACATTGACAAACATTCAGTTAGATAGCTCCGTTTCGGTTTTAGATGCAGATATATCTCCGTACAGCCTATGGTCCCATTCACTCGGGAATATCCGAACGCAGCTCCTAGAAGAAATGTGTTTCTAACTCGCTGAATCTAAACATAGATTCAACTCTCTTAGGTGAACGAACGCACAGCAGAGTAGTTTCAAGGAAACGTTTCTCCTGAGTTTTATACGAAGTCTTAGAGCTCTTTCGTACATATGCCGGTATTGGGCTGGAAATGACAGTTTGGAATCCTGCACAGAAAGTGTTTGCAACCTGCTGAGTCCACACATGAGTTTAACTCTGTCAGATGAATGCACACATTGAAAACCATTCAGTTAGATAGCTCCGTTTTGGTTTAGAAGCAGATATTTCTCTGTACAGCCTATGGTCCCATTCACTCAGGAATATCCCAATGCAGCTCCTAGAAGAAACCTGTTTCTAACTCGCTGAAACTAAATGTAGATTCAACTCTCTTAGGTGAACGAACGCACAGCAGAGCACTTTCAAAGATACAATTCTCCTGAGTTTTAGACGAAGTTTTACTGCTGCTTCGTACATATGCCGGTTTTGGGCTGGAAATGCCAGTTTTGGGATTCTGCACAGAAAGTGTTTGCAAACTGCTGAGTCCACACATGAGTTTAACTCTGTCAGTTGAATGCAAACATTGAAACACATTCAGTTAGATAGCTCTGATTTGGTTTAGAAGCAGATATTTCTCTGTACTGCCTATGGTCTCATTCACTCGGGAATATCCCAATCCCGCTCCTAGAAGAAACCTGTTTCTAACTCGCTGAAACTAAAGGTAGATTCAACTCTCTTAGGTGAACGAACACACAGCAGAGCACTTTCAAGGATACGATTCTCCTGAGATTTAGACGAAGTTTTACTGCTGTTTCGTACATATGCCGGTTTTGGGCTGGAAATGCCAGTTTTGGGATTCTGCACAGAAAGTGTTTGTAAACTGCTGAGTCCACACATGAGTTTAACTCTGTCAGTTGAATGCACACATTGAAAACCATTCAGTTAGATAGCTCCGTTTTGGCTTAGAAGAAGATATATCTCTGTACAGCCTATGGTCCCTTTCACTCGGGAATATCCCAACGCAGCTCCTAGAAGAAACGTGTTTCTAACTCGCTGAATCTAAACATAGAGTCAACTCTCTTAGGTGAACGAGCGCACAGCAGAGCAGTTTCAAGGAAACGTTTCTACTGAGTTTTAGACGAAGTCTTTCTGCTGTTTCGTACACATGCCGGTATTGGGCTGGAAATGCCAGTTTTGGGATTCTGCACAGAAAGGGTTTACAAACTGCTGAATCCACACATGAGTTTAACTCTGTCAGTTGAATGCACACATTGACAACCATTCAGTTAGATAGCTCCGTTTTGGTTTTAGAAGCAGATATTTCTCTGTACAGCCTATGGTCCCATTCACTCAGGAATATCCCAACGCTGCTCCTAGAAGAAACGTGTTTCTAACTCGCTGAATCTAAACGTAGATTCAACTCTCTTAGGTGAACAAACGCACAGTAGAGCACTTTCAAGAAAACGTTTCTCCTGAGTTTTAGACGAAGTTTTACTGCTGTTTCGTACATATGCCGGTATTGCGCAGGAAATGCCAGTTTTGGGATTCTCCACAGAAAGGGTTTGTAAACTGCTGAGTCCACACATGAGTTTAACTCTGTCAGCTGAATGCGCACGTTGACAACCATTCAGTTAGATAGCTCCGTTTTGGTTTTCGAAGCAGATATTTCTCTGAACAGCCTTTGGTCCCATTCACTCGGGATTATCCCAACGCAGCTCGTAGAAGAAACGTGTTTCTAACTCGCTGAATCTAAACATAGATTCAACTCTCTTAGGTGAACGAACGCACAGGAGAGCAGCTTCAAGGAAACGTTTCTCCTGAGTTTTAGACGAAGTCTTACTGTTGTTTCGTACATATGCCGGTACTGGGCTGGAAATGCCAGTTTTGAGATTCTGCTCAGAAAGGGTTTGCTAACTGATGAGTCCACACATGGGTTTAACTCTGTCAATTGAATGCACACATTGAAAACCATTCAGTTAGATAGCTCCGTTTTGGTTTAGAAGCAGATATTTCTCTGTACAGCCTATGGTCCCATTCACTCGGGAATATCCCAACGCAGATCATAGAAGAAACGTGTTTCTAACTCGCTGAATCTAAACATACATTCAACTCTCTTAGGTGAATGAACGCACAGCAGAGGACTTTCAAGGATACGATTCTCCTCAGTTTTAGATGAAGTTTTACTGCTGTTTCGTACATATGCCGGTTTTGGGCTGGAAATGCCAGTTTTGGGATTCTGCACAGAAAGGGATTGCAAACTGCTGAGTCCACACATGAGTTTAACTCTGTCAGTTGAATGCACACATTGAAACCCATTCTGTTAGACAGCTCTCTTTCGGTTTAGAAGCAGATAATTCTCTGTACAGCCTATGGTCCCATTCACTCGGGAATATCCCAACGCAGCTCCTAGAAGAAACGTGTTTCTAACTCGCTGAATCTAAACATAGATTCAACTCTCTTAGGTGAACCAACGCACAGCAGAGCACTTTCAAGGAAACGTTTCTCCTCAGTTTTAGACGAAGACTTTCTGCTGTTTCATAAACATGCCGGTATTGGGCTGGAAATGCCAGTTTTGGGATTCTGCACAGAAAGGGTTTACAAACTGCTGAGTCCACACATGAGTTTAACTCTGTCAGGTGAATGCACACATTGACAACCATTCAGTTAGATAGCTCCGTTTTGGTTTTAGAAGCAGATATTTCTCTGTACAGCCTATGGTCCCATTCACTCGGGAATATCCCAACGCAGATCTGAGAAGAAACGTGTTTCTAACTCGCTGAATCTAAACGTAGATTCAACTCTCTTAGGTGAACGAATGCACATCAGAGCACTTTCAAGGAAACGTTTCTCCTGAGTTTTAGACGATGTCTTACTGCTGTTTCGTACATATGCCTATTTTGCGCTGGAAATGCCAGTTTGGGGATTCTGCTCACAAACGGTTTGCAAACTGCTGAGTTCACACATGAGTTTAACTCTGTCAGTTGAATGCACACATTGAAAACCATTCATTTAGACAGCTCCGTTTTGGTTTAGAAGTCGATATTACTCTGTACAGCCTTTGGTCCCATTCACTCGGGAATATCCCAACGCAGCTCCTAGAAGAAACCTGTTTCTATCTCGCTGAATCTAAACGTAGATTCAGCTCTCCTAGGTGAACGAACGCACAGCAGAGTAGTTTCAAAGAAACGTTTCTCCTCAGTTTTTGACGAAGTCATACTGCTGTTTCGTACATATGCCGGTATTGGGCTAAAATGCCAGCTTTGGAATTCTGCATAGAAAGGGTTTGCAACGTGCAGAATCCACACATGCGTTTAACTCTGTCAGTTGAATGGACACATTTACAACCATTCAGTTAGAAAGCTCCATTTTGGTTTTAGAAGCAGGTATTTCTCTGTACAGCCTATGGTCCTATTAACTTGGGAATATCCCAACGCAGCTCCTAGAAGAAACGTGTTTCTAACTCGCTGAATCTAAACACAGATTCAACTCTCTTAGGTGAAGGAACGCACAGCAGAGAAGTTTCACGAAAACGTTTCTCCTGAGTTATAGACGAAGTCTTACTGCTGTTCTGTACATATGCCGGTATTGGGCTGGAAATGCCAGTTTTGGGATTCTGCACAGAAAGGGTTTGCAAACTGCTGAATCCACACATGAGTTTAACTCTGTCAGTTGAATGCAAACATTGAGAACCATTCAGTTAGATAGCTCCGTTTTGGTTTTAGAAGCAGATATTTCTCTGTACAGCCTATGGTCCCATTCACTCGGGAACATCCCAACGCAGCTCCTAGAAGAAACGTGTTTCTAACTCGCTGAATCTAAACATAGATTCAACTCTCTAAGGTGAACGAACGCACAGCAGAGTACTTTCAAGGAAACGTTTCTCGTGAGTTTTAGATGAAGTCTTTCTGCTGTTTCGTACACATGCGGGTATTGGGCTGGAAATGCCAGTTTTGGCATTCTGCATAGAAAGGGTTTACAAACTGCTGAATCCACACATGAGTTTAAATCTGTCATTTGAATGCAGACGTTGACAACCATTCAGTTAGATAGCTTCGTTTCGGTTTAGAAGCAGATATTTCTCTGAACAGCCTCTGCTCCCATTCACTCGGGAAAATCCCAACGCAGCTCCTAGAAGAAACGTGTTTCTAACTCGCTGAATCAAAACATAGATTCAACTCTCTTGGTGAACGAACGCACAGCAGAGAAGTTTCAAGGAAACGTTTCTCCTGAGATTTAGACGAAGTTTTACTGCTGTTTCCTACATATTCTGGTATTGGGCTGGAAATGCCAGTTTTGGGATTCTGCACAGAAAGTGTTCGCAAACTGCTGAGTCCACACATGAGTTTAACTCTGTCAGTTGAATACACACATTGGAAACCATTCAGTTAAATAGCTCCGTTTTGATTTAGAAGCAGATATTTCTCTGTTCAGCCTATGGTCCCATTCACTTGGGAATATCCCAACGCAGCTTATAGAAGAAACCGGTTTCTAACTCGCTGAATCTAAACATACATTCAACTCTCTTAGGTGAATGGACGCACAGCAGAGCAGCTTCAAAGAAACGTTTCTCCTGAGTTTTAGACGACGTCTTACTGCTGTTTCGTACATATGCCGGTATTGGGCTGCAATTGCAAGTTTTGGGTTTCTGCACAGAAAGGGTTTGCAAACTGCTGAATCCACACATGACTTTAACTCTGTCAGTTGCATGCACACATTGACAAACATTCAGTTAGATAGCTCCGTTTCGGTTTTAGATGCAGATATATCTCCGGACAGCCTATGGTCCCATTCACTCGGGAATATCCGAACGCAGCTCCTAGAAGACACGTGTTTCTAACTCGCTGAATCTAAACATAGATTCAACTCTCTTAGGTGAACGAACGCACAGCAGAGTAGTTTCAAGGAAACGTTTCTCCTGAGTTTTATACGAAGTCTTAGAGCTCTTTCGTACATATGCCGGTATTGGGCTGGAAATGCCAGTTTTGGGATCCTGCACAGAAAGTGTTTGCAACCTGCTGAGTCCACACATGAGTTTAACTCTGTCAGATGAATGCACACATTGAAAACCATTCATTTAGATAGCTCCGTTTTGGTTTAGAAGCAGATATTTCTCTGTACAGCCTATGGTCCCATTCACTCAGGAATATCCCAATGCAGCTCCTAGAAGAAACCTGTTTCTAACTCGCTGAAACTAAATGTAGATTCAACTCTCTTAGGTGAACGAACGCACAGCAGAGTACTTTCAAAGATACAATTCTCCTGAGTTTTAGACGAAGTTTTACTGCTGCTTCGTACATATGCCGGTTTTGGGCTGGAAATGCCAGTTTTGGGATTCTGCACAGAAAGTGTTTGCAAACTGCTGAGTCCACACATGAGTTTAACTCTGTCAGTTGAATGCAAACATTGAAACACATTCAGTTAGATAGCTCTGATTTGGTTTAGAAGCAGATATTTCTCTGTACAGCCTATGGTCTCATTCACTCGGGAATATCCCAATCCCGCTCCTAGAAGAAACCTGTTTCTAACTCGCTGAAACTAAAGGTAGATTCAACTCTCTTAGGTGAACGAACACACAGCAGAGCACTTTCAAGGATACGATTCTCCTGAGATTTAGACGAAGTTTTACTGCTGTTTCGTACATATGCCCGTTTTGGGCTGGAAATGCCAGTTTTGGGATTCTGCACAGAAAGTGTTTGTAAACTGCTGAGTCCACACATGAGTTTAACTCTGTCAGTTGAATGCACACATTGAAAACCATTCCGTTAGATAGCTCCGTTTTGGCTTAGAAGAAGATATATCTCTGTACAGCCTATTGTCCCTTTCACTCGGGAATATCCCAACGCAGCTCCTAGAAGAAACGTATTTCTAACTCGCTGATTCTAAACATAGAGTCAACTCTCTTAGGTGAACGAGCGCACAGCAGAGCAGTTTAAAGGAAACGTTTCTACTGAGTTTTAGACGAAGACTTTCTGCTGTTTCGTACACATGCCGGTATTGGGCTGGAAATGCCAGTTTTGGGATTCTGCACAGAAAGGGTTTACAAACTGCTGAATCCACACATGAGTTTAACTCTGTCAGTTGAATGCACACATTGACAACCATTCAGTTAGATAGCTCCGTTTTGGTTTTAGAAGCAGATATTTCTCTGTACAGCCTATGGTCCCATTCAGTCGGGAATATCCCAACGCAGATCCTAGAAGAAACGTGTTTCTAACTCGCTGAATCTAAACATAGATTCAACTCTCTTAGGTGAACGAGCGCACAGCAGAGCAGTTTCAAGGAAACGTTTCTCCTGAGTTTTAGACGAAGTCTTTCTGCTGTTTCGTACACATGCTGGTATTGGGCTGGAAATGCCAGTTTTGGGATTCTGCACAGAAAGTGTTTGCAACCTGCTGAGTCCACACATGAGTTTAACTCTATCAATTGAATGCACACATTGACAACCATTCAGTTAGATAGCTCCGTTTTGGTTTTAGAAGCAGATATTTCTCTGTACAGCCTATGGTCCCATTCACTCGGGAATATCCAACGCAGATCCGAGAAGAAACGTGTTTCTAACTCGCTGAATCTAAACGTAGATTCAACTCTCTTAGGTTAACGAACGCACAGCAGAGCACTTTCAAGGAAGCGTTTCTCCTGAGTTTTAGACGATGTCTTACTGCAGTTCCGTACATATGCCGGCATTGGGCTGGAAATGCCAGTTTTGGGATTCTGCTCACAAACGGTTTGCAAACTGCTGAGTTCACACATGAGTTTAAGTCTGTCAGTTGAATGCACACATTGAAAACCATTCATTTAGACAGCTCCGTTTTGGTTTAGAAGTCGATATTTCTCTGTACAGCCTTTGGTCCCATTCACTCGGGAATATCCCAACGCAGCTCCTAGTAGAAACGTGTTTCTAACTCGCTGAATCTAAACGTAGATTCAACTCTCTTAGGTGAACGAACGCACAGCAGAACACTTTCAAGTAAACGTTTCTCCTGAGTTTTAGACGAAGTTTTACTGCTGTTTCGTACATATGCCGGTATTGGTCTGGAAATTACAGATTTGGGATTCGGCACAGAAAGGGTTTGCAAACTGCTGAGTCCACACATGAGTTTAACTGTGTCAGCTGAATGCACACTTTGAAAACCATTCAGTAAGATAGCTGCATTTTGGTTTAGAAGCAGATATTTTTCTGTACATCCTATGGTCCCATTCACTCGGGAATACCCCAACGCTGCTCCTAGAAGAAACGTGTTTCTAACTCGCTGAATCTAAACGTAGATTCAACTCTCTTAGGTGAACAAACGCACAGTAGAGCACTTTCAAGGAAACGTTTCTCCTGAGTTTTAGACGAAGTTTTACTGCTGTTTCGTACATATGCCGGTATTGCGCAGGAAATGCCAGTTTTGGGATTCTCCACAGAAAGGGTTTGTAAACTGCTGAGTCCACACATGAGTTTAACTCTGTCAGTTGAATGCACACGTTGACAACCATTCAGTTAGATAGCTCCGTTTTGGTTTTAGAAGCAGATATTTCTCTGAACAGCCTTTGGTCCCATTCACTCGGGAATATCCCAACGCAGCTCTTAGAAGAAACGTGTTTCTAACTCGCTGAATCTAAACATAGATTCAACTCTCTTAGGTGAACGAACGCACAGGAGAGCAGCTTCAAGGAAAAGTTTCTCCTGAGTTTTAGACGAAGTCTTACTGTTGTTTCGTACATATGCCGGTACTGGGCTGGAAATGCCAGTTTTGAGATTCTGCTCAGAAAGGGTTCGCTAACTGCTGAGTCCACACATGAGTTTAACTCTGTCAGTTGAATACACACATTGGAAACCATTCAGTTAAATAGCTCCGTTTTGATTTAGAAGCAGATCTTTCTCTGTTCAGCCTATGGTCCCATTCACTTGGGAATATCCCAACGCAGCTTCTAGAAGAAACCGGTTTCTAACTCGCTGAATCTAAACATACATTCAACTCTCTTAGGTGAATGGACGCACAGCAGAGCAGTTTCAAAGAAACGTTTCTCCTGAGTTTTAGACGACGTCTTACTGCTGTTTCGTACATATGCCGGTATTGGGCTTCAATTGCCAGTTTTGGGTTTCTGCCTAGAAAGGGTTTGCAAACTGCTGAATCCACAAATGAGTTTAACTCTGTCAGTTGCATGCACACATTGACAAACATTCAGTTAGATAGCTCCGTTTCGGTTTTAGATGCAGATATATCTCCGGACAGCCTATGGTCCCATTCACTCGGGAATATCCGAACGCAGCTCCTAGAAGAAACGTGTTTCTAACTCGCTGAATCTAAACATAGATTCAACTCTCTTAGGTGAACGAACGCACAGCAGAGTAGTTTCAAGGAAACGTTTCTCCTGAGTTTTATACGAAGTCTTCGAGCTCTTTCGTACATATGCCGGTATTGGGCTGGAAATGCCAGTTTTGGGATCCTGCACAGAAAGTGTTTGCAACCTGCTGAGTCCACACATGAGTTTAACTCTGTCAGTTGAATGCACACATTGAAAACCATTCCGTTAGATAGCTCCGTTTTGGCTTAGAAGAAGATATATCTCTGTACAGCCTATTGTCCCTTTCACTCGGGAATATCCCAACGCAGCTCCTAGAAGAAACGTGTTTCTAACTCGCTGAATCTAAACATAGAGTCAACTCTCTTAGGTGAACGAGCGCACAGCAGAGCAGTTTAAAGGAAACGTTTCTACTGAGTTTTAGACGAAGTCTTTCTGCTGTTTCGTACACATGCCGGTATTGGGCTGGAAATGCCAGTTTTGGGATTCTGCACAGAAAGGGTTTACAAACTGCTGAATCCACACATGAGTTTAACTCTGTCAGTTGAATGCACACATTGACAACCATTCAGTTAGATAGCTCCGTTTTGGTTTTAGAAGCAGATATTTCTCTGTACAGCCTATGGTCCCATTCAGTCGGGAATATCCCAACGCAGATCCTAGAAGAAACGTGTTTCTAACTCGCTGAATCTAAACATAGATTCAACTCTCTTAGGTGAACGAGCGCACAGCAGAGCAGTTTCAAGGAAACGTTTCTCCTGAGTTTTAGACGAAGTCTTTCTGCTGTTTCGTACACATGCTGGTATTGGGCTGGAAATGCCAGTTTTGGGATTCTGCACAGAAAGTGTTTGCAACCTGCTGAGTCCACACATGAGTTTAACTCTATCAATTGAATGCACACATTGACAACCATTCAGTTAGATAGCTCCGTTTTGGTTTTAGAAGCAGATATTTCTCTGTACAGCCTATGGTCCCATTCACTCGGGAATATCCAACGCAGATCCGAGAAGAAACGTGTTTCTAACTCGCTGAATCTAAACGTAGATTCAACTCTCTTAGGTTAACGAACGCACAGCAGAGCACTTTCAAGGAAGCGTTTCTCCTGAGTTTTAGACGATGTCTTACTGCAGTTCCGTACATATGCCGGCATTGGGCTGGAAATGCCAGTTTTGGGATTCTGCTCACAAACGGTTTGCAAACTGCTGAGTTCACACATGAGTTTAAGTCTGTCAGTTGAATGCACACATTGAAAACCATTCATTTAGACAGCTCCGTTTTGGTTTAGAAGTCGATATTTCTCTGTACAGCCTTTGGTCCCATTCACTCGGGAATATCCCAACGCAGCTCCTAGTAGAAACGTGTTTCTAACTCGCTGAATCTAAACGTAGATTCATCTCTATTAGGTGAACGAACGCACAGCAGAACACTTTCAAGTAAACGTTTCTCCTGAGTTTTAGACGAAGTTTTACTGCTGTTTCGTACATATGCCGGTATTGGTCTGGAAATTACAGATTTGGGATTCGGCACAGAAAGGGTTTGCAAACTGCTGAGTCCACACATGAGTTTAACTCTGTCAGCTGAATGCACACTTTGAAAACCATTCAGTAAGATAGCTGCATTTTGGTTTAGAAGCAGATATTTTTCTGTACAGCCTATGGTCCCATTCACTCGGGAATACCCCAACGCTGCTCCTAGAAGAAACGTGTTTCTAACTCGCTGAATCTAAACGTAGATTCAACTCTCTTAGGTGAACAAACGCACAGTAGAGCACTTTCAAGGAAACGTTTCTCCTGAGTTTTAGACGAAGTTTTACTGCTGTTTCGTACATATGCCGGTATTGCGCAGGAAATGCCAGTTTTGGGATTCTCCACAGAAAGGGTTTGTAAACTGCTGAGTCCACACATGAGTTTAACTCTGTCAGTTGAATGCACACGTTGACAACCATTCAGTTAGATAGCTCCGTTTTGGTTTTAGAAGCAGATATTTCTCTGAACAGCCTTTGGTCCCATTCACTCGGGAATATCCCAACGCAGCTCTTAGAAGAAACGTGTTTCTAACTCGCTGAATCTAAACATAGATTCAACTCTCTTAGGTGAACGAACGCACAGGAGAGCAGCTTCAAGGAAAAGTTTCTCCTGAGTTTTAGACGAAGTCTTACTGTTGTTTCGTACATATGCCGGTACTGGGCTGGAAATGCCAGTTTTGAGATTCTGCTCAGAAAGGGTTCGCTAACTGCTGAGTCCACACATGAGTTTAACTCTGTCAGTTGAATACACACATTGGAAACCATTCAGTTAAATAGCTCCGTTTTGATTTAGAAGCAGATCTTTCTCTGTTCAGCCTATGGTCCCATTCACTTGGGAATATCCCAACGCAGCTTCTAGAAGAAACCGGTTTCTAACTCGCTGAATCTAAACATACATTCAACTCTCTTAGGTGAATGGACGCACAGCAGAGCAGTTTCAAAGAAACGTTTCTCCTGAGTTTTAGACGACGTCTTACTGCTGTTTCGTACATATGCCGGTATTGGGCTTCAATTGCCAGTTTTGGGTTTCTGCCTAGAAAGGGTTTGCAAACTGCTGAATCCACAAATGAGTTTAACTCTGTCAGTTGCATGCACACATTGACAAACATTCAGTTAGATAGCTCCGTTTCGGTTTAGATGCAGATATATCTCCGGACAGCCTATGGTCCCATTCACTCGGGAATATCCGAACGCAGCTCCTAGAAGAAACGTGTTTCTAACTCGCTGAATCTAAACATAGATTCAACTCTCTTAGGTGAACGAACGCAGAGCAGAGTAGTTTCAAGGAAACGTTTCTCCTGAGTTTTATACGAAGTCTTAGAGCTCTTTCGTACATATGCCGGTATTGGGCTGGAAATGCCAGTTTTGGGATCCTGCACAGAAAGTGTTTGCAACCTGCTGAGTCCACACATGAGTTTAACTCTGTCAGATGAATGCACACATTGACAACCATTCATTTAGATAGCTCCGTTTTGGTTTAGAAGCAGATATTTCTCTGTACAGCCTATGGTCCCATTCACTCAGGAATATCCCAATGCAGCTCCTAGAAGAAACCTGTTTCTAACTCGCTGAAACTAAATGTAGATTCAACTCTCTTAGGTGAACGAACGCACAGCAGAGCACTTTCAAAGATACAATTCTCCTGAGTTTTAGACGAAGTTTTACTGCTGCTTCGTACATATGCCGGTTTTGGGCTGGAAATGCCAGTTTTGGGATTCTGCACAGAAAGTGTTTGCAAACTGCTGAGTCCACACATGAGTTTAACTCTGTCAGTTGAATGCAAACATTGAAACACATTCAGTTAGATAGCTCTGATTTGGTTTAGAAGCAGATATTTCTCTGTACAGCCTATGGTCTCATTCACTCGGGAATATCCCAATCCCGCTCCTAGAAGAAACCTGTTTCTAACTCGCTGAAACAAAAGGTAGATTCAACTCTCTTAGGTGAACGAACACACAGCAGAGCACTTTCAAGGATACGATTCTCCTGAGATTTAGACGAAGTTTTATTGCTGTTTCGTACATATGCCGGTTTTGGGCTGGAAATGCCAGTTTTGGGATTCTGCACAGAAAGTGTTTGTAAACTGCTGAGTCCACACATGAGTTTAACTCTGTCAGTTGAATGCACACATTGAAAACCATTCCGTTAGATAGCTCCGTTTTGGCTTAGAAGAAGATATATCTCTGTACAGCCTATTGTCCCTTTCACTCGGGAATATCCCAATGCAGCTCCTAGAAGAAACGTGTTTCTAACTCGCTGAATCTAAACATAGAGTCAACTCTCTTAGGTGAACGAGCGCACAGCAGAGCAGTTTAAAGGAAACGTTTCTACTGAGTTTTAGACGAAGTCTTTCTGCTGTTTCGTACACATGCCGGTATTGGGCTGGAAATGCCAGTTTTGGGATTCTGCACAGAAAGGGTTTACAAACTGCTGAATCCACACATGAGTTTAACTCTGTCAGTTGAATGCACACATTGACAACCATTCAGTTAGATAGCTCCGTTTTGGTTTTAGAAGCAGATATTTCTCTGTACAGCCTATGGTCCCATTCAGTCGGGAATATCCCAACGCAGATCCTAGAAGAAACGTGTTTCTAACTCGCTGAATCTAAACATAGATTCAACTCTCTTAGGTGAACGAGCGCACAGAAGAGCAGTTTCAAGGAAACGTTTCTCCTGAGTTTTAGACGAAGTCTTTCTGCTGTTTCGTACACATGCTGGTATTGGGCTGGAAATGCCAGTTTTGGGATTCTGCACAGAAAGTGTTTGCAACCTGCTGAGTCCACACATGAGTTTAACTCTATCAATTGAATGCACACATTGACAACCATTCAGTTAGATAGCTCCGTTTTGGTTTTAGAAGCAGATATTTCTCTGTACAGCCTATGGTCCCATTCACTCGGGAATATCCAACGCAGATCCGAGAAGAAACGTGTTTCTATCTCGCTGAATCTAAACGTAGATTCAACTCTCTTAGGTTAACGAACGCACAGCAGAGCACTTTCAAGGAAGCGTTTCTCCTGAGTTTTAGACGATGTCTTACTGCAGTTCCGTACATATGCCGGCATTGGGCTGGAAATGCCAGTTTTGGGATTCTGCTCACAAACGGTTTGCAAACTGCTGAGTTCACACATGAGTTTAAGTCTGTCAGTTGAATGCACACATTGAAAACCATTCATTTAGACAGCTCCGTTTTGGTTTAGAAGTCGATATTTCTCTGTACAGCCTTTGGTCCCATTCACTCGGGAATATCCCAACGCAGCTCCTAGTAGAAACGTGTTTCTAACTCGCTGAATCTAAACGTAGATTCAACTCTCTTAGGTGAACGAACGCACAGCAGAACACTTTCAAGTAAACGTTTCTCCTGAGTTTTAGACGAAGTTTTACTGCTGTTTCGTACATATGCCGGTATTGGTCTGGAAATTACAGATTTGGGATTCGGCACAGAAAGGGTTTGCAAACTGCTGAGTCCACACATGAGTTTAACTCTGTCAGCTGAATGCACACTTTGAAAACCATTCAGTAAGATAGCTGCATTTTGGTTTAGAAGCAGATATTTTTCTGTACAGCCTATGGTCCCATTCACTCGGGAATAACCCAACGCTGCTCCTAGAAGAAACGTGTTTCTAACTCGCTGAATCTAAACGTAGATTCAACTCTCTTAGGTGAACAAACGCACAGTAGAGCACTTTCAAGGAAACGTTTCTCCTGAGTTTTAGACGAAGTTTTACTGCTGTTTCGTACATATGCCGGTATTGCGCAGGAAATGCCAGTTTTGGGATTCTCCACAGAAAGGGTTTGTAAACTGCTGAGTCCACACATGAGTTTAACTCTGTCAGTTGAATGCACACGTTGACAACCATTCAGTTAGATAGCTCCGTTTTGGTTTTAGAAGCAGATATTTCTCTGAACAGCCTTTGGTCCCATTCACTCGGGAATATCCCAACGCAGCTCTTAGAAGAAACGTGTTTCTAACTCGCTGAATCTAAACATAGATTCAACTCTCTTAGGTGAACGAACGCACAGGAGAGCAGCTTCAAGGAAAAGTTTCTCCTGAGTTTTAGACGAAGTCTTACTGTTGTTTCGTACATATGCCGGTCCTGGGCTGGAAATGCCAGTTTTGAGATTCTGCTCAGAAAGGGTTCGCTAACTGCTGAGTCCACACATGAGTTTAACTCTGTCAGTTGAATACACACATTGGAAACCATTCAGTTAAATAGCTCCGTTTTGATTTAGAAGCAGATCTTTCTCTGTTCAGCCTATGGTCCCATTCACTTGGGAATATCCCAACGCAGCTTCTAGAAGAAACCGGTTTCTAACTCGCTGAATCTAAACATACATTCAACTCTCTTAGGTGAATGGACGCACAGCAGAGCAGTTTCAAAGAAACGTTTCTCCTGAGTTTTAGACGACGTCTTACTGCTGTTTCGTACATATGCCGGTATTGGGCTTCAATTGTCAGTTTTGGGTTTCTGCCTAGAAAGGGTTTGCAAACGGCTGAATCCACAAATGAGTTTAACTCTGTCAGTTGCATGCACACATTGACAAACATTCAGTTAGATAGCTCCGTTTCGGTTTTAGATGCAGATATATCTCCGGACAGCCTATGGTCCCATTCACTCGGGAATATCCGAACGCAGCTCCTAGAAGAAACGTGTTTCTAACTCGCTGAATCTAAACATAGATTCAACTCTCTTAGGTGAACGAACGCAGAGCAGAGTAGTTTCAAGGAAACGTTTCTCCTGAGTTTTATACGAAGTCTTAGAGCTCTTTCGTACATATGCCGGTATTGGGCTGGAAATGCCAGTTTTGGGATCCTGCACAGAAAGTGTTTGCAACCTGCTGAGTCCACACATGAGTTTAACTCTGTCAGATGAATGCACACATTGACAACCATTCATTTAGATAGCTCCGTTTTGGTTTAGAAGCAGATATTTCTCTGTACAGCCTATGGTCCCATTCACTCAGGAATATCCCAATGCAGCTCCTAGAAGAAACCTGTTTCTAACTCGCTGAATCTAAACATACATTCAACTCTCTTAGGTGAATGAACGCACAGCAGGGCACTTTCAAGGATACGATTCTCCTGAGTTTTAGACGAAGTTTTACTGCTGTTTCGTACATATGCCGGTTTTGGGCTGGAAATGCCAGGTTTGGGATTCTGCACAGAAAGGGATTGCAAACTGCTGAGTCCACACATGAGTTTAACTCTGTCAGTTGAATGCACACATTGAAACCCATTCAGTTAGACAGCTGTCTTTCGGTTTAGAAGCAGATAATTCTCTGTACAGACTATGGTCCCATTCACTCAGGAATATCCCAACGCAGCTCCTAGAAGAAACCTGTTTCTAACTCGCTGAATCTAAACATAGATTCAACTCTCTTAGGTGAACCAACGCACAGCAGAGCACTTTCAAGGAAACGTTTCTCCTCAGTTTTAGACGAAGACTTTCTGCTGTTTCATAAACATGCCGGTTTTGGGCTGGAAATGCCAGTTTTGGGATTCTGCACAGAAAGGGTTTACAAACTGCTGAGTCCACACATGAGTTTAACTCTGTAGGTGAATGCACACATTGACAACCATTCAGTTAGATAGCTCCGTTTTGGTTTTAGAAGCAGATATTTCTCTGTACAGCCTATGGTCCCATTCACTCGGGAATATCCCAACGCAGATCTGAGAAGAAACGTGTTTCTAACTCGCTGAATCTAAACGTAGATTCAACTCTCTTAGGTGAACGAATGCACAGCAGAGCACTTTCAAGGAAACGTTTCTCCTGAGTTTTAGACGATGTCTTACTGCTGTTTCGTACATATGCCTATTTTGGGCTGGAAATGCCAGTTTTGGGATTCTGCTCACAAACGGTTTGCAAACTGCTGAGTTCACACATGAGTTTAACTCTGTCAGCTGAATGCACACATTGAAAACCATTCATTTAGACAGCTCCGTTTTGGTTTAGAAGTCGATATTACTCTGTACAGCCTTTGGTCCCATTCACTCGGGAATAACCCAACGCAGCTCCTAGGAGAAACGTGTTTCTATCTCGCTGAATCTAAACGTAGATTCAGCTCTCCTAGGTGAACGAACGCACAGCAGAGTAGTTTCAAAGAAACGTTTCTCCTCAGTTTTTGACGAAGTCATACTGCTGTTTCGTACATATGCCGGTTTTGGGCTAAAATGCCAGCTTTGGAATTCTGCATAGAAAGGGTTTGCAACGTGCAGAATCCACACATGCGTTTAACTCTGTCAGTTGAATGGACACATTTACAACCATTCAGTTAGAAAGCTCCATTTTGGTTTTAGAAGCAGGTATTTCTCTGTACAGCCTATGGTCCTATTCACTCGGGAATATCCCAACGCAGCTCCTAGAAGAAACGTGTTTCTAACTCGCTGAATCTAAACACAGATTCAACTCTCTTAGGTGAAGGAACGCACAGCAGAGAAGTTTCACGAAAACGTTTCTCCTGAGTTATAGACGAAGTCTTACTGCTGTTCTGTACATGTGCCGGTATTGGGCTGGAAATGCCAGTTTTGGGATTCTGCACAGAAAGGGTGTGCAAACTGCTGAATCCACACATGAGTTTAACTCTGTCAGTTGAATGCAAACATTGACAACCATTCAGTTAGATAGCTCCGTTTTGGTTTTAGAAGCAGATATTTCTCTGTACAGCCTATGGTCCCATTCACTCGGGAACATCCCAACGCAGCTCCTAGAAGAAACGTGTTTCTAACTCGCTGAATCTAAACATAGATTCAACTCTCTAAGGTGAACGAACGCAGAGCAGAGTACTTTCAAGGAAACGTTTCTCGTGAGTTTTAGATGAAGTCTTTCTGCTGTTTCGTACACATGCGGGTATTGGGCTGGAAATGCCAGTTTTGGCATTCTGCATAGAAAGAGTTTACAAACTGCTGAATCCACACCTGAGTTTAAATCTGTCATTTGAATGCAGACGTTGACAACCATTCAGTTAGATACCTTCGTTTCGGTTTAGAAGCAGATATTTCTCTGAACAGCCTCTGGTCCCATTCACTCGGGAAAATCCCAACGCAGGTCCTAGAAGAATCGTGTTTCTAACTCGCTGAATCAAAACATAGATTCATCTCTCTTGGTGAACGAACGCACAGCAGAGAAGTTTCAAGGAAACGTTTCTCCTGAGATTTAGACGAAGTTTTACTGATGTTTCCTACAAATTCTGGTATTGGGCTGGAAATGCCAGTTTTGGGATTCTGCACAGAAAGTGTTCGCAAACTGCTGAGTCCACACATGAGTTTAACTCTGTCAGTTGAATACACACATTGGAAACCATTCAGTTAAATAGCTCCGTTTTGATTTAGAAGCAGATATTTCTCTCTTCAGCCTATGGTCCCATTCACTCGGAAATATCCCAACGCAGCTCCTAGAAGAAACGTGTTTCTAACTCGCTGAATCTAAACATAGATTCAACTGTCTTTGGTGAACGAACGTACAGCAGAGCAGTTTCAAGTAAACGTTTCTCCTGAGATTTAGACGAAGGCTTCCTGCTGTTTCGTACATATGCCGGTATTGGACTGGAATTGCCAGTTTTGGGATTCTGCTCAGAAAGGGTTTGCAAACTGCTGAGTCCACACATGAGTTTAACACTGTAAATTGAATGCACACATTGAAAACCATTCTTTTAGATAACTCTGTTTTGGTTTAGAAGCAGATATTTCTCTGTACAGCCTATGGTCCCATTCACTCGGGAATATCCCAACGCAGCTCCTAGAAGAAACGTGTTTCTAACTCACTGAATCTAAACGTAGGTTCAACTCTCTGAGATGAACGAGCACACAGCAGAGCACTTTCAAGGAAACGTTTCTCCTGAGATTTAGACGATGTTTTACTGCTGTTTCGTACTTATGCCGGTATTGGGCTGCAAGTGCCAGTTCTGGGATTCTGCACAGAAAGGGTTTGGAAACTGCTGAGTCCACACATGAGTTTACCTCTGTCAGTCGAATGCACACATTGAAAACGATTCAGTTAGATTGCTCCGTTTTGGTTTAGAAGCAAATATTTCTCTGTACAGCCTATGGTCCCTTTCACTCGGAAATATCCCAACGCAGCTCCTAGAAGAAACGTGTTTCTAACTCGCTGAATCTAAACATAGAGTCAACTCTCTTAGGTGAACGAGCGCACAGCAGAGCAGTTTCAAGGAAACGTTTCTACTGAGTTTTAGACGAAGTCTTTCTGCTGTTTCGTACACATTCCGGTATTGGGCTGGAAATGCCAGTTTTTGGATTCTGCACAGAAAGGGTTTACAAACTGCTGAATCCACACATGAGTTTAACTCTGTCAGTTGAATGCACACACTGACAACCATTCAGTTAGATAGCTCCGTTTTGGTTTTAGAAGCAGATATTTCTCTGTACAGCCTATGGTCCCATTCACTCCGGAATATCCCAACGCAGATCCTAGAAGAAACGTGTTTCTAACTCGCTGAATCTAAACATACATTCAACTCTCTTAGGTGAATGGACGCACAGCAGAGCAGTTTCAAAGAAACGTTTCTCCTGAGTTTTACACGACGTCTTAATGCTGTTTCGTACATATGCCGGTATTGGGCTGCAATTGCAAGTTTTGGGTTTCTGCACAGAAAGGGTTTGCAAACTGCTGAATCCACACATGAGTTTAACTCTGTCAGTTGAATGCACACATTGAAAACCATTCATTTAGAGAGCTCCGTTTCGGTTTTAGAAGCAGATATTTCTCCGTACAGCCTATGGTCCCATTCACTCGGGAATATCCCAACGCAGATCCTAGAGGAAACGTGTTTCTAACTCGCTGAATCTAAACATACATTCAACTCACTTAGGTGAACGGACGCACAGCAGAGCAGTTTCAAAGAAACGTTTCTCCTGAGTTTTAGACGAGGTTTTACTGCTGTTTCGTACATATGCCGGTATTGGGCTTCAATTGCCAGTTTTGGGTTTCTGCCTAGAAAGGGTTTGCAAACTGCTGAATCCACAAATGAGTTTAACTCTGTCAGCTGAATGCACACATTGACAACCATTCAGTTAGATAGTTCCGTTTCGGTTTTAAATGCAGATATTTCTCTGTACAGCCTATGGTCCCATTCACTCGGGAATATCCGAACGCAGCTCCTAGAAGAAACGTGTTTCTAACTCGCTGAGACTAAACATAGATTCAACTCTCTTAGGTGAACGAACGCACAGCAGAGTAGTTTCAAGGAAACGTTTCTCCTGAGTTTTATACGAAGTCTTAGAGCTCTTTTGTACATATGCCGGTATTGGGCTGGAAATGCCAGTTTTGGGATCCTGCACAGGAAGTGTTTGCAACCTGCTGAGTCCACACATGAGTTTAACTCTGTCAAATGAATGCACACATTGAAAACCATTCATTTAGATAGCTCCGTTTTGGTTTAGAAGCAGATATTTCTCTGTACAGCCTATGGTCCCATTCACTCAGGAATATCCCAATGCAGCTCCTCGAAGAAACCTGTTTCAAACTCGCTGAAACTAAACGTAGATTCAACTCTCTTAGGTGAACGAACGCACAGCAGAGCACTTTCAAAGATACAATTCTCCTGAGTTTTAGACGAAGTTTTACTGCTGCTTCGTACATATGCCGGTTTTGGTCTGGAAATGCCAGTTTTGGGATTCTGCACAGAAAGTGTTTGCAAACTGCTGAGTCCACACATGAGTTTATCTCTGTCAGTTGAATGCAAACATTGAAACCCATTCAGTTAGATAGCTCTGATTTGGTTTAGAAGCAGATATTTCTCTGTACAGCCTATGGTCTCATTCACTCGGGAATATCCCAATCCCGCTCCTAGAAGAAACCTGTTTCTAACTCGCTGAAAATAAAGGTAGATTCATCTCTCTTAGGTGAACGAACACACAGCAGAGCACTTTCAAGGATACGATTCTCCTGAGATTTAGACGAAGTTTTACTGCTGTTTCGTACATATGCCGGTTTTGGGCTGGAAATGCCAGTTTTGGGATTCTGCACAGAAAGTGTTTGTAAACTGCTGAGTCCACACATGAGTTTACCTCTGTCAGTTGAATGCACACATTGAAAACCATTCAGTTAGATAGCTCCGTTTTGGCTTAGAAGAAGATATATCTCTGTACAGCCTATGGTCCCTTTCACTCGGGAATATTCCAACGCAGCTCCTAGAAGAAACGTGTTTCTAACTCGCTGAATCTAAACACAGAGTCAACTCTCTTAGGTGAATGAACGCAAAGCAGAGCAGTTTCAAGGAAACATTTCTCCTGAGTTTCAGACGAAGTCTTATACCGCTGTTTCGTACATATGCATGTTTTGGGCTGGAAATGCCAGTTTTGGGATTTTGCACAGAACGGGTTTGCAAACTGCTGAACACACACATGAGATTAACTCGGTCAGTTGAATGCACACAATGAGAACCATTCAGTTAGAAACCTCCGTTTGGATTTTAGAAGCAGATATTTCTCTGTACAGCCTATGGTTCCATTCAATCGGGAATATCCCAACGCAGCTCCTAGAAGAAACATGTTTCTAACTCGCTGAATATAAATATAGATTCAACCCTCGTAGGTGAACGAACGCACAGCAGAGCAGTTTCAAGGAAACGTTTCTCCTGAGTTTTAGACGGAGTCTTACTGCTGTTTCGTACATATGCCGGTATTGGGCTGGAATTTCCAGTTTTGGGATTCTGCACAGAAAGGGTTTGCAAACTGCTGAATCCACACATGAGTTTAACTCTGTCAGTTGAATGGACACATTGACAATCATTCAGTTAGATAGCTCTGTTTTCGTTTTAGAACCAGGTATTTCTCTATACAGCCTATGGTCCCATTCACTCGGGAATATACCAACGCACCTCCTAAAAGAAACATGTTTCTAACTCGCTGAATCTAAACATAGATTCAACTCTCTCAGGTGAAAGAACGCACAGTAGAGCAGTTTCAAGGAAACGTTTCTCCTGAGTTTTAGACGAAGTCTTTCTGCTGTTTCGTACACATGCTGTTATTGGGCTGGAAATGCCGGTTTTGGGATTCTGCACAGAAAGGGTTTACAAACTGCTGAATCCACACATGAGTTTAACTCTGTCAGTTGAATGCACACATTGACAACCATTCAGTTAGATAGCTCCATTTTGGTTTAGAAGCAGATATTTCTCTGTACAGTCTATGGTCCCATTCACTCGGGAATATCCCAACGCAGCTCCTAGAAGAAACGTGTTTCTAACTCGCTGAATCTAAACATAGATTCAACTCTCTTAGGTGAACGAAGGCACAGCAGAGTAGTTTCAAGGAAACTTTTCCCCTGAGTTTTAGACGAAGTCATACTGCTGTTTTGTACTTATGCCGGTATTATGCTGGAAATGCCAGTTTTGGGATTCTGCACAGAAAGGGTTTGCAAACTGCTGAATCCACACATGAGTTTATCTCTGTCAGTTGAATGCACGCATTGACAACCATTCAGTTAGATAGCTCCGTTTTGGTTTCAGAAGCAGATATTTCTCTGTACAGCCTATGGTCCCATTCACACGGGAGTATCCCAACGCAGCTCCTAGAAGAAACGTGTTTCTAACTCGCTGAATCTAAACATAGATTCAACTCTCTTAGGTGAACGAAGGCACAGCAGAGCAGTTTCAAGGAAACGTTTCTCCTGAGTTTTAGACTGAGTCTTATTGCTGTTTCGTACATATTCCGGTATGGGTCTGGAATTGAAAGTTTTGGGATTCTGCACAGAAAGGGTTTGCAAACTGCAGAATCCACATATGAGTTTAACTCTGTCAATTGAATGCACACATTGACAACCATTCACTTAGATAGCTCCGTTTTGGTTTTAGAAGCAGATATTTCTCTGTACAGCCTATTGTCCCATTCACTCGGGAATATCCCAACGCAGCTCGTAGAAGAAACGTGTTTCTAATTCGCTGAATCTAAACATAGATTCAACTCTCTAAGGTGAACGAACCCACAGCAGAGTACTTTCAAGGAAACGTTTCTCGTGAGTTTTAGACGACGTCTTTCTGCTGTTTCGTACACATGCGGGTATTGGGCTGGAAATGCCAGTTTTGGCATTCTGCATAGAAAGGGTTTACAAACTGCTGAATCCACACATGAGTTTAAATCTGTCATTTGAATGCAGACGTTGACAACCATTCAGTTAGATAGCTTCGTTTCGGTTTAGAAGCAGATATTTCTCTGAACAGCCTCTTGTCCCATTCACTCGGGAAAATCCCAACGCAGCTCCTAGAAGAATCGTGTTTCTAACTCGCTGAATCTAAACATAGATTCAACTCTCTTGGTGAACGAACGCACAGCAGAGCAGTTTCAAGGAAACGTTTCTCCTGAGATTTAGACGAAGTTTTACTGCTGTTTCCTACATATTCTGGTATTGGGCTGGAAATGCCAGTTTTGGGATTCTGCACAGAAAGTGTTCGCAAACTGCTGAGTCCACACATGAGTTTAACTCTGTCAGTTGAATACACATATTGGAAACCATTCAGTCAAATAGCTCCGTTTTGATTTAAAAGCAGATATTTCTCTGTTCAGCCTATGGTACCATTCACTTGGGAATATCCCAACGCAGCTTCTAGAAGAAACAGGTTTCTAACTCGCTGAATCTAAACATAGATTCAACTCTCTTAGGTGAATGAACGCACAGCAGAGCAGTTTCAAGGAAACGTTTCTCCTGAGTTATAGATGAAGTCTTACTGCTGATTTGTACATATGCCGGTATTGGGCTGGAAATTCCAGTTTTGGGATTCTGCACAGAAAGGGTTTGCAAACTGCTGAATCCACACATGAGTTTAACTCTGTCAGTTGAATGCATACATTGACAACCATTCAGTTAGATAGCTCCGTTTTGGTTTTAGATGAAGATATTTCTCTGTACAGCCTCTGGGCCAATTCATTCGGGAATATCCCAACATAGCTCCTAGAAGAAACGTGTTTCTAACTCGCTGAATCTAAACATAGATTCAACTCTCTTAGGTGAATGAACGCACAGCAGAGCAGTTTCAAGGAAACGTTTCCCCTGAGTTATAGATGAAGTCTTACTGCTGTTTTGTACATATGCCGGTATTATGCTGGAAATGCCAGTTTTCGGATTCTGCACAGAAAGGGTTTGCAAACTGCTGAATCCACACATGAGTATAACTCTGTCAGTTGAATGCACACATTGACAACCATTCAGTTAGATAGCTCCGTTTTGGTTTTAGAAACAGATATTACTCTGTACAGCCTATGGTCCCATTCACACGGGAATATCCCAACGCAGCTCCTAGAAGAAACGTGTTTCTAACTCGCTGAATCTAAACGTAGATTCAACTCTCTCAGGTGCAAGAACGCACATTAGTGCAGTTTCAAGGAAACGTTTCTCCTGAGTTTTAGACGAAGTCTTTCTGCTTTTCGTACACATGTGGGTATTGGGCTGGAAATGCCAGTTTTGGCATTCTGCATAGAAAGGGTTTACAAACTGCTGAATCCACACATGAGTTTAAATCTGTCATTTGAATGCAGACGTTGACAACCATTCAGTTAGATAGCTCCGTTTTGGTTTTAGATGCAGATATTTCTCTGTACAGCCTATGGTCCCATTCACTCGGGAATATCCCAACGCAGCTCGTAGAAGAAACGTGTTTCTAATTCGCTGAATCTAAACATAGATTCAACTCTCTAAGGTGAACGAACGCACAGCAGAGTACTTTCAAGGAAACGTTTCTCGTGAGTTTTAGACGAAGTCATTCTGCTGTTTCGTACACATGCCGGTATTGGGCTGGAAATGCCGGTTTTGGGATTCTGCACAGAAAGTGTTTGCAAACTGCTGAATCCACACATGAGTTTAACTCTGTCAGTTGAATGCACACATTGACAACCATTCAATTAGATAGCTCCGTTTTGGTTTTAGAAGCAAATATTTCTCTGTACAGCCTATGGTCCCATTCACACGGGAATATCCCAACGCAGCTCCTAGAAGAAACGTGTTTCTAACTCGCTGAATCTAAACATAGATTCAACTCTCTTAGGTGAACGAAGGCACAGCAGAGCAGTTTCAAGGAAACGTTTCACCTGAGTTTTAGACGAAGTCTTATTGCTGTTTCGTACATATTCCGATATTGGTCTAGAATTGAAAGTTTTGGGATTCTGCACAGAAAGGGTTTGCAAACTGCAGAATCCACACATGAATTTAACTCTGTCAATTGAATGCACACATTGACAACCATTCAGTTAGATAGCTCCGTTTTGGTTTTAGAAGCAGATATTTCTCTGTACAGCCTATGGTCACATTCACACGCGAATATCCCAACGCAGCTCCTAGAAGGAAAGTTTTTCTAACCCGCTGAATCTAAACATAGATTCAACTCTCTTAGGTGAACGATCGCACAGCAGAGCAGTTTCAAGGAAACGTTTCTCCTGAGTTTTAGATGAAGTCTTTCTGCTGTTGCGTACACATGCCGGTATTGGGCTGGAAATGCCTGTTTTGAGATTCTGCACAGAAAGGGTTTAAAACTGCTGAATCTACATATGAGTTTAACTCTGTCATTTGAATGCACACGTTGACAACCATTCAGTTAAATAGCTCCGTTTTGGTTTAGAAGCAGATATTTCTCTGTACAGCCTATGGTCCCATTCACTCGGGAATATCCCAACGCAGCTCCTAGAAGAAACGTGTTTCTAACTCGCTGAAAATAAACATAGATTCAACTCTCTTAGGTGAGCGAACGCACAGCAGAGCAGTTTCAAGGAAACGTTTCTCCTGAGATTTAGACGAAATTTTACTGCTGTTTCCTACAAATTCTGGTATTGGGCTGGAAATGCCAGTTTTGGGATTCTGCACAGAAAGTGTTCGCAAACTGCTGAGTCCACACATGAGTTTAACTCTATCAGTTGAATGCACACATTGACAACCATTCAGTTAGATAGCTCCGTTTTGGTTTTAGATGCAGACATTTCTCTGTACAGCCTATGGTCCCATTCACTCGGGAATCTCACAACGCAGCTCCTAGAAGAAACGTGTTTCTAACTCGCTGAATCTAAACATAGATTCAACTCTCTAAGGTGAACGAACGCACAGCAGAGCAGTTTCAAGGAAACGTTTCTCGTGAGTTTTAGACGAAGTCTTTCTGCTGTTTCGTGCACATGCGGGTATTGGGCTGGAAATGCCAGTTTTGGGATTCTGCACAGAAAGGGTTTGCAAACTGCTGAATCCACACATGAGTTTAAATCTGTCATTTGAATTCAGACGTTGACAAACATTCAGTTAGATAGCTCCGTTTTGGTTTCGATGCAGATATTTCTCTGTACAGCCTCTGGTCCCGTTCACTCGGGAATATCCCAACACAGCTCCTAGAAGAAACGTGTTTCTAACTCGCTGAACCTAAACATAGATTCAACTCCCTTAGGTGAATGAACGCGCAGCAGAGCATTTTCAAGGAAACGTTTCCCCTGAGTTATAGACGAAGTATTACTGTTGTTTTGTACATATGCCAGTATTATGCTGGAAATGCCAGTTTTGGGATTCTGCACAGAAAGGGTTTGCAAACTGCTGAATCCACACATGAGTTTAACTCTGTCAGTTGAATGCACACATTGACAACCATTCAGTTAGATAGCTCCGTTTTGGTTTTAGAAGCAGATATTTCTCTGTACAGCCTATGGTCCCATTCACTCGGGAAAATCCCAACGCATCTCCTTGACGAAACGTTTTTCTAACTCGCTCAGTCTAAACATAGATTCATTTCACTTAGGTGAACGAACCCAGAGCAGAGCACTTTCAAGGAAACGTTTCTCCTGAGTTTTAGACGAAGTCTTATTCTGTTGTTTCGTACATATGCCGGTATTGGGCTGTAAATGACAGTTTTGGGATTCTGCACTGAAAGGGTTTGCAAACTGCTGAATCCACATATGAGTTTAACTCGGTCAGTTGAATGCACACATTGACAAGCATTCAGTTAGAAAGCTCCGCTTTGGTTTTAGAAACAGATATATCTCTGTACAGATTATGGTCCCATTCACTCGGGAATATCCCAACGCAGCTCCTAGATGAAACGTGTTTCTAACTCGCTGAATCTAAACATAGATTCAACTCTCTTAGGTGAACGAACGCACAGCAGAGCAGTTTCAAGGAAACGTTTCTCCTGAGTTTTAGACGAAGTCTTATACTGCTGTTTCGTACATATGCCGGTATTGGGCTGGAAATGCCAAATTTGGGATTCTGCAAAGAAAGGGTTTGCAAACTGCTGAATCCACACATGAGTTTAACTCTGTCAATAGAATGCACGCATTGACAACCATTCAGTTAGAAAGCTCAGTTTTGGTTTCAGAAGCAGATATTTCTCTGTACAGCCTACGGTCCCATGCACTCGGGAATATCCCAACGCAGCTCCTAGAAGAAACGAGGTTCTAACTCGCTGAATCTAAACATAGATTCAACTCTCTTAGGTGAACGAACGCACAGCAGAGCAGTTTCATGGAAACGTTTCTCCTGAGCTTTAGACGAAGTTTTACTGTTGTTTCGTACCTATTCTGGTATTGGGCTGGAAATGCCAGTTTTGGGATTCTGCACAGAAAGGGTTCGCAAACTGCTGAGTCCACACATGAGTTTAACTCTGTCAGTTGAATTCACACATTGGAAACCATTCAGTTAGATAGCTCCGTTTTGGTTTAGAAGCAGATATTTCTCTGTACAGCCTATGGTCCCATGCACTCGGGAATATCCCAACGCAGCTCCTAGAAGAAACGTGTTTCTAACCCGCTGAATCTAAACATAGATTCAACCCACATAGGTGAACGAACGCACAGCAGAGCAGTTTCAAGGAAACGTTTCTCCTGAGTTTTAGACGAAGTCTTACTGCTGTTTTGTACATATGACGGTATTGGGCTGCAAATGCCTGTTTTGGGATTCAGCACAGGAAGGGTTTGCAAACTGCTGAATCCACACATGAGTTTAATTCTGTCAGTTGAATGCACACATTGACAATCATTCAGTTAGATAGCTCCGTTTTCGTTTTAGAAGCAGATATTTCTCTATACAGCCTATGGTCCCATTCACTCGGGAATATACCAACGCAGCTCCTAGAAGAAACGTGTTTCTAACTCGCTGAATCTAAACACAGATTCAACTCTCTTAGGTGAACGAAAGCACAGCAGAGCAGTTTCAAGGAAACGTTTCTCCTGAGTTTTATACAAAGTCTTTCTGCTGTTTCGTACACATGCCGGTATTGGGCTGGAATTGCCAGTTTTGGGATTCTGCACAGAAAGCGTTTGAAAACTGCTGAATCCACACATGAGTTTAACTCTGTCATTTGAATGCACACATTGACAACCATTCAGTTAGAAAGCTCCGTTTTGGTTTTAGAAGCAGATATTTCTCTGTACAGCCTATGGTCCCTTTCACTCGGGAATATCCCAACGCAGCTCCTAGATGAAACGTGTTTCTAACTCGCTGAATCTAAACATCGACTCAACTCTCTTAGGTCAACGAAGGCACAGCAGAGCAGTTTTAACGAAACGTTTCTCCTTAGTTTTAGACGAAGTCTTACTGCTGTTTCGTACATATGCCGGTATTGGGCTGGAAATGCCAAATTTGGGATTCTGCAAAGAAAGGGTTTGCAAACTGCTGAATCCACACATGAGTTTAACTCTGTCAATTGAATGCACGCATTGACAACCATTCAGTTAGAAAGCTCCGTTTTGGTTTCAGAAGCAGATATTTCTCTGTACAGCCTATGGTCCCATGCACTCGGGAATATCCCAACGCAGCTCCTAGAAGAAACGAGGTTCTAACTCGCTGAATCTAAACATAGATTCAACTCTCTTAGGTGAACGAAGGCACAGCAGAGCAGTTTCAAGGAAACGTTTCTCCTGAGTTTTAGACTGAGTCTTATTGCTGTTTCGTACATATTCCGGTATGGGTCTGGAATTGAAAGTTTTGGGATTCTGCACAGAAAGGGTTTGCAAACTGCAGAATCCACATATGAGTTTAACTCTGTCAATTGAATGCACACATTGACAACCATTCACTTAGATAGCTCCGTTTTGGTTTTAGAAGCAGATATTTCTCTGTACAGCCTATTGTCCCATTCACTCGGGAATATCCCAACGCAGCTCGTAGAAGAAACGTGTTTCTAATTCGCTGAATCTAAACATAGATTCAACTCTCTAAGGTGAACGAACGCACAGCAGAGTACTTTCAAGGAAACGTTTCTCGTGAGTTTTAGACGAAGTCATTCTGCTGTTTCGTACACATGCCGGTATTGGGCTGGAAATGCCGGTTTTGGGATTCTGCACAGAAAGTGTTTGCAAACTGCTGAATCCACACATGAGTTTAACTCTGTCAGTTGAATGCACACATTGACAACCATTCAATTAGATAGCTCCGTTTTGGTTTTAGAAGCAAATATTTCTCTGTACAGCCTATGGTCCCATTCACACGGGAATATCCCAACGCAGCTCCTAGAAGAAACGTGTTTCTAACTCGCTGAATCTAAACATAGATTCAACTCTCTTAGGTGAACGAAGGCACAGCAGAGCAGTTTCAAGGAAACGTTTCTCCTGAGTTTTAGACGAAGTCTTATTGCTGTTTCGTACATATTCCGATATTGGTCTAGAATTGAAAGTTTTGGGATTCTGCACAGAAAGGGTTTGCAAACTGCAGAATCCACACATGAATTTAACTCTGTCAATTGAATGCACACATTGACAACCATTCAGTTAGATAGCTCCGTTTTGGTTTTAGAAGCAGATATTTCTCTGTACAGCCTATGGTCACATTCACACGCGAATATCCCAACGCAGCTCCTAGAAGGAAAGTTTTTCTAACCCGCTGAATCTAAACATAGATTCAACTCTCTTAGGTGAACGATCGCACAGCAGAGCAGTTTCAAGGAAACGTTTCTCCTGAGTTTTAGATGAAGTCTTTCTGCTGTTGCGTACACATGCCGGTATTGGGCTGGAAATGCCTGTTTTGAGATTCTGCACAGAAAGGGTTTAAAACTGCTGAATCTACATATGAGTTTAACTCTGTCATTTGAATGCACACGTTGACAACCATTCAGTTAAATAGCTCCGTTTTGGTTTAGAAGCAGATATTTCTCTGTACAGCCTATGGTCCCATTCACTCGGGAATATCCCAACGCAGCTCCTAGAAGAAACGTGTTTCTAACTCGCTGAAAATAAACATAGATTCAACTCTCTTAGGTGAGCGAACGCACAGCAGAGCAGTTTCAAGGAAACGTTTCTCCTGAGATTTAGACGAAATTTTACTGCTGTTTCCTACAAATTCTGGTATTGGGCTGGAAATGCCAGTTTTGGGATTCTGCACAGAAAGTGTTCGCAAACTGCTGAGTCCACACATGAGTTTAACTCTATCAGTTGAATGCACACATTGACAACCATTCAGTTAGATAGCTCCGTTTTGGTTTTAGATGCAGACATTTCTCTGTACAGCCTATGGTCCCATTCACTCGGGAATCTCACAACGCAGCTCCTAGAAGAAACGTGTTTCTAACTCGCTGAATCTAAACATAGATTCAACTCTCTAAGGTGAACGAACGCACAGCAGAGCAGTTTCAAGGAAACGTTTCTCGTGAGTTTTAGACGAAGTCTTTCTGCTGTTTCGTGCACATGCGGGTATTGGGCTGGAAATGCCAGTTTTGGGATTCTGCACAGAAAGGGTTTGCAAACTGCTGAATCCACACATGAGTTTAAATCTGTCATTTGAATTCAGACGTTGACAAACATTCAGTTAGATAGCTCCGTTTTGGTTTCGATGCAGATATTTCTCTGTACAGCCTCTGGTCCCGTTCACTCGGGAATATCCCAACACAGCTCCTAGAAGAAACGTGTTTCTAACTCGCTGAACCTAAACATAGATTCAACTCCCTTAGGTGAATGAACGCGCAGCAGAGCATTTTCAAGGAAACGTTTCCCCTGAGTTATAGACGAAGTATTACTGTTGTTTTGTACATATGCCAGTATTATGCTGGAAATGCCAGTTTTGGGATTCTGCACAGAAAGGGTTTGCAAACTGCTGAATCCACACATGAGTTTAACTCTGTCAGTTGAATGCACACATTGACAACCATTCAGTTAGATAGCTCCGTTTTGGTTTTAGAAGCAGATATTTCTCTGTACAGCCTATGGTCCCATTCACTCGGGAAAATCCCAACGCATCTCCTTGACGAAACGTTTTTCTAACTCGCTCAGTCTAAACATAGATTCATTTCACTTAGGTGAACGAACCCAGAGCAGAGCACTTTCAAGGAAACGTTTCTCCTGAGTTTTAGACGAAGTCTTATTCTGTTGTTTCGTACATATGCCGGTATTGGGCTGTAAATGACAGTTTTGGGATTCTGCACTGAAAGGGTTTGCAAACTGCTGAATCCACATATGAGTTTAACTCGGTCAGTTGAATGCACACATTGACAAGCATTCAGTTAGAAAGCTCCGCTTTGGTTTTAGAAACAGATATATCTCTGTACAGATTATGGTCCCATTCACTCGGGAATATCCCAACGCAGCTCCTAGATGAAACGTGTTTCTAACTCGCTGAATCTAAACATAGATTCAACTCTCTTAGGTGAACGAACGCACAGCAGAGCAGTTTCAAGGAAACGTTTCTCCTGAGTTTTAGACGAAGTCTTATACTGCTGTTTCGTACATATGCCGGTATTGGGCTGGAAATGCCAAATTTGGGATTCTGCAAAGAAAGGGTTTGCAAACTGCTGAATCCACACATGAGTTTAACTCTGTCAATAGAATGCACGCATTGACAACCATTCAGTTAGAAAGCTCAGTTTTGGTTTCAGAAGCAGATATTTCTCTGTACAGCCTACGGTCCCATGCACTCGGGAATATCCCAACGCAGCTCCTAGAAGAAACGAGGTTCTAACTCGCTGAATCTAAACATAGATTCAACTCTCTTAGGTGAACGAACGCACAGCAGAGCAGTTTCATGGAAACGTTTCTCCTGAGCTTTAGACGAAATTTTACTGTTGTTTCGTACATATTCTGGTATTGGGCTGGAAAAGCCAGTTTTGGGATTCTGCACAGAAAGGGTTCGCAAACTGCTGAGTCCACACATGAGTTTAACTCTGTCAGTTGAATTCACACATTGGAAACCATTCAGTTAGATAGCTCCGTTTTGGTTTAGAAGCAGATATTTCTCTGTACAGCCTATGGTCCCATGCACTCGGGAATATCCCAACGCAGCTCCTAGAAGAAACGTGTTTCTAACCCGCTGAATCTAAACATAGATTCAACCCACATAGGTGAACGAACGCACAGCAGAGCAGTTTCAAGGAAACGTTTCTCCTGAGTTTTAGACGAAGTCTTACTGCTGTTTTGTACATATGACGGTATTGGGCTGCAAATGCCTGTTTTGGGATTCAGCACAGGAAGGGTTTGCAAACTGCTGAATCCACACATGAGTTTAATTCTGTCAGTTGAATGCACACATTGACAATCATTCAGTTAGATAGCTCCGTTTTCGTTTTAGAAGCAGATATTTCTCTATACAGCCTATGGTCCCATTCACTCGGGAATATACCAACGCAGCTCCTAGAAGAAACGTGTTTCTAACTCGCTGAATCTAAACACAGATTCAACTCTCTTAGGTGAACGAAAGCACAGCAGAGCAGTTTCAAGGAAACGTTTCTCCTGAGTTTTATACAAAGTCTTTCTGCTGTTTCGTACACATGCCGGTATTGGGCTGGAATTGCCAGTTTTGGGATTCTGCACAGAAAGCGTTTGAAAACTGCTGAATCCACACATGAGTTTAACTCTGTCATTTGAATGCACACATTGACAACCATTCAGTTAGAAAGCTCCGTTTTGGTTTTAGAAGCAGATATTTCTCTGTACAGCCTATGGTCCCTTTCACTCGGGAATATCCCAACGCAGCTCCTAGATGAAACGTGTTTCTAACTCGCTGAATCTAAACATCAACTCAACTCTCTTAGGTCAACGAAGGCACAGCAGAGCAGTTTTAACGAAACGTTTCTCCTTAGTTTTAGACGAAGTCTTACTGCTGTTTCGTACATATGCCGGTATTGGGCTGGAAATGCCAAATTTGGGATTCTGCAAAGAAAGGGTTTGCAAACTGCTGAATCCACACATGAGTTTAACTCTGTCAATTGAATGCACGCATTGACAACCATTCAGTTAGAAAGCTCCGTTTTGGTTTCAGAAGCAGATATTTCTCTGTACAGCCTATGGTCCCATGCACTCGGGAATATCCCAACGCAGCTCCTAGAAGAAACGAGGTTCTAACTCGCTGAATCTAAACATAGATTCAACTCTCTTAGGTGAACGAAGGCACAGCAGAGCAGTTTCAAGGAAACGTTTCTCCTGAGTTTTAGACTGAGTCTTATTGCTGTTTCGTACATATTCCGGTATGGGTCTGGAATTGAAAGTTTTGGGATTCTGCACAGAAAGGGTTTGCAAACTGCAGAATCCACATATGAGTTTAACTCTGTCAATTGAATGCACACATTGACAACCATTCACTTAGATAGCTCCGTTTTGGTTTTAGAAGCAGATATTTCTCTGTACAGCCTATTGTCCCTTTCACTCGGGAATATCCCAATGCAGCTCGTAGAAGAAACGTGTTTCTAATTCGCTGAATCTAAACATAGATTCAACTCTCTAAGGTGAACGAACCCACAGCAGAGTACTTTCAAGGAAACGTTTCTCGTGAGTTTTAGACGACGTCTTTCTGCTGTTTCGTACACATGCGGGTATTGGGCTGGAAATGCCAGTTTTGGCATTCTGCATAGAAAGGGTTTACAAACTGCTGAATCCACACATGAGTTTAAATCTGTCATTTGAATGCAGACGTTGACAACCATTCAGTTAGATAGCTTCGTTTCGGTTTAGAAGCAGATATTTCTCTGAACAGCCTCTTGTCCCATTCACTCGGGAAAATCCCAACGCAGCTCCTAGAAGAAACGTGCTTCTAACTCGCTGAATCTAAACATAGATTCAACTCTCTTGGTGAACGAACGCACAGCAGAGCAGTTTCAAGGAAACGTTTCTCCTGAGATTTAGACGAAGTTTTACTGCTGTTTCCTACATATTCTGGTATTGGGCTGGAAATGCCAGTTTTGGGATTCTGCACAGAAAGTGTTCGCAAACTGCTGAGTCCACACATGAGTTTAACTCTGTCAGTTGAATACACATATTGGAAACCATTCAGTCAAATAGCTCCGTTTTGATTTAAAAGCAGATATTTCTCTGTTCAGCCTATGGTACCATTCACTTGGGAATATCCCAACGCAGCTTCTAGAAGAAACAGGTTTCTAACTCGCTGAATCTAAACATAGATTCAACTCTCTTAGGTGAATGAACGCACAGCAGAGCAGTTTCAAGGAAACGTTTCTCCTGAGTTATAGATGAAGTCTTACTGCTGATTTGTACATATGCCGGTATTGGGCTGGAAATTCCAGTTTTGGGATTCTGCACAGAAAGGGTTTGCAAACTGCTGAATCCACACATGAGTTTAACTCTGTCAGTTGAATGCATACATTGACAACCATTCAGTTAGATAGCTCCGTTTTGGTTTTAGATGAAGATATTTCTCTGTACAGCCTCTGGGCCAATTCATTCGGGAATATCCCAACATAGCTCCTAGAAGAAACGTGTTTCTAACTCGCTGAATCTAAACATAGATTCAACTCTCTTAGGTGAATGAACGCACAGCAGAGCAGTTTCAAGGAAACGTTTCCCCTGAGTTATAGATGAAGTCTTACTGCTGTTTTGTACATATGCCGGTATTATGCTGGAAATGCCAGTTTTCGGATTCTGCACAGAAAGGGTTTGCAAACTGCTGAATCCACACATGAGTATAACTCTGTCAGTTGAATGCACACATTGACAACCATTCAGTTAGATAGCTCCGTTTTGGTTTTAGAAACAGATATTACTCTGTACAGCCTATGGTCCCATTCACACGGGAATATCCCAACGCAGCTCCTAGAAGAAACGTGTTTCTAACTCGCTGAATCTAAACGTAGATTCAACTCTCTCAGGTGCAAGAACGCACATTAGTGCAGTTTCAAGGAAACGTTTCTCCTGAGTTTTAGACGAAGTCTTTCTGCTTTTCGTACACATGTGGGTATTGGGCTGGAAATGCCAGTTTTGGCATTCTGCATAGAAAGGGTTTACAAACTGCTGAATCCACACATGAGTTTAAATCTGTCATTTGAATGCAGACGTTGACAACCATTCAGTTAGATAGCTCCGTTTTGGTTTTAGATGCAGATATTTCTCTGTACAGCCTATGGTCCCATTCACTCGGGAATATCCCAACGCAGCTCGTAGAAGAAACGTGTTTCTAATTCGCTGAATCTAAACATAGATTCAACTCTCTAAGGTGAACGAACGCACAGCAGAGTACTTTCAAGGAAACGTTTCTCGTGAGTTTTAGACGAAGTCATTCTGCTGTTTCGTACACATGCCGGTATTGGGCTGGAAATGCCGGTTTTGGGATTCTGCACAGAAAGTGTTTGCAAACTGCTGAATCCACACATGAGTTTAACTCTGTCAGTTGAATGCACACATTGACAACCATTCAATTAGATAGCTCCGTTTTGGTTTTAGAAGCAAATATTTCTCTGTACAGCCTATGGTCCCATTCACACGGGAATATCCCAACGCAGCTCCTAGAAGAAACGTGTTTCTAACTCGCTGAATCTAAACATAGATTCAACTCTCTTAGGTGAACGAAGGCACAGCAGAGCAGTTTCAAGGAAACGTTTCTCCTGAGTTTTAGACGAAGTCTTATTGCTGTTTCGTACATATTCCGATATTGGTCTAGAATTGAAAGTTTTGGGATTCTGCACAGAAAGGGTTTGCAAACTGCAGAATCCACACATGAATTTAACTCTGTCAATTGAATGCACACATTGACAACCATTCAGTTAGATAGCTCCGTTTTGGTTTTAGAAGCAGATATTTCTCTGTACAGCCTATGGTCACATTCACACGCGAATATCCCAACGCAGCTCCTAGAAGGAAAGTTTTTCTAACCCGCTGAATCTAAACATAGATTCAACTCTCTTAGGTGAACGATCGCACAGCAGAGCAGTTTCAAGGAAACGTTTCTCCTGAGTTTTAGATGAAGTCTTTCTGCTGTTGCGTACACATGCCGGTATTGGGCTGGAAATGCCTGTTTTGAGATTCTGCACAGAAAGGGTTTAAAACTGCTGAATCTACATATGAGTTTAACTCTGTCATTTGAATGCACACGTTGACAACCATTCAGTTAAATAGCTCCGTTTTGGTTTAGAAGCAGATATTTCTCTGTACAGCCTATGGTCCCATTCACTCGGGAATATCCCAACGCAGCTCCTAGAAGAAACGTGTTTCTAACTCGCTGAAAATAAACATAGATTCAACTCTCTTAGGTGAGCGAACGCACAGCAGAGCAGTTTCAAGGAAACGTTTCTCCTGAGATTTAGACGAAATTTTACTGCTGTTTCCTACAAATTCTGGTATTGGGCTGGAAATGCCAGTTTTGGGATTCTGCACAGAAAGTGTTCGCAAACTGCTGAGTCCACACATGAGTTTAACTCTATCAGTTGAATGCACACATTGACAACCATTCAGTTAGATAGCTCCGTTTTGGTTTTAGATGCAGACATTTCTCTGTACAGCCTATGGTCCCATTCACTCGGGAATCTCACAACGCAGCTCCTAGAAGAAACGTGTTTCTAACTCGCTGAATCTAAACATAGATTCAACTCTCTAAGGTGAACGAACGCACAGCAGAGCAGTTTCAAGGAAACGTTTCTCGTGAGTTTTAGACGAAGTCTTTCTGCTGTTTCGTGCACATGCGGGTATTGGGCTGGAAATGCCAGTTTTGGGATTCTGCACAGAAAGGGTTTGCAAACTGCTGAATCCACACATGAGTTTAAATCTGTCATTTGAATTCAGACGTTGACAAACATTCAGTTAGATAGCTCCGTTTTGGTTTCGATGCAGATATTTCTCTGTACAGCCTCTGGTCCCGTTCACTCGGGAATATCCCAACACAGCTCCTAGAAGAAACGTGTTTCTAACTCGCTGAACCTAAACATAGATTCAACTCCCTTAGGTGAATGAACGCGCAGCAGAGCATTTTCAAGGAAACGTTTCCCCTGAGTTATAGACGAAGTATTACTGTTGTTTTGTACATATGCCAGTATTATGCTGGAAATGCCAGTTTTGGGATTCTGCACAGAAAGGGTTTGCAAACTGCTGAATCCACACATGAGTTTAACTCTGTCAGTTGAATGCACACATTGACAACCATTCAGTTAGATAGCTCCGTTTTGGTTTTAGAAGCAGATATTTCTCTGTACAGCCTATGGTCCCATTCACTCGGGAAAATCCCAACGCATCTCCTTGACGAAACGTTTTTCTAACTCGCTCAGTCTAAACATAGATTCATTTCACTTAGGTGAACGAACCCAGAGCAGAGCACTTTCAAGGAAACGTTTCTCCTGAGTTTTAGACGAAGTCTTATTCTGTTGTTTCGTACATATGCCGGTATTGGGCTGTAAATGACAGTTTTGGGATTCTGCACTGAAAGGGTTTGCAAACTGCTGAATCCACATATGAGTTTAACTCGGTCAGTTGAATGCACACATTGACAAGCATTCAGTTAGAAAGCTCCGCTTTGGTTTTAGAAACAGATATATCTCTGTACAGATTATGGTCCCATTCACTCGGGAATATCCCAACGCAGCTCCTAGATGAAACGTGTTTCTAACTCGCTGAATCTAAACATAGATTCAACTCTCTTAGGTGAACGAACGCACAGCAGAGCAGTTTCAAGGAAACGTTTCTCCTGAGTTTTAGACGAAGTCTTATACTGCTGTTTCGTACATATGCCGGTATTGGGCTGGAAATGCCAAATTTGGGATTCTGCAAAGAAAGGGTTTGCAAACTGCTGAATCCACACATGAGTTTAACTCTGTCAATAGAATGCACGCATTGACAACCATTCAGTTAGAAAGCTCAGTTTTGGTTTCAGAAGCAGATATTTCTCTGTACAGCCTACGGCCCCATGCACTCGGGAATATCCCAACGCAGCTCCTAGAAGAAACGAGGTTCTAACTCGCTGAATCTAAACATAGATTCAACTCTCTTAGGTGAACGAACGCACAGCAGAGCAGTTTCATGGAAACGTTTCTCCTGAGCTTTAGACGAAGTTTTACTGTTGTTTCGTACATATTCTGGTATTGGGCTGGAAATGCCAGTTTTGGGATTCTGCACAGAAAGGGTTCGCAAACTGCTGAGTCCACACATGAGTTTAACTCTGTCAGTTGAATTCACACATTGGAAACCATTCAGTTAGATAGCTCCGTTTTGGTTTAGAAGCAGATATTTCTCTGTACAGCCTATGGTCCCATGCACTCGGGAATATCCCAACGCAGCTCCTAGAAGAAAAGTGTTTCTAACTCGCTGAATCTAAACATAGATTCAACCCACATAGGTGAACGAACGCACAGCAGAGCAGTTTCAAGGAAACGTTTCTCCTGAGTTTTAGACGAAGTCTTACTGCTGTTTTGTACATATGACGGTATTGGGCTGCAAATGCCTGTTTTGGGATTCAGCACAGGAAGGGTTTGCAAACTGCTGAATCCACACATGAGTTTAATTCTGTCAGTTGAATGCACACATTGACAATCATTCAGTTAGATAGCTCCGTTTTCGTTTTAGAAGCAGATATTTCTCTATACAGCCTATGGTCCCATTCACTCGGGAATATACCAACGCAGCTCCTAGAAGAAACGTGTTTCTAACTCGATGAATCTAAACACAGATTCAACTCTCTTAGGTGAACGAAAGCACAGCAGAGCAGTTTCAAGGAAACGTTTCTCCTGAGTTTTATACAAAGTCTTTCTGCTGTTTCGTACACATGCCGGTATTGGGCTGGAATTGCCAGTTTTGGGATTCTGCACAGAAAGCGTTTGAAAACTGCTGAATCCACACATGAGTTTAACTCTGTCATTTGAATGCACACATTGACAACCATTCAGTTAGAAAGCTCCGTTTTGGTTTTAGAAGCAGATATTTCTCTGTACAGCCTATGGTCCCTTTCACTCGGGAATATCCCAACGCAGCTCCTAGATGAAACGTGTTTCTAACTCGCTGAATCTAAACATCGACTCAACTCTCTTAGGTCAACGAAGGCACAGCAGAGCAGTTTTAACGAAACGTTTCTCCTGAGTTTTAGACGAAGTCTTATACTGCTGTTTCGTACATATGCCGGTATTGGGCTGGAAATGCCAAATTTGGGATTCTGCAAAGAAAGGGTTTGCAAACTGCTGAATCCACACATGAGTTTAACTCTGTCAATAGAATGCACGCATTGACAACCATTCAGTTAGAAAGCTCAGTTTTGGTTTCAGAAGCAGATATTTCTCTGTACAGCCTACGGCCCCATGCACTCGGGAATATCCCAACGCAGCTCCTAGAAGAAACGAGGTTCTAACTCGCTGAATCTAAACATAGATTCAACTCTCTTAGGTGAACGAACGCACAGCAGAGCAGTTTCATGGAAACGTTTCTCCTGAGCTTTAGACGAAGTTTTACTGTTGTTTCGTACATATTCTGGTATTGGGCTGGAAATGCCAGTTTTGGGATTCTGCACAGAAAGGGTTCGCAAACTGCTGAGTCCACACATGAGTTTAACTCTGTCAGTTGAATTCACACATTGGAAACCATTCAGTTAGATAGCTCCGTTTTGGTTTAGAAGCAGATATTTCTCTGTACAGCCTATGGTCCCATGCACTCGGGAATATCCCAACGCAGCTCCTAGAAGAAAAGTGTTTCTAACTCGCTGAATCTAAACATAGATTCAACCCACATAGGTGAACGAACGCACAGCAGAGCAGTTTCAAGGAAACGTTTCTCCTGAGTTTTAGACGAAGTCTTACTGCTGTTTTGTACATATGACGGTATTGGGCTGCAAATGCCTGTTTTGGGATTCAGCACAGGAAGGGTTTGCAAACTGCTGAATCCACACATGAGTTTAATTCTGTCAGTTGAATGCACACATTGACAATCATTCAGTTAGATAGCTCCGTTTTCGTTTTAGAAGCAGATATTTCTCTATACAGCCTATGGTCCCATTCACTCGGGAATATACCAACGCAGCTCCTAGAAGAAACGTGTTTCTAACTCGATGAATCTAAACACAGATTCAACTCTCTTAGGTGAACGAAAGCACAGCAGAGCAGTTTCAAGGAAACGTTTCTCCTGAGTTTTATACAAAGTCTTTCTGCTGTTTCGTACACATGCCGGTATTGGGCTGGAATTGCCAGTTTTGGGATTCTGCACAGAAAGCGTTTGAAAACTGCTGAATCCACACATGAGTTTAACTCTGTCATTTGAATGCACACATTGACAACCATTCAGTTAGAAAGCTCCGTTTTGGTTTTAGAAGCAGATATTTCTCTGTACAGCCTATGGTCCCTTTCACTCGGGAATATCCCAACGCAGCTCCTAGATGAAACGTGTTTCTAACTCGCTGAATCTAAACATCGACTCAACTCTCTTAGGTCAACGAAGGCACAGCAGAGCAGTTTTAACGAAACGTTTCTCCTTAGTTTTAGACGAAGTCTTACTGCTGTTTCGTACATATGCCGGTATTGGGCTGGAAATGCCAAATTTGGGATTCTGCAAAGAAAGGGTTTGCAAACTGCTGAATCCACACATGAGTTTAACTCTGTCAATTGAATGCACGCATTGACAACCATTCAGTTAGAAAGCTCCGTTTTGGTTTCAGAAGCAGATATTTCTCTGTACAGCCTATGGTCCCATGCACTCGGGAATATCCCAACGCAGCTCCTAGAAGAAACGAGGTTCTAACTCGCTGAATCTAAACATAGATTCAACTCTCTTAGGTGAACGAACGCACAGCAGAGCAGTTTCAAGGAAACGTTTCTCCTGAGCTTTAGACGAAGTTTTACTGTTGTTTCGTACATATTCTGGTATTGGGCTGGAAATGCCAGTTTTGGGATTCTGCACAGAAAGGGTTCGCAAACTGCTGAGTCCACACATGAGTTTAACTCTGTCAGTTGAATTCACACTTTGGAAACCATTCAGTTAGATTGCTCCGTTTTGGTTTAGAAGCAGATATTTCTCTGTACAGCCTATGGTCCCATTCACTCGGGAATATCCCAACGCAGCTCCTAGAAGAAACATGTTTCTAACCCGCTGAATCTCAACATAGATTCAACTCTCTTAGGTGAACGAAAGCACAGCACAGCAGTTTCAAGGAAACGTTTCTCCTGAGTTTTATACAAAGTCTTTCTGCAGTTTCGTACACATGCCGGTATTGGGCTGGAAATGCCCGTTTTGGGATTCTGTACAGAAAGGGGTTACAAACTGCTGAATCCACACATGAGTTTAACTCTGTCATTTGAATGCACACATTGACAACCATTCAGTTAGATAGCTCCGTTTTGGTATTAGAAGCAGATATTTCTCTGTACAGCCTATGGTCCCATTCACTCGGGAATATCCCAACGCAGCTCCTAGAAGAAAAGTGTTTCTAACTCGCTGAATCTAAACATAGATTCAACTCTCTTAGGTGAACGAACGAACAACAGAGCAGTTTCAAGCAAACATTTCTCCTGAGTTTTAGAAGAAGTCTTACTGCTGTTTCGTACATATGCCGGTATTGGGCTGAAATTGCCAGTTTTGTGATTCTGCACAGAAAGCGTTTGAAAACTGCTGAATCCACACATGAGTTTAACTTTGTCATTTGAATGCACACATTGACAACCATTCAGTTAGAAAGCTCCGTTTTGGTTTTAGAAGCAGATATTTCTCTGTACAGCCTATGGTCCCATTCACTCGGGAATATCCCAACGCAGCTCCTAGAAGAAAAGTGTTTCTAACTCGCTGAATCTAAACATAGATTCATCTCTCTTAGGTGAACGAACCCACAGCAGAGTAGTTTCAAGGAAACATTTCTCCTGAGTTTCAGACGAAGTCTTATACTGCTGTTTCGCACATATGCATGTTTTGGGCTGGAAATGCCAGTTTTGGGATTTTGCACAGATCGGGTTTGCAAACTGCTGAAACCACACATGAGTTTAACTCGGTCAGTTGAATGCACACAATGAGAACCATTCAGTTAGAAACCTCCGTTTGGATTTTAGAAGCAGATATTTCTCTGTAAAGCCTTTGGTCCCATTCACTCGGGAATATCCCAACGCAGCTCCTAGAAGAAACATGTTTCTAACTCGCTGAATATAAACATAGATTCAACCCTCGTAGGTGAACGAACGCACAGCAGAGCAGTTTCAAGAAACGTTTCTCCTGAGTTTTAGGCGAACTCTAACTGCTGTTTTGTACATATGCCGGTATTGGGCTGGAATTGCCAGTTTTGGGATTCTGCACAGAAAGGGTTTGCAAACTGCTGAATCCACACATGAGTTTAACGCTGTCACTTGAATGCACACATTGACAAGCATTCAGTTAGAAAGCTCCGTTTTGGTTTTAGAAGCAGATATTTCTCTGTACAGCCTATGGTCCCATTCACTTGGGAATATCCCAACGCAGCTCCTAGAAGAAACGAGGTTCTAACTCGCTGAATCTAAACATAGATTCAACTCTTTTAGGTGAACGAACGCACAGCAGAGCAGTTTCAAGGAAACGTTTCTCCTGAGTTTTAGACGAAGCCTTTCTGCTGTTTCATACACATGCCGGTATTGGGCTGGAAATGCCAGTTTTGGGATTCTGCACAGAAAGGGTTTACAAACTGCTGAATCCACACATGAGTTTAACTCTGTCAGTTGAATGCACACATTGACAGCCATTCAGTTAGATATCTCCTTTTTTTTTTTAGAAGCAGATATTTCTCTGTACAGCCTATGGTGCCATTCACTCGGGAATATCCCAACGCAGCTCCTAGAAGAAAAGTGTTTCTAACCCGCTGAATCTAAACATAGATTCAACCCACATAGGTGAACGAACGCACAGCAGAGCAGTTTCAAGGAAACGTTTCTCCTGAGTTTTAGACGAAGTCTTACTGCTGTTTTGTACATATGACGGTATTGGGCTGCAAATGCCAGCTTTGGGATTCAGCACAGGAAGGGTTTGCAAACTGCTGAATCCACACATGAGTTTAATTCTGTCAGTTGAATGCACACATTGACAATCATTCAGTTAGAAAGCTCCGTTTTGGTTTTAGAAGCAGATATTTCTCTGTACAGCCTATGGTCCCATTCACTCATGAATATCCCAACGTAGCTCCTAGAAGAAAAGTGTTTTTAACTCGTTGAATCTAAACATAGATTCATCTCTCTTAGGTGAACGAACCCACAGCAGAGTAGTTTCAAGGAAACATTTCTCCTGAGTTTCAGAAGAAGTCTTATTCTGCTGTTTCGTACATATGCCTGTTTTGGGCTGGAAATGCCAGTTTTGGGATTTCGCACAGAACGGGTTTGCAAACTGCTGAACCCACACATGAGTTTAACTCGGTCAGTTGAATGCACACATTGAGAACCATTCAGTTAGAAACCTCCGTTTTGATTTTAGAAGCACATATTTCTCTATACAGCCTATGGTCCCATTCACTCGGGAATATCCCAAAGCAGGTCCTAGAAGAAACATGTTTCTAACTCGCTGAATCTGAACATAGATTCAACCCTCTTAGGAGAACGAACGCACAGCAGATTAGTTTCAAGGAAACGTTTCTCCTGAGTTTTAGACGAACTCTAACTGCTGTTTTGTACATATGCCGGTATTGGGCTGGAAATGCCAGTTTTGGGATTCCGCACAGAAAGGGTTTGCAACTGCTGAATCCACACATGAGTTTAACTCTGTCAGTTGAATGCACACATTGACAATCATTCAGTTAGATAGCTCCGTTTTCGTTTTAGAAGCAGATATTTCTCTATACAGCCTATGGTCCCATTCACTCGGGAATATACCAACGCACCTCCTAAAAGAAACGAGTTTCTAACTCGCTGAATCTAAACGTAGATTCAACTCTCTTAGGTGAACGAACGCACAACAGAGCAGTTTCAAGCAACCGTTTCTCCTGAGTTTTAGACGAAGTCTTACTGCTGTTTCGTACATATGCCGGTATTGGGCTGGAATTGCCAGTTTTGGGATTCTGCACAGAAAGGGTTTACAAACTGCTGAATCCACATATGAGTTTAACGCTGTCACTTGAATGCACACATTGACAAGCATTCAGTTAGAAAGCTCCGTTTTGGTTTTAGAAGCAGATATTTCTCTGTACAGCCTATGGTCCCATTCACTCGGGAATATCCCAACGCAGCTCCTAGAAGAAAAGTGTTTCTAACTCGCTGAATCTAAACATAGATTCATCTCTCTTAGGTGAACGAACCCACAGCAGAGTAGTTTCAAGGAAACATTTCTCCTGAGTTTCAGACGAAGTCTTATACTGCTGTTTCGCACATATGCATGTTTTGGGCTGGAAATGCCAGTTTTGGGATTTTGCACAGATCGGGTTTGCAAACTGCTGAAACCACACATGAGTTTAACTCGGTCAGTTGAATGCACACAATGAGAACCATTCAGTTAGAAACCTCCGTTTGGATTTTAGAAGCAGATATTTCTCTGTAAAGCCTTTGGTCCCATTCACTCGGGAATATCCCAACGCAGCTCCTAGAAGAAACATGTTTCTAACTCGCTGAATATAAACATAGATTCAACCCTCGTAGGTGAACGAACGCACAGCAGAGCAGTTTCAAGAAACGTTTCTCCTGAGTTTTAGGCGAACTCTAACTGCTGTTTTGTACATATGCCGGTATTGGGCTGGAATTGCCAGTTTTGGGATTCTGCACAGAAAGGGTTTGCAAACTGCTGAATCCACACATGAGTTTAACGCTGTCACTTGAATGCACACATTGACAAGCATTCAGTTAGAAAGCTCCGTTTTGGTTTTAGAAGCAGATATTTCTCTGTACAGCCTATGGTCCCATTCACTTGGGAATATCCCAACGCAGCTCCTAGAAGAAACGAGGTTCTAACTCGCTGAATCTAAACATAGATTCAACTCTTTTAGGTGAACGAACGCACAGCAGAGCAGTTTCAAGGAAACGTTTCTCCTGAGTTTTAGACGAAGCCTTTCTGCTGTTTCATACACATGCCGGTATTGGGCTGGAAATGCCAGTTTTGGGATTCTGCACAGAAAGGGTTTACAAACTGCTGAATCCACACATGAGTTTACCTCTGTCAGTTGAATGCACACATTGACAGCCATTCAGTTAGATATCTCCTTTTTTTTTTTACAAGCAGATATTTCTCTGTACAGCCTATGGTGCCATTCACTCGGGAATATCCCAACGCAGCTCCTAGAAGAAAAGTGTTTCTAACCCGCTGAATCTAAACATAGATTCAACCCACATAGGTGAACGAACGCACAGCAGAGCAGTTTCAAGGAAACGTTTCTCCTGAGTTTTAGACGAAGTCTTACTGCTGTTTTGTACATATGACGGTATTGGGCTGCAAATGCCAGCTTTGGGATTCAGCACAGGAAGGGTTTGCAAACTGCTGAATCCACACATGAGTTTAATTCTGTCAGTTGAATGCACACATTGACAATCATTCAGTTAGAAAGCTCCGTTTTGGTTTTAGAAGCAGATATTTCTCTGTACAGCCTATGGTCCCATTCACTCGGGAATATCCCAACGTAGCTCCTAGAAGAAAAGTGTTTTTAACTCGTTGAATCTAAACATAGATTCATCTCTCTTAGGTGAACGAACCCACAGCAGAGTAGTTTCAAGGAAACATTTCTCCTGAGTTTCAGAAGAAGTCTTATTCTGCTGTTTCGTACATATGCCTGTTTTGGGCTGGAAATGCCAGTTTTGGGATTTCGCACAGAACGGGTTTGCAAACTGCTGAACCCACACATGAGTTTAACTCGGTCAGTTGAATGCACACATTGAGAACCATTCAGTTAGAAACCTCCGTTTTGATTTTAGAAGCAGATATTTCTCTGTACAGCCTATGGTCCCATTCACTCGGGAATATCCCAACGCAGCTCCTAGAAGAAACATGTTTCTAACTCGCTGAATCTGAACATAGATTCAACCCTCTTAGGAGAACGAACGCACAGCAGATTAGTTTCAAGGAAACGTTTCTCCTGAGTTTTAGACGAACTCTAACTGCTGTTTTGTACATATGCCGGTATTGGGCTGGAAATGCCAGTTTTGGGATTCCGCACAGAAAGGGTTTGCAAACTGCTGAATCCACACATGAGTTTAACTCTGTCAGTTGAATGCACACATTGACAATCATTCAGTTAGATAGCTCCGTTTTCGTTTTAGAAGCAGATATTTCTCTATACAGCCTATGGTCCCATTCACTCGGGAATATCCCAACGCAGCTCCTAGAAGAAACGTGTTTCTAACTCGCTGAATCTAAACCTAGATTCAACTCTCTTAGGTGAACGAACACACAGCAGAGCAGTTACAAGGAAACGTTTCTTCTGAGTTTTAGACGATGTCTTACTGCTGTTTCGTACATATGCCCGTATTGGGCTGGAAATGCCAGTTTTGGGATTCTGCACAGAAATGGTTTGCAAACTGTTGAATTCACACATGAATTTATCTCTGGCAGTTGAATGCACACATTGACAAATATTCAGTTAGAGAGCTCCGTTTAGGTTTTCGAAGCAGATATTTCTCTGTACAGCCTATGGTCCATTTCACTCGGGAATATCCCAACGCAGCTCCTAGAAGAAACGTGTTTCCAACTCGCTGAATCTAAACATAGCTTCAACTCTCTTAGGTGAACGAACGCCCTGCAGAGCAGTTTCAAGGAAACGTTTCTCTTGAGTTTTAGACGAAATCGTAGTGCTGTTTAGTACATACGCCGGTATTTGGCTGGAAATGCCAGTTTTGGGATTCTGCACAGAAAGTGTTTTCATACTGCTGAATCCACACATGAGTTTTACTCTGTCAGTTGAATGCACACACTGACAACCATTCAGTTAGATAGCTCCGTTTAGGTTATCGAAGCAGATATTTCCCTGCACAGACTATGGTCGCATTCACTCGGGAATATCCCAACGCAGCTCCTAGAAGAAACGTGTTTCTAACTCGCTGAATCTAAACATAGCTTCAACTCTGTTAGTTGAGCGAACGCACAGCAGAGCAGTTTCAAGGAAAAGTTTCTCCTGAGGTTTATACGAAGTCTTACTGCTGTTTCGTACATATGCCGGTATTGGGCTGGAAATGCCAGTTTTGGGATTCTGCACAGAAAGGGTTTGCAAACTGCTGAATCCACATATGAGTTTACCTCTGTCAGTTGAATGTGCACATTGACAACTATTCAGTTAGATAGCTCCGTTTTTGTTTTCGAAGACGATATTTCTCTGTACAGAGTATGGTCCCATTCACTCGGGAATATCCCAACGCAGCTCCTAGAAGAAACGTGTTTCTAACTTGCTGAATATAAACATAGGTTCAACTCTGTTAGGTGAACGAACTCACAGAAGAGCAGTTTCAAGGAAACGTTTCTCCTCAGGTTTAGACGAAGACTTACTGCTGTTTCGTACATATGCCGGTATTGGGCTGAAAATGCCACTTTTGGGATTCTGCACAGAAAGTGTTTGCAAACTGCTGAATCCACACATGAGTTTAACTCTGTCAGTAGAATGCACACATTGACAACGATTCAGTTAGATAGATCCGTTTAGTTTTAGAAGCAGATATTTCTCTGTACAGCCAATGGTCCCATTTACTCGGGAATATCCCAACGCAGCTCCTAGAAGAAACGTGTTTCTAACTCGCTGAATCTAAACATAGATTCAACTCTCTTAGGTGAACGAACACACAGCACAGCAGTTTCAAGGAAACGTTTCTTCTGAGTTTTAGACGATGTCTTACTGCTGTTTCGTACATATGCCCGTATTGGGCTGGAAATGCCAGTTTTGGGATTCTGCACGGAAATGGTTTGCAAACTGTTGAATTCACACATGAATTTATCTCTGGCAGTTGAATGCACACATTGACAAATATTCAGTTAGAGAGCTCCGTTTAGGTTTTCGAAGCAGATATTTGTCTGTACAGCCTATGGTCCCTTTCACTCGGGACTACCGGAACGCAGCTCCTAGAAGAAACGTGTTTCTAACTCGCTGAATCTAAACATAGCTTCAACTCTCTTTGGTGAACGAACGCACAGCAGAGCAGTTTCAAGGAAACGTTTCTCCTGAGTTTTAGACGAAGTCTTACTGCTGTTTTGTACATATGCCGGTATTTGGCTGGAAATGCCAGTTTTGGGATTCTGCACAGAGAGGGTTTTCAAACTGCTGAATTGACACATGAGTTTAACTCTGTCAATTGAAAGCACACATTGACAACCATTCAGTTAGATACCTCCGATTTGGATTTCGAATCAGATATTTCTCTGTACCACCTATGGTCCATTTCACTCGGGAATATCCCAACGCAGCTCCTAGAAGAAACCTGTTTCCAACTCGCTGAATCTAAACATAGCTTCAACTCTCTTAGGTGAACGAACGCCCTGCAGAGCAATTTCAAGGAAACGTTTCTCTTGAGTTTTAGACGAAATCGTAGTGCTGTTTAGTACATACGCCGGTATTTGGCTGGAAATGCCAGTTTTGGGATTCTGCACAGAAAGTGTTTTCATACTGCTGAATCCACACATGAGTTTTACTCTGTCAGTTGAATGCACACACTGACAACCATTCAGTTAGATAGCTCCGTTTAGGTTTTCGAAGCAGATATTTCCCTGCACAGACTATGGTCGCATTCACTCGGGAATATCCCAACGCAGCTCCTAGAAGAAACGTGTTTCTAACTCGCTGAATGTAAACGTAGCTTCAACTCTCTTAGGTGAACGGACGCACAGCAGAGCATTTTCAAGGAAACGTTTCTCCCGAGTTTTAGACCAAGTCTTACTGCGGTTTCGTACATATGCCGGTATTTGGCTGGAAATGCCAGGTTTGGGATTCTGCAAGAAAGGGTTTGCAAACTGCTGAATCCACACATGAGTTTAACTCTGTGAGTTGAATGCACACATTGACAACCATTCAGATAGATAGTCCCGTTTTGGTTTTCGAAGCAGATATTTCTCTGTACAGCCTATCGTCAAATTCTCTCGGGAATATCCCAACGCAGCTCCTAGAAGAAACGTGTTTCCAACTCGATGAATCTAAAGATAGATTCAACTCTCTTAGGTGAACGAACGCACAGCACAGCAGTTTGAAGGAAACGTTTCTCCTGAGTTTCAGACGAAGTTTACTGCGGTTTAGTACGTATGCCGGCATTGGGCTGGAAATACCGGTTTGGGATTCTGCACAGAAAGGGTTTTCAAACCGCTGAATCCACACCTGAGTTTAACTCTGTCAGTTGAATGCACACATTGACAACCATTCAGTTAGATAGCTCCGTTTTGGTGTTAGAAGCAGAGATTTCTCTATACAGCCTAAGGTCCCATTCACTCGGGAATATCCCAACGCAGCTCCTAGAAGAAACGTGTTTCTAACTTGCTGAATATAAACATAGATTCAACTCTCTTTGGTGAACGAACGCACAGCAGAGCAGTTTCACGTAATCTCTTCTCCTGAGTTTTAGACGTTGTCTTACTGCTGTTTCGTACATATGGCGGTATTTGGCTGGAAATGCCACCTTTGGGATCCTGCACAGAAAGGGTTTGGAAACTGCTGAATCCACACAAGGGTTTAACTCTGTCAGTTGAATGCACACATTGACAACGATTCAGTTAGATAGCACCGTTTTGGTGTTACAAGCAGAGATTTCTCTATACAGCCTATGGTCCCTTTCTCTCGGGAATTTCCCAACGCAGCTTCTAGAAGAAACGTGTTTCTACCTCGCTGAATCTAAACATAGATTCAAATCTCTTAGATGAACGAACGCACAGCAGAGTAGTTTCAAGGAAACGTTTCTCCTGAGATTTAGACGAAGTCTTACGGCTGTTTAGTACATACGCCGGTATTGGCCTGGAAATGTCAGTTTTGGTATTCTGCACAGAAAGGGTTTGCAAACTGCTGAATTCACACATGAGTTTAACTCTGTCAATTGAATGCACACATTAACAACCATTCAGTTAGATACCTCCGATTTGGATTTCGAATCAGATATTTCTTTGTACCACCTATGGTCCATTTCACTCGGGAATATCCCAACGCAGCTCCTAGAAGAAACGTGTTTCTAACTCGCTGAATCTAAACATAGCTTCAACTCTCTTAGGTGAACGAACGCCCTGCAGAGCAGTTTCAAGGAAACGTTTCTCTTGAGTTTTAGACGAAGTCGTAGTGCTGTTTCGTACATACGCCGGTATTTGGCTGGAAATACCAGTTTTGCGATTCTGCACAGAAAGTGTTTTCAAACTGCTGAATCCACACATGAGTTTTACTCTGTCAGTTGAATGCACACACTGACAACCATTCAGTTAGATAGCTCCGTTTAGGTTTTCGAAGCAGATATTTCCCTGCACAGACTATGGTCCCATTCACTCGGGAATATCCCAACGCAGCTCCTAGAGGAAACGTGTTTCTAACTCGCTGAATGTAAACGTAGCTTCAACTCTCTTAGGTGAACGAGTGCACAGCAGAGCAGTTTCAAGGAAACGTTTCTCCCGAGTTTTAGACCAAGTCTTACTGCGGTTTCGTACATATGCCGGTATTTGGCTGGAAATGCCAGGTTTGGTATTCTGCACAGAAAGTGTTTGCAAACTGCTGAATCCCCACATGAGTTTAACTCTGTCAGTGGAATGCACACATTGACAACCATTCAGTTAGATAGCTCCGTTTTGGTTTTCGAAGCAGATATTTCTCTGTACAGCCTATGGTCCCATTATCTCGGGAATATCCCAACCCAGCTCCTAGAAGAAACGTGTTTCTAGCTCGCTGAATCTAAACATAGCTTCAACTCTCTTAGATGAACGAACGCACAGTAGAGCAGTTTCAAGGAAACATTTCTCCTGAGATTTACACGAAGGCTTACGGCTGTTTCGTACATATGCCGGTATTGGGCTGGAAATGCCAGTTTTGGTATTCTGCACAGAAAGGGTTTGCAAACTGCTGAATCTCCAAATGAGTTTAACTCTTTCAGTTGAATGCACACAGTGACAACCCTTCAGTTAGGTAGATCCGTTTTGGTTTTCGAAGCAGATATTTCTCTATACAGCCTATGGTCCCATTCACTCGGGAATATCCCAACGCAGCTCCTAGAAGAAACGTGTTTCTAACTCGATTAATCTATACATAGATTCAACTATCTTAGATGAACGAATGCATAGCAGAGAAGTATCAGGGAAACGTTTCTCCTGAATTTTAGACGAAGTCTTAATGCTGTTTCGTACATGTGGTGGTATTTGGCTGGAAATGCCAGTTTTGGGATTCTGCACAGAAAGGGTTTCCAAACTGCTGAATCCACACATGAGTTTATCTCTGTGAGTTGAATGCACACATTGACAACCATTCAGATAGATAGTTCCGTTTTGGTTTTCGAAGCAGATATTTCTCTGTACAGCCTATCATCAAATTCTCTCGGGTATATCCCAACGCAGCTCCTAGAAGAAACGTGTTTCTAACTCGATGAATCTAAAGATACATTCAACTCTCTTAGGTGAACGAACGCACAGCACAGCAGTTTGAAGGAAACGTTTCTCCTGAGTTTTAGAGAAAGTCTTACTGCTATTTCGCACATATGCCGGTATTGGGCTGAAAATGCCAGTTTTGGGATTCTGCACAGAAAGGGTTTGCAAACTGCTGAATCCACACATGAGTTTAAAACTGTCAGTTGAATGCACACATTGACAACCATTTAGTTAGATAGCTCCGTTTTGGTGTTAGAAGCAGAGATTTCTCTATACAGCCTATGGTCCCATTCACTCGGAAATATCCCAACGCAGCTCATAGAAGAAACGTGTTTCTACCTCACTGAATCTAAACATAGATTCAACTCTCTTAGATGAACGAACGCACAGCAGAGCCGTTTCAAGGAAACATTTCTCCTCAGATTTAGACGAAGTCTTACGGCTGTTTCGTACAAATGGCGGAATTGGGCTAGAAATGCCAGCTGTGGGATTCTACACAGAAAGGGTTTGCAAACTGCTGAATCCCCACATGAGTTTAACTCTTTCAGTTGAATGCACAGAGTGACAATCATTCAGTTAGGTAGATCCGTTTTGCTATTAGAAGCAGATATTACTCTATGCAGCCTTTCGTCCCATTCAATCGGGAATAACCCAACGCAGCTCCTAAAAGAAACGTGTTTCTAACTCGCTGAATCTAAACCTACACTCAACTCTCTTAGGTGAACGAACGCACAGCCCAGCAGTTTCAAGGAAACGTTTCTCCTGAGTTTTAGACGAAGGCTTACTGCTCTTTCGTACATATGCCGGTATTGGGCTGGAAATGCCAATTTTCTGATTCTGCACAGAAAGGCTTTGCAAACTGCTGAATCCACACATGACTTTAACTCTCTCAGTTGAATGCACACATGTACAACCATTCAGTTAGATAGGTCCGTTTTGGTTTCAGAAGCAGATATTTCTCTGTACAGCCTATGTTCCCATGCACTCGGGAATATCCCAATGCAGCTCCTAGAAGAAACGAGTTTCTTACTCGCTGAATCTAAACATAGATTCAACTCTCTTTGGTGAACGAAAGCACAGCAGAGCAGTTTCAAGTAATCGTTTCTCCTGAGTTTAAGACGAAGTCTTACTGCTGTTTCGGACATGTGGCGGTATTTGGCTGGAAATGCCAGTTTCGGGATCCTGCACAGAAAGGGTTTGCAAACTGCTGAATCCACACATGAGGTTAACTCTGTCAGTTGAATGCACACATTGACAACCATTCAGTTAGATACCTCCGTTTTGGTGTTAGAAGCAGAGATTTCTCTGTACAGCCTATGGTCCCATTCACTCGGGAATTTCCCAACGCAGCTCCTAGAAGAAAAGTGTTTCTACCTCGCAGAATCTAAACATAGTTTCAACTCTCTTAGGTGAACGAACGCACAGCAGAGTAGTTTCAAGGAAACGTTTCTCCTGAGTTTTAGACCAAGTCTTACTGCTCTTTCGTACATATGGCGTTATTTGGCTGGAAATGCCAGTTTTCGGAATCTGCACAGAAAGGGTTTGCAAACTGCTTTATCCACACATGACTTTAACTCTGTGAGTTGAATGCACACATGTACAACCATTCAGATAGAAACGTCCGTTTTGGTTTCAGAAGCAGATATTTCTCTGTACAGCCTATGGTCCCATTCACTTGGGAATATACCAACACAGCTCCTAGAAGAAACGTGTTACTAACTCGCTGAATCCAAACATATATTCAACTCCCTTAGGTGAACGAACGCACTGCAGAGCATTTTCAGGGATACGTTTCCCCTGAGTTTTAGACGATGCTTTACTGCTGTTTCCTACATATGCCGGCATTGGGCTGGAAATACCGGTTTTGGGATTCTGCACAGAAAGGGTTTGCAAACCGCTGAATCCACAAGTGAGTTTAACTCTGTCAGTTGAATGCACACATTGACAACCATTCAGTTAGATAGCTCCGTTTTGGTTTTAGAAGCAGATATTTCTCTGTACAGCCTATGGTCCCATTCACTCGGGAATATCCCAACGCAGCTCCTAGAAGAAACGTGTTTCTGAATCGCTGAATCTCAACATAGATTCAACTCTCTTAGGTGAACGAACGCACTGAAGAGCAGTATCAAGCAAACCTTTCTCCTGAGTTTTAGACGAAGTTCACTGCTGTTTAGTACGAATGCCGGCATTGGGCTGGAAATACCGGTTTTGGGATTCTGCACAGAAAGCGTTTGCAAACCGCTGAATCCACACGTGAGTTTAACTCTGTCAGTTTCATGCACACATTGACAACCATTCAGTTAGATATTTCCGTTTTGGTTTTAGGAGCAGATATTTCTCTGTACAGCCTATGGTGCCATTCACTCGGGAATATCCCAACGCAGCTCCTAGAAGAAACGTGTTTCTGAATCGCTGAATCTCAACATAGATTCAACTCTATTAGGTAAACGAACGCACAGCAGAGCAGTTTCAAGGAAACGTTTCTCCTAGGTTTTAGACGAAGTTTATTGCTGTTTAGTACGTATGCCGGCATAGGGCTGGAAATACCGGTTTTGGGATTATGCACAGAAAGGGTTTGCCAACCGCCGAATCCACACGTGAGTTTAACTCTGTCAGTTGAATGCACACATTGACAACCATTCAGTTAGGTAGCTCCGTTTTGGTTTTAGAAGCAGATATTTCTCTGTACAGCCTATGGTCCCATTCACTCGGGAATATCCCAACGCAGCTCCTAGAAGAAACGTGTTTCTGACTCGCTGAATCTCAACATAGATTCAACTCTCTTAGGTGAACGAACGCACAGCAGAGCAGTTTCATGGAAACGTTTCTCCTGAGTTTTAGACGAAGTTTACTGCGGTTTAGTACGTATGCCGGCATTGGGCTGGAAATACCGGTTTTGGGATTCTGCACAGAAAGGGTTTGCCAACCGCAGAATCCACACGTCAGTTTAACTCTGTCAGTTGAATGCACACCTTGACAACCCTTCAGTTAGATAGCTCCGTTTTGGTTTTAGAAGCAGATATTTCTCTGTACAGCCTATGGTATCATTCACTCGGGAATATCCCAAGGCAGCTCCTAGAAGAAACGTGTTTCGGACTCGCTGAATCTCAGCATAGATTCAACTCTCTTAGGTGAATGAACGCACAGCAGAGCAGTTTCAAGGAAACGTTTCTCCTGAGTTTTATACGAAGTTTCCTGCTGTTTAGTACGTATGCCGGCATTGGGCTGGAAATACCGGTTTTGGGATTCTGCACAGAAAGGTTTTGCAAACCGCTGAATCCACACGTGAGTTTAACTCTGTCAGTTGAATGCACACATTGACAACCATTCAGTTAGGTAGCTCCGTTTCGGTTTTAGAAGCAGATATTTCTCGGTACAGCCTATGGTCCCATTCACTCAGGAATATCGCAACGCAGCTCCTAGAAGAAACGTGTTTCTGACTCGCTGAATCTCAACATAGATTCAACTCTATTAGGTGAACGAACGCACAGCAGAGCAGTTTCAAGGAAACGTTTCTCCTGGGTTTTAGACGAAGTTTACTGCTGTTTAGTACGTATGCCGGCATTGGGCTGGAAATACCGGTTTTGGGATTCTGCACAGAAAGGATTTGCCAACCGCCGAATCCACACGTGAGTTTAACTCTGTCAGTTGAATGCACACATTGACAACCATTCAGTTAGATAGCTCCGTTTTGGTTTTAGAAGCAGATATTTCTCTGTACAGCCTATGGTACCATTTACTCGGGAATATCCCAAGGCAGCTCCTAGAAGAAACGTGTTTCTGACTCGCTGAATCTCAACATAGATTCAACTCTCTTAGGTGAACGAACGCACAGCAGAGCAGTTTCAAGGAAAAGTTCCTCCTGAGTTTTAGACGAAGTTTCCTGCTGTTTAGTACGTATGCCGGCATTGGGCTGGAAATACCGGTTTTGGGATTCTGCACAGAAGGTGTTTGCCAACCGCTGAATCCACACGTGAGTTTTACTCTGTCAGTTGAATGCACATATTGACAACCATTCAGTTAGATAGCTCGGTTTTGGTTTTAGGAGCAGATATTTCTCTGTACATCCTATGGTCCCATTCACTCGGGAATATCCCAACGCAGCTCCTAGAAGAAAAGTGTTTCTAACTCGCTGAATCTAAACATAGATTCATCTCTCTTAGGTGAACGAACCCACAGCAGAGTAGTTTCAAGGAAACATTTCTCCTGAGTTTCAGACGAAGTCTTATACTGCTGTTTCGCACATATGCATGTTTTGGGCTGGAAATGCCAGTTTTGGGATTTTGCACAGATCGGGTTTGCAAACTGCTGAACCCACACATGAATTTAACTGGGTCAGTTGAATGCACACAATGAGAACCATTCAGTTAGAAACCTCCGTTTGGATTTTAGAAGCAGATATTTCTCTGTAAAGCCTATGGTCCCATTCACTCGGGAATATCCCAACGCAGCTCCTAGAAGAAACATGTTTCTAACTCGTTGAATATAAACATAGATTCAACCCTCGTAGGTGAACGAACGCACAGCAGAGCAGTTTCAAGAAACGTTTCTCCTGAGTTTTAGGCGAACTCTAACTGCTGTTTTGTACATATGCCCGTATTGGGCTGGAATTGCCAGTTTTGGGATTCTGCACAGAAAGGGTTTGCAAACTGCTGAATCCACACATGAGTTTAACGCTGTCACTTGAATGCACACATTGACAAGCATTCAGTTAGAAAGCTCCGTTTTGGTTTTAGAAGCAGATATTTCTCTGTACAGCCTATGGTCCCATTCACTTGGGAATATCCCAACGCAGCTCCTAGAAGAAACGAGGTTCTAACTCGCTGAATCTAAACATAGATTCAACTCTTTTAGGTGAACGAAGGCACAGCAGAGCAGTTTCAAGGAAACGTTTCTCCTGAGTTTTAGACGAAGCCTTTCTGCTGTTTCATACACATGCCGGTATTGGGCTGGAAATGCCAGTTTTGGGATTCTGCACAGAAAGGGTTTACAAACTGCTGAATCCACACATGAGTTTAACTCTGTCAGTTGAATGCACACATTGACAGCCATTCAGTTAGATATCTCCTTTTTTTTTTTAGAAGCAGATATTTCTCTGTACAGCCTATGGTGCCATTCACTCGGGAATATCCCAACGCAGCTCCTAGAAGAAAAGTGTTTCTAACCCGCTGAATCTAAACATAGATTCAACCCACATAGGTGAACGAACGCACAGCAGAGCAGTTTCAAGGAAACGTTTCTCCTGAGTTTTATACAAAGTCTTTCTGCTGTTTCGTACACATGCCGGTATTGGGCTGGAATTGCCAGTTTTGGGATTCTGCACAGAAAGCGTTTGAAAACTGCTGAATCCACACATGAGTTTAACTCTGTCATTTGAATGCACACATTGACAACCAGTCAGTTAGAAAGCTCCGTTTTGGTTTTAGAAGCAGATATTTCTCTGTACAGCCTATGGTCCCATTCACTCGGGAATATCCCAACGCAGCTCCTAGAAGAAAAGTGTTTTTAACTCGTTGAATCTAAACATAGATTCATCTCTCTTAGGTGAACGAACCCACAGCAGAGTAGTTTCAAGGAAACATTTCTCCTGAGTTTCAGAAGAAGTCTTATTCTGCTGTTTCGTACATATGCCTGTTTTGGGCTGGAAATGCCAGTTTTGGGATTTCGCACAGAACGGGTTTGCAAACTGCTGAACCCACACATGAGTTTAACTCGGTCAGTTGAATGCACACATTGAGAACCATTCAGTTAGAAACCTCCGTTTTGATTTTAGAAGCAGATATTTCTCTGTACAGCCTATGGTCCCATTCACTCGGGAATATCCCAACGCAGCTCCTAGAAGAAACATGTTTCTAACTCGCTGAATCTGAACATAGATTCAACCCTCTTAGGAGAACGAACGCACAGCAGATTAGTTTCAAGGAAACGTTTCTCCTGAGTTTTAGACGAACTCTAACTGCTGTTTTGTACATATGCCGGTATTGGGCTGGAAATGCCAGTTTTGGGATTCCGCACAGAAAGGGTTTGCAAACTGCTGAATCCACACATGAGTTTAACTCTGTCAGTTGAATGCACACATTGACAATCATTCAGTTAGATAGCTCCGTTTTCGTTTTAGAAGCAGATATTTCTCTATACAGCCTATGGTCCCATTCACTCGGGAATATACCAACGCACCTCCTAAAAGAAACGAGTTTCTAACTCGCTGAATCTAAACATAGATTCAACTCTCTTAGGTGAACGAACGCACAACAGAGCAGTTTCAAGCAACCGTTTCTCCTGAGTTTTAGACGAAGTCTTACTGCTGTTTCGTACATATGCCGGTATTGGGCTGGAATTGCCAGTTTTGGGATTCTGCACAGAAAGGGTTTGCAAACTGCTGAATCCACATATGAGTTTAACGCTGTCACTTGAATGCACACATTGACAAGCATTCAGTTAGAAAGCTCCGTTTTGGTTTTAGAAGCAGATATTTCTCTGTACAGCCTATGGTCCCATTCACTCGGGAATATCCCAACGCAGCTCCTAGAAGAAACGAGGTTCTAACTCGCTGAATCTAAAAATAGATTCAACTCTTTTAGGAGAACGAACGCACAGCAGAGCAGTTTCAAGGAAACGTTTCTCCTGAGTTTTAGACGAAGTCTTTCTGCTGTTTCATAAACATGCCGGTATTGGGCTGGAAATGCCAGTTTTGGGATTCTGCACAGAAAGGGTTTACAAACTGCTGAATCCACACATGAGTTTAACTCTGTCAGTAGAATGCACACATTGACAACCATTCAGTTAGATAGATCCGTTTAGTTTTAGAAGCAGATATTTCTCTGTACAGCCAATGGTCCCATTTACTCGGGAATATCCCAACGCAGCTCCTAGAAGAAACGTGTTTCTAACTCGCTGAATCTAAACATAGATTCAACTCTCTTAGGTGAACGAACACACAGCAGAGCAGTTACAAGGAAACGTTTCTTCTGAGTTTTAGACGATGTCTTACTGCTGTTTCGTACATATGCCCGTATTGGGCTGGAAATGCCAGTTTTGGGATTCTGCACAGAAATGGTTTGCAAACTGTTGAATTCACACATGAATTTATCTCTGGCAGTTGAATGCACACATTGACAAATATTCAGTTAGAGAGCTCCGTTTAGGTTTTCGAAGCAGATATTTCTCTGTACAACCTATGGTCCATTTCACTCGGGAATATCCCAACGCAGCTCCTAGAAGAAACGTGTTTCCAACTCGCTGAATCTAAACATAGCTTCAACTCTCTTAGGTGAACGAACGCCCTGCAGAGCAGTTTCAAGGAAACGTTTCTCTTGAGTTTTAGACGAAATCGTAGTGCTGTTTAGTACATACGCCGGTATTTGGCTGGAAATGCCAGTTTTGGGATTCTGCACAGAAAGTGTTTTCATACTGCTGAATCCACACATGAGTTTTACTCTGTCAGTTGAATGCACACACTGACAACCATTCAGTTAGATAGCTCCGTTTAGGTTATCGAAGCAGATATTTCCCTGCACAGACTATGGTCGCATTCACTCGGGAATATCCCAACGCAGCTCCTAGAAGAAACGTGTTTCTAACTCGCTGAATCTAAACATAGCTTCAACTCTGTTAGTTGAGCGAACGCACAGCAGAGCAGTTTCAAGGAAAAGTTTCTCCTGAGGTTTATACGAAGTCTTACTGCTGTTTCGTACATATGCCGGTATTGGGCTGGAAATGCCAGTTTTGGGATTCTGCACAGAAAGGGTTTGCAAACTGCTGAATCCACATATGAGTTTACCTCTGTCAGTTGAATGTGCACATTGACAACTATTCAGTTAGATAGCTCCGTTTTTGTTTTCGAAGAAGATATTTCTCTGTACAGAGTATGGTCCCATTCACTCGGGAATATCCCAACGCAGCTCCTAGAAGAAACATGTTTCTAACTTGCTGAATATAAACATAGGTTCAACTCTGTTAGGTGAACGAACTCACAGAAGAGCAGTTTCAAGGAAACGTTTCTCCTCAGGTTTAGACGAAGACTTACTGCTGTTTCGTACATATGCCGGTATTGGGCTGAAAATGCCACTTTTGGGATTCTGCACAGAAAGTGTTTGCAAACTGCTGAATCCACACATGAGTTTAACTCTGTCAGTAGAATGCACACATTGACAACCATTCAGTTAGATAGATCCGTTTAGTTTTAGAAGCAGATATTTCTCTGTACAGCCAATGGTCCCATTTACTCGGGAATATCCCAACGCAGCTCCTAGAAGAAACGTGTTTCTAACTCGCTGAATCTAAACATAGATTCAACTCTCTTAGGTGAACGAACACACAGCACAGCAGTTTCAAGGAAACGTTTCTTCTGAGTTTTAGACGATGTCTTACTGCTGTTTCGTACATATGCCCGTATTGGGCTGGAAATGCCAGTTTTGGGATTCTGCACGGAAATGGTTTGCAAACTGTTGAATTCACACATGAATTTATCTCTGGCAGTTGAATGCACACATTGACAAATATTCAGTTAGAGAGCTCCGTTTAGGTTTTCGAAGCAGATATTTGTCTGTACAGCCTATGGTCCCTTTCACTCGGGACTACCGGAACGCAGCTCCTAGAAGAAACGTGTTTCTAACTCGCTGAATCTAAACATAGCTTCAACTCTCTTTGGTGAACGAACGCACAGCAGAGCAGTATCAAGGAAACGTTTCTCCTGAGTTTTAGACGAAGTCTTACTGCTGTTTTGTACATATGCCGGTATTTGGCTGGAAATGCCAGTTTTGGGATTCTGCACAGAGAGGGTTTTCAAACTGCTGAATTGACACATAAGTTTAACTCTGTCAATTGAAAGCACACATTGACAAACATTCAGTTAGATAACTCCGATTTGGATTTCGAATCAGATATTTCTCTGTACCACCTATGGTCCATTTCACTCGGGAATATCCCAATGCAGCTCCTAGAAGAAACCTGTTTCCAACTCGCTGAATCTAAACATAGCTTCAACTCTCTTAGGTGAACGAACGCCCTGCAGAGCAATTTCAAGGAAACGTTTCTCTTGAGTTTTAGACGAAATCGTAGTGCTGTTTAGTACATACGCCGGTATTTGGCTGGAAATGCCAGTTTTGGGATTCTGCACAGAAAGTGTTTTCATACTGCTGAATCCACACATGAGTTTTACTCTGTCAGTTGAATGCACACACTGACAACCATTCAGTTAGATAGCTCCGTTTACGTTTTCGAAGCAGATATTTCCCTGCACAGACTATGGTCGCATTCACTCGGGAATATCCCAACGCAGCTCCTAGAAGAAACGTGTTTCTAACTCGCTGAATGTAAACGTAGCTTCAACTCTCTTAGGTGAGCGGACGCACAGCAGAGCATTTTCAAGGAAACGTTTCTCCCGAGTTTTAGACCAAGTCTTATTGCGGTTTCGTACATATGCCGGTATTTGGCTGGAAATGCCAGGTTTGGTATTCTGCACAGAAAGGGTTTGCAAACTGCTGAATCCCCACATGAGTTTAACTCTGTCAGTGGAATGCACACATTGAGAACAATTCAGTTAGATAGCTCCGTTTTGGTTTTTGAAGCAGATATTTCTCTGTACAGCCTATGGTCCCATTCACTCGGGAATATCCCAACCCAGCTCCTAGAAGAAACGTGTTTCTAACTCGCTGAATCTAAACATAGATTCTACTCTGTTAGGTGAACGAACGCAGAGCAGAGCAGTTTCAAAGAAACGTTTCTCCTGAGGTTTAGGCGAAGTCTTACTACTGTTTCGTACATATGCCGGCATTGGGCTGGAAATGCCAGTTTTGGGATTCTGCACAGAAAGGGTTTGCAAACTGCTGAATCCACACATGAGTTTAACTCTGTCAGTTGAATGCACACATTGACAACCATTCAGTTAGATAGCTTCGTTTAGTTTTAGAAGCAGTTATTTCTCTGTACAGCCAATGGTCCAATTCACTCGTGAATATCCCAACGCAGCTCCTAGAAGAAACGTGTTTCTAACTCGCTGAATGTAAACATAGATTCAACTCTCTTAGGTGAATGAACGCACAGCACAGCAGTTTCAAGGAAACGTTTCTCCTGAGTTTTAGACGAAGTCTTACTGCTGTTTCATACATATGCCGGTATTTGGCTGGAAATGCCAGTTTTGGGATTCTGCAAGAAAGGGTTTGCAAACTGCTGAATCCACACATGAGTTTAACTCTGTGAGTTGAATGCACACATTGACAACCATTCAGATAGATAGTCCCGTTTTGGTTTTCGAAGCAGATATTTCTCTGTACAGCCTATCGTCAAATTCTCTCGGGAATATCCCAACGCAGCTCCTAGAAGAAACGTGTTTCCAACTCGATGAATCTAAAGATAGATTCAACTCTCTTAGGTGAACGAACGCACAGCACAGCAGTTTGAAGGAAACGTTTCTCCTGAGTTTCAGACGAAGTTTACTGCGGTTTAGTACGTATGCCGGCATTGGGCTGGAAATACCGGTTTGGGATTCTGCACAGAAAGGGTTTTCAAACCGCTGAATCCACACCTGAGTTTAACTCTGTCAGTTGAATGCACACATTGACAACCATTCAGTTAGATAGCTCCGTTTTGGTGTTAGAAGCAGAGATTTCTCTATACAGCCTAAGGTCCCATTCACTCGGGAATATCCCAACGCAGCTCCTAGAAGAAACGTGTTTCTAACTTGCTGAATATAAACATAGATTCAACTCTCTTTGGTGAACGAACGCACAGCAGAGCAGTTTCACGTAATCTCTTCTCCTGAGTTTTAGACGTTGTCTTACTGCTGTTTCGTACATATGGCGGTATTTGGCTGGAAATGCCACTTTTGGGATCCTGCACAGAAAGGGTTTGGAAACTGCTGAATCCACACAAGGGTTTAACTCTGTCAGTTGAATGCACACATTGACAACGATTCAGTTAGATAGCACCGTTTTGGTGTTACAAGCAGAGATTTCTCTATACAGCCTATGGTCCCTTTCTCTCGGGAATTTCCCAACGCAGCTTCTAGAAGAAACGTGTTTCTACCTCGCTGAATCTAAACATAGATTCAAATCTCTTAGATGAACGAACGCACAGCAGAGCAGTTTCAAGGAAACGTTTCTCCTGAGATTTAGACGAAGTCTTACGGCTGTTTAGTACATATGCCGGTATTGGCCTGGAAATGTCAGTTTTGGTATTCTGCACAGAAAGGGTTTGCAAACTGCTGAATTCACACATGAGTTTAACTCTGTCAATTGAATGCACACATTAACAACCATTCAGTTAGATACCTCCGATTTGGATTTCGAATCAGATATTTCTTTGTACCACCTATGGTCCATTTCACTCGGGAATATCCCAACGCAGCTCCTAGAAGAAACGTGTTTCTAACTCGCTGAATCTAAACATAGCTTCAACTCTCTTAGGTGAACGAACGCCCTGCAGAGCAGTTTCAAGGAAACGTTTCTCTTGAGTTTTAGACGAAGTCGTAGTGCTGTTTCGTACATACGCCGGTATTTGGCTGGAAATACCAGTTTTGGGATTCTGCACAGAAAGTGTTTTCAAACTGCTGAATCCACACATGAGTTTTACTCTGTCAGTTGAATGCACACACTGACAACCATTCAGTTAGATAGCTCCGTTTAGGTTTTCGAAGCAGATATTTCCCTGCACAGACTATGGTCCCATTCACTCGGGAATATCCCAACGCAGCTCCTAGAGGAAACGTGTTTCTAACTCGCTGAATGTAAACGTAGCTTCAACTCTCTTAGGTGAACGAGTGCACAGCAGAGCAGTTTCAAGGAAACGTTTCTCCCGAGTTTTAGACCAAGTCTTACTGCGGTTTCGTACATATGCCTTTATTTGGCTGGAAATGCCAGGTTTGGTATTCTGCACAGAAAGTGTTTGCAAACTGCTGAATCCCCACATGAGTTTAACTCTGTCAGTGGAATGCACACATTGACAACCATTCAGTTAGATAGCTCCGTTTTGGTTTTCGAAGCAGATATTTCTCTGTACAGCCTATGGTCCCATTATCTCGGGAATATCCCAACCCAGCTCCTAGAAGAAACGTGTTTCTAGCTCGCTGAATCTAAACATAGCTTCAACTCTCTTAGATGAACGAACGCACAGTAGAGCAGTTTCAAGGAAACATTTCTCCTGAGATTTACACGAAGGCTTACGGCTGTTTCGTACATATGCCGGTATTGGGCTGGAAATGCCAGTTTTGGTATTCTGCACAGAAAGGGTTTGCAAACTGCTGAATCTCCAAATGAGTTTAACTCTTTCAGTTGAATGCACACAGTGACAACCCTTCAGTTAGGTAGATCCGTTTTGGTTTTCGAAGCAGATATTTCTCTATACAGCCTATGGTCCCATTCACTCGGGAATATCCCAACGCAGCTCCTAGAAGAAACGTGTTTCTAACTCGATTAATCTATACATAGATTCAACTATCTTAGATGAACGAATGCATAGCAGAGAAGTTTCAGGGAAACGTTTCTCCTGAATTTTAGACGAAGTCTTAATGCTGTTTCGTACATGTGGTGGTATTTGGCTGGAAATGCCAGTTTTGGGATTCTGCACAGAAAGGGTTTCCAAACTGCTGAATCCACACATGAGTTTATCTCTGTGAGTTGAATGCACACATTGACAACCATTCAGATAGATAGTTCCGTTTTGGTTTTCGAAGCAGATATTTCTCTGTACAGCCTATCATCAAATTCTCTCGGGTATATCCCAACGCAGCTCCTAGAAGAAACGTGTTTCTAACTCGATGAATCTAAAGATACATTCAACTCTCTTAGGTGAACGAACGCACAGCACAGCAGTTTGAAGGAAACGTTTCTCCTGAGTTTTAGAGAAAGTCTTACTGCTATTTCGCACATATGCCGGTATTGGGCTGAAAATGCCAGTTTTGGGATTCTGCACAGAAAGGGTTTGCAAACTGCTGAATCCACACATGAGTTTAAAACTGTCAGTTGAATGCACACATTGACAACCATTTAGTTAGATAGCTCCGTTTTGGTGTTAGAAGCAGAGATTTCTCTATACAGCCTATGGTCCCATTCACTCGGAAATATCCCAACGCAGCTCATAGAAGAAACGTGTTTCTACCTCACTGAATCTAAACATAGATTCAACTCTCTTAGATGAACGAACGCACAGCAGAGCCGTTTCAAGGAAACATTTCTCCTCAGATTTAGACGAAGTCTTACGGCTGTTTCGTACAAATGGCGGTATTGGGCTAGAAATGCCAGCTGTGGGATTCTACACAGAAAGGGTTTGCAAACTGCTGAATCCCCACATGAGTTTAACTCTTTCAGTTGAATGCACAGAGTGACAATCATTCAGTTAGGTAGATCCGTTTTGGTATTAGAAGCAGATATTACTCTATGCAGCCTTTCGTCCCATTCACTCGGGAATAACCCAACGCAGCTCCTAAAAGAAACGTGTTTCTAACTCGCTGAATCTAAACCTACACTCAACTCTCTTAGGTGAACGAACGCACAGCCCAGCAGTTTCAAGGAAACGTTTCTCCTGAGTTTTAGACGAAGGCTTACTGCTCTTTCGTACATATGCCGGTATTGGGCTGGAAATGCCAATTTTCTGATTCTGCACAGAAAGGCTATGCAAACTGCTGAATCCACACATGACTTTAACTCTCTCAGTTGAATGCACACATGTACAACCATTCAGTTAGATAGGTCCGTTTTGGTTTCAGAAGCAGATATTTCTCTGTACAGCCTATGGTCCCTTGCACTCGGGAATATCCCAATGCAGCTCCTAGAAGAAACGAGTTTCTAACTCGCTGAATCTAAACATAGATTCAACTCTCTTTGGTGAACGAAAGCACAGCAGAGCAGTTTCAAGTAATCGTTTCTCCTGAGTTTAAGACGAAGTCTTACTGCTGTTTCGGACATGTGGCGGTATTTGGCTGGAAATGCCAGTTTCGGGATCCTGCACAGAAAGGGTTTGCAAACTGCTGAATCCACACATGAGGTTAACTCTGTCAGTTGAATGCACACATTGACAACCATTCAGTTAGATACCTCCGTTTTGGTGTTAGAAGCAGAGATTTCTCTGTACAGCCTATGGTCCCATTCACTCGGGAATTTCCCAACGCAGCTCCTAGAAGAAAAGTGTTTCTACCTCGCAGAATCTAAACATAGTTTCAACACTCTTAGGTGAACGAACGCACAGCAGAGTAGTTTCAAGGAAACGTTTCTCCTGAGTTTTAGACCAAGTCTTACTGCTCTTTCGTACATATGGCGTTATTTGGCTGGAAATGCCAGTTTTCGGAATCTGCACAGAAAGGGTTTGCAAACTGCTTTATCCACACATGACTTTAACTCTGTGAGTTGAATGCACACATGTACAACCATTCAGATAGAAACGTCCGTTTTGGTTTCAGAAGCAGATATTTCTCTGTACAGCCTATGGTCCCATTCACTTGGGAATATACCAACACAGCTCCTAGAAGAAACGTGTTACTAACTCGCTGAATCCAAACATATATTCAACTCCCTTAGGTGAACGAACGCACTGCAGAGCATTTTCAGGGAAACGTTTCCCCTGAGTTTTAGACGATGCTTTACTGCTGTTTCCTACATATGCCGGCATTGTGCTGGAAATACCGGTTTTGGGATTCTGCACAGAAAGGGTTTGCAAACCGCTGAATCCACACGTGAGTTTAACTCTGGCAGTTGAATGCACACATTGACAACCATTCAGTTAGATAGCTCCGTTTTGGTTTTAGAAGCAGATATTTCTCTGTACAGCCTATGGTCCCATTCACTCGGGAATATCCCAACGCAGCTCCTAGAAGAAACGTGTTTCTGAATCGCTGAATCTCAACATAGATTCAACTCTCTTAGGTGAACGAACGCACAGAAGAGCAGTATCAAGCAAACCTTTCTCCTGAGTTTTAGACGAAGTTCACTGCTGTTTAGTACGAATGCCGGCATTGGGCTGGAAATACCGGTTTTGCGATTCTGCACAGAAAGGGTTTGCAAACCGCTGAATCCACACGTGAGTTTAACTCTGTCAGTTTCATGCACACATTGACAACCATTCAGTTAGATATCTCCGTTTTGGTTTTAGGAGCAGATATTTCTCTGTACAGCCTATGGTGCCATTCACTCGGGAATATCCCAACGCAGCTCCTAGAAGAAACGTGTTTCTGAATCGCTGAATCTCAACATAGATTCAACTCTATTAGTTAAACGAACGCACAGCAGAGCAGTTTCAAGGAAACGTTTCTCCTGAGTTTTAGACGAAGTTTACTGCGGTTTAGTACACATGCCGGCATTGGGCTGGAAATACTGGTTTTGGGATTCTGCATAGAAAGGGTTTGCAAACCGCTGAATCCACACGTGAGTTTACCTCTGTCAGTTGAATGCACAAATTGACAACCATTCAGTTAGATAGCTCCGTTTTGGTTTTAGAAGCAGATATTTCTCTGTACATCCTATGGTCCCATTCACTCGGGAATATCCCAACGCAGCTCCTAGAAGAAACGTGTTTCTGACTCGCTGAATCTCAACATAGATTCAACTCTCTTAGGTGAACGAACGCACAGCAGAGCAGTTTCAAGGAAACGTTTCTCCTAGGTTTTAGACGAAGTTTATTGCTGTTTAGTACGTATGCCGGCATAGGGCTGGAAATACCGGTTTTGGGATTATGCACAGAAAGGGTTTGCCAACCGCCGAATCCACACGTGAGTTTAACTCTGTCAGTTGAATGCACACATTGACAACCATTCAGTTAGGTAGCTCCGTTTTGGTTTTAGAAGCAGATATTTCTCGGTACAGCCTATGGTCCCATTCACTCGGGAATATCGCAACGCAGCTCCTAGAAGAAACGTGTTTCTGACTCGCTGAATCTCAACATAGATTCAACTCTCTTAGGTGAACGAACGCACAGCAGAGCAGTTTCAAGGAAACGTTTCTCCTGAGTTTCAGACGAAGTTTCCTGCTGTTTAGTACGTATGCCGGCATTGGGCTGGAAATACCGGTTTTGCGATTCTGCACAAAAAGGTTTTGCCAACCGCTGAATCCACACGTGAGTTTAACTCTGTCTGTTGAATGCACACATTGACAACCATTCAGTTAGATAGCTCCGTTTTGTTTTTAGAAGCAGATATTTCTCTGTACAGCCTATGGTCCCATTCACTCGGGAATATCCCAACGCAGCTCCTAGAAGAAACGTGTTTCTGACTCGCTGAATCTCAACATAGATTCAACTCTCTTAGGTGAACGAACGCACAGCAGAGCAGTTTCATGGAAACGTTTCTCCTGAGTTTTAGACGAAGTTTACTGCGGTTTAGTACGCATGCCGGCATTGGGCTGGAAATACCGGTTTTGGGATTCTGCACAGAAAGGGTTTGCCAACCGCAGAATCCACACGTGAGTTTAACTCTGTCAGTTGAATGCACACATTGACAACCCTTCAGTTAGATAGCTCCGTTTTGGTTTTAGAAGCAGATATTTCTCTGTACAGCCTATGGTACCATTTACTCGGGAATATCCCAAGGCAGCTCCTAGAAGAAACGTGTTTCTGACTCGCTGAATCTCAACATAGAATCAACTCTCTTAGGTGAACGAACGCACAGCAGAGCAGTTTCAAGGAAAAGTTCCTCCTGAGTTTTAGACAAAGTTTCCTGCTGTTTAGTACGTATGCCGGCATTGGGCTGGAAATACCGGTTTTGGGATTCTGCACAGAAGGTGTTTGCCAACCGCTGAATCCACACGTGAGTTTTACTCTGTCAGTTGAATGCACATATTGACAACCATTCAGTTAGATAGCTCGGTTTTGGTTTTAGGAGCAGACATTTCTCTATACATCCTATGGTCCCATTGACTCGGGAATATCCCAACGCAGCTCCTAGAAGAAAGTGTTTCTGACTCTCTGAATCTCAACATAGATTCAACTCTCTTAGGTGAACCAACGCACAGCAGAGTAGTTTCAAGGAAACGTTTCTCCTGAGTTTTAGACGTAGTTTCCTGCTGTTTAGTATGTATGCCGGCATTGGGCTGGAAATACCGGTTTTGGGATTCTGCACAGAAAGGGTTTGCAAACCGCTGAATCCACACGTGAGTTTAACTCTGTCAGTTGAATGCACACATTGACAACCATTCAGTTAGGTAGCTCCATTTTGGTTTTAGAAGCAGATATTTCTCGGTACAGCCTATGGTCCCATTCATTCGGGAATATTCCAACGCAGCTCCTAGAAGAAACGTGTTTCTGACTCGCTGAATCTCAACATAGATTCAACTCTCTTAGGTGAACGAACGCACAGCAGAGCAGTTTCATGGAAACGTTTCTCCTGAGTTTCAGACGAAGTTTCCTGCTGTTTAGTACGTATGCCGGCATTGGGCTGGAAATACCGGTTTTGGGATTCTGCACAGAAAGGGTTTGCCAACCGCTGAATCCACACGTGAGTTTAACTCTATCAGTTGAATGCACACATTGACAACCATTCAGTTAGATAGCTCCGTTTTGGTTTTAGAAGCAGATATTTCTCTGTACAGCCTATGGTACCATTCACTCGGGAATATCCCAAGGCATCTCCTAGAAGAAACGTGTTTCTGACTCGCTGAATCTCAACATAGATTCAACTCTCTTAGGTGAACGAACGCACACCAGAGCAGTTTCAAGGAAACATTCCTCCTGAATTTTAGACGAAGTTTCCTGCTGTTTAGTACGTATGCCGGCATTGGGCTGGAAATACCGGTTTTGGGATTCTGCACAGAAAGGGTTTGCCAACCGCTGAATCCACACGTGAGTTTAACTCTGTCAGTTGAATGCACACATTGACAACCATTCTGTTAGATAGCTCCGTTTTGGTTTTAGAAGCAGATATTTCTCTGTACAGCCTATGGTCCCATTCACTCGGGAATATCCCAACGCTGCTCCTAGAAGAAACGTGTTTCTGAATCGCTGAATCTCAACATAGATTCAACTCTATTAGGTGAACGAACGCACAGCAGAGCAGTTTCAAGGAAACGTTTCTCCTGGGTTTTAGACGAAGTTTACTGCTGTTTAGTACGTATGCCGGCATTGGGCTGGAAATACCGGTTTTGGGATTCTGCACAGAAAGGGTTTGCACATCGCCGAATCCACATGTGAGTTTAACTCTCTCAGTTGAATGCACACATTGACAACCATTCAGTTAGATAGCTCCGTGTTGGTTTTAGAAGCAGATATTTCTCTGTACAGCCTATGGTACCATTCACTCGGGAATATCCCAAGGCAGCTCCTAGAAGAAACGTGTTTCTGACTCGCTGAATCTCAACATAGATTCAACTCTCTTAGGTGAACGAACGCACAGCAGAGCAGTTTCAAGGAAACGTTTCTGCTGGGTTTTAGACGAAGTTTACTGCTCTTTAGTACGTATGCCGGCATTGGGCTGGAAATACCGGTTTTGGGATTCTGCACAGAAACGGTTTGCCAACCGCCGATTCCACACGTGAGTTTAACTCTGTCAGTTGAATGCACACATTGACAACCATTCAGTTAGATAGCTCCGATTTGGTTTTAGAAGCAGATATTTCTCTGTACAGCCTATGGTCCCATTCACTCGGGAATATCCCAACGCAGCTCCTAGAAGAAACGTGTTTCTGACTCGCTGAATCTCAACATAGATTCAACTCTCTTAGGTGAACGAAGGCACAGCAGAGCAGTTTCAAGGAAACGTTTCTCCTGGGTTTTAGACGAAGTTTACTGCTGTTTAGTACGTATGCCGGCATTTGGCTGGAAATACCGGTTTTGGTATTCTGCACAGAAAGGGTTTGCCAACCGCCGAATCCACACGTGAGTTTAACTCTGTCAGTTGAATGCACACAATGACAACCATTCAGTTAGATAGCTCCGTTTTGGTTTTAGAAGCAGATATTTCTCGGTACAGGCTTTGGTATCATTCTCTCGGGAATATCCCAAGGCAGCTCCTAGAAGAAACGTTTTTCTGACTCGCTGAATCTCAACATAGATTCAACACTCTTAGGTGAACGAACGCACAGCAGAGCAGTTTCAAGGAAACATTCCTCCTGAGTTTTAGACGAAGTTTCCTGCTGTTTAGTACCTACGCCGGCATTGGGCTGGAAATACCGGTTTTGGGATTCTGCACAGAAAGGGTTTGCAAACCGCTGAATCCACACGTGAGTTTAACTCTGTCAGTTGAATGCACACATTGACAAACATTCAGTTAGGTAGCTCCGTTTTGGTTTTAGAAGCAGATATTTCTCGGTACAGCCTATGGTCCCATTCACTCGGGAACATCCCAACGCAGCTCCTAGAAGAAACGTGTTTCTGACTCGCTGAATCTCAACATAGATTCAACTCTCTTAGGTGAACGCACGCACAGCAGAGCAGTTTCAAGGAAACGTTTCTCCTGAGTCTTAGACGAAGTTTCCTGCTGTTTAGTACGTATGCCGGCATTAGGTTGGAAATACCGGTTTTGGGATTCTGCACAGAAAGGGTTTGCCAACCGCTGAATCCACACTTGAGTTTAACTCTGTCAGTTGAATGCACACATTCACAACCATTCTGTTAGATAGCTCCGTTTTGGTTTTAGAAGCAGATATTTCTCTGTAAAGCCTATGGTTCCATTCACTCGGGAATATCCCAACGCAGCTCCTAGAAGAAACGTGTTTCTGAATCGCTGAATCTCAACATAGATTCAACTCTATTAGGTGAACGAACGCACAGCAGAGCAGTTTCATGGAAACGTTTCTCGTGAGTTTTAGAAGAAGTTTACTGCGGTTTAGTACGCATGCCGGCATTGGGCTGGAAATAACTGTTTTGGGATTCTGCACAGAAAGGGTTTGCAAACCGCTGAATCCACACGTGAGTTTAACTCTGTCAGTTGAATGCACACATTGACAGCCATTCAGTTAGATAGCTCCGTTTTGGTTTTAGAAGCAGATATTTCTCTGTACAGCCTATGGTCCCATTCATTCGGGAATATCCCAACGCAGCTCCTAGAAGAAACGTGTTTCTGACTCGCTGAATCTCAACATAGATTCAACTCTGTTAGGTGAACGAACGCACAGCAGAGCAGTTTCAAGGAAACGTTTCTCCTGGGTTTTAGACGAAGTTTACTGCTGTTTAGTACATATGCCGGCATTGGGCTGGAAATACCGGTTTTGGGATTCTGCACAGAAAGGGTTTGCCAACCGCCGAATCCACACGTGTGTTTAACTCTGTCAGTTGAATGCACACATTGACAACCATTCAGTTAGATAGCTCCGTTTTGGTTTTAGAAGCAGATATTTCTCGGTACAGCCTAAGGTCCCATTCACTCGGGAATATCCCAACGCAGCTCCTAGAAGAAAGTGTTTCTGACTCTCTGAATCTCAACATAGATTCAAGTCTCTTAGGTGAACGAACGCACAGCAGAGCAGTTTCATGGAAACGTTTCTCCTGAGTTTTAGACGAAGTTTACTGCGGTTTAGTACGCATGCCGGCATTGGGCTGGAAATACCGGTTTTGGGATTCTGCACAGAAAGGGTTTGCAAACCGCTGAATCCACACGTGAGTTTAACTCTGTCAGTTGAATGCACACATTGAAAACCATTCAGTTAGATAGCTCCGTTTTGGTTTTAGAAGCAGATATTTCTCTGTACAGCCTATGGTCCCATTCACTCGGGAATATCCCAACGCAGCTCCTAGAAGAAACGTGTTTCTGAGTCGCTGAATCTCAACATAGATTCAACTCTCTTAGGTGAACGAACGCACAGCAGAGCAGTTTCAAGGAAACGTTTCTCCTGGGTTTTAGACGAAGTTTACTGCTCTTTAGTACGTATGCCGGCATTGGGCTGGAAATACCGGTTTTGGGATTCTGCACAGAAAGGGTTTGCCAACCGCCGAATCCATACGTGAGTTTAACTCTGTCAGTTGAATGCACACATTGACAACCATTCAGTTAGATAGCTCCGTTTTGGTTTTAGAAGCAGATATTTCTCTGTACAGCCTATGGTATCATTCACTCGGGAATATCCCAAGGCAGCCCCTAGAAGATACGTGTTTCTGACTCGCTGAATCTCAACATAGATTCAACTCTCTTAGGTGAATGAACGCACAGCAGAGCAGTTTCAAGGAAACGTTTCTCCTGAGTTTTATACGAAGTTTCCTGCTGTTTAGTACGTATGCCGGCATTGGGCTGGAAATACCGGTTTTGGGATTCTGCACAGAAAGGGTTTGCAAACCGCTGAATCCACACGTGAGTTTAACTCTGTCAGTTGAATGCACACATTGACAAACATTCAGTTAGGTAGCTCCGTTTTGGTTTTACAAGCAGATATTTCTCGGTACAGCCTATGGTCCCATTCACTCGGGAATATCGCAACGCAGCTCCTAGAAGAAACGTGTTTCTGACTCGCTGAATCTCAACATAGATTCAACTCTCTTAGGTGAACGAACGCACAGCAGAGCAGTTTCAAGGAAACGTTTCTCCTGAGTTTCAGACGCAGTTTCCTGCTGTTTAGTACGTATGCCGGCATTGGGCTGGAAATACCGGTTTTGCGATTCTGCACAGAAAGGGTTTGCCAACCGCTGAATCCACACGTGAGCTTAACTCTGTCAGTTGAATGCACACATTGACAACCATTCAGTTAGATAGCTCCGTTTTGGTTTTAGAAGCAGATATTTCTCTGTACAGCCTATGGTCCCATTCACTCGGGAATATCCCAACGCAGCTCCTAGAAGAAACGTGTTTCTGACTCGCTGAATCTCAACATAGATTCAACTCTCTTAGGTGAACGAACGCACAGCAGAGCAGTTTCAAGGAAACGTTTCTCCTGGGTTTTAGACGAACTTTACTGCTGTTTAGTACGTATGCCGGCATTGGGCTGGAAATACCGGTTTTGGGATTCTGCACAGAAAGGGTTTGCACATCGCCGAATCCACATGTGAGTTTAACTCTGTCAGTTGAATGCACACATTGACAACCATTCACTTAGATAGCTCCGTTTTGGTTTTAGAAGCAGGTATTTCTCTGTACAGCCTATGGTACAATTCACTCGGGAATATCCCAAGGCAGCTCCTAGAAGAAACGTGTTTCTGACTCGCTGAATCTCAACATAGATTCAACTCTCTTAGGTGAACGAACGCACAGCAGAGCAGTTTCAAGGAAACGTTTCTCCTGGGATTTAGACGAAGTTTACTGCTCTTTAGTACGTATGCCGGCACTGGGCTGGAAATACCGGTTTTGGGATTCTGCACAGAAAGGGTTTGCCAACCGCCGAATCCACACGTGAGTTTAACTCTGTCAGTTGAATGCACACATTGACAACCATTCAGTTAGATAGCTCCGATTTGGTTTTAGAAGCAGATATTTCTCTGTACAGCCTATGGTATCATTAACTCGGGAATATCCCAAGGCAGCTCCTAGAAGAAACGTGTTTCTGACTCGCTGAATCTCAACATAGATTCAACTCTCTTAGGTGAACGAACGCACAGCAGAGCTGTTTCAAGGAAACGTTTCTCCTGAGTTTCAGACGAAGTTTCCTGCTGTTTAGTACGTATGCCGGCATTGGGCTGGAAATACCGGTTTTGCGATTCTGCACAGAAAGGGTTTGCCAACCGCTGAATCCACACGTGAGTTTAACTCTGTCAGTTGAATGCACACATTGACAACCATTCAGTTAGATAGCTCCGTTTTGGTTTTAGAAGCAGATATTTCTCTGTACAGCCTATGGTCCCATTCACTCGGGAATATCCCAACGCAGCTCCTAGAAGAAACGTGTTTCTGAATCGCTGAATCTCAACATAGATTCAACTCTCTTAGGTGAACGAACGCACAGCAGAGCAGTTTCAAGGAAACGTTTCTCCTGGGTTTTAGACGAAGTTTACTGCTGTTTAGTACGTATGCCGGCATTGGGCTGGAAATACCGGTTTTGGGATTCTGCACAGAAAGGGTTTGCACATCGCTGAATCCACATGTGACTTTAACTCTGTCAGTTGAATGCACACATTGACAACCATGCACTTAGATAGCTCCGTTTTGGTTTTAGAAGCAGATATTTCTCTGTACAGCCTATGGTACCATTCACTGGGGAATATCCCAAGGCAGCTCCTAGAAGAAACGTGTTTCTGACTCGCTGAATCTCAACATAGATTCAACTCTCTTAGGTGAACGAACGCACAGCAGAGCAGTTTCAAGGAAACGTTTCTCCTGGGTTTTAGACGAAGTTTACTGCTCTTTAGTACGTATGCCGGCACTGGGCTGGAAATACCGGTTTTGGGATTCTGCACAGAAAGGGTTTGCCAACCGCCGAATCCACACGTGAGTTTAACTCTGTCAGTTGAATGCACACATTGACAACCATTCAGTTAGATAGCTCCGATTTGGTTTTAGAAGCAGATATTTCTCTGTACAGCCTATGGTCCCATTGACTCGGGAATATCCCAACGCAGCTCCTAGAAGAAACGTGTTTCTGACTCGCTGAATCTCAACATAGATTCAACTCTCTTAGGTGAACGAACGCACAGCAGAGCAGTTTCAAGGAAACGTTTCTCCTGAGTTTCAGACGAAGTTTCCTGCTGTTTAGTACGTATGCCGGCATTGGGCTGGAAATACCGGTTTTGGGATTCTGCACAGAAAGGGTTTGCCAACCGCTGAATCCACACGTGAGTTTACCTCTGTCAGTTGAATGCACACATTGACAACCATTCAGTTAGATAGCTCCGTTATGGTTTTAGAAGCAGATATTTCTCGGTACAGCCTAAGGTCCCATTCACTCGGGAATATCGCAACGCAGCTCCTAGAAGAATCGTGTTTCTGACTCGCTGAATCTCAACATAGATTCAACTCTCTTAGGTGAACGAACGCACAGCAGAGCAGTTTCAAGGAAACGTTTCTCCTGAGTTTCAGACGAAGTTTCCTGCTGTTTAGTACGTATGCCGGCATTGGGCTGGAAATACCGGTTTTGCGATTCTGCACAGAAAGGGTTTGCCAACCGCTGAATCCACACGTGAGTTTAACTCTGTCAGTTGAATGCACACATTGACAACCATTCAGTTAGATAGCTCCGTTTTTGTGTTAGAAGCAGATATTTCTCGGTACAGCCTATGGTCCCATTCACTCGGGAACATGCCAACGCAGCTCCTAGAAGAAACGTGTTTCTGACTCGCTGAATCTCAACATAGATTCAACTCTCTTAGGTGAAGGCTCGCACAGCAGAGCAGTTTCAAGGAAACGTTTCTCCTGAGTCTTAGACGAAGTTTCCTGCTGTTTAGTACGTATGCCGGCATTAGTTTGGAAATACCGGTTTTGGGATTCTGCACAGAAAGGGTTTGCCAACCGCTGAATCCACACGTGAGTTTAACTCTGTCAGTTGAATGCACACATTGACAACCATTCTGTTAGATAGCTCCGTTTTGGTTTTAGAAGCAGATATTTCTCTGTACAGCCTATGGTCCCATTCACTCGGGAATATCCCAACGCTGCTCCTAGAAGAAACGTGTTTCTGAATCGCTGAATCTCAACATAGATTCAACTCTATTAGGTGAACGAACGCACAGCAGAGCAGTTTCAAGGAAACGTTTCTCCTGGGTTTTAGACGAAGTTTACTGCTGTTTAGTACGTATGCCGGCATTGGGCTGGAAATACCGGTTTTGGGATTCTGCACAGAAAGGGTTTGCACATCGCCGAATCCACATGTGAGTTTAACTCTCTCAGTTGAATGCACACATTGACAACCATTCAGTTAGATAGCTCCGTGTTGGTTTTAGAAGCAGATATTTCTCTGTACAGCCTATGGTACCATTCACTCGGGAATATCCCAAGGCAGCTCCTAGAAGAAACGTGTTTCTGACTCGCTGAATCTCAACATAGATTCAACTCTCTTAGGTGATCGAACGCACAGCAGAGCAGTTTCAAGGAAACGTTTCTGCTGGGTTTTAGACGAAGTTTACTGCTCTTTAGTACGTATGCCGGCATTGGGCTGGAAATACCGGTTTTGGGATTCTGCACAGAAAGGGTTTGCCAACCGCCGATTCCACACGTGAGTTTAACTCTGTCAGTTGAATGCACACATTGACAACCATTCAGTTAGATAGCTCCGATTTGGTTTTAGAAGCAGATATTTCTCTGTACAGCCTATGGTCCCATTCACTCGGGAATATCCCAACGCAGCTCCTAGAAGAAACGTGTTTCTGACTCGCTGAATCTCAACATAGATTCAACTCTCTTAGGTGAACGAACGCACAGCAGAGCAGTTTCAAGGAAACGTTTCTCCTGGGTTTTAGACGAAGTTTACTGCTGTTTAGTACGTATGCCGGCATTTGGCTGGAAATACCGGTTTTGGGATTCTGCACAGAAAGGGTTTGCCAACCGCCGAATCCACACGTGAGTTTAACTCTGTCAGTTGAATGCACACAATGACAACCATTCAGTTAGATAGCTCCGTTTCGGTTTTAGAAGCAGATATTTCTCGGTACAGGCTTTGGTATCATTCTCTCGGGAATATCCCAAGGCAGCTCCTAGAAGAAACGTGTTTCTGACTCGCTGAATCTCAACATAGATTCAACACTCTTAGGTGAACGAACGCACAGCAGAGCAGTTTCAAGGAAACATTCCTCCTGAGTTTTAGACGAAGTTTCCTGCTGTTTAGTACGTATGCCGGCATTGGGCTGGAAATACCGGTTTTGGGATTCTGCACAGAAAGGGTTTGCAAACCGCTGAATCCACACGTGAGTTTAACTCTGTCAGTTGAATGCACACATTGACAACCATTCAGTTAGGTAGCTCCGTTTTGGTTTTAGAAGCAGATATTTCTCGGTACAGCCTATGGTCCCATTCACTCGGGAACATCCCAACGCAGCTCCTAGAAGAAACGTGTTTCTGACTCGCTGAATCTCAACATAGATTCAACTCTCTTAGGTGAACGCACGCACAGCAGAGCAGTTTCAAGGAAACGTTTCTCCTGAGTCTTAGACGAAGTTTCCTGCTGTTTAGTACGTATGCCGGCATTAGGTTGGAAATACCGGTTTTGGGATTCTGCACAGAAAGGGTTTGCCAACCGCTGAATCCACACGTGAGTTTAACTCTGTCAGTTGAATGCACACATTCACAACCATTCTGTTAGATAGCTCCGTTTTGGTTTTAGAAGCAGATATTTCTCTGTACAGCCTATGGTCCCATTCACTCGGGAATATCCCAACGCAGCTCCTAGAAGAAACGTGTTTCTGAATCGCTGAATCTCAACATAGATTCAACTCTATTAGGTGAACGAACGCACAGCAGAGCAGTTTCATGGAAACGTTTCTCGTGAGTTTTAGAAGAAGTTTACTGCGGTTTAGTACGCATGCCGGCATTGGGCTGGAAATAACTGTTTTGGGATTCTGCACAGAAAGGGTTTGCAAACCGCTGAATCCACACGTGAGTTTAACTCTGTCAGTTGAATGCACACATTGACAGCCATTCAGTTAGATAGCTCCGTTTTGGTTTTAGAAGCAGATATTTCTCTGTACAGCCTATGGTCCCATTCATTCGGGAATATCCCAACGCAGCTCCTAGAAGAAACGTGTTTCTGACTCGCTGAATCTCAACATAGATTCAACTCTGTTAGGTGAACGAACGCACAGCAGAGCAGTTTCAAGGAAACGTTTCTCCTGGGTTTTAGACGAAGTTTACTGCTGTTTAGTACATATGCCGGCATTGGGCTGGAAATACCGGTTTTGGGATTCTGCACAGAAAGGGTTTGCCAACCGCCGAATCCACACGTGTGTTTAACTCTGTCAGTTGAATGCACACATTGACAACCATTCAGTTAGATAGCTCCGTTTTGGTTTTAGAAGCAGATATTTCTCGGTACAGCCTAAGGTCCCATTCACTCGGGAATATCCCAACGCAGCTCCTAGAAGAAAGTGTTTCTGACTCTCTGAATCTCAACATAGATTCAAGTCTCTTAGGTGAACGAACGCACAGCAGAGCAGTTTCATGGAAACGTTTCTCCTGAGTTTTAGACGAAGTTTACTGCGGTTTAGTACGCATGCCGGCATTGGGCTGGAAATACCGGTTTTGGGATTCTGCACAGAAAGGGTTTGCAAACCGCTGAATCCACACGTGAGTTTAACTCTGTCAGTTGAATGCACACATTGACAAACATTCAGTTAGGTAGCTCCGTTTTGGTTTTACAAGCAGATATTTCTCTGTACAGCCTATGGTCCCATTCACTCGGGAATATCCCAACGCAGCTCCTAGAAGAAACGTGTTTCTGAGTCGCTGAATCTCAACATAGATTCAACTCTCTTAGGTGAACGAACGCACAGCAGAGCAGTTTCAAGGAAACGTTTCTCCTGGGTTTTAGACGAAGTTTACTGCTCTTTAGTACGTATGCCGGCATTGGGCTGGAAATACCGGTTTTGGGATTCTGCACAGAAAGGGTTTGCCAACCGCCGAATCCACACGTGAGTTTAACTCTGTCAGTTGAATGCACACATTGACAACCATTCAGTTAGATAGCTCCGTTTTTGTTTTAGAAGCAGATATTTCTCGGTACAGCCTATGGTCCCATTCACTCGGGAACATGCCAACGCAGCTCCTAGAAGAAACGTGTTTCTGACTCGCTGAATCTCAACATAGATTCAACTCTCTTAGGTGAAGGCTCGCACAGCAGAGCAGTTTCAAGGAAACGTTTCTCCTGAGTCTTAGACGAAGTTTCCTGCTGTTTAGTACGTATGCCGGCATTAGTTTGGAAATACCGGTTTTGGGATTCTGCACAGAAAGGGTTTGCCAACCGCTGAATCCACACGTGAGTTTAACTCTGTCAGTTGAATGCACACATTGACAACCATTCTGTTAGATAGTTCCGTTTTGGTTTTAGAAGCAGATATTTCTCGGTACAGGCTTTGGTATCATTCTCTCAGGAATATCCCAAGGCAGCTCCTAGAAGAAACGTGTTTCTGACTCGCTGAATCTCAACATAGATTCAACACTCTTAGGTGAACGAACGCACAGCAGAGCAGTTTCAAGGAAACATTCCTCCTGAGTTTTAGACGAAGTTTCCTGCTGTTTAGTACGTATGCCGGCATTGGGCTGGAAATACCGGTTTTGGGATTCTGCACAGAAAGGGTTTGCAAACCGCTGAATCCACACGTGAGTTTAACTCTGTCAGTTGAATGCACACATTGACAACCATTCAGTTAGGTAGCTCCGTTTTGGTTTTAGAAGCAGATATTTCTCGGTACAGCCTATGGTCCCATTCACTCGGGAACATCCCAACGCAGCTCCTAGAAGAAACGTGTTTCTGACTCGCTGAATCTCAACATAGATTCAACTCTCTTAGGTGAACGCACGCACAGCAGAGCAGTTTCAAGGAAACGTTTCTCCTGAGTCTTAGACGAAGTTTCCTGCTGTTTAGTACGTATGCCGGCATTAGGTTGGAAATACCGGTTTTGGGATTCTGCACAGAAAGGGTTTGCCAACCGCTGAATCCACACGTGAGTTTAACTCTGTCAGTTGAATGCACACATTCACAACCATTCTGTTAGATAGCTCCGTTTTGGTTTTAGAAGCAGATATTTCTCTGTACAGCCTATGGTCCCATTCACTCGGGAATATCCCAACGCAGCTCCTAGAAGAAACGTGTTTCTGAATCGCTGAATCTCAACATAGATTCAACTCTATTAGGTGAACGAACGCACAGCAGAGCAGTTTCATGGAAACGTTTCTCGTGAGTTTTAGAAGAAGTTTACTGCGGTTTAGTACGCATGCCGGCATTGGGCTGGAAATAACTGTTTTGGGATTCTGCACAGAAAGGGTTTGCAAACCGCTGAATCCACACGTGAGTTTAACTCTGTCAGTTGAATGCACACATTGACAGCCATTCAGTTAGATAGCTACGTTTTGGTTTTAGAAGCAGATATTTCTCTGTACAGCCTATGGTCCCATTCATTCGGGAATATCCCAACGCAGCTCCTAGAAGAAACGTGTTTCTGACTCGCTGAATCTCAACATAGATTCAACTCTGTTAGGTGAACGAACGGACAGCAGAGCAGTTTCAAGGAAACGTTTCTCCTGGGTTTTAGACGAAGTTTACTGCTGTTTAGTACATATGCCGGCATTGGGCTGGAAATACCGGTTTTGGGATTCTGCACAGAAAGGGTTTGCCAACCGCCGAATCCACACGTGTGTTTAACTCTGTCAGTTGAATGCACACATTGACAACCATTCAGTTAGATAGCTCCGTTTTGGTTTTAGAAGCAGATATTTCTCGGTACAGCCTAAGGTCCCATTCACTCGGGAATATCCCAACGCAGCTCCTAGAAGAAAGTGTTTCTGACTCTCTGAATCTCAACATAGATTCAAGTCTCTTAGGTCAACGAACGCACAGCAGAGCAGTTTCATGGAAACGTTTCTCCTGAGTTTTAGACGAAGTTTACTGCGGTTTAGTACGCATGCCGGCATTGGGCTGGAAATACCGGTTTTGGGATTCTGCACAGAAAGGGTTTGCAAACCGCTGAATCCACACGTGAGTTTAACTCTGTCAGTTGAATGCACACATTGAAAACCATTCAGTTAGATAGCTCCGTTTTGGTTTTAGAAGCAGATATTTCTCTGTACAGCCTATGGTCCCATTCACTCGGGAATATCCCAACGCAGCTCCTAGAAGAAACGTGTTTCTGAGTCGCTGAATCTCAACATAGATTCAACTCTCTTAGGTGAACGAACGCACAGCAGAGCAGTTTCAAGGAAACGTTTCTCCTGGGTTTTAGACGAAGTTTACTGCTCTTTAGTACGTATGCCGGCATTGGGCTGGAAATACCGGTTTTGGGATTCTGCACAGAAAGGGTTTGCCAACCGCCGAATCCACACGTGAGTTTAACTCTGTCAGTTGAATGCACACATTGACAACCATTCAGTTAGATAGCTCCGTTTTGGTTTTAGAAGCAGATATTTCTCTGTACAGCCTATGGTATCATTCACTCGGGAATATCCCAAGGCAGCCCCTAGAAGATACGTGTTTCTGACTCGCTGAATCTCAACATAGATTCAACTCTCTTAGGTGAATGAACGCACAGCAGAGCAGTTTCAAGGAAACGTTTCTCCTGAGTTTTATACGAAGTTTCCTGCTGTTTAGTACGTATGCCGGCATTGGGATGGAAATACCGGTTTTGGGATTCTGCACAGAAAGGGTTTGCAAACCGCTGAATCCACACGTGAGTTTAACTCTGTCAGTTGAATGCACACATTGACAAACATTCAGTTAGGTAGCTCCGTTTTGGTTTTACAAGCAGATATTTCTCGGTTCAGCCTATGGTCCCATTCACTCGGGAATATCGCAACGCAGCTCCTAGAAGAAACGTGTTTCTGACTCGCTGAATCTCAACATAGATTCAACTCTCTTAGGTGAACGAACGCACAGCAGAGCAGTTTCAAGGAAACGTTTCTCCTGAGTTTCAGACGCAGTTTCCTGCTGTTTAGTACGTATGCCGGCATTGGGCTGGAAATACCGGTTTTGCGATTCTGCACAGAAAGGGTTTGCCAACCGCTGAATCCACACGTGAGCTTAACTCTGTCAGTTGAATGCACACATTGACAACCATTCAGTTAGATAGCTCCGTTTTGGTTTTAGAAGCAGATATTTCTCTGTACAGCCTATGGTCCCATTCACTCGGGAATATCCCAACGCAGCTCCTAGAAGAAACGTGTTTCTGATTCGCTGAATCTCAACATAGATTCAACTCTCTTAGGTGAACGAACGCACAGCAGAGCAGTTTCAAGGAAACGTTTCTCCTGGGTTTTAGACGAACTTTACTGCTGTTTAGTACGTATGCCGGCATTGGGCTGGAAATACCGGTTTTGGGATTCTGCACAGAAAGGGTTTGCACATCGCCGAATCCACATGTGAGTTTAACTCTGTCAGTTGAATGCACACATTGACAACCATTCACTTAGATAGCTCCGTTTTGGTTTTAGAAGCAGATATTTCTCTGTACAGCCTATGGTACAATTCACTCGGGAATATCCCAAGGCAGCTCCTAGAAGAAACGTGTTTCTGACTCGCTGAATCTCAACATAGATTCAACTCTCTTAGGTGAACGAACGCACAGCAGAGCAGTTTCAAGGAAACGTTTCTCCTGGGATTTAGACGAAGTTTACTGCTCTTTAGTACGTATGCCGGCACTGGGCTGGAAATACCGGTTTTGGGATTCTGCACAGAAAGGGTTTGCCAACCGCCGAATCCACACGTGAGTTTAACTCTGTCAGTTGAATGCACACATTGACAACCATTCAGTTAGATAGCTCCGATTTGGTTTTAGAAGCAGATATTTCTCTGTACAGCCTATGGTATCATTAACTCGGGAATATCCCAAGGCAGCTCCTAGAAGAAACGAGTTTCTGACTCGCTGAATCTCAACATAGATTCAACTCTCTTAGGTGAACGAACGCACAGCAGAGCAGTTTCAAGGAAACGTTTCTCCTGAGTTTCAGACGAAGTTTCCTGCTGTTTAGTACGTATGCCGGCATTGGGCTGGAAATACCGGTTTTGCGATTCTGCACAGAAAGGGTTTGCCAACCGCTGAATGCACACGTGAGTTTAACTCTGTCAGTTGAATGCACACATTGACAACCATTCAGTTAGATAGCTCCGCTTTGGTTTTAGAAGCAGATATTTCTCAGTACAGCCTATGGTATCATTAACTCGGGAATATCCCAAGGCAGCTCCTGGAAGAAACGTGTTTCTGACTCGCTGAATCTCAACATAGATTCAACTCTCTTAGGTGAACGAACGCACAGCATAGCAGTTTCAAGGAAACATTCCTCCTGAGTTTTAGACGAAGTTTCCTGCTGTTTAGTACGTATGCCGGCATTGGGCTGGAAATACCGGTTTTGGGATTCTGCACAGAAAGGGTTTGCAAACCGCTGAATCCACACGTGAGTTTAACTCTGTCAGTTGAATGCACACATTGACAACCATTCAGTTAGGTAGCCAGGTTTTGGTTTTAGATGCAGATATTTCTCGATACAGCCTATGGTCCCATTCACTCGGGAACATCCCAACGCAGCTCCTAGAAGAAACGTGTTTCTGACTCGCTGAATCTCAACATAGATTCAACTCTCTTACGTGAGTGAACGCACAGCAGAGCAGTTTCAAGCAAACCTTTCTCCTGAGTTTTAGACGAAGTTTACTGCTGTTTAGTACGTATGCCGGCATTGGGCTGGAAATACCGGTTTTGGGATTCTGCACAGAAAGTGTTTGACAACCGCTGAATCCACACGTGACTTTTACTCTGTCAGTTGAATGCACACATTGACAAACATTCAGTTAGATAGCTCGGTTTTGGTTTTAGGAGCAGATATTTCGCTGTACATCCTATGGTCCCATTCACTCGGGAATATCCCAACGCAGCTCCTAGAAGAAAGTGTTTCTGACTCTCTGAATCTCAACATAGATTGAACTCTCTTAGGTGAACGAACGCACAGCAGAGCAGTTTCAAGGAAACGTTTCTCCTGAGTTTTAGACGTAGTTTCCTGCTGTTTAGTATGTATGCCGGCATTGGGCTGGAACTACCGGTTTTCGGATTCTGCACAGAAAGGGTTTGCAAACCGCTGAATCCACACGTGAGTTTAACTCTGTCTGTTGAATGCACAAATTGACAACCATTCAGTTAGGTAGCTCCGTTTTGGTTTTAGAAGCAGATATTTCTCGGTACAGACTATGGTCCCATTCACTCGGGAATATCCCAACGCAGCTCCTAGAGGAAACGTGTTTCTGACTCGCTGAATCTCAACATAGATTCAACTCTCTTAGGTGAACGAACGCACAGCAGAGCAGTTTCAAGGAAACGTTTCTCCTGGGTTTTAGACGAAGTTTACTGTTGTTTAGTACGTATGCCGGCATTGGGCTGGAAATACCGGTTTTGGGATTCTGCACAGAAAGGGTTTGCCAACCGCCGAATCCACACGTGACTTTAACTCTGTCAGTTGAATGCACACATTGACAACCATTCAGTTAGGTAGCCCCGTTTTGGTTTTAGAAGCAGATATTTCTCTGTACAGCCTTTGGTACCATTCACTCGGGAATATCCCAAGGCAGCTCCTAGAAGAAACGTGTTTCTGACTCGTTGAATCTCAACATAGATTCAACTCTCTTAGGTGAACGAACGCACAGCAGAGCAGTTTCAAGGAAACGTTTCTCCTGAGTTTTAGACGAAGTTTACTGCGGTTTAGTACACATGCCGGCATTGGGCTGGAAATACCGGTTTTGGGATTCTGCACAGAAAGGGTTTGCAAACCGCTGAATCCACACGTGAGTTTAACTCTGTCAGTTGAATGCACACATTGACAACCATTCAGTTAGGTAGCCCCGTTTTGGTTTTAGATGCAGATATTTCTCGGTACAGCCTATGGTCCCATTCACTCGGGAACATCCCAACGCAGCTCCTAGAAGAAACGTGTTTCTGACTCGCTGAATCTCAACATAGATTCAACTCTCTTACGGAGTGAACGCACAGCAGAGCAGTTTCAAGCAAACCTTTCTCCTGAGTTTTAGACGAAGTTTACTGCTGTTTAGTACGTATGCCGGCATTGGGCTGGAAATACCGGTTTTGGGATTCTGCACAGAAAGCGTTTGCCAACCGCTGAATCCACACGTGACTTTTACTCTGTCAGTTGAATGCACACATTGACAAACATTCAGTTAGATAGCTCGGTTTTGGTTTTAGGAGCAGATATTTCGCTGTACATCCTATGGTCCCATTCACTCGGGAATATCCCTACGCAGCTCCTAGAAGAAAGTGTTTCTGACTCTCTGAATCTCAACATAGATTCAACTCTCTTAGGTGAACGAACGCACAGCAGAGCAGTTTCAAGGAAACGTTTCTCCTGAGTTTTAGACGTAGTTTACTGCGGTTTAGTACACATGCCGGCATTGGGCTGGAAATACCGGTTTTGGGATTCTGCACAGAAAGGGTTTGCAAACCGCTGAATCCACACGTGAGTTTAACTCTGTCAGTTGAATGCACAAATTGACAACCATTCAGTTAGGTAGCTCCGTTTTGGTTTTAGAAGCAGATATTTCTCGGTACAGACTATGGTCCCATTCACTCGGGAATATCCCAACTCAGCTCCTAGAGGAAACGTGTTTCTGCCTCGCTGAATCTCAACATAGATTCAACTCTCTTAGGTGAACGAAGGCACAGCAGAGCAGTTTCAAGGAAACGTTTCTCCTGGGTTTTAGACGAAGTTTACTGTTGTTTAGTACGTATGCCGGCATTGGGCTGGAAATACCGGTTTTGGGATTCTGCACAGAAAGGGTTTGCCAACCGCCGAATCCACACGTGAGTTTAACTCTGTCAGTTGAATGCACATATTGACAACCATTCAGTTAGATAGCTCCGTTTTGGTTTTAGAAGCAGATATTTCTCTGTACAGCCTTTGGTACCATTCACTCGGGAATATCCCAACGCAGCTCCTAGAAGAAACCTGTTTCTGACTCGCTGAATCTCAACATAGATTCAACTCTCTTAGGTGAACGAACGCACAGCAGAGCAGTTTCAAGGAAACGTTTCTCCTGAGTTTTAGACGAAGTTTACTGCGGTTTAGTACACATGCCGGCATTGGGCTGGAAATACCGGTTTTGGGATTCTGCACAGAAAGGGTTTGCAAACCGCTGAATTCACACGTGAGTTTAACTATGTCAGTTGAATGCACACATTGACAACCATTCAGTTAGATAGCTCCGTTTTGGTTTTAGAAGCAGATATTTCTCTGTACAGCCTATGGTCCAATTCACTCGGGAATATCCCAACGCAGCTCCAAGAAGAAACGTGTTTCTGACTCGCTGAATCTCAACATAGATTCAACTCTCTTAGGTGAACGAACGCACAGCAGAGCAGTTTCAAGGAAACGTTTCTTCTGGGTTTTAGACGAAGTTTACTGCTGTTTAGTACGTATGCCGGCATTGGGCTGGAAATACCGGTTTTGGGATTCTGCACAGAAAGGGTTTGCCAACCGCTGAATCCACACGTGAGTTTAACTCTGTCAGTTGAATGCACACATTGACAACCATTCAGTTAGATAGCTCCGTTTTGGTTTTAGAAGCAGATATTTCTCTGTACAGCCTATGGTACCATTCACTCGGGAATATCCCAAGGAATCTCCTAGAAGAAACGTGTTTCTGACTCGCTGAATCTCAACATAGATTCAACTCTCTTAGGTGAACGATCGCACACCAGAGCAGTTTCAAGGAAACATTCCTCCTGAATTTTAGACGAAGTTTGCTGCTGTTTAGTACGTATGCCGGCATTGGGCTGGAAATACCGGTTTTGGGATTCTTCACAGAAAGGGTTTGCAAACCGCTGAATCCACCCGTGAGTTTAACTCTGTCAGTTGAATGCACACATTGACAACCATTCAGTTAGGTAGCTCAGTTTTGGTTTTAGAAGCAGATATTTCTCGGTACACCCTATGGTCCCATTCACTCGGGAACATCCCAACGCAGCTCCTAGAAGAAACGTGTTTCTGACTCGCTGAATCTCAACATAGATTCAACTCTCTTAGGTGAACGAACGCACAGAAGAGCAGTTTCAAGCAAACCTTTCTCCTGAGTTTTAGACGAAGTTTACTGCTGTTTAGTACGTATGCCGGCATTGGGCTGGAAATAACGGTTTTGGGATTCTGCACAGAAAGTGTTTGGCAACCGCTGAATCCACACGTGAGTTTTACTCTGTCAGTTGAATGCACTCATTGACAAACATTCAGTTAGATAGCTCGGTTTTGGTTTTAGGAGCAGATATTTCTCTGTACATCCTATGGTCCCATTCACTCGGGAATATCCCAACGCAGCTCCTAGAAGAAAGTGTTTCTGACTCTCTGAATCTCAACATAGATTCAACTCTCTTAGGTGAAGGCTCGCACAGCAGAGCAGTTTCAAGGAAACGTTTCTCCTGAGTCTTAGACGAAGTTTCCTGCTGTTTAGTACGTATGCCGGCATTAGTTTGGAAATACCGGTTTTGGGATTCTGCACAGAAAGGGTTTGCCAACCGCTGAATCCACACGTGAGTTTAACTCTGTCAGTTGAATGCACACATTGACAACCATTCTGTTAGATAGCTCCGTTTTGGTTTTAGAAGCAGATATTTCTCTGTACAGCCTATGGTCCCATTCACTCGGGAATATCCCAACGCTGCTCCTAGAAGAAACGTGTTTCTGAATCGCTGAATCTCAACATAGATTCAACTCTATTAGGTGAACGAACGCACAGCAGAGCAGTTTCAAGGAAACGTTTCTCCTGGGTTTTAGACGAAGTTTACTGCTGTTTAGTACGTATGCCGGCATTGGGCTGGAAATACCGGTTTTGGGATTCTGCACAGAAAGGGTTTGCACATCGCCGAATCCACATGTGAGTTTAACTCTGTCAGTTGAATGCACACATTGACAACCATTCAGTTAGATAGCTCCGTGTTGGTTTTAGAAGCAGATATTTCTCTGTACATCCTATGGTACCATTCACTTGGGAATATCCTAAGGCATCTCCTAGAAGAAACGTGTTTCTGACTCGCTGAATCTCAACATAGATTCAACTCTCTTAGGTGAACGAACGCACAGCAGAGCAGTTTCAAGGAAACGTTTCTGCTGGGTTTTAGACGAAGTTTACTGCTCTTTAGTACGTATGCCGGCATTGGGCTGGAAATACCGGTTTTGGGATTCTGCACAGAAAGGGTTTGCCAACCGCCGATTCCACACGTGAGTTTAACTCTGTCAGTTGAATGCACACATTGACAACCATTCAGTTAGATAGCTCCGATTTGGTTTTAGAAGCAGATATTTCTCTGTACAGCCTATGGTCCCATTCACTCGGGAATATCCCAACGCAGCTCCTAGAAGAAACGTGTTTCTGACTCGCTGAATCTCAACATAGATTCAACTCTCTTAGGTGAACGAACGCACAGCAGAGCAGTTTCAAGGAAACGTTTCTCCTGGGTTTTAGACGAAGTTTACTGCTGTTTAGTACGTATGCCGGCATTTGGCTGGAAATACCGGTTTTGGGATTCTGCACAGAAAGTGTTTGCCAACCGCCGAATCCACACGTGAGTTTAACTCTGTCAGTTGAATGCACACAATGACAACCATTCAGTTAGATAGCTGGGTTTTGGTTTTAGAAGCAGATATTTCTCCGTACAGGCTTTGGTATCATTCTCTCGGGAATATCCCAAGGCAGCTCCTAGAAGAAACGTGTTTCTGACTCGCTGAATCTCAACATAGATTCAACACTCTTAGGTGAACGAACGCACAGCAGAGCAGTTTCAAGGAAACATTCCTCCTGAGTTTTAGACGAAGTTTCCTGCTGTTTAGTACGTATGCCGGCATTGGGCTGGAAATACCGGTTTTGGGATTCTGCACAGAAAGGGTTTGCAAACCGCTGAATCCACACGTGAGTTTAACTCTGTCAGTTGAATGCACACATTGACAACCATTCAGTTAGGTAGCTCCGTTTTGGTTTTAGAAGCAGATATTTCTCGGTACAGCCTATGGTCCCATTCACTCGGGAACATCCCAACGCAGCTCCTAGAAGAAACGTGTTTCTGACTCGCTGAATCTCAACATAGATTCAACTCTCTTAGGTGAACGCACGCACAGCAGAGCAGTTTCAAGGAAACGTTTCTCCTGAGTCTTAGACGAAGTTTCCTGCTGTTTAGTACGTATGCCGGCATTAGGTTGGAAATACCGGTTTTGGGATTCTGCACAGAAAGGGTTTGCCAACCGCCGAATCCACACGTGTGTTTAACTCTGTCAGTTGAATGCACACATTGACAACCATTCAGTTAGATAGCTCCGTTTTGGTTTTAGAAGCAGATATTTCTCGGTACAGCCTAAGGTCCCATTCACTCGGGAATATCCCAACGCAGCTCCTAGAAGAAAGTGTTTCTGACTCTCTGAATCTCAACATAGATTCAAGTCTCTTAGGTGAACGAACGCACAGCAGAGCAGTTTCATGGAAACGTTTCTCCTGAGTTTTAGACGAAGTTTACTGCGGTTAAGTACGCATGCCGGCATTGGGCTGGAAATACCGGTTTTGGGATTCTGCACAGAAAGGGTTTGCAAACCGCTGAATCCACACGTGAGTTTAACTCTGTCAGTTGAATGCACACATTGAAAACCATTCAGTTAGATAGCTCCGTTTTGGTTTTAGAAGCAGATATTTCTCTGTACATCCTATGGTCCCATTCACTCGGGAATATCCCAACGCAGCTCCTAGAAGAAACGTGTTTCTGACTCGCTGAATCTCAACATAGATTCAACTCTCTTAGGTGAACGAACGCACAGCAGAGCAGTTTCAAGGAAACGTTTCTCCTGGGTTTTAGACGAAGTTTACTGCTCTTTAGTACGTATGCCGGCATTGGGCTGGAAATACCGGTTTTGGGATTCTGCACAGAAAGGGTTTGCCAACCGCCGAATCCACACGTGAGTTTAACTCTGTCAGTTGAATGCACACATTGACAACCATTCAGTTAGATAGCTCCGTTTTGGTTTTAGAAGCAGATATTTCTCTGTACAGCCTATGGTATCATTCACTCGGGAATATCCCAAGGCAGCCCCTAGAAGATACGTGTTTCTGACTCGCTGAATCTCAACATAGATTCAACTCTCTTAGGTGAATGAACGCACAGCAGAGCAGTTTCAAGGAAACGTTTCTCCTGAGTTTTATACGAAGTTTCCTGCTGTTTAGTACGTATGCCGGCATTGGGCTGGAAATACCGGTTTTGGGATTCTTCACAGAAAGGGTTTGCAAACCGCTGAATCCACACGTGAGTTTAACTCTGTCAGTTGAATGCACACATTGACAAACATTCAGTTAGGTAGTTCCGTTTTGGTTTTACAAGCAGATATTTCTCGGTACAGCCTATGGTCCCATTCACTCGGGAATATCGCAACGCAGCTCCTAGAAGAAACGTGTTTCTGACTCGCTGAATCTCAACATAGATTCAACTCTCTTAGGTGAACGAACGCACAGCAGAGCAGTTTCAAGGAAACGTTTCTCCTGAGTTTCAGACGCAGTTTCCTGCTGTTTAGTACGTATGCCGGCATTGGGCTGGAAATACCGGTTTTGCGATTCTGCACAGAAAGGGTTTGCCAACCGCTGAATCCACACGTGAGCTTAACTCTGTCAGTTGAATGCACACATTGACAACCATTCAGTTAGATAGCTCCGTTTTGGTTTTAGAAGCAGATATTTCTCTGTACAGCCTATGGTCCCATTCACTCGGGAATATCCCAAGGCAGCTCCTAGAAGAAACGTGTTTCTGACTCGCTGAATCTCAACATAGATTCAACTCTCTTAGGTGAACGAACGCACAGCAGAGCAGTTTCAAGGAAACGTTTCTCCTGGGTTTTAGACGAAGTTTACTGCTGTTTAGTACGTATGCCGGCATTGGGCTGGAAATACCGGTTTTGGGATTCTGCACAGAAAGGGTTTGCACATCGCCGAATCCACATGTGAGTTTAACTCTGTCAGTTGAATGCACACATTGACAACCATTCACTTAGATAGCTCCGTTTTGGTTTTAGAAGCAGATATTTCTCTGTACAGCCTATGGTACCATTCACTCGCGAATATCCCAAGGCAGCTCCTAGAAGAAACGTGTTTCTGACTCGCTGAATCTCAACATAGATTCAACTCTCTTAGGTGAACGACCGCACAGCAGAGCAGTTTCAAGGAAACGTTTCTCCTGGGTTTTAGACGAAGTTTACTGCTCTTTAGTACGTATGCCGGCACTGGGCTGGAAATACCGGTTTTGGGATTCTGCACAGAAAGGGTTTGCCAACCGCCGAATCCACACGTGAGTTTAACTCTGTCAGTTGAATGCACACATTGCCAACCATTCAGTTAGATAGCTCCGATTTGGTTTTAGAAGCAGATATTTCTCTGTACAGCCTATGGTATCATTCACTCGGGAATATCCCAAGGCAGCTCCTAGAAGAAACGTGTTTCTGACTCGCTGAATCTCAACATAGATTCAACTCTCTTAGGCGAATGAACGCACAGCAGAGCAGTTTCAAGGAAACGTTTCTCCTGAGTTTTATACGAAGTTTCCTGCTGTTTAGTACGTATGCCGGCATTGGGCTGGAAATACCGGTTTTGGGATTCTGCACAGAAAGGGTTTGCCAACCGCTGAATCCACACGTGAGTTTAACTCTGTCAGTTGAATGCACACATTGACAACCATTCAGTTAGATAGCTCCGTTTTGGTTTTAGAAGCAGATATTTCTCTGTACAGCCTATGGTACCATTCACTCGGGAATATCCCAAGGCATCTCCTAGAAGAAACGTGTTTCTGACTCGCTGAATCTCAACATAGATTCAACTCTCTTAGGTGAACGAACGCACACCAGAGCAGTTTCAAGGAAACATTCCTCCTGAATTTTAGACGAAGTTTCCTGCTGTTTAGTACGTATGCCGGCATTGGGCTGGAAATACCGGTTTTGGGATTCTTCACAGAAAGGGTTTGCAAACCGCTGAATCCACACGTGAGTTTAACTCTGTCAGTTGAATGCACACATTGACAACCATTCAGTTAGGTAGCTCCGTTTTGGTTTTAGAAGCAGATATTTCTCGGTACACCCTATGGTCCCATTCACTCGGGAACATCCCAACGCAGCTCCTAGAAGAAACGTGTTTCTGACTCGCTGAATCTCAACATAGATTCAACTCTCTTAGGTGAACGAACGCACAGAAGAGCAGTTTCAAGCAAACCTTTCTCCTGAGTTTTAGACGAAGTTTACTGCTGTTTAGTACGTATGCCGGCATTGGGCTGGAAATACCGGTTTTGGGATTCTGCACAGAAAGTGTTTGGCAACCGCTGAATCCACACGTGAGTTTTACTCTGTCAGTTGAATGTACACATTGACAAACATTCAGTTAGATAGCTCGGTTTTGGTTTTAGGAGCAGATATTTCTCTGTACATCCTATGGTCCCATTCACTCGGGAATATCCCAACGCAGCTCCTAGATGAAAGTGTTTCTGACTCTCTGAATCTCAACATAGATTCAACTCTCTTAGGTGAACGAACGCACAGCAGAGCAGTTTCATGGAAACGTTTCTCCTGAGTTTTAGACGAAGTTTACTGCGGTTTAGTACGCATGCCGGCATTGGGCTGGAAATACCGGTTTTGGGATTCTGCACAGAAAGGGTTTGCAAACCGCTGAATCCACACGTGAGTTTAACTCTGTCAGTTGAATGCACACATTGACAACCATTCAGTTAGATAGCTCCGTTTTGGTTTTAGAAGCAGATATTTCTCTGTATAGCCTATGGTCCCATTCACTCGGGAATATCCCAACCCAGCTCCTAGAAGAAACGTGTTTCTGAGTCGCTGAATCTCAACATAGATTCAACTCTATTAGGTGAACGAACGCACAGCAGAGCAGTTTCAAGGAAACGTTTCTCCTGGGTTTTAGACGAAGTTTACTGCTCTTTACTACGTATGCCGGCATTGGGCTGGAAATACCGGTTTTGGGATTCTGCACAGAAAGGGTTTGCCAACCGCCGAATCCACACGTGAGTTTAACTCTGTCAGTTGAATGCACACATTGACAACCATTCAGTTAGATAGCTCCGTTTTGGTTTTAGAAGCAGATATTTCTCTGTACAGCCTATGGTCCCATTCACTCGGGAATATCCCAAGGCAGCCCCTAGAAGAAACGTGTTTCTGACTCGCTGAATCTCAACATAGATTCAACTCTCTTAGGTGAATGAACGCACAGCAGAGCAGTTTCAAGGAAACGTTTCTCCTGAGTTTTATACGAAGTTTCCTGCTGTTTAGTACGTATGCCGGCATTGGGCTGGAAATACCGGTTTTGGGATTCTGCACAGAAAGTGTTTGCCAACCGCTGAATCCACACGTGAGTTTAACTCTGTCAGTTGAATGCACACATTGACAACCATTCAGTTAGGTAGCTCCGTTTTGGTTTTAGAAGCAGATATTTCTCGGTATAGCCTATGGTCCCATTCACTCGGGAATATCGCAACGCAGCTCCTAGAAGAAACGTGTTTCTGACTCGCTGAATCTCAACATAGATTCAACTCTATTAGGTGAACGAACGCACAGCAGAGCAGTTTCAAGGAAACGTTTCTCCTGAGTTTCAGACGAAGTTTCCTGCTGTTTAGTACGTATGCCGGCATTGGGCTGGAAATACCGGTTTTGCGATTCTGCACAGAAAGGGTTTGCCAACCGCTGAATCCACACGTGAGTTTAACTCTGTCAGTTGAATGCACACATTGACAACCATTCAGTTAGATAGCTCCGTTTTGGTTTTAGAAGCAGATATTTCTCTGTACAGCCTATGGTCCCATTCACTCGGGAATATCCCAACGCAGCTCCTAGAAGAAACGTGTTTCTGACTCGCTGAATCTCAACATAGATTCAACTCTCTTAGGTGAATGAACGCACAGCAGAGCAGTTTCAAGGAAACATTCCTCCTGAGTTTTAGACGAAGTTTCCTGCTGTTTAGTACGTATGTCGGCATTGGGCTGGAAATACCGGTTTTGGGATTCTGCACAGAAAGGTTTTGCAAACCGCTGAATCCACACGTGAGTTTAACTCTGTCAGTTGAATGCACACATTGACAACCATTCAGTTAGGTAGCTCCGTTTTGGTTTTAGAAGCAGATATTTCTCGGTACAGCCTATGGTCCCATTCACTCGGGATCATCCCAACGCAGCTCCTAGAAGAAACGTGTTTCTGACTCGCTGAATCTCAACATAGATTCAACTCTCTTAGGTGAACGCACGCACAGCAGAGCAGTTTCAAGGAAACGTTTCTCCTGAGTTTCAGACGAAGTTTCCTGCTGTTTAGTACGTATGCCGGCATTGGGCTGGAAATACCGGTTTTGCGATTCTGCACAGAAAGGGTTTGCCAACCGCTGAATCCACACGTGAGTTTAACTCTGTCAGTTGAATGCACACATTGACAACCATTCAGTTAGATAGCTCCGTTTTGGTTTTAGAAGCAGATATTTCTCTGTACAGCCTATGGTCCCATTCACTCGGGAATATCCCAAGGCAGCTCCTAGAAGAAACGTGTTTCTGACTCGCTGAATCTCAACATAGATTCAACTCTCTTAGGTGAACGAACGCACAGCAGAGCAGTTTCAAGGAAACGTTTCTCCTGGGTTTTAGACGAAGTTTACTGCTGTTTAGTACGTATGCCGGCATTGGGCTGGAAATACCGGTTTTGGGATTCTGCACAGAAAGGGTTTGCACATCGCCGAATCCACATGTGAGTTTAACTCTGTCAGTTGAATGCACACATTGACAACCATTCACTTAGATAGCTCCGTTTTGGTTTTAGAAGCAGATATTTCTCTGTACAGCCTATGGTACCATTCACTCGGGAATATCCCAAGGCAGCTCCTAGAAGAAACGTGTTTCTGACTCGCTGAATCTCAACATAGATTCAACTCTCTTAGGTGAACGAACGCACAGCAGAGCAGTTTCAAGGAAACGTTTCTCCTGGGTTTTAGACGAAGTTTACTGCTCTTTAGTACGTATGCCGGAATTGGGCTGGAAATACCGGTTTTGGGATTCTGCACAGAAAGGGTTTGCACATCGCCGAATCCACATGTGAGTTTAACTCTGTCAGTTGAATGCACACATTGACAAACATTCAGTTAGATAGCTCCGATTTGGTTTTAGAAGCAGATATTTCTCTGTACAGCCTATGGTCCCATTCACTCGGGAATATCCCAACGCAGCTCCTAGAAGAAACGTGTTTCTGACTCGCTGAATCTCAACATAGATTCAACTCTCTAAGGTGAACGAACGCACAGCAGAGCAGTTTCAAGGAAACGTTTCTCCTGGGTTTTAGACGACGTTTACTGCTGTTTAGTACGTATGCCGGCATTGGGCTGGAAATACCGGTTTTGGGATTCTTCACAGAAAGGGTTTGCAAACCGCTGAATCCACACGTGAGTTTAACTCTGTCAGTTGAATGCACACATTGACAACCATTCAGTTAGGTAGCTCCGTTTTGGTTTTAGAAGCAGATATTTCTCGGTACACCCTATGGTCCCATTCACTCGGGAACATCCCAACGCAGCTCCTAGAAGAAACGTGTTTCTGACTCGCTGAATCTCAACATAGATTCAACTCTCTTAGGTGAACGAACGCACAGAAGAGCAGTTTCAAGCAAACCTTTCTCCTGAGTTTTAGACGAAGTTTACTGCTGTTTAGTACGTATGCCGGCATTGGGCTGGAAATACCGGTTTTGGGATTCTGCACAGAAAGTGTTTGGCAACCGCTGAATCCACACGTGAGTTTTACTCTGTCAGTTGAATGTACACATTGACAAACATTCAGTTAGATAGCTCGGTTTTGGTTTTAGGAGCAGATATTTCTCTGTACATCCTATGGTCCCATTCACTCGGGAATATCCCAACGCAGCTCCTAGATGAAAGTGTTTCTGACTCTCTGAATCTCAACATAGATTCAACTCTCTTAGGTGAACGAACGCACAGCAGAGCAGTTTCATGGAAACGTTTCTCCTGAGTTTTAGACGAAGTTTACTGCGGTTTAGTACGCATGCCGGCATTGGGCTGGAAATACCGGTTTTGGGATTCTGCACAGAAAGGGTTTGCAAACCGCTGAATCCACACGTGAGTTTAACTCTGTCAGTTGAATGCACACATTGACAACCATTCAGTTAGATAGCTCCGTTTTGGTTTTAGAAGCAGATATTTCTCTGTACAGCCTATGGTCCCATTCACTCGGGAATATCCCAACCCAGCTCCTAGAAGAAACGTGTTTCTGAGTCGCTGAATCTCAACATAGATTCAACTCTATTAGGTGAACGAACGCACAGCAGAGCAGTTTCAAGGAAACGTTTCTCCTGGGTTTTAGACGAAGTTTACTGCTCTTTACTACGTATGCCGGCATTGGGCTGGAAATACCGGTTTTGGGATTCTGCACAGAAAGGGTTTGCCAACCGCCGAATCCACACGTGAGTTTAACTCTGTCAGTTGAATGCACACATTGACAACCATTCAGTTAGATAGCTCCGTTTTGGTTTTAGAAGCAGATATTTCTCTGTACAGCCTATGGTCCCATTCACTCGGGAATATCCCAAGGCAGCCCCTAGAAGAAACGTGTTTCTGACTCGCTGAATCTCAACATAGATTCAACTCTCTTAGGTGAATGAACGCACAGCAGAGCAGTTTCAAGGAAACGTTTCTCCTGAGTTTTATACGAAGTTTCCTGCTGTTTAGTACGTATGCCGGCATTGGGCTGGAAATACCGGTTTTGGGATTCTGCACAGAAAGTGTTTGCCAACCGCTGAATCCACACGTGAGTTTAGCTCTGTCAGTTGAATGCACACATTGACAACCATTCAGTTAGGTAGCTCCGTTTTGGTTTTAGAAGCAGATATTTCTCGGTACAGCCTATGGTCCCATTCACTCGGGAATATCGCAACGCAGCTCCTAGAAGAAACGTGTTTCTGACTCGCTGAATCTCAACATAGATTCAACTCTATTAGGTGAACGAACGCACAGCAGAGCAGTTTCAAGGAAACGTTTCTCCTGAGTTTCAGACGAAGTTTCCTGCTGTTTAGTACGTATGCCGGCATTGGGCTGGAAATACCGGTTTTGCGATTCTGCACAGAAAGGGTTTGCCAACCGCTGAATCCACACGTGAGTTTAACTCTGTCAGTTGAATGCACACATTGACAACCATTCAGTTAGATAGCTCCGTTTTGGTTTTAGAAGCAGATATTTCTCTGTACAGCCTATGGTCCCATTCACTCGGGAATATCCCAACGCAGCTCCTAGAAGAAACGTGTTTCTGACTCGCTGAATCTCAACATAGATTCAACTCTCTTAGGTGAATGAACGCACAGCAGAGCAGTTTCAAGGAAACATTCCTCCTGAGTTTTAGACGAAGTTTCCTGCTGTTTAGTACGTATGCCGGCATTGGGCTGGAAATACCGGTTTTGGGATTCTGCACAGAAAGGTTTTGCAAACCGCTGAATCCACACGTGAGTTTAACTCTGTCAGTTGAATGCACACATTGACAACCATTCAGTTAGGTAGCTCCGTTTTGGTTTTAGAAGCAGATATTTCTCGGTACAGCCTATGGTCCCATTCACTCGGGATCATCCCAACGCAGCTCCTAGAAGAAACGTGTTTCTGACTCGCTGAATCTCAACATAGATTCAACTCTCTTAGGTGAACGCACGCACAGCAGAGCAGTTTCAAGGAAACGTTTCTCCTGAGTTTCAGACGAAGTTTCCTGCTGTTTAGTACGTATGCCGGCATTGGGCTGGAAATACCGGTTTTGCGATTCTGCACAGAAAGGGTTTGCCAACCGCTGAATCCACACGTGAGTTTAACTCTGTCAGTTGAATGCACACATTGACAACCATTCAGTTAGATAGCTCCGTTTTGGTTTTAGAAGCAGATATTTCTCTGTACAGCCTATGGTCCCATTCACTCGGGAATATCCCAAGGCAGCTCCTAGAAGAAACGTGTTTCTGACTCGCTGAATCTCAACATAGATTCAACTCTCTTAGGTGAACGAACGCACAGCAGAGCAGTTTCAAGGAAACGTTTCTCCTGGGTTTTAGACGAAGTTTACTGCTGTTTAGTACGTATGCCGGCATTGGGCTGGAAATACCGGTTTTGGGATTCTGCACAGAAAGGGTTTGCACATCGCCGAATCCACATGTGAGTTTAACTCTGTCAGTTGAATGCACACATTGACAACCATTCACTTAGATAGCTCCGTTTTGGTTTTAGAAGCAGATATTTCTCTGTACAGCCTATGGTACCATTCACTCGGGAATATCCCAAGGCAGCTCCTAGAAGAAACGTGTTTCTGACTCGCTGAATCTCAACATAGATTCAACTCTCTTAGGTGAACGAACGCACAGCAGAGCAGTTTCAAGGAAACGTTTCTCCTGGGTTTTAGACGAAGTTTACTGCTCTTTAGTACGTATGCCGGAATTGGGCTGGAAATACCGGTTTTGGGATTCTGCACAGAAAGGGTTTGCCAACCGCCGAATCCACACGTGAGTTTAACTCTGTCAGTTGAATGCACACATTGACAACCATTCAGTTAGATAGCTCCGATTTGGTTTTAGAAGCAGATATTTCTCTGTACAGCCTATGGTCCCATTCACTCGGGAATATCCCAACGCAGCTCCTAGAAGAAACGTGTTTCTGACTCGCTGAATCTCAACATAGATTCAACTCTCTAAGGTGAACGAACGCACAGCAGAGCAGTTTCAAGGAAACGTTTCTCCTGGGTTTTAGACGACGTTTACTGCTGTTTAGTACGTATGCCGGCATTGGGCTGGAAATACCGGTTTTGGGATTCTTCACAGAAAGGGTTTGCAAACCGCTGAATCCACACGTGAGTTTAACTCTGTCAGTTGAATGCACACATTGACAACCATTCAGTTAGGTAGCTCCGTTTTGGTTTTAGAAGCAGATATTTCTCGGTACACCCTATGGTCCCATTCACTCGGGAACATCCCAACGCAGCTCCTAGAAGAAACGTGTTTCTGACTCGCTGAATCTCAACATAGATTCAACTCTCTTAGGTGAACGAACGCACAGAAGAGCAGTTTCAAGCAAACCTTTCTCCTGAGTTTTAGACGAAGTTTACTGCTGTTTAGTACGTATGCCGGCATTGGGCTGGAAATACCGGTTTTGGGATTCTGCACAGAAAGTGTTTGGCAACCGCTGAATCCACACGTGAGTTTTACTCTGTCAGTTGAATGTACACATTGACAAACATTCAGTTAGATAGCTCGGTTTTGGTTTTAGGAGCAGATATTTCTCTGTACATCCTATGGTCCCATTCACTCGGGAATATCCCAACGCAGCTCCTAGATGAAAGTGTTTCTGACTCTCTGAATCTCAACATAGATTCAACTCTCTTAGGTGAACGAACGCACAGCAGAGCAGTTTCATGGAAACGTTTCTCCTGAGTTTTAGACGAAGTTTACTGCGGTTTAGTACGCATGCCGGCATTGGGCTGGAAATACCGGTTTTGGGATTCTGCACAGAAAGGGTTTGCAAACCGCTGAATCCACACGTGAGTTTAACTCTGTCAGTTGAATGCACACATTGACAACCATTCAGTTAGATAGCTCCGTTTTGGTTTTAGAAGCAGATATTTCTCTGTACAGCCTATGGTCCCATTCACTCGGGAATATCCCAACCCAGCTCCTAGAAGAAACGTGTTTCTGAGTCGCTGAATCTCAACATAGATTCAACTCTATTAGGTGAACGAACGCACAGCAGAGCAGTTTCAAGGAAACGTTTCTCCTGGGTTTTAGACGAAGTTTACTGCTCTTTACTACGTATGCCGGCATTGGGCTGGAAATACCGGTTTTGGGATTCTGCACAGAAAGGGTTTGCCAACCGCCGAATCCACACGTGAGTTTAACTCTGTCAGTTGAATGCACACATTGACAACCATTCAGTTAGATAGCTCCGTTTTGGTTTTAGAAGCAGATATTTCTCTGTACAGCCTATGGTCCCATTCACTCGGGAATATCCCAAGGCAGCCCCTAGAAGAAACGTGTTTCTGACTCGCTGAATCTCAACATAGATTCAACTCTCTTAGGTGAATGAACGCACAGCAGAGCAGTTTCAAGGAAACGTTTCTCCTGAGTTTTATACGAAGTTTCCTGCTGTTTAGTACGTATGCCGGCATTGGGCTGGAAATACCGGTTTTGGGATTCTGCACAGAAAGTGTTTGCCAACCGCTGAATCCACACATGAGTTTAACTCTGTCAGTTGAATGCACACATTGACAACCATTCAGTTAGGTAGCTCCGTTTTGGTTTTAGAAGCAGATATTTCTCGGTACAGCCTATGGTCCCATTCACTCGGGAATATCGCAACGCAGCTCCTAGAAGAAACGTGTTTCTGACTCGCTGAATCTCAACATAGATTCAACTCTATTAGGTGAACGAACGCACAGCAGAGCAGTTTCAAGGAAACGTTTCTCCTGAGTTTCAGACGAAGTTTCCTGCTGTTTAGTACGTATGCCGGCATTGGGCTGGAAATACCGGTTTTGCGATTCTGCACAGAAAGGGTTTGCCAACCGCTGAATCCACACGTGAGTTTAACTCTGTCAGTTGAATGCACACATTGACAACCATTCAGTTAGATAGCTCCGTTTTGGTTTTAGAAGCAGATATTTCTCTGTACAGCCTATGGTCCCATTCACTCGGGAATATCCCAACGCAGCTCCTAGAAGAAACGTGTTTCTGACTCGCTGAATCTCAACATAGATTCAACTCTCTTAGGTGAATGAACGCACAGCAGAGCAGTTTCAAGGAAACATTCCTCCTGAGTTTTAGACGAAGTTTCCTGCTGTTTAGTACGTATGCCGGCATTGGGCTGGAAATACCGGTTTTGGGATTCTGCACAGAAAGGTTTTGCAAACCGCTGAATCCACACGTGAGTTTAACTCTGTCAGTTGAATGCACACATTGACAACCATTCAGTTAGGTAGCTCCGTTTTGGTTTTAGAAGCAGATATTTCTCGGTACAGCCTATGGTCCCATTCACTCGGGATCATCCCAACGCAGCTCCTAGAAGAAACGTGTTTCTGACTCGCTGAATCTCAACATAGATTCAACTCTCTTAGGTGAACGCACGCACAGCAGAGCAGTTTCAAGGAAACGTTTCTCCTGAGTTTCAGACGAAGTTTCCTGCTGTTTAGTACGTATGCCGGCATTGGGCTGGAAATACCGGTTTTGCGATTCTGCACAGAAAGGGTTTGCCAACCGCTGAATCCACACGTGAGTTTAACTCTGTCAGTTGAATGCACACATTGACAACCATTCAGTTAGATAGCTCCGTTTTGGTTTTAGAAGCAGATATTTCTCTGTACAGCCTATGGTCCCATTCACTCGGGAATATCCCAAGGCAGCTCCTAGAAGAAACGTGTTTCTGACTCGCTGAATCTCAACATAGATTCAACTCTCTTAGGTGAACGAACGCACAGCAGAGCAGTTTCAAGGAAACGTTTCTCCTGGGTTTTAGACGAAGTTTACTGCTGTTTAGTACGTATGCCGGCATTGGGCTGGAAATACCGGTTTTGGGATTCTGCACAGAAAGGGTTTGCACATCGCCGAATCCACATGTGAGTTTAACTCTGTCAGTTGAATGCACACATTGACAACCATTCACTTAGATAGCTCCGTTTTGGTTTTAGAAGCAGATATTTCTCTGTACAGCCTATGGTACCATTCACTCGGGAATATCCCAAGGCAGCTCCTAGAAGAAACGTGTTTCTGACTCGCTGAATCTCAACATAGATTCAACTCTCTTAGGTGAACGAACGCACAGCAGAGCAGTTTCAAGGAAACGTTTCTCCTGGGTTTTAGACGAAGTTTACTGCTCTTTAGTACGTATGCCGGAATTGGGCTGGAAATACCGGTTTTGGGATTCTGCACAGAAAGGGTTTGCCAACCGCCGAATCCACACGTGAGTTTAACTCTGTCAGTTGAATGCACACATTGACAACCATTCAGTTAGATAGCTCCGATTTGGTTTTAGAAGCAGATATTTCTCTGTACAGCCTATGGTCCCATTCACTCGGGAATATCCCAACGCAGCTCCTAGAAGAAACGTGTTTCTGACTCGCTGAATCTCAACATAGATTCAACTCTCTAAGGTGAACGAACGCACAGCAGAGCAGTTTCAAGGAAACGTTTCTCCTGGGTTTTAGACGACGTTTACTGCTGTTTAGTACGTATGCCGGCATTGGGCTGGAAATACCGGTTTTGGGATTCTGCACAGAAAGGGTTTGCCAACCGCCGAATCCACACGTGAGTTTAACTCTGTCAGTTGAATGCACACATTGACAACCATTCAGTTAGATAGCTCCGTTATGGTTTTAGAAGCAGATATTTCTCTGTACAGCCTATGGAACCATTCACTCGGGAATATCCCAAGGAAGCTCCTGGAAGAAACGTGTTTCTGACTCGCTGAATCTCAACATAGATTCAACTCTCTTAGGTGAACGAACGCACAGCAGATCAGTTTCAAGGAAACATTCCTCCTGAGTTTTAGACGAAGTTTCCTGCTGTTTAGTACGTATGCCGGCATTGGGCTGGAAATACCGGTTTTGGGATTCTGCACAGAAAGGGTTTGCAAACCGCTGAATCCACACGTGAGTTTAACTCTGTCAGTTGAATGCACACATTGACAACCATTCAGTTAGGTAGCCCCGTTTTGGTTTTAGATGCAGATATTTCTCGATACAGCCTATGGTCCCATTCACTCGGGAACATCCCAACGCAGCTCCTAGAAGAACCGTGTTTCTGACTCGCTGAATCTCAACATAGATTCAACTCTCTTACGGAGTGAACGCACAGCAGAGCAGTTTCAAGCAAACCTTTCTCCTGAGTTTTAGACGAAGTTTACTGCTGTTTAGTACGTATGCCGGCATTGGGCTGGAAATACCGGTTTTGGGATTCTGCACAGAAAGTGTTTGCCAACCGCTGAATCCACACGTGACTTTTACTCTGTCAGTTGAATGCACACATTGACAAACATTCAGTTAGATAGCTCGGTTTTGGTTTTAGGAGCAGATATTTCGCTGTACATCCTATGGTCCCATTCACTCGGGAATATCCCAACGCAGCTCCTAGAAGAAAGTGTTTCTGACTCTCTGAATCTCAACATACATTCAACTCTCTTAGGTGAACGAACGCACAGCAGAGCAGTTTCAAGGAAACCTTTCTCCTGGGTTTTAGACGAAGTTTACTGTTGTTTAGTACGTATGCCGGCATTGGGCTGGAAATACCGGTTTTGGGATTCTGCACAGAAAGGGTTTGCCAACCGCCAAATCCACACGTGAGTTTAACTCTGTCAGTTGAATGCACACATTGACAACCATTCAGTTAGATAGCTCCGTTTTGGTTTTAGAAGCAGATATTTCTCTGTACAGCCTTTGGTACCATTCACTCGGGAATATCCCAAGGCAGCTCCTAGAAGAAACGTGTTTCTGACTCGCTGAATCTCAACATAGATTCAACTCTCTTAGGTGAACGAACGCACAGCAGAGCAGTTTCAAGGAAACGTTTCTCCTGTGTTTTAGACGAAGTTTACTGCGTTTTAGTACACATGCCGGCATTGGGCTGGAAATACCGGTTTTGGGATTCTGCACAGAAAGGGTTTGCAAACCGCTGAATTCACACGTGAGTTTAACTCTGTCAGTTGAATGCACACATTGACAACCATTCAGTTAGATAGCTCCGTTTTGGTTTTTGAAGCAGATATTTCTCTGTACAGCCTATGGTCCCATTCACTCGGGAATATCCCAATGCAGCTCCTAGAAGAAACGTGTTTCTGACTCGCTGAATCTCAACGTAGATTCAACTCTCTTAGGTGAACGAACGCACAGCAGAGCAGTTTCAAGGAAACGTTTCTCCTGGGTTTTAGACGAAGTTTATTGCTGTTTAGTACGTATGCCGGCATTGGGCTGGAAATACCGGTTTTGGGATTCTGCACAGAAAGGGTTTGCCAACCGCCGAATCCACAAGTGAGTTTAACTCTGTCAGTTATATGCACACATTGACAACCATTCAGTTAGTTAGCTCCGTTTTGGTTTTAGAAGCAAATATTTCTCTGTACAGACTATGGTACCATTCACTCGGGAATATCCCAAGGGAGCTCCTAGAAGAAACGTGTTTCTGAATCGCTGAATCTCAACATAGATTCAACTCTCTTAGGTGAACGAACGCACAGCAGAGCAGTTTCAAGGAAACGTTTCTCCTGAGTTTTAGACGAAGTTTACTGCGGTTTAGTACGCATGCCGGCATTGGGCTGGAAATACCGGTTTTGGGATTCTGCACAGAAAGGGTTTGCAAACCGCTGAATCCAAACGTGAGTTTAACTCTGTCAGTTGAATGCACACATTGGCAACCATTCAGTTAGATAGCTCGGTTTTGGTTTTAGGAGCAGATATTTCTCTGTACCTCCTATGGTCCCATTCACTCGGGAATATCCCAACGCAGCTCCTAGAAGAAAGTGTTTCTGACTCTCTGAATCTCAACATAGATTCAACTCTCTTAGGTGAACGAACGCACAGCAGAGCAGTTTCAAGGAAACGTTTCTCCTGAGTTTTAGACGAAGTTTCCTGCTGTTTAGTACGTATGCCGGCATTGGGCTGGAAATACCGGTTTTGGGATTCTGCACAGAAAGGGTTTGCAAACCGCTGAATCCACAGGTGAGTTTAACTCTGTCAGTTGAATGCACACATTGACAACCATTCAGTTAGGTAGCTCCGTTTTGGTTTTAGAAGCACATATTTCTCGGTACAGCCTATGGTCCCATTCACTCGGGAATATCCCAACGCACCTCCTAGAAGAAACGTGTTTCTGACTCGCTGAATCTCAACATAGATTCAACTCTCTTAGCTGAACGAACGCATAGCAGATCAGTTTCAAGGAAACGTTTCTCCTGAGTCTTAGACGAAGTTTCCTGCTGTTTAGTACGTATGCCGGCATTGGGCTGGATATACCGGTTTTGGGATTCTGCACAGAAAGGGTTTGCAAACCGCTGAATCCACACGTGAGTTTAACTCTGTCAGTTGAATGCACAGATTGACAACCATTCAGTTAGATAGCTCCGTTTTGGTTTTAGAAGCAGATATTTCTCTGTACAGCCTATGGTCCCATTCACTCGGGAATATCCCAACGCAGCTCCTAGAAGAAACGTGTTTCTGACTCGCTGAATCTCAACATAGATTCAACTCTCTTAGGTGAACGAACGCACAGCAGAGCAGTTTCAAGGAAGCGTTTCTCCTGGGTTTTAGACGAAGTTTATTGCTGTTTAGTACGTATGCCGGCATGGGGATGGAAATACCGGTTTTGGGATTATGCACAGAAAGGGTTTGCCAACCGCCGAATCCACACGTGAGTTTAACTCTGTCAGTTGAATGCACACATTGACAACCATTCAGTTAGGTAGCCCCGTTTTGGTTTTGGAAGGAGATATTTCTCGGTACAGCCTATGGTCCCATTCACTCGGGAACATCCCAACGCAGCTCCTAGAAGAAACGTGTTTCTGACTCGCTGAATCTCAACATAGATTCAACTCTCTTAGGTGAACGAACGCACAGAAGAGCAGTTTCAAGCAAACCTTTCTCCTGAGTTTTAGACGAAGTTTACTGCTGTTTAGTACGTATGCCGGCATTGGGCTGGAAATACCGGTTTTGGGATTCTGCACAGAAAGTGTTTGCCCACCGCTGAATCCACACGTGAGTTTTACTCTGTCAGTTGAATGCACACATTGACAAACATTCAGTTAGATAGCTCGGTTTTGGTTTTAGGAGCAGATATTTCTCTGTACATCCTATGGTCCCATTCACTCGGGAATATCCCAACGCAGCTCCTAGAAGAAAGTGTTTCTGACTCTCTGAATCTCAACCTAGATTCAACTCTCTTAGGTGAACGAACGCACAGCAGAGCAGTTTCAAGGAAACGTTTCTCCTGAGTTTTAGACGAAGTTTCCTGCTGTTTAGTACGTATGCCGGCATTGGGCTGGAAATACCGGTTTTGGGATTCTGCACAGAAAGGGTTTGCAAACCACTGAATCCACACGTGAGTTTAACTCTGTCAGTTGGATGCACACATTGACAACCATTCAGTTAGGTAGCTCCGTTTTGGTTTTAGAAGCAGATATTTCTCGGTACAGCCTATGGTCCCATTCACTCGGGAACATCCCAACGCAGCTCCTAGAAGAAACGTGTTTCTGACTCGCTGAATCTCAACATAGATTCAACTCTCTTAGGTGAACGAACGCACAGCAGAGCAGTTTCAAGGAAACCTTTCTCCTGGGTTTTAGACGAAGTTTACTGTTGTTTAGTACGTATGCCGGCATTGGGCTGGAAATACCGGTTTTGGGATTCTGCACAGAAAGGGTTTGCCAACCGCCAAATCCACACGTGAGTTTAACTCTGTCAGTTGAATGCACACATTGACAACCATTCAGTTAGATAGCTCCGTTTTGGTTTTAGAAGCAGATATTTCTCTGTACAGCCTTTGGTACCATTCACTCGGGAATATCCCAAGGCAGCTCCTAGAAGAAACGTGTTTCTGACTCGCTGAATCTCAACATAGATTCAACTCTCTTAGGTGAACGAACGCACAGCAGAGCAGTTTCAAGGAAACGTTTCTCCTGTGTTTTAGACGAAGTTTACTGCGTTTTAGTACACATGCCGGCATTGGGCTGGAAATACCGGTTTTGGGATTCTGCACAGAAAGGGTTTGCAAACCGCTGAATTCACACGTGAGTTTAACTCTGTCAGTTGAATGCACACATTGACAACCATTCAGTTAGATAGCTCCGTTTTGGTTTTTGAAGCAGATATTTCTCTGTACAGCCTATGGTCCCATTCACTCGGGAATATCCCAATGCAGCTCCTAGAAGAAACGTGTTTCTGACTCGCTGAATCTCAACATAGATTCAACTCTCTTAGGTGAACGAACGCACAGCAGAGCAGTTTCAAGGAAACGTTTCTCCTGGGTTTTAGACGAAGTTTATTGCTGTTTAGTACGTATGCCGGCATTGGGCTGGAAATACCGGTTTTGGGATTCTGCACAGAAAGGGTTTGCCAACCGCCGAATCCACACGTGAGTTTAACTCTGTCAGTTATATGCACACATTGACAACCATTCAGTTAGTTAGCTCCGTTTTGGTTTTAGAAGCAGATATTTCTCTGTACAGACTATGGTACCATTCACTCGGGAATATCCCAAGGCAGCTCCTAGAAGAAACGTGTTTCTGAATCGCTGAATCTCAACATAGATTCAACTCTCTTAGGTGAACGAACGCACAGCAGAGCAGTTTCAAGGAAACGTTTCTCCTGAGTTTTAGACGAAGTTTACTGCGGTTTAGTACGCATGCCGGCATTGGGCTGGAAATACCGGTTTTGGGATTCTGCACAGAAAGGGTTTGCCAACCGCTGAATCCACAAGTGAGTTTTACTCTGTCAGTTGAATGCACACATTGACAAACATTCATTTAGATAGCTCGGTTTTGGATTTAGGAGCAGATATTTCTCTGTACATCTTATGGTCCCATTCACTCGGGAATATCCCAACGCAGCTCCTAGAAGAAAGTGTTTCTGACTCTCTGAATCTCAACATAGATTCAACTCTCTTAGGTGAACGAACGCACAGCAGAGCAGTTTCAAGGAAACGTTTCTCCTGGGTTTTAGACAAAGTTTACTGCTGTTTAGTACGTATGCCGGCATTGGGCTGGAAATACCGGTTTTGGGATTCTGCACAGAAAGGGTTTGCCAACCGCAGAATCCACACGTGAGTTTACCTCTGTCAGTTGAATGCACACATTGACAACCATTCAGTTAGATAGCTCCGTTTTGGTTTTAGAAGCAGATATTTCTCGGCACAGCCTATGGTCCCATTCACTCGGGAACATCCCTACGCAGCTCCTAGAAGAAACGTGTTTCTGACTCGCTGAATCTCAACGTAGATTCAACTCTCTTAGGTGAACGAACGCACACCAGAGCAGTTTCAAGGAAACATTCCTCCTGAGTTTTAGACGAAGTTTCCTGCTGTTTAGTATGTATGCCGGCATTGGGCTGGAGATACCGGTTTTGGGATTCTGCACAGAAAGGGTTTGCAAACCGCAGAATCCACACGTGAGTTTAACTCTTTCAGTTGAATGCACACATTGACAACCATTCAGTTAGACAGCTCCGTTTTGGTTTTAGAAGCAGATATTTCTCGGTACAGCCTATGGTCCCATTCACTCGGGAACATCCCAACGCAGCTCCTAGAAGAAACGTGTTTCTGACTCGCTGAATCTCAACGTAGATTCAACTCTCTTAGTTGAACGAACGCACAGAAGAGCAGTTTCAAGCAAACCTTTCTCCTGAGTTTTAGACGAAGTTTACTGCTGTTTAGTACGTATGCCGGCATTGGGCTGGAAATACCGGTTTTGGGATTCTGCACAGAAAGGGTTTGCCAACCGCTGAATCCACACATGAGTTTTACTCTGTCAGTTGAATGCACACATTGACAAACATTCATTTAGATAGCTCGGTTTTGGTTTTAGCAGCAGATATTTCTCTGTACATCCTATGGTCCCATTCACTCGGGAATATCCCAACGCAGCTCCTGGAAGAAAGTGTTTCTGACTCTCTGAATCTCAACATAGATTCAACTCTCTTATGTCAACGAACGCACAGCAGAGCAGTTTCAAGGAAACGTTTCTCCTGAGTTTTAGACGAAGTTTCCTGCTGTTTAGTACGTATGCCGGCATTGGGCTGGAAATACCGGTTTTGGGATTCTGCACAGAAAGGGTTTGCAAACCGCTGAATCCACAGGTGAGTTTAACTCTGTCAGTTGAATGCACACATTGACAACCATTCAGTTAGGTAGCTCCGTTTTGGTTTTAGAAGCACATATTTCTCGGTACAGCCTATGGTCCCATTCACTCGGGAATATCCCAACGCACCTCCTAGAAGAAACGTGTTTCTGACTCGCTGAATCTCAACATAGATTCAACTCTCTTAGCTGAACGAACGCATAGCAGATCAGTTTCAAGGAAACGTTTCTCCTGAGTCTTAGACGAAGTTTCCTGCTGTTTAGTACGTATGCCGGCATTGGGCTGGATATACCGGTTTTGGGATTCTGCACAGAAAGGGTTTGCAAACCGCTGAATCCACACGTGAGTTTAACTCTGTCAGTTGAATGCACAGATTGACAACCATTCAGTTAGATAGCTCCGTTTTGGTTTTAGAAGCAGATATTTCTCTGTACAGCCTATGGTCCCATTCACTCGGGAATATCCCAACGCAGCTCCTAGAAGAAACGTGTTTCTGACTCGCTGAATCTCAACATAGATTCAACTCTCTTAGGTGAACGAACGCACAGCAGAGCAGTTTCAAGGAAACGTTTCTCCTGGGTTTTAGACGAAGTTTATTGCTGTTTAGTACGTATGCCGGCATGGGGATGGAAATACCGGTTTTGGGATTATGCACAGAAAGGGTTTGCCAACCGCCGAATCCACACGTGAGTTTAACTCTGTCAGTTGAATGCACACATTGACAACCATTCAGTTAGGTAGCTCCGTTTTGGTTTTGGAAGGAGATATTTCTCGGTACAGCCTATGGTCCCATTCAATCGGGAACATCCCAACGCAGCTCCTAGAAGAAACGTGTTTCTGACTCGCTGAATCTCAACATAGATTCAACTCTCTTAGGTGAACGAACGCACAGAAGAGCAGTTTCAAGCAAACCTTTCTCCTGAGTTTTAGACGAAGTTTACTGCTGTTTAGTACGTATGCCGGCATTGGGCTGGAAATACCGGTTTTGGGATTCTGCACAGAAAGTGTTTGCCCACCGCTGAATCCACACGTGAGTTTTACTCTGTCAGTTGAATGCACACATTGACAAACATTCAGTTAGATAGCTCGGTTTTGGTTTTAGGAGCAGATATTTCTCTGTACATCCTATGGTCCCATTCACTCGGGAATATCCCAACGCAGCTCCTAGAAGAAAGTGTTTCTGACTCTCTGAATCTCAACCTAGATTCAACTCTCTTAGGTGAACGAACGCACAGCAGAGCAGTTTCAAGGAAACGTTTCTCCTGAGTTTTAGACGAAGTTTCCTGCTGTTTAGTACGTATGCCGGCATTGGGCTGGAAATACCGGTTTTGGGATTCTGCACAGAAAGGGTTTGCAAACCACTGAATCCACACGTGAGTTTAACTCTGTCAGTTGGATGCACACATTGACAACCATTCAGTTAGGTAGCTCCGTTTTGGTTTTAGAAGCAGATATTTCTCGGTACAGCCTATGGTCCCATTCACTCGGGAACATCCCAACGCAGCTCCTAGAAGAAACGTGTTTCTGACTCGCTGAATCTCAACATAGATTCAACTCTCTTAGGTGAACGAACGCACAGCAGAGCAGTTTCAAGGAAACCTTTCTCCTGGGTTTTAGACGAAGTTTACTGTTGTTTAGTACGTATGCCGGCATTGGGCTGGAAATACCGGTTTTGGGATTCTGCACAGAAAGGGTTTGCCAACCGCCAAATCCACACGTGAGTTTAACTCTGTCAGTTGAATGCACACATTGACAACCATTCAGTTAGATAGCTCCGTTTTGGTTTTAGAAGCAGATATTTCTCTGTACAGCCTTTGGTACCATTCACTCGGGAATATCCCAAGGCAGCTCCTAGAAGAAACGTGTTTCTGACTCGCTGAATCTCAACATAGATTCAACTCTCTTAGGTGAACGAACGCACAGCAGAGCAGTTTCAAGGAAACGTTTCTCCTGTGTTTTAGACGAAGTTTACTGCGTTTTAGTACACATGCCGGCATTGGGCTGGAAATACCGGTTTTGGGATTCTGCACAGAAAGGGTTTGCAAACCGCTGAATTCACACGTGAGTTTAACTCTGTCAGTTGAATGCACACATTGACAACCATTCAGTTAGATAGCTCCGTTTTGGTTTTTGAAGCAGATATTTCTCTGTACAGCCTATGGTCCCATTCACTCGGGAATATCCCAATGCAGCTCCTAGAAGAAACGTGTTTCTGACTCGCTGAATCTCAACATAGATTCAACTCTCTTAGGTGAACGAACGCACAGCAGAGCAGTTTCAAGGAAACGTTTCTCCTGGGTTTTAGACGAAGTTTATTGCTGTTTAGTACGTATGCCGGCATTGGGCTGGAAATACCGGTTTTGGGATTCTGCACAGAAAGGGTTTGCCAACCGCCGAATCCACACGTGAGTTTAACTCTGTCAGTTATATGCACACATTGACAACCATTCAGTTAGTTAGCTCCGTTTTGGTTTTAGAAGCAGATATTTCTCTGTACAGACTATGGTACCATTCACTCGGGAACATCCCAACGCAGCTCCTAGAAGAAACGTGTTTCTGACTCGCTGAATCTCAACATAGATTCAACTCTCTTAGGTGAACGAACTCACAGCAGAGCAGTTTCAAGGAAACGTTTCTCCTGGGTTTTAGACGAAGTTTACTGCTGTTTAGTACGTATGCCGGCATTGGGCTGGAAATACCGGTTTTGGGATTCTGCACAGAAAGGGTTTGCCAACCGCAGAATACACACATGAGTTTAACTCTGTCAGTTGAATGCACACATTGACAACCATTCAGTTAGATAGCTCCGTTTTGGTTTTAGAAGCAGATATTTCTCGGTACAGCCTATGGTCCCATTCACTCGGGAACATCCCAACGCAGCTCCTAGAAGAAACGTGTTTCTGACTCGCTGAATCTCAACGTAGATTCAACTCTCTTAGGTGAACGAACGCACAGAAGAGCAGTTTCAAGCAAACCTTTCTCCTGAGTTTTAGACGAAGTTTCCTGCTGTTTAGTATGTATGCCGGCATTGGGCTGGAAATACCGGTTTTGGGATTCTGCACAGAAAGGGTTTGCAAACCGCTGAATCCACGCGTGAGTTTAACTCTGTCAGTTGAATGCACACATTGACAACCATTCAGTTAGGTAGCTCCGTTTTGGTTTTAGAAGCAGATATTTCTCGGTACAGCCTATGGTCCCATTCACTCGGGAACATCCCAACGCAGCTCCTAGAAGAAACGTGTTTCTGACTCGCTGAATCTCAACATAGATTCAACTCTCTTAGGTGAACGAACGCACAGAATAGCAGTTTCAAGCAAACCTTTCTCCTGAGTTTTAGACGAAGTTTATTGCTGTTTAGTACGTATGCCGGCATTGGGCTGGAAATACCGGTTTTGGGATTCTGCACAGAAAGTGTTTGCCAACCGCTGAATCCACACGTGAGTTTTTCTCTGTCAGTTGAATGCACACATTCACAAACATTCAGTTAGATAGCTCGGTTTTGGTTTTAGGAGCAGATATTTCTCTGTACAGCCTATGGTCCCATTCACTCGGGAATATCCCAACGCAGCTCCTTGAAGAAAGTGTTTCTGACTCTCTGAATCTCAACATAGATTCAACTCTCTTAGGTGAACGAACGCACAGCAGAGCAGTTTCAAGGAAACGTTTCTCCTGAGTTTTAGACGAAGTTTCCTGCTGTTTAGTACGTATGCCGGCATTGGGCTGGAAATACCGGTTTTGGGATTCTGCACAGAAAGGGTTTGCAAACCGCTGAATCCACACGTGAGTTTAACTCTGTCAGTTGAATGCACACATTGACAACCATTCAGTTACATAGCTCCGTTTTGGTTTTAGAAGCAGATATTTCTCTGTACAGCCTATGGTCCCATTCACTCGGGAATATCCCAAGGCAGCTCCTAGAAGAAACGTGATTCTGACTCGCTGAATCTCAACATAGATTCAACTCTCTTAGGTGAACGAACGCACAGCAGAGCAGTTTCAAGGAAACATTCCTCCTGAGTTTTAGACGAAATTTCCTGCTGTTTAGTACGTATGCCGGCATTGGGCTGGAAATACTGGTTTTGGGATTCTGCACAGAAAGAGTTTGCAAACCGCTGAATCCACACGTGAGTTTAACTCTGTCAGTTGAATGCACACATTGACAACCATTCAGTTAGGTAGTTCCGTTTTGGTTTTAGAAGGAGATATTTCTCGGTACAGCCTATGGTCCCATTCACTCGGGAACATCCCAACGCAGCTCCTAGAAGAAACGTGTTTCTGACTCGCTGAATCTCAACATAGATTCAACTCTCTTAGGTGAACGAACGCACAGCAGAGCAGTTTCAAGGAAACGTTTCTCCTGAGTCTTAGACGAAGTTTCCTGCTGTTTAGTACGTATGCCGGCATTGGGCTGGAAATACCGGTTTTGGGATTCTGCACAGAAAGGGTTTGCAAACCGCTGAATCCACACGTGAGTTTAACTCTGTCAGTTGAATGCACACATTGACAACCATTCAGTTAGATAGCTCCGTTTTGGTTTTAGAAGCAGATATTTCTCTGTACAGCCTATGGTCCCTTTCACTCGGGAATATCCCAACGCAGCTCCTAGAAGAAACGTGTTTCTGAATCGCTGAATCTCAACATAGATTCAACTCTATTAGGTGAACGAACGCACAGCAGAGCAGTTTCAAGGAAACGTTTCTCCTGAGTTTTAGACGAAATTTACTGCGGTTTAGTACGCATGCCGGCATTGGGCTGGAAATACCGGTTTGGGGATTCTGCACAGAAAGGGTTTGCCAACCGCTGAATCCACACGTGAGTTTAACTCTGTCAGTTGAATGCACACATTGACAACCATTCAGTTAGATAGCTCCGTTTTGGTTTTAGAAGCAGATATTTCTCTGTACAGCCTATGGTCCCATTCACTCGGGAATATCCCAACGCAGCTCCTAGAAGAAACGTGTTTCTGACTCGCTGAATCTCAACATAGATTCAACTCTCTTAGGTGAACGAACGCACAGCAGAGCAGTTTCAAGGAAACGTTTCTCCTGGGTTTTAGACGAAGTTTACTGCTGTTTAGTACGTATGCCGGCATTGGGCTGGAAATACCGGTTTTGGGATTCTGCACAGAAAGGGTTTGCCAACCGCAGAATCCACACGTGAGTTTAACTCTGTCAGTTGAATGCACACATTGACAACCATTCAGTTAGATAGCTCCGTTTTGGTTTTAGAAGCAGATATTTCTCTGTACAGCCTATGGTACCTTTCACTCGGGAATATCCCAAGGCATCTCCTAGAAGAAACGTGTTTCTGACTCGCTGAATCTCAACATAGATTCAAATCTCTTAGGTGAACGAACGCACACCAGAGCAGTTTCAAGGAATCATTCCTCCTGATTTTTAGACGAAGTTTCCTGCTGTTTAGTATGTATGCCGGCATTGGGCTGGAAATACCGGTTTTGGGATTCTGCGCAGAAAGGTTTGCAAACCGCTGAATCCACACGTGAGTTTAACTCTGTCAGTTGAATGCACACATTGACAAGCATTCAGTTAGACAGCTCCGTTTTGGTTTTAGAAGCAGATATTTCTCTGTACAGCCTATGGTCCCATTCACTCGGGAACATCCCAACGCAGCTCCTAGAAGAAACGTGTTTCTGACTCGCTGAATGTCAACGTAGATTCAACTCTCTTAGGTGAACGAACGCACAGCAGAGCAGTTTCAAGCAAACCTTTCTCCTGAGTTTTAGACGAAGTTTACTGCTGTTTAGTACGTATGCCGGCATTGGGCTGGAAATACCGGTTTTGGGATTCTGCACAGAAAGGGTTTGCCAACCGCTGAATCCACACGTGAGTTTAACTCTGTCAGTTGAATGCACACATTGAAAAACATTCATTTAGATAGCTCGGTTTTGGTTTTAGGAGCAGATATTTCTCTGTACATCTTATGGTCCCATTCACTCGGGAATATCCCAACGCAGCTCCTAGAAGAAAGTGTTTCTGACTCTCTGAATCTCAACATAGATTCAACTCTCTTAGGTGAACGAACGCACAGCAGAGCAGTTTCAAGGAAACGTTTCTCCTGAGTTTTAGACGAAGTTTCCTGCTGTTTAGTACGTATGCCGGCATTGGGCTGGAAATACCGGTTTTGGGATTCTGCACAGAAAGGGTTTGCAAACCGCTGAATCCACACGTGAGTTTAACTCTGTCAGTTGAATGCACACATTGACAACCATTCAGTTAGGTAGCTCCGTTTTGGTTTTAGAAGCAGATATTTCTCGGTACTGCCTATGGTCCCATTCACTCGGGAATATCCCAACGCAGCTCCTAGAAGAAACGTGTTTCTGACTCGCTGAATCTCAACATAGATTCAACTCTCTTAGGTGAACGAACGCACAGCAGAGCAGTTTCAAGGAAACGTTTCTCCTGAGTTTCAGACGAAGTTTCCTGCTGTTTAGTACGTATGCCGGAAATGGGCTGGAAATACCGGTTTTGGGATTCTGCACAGAAAGGGTTTGCCAACCGCTGAATCCACACGTGAGTTTAACTCTGTCAGTTGAATGCACACATTGACAACCATTCAGTTAGATAGCTCCGTTTTGGTTTTAGAAGCAGATATTTCTCTGTACAGCCTATGGTCCCATTCACTCGGGAATATCCCAGCGCAGCTCCTAGAAGAAACGTGTTTCTGAATCGCTGAATCTCAACATAGATTCAACTCTATTATGTGAACGAACGCACAGCAGAGCAGTTTCAAGGAAACGTTTCTCCTGAGTCTTAGACGAAGTTTCCTGCTGTTTAGTACGTATGCCGGCATTGGGCTGGAAATACCGGTTTTGGGATTCTGCACAGAAAGGGTTTGCAAACCGCTGAATCCACACGTGAGTTTAACTCTGTCAGTTGAATGCACACATTGACAACCATTCAGTTAGATAGCTCCGTTTTGGTTTTAGAAGCAGATATTTCTCGGTACAGCCTATGGTCCCATTCACTCGGGAACATCCCAACGCAGCTCCTAGAAGAAACGTGTTTCTGACTCGCTGAATCTCAATATAGATTCAACTCTCTTAGGTGAACGAACGCACAGCAGAGCAGTTTCAAGGAAACGTTTCTCCTGAGTCTTAGACGAAGTTTCCTGCTGTTAAGTACGTATGCCGGCATTGGGCTGGAAATACCGTTTTTGGGATTCTGCACAGAAAGGGTTTGCAAACCGCTGAATCCACACGTGAGTTTAACTCTGTCAGTTGAATGCACACATTGACAACCATTCAGTTAGGTAGCTCCGTTTTGGTTTTAGAAGCAGATATTTCTCGGTACAGCCTATGGTCCCATTCACTCGGGAATATCCTAACGCAGCTCCTAGAAGAAACGTGTTTCTGACTCGCTGAATCTCAACATAGATTCAACTCTCTTAGGTGAACCAACGCACAGCAGAGCAGTTTGAAGGAAACATTCCTCCTGAGTTTTAGACGAAGTTTCCTGCTGTTTAGTATGTATGCCGGCATTGGGCTGGAAATACCGGTTTTGGGATTCTGCACAGAAAGGGTTTGCAAACCGCTGAATCCACGCGTGAGTTTAACTCTGTCAGTTGAATGCACACATTGACAACCATTCAGTTAGGTAGCTCCGTTTTGGTTTTAGAAGCAGATATTTCTCGGTACAGCCTATGGTCCCATTCACTCGGGAATATCCCAACGCAGCTCCTAGAAGAAACGTGTTTCTGACTCGCTGAATCTCAACATAGATTCAACTCTCTTAGGTGAACGAACGCACAGAAGAGCAGTTTCAAGCAAACCTTTCTCCTGAGTTTTAGACGAAGTTTACTACTGTTTAGTACGTATGCCGGCATTGGGCTGGAAATACCGGTTTTGGGATTCTGCACAGAAAGTGTTTGCCAACCGCTGAATCCACACGTGAGTTTTACTCTGTCAGTTGAATGCACACATTGACAAACATTCAGTTAGATAGCTCGGTTTTGGTTTTAGGAGCAGATATTTCTCTGTACATCCTATGGTCCCATTCACTCGGGAATATCCCAACGCAGCTCCTAGAAGAAAGTGTTTCTGACTCTCTGAATCTCAACATAGATTCAACTCTCTTAGGTGAACGTACGCACAGCAGAGCAGTTTCAAGGAAACGTTTCTCCTGAGTTTTAGACGAAGTTTCCTGCTGTTTAGTACGCATGCCGGCATTGGGCTGGAATTACCGGTTTTGGGATTCTGCACAGAAAGGGTTTGCAAACCGCTGAATCCACACGTGAGTTTAACTCTGTCAGTTGAATGCACACATTGACAAACATTCATTTAGATAGCTCGGTTTTGGTTTTAGGAGCAGATATTTCTCTGTACATCTTATGGTCCCAATCACTCGGGAATATCCCAACGCAGCTCCTAGAAGAAAGTGTTTCTGACTCTCTGAATCTCAACATAGATTCAACTCTCTTAGGTGAACGAACGCACAACAGAGCAGTTTCAAGGAAACGTTTCTCCTGAGTTTTAGACGAAGTTTCCTGCTGTTTAGTACATATGCCGGCATTGGGCTGGAAATACCGGTTTTGGGATTCTGCACAGAAAGGGTTTGCAAACCGCTGAATCCACACGTGAGTTTAACTCTGTCAGTTGAATGCACACATTGACAACCATTCAGTTAGGTAGCTCCGTTTTGGTTTTAGAAGCAGATATTTCTCGGTACAGCCTATGGTCCCATTCACTCGGGAATATCCCAACGCAGCTCCTAGAAGAAACGTGTTTCTGACTCGCGGAATCTCAACATAGATTCAACTCTCTTAGGTGAACGAACGAACAGCAGAGCAGTTTCAAGGAAACGTTTCTCCTGAGTTTCAGACGAAGTTTCCTGCTGTTTAGTACGTATGCCGGCATTGGGCTGGAAATACCGGTTTTGGGATTCTGCACAGAAAGGGTTTGCAAACCGCTGAATCCACACGTGAGTTTAACTCTATCAGTTGAATGCACACATTGACAACCATTCAGTTAGGTAGCTCCGTTTTGGTTTTAGAAGCAGATATTTCTCGGTACAGCCTATGGTCCCATTCACTCGGGAATATCCCAACGCAGGTCCTAGAAGAAACGTGTTTCTGACTCGCTGAATCTCAACATAGATTCAACTCTCTTAGGTGAACGAACGCACAGCAGAGCAGTTTCAAGGAAACGTTTCTCCTGAGTTTCAGACGAAGTTTCCTGCTGTTTAGTACGTATGCCGGAATTGGGCTGGAAATACCGGTTTTGGGATTCTGCACAGAAAGGGTTTGCCAACCGCTGAATCCACACGTGAGTTTAACTCTGTCAGTTGAATGCACAGATTGACAACCATTCAGTTAGATAGCTCCGTTTTGGTTTTAGAAGCAGATATTTCTCTGTACAGCCTATGGTCCCATTCACTCGGGAATAACCCAACACAGCTCCTAGAAGAAACGTGTTTCTGAATCGCTGAATCTCAACATAGATTCAACTCTATTAGGTGAACGAACGCACAGCAGAGCAGTTTCAAGGAAACGTTTCTCCTGAGTTTTAGACGAAGTTTACTGCGGTTTATTACGCATGCCGGCATTGGGCTGGAAATACCGGTTTGGGGATTCTGCACAGAAAGGGTTTGCCAACCGCTGAATCCACACGTGAGTTTAACTCTGTCAGTTGAATGCACACATTGACAACCATTCAGTTAGATAGCTCCGTTTTGGTTTTAGAAGTAGATATTTCTCTGTACAGCCTATGGTCCCATTCACTCGGGAATATCCCAACGCAGCTCCTAGAAGAAACGTGTTTCTGACTCGCTGAATCTCAACATAGATTCAACTCTCTTAGGTGAACCAACGCACAGCAGAGCAGTTTCAAGGAAACGTTTCTCCTGGGTTTTAGACGAAGTTTACTGCTGTTTACTACGTATGCCGGCATTGGGCTGGAAATACCGGTTTTGGGATTCTGCACAGAAAGGTTTTGCCAACCGCAGAATCCACACGTGAGTTTACCTCTGTCAGTTGAATGCACACATTGACAACCATTCAGTTAGATAGCTCCCTTTTGCTTTTAGAAGCAGATATTTCTCGGTACAGCCTATGGTCCCATTCACTCGGGAACATCCCAACGCAGCTCCTAGAAGAAACGTGTTTCTGACTCGCTGAATCTCAACGTAGATTCAACTCTCTTAGGTGAACGAACGCACAGAAGAGCAGTTTCAAGCAAACCTTTCTCCTGAGTTTTAGACGAAGTTTACTGCTGTTTTGTACATATGCCGGCATTGGGCTGGAAATACCGGTTTTGGGATTCTGCACAGAAAGGGTTTGCCAACCGCTGAATCCACACGTGAGTTTTACTCTGTCAGTTGAATGCACACATTGACAAACATTCATTTAGATAGCTCGGTTTTGGTTTTAGGAGCAGATATTTCTCTGTACATCTTATGGTCCCATTCACTCGGGAATATCCCAACGCAGCTCCTAGAAGAAAGTGTTTCTGACTCTCTGAATCTCAACATAGATTCAACTCTCTTAGGTGAACGAACGCACAGCAGAGCAGTTTCAAGGAAACGTTTCTCCTGAGTTTTAGACGAAGTTTCCTGCTGTTTAGTACATATGCCGGCATTGGGCTGGAAATACCGGTTTTGGGATTCTGCACAGAAAGGGTTTGCAAACCGCTGAATCCACACGTGAGTTTAACTCTGTCAGTTGAATGCACAGATTGACAACCATTCAGTTAGATAGCTCCGTTTTGGTTTTAGAAGCAGATATTTCTCTGTACAGCCTATGGTCCCATTCACTCGGGAATATCCCAACTCAGCTCCTAGAAGAAACGTGTTTCTGAATCGCTGAATCTCAACATAGATTCAACTCTATTATGTGAACGAACGCACAGCAGAGCAGTTTCAAGGAAACGTTTCTCCTGAGTTTTAGACGAAGTTTACTGCGGTTTATTACGCATGCCGGCATTGGGCTGGAAATACCGGTTTGGGGATTCTGCACAGAAAGGGTTTGGCAACCGCTGAATCCACACGTGAGTTTAACTCTGTCAGTTGAATGCACACATTGACAACCATTCAGTTAGATAGCTCCGTTTTGGTTTTAGAAGCAGATATTTCTCTGTACAGCCTATGGTCCCATTCACTCGGGAATATCCCAACGCCGCTCCTAGAAGAAACGTGTTTCTGACTCGCTGAATCTCAACATAGATTCAACTCTCTTAGGTGAACCAACGCACAGCAGAGCAGTTTCAAGGAAACGTTTCTCCTGGGTTTTAGACGAAGTTTACTGCTGTTTAGTACGTATGCCGGCATTGGGCTGGAAATACCGGTTTTGGGATTCTGCACAGAAAGGGTTTGCCAACCGCTGAATCCACACGTGAGTTTAACTCTGTCAGTTGAATGGACACATTGACAACCATTCAGTTAGACAGCTCCGTTTTGGTTTTAGAAGCAGATATTTCTCGGTACAGCCTATGGTCCCATTCACTCGGGAACATCCCAACGCAGCTCCTAGAAGAAACGTGTTTCTGACTCGCTGAATCTCAACGGAGATTCAACTCTCTTAGGTGAACGAACGCACAGAAGAGCAGTTTCAAGCAAACCTTTCTCCTGAGTTTTAGACGAAGTTTACTGCTGTTTAGTACGTATGCCGGCATTGGGCTGGAAATACCGGTTTTCGGATTCTGCACAGAAAGGGTTTGCCAACCGCAGAATCCACACGTGAGTTTACCTCTGTCAGTTGAATGCACACATTGACAACCATTCAGTTAGATAGCTCCGTTTTGGTTTTAGAAGCAGATATTTCTCGGTACTGCCTATGGTCCCATTCACTCGGGAATATCCCAACGCAGCTCCTAGAAGAAACGTGTTTCTGACTCGCTGAATCTCAACATAGATTCAACTCTCTTAGGTGAACGAACGCACAGCAGAGCAGTTTCAAGGAAACGTTTCTCCTGAGTTTCAGACGAAGTTTCCTGCTGTTTAGTACGTATGCCGGAATTGGGCTGGAAATACCGGTTTTGGGATTCTGCACAGAAAGGGTTTGCAAACCGCTGAATCCACACGTGAGTTTAACTCTGTCAGTTGAATGCACACATTGACAACCATTCAGTTAGATAGCTCCGTTTTGGTTTTAGAAGGAGATATTTCTCTGTACAGCCTATGGTCCCATTCACTCGGGAATATCCCAACGCAGCTCCTAGAAGAAACGTGTTTCTGAATCGCTGAATCTCAACATAGATTCAACTCTATTATGTGAACGAACGCACAGCAGAGCAGTTTCAAGGAAACGTTTCTCCTGAGTCTTAGACGAAGTTTCCTGCTGTTTAGTACGTATGCCGGCATTGGGCTGGAAATACCGGTTTTGGGATTCTGCACAGAAAGGGTTGGCAAACCGCTGAATCCACACGTGAGTTTAACTCTGTCAGTTGAATGCACACATTGACAACCATTCAGTTAGATAGCTCCGTTTTGGTTTTAGAAGCAGATATTTCTCGGTACAGCCTATGGTCCCATTCACTCGGGAACATCCCAACGCAGCTCCTAGAAGAAACGTGTTTCTGACTCGCTGAATCTCAATATAGATTCAACTCTCTTAGGTGAACGAACGCACAGCAGAGCAGTTTCAAGGAAACGTTTCTCTTGAGTCTTAGACGAAGTTTCCTGCTGTTAAGTACGTATGCCGGCATTGGGCTGGAAATACCGTTTTTGGGATTCTGCACAGAAAGGGTTTGCAAACCGCTGAATCCACACGTGAGTTTAACTCTGTCAGTTGAATGCACACATTGACAACCATTCAGTTAGGTAGCTCCGTTTTGGTTTTAGAAGCAGATATTTCTCGGTACAGCCTATGGTCCCATTCACTCGGGAATATCCTAACGCAGCTCCTAGAAGAAACGTGTTTCTGACTCGCTGAATCTCAACATAGATTCAACTCTCTTAGGTGAATGAACGCACAGCGGAGCAGTTTCAAGGAAACGTTTCTCCTGAGTTTCAGACGAAGTTTCCTGCTGTTTAGTACGTATGCCGGCATTGGACTGGAAATACCGGTTTTGGGATTCTGCACAGAAAGGGTTTGCAAACCGCTGAATCCACACGTGAGTTTAACTCTGTCAGTTGAATGCACACATTGACAACCATTCAGTTAGATAGCTCCGTTTTGGTTTTAGAAGCAGATACTTCTCTGTACAGCCTATGGTCCCTTTCACTCGGGAATATCCCAACGCAGCTCCTAGAAGAAACGTGTTTCTGAGTCGCTGAATCTCAACATAGATTCAACTCTATTAGGTGAACGAACGCACAGCAGAGCAATTTCAAGGAAACGTTTGTCCTGAGTTTTAGACGAAGTTTACTGCGGTTTAGTACGCATGCCGGCATTGGGCTGGAAATACCGGTTTGGGGATTCTGCACAGAAAGGGTTTGCCAACCGCTGAATCCACACGTGAGTTTAACTCTGTCAGTTGAATGCACACATTGACAACCATTCAGTTAGATAGCTCCGTTTTGGTTTTAGAAGCAGATATTTCTCTGTACAGCCTATGGTCCCATTCACTCGGGAATATCCCAGCGCAGCTCCTAGAAGAAACGTGTTTCTGAATCGCTGAATCTCAACATAGATTCAACTCTATTATGTGAACGAACGCACAGCAGAGCAGTTTCAAGGAAACGTTTCTCCTGAGTCTTAGACGAAGTTTCCTGCTGTTTAGTACGTATGCCGGCATTGGGCTGGAAATACCGGTTTTGGGATTCTGCACAGAAAGGGTTTGCAAACCGCTGAATCCACACGTGAGTTTAACTCTGTCAGTTGAATGCACACATTGACAACCATTCAGTTAGATAGCTCCGTTTTGGTTTTAGAAGCAGATATTTCTCGGTACAGCCTATGGTCCCATTCACTCGGGAACATCCCAACGCAGCTCCTAGAAGAAACGTGTTTCTGACTCGCTGAATCTCAACATAGATTCAACTCTCTTAGGTGAACGAACGCACAGCAGAGCAGTTTCAAGGAAACGTTTCTCCTGAGTCTTAGACGAAGTTTCCTGCTGTTAAGTACGTATGCCGGCATTGGGCTGGAAATACCGTTTTTGGGATTCTGCACAGAAAGGGTTTGCAAACCGCTGAATCCACACGTGAGTTTAACTCTGTCAGTTGAATGCACACATTGACAACCATTCAGTTAGGTAGCTCCGTTTTGGTTTTAGAAGCAGATATTTCTCGGTACAGCCTATGGTCCCATTCACTCGGGAATATCCTAACGCAGCTCCTAGAAGAAACGTGTTTCTGACTCGCTGAATCTCAACATAGATTCAACTCTCTTAGGTGAACCAACGCACAGCAGAGCAGTTTCAAGGAAACATTCCTCCTGAGTTTTAGACGAAGTTTCCTGCTGTTTAGTATGTATGCCGGCATTGGGCTGGAAATACCGGTTTTGGGATTCTGCACAGAAAGGGTTTGCAAACCGCTGAATCCACGCGTGAGTTTAACTCTGTCAGTTGAATGCACACATTGACAACCATTCAGTTAGGTAGCTCCGTTTTGGTTTTAGAAGCAGATATTTCTCGGTACAGCCTATGGTCCCATTCACTCGGGAATATCCCAACGCAGCTCCTAGAAGAAACGTGTTTCTGACTCGCTGAATCTCAACATAGATTCAACTCTCTTAGGTGAACGAACGCACAGAAGAGCAGTTTCAAGCAAACCTTTCTCCTGAGTTTTAGACGAAGTTTACTACTGTTTAGTACGTATGCCGGCATTGGGCTGGAAATACCGGTTTTGGGATTCTGCACAGAAAGTGTTTGCCAACCGCTGAATCCACACGTGAGTTTTACTCTGTCAGTTGAATGCACACATTGACAAACATTCATTTAGATAGCTCGGTTTTGGTTTTAGGAGCAGATATTTCTCTGTACATCCTATGGTCCCATTCACTCGGGAATATCCCAACGCAGCTCCTAGAAGAAAGTGTTTCTGACTCTCTGAATCTCAACATAGATTCAACTCTCTTAGGTGAACGTACGCACAGCAGAGCAGTTTCAAGGAAACGTTTCTCCTGAGTTTTAGACGAAGTTTCCTGCTGTTTAGTACGCATGCCGGCATTGGGCTGGAATTACCGGTTTTGGGATTCTGCACAGAAAGGGTTTGCAAACCGCTGAATCCACACGTGAGTTTAACTCTGTCAGTTGAATGCACACATTGACAAACATTCATTTAGATAGCTCGGTTTTGGTTTTAGGAGCAGATATTTCTCTGTACATCTTATGGTCCCAATCACTCGGGAATATCCCAACGCAGCTCCTAGAAGAAAGTGTTTCTGACTCTCTGAATCTCAACATAGATTCAACTCTCTTAGGTGAACGAACGCACAACAGAGCAGTTTCAAGGAAACGTTTCTCCTGAGTTTTAGACGAAGTTTCCTGCTGTTTAGTACATATGCCGGCATTGGGCTGGAAATACCGGTTTTGGGATTCTGCACAGAAAGGGTTTGCAAACCGCTGAATCCACACGTGAGTTTACCTCTGTCAGTTGAATGCACACATTGACAACCATTCAGTTAGGTAGCTCCGTTTTGGTTTTAGAAGCAGATATTTCTCGGTACAGCCTATGGTCCCATTCACTCGGGAATATCCCAACGCAGCTCCTAGAAGAAACGTGTTTCTGACTCGCGGAATCTCAACATAGATTCAACTCTCTTAGGTGAACGAACGCACAGCAGAGCAGTTTCAAGGAAACGTTTCTCCTGAGTTTCAGACGAAGTTTCCTGCTGTTTAGTACGTATGCCGGCATTGGGCTGGAAATACCGGTTTTGGGATTCTGCACAGAAAGGGTTTGCAAACCGCTGAATCCACACGTGAGTTTAACTCTATCAGTTGAATGCACACATTGACAACCATTCAGTTAGGTAGCTCCGTTTTGGTTTTAGAAGCAGATATTTCTCGGTACAGCCTATGGTCCCATTCACTCGGGAATATCCCAACGCAGGTCCTAGAAGAAACGTGTTTCTGACTCGCTGAATCTCAACATAGATTCAACTCTCTTAGGTGAACGAACGCACAGCAGAGCAGTTTCAAGGAAACGTTTCTCCTGAGTTTCAGACGAAGTTTCCTGCTGTTTAGTACGTATGCCAGAATTGGGCTGGAAATACCGGTTTTGGGATTCTGCACAGAAAGGGTTTGCCAACCGCTGAATCCACACGTGAGTTTAACTCTGTCAGTTGAATGCACAGATTGACAACCATTCAGTTAGATAGCTCCGTTTTGGTTTTAGAAGCAGATATTTCTCTGTACAGCCTATGGTCCCATTCACTCGGGAATATCCCAACGCAGCTCCTAGAAGAAACGTGTTTCTGAGTCGCTGAATCTCAACATAGATTCAACTCTATTAGGTGAACGAACGCACAGCAGAGCAATTTCAAGGAAACGTTTGTCCTGAGTTTTAGACGAAGTTTACTGCGGTTTAGTACGCATGCCGGCATTGGGCTGGAAATACCGGTTTGGGGATTCTGCACAGAAAGGGTTTGCCAACCGCTGAATCCACACGTGAGTTTAACTCTGTCAGTTGAATGCACACATTGACAACCATTCAGTTAGATAGCTCCGTTTTGGTTTTAGAAGCAGATATTTCTCTGTACAGCCTATGGTCCCATTCACTCGGGAATATCCCAGCGCAGCTCCTAGAAGAAACGTGTTTCTGAATCGCTGAATCTCAACATAGATTCAACTCTATTATGTGAACGAACGCACAGCAGAGCAGTTTCAAGGAAACGTTTCTCCTGAGTCTTAGACGAAGTTTCCTGCTGTTTAGTACGTATGCCGGCATTGGGCTGGAAATACCGGTTTTGGGATTCTGCACAGAAAGGGTTTGCAAACCGCTGAATCCACACGTGAGTTTAACTCTGTCAGTTGAATGCACACATTGACAACCATTCAGTTAGATAGCTCCGTTTTGGTTTTAGAAGCAGATATTTCTCGGTACAGCCTATGGTCCCATTCACTCGGGAACATCCCAACGCAGCTCCTAGAAGAAACGTGTTTCTGACTCGCTGAATCTCAACATAGATTCAACTCTCTTAGGTGAACGAACGCACAGCAGAGCAGTTTCAAGGAAACGTTTCTCCTGAGTCTTAGACGAAGTTTCCTGCTGTTAAGTACGTATGCCGGCATTGGGCTGGAAATACCGTTTTTGGGATTCTGCACAGAAAGGGTTTGCAAACCGCTGAATCCACACGTGAGTTTAACTCTGTCAGTTGAATGCACACATTGACAACCATTCAGTTAGGTAGCTCCGTTTTGGTTTTAGAAGCAGATATTTCTCGGTACAGCCTATGGTCCCATTCACTCGGGAATATCCTAACGCAGCTCCTAGAAGAAACGTGTTTCTGACTCGCTGAATCTCAACATAGATTCAACTCTCTTAGGTGAACCAACGCACAGCAGAGCAGTTTCAAGGAAACATTCCTCCTGAGTTTTAGACGAAGTTTCCTGCTGTTTAGTATGTATGCCGGCATTGGGCTGGAAATACCGGTTTTGGGATTCTGCACAGAAAGGGTTTGCAAACCGCTGAATCCACGCGTGAGTTTAACTCTGTCAGTTGAATGCACACATTGACAACCATTCAGTTAGGTAGCTCCGTTTTGGTTTTAGAAGCAGATATTTCTCGGTACAGCCTATGGTCCCATTCACTCGGGAATATCCCAACGCAGCTCCTAGAAGAAACGTGTTTCTGACTCGCTGAATCTCAACATAGATTCAACTCTCTTAGGTGAACGAACGCACAGAAGAGCAGTTTCAAGCAAACCTTTCTCCTGAGTTTTAGACGAAGTTTACTACTGTTTAGTACGTATGCCGGCATTGGGCTGGAAATACCGGTTTTGGGATTCTGCACAGAAAGTGTTTGCCAACCGCTGAATCCACACGTGAGTTTTACTCTGTCAGTTGAATGCACACATTGACAAACATTCATTTAGATAGCTCGGTTTTGGTTTTAGGAGCAGATATTTCTCTGTACATCCTATGGTCCCATTCACTCGGGAATATCCCAACGCAGCTCCTAGAAGAAAGTGTTTCTGACTCTCTGAATCTCAACATAGATTCAACTCTCTTAGGTGAACGTACGCACAGCAGAGCAGTTTCAAGGAAACGTTTCTCCTGAGTTTTAGACGAAGTTTCCTGCTGTTTAGTACGCATGCCGGCATTGGGCTGGAATTACCGGTTTTGGGATTCTGCACAGAAAGGGTTTGCAAACCGCTGAATCCACACGTGAGTTTAACTCTGTCAGTTGAATGCACACATTGACAAACATTCATTTAGATAGCTCGGTTTTGGTTTTAGGAGCAGATATTTCTCTGTACATCTTATGGTCCCAATCACTCGGGAATATCCCAACGCAGCTCCTAGAAGAAAGTGTTTCTGACTCTCTGAATCTCAACATAGATTCAACTCTCTTAGGTGAACGAACGCACAACAGAGCAGTTTCAAGGAAACGTTTCTCCTGAGTTTTAGACGAAGTTTCCTGCTGTTTAGTACATATGCCGGCATTGGGCTGGAAATACCGGTTTTGGGATTCTGCACAGAAAGGGTTTGCAAACCGCTGAATCCACACGTGAGTTTACCTCTGTCAGTTGAATGCACACATTGACAACCATTCAGTTAGGTAGCTCCGTTTTGGTTTTAGAAGCAGATATTTCTCGGTACAGCCTATGGTCCCATTCACTCGGGAATATCCCAACGCAGCTCCTAGAAGAAACGTGTTTCTGACTCGCGGAATCTCAACATAGATTCAACTCTCTTAGGTGAACGAACGCACAGCAGAGCAGTTTCAAGGAAACGTTTCTCCTGAGTTTCAGACGAAGTTTCCTGCTGTTTAGTACGTATGCCGGCATTGGGCTGGAAATACCGGTTTTGGGATTCTGCACAGAAAGGGTTTGCAAACCGCTGAATCCACACGTGAGTTTAACTCTATCAGTTGAATGCACACATTGACAACCATTCAGTTAGGTAGCTCCGTTTTGGTTTTAGAAGCAGATATTTCTCGGTACAGCCTATGGTCCCATTCACTCGGGAATATCCCAACGCAGGTCCTAGAAGAAACGTGTTTCTGACTCGCTGAATCTCAACATAGATTCAACTCTCTTAGGTGAACGAACGCACAGCAGAGCAGTTTCAAGGAAACGTTTCTCCTGAGTTTCAGACGAAGTTTCCTGCTGTTTAGTACGTATGCCAGAATTGGGCTGGAAATACCGGTTTTGGGATTCTGCACAGAAAGGGTTTGCCAACCGCTGAATCCACACGTGAGTTTAACTCTGTCAGTTGAATGCACAGATTGACAACCATTCAGTTAGATAGCTCCGTTTTGGTTTTAGAAGCAGATATTTCTCTGTACAGCCTATGGTCCCATTCACTCGGGAATAACCCAACACAGCTCCTAGAAGAAACGTGTTTCTGAATCGCTGAATCTCAACATAGATTCAACTCTATTAGGTGAACGAACGCACAGCAGAGCAGTTTCAAGGAAACGTTTCTCCTGAGTTTTAGACGAAGTTTACTGCGGTTTATTACGCATGCCGGCATTGGGCTGGAAATACCGGTTTGGGGATTCTGCACAGAAAGGGTTTGCCAACCGCTGAATCCACACGTGAGTTTAACTCTGTCAGTTGAATGCACACATTGACAACCATTCAGTTAGATAGCTCCGTTTTGGTTTTAGAAGTAGATATTTCTCTGTACAGCCTAGGGTCCCATTCACTCGGGAATATCCCAACGCAGCTCCTAGAAGAAACGTGTTTCTGACTCGCTGAATCTCAACATAGATTCAACTCTCTTAGGTGAACCAACGCACAGCAGAGCAGTTTCAAGGAAACGTTTCTCCTGGGTTTTAGACGAAGTTTACTGCTGTTTACTACGTATGCCGGCATTGGGCTGGAAATACCGGTTTTGGGATTCTGCACAGAAAGGTTTTGCCAACCGCAGAATCCACACGTGAGTTTACCTCTGTCAGTTGAATGCACACATTGACAACCATTCAGTTAGATAGCTCCCTTTTGCTTTTAGAAGCAGATATTTCTCGGTACAGCCTATGGTCCCATTCACTCGGGAACATCCCAACGCAGCTCCTAGAAGAAACGTGTTTCTGACTCGCTGAATCTCAACGTAGATTCAACTCTCTTAGGTGAACCAACGCATAGCAGAGCAGTTTCAAGGAAACGTTTCTCCTGGGTTTTAGACGAAGTTTACTGCTGTTTAGTACGTATGCCGGCATTGGGCTGGAAATACCGGTTTTGGGATTCTGCACAGAAAGGGTTTGCCAACCGCTGAATCCACACGTGAGTTTAACTCTGTCAGTTGAATGCACACATTGACAACCATTCAGTTAGACAGCTCCGTTTTGGTTTTAGAAGCAGATATTTCTCGGTACAGCCTATGGTCCCATTCACTCGGGAACATCCCAACGCAGCTCCTAGAAGAAACGTGTTTCTGACTCGCTGAATCTCAACGGAGATTCAACTCTCTTAGGTGAACGAACGCACAGAAGAGCAGTTTCAAGCAAACCTTTCTCCTGAGTTTTAGACGAAGTTTACTGCTGTTTAGTACGTATGCCGGCATTGGGCTGGAAATACCGGTTTTCGGATTCTGCACAGAAAGGGTTTGCCAACCGCAGAATCCACACGTGAGTTTACCTCTGTCAGTTGAATGCACACATTGACAACCATTCAGTTAGATAGCTCCGTTTTGGTTTTAGAAGCAGATATTTCTCTGTACAGCCTATGGTACCATTCACTCGGGAATATCCCAACGCAGCTCCTAGAAGAAAGTGTTTCTGACTCTCTGAATCTCAACATAGATTCAACTCTCTTAGGTGAACGTACGCACAGCAGAGCAGTTTCAAGGAAACGTTTCTCCTGAGTTTTAGACGAAGTTTCCTGCTGTTTAGTACGTATGCCGGCATTGGGCTGGAAATACCGGTTTTGGGATTCTGCACAGAAACGGTTTGCAAACCGCTGAATCCACACGTGAGTTTAACTCTGTCAGTTGAATGCACACATTGACAACCATTCAGTTAGATAGCTCCGTTTTGGTTTTAGAAGCAGATATTTCTCTGTACAGCCTATGGTCCCTTTCACTCGGGAATATCCCAACGCAGCTCCTAGAAGAAAGTGTTTCTGACTCGCTGAATCTCAACATAGATTCAACTCTCTTAGGTGAACGAACGCACAGCAAAGCAGTTTCAAGGAAACGTTTCTCCTGGGTTTTAGACGAAGTTTGCTGCTGTTTAGTACGTATGCCGGCATTGGGCTGGAAATACCGGTTTTGGGATTCTGCACAGAAAGGGTTTGCCAACCGCCGAATCCCCACGTGAGTTTAACTCTGTCAGTTGAATGCACACATTGACAACCATTCAGTTAGATAGCTCCGTTTTGGTTTTAGAAGGAGATATTTCTCTGTACAGCCTATGGTCCCATTCACTCGGGAATATCCCAACGCAGCTCCTAGAAGAAACGTGTTTCTGAATCGCTGAATCTCAACATAGATTCAACTCTATTATGTGAACGAACGCACAGCAGAGCAGTTTCAAGGAAACGTTTCTCCTGAGTCTTAGACGAAGTTTCCTGCTGTTTAGTACGTATGCCGGCATTGGGCTGGAAATACCGGTTTTGGGATTCTGCACAGAAAGGGTTTGCAAACCGCTGAATCCACACGTGAGTTTAACTCTGTCAGTTGAATGCACACATTGACAACCATTCAGTTAGGTAGCTCCGTTTTGGTTTTAGAAGCAGATATTTCTCGGTACAGCCTATGGTCCCATTCACTCGGGAATATCCTAACGCAGCTCCTAGAAGAAACGTGTTTCTGACTCGCTGAATCTCAACATAGATTCAACTCTCTTAGGTGAATGAACGCACAGCGGAGCAGTTTCAAGGAAACGTTTCTCCTGAGTTTCAGACGAAGTTTCCTGCTGTTTAGTACGTATGCCGGCATTGGACTGGAAATACCGGTTTTGGGATTCTGCACAGAAAGGGTTTGCAAACCGCTGAATCCACACGTGAGTTTAACTCTGTCAGTTGAATGCACACATTGACAACCATTCAGTTAGATAGCTCCGTTTTGGTTTTAGAAGCAGATACTTCTCTGTACAGCCTATGGTCCCTTTCACTCGGGAATATCCCAACGCAGCTCCTAGAAGAAACGTGTTTCTGAGTCGCTGAATCTCAACATAGATTCAACTCTATTAGGTGAACGAACGCACAGCAGAGCAATTTCAAGGAAACGTTTGTCCTGAGTTTTAGACGAAGTTTACTGCGGTTTAGTACGCATGCCGGCATTGGGCTGGAAATACCGGTTTGGGGATTCTGCACAGAAAGGGTTTGCCAACCGCTGAATCCACACGTGAGTTTAACTCTGTCAGTTGAATGCACACATTGACAACCATTCAGTTAGGTAGTTCCGTTTTGGTTTTAGAAGGAGATATTTCTCGGTACAGCCTATGGTCCCATTCACTCGGGAACATCCCAACGCAGCTCCTAGAAGAAACGTGTTTCTGACTCGCTGAATCTCAACATAGATTCAACTCTCTTAGGTGAACGAACGCACAGCAGAGCAGTTTCAAGGAAACGTTTCTCCTGAGTCTTAGACGAAGTTTCCTGCTGTTTAGTACGTATGCCGGCATTGGGCTGGAAATACCGGTTTTGGGATTCTGCACAGAAAGGGTTTGCAAACCGCTGAATCCACACGTGAGTTTAACTCTGTCAGTTGAATGCACACATTGACAACCATTCAGTTAGATAGCTCCGTTTTGGTTTTAGAAGCAGATATTTCTCTGTACAGCCTATGGTCCCTTTCACTCGGGAATATCCCAACGCAGCTCCTAGAAGAAACGTGTTTCTGAATCGCTGAATCTCAACATAGATTCAACTCTATTAGGTGAACGAACGCACAGCAGAGCAGTTTCAAGGAAACGTTTCTCCTGAGTTTTAGACGAAGTTTACTGCGGTTTAGTACGCATGCCGGCATTGGGCTGGAAATACCGGTTTGGGGATTCTGCACAGAAAGGGTTTGCCAACCGCTGAATCCACACGTGAGTTTAACTCTGTCAGTTGAATGCACACATTGACAACCATTCAGTTAGATAGCTCCGTTTTGGTTTTAGAAGCAGATATTTCTCTGTACAGCCTATGGTCCCATTCACTCGGGAATATCCCAACGCAGCTCCTAGAAGAAACGTGTTTCTGACTCGCTGAATCTCAACATAGATTCAACTCTCTTAGGTGAACGAACGCACAGCAGAGCAGTTTCAAGGAAACGTTTCTCCTGGGTTTTAGACGAAGTTTACTGCTGTTTAGTACGTATGCCAGCATTGGGCTGGAAATACCGGTTTTGGGATTCTGCACAGAAAGGGTTTGCCAACCGCAGAATCCACACGTGAGTTTAACTCTGTCAGTTGAATGCACACATTGACAACCATTCAGTTAGATAGCTCCGTTTTGGTTTTAGAAGCAGATATTTCTCTGTACAGCCTATGGTACCTTTCACTCGGGAATATCCCAAGGCATCTCCTAGAAGAAACGTGTTTCTGACTCGCTGAATCTCAACATAGATTCAAATCTCTTAGGTGAACGAACGCACACCAGAGCAGTTTCAAGGAATCATTCCTCCTGAGTTTTAGAGGAAGTTTCCTGCTGTTTAGTATGTATGCCGGCATTGGGCTGGAAATACCGGTTTTGGGATTCTGCGCAGAAAGGGTTTGCAAACCGCTGAATCCACACGTGAGTTTAACTCTGTCAGTTGAATGCACACATTGACAACCATTCAGTTAGACAGCTCCGTTTTGGTTTTAGAAGCAGATATTTCTCTGTACAGCCTATGGTCCCATTCACTCGGGAACATCCCAACGCAGCTCCTAGAAGAAACGTGTTTCTGACTCGCTGAATGTCAACGTAGATTCAACTCTCTTAGGTGAACGAACGCACAGCAGAGCAGTTTCAAGCAAACCTTTCTCCTGAGTTTTAGACGAAGTTTACTGCTGTTTAGTACGTATGCCGGCATTGGGCTGGAAATACCGGTTTTGGGATTCTGCACAGAAAGGGTTTGCCAACCGCTGAATCCACACGTGAGTTTAACTCTGTCAGTTGAATGCACACATTGACAAACATTCATTTAGATAGCTCGGTTTTGGTTTTAGGAGCAGATATTTCTCTGTACATCTTATGGTCCCATTCACTCGGGAATATCCCAACGCAGCTCCTAGAAGAAAGTGTTTCTGACTCTCTGAATCTCAACATAGATTCAACTCTCTTAGGTGAACGAACGCACAGCAGAGCAGTTTAAAGGAAACGTTTCTCCTGAGTTTTAGACGAAGTTTCCTGCTGTTTAGTACGTATGCCGGCATTGGGCTGGAAATACCGGTTTTGGGATTCTGCACAGAAAGGGTTTGCAAACCGCTGAATCCACACGTGAGTTTAATTCTGTCAGTTGAATGCACCCATTGACAACCATTCAGTTAGGTAGCTCCGTTTTGGTTTTAGAAGCAGATATTTCTCGGTACTGCCTATGGTCCCATTCACTCGGGAATATCCCAACGCAGCTCCTAGAAGAAACGTGTTTCTGACTCGCTGAATCTCAACATAGATTCAACTCTCTTAGGTGAACGAACGCACAGCAGAGCAGTTTCAAGGAAACGTTTCTCCTGAGTTTCAGACGAAGTTTCCTGCTGTTTAGTACGTATGCCGGAATTGGGCTGGAAATACCGGTTTTGGGATTCTGCACAGAAAGGGTTTGCCAACCGCTGAATCCACACGTGAGTTTAACTCTGTCAGTTGAATGCACAGATTGACAACCATTCAGTTAGATAGCTCCGTTTTGGTTTTAGAAGGAGATATTTCTCTGTACAGCCTATGGTCCCATTCACTCGGGAATATCCCAACGCAGCTCCTAGAAGAAACGTGTTTCTGAATCGCTGAATCTCAACATAGATTCAACTCTATTATGTGAACGAACGCACAGCAGAGCAGTTTCAAGGAAACGTTTCTCCTGAGTCTTAGACGAAGTTTCCTGCTGTTTAGTACGTATGCCGGCATTGGGCTGGAAATACCGGTTTTGGGATTCTGCACAGAAAGGGTTTGCAAACCGCTGAATCCACACGTGAGTTTAACTCTGTCAGTTGAATGCACACATTGACAACCATTCAGTTAGGTAGCTCCGTTTTGGTTTTAGAAGCAGATATTTCTCGGTACAGCCTATGGTCCCATTCACTCGGGAATATCCCAAGGCATCTCCTAGAAGAAACGTGTTTCTGACTCGCTGAATCTCAACATAGATTCAACTCTCTTAGGTGAATGAACGCACAGCGGAGCAGTTTCAAGGAAACGTTTCTCCTGAGTTTCAGACGAAGTTTCCTGCTGTTTAGTACGTATGCCGGCATTGGACTGGAAATACCGGTTTTGGGATTCTGCACAGAAAGGGTTTGCAAACCGCTGAATCCACACGTGAGTTTAACTCTGTCAGTTGAATGCACACATTGACAACCATTCAGTTAGATAGCTCCGTTTTGGTTTTAGAAGCAGATACTTCTCTGTACAGCCTATGGTCCCTTTCACTCGGGAATATCCCAACGCAGCTCCTAGAAGAAACGTGTTTCTGAGTCGCTGAATCTCAACATAGATTCAACTCTATTAGGTGAACGAACGCACAGCAGAGCAATTTCAAGGAAACGTTTGTCCTGAGTTTTAGACGAAGTTTACTGCGGTTTAGTACGCATGCCGGCATTGGGCTGGAAATACCGGTTTGGGGATTCTGCACAGAAAGGGTTTGCCAACCGCTGAATCCACACGTGAGTTTAACTCTGTCAGTTGAATGCACACATTGACAACCATTCAGTTAGATAGCTCCGTTTTGGTTTTAGAAGCAGATATTTCTCTGTACAGCCTATGGTCCCATTCACTCGGGAATATCCCAGCGCAGCTCCTAGAAGAAACGTGTTTCTGAATCGCTGAATCTCAACATAGATTCAACTCTATTATGTGAACGAACGCACAGCAGAGCAGTTTCAAGGAAACGTTTCTCCTGAGTCTTAGACGAAGTTTCCTGCTGTTTAGTACGTATGCCGGCATTGGGCTGGAAATACTGGTTTTGGGATTCTGCACAGAAAGAGTTTGCAAACCGCTGAATCCACACGTGAGTTTAACTCTGTCAGTTGAATGCACACATTGACAACCATTCAGTTAGGTAGTTCCGTTTTGGTTTTAGAAGGAGATATTTCTCGGTACAGCCTATGGTCCCATTCACTCGGGAACATCCCAACGCAGCTCCTAGAAGAAACGTTTTTCTGACTCGCTGAATCTCAACATAGATTCAACTCTCTTAGGTGAACGAACGCACAGCAGAGCAGTTTCAAGGAAACGTTTCTCCTGAGTCTTAGACGAAGTTTCCTGCTGTTTAGTACGTATGCCGGCATTGGGCTGGAAATACCGGTTTTGGGATTCTGCACAGAAAGGGTTTGCAAACCGCTGAATCCACACGTGAGTTTAACTCTGTCAGTTGAATGCACACATTGACAACCATTCAGTTAGATAGCTCCGTTTTGGTTTTAGAAGCAGATATTTTTCGGTACAGCCTATGGTCCCATTCACTCGGGAACATCCCAACGCAGCTCCTAGAAGAAACGTGTTTCTGACTCGCTGAATCTCAATATAGATTCAACTCTCTTAGGTGAACGAACGCACAGCATAGCAGTTTCAAGGAAACGTTTCTCCTGAGTCTTAGACGAAGTTTCCTGCTGTTAAGTACGTATGCCGGCATTGGGCTGGAAATACAGGTTTTGGGATTCTGCACAGAAAGGGTTTGCAAACCGCTGAATCCACACGTGAGTTTAACTCTGTCAGTTGAATGCACACATTGACAACCATTCAGTTAGGTAGCTCCGTTTTGGTTTTAGAAGCAGATATTTCTCGGTACAGCCTATGGTCCCATTCACTCGGGAACATCCCAACGCAGCTCCTAGAAGAAACGTGTTTCTGAATCGCTGAATCTCAACATAGATTCAACTCTATTAGGTGAACGAACGCACAGCAGAGCAGTTTCAAGGAAACGTTTCTCCTGAGTTTTAGACGATGTTTACTGCGGTTTATTACGCATGCCGGCATTGGGCTGGAAATACCGGTTTGGGGATTCTGCACAGAAAGGATTTGCCAACCGCTGAATCCACACGTGAGTTTAACTCTGTCAGTTGAATGCACACATTGACACTCATTCAGTTAGATAGCTCCGTTTTGGTTTTAGAAGCAGATATTTCTCTGTTCAGCCTATGGTCCCATTCACTCGGGAATATCCCAACGCAGCTCCTAGAAGAAACGTGTTTCTGACTCGCTGAATCTCAACATAGATTCAACTCTCTTAGGTGAACGAACTCACAGCAGAGCAGTTTCAAGGAAACGTTTCTCCTGGGTTTTAGACGAAGTTTACTGCTGTTTAGTACGTATGCCGGCATTGGGCTGGAAATACCGGTTTTGGGATTCTGCACAGAAAGGGTTTGCCAACCGCAGAATACAGACATGAGTTTAACTCTGTCAGTTGAATGCACACATTGACAACCATTCAGTTAGATAGCTCCGTTTTGGTTTTAGAAGCAGATATTTCTCGGTACAGCCTATGGTCCCATTCACTCGGGAACATCCCAACGCAGCTCCTAGAAGAAACGTGTTTCTGACTCGCTGAATCTCAACGTAGATTCAACTCTCTTAGGTGAACGAACGCACAGAAGAGCAGTTTCAAGCAAACCTTTCTCCTGAGTTTTAGACGAAGTTTATTGCTGTTTAGTACGTATGCCGGCATTGGGCTGGAAATACCGGTTTTGGGATTCTGCACAGAAAGTGTTTGCCAACCGCTGAATCCACACGTGAGTTTTTCTCTGTCAGTTGAATGCACACATTCACAAACATTCAGTTAGATAGCTCGGTTTTGGTTTTAGGAGCAGATATTTCTCTGTACAGCCTATGGTCCCATTCACTCGGGAATATCCCAACGCAGCTCCTTGAAGAAAGTGTTTCTGACTCTCTGAATCTCAACATAGATTCAACTCTCTTAGGTGAACGAACGCACAGCAGAGCAGTTTCAAGGAAACGTTTCTCCTGAGTTTTAGACGAAGTTTCCTGCTGTTTAGTACGTATGCCGGCATTGGGCTGGAAATACCGGTTTTGGGATTCTGCACAGAAAGGGTTTGCAAACCGCTGAATCCACACGTGAGTTTAACTCTGTCAGTTGAATGCACACATTGACAACCATTCAGTTACATAGCTCCGTTTTGGTTTTAGAAGCAGATATTTCTCTGTACAGCCTATGGTCCCATTCACTCGGGAATATCCCAAGGCAGCTCCTAGAAGAAACGTGATTCTGACTCGCTGAATCTCAACATAGATTCAACTCTCTTAGGTGAACGAACGCACAGCAGAGCAGTTTCAAGGAAACATTCCTCCTGAGTTTTAGACGAAATTTCCTGCTGTTTAGTACGTATGCCGGCATTGGGCTGGAAATACTGGTTTTGGGATTCTGCACAGAAAGAGTTTGCAAACCGCTGAATCCACACGTGAGTTTAACTCTGTCAGTTGAATGCACACATTGACAACCATTCAGTTAGGTAGTTCCGTTTTGGTTTTAGAAGGAGATATTTCTCGGTACAGCCTATGGTCCCATTCACTCGGGAACATCCCAACGCAGCTCCTAGAAGAAACGTGTTTCTGACTCGCTGAATCTCAACATAGATTCAACTCTCTTAGGTGAACGAACGCACAGCAGAGCAGTTTCAAGGAAACGTTTCTCCTGAGTCTTAGACGAAGTTTCCTGCTGTTTAGTACGTATGCCGGCATTGGGCTGGAAATACCGGTTTTGGGATTCTGCACAGAAAGGGTTTGCAAACCGCTGAATCCACACGTGAGTTTAACTCTGTCAGTTGAATGCACACATTGACAACCATTCAGTTAGATAGCTCCGTTTTGGTTTTAGAAGCAGATATTTCTCTGTACAGCCTATGGTCCCTTTCACTCGGGAATATCCCAACGCAGCTCCTAGAAGAAACGTGTTTCTGAATCGCTGAATCTCAACATAGATTCAACTCTATTAGGTGAACGAACGCACAGCAGAGCAGTTTCAAGGAAACGTTTCTCCTGAGTTTTAGACGAAGTTTACTGCGGTTTAGTACGCATGCCGGCATTGGGCTGGAAATACCGGTTTGGGGATTCTGCACAGAAAGGGTTTGCCAACCGCTGAATCCACACGTGAGTTTAACTCTGTCAGTTGAATGCACACATTGACAACCATTCAGTTAGATAGCTCCGTTTTGGTTTTAGAAGCAGATATTTCTCTGTACAGCCTATGGTCCCATTCACTCGGGAATATCCCAACGCAGCTCCTAGAAGAAACGTGTTTCTGACTCGCTGAATCTCAACATAGATTCAACTCTCTTAGGTGAACGAACGCACAGCAGAGCAGTTTCAAGGAAACGTTTCTCCTGGGTTTTAGACGAAGTTTACTGCTGTTTAGTACGTATGCCGGCATTGGGCTGGAAATACCGGTTTTGGGATTCTGCACAGAAAGGGTTTGCCAACCGCAGAATCCACACGTGAGTTTAACTCTGTCAGTTGAATGCACACATTGACAACCATTCAGTTAGATAGCTCCGTTTTGGTTTTAGAAGCAGATATTTCTCTGTACAGCCTATGGTACCTTTCACTCGGGAATATCCCAAGGCATCTCCTAGAAGAAACGTGTTTCTGACTCGCTGAATCTCAACATAGATTCAAATCTCTTAGGTGAACGAACGCACACCAGAGCAGTTTCAAGGAATCATTCCTCCTGATTTTTAGACGAAGTTTCCTGCTGTTTAGTATGTATGCCGGCATTGGGCTGGAAATACCGGTTTTGGGATTCTGCGCAGAAAGGTTTGCAAACCGCTGAATCCACACGTGAGTTTAACTCTGTCAGTTGAATGCACACATTGACAACCATTCAGTTAGACAGCTCCGTTTTGGTTTTAGAAGCAGATATTTCTCTGTACAGCCTATGGTCCCATTCACTCGGGAACATCCCAACGCAGCTCCTAGAAGAAACGTGTTTCTGACTCGCTGAATGTCAACGTAGATTCAACTCTCTTAGGTGAACGAACGCACAGCAGAGCAGTTTCAAGCAAACCTTTCTCCTGAGTTTTAGACGAAGTTTACTGCTGTTTAGTACGTATGCCGGCATTGGGCTGGAAATACCGGTTTTGGGATTCTGCACAGAAAGGGTTTGCCAACCGCTGAATCCACACGTGAGTTTAACTCTGTCAGTTGAATGCACACATTGAAAAACATTCATTTAGATAGCTCGGTTTTGGTTTTAGGAGCAGATATTTCTCTGTACATCTTATGGTCCCATTCACTCGGGAATATCCCAACGCAGCTCCTAGAAGAAAGTGTTTCTGACTCTCTGAATCTCAACATAGATTCAACTCTCTTAGGTGAACGAACGCACAGCAGAGCAGTTTCAAGGAAACGTTTCTCCTGAGTTTTAGACGAAGTTTCCTGCTGTTTAGTACGTATGCCGGCATTGGGCTGGAAATACCGGTTTTGGGATTCTGCACAGAAAGGGTTTGCAAACCGCTGAATCCACACGTGAGTTTAACTCTGTCAGTTGAATGCACACATTGACAACCATTCAGTTAGGTAGCTCCGTTTTGGTTTTAGAAGCAGATATTTCTCGGTACTGCCTATGGTCCCATTCACTCGGGAATATCCCAACGCAGCTCCTAGAAGAAACGTGTTTCTGACTCGCTGAATCTCAACATAGATTCAACTCTCTTAGGTGAACGAACGCACAGCAGAGCAGTTTCAAGGAAACGTTTCTCCTGAGTTTCAGACGAAGTTTCCTGCAGTTTAGTACGTATGCCGGAAATGGGCTGGAAATACCGGTTTTGGGATTCTGCACAGAAAGGGTTTGCCAACCGCTGAATCCACACGTGAGTTTAACTCTGTCAGTTGAATGCACACATTGACAACCATTCAGTTAGATAGCTCCGTTTTGGTTTTAGAAGCAGATATTTCTCTGTACAGCCTATGGTCCCATTCACTCGGGAATATCCCAGCGCAGCTCCTAGAAGAAACGTGTTTCTGAATCGCTGAATCTCAACATAGATTCAACTCTATTATGTGAACGAACGCACAGCAGAGCAGTTTCAAGGAAACGTTTCTCCTGAGTCTTAGACGAAGTTTCCTGCTGTTTAGTACGTATGCCGGCATTGGGCTGGAAATACCGGTTTTGGGATTCTGCACAGAAAGGGTTTGCAAACCGCTGAATCCACACGTGAGTTTAACTCTGTCAGTTGAATGCACACATTGACAACCATTCAGTTAGATAGCTCCGTTTTGGTTTTAGAAGCAGATATTTCTCGGTACAGCCTATGGTCCCATTCACTCGGGAACATCCCAACGCAGCTCCTAGAAGAAACGTGTTTCTGACTCGCTGAATCTCAATATAGATTCAACTCTCTTAGGTGAACGAACGCACAGCAGAGCAGTTTCAAGGAAACGTTTCTCCTGAGTCTTAGACGAAGTTTCCTGCTGTTAAGTACGTATGCCGGCATTGGGCTGGAAATACCGTTTTTGGGATTCTGCACAGAAAGGGTTTGCAAACCGCTGAATCCACACGTGAGTTTAACTCTGTCAGTTGAATGCACACATTGACAACCATTCAGTTAGGTAGCTCCGTTTTGGTTTTAGAAGCAGATATTTCTCGGTACAGCCTATGGTCCCATTCACTCGGGAATATCCTAACGCAGCTCCTAGAAGAAACGTGTTTCTGACTCGCTGAATCTCAACATAGATTCAACTCTCTTAGGTGAACCAACGCACAGCAGAGCAGTTTGAAGGAAACATTCCTCCTGAGTTTTAGACGAAGTTTCCTGCTGTTTAGTATGTATGCCGGCATTGGGCTGGAAATACCGGTTTTGGGATTCTGCACAGAAAGGGTTTGCAAACCGCTGAATCCACGCGTGAGTTTAACTCTGTCAGTTGAATGCACACATTGACAACCATTCAGTTAGGTAGCTCCGTTTTGGTTTTAGAAGCAGATATTTCTCGGTACAGCCTATGGTCCCATTCACTCGGGAATATCCCAACGCAGCTCCTAGAAGAAACGTGTTTCTGACTCGCTGAATCTCAACATAGATTCAACTCTCTTAGGTGAACGAACGCACAGAAGAGCAGTTTCAAGCAAACCTTTCTCCTGAGTTTTAGACGAAGTTTACTACTGTTTAGTACGTATGCCGGCATTGGGCTGGAAATACCGGTTTTGGGATTCTGCACAGAAAGTGTTTGCCAACCGCTGAATCCACACGTGAGTTTTACTCTGTCAGTTGAATGCACACATTGACAAACATTCAGTTAGATAGCTCGGTTTTGGTTTTAGGAGCAGATATTTCTCTGTACATCCTATGGTCCCATTCACTCGGGAATATCCCAACGCAGCTCCTAGAAGAAAGTGTTTCTGACTCTCTGAATCTCAACATAGATTCAACTCTCTTAGGTGAACGTACGCACAGCAGAGCAGTTTCAAGGAAACGTTTCTCCTGAGTTTTAGACGAAGTTTCCTGCTGTTTAGTACGCATGCCGGCATTGGGCTGGAATTACCGGTTTTGGGATTCTGCACAGAAAGGGTTTGCAAACCGCTGAATCCACACGTGAGTTTAACTCTGTCAGTTGAATGCACACATTGACAAACATTCATTTAGATAGCTCGGTTTTGGTTTTAGGAGCAGATATTTCTCTGTACATCTTATGGTCCCAATCACTCGGGAATATCCCAACGCAGCTCCTAGAAGAAAGTGTTTCTGACTCTCTGAATCTCAACATAGATTCAACTCTCTTAGGTGAACGAACGCACAACAGAGCAGTTTCAAGGAAACGTTTCTCCTGAGTTTTAGACGAAGTTTCCTGCTGTTTAGTACATATGCCGGCATTGGGCTGGAAATACCGGTTTTGGGATTCTGCACAGAAAGGGTTTGCAAACCGCTGAATCCACACGTGAGTTTAACTCTGTCAGTTGAATGCACACATTGACAACCATTCAGTTAGGTAGCTCCGTTTTGGTTTTAGAAGCAGATATTTCTCGGTACAGCCTATGGTCCCATTCACTCGGGAATATCCCAACGCAGCTCCTAGAAGAAACGTGTTTCTGACTCGCGGAATCTCAACATAGATTCAACTCTCTTAGGTGAACGAACGAACAGCAGAGCAGTTTCAAGGAAACGTTTCTCCTGAGTTTCAGACGAAGTTTCCTGCTGTTTAGTACGTATGCCGGCATTGGGCTGGAAATACCGGTTTTGGGATTCTGCACAGAAAGGGTTTGCAAACCGCTGAATCCACACGTGAGTTTAACTCTATCAGTTGAATGCACACATTGACAACCATTCAGTTAGGTAGCTCCGTTTTGGTTTTAGAAGCAGATATTTCTCGGTACAGCCTATGGTCCCATTCACTAGGGAATATCCCAACGCAGGTCCTAGAAGAAACGTGTTTCTGACTCGCTGAATCTCAACATAGATTCAACACTCTTAGGTGAACGAACGCACAGCAGAGCAGTTTCAAGGAAACGTTTCTCCTGAGTTTCAGACGAAGTTTCCTGCTGTTTAGTACGTATGCCGGAATTGGGCTGGAAATACCGGTTTTGGGATTCTGCACAGAAAGGGTTTGCCAACCGCTGAATCCACACGTGAGTTTAACTCTGTCAGTTGAATGCACAGATTGACAACCATTCAGTTAGATAGCTCCGTTTTGGTTTTAGAAGCAGATATTTCTCTGTACAGCCTATGGTCCCATTCACTCGGGAATAACCCAACACAGCTCCTAGAAGAAACGTGTTTCTGAATCGCTGAATCTCAACATAGATTCAACTCTATTAGGTGAACGAACGCACAGCAGAGCAGTTTCAAGGAAACGTTTCTCCTGAGTTTTAGACGAAGTTTACTGCGGTTTATTACGCATGCCGGCATTGGGCTGGAAATACCGGTTTGGGGATTCTGCACAGAAAGGGTTTGCCAACCGCTGAATCCACACGTGAGTTTAACTCTGTCAGTTGAATGCACACATTGACAACCATTCAGTTAGATAGCTCCGTTTTGGTTTTAGAAGTAGATATTTCTCTGTACAGCCTATGGTCCCATTCACTCGGGAAAATCCCAACGCAGCTCCTAGAAGAAACGTGTTTCTGACTCGCTGAATCTCAACATAGATTCAACTCTCTTAGGTGAACCAACGCACAACAGAGCAGTTTCAAGGAAACGTTTCTCCTGGGTTTTAGACGAAGTTTACTGCTGTTTACTACGTATGCCGGCATTGGGCTGGAAATACCGGTTTTGGGATTCTGCACAGAAAGGTTTTGCCAACCGCAGAATCCACACGTGAGTTTACCTCTGTCAGTTGAATGCACACATTGACAACCATTCAGTTAGATAGCTCCCTTTTGCTTTTAGAAGCAGATATTTCTCGGTACAGCTTATGGTCCCATTCACTCGGGAACATCCCAACGCAGCTCCTAGAAGAAACGTGTTTCTGACTCGCTGAATCTCAACGTAGATTCAACTCTCTTAGGTGAACGAACGCACAGAAGAGCAGTTTCAAGCAAACCTTTCTCCTGAGTTTTAGACGAAGTTTACTGCTGTTTTGTACATATGCCGGCATTGGGCTGGAAATACCGGTTTTGGGATTCTGCATAGAAAGGGTTTGCCAACCGCTGAATCCACACGTGAGTTTTACTCTGTCAGTTGAATGCACACATTGACAAACATTCATTTAGATAGCTCGGTTTTGGTTTTAGGAGCAGATATTTCTCTGTACATCTTATGGTCCCATTCACTCGGGAATATCCCAACGCAGCTCCTAGAAGAAAGTGTTTCTGACTCTCTGAATCTCAACATAGATTCAACTCTCTTAGGTGAACGAACGCACAGCAGAGCAGTTTCAAGGAAACGTTTCTCCTGAGTTTTAGACGAAGTTTCCTGCTGTTTAGTACATATGCCGGCATTGGGCTGGAAATACCGGTTTTGGGATTCTGCACAGAAAGGGTTTGCAAACCGCTGAATCCACACGTGAGTTTAACTCTGTCAGTTGAATGCACAGATTGACAACCATTCAGTTAGATAGCTCCGTTTTGGTTTTAGAAGCAGATATTTCTCTGTACAGCCTATGGTCCCATTCACTCGGGAATATCCCAACTCAGCTCCTAGAAGAAACGTGTTTCTGAATCGCTGAATCTCAACATAGATTCAACTCTATTATGTGAACGAACGCACAGCAGAGCAGTTTCAAGGAAACGTTTCTCCTGAGTTTTAGACGAAGTTTACTGCGGTTTATTACGCATGCCGGCATTGGGCTGGAAATACCGGTTTGGGGATTCTGCACAGAAAGGGTTTGGCAACCGCTGAATCCACACGTGAGTTTAACTCTGTCAGTTGAATGCACACATTGACAACCATTCAGTTAGATAGCTCCGTTTTGGTTTTAGAAGCAGATATTTCTCTGTACAGCCTATGGTCCCATTCACTCGGGAATATCCCAACGCCGCTCCTAGAAGAAACGTGTTTCTGACTCGCTGAATCTCAACATAGATTCAACTCTCTTAGGTGAACCAACGCACAGCAGAGCAGTTTCAAGGAAACGTTTCTCCTGGGTTTTAGACGAAGTTTACTGCTGTTTAGTACGTATGCCGGCATTGGGCTGGAAATACCGGTTTTGGGATTCTGCACAGAAAGGGTTTGCCAACCGCTGAATCCACACGTGAGTTTAACTCTGTCAGTTGAATGGACACATTGACAACCATTCAGTTAGACAGCTCCGTTTTGGTTTTAGAAGCAGATATTTCTCGGTACAGCCTATGGTCCCATTCACTCGGGAACATCCCAACGCAGCTCCTAGAAGAAACGTGTTTCTGACTCGCTGAATCTCAACGGAGATTCAACTCTCTTAGGTGAACGAACGCACAGAAGAGCAGTTTCAAGCAAACCTTTCTCCTGAGTTTTAGACGAAGTTTACTGCTGTTTAGTACGTATGCCGGCATTGGGCTGGAAATACCGGTTTTCGGATTCTGCACAGAAAGGGTTTGCCAACCGCAGAATCCACACGTGAGTTTACCTCTGTCAGTTGAATGCACACATTGACAACCATTCAGTTAGATAGCTCCGTTTTGGTTTTAGAAGCAGATATTTCTCGGTACTGCCTATGGTCCCATTCACTCGGGAATATCCCAACGCAGCTCCTAGAAGAAACGTGTTTCTGACTCGCTGAATCTCAACATAGATTCAACTCTCTTAGGTGAACGAACGCACAGCAGAGCAGTTTCAAGGAAACGTTTCTCCTGAGTTTCAGACGAAGTTTCCTGCTGTTTAGTACGTATGCCGGAATTGGGCTGGAAATACCGGTTTTGGGATTCTGCACAGAAAGGGTTTGAAAACCGCTGAATCCACACGTGAGTTTAACTCTGTCAGTTGAATGCACACATTGACAACCATTCAGTTAGATAGCTCCGTTTTGGTTTTAGAAGGAGATATTTCTCTGTACAGCCTATGGTCCCATTCACTCGGGAATATCCCAACGCAGCTCCTAGAAGAAACGTGTTTCTGAATCGCTGAATCTCAACATAGATTCAACTCTATTATGTGAACGAACGCACAGCAGAGCAGTTTCAAGGAAACGTTTCTCCTGAGTCTTAGACGAAGTTTCCTGCTGTTTAGTACGTATGCCGGCATTGGGCTGGAAATACCGGTTTTGGGATTCTGCACAGAAAGGGTTGGCAAACCGCTGAATCCACACGTGAGTTTAACTCTGTCAGTTGAATGCACACATTGACAACCATTCAGTTAGATAGCTCCGTTTTGGTTTTAGAAGCAGATATTTCTCGGTACAGCCTATGGTCCCATTCACTCGGGAACATCCCAACGCAGCTCCTAGAAGAAACGTGTTTCTGACTCGCTGAATCTCAATACAGATTCAACTCTCTTAGGTGAACGAACGCACAGCAGAGCAGTTTCAAGGAAACGTTTCTCTTGAGTCTTAGACGAAGTTTCCTGCTGTTAAGTACGTATGCCGGCATTGGGCTGGAAATACCGTTTTTGGGATTCTGCACAGAAAGGGTTTGCAAACCGCTGAATCCACACGTGAGTTTAACTCTGTCAGTTGAATGCACACATTGACAACCATTCAGTTAGGTAGCTCCGTTTTGGTTTTAGAAGCAGATATTTCTCGGTACAGCCTATGGTCCCATTCACTCGGGAATATCCTAACGCAGCTCCTAGAAGAAACGTGTTTCTGACTCGCTGAATCTCAACATAGATTCAACTCTCTTAGGTGAATGAACGCACAGCGGAGCAGTTTCAAGGAAACGTTTCTCCTGAGTTTCAGACGAAGTTTCCTGCTGTTTAGTACGTATGCCGGCATTGGACTGGAAATACCGGTTTTGGGATTCTGCACAGAAAGGGTTTGCAAACCGCTGAATCCACACGTGAGTTTAACTCTGTCAGTTGAATGCACACATTGACAACCATTCAGTTAGATAGCTCCGTTTTGGTTTTAGAAGCAGATACTTCTCTGTACAGCCTATGGTCCCTTTCACTCGGGAATATCCCAACGCAGCTCCTAGAAGAAACGTGTTTCTGAGTCGCTGAATCTCAACATAGATTCAACTCTCTTAGGTGAACGAACGCACAGCAGAGCAGTTTCAAGGAAACGTTTGTCCTGAGTTTTAGACGAAGTTTACTGCGGTTTAGTACGCATGCCGGCATTGGGCTGGAAATACCGGTTTGGGGATTCTGCACAGAAAGGGTTTGCCAACCGCTGAATCCACACGTGAGTTTAACTCTGTCAGTTGAATGCACACATTGACAACCATTCAGTTAGATAGCTCCGTTTTGGTTTTAGAAGCAGATATTTCTCTGTACAGCCTATGGTCCCATTCACTCGGGAATATCCCAGCGCAGCTCCTAGAAGAAACGTGTTTCTGAATCACTGAATCTCAACATAGATTCAACTCTATTATGTGAACGAACGTACAGCAGAGCAGTTTCAAGGAAACGTTTCTCCTGAGTCTTAGACGAAGTTTCCTGCTGTTTAGTACGTATGCCGGCATTGGGCTGGAAATACCGGTTTTGGGATTCTGCACAGAAAGGGTTTGCAAACCGCTGAATCCACACGTGAGTTTAACTCTGTCAGTTGAATGCACACATTGACAACCATTCAGTTAGATAGCTCCGTTTTGGTTTTAGAAGCAGATATTTCTCGGTACAGCCTATGGTCCCATTCACTCGGGAACATCCCAACGCAGCTCCTAGAAGAAACGTGTTTCTGACTCGCTGAATCTCAACATAGATTCAACTCTCTTAGGTGAACGAACGCACAGCAGAGCAGTTTCAAGGAAACGTTTCTCCTGAGTCTTAGACGAAGTTTCCTGCTGTTAAGTACGTATGCCGGCATTGGGCTGGAAATACCGTTTTTGGGATTCTGCACAGAAAGGGTTTGCAAACCGCTGAATCCACACGTGAGTTTAACTCTGTCAGTTGAATGCACACATTGACAACCATTCAGTTAGATAGCTCCGTTTTGGTTTTAGAAGCAGATATTTCTCGGTACAGCCTATGGTCCCATTCACTCGGGAATATCCTAACGCAGCTCCTAGAAGAAACGTGTTTCTGACTCGCTGAATCTCAACATAGATTCAACTCTCTTAGGTGAACCAACGCACAGCAGAGCAGTTTCAAGGAAACATTCCTCCTGAGTTTTAGACGAAGTTTCCTGCTGTTTAGTATGTATGCCGGCATTGGGCTGGAAATACCGGTTTTGGGATTCTGCACAGAAAGGGTTTGCAAACCGCTGAATCCACGCGTGAGTTTAACTCTGTCAGTTGAATGCACACATTGACAACCATTCAGTTAGGTAGCTCCGTTTTGGTTTTAGAAGCAGATATTTCTCGGTACAGCCTATGGTCCCATTCACTCGGGAATATCCCAACGCAGCTCCTAGAAGAAACGTGTTTCTGACTCGCTGAATCTCAACATAGATTCAACTCTCTTAGGTGAACGAACGCACAGAAGAGCAGTTTCAAGCAAACCTTTCTCCTGAGTTTTAGACGAAGTTTACTACTGTTTAGTACGTATGCCGGCATTGGGCTGGAAATACCGGTTTTGGGATTCTGCACAGAAAGTGTTTGCCAACCGCTGAATCCACACGTGAGTTTTACTCTGTCAGTTGAATGCACACATTGACAAACATTCATTTAGATAGCTCGGTTTTGGTTTTAGGAGCAGATATTTCTCTGTACATCCTATGGTCCCATTCACTCGGGAATATCCCAACGCAGCTCCTAGAAGAAAGTGTTTCTGACTCTCTGAATCTCAACATAGATTCAACTCTCTTAGGTGAACGTACGCACAGCAGAGCAGTTTCAAGGAAACGTTTCTCCTGAGTTTTAGACGAAGTTTCCTGCTGTTTAGTACGCATGCCGGCATTGGGCTGGAATTACCGGTTTTGGGATTCTGCACAGAAAGGGTTTGCAAACCGCTGAATCCACACGTGAGTTTAACTCTGTCAGTTGAATGCACACATTGACAAACATTCATTTAGATAGCTCGGTTTTGGTTTTAGGAGCAGATATTTCTCTGTACATCTTATGGTCCCAATCACTCGGGAATATCCCAACGCAGCTCCTAGAAGAAAGTGTTTCTGACTCTCTGAATCTCAACATAGATTCAACTCTCTTAGGTGAACGAACGCACAACAGAGCAGTTTCAAGGAAACGTTTCTCCTGAGTTTTAGACGAAGTTTCCTCCTGTTTAGTACATATGCCGGCATTGGGCTGGAAATACCGGTTTTGGGATTCTGCACAGAAAGGGTTTGCAAACCGCTGAATCCACACGTGAGTTTACCTCTGTCAGTTGAATGCACACATTGACAACCATTCAGTTAGGTAGCTCCGTTTTGGTTTTAGAAGCAGATATTTCTCGGTACAGCCTATGGTCCCATTCACTCGGGAATATCCCAACGCAGCTCCTAGAAGAAACGTGTTTCTGACTCGCGGAATCTCAACATAGATTCAACTCTCTTAGGTGAACGAACGCACAGCAGAGCAGTTTCAAGGAAACGTTTCTCCTGAGTTTCAGACGAAGTTTCCTGCTGTTTAGTACGTATGCCGGCATTGGGCTGGAAATACCGGTTTTGGGATTCTGCACAGAAAGGGTTTGCAAACCGCTGAATCCACACGTGAGTTTAACTCTATCAGTTGAATGCACACATTGACAACCATTCAGTTAGGTAGCTCCGTTTTGGTTTTAGAAGCAGATATTTCTCGGTACAGCCTATGGTCCCATTCACTCGGGAATATCCCAACGCAGGTCCTAGAAGAAACGTGTTTCTGACTCGCTGAATCTCAACATAGATTCAACTCTCTTAGGTGAACGAACGCACAGCAGAGCAGTTTCAAGGAAACGTTTCTCCTGAGTTTCAGACGAAGTTTCCTGCTGTTTAGTACGTATGCCAGAATTGGGCTGGAAATACCGGTTTTGGGATTCTGCACAGAAAGGGTTTGCCAACCGCTGAATCCACACGTGAGTTTAACTCTGTCAGTTGAATGCACAGATTGACAACCATTCAGTTAGATAGCTCCGTTTTGGTTTTAGAAGCAGATATTTCTCTGTACAGCCTATGGTCCCATTCACTCGGGAATAACCCAACACAGCTCCTAGAAGAAACGTGTTTCTGAATCGCTGAATCTCAACATAGATTCAACTCTATTAGGTGAACGAACGCACAGCAGAGCAGTTTCAAGGAAACGTTTCTCCTGAGTTTTAGACGAAGTTTACTGCGGTTTATTACGCATGCCGGCATTGGGCTGGAAATACCGGTTTGGGGATTCTGCACAGAAAGGGTTTGCCAACCGCTGAATCCACACGTGAGTTTAACTCTGTCAGTTGAATGCACACATTGACAACCATTCAGTTAGATAGCTCCGTTTTGGTTTTAGAAGTAGATATTTCTCTGTACAGCCTATGGTCCCATTCACTCGGGAATATCCCAACGCAGCTCCTAGAAGAAACGTGTTTCTGACTCGCTGAATCTCAACATAGATTCAACTCTCTTAGGTGAACCAACGCACAGCAGAGCAGTTTCAAGGAAACGTTTCTCCTGGGTTTTAGACGAAGTTTACTGCTGTTTACTACGTATGCCGGCATTGGGCTGGAAATACCGGTTTTGGGATTCTGCACAGAAAGGTTTTGCCAACCGCAGAATCCACACGTGAGTTTACCTCTGTCAGTTGAATGCACACATTGACAACCATTCAGTTAGATAGCTCCCTTTTGCTTTTAGAAGCAGATATTTCTCGGTACAGCCTATGGTCCCATTCACTCGGGAACATCCCAACGCAGCTCCTAGAAGAAACGTGTTTCTGACTCGCTGAATCTCAACGTAGATTCAACTCTCTTAGGTGAACGAACGCACAGAAGAGCAGTTTCAAGCAAACCTTTCTCCTGAGTTTTAGACGAAGTTTACTGCTGTTTTGTACGTATGCCGGCATTGGGCTGGAAATACCGGTTTTGGGATTCTGCACAGAAAGGGTTTGCCAACCGCTGAATCCACACGTGAGTTTTACTCTGTCAGTTGAATGCACACATTGACAAACATTCATTTAGATAGCTCGGTTTTGGTTTTAGGAGCAGATATTTCTCTGTACATCTTATGGTCCCATTCACTCGGGAATATCCCAACGCAGCTCCTAGAAGAAAGTGTTTCTGACTCTCTGAATCTCAACATAGATTCAACTCTCTTAGGTGAACGAACGCACAGCAGAGCAGTTTCAAGGAAACGTTTCTCCTGAGTTTTAGACGAAGTTTCCTGCTGTTTAGTACATATGCCGGCATTGGGCTGGAAATACCGGTTTTGGGATTCTGCACAGAAAGGGTTTGCAAACCGCTGAATCCACACGTGAGTTTAACTCTGTCAGTTGAATGCACAGATTGACAACCATTCAGTTAGATAGCTCCGTTTTGGTTTTAGAAGCAGATATTTCTCTGTACAGCCTATGGTCCCATTCACTCGGGAATATCCCAACTCAGCTCCTAGAAGAAACGTGTTTCTGAATCGCTGAATCTCAACATAGATTCAACTCTATTATGTGAACGAACGCACAGCAGAGCAGTTTCAAGGAAACGTTTCTCCTGAGTTTTAGACGAAGTTTACTGCGGTTTATTACGCATGCCGGCATTGGGCTGGAAATACCGGTTTGGGGATTCTGCACAGAAAGGGTTTGGCAACCGCTGAATCCACACGTGAGTTTAACTCTGTCAGTTGAATGCACACATTGACAACCATTCAGTTAGATAGCTCCGTTTTGGTTTTAGAAGCAGATATTTCTCTGTACAGCCTATGGTCCCATTCACTCGGGAATATCCCAACGCCGCTCCTAGAAGAAACGTGTTTCTGACTCGCTGAATCTCAACATAGATTCAACTCTCTTAGGTGAACCAACGCATAGCAGAGCAGTTTCAAGGAAACGTTTCTCCTGGGTTTTAGACGAAGTTTACTGCTGTTTAGTACGTATGCCGGCATTGGGCTGGAAATACCGGTTTTGGGATTCTGCACAGAAAGGGTTTGCCAACCGCTGAATCCACACGTGAGTTTAACTCTGTCAGTTGAATGCACACATTGACAACCATTCAGTTAGACAGCTCCGTTTTGGTTTTAGAAGCAGATATTTCTCGGTACAGCCTATGGTCCCATTCACTCGGGAACATCCCAACGCAGCTCCTAGAAGAAACGTGTTTCTGACTCGCTGAATCTCAACGGAGATTCAACTCTCTTAGGTGAACGAACGCACAGAAGAGCAGTTTCAAGCAAACCTTTCTCCTGAGTTTTAGACGAAGTTTACTGCTGTTTAGTACGTATGCCGGCATTGGGCTGGAAATACCGGTTTTCGGATTCTGCACAGAAAGGGTTTGCCAACCGCAGAATCCACACGTGAGTTTACCTCTGTCAGTTGAATGCACACATTGACAACCATTCAGTTAGATAGCTCCGTTTTGGTTTTAGAAGCAGATATTTCTCTGTACAGCCTATGGTACCATTCACTCGGGAATATCCCAACGCAGCTCCTAGAAGAAAGTGTTTCTGACTCTCTGAATCTCAACATAGATTCAACTCTCTTAGGTGAACGTACGCACAGCAGAGCAGTTTCAAGGAAACGTTTCTCCTGAGTTTTAGACGAAGTTTCCTGCTGTTTAGTACGTATGCCGGCATTGGGCTGGAAATACCGGTTTTGGGATTCTGCACAGAAACGGTTTGCAAACCGCTGAATCCACACGTGAGTTTAACTCTGTCAGTTGAATGCACACATTGACAACCATTCAGTTACATAGCTCCGTTTTGGTTTTAGAAGCAGATATTTCTCTGTACAGCCTATGGTCCCATTCACTCGGGAATATCCCAACGCAGCTCCTAGAAGAAAGTGTTTCTGACTCGCTGAATCTCAACATAGATTCAACTCTCTTAGGTGAACGAACGCACAGCAAAGCAGTTTCAAGGAAACGTTTCTCCTGGGTTTTAGACGAAGTTTGCTGCTGTTTAGTACGTATGCCGGCATTGGGCTGGAAATACCGGTTTTGGGATTCTGCACAGAAAGGGTTTGCCAACCGCCGAATCCCCACGTGAGTTTAACTCTGTCAGTTGAATGCACACATTGACAACCATTCACTTAGATAGCTCTGTTTTGGTTTTAGAAGCAGATATTTCTCTGTACAGCCTTTGGTACCATTCACTCAGGAATATCCCAAGGCAGCTCCTAGAATAAACGTGATTCTGACTCGCTGAATCTCAACATAGATTCAACTCTCTTAGGTGAACGAACGCACAGCAGAGCAGTTTCAAGGAAACATTCCTCCTGAGTTTTAGACGAAGTTTCCTGCTGTTTAGTACGTATGCCAGCATTGGGCTGGAAATACTGGTTTTGGGATTCTGCACAGAAAGAGTTTGCAAACTGCTGAATCCACACGTGAGTTTAACTCTGTCAGTTGAATGCACACATTGACAACCATTCAGTTACATACCTCCGTTTTGGTTTTAGAAGCAGATATTTCTCGGTACAGCCTATGGTCCCATTCACTCGGGAACATCCCAACGCAGCTCCTAGAAGAAACGTGTTTCTGACTCGCTGAATCTCAACATAGATTCAACTCTCTTAGGTGAACGAACGCACAGCAGAGCAGTTTCAAGGAAACGTTTCTCCTGAGTCTTAGACGAAGTTTCCTGCTGTTTAGTACGTATGCCGGCATTGGGCTGGAAATACCGGTTTTGGGATTCTGCACAGAAAGGGTTTGCAAACCGCTGAATCCACACGTGAGTTTAACTCTGTCAGTTGAATGCACACATTGACAACCATTCAGTTAGATAGCTCCGTTTTGGTTTTAGAAGCAGATATTTCTCTGTACAGCCTATGGTCCCTTTCACTCGGGAATATCCCAAGGCATCTCCTAGAAGAAACGTGTTTCTGACTCGCTGAATCTCAACATAGATTCAAATCTCTTAGGTGAACGAACGCACACCAGAGCAGTTTCAAGGAATCATTCCTCCTGAGTTTTAGACGAAGTTTCCTGCTGTTTAGTATGTATGCCGGCATTGGGCTGGAAATACCGGTTTTGGGATTCTGCGCAGAAAGGGTTTGCAAACCGCTGAATCCACACGTGAGTTTAACTCTGTCAGTTGAATGCACACATTGACAACCATTCAGTTAGACAGCTCCGTTTTGGTTTTAGAAGCAGATATTTCTCTGTACAGCCTATGGTCCCATTCAATCGGGAACATCCCAACGCAGCTCCTAGAAGAAACGTGTTTCTGACTCGCTGAATGTCAACGTAGATTCAACTCTCTTAGGTGAACGAACGCACAGAAGAGCAGTTTCAAGGAAACCTTTCTCCTGAGTTTTACACGAAGTTTACTGCTGTTTAGTACGTATGCCGGCATTGGGCTGGAAATACCGGTTTTGGGATTCTGCACAGAAAGGGTTTGCCAACCGCTGAATCCACACGTGAGTTTAACTCTGTCAGTTGAATGCACACATTGACAAACATTCATTTAGATAGCTCGGTTTTGGTTTTAGGAGCAGATATTTCTCTGTACATCTTATGGTCCCATTCACTCGGGAATATCCCAACGCAGCTCCTAGAAGAAAGTGTTTCTGACTCTCTGAATCTCAACATAGATTCAACTCTCTTAGGTGAACGAACGCACAGCAGAGCAGTTTCAAGGAAACGTTTCTCCTGAGTTTTAGACGAAGTTTCCTGCTGTTTAGTACGTATGCCGGCATTGGGCTGGAAATACCGGTTTTGGGATTCTGCACAGAAAGGGTTTGCAAACCGCTGAATCCACACGTGAGTTTAATTCTGTCAGTTGAATGCACACATTGACAACCATTCAGTTAGGTAGCTCCGTTTTGGTTTTAGAAGCAGATATTTCTCGGTACTGCCTATGGTCCCATTCACTCGGGAATATCCCAACGCAGCTCCTAGAAGAAACGTGTTTCTGACTCGCTGAATCTCAACATAGATTCAACTCTCTTAGGTGAACGAACGCACAGCAGAGCAGTTTCAAGGAATCGTTTCTCCTGAGTTTCAGACGAAGTTTCCTGCTGTTTAGTACGTATGCCGGAATTGGGCTGGAAATACCGGTTTTGGGATTCTGCACAGAAAGGGTTTGCCAACCGCTGAATCCACACGTGAGTTTAACTCTGTCAGTTGAATGCACAGATTGACAACCATTCAGTTAGATAGCTCCGTTTTGGTTTTAGAAGGAGATATTTCTCTGTACAGCCTATGGTCCCATTCACTCGGGAATATCCCAACGCAGCTCCTAGAAGAAACGTGTTTCTGAATCGCTGAATCTCAACATAGATTCAACTCTATTATGTGAACGAACGCACAGCAGAGCAGTTTCAAGGAAACGTTTCTCCTGAGTCTTAGACGAAGTTTCCTGCTGTTTAGTACGTATGCCGGCATTGGGCTGGAAATACCGGTTTTGGGATTCTGCACAGAAAGGGTTTGCAAACCGCTGAATCCACACGTGAGTTTAACTCTGTCAGTTGAATGCACACATTGACAACCATTCAGTTAGGTAGCTCCGTTTTGGTTTTAGAAGCAGATATTTCTCGGTACAGCCTATGGTCCCATTCACTCGGGAATATCCTAACGCAGCTCCTAGAAGAAACGTGTTTCTGACTCGCTGAATCTCAACATAGATTCAACTCTCTTAGGTGAATGAACGCACAGCGGAGCAGTTTCAAGGAAACGTTTCTCCTGAGTTTCAGACGAAGTTTCCTGCTGTTTAGTACGTATGCCGGCATTGGACTGGAAATACCGGTTTTGGGATTCTGCACAGAAAGGGTTTGCAAACCGCTGAATCCACACGTGAGTTTAACTCTGTCAGTTGAATGCACACATTGACAACCATTCTGTTAGATAGCTCCGTTTTGGTTTTAGAAGCAGATACTTCTCTGTACAGCCTATGGTCCCTTTCACTCGGGAATATCCCAAAGCAGCTCCTAGAAGAAACGTGTTTCTGAGTCGCTGAATCTCAACATAGATTCAACTCTATTAGGTGAACGAACGCACAGCAGAGCAATTTCAAGGAAACGTTTGTCCTGAGTTTTAGACGAAGTTTCCTGCTGTTTAGTACGTATGCCGGCATTGGGCTGGAAATACCGGTTTTGGGATTCTGCACAGAAAGGGTTTGCAAACCGCTGAATCCACACGTGAGTTTAACTCTGTCAGTTGAATGCACACATTGACAACCATTCAGTTAGATAGCTCCGTTTTGGTTTTAGAAGCAGATATTTCTCTGTACAGCCTATGGTCCCTTTCACTCGGGAATATCCCAACGCAGCTCCTAGAAGAAACGTGTTTCTGAATCGCTGAATCTCAACATAGATTCAACTCTATTAGGTGAACGAACGCACAGCAGAGCAGTTTCAAGGAAACGTTTCTCCTGAGTTTTAGACGAAGTTTACTGCGGTTTAGTACGCATGCCGGCATTGGGCTGGAAATACCGGTTTGGGGATTCTGCACACAAAGGGTTTGCCAACCGCTGAATCCACACGTGAGTTTAACTCTGTCAGTTGAATGCACACATTGACAACCATTCAGTTAGATAGCTCCGTTTTGGTTTTAGAAGCAGATATTTCTCTGTACAGCCTATGGTCCCATTCACTCGGGAATATCCCAACGCAGCTCCTAGAAGAAACGTGTTTCTGACTCGCTGAATCTCAACATAGATTCAACTCTCTTAGTTGAACGAACGCACAGCAGAGTAGTTTCAAGGAAACGTTTCTCCTGGGTTTTAGACGAAGTTTACTGCTGTTTAGTACGTATGCCAGCATTGGGCTGGAAATACCGGTTTTGGGATTCTGCACAGAAAGGGTTTGCCAACCGCAGAATCCACACGTGAGTTTAACTCTGTCAGTTGAATGCACACATTGACAACCATTCAGTTAGATAGCTCCGTTTTGGTTTTAGAAGCAGATATTTCTCTGTACAGCCTATGGTACCTTTCACTCGGGAATATCCCAAGGCATCTCCTAGAAGAAACGTGTTTCTGACTCGCTGAATCTCAACATAGATTCAAATCTCTTAGGTGAATGAACGCACACCAGAGCAGTTTCAAGGAATCATTCCTCCTGAGTTTTAGACGAAGTTTCCTGCTGTTTAGTATGTATGCCGGCATTGGGCTGGAAATACCGGTTTTGGGATTCTGCGCAGAAAGGGTTTGCAAACCGCTGAATCCACACGTGAGTTTAACTCTGTCAGTTGAATGCACACATTGACAACCATTCAGTTAGACAGCTCCGTTTTGGTTTTAGAAGCAGATATTTCTCTGTACAGCCTATGGTCCCATTCACTCGGGAACATCCCAACGCAGCTCCTAGAAGAAACGTGTTTCTGACTCGCTGAATGTCAACGTAGATTCAACTCTCTTAGGTGAACGAACGCACAGCAGAGCAGTTTCAAGCAAACCTTTCTCCTGAGTTTTAGACGAAGTTTACTGCTGTTTAGTACGTATGCCGGCATTGGGCTGGAAATACCGGTTTTGGGATTCTGCACAGAAAGGGTTTGCCACCCGCTGAATCCACACGTGAGTTTAACTCTGTCAGTTGAATGCACACATTGACAAACATTCATTTAGATAGCTCGGTTTTGGTTTTAGGAGCAGATATTTCTCTGTACATCTTATGGTCCCATTCACTCGGGAATATCCCAACGCAGCTCCTAGAAGAAAGTGTTTCTGACTCTCTGAATCTCAACATAGATTCAACTCTCTTAGGTGAACGAACGCACAGCAGAGCAGTTTAAAGGAAACGTTTCTCCTGAGTTTTAGACGAAGTTTCCTGCTGTTTAGTACGTATGCCGGCATTGGGCTGGAAATACCGGTTTTGGGATTCTGCACAGAAAGGGTTTGCAAACCGCTGAATCCACACGTGAGTTTAATTCTGTCAGTTGAATGCACACATTGACAACCATTCAGTTAGGTAGCTCCGTTTTGGTTTTAGAAGCAGATATTTCTCGGTACTGCCTATGGTCCCATTCACTCGGGAATATCCCAACGCAGCTCCTAGAAGAAACGTGTTTCTGACTCGCTGAATCTCAACATAGATTCAACTCTCTTAGGTGAACGAACGCACAGCAGAGCAGTTTCAAGGAAACGTTTCTCCTGAGTTTCAGACGAAGTTTCCTGCTGTTTAGTACGTATGCCGGAATTGGGCTGGAAATACCGGTTTTGGGATTCTGCACAGAAAGGGTTTGCCAACCGCTGAATCCACACGTGAGTTTAACTCTGTCAGTTGAATGCACAGATTGACAACCATTCAGTTAGATAGCTCCGTTTTGGTTTTAGAAGGAGATATTTCTCTGTACAGCCTATGGTCCCATTCACTCGGGAATATCCCAACGCAGCTCCTAGAAGAAACGTGTTTCTGAATCGCTGAATCTCAACATAGATTCAACTCTATTATGTGAACGAACGCACAGCAGAGCAGTTTCAAGGAAACGTTTCTCCTGAGTCTTAGACGAAGTTTCCTGCTGTTTAGTACGTATGCCGGCATTGGGCTGGAAATACCGGTTTTGGGATTCTGCACAGAAAGGGTTTGCAAACCGCTGATTCCACACGTGAGTTTAACTCTGTCAGTTGAATGCACACATTGACAACCATTCAGTTAGGTAGCTCCGTTTTGGTTTTAGAAGCAGATATTTCTCGGTACAGCCTATGGTCCCATTCACTCGGGAATATCCTAACGCAGCTCCTAGAAGAAACGTGTTTCTGACTCGCTGAATCTCAACATAGATTCAACTCTCTTAGGTGAATGAACGCACAGCGGAGCAGTTTCAAGGAAACGTTTCTCCTGAGTTTCAGACGAAGTTTCCTGCTGTTTAGTACGTATGCCGGCATTGGACTGGAAATACCGGTTTTGGGATTCTGCACAGAAAGGGTTTGCAAACCGCTGAATCCACACGTGAGTTTAACTCTGTCAGTTGAATGCACACATTGACAACCATTCAGTTAGATAGCTCCGTTTTGGTTTTAGAAGCAGATACTTCTCTGTACAGCCTATGGTCCCTTTCACTCGGGAATATCCCAACGCAGCTCCTAGAAGAAACGTGTTTCTGAGTCGCTGAATCTCAACATAGATTCAACTCTATTAGGTGAACGAACGCACAGCAGAGCAATTTCAAGGAAACGTTTGTCCTGAGTTTTAGACGAAGTTTACTGCGGTTTAGTACGCATGCCGGCATTGGGCTGGAAATACCGGTTTGGGGATTCTGCACAGAAAGGGTTTGCCAACCGCTGAATCCACACGTGAGTTTAACTCTGTCAGTTGAATGCACACATTGACAACCATTCAGTTAGATAGCTCCGTTTTGGTTTTAGAAGCAGATATTTCTCTGTACAGCCTATGGTCCCATTCACTCGGGAATATCCCAGCGCAGCTCCTAGAAGAAACGTGTTTCTGAATCGCTGAATCTCAACATAGATTCAACTCTATTATGTGAACGAACGCACAGCAGAGCAGTTTCAAGGAAACGTTTCTCCTGAGTCTTAGACGAAGTTTCCTGCTGTTTAGTACGTATGCCGGCATTGGGCTGGAAATACCGGTTTTGGGATTCTGCACAGAAAGGGTTTGCAAACCGCTGAATCCACACGTGAGTTTAACTCTGTCAGTTGAATGCACACATTGACAACCATTCAGTTAGATAGCTCCGTTTTGGTTTTAGAAGCAGATATTTCTCGGTACAGCATATGGTCCCATTCACTCGGGATCATCCCAACGCAGCTCCTAGAAGAAACGTGTTTCTGACTCGCTGAATCTCAATATAGATTCAACTCTCTTAGGTGAACGAACGCACAGCAGAGCAGTTTCAAGGAAACGTTTCTCCTGAGTCTTAGACGAAGTTTCCTGCTGTTAAGTACGTATGACGGCATTGGGCTGGAAATACCGTTTTTGGGATTCTGCACAGAAAGGGTTTGCAAACCGCTGAATCCACACGTGAGTTTAACTCTGTCAGTTGAATGCACACATTGACAACCATTCAGTTAGGTAGCTCCGTTTTGGTTTTAGAAGCAGATATTTCTCGGTACAGCCTATGGTCCCATTCACTCGGGAATATCCTAACGCAGCTCCTAGAAGAAACGTGTTTCTGACTCGCTGAATCTCAACATAGATTCAACTCTCTTAGGTGAACCAACGCACAGCAGAGCAGTTTGAAGGAAACATTCCTCCTGAGTTTTAGACGAAGTTTCCTGCTGTTTAGTATGTATGCCGGCATTGGGCTGGAAATACCGGTTTTGGGATTCTGCACAGAAAGGGTTTGCAAACCGCTGAATCCACGCGTGAGTTTAACTCTGTCAGTTGAATGCACACATTGACAACCATTCAGTTAGGTAGCTCCGTTTTGGTTTTAGAAGCAGATATTTCTCGGTACAGCCTATGGTCCCATTCACTCGGGAATATCCCAACGCATCTCCTAGAAGAAACGTGTTTCTGACTCGCTGAATCTCAACATAGATTCAACTCTCTTAGGTGAACGAACGCACAGAAGAGCAGTTTCAAGCAAACCTTTCTCCTGAGTTTTAGACGAAGTTTACTACTGTTTAGTACGTATGCCGGCATTGGGCTGGAAATACCGGTTTTGGGATTCTGCACAGAAAGTGTTTGCCAACCGCTGAATCCACACGTGAGTTTTACTCTGTCAGTTGAATGCACACATTGACAAACATTCAGTTAGATAGCTCGGTTTTGGTTTTAGGAGCAGATCTTTCTCTGTACATCCTATGGTCCCATTCACTCGGGAATATCCCAACGCAGCTCCTAGAAGAAAGTGTTTCTGACTCTCTGAATCTCAACATAGATTCAACTCTCTTAGGTGAACGTACGCACAGCAGAGCAGTTTCAAGGAAACGTTTCTCCTGAGTTTTAGACGAAGTTTCCTGCTGTTTAGTACGCATGCCGGCATTGGGCTGGAAATACCGGTTTTGGGATTCTGCACAGAAAGGGTTTGCAAACCGCTGAATCCACACGTGAGTTTAACTCTGTCAGTTGAATGCACACATTGACAAACATTCATTTAGATAGCTCGGTTTTGGTTTTAGGAGCAGATATTTCTCTGTACATCTTATGGTCCCAATCACTCGGGAATATCCCAAGGCAGCTCCTAGAAGAAAGTGTTTCTGACTCTCTGAATCTCAACATAGATTCAACTCTCTTAGGTGAACGAAAGCACAACAGAGCAGTTTCAAGGAAACGTTTCTCCTGAGTTTTAGACGAAGTTTCCTGCTGTTTAGTACATATGCCGGCATTGGGCTGGAAATACCGGTTTTGGGATTCTGCACAGAAAGGTTTTGCAAACCGCTGAATCCACATGTGAGTTTAACTCTGTCAGTTGAATGCACACATTGACAACCATTCAGTTAGGTAGCTCCGTTTTGGTTTTAGAAGCAGATATTTCTCGGTACAGCCTATGGTCCCATTCACTCGGGAATATCCCAACGCAGCTCCTAGAAGAAACGTGTTTCTGACTCGCGGAATCTCAACATAGATTCAACTCTCTTAGGTGAACGAACGCACAGCAGAGCAGTTTCAAGGAAACGTTTCTCCTGAGTTTCAGACGAAGTTTCCTGCTGTTTAGTACGTATGCCGGCATTGGGCTGGAAATACCGGTTTTGGGATTCTGCACAGAAAGGGTTTGCAAACCGCTGAATCCACACGTGAGTTTAACTCTATCAGTTGAATGCACACATTGACAACCATTCAGTTAGGTAGCTCCGTTTTGGTTTTAGAAGCAGATATTTCTCGGTACAGCCTATGGTCCCATTCACTCGGGAATATCCCAACGCAGGTCCTAGAAGAAACGTGTTTCTGACTCGCTGAATCTCAACATAGATTCAACTCTCTTAGGTGAACGAACGCACAGCAGAGCAGTTTCAAGGAAACGTTTCTCCTGAGTTTCAGACGAAGATTCCTGCTGTTTAGTACGTATGCCGGAATTGGGCTGGAAATACCGGTTTTGGGATTCTGCACAGAAAGTGTTTGCCAACCGCTGAATCCACACGTGAGTTTAACTCTGTCAGTTGAATGCACAGATTGACAACCATTCAGTTAGATAGCTCCGTTTTGGTTTTAGAAGCAGATATTTCTCTGTACAGCCTATGGTCCCATTCACTCGGGAATAACCCAACACAGCTCCTAGAAGAAACCTGTTTCTGAATCGCTGAATCTCAACATAGATTCAACTCTATTAGGTGAACGAACGCACAGCAGAGCAGTTTCAAGGAAACGTTTCTCCTGAGTTTTAGACGAAGTTTACTGCGGTTTATTACGCATGCCGGCATTGGGCTGCAAATACCGGTTTGGGGATTCTGCACAGAAAGGGTTTGGCAACCGCTGAATCCACACGTGAGTTTAACTCTGTCAGTTGAATGCACACATTGACAACCATTCAGTTAGATAGCTCCGTTTTGGTTTTAGAAGCAGATATTTCTCTGTACAGCCTATGGTCCCATTCACTCGGGAATATCCCAACGCAGCTCCTAGAAGAAACGTGTTTCTGACTCGCTGAATCTCAACATAGATTCAACTCTCTTAGGTGAACCAACGCACAGCAGAGCAGTTTCAAGGAAACGTTTCTCCTGGGTTTTAGACGAAGTTTACTGCTGTTTACTACGTATGCCGGCATTGGGCTGGAAATACCGGTTTTGGGATTCTGCACAGAAAGGTTTTGCCAACCGCAGAATCCACACGTGAGTTTACCTCAGTCAGATGAATGCACACATTGACAACCATTCAGTTAGATAGCTCCCTTTTGCTTTTAGAAGCAGATATTTCTCGGTACAGCCTATGGTCCCATTCACTCGGGAACATCCCAACGCAGCTCCTAGAAGAAACGTGTTTCTGACTCGCTGAATCTCAACGTAGATTCAACTCTCTTAGGTGAACGAACGCACAGAAGAGCAGTTTCAAGCAAACCTTTCTCCTGAGTTTTAGACGAAGTTTACTGCTGTTTTGTACGTATGCCGGCATTGGGCTGGAAATACCGGTTTTGGGATTCTGCACAGAAAGGGTTTGCCAACCGCTGAATCCACACGTGAGTTTTACTCTGTCAGTTGAATGCACACATTGACAAACATTCATTTAGATAGCTCGGTTTTGGTTTTAGGAGCAAATATTTCTCTGTACATCTTATGGTCCCATTCACTCGGGAATATCCCAACGCAGCTCCTAGAAGAAAGTGTTTCTGACTCGCTGAATCTCAACATAGATTCAACTCTCTTAGGTGAACGAACGCACAGCAGAGCAGTTTCAAGGAAACGTTTCTCCTGAGTTTTAGACGAAGTTTCCTGCTGTTTAGTACGTATGCCGGCATTGGGCTGGAAATACCGGTTTTGGGATTCTGCACAGAAAGGGTTTGCAAACCGCTGAATCCACACGTGAGTTTAACTCTGTCAGTTGAATGCACAGATTGACAACCATTCAGTTAGATAGCTCCGTTTTGGTTTTAGAAGCAGATATTTCTCTGTACAGCCTATGGTCCCATTCACTCGGGAATATCCCAACTCAGCTCCTAGAAGAAACGTGTTTCTGAATCGCTGAATCTCAACATAGATTCAACTCTATTATGTGAACGAACGCACAGCAGAGCAGTTTCAAGGAAACGTTTCTCCTGAGTTTTAGACGAAGTTTACTGCGGTTTATTACGCATGCCGGCATTGGGCTGGAAATACCGGTTTGGGGATTCTGCACAGAAAGGGTTTGGCAACCGCTGAATCCACACGTGAGTTTAACTCTGTCAGTTGAATGCACACATTGACAACCATTCAGTTAGATAGCTCCGTTTTGGTTTTAGAAGCAGATATTTCTCTGTACAGCCTATGGTCCCATTCACTCGGGAATATCCCAACGCCGCTCCTAGAAGAAACGTGTTTCTGACTCGCTGAATCTCAACATAGATTCAACTCTCTTAGGTGAACCAACGCACAGCAGAGCAGTTTCAAGGAAACGTTTCTCCTGGGTTTTAGACGAAGTTTACTGCTGTTTAGTACGTATGCCGGCATTGGGCTGGAAATACCGGTTTTGGGATTCTGCACAGAATGGGTTTGCCAACCGCTGAATCCACACGTGAGTTTAACTCTGTCAGTTGAATGCACACATTGACAACCATTCAGTTAGACAGCTCCGTTTTGGTTTTAGAAGCAGATATTTCTCGGTACAGCCTATGCTCCCATTCACTCGGGAACATCCCAACGCAGCTCCTAGAAGAAACGTGTTTCTGACTCGCTGAATCTCAACGGAGATTCAACTCTCTTAGGTGAACGAACGCACAGAAGAGCAGTTTCAAGCAAACCTTTCTCCTGAGTTTTAGACGAAGTTTACTGCTGTTTAGTACGTATGCCGGCATTGGGCTGGAAATACCGGTTTTCAGATTCTGCACAGAAAGGGTTTGCCAACCGCAGAATCCACACGTGAGTTTACCTCTGTCAGTTGAATGCACACATTGACAACCATTCAGTTAGGTAGCTCCGTTTTGGTTTTAGAAGCAGATATTTCTCGGTACAGCCTATGGTCCCATTCACTCGGGAATATCCCAACGCAGCTCCTAGAAGAAACGTGTTTCTGACTCGCTGAATCTCAACATAGATTCAACTCTCTTAGGTGAACGAACGCACAGTAGAGCAGTTTCAAGGAAACGTTTCTCCTGAGTTTCAGACGAAGTTTCCTGCTGTTTAGTACGAACGCCTGAATTGGGCTGGAAATACCGGTTTTGGGATTCTGCACAGAAAGGGTTTGCCAACCGCTGAATCCACACGTGAGTTTAACTCTGTCAGTTGAATGCACAGATTGACAACCATTCAGTTAGATAGCTCCGTTTTGGTTTTAGAAGCAGATATTTCTCTGTACAGCCTATGGTCCCATTCACTCGGGAATATCCCAACGCAGCTCCTAGAAGAAACGTGTTTCTGAATCGCTGAATCTCAACATAGATTCAACTCTATTATGTGATCGAACGCACAGCAGAGCACTTTCAAGGAAACGTTTCTCCTGAGTCTTAGACGAAGTTTCCTGCTGTTTAGTACGTATGCCGGCATTGGGCTGGAAATACCGGTTTTGGGATTCTGCACAGAAAGGGTTTGCAAACCGCTGAATCCACACGTGAGTTTAACTCTGTCAGTTGAATGCACACATTGACAACCATTCAGTTAGATAGCTCCGTTTTGGTTTTAGAAGCAGATATTCCTCGGTACAGCCTATGGTCCCATTCACTCGGGAACATCGCAACGCAGCTCCTAGAAGAAACGTGTTTCTGACTCGCTGAATCTCAATATAGATTCAACTCTCTTAGGTGAACGAACGCACAGCAGAGCAGTTTCAAGGAAACGATTCTCCTGAGTCTTAGACGAAGTTTCCTGCTGTTTAGTACGTATGCCGGCATTGGACTGGAAATACCGGTTTTGGGATTCTGCACAGAAAGGGTTTGCAAACCGCTGAATCCACACGTGAGTTTAACTCTGTCAGTTGAATGCACACATTGACAACCATTCAGTTAGATAGCTCCGTTTTGGTTTTAGAAGCAGATATTTCTCTGTACAGCCTATGGTCCCTTTCACTCGGGAATATCCCAACGCAGCTCCTAGAAGAAACGTGTTTCTGAATCGCTGAATCTCAACATAGATTCAACTCTATTAGGTGAACGAACGCACAGCAGAGCAATTTCAAGGAAACGTTTCTCCTGAGTTTTAGACGAAGTTTACTGCGGTTTAGTACGCATGCCGGCATTGGGCTGGAAATACCGGTTTGGGGATTCTGCACAGAAAGGGTTTGCCAACCGCTGAATCCACACGTGAGTTTAACTCTGTCAGTTGAATGAACACATTGACAACCATTCAGTTAGATAGCTCCGTTTTGGTTTTAGAAGCAGATATTTCTCTGTACAGCCTATGGTCCCATTCACTCGGGAATATCCCAACGCAGCTCCTAGAAGAAACGTGTTTCTGACTCGCTGAATCTCAACATAGATTCAACTCTCTTAGGTAAACGAACGCACAGCAGAGCAGTTTCAAGGAAACGTTTCTCCTGGGTTTTAGACGAAGTTTACTGCTGTTTAGTACGTATGCCGGCATTGGGCTGGAAATACCGGTTTTGGGATTCTGCACAGAAAGGGTTTGCCAACCGCAGAATCCACACGTGAGTTTAACTCTGTCAGTTGAATGCACACATTGACAACCATTCAGTTAGATAGCTCCGTTTTGGTTTTAGAAGCAGATATTTCTCTGTACAGCCTATGGTACCTTTCACTCGGGAATATCCCAAGGCATCTCCTAGAAGAAACGTGCTTCTGACTCGCTGAATCTCAACATAGATTCAACTCTCTTAGGTGAACGAACGCACACCAGAGCAGTTTCAAGGAAACATTCCTCCTGAGTTTTAGACGAAGTTTCCTGCTGTTTAGTATGTATGCCGGCATTGGGCTGGAAATACCGGTTTTGGGATTCTGCACAGAAAGGGTTTGCAAACCGCTGAATCCACACGTGAGTTTAACTCTGTCAGTTGAATGCACACATTGACAACCATTCAGTTAGACAGCTCCGTTTTGGTTTTAGAAGCAGATATTTCTCGGTACAGCCTATGGTCCCATTCACTCGGGAACATCCCAACGCAGCTCCTAGAAGAAACGTGTTTCTTACTCGCTGAAACTCAACGTAGATTCAACTCTCTTAGGTGAACGAACGCACAGAAGAGCAGTTTCAAGCAAACCTTTCTCCTCAGTTTTAGACGAAGTTTACTGCTGTTTAGTACGTACGCCGGCATTGGGCTGGAAATACCGGTTTTGGGATTCTGCACAGAAAGGGTTTGCCAACCGCTGAATCCACACGTGAGTTTTACTCTGTCAGTTGAATGCACACATTGACAAACATTCATTTAGATAGCTCGGTTTTGGTTTTAGGAGCAGATATTTCTCTGTACATCTTATGGTCCCATTCACTCGGGAATATCCCAACGCAGCTCCTAGAAGAAAGTGTTTCTGACTCTCTGAATCTCAACATAGATTCAACTCTCTTAGGTGAACGAACGCACAGCAGAGCAGTTTCAAGGAAACGTTTCTCCTGAGTTTTAGACGAAGTTTCCTGCTGTTTAATACATATGCCGGCATTGGGCTGGAAATACCGGTTTTGGGATTCTGCACAGAAAGGGTTTGCAAACCGCTGAATCCACACGTGAGTTTAACTCTGTCAGTTGAATGCACAGATTGACAACCATTCAGTTAGATAGCTCCGTTTTGGTTTTAGAAGCAGATATTTCTCTGTACAGCCTATGGTCCCATTCACTCGGGAATATCCCAACGCCGCTCCTAGAAGAAACGTGTTTCTGACTCGCTGAATCTCAACATAGATTCAACTCTCTTAGGTGAACCAACGCACAGCAGAGCAGTTTCAAGGAAACGTTTCTCCTGGGTTTTAGACGAAGTTTACTGCTGTTTAGTACGTATGCCGGCATTGGGCTGGAAATACCGGTTTTGGGATTCTGCACAGAAAGGGTTTGCCAACCGCTGAATCCACACGTGAGTTTAACTCTGTCAGTTGAATGCACACATTGACAACCATTCAGTTAGACAGCTCCGTTTTGGTTTTAGAAGCAGATATTTCTCGGTACAGCCTATGGTCCCATTCACTCGGGAACATCCCAACGCAGCTCCTAGAAGAAACGTGTTTCTGACTCGCTGAATCTCAACGGAGATTCAACTCTCTTAGGTGAACGAACGCACAGAAAAGCAGTTTCAAGCAAACGTTTCTCCTGAGTTTTAGACGAAGTTTACTGCTGTTTAGTACGTATGCCGGCATTGGGCTGGAAATACCGGTTTTGGGATTCTGCACAGAAAGCGTTTGCCAACCGCAGAATACACACGTGAGTTTACCTCTGTCAGTTGAATGCACACATTGACAACCATTCAGTTAGATAGCTCCGTTTTGGTTTTAGAAGCAGATATTTCTCGGTACAGCCTATGGTCCCATTCACTCGGGAACATCCCAACGCAGCTCCTAGAAGAAACGTGTTTCTGACTCGCTGAATCTCAACGGAGATTCAACTCTCTTAGGTGAACGAACGCACAGAAGAGCAGTTTCAAGCAAACCTTTCTCCTGAGTTTTAGACGAAGTTTACTGCTGTTTTGTACGTATGCCGGCATTGGGCTGGAAATACCGGTTTTCGGATTCTGCACAGAAAGGGTTTGCCAACCGCAGAATCCACACGTGAGTTTACCTCTGTCAGTTGAATGCACACATTGACAACCATTCAGTTAGATAGCTCCGTTTTGGTTTTAGAAGCAGATATTTCTCTGTACAGCCTATGGTCCCATTCACTCGGGAATATCCCAGCGCAGCTCCTAGAAGAAAGTGTTTCTGACTCGCTGAATCTCAACATAGATTCAACTCTCTTAGGTGAACGAACGCACCGCAAAGCAGTTTCAAGGAAACGTTTCTCCTGTGTTTTACACGAAGTTTACTGCTGTTTAGTACGTATGCCGGCATTGGGCTGGAAATACCGGTTTTGGGATTCTGCACAGAAAGGGTTTTCCAACCGCCGAATCCACACGTGAGTTTAACTCTGTCAGTTGAATGCACACATTGACAACCATTCAGTTAGGTAGCTCCTTTTTGGTTTTAGAAGCAGATATTTCTCGATACAGCCTATGGTCCCATTCACTCGGGAACATCCCAACGCAGCTCCTAGAAGAAACGTGTTTCTGACTCGCTGAATCTCAACGTAGATTCAACTCTCTTAGGTGAACGAACGCACAGAAGAGCAGTTTCAAGCAAACCTTTCTCCTGAGTTTTAGACGAAGTTTACTGCTGTTTAGAACGTATGTCGGCATTGGGCTGGAAATACCGGTTTTGGGATTCTGCACAGAAAGGGTTTGCCAACCGCAGAATCCACACGTGAGTTTACCTCTGTCAGTTGAATGCACACATTGACAACCATTCAGTTAGATAGCTCCGTTTTGGTTTTAGAAGCAGATATTTCTCTGTACAGCCTATGGTACCATTCACTCGGGAATATCCCAAGGCATCTCCTAGAAGAAACGTGTTTCTGAGTCGCTGAATCTCAACATAGATTCAACTCTATTAGGTGAACGAACGCACAGCAGAGCAATTTCAAGGAAACGTTTGTCCTGAGTTTTAGACGAAGTTTACTGCGGTTTAGTACGCATGCCGGCATTGGGCTGGAAATACCGGTTTGGGGATTCTGCACAGAAAGGGTTTGCCAACCGCTGAATCCACACGTGAGTTTAACTCTGTCAGTTGAATGCACACATTGACAACCATTCAGTTAGATAGCTCCGTTTTGGTTTTAGAAGCAGATATTTCTCTGTACAGCCTATGGTCCCATTCACTCGGGAATATCCCAGCGCAGCTCCTAGAAGAAACGTGTTTCTGAATCGCTGAATCTCAACATAGATTCAAGTCTATTATGTGAACGAACGCACAGCAGAGCAGTTTCAAGGAAACGTTTCTCCTGAGTCTTAGACGAAGTTTCCTGCTGTTTAGTACGTATGCCGGCATTGGGCTGGAAATACCGGTTTTGGGATTCTGCACAGAAAGGGTTTGCAAACCGCTGAATCCACACGTGAGTTTAACTCTGTCAGTTGAATGCACACATTGACAACCATTCAGTTAGATAGCTCCGTTTTGGTTTTAGAAGCAGATATTTCTCGGTACAGCCTATGGTCCCATTCACTCGGGAACATCCCAACGCAGCTCCTAGAAGAAACGTGTTTCTGACTCGCTGAATCTCAATATAGATTCAACTCTCTTAGGTGAACGAACGCACAGCAGAGCAGTTTCAAGGAAACGTTTCTCCTGAGTCTTAGACGAAGTTTCCTGCTGTTAAGTACGTATGCCGGCATTGGGCTGGAAATACCGTTTTTGGGATTCTGCACAGAAAGGGTTTGCAAACCGCTGAATCCACACGTGAGTTTAACTCTGTCAGTTGAATGCACACATTGACAACCATTCAGTTAGGTAGCTCCGTTTTGGTTTTAGAAGCAGATATTTCTCGGTACAGCCTATGGTCCCATTCACTCGGGAATATCCTAACGCAGCTCCTAGAAGAAACGTGTTTCTGACTCGCTGAATCTCAACATAGATTCAACTCTCTTAGGTGAACCAACGCACAGCAGAGCAGTTTGAAGGAAACATTCCTCCTGAGTTTTAGACGAAGTTTCCTGCTGTTTAGTATGTATGCCGGCATTGGGCTGGAAATACCGGTTTTGGGATTCTGCACAGAAAGGGTTTGCAAACCGCTGAATCCACGCGTGAGTTTAACTCTGTCAGTTGAATGCACACATTGACAACCATTCAGTTAGGTAGCTCCGTTTTGGTTTTAGAAGCAGATATTTCTCGGTACAGCCTATGGTCCCATTCACTCGGGAATATCCCAACGCAGCTCCTAGAAGAAACGTGTTTCTGACTCGCTGAATCTCAACATAGATTCAACTCTCTTAGGTGAACGAACGCACAGAAGAGCAGTTTCAAGCAAACCTTTCTCCTGAGTTTTAGACGAAGTTTACTACTGTTTAGTACGTATGCCGGCATTGGGCTGGAAATACCGGTTTTGGGATTCTGCACAGAAAGTGTTTGCCAACCGCTGAATCCACACGTGAGTTTTACTCTGTCAGTTGAATGCACACATTGACAAACATTCAGTTAGATAGCTCGGTTTTGGTTTTAGGAGCAGATATTTCTCTGTACATCCTATGGTCCCATTCACTCGGGAATATCCCAACGCAGCTCCTAGAAGAAAGTGTTTCTGACTCTCTGAATCTCAACATAGATTCAACTCTCTTAGGTGAACGTACGCACAGCAGAGCAGTTTCAAGGAAACGTTTCTCCTGAGTTTTAGACGAAGTTTCCTGCTGTTTAGTACGCATGCCGGCATTGGGCTGGAAATACCGGTTTTGGGATTCTGCACAGAAAGGGTTTGCAAACCGCTGAATCCACACGTGAGTTTAACTCTGTCAGTTGAATGCACACATTGACAAACATTCATTTAGATAGCTCGGTTTTGGTTTTAGGAGCAGATATTTCTCTGTACATCTTATGGTCCCAATCACTCGGGAATATCCCAACGCAGCTCCTAGAAGAAAGTGTTTCTGACTCTCTGAATCTCAACATAGATTCAACTCTCTTAGGTGAACGAACGCACAACAGAGCAGTTTCAAGGAAACGTTTCTCCTGAGTTTTAGACGAAGTTTCCTGCTGTTTAGTACATATGCCGGCATTGGGCTGGAAATACCGGTTTTGGGATTCTGCACAGAAAGGGTTTGCAAACCGCTGAATCCACATGTGAGTTTAACTCTGTCAGTTGAATGCACACATTGACAACCATTCAGTTAGGTAGCTCCGTTTTGGTTTTAGAAGCAGATATTTCTCGGTACAGCCTATGGTCCCATTCACTCGGGAATATCCCAACGCAGCTCCTAGAAGAAACGTGTTTCTGACTCGTGGAATCTCAACATAGATTCAACTCTCTTAGGTGAACGAACGCACAGCAGAGCAGTTTCAAGGAAACGTTTCTCCTGAGTTTCAGACGAAGTTTCCTGCTGTTTAGTACGTATGCCGGCATTGGGCTGGAAATACCGGTTTTGGGATTCTGCACAGAAAGGGTTTGCAAACCGCTGAATCCACACGTGAGTTTAACTCTATCAGTTGAATGCACACATTGACAACCATTCAGTTAGATAGCTCCGTTTTGGTTTTAGAAGCAGATATTTCTCGGTACAGCCTATGGTCCCATTCACTCGGGAATATCCCAACGCAGGTCCTAGAAGAAACGTGTTTCTGACTCGCTGAATCTCAACATAGATTCAACTCTCTTAGGTGAACGAACGCACAGCAGAGCAGTTTCAAGGAAACGTTTCTCCTGAGTTTCAGACGAAGTTTCCTGCTGTTTAGTACGTATGCCGGAATTGGGCTGGAAATACCGGTTTTGGGATTCTGCACAGAAAGGGTTTGCCAACCGCTGAATCCACACGTGAGTTTAACTCTGTCAGTTGAATGCACAGATTGACAACCATTCAGTTAGATAGCTCCGTTTTGGTTTTAGAAGCAGATATTTCTCTGTACAGCCTATGGTCCCATTCACTCGGGAATAACCCAACACAGCTCCTAGAAGAAACCTGTTTCTGAATCGCTGAATCTCAACATAGATTCAACTCTATTAGGTGAACGAACGCACAGCAGAGCAGTTTCAAGGAAACGTTTCTCCTGAGTTTTAGACGAAGTTTACTGCGGTTTATTACGCATGCCGGCATTGGGCTGGAAATACCGGTTTGGGGATTCTGCACAGAAAGGGTTTGGCAACCGCTGAATCCACACGTGAGTTTAACTCTGTCAGTTGAATGCACACATTGACAACCATTCAGTTAGATAGCTCCGTTTTGGTTTTAGAAGCAGATATTTCTCTGTACAGCCTATGGTCCCATTCACTCGGGAATATCCCAACGCAGCTCCTAGAAGAAACGTGTTTCTGACTCGCTGAATCTCAACATAGATTCAACTCTCTTAGGTGAACCAACGCACAGCAGAGCAGTTTCAAGGAAACGTTTCTCCTGGGTTTTAGACGAAGTTTACTGCTGTTTACTACGTATGCCGGCATTGGGCTGGAAATACCGGTTTTGGGATTCTGCACAGAAAGGTTTTGCCAACCGCAGAATCCACACGTGAGTTTACCTCTGTCAGTTGAATGCACACATTGACAACCATTCAGTTAGATAGCTCCCTTTTGCTTTTAGAAGCAGATATTTCTCGGTACAGCCTATGGTCCCATTCACTCGGGAACATCCCAACGCAGCTCCTAGAAGAAAGGTGTTTCTGACTCGCTGAATCTCAACGTAGATTCAACTCTCTTAGGTGAACGAACGCACAGAAGAGCAGTTTCAAGCAAACCTTTCTCCTGAGTTTTAGACGAAGTTTACTGCTGTTTTGTACGTATGCCGGCATTGGGCTGGAAATACCGGTTTTGGGATTCTGCACAGAAAGGGTTTGCCAACCGCTGAATCCACACGTGAGTTTTACTCTGTCAGTTGAATGCACACATTGACAAACATTCATTTAGATAGCTCGGTTTTGGTTTTAGGAGCAGATATTTCTCTGTACATCTTATGGTCCCATTCACTCGGGAATATCCCAACGCAGCTCCTAGAAGAAAGTGTTTCTGACTCTCTGAATCTCAACATAGATTCAACTCTCTTAGGTGAACGAACGCACAGCAGAGCAGTTTCAAGGAAACGTTTCTCCTGAGTTTTAGACGAAGTTTCCTGCTGTTTAGTACATATGCCGGCATTGGGCTGGAAATACCGGTTTTGGGATTCTGCACAGAAAGGGTTTGCAAACCGCTGAATCCACACGTGAGTTTAACTCTGTCAGTTGAATGCACAGATTGACAACCATTCAGTTAGATAGCTCCGTTTTGGTTTTAGAAGCAGATATTTCTCTGTACAGCCTATGGTCCCATTCACTCGGGAATATCCCAACTCAGCTCCTAGAAGAAACGTTTTTCTGAATCGCTGAATCTCAACATAGATTCAACTCTATTATGTGAACGAACGCACAGCAGAGCAGTTTCAAGGAAACGTTTCTCCTGAGTTTTAGACGAAGTTTACTGCGGTTTATTACGCATGCCGGCATTGGGCTGGAAATACCGGTTTGGGGATTCTGCACAGAAAGGGTTTGGCAACCGCTGAATCCACACGTGAGTTTAACTCTGTCTGTTGAATGCACACATTGACAACCATTCAGTTAGATAGCTCCGTTTTGGTTTTAGAAGCAGATATTTCTCTGTACAGCCTATGGTCCCATTCACTCGGGAATATCCCAACGCCGCTCCTAGAAGAAACGTGTTTCTGACTCGCTGAATCTCAACATAGATTCAACTCTCTTAGGTGAACCAACGCACAGCAGAGCAGTTTCAAGGAAACGTTTCTCCTGGGTTTTAGACGAAGTTTACTGCTGTTTAGTACGTATGCCGGCATTGGGCTGGAAATACCGGTTTTGGGATTCTGCACAGAAAGGGTTTGCCAACCGCTGAATCCACACGTGAGTTTAACTCTGTCAGTTGAATGCACACATTGACAACCATTCAGTTAGACAGCTCCGTTTTGGTTTTAGAAGCAGATATTTCTCGGTACAGCCTATGCTCCCATTCACTCGGGAACATCCCAACGCAGCTCCTAGAAGAAACGTGTTTCTGACTCGCTGAATCTCAACGGAGATTCAACTCTCTTAGGTGAACGAACGCACAGAAGAGCAGTTTCAAGCAAACCTTTCTCCTGAGTTTTAGACGAAGTTTACTGCTGTTTAGTACGTATGCCGGCATTGGGCTGGAAATACCGGTTTTCAGATTCTGCACAGAAAGGGTTTGCCAACCGCAGAATCCACACGTGAGTTTACCTCTGTCAGTTGAATGCACACATTGACAACCATTCAGTTAGATAGCTCCGTTTTGGTTTTAGAAGCAGATATTTCTGTGTACAGCCTATGGTACCATTCACTCGGGAATATCCCAACGCAGCTCCTAGAAGAAAGTGTTTCTGACTCTCTGAATCTCAACATAGATTCAACTCTCTTAGGTGAACGTACGCACAGCAGAGCAGTTTCAAGGAAACGTTTCTCCTGAGTTTTAGACGAAGTTTCCTGCTGTTTAGTACGCATGCCGGCATTGGGCTGGAAATACCGGTTTTGGGATTCTGCACAGAAAGGGTTTGCAAACCGCTGAATCCACACGTGAGTTTAACTCTGTCAGTTGAATGCACACATTGACAACCATTCAGTTAGATAGCTCCGTTTTGGTTTTAGAAGCAGATATTTCTCTGTACAGCCTATGGTACCTTTCACTCGGGAATATCCCAAGGCATCTCCTAGAAGAAACGTGTTTCTGACTCGCTGAATCTCAACATAGATTCAACTCTCTTAGGTGAACGAACGCACACCATAGCAGTTTCAAGGAAACATTCCTCCTGAGTTTTAGACGAAGTTTCCTGCTGTTTAGTATGTATGCCGGCATTGGGCTGGAAATACCGGTTTTGGGATTCTGCACAGAAAGGGTTTGCAAACCGCTGAATCCACACGTGAGTTTAACTCTATCAGTTGAATGCACACATTGACAACCATTCAGTTAGATAGCTCCGTTTTGGTTTTAGAAGCAGATATTTCTCGGTACAGCCTATGGTCCCATTCACTCGGGAATATCCCAACGCAGGTCCTAGAAGAAACGTGTTTCTGACTCGCTGAATCTCAACATAGATTCAACTCTCTTAGGTGAACGAACGCACAGCAGAGCAGTTTCAAGGAAACGTTTCTCCTGAGTTTCAGACGAAGTTTCCTGCTGTTTAGTACGTATGCCGGAATTGGGCTGGAAATACCGGTTTTGGGATTCTGCACAGAAAGGGTTTGCCAACCGCTGAATCCACACGTGAGTTTAACTCTGTCAGTTGAATGCACAGATTGACAACCATTCAGTTAGATAGCTCCGTTTTGGTTTTAGAAGCAGATATTTCTCTGTACAGCCTATGGTCCCATTCACTCGGGAATAACCCAACACAGCTCCTAGAAGAAACCTGTTTCTGAATCGCTGAATCTCAACATAGATTCAACTCTATTAGGTGAACGAACGCACAGCAGAGCAGTTTCAAGGAAACGTTTCTCCTGAGTTTTAGACGAAGTTTACTGCGGTTTATTACGCATGCCGGCATTGGGCTGGAAATACCGGTTTGGGGATTCTGCACAGAAAGGGTTTGGCAACCGCTGAATCCACACGTGAGTTTAACTCTGTCAGTTGAATGCACACATTGACAACCATTCAGTTAGATAGCTCCGTTTTGGTTTTAGAAGCAGATATTTCTCTGTACAGCCTATGGTCCCATTCACTCGGGAATATCCCAACGCAGCTCCTAGAAGAAACGTGTTTCTGACTCGCTGAATCTCAACATAGATTCAACTCTCTTAGGTGAACCAACGCACAGCAGAGCAGTTTCAAGGAAACGTTTCTCCTGGGTTTTAGACGAAGTTTACTGCTGTTTACTACGTATGCCGGCATTGGGCTGGAAATACCGGTTTTGGGATTCTGCACAGAAAGGTTTTGCCAACCGCAGAATCCACACGTGAGTTTACCTCTGTCAGTTGAATGCACACATTGACAACCATTCAGTTAGATAGCTCCCTTTTGCTTTTAGAAGCAGATATTTCTCGGTACAGCCTATGGTCCCATTCACTCGGGAACATCCCAACGCAGCTCCTAGAAGAAAGGTGTTTCTGACTCGCTGAATCTCAACGTAGATTCAACTCTCTTAGGTGAACGAACGCACAGAAGAGCAGTTTCAAGCAAACCTTTCTCCTGAGTTTTAGACGAAGTTTACTGCTGTTTTGTACGTATGCCGGCATTGGGCTGGAAATACCGGTTTTGGGATTCTGCACAGAAAGGGTTTGCCAACCGCTGAATCCACACGTGAGTTTTACTCTGTCAGTTGAATGCACACATTGACAAACATTCATTTAGATAGCTCGGTTTTGGTTTTAGGAGCAGATATTTCTCTGTACATCTTATGGTCCCATTCACTCGGGAATATCCCAACGCAGCTCCTAGAAGAAAGTGTTTCTGACTCTCTGAATCTCAACATAGATTCAACTCTCTTAGGTGAACGAACGCACAGCAGAGCAGTTTCAAGGAAACGTTTCTCCTGAGTTTTAGACGAAGTTTCCTGCTGTTTAGTACATATGCCGGCATTGGGCTGGAAATACCGGTTTTGGGATTCTGCACAGAAAGGGTTTGCAAACCGCTGAATCCACACGTGAGTTTAACTCTGTCAGTTGAATGCACAGATTGACAACCATTCAGTTAGATAGCTCCGTTTTGGTTTTAGAAGCAGATATTTCTCTGTACAGCCTATGGTCCCATTCACTCGGGAATATCCCAACTCAGCTCCTAGAAGAAACGTTTTTCTGAATCGCTGAATCTCAACATAGATTCAACTCTATTATGTGAACGAACGCACAGCAGAGCAGTTTCAAGGAAACGTTTCTCCTGAGTTTTAGACGAAGTTTACTGCGGTTTATTACGCATGCCGGCATTGGGCTGGAAATACCGGTTTGGGGATTCTGCACAGAAAGGGTTTGGCAACCGCTGAATCCACACGTGAGTTTAACTCTGTCTGTTGAATGCACACATTGACAACCATTCAGTTAGATAGCTCCGTTTTGGTTTTAGAAGCAGATATTTCTCTGTACAGCCTATGGTCCCATTCACTCGGGAATATCCCAACGCCGCTCCTAGAAGAAACGTGTTTCTGACTCGCTGAATCTCAACATAGATTCAACTCTCTTAGGTGAACCAACGCACAGCAGAGCAGTTTCAAGGAAACGTTTCTCCTGGGTTTTAGACGAAGTTTACTGCTGTTTAGTACGTATGCCGGCATTGGGCTGGAAATACCGGTTTTGGGATTCTGCACAGAAAGGGTTTGCCAACCGCTGAATCCACACGTGAGTTTAACTCTGTCAGTTGAATGCACACATTGACAACCATTCAGTTAGACAGCTCCGTTTTGGTTTTAGAAGCAGATATTTCTCGGTACAGCCTATGCTCCCATTCACTCGGGAACATCCCAACGCAGCTCCTAGAAGAAACGTGTTTCTGACTCGCTGAATCTCAACGGAGATTCAACTCTCTTAGGTGAACGAACGCACAGAAGAGCAGTTTCAAGCAAACCTTTCTCCTGAGTTTTAGACGAAGTTTACTGCTGTTTAGTACGTATGCCGGCATTGGGCTGGAAATACCGGTTTTCAGATTCTGCACAGAAAGGGTTTGCCAACCGCAGAATCCACACGTGAGTTTACCTCTGTCAGTTGAATGCACACATTGACAACCATTCAGTTAGATAGCTCCGTTTTGGTTTTAGAAGCAGATATTTCTGTGTACAGCCTATGGTACCATTCACTCGGGAATATCCCAACGCAGCTCCTAGAAGAAAGTGTTTCTGACTCTCTGAATCTCAACATAGATTCAACTCTCTTAGGTGAACGTACGCACAGCAGAGCAGTTTCAAGGAAACGTTTCTCCTGAGTTTTAGACGAAGTTTCCTGCTGTTTAGTACGCATGCCGGCATTGGGCTGGAAATACCGGTTTTGGGATTCTGCACAGAAAGGGTTTGCAAACCGCTGAATCCACACGTGAGTTTAACTCTGTCAGTTGAATGCACACATTGACAACCATTCAGTTAGATAGCTCCGTTTTGGTTTTAGAAGCAGATATTTCTCTGTACAGCCTATGGTACCTTTCACTCGGGAATATCCCAAGGCATCTCCTAGAAGAAACGTGTTTCTGACTCGCTGAATCTCAACATAGATTCAACTCTCTTAGGTGAACGAACGCACACCATAGCAGTTTCAAGGAAACATTCCTCCTGAGTTTTAGACGAAGTTTCCTGCTGTTTAGTATGTATGCCGGCATTGGGCTGGAAATACCGGTTTTGGGATTCTGCACAGAAAGGGTTTGCAAACCGCTGAATCCACACGTGAGTTTAACTCTGTCAGTTGAATGCTCACATTGACAACCATTTAGTTAGACAGCTCCGTTTTGGTTTTAGAAGCAGATATTTCTCGGTACAGCCTATGGTCCCATTCACTCGGGAACATCCCAACGCAGCTCCTAGAAGAAACGTGTTTCTGACTCGCTGAATCTCAACGTAGATTCAACTCTCTTAGGTGAACGAACGCACAGAAAAGCAGTTTCAAGCAAACGTTTCTCCTGAGTTTTAGACGAAGTTTACTGCTGTTTAGTACGTATGCCGGCATTGGGCTGGAAATACCGGTTTTGGGATTCTGCACAGAAAGGGTTTGCCAACCGCTGAATCCACACGTGAGTTTAACTCTGTCAGTTGAATGCACACATTGACAAACATTCATTTAGATAGCTCGGTTTTGGTTTTAGGAGCAGATATTTCTCTGTACATCTTATGGTCCCATTCACTCGGGAATATCCCAACGCAGCTCCTAGAAGAAAGTGTTTCTGACTCTCTGAATCTCAACATAGATTCAACTCTCTTAGGTGAACGAACGCACAGCAGAGCAGTTTCAAGGAAACGTTTCTCCTGAGTTTTAGACGAAGTTTCCTGCTGTTTAGTACGTATGCCGGCATTGGGCTGGAAATACCGGTTTTGGGATTCTGCACAGAAAGGGTTTGCAAACCGCTGAATCCACACGTGAGTTTAACTCTGTCAGTTGAATGCACTCATTGACAACCATTCAGTTAGGTAGCTCCGTTTTGGTTTTAGAAGCAGATATTTCTCGGTACAGCCTATGGTCCCATTCACTCGGGAATATCCCAACGCAGCTCCTAGAAGAAACGTGTTTCTGACTCGCTGAATCTCAACATAGATTCAACTCTCTTAGGTGAACGAACGCACAGTAGAGCAGTTTCAAGGAAACGTTTCTCCTGAGTTTCAGACGAAGTTTCCTGCTGTTTAGTACGAACGCCTGAATTGGGCTGGAAATACCGGTTTTGGGATTCTGCACAGAAAGGGTTTGCCAACCGCTGAATCCACACGTGAGTTTAACTCTGTCAGTTGAATGCACAGATTGACAACCATTCAGTTAGATAGCTCCGTTTTGGTTTTAGAAGCAGATATTTCTCTGTACAGCCTATGGTCCCATTCACTCGGGAATATCCCAACGCAGCTCCTAGAAGAAACGTGTTTCTGAATCGCTGAATCTCAACATAGATTCAACTCTATTATGTGAACGAACGCACAGCAGAGCACTTTCAAGGAAACGTTTCTCCTGAGTCTTAGACGAAGTTTCCTGCTGTTTAGTACGTATGCCGGCATTGGGCTGGAAATACCGGTTTTGGGATTCTGCACAGAAAGGGTTTGCAAACCGCTGAATCCACACGTGAGTTTAACTCTGTCAGTTGAAAGCACACATTGACAACCATTCAGTTAGATAGCTCCGTTTTGGTTTTAGAAGCAGATATTTCTCGGTACAGCCTATGGTCCCATTCACTCGGGAACATCCCAACGCAGCTCCTAGAAGAAACGTGTTTCTGACTCGCTGAATCTCAATATAGATTCAACTCTCTTAGGTGAACGAACGCACAGCAGAGCAGTTTCAAGGAAACGTTTCTCCTGAGTCTTAGACGAGGTTTCCTGCTGTTTAGTACGTATGCCGGCATTGGACTGGAAATACCGGTTTTGGGATTCTGCACAGAAAGGGTTTGCAAACCGCTGAATCCACACGTGAGTTTAACTCTGTCAGTTGAATGCACACATTGACAACCATTCAGTTAGATAGCTCCGTTTTGGTTTTAGAAGCAGATATTTCTCTGTACAGCCTATGGTCCCTTTCACTCGGGAATATCCCAACGCAGCTCCTAGAAGAAACGTGTTTCTGAATCGCTGAATCTCAACATAGATTCAACTCTATTAGGTGAACGAACGCACAGCAGAGCAATTTCAAGGAAACGTTTCTCCTGAGTTTTAGACGAAGTTTACTGCGGTTTAGTACGCATGCCGGCATTGGGCTGGAAATACCGGTTTGGGGATTCTGCACAGAAAGGGTTTGCCAACCGCTGAATCCACACGTGAGTTTAACTCTGTCAGTTGAATGCACACATTGACAACCATTCAGTTAGATAGCTCCGTTTTGGTTTTAGAAGCAGATATTTCTCTGTACAGCCTATGGTCCCATTCACTCGGGAATATCCCAACGCAGCTCCTAGAAGAAACGTGTTTCTGACTCGCTGAATCTCAACATAGATTCAACTCTCTTAGGTAAACGAACGCACAGCAGAGCAGTTTCAAGGAAACGTTTCTCCTGGGTTTTAGACGAAGTTTACTGCTGTTTAGTACGTATGCCGGCATTGGGCTGGAAATACCGGTTTTGGGATTCTGCACAGAAAGGGTTTGCCAACCGCAGAATCCACACGTGAGTTTAACTCTGTCAGTTGAATGCACACATTGACAACCATTCAGTTAGATAGCTCCGTTTTGGTTTTAGAAGCAGATATTTCTCTGTACAGCCTATGGTACCTTTCACTCGGGAATATCCCAAGGCATCTCCTAGAAGAAACGTGTTTCTGACTCGCTGAATCTCAACATAGATTCAACTCTCTTAGGTGAACGAACGCACACCAGAGCAGTTTCAAGGAAACATTCCTCCTGAGTTTTAGACGAAGTTTCCTGCTGTTTAGTATGTATGCCGGCATTGGGCTGGAAATACCGGTTTTGGGATTCTGCACAGAAAGGGTTTGCAAACCGCTGAATCCACACGTGAGTTTAACTCTGTCAGTTGAATGCACACATTGACAACCATTCAGTTAGACAGCTCCGTTTTGGTTTTAGAAGCAGATATTTCTCGGTACAGCCTATGGTCCCATTCACTCGGGAACATCCCAACGCAGCTCCTAGAAGAAACGTGTTTCTTACTCGCTGAATCTCAACGTAGATTCAACTCTCTTAGGTGAACGAACGCACAGAAGAGCAGTTTCAAGCAAACCTTTCTCCTCAGTTTTAGACGAAGTTTACTGCTGTTTAGTACGTACGCCGGCATTGGGCTGGAAATACCGGTTTTGGGATTCTGCACAGAAAGGGTTTGCCAACCGCTGAATCCACACGTGAGTTTTACTCTGTCAGTTGAATGCACACATTGACAAACATTCATTTAGATAGCTCGGTTTTGGTTTTAGGAGCAGATATTTCTCTGTACATCTTATGGTCCCATTCACTCGGGAATATCCCAACGCAGCTCCTAGAAGAAAGTGTTTCTGACTCTCTGAATCTCAACATAGATTCAACTCTCTTAGGTGAACGAACGCACAGCAGAGCAGTTTCAAGGAAACGTTTCTCCTGAGTTTTAGACGAAGTTTCCTGCTGTTTAATACATATGCCGGCATTGGGCTGGAAATACCGGTTTTGGGATTCTGCACAGAAAGGGTTTGCAAACCGCTGAATCCACACGTGAGTTTAACTCTGTCAGTTGAATGCACAGATTGACAACCATTCAGTTAGATAGCTCCGTTTTGGTTTTAGAAGCAGATATTTCTCTGTACAGCCTATGGTCCCATTCACTCGGGAATATCCCAACGCCGCTCCTAGAAGAAACGTGTTTCTGACTCGCTGAATCTCAACATAGATTCAACTCTCTTAGGTGAACCAACGCACAGCAGAGCAGTTTCAAGGAAACGTTTCTCCTGGGTTTTAGACGAAGTTTCCTGCTGTTTAGTACGTATGCCGGCATTGGGCTGGAAATACCGGTTTTGGGATTCTGCACAGAAAGGGTTTGCCAACCGCTGAATCCACACGTGAGTTTAACTCTGTCAGTTGAATGCACACATTGACAACCATTCAGTTAGACAGCTCCGTTTTGGTTTTAGAAGCAGATATTTCTCGGTACAGCCTATGGTCCCATTCACTCGGGAACATCCCAACGCAGCTCCTAGAAGAAACGTGTTTCTGACTCGCTGAATCTCAACGTAGATTCAACTCTCTTAGGTGAACGAACGCACAGAAAAGCAGTTTCAAGCAAACGTTTCTCCTGAGTTTTAGACGAAGTTTACTGCTGTTTAGTACGTATGCCGGCATTGGGCTGGAAATACCGGTTTTGGGATTCTGCACAGAAAGCGTTTGCCAACCGCAGAATACACACGTGAGTTTACCTCTGTCAGTTGAATGCACACATTGACAACCATTCAGTTAGATAGCTCCGTTTTGGTTTTAGAAGCAGATATTTCTCGGTACAGCCTATGGTCCCATTCACTCGGGAACATCCCAACGCAGCTCCTAGAAGAAACGTGTTTCTGACTCGCTGAATCTCAACGGAGATTCAACTCTCTTAGGTGAACGAACGCACAGAAGAGCAGTTTCAAGCAAACCTTTCTCCTGAGTTTTAGACGAAGTTTACTGCTGTTTAGTACGTATGCCGGCATTGGGCTGGAAATACCGGTTTTCGGATTCTGCACAGAAAGGGTTTGCCAACCGCAGAATCCACACGTGAGTTTACCTCTGTCAGTTGAATGCACACATTGACAACCATTCAGTTAGATAGCTCCGTTTTGGTTTTAGAAGCAGATATTTCTCTGTACAGCCTATGGTCCCATTCACTCGGGAATATCCCAGCGCAGCTCCTAGAAGAAAGTGTTTCTGACTCGCTGAATCTCAACATAGATTCAACTCTCTTAGGTGAACGAACGCACCGCAAAGCAGTTTCAAGGAAACGTTTCTCCTGTGTTTTAGACGAAGTTTACTGCTGTTTAGTACGTATGCCGGCATTGGGCTGGAAATACCGGTTTTGGGATTCTGCACAGAAAGGGTTTTCCAACCGCCGAATCCACACGTGACTTTAACTCTGTCAGTGGAATGCACACATTGACAACCATTCAGTTAGGTAGCTCCGTTTTGGTTTTAGAAGCAGATATTTCTCGATACAGCCTATGGTCCCATTCACTCGGGAACATCCCAACGCAGCTCCTAGAAGAAACGTGTTTCTGACTCGCTGAATCTCAACGTAGATTCAACTCTCTTAGGTGAACGAACGCACAGAAGAGCAGTTTCAAGCAAACCTTTCTCCTGAGTTTTAGAAGAAGTTTACTGCTGTTTAGAACGTATGTCGGCATTGGGCTGGAAATACCGGTTTTGGGATTCTGCACAGAAAGGGTTTGCCAACCGCAGAATCCACACGTGAGTTTACCTCTGTCAGTTGAATGCACACATTGACAACCATTCAGTTAGATAGCTCCGTTTTGGTTTTAGAAGCAGATATTTCTCTGTACAGCCTATGGTACCATTCACTCGGGAATATCCCAAGGCATCTCCTAGAAGAAACGTGTTTCTAACTCGCTGAATCTCAACATAGATTCAACTCTCTTAGGTGAACGAACGCACACCAGAGCAGTTTCAAGGAAACATTCCTCCTGAGTTTTAGACGAAGTTTCCTGCTGTTTAGTATGTATGCCGGCATTGGGCTGGAAATACCGGTTTTGGGATTCTGCACAGAAAGGGATTGCAAACCGCTGAATCCACGCGTGAGTTTTACTCTGTCAGTTGAATGCACACATTGACAACCATTCAGTTAGGTAGCTCCGTTTTGGTTTTAGAAGCAGATATTTCTCGGTACAGCCTATGGTCCCATTCACTCGGGAACATCCCAACGCAGCTCCTAGAAGAAACGTGTTTCTGACTCGCTGAATCTCAACATAGATTCAACTCTCTTAGGTGAACGAACGCACAGAAGAGCAGTTTCAAGCAAACCTTTCTCCTGAGTTTTAGACGAAGTTTACTACTGTTTAGTACGTATGCCGGCATTGGGCTGGAAATACCGGTTTTGGGATTCTGCACAGAAAGTGTTTGCCAACCGCTGAATCCACACGTGAGTTTTACTCTGTCAGTTGAATGCACACATTGACAAACATTCAGTTAGATAGCTCCGTTTTGGTTTTAGAAGCAGATATTTCTCTGTACAGCCTTTGGTACCATTCACTCGGGAATATCCCAAGGCAGCTCCCAGAAGAAACGTGTTTCTGACTCGCTGAATCTCAACATAGATTCAACTCTCTTAGGTGAACGAACGCACAGAAGAGCAGTTTCAAGGAAACGTTTCTCCTGGGTTTTAGACGAAGTTTACTGCGGTTTAGTACGCATGCCGGCATTGGGCTGGAAATACCGGTTTTGGGATTCTGCACAGAAAGGGTTTGCAAACCGCTGAATCCACACGTGAGTTTAACTCTGTCAGTTGAATGCACACATTGACAACCATTCAGTTAGATAGCTCCGTTTTGGTTTTAGAAGCAGATATTTCTCTGTACAGCCTTTGGTACCATTCACTCGGGAATATCCCAACGCAGCTCCTAGAAGAAAGTGTTTCTGACTCGCTGAAAACTCAACATAGTTTCAACTCTCTTAGGTGAACGAACGCACAGCAGAGCAGTTTCAAGGAAACATTCCTCCTGAGTTTTAGACGAAGTTGCCTGCTGTTTAGTACGTATTCCGGCATTGGGCTGGAAATACCGGTTTTGGGATTCTGCACAGAAAGAGTTTGCAAACCGCTGAATCCACACGTGAGTTTAACTCTGTCAGTTGAATGCACACATTGACAACCATTCAGTTAGGTAGCTCCGTTTTGGTTTTAGAAGCAGATATTTCTCGGTACAGCCTATGGTCCCATTCACTCGGGAACATCCCAACGCAGCTCCTAGAAGAAACGTGTTTCTGACTCGCTGAATCTCAACATAGATTCAACTCTCTTAGGTGAACGAACGCATAGAAGAGCAGTTTCAAGCAAACCTTTCTCCTGAGTTTTAGACGAAGTTTACTGCTGTTTAGTACGTATGCCGGCATTGGGCTGGAAATACCGGTTTTGGGATTCTGCACAGAAAGGGTTTGCCAACCGCTGAATCCACACGTGAGTTTTACTCTGTCAGTTGAATGCACACATTGACAAACATTCAGTTAGATAGCTCGGTTTTGGTTTTAGGAGCAGATATTTCTCTGTATATCCTATGGTCCCATTCACTCGGGAATATCCCAACGCAGCTCCTAGAAGAAAGTGTTTCTGACTCTCTGAATCTCAACATAGATTCAACTCTCTTAGGTGAACGAACGCACAGCAGAGCAGTTTCAAGGAAACGTTTCTCCTGAGTTTTAGACGAAGTTTACTGCTGTTTAGTACATATGCCGGCATTGGGCAGGAAATACCGGTTTTGGGATTCTGCACAGAAAGGGTTTGCAAACCACTGAATCCACACGTGAGTTTAACTCTGTCAGTTGAATGCACACATTGACAACCATTCAGTTAGGTAGCTCCGTTTTGGTTTTAGAAGCAGATATTTCTCGGTACAGCCTATGGTCCCATTCACTCGGGAACATCCCAACGCAGCTCCTAGAAGAAACGTGTTTCTGACTCGCTGAATCTCAACATAGATTCAACTCTCTTAGGTGAACGAACGCACAGAAGAGCAGTGTCAAGGAAACGTTTCTCCTGAGTTTTAGACGAAGTTTCCTGCTGTTTAGTACGTATGGCGACATTGGGCTGGAAATACCGGTTTTGGGATTCTGCACAGAAAGGGTTTGCAAACCGCTGAATCCACACGTGAGTTTAACTCTGTCAGTTGAATGCACACATTGACAACCATTCAGTTAGATAGCTCCGTTTTGGTTTTAGAAGCAGATATTTCTCTGTACAGCCTTTGGTACCATTCACTCGGGAATATCCCAAGGCAGCTCCTAGAAGAAACGTGTTTCTGACTCGCTGAATCTCAACATAGTTTCAACTCTCTTAGGTGAACGAACGCACAGAAGAGCAGTTTCAAGGAAACCTTTCTCCTGAGTTTTAGACGAAGTTTACTGCGGTTTAGTACGCATGCCGGCATTGGGCTGGAAATACCGGTTTTGGGATTCTGCACAGAAAGGGTTTGCAAACCGCTGAATCCACACGTGAGTTTAACTCTGTCAGTTGAATGCACACATTGACAACCATTCAGTTAGATAGCTCCGTTTTGGTTTTAGAAGCAGATATTTCTCTGTACAGCCTATGGTCCCATTCACTCGGGAATATCCCAACGCAGCTCCTAGAAGAAAGGGTTTCTGACTCGCTGAATCTCAACATAGATTCAACTCTCTTAGGTGAACGAACGCACAGCAAAGCAGTTTCAAGGAAACGTTTCTCCTGGGTTTTAGACGAAGTTTACTGCTGTTTAGTACGTATGCCGTCATTGGGCTGGAAATACCGGTTTTGGGATTCTGCACAGAAAGGGTTTGCCAACCGCCGAATCCACACGTGAGTTTAACTCTGTCAGTTGAATGCACACATTGACAACCATTCACTTAGATAGCTCTGTTTTGGTTTCAGAAGCAGATATTTCTCTGTACAGCCTTTGGTACCATTCACTCGGGAATATCCCAAGGCAGCTCCTAGAAGAAACGTGTTTCTGACTCGCTGAATCTCAACATAGATTCAACTCTCTTAGGTGAACGAACGCACAGCAGAGCAGTTTCAAGGAAACATTCCTCCTGAGTTTTAGACGAAGTTTCCTGCTGTTTAGTACGTATGCCGGCATTGGGCTGGAAATACCGGTTTTGGGATTCTGCACAGAAAGAGTTTGCAAACCGCTGAATCCACACGTGAGTTTAACTCTGTCAGTTGAATGCACACATTGACAACCATTCAGTTAGGTAGCTCCGTTATGGTTTTAGAAGCAGATATTTCTCGATACAGCCTATGGTCCCATTCACTCGGGAACATCCCAACGCAGCTCCTAGAAGACAGTGTTTCTGACTCTCTGAATCTCAACATAGATTCAACTCTCTTAGGTGAACGAACGCACAGAAGAGCAGTTTCAAGGAAACGTTTCTCCTGGGTTTTAGACGACGTTTACTGTGGTTTAGTACGCATGCCGGCATTGGGCTGGAAATACCGGTTTTGGGATTCTGCACAGAAAGGGTTTGCAAACCGCTGAATCCACACGTGAGTTTAACTCTGTTAGTTGAATGCACACATTGACAACCATTCAGTTAGATAGCTCCGTTTTGGTTTTAGAAGCAGATATTTCTCTGTACAGCCTATGGTCACATTCACTCGGGAATATCCCAACGCAGCTCCTAGAAGAAAGTGTTTCTGACTCGCGGAATCTCAACATAGATTCAACTCTCTTAGGTGAACGAACGCACAGCAAAGCAGTTTCAAGGAAAGGTTTCTCCTGGGTTTTAGACGAAGTTTACTGCTGTTTAGTACGTATGCCGGCATTGGGCTTAAAATACCGGTTTTGGGATTCTGCACAGAAAGGGTTTGCCAACCGCCGAATCCACACGTGAGTTTAACTCTGTCAGTTGAATGCACACATTGACAACCATTCACTTAGATAGCTCTGTTTTGGTTTTAGAAGCAGATATTTCTCTGTACAGCCTTTGGTACCATTCACTCGGGAATATCCCAAGGCAGCTCCTAGAAGAAACGTGTTTCTGACTCGCTGAATCTCAACATAGATTCAACTCTCTTAGGTGAACGAACGCACAGAAGAGCAGTTTCAAGCAAACCTTTCTCCTGAGTTTTAGACGAAGTTTACTGCTGTTTAGTACGTATGCCGGCATTGGGCTGGAAATACCGGTTTTGGGATTCTGCACAGAAAGGGTTTGCAAACCACTGAATCCACACGTGAGTTTAACTCTGTCAGTTGAATGCACACATTGACAACCATTCAGTTAGGTAGCTCCGTTTTGGTTTTAGAAGCAGATATTTCTCGGTACAGCCTATGGTCCCATTCACTCGGGAACATCCCAACGCAGCTCCTAGAAGAAACGTGTTTCTGACTCGCTGAATCTCAACATAGATTCAAGTCTCTTAGGTGAACGAACGCACAGCAGAGCAGTTTCAAGGAAACGTTTCTCCTGAGTTTTAGACGAAGTTTCCTGCTGTTTAGTACGTATGCCGGCATTGGGCTGGAAATACCGGTTTTGGGATTCTGCACAGAAAGGGTTTGCAAACCGCTGAATCCACACGTGAGTTTAACTCTGTCAGTTGAATGCACACATTGACAACCATTCAGTTATGTAGCTCCGTTTTGGTTTTAGAAGCAGATATTTCTCGGTACAGCCTATGGTCCCATCCACTCGGGAACATCCCAACGCAGCTCCTAGAAGAAACGTGTTTCTGACTCGCTGAATCTCAACATAGATTCAACTCTCTTAGGTGAACGAACGCACAGAAGAGCAGTTTCAAGCAAACCTTTCTCCTGAGTTTTAGACGAAGTTTACTGCTGTTTAGTACGTATGCCGGCATTGGGCTGGAAATACCGGTTTTGGGATTCTGCACAGAAAGTGTTTGCCAACTGCTGAATCCACACGTGAGTTTTACTCTGTCAGTTGAATGCACACATTGACAAACATTCAGTTAGATAGCTCGGTTTTGGTTTTAGGAGCAGATATTTCTCTGTACATCCTATGGTCCCATTCACTCGGGAATATCCCAACGCAGCTCCTAGAAGAAAGTGTTTCTGACTCTCTGAATCTCAACATAGATTCAACTCTCTTAGGTGAACGAACGCACAGCAGAGCAGTTTCAAGGAAACGTTTCTCCTGAGTTTTAGACGAAGTTTCCTGCTGTTTAGTACGTATGCCGGCATTGGGCTGGAAATACCGGTTTTGGGATTCTGCACAGAAAGGGTTTGCAAACCACTGAATCCACACGTGAGTTTAACTCTGTCAGTTGAATGCACACATTGACAACCATTCAGTTAGGTAGCTCCGTTTTGGTTTTAGAAGCAGATATTTCTCGGTACAGCCTATGGTCCCATTCACTCGGGAACATCCCAACGCAGCTCCTAGAAGAAACGTGTTTCTGACTCGCTGAATCTCAACATAGATTCAAGTCTCTTAGGTGAACGAACGCACAGCAGAGCAGTTTCAAGGAAACGCTTCTCCTGAGTTTTAGACGAAGTTTCCTGCTGTTTAGTACGTATGCCGGCATTGGGCTGGAAATACCGGTTTTGGGATTCTGCACAGAAAGGGTTTGCAAACCGCTGAATCCACACGTGAGTTTAACTCTGTCAGTTGAATGCACACATTGACAACCATTCAGTTAGGTAGCTCCGTTTTGGTTTTAGAAGCAGATATTTCTCGGTACAGCCTATGGTCCCATCCACTCGGGAACATCCCAACGCAGCTCCTAGAAGAAACGTGTTTCTGACTCGCTGAATCTCAACATATATTCAACTCTCTTAGGTGAACGAACGCACAGAAGAGCAGTTTCAACGAAACGTTTCTCCTGGGTTTTAGACGAAGTTTACTGCGGTTTATTACGCAAGCCGGCATTGGGCTGGAAATACCGGTTTTGGGATTCTGCACAGAAAGGGTTTGCAAACCGCTGAATCCACACGTGAGTTTAACTCTGTCAGTTGAATGCACACATTGACAACCATTCAGTTAGATAGCTCCGTTTTGGTTTTAGAAGCAGATATTTCTCGGTACAGCCTATGGTCCCATTCACTCGGGAATATCCCAAGGCAGCTCCTAGAAGAAACGTGTTTCTGACTCGCTGAATCTCAACATAGATTCAACTCTCTTAGGTGAACGAACGCACAGCAGAGCAGTTTCAAGGAAACGTTTCTCCTGGGTTTTAGACGAAGTTTGCTGCTGTTTAGTACGTATGCCGGCATTGGGCTGGCAATACCGATTTTGGGATTCTGCACAGAAAGGGTTTGCAAACCGCTGAATCCTCACGTGAGTTTAACTCTGTCAGTTGAATGCACACATTGACAACCATTCAGTTAGATAGCTCCGTTTTGGTTTTAGAAGCAGATATTTCTCTGTACAGCCTATGGTCCCATTCACTCGGGAATATCCCAAGGCAGCTCCTAGAAGAAAGTGCTTCTGACTCGCTGAATCTCAACATAGATTCAACTCTCTTAGGTGAACGAACGCACAGCAAAGCAGTTTCAAGGAAACGTTTCTCCTGGGTTTTAGACGAAGTTTACTGCTGTTTAGTACGTATGCCGGCATTGGGCTGGAAATACCGGTTTTGGGATTCTGCACAGAAAGGGTTTGCCAACCGCCGAATCCACACGTGAGTTTAACTCTGTCAGTTGAATGCACACATTGACAACCATTCAGTTAGGTAGCTCCGTTTTGGTTTTAGAAGGAGATATTTCTCGGTACAGCCTATGGTCCCATTCACTCGGGAACATCCCAACGCAGCTCCTAGAAGAAACGTGTTTCTGACTCGCTGAATCTCAACATAGATTCAACTCTCTTAGGTGAACGAAGGCACAGAAGAGCAGTTTCAAGCAAACCTTTCTCCTGAGTTTTAGACGAAGTTTACTGCTATTTAGTACGTATGCTGGCATTGGGCTGGAAATACCGGTTTTGGGATTCTGCACAGAAAGTGTTTGCCAACCGCTGAATCCACACGTGAGTTTTACTCTGTCAGTTGAATGCACACATTGACAAACATTCAGTTAGATAGCTCGGTTTTGGTTTTAGGAGCAGATATTTCTCTGTACATCCTATGGTCCCATTCACTCGGGAATATCCCAATGCAGCTCCTAGAAGAAAGTGTTTCTGACTCTCTGAATCTTAACATAGATTCAACTCTCTTAGGTGAACGAACGCACAGCAGAGCAGTTTCAAGGAAACGTTTCTCCTGAGTTTTAGACGAAGTTTCCTGCTGTTTAGTACGTATGCCGGCATTGGGTTGAAAATACCGGTTTTGGGATTCTGCACAGAAAGGGTTTGCAAACCGCTGAATCCACGCGTGAGTTTAACTCTGTCAGTTGAATGCACACATTGACAACCATTCAGTTAGATAGCTCTGTTTTGGTTTTAGAAGCAGATATTTCTCTGTACAGCCTTTGGTACCATTCACTCGGGAATATCCCAAGGCAGCTCCTAGAAGAAACGTGTTTCTGACTCGCTGAATCTCAACATAGATTCAACTCTCTTAGGTGAACGAACGCACAGCAGAGCAGTTTCAAGGAAACATTCCTCCTGAGTTTTAGACGAAGTTGCCTGCTGTTTAGTACGTATGCCGGCATTGGGCTGGAAATACCGGTTTTGGGATTCTGCACAGAAAGAGTTTGCAAACCGCTGAATCCACACGTGAGTTTAACTCTGTCAGTTGAATGCACACATTGACAACCATTCAGTTAGGTAGCTCCGTTATGGTTTTAGAAGCAGATATTTCTCGATACAGCCTATGGTCCCATTCACTCGGGAACATCCCAACGCAGCTCCTAGAAGAAACGTGTTTCTGACTCGCTGAATCTCAACATAGATTCAACTCTCTTAGGTGAACGAACGCACAGAAGAGCAGTTTCAAGCAAACCTTTCTCCTGAGTTTTAGACGAAGTTTACTGCTGTTTAGTACGTATGCCGGCATTGGGCTGGAAATACCGGTTTTGGGATTCTGCACAGAAAGTGTTTGCCAACCGCTGAATCCACACGTGAGTTTTACTCTGTCAGTTGAATGCACACATTGACAAACATTCAGTTAGATAGCTCGGTTTTGGTTTTAGGAGCAGATATTTCTCTGTACATCCTATGGTCCCATTCACTAGGGAATATCCCAACGCAGCTCCTAGAAGAAAGTGTTTCTGACTCTCTGAATCTCAACATAGATTCAACTCTCTTAGGTGAACGAACGCACAGCAGAGCAGTTTCAAGGAAACGTTTCTCCTGAGTTTTAGACGAAGTTTCCTGCTGTTTAGTACGTATGCCGGCATTGGGCTGGAAATACCGGTTTTGGGATTCTGCACAGAAAGGGTTTGCAAACCACTGAATCCACACGTGAGTTTAACTCTGTCAGTTGAATGCACACATTGACAACCATTCAGTTAGGTAGCTCCGTTTTGGTTTTAGAAGCAGATATTTCTCGGTACAGCCTATGGTCCCATTCACTCGGGAACATCCCAACGCAGCTCCTAGAAGAAACGTGTTTCTGACTCGCTGAATCTCAACATAGATTCAAGTCTCTTAGGTGAACGAACGCACAGCAGAGCAGTTTCAAGGAAACGTTTCTCCTGAGTTTTAGACGAAGTTTCCTGCTGTTTAGTACGTATGCCGGCATTGGGCTGGAAATACCGGTTTTGGGATTCTGCACAGAAAGGGTTTGCAAACCGCTGAATCCACACGTGAGTTTAACTCTGTCAGTTGAATGCACACATTGACAACCATTCAGTTATGTAGCTCCGTTTTGGTTTTAGAAGCAGATATTTCTCGGTACAGCCTATGGTCCCATCCACTCGGGAACATCCCAACGCAGCTCCTAGAAGAAACGTGTTTCTGACTCGCTGAATCTCAACATAGATTCAACTCTCTTAGGTGAACGAACGCACAGAAGAGCAGTTTCAAGCAAACCTTTCTCCTGAGTTTTAGACGAAGTTTACTGCTGTTTAGTACGTATGCCGGCATTGGGCTGGAAATACCGGTTTTGGGATTCTGCACAGAAAGTGTTTGCCAACCGCTGAATCCACACGTGAGTTTTACTCTGTCAGTTGAATGCACACATTGACAAACATTCAGTTAGATAGCTCGGTTTTGGTTTTAGGAGCAGATATTTCTCTGTACATCCTATGGTCCCATTCACTCGGGAATATCCCAACGCAGCTCCTAGAAGAAAGTGTTTCTGACTCTCTGAATCTCAATATAGATTCAACTCTCTTAGGTGAACGAACGCACAGCAGAGCAGTTTCAAGGAAACGTTTCTCCTGAGTTTTAGACGAAGTTGCCTGCTGTTTAGTATGTATGCCAGCATTGGGCTGGAAATACCGGTTTTGGGATTCTGCACAGAAAGGGTTTGCAAACCACTGAATCCACACGTGAGTTTAACTCTGTCAGTTGAATGCACACATTGACAACCATTCAGTTAGGTAGCTCCGTTTTGGTTTTAGAAGCAGATATTTCTCGGTACAGCCTATGGTCCCATTCACTCGGGAACATCCCAACGCAGCTCCTAGAAGAAACGTGTTTCTGACTCGCTGAATCTCAACATAGATTCAAGTCTCTTAGGTGAACGAACGCACAGCAGAGCAGTTTCAAGGAAACGTTTCTCCTGAGTTTCAGACGAAGTTTCCTGCTGTTTAGTACGTATGCCGGCATTGGGCTGGAAATACCGGTTTTGGGATTCTGCACAGAAAGGGTTTGCAAACCGCTGAATCCACACGTGAGTTTAACTCTGTCAGTTGAATGCACACATTGACAACCATTCAGTTAGGTAGCTCCGTTTTGGTTTTAGAAGCAGATATTTCTCGGTACAGCCTATGGTCCCATCCACTCGGGAACATCCCAACGCAGCTCCTAGAAGAAACGTGTTTCTGACTCGCTGAATCTCAACATATATTCAACTCTCTTAGGTGAACGAACGCACAGAAGAGCAGTTTCAACGAAACGTTTCTCCTGGGTTTTAGACGAAGTTTACTGCGGTTTATTACGCAAGCCGGCATTGGGCTGGAAATACCGGTTTTGGGATTCTGCACAGAAAGGGTTTGCAAACCGCTGAATCCACACGTGAGTTTAACTCTGTCAGTTGAATGCACACATTGACAACCATTCAGTTAGATAGCTCCGTTTTGGTTTTAGAAGCAGATATTTCTCGGTACAGCCTATGGTCCCATTCACTCGGGAATATCCCAAGGCAGCTCCTAGAAGAAACGTGTTTCTGACTCGCTGAATCTCAACATAGATTCAACTCTCTTAGGTGAACGAACGCACAGCAGAGCAGTTTCAAGGAAACGTTTCTCCTGGGTTTTAGACGAAGTTTCCTGCTGTTTAGTACGTATGCCGGCATTGGGCTGGCAATACCGATTTTGGGATTCTGCACAGAAAGGGTTTGCAAACCGCTGAATCCTCACGTGAGTTTAACTCTGTCAGTTGAATGCACACATTGACAACCATTCAGTTAGATAGCTCCGTTTTGGTTTTAGAAGCAGATATTTCTCTGTACAGCCTATGGTCCCATTCACTCGGGAATATCCCAAGGCAGCTCCTAGAAGAAAGTGCTTCTGACTCGCTGAATCTCAACATAGATTCAACTCTCTTAGGGGAACGAACGCACAGCAAAGCAGTTTCAAGGAAACGTTTCTCCTGGGTTTTAGACGAAGTTTACTGCTGTTTAGTACGTATGCCGGCATTGGGCTGGAAATACCGGTTTTGGGATTCTGCACAGAAAGGGTTTGCCAACCGCCGAATCCACACGTGAGTTTAACTCTGTCAGTTGAATGCACACTTTGACAACCATTCAGTTAGGTAGCTCCGTTTTGGTTTTAGAAGGAGATATTTCTCGGTACAGCCTATGGTCCCATTCACTCGGGAACATCCCAACGCAGCTCCTAGAAGAAACGTGTTTCTGACTCGCTGAATCTCAACATAGATTCAACTCTCTTAGGTGAACGAAGGCACAGAAGAGCAGTTTCAAGCAAACCTTTCTCCTGAGTTTTAGACGAAGTTTACTGCTGTTTAGTACGTATGCCGGCATTGGGCTGGAAATACCGGTTTTGGGATTCTGCACAGAAAGTGTTTGCCAACCGCTGAATCCACACGTGAGTTTTACTCTGTCAGTTGAATGCACACATTGACAAACAGTCAGTTAGATAGCTCGGTTTTGGTTTTAGGAGCAGATATTTCTCTGTACATCCTATGGTCCCATTCACTCGGGAATATCCCAATGCAGCTCCTAGAAGAAAGTGTTTCTGACTCTCTGAATCTCAACATAGATTCAACTCTCTTAGGTGAACGAACGCACAGCAGAGCAGTTTCAAGGAAACGTTTCTCCTGAGTTTTAGACGAAGTTTCCTGCTGTTTAGTACGTATGCCGGCATTGGGTTGAAAATACCGGTTTTGGGATTCTGCACAGAAAGGGTTTGCAAACCGCTGAATCCACGCGTGAGTTTAACTCTGTCAGTTGAATGCACACATTGACAACCATTCAGTTAGGTAGCTCCGTTTTGGTTTTAGAAGCAGATATTTCTCGGTACAGCCTATGGTCCCATTCACTCGGGAACATCCCAACGCAGCTCCTAGAAGAAACGTGTTTCTGACTCGCTGAATCTCAACATAGATTCAACTCTCTTAGGTGAACGAACGCACAGCAGAGCAGTTTCAAGGAAACGTTTCTCCTGAGTTTTAGACGAAGTTTCCTGCTGTTTAGTACGTATGCCGGCATTGGGCTGGAAATACCGGTTTTGGGATTCTGCACAGAAAGGGTTTGCAAACCGCTGAATCCACACGTGAGTTTAACTCTGTCAGTTGAATGCACACATTGACAACCATTCAGTTAGAAAGCTCCGTTTTGGTTTTAGAAGCAGATATTTCTCTGTACAGCCTTTGGTACCATTCACTCGGGAATATCCCAACGCAGCTCCTAGAAGAAACGTGTTTCTGACTCGCTGAATCTCAACATAGATTCAACTCTCTTAGGTGAACGAACCCACAGAAGAGCAGTTTCAAGGAAACGTTTCTCCTGGGTTTTAGACGAAGTTTACTGCGGTTTAGTACGCATGCCGGCATTGGGCTGGAAATACCGGTTTTGGGATTCTGCACAGAAAGGGTTTGCCAACCGCTGAATCCACACATGAGTTTAACTCTGTCAGTTGAATGCACACATTGACAACCATTCAGTTAGATAGCGCCGTTTAGGTTTTAGAAGCAGATATTTCTCTGTACAGCCTATGGTCCCATTCACTCGGGAATATCCCAACGCAGCTCCTAGAAGAAACGTGTTTCTGACTCGCTGAATCTCAACATCGATTCAACTCTCTTAGGTGAACGAACTCACACCCGAGCAGTTTCAAGGAAACATTCCTCCTAAGTTTTAGACGAAGTTTCCTGCTGTTTAGTATGTACGCCGGCATTGGGCTGGAAATACCGGTTATTGGATTCTGCACAGAAAGGGTTTGCAAACCGCTGAATCCACGCGTGAGTTTAACTCTGTCAGTTGAATGCACACATTGACAACCATTCAGTTAGGTAGCTCCGTTTTGGTTTTAGAAGGAGATATTTCTCGGTACAGCCTATGGTCCCATTCACTCGGGAACATCCCAACAGAGCTCCTAGAAGAAACGTGTTTCTGACTCGCTGAATCTCAACATAGATTCAACTCTCTTAGGTGAACGAACGCACAGAATAGCAGTTTCAAGCAAACCTTTCTCCTGAGTTTTAGACGAAGTTTACTGCTGTTTAGTACGTATGCCGGCATTGGGCTGGAAATACCGGTTTTGGGATTCTGCACAGAAAGTGTTTGCCAACCGCTGAATCCACACGTGAGTTTTACTCTGTCAGTTGAATGCACACATTGACAAACATTCAGTTAGATAGCTCGGTTTTGGTTTTAGGAGCAGATATTTCTCTGTACATCCTATGGTCCCATTCACTCGGGAATATCCCAACGCAGCTCCTAGAAGAAAGTGTTTCTGACTCTCTGAATCTCAACATCCATTCAACTCTCTTAGGTGAACGAACGCACAGCAGAGCAGTTTCAAGGAAACGTTTCTCCTGAGTTTTAGACGAAGTTTCCTGCTGTTTGGTACGTATGCCGGCATTGGGCTGGAAATACCGGTTTTGGGATTCTGCACAGAAAGGGTTTGCAAACCACTGAATCCACACGTGAGTTTAACTCTGTCAGTTGAATGCACACATTGACAACCATTCAGTTAGGTAGCTCCGTTTTGGTTTTAGAAGCAGATATTTCTCGGTACAGCCTATGGTCCCATTCACTCGGGAACATCCCAACGCAGCTCCTAGAAGAAACGTGTTTCTGACTCGCTGAATCTCAACATAGATTCAACTCTCTTAGGTGAACGAACGCACAGCAGAGCAGTTTCAAGGAAACGTTTCTCCTGAGTTTTAGAGGAAGTTTCCTGCTGTTTAGTACGTATGCCGGCATTGGGCTGGAAATACCGGTTTTGGGATTCTGCACAGAAAGGGTTTGCAAACCACTGAATCCACACGTGAGTTTAACTCTGTCAGTTGAATGCACACATTGACAACCATTCAGTTAGGTAGCTCCGTTTTGGTTTTAGAAGCAGATATTTCTCGGTACAGCCTATGGTCCCATTCACTCGGGAACATCCCAACGCAGCTCCTAGAAGAAACGTGTTTCTGACTCGCTGAATCTCAACATAGATTCAAGTCTCTTAGGTGAACGAACGCACAGCAGAGCAGTTTCAAGGAAACGTTTCTCCTGAGTTTTAGACGAAGTTTCCTGCTGTTTAGTACGTATGCCGGCATTGGGCTGGAAATACCGGTTTTGGGATTCTGCACAGAAAGGGTTTGCAAACCGCTGAATCCACACGTGAGTTTAACTCTGTCAGTTGAATGCACACATTGACAACCATTCAGTTATGTAGCTCCGTTTTGGTTTTAGAAGCAGATATTTCTCGGTACAGCCTATGGTCCCATCCACTCGGGAACATCCCAACGCAGCTCCTAGAAGAAACGTGTTTCTGACTCGCTGAATCTCAACATAGATTCAACTCTCTTAGGTGAACGAACGCACAGAAGAGCAGTTTCAAGCAAACCTTTCTCCTGAGTTTTAGACGAAGTTTACTGCTGTTTAGTACGTATGCCGGCATTGGGCTGGAAATACCGGTTTTGGGATTCTGCACAGAAAGTGTTTGCCAACCGCTGAATCCACACGTGAGTTTTACTCTGTCAGTTGAATGCACACATTGACAAACATTCAGTTAGATAGCTCGGTTTTGGTTTTAGGAGCAGATATTTCTCTGTACATCCTATGGTCCCATTCACTCGGGAATATCCCAACGCAGCTCCTAGAAGAAAGTGTTTCTGACTCTCTGAATCTCAACATAGATTCAACTCTCTTAGGTGAACGAACGCACAGCAGAGCAGTTTCAAGGAAACGTTTCTCCTGAGTTTTAGACGAAGTTGCCTGCTGTTTAGTATGTATGCCGGCATTGGGCTGGAAATACCGGTTTTGGGATTCTGCACAGAAAGGGTTTGCAAACCACTGAATCCACACGTGAGTTTAACTCTGTCAGTTGAATGCACACATTGACAACCATTCAGTTAGGTAGCTCCGTTTTGGTTTTAGAAGCAGATATTTCTCGGTACAGCCTATGGTCCCATTCACTCGGGAACATCCCAACGCAGCTCCTAGAAGAAACGTGTTTCTGACTCGCTGAATCTCAACATAGATTCAAGTCTCTTAGGTGAACGAACGCACAGCAGAGCAGTTTCAAGGAAACGTTTCTCCTGAGTTTTAGACGAAGTTTCCTGCTGTTTAGTACGTATGCCGGCATTGGGCTGGAAATACCGGTTTTGGGATTCTGCACAGAAAGGGTTTGCAAACCGCTGAATCCACACGTGAGTTTAACTCTGTCAGTTGAATGCACACATTGACAACCATTCAGTTAGGTAGCTCCGTTTTGGTTTTAGAAGCAGATATTTCTCGGTACAGCCTATGGTCCCATCCACTCGGGAACATCCCAACGCAGCTCCTAGAAGAAACGTGTTTCTGACTCGCTGAATCTCAACATATATTCAACTCTCTTAGGTGAACGAACGCACAGAAGAGCAGTTTCAACGAAACGTTTCTCCTGGGTTTTAGACGAAGTTTACTGCGGTTTATTACGCAAGCCGGCATTGGGCTGGAAATACTGGTTTTGGGATTCTGCACAGAAAGGGTTTGCAAACCGCTGAATCCACACGTGAGTTTAACTCTGTCAGTTGAATGCACACATTGACAACCATTCAGTTAGATAGCTCCGTTTTGGTTTTAGAAGCAGATATTTCTCGGTACAGCCTATGGTACCATTCACTCGGGAATATCCCAAGGCATCTCCTAGAAGAAACGTGTTTCTAACTCGCTGAATCTCAACATAGATTCAACTCTCTTAGGTGAACGAACGCACACCAGAGCAGTTTCAAGGAAACATTCCTCCTGAGTTTTAGACGAAGTTTCCTGCTGTTTAGTATGTATGCCGGCATTGGGCTGGAAATACCGGTTTTGGGATTCTGCACAGAAAGGGATTGCAAACCGCTGAATCCACGCGTGAGTTTTACTCTGTCAGTTGAATGCACACATTGACAACCATTCAGTTAGGTAGCTCCGTTTTGGTTTTAGAAGCAGATATTTCTCGGTACAGCCTATGGTCCCATTCACTCGGGAACATCCCAACGCAGCTCCTAGAAGAAACGTGTTTCTGACTCGCTGAATCTCAACATAGATTCAACTCTCTTAGGTGAACGAACGCACAGAAGAGCAGTTTCAAGCAAACCTTTCTCCTGAGTTTTAGACGAAGTTTACTACTGTTTAGTACGTATGCCGGCATTGGGCTGGAAATACCGGTTTTGGGATTCTGCACAGGAAGTGTTTGCCAACCGCTGAATCCACACGTGAGTTTTACTCTGTCAGTTGAATGCACACATTGACAAACATTCAGTTAGATAGCTCCGTTTTGGTTTTAGAAGCAGATATTTCTCTGTACAGCCTTTGGTACCATTCACTCGGGAATATCCCAAGGCAGCTCCCAGAAGAAACGTGTTTCTGACTCGCTGAATCTCAACATAGATTCAACTCTCTTAGGTGAACGAACGCACAGAAGAGCAGTTTCAAGGAAACGTTTCTCCTGGGTTTTAGACGAAGTTTACTGCGGTTTAGTACGCATGCCGGCATTGGGCTGGAAATACCGGTTTTGGGATTCTGCACAGAAAGGGTTTGCAAACCGCTGAATCCACACGTGAGTTTAACTCTGTCAGTTGAATGCACACATTGACAACCATTCAGTTAGATAGCTCCGTTTTGGTTTTAGAAGCAGATATTTCTCTGTACAGCCTTTGGTACCATTCACTCGGGAATATCCCAACGCAGCTCCTAGAAGAAAGTGTTTCTGACTCGCTGAAAACTCAACATAGTTTCAACTCTCTTAGGTGAACGAACGCACAGCAGAGCAGTTTCAAGGAAACATTCCTCCTGAGTTTTAGACGAAGTTGCCTGCTGTTTAGTACGTATTCCGGCATTGGGCTGGAAATACCGGTTTTGGGATTCTGCACAGAAAGAGTTTGCAAACCGCTGAATCCACACGTGAGTTTAACTCTGTCAGTTGAATGCACACATTGACAACCATTCAGTTAGGTAGCTCCGTTTTGGTTTTAGAAGCAGATATTTCTCGGTACAGCCTATGGTCCCATTCACTCGGGAACATCCCAACGCAGCTCCTAGAAGAAACGTGTTTCTGACTCGCTGAATCTCAACATAGATTCAACTCTCTTAGGTGAACGAACGCATAGAAGAGCAGTTTCAAGCAAACCTTTCTCCTGAGTTTTAGACGAAGTTTACTGCTGTTTAGTACGTATGCCGGCATTGGGCTGGAAATACCGGTTTTGGGATTCTGCACAGAAAGGGTTTGCCAACCGCTGAATCCACACGTGAGTTTTACTCTGTCAGTTGAATGCACACATTGACAAACATTCAGTTAGATAGCTCGGTTTTGGTTTTAGGAGCAGATATTTCTCTGTATATCCTATGGTCCCATTCACTCGGGAATATCCCAACGCAGCTCCTAGAAGAAAGTGTTTCTGGCTCTCTGAATCTCAACATAGATTCAACTCTCTTAGGTGAACGAACGCACAGCAGAGCAGTTTCAAGGAAACGTTTCTCCTGAGTTTTAGACGAAGTTTACTGCTGTTTAGTACATATGCCGGCATTGGGCAGGAAATACCGGTTTTGGGATTCTGCACAGAAAGGGTTTGCAAACCACTGAATCCACACGTGAGTTTAACTCTGTCAGTTGAATGCACACATTGACAACCATTCAGTTAGGTAGCTCCGTTTTGGTTTTAGAAGCAGATATTTCTCGGTACAGCCTATGGTCCCATTCACTCGGGAACATCCCAACGCAGCTCCTAGAAGAAACGTGTTTCTGACTCGCTGAATCTCAACATAGATTCAACTCTCTTAGGTGAACGAACGCACAGAAGAGCAGTGTCAAGGAAACGTTTCTCCTGAGTTTTAGACGAAGTTTCCTGCTGTTTAGTACGTATGGCGACATTGGGCTGGAAATACCGGTTTTGGGATTCTGCACAGAAAGGGTTTGCAAACCGCTGAATCCACACGTGAGTTTAACTCTGTCAGTTGAATGCACACATTGACAACCATTCAGTTAGATAGCTCCGTTTTGGTTTTAGAAGCAGATATTTCTCTGTACAGCCTTTGGTACCATTCACTCGGGAATATCCCAAGGCAGCTCCTAGAAGAAACGTGTTTCTGACTCGCTGAATCTCAACATAGTTTCAACTCTCTTAGGTGAACGAACGCACAGAAGAGCAGTTTCAAGGAAACGTTTCTCCTGGGTTTTAGACGAAGTTTACTGCGGTTTAGTACGCATGCCGGCATTGGGCTGGAAATACCGGTTTTGGGATTCTGCACAGAAAGGGTTTGCAAACCGCTGAATCCACACGTGAGTTTAACTCTGTCAGTTGAATGCACACATTGACAACCATTCAGTTAGATAGCTCCGTTTTGGTTTTAGAAGCAGATATTTCTCTGTACAGCCTATGGTCCCATTCACTCGGGAATATCCCAACGCAGCTCCTAGAAGAAAGGGTTTATGACTCGCTGAATCTCAACATAGATTCAACTCTCTTAGGTGAACGAACGCACAGCAAAGCAGTTTCAAGGAAACGTTTCTCCTGGGTTTTAGACGAAGTTTACTGCTGTTTAGTACGTATGCCGTCATTGGGCTGGAAATACCGGTTTTGGGATTCTGCACAGAAAGGGTTTGCCAACCGCCGAATCCACACGTGAGTTTAACTCTGTCAGTTGAATGCACACATTGACAACCATTCACTTAGATAGCTCTGTTTTGGTTTCAGAAGCAGATATTTCTCTGTACAGCCTTTGGTACCATTCACTCGGGAATATCCCAAGGCAGCTCCTAGAAGAAACGTGTTTCTGACTCGCTGAATCTCAACATAGATTCAACTCTCTTAGGTGAACGAACGCACAGCAGAGCAGTTTCAAGGAAACATTCCTCCTGAGTTTTAGACGAAGTTTCCTGCTGTTTAGTACGTATGCCGGCATTGGGCTGGAAATACCGGTTTTGGGATTCTGCACAGAAAGAGTTTGCAAACCGCTGAATCCACACGTGAGTTTAACTCTGTCAGTTGAATGCACACATTGACAACCATTCAGTTAGGTAGCTCCGTTATGGTTTTAGAAGCAGATATTTCTCGATACAGCCTATGGTCCCATTCACTCGGGAACATCCCAACGCAGCTCCTAGAAGACAGTGTTTCTGACTCTCTGAATCTCAACATAGATTCAACTCTCTTAGGTGAACGAACGCACAGAAGAGCAGTTTCAAGGAAACGTTTCTCCTGGGTTTTAGACGACGTTTACTGTGGTTTAGTACGCATGCCGGCATTGGGCTGGAAATACCGGTTTTGGGATTCTGCACAGAAAGGGTTTGCAAACCGCTGAATCCACACGTGAGTTTAACTCTGTTAGTTGAATGCACACATTGACAACCATTCAGTTAGATAGCTCCGTTTTGGTTTTAGAAGCAGATATTTCTCTGTACAGCCTATGGTCACATTCACTCGGGAATATCCCAACGCAGCTCCTAGAAGAAAGTGTTTCTGACTCGCTGAATCTCAACATAGATTCAACTCTCTTAGGTGAACGAACGCACAGCAAAGCAGTTTCAAGGAAAGGTTTCTCCTGGGTTTTAGACGAAGTTTACTGCTGTTTAGTACGTATGCCGGCATTGGCCTGGAAATACCGGTTTTGGGATTCTGCACAGAAAGGGTTTGCCAACCGCCGAATCCACACGTGAGTTTAACTCTGTCAGTTGAATGCACACATTGACAACCATTCACTTAGATAGCTCTGTTTTGGTTTTAGAAGCAGATATTTCTCTGTACAGCCTTTGGTACCATTCACTCGGGAATATCCCAAGGCAGCTCCTAGAAGAAACGTGTTTCTGACTCGCTGAATCTCAACATAGATTCAACTCTCTTAGGTGAACGAACGCACAGAAGAGCAGTTTCAAGCAAACCTTTCTCCTGAGTTTTAGACGAAGTTTACTGCTGTTTAGTACGTATGCCGGCATTGGGCTGGAAATACCGGTTTTGGGATTCTGCACAGAAAGGGTTTGCAAACCACTGAATCCACACGTGAGTTTAACTCTGTCAGTTGAATGCACACATTGACAACCATTCAGTTAGGTAGCTCCGTTTTGGTTTTAGAAGCAGATATTTCTCGGTACAGCCTATGGTCCCATTCACTCGGGAACATCCCAACGCAGCTCCTAGAAGAAACGTGTTTCTGACTCGCTGAATCTCAACATAGATTCAAGTCTCTTAGGTGAACGAACGCACAGCAGAGCAGTTTCAAGGAAACGTTTCTCCTGAGTTTTAGACGAAGTTTCCTGCTGTTTAGTACGTATGCCGGCATTGGGCTGGAAATACCGGTTTTGGGATTCTGCACAGAAAGGGTTTGCAAACCGCTGAATCCACACGTGAGTTTAACTCTGTCAGTTGAATGCACACATTGACAACCATTCAGTTATGTAGCTCCGTTTTGGTTTTAGAAGCAGATATTTCTCGGTACAGCCTATGGTCCCATCCACTCGGGAACATCCCAACGCAGCTCCTAGAAGAAACGTGTTTCTGAATCGCTGAATCTCAACATAGATTCAACTCTCTTAGGTGAACGAACGCACAGAAGAGCAGTTTCAAGCAAACCTTTCTCCTGAGTTTTAGACGAAGTTTACTGCTGTTTAGTACGTATGCCGGCATTGGGCTGGAAATACCGGTTTTGGGATTCTGCACAGAAAGTGTTTGCCAACTGCTGAATCCACACGTGAGTTTTACTCTGTCAGTTGAATGCACACATTGACAAACATTCAGTTAGATAGCTCGGTTTTGGTTTTAGGAGCAGATATTTCTCTGTACATCCTATGGTCCCATTCACTCGGGAATATCCCAACGCAGCTCCTAGAAGAAAGTGTTTCTGACTCTCTGAATCTCAACATAGATTCAACTCTCTTAGGTGAACGAACGCACAGCAGAGCAGTTTCAAGGAAACGTTTCTCCTGAGTTTTAGACGAAGTTTCCTGCTGTTTAGTACGTATGCCGGCATTGGGCTGGAAATACCGGTTTTGGGATTCTGCACAGAAAGGGTTTGCAAACCACTGAATCCACACGTGAGTTTAACTCTGTCAGTTGAATGCACACATTGACAACCATTCAGTTAGGTAGCTCCGTTTTGGTTTTAGAAGCAGATATTTCTCGGTACAGCCTATGGTCCCATTCACTCGGGAACATCCCAACGCAGCTCCTAGAAGAAACGTGTTTCTGACTCGCTGAATCTCAACATAGATTCAAGTCTCTTAGGTGAACGAACGCACAGCAGAGCAGTTTCAAGGAAACGTTTCTCCTGAGTTTTAGACGAAGTTTCCTGCTGTTTAGTACGTATGCCGGCATTGGGCTGGAAATACCGGTTTTGGGATTCTGCACAGAAAGGGTTTGCAAACCGCTGAATCCACACGTGAGTTTAACTCTGTCAGTTGAATGCACACATTGACAACCATTCAGTTAGGTAGCTCCGTTTTGGTTTTAGAAGCAGATATTTCTCGGTACAGCCTATGGTCCCATCCACTCGGGAACATCCCAACGCAGCTCCTAGAAGAAACGTGTTTCTGACTCGCTGAATCTCAACATATATTCAACTCTCTTAGGTGAACGAACGCACAGAAGAGCAGTTTCAACGAAACGTTTCTCCTGGGTTTTAGACGAAGTTTACTGCGGTTTATTACGCAAGCCGGCATTGGGCTGGAAATACCGGTTTTGGGATTCTGCACAGAAAGGGTTTGCAAACCGCTGAATCCACACGTGAGTTTAACTCTGTCAGTTGAATGCACACATTGACAACCATTCAGTTAGATAGCTCCGTTTTGGTTTTAGAAGCAGATATTTCTCGGTACAGCCTATGGTCCCATTCACTCGGGAATATCCCAAGGCAGCTCCTAGAAGAAACGTGTTTCTGACTCGCTGAATCTCAACATAGATTCAACTCTCTTAGGTGAACGAACGCACAGCAGAGCAGTTTCAAGGAAACGTTTCTCCTGGGTTTTAGACGAAGTTTGCTGCTGTTTAGTACGTATGCCGGCATTGGGCTGGCAATACCGATTTTGGGATTCTGCACAGAAAGGGTTTGCAAACCGCTGAATCCTCACGTGAGTTTAACTCTGTCAGTTGAATGCACACATTGACAACCATTCAGTTAGATAGCTCCGTTTTGGTTTTAGAAGCAGATATTTCTCTGTACAGCCTATGGTCCCATTCACTCGGGAATATCCCAAGGCAGCTCCTAGAAGAAAGTGCTTCTGACTCGCTGAATCTCAACATAGATTCAACTCTCTTAGGTGAACGAACGCACAGCAAAGCAGTTTCAAGGAAACGTTTCTCCTGGGTTTTAGACGAAGTTTACTGCTGTTTAGTACGTATGCCGGCATTGGGCTGGAAATACCGGTTTTGGGATTCTGCACAGAAAGGGTTTGCCAACCGCCGAATCCACACGTGAGTTTAACTCTGTCAGTTGAATGCACACATTGACAACCATTCAGTTAGGTAGCTCCGTTTTGGTTTTAGAAGGAGATATTTCTCGGTACAGCCTATGGTCCCATTCACTCGGGAACATCCCAACGCAGCTCCTAGAAGAAACGTGTTTCTGACTCGCTGAATCTCAACATAGATTCAACTCTCTTAGGTGAACGAAGGCACAGAAGAGCAGTTTCAAGCAAACCTTTCTCCTGAGTTTTAGACGAAGTTTACTGCTATTTAGTACGTATGCCGGCATTGGGCTGGAAATACCGGTTTTGGGATTCTGCACAGAAAGTGTTTGCCAACCGCTGAATCCACACGTGAGTTTTACTCTGTCAGTTGAATGCACACATTGACAAACATTCAGTTAGATAGCTCGGTTTTGGTTTTAGGAGCAGATATTTCTCTGTACATCCTATGGTCCCATTCACTCGGGAATATCCCAATGCAGCTCCTAGAAGAAAGTGTTTCTGACTCTCTGAATCTTAACATAGATTCAACTCTCTTAGGTGAACGAACGCACAGCAGAGCAGTTTCAAGGAAACGTTTCTCCTGAGTTTTAGACGAAGTTTCCTGCTGTTTAGTACGTATGCCGGCATTGGGTTGAAAATACCGGTTTTGGGATTCTGCACAGAAAGGGTTTGCAAACCGCTGAATCCACGCGTGAGTTTAACTCTGTCAGTTGAATGCACACATTGACAACCATTCAGTTAGATAGCTCTGTTTTGGTTTTAGAAGCAGATATTTCTCTGTACAGCCTTTGGTACCATTCACTCGGGAATATCCCAAGGCAGCTCCTAGAAGAAACGTGTTTCTGACTCGCTGAATCTCAACATAGATTCAACTCTCTTAGGTGAACGAACGCACAGCAGAGCAGTTTCAAGGAAACATTCCTCCTGAGTTTTAGACGAAGTTGCCTGCTGTTTAGTACGTATGCCGGCATTGGGCTGGAAATACCGGTTTTGGGATTCTGCACAGAAAGAGTTTGCAAACCGCTGAATCCACACGTGAGTTTAACTCTGTCAGTTGAATGCACACATTGACAACCATTCAGTTAGGTAGCTCCGTTATGGTTTTAGAAGCAGATATTTCTCGATACAGCCTATGGTCCCATTCACTCGGGAACATCCCAACGCAGCTCCTAGAAGAAACGTGTTTCTGACTCGCTGAATCTCAACATAGATTCAACTCTCTTAGGTGAACGAACGCACAGAAGAGCAGTTTCAAGCAAACCTTTCTCCTGAGTTTTAGACGAAGTTTACTGCTGTTTAGTACGTATGCCGGCATTGGGCTGGAAATACCGGTTTTGGGATTCTGCACAGAAAGTGTTTGCCAACCGCTGAATCCACACGTGAGTTTTACTCTGTCAGTTGAATGCACACATTGACAAACATTCAGTTAGATAGCTCGGTTTTGGTTTTAGGAGCAGATATTTCTCTGTACATCCTATGGTCCCATTCACTAGGGAATATCCCAACGCAGCTCCTAGAAGAAAGTGTTTCTGACTCTCTGAATCTCAACATAGATTCAACTCTCTTAGGTGAACGAACGCACAGCAGAGCAGTTTCAAGGAAACGTTTCTCCTGAGTTTTAGACGAAGTTTCCTGCTGTTTAGTACGTATGCCGGCATTGGGCTGGAAATACCGGTTTTGGGATTCTGCACAGAAAGGGTTTGCAAACCACTGAATCCACACGTGAGTTTAACTCTGTCAGTTGAATGCACACATTGACAACCATTCAGTTAGGTAGCTCCGTTTTGGTTTTAGAAGCAGATATTTCTCGGTACAGCCTATGGTCCCATTCACTCGGGAACATCCCAACGCAGCTCCTAGAAGAAACGTGTTTCTGACTCGCTGAATCTCAACATAGATTCAAGTCTCTTAGGTGAACGAACGCACAGCAGAGCAGTTTCAAGGAAACGTTTCTCCTGAGTTTTAGACGAAGTTTCCTGCTGTTTAGTACGTATGCCGGCATTGGGCTGGAAATACCGGTTTTGGGATTCTGCACAGAAAGGGTTTGCAAACCGCTGAATCCACACGTGAGTTTAACTCTGTCAGTTGAATGCACACATTGACAACCATTCAGTTATGTAGCTCCGTTTTGGTTTTAGAAGCAGATATTTCTCGGTACAGCCTATGGTCCCATCCACTCGGGAACATCCCAACGCAGCTCCTAGAAGAAACGTGTTTCTGACTCGCTGAATCTCAACATAGATTCAACTCTCTTAGGTGAACGAACGCACAGAAGAGCAGTTTCAAGCAAACCTTTCTCCTGAGTTTTAGACGAAGTTTACTGCTGTTTAGTACGTATGCCGGCATTGGGCTGGAAATACCGGTTTTGGGATTCTGCACAGAAAGTGTTTGCCAACCGCTGAATCCACACGTGAGTTTTACTCTGTCAGTTGAATGCACACATTGACAAACATTCAGTTAGATAGCTCGGTTTTGGTTTTAGGAGCAGATATTTCTCTGTACATCCTATGGTCCCATTCACTCGGGAATATCCCAACGCAGCTCCTAGAAGAAAGTGTTTCTGACTCTCTGAATCTCAATATAGATTCAACTCTCTTAGGTGAACGAACGCACAGCAGAGCAGTTTCAAGGAAACGTTTCTCCTGAGTTTTAGACGAAGTTGCCTGCTGTTTAGTATGTATGCCAGCATTGGGCTGGAAATACCGGTTTTGGGATTCTGCACAGAAAGGGTTTGCAAACCACTGAATCCACACGTGAGTTTAACTCTGTCAGTTGAATGCACACATTGACAACCATTCAGTTAGGTAGCTCCGTTTTGGTTTTAGAAGCAGATATTTCTCGGTACAGCCTATGGTCCCATTCACTCGGGAACATCCCAACGCAGCTCCTAGAAGAAACGTGTTTCTGACTCGCTGAATCTCAACATAGATTCAAGTCTCTTAGGTGAACGAACGCACAGCAGAGCAGTTTCAAGGAAACGTTTCTCCTGAGTTTCAGACGAAGTTTCCTGCTGTTTAGTACGTATGCCGGCATTGGGCTGGAAATACCGGTTTTGGGATTCTGCACAGAAAGGGTTTGCAAACCGCTGAATCCACACGTGAGTTTAACTCTGTCAGTTGAATGCACACATTGACAACCATTCAGTTAGGTAGCTCCGTTTTGGTTTTAGAAGCAGATATTTCTCGGTACAGCCTATGGTCCCATCCACTCGGGAACATCCCAACGCAGCTCCTAGAAGAAACGTGTTTCTGACTCGCTGAATCTCAACATATATTCAACTCTCTTAGGTGAACGAACGCACAGAAGAGCAGTTTCAACGAAACGTTTCTCCTGGGTTTTAGACGAAGTTTACTGCGGTTTATTACGCAAGCCGGCATTGGGCTGGAAATACCGGTTTTGGGATTCTGCACAGAAAGGGTTTGCAAACCGCTGAATCCACACGTGAGTTTAACTCTGTCAGTTGAATGCACACATTGACAACCATTCAGTTAGATAGCTCCGTTTTGGTTTTAGAAGCAGATATTTCTCGGTACAGCCTATGGTCCCATTCACTCGGGAATATCCCAAGGCAGCTCCTAGAAGAAACGTGTTTCTGACTCGCTGAATCTCAACATAGATTCAACTCTCTTAGGTGAACGAACGCACAGCAGAGCAGTTTCAAGGAAACGTTTCTCCTGGGTTTTAGACGAAGTTTCCTGCTGTTTAGTACGTATGCCGGCATTGGGCTGGCAATACCGATTTTGGGATTCTGCACAGAAAGGGTTTGCAAACCGCTGAATCCTCACGTGAGTTTAACTCTGTCAGTTGAATGCACACATTGACAACCATTCAGTTAGATAGCTCCGTTTTGGTTTTAGAAGCAGATATTTCTCTGTACAGCCTATGGTCCCATTCACTCGGGAATATCCCAAGGCAGCTCCTAGAAGAAAGTGCTTCTGACTCGCTGAATCTCAACATAGATTCAACTCTCTTAGGGGAACGAACGCACAGCAAAGCAGTTTCAAGGAAACGTTTCTCCTGGGTTTTAGACGAAGTTTACTGCTGTTTAGTACGTATGCCGGCATTGGGCTGGAAATACCGGTTTTGGGATTCTGCACAGAAAGGGTTTGCCAACCGCCGAATCCACACGTGAGTTTAACTCTGTCAGTTGAATGCACACTTTGACAACCATTCAGTTAGGTAGCTCCGTTTTGGTTTTAGAAGGAGATATTTCTCGGTACAGCCTATGGTCCCATTCACTCGGGAACATCCCAACGCAGCTCCTAGAAGAAACGTGTTTCTGACTCGCTGAATCTCAACATAGATTCAACTCTCTTAGGTGAACGAAGGCACAGAAGAGCAGTTTCAAGCAAACCTTTCTCCTGAGTTTTAGACGAAGTTTACTGCTGTTTAGTACGTATGCCGGCATTGGGCTGGAAATACCGGTTTTGGGATTCTGCACAGAAAGTGTTTGCCAACCGCTGAATCCACACGTGAGTTTTACTCTGTCAGTTGAATGCACACATTGACAAACAGTCAGTTAGATAGCTCGGTTTTGGTTTTAGGAGCAGATATTTCTCTGTACATCCTATGGTCCCATTCACTCGGGAATATCCCAATGCAGCTCCTAGAAGAAAGTGTTTCTGACTCTCTGAATCTCAACATAGATTCAACTCTCTTAGGTGAACGAACGCACAGCAGAGCAGTTTCAAGGAAACGTTTCTCCTGAGTTTTAGACGAAGTTTCCTGCTGTTTAGTACGTATGCCGGCATTGGGTTGAAAATACCGGTTTTGGGATTCTGCACAGAAAGGGTTTGCAAACCGCTGAATCCACGCGTGAGTTTAACTCTGTCAGTTGAATGCACACATTGACAACCATTCAGTTAGGTAGCTCCGTTTTGGTTTTAGAAGCAGATATTTCTCGGTACAGCCTATGGTCCCATTCACTCGGGAACATCCCAACGCAGCTCCTAGAAGAAACGTGTTTCTGACTCGCTGAATCTCAACATAGATTCAACTCTCTTAGGTGAACGAACGCACAGCAGAGCAGTTTCAAGGAAACGTTTCTCCTGAGTTTTAGACGAAGTTTCCTGCTGTTTAGTACGTATGCCGGCATTGGGCTGGAAATACCGGTTTTGGGATTCTGCACAGAAAGGGTTTGCAAACCGCTGAATCCACACGTGAGTTTAACTCTGTCAGTTGAATGCACACATTGACAACCATTCAGTTAGAAAGCTCCGTTTTGGTTTTAGAAGCAGATATTTCTCTGTACAGCCTTTGGTACCATTCACTCGGGAATATCCCAACGCAGCTCCTAGAAGAAACGTGTTTCTGACTCGCTGAATCTCAACATAGATTCAACTCTCTTAGGTGAACGAACCCACAGAAGAGCAGTTTCAAGGAAACGTTTCTCCTGGGTTTTAGACGAAGTTTACTGCGGTTTAGTACGCATGCCGGCATTGGGCTGGAAATACCGGTTTTGGGATTCTGCACAGAAAGGGTTTGCCAACCGCTGAATCCACACATGAGTTTGACTCTGTCAGTTGAATGCACACATTGACAACCATTCAGTTAGATAGCGCCGTTTAGGTTTTAGAAGCAGATATTTCTCTGTACAGCCTATGGTCCCATTCACTCGGGAATATCCCAACGCAGCTCCTAGAAGAAACGTGTTTCTGACTCGCTGAATCTCAACATCGATTCAACTCTCTTAGGTGAACGAACTCACACCCGAGCAGTTTCAAGGAAACATTCCTCCTAAGTTTTAGACGAAGTTTCCTGCTGTTTAGTATGTACGCCGGCATTGGGCTGGAAATACCGGTTATTGGATTCTGCACAGAAAGGGTTTGCAAACCGCTGAATCCACGCGTGAGTTTAACTCTGTCAGTTGAATGCACACATTGACAACCATTCAGTTAGGTAGCTCCGTTTTGGTTTTAGAAGGAGATATTTCTCGGTACAGCCTATGGTCCCATTCACTCGGGAACATCCCAACAGAGCTCCTAGAAGAAACGTGTTTCTGACTCGCTGAATCTCAACATAGATTCAACTCTCTTAGGTGAACGAACGCACAGAATAGCAGTTTCAAGCAAACCTTTCTCCTGAGTTTTAGACGAAGTTTACTGCTGTTTAGTACGTATGCCGGCATTGGGCTGGAAATACCGGTTTTGGGATTCTGCACAGAAAGTGTTTGCCAACCGCTGAATCCACACGTGAGTTTTACTCTGTCAGTTGAATGCACACATTGACAAACATTCAGTTAGATAGCTCGGTTTTGGTTTTAGGAGCAGATATTTCTCTGTACATCCTATGGTCCCATTCACTCGGGAATATCCCAACGCAGCTCCTAGAAGAAAGTGTTTCTGACTCTCTGAATCTCAACATACATTCAACTCTCTTAGGTGAACGAACGCACAGCAGAGCAGTTTCAAGGAAACGTTTCTCCTGAGTTTTAGACGAAGTTTCCTGCTGTTTGGTACGTATGCCGGCATTGGGCTGGAAATACCGGTTTTGGGATTCTGCACAGAAAGGGTTTGCAAACCACTGAATCCACACGTGAGTTTAACTCTGTCAGTTGAATGCACACATTGACAACCATTCAGTTAGGTAGCTCCGTTTTGGTTTTAGAAGCAGATATTTCTCGGTACAGCCTATGGTCCCATTCACTCGGGAACATCCCAACGCAGCTCCTAGAAGAAACGTGTTTCTGACTCGCTGAATCTCAACATAGATTCAACTCTCTTAGGTGAACGAACGCACAGCAGAGCAGTTTCAAGGAAACGTTTCTCCTGAGTTTTAGACGAAGTTTCCTGCTGTTTAGTACGTATGCCGGCATTGGGCTGGAAATACCGGTTTTGGGATTCTGCACAGAAAGGGTTTGCAAACCACTGAATCCACACGTGAGTTTAACTCTGTCAGTTGAATGCACACATTGACAACCATTCAGTTAGGTAGCTCCGTTTTGGTTTTAGAAGCAGATATTTCTCGGTACAGCCTATGGTCCCATTCACTCGGGAACATCCCAACGCAGCTCCTAGAAGAAACGTGTTTCTGACTCGCTGAATCTCAACATAGATTCAAGTCTCTTAGGTGAACGAACGCACAGCAGAGCAGTTTCAAGGAAACGTTTCTCCTGAGTTTTAGACGAAGTTTCCTGCTGTTTAGTACGTATGCCGGCATTGGGCTGGAAATACCGGTTTTGGGATTCTGCACAGAAAGGGTTTGCAAACCGCTGAATCCACACGTGAGTTTAACTCTGTCAGTTGAATGCACACATTGACAACCATTCAGTTATGTAGCTCCGTTTTGGTTTTAGAAGCAGATATTTCTCGGTACAGCCTATGGTCCCATCCACTCGGGAACATCCCAACGCAGCTCCTAGAAGAAACGTGTTTCTGACTCGCTGAATCTCAACATAGATTCAACTCTCTTAGGTGAACGAACGCACAGAAGAGCAGTTTCAAGCAAACCTTTCTCCTGAGTTTTAGACGAAGTTTACTGCTGTTTAGTACGTATGCCGGCATTGGGCTGGAAATACCGGTTTTGGGATTCTGCACAGAAAGTGTTTGCCAACCGCTGAATCCACACGTGAGTTTTACTCTGTCAGTTGAATGCACACATTGACAAACATTCAGTTAGATAGCTCGGTTTTGGTTTTAGGAGCAGATATTTCTCTGTACATCCTATGGTCCCATTCACTCGGGAATATCCCAACGCAGCTCCTAGAAGAAAGTGTTTCTGACTCTCTGAATCTCAACATAGATTCAACTCTCTTAGGTGAACGAACGCACAGCAGAGCAGTTTCAAGGAAACGTTTCTCCTGAGTTTTAGACGAAGTTGCCTGCTGTTTAGTATGTATGCCGGCATTGGGCTGGAAATACCGGTTTTGGGATTCTGCACAGAAAGGGTTTGCAAACCACTGAATCCACACGTGAGTTTAACTCTGTCAGTTGAATGCACACATTGACAACCATTCAGTTAGGTAGCTCCGTTTTGGTTTTAGAAGCAGATATTTCTCGGTACAGCCTATGGTCCCATTCACTCGGGAACATCCCAACGCAGCTCCTAGAAGAAACGTGTTTCTGACTCGCTGAATCTCAACATAGATTCAAGTCTCTTAGGTGAACGAACGCACAGCAGAGCAGTTTCAAGGAAACGTTTCTCCTGAGTTTTAGACGAAGTTTCCTGCTGTTTAGTACGTATGCCGGCATTGGGCTGGAAATACCGGTTTTGGGATTCTGCACAGAAAGGGTTTGCAAACCGCTGAATCCACACGTGAGTTTAACTCTGTCAGTTGAATGCACACATTGACAACCATTCAGTTAGGTAGCTCCGTTTTGGTTTTAGAAGCAGATATTTCTCGGTACAGCCTATGGTCCCATCCACTCGGGAACATCCCAACGCAGCTCCTAGAAGAAACGTGTTTCTGACTCGCTGAATCTCAACATATATTCAACTCTCTTAGGTGAACGAACGCACAGAAGAGCAGTTTCAACGAAACGTTTCTCCTGGGTTTTAGACGAAGTTTACTGCGGTTTATTACGCAAGCCGGCATTGGGCTGGAAATACTGGTTTTGGGATTCTGCACAGAAAGGGTTTGCAAACCGCTGAATCCACACGTGAGTTTAACTCTGTCAGTTGAATGCACACATTGACAACCATTCAGTTAGATAGCTCCGTTTTGGTTTTAGAAGCAGATATTTCTCGGTACAGCCTATGGTACCATTCACTCGGGAATATCCCAAGGCATCTCCTAGAAGAAACGTGTTTCTAACTCGCTGAATCTCAACATAGATTCAACTCTCTTAGGTGAACGAACGCACACCAGAGCAGTTTCAAGGAAACATTCCTCCTGAGTTTTAGACGAAGTTTCCTGCTGTTTAGTATGTATGCCGGCATTGGGCTGGAAATACCGGTTTTGGGATTCTGCACAGAAAGGGATTGCAAACCGCTGAATCCACGCGTGAGTTTTACTCTGTCAGTTGAATGCACACATTGACAACCATTCAGTTAGGTAGCTCCGTTTTGGTTTTAGAAGCAGATATTTCTCGGTACAGCCTATGGTCCCATTCACTCGGGAACATCCCAACGCAGCTCCTAGAAGAAACGTGTTTCTGACTCGCTGAATCTCAACATAGATTCAACTCTCTTAGGTGAACGAACGCACAGAAGAGCAGTTTCAAGCAAACCTTTCTCCTGAGTTTTAGACGAAGTTTACTACTGTTTAGTACGTATGCCGGCATTGGGCTGGAAATACCGGTTTTGGGATTCTGCACAGAAAGTGTTTGCCAACCGCTGAATCCACACGTGAGTTTTACTCTGTCAGTTGAATGCACACATTGACAAACATTCAGTTAGATAGCTCCGTTTTGGTTTTAGAAGCAGATATTTCTCTGTACAGCCTTTGGTACCATTCACTCGGGAATATCCCAAGGCAGCTCCCAGAAGAAACGTGTTTCTGACTCGCTGAATCTCAACATAGATTCAACTCTCTTAGGTGAACGAACGCACAGAAGAGCAGTTTCAAGGAAACGTTTCTCCTGGGTTTTAGACGAAGTTTACTGCGGTTTAGTACGCATGCCGGCATTGGGCTGGAAATACCGGTTTTGGGATTCTGCACAGAAAGGGTTTGCAAACCGCTGAATCCACACGTGAGTTTAACTCTGTCAGTTGAATGCACACATTGACAACCATTCAGTTAGATAGCTCCGTTTTGGTTTTAGAAGCAGATATTTCTCTGTACAGCCTTTGGTACCATTCACTCGGGAATATCCCAACGCAGCTCCTAGAAGAAAGTGTTTCTGACTCGCTGAAAACTCAACATAGTTTCAACTCTCTTAGGTGAACGAACGCACAGCAGAGCAGTTTCAAGGAAACATTCCTCCTGAGTTTTAGACGAAGTTGCCTGCTGTTTAGTACGTATTCCGGCATTGGGCTGGAAATACCGGTTTTGGGATTCTGCACAGAAAGAGTTTGCAAACCGCTGAATCCACACGTGAGTTTAACTCTGTCAGTTGAATGCACACATTGACAACCATTCAGTTAGGTAGCTCCGTTTTGGTTTTAGAAGCAGATATTTCTCGGTACAGCCTATGGTCCCATTCACTCGGGAACATCCCAACGCAGCTCCTAGAAGAAACGTGTTTCTGACTCGCTGAATCTCAACATAGATTCAACTCTCTTAGGTGAACGAACGCATAGAAGAGCAGTTTCAAGCAAACCTTTCTCCTGAGTTTTAGACGAAGTTTACTGCTGTTTAGTACGTATGCCGGCATTGGGCTGGAAATACCGGTTTTGGGATTCTGCACAGAAAGTGTTTGCCAACCGCTGAATCCACACGTGAGTTTTACTCTGTCAGTTGAATGCACACATTGACAAACATTCAGTTAGATAGCTCGGTTTTGGTTTTAGGAGCAGATATTTCTCTGTATATCCTATGGTCCCATTCACTCGGGAATATCCCAACGCAGCTCCTAGAAGAAAGTGTTTCTGACTCTCTGAATCTCAACATAGATTCAACTCTCTTAGGTGAACGAACGCACAGCAGAGCAGTTTCAAGGAAACGTTTCTCCTGAGTTTTAGACGAAGTTTACTGCTGTTTAGTACATATGCCGGCATTGGGCAGGAAATACCGGTTTTGGGATTCTGCACAGAAAGGGTTTGCAAACCACTGAATCCACACGTGAGTTTAACTCTGTCAGTTGAATGCACACATTGACAACCATTCAGTTAGGTAGCTCCGTTTTGGTTTTAGAAGCAGATATTTCTCGGTACAGCCTATGGTCCCATTCACTCGGGAACATCCCAACGCAGCTCCTAGCAGAAACGTGTTTCTGACTCGCTGAATCTCAACATAGATTCAACTCTCTTAGGTGAACGAACGCACAGAAGAGCAGTGTCAAGGAAACGTTTCTCCTGAGTTTTAGACGAAGTTTCCTGCTGTTTAGTACGTATGGCGACATTGGGCTGGAAATACCGGTTTTGGGATTCTGCACAGAAAGGGTTTGCAAACCGCTGAATCCACACGTGAGTTTAACTCTGTCAGTTGAATGCACACATTGACAACCATTCAGTTAGATAGCTCCGTTTTGGTTTTAGAAGCAGATATTTCTCTGTACAGCCTTTGGTACCATTCACTCGGGAATATCCCAAGGCAGCTCCTAGAAGAAACGTGTTTCTGACTCGCTGAATCTCAACATAGTTTCAACTCTCTTAGGTGAACGAACGCACAGAAGAGCAGTTTCAAGGAAACGTTTCTCCTGGGTTTTAGACGAAGTTTACTGCGGTTTAGTACGCATGCCGGCATTGGGCTGGAAATACCGGTTTTGGGATTCTGCACAGAAAGGGTTTGCAAACCGCTGAATCCACACGTGAGTTTAACTCTGTCAGTTGAATGCACACATTGACAACCATTCAGTTAGATAGCTCCGTTTTGGTTTTAGAAGCAGATATTTCTCTGTACAGCCTATGGTCCCATTCACTCGGGAATATCCCAACGCAGCTCCTAGAAGAAAGGGTTTCTGACTCGCTGAATCTCAACATAGATTCAACTCTCTTAGGTGAACGAACGCACAGCAAAGCAGTTTCAAGGAAACGTTTCTCCTGGGTTTTAGACGAAGTTTACTGCTGTTTAGTACGTATGCCGTCATTGGGCTGGAAATACCGGTTTTGGGATTCTGCACAGAAAGGGTTTGCCAACCGCCGAATCCACACGTGAGTTTAACTCTGTCAGTTGAATGCACACATTGACAACCATTCACTTAGATAGCTCTGTTTTGGTTTCAGAAGCAGATATTTCTCTGTACAGCCTTTGGTACCATTCACTCGGGAATATCCCAAGGCAGCTCCTAGAAGAAACGTGTTTCTGACTCGCTGAATCTCAACATAGATTCAACTCTCTTAGGTGAACGAACGCACAGCAGAGCAGTTTCAAGGAAACATTCCTCCTGAGTTTTAGACGAAGTTTCCTGCTGTTTAGTACGTATGCCGGCATTGGGCTGGAAATACCGGTTTTGGGATTCTGCACAGAAAGAGTTTGCAAACCGCTGAATCCACACGTGAGTTTAACTCTGTCAGTTGAATGCACACATTGACAACCATTCAGTTAGATAGCTCCGTTTTGGTTTTAGAAGCAGATATTTCTCGGTACAGCCTATGGTCCCATTCACTCGGGAACATCCCAACGCAGCTCCTAGAAGAAACGTGTTTCTGACTCGCTGAATCTCAACATAGATTCAACTCTCTTAGGTGAACGAACGCACAGAAGAGCAGTTTCAAGCAAACCTTTCTCCTGAGTTTTAGACGAAGTTTACTACTGTTTAGTACGTATGCCGGCATTGGGCTGGAAATACCGGTTTTGGGATTCTGCACAGAAAGTGTTTGCCAACCGCTGAATCCACACGTGAGTTTTACTCTGTCAGTTGAATGCACACATTGACAAACATTCAGTTAGATAGCTCCGTTTTGGTTTTAGAAGCAGATATTTCTCTGTACAGCCTTTGGTACCATTCACTCGGGAATATCCCAAGGCAGCTCCCAGAAGAAACGTGTTTCTGACTCGCTGAATCTCAACATAGATTCAACTCTCTTAGGTGAACGAACGCACAGAAGAGCAGTTTCAAGGAAACGTTTCTCCTGGGTTTTAGACGAAGTTTACTGCGGTTTAGTACGCATGCCGGCATTGGGCTGGAAATACCGGTTTTGGGATTCTGCACAGAAAGGGTTTGCAAACCGCTGAATCCACACGTGAGTTTAACTCTGTCAGTTGAATGCACACATTGACAACCATTCAGTTAGATAGCTCCGTTTTGGTTTTAGAAGCAGATATTTCTCTGTACAGCCTTTGGTACCATTCACTCGGGAATATCCCAACGCAGCTCCTAGAAGAAAGTGTTTCTGACTCGCTGAAAACTCAACATAGTTTCAACTCTCTTAGGTGAACGAACGCACAGCAGAGCAGTTTCAAGGAAACATTCCTCCTGAGTTTTAGACGAAGTTGCCTGCTGTTTAGTACGTATTCCGGCATTGGGCTGGAAATACCGGTTTTGGGATTCTGCACAGAAAGAGTTTGCAAACCGCTGAATCCACACGTGAGTTTAACTCTGTCAGTTGAATGCACACATTGACAACCATTCAGTTAGGTAGCTCCGTTTTGGTTTTAGAAGCAGATATTTCTCGGTACAGCCTATGGTCCCATTCACTCGGGAACATCCCAACGCAGCTCCTAGAAGAAACGTGTTTCTGACTCGCTGAATCTCAACATATATTCAACTCTCTTAGGTGAACGAACGCATAGAAGAGCAGTTTCAAGCAAACCTTTCTCCTGAGTTTTAGACGAAGTTTACTGCTGTTTAGTACGTATGCCGGCATTGGGCTGGAAATACCGGTTTTGGGATTCTGCACAGAAAGTGTTTGCCAACCGCTGAATCCACACGTGAGTTTTACTCTGTCAGTTGAATGCACACATTGACAAACATTCAGTTAGATAGCTCGGTTTTGGTTTTAGGAGCAGATATTTCTCTGTATATCCTATGGTCCCATTCACTCGGGAATATCCCAACGCAGCTCCTAGAAGAAAGTGTTTCTGACTCTCTGAATCTCAACATAGATTCAACTCTCTTAGGTGAACGAACGCACAGCAGAGCAGTTTCAAGGAAACGTTTCTCCTGAGTTTTAGACGAAGTTTACTGCTGTTTAGTACATATGCCGGCATTGGGCAGGAAATACCGGTTTTGGGATTCTGCACAGAAAGGGTTTGCAAACCACTGAATCCACACGTGAGTTTAACTCTGTCAGTTGAATGCACACATTGACAACCATTCAGTTAGGTAGCTCCGTTTTGGTTTTAGAAGCAGATATTTCTCGGTACAGCCTATGGTCCCATTCACTCGGGAACATCCCAACGCAGCTCCTAGCAGAAACGTGTTTCTGACTCGCTGAATCTCAACATAGATTCAACTCTCTTAGGTGAACGAACGCACAGAAGAGCAGTGTCAAGGAAACGTTTCTCCTGAGTTTTAGACGAAGTTTCCTGCTGTTTAGTACGTATGGCGACATTGGGCTGGAAATACCGGTTTTGGGATTCTGCACAGAAAGGGTTTGCAAACCGCTGAATCCACACGTGAGTTTAACTCTGTCAGTTGAATGCACACATTGACAACCATTCAGTTAGATAGCTCCGTTTTGGTTTTAGAAGCAGATATTTCTCTGTACAGCCTTTGGTACCATTCACTCGGGAATATCCCAAGGCAGCTCCTAGAAGAAACGTGTTTCTGACTCGCTGAATCTCAACATAGTTTCAACTCTCTTAGGTGAACGAACGCACAGAAGAGCAGTTTCAAGGAAACGTTTCTCCTGGGTTTTAGACGAAGTTTACTGCGGTTTAGTACGCATGCCGGCATTGGGCTGGAAATACCGGTTTTGGGATTCTGCACAGAAAGGGTTTGCAAACCGCTGAATCCACACGTGAGTTTAACTCTGTCAGTTGAATGCACACATTGACAACCATTCAGTTAGATAGCTCCGTTTTGGTTTTAGAAGCAGATATTTCTCTGTACAGCCTATGGTCCCATTCACTCGGGAATATCCCAACGCAGCTCCTAGAAGAAAGGGTTTCTGACTCGCTGAATCTCAACATAGATTCAACTCTCTTAGGTGAACGAACGCACAGCAAAGCAGTTTCAAGGAAACGTTTCTCCTGGGTTTTAGACGAAGTTTACTGCTGTTTAGTACGTATGCCGTCATTGGGCTGGAAATACCGGTTTTGGGATTCTGCACAGAAAGGGTTTGCCAACCGCCGAATCCACACGTGAGTTTAACTCTGTCAGTTGAATGCACACATTGACAACCATTCACTTAGATAGCTCTGTTTTGGTTTCAGAAGCAGATATTTCTCTGTACAGCCTTTGGTACCATTCACTCGGGAATATCCCAAGGCAGCTCCTAGAAGAAACGTGTTTCTGACTCGCTGAATCTCAACATAGATTCAACTCTCTTAGGTGAACGAACGCACAGCAGAGCAGTTTCAAGGAAACATTCCTCCTGAGTTTTAGACGAAGTTTCCTGCTGTTTAGTACGTATGCCGGCATTGGGCTGGAAATACCGGTTTTGGGATTCTGCACAGAAAGAGTTTGCAAACCGCTGAATCCACACGTGAGTTTACCTCTGTCAGTTGAATGCACACATTGACAACCATTCAGTTAGATAGCTCCGTTTTGGTTTTAGAAGCAGATATTTCTCGGTACAGCCTATGGTCCCATTCACTCGGGAACATCCCAACGCAGCTCCTAGAAGAAACGTGTTTCTGACTCGCTGAATCTCAACATAGATTCAACTCTCTTAGGTGAACGAACGCACAGAAGAGCAGTTTCAAGCAAACCTTTCTCCTGAGTTTTAGACGAAGTTTACTACTGTTTAGTACGTATGCCGGCATTGGGCTGGAAATACCGGTTTTGGGATTCTGCACAGAAAGTGTTTGCCAACCGCTGAATCCACACGTGAGTTTTACTCTGTCAGTTGAATGCACACATTGACAAACATTCAGTTAGATAGCTCCGTTTTGGTTTTAGAAGCAGATATTTCTCTGTACAGCCTTTGGTACCATTCACTCGGGAATATCCCAAGGCAGCTCCCAGAAGAAACGTGTTTCTGACTCGCTGAATCTCAACATAGATTCAACTCTCTTAGGTGAACGAACGCACAGAAGAGCAGTTTCAAGGAAACGTTTCTCCTGGGTTTTAGACGAAGTTTACTGCGGTTTAGTACGCATGCCGGCATTGGGCTGGAAATACCGGTTTTGGGATTCTGCACAGAAAGGGTTTGCAAACCGCTGAATCCACACGTGAGTTTAACTCTGTCAGTTGAATGCACACATTGACAACCATTCAGTTAGATAGCTCCGTTTTGGTTTTAGAAGCAGATATTTCTCTGTACAGCCTTTGGTACCATTCACTCGGGAATATCCCAACGCAGCTCCTAGAAGAAAGTGTTTCTGACTCGCTGAAAACTCAACATAGTTTCAACTCTCTTAGGTGAACGAACGCACAGCAGAGCAGTTTCAAGGAAACATTCCTCCTGAGTTTTAGACGAAGTTGCCTGCTGTTTAGTACGTATTCCGGCATTGGGCTGGAAATACCGGTTTTGGGATTCTGCACAGAAAGAGTTTGCAAACCGCTGAATCCACACGTGAGTTTAACTCTGTCAGTTGAATGCACACATTGACAACCATTCAGTTAGGTAGCTCCGTTTTGGTTTTAGAAGCAGATATTTCTCGGTACAGCCTATGGTCCCATTCACTCGGGAACATCCCAACGCAGCTCCTAGAAGAAACGTGTTTCTGACTCGCTGAATCTCAACATAGATTCAACTCTCTTAGGTGAACGAACGCATAGAAGAGCAGTTTCAAGCAAACCTTTCTCCTGAGTTTTAGACGAAGTTTACTGCTGTTTAGTACGTATGCCGGCATTGGGCTGGAAATACCGGTTTTGGGATTCTGCACAGAAAGTGTTTGCCAACCGCTGAATCCACACGTGAGTTTTACTCTGTCAGTTGAATGCACACATTGACAAACATTCAGTTAGATAGCTCGGTTTTGGTTTTAGGAGCAGATATTTCTCTGTATATCCTATGGTCCCATTCACTCGGGAATATCCCAACGCAGCTCCTAGAAGAAAGTGTTTCTGACTCTCTGAATCTCAACATAGATTCAACTCTCTTAGGTGAACGAACGCACAGCAGAGCAGTTTCAAGGAAACGTTTCTCCTGAGTTTTAGACGAAGTTTACTGCTGTTTAGTACATATGCCGGCATTGGGCAGGAAATACCGGTTTTGGGATTCTGCACAGAAAGGGTTTGCAAACCACTGAATCCACACGTGAGTTTAACTCTGTCAGTTGAATGCACACATTGACAACCATTCAGTTAGGTAGCTCCGTTTTGGTTTTAGAAGCAGATATTTCTCGGTACAGCCTATGGTCCCATTCACTCGGGAACATCCCAACGCAGCTCCTAGAAGAAACGTGTTTCTGACTCGCTGAATCTCAACATAGATTCAACTCTCTTAGGTGAACGAACGCACAGAAGAGCAGTGTCAAGGAAACGTTTCTCCTGAGTTTTAGACGAAGTTTCCTGCTGTTTAGTACGTATGGCGACATTGGGCTGGAAATACCGGTTTTGGGATTCTGCACAGAAAGGGTTTGCAAACCGCTGAATCCACACGTGAGTTTAACTCTGTCAGTTGAATGCACACATTGACAACCATTCAGTTAGATAGCTCCGTTTTGGTTTTAGAAGCAGATATTTCTCTGTACAGCCTTTGGTACCATTCACTCGGGAATATCCCAAGGCAGCTCCTAGAAGAAACGTGTTTCTGACTCGCTGAATCTCAACATAGTTTCAACTCTCTTAGGTGAACGAACGCACAGAAGAGCAGTTTCAAGGAAACGTTTCTCCTGGGTTTTAGACGAAGTTTACTGCGGTTTAGTACGCATGCCGGCATTGGGCTGGAAATACCGGTTTTGGGATTCTGCACAGAAAGGGTTTGCAAACCGCTGAATCCACACGTGAGTTTAACTCTGTCAGTTGAATGCACACATTGACAACCATTCAGTTAGATAGCTCCGTTTTGGTTTTAGAAGCAGATATTTCTCTGTACAGCCTATGGTCCCATTCACTCGGGAATATCCCAACGCAGCTCCTAGAAGAAAGGGTTTCTGACTCGCTGAATCTCAACATAGATTCAACTCTCTTAGGTGAACGAACGCACAGCAAAGCAGTTTCAAGGAAACGTTTCTCCTGGGTTTTAGACGAAGTTTACTGCTGTTTAGTACGTATGCCGTCATTGGGCTGGAAATACCGGTTTTGGGATTCTGCACAGAAAGGGTTTGCCAACCGCCGAATCCACACGTGAGTTTAACTCTGTCAGTTGAATGCACACATTGACAACCATTCACTTAGATAGCTCTGTTTTGGTTTCAGAAGCAGATATTTCTCTGTACAGCCTTTGGTACCATTCACTCGGGAATATCCCAAGGCAGCTCCTAGAAGAAACGTGTTTCTGACTCGCTGAATCTCAACATAGATTCAACTCTCTTAGGTGAACGAACGCACAGCAGAGCAGTTTCAAGGAAACATTCCTCCTGAGTTTTAGACGAAGTTTCCTGCTGTTTAGTACGTATGCCGGCATTGGGCTGGAAATACCGGTTTTGGGATTCTGCACAGAAAGAGTTTGCAAACCGCTGAATCCACACGTGAGTTTAACTCTGTCAGTTGAATGCACACATTGACAACCATTCAGTTAGGTAGCTCCGTTATGGTTTTAGAAGCAGATATTTCTCGATACAGCCTATGGTCCCATTCACTCGGGAACATCCCAACGCAGCTCCTAGAAGACAGTGTTTCTGACTCTCTGAATCTCAACATAGATTCAACTCTCTTAGGTGAACGAACGCACAGAAGAGCAGTTTCAAGGAAACGTTTCTCCTGGGTTTTAGACGACGTTTACTGTGGTTTAGTACGCATGCCGGCATTGGGCTGGAAATACCGGTTTTGGGATTCTGCACAGAAAGGGTTTGCAAACCGCTGAATCCACACGTGAGTTTAACTCTGTTAGTTGAATGCACACATTGACAACCATTCAGTTAGATAGCTCCGTTTTGGTTTTAGAAGCAGATATTTCTCTGTACAGCCTATGGTCACATTCACTCGGGAATATCCCAACGCAGCTCCTAGAAGAAAGTGTTTCTGACTCGCTGAATCTCAACATAGATTCAACTCTCTTAGGTGAACGAACGCACAGCAAAGCAGTTTCAAGGAAACGTTTCTCCTGGGTTTTAGACGAAGTTTACTGCTGTTTAGTACGTATGCCGGCATTGGGCTTAAAATACCGGTTTTGGGATTCTGCACAGAAAGGGTTTGCCAACCGCCGAATCCACACGTGAGTTTAACTCTGTCAGTTGAATGCACACATTGACAACCATTCACTTAGATAGCTCTGTTTTGGTTTTAGAAGCAGATATTTCTCTGTACAGCCTTTGGTACCATTCACTCGGGAATATCCCAAGGCAGCTCCTAGAAGAAACGTGTTTCTGACTCGCTGAATCTCAACATAGATTCAACTCTCTTAGGTGAACGAACGCACAGAAGAGCAGTTTCAAGGAAAAGTTTCTCCTGGGTTTTAGACGAAGTTTACGGCGGTTTAGTACGCATGCCGGCATTGGGCTGGAAATACCGGTTTTGGGATTCTGCACAGAAAGGGTTTGCCAACCGCTGAATCCACACGTGAGTTTAACTCTGTCAGTTGAATGCACACATTGACAACCATTCAGTTATGTAGCTCCGTTTTGGTTTTAGAAGCAGATATTTCTCGGTACAGCCTATGGTCCCATCCACTCGGGAACATCCCAACGCAGCTCCTAGAAGAAACGTGTTTCTGACTCGCTGAATCTCAACATAGATTCAACTCTCTTAGGTGAACGAACGCACAGAAGAGCAGTTTCAAGCAAACCTTTCTCCTGAGTTTTAGACGAAGTTTACTGCTGTTTAGTACGTATGCCGGCATTGGGCTGGAAATACCGGTTTTGGGATTCTGCACAGAAAGTGTTTGCCAACCGCTGAATCCACACGTGAGTTTTACTCTGTCAGTTGAATGCACACATTGACAAACATTCAGTTAGATAGCTCGGTTTTGGTTTTAGGAGCAGATATTTCTCTGTACATCCTATGGTCCCATTCACTCGGGAATATCCCAATGCAGCTCCTAGAAGAAAGTGTTTCTGACTCTCTGAATCTTAACATAGATTCAACTCTCTTAGGTGAACGAACGCACAGCAGAGCAGTTTCAAGGAAACGTTTCTCCTGAGTTTTAGACGAAGTTTCCTGCTGTTTAGTACGTATGCCGGCATTGGGTTGAAAATACCGGTTTTGGGATTCTGCACAGAAAGGGTTTGCAAACCGCTGAATCCACGCGTGAGTTTAACTCTGTCAGTTGAATGCACACATTGACAACCATTTAGTTAGATAGCTCTGTTTTGGTTTTAGAAGCAGATATTTCTCTGTACAGCCTTTGGTACCATTCACTCGGGAATATCCCAAGGCAGCTCCTAGAAGAAACGTGTTTCTGACTCGCTGAATCTCAACATAGATTCAACTCTCTTAGGTGAACGAACGCACAGCAGAGCAGTTCCAAAGAAACATTCCTCCTGAGTTTTAGACGAAGTTGCCTGCTGTTTAGTACGTATGCCGGCATTGGGCTGGAAATACCGGTTTTGGGATTCTGCACAGAAAGAGTTTGCAAACCGCTGAATCCACACGTGAGTTTAACTCTGTCAGTTGAATGCACACATTGACAACCATTCAGTTAGGTAGCTCCGTTATGGTTTTAGAAGCAGATATTTCTCGATACAGCCTATGGTCCCATTCACTCGGGAACATCCCAACGCAGCTCCTAGAAGAAACGTGTTTCTGACTCGCTGAATCTCAACATAGATTCAACTCTCTTAGGTGAACGAACGCACAGAAGAGCAGTTTCAAGCAAACCTTTCTCCTGAGTTTTAGACGAAGTTTACTGCTGTTTAGTACGTATGCCGGCATTGGGCTGGAAATACCGGTTTTGGGATTCTGCACAGAAAGTGTTTGCCAACCGCTGAATCCACACGTGAGTTTTACTCTGTCAGTTGAATGCACACATTGACAAACATTCAGTTAGATAGCTCGGTTTTGGTTTTAGGAGCAGATATTTCTCTGTACATCCTATGGTCCCATTCACTAGGGAATATCCCAACGCAGCTCCTAGAAGAAAGTGTTTCTGACTCTCTGAATCTCAACATAGATTCAACTCTCTTAGGTGAACGAACGCACAGCAGAGCAGTTTCAAGGAAACGTTTCTCCTGAGTTTTAGACGAAGTTTCCTGCTGTTTAGTACGTATGCCGGCATTGGGCTGGAAATACCGGTTTTGGGATTCTGCACAGAAAGGGTTTGCAAACCACTGAATCCACACGTGAGTTTAACTCTGTCAGTTGAATGCACACATTGACAACCATTCAGTTAGGTAGCTCCGTTTTGGTTTTAGAAGCAGATATTTCTCGGTACAGCCTATGGTCCCATTCACTCGGGAACATCCCAACGCAGCTCCTAGAAGAAACGTGTTTCTGACTCGCTGAATCTCAACATAGATTCAAGTCTCTTAGGTGAACGAACGCACAGCAGAGCAGTTTCAAGGAAACGTTTCTCCTGAGTTTTAGACGAAGTTTCCTGCTGTTTAGTACGTATGCCGGCATTGGGCTGGAAATACCGGTTTTGGGATTCTGCACAGAAAGGGTTTGCAAACCGCTGAATCCACACGTGAGTTTAACTCTGTCAGTTGAATGCACACATTGACAACCATTCAGTTATGTAGCTCCGTTTTGGTTTTAGAAGCAGATATTTCTCGGTACAGCCTATGGTCCCATCCACTCGGGAACATCCCAACGCAGCTCCTAGAAGAAACGTGTTTCTGACTCGCTGAATCTCAACATAGATTCAACTCTCTTAGGTGAACGAACGCACAGAAGAGCAGTTTCAAGCAAACCTTTCTCCTGAGTTTTAGACGAAGTTTACTGCTGTTTAGTACGTATGCCGGCATTGGGCTGGAAATACCGGTTTTGGGATTCTGCACAGAAAGTGTTTGCCAACCGCTGAATCCACACGTGAGTTTTACTCTGTCAGTTGAATGCACACATTGACAAACATTCAGTTAGATAGCTCGGTTTTGGTTTTAGGAGCAGATATTTCTCTGTACATCCTATGGTCCCATTCACTCGGGAATATCCCAACGCAGCTCCTAGAAGAAAGTGTTTCTGACTCTCTGAATCTCAACATAGATTCAACTCTCTTAGGTGAACGAACGCACAGCAGAGCAGTTTCAAGGAAACGTTTCTCCTGAGTTTTAGACGAAGTTGCCTGCTGTTTAGTATGTATGCCAGCATTGGGCTGGAAATACTGGTTTTGGGATTCTGCACAGAAAGGGTTTGCAAACCACTGAATCCACACGTGAGTTTAACTCTGTCAGTTGAATGCACACATTGACAACCATTCAGTTAGGTAGCTCCGTTTTGGTTTTAGAAGCAGATATTTCTCGGTACAGCCTATGGTCCCATTCACTCGGGAACATCCCAACGCAGCTCCTAGAAGAAACGTGTTTCTGACTCGCTGAATCTCAACATAGATTCAAGTCTCTTAGGTGAACGAACGCACAGCAGAGCAGTTTCAAGGAAACGTTTCTCCTGAGTTTCAGACGAAGTTTCCTGCTGTTTAGTACGTATGCCGGCATTGGGCTGGAAATACCGGTTTTGGGATTCTGCACAGAAAGGGTTTGCAAACCGCTGAATCCACACGTGAGTTTAACTCTGTCAGTTGAATGCACACATTGACAACCATTCAGTTAGGTAGCTCCGTTTTGGTTTTAGAAGCAGATATTTCTCGGTACAGCCTATGGTCCCATCCACTCGGGAACATCCCAACGCAGCTCCTAGAAGAAACGTGTTTCTGACTCGCTGAATCTCAACATATATTCAACTCTCTTAGGTGAACGAACGCACAGAAGAGCAGTTTCAACGAAACGTTTCTCCTGGGTTTTAGACGAAGTTTACTGCGGTTTATTACGCAAGCCGGCATTGGGCTGGAAATACCGGTTTTGGGATTCTGCACAGAAAGGGTTTGCAAACCGCTGAATCCACACGTGAGTTTAACTCTGTCAGTTGAATGCACACATTGACAACCATTCAGTTAGATAGCTCCGTTTTGGTTTTAGAAGCAGATATTTCTCGGTACAGCCTATGGTCCCATTCACTCGGGAATATCCCAAGGCAGCTCCTAGAAGAAACGTGTTTCTGACTCGCTGAATCTCAACATAGATTCAACTCTCTTAGGTGAACGAACGCACAGAAGAGCAGTTTCAAGGAAACGTTTCTCCTGGGTTTTAGACGACGTTTACTGTGGTTTAGTACGCATGCCGGCATTGGGCTGGAAATACCGGTTTTGGGATTCTGCACAGAAAGGGTTTGCAAACCGCTGAATCCACACGTGAGTTTAACTCTGTTAGTTGAATGCACACATTGACAACCATTCAGTTAGATAGCTCCGTTTTGGTTTTAGAAGCAGATATTTCTCTGTACAGCCTATGGTCACATTCACTCGGGAATATCCCAACGCAGCTCCTAGAAGAAAGTGTTTCTGACTCGCTGAATCTCAACATAGATTCAACTCTCTTAGGTGAACGAACGCACAGCAAAGCAGTTTCAAGGAAACGTTTCTCCTGGGTTTTAGACGAAGTTTACTGCTGTTTAGTACGTATGCCGGCATTGGGCTTAAAATACCGGTTTTGGGATTCTGCACAGAAAGGGTTTGCCAACCGCCGAATCCACACGTGAGTTTAACTCTGTCAGTTGAATGCACACATTGACAACCATTCACTTAGATAGCTCTGTTTTGGTTTTAGAAGCAGATATTTCTCTGTACAGCCTTTGGTACCATTCACTCGGGAATATCCCAAGGCAGCTCCTAGAAGAAACGTGTTTCTGACTCGCTGAATCTCAACATAGATTCAACTCTCTTAGGTGAACGAACGCACAGAAGAGCAGTTTCAAGGAAAAGTTTCTCCTGGGTTTTAGACGAAGTTTACGGCGGTTTAGTACGCATGCCGGCATTGGGCTGGAAATACCGGTTTTGGGATTCTGCACAGAAAGGGTTTGCCAACCGCTGAATCCACACGTGAGTTTAACTCTGTCAGTTGAATGCACACATTGACAACCATTCAGTTATGTAGCTCCGTTTTGGTTTTAGAAGCAGATATTTCTCGGTACAGCCTATGGTCCCATCCACTCGGGAACATCCCAACGCAGCTCCTAGAAGAAACGTGTTTCTGACTCGCTGAATCTCAACATAGATTCAACTCTCTTAGGTGAACGAACGCACAGAAGAGCAGTTTCAAGCAAACCTTTCTCCTGAGTTTTAGACGAAGTTTACTGCTGTTTAGTACGTATGCCGGCATTGGGCTGGAAATACCGGTTTTGGGATTCTGCACAGAAAGTGTTTGCCAACCGCTGAATCCACACGTGAGTTTTACTCTGTCAGTTGAATGCACACATTGACAAACATTCAGTTAGATAGCTCGGTTTTGGTTTTAGGAGCAGATATTTCTCTGTACATCCTATGGTCCCATTCACTCGGGAATATCCCAATGCAGCTCCTAGAAGAAAGTGTTTCTGACTCTCTGAATCTTAACATAGATTCAACTCTCTTAGGTGAACGAACGCACAGCAGAGCAGTTTCAAGGAAACGTTTCTCCTGAGTTTTAGACGAAGTTTCCTGCTGTTTAGTACGTATGCCGGCATTGGGTTGAAAATACCGGTTTTGGGATTCTGCACAGAAAGGGTTTGCAAACCGCTGAATCCACGCGTGAGTTTAACTCTGTCAGTTGAATGCACACATTGACAACCATTTAGTTAGATAGCTCTGTTTTGGTTTTAGAAGCAGATATTTCTCTGTACAGCCTTTGGTACCATTCACTCGGGAATATCCCAAGGCAGCTCCTAGAAGAAACGTGTTTCTGACTCGCTGAATCTCAACATAGATTCAACTCTCTTAGGTGAACGAACGCACAGCAGAGCAGTTCCAAAGAAACATTCCTCCTGAGTTTTAGACGAAGTTGCCTGCTGTTTAGTACGTATGCCGGCATTGGGCTGGAAATACCGGTTTTGGGATTCTGCACAGAAAGAGTTTGCAAACCGCTGAATCCACACGTGAGTTTAACTCTGTCAGTTGAATGCACACATTGACAACCATTCAGTTAGGTAGCTCCGTTATGGTTTTAGAAGCAGATATTTCTCGATACAGCCTATGGTCCCATTCACTCGGGAACATCCCAACGCAGCTCCTAGAAGAAACGTGTTTCTGACTCGCTGAATCTCAACATAGATTCAACTCTCTTAGGTGAACGAACGCACAGAAGAGCAGTTTCAAGCAAACCTTTCTCCTGAGTTTTAGACGAAGTTTACTGCTGTTTAGTACGTATGCCGGCATTGGGCTGGAAATACCGGTTTTGGGATTCTGCACAGAAAGTGTTTGCCAACCGCTGAATCCACACGTGAGTTTTACTCTGTCAGTTGAATGCACACATTGACAAACATTCAGTTAGATAGCTCGGTTTTGGTTTTAGGAGCAGATATTTCTCTGTACATCCTATGGTCCCATTCACTAGGGAATATCCCAACGCAGCTCCTAGAAGAAAGTGTTTCTGACTCTCTGAATCTCAACATAGATTCAACTCTCTTAGGTGAACGAACGCACAGCAGAGCAGTTTCAAGGAAACGTTTCTCCTGAGTTTTAGACGAAGTTTCCTGCTGTTTAGTACGTATGCCGGCATTGGGCTGGAAATACCGGTTTTGGGATTCTGCACAGAAAGGGTTTGCAAACCACTGAATCCACACGTGAGTTTAACTCTGTCAGTTGAATGCACACATTGACAACCATTCAGTTAGGTAGCTCCGTTTTGGTTTTAGAAGCAGATATTTCTCGGTACAGCCTATGGTCCCATTCACTCGGGAACATCCCAACGCAGCTCCTAGAAGAAACGTGTTTCTGACTCGCTGAATCTCAACATAGATTCAAGTCTCTTAGGTGAACGAACGCACAGCAGAGCAGTTTCAAGGAAACGTTTCTCCTGAGTTTTAGACGAAGTTTCCTGCTGTTTAGTACGTATGCCGGCATTGGGCTGGAAATACCGGTTTTGGGATTCTGCACAGAAAGGGTTTGCAAACCGCTGAATCCACACGTGAGTTTAACTCTGTCAGTTGAATGCACACATTGACAACCATTCAGTTATGTAGCTCCGTTTTGGTTTTAGAAGCAGATATTTCTCGGTACAGCCTATGGTCCCATCCACTCGGGAACATCCCAACGCAGCTCCTAGAAGAAACGTGTTTCTGACTCGCTGAATCTCAACATAGATTCAACTCTCTTAGGTGAACGAACGCACAGAAGAGCAGTTTCAAGCAAACCTTTCTCCTGAGTTTTAGACGAAGTTTACTGCTGTTTAGTACGTATGCCGGCATTGGGCTGGAAATACCGGTTTTGGGATTCTGCACAGAAAGTGTTTGCCAACCGCTGAATCCACACGTGAGTTTTACTCTGTCAGTTGAATGCACACATTGACAAACATTCAGTTAGATAGCTCGGTTTTGGTTTTAGGAGCAGATATTTCTCTGTACATCCTATGGTCCCATTCACTCGGGAATATCCCAACGCAGCTCCTAGAAGAAAGTGTTTCTGACTCTCTGAATCTCAACATAGATTCAACTCTCTTAGGTGAACGAACGCACAGCAGAGCAGTTTCAAGGAAACGTTTCTCCTGAGTTTTAGACGAAGTTGCCTGCTGTTTAGTATGTATGCCAGCATTGGGCTGGAAATACTGGTTTTGGGATTCTGCACAGAAAGGGTTTGCAAACCACTGAATCCACACGTGAGTTTAACTCTGTCAGTTGAATGCACACATTGACAACCATTCAGTTAGGTAGCTCCGTTTTGGTTTTAGAAGCAGATATTTCTCGGTACAGCCTATGGTCCCATTCACTCGGGAACATCCCAACGCAGCTCCTAGAAGAAACGTGTTTCTGACTCGCTGAATCTCAACATAGATTCAAGTCTCTTAGGTGAACGAACGCACAGCAGAGCAGTTTCAAGGAAACGTTTCTCCTGAGTTTCAGACGAAGTTTCCTGCTGTTTAGTACGTATGCCGGCATTGGGCTGGAAATACCGGTTTTGGGATTCTGCACAGAAAGGGTTTGCAAACCGCTGAATCCACACGTGAGTTTAACTCTGTCAGTTGAATGCACACATTGACAACCATTCAGTTAGGTAGCTCCGTTTTGGTTTTAGAAGCAGATATTTCTCGGTACAGCCTATGGTCCCATCCACTCGGGAACATCCCAACGCAGCTCCTAGAAGAAACGTGTTTCTGACTCGCTGAATCTCAACATATATTCAACTCTCTTAGGTGAACGAACGCACAGAAGAGCAGTTTCAACGAAACGTTTCTCCTGGGTTTTAGACGAAGTTTACTGCGGTTTATTACGCAAGCCGGCATTGGGCTGGAAATACCGGTTTTGGGATTCTGCACAGAAAGGGTTTGCAAACCGCTGAATCCACACGTGAGTTTAACTCTGTCAGTTGAATGCACACATTGACAACCATTCAGTTAGATAGCTCCGTTTTGGTTTTAGAAGCAGATATTTCTCGGTACAGCCTATGGTCCCATTCACTCGGGAATATCCCAAGGCAGCTCCTAGAAGAAACGTGTTTCTGACTCGCTGAATCTCAACATAGATTCAACTCTCTTAGGTGAACGAACGCACAGCAGAGCAGTTTCAAGGAAACGTTTCTCCTGGGTTTTAGACGAAGTTTCCTGCTGTTTAGTACGTATGCCGGCATTGGGCTGGCAATACCGATTTTGGGATTCTGCACAGAAAGGGTTTGCAAACCGCTGAATCCTCACGTGAGTTTAACTCTGTCAGTTGAATGCACACATTGACAACCATTCAGTTAGATAGCTCCGTTTTGGTTTTAGAAGCAGATATTTCTCTGTACAGCCTATGGTCCCATTCACTCGGGAATATCCCAAGGCAGCTCCTAGAAGAAAGTGCTTCTGACTCGCTGAATCTCAACATAGATTCAACTCTCTTAGGTGAACGAACGCACAGCAAAGCAGTTTCAAGGAAACGTTTCTCCTGGGTTTTAGACGAAGTTTACTGCTGTTTAGTACGTATGCCGGCATTGGGCTGGAAATACCGGTTTTGGGATTCTGCACAGAAAGGGTTTGCCAACCGCCGAATCCACACGTGAGTTTAACTCTGTCAGTTGAATGCACACATTGACAACCATTCAGTTAGGTAGCTCCGTTTTGGTTTTAGAAGGAGATATTTCTCGGTACAGCCTATGGTCCCATTCACTCGGGAACATCCCAACGCAGCTCCTAGAAGAAACGTGTTTCTGACTCGCTGAATCTCAACATAGATTCAACTCTCTTAGGTGAACGAAGGCACAGAAGAGCAGTTTCAAGCAAACCTTTCTCCTGAGTTTTAGACGAAGTTTACTGCTGTTTAGTACGTATGCCGGCATTGGGCTGGAAATACCGGTTTTGGGATTCTGCACAGAAAGTGTTTGCCAACCGCTGAATCCACACGTGAGTTTTACTCTGTCAGTTGAATGCACACATTGACAAACAGTCAGTTAGATAGCTCGGTTTTGGTTTTAGGAGCAGATATTTCTCTGTACATCCTATGGTCCCATTCACTCGGGAATATCCCAATGCAGCTCCTAGAAGAAAGTGTTTCTGACTCTCTGAATCTCAACATAGATTCAACTCTCTTAGGTGAACGAACGCACAGCAGAGCAGTTTCAAGGAAACGTTTCTCCTGAGTTTTAGACGAAGTTTCCTGCTGTTTAGTACGTATGCCGGCATTGGGTTGAAAATACCGGTTTTGGGATTCTGCACAGAAAGGGTTTGCAAACCGCTGAATCCACGCGTGAGTTTAACTCTGTCAGTTGAATGCACACATTGACAACCATTCAGTTAGGTAGCTCCGTTTTGGTTTTAGAAGCAGATATTTCTCGGTACAGCCTATGGTCCCATTCACTCGGGAACATCCCAACGCAGCTCCTAGAAGAAACGTGTTTCTGACTCGCTGAATCTCAACATAGATTCAACTCTCTTAGGTGAACGAACGCACAGCAGAGCAGTTTCAAGGAAACGTTTCTCCTGAGTTTTAGACGAAGTTTCCTGCTGTTTAGTACGTATGCCGGCATTGGGCTGGAAATACCGGTTTTGGGATTCTGCACAGAAAGGGTTTGCAAACCGCTGAATCCAAACGTGAGTTTAACTCTGTCAGTTGAATGCACACATTGACAACCATTCAGTTAGAAAGCTCCGTTTTGGTTTTAGAAGCAGATATTTCTCTGTACAGCCTTTGGTACCATTCACTCGGGAATATCCCAACGCAGCTCCTAGAAGAAACGTGTTTCTGACTCGCTGAATCTCAACATAGATTCAACTCTCTTAGGTGAACGAACGCACAGAAGAGCAGTTTCAAGGAAACGTTTCTCCTGGGTTTTAGACGAAGTTTACTGCGGTTTAGTACGCATGCCGGCATTGGGCTGAAAATACCGGTTTTGGGATTCTGCACAGAAAGGGTTTGCCAACCGCTGAATCCACACATGAGTTTAACTCTGTCAGTTGAATGCACACATTGACAACCATTCAGTTAGATAGCGCCGTTTAGGTTTTAGAAGCAGATATTTCTCTGTACAGCCTATGGTCCCATTCACTCGGGAATATCCCAACGCAGCTCCTAGAAGAAACGTGTTTCTGACTCGCTGAATCTCAACATCGATTCAACTCTCTTAGGTGAACGAACTCACACCCGAGCAGTTTCAAGGAAACATTCCTCCTAAGTTTTATACGAAGTTTCCTGCTGTTTAGTATGTACGCCGGCATTGGGCTGGAAATACCGGTTATTGGATTCTGCACAGAAAGGGTTTGCAAACCGCTGAATCCACGCGTGAGTTTAACTCTGTCAGTTGAATGCACACATTGACAACCATTCAGTTAGGTAGCTCCGTTTTGGTTTTAGAAGGAGATATTTCTCGGTACAGCCTATGGTCCCATTCACTCGGGAACATCCCAACAGAGCTCCTAGAAGAAACGTGTTTCTGACTCGCTGAATCTCAACATAGATTCAACTCTCTTAGGTGAACGATCGCACAGAATAGCAGTTTCAAGCAAACCTTTCTCCTGAGTTTTAGACGAAGTTTACTGCTGTTTAGTACGTATGCCGGCATTGGGCTGGAAATACCGGTTTTGGGATTCTGCACAGAAAGTGTTTGCCAACCGCTGAATCCACACGTGAGTTTTACTCTGTCAGTTGAATGCACACATTGACAAACATTCAGTTAGATAGCTCGGTTTTGGTTTTAGGAGCAGATATTTCTCTGTACATCCTATGGTCCCATTCACTCGGGAATATCCCAACGCAGCTCCTAGAAGAAAGTGTTTCTGACTCTCTGAATCTCAACATACATTCAACTCTCTTAGGTGAACGAACGCACAGCAGAGCAGTTTCAAGGAAACGTTTCTCCTGAGTTTTAGACGAAGTTTCCTGCTGTTTGGTACGTATGCCGGCATTGGGCTGGAAATACCGGTTTTGGGATTCTGCACAGAAAGGGTTTGCAAACCACTGAATCCACACGTGAGTTTAACTCTGTCAGTTGAATGCACACATTGACAACCATTCAGTTAGGTAGCTCCGTTTTGGTTTTAGAAGCAGATATTTCTCGGTACAGCCTATGGTCCCATTCACTCGGGAACATCCCAACGCAGCTCCTAGAAGAAACGTGTTTCTGACTCGCTGAATCTCAACATAGATTCAACTCTCTTAGGTGAACGAACGCACAGCAGAGCAGTTTCAAGGAAACGTTTCTCCTGAGTTTTAGACGAAGTTTCCTGCTGTTTAGTACGTATGCCGGCATTGGGCTGGAAATACCGGTTTTGGGATTCTGCACAGAAAGGGTTTGCAAACCACTGAATCCACACGTGAGTTTAACTCTGTCAGTTGAATGCACACATTGACAACCATTCAGTTAGGTAGCTCCGTTTTGGTTTTAGAAGCAGATATTTCTCGGTACAGCCTATGGTCCCATTCACTCGGGAACATCCCAACGCAGCTCCTAGAAGAAACGTGTTTCTGACTCGCTGAATCTCAACATAGATTCAAGTCTCTTAGGTGAACGAACGCACAGCAGAGCAGTTTCAAGGAAACGTTTCTCCTGAGTTTTAGACGAAGTTTCCTGCTGTTTAGTACGTATGCCGGCATTGGGCTGGAAATACCGGTTTTGGGATTCTGCACAGAAAGGGTTTGCAAACCGCTGAATCCACACGTGAGTTTAACTCTGTCAGTTGAATGCACACATTGACAACCATTCAGTTATGTAGCTCCGTTTTGGTTTTAGAAGCAGATATTTCTCGGTACAGCCTATGGTCCCATCCACTCGGGAACATCCCAACGCAGCTCCTAGAAGAAACGTGTTTCTGACTCGCTGAATCTCAACATAGATTCAACTCTCTTAGGTGAACGAACGCACAGAAGAGCAGTTTCAAGCAAACCTTTCTCCTGAGTTTTAGACGAAGTTTACTGCTGTTTAGTACGTATGCCGGCATTGGGCTGGAAATACCGGTTTTGGGATTCTGCACAGAAAGTGTTTGCCAACCGCTGAATCCACACGTGAGTTTTACTCTGTCAGTTGAATGCACACATTGACAAACATTCAGTTAGATAGCTCGGTTTTGGTTTTAGGAGCAGATATTTCTCTGTACATCCTATGGTCCCATTCACTCGGGAATATCCCAACGCAGCTCCTAGAAGAAAGTGTTTCTGACTCTCTGAATCTCAACATAGATTCAACTCTCTTAGGTGAACGAACGCACAGCAGAGCAGTTTCAAGGAAACGTTTCTCCTGAGTTTTAGACGAAGTTGCCTGCTGTTTAGTATGTATGCCGGCATTGGGCTGGAAATACCGGTTTTGGGATTCTGCACAGAAAGGGTTTGCCAACCGCCGAATCCACACGTGAGTTTAACTCTGTCAGTTGAATGCACACATTGACAACCATTCAGTTAGGTAGCTCCGTTTTGGTTTTAGAAGCAGATATTTCTCGGTACAGCCTATGGTCCCATTCACTCGGGAACATCCCAACGCAGCTCCTAGAAGAAACGTGTTTCTGACTCGCTGAATCTCAACATAGATTCAAGTCTCTTAGGTGAACGAACGCACAGCAGAGCAGTTTCAAGGAAACGTTTCTCCTGAGTTTTAGACGAAGTTTCCTGCTGTTTAGTACGTATGCCGGCATTGGGCTGGAAATACCGGTTTTGGGATTCTGCACAGAAAGGGTTTGCAAACCGCTGAATCCACACGTGAGTTTAACTCTGTCAGTTGAATGCACACATTGACAACCATTCAGTTAGGTAGCTCCGTTTTGGTTTTAGAAGCAGATATTTCTCGGTACAGCCTATGGTCCCATCCACTCGGGAACATCCCAACGCAGCTCCTAGAAGAAACGTGTTTCTGACTCGCTGAATCTCAACATATATTCAACTCTCTTAGGTGAACGAACGCACAGAAGAGCAGTTTCAACGAAACGTTTCTCCTGGGTTTTAGACGAAGTTTACTGCGGTTTATTACGCAAGCCGGCATTGGGCTGGAAATACTGGTTTTGGGATTCTGCACAGAAAGGGTTTGCAAACCGCTGAATCCACACGTGAGTTTAACTCTGTCAGTTGAATGCACACATTGACAACCATTCAGTTAGATAGCTCCGTTTTGGTTTTAGAAGCAGATATTTCTCGGTACAGCCTATGGTCCCATTCACTCGGGAATATCCCAAGGCAGCTCCTAGAAGAAACGTGTTTCTGACTCGCTGAATCTCAACATAGATTCAACTCTCTTAGGTGAACGAACGCACAGCAGAGCAGTTTCAAGGAAACGTTTCTCCTGGGTTTTAGACGAAGTTTCCTGCTGTTTAGTACGTATGCCGGCATTGGGCTGGCAATACCGATTTTGGGATTCTGCACAGAAAGGGTTTGCAAACCGCTGAATCCTCACGTGAGTTTAACTCTGTCAGTTGAATGCACACATTGACAACCATTCAGTTAGATAGCTCCGTTTTGGTTTTAGAAGCAGATATTTCTCTGTACAGCCTATGGTCCCATTCACTCGGGAATATCCGAAGGCAGCTCCTAGAAGAAAGTGCTTCTGACTCGCTGAATCTCAACATAGATTCAACTCTCTTAGGTGAACGAACGCACAGCAAAGCAGTTTCAAGGAAACGTTTCTCCTGGGTTTTAGACGAAGTTTACTGCTGTTTAGTACGTATGCCGGCATTGGGCTGGAAATACCGGTTTTGGGATTCTGCACAGAAAGGGTTTGCCAACCGCCGAATCCACACGTGAGTTTAACTCTGTCAGTTGAATGCACACATTGACAACCATTCAGTTAGGTAGCTCCGTTTTGGTTTTAGAAGGAGATATTTCTCGGTACAGCCTATGGTCCCATTCACTCGGGAACATCCCAACGCAGCTCCTAGAAGAAACGTGTTTCTGACTCGCTGAATCTCAACATAGATTCAACTCTCTTAGGTGAACGAACGCACAGAAGAGCAGTTTCAAGCAAACCTTTCTCCTGAGTTTTAGACGAAGTTTACTGCTGTTTAGTACGTATGCCGGCATTGGGCTGGAAATACCGGTTTTGGGATTCTGCACAGAAAGTGTTTGCCAACCGCTGAATCCACACCTGAGTTTTACTCTGTCAGTTGAATGCACACATTGACAAACATTCAGTTAGATAGCTCGGTTTTGGTTTTAGGAGCAGATATTTCTCTGTACATCCTATGGTCCCATTCACTCGGGAATATCCCAATGCAGCTCCTAGAAGAAAGTGTTTCTGACTCTCTGAATCTCAACATAGATTCAACTCTCTTAGGTGAACGAACGCACAGCAGAGCAGTTTCAAGGAAACGTTTCTCCTGAGTTTTAGACGAAGTTTCCTGCTGTTTAGTACGTATGCCGGCATTGGGTTGAAAATACCGGTTTTGGGATTCTGCACAGAAAGGGTTTGCAAACCGCTGAATCCACGCGTGAGTTTAACTCTGTCAGTTGAATGCACACATTGACAACCATTCAGTTAGGTAGCTCCGTTTTGGTTTTAGAAGCAGATATTTCTCGGTACAGCCTATGGTCCCATTCACTCGGGAACATCCCAACGCAGCTCCTAGAAGAAACGTGTTTCTGACTCGCTGAATCTCAACATAGATTCAACTCTCTTAGGTGAACGAACGCACAGCAGAGCAGTTTCAAGGAAACGTTTCTCCTGAGTTTTAGACGAAGTTTCCTGCTGTTTAGTACGTATGCCGGCATTGGGCTGGAAATACCGGTTTTGGGATTCTGCACAGAAAGGGTTTGCAAACCGCTGAATCCACACGTGAGTTTAACTCTGTCAGTTGAATGCACACATTGACAACCATTCAGTTAGAAAGCTCCGTTTTGGTTTTAGAAGCAGATATTTCTCTGTACAGCCTTTGGTACCATTCACTCGGGAATATCCCAACGCAGCTCCTAGAAGAAACGTGTTTCTGACTCGCTGAATCTCAACATAGATTCAACTCTCTTAGGTGAACGAACGCACAGAAGAGCAGTTTCAAGGAAACGTTTCTCCTGGGTTTTAGACGAAGTTTACTGCGGTTTAGTACGCATGCCGGCATTGGGCTGGAAATACCGGTTTTGGGATTCTGCACAGAAAGGGTTTGCCAACCGCTGAATCCACACATGAGTTTAACTCTGTCAGTTGAATGCACACATTGACAACCATTCAGTTAGATAGCGCCGTTTAGGTTTTAGAAGCAGATATTTCTCTGTACAGCCTATGGTCCCATTCACTCGGGAATATCCCAACGCAGCTCCTAGAAGAAACGTGTTTCTGACTCGCTGAATCTCAACATAGATTCAACTCTCTTAGGTGAACGAACTCACACCGGAGCAGTTTCAAGGAAACATTCCTCCTAAGTTTTAGACGAAGTTTCCTGCTGTTTAGTATGTACGCCGGCATTGGGCTGGAAATACCGGTTTTGGGATTCTGCACAGAAAGTGTTTGCCAACCGCTGAATCCACACGTGAGTTTTACTCTGTCAGTTGAATGCACACATTGACAAACATTCAGTTAGATAGCTCGGTTTTGGTTTTAGGAGCAGATATTTCTCTGTACATCCTATGGTCCCATTCACTCGGGAATATCCCAACGCAGCTCCTAGAAGAAAGTGTTTCTGACTCTCTGAATCTCAACATAGATTCAACTCTCTTAGGTGAACGAACGCACAGCAGAGCAGTTTCAAGGAAACGTTTCTCCTGAGTTTTAGACGAAGTTTCCTGCTGTTTAGTACGTATGCCGGCATTGGGCTGGAAATACCGGTTTTGGGATTCTGCACAGAAAGGGTTTGCAAACCGCTGAATCCACACGTGAGTTTAACTCTGTCAGTTGAATGCACACATTGACAACCATTCAGTTAGATAGCTCCGTTTTGGTTTTAGAAGCAGATATTTCTCTGTACAGCCTTTGGTACCATTCACTCGGGAATATCCCAAGGCCGCTCCTTGAAGAAACGTGTTTCTGACTCGCTGAATCTCAACATAGATTCAACTCTCTTAGGTGAACGAACGCACAGAAGAGCAGTTTCAAGGAAACGTTTCTCCTGGGTTTTAGACGAAGTTTACTGCGGTTTAGTACGCATGCCGGCATTGGAATGGTAATACCGGTTTTGGGATTCTGCACAGAAAGGGTTTGCAAACCGCTGAATCCACACGTGAGTTTAACTCTGTCAGTTGAATGCACACATTGACAACCATTCAGTTAGATAGCTCCGTTTTGGTTTTAGAAGCAGATATTTCTCTGTGCAGCCTATGGTCCCTTTCACTCGGGAATATCCCAACGCACCTCCTAGAAGAAAGGGTTTCTGACTCGCTGAATCTCAACATAGATTCAACTCTCTTAGGTGAACGAACGCACAGCAAAGCAGTTTCAAGGAAACGTTTCTCCTGGGTTTTAGACGAAGTTAACTGCTGTTTAGTACGTATGCCGGCATTGGGCTGGAAATACCGGTTTTGGGATTCTGCACAGAAAGGGTTTGCCAACCGCCGAATCCACACGTGAGTTTAACTCTGTCAGTTGAATGCACACATTGACAACCATTCAGTTAGATAGCTCCGTTTTGGTTTTAGAAGCAGATATTTCTCTGTACAGCCTTTGGTACCATTCACTCGGGAATATCCCAAGGCAGCTCCTAGAAGAAACGTGTTTCTGACTCGCTGAATCTCAACATAGATTCAACTCTCTTAGGTGAACGAACGCACAGCAAAGCAGGTTCAAGGAAACGTTCCTCCTGAGTTTAAACGAAGTTTCCTGCTGTTTAGTACGTATGCCGGCATTGGGCTGGAAATACCGGTTTTGGGATTCTGCACAGAAAGGGTTTGCAAACCGCTGAATCCACACGTGAGTTTAACTCTGTCAGTTGAATGCACACATTGACAACCATTCAGTTAGGTAGCTCCGTTTTGGTTTTAGAAGGAGATATTTCTCGGTACAGCCTATGGTCCCATTCACTCGGGAATATCCCAAGGCAGCTCCTAGAAGAAAGGGTTTCTGACTCGCTGAATCTCAACATAGATTCAACTCTCTTAGGTGAACGAACGCACAGAAGAGCAGTTTCAAGGAAACGTTTCTCCTGGGTTTTAGACGAAGTTTACTGCGGTTTAGTACGCATGCCGGCATTGGGCTGGAAATACCGGTTTTGGGATTCTGCACAGAAAGGGTTTGCAAACCGCTGAATCCATACGTGAGTTTAACTCTGTCAGTTGAATGCACACATTGACAACCATTCAGTTAGATAGCTCCGTTTTGGTTTTAGAAGCAGATATTTCTCTGTACAGCCTATGGTCCCATTCACTCGGGAATATCCCAAAGCACCTCCTAGAAGAAAGGGTTTCTGACTCGCTGAATCTCAACATAGATTCAACTCTCTTAGGTGAACGAACGCACAGCAAAGCAGGTTCAAGGAAACGTTTCTCCTTGGTTTTAGACGAAGTTTACTGCTGTTTAGTACGTATGCCGGCATTGGGCTGGAAATACCGGTTTTGGGATTCTGCACAGAAAGGGTTTGCAAAGCGCTGAATCCACACGTGAGTTTAACTCTGTCAGTTGAATGCACACATTGACAACCATTCAGTTAGGTAGCTCCGTTTTGGTTTTAGAAGGAGATATTTCTCGGTACAGCCTATGGTCCCATTCACTCGGGAACATCCCAACACAGCTCCTAGAAGAAACGTGTTTCTGACTCGCTGAATCTCAACATAGATTCAACTCTCTTAGGTGAACGAACGCACAGCAGAGCAGTTTCAAGGAAACGTTTCTCCTGAGTTTTAGACGAAGTTTCCTGCTGTTTAGTACGTATGCCGGCATTGGGCTGGAAATACCGGTTTTGGGATTCTGCACAGAAAGGGTTTGCAAACCGGTTAATCCACACGTGAGTTTAACTCTGTCAGGTGAATGCACACATTGACAACCATTCAGTTAGATAGCTCCGTTTTGGTTTCAGAAGCAGATATTTCTCTGTACAGCCTATGGTCCCATTCACTCAAGAATATCCCAACGCAGCTCCTAGAAGAAACGTGTTTCTGACTCGCTGAATCTCAACATAGATTCAACTCTCTTAGGTGAACGAGCGCACAGCAGAGCAGTTTCAAGGAAACGTTTCTCCTGAGTTTCAGACGAAGTTTCCTGCTGTTTAGTACGTATGCCGGCATTGGGCTGGAAATACCGGTTTTGGGATTCTGCACAGAAAGGGTTTGCCAACCGCTGAATCCACACGTGAGATTAACTCTGTCAGTTGAATGCACACATTGACAACCATTCAGTTAGATAGCTCCGTTTTGGTTTTAGAAGCAGATATTTCTCTGTACAGCCTATGGTCCCATTCACTCAAGAATATCCCAACGCAGCTCCTAGAAGAAACGTGTTTCTGACTCGCTGAATCTCAACATAGATTCAACTCTCTTAGGTGAACGAGCGCACAGCAGAGCAGTTTCAAGGAAACGTTTCTCCTGAGTTTCAGACGAAGTTTCCTGCTGTTTAGTACGTATGCCGGCATTGGGCTGGAAATACCGGTTTTGGGATTCTGCACAGAAAGGGTTTGCCAACCGGTGAATCCACCCGTGAGTTTACCTCTGTCAGTTGAATGCACACATTGACAACCATTCAGTTAGATAGCTCCGTTTTGGTTTTAGAAGCAGATATTTCTCGGTACAGCCTATGGTCCCATTCACTCGGGAACATCCCAACGCAGCTCCTAGAAGAAACGTGTTTCTGACTCGCTGAATCTCAACATAGATTCAACTCTCTTAGGTGAACGAACGCACAGCAGAGCAGTTTCAAGCAAACCTTTCTCCTGAGTTTTAGACGAAGTTTACTGCTGTTTAGTACGTATGCCGGCATTGAGCTGGAAATACCGGTTTTGGGATTCTGCACAGAAAGGGTTTGCCAACCGCTGAATCCACACGTGAGTTTTACTCTGTCAGTTGAATGCACACATTGACAAACATTCAGTTAGATAGCTCGGTTTTGGTTTTAGGAGCAGATATTTCTCTGTACATCCTATGGTCCCATTCACTCGGGAATATCCCAACGCAGCTCCTAGAAGAAAGTGTTTCTGACTCTCTGAATCTCAACATAGATTCAACTCTCTTAGGTGAACGAACGCACAGAAGAGCAGTTTCAAGGAAACGTTTCTCCTGGGTTTTAGACGAAGTTTACTGCGGTTTAGTACGCATGCCGGCATTGGGATGGTAATACCGGTTTTGGGATTCTGCACAGAAAGGGTTTGCAAACCGCTGAATCCACACGTGAGTTTAACTCTGTCAGTTGAATGCACACATTGACAACCATTCAGTTAGATAGCTCCGTTTTGGTTTTAGAAGCAGATATTTCTCTGTACAGCCTATGGTCCCATTCACTCGGGAATATCCCAACGCACCTCCTAGAAGAAAGGGTTTCTGACTCGCTGAATCTCAACATAGATTCAACTCTCTTAGGTGAACGAACGCACAGCAAAGCAGTTTCAAGGAAACGTTTCTCCTGGGTTTTAGACGAAGTTAACTGCTGTTTAGTACGTATGCCGGCATTGGGCTGGAAATACCGGTTTTGGGATTCTGCACAGAAAGGGTTTGCCAACCGCCGAATCCACACGTGAGTTTAACTCTGTCAGTTGAATGCACACATTGACAACCATTCAGTTAGATAGCTCCGTTTTGGTTTTAGAAGCAGATATTTCTCTGTACAGCCTTTGGTACCATTCACTCGGGAATATCCCAAGGCAGCTCCTAGAAGAAACGTGTTTCTGACTCGCTGAATCTCAACATAGATTCAACTCTCTTAGGTGAACGAACGCACAGCAAAGCAGGTTCAAGGAAACGTTCCTCCTGAGTTTAAACGAAGTTTCCTGCTGTTTAGTACGTATGCCGGCATTGGGCTGGAAATACCGGTTTTGGGATTCTGCACAGAAAGGGTTTGCAAACCGCTGAATCCACACGTGAGTTTAACTCTGTCAGTTGAATGCACACATTGACAACCATTCAGTTAGGTAGCTCCGTTTTGGTTTTAGAAGGAGATATTTCTCGGTACAGCCTATGGTCCCATTCACTCGGGAATATCCCAAGGCAGCTCCTAGAAGAAAGGGTTTCTGACTCGCTGAATCTCAACATAGATTCAACTCTCTTAGGTGAACGAACGCACAGAAGAGCAGTTTCAAGGAAACGTTTCTCCTGGGTTTTAGACGAAGTTTACTGCGGTTTAGTACGCATGCCGGCATTGGGCTGGAAATACCGGTTTTGGGATTCTGCACAGAAAGGGTTTGCAAATCGCTGAATCCACACGTGAGTTTAACTCTGTCAGTTGAATGCACACATTGACAACCATTCAGCTAGATAGCTCCGTTTTGGTTTTAGAAGCAGATATTTCTCTGTACAGCCTATGGTCCCATTCACTCGGGAATATCCCAAAGCACCTCCTAGAAGAAAGGGTTTCTGACTCGCTGAATCTCAACATAGATTCAACTCTCTTAGGTGAACGAACGCACAGCAAAGCAGGTTCAAGGAAACGTTTCTCCTTGGTTTTAGACGAAGTTTACTGCTGTTTAGTACGTATGCCGGCATTGGGCTGGAAATACCGGTTTTGGGATTCTGCACAGAAAGGGTTTGCAAAGCGCTGAATCCACACGTGAGTTTAACTCTGTCAGTTGAATGCACACATTGACAACCATTCAGTTAGGTAGCTCCGTTTTGGTTTTAGAAGGAGATATTTCTCGGTACAGCCTATGGTCCCATTCACTCGGGAACATCCCAACACAGCTCCTAGAAGAAACGTGTTTCTGACTCGCTGAATCTCAACATAGATTCAACTCTCTTAGGTGAACGAACGCACAGAATAGCAGTTTCAAGCAAACCTTTCTCCTGAGTTTTAGACGAAGTTTACTGCTGTTTAGTACGTATGCCGGCATTGGGCTGGAAATACCGGTTTTGGGATTCTGCACAGAAAGTGTTTGCCAACCGCTGAATCCACACGTGAGTTTTCCTCTGTCAGTTGAATGCACACATTGACAAACATTCAGTTAGATAGCTCGGTTTTGGTTTTAGGAGCAGATATTTCTCTGTACATCCTATGGTCCCATTCACTCGGGAATATCCCAACGCAGCTCCTAGAAGAAAGTGTTTCTGACTCTCTGAATCTCAACATAGATTCAACTCTCTTAGGTGAACGAACGCACAGCAGAGCAGTTTCAAGGAAACGTTTCTCCTGAGTTTTAGACGAAGTTTCCTGCTGTTTAGTACGTATGCCGGCATTGGGCTGGAAATACCGGTTTTGGGATTCTGCACAGAAAGGGTTTGCAAACCGCTGAATCCACACGTGAGTTTAACTCTGTCAGTTGAATGCACACATTGACAACCATTCAGTTAGATAGCTCCGTTTTGGTTTTAGAAGCAGATATTTCTCTGTACAGCCTTTGGTACCATTCACTCGGGAATATCCCAAGGCAGCTCCTAGAAGAAAGGGTTTCTGACTCGCTGAATCTCAACATAGATTCAACTCTCTTAGGTGAACGAACGCACAGAAGAGCAGTTTCAAGGAAACGTTTCTCCTGGGTTTTAGACGAAGTTTACTGCGGTTTAGTACGCATGCCGGCATTGGGCTGGAAATACCGGTTTTGGGATTCTGCACAGAAAGGGTTTGCAAACCGCTGAATCCACACGTGAGTTTAACTCTGTCAGTTGAATGCACACATTGACAACCATTCAGTTAGATAGCTCCGTTTTGGTTTTAGAAGCAGATATTTCTCTGTACAGCCTATGGTCCCATTCACTCGGGAATATCCCAACGCACCTCCTAGAAGAAAGGGTTTCTGACTCGCTGAATCTCAAGATAGATTCAACTCTCTTAGGTGAACGAACGCACAGCAAAGCAGGTTCAAGGAAACGTTTCTCCTGGGTTTTAGACGAAGTTTACTGCTGTTTAGTACGTATGCCGGCATTGGGCTGGAAATACCGGTTTTGGGATTCTGCAAAGAAAGGGTTTGCCAACCGCCGAATCCACACGTGAGTTTAACTCTGTCAGTTGAATGCACACATTGACAACCATTCACTTAGGTAGCTCCGTTTTGGTTTTAGAAGCAGATATTTCTCTGTACAGCCTTTGGTACCATTCACTCGGGAATATCCCAAGGCAGCTCCTAGAAGAAACGTGTTTCTGACTCGCTGAATCTCAACATAGATTCAACTCTCTTAGGTGAACGAACGGACAGCAGAGCAGTATCAAGGAAACATTCCTCCTGAGTTTAAACGAAGTTTCCTGCTGTTTAGTACGTATGCCGGCATTGGGCTGGAAATACCGGTTTTGGGATTCTGCACAGAAAGGGTTTGCAAACCGCTGAATCCACACGTGAGTTTAACTCTGTCAGTTGAATGCACACATTGAAAACCATTCAGTTAGGTAGCTCCGTTTTGGTTTTAGAAGGAGATATTTCTCGGTACAGCCTATGGTCCCATTCACTCGGGAACATCCCAACACAGCTCCTAGAAGAAACGTGTTTCTGACTCGCTGAATCTCAACATAGATTCAACTCTCTTAGGTGAACGAACGCACAGAATAGCAGTTTCAAGCAAACCTTTCTCCTGAGTTTTAGACGAAGTTTACTGCTGTTTAGTACGTATGCCGGCATTGGGCTGGAAATACCGGTTTTGGGATTCTGCACAGAAAGTGTTTGCCAACCGCCGAATCCACACGTGAGTTTTACTCTGTCAGTTGAATGCACACATTGACAAACATTCAGTTAGATAGCTCGGTTTTGGTTTTAGGAGCAGATATTTCTCTGTACATCCTATGGTCCCATTCACTCGGGAATATCCCAACGCAGCTCCTAGAAGAAAGTGTTTCTGACTCTCTGAATCTCAACATAGATTCAACTCTCTTAGGTGAACGAACGCACAGCAGAGCAGTTTCAAGGAAACGTTTCTCCTGAGTTTTAGACGAAGTTTCCTGCTATTTAGTACGTATGCCGGCATTGGGCTGGAAATACCGGTTTTGGGATTCTGCACAGAAAGGGTTTGCAAACCGCTGAATCCACACGTGAGTTTAACTCTGTCAGTTGAATGCACACATTGACAACCATTCAGTTAGATAGCTCCGTTTTGGTTTTAGAAGCAGATATTTCTCTGTACAGCCTATGGTCCCATTCACTCGGGAATATACCAACGCACCTCCTAGAAGAAAGGGTTTCTGACTCGCTGAATCTCAACATAGATTCAACTCTCTTAGGTGAACGAACGCACAGAAGAGCAGTTTCAAGGAAACGTTTCTCCTGGGTTTTAGACGAAGTTTCCTGCTGTTTAGTACGTATGCCGGCATTGGGCTGGAAATACCGGTTTTGGGATTCTGCACAGAAAGGGTTTGCCAACCGCCGAATCCACACGTGAGTTTAACTCTGTCAGTTGAATGCACACATTGACAACCATTCACTTAGATAGCTCCGTTTTGGTTTTAGAAGCAGATATTTCTCTGTACAGCCTTTGGTACCATTCACTCGGGAATATCCCAAGGCAGCTCCTAGAAGAAACGTGTTTCTGACTCGCTGAATCTCAACATAGATTCAACTCTCTTAGGTGAACGAACGGACAGCAGAGCAGTATCAAGGAAACATTCCTCCTGAGTTTAAACGAAGTTTCCTGCTGTTTAGTACGTATGCCGGCATTGGGCTGGAAATACCGGTTTTGGGATTCTGCACAGAAAGGGTTTGCAAACCGCTGAATCCACACGTGAGTTTAACTCTGTCAGTTGAATGCACACATTGACAACCATTCAGTTAGGTAGCTCCGTTTTGGTTTTAGAAGGAGATATTTCTCTGTACAGCCTATGGTCCCATTCACTCGGGAATATCCCAACACAGCTCCTAGAAGAAACGTGTTTCTGACTCGCTGAATCTCAACATAGATTCAACTCTCTTAGGTGAACGAACGCACAGAATAGCAGTTTCAAGCAAACCTTTCTCCTGAGTTTTAGACGAAGTTTACTGCTGTTTAGTACGTATGCCGGCATTGGGCTGGAAATACCGGTTTTGGGATTCTGCACAGAAAGTGTTTGCCAACCGCTGAATCCACACGTGAGTTTTCCTCTGTCAGTTGAATGCACACATTGACAAACATTCAGTTAGATAGCTCGGTTTTGGTTTTAGGAGCAGATATTTCTCTGTACATCCTATGGTCCCATTCACTCGGGAATATCCCAACGCAGCTCCTAGAAGAAAGTGTTTCTGACTCTCTGAATCTCAACATAGTTTCAACTCTCTTAGGTGAACGAACGCACAGCAGAGCAGTTTCAAGGAAACGTTTCTCCTGAGTTTTAGACGAAGTTTCCTGCTGTTTAGTACGTATGCCGGCATTGGGCTGGAAATACCGGTTTTGGGATTCTGCACAGAAAGGGTTTGCAAACCGCTGAATCCACACGTGAGTTTAACTCTGTCAGTTGAATGCACACATTGACAACCATTCAGTTAGATAGCTCCGTTTTGGTTTTAGAAGCAGATATTTCTCTGTACAGCCTTTGGTACCATTCACTCGGGAATATCCCAAGGCAGCTCCTAGAAGAAAGGGTTTCTGACTCGCTGAATCTCAACATAGATTCAACTCTCTTAGGTGAACGAACGCACAGCAGAGCAGTTTCAAGGAAACGTTTCTCCTGGGTTTTAGACGAAGTTTACTGCGGTTTAGTACGCATGCCGGCATTGGGCTGGAAATACCGGTTTTGGGATTCTGCACAGAAAGGGTTTGCAAACCGCTGAATCCACACGTGAGTTTAACTCTGTCAGTTGAATGCACACATTGACAACCATTCAGTTAGATAGCTCCGTTTTGGTTTTAGAAGCAGATATTTCTCTGTACAGCCTATGGTCCCATTCACTCGGGAATATCCCAACGCACCTCCTAGAAGAAAGGGTTTCTGACTCGCTGAATCTCAACATAGATTCAACTCTCTTAGGTGAACGAACGCACAGCAAAGCAGGTTCAAGGAAACGTTTCTCCTGGGTTTTAGACGAAGTTTACTGCTGTTTAGTACGTATGCCGGCATTGGGCTGGAAATACCGGTTTTGGGATTCTGCACAGAAAGGGTTTGCAAAGCGCTGAATCCACACGTGAGTTTAACTCTGTCAGTTGAATGCACACATTGACAACCATTCAGTTAGATAGCTCCGTTTTGGTTTTAGAAGCAGATATTTCTCTGTACAGCCTTTGGTACCATTCACTCGGGAATATCCCAAGGCAGCTCCTAGAAGAAAGGGTTTCTGACTCGCTGAATCTCAACATAGATTCAACTCTCTTAGGTGAACGAACGCACAGAAGAGCAGTTTCAAGGAAACGTTTCTCCTGGGTTTTAGACGAAGTTTACTGCGGTTTAGTACGCATGCCGGCATTGGTCTGGAAATACCGGTTTTGGGATTCTGCACAGAAAGGGTTTGCAAACCGCTGAATCCACACGTGAGTTTAACTCTGTCAGTTGAATGCACACATTGACAACCATTCAGTTAGATAGCTCCGTTTTGGTTTTAGAAGCAGATATTTCTCTGTACAGCCTATGGTCCCATTCACTCGGGAATATACCAACGCACCTCCTAGAAGAAAGGGTTTCTGACTCGCTGAATCTCAACATAGATTCAACTCTCTTAGGTGAACGAACGCACAGCAAAGCAGTTTCAAGGAAAAGTTTCTCCTGGGTTTTAGACGAAGTTTCCTGCTGTTTAGTACGTATGCCGGCATTGGGCTGGAAATACCGGTTTTGGGATTCTGCACAGAAAGGGTTTGCAAACCGCTGAATCCACACGTGAGTTTAACTCTGTCAGTTGAATGCACACATTGACAACCATTCAGTTAGATAGCTCCGTTTTGGTTTTAGAAGCAGATATTTCTCTGTACAGCCTTTGGTACCATTCACTCGGGAATATCCCAAGGCAGCTCCTAGAAGAAAGGGTTTCTGACTCGCTGAATCTCAACATAGATTCAACTCTCTTAGGTGAACGAACGCACAGAAGAGCAGTTTCAAGGAAACGTTTCTCCTGGGTTTTAGACGAAGTTTACTGCGGTTTAGTACGCATGCCGGCATTGGGCTGGAAATACCGGTTTTGGGATTCTGCACAGAAAGGGTTTGCAAACCGCTGAATCCACACGTGAGTTTAACTCTGTCAGTTGAATGCACACATTGACAACCATTCAGTTAGATAGCTCCGTTTTGGTTTTAGAAGCAGATATTTCTCTGTACAGCCTATGGTCCCATTCACTCGGGAATATCCCAACGCACCTCCTAGAAAAAAGGGTTTCTGACTCGCTGAATCTCAACATAGATTCAACTCTCTTAGGTGAACGAACGCACAGCAAAGCAGTTTCAAGGAAACGTTTCTCCTGGGTTTTAGACGAAGTTTACTGCTGTTTAGTACGTATGCCGGCATTGGGCTGGAAATACCGATTTTGGGATTCTGCAAAGAAAGGGATTGCCAACCGCCGAATCCACACGTGAGTTTAACTCTGTCAGTTGAATGCACACATTGACAACCATTCACTTAGATAGCTCCGTTTTGGTTTTAGAAGCAGATATTTCTCTGTACAGCCTTTGGTACCATTCACTCGGGAATATCCCAAGGCAGCTCCTAGAAGAAACGTGTTTCTGACTCGCTGAATCTCAACATAGATTCAACTCTCTTAGGTGAACGAACGGACAGCAGAGCAGTATCAAGGAAACATTCCTCCTGAGTTTAAACGAAGTTTCCTGCTGTTTAGTACGTATGCCGGCATTGGGCTGGAAATACCGGTTTTGGGATTCTGCACAAAAAGGGTTTGCAAACCGCTGAATCCACACGTGAGTTTAACTCTGTCAGTTGAATGCACACATTGACAACCATTCAGTTAGGTAGCTCCGTTTTGGTTTTAGAAGGAGATATTTCTCGGTACAGCCTATGGTCCCATTCACTCAGGAACATCCCAACACAGCTCCTAGAAGAAACGTGTTTCTGACTCGCTGAATCTCAACATAGATTCAACTCTCTTAGGTGAACGAACGCACAGAATAGCAGTTTCAAGCAAACCTTTCTCCTGAGTTTTAGACGAAGTTTACTGCTGTTTAGTACGTATGCCGGCATTGGGCTGGAAATACCGGTTTTGGGATTCTGCACAGAAAGTGTTTGCCAACCGCCGAATCCACACGTGAGTTTTACTCTGTCAGTTGAATGCACACATTGACAACCATTCAGTTAGATAGCTCCGTTTTGGTTTTAGAAGCAGATATTTCTCTGTACAGCCTTTGGTACCATTCACTCGGGAATATCCCAAGGCAGCTCCTAGAAGAAAGGGGTTCTGACTCGCTGAATCTCAACATAGATTCAACTCTCTTAGGTGAACGAACGCACAGAAGAGCAGTTTCAAGGAAACGTTTCTCCTGGGTTTTAGACGAAGTTTACTGCGGTTTAGTACGCATGCCGGCATTGGGCTGGAAATACCGGTTTTGGGATTCTGCACAGAAAGGTTTTGCCAACCGCCGAATCCACACGTGAGTTTAACTCTGTCAGTTGAATGCACACATTGACAACCATTCAGTGAGATAGCTCCGTTTTGGTTTTAGAAGCAGATATTTCTCTGTACCGCCTATGGTCCCATTCACTCGGGGATATCCCAACGCACCTCCTAGAAGAAAGGGTTTCTGACTCGCTGAATCTCAACATAGATTCAACTCTCTTAGGTGAACGAACGCACAACAAAGCAGGTTCAAGGAAACGTTTCTCCTGGGTTTTAGACGAAGTTTCCTGCTGTTTAGTACGTATGCCGGCATTGGGCTGGAAATACCGGTTTTGGGATTCTGCACAGAAAGGGTTTGCAAACCGCTGAATCCACACGTGAGTTTAACTCTGTCAGTTGAATGCACACATTGACAACCATTCAGTTAGATAGCTCCGTTTTGGTTTTAGAAGCAGATATTTCTCTGTACAGCCTTTGGTACCATTCACTCGGGAATATCCCAAGGCAGCTCCTAGAAGAAAGGGTTTCTGACTCGCTGAATCTCAACATAGATTCAACTCTCTTAGGTGAACGAACGCACAGAAGAGCAGTTTCAAGGAAACGTTTCTCCTGGGTTTTAGCGAAGTTTACTGCGGTTTAGTACGCATGCCGGCATTGGGCTGGAAATACCGGTTTTGGGATTCTGCACAGAAAGGGTTTGCAAACCGCTGAATGCACACGTGAGTTTAACTCTGTCAGTTGAATGCACACATTGACAACCATTCAGTTAGATAGCTCCGTTTTGGTTTTAGAAGCAGATATTTCTCTGTGCAGCCTATGGTCCCATTCACTCGGGAATATCCCAACGCACCTCCTAGAAGAAAGGATTTCTGACTCGCTGAATCTCAACATAGATTCAACTCTCTTAGGTGAACGAACGCACAGCAAAGCAGTTTCAAGGAAACGTTTCTCCTGGGTTTTAGACGAAGTTTACTGCTGTTTAGTACGTATGCCGGCATTGGGCTGGAAATACCGGTTTTGGGATTCTGCACAGAAAGGGTTTGCCAACCGCCGAATCCACACATGAGTTTAACTCTGTCAGTTGAATGCACACATTGACAACCATTCACTTAGATAGCTCCGTTTTGGTTTTAGAAGCAGATATTTCTCTGTACAGCCTTTGGTACCATTCACTCGGGAATATCCCAAGGCAGCTCCTAGAAGAAACGTGTTTCTGACTCGCTGAATCTCAACATAGATTCAACTCTCTTAGGTGAACGAACGGACAGCAGAGCAGTTTCAAGGAAACATTCCTCCTGAGTTTTAGACGAAGTTTCCTGCTGTTTAGTACGTATGCCGGCATTGGGCTGGAAATACCGGTTTTGGGATTCTGCACAGAAAGGGTTTGAAAACCGCTGAATCCACACGTGAGTTTAACTCTGTCAGTTGAATGCACACATTGACAACCATTCAGTTAGGTAGCTCCGTTTTGGTTTTAGAAGGAGATATTTCTCGGTACAGCCTATGGTCCCATTCACTCGGGAACATCCCAACACAGCTCCTAGAAGAAACGTGTTTCTGACTCGCTGAATCTCAAAATAGATTCAACTCTCTTAGGTGAACGAACGCACAGAATAGCAGTTTCAAGCAAACCTTTCTCCTGAGTTTTAGACGAAGTTTACTGCTGTTTAGTACGTATGCCGGCATTGGGCTGGAAATACCGGTTTTGGGATTCTGCACAGAAAGGGTTTGCAAAGCGCTGAATCCACACGTGAGTTTAACTCTGTCAGTTGAATGCACACATTGACAACCATTCAGTTAGATAGCTCCGTTTTGGTTTTAGAAGCAGATATTTCTCTGTACAGCCTTTGGTACCATTCACTCGGGAATATCCCAAGGCAGCTCCTAGAAGAAAGGGTTTCTGACTCGCTGAATCTCAACATAGATTCAACTCTCTTAGGTGAACGAACGCACAGAAGAGCAGTTTCAAGGAAACGTTTCTCCTGGGTTTTAGACGAAGTTTACTGCGGTTTAGTACGCATGCCGGCATTGGTCTGGAAATACCGGTTTTGGGATTCTGCACAGAAAGGGTTTGCAAACCGCTGAATCCACACGTGAGTTTAACTCTGTCAGTTGAATGCACACATTGACAACCATTCAGTTAGATAGCTCCGTTTTGGTTTTAGAAGCAGATATTTCTCTGTACAGCCTATGGTCCCATTCACTCGGGAATATACCAACGCACCTCCTAGAAGAAAGGGTTTCTGACTCGCTGAATCTCAACATAGATTCAACTCTCTTAGGTGAACGAACGCACAGCAAAGCAGTTTCAAGGAAACGTTTCTCCTGGGTTTTAGACGAAGTTTCCTGCTGTTTAGTACGTATGCCGGCATTGGGCTGGAAATACCGGTTTTGGGATTCTGCACAGAAAGGGTTTGCAAACCGCTGAATCCACACGTGAGTTTAACTCTGTCAGTTGAATGCACACATTGACAACCATTCAGTTAGATAGCTCCGTTTTGGTTTTAGAAGCAGATATTTCTCTGTACAGCCTTTGGTACCATTCACTCGGGAATATCCCAAGGCAGCTCCTAGAAGAAAGGGTTTCTGACTCGCTGAATCTCAACATAGATTCAACTCTCTTAGGTGAACGAACGCACAGAAGAGCAGTTTCAAGGAAACGTTTCTCCTGGGTTTTAGACGAAGTTTACTGCGGTTTAGTACGCATGCCGGCATTGGGCTGGAAATACCGGTTTTGGGATTCTGCACAGAAAGGGTTTGCAAACCGCTGAATCCACACGTGAGTTTAACTCTGTCAGTTGAATGCACACATTGACAACCATTCAGTTAGATAGCTCCGTTTTGGTTTTAGAAGCAGATATTTCTCTGTACAGCCTATGGTCCCATTCACTCGGGAATATCCCAACGCACCTCCTAGAAAAAAGGGTTTCTGACTCGCTGAATCTCAACATAGATTCAACTCTCTTAGGTGAACGAACGCACAGCAAAGCAGTTTCAAGGAAACGTTTCTCCTGGGTTTTAGACGAAGTTTACTGCTGTTTAGTACGTATGCCGGCATTGGGCTGGAAATACCGGTTTTGGGATTCTGCAAAGAAAGGGATTGCCAACCGCCGAATCCACACGTGAGTTTAACTCTGTCAGTTGAATGCACACAATGACAACCATTCACTTAGATAGCTCCGTTTTGGTTTTAGAAGCAGATATTTCTCTGTACAGCCTTTGGTACCATTCACTCGGGAATATCCCAAGGCAGCTCCTAGAAGAAACTTGTTTCTGACTCGCTGAATCTCAACATAGATTCAACTCTCTTAGGTGAACGAACGGACAGCAGAGCAGTATCAAGGAAACATTCCTCCTGAGTTTAAACGAAGTTTCCTGCTGTTTAGTACGTATGCCGGCATTGGGCTGGAAATACCGGTTTTGGGATTCTGCACAAAAAGGGTTTGCAAACCGCTGAATCCACACGTGAGTTTAACTCTGTCAGTTGAATGCACACATTGACAACCATTCAGTTAGGTAGCTCCGTTTTGGCTTTAGAAGGAGATATTTCTCGGTACAGCCTATGGTCCCATTTACTCGGGAACATACCAACACAGCTCCTAGAAGAAACGTGTTTCTGACTCGCTGAATCTCAACATAGATTCAACTCTCTTAGGTGAACGAACGCACAGAATAGCAGTTTCAAGCAAACCTTTCTCCTGAGTTTTAGACGAAGTTTACTGCTGTTTAGTACGTATGCCGGCATTGGGCTGGAAATACCGGTTTTGGGATTCTGCACAGAAAGTGTTTGCCAACCGCCGAATCCACACGTGAGTTTTACTCTGTCAGTTGAATGCACACATTGACAACCATTCAGTTAGATAGCTCGGTTTTGGTTTTAGGAGCAGATATTTCTCTGTACATCCTATGGTCCCATTCACTCGGGAATATCCCAACGCAGCTCCTAGAAGAAAGTGTTTCTGACTCTCTGAATCTCAACATAGATTCAACTCTCTTAGGTGAACGAACGCACAGCAGAGCAGTTTCAAGGAAACGTTTCTCCTGAGTTTTAGACGAAGTTTCCTGCTGTTTAGTACGTATGCCGGCATTGGGCTGGAAATACCGGTTTTGGGATTCTGCACAGAAAGGGTTTGCAAACCGCTGAATCCACAAGTGAGTTTAACTCTGTCAGTTGAATGCACACATTGACAACCATTCAGTTAGATAGCTCCGTTTTGGTTTTAGAAGCAGATATTTCTCTGTACATCCTTTGGTACCATTCACTCGGGAATATCCCAAGGCAGCTCCTAGAAGAAACGTGTTTCTGACTCGCTGAATCTCAACATAGATTCAACTCTCTTAGCTGAACGAACGCGCAGCAGAGCAGTTTCAAGGAAACGTTTCTCCTGGGTTTTAGACGAAGTTTACTGCGGTTTAGTACGCATGCCGGCATTGGGCTGGAAATACCGGTTTTGGGATTCTGCACAGAAAGGGTTTGCAAACCACTGAATCCACACGTGAGTTTAACTCTGTTAGTTGAATGCACACATTGACAACCATTCAGTTAGATAGCTCCGTTTTGGTTTTAGAAGCAGATATTTCTTTGTACAGCCTATGGTCCCATTCACTCGGGAATATCCCAACGCAGCTCCTAGAAGAAACGTGTTTCTGACTCGCTGAATCTCAACATAGATTCAACTCTCTTAGGTGAACGAAGGCACAGAAGTGCAGTTTCAAGCAAACCTTTCTCCTAAGTTTTAGACGAAGTTTACTGCTGTTTAGTACGTATGCCGGCATTGGGCTGGAAATACCGGTTTTGGGATTCTGCACAGAAAGTGTTTGCCAACCGCTGAATCCACACGTGAGTTTAACTCTGTCAGTTGAATGCACACATTGACAACCATTCAGTTAGGTAGCTCCGTTTTGGTTTTAGAAGCAGATATTTCTCGGTACAGCCTATGGTCCCATTCACTCGGGAACATCCCAACGCAGCTCCTAGAAGAAACGTGTTTCTGACTCTCTGAATCTCAACATAGATTCAACTCTTTTAGGTGAACGAACGCACAGCAGAGCAGTTTCAAGGTAACGTTTCTCCTGAGTTTTAGACGAAGTTTCCTGCTGTTTAGTACGTATGCCGGCATTGGGCTGGAAATACCGGTTTTGGGATTCTGCACAGAAAGGGTTTGCAAACCACTGAATCCACACGTGAGTTTAACTCTGTCAGTTGAATGCACACATTGACAACCCTTCAGTTAGGTAGCTCCGTTTTGGTTTTAGAAGCAGATATTTCTCGGTACAGCCTATGGTCCCATTCACTCGGGAACATCCCAACGCAGCTCCTATAAGAAACGTGTTTCTGACTCGCTGAATCTCAACATAGATTCAACTCTCTTAGGTGAACGAACGCACAGCAGAGCAGTTTCAAGGAAAAGTTTCTCCTGAGTTTTAGACGAAGTTTCCTGCTGTTTAGTACGTATGCCGGCATTGGGCTGGAAATACCGGTTTTGGGATTCTGCACAGAAAGGGTTTGCAAACCGCTGAATCCACACGTGAGTTTAACTCTGTCAGTTGAATGCACACATTGACAACCATTCAGTTAGTTAGCTCCGTTTTGGTTTTAGAAGCAGATATTTCTCTGTACAGCCTATGGTCCCATTCACTCGGGAACATCCCAACGCAGCTCCTAGAAGAAACGTGTTTCTGACTCGCTGAATCTCAACATAGATTCAACTCTCTTAGGTGAACGAACGCACAGAAGAGCAGTTTCAAGGAAACGTTTCTCCTGGTTTTTAGACGAAGTTTACTGCGGTTTAGTACGCAAGCCGGCATTGGGCTGGAAATACCGGTTTTGGAATTCTGCACAGAAAGGGTTTGCCAACCGCTGAATCCACACGTGAGTTTAACTCTGTCAGTTGAATGCACACATTGACCACCATTCAGTTAGATAGCTCCGTTTAGGTTTTAGAAGCAGATATTTCTCTGTACAGCCTATGGTCCCATTCACTCGGGAATATCCCAACGCAGCTCCTAGAAGAAACGTGTTTCTGACTCGCTGAATCTCAACATAGATTCAACTCTCTTAGGGGAACGAACGCACACCAGAGCAGTTTCAAGGAAAAGTTTCTCCTGGGTTTTAGACGAAGTTTACTGCGGTTTAGTACGCATGCCGGCATTGGACTGGAAATACCGGTTTTGGGATTCTGCACAGAAAGGGTTTGCAAACCGCTGAATCCACACGTGAGTTTAACTCTGTCAGTTGAATGCACACATTGACAACCATTCAGTTAGATAGCTCCGTTTTGGTTTTAGAAGCAGATATTTCTCTGTACAGCCTATGGTCCCATTCACTCGGGAATATCGCAACGCAGCTCCTAGAAGAAAGTGTTTCTGACTCGCTGAATCTCAACATAGATTCAACTCTCTTAGGTGAGCGAACGCACAGAAGAGCAGTTTCAAGCAAACCTTTCTCCTGAGTTTTAGACGAAGTTTACTGCTGTTTAGTACGTATGCCGGCATTGGGCTGGAAATACCGGTTTTGGGATTCTGCACAGAAAGTGTTTGCCAACCGCTGAATCCACACGTGAGTTTTACTCTGTCAGTTGAATGCACACATTGACAAACATTCAGTTAGATAGCTCGGTTTTAGTTTTAGGAGCAGATATTTCTCTGTACATCCTATGGTCCCATTCACTCGGGAATATCCCAACGCAGATCCTAGAAGAAAGTGTTTCTGACTCTCTGAATCTCAACATAGATTCAACTCTCTTAGGTGAACGAACGCACAGCAGAGCAGTTTCAAGGAAACGTTTCTCCTGAGTTTTAGACGAAGTTTCCTGCTGTTTAGTACGTATGCCGTCATTGGGCTGGAAATACCGGTTTTGGGATTCTGCACAGAAAGGGTTTGCAAACCGCTGAATCCACACGTGAGTTTAACTCTGTCAGTTGAATGCACACATTGACAACCATTCAGTTAGATAGCTCCGTTTTGGTTTTAGAAGCAGATATTTCTCTGTACATCCTTTGGTACCATTCACTCGGGAATATCCCAAGGCAGCTCCTAGAAGAAACGTGTTTCTGACTCGCTGAATCTCAACATAGATTCAACTCTCTTAGGTGAACGAACGCACAGAAGAGCAGTTTCAAGGAAACGTTTCTCCTGGGTTTTAGACGAAGTTTACTGCGGTTTAGTACGCATGCCGGCATTGGGCTGGAAATACTGGTTTTGGGATTCTGCACAGAAAGGATTTGCAAACCGCGGAATCCACACGTGAGTTTAACTCTGTCAGTTGAATGCACACATTGACAACCATTCACTTAGATAGCTCCGTTTTGGTTTTAGAAGCAGATATTTCTCTGTACAGCCTATGGTCCCATTCACTCGGGAATATCCCAACGCACCTCCTAGAAGAAAGGGTTTCTGACTCGCTGAATCTCAACATAGATTCAACTCTCTTAGGTGAACGAACGCACAGCAAAGCAGTTTCAAGGAAACGTTTCTCCTGGGTTTTAGACGAAGTTTACTGCTGTTTAGTACATATGCCGGCATTGGGCTGGAAATACCGGTTTTGGGATTCTGCACAGAAAGGGTTTGCCAACCGCCGAATCCACACGTGAGTTTAACTCTGTCAGTTGAATGCACACATTGACAACCATTCACTTAGACAGCTCCGTTTTGGTTTTAGAAGCAGATAATTCTCTGTACAGCCTTTGGTACCATTCACTCGGGAATATCCCAAGGCAGCTCCTAGAAGAAACGTGTTTCTGACTCGCTGAATCTCAACATAGATTCAACTCTCTTAGGTGAACGAACGGACAGCAGAGCAGTTTCAAGGAAACATTCCTCCTGAGTTTTAGACGAAGTTTCCTGCTGTTTAGTACGTATGCCGGCATTGGGCTGGAAATACGGGTTTTGGGATTCTGCACAGAAAGGGTTTGCAAACCGCTGAATCCACACGTGAGTTTAACTCTGTCAGTTGAATGCACACATTGACAAACATTCAGTTAGGTAGCTCCGTTTTGGTTTTAGAAGGAGATATTTCTCGGTACAGCCTATGGTCCCATTCACTCGGGAACATCCCAACACAGATCCTAGAAGAAACGTGTTTCTGACTCGCTGAATCTCAACATAGATTCAACTCTCTTAGGTGAACGAACGCACAGAATAGCAGTTTCAAGCAAACATTTCTCCTGAGTTTTAGACGAAGTTTACTGCTGTTTAGTACGTATGCCGGCATTGGGCTGGAAATACCGGTTTTGGGATTCTGCACAGAAAGTGTTTGCCAACCGCTGAATCCACACGTGAGTTTTACTCTGTCAGTTGAATGCACACATTGACAAACATTCAGTTAGATAGCTCGGTTTTGGTTTTAGGAGCAGATATTTCTCTGTACATCCTATGGTCCCATTCACTCGGGAATATCCCAACGCAGCTCGTAGAAGAAAGTGTTTCTGACTCTCTGAATCTCAACATAGATTCAACTCTCTTAGGTGAACGAACGCACAGCAGAGCAGTTTCAAGGAAACGTTTCTCCTGAGTTTTAGACGAAGTTTCCTGCTGTTTAGTACGTATGCCGGCATTGGGCTGGAAATACCGGTTTTGGGATTCTGCACAGAAAGGGTTTGCAAACCGCTGAATCCACACGTGAGTTTAACTCTGTCAGTTGAATGCACACATTGACAACCCTTCAGTTAGGTAGCTCCGTTTTGGTTTTAGAAGCAGATATTTCTCTGTACAGCCTTTGGTACCATTCACTCGGGAATATCCCAAGGCAGCTCCTAGAAGAAACGTGTTTCTGACTCGCTGAATCTCAACATAGATTCAACTTTCTTAGGTGAACGAACGCACAGAAGAGCAGTTTCAAGGAAACGTTTCTCCTGGGTTTTAGACGAAGTTTACTGCGGTTTAGTACGCATGCCGGCATTGGGCTGGAAATACCGGTTTTGGGATTCTGCACAGAAAGGGTTTGCAAACCGCTGAATCCACACGTGAGTTTAACTCTGTCAGTTGAATGCACACATTGACAACCATTCAGTTAGATAGCTCCGTTTTGGTTTTAGAAGCAGATATTTCTCTGTACAGCCTTTGGTACCATTCACTCGGGAATATCCCAAGGCAGCTCCTAGAAGAAACGTGTTTCTGACTCGCTGAATCTCAACATAGATTCAACTCTCTTAGGTGAACGAACGGACAGCAGAGCAGTTTCAAGGAAACATTCCTCCTGAGTTTTAGACGAAGTTTCCTGCTGTTTAGTACGTATGCCGACATTGGGCTGAAAATACCGGTTTTGGGATTCTGCACAGAAAGGGTTTGCAAACCGCTGAATCCACGCGTGAGTTTAACTCTGTCAGTTGAATGCACACATTGACAACCATTCAGTTAGGTAGCTCCGTTATGGTTTTAGAAGCAGATATTTCTCGGTACAGCCTATGGTCCCATTCACTCGGGAACATCCCAACACAGCTCCTAGAAGAAACGTGTTTCTGACTCGCTGAATCTCAACATAGATTCAACTCTCTTAGGTGAACGAACGCACAGAAGAGCAGTTTCAAGCAAACCGTTCTCCTGAGTTTTAGACGAAGTGTACTGCTGTTTAGTACGTATGCCGGCATTGGGCTGGAAATACCGGTTTTGGGATTCTGCACAGAAAGTGTTTACCAACCGCTGAATCCACACGTGAGTTTAACTCTGTAAGTTGAATGCACACATTGACAAACATTCAGTTAGATAGCTCGGTTTTGGTTTTAGGAGCAGATATTTCTCTGTACATCCTATGGTCCCATTCACTCGGGAATATCCCAACGCAGCTCCTAGAAGAAAGTGTTTCTGACTCTCTGAATCTCAACATAGATTCAACTCTCTTAGGTGAACGAACGCACAGCAGAGCAGTTTCAAGGAAACGTTTCTCCTGAGTTTTAGACGAAGTTTCCTGCTGTTTAGTACGTATGCCGGCATTGGGCTGGAAATACCGGTTTTGGGCTTCTGCACAGAAAGGGTTTGAAAACCGCTGAATCCTCACGTGAGTTTAACTCTGTCATTTGAATGCACACATTGACGACCATTCAGTTAGGTAGCTCCGTTTTGGTTTTAGAAGCAGATATTTCTCGGTACAGCCTATGGTCCCATTCACTCGGGAATATCCCAACACAGCTCCTAGAAGAAACGTGTTTCTGACTCGCTGAATCTCAACATAGATTCAACTCTCTTAGGTGAACGAACGCACAGCAGAGCAGTTTCAAGGAAACGTTTCTCCTTAGTTTCAGACGAAATTTCCTGCTGTTTAGTACGTATGCCGGCATTGGGCTGGAAATACCGGTTTTGGGATTCTGCACAGAAAGGGTTTGCCAACCGCTGAATACACACGTGAGTTTAACTCTGTCAGTTGAATGCACAGATTGACAACCATTCAGTTAGATAGCTCCGTTTTGGCTTTAGAAGCAGATATTTCTCTGTACAGCCTATGGTCCCATTCACTCGGGAATATCCCAACGCAGCTCCTAGAAGAAACGTGTTTCTGAATCTCTGAATCTCAACATAGATTCAACTCTATTAGGTGAACGAACGCACAGCAGAGCAGTTTCAAGGAAACGTTTCTCCTGAGTTTTAGACGAAGTTTACTGCGGTTTAGTACGCATGCCGGCATTGGGCTGGAAATACCGGTTTGGGGATTCTGCACAGAAAGGGTTTGCCAACCGCTGAATCCACACGTGAGTTTAACTCTGTCAGTTGAATGCACACATTGACAACCATTCAGTTAGATAGCTCCGTTTTGGTTTTAGAAGCAGATATTTCTCTGTACAGCCTATGGTCCCATTCACTCGGGAATATCCCAACACAGCTCCTAGAAGAAACGTGTTTCTGACTCGCTGAATCTCAACATAGATTCAACTCTCTTAGGTGAACGAACGCACAGCAGAGCAGTTTCAAGGAAACGTTTCTCCTGAGTTTCAGACGAAGTTTCCTGCTGTTTAGTACGTATGCCGGCATTGGGCTGGAAATACCGGTTTTGGGATTCTGCACAGAAAGGGTTTGCCAACCGCTGAATCCACACGTGAGTTTAACTCTGTCAGTTGAATGCACAGATTGAAAACCATTCAGTTAGATAGCTCCGTTTTGGTTTTAGAAGCAGATATTTCTCGGTACAGCCTATGGTCCCATTCACTCGGGAACATCCCAACGCAGCTCCTAGAAGAAACGTGTTTCTGACTCGCTGAATCTCAACATAGATTCAACTCTCTTAGGTGAACGAACGCACAGAAGAGCAGTTTCAAGCAAACCTTTCTCCTGAGTTTTAGACGAAGTTTACTGCTGTTTAGTACATATGCCGGCATTGGGCTGGAAATACCGGATTTGGGATTCTGCACAAAAAGTGTTTGTCAACCGCTGAATCCACACGTGAGTTTTACTCTGTCAGTTGAATGCACACATTGACAAACATTCAGTTAGATAGCTCGGTTTTGGTTTTAGGAGCAGATATTTCTCTGTACATCCTATGGTCCCATTCACTTGGGAATATCCCAACTCAGCTCCTAGAAGAAAGTGTTTCTGACTCTCTGAATCTCAACATAGATTCAACTCTCTTAGGTGAACGAACGCACAGCAGAGCAGTTTCAAGGAAACGTTTCTCCTGAGTTTTAGACGAAGTTTCCTGCTGTGTAGTACGTATGCCGGCATTGGGCTGGAAATACCGGTTTTGGGATTCTGCACAGAAAGGGTTTGCAAACCGCTGAATCCACACGTGAGTTTAACTCTGTCAGTTGAATGCACACATTGACAACAATTCAGTTAGATAGCTCCGTTTTGGTTTTAGAAGCAGATATTTCTCTGTACAGCCTTTGGTCCCATTCACTCGGGAATATCCCAAGGCAGCTCCTAGAAGAAACGTGTTTCTGACTCGCTGAATCTCAACATAGATTCAACTCTCTTAGGTGAACGAACGCACAGAAGAGCAGTTTCAAGGAAACGTTTCTCCTGGGTTTTAGACGAAGTTTACTGCGGTTTAGTACGCATGCCGGCATTGGGCTGGAAATACCGGTTTTGGGATTCTGCACAGAAAGGGTTTGCAAACCGCTGAATCCACACGTGAGTTTAACTCTGTCAGTTGAATGCACACATTGACAACCATTCAGTTAGATAGCTCCGTTTTGGTTTTAGAAGCAGATATTTCTCTGTACAGCCTTTGGTCCCATTCACTCGGGAATATCCCAAGGCAGCTCCTAGAAGAAACGTGTTTCTGACTCGCTGAATCTCAACATAGATTCAACTCTCTTAGGTGAACGAACGCACAGAAGAGCAGTTTCAAGGAAACGTTTCTCCTGGGTTTTAGACGAAGTTTACTGCGGTTTAGTACGCATGCCGGCATTGGGCTGGAAATACCGGTTTTGGGATTCTGCACAGAAAGGGTTTGCAAACCGCTGAATCCACACGTGAGTTTAACTCTGTCAGTTGAATGCACACATTGACAACCATTCAGTTAGATAGCTCCGTTTTGGTTTTAGAAGCAGATATTTCTCTGTACAGCCTATGGTCCCATTCACTCGGGAATATCCCAACGCAGCTCCTAGAAGAAAGTGTTTCTGACTCGCTGAATCTCAACATAGATTCAACTCTCTTAGGTGAACGAACGCACAGCAGAGCAGTTTCAAGGAAACGTTTCTCCTGGGTTTTAGACGAAGTTTACTGCTGTTTAGTACGTATGCCGGCATTGGGCTGGAAATACCGGTTTTGGGATTCTGCACAGAAAGGGTTTGCCAACCGCAGAATCCACACGTGAGTTTAACTCTGTCAGTTGAATGCACACATTGACAACCATTCACTTAGATAGCTCCGTTTTGGTTTTAGAAGTAGATATTTCTCGGTACAGCCTTTGGTACCATTCACTTGGGAATATCCCAAGGCAGCTCCTAGAAGAAACGTGTTTCTGACTCGCTGAATCTCAACATAGATTCAACTCTCTTAGGTGAACGAACGGACAGCAGAGCAGTTTCAAGGAAACATTCCTCCTGAGTTTTAGACGAAGTTTCCTGCTGTTTAGTACGTATGCCGACATTGGGCTGGAAATACCGGTTTTGGGATTCTGCACAGAAAGGGTTTGCAAACCGCTGAATCCACGCGTGAGTTTAACTCTGTCAGTTGAATGCACACATTGACAACCATTCAGTTAGGTAGCTCCGTTATGGTTTTAGAAGCAGATATTTCTCGGTACAGCCTATGGTCCCATTCACTCGGGAACATTCCAACGCAGCTCCTAGAAGAAACGTGTTTCTGACTCGCTGAATCTCAACATAGATTCAACTCTCTTAGGTGAACGAACGCACAGAAGAGCAGTTTCAAGCAAACCGCTCTCCTGAGTTTTAGACGAAGTGTACTGCTGTTTAGTACGTATGCCAGCATTGGGCTGGAAATACCGGTTTTGGGATTCTGCACAGAAAGTGTTTGCCAACCGCTAAATCCACACGTGAGTTTTACTCTGTCAGTTGAATGCACACATTGACAAACATTCAGTTAGATAGCTCGGTTTTGGTTTTAGGAGCAGATATTTCTCTGTACATCCTATGGTCCCATTCACTCGGGAATATCCCAACGCAGCTCCTAGAAGAAAGTGTTTCTGACTCTCTGAATCTCAACATAGATTCAACTCTCTTAGGTGAACGAACGCACAGCAGAGCACTTTCAAGGAAACGTTTCTCCTGAGTTTTAGACGAAGTTTCCTGCTGTTTAGTACGTATGCCGGCATTGGGCTGGAAATACCGGTTTTGGGATTCTGCACAGAAAGGGTTTGCAAACCGCTGAATCCACACGTGAGTTTAACTCTGTCAGTTGAATGCTCACATTGACAACCCTTCAGTTAGGTAGCTCCGTTTTGGTTTTAGAAGCAGATATTTCTCTGTACAGCCTTTGGTACCATTCACTCGGGAATATCCCAAGGCAGCTCCTAGAAGAAACGTGTTTCTGACTCGCTGAATCTCAACATAGATTCAACTCTCTTAGGTGAACGAACGCACAGAAGAGCAGTTTCAAAGAAACATTCCTCCTGAGTTTTAGACGAAGTTTCCTGCTGTTTAGTACGTATGCCGACATTGGGCTGGAAATACCGGTTTTGGGATTCTGCACAGAAAGGGTTTGCAAACCGCTGAATCCACGCGTGAGTTTAACTCTGTCAGTTGAATGCACACATTGACAACCATTCAGTTAGGTAGCTCCGTTATGGTTTTAGAAGCAGATATTTCTCGGTACAGCCTATGGTCCCATTCACTCGGGAACATCCCAACGCAGCTCCTAGAAGAAACGTGTTTCTGACTCGCTGAATCTCAACATAGATTCAACTCTCTTAGGTGAACGAACGCACAGAAGAGCAGTTTCAAGCAAACCGTTCTCCTGAGTTTTAGACGAAGTGTACTGCTGTTTAGTACGTATGCCGGCATTGGGCTGGAAATACCGGTTTTGGGATTCTGCACAGAAAGTGTTTGCCAACCGCTGAATCCACACGTGAGTTTTACTCTGTCAGTTGAATGCACACATTGACAAACATTCAGTTAGATAGCTCGGTTTTGGTTTTAGGAGCAGATATTTCTCTGTACATCCTATGGTCCCATTCACTCGGGAATATCCCAAAGCAGCTCCTAGAAGAAAGTGTTTCTGACTCTCTGAATCTCAACATAGATTCAACTCTCTTAGGTGAACGAACGCACAGCAAAGCAGGTTCAAGGAAACGTTTCTCCTGAGTTTTAGACGAAGTTTCCTGCTGTTTAGTACGTATGCCGGCATTGGGCTGGAAATACCGGTTTTGGGATTCTGCACAGAAAGGGTTTGCAAACCGCTGAATCCACACGTGAGTTTAAGTCTGTCAGTTGAATGCACACATTGACAACCCTTCAGTTAGGTAGCTCCGTTTTGGTTTTAGAAGCAGATATTTCTCTGTACAGCCTTTGGTACCATTCACTCGGGAATATCCCAAGGCAGCTCCTAGAAGAAACGTGTTTCTGACTCGCTGAATCTCAACATAGATTCAACTCTCTTAGGTGAACGAACGCACAGAAGAGCAGTTTCAAGGAAACGTTTCTCCTGGGTTTTAGACGAAGTTTACTGCGGTTTAGTACGCATGCCGGCATTGGGCTGGAAATACCGGTTTTGGGATTCTGCACAGAAAGGGTTTGCAAACCGCTGAATCCACACGTGAGTTTAACTCTGTCAGCTGAATGCACACATTGACAAACATTCAGTTAGATAGCTCCGTTTTGGTTTTAGAAGCAGATATTTCTCTGTACAGCCTTTGGTACCATTCACTTGGGAATATCCCAAGGCAGCTCCTAGAAGAAACGTGTTTCTGACTCGCTGAATCTCAACATAGATTCAACTCTCTTAGGTGAACGAACGGACAGCAGAGCAGTTTCAAGGAAACATTCCTCCTGAGTTTTAGACGAAGTTTCCTGCTGTTTAGTACGTATGCCGACATTGGGCTGGAAATACCGGTTTTGGGATTCTGCACAGAAAGGGTTTGCAAACCGCTGAATCCACGCGTGAGTTTAACTCTGTCAGTTGAATGCACACATTGACAACCATTCAGTTAGGTAGCTCCGTTACGTTTTAGAAGCAGATATTTCTCGGTACAGCCTATGGTCCCATTCACTCGGGAACATCCCAACGCAGCTCCTAGAAGAAACGTGTTTCTGACTCGCTGAATCTCAACATAGATTCAACTCTCTTAGGTGAACGAACGCACAGAAGAGCAGTTTCAAGCAACCCGTTCTCCTGAGTTTTAGACGAAGTGTACTGCTGTTTAGTACGTATGCCGGCATTGGGCTGGAAATACCGGTTTTGGGATTCTGCACAGAAAGTGTTTGCCAACCGCTGAATCCACACGTGAGTTTTACTCTGTCAGTTGAATGCACACATTGACAAACATTCAGTTAGATAGCTCCGTTTTGGTTTTAGAAGCAGATATTTCTCTGTACAGCCTAAGGTCCCATTCACTTCGGAATATCCCAACGCAGCTCCTAGAAGAAAGTGTTTCTGACTCGCTGAATCTCAACATAGATTCAACTCTCTTAGGTGAACGAACGCACAGCAGAGCAGTTTCAAGGAAACGTTTCTCCTGAGTTTTAGACGAAGTTTCCTGCTGTTTAGTACGTAGGCCGGCATTGGGCTGGAAATTCCGGTTTTGGGATTCTGCACAGAAAGGGTTTGCAAACCACTGAATCCACACGTGAGTTTAACTCTGTCAGTTGAATGCACACATTGACAACCATTCAGTTAGGTAGCTCCGTTTTGGTTTTAGAAGCAGATATTTCTCGGTACAGCCTATGGTCCCATTCACTCGGGAACATCCCAACGCAGCTCCTAGAAGAAACGTGTTTCTGACTCGCTGAATCTCCACATAGATTCAATTCTCTTAGGTGAACGAACGCACAGAAGAGCAGTTTCAAGGAAACGTTTCTCCTGGGTTTTAGACGAAGTTTACTGCGGTTTAGTACGCAAGCCGGTATTGGGCTGGAAATACCGGTTTTGGGATTCTGCACAGAAAGGGTTTGCAAACCGCTGAATTCACACGTGAGTTTAACTCTGTCAGTTGAATGCACACATTGACAACCATTCAGTTAGATAGCTCCGTTTTGGTTTTAGAAGCAGATATTTCTCTGTACAGCCTATGGTCCCATTCACTCGGGAATATCCCAACGCATCTCCTAGAAGAAAGTGTTTCTGAGTCGCTGAATCTCAACATAGATTCAACTCTCTTAGGTGAACGAACGCACAGCAAAGCAGTTTCAAGGAAACGTTTCTTCTGGGTTTTAGACGAAGTTAACTGCTGTTTAGTACGTATGCCGGCATTGGGCTGGAAATACCGGTTTTGGGATTCTGCACAGAAAGGGTTTGCCAACCGCCGAATTCACACGTGAGTTTAACTCTGTCAGCTGAATGCACACATTGACAACCATTCAGTTAGATAGCTCCGTTTTGGTTTTAGAAGCAGATATTTCTCTGTACAGCCTTTGGTACCATTCACTCGGGAACATCCCAAGGCAGCTCCTAGAAGAAACGTGTTTCTGACTCGCTGAATCTCAACATAGATTCAACTCTCTTAGGTGAACGAACGGACAGCAGAGCAGTTTCAAGGAAACATTCCTCCTGAGTTTTAGACGAAGTTTCCTGCTGTTTAGTACGTATGCCGGCATTGGGCTGGAAATACCGGTTTTGGGATTCTGCACAGAAAGGGTTTGCAAACCGCTGAATCCACACGTGAGTTTAACTCTGTCAGTTGAATGCTCACATTGACAACCCTTCAGTTATGTAGCTCCGTTTTGGTTTTAGAAGCAGATATTTCTCTGTACAGCCTTTGGTACCATTCACTCGGGAATATCCCAAGGCAGCTCCTAGAAGAAACGTGTTTCTGACTCGCTGAATCTCAACATAGATTCAACTCTCTTAGGTGAACGAACGCACAGAAGAGCAGTTTCAAGGAAACGTTTCTCCTGGGTTTTAGACGAAGTTTACTGCGGTTTAGTACGCATGCCGGCATTGGGCTGGAAATACCGGTTTTGGGATTCTGCACAGAAAGGGTTTGCAAACCGCTGAATCCACACGTGAGTTTAACTCTGTCAGTTGAATGCACACATTGACAACCATTCAGTTAGATAGCTCCGTTTTGGTTTTAGAAGCAGATATTTCTCTGTACAGCCTATGGTCCCATTCACTCGGGAATATCCCAACGCAGCTCCTAGAAGAAAGTGTTTCTGACTCGCTGAATCTCAACATAGATTCAACTCTCTTAGGTGAACGAACGCACAGCAAAGTAGTTTCAAGGAAACGTTTCTCCTGGGTTTTAGACGAAGTTTACTGCTGTTTAGTACGTATGCCGGCATTGGGCTGGAAATACCGGTTTTGGGATTCTGCACAGAAAGGGTTTGCCAACCGCCGAATTCACACGTGAGTTTAACTCTGTCAGCTGAATGCACACATTGACAACCATTCAGTTAGATAGCTCCGTTTTGGTTTTAGAAGCAGATATTTCTCTGTACAGCCTTTGGTACCATTCACTCGGGAATATCCCAAGGCAGCTCCTAGAAGAAACGTGTTTCTGACTCGCTGAATCTCAGCATAGATTCAACTCTCTTAGGTGAACGAACGGACAGCAGAGCAGTTTCAAGGAAACATTCCTCCTGAGTTTTAGACGAAGTTTCCTGCTGTTTAGTACGTATGCCGGCATTGGGCTGGAAATACCGGTTTTGGGATTCTGCACAGAAAGGGTTTGCAAACCGCTGAATCCACACGTGAGTTTAACTCTGTCAGTTGAATGCACACATTGACAACCATTCTGTTAGGTAGCTCCGTTTTGGTTTTAGAAGGAGATATTTCTCGGTACAGCCTATGGTCCCATTCACTCGGGAACATCCCAACACAGCTCCTAGAAGAAACGTGTTTCTGACTCGCTGAATCTCAACATAGATTCAACTCTCTTAGGTGAACGAACGCACAGAATAGCAGTTTCAAGCAAACCTTTCTCCTGAGTTTTAGACGAAGTTTACTGCTGTTTAGTACGTATGCCGGCATTGGGCTGGAAATACCGGTTTTGGGATTCTGCACAGAAATTGTTTGCCAACCGCTGAATCCACACGTGAGTTTTACTCTGTCAGTTGAATGCACACATTGACAAACATTCAGTTAGATAGCTCGGTTTTGGTTTTAGGAGCAGATATTTCTCTGTACATCCTATGGTCCCATTCACTCGGGAATATCCCAACGCAGCTCCTAGAAGAAAGTGTTTCTGACTCTCTGAATCTCAACATAGATTCAACTCTCTTAGGTGAACGAACGCACAGCAGAGCAGTTTCAAGGAAACGTTTCTCCTGAGTTTTAGACGAAGTTTCCTGCTGTTTAGTACGTATGCCGGCATTGGGCTGGAAATACCGGTTTTGGGATTCTGCACAGAAAGGGTTTGCAAACCGCTGAATCCACACGTGAGTTTAACTCTGTCAGTTGAATGCTCACATTGACAACCCTTCAGTTAGGTAGCTCCGTTTTGGTTTTAGAAGCAGATATTTCTCTGTACAGCCTTTGGTACCATTCACTCGGGAATATCCCAAGGCAGCTCCTAGAAGAAACGTGTTTCTGACTCGCTGAATCTCAACATAGATTCAACTCTCTTAGGTGAACGAACGCACAGAAGAGCAGTTTCAAGGAAACGTTTCTCCTGGGTTTTAGACGAAGTTTACTGCGGTTTAGTACGCATGCCGGCATTGGTCTGGAAATACCGGTTTTGGGATTCTGCACAGAAAGGGTTTGCAAACCGCTGAATCCACACGTGAGTTTAACTCTGTCAGTTGAATGCACACATTGACAACCATTCAGTTAGATAGCTCCGTTTTGGTTTTAGAAGCAGATATTTCTCTGTACAGCCTATGGTCCCATTCACTCGGGAATATCCCAACGCAGCTCCTAGAAGAAAGTGTTTCTGACTCGCTGAATCTCAACATAGATTCAACTCTCTTAGGTGAACGAACGCACAGCAAAGCAGTTTCAAGGAAACGTTTCTCCTGGGTTTTAGACGAAGTTTACTGCTGTTTAGTACGTATGCCGGCATTGGGCTGGAAATACCGGTTTTGGGATTCTGCACAGAAAGGGTTTGCCAACCGCCGAATCCACACGTGAGTTTAACTCTGTCAGTTGAATGCACACATTGACAACCATTCACTTAGATAGCTACGTTTTGGTTTTAGAAGCAGATATTTCTCTGTACAGCCTTTGGTACCATTCACTTGGGAATATCCCAAGGCAGCTCCTAGAAGAAACGTGTTTCTGACTCGCTGAATCTCACCATAGATTCAACTCTCTTAGGTGAACGAACGGACAGCAGAGCAGTTTCAAAGAAACATTCCTCCTGAGTTTTAGACGAAGTTTCCTGCTGTTTAGTACGTATGCCGACATTGGGCTGGAAATACCGGTTTTGGGATTCTGCACAGAAAGGGTTTGCAAACCGCTGAATCCACGCGTGAGTTTAACTCTGTCAGTTGAATGCACACATTGACAACCATTCAGTTAGGTAGCTCCGTTATGGTTTTAGAAGCAGATATTTCTCGGTACAGCCTATGGTCCCATTCACTCGGGAACATCCCAACGCAGCTCCTAGAAGAAACGTGTTTCTGACTCGCTGAATCTCAACATAGATTCAACTCTCTTAGGTGAACGAACGCACAGAAGAGCAGTTTCAAGCAAACCGTTCTCCTGAGTTTTAGACGAAGTGTACTGCTGTTTAGTACGTATGCCGGCATTGGGCTGGAAATACCGGTTTTGGGATTCTGCACAGAAAGTGTTTGCCAACCGCTGAATCCACAGGTGAGTTTTACTCTGTCAGTTGAATGCACACATTGACAAACATTCAGTTAGATAGCTCGGTTTTGGTTTTAGGAGCAGATATTTCTCTGTACATCCTATGGTCCCATTCACTCGGGAATATCCCAACGCAGCTCCTAGAAGAAAGTGTTTCTGACTCTCTGAATCTCAACATAGATTCAACTCTCTTAGGTGAACGAACGCACAGCAGAGCAGTTTCAAGGAAACGTTTCTCCTGAGTTTTAGACGAAGTTTCCTGCTGTTTAGTACGTATGCCGGCATTGGGCTGGAAATACCGGTTTTGGGATTCTGCACAGAAAGGGTTTGCAAACCGCTGAATCCACACGTGAGTTTAACTCTGTCAGTTGAATGCACACATTGACAACCCTTCAGTTAGGTAGCTCCGTTTTGGTTTTAGAAGCAGATATTTCTCTGTACAGCCTTTGTTACCATTCACTCGGGAATATCCCAAGGCAGCTCCTAGAAGAAACGTGTTTCTGACTCGCTGAATCTCAACATAGATTCAACTCTCTTAGGTGAACGAACGCACAGAAGAGCAGTTTCAAGGAAACGTTTCTCCTGGGTTTTAGACGAAGTTTACTGCGGTTTAGTACGCATGCCGGCATTGGGCTGGAAATACCGGTTTTGGGATTCTGCACAGAAAGGGTTTGCAAACCGCTGAATCCACACGTGAGTTTAACTCTGTCAGTTGAATGCACACATTGACAACCATTCAGTTAGATAGCTCCGTTTTGGTTTTAGAAGCAGATATTTCTCTGTACAGCCTTTGGTACCATTCACTTGGGAATATCCCAAGGCAGCTCCTAGAAGAAACGTGTTTCTGACTCGCTGAATCTCAACATAGATTCAACTCTCTTAGGTGAACGAACGGACAGCAGAGCAGTTTCAAGGAAACATTCCTCCTGAGTTTTAGACGAAGTTTCCTGCTGTTTAGTACGTATGCCGACATTGGGCTGGAAATACCGGTTTTGGGATTCTGCACAGAAAGGGTTTGCAAACCGCTGAATCCACGCGTGAGTTTAACTCTGTCACTTGAATGCACACATTGACAACCATTCAGTTAGGTAGCTCCGTTATGGTTTTAGAAGCAGATATTTCTCGGTACAGCCTATCGTCCCATTCACTCGGGAACATCCCAACGCAGCTCCTAGAAGAAACGTGTTTCTGACTCGCTGAATCTCAACATAGATTCAACTCTCTTAGGTGAACGAACGCACAGAAGAGCAGTTTCAAGCAACCCGTTCTCCTGAGTTTTAGACGAAGTGTACTGCTGTTTAGTACGTATGCCGGCATTGGGCTGGAAATACCGGTTTTGGGATTCTGCACAGAAAGTGTTTGCCAACCGCTGAATCCACACGTGAGTTTTACTCTGTCAGTTGAATGCACACATTGACAAACATTCAGTTAGATAGCTCCGTTTTGGTTTTAGAAGCAGATATTTCTCTGTACAGCCTAAGGTCCCATTCACTTCGGAATATCCCAACGCAGCTCCTAGAAGAAAGTGTTTCTGACTCGCTGAATCTCAACATAGATTCAACTCTCTTAGCTGAACGAACGCACAGCAGAGCAGTTTCAAGGAAACGTTTCTCCTGAGTTTTTGACGAAGTTTCCTGCTGTTTAGTACGTATGCCGGCATTGGGCTGGAAATTCCGGTTTTGGGATTCTGCACAGAAAGGGTTTGCCATCCACTGAATCCACACGTGAGTTTAACTCTGTCAGTTGAATGCACACATTGACAACCATTCAGTTAGGTAGCTCCGTTTTGGTTTTAGAAGCAGATATTTCTCGGTACAGCCTATGGTCCCATTCACTCGGGAACATCCCAACGCAGCTCCTAGAAGAAACGTGTTTCTGACTCGCTGAATCTCCACATAGATTCAATTCTCTTAGGTGAACGAACGCACAGAAGAGCAGTTTCAAGGAAACGTTTCTCCTGGGTTTTAGACGAAGTTTACTGCGGTTTAGTACGCAAGCCGGTATTGGGCTGGAAATACCGGTTTTGGGATTCTGCACAGAAAGGGTTTGCAAACCGCTGAATCCACACGTGAGTTTAACTCTGTCAGTTGAATGCACACATTGACAACCATTCAGTTAGATAGCTCCGTTTTGGTTTTAGAAGCAGATATTTCTCTGTACAGCCTATGGTCCCATTCACTCGGGAATATCCCAACGCAGCTCCTAGAAGAAAGTGTTTCTGAGTCGCTGAATCTCAACATAGATTCAACTCTCTTAGGTGAACGAACGCACAGCAAAGCAGTTTCAAGGAAACGTTTCTCCTGGGTTTTAGACGAAGTTAACTGCTGTTTAGTACGTATGCCGGCATTGGGCTGGAAATACCGGTTTTGGGATTCTGCACAGAAAGGGTTTGCCAACCGCCGAATTCACACGTGAGTTTAACTCTGTCAGCTGAATGCACACATTGACAACCATTCAGTTAGATAGCTCCGTTTTGGTTTTAGAAGCAGATATTTCTCTGTACAGCCTTTGGTACCATTCACTCGGGAATATCCCAAGGCAGCTCCTAGAAGAAACGTGTTTCTGACTCGCTGAATCTCAACATAGATTCAACTCTCTTAGGTGAACGAACGGACAGCAGAGCAGTTTCAAGGAAACATTCCTCCTGAGTTTTAGACGAAGTTTCCTGCTGTTTAGTACGTATGCCGGCATTTGGCTGGAAATACCGGTTTTGGGATTCTGCACAGAAAGGGTTTGCAAACCGCTGAATCCACACGTGAGTTTAACTCTGTCAGTTGAATGCACACATTGACAACCATTCAGTTAGGTAGCTCCGTTTTGGTTTTAGAAGGAGATATTTCTCGGTACAGCCTATGGTCCCATTCACTCGGGAACATCCCAACACAGCTCCTAGAAGAAACGTGTTTCTGACTCGCTGAATCTCAACATAGATTCAACTCTCTTAGGTGAACGAACGCACAGAATAGCAGTTTCAAGCAAACCTTTCTCCTGAGTTTTAGACGAAGTTTACTGCTGTTTAGTACGTATGCCGGCATTGGGCTGGAAATACCGGTTTTGGGATTCTGCACAGAAATTGTTTGCCAACCGCTGAATCCACACGTGAGTTTTACTCTGTCAGTTGAATGCACACATTGACAAACATTCAGTTAGATAGCTCGGTTTTGGTTTTAGGAGCAGATATTTCTCTGTACATCCTATGGTCCCATTCACTCGGGAATATCCCAACGCAGCTCCTAGAAGAAAGTGTTTCTGACTCTCTGAATCTCAACATAGATTCAACTCTCTTAGGTGAACGAACGCACAGCAGAGCAGTTTCAAGGAAACGTTTCTCCTGAGTTTTAGACGAAGTTTCTGCTGTTTAGTACGTATGCCGGCATTGGGCTGGAAATACCGGTTTTGGGATTCTGCACAGAAAGGGTTTGCAAACCGCTGAATCCACACGTGAGTTTAACTCTGTCAGTTGAATGCTCACATTGACAACCCTTCAGTTAGGTAGCTCCGTTTTGGTTTTAGAAGCAGATATTTCTCTGTACAGCCTTTGGTACCATTCACTCGGGAATATCCCAAGGCAGCTCCTAGAAGAAACGTGTTTCTGACTCGCTGAATCTCAACATAGATTCAACTCTCTTAGGTGAACGAACGCACAGAAGAGCAGTTTCAAGGAAACGTTTCTCCTGGGTTTTAGACGAAGTTTACTGCGGTTTAGTACGCATGCCGGCATTGGGCTGGAAATAACGGTTTTGGGATTCTGCACAGAAAGGGTTTGCAAACCGCTGAATCCACACGTGAGTTTAACTCTGTCAGTTGAATGCACGCATTGACAACCATTCAGTTAGATAGCTCCGTTTTGGTTTTAGAAGCAGATATTTCTCTGTACAGCCTATGGTCCCATTCACTCGGGAATATCCCAACGCAGCTCCTAGAAGAAAGTGTTTCTGACTCGCTGAATCTCAACATAGATTCAACTCCCTTAGGTGAACGAACGCACAGCAAAGCAGTTTCAAGGAAACGTTTCTCCTGGGTTTTAGACGAAGTTTACTGCTGTTTAGTACGTATGCCGGCATTGGGCTGGAAATACCGGTTTTGGGATTCTGCACAGAAAGGGTTTGCCAACCGCCGAATCCACACGTGAGTTTAACTCTGTCAGTTGAATGCACACATTGACAACCATTCACTTAGATAGCTCCGTTTTGGTTTTAGAAGCAGATATTTCTCTGTACAGCCTTTGGTACCATTCACTTGGGAATATCCCAAGGCAGCTCCTAGAAGAAACGTGTTTCTGACTCGCTGAATCTCACCATAGATTCAACTCTCTTAGGTGAACGAACGGACAGCAGAGCAGTTTCAAGGAAACATTCCTCCTGAGTTTTAGACGAAGTTTCCTGCTGTTTAGTACGTATGCCGACATTGGGCTGGAAATACCGGTTTTGGGATTCTGCACAGAAAGGGTTTGCAAACCGCTGAATCCACGCGTGAGTTTAACTCTGTCAGTTGAATGCACACATTGACAACCATTCAGTTAGGTAGCTCCGTTATGGTTTTAGAAGCAGATATTTCTCGGTACAGCCTATGGTCCCATTCACTCGGGAACATCCCAACGCAGCTCCTAGAAGAAACGTGTTTCTGACTCGCTGAATCTCCACATAGATTCAATTCTCTTAGGTGAACGAACGCACAGAAGAGCAGTTTCAAGGAAACGTTTCTCCTGGGTTTTAGACGAAGTTTACTGCGGTTTAGTACGCAAGCCGGTATTGGGCTGGAAATACCGGTTTTGGGATTCTGCACAGAAAGGGTTTGCAAACCGCTGAATCCACACGTGAGTTTAACTCTGTCAGTTGAATGCACACATTGACAACCATTCAGTTAGATAGCTCCGTTTTGGTTTTAGAAGCAGATATTTCTCTGTACAGCCTATGGTCCCATTCACTCGGGAATATCCCAACGCAGCTCCTAGAAGAAAGTGTTTCTGAGTCGCTGAATCTCAACATAGATTCAACTCTCTTAGGTGAACGAACGCACAGCAAAGCAGTTTCAAGGAAACGTTTCTCCTGGGTTTTAGACGAAGTTAACTGCTGTTTAGTACGTATGCCGGCATTGGGCTGGAAATACCGGTTTTGGGATTCTGCACAGAAAGGGTTTGCCAACCGCCGAATTCACACGTGAGTTTAACTCTGTCAGCTGAATGCACACATTGACAACCATTCAGTTAGATAGCTCCGTTTTGGTTTTAGAAGCAGATATTTCTCTGTACAGCCTTTGGTACCATTCACTCGGGAATATCCCAAGGCAGCTCCTAGAAGAAACGTGTTTCTGACTCGCTGAATCTCAACATAGATTCAACTCTCTTAGGTGAACGAACGCACAGCAGAGCAGTTTCAAGGAAACGTTTCTCCTGAGTTTTAGACGAAGTTTCCTGCTGTTTAGTACGTATGCCGGCATTGGGCTGGAAATACCGGTTTTGGGATTCTGCACAGAAAGGGTTTGCAAACCGCTGAATCCACACGTGAGTTTAACTCTGTCAGTTGAATGCTCACATTGACAACCCTTCAGTTAGGTAGCTCCGTTTTGGTTTTAGAAGCAGATATTTCTCTGTACAGCCTTTGGTACCATTCACTCGGGAATATCCCAAGGCAGCTCCTAGAAGAAACGTGTTTCTGACTCGCTGAATCTCAACATAGATTCAACTCTCTTAGGTGAACGAACGCACAGAAGAGCAGTTTCAAGGAAACGTTTCTCCTGGGTTTTAGACGAAGTTTACTGCGGTTTAGTACGCATGCCGGCATTGGGCTGGAAATACCGGTTTTGGGATTCTGCACAGAAAGGGTTTGCAAACCGCTGAATCCACACGTGAGTTTAACTCTGTCAGTTGAATGCACACATTGACAACCATTCAGTTAGATAGCTCCGTTTTGGTTTTAGAAGCAGATATTTCTCTGTACAGCCTATGGTCCCATTCACTCGGGAATATCCCAACGCAGCTCCTAGAAGAAAGTGTTTCTGACTCGCTGAATCTCAACATAGATTCAACTCTCTTAGGTGAACGAACGCACAGCAAAGCAGTTTCAAGGAAACGTTTCTCCTGGGTTTTAGACGAAGTTTACTGCTGTTTAGTACGTATGCCGGCATTGGGCTGGAAATACCGGTTTTGGGATTCTGCACAGAAAGGGTTTGCCAACCGCCGAATCCACACGTGAGTTTAACTCTGTCAGTTGAATGCACACATTGACAACCATTCACTTAGATAGCTCCGTTTTGGTTTTAGAAGCAGATATTTCTCTGTACAGCCTTTGGTACCATTCACTTGGGAATATCCCAAGGCAGCTCCTAGAAGAAACGTGTTTCTGACTCGCTGAATCTCACCATAGATTCAACTCTCTTAGGTGAACGAACGGACAGCAGAGCAGTTTAAAGGAAACATTCCTCCTGAGTTTTAGACGAAGTTTCCTGCTGTTTAGTACGTATGCCGACATTGGGCTGGAAATACCGGTTTTGGGATTCTGCACAGAAAGGGTTTGCAAACCGCTGAATCCACGCGTGAGTTTAACTCTGTCAGTTGAATGCACACATTGACAACCATTCAGTTAGGTAGCTCCGTTATGGTTTTAGAAGCAGATATTTCTCGGTACAGCCTATGGTCCCATTCACTCGGGAACATCCCAACGCAGCTCCTAGAAGAAACGTGTTTCTGACTCGCTGAATCTCCACATAGATTCAATTCTCTTAGGTGAACGAACGCACAGAAGAGCAGTTTCAAGGAAACGTTTCTCCTGGGTTTTAGACGAAGTTTACTGCGGTTTAGTACGCAAGCCGGTATTGGGCTGGAAATACCGGTTTTGGGATTCTGCACAGAAAGGGTTTGCAAACCGCTGAATCCACACGTGAGTTTAACTCTGTCAGTTGAATGCACACATTGACAACCATTCAGTTAGATAGCTCCGTTTTGGTTTTAGAAGCAGATATTTCTCTGTACAGCCTATGGTCCCATTCACTCGGGAATATCCCAACGCAGCTCCTAGAAGAAAGTGTTTCTGAGTCGCTGAATCTCAACATAGATTCAACTCTCTTAGGTGAACGAACGCACAGCAAAGCAGTTTCAAGGAAACGTTTCTCCTGGGTTTTAGACGAAGTTAACTGCTGTTTAGTACGTATGCCGGCATTGGGCTGGAAATACCGGTTTTGGGATTCTGCACAGAAAGGGTTTGCCAACCGCCGAATTCACACGTGAGTTTAACTCTGTCAGCTGAATGCACACATTGACAACCATTCAGTTAGATAGCTCCGTTTTGGTTTTAGAAGCAGATATTTCTCTGTACAGCCTTTGGTACCATTCACTCGGGAATATCCCAAGGCAGCTCCTAGAAGAAACGTGTTTCTGACTCGCTGAATCTCAACATAGATTCAACTCTCTTAGGTGAACGAACGGACAGCAGAGCAGTTTCAAGGAAACATTCCTCCTGAGTTTTAGACGAAGTTTCCTGCTGTTTAGTACGTATGCCGGCATTGGGCTGGAAATACCGGTTTTGGGATTCTGCACAGAAAGGGTTTGCAAACCGCTGAATCCACACGTGAGTTTAACTCTGTCAGTTGAATGCACACATTGACAACCATTCAGTTAGGTAGCTCCGTTTTGGTTTTAGAAGGAGATATTTCTCGGTACAGCCTATGGTCCCATTCACTCGGGAACATCCCAACACAGCTCCTAGAAGAAACGTGTTTCTGACTCGCTGAATCTCAACATAGATTCAACTCTCTTAGGTGAACGAACGCACAGAATAGCAGTTTCAAGCAAACCTTTCTCCTGAGTTTTAAACGAAGTTTACTGCTGTTTAGTACGTATGCCGGCATTGGGCTGGAAATACCGGTTTTGGGATTCTGCACAGAAATTGTTTGCCAACCGCTGAATCCACACGTGAGTTTTACTCTGTCAGTTGAATGCACACATTGACAAACATTCAGTTAGATAGCTCGGTTTTGGTTTTAGGAGCAGATATTTCTCTGTACATCCTATGGTCCCATTCACTCGGGAATATCCCAACGCAGCTCCTAGAAGAAAGTGTTTCTGACTCTCTGAATCTCAACATAGATTCAACTCTCTTAGGTGAACGAACGCACAGCAGAGCAGTTTCAAGGAAACGTTTCTCCTGAGTTTTAGACGAAGTTTCCTGCTGTTTAGTACGTATGCCGGCATTGGGCTGGAAATACCGGTTTTGGGATTCTGCACAGAAAGGGTTTGCAAACCGCTGAATCCACACGTGAGTTTAACTCTGTCAGTTGAATGCTCACATTGACAACCCTTCAGTTAGGTAGCTCCGTTTTGGTTTTAGAAGCAGATATTTCTCTGTACAGCCTTTGGTACCATTCACTCGGGAATATCCCAAGGCAGCTCCTAGAAGAAACGTGTTTCTGACTCGCTGAATCTCAACATAGATTCAACTCTCTTAGGTGAACGAACGCACAGAAGAGCAGTTTCAAGGAAACGTTTCTCCTGGGTTTTAGACGAAGTTTACTGCGGTTTAGTACGCATGCCGGCATTGGGCTGGAAATACCGGTTTTGGGATTCTGCACAGAAAGGGTTTGCCAACCGCTGAATCCACACGTGAGTTTTACTCTGTCAGTTGAATGCACACATTGACAAACATTCAGTTAGATAGCTCCGTTTTGGTTTTAGAAGCAGATATTTCTCTGTACAGCCTATGGTCCCATTCACTCGGGAATATCCCAACGCAGCTCCTAGAAGAAAGTGTTTCTGAGTCGCTGAATCTCAACATAGATTCAACTCTCTTAGGTGAACGAACGCACAGCAAAGCAGTTTCAAGGAAACGTTTCTCCTGGGTTTTAGACGAAGTTAACTGCTGTTTAGTACGTATGCCGGCATTGGGCTGGAAATACCGGTTTTGGGATTCTGCACAGAAAGGGTTTGCCAACCGCCGAATTCACACGTGAGTTTAACTCTGTCAGCTGAATGCACACATTGACAACCATTCAGTTAGATAGCTCCGTTTTGGTTTTAGAAGCAGATATTTCTCTGTACAGCCTTTGGTACCATTCACTCGGGAATATCCCAAGGCAGCTCCTAGAAGAAACGTGTTTCTGACTCGCTGAATCTCAACATAGATTCAACTCTCTTAGGTGAACGAACGGACAGCAGAGCAGTTTCAAGGAAACATTCCTCCTGAGTTTTAGACGAAGTTTCCTGCTGTTTAGTACGTATGCCGGCATTGGGCTGGAAATACCGGTTTTGGGATTCTGCACAGAAAGGGTTTGCAAACCGCTGAATCCACACGTGAGTTTAACTCTGTCAGTTGAATGCACACATTGACAACCATTCAGTTAGGTAGCTCCGTTTTGGTTTTAGAAGGAGATATTTCTCGGTACAGCCTATGGTCCCATTCACTCGGGAACATCCCAACACAGCTCCTAGAAGAAACGTGTTTCTGACTCGCTGAATCTCAACATAGATTCAACTCTCTTAGGTGAACGAACGCACAGAATAGCAGTTTCAAGCAAACCTTTCTCCTGAGTTTTAGACGAAGTTTACTGCTGTTTAGTACGTATGCCGGCATTGGGCTGGAAATACCGGTTTTGGGATTCTGCACAGAAATTGTTTGCCAACCGCTGAATCCACACGTGAGTTTAACTCTGTCAGTTGAATGCACACATTGACAAACATTCAGTTAGATAGCTCGGTTTTGGTTTTAGGAGCAGATATTTCTCTGTACATCCTATGGTCCCATTCACTCGGGAATATCCCAACGCAGCTCCTAGAAGAAAGTGTTTCTGACTCTCTGAATCTCAACATAGATTCAACTCTCTTAGGTGAACGAACGCACAGCAGAGCAGTTTCAAGGAAACGTTTCTCCTGAGTTTTAGACGAAGTTTCCTGCTGTTTAGTACGTATGCCGGCATTGGGCTGGAAATACCGGTTTTGGGATTCTGCACAGAAAGGGTTTGCAAACCGCTGAATCCACACGTGAGTTTAACTCTGTCAGTTGAATGCTCACATTGACAACCCTTCAGTTAGGTAGCTCCGTTTTGGTTTTAGAAGCAGATATTTCTCTGTACAGCCTTTGGTACCATTCACTCGGGATTATCCCAAGGCAGCTCCTAGAAGAAACGTGTTTCTGACTCGCTGAATCTCAACATAGATTCAACTCTCTTAGGTGAACGAACGCACAGAAGAGCAGTTTCAAGGAAACGTTTCTCCTGGGTTTTAGACGAAGTTTACTGCGGTTTAGTACGCATGCCGGCATTGGGCTGGAAATACCGGTTTTGGGATTCTGCACAGAAAGGGTTTGCAAACCGCTGAATCCACACGTGAGTTTAACTCTGTCAGTTGAATGCACACATTGACAACCATTCAGTTAGATAGCTCCGTTTTGGTTTTAGAAGCAGATATTTCTCTGTACAGCCTATGGTCCCATTCACTCGGGAATATCCCAACGCAGCTCCTAGAAGAAAGTGTTTCTGACTCGCTGAATCTCAACATAGATTCAACTCTCTTAGGTGAACGAACGCACAGCAAAGCAGTTTCAAGGAAACGTTTCTCCTGGGTTTTAGACGAAGTTTACTGCTGTTTAGTACGTATGCCGGCATTGGGCTGGAAATACCGGTTTTGGGATTCTGCACAGAAAGGGTTTGCCAACCGCCGAATCCACACGTGAGTTTAACTCTGTCAGTTGAATGCACACATTGACAACCATTCACTTAGATAGCTCCGTTTTGGTTTTAGAAGCAGATATTTCTCTGTACAGCCTTTGGTACCATTCACTTGGGAATATCCCAAGGCAGCTCCTAGAAGAAACGTGTTTCTGACTCGCTGAATCTCACCATAGATTCAACTCTCTTAGGTGAACGAACGGACAGCAGAGCAGTTTCAAGGAAACATTCCTCCTGAGTTTTAGACGAAGTTTCCTGCTGTTTAGTACGTATGCCGACATTGGGCTGGAAATACCGGTTTTGGGATTCTGCACAGAAAGGGTTTGCAAACCGCTGAATCCACGCGTGAGTTTAACTCTGTCAGTTGAATGCACACATTGACAACCATTCAGTTAGATAGCTCCGTTATGGTTTTAGAAGCAGATATTTCTCGGTACAGCCTATGGTCCCATTCACTCGGGAACATCCCAACGCAGCTCCTAGAAGAAACGTGTTTCTGACTCGCTGAATCTCCACATAGATTCAATTCTCTTAGGTGAACGAACGCACAGAAGAGCAGTTTCAAGGAAACGTTTCTCCTGGGTTCTAGACGAAGTTTACTGCGGTTTAGTACGCAAGCCGGTATTGGGCTGGAAATACCGGTTTTGGGATTCTGCACAGAAAGGGTTTGCAAACCGCTGAATCCACACGTGAGTTTAACTCTGTCAGTTGAATGCACACATTGACAACCATTCAGTTAGATAGCTCCGTTTTGGTTTTAGAAGCAGATATTTCTCTGTACAGCCTATGGTCCCATTCACTCGGGAATATCCCAACGCAGCTCCTAGAAGAAAGTGTTTCTGAGTCGCTGAATCTCAACATAGATTCAACTCTCTTAGGTGAACGAACGCACAGCAAAGCAGTTTCAAGGAAACGTTTCTCCTGGGTTTTAGACGAAGTTAACTGCTGTTTAGTACGTATGCCGGCATTGGGCTGGAAATACCGGTTTTGGGATTCTGCACAGAAAGGGTTTGCCAACCGCCGAATTCACACGTGAGTTTAACTCTGTCAGCTGAATGCACACATTGACAACCATTCAGTTAGATAGCTCAGTTTTGGTTTTAGAAGCAGATATTTCTCTGTACAGCCTTTGGTACCATTCACTCGGGAATATCCCAAGGCAGCTCCTAGAAGAAACGTGTTTCTGACTCGCTGAATCTCAACATAGATTCAACTCTCTTAGGTGAACGAACAGACAGCAGAGCAGTTTCAAGGAAACATTCCTCCTGAGTTTTAGACGAAGTTTCCTGCTGTTTAGTACGTATGCCGGCATTGGGCTGGAAATACCGGTTTTGGGATTCTGCACAGAAATTGTTTGCCAACCGCTGAATCCACACGTGAGTTTTACTCTGTCAGTTGAATGCACACATTGACAAACATTCAGTTAGATAGCTCGGTTTTGGTTTTAGGAGCAGATATTTCTCTGTACATCCTATGGTCCCATTCACTCGGGAATATCCCAACGCAGCTCCTAGAAGAAAGTGTTTCTGACTCTCTGAATCTCAACATAGATTCAACTCTCTTAGGTGAACGAACGCACAGCAGAGCAGTTTCAAGGAAACGTTTCTCCTGAGTTTTAGACGAAGTTTCCTGCTGTTTAGTACGCATGCCGGCATTGGGCTGGAAATACCGGTTTTGGGATTCTGCACAGAAAGGGTTTGCAAACCGCTGAATCCACACGTGAGTTTAACTCTGTCAGTTGAATGCACACATTGACAACCATTCAGTTAGATAGCTCCGTTTTGGTTTTAGAAGCAGATATTTCTCTGTACAGCCTATGGTCCCATTCACTCGGGAATATCCCAACGCAGCTCCTAGAAGAAAGTGTTTCTGACTCGCTGAATCTCAACATAGATTCAACTCTCTTAGGTGAACGAACGCACAGCAAAGCAGTTTCAAGGAAACGTTTCTCCTGGGTTTTAGACGAAGTTTACTGCTGTTTAGTACGTATGCCGGCATTGGGCTGGAAATAAAGGTTTTGGGATTCTGCACAGAAAGGGTTTGCCAACCGCCGAATCCACACGTGAGTTTAACTCTGTCAGTTGAATGCACACATTGACAACCATTCACTTAGATAGCTCCGTTTTGGTTTTAGAAGCAGATATTTCTCTGTACAGCCTTTGGTACCATTCACTTGGGAATATCCCAAGGCAGCTCCTAGAAGAAACGTGTTTCTGACTCGCTGAATCTCACCATAGATTCAACTCTCTTAGGTGAACGAACGGACAGCAGAGCAGTTTCAAGGAAACATTCCTCCTGAGTTTTAGACGAAGTTTCCTGCTGTTTAGTACGTATGCCGACATTGGGCTGGAAATACCGGTTTTGGGATTCTGCACAGAAAGGGTTTGCAAACCGCTGAATCCACGCGTGAGTTTAACTCTGTCAGTTGAATGCACACATTGACAACCATTCAGTTAGGTAGCTCCGTTATGGTTTTAGAAGCAGATATTTCTCGGTACAGCCTATGGTCCCATTCACTCGGGAACATCCCAACGCAGCTCCTAGAAGAAACGTGTTTCTGACTCGCTGAATCTCCACATAGATTCAATTCTCTTAGGTGAACGAACGCACAGAAGAGCAGTTTCAAGGAAACGTTTCTCCTGGGTTCTAGACGAAGTTTACTGCGGTTTAGTACGCAAGCCGGTATTGGGCTGGAAATACCGGTTTTGGGATTCTGCACAGAAAGGGTTTGCAAACCGCTGAATCCACACGTGAGTTTAACTCTGTCAGTTGAATGCACACATTGACAACCATTCAGTTAGATAGCTCCGTTTTGGTTTTAGAAGCAGATATTTCTCTGTACAGCCTATGGTCCCATTCACTCGGGAATATCCCAACGCAGCTCCTAGAAGAAAGTGTTTCTGAGTCGCTGAATCTCAACATAGATTCAACTCTCTTAGGTGAACGAACGCACAGCAAAGCAGTTTCAAGGAAACGTTTCTCCTGGGTTTTAGACGAAGTTAACTGCTGTTTAGTACGTATGCCGGCATTGGGCTGGAAATACCGGTTTTGGGATTCTGCACAGAAAGGGTTTGCCAACCGCCGAATTCACACGTGAGTTTAACTCTGTCAGCTGAATGCACACATTGACAACCATTCAGTTAGATAGCTCCGTTTTGGTTTTAGAAGCAGATATTTCTCTGTACAGCCTTTGGTACCATTCACTCGGGAATATCCCAAGGCAGCTCCTAGAAGAAACGTGTTTCTGACTCGCTGAATCTCAACATAGATTCAACTCTCTTAGGTGAACGAACGGACAGCAAAGCAGTTTCAAGGAAACATTCCTCCTGAGTTTTAGACGAAGTTTCCTGCTGTTTAGTACGTATGCCGGCATTGGGCTGGAAATACCGGTTTTGGGATTCTGCAAAGAAAGGGTTTGCAAACCGCTGAATCCACACGTGAGTTTAACTCTGTCAGTTGAATGCACACATTGACAACCATTCAGTTAGGTAGCTCCGTTTTGGTTTTAGAAGGAGATATTTCTCGGTACAGCCTATGGTCCCATTCACTCGGGAACATCCCAACACAGCTCCTAGAAGAAACGTGTTTCTGACTCGCTGAATCTCAACATAGATTCAACTCTCTTAGGTGAACGAACGCACAGAATAGCAGTTTCAAGCAAACCTTTCTCCTGAGTTTTAGACGAAGTTTACTGCTGTTTAGTACGTATGCCGGCATTGGGCTGGAAATACCGGTTTTGGGATTCTGCACAGAAATTGTTTGCCAACCGCTGAATCCACACGTGAGTTTTACTCTGTCAGTTGAATGCACACATTGACAAACATTCAGTTAGATAGCTCGGTTTTGGTTTTAGGAGCAGATATTTCTCTGTACATCCTATGGTCCAATTCACTCGGGAATATCCCAACGCAGCTCCTAGAAGAAAGTGTTTCTGACTCTCTGAATCTCAACATAGATTCAACTCTCTTAGGTGAACGAACGCACAGCAGAGCACTTTCAAGGAAACGTTTCTCCTGAGTTTTAGACGAAGTTTCCTGCTGTTTAGTACGTATGCCGGCATTGGGCTGGAAATACCGGTTGGGATTCTGCACAGAAATTGTTTGCCAACCGCTGAATCCACACGTGAGTTTTACTCTGTCAGTTGAATGCACACATTGACAAACATTCAGTTAGATAGCTCGGTTTTGGTTTTAGGAGCAGATATTTCTCTGTACATCCTATGGTCCCATTCACTCGGGAATATCCCAACGCAGCTCCTAGAAGAAAGTGTTTCTGACTCTCTGAATCTCAACATAGATTCAACTCTCTTAGGTGAACGAACGCACAGCAGAGCAGTTTCAAGGAAACGTTTCTCCTGAGTTTTAGACGAAGTTTCCTGCTGTTTAGTACGTATGCCGGCATTGGGCTGGAAATACCGGTTTTGGGATTCTGCACAGAAAGGGTTTGCAAACCGCTGAATCCACACGTGAGTTTAACTCTGTCAGTTGAATGCTCACATTGACAACCCTTCAGTTAGGTAGCTCCGTTTTGGTTTTAGAAGCAGATATTTCTCTGTACAGCCTTTGGTACCATTCACTCGGGAATATCCCAAGGCAGCTCCTAGAAGAAACGTGTTTCTGACTCGCTGAATCTCAACATAGATTCAACTCTCTTAGGTGAACGAACGCACAGAAGAGCAGTTTCAAGGAAACGTTTCTCCTGGGTTTTAGACGAAGTTTACTGCGGTTTAGTACGCATGCCGGCATTGGGCTGGAAATACCGGTTTTGGGATTCTGCACAGAAAGGGTTTGCAAACCGCTGAATCCACACGTGAGTTTAACTCTGTCAGTTGAATGCACACATTGACAACCATTCAGTTAGATAGCTCCGTTTTGGTTTTAGAAGCAGATATTTCTCTGTACAGCCTATGGTCCCATTCACTCGGGAATATCCCAACGCAGCTCCTAGAAGAAAGTGTTTCTGACTCGCTGAATCTCAACATAGATTCAACTCTCTTAGGTGAACGAAAGCACAGCAAAGCAGTTTCAAGGAAACGTTTCTCCTGGGTTTTAGACGAAGTTTACTGCTGTTTAGTACGTATGCCGGCATTGGGCTGGAAATAAAGGTTTTGGGATTCTGCACAGAAAGGGTTTGCCAACCGCCGAATCCACACGTGAGTTTAACTCTGTCAGTTGAATGCACACATTGACAACCATTCACTTAGATAGCTCCGTTTTGGTTTTAGAAGCAGATATTTCTCTGTACAGCCTTTGGTACCATTCACTTGGGAATATCCCAAGGCAGCTCCTAGAAGAAACGTGTTTCTGACTCGCTGAATCTCACCATAGATTCAACTCTCTTAGGTGAACGAACGGACAGCAGAGCAGTTTCAAGGAAACATTCCTCCTGAGTTTTAGAGGAAGTTTCCTGCTGTTTAGTACGTATGCCGACATTGGGCTGGAAATACCGGTTTTGGGATTCTGCACAGAAAGGGTTTGCAAACCGCTGAATCCACGCGTGAGTTTAACTCTGTCAGTTGAATGCACACATTGACAACCATTCAGTTAGGTAGCTCCGTTTTGGTTTTAGAAGCAGATATTTCTCGGTACAGCCTATGGTCCCATTCACTCGGGAACATCCCAACGCAGCTCCTAGAAGAAACGTGTTTCTGACCCGCTGAATCTCCACATAGATTCAATTCTCTTAGGTGAACGAACGCACAGAAGAGCAGTTTCAAGGAAACGTTTCTCCTGGGTTCTAGACGAAGTTTACTGCGGTTTAGTACGCAAGCCGGTATTGGGCTGGAAATACCGGTTTTGGGATTCTGCACAGAAAGGGTTTGCAAACCGCTGAATCCACACGTGAGTTTAACTCTGTCAGTTGAATGCACACATTGACAACCATTCAGTTAGATAGCTCCGTTTTGGTTTTAGAAGCAGATATTTCTCTGTACAGCCTATGGTCCCATTCACTCGGGAATATCCCAACGCAGCTCCTAGAAGAAAGTGTTTCTGAGTCGCTGAATCTCAACATAGATTCAACTCTCTTAGGTGAACGAACGCACAGCAAAGCAGTTTCAAGGAAACGTTTCTCCTGGGTTTTAGACGAAGTTAACTGCTGTTTAGTACGTATGCCGGCATTGGGCTGGAAATACCGGTTTTGGGATTCTGCACAGAAAGGGTTTGCCAACCGCCGAATTCACACGTGAGTTTAACTCTGTCAGCTGAATGCACACATTGACAACCATTCAGTTAGATAGCTCCGTTTTGGTTTTAGAAGCAGATATTTCTCTGTACAGCCTTTGGTACCATTCACTCGGGAATATCCCAAGGCAGCTCCTAGAAGAAACGTGTTTCTGACTCGCTGAATCTCAACATAGATTCAACTCTCTTAGGTGAACGAACGGACAGCAGAGCAGTTTCAAGGAAACATTCCTCCTGAGTTTTAGACGAAGTTTCCTGCTGTTTAGTACGTATGCCGGCATTGGGCTGGAAATACCGGTTTTGGGATTCTGCACAGAAAGGGTTTGCAAACCGCTGAATCCACACGTGAGTTTAACTCTGTCAGTTGAATGCACACATTGACAACCATTCAGTTAGGTAGCTCCGTTTTGGTTTTAGAAGGAGATATTTCTCGGTACAGCCTATGGTCCCATTCACTCGGGAACATCCCAACACAGCTCCTAGAAGAAACGTGTTTCTGACTCGCTGAATCTCAACATAGATTCAACTCTCTTAGGTGAACGAACGCACAGAATAGCAGTTTCAAGCAAACCTTTCTCCTGAGTTTTAGACGAAGTTTACTGCTGTTTAGTACGTATGCCGGCATTGGGCTGGAAATACCGGTTTTGGGATTCTGCACAGAAATTGTTTGCCAACCGCTGAATCCACACGTGAGTTTTACTCTGTCAGTTGAATGCACACATTGACAAACATTCAGTTAGATAGCTCGGTTTTGGTTTTAGGAGCAGATATTTCTCTGTACATCCTATGGTCCAATTCACTCGGGAATATCCCAACGCAGCTCCTAGAAGAAAGTGTTTCTGACTCTCTGAATCTCAACATAGATTCAACTCTCTTAGGTGAACGAACGCACAGCAGAGCAGTTTCAAGGAAACGTTTCTCCTGAGTTTTAGACGAAGTTTCCTGCTGTTTAGTACGTATGCCGGCATTGGGCTGGAAATACCGGTTTTGGGATTCTGCACAGAAAGGGTTTGCAAACCGCTGAATCCACACGTGAGTTTAACTCTGTCAGTTGAATGCTCACATTGACAACCCTTCAGTTAGGTAGCTCCGTTTTGGTTTTAGAAGCAGATATTTCTCTGTACAGCCTTTGGTACCGTTCACTCGGGAATATCCCAAGGCAGCTCCTAGAAGAAACGTGTTTCTGACTCGCTGAATCTCAACATAGATTCAACTCTCTTAGGTGAACGAACGCACAGAAGAGCAGTTTCAAGGAAACGTTTCTCCTGGGTTTTAGACGAAGTTTACTGCGGTTTAGTACGCATGCCGGCATTGGGCTGGAAATACCGGTTTTGGGATTCTGCACAGAAAGGGTTTGCAAACCGCTGAATCCACACGTGAGTTTAACTCTGTCAGTTGAATGCACACATTGACAACCATTCAGTTAGATAGCTCCGTTTTGGTTTTAGAAGCAGATATTTCTCTGTACAGCCTATGGTCCCATTCACTCGGGAATATCCCAACGCAGCTCCTAGAAGAAAGTGTTTCTGACTCGCTGAATCTCAACATAGATTCAACTCTCTTAGGTGAACGAACGCACAGCAAAGCAGTTTCAAGGAAACGTTTCTCCTGGGTTTTAGACGAAGTTTACTGCTGTTTAGTACGTATGCCGGCATTGGGCTGGAAATACCGGTTTTGGGATTCTGCACAGAAAGGGTTTGCCAACCGCCGAATCCACACGTGAGTTTAACTCTGTCAGTTGAATGCACACATTGACAACCATTCACTTAGATAGCTCCGTTTTGGTTTTAGAAGCAGATATTTCTCTGTACAGCCTTTGGTACCATTCACTTGGGAATATCCCAAGGCAGCTCCTAGAAGAAACGTGTTTCTGACTCGCTGAATCTCACCATAGATTCAACTCTCTTAGGTGAACGAACGGACAGCAGAGCAGTTTCAAGGAAACATTCCTCCTGAGTTTTAGACGAAGTTTCCTGCTGTTTAGTACGTATGCCGACATTGGGCTGGAAATACCGGTTTTGGGATTCTGCACAGAAAGGGTTTGCAAACCGCTGAATCCACGCGTGAGTTTAACTCTGTCAGTTGAATGCACACATTGTCAACCATTCAGTTAGGTAGCTCCGTTATGGTTTTAGAAGCAGATATTTCTCTGTACAGCCTATGGTCCCATTCACTCGGGAACATCCCAACGCAGCTCCTAGAAGAAACGTGTTTCTGACTCGCTGAATCTCAACATAGATTCAACTCTCTTAGGTGAACGAACGCACAGAAGAGCAGTTTCAAGGAAACCGTTCTCCTGAGTTTTAGACGAAGTGTATTGCTGTTTAGTACGTATGCCGGCATTGGGCTGGAAATACCGGTTTTGGGATTCTGCACAGAAAGTGTTTGCCAACCGCTGAATCCACACGTGAGTTTTACTCTGTCAGTTGAATGCACACATTGACAAACATTCAGTTAGATAGCTCGGTTTTGGTTTTAGGAGCAGATATTTCTCTGTACATCCTATGGTCCCATTCACTCGGGAATATCCCAACGCAGCTCCTAGAAGAAAGTGTTTCTGACTCTCTGAATCTCAACATAGATTCAACTCTCTTAGGTGAACGAACGCACAGCAGAGCAGTTTCAAGGAAACGTTTCTCCTGAGTTTTAGACGAAGTTTACTGCTGTTTAGTACGTATGCCGGCATTGGGCTGGAAATACCGGTTTTGGGATTCTGCACAGAAATTGTTTGCCAACCGCTGAATCCACACGTGAGTTTTACTCTGTCAGTTGAATGCACACATTGACAAACATTCAGTTAGATTACTCGGTTTTGGTTTTAGAAGCAGATATTTCTCTGTACATCCTATGGTCCCATTCACTCGGGAATATCCCAACGCAGATCCTAGAAGAAAGTGTTTCTGACTCTCTGAATCTCAACATAGATTCAACTCTCTTAGGTGCACGAACGCACAGCAGAGCAGTTTCAAGGAAACGTTTCTCCTGAGTTTTAGACGAAGTTTCCAGCTGTTTAGTACGTATGCCGGCATTGGACTGGAAATACCGGTTTTGGGATTCTGCACAGAAAGGGTTTGCAAACCGCTGAATCCACACGTGAGTTTAACTCTGTCAGTTGAATGCACACATTGACAACCTTTCAGTTAGATAGCTACGTTTTGGTTTTAGAAGCAGATATTTCTCGGTACAGTCTATGGTCCCATTCACTCGGGAACATCCCAACGCAGCTCCTAGAAGAAAAGTGTTTCTGACTCGCTGAATCTCAACATAGATTCAACTCTCTTAGGTGAACGAACGCACAGAAGAGCAGTTTCAAGGAAACGTTTCTCCTGGGTTTTAGACGAAGTTTACTGCTGTTTAGTACGTATGCCGTCATTGGGCTGCAAATACCGGTTTTGGGATTCTGCACAGAAAGGGTTTGCCAACCGCCGAATCCACACGTGAGTTTAACTCTGTCAGCTGAATGCACACATTGACAACCATTCAGTTAGATAGCTCCGTTTTGGTTTTAGAAGCAGATATTTCTCTGTACAGCCTTTGGTACCATTCACTCGGGAATATCCCAAGGCAGCTCCTAGAAAAAACGTGTTTCTGACTCGCTGAATCTCAACATAGATTCAACTCTCTTAGGTGAACGAACGCACAGCAGAGCAGTTTCAAGGAAACATTCCTCCTGAGTTTTAGACGAAGTTTCCTGCTGTTCAGTACGTATGCCGGCATTGGGCTGGAAATACCGGTTTTGGGATTCTGCACAGAAAGGGTTTGCAAACCGCTGAATCCACACGTGAGTTTAACTCTGTCAGTTGAATGCACACATTAACAACCATTCAGTTAGGTAGCTCCGTTTTGGTTTTAGAAGCAGATATTTCTCGGTACAGCCTATGGTCCCATTCACTCGGGAACATCCCAACGCAGCTCCTAGAAGAAACGTGTTTCTGACTCGCTGAATCTCAACATAGATTCAACTCTCTTAGTTGAACGAACGCACAGAAGAGCAGTTTCAAGCAAACCTGTCTCCTGAGTTTTAGACGAAGTTTACTGCTGTTTAGTACGTATGCCGGCATTGGGCTGGAAATACCGGTTTTGGGATTCTGCACAGAAAGGGTTTGCCAACCGCTGAATCCACACGTGAGTTTAACTCTGTCAGTTGAATGCACACATTGGCAACCATTCAGTTAGATAGCTCCGTTTTGGTTTTAGAAGCAGCTATTTCTCTGTACAGCCTATGGTCCCATTCACTCGGGAATATCCCAACGCAGCTCCTAGAAGAAACGTGTTTCTGACTCGCTGAATCTCAACAAAGATTCAACTCTCTTAGGTGAACGAACGCACAGAAGAGCAGTTTCAAGGAAACGTTTCTCCTGGGTTTTTGACGAAGTTTACTGCGGTTTAGTACGTATGCCGGCATTGGGCTGGAAATACCGGTTTTGGGATTCTGCACAGAAAGGGTTTGCCAACCGCCGAATCCACACGTGAGTTTAATTCTGAAAGTTGAATGCACACATTGACAACCATTCAGTTAGATAGCTCCGTTTTGGTTTTAGAAGCAGATATTTCTCTGTACAGCCTATGGTACCATTCACTCGGGAATATCCCAAGGCATCTCCTAGAAGAAACGTGTTTCTGACTCGCTGAATCTCAACATAGATTCAACTCTCTTAGGTGAACGAACGCACACCAGAGCAGTTTCAAGGAAACATTCCTCCTGAGTTTTAGATGAAGTTTCCTGCTCTTTAGTATGTATGCCGGCATTGGGCTGGAAATACCGGTTTTGGGATTCTGCACAGAAAGGGTTTGCAAACCGCTGAATCCACACGTGAGTTTAACTCTGTCAGTTGAATGCACACATTGACAACCTTTCAGTTAGATAGCTCCGTTTTGGTTTTAGAAGCAGATATTTCTCGGTACAGTCTATGGTCCCATTCACTCGGGAACATCCCAACGCAGCTCCTAGAAGAAAAGTGTTTCTGACTCGCTGAATCTCAACATAGATTCAACTCTCTTAGGTGAACGAACGCACAGAAGAGCAGTTTCAAGGAAACGTTTCTCCTGGGTTTTAGACGAAGTTTACTGCTGTTTAGTACGTATGCCGTCATTGGGCTGGAAATACCGGTTTTGGGATTCTGCACAGAAAGGGTTTGCCAACCGCCGAATCCACACGTGAGTTTAACTCTGTCAGCTGAATGCACACATTGACAACCATTCAGTTAGATAGCTCCGTTTTGGTTTTAGAAGCAGATATTTCTCTGTACAGCCTTTGGTACCATTCACTCGGGAATATCCCAAGGCAGCTCCTAGAAAAAACGTGTTTCTGACTCGCTGAATCTCAACATAGATTCAACTCTCTTAGGTGAACGAACGCACAGCAGAGCAGTTTCAAGGAAACATTCCTCCTGAGTTTTAGACGAAGTTTCCTGCTGTTCAGTACGTATGCCGGCATTGGGCTGGAAATACCGGTTTTGGGATTCTGCACAGAAAGGGTTTGCAAACCGCTGAATCCACACGTGAGTTTAACTCTGTCAGTTGAATGCACACATTAACAACCATTCAGTTAGGTAGCTCCGTTTTGGTTTTAGAAGCAGATATTTCTCGGTACAGCCTATGGTCCCATTCACTCGGGAACATCCCAACGCAGCTCCTAGAAGAAACGTGTTTCTGACTCGCTGAATCTCAACATAGATTCAACTCTCTTAGTTGAACGAACGCACAGAAGAGCAGTTTCAAGCAAACCTGTCTCCTGAGTTTTAGACGAAGTTTACTGCTGTTTAGTACGTATGCCGGCATTGGGCTGGAAATACCGGTTTTGGGATTCTGCACAGAAAGGGTTTGCCAACCGCTGAATCCACACGTGAGTTTAACTCTGTCAGTTGAATGCACACATTGGCAACCATTCAGTTAGATAGCTCCGTTTTGGTTTTAGAAGCAGCTATTTCTCTGTACAGCCTATGGTCCCATTCACTCGGGAATATCCCAACGCAGCTCCTAGAAGAAACGTGTTTCTGACTCGCTGAATCTCAACAAAGATTCAACTCTCTTAGGTGAACGAACGCACAGAAGAGCAGTTTCAAGGAAACGTTTCTCCTGGGTTTTAGACGAAGTTTACTGCGGTTTAGTACGTATGCCGGCATTGGGCTGGAAATACCGGTTTTGGGATTCTGCACAGAAAGGGTTTGCCAACCGCCGCATCCACACGTGAGTTTAATTCTGAAAGTTGAATGCACACATTGACAACCATTCAGTTAGATAGCTCCGTTTTGGTTTTAGAAGCAGATATTTCTCTGTACAGCCTATGGTACCATTCACTCGGGAATATCCCAAGGCATCTCCTAGAAGAAACGTGTTTCTGACTCGCTGAATCTCAACATAGATTCAACTCTCTTAGGTGAACGAACGCACACCAGAGCAGTTTCAAGGAAACATTCCTCCTGAGTTTTAGACGAAGTTTCCTGCTGTTTAGTATGTATGCCGGCATTGGGCTGGAAATACCGGTTTTGGGATTCTGCACAGAAAGGGTTTGCCAACCGCCGAATCCACACGTGAGTTTAATTATGTCAGTTGAATGCACACATTGACAACCATTCACTTAGATAGCTCCGTTTTGGTTTTAGAAGCAGATATTTCTCGGTACAGCCTTTGGTACCATTCACTCGGGAATATCCCAAGGCAGCTCCTAGAAAAAACGTGTTTCTGACTCGCTGAATCTCAACATAGATTCAACTCTCTTAGGTGAACGAACGCACAGCAGAGCAGTTTCAAGGAAACATTCCTCCTGAGTTTTAGACGAAGTTTCCTGCTGTTCAGTACGTATGCCGGCATTGGGCTGGAAATACCGGTTTTGGGATTCTGCACAGAAAGTGTTTGCAAACCGCTGAATCCACACGTGAGTTTAACTCTGTCAGTTGAATGCACACATTGACAACCATTCAGTTAGGTAGCTCCGTTTTGGTTTTAGAAGCAGATATTTCTCGGTACAGCCTATGGTCCCATTCACTCGGGAACATCCCAACGCAGCTCCTAGAAGAAACGTGTTTCTGACTCGCTGAATCTCAACATAGATTCAACTCTCTTAGGTGAACGAACGCACAGAAGAGCAGTTTCAAACAAACCTGTCTCCTGAGTTTTAGACGAAGTTTACTGCTGTTTAGTACGTATGCCGGCGTTGGGCTGGAAATACCGGTTTTGGGATTCTGCACAGAAACTGTTTGCCAACCGCTGAATCCACACGTGAGTTTTACTCTGTCAGTTGAATGCACACATTGACAAACATTCAGTTAGATAGCTCGGTTTTGGTTTTAGGAGCAGATATTTCTCTGTACATCCTATGGTCCCATTCACTCGGGAATATCCCAACACAGCTCGTAGAAGAAAGTGTTTCTGACTCTCTGAATCTCAACATAGATTCAACTCTCTTAGGTGAACGAACGCACAGCAGAGCAGTTTCAAGGAAACGTTTCTCCTGAGTTTTAGACGCAGTTTCCTGCTGTTTACTACGTATGCCGGCATTGGGCTGGAAATACCGGTTCTGGGATTCTGCACAGAAAGGGTTTGCCAACCGCTGAATCCACACGTGAGTTTAACTCTGTCAGTTGAATGCACACATTGACAACCATTCAGTTAGATAGCTCCGTTTTGGTTTTAGAAGCAGATATTTCTCTGTACAGCCTATGGTCCCATTCACTCGGGAATATCCCAACGCAGCTCCTAGAAGAAACGTGTTTCTGACTCGCTGAATCACAACAAAGATTCACCTCTCTTAGGTGAACGAACGCACAGCAGAGCAGTTTCAAGGAAACGTTTCTCCTGGGTTTTAGACGAAGTTTACTGCTGTTTAGTACGTATGCCGGCATTGGGCTGGAAATACCGGTTTTGGGATTCTGCACAGAAAGGGTTTGCCAACCGCCGAATCCACACGTGAGTTTAATTCTGTCAGTTGAACGCACACATTGACAACCATTCAGTTAGATAGCTCTGTTTTGGTTTTAGAAGCAGATAATTCTCTGTACAGCCTATGGTACCATTCACTCGGGAATATCCCACGGCATCTCCTAGAAGAAACGTGTTTCTGACTCGCTGAATCTCAACATAGATTCAACTCTCTTAGGTGAACGAACGCACACCAGAGCAGTTTCAAGGAAACATTCCTCCTGAGTTTTAGACGAAGTTTCCTGCTGTTTAGTATGTATGCCGGCATTGGGCTGGAAATACCGGTATTGGGATTCTGCACAGAAAGGGTTTGCCAACCGCCGAATCAACACGTGAGTTTAATTCTGTCAGTTGAATGCACACATTGACAACCATTCAGTTAGATAGCTCCGTTTTGGTTTTAGAAGCAGATATTTCTCGGTACAGCCTATGGTCCCATTCACTCGGGAACATCCCAACGCAGCTCCTAGAAGAAACGTGTTTCTGACTCGCTGAATCTCAACATAGATTCAACTCTCTTAGGTGAACGAACGCACAGAAGAGCAGTTTCAAACAAACCTGTCTCCTGAGTTTTAGACGAAGTTTACTGCTGTTTAGTACGTATGCCGGCGTTGGGCTGGAAATACCGGTTTTGGGATTCTGCACAGAAACTGTTTGCCAACCGCTGAATCCACACGTGAGTTTTACTCTGTCAGTTGAATGCACACATTGACAAACATTCAGTTAGATAGCTCGGTTTTGGTTTTAGGAGCAGATATTTCTCTGTACATCCTATGGTCCCATTCACTCGGGAATATCCCAACACAGCTCGTAGAAGAAAGTGTTTCTGACTCTCTGAATCTCAACATAGATTCAACTCTCTTAGGTGAACGAACGCACAGCAGAGCAGTTTCAAGGAAACGTTTCTCCTGAGTTTTAGACGAAGTTTCCTGCTGTTTACTACGTATGCCGGCATTGGGCTGGAAATACCGGTTCTGGGATTCTGCACAGAAAGGGTTTGCCAACCGCTGAATCCACACGTGAGTTTAACTCTGTCAGTTGAATGCACACATTGACAACCATTCAGTTAGATAGCTCCGTTTTGGTTTTAGAAGCAGATATTTCTCTGTACAGCCTATGGTCCCATTCACTCGGGAATATCCCAACGCAGCTCCTAGAAGAAACGTGTTTCTGACTCGCTGAATCACAACAAAGATTCACCTCTCTTAGGTGAACGAACGCACAGCAGAGCAGTTTCAAGGAAACGTTTCTCCTGGGTTTTAGACGAAGTTTACTGCTGTTTAGTACGTATGCCGGCATTGGGCTGGAAATACCGGTTTTGGGATTCTGCACAGAAAGGGTTTGCCAACCGCCGAATCCACACGTGAGTTTAATTCTGTCAGTTGAACGCACACATTGACAACCATTCAGTTAGATAGCTCTGTTTTGGTTTTAGAAGCAGATAATTCTCTGTACAGCCTATGGTACCATTCACTCGGGAATATCCCACGGCATCTCCTAGAAGAAACGTGTTTCTGACTCGCTGAATCTCAACATAGATTCAACTCTCTTAGGTGAACGAACGCACACCAGAGCAGTTTCAAGGAAACATTCCTCCTGAGTTTTAGACGAAGTTTCCTGCTGTTTAGTATGTATGCCGGCATTGGGCTGGAAATACCGGTATTGGGATTCTGCACAGAAAGGGTTTGCCAACCGCCGAATCAACACGTGAGTTTAATTCTGTCAGTTGAATGCACACATTGACAACCATTCAGTTAGATAGCTCCGTTTTGGTTTTAGAAGCAGATATTTCTCTGTACAGCCTATGGTCCCATTCACTCGGGAACATCCCAACGCAGCTCCTAGAAGAAACGTGTTTCTGACTCGCTGAATCTCAACATAGATTCAACTCTCTTAGGTGAACGAACGCACAGAAGAGCAGTTTCAAGCAACCCGTTCTCCTGAGTTTTAGACGAAGTGTACTGCTGTTTAGTACGTATGCCGGCATTGGGCTGGAAATACCGGTTTTGGGATTCTGCACAGAAATTGTTTGCCAACCGCTGAATCCACACGTGAGTTTTACTCTGTCAGTTGAATGCACACATTGACAAACATTCATATAGATAGCTCGGTTTTGGTTTTAGGAGCAGATATTTCTCTGTACATCCTATGGTCCCATTCACTCGGGAATATCCCAACGCAGCTCCTAGAAGAAAGTGTTTCTGACTCTCTGAATCTCAACATAGATTCAACTCTCTTAGGTGAACGAAGGCACAGCAGAGCAGTTTCAAGGAAACGTTTCTCCTGAGTTTTAGACGAAGTTTCCTGCTGTTTAGTACGTATGCCGGCATTGGGCTGGAAATACCGGTTTTGGGATTCTGCACAGAAAGGGTTTGCAAACCGCTGAATCCACACGTGAGTTTAACTCTGTCAGTTGAATGCTCACATTGACAACCCTTCAGTTAGGTAGCTCCGTTTTGGTTTTAGAAGCAGATATTTCTCTGTACAGCCTTTGGTACCATTCACTCGGGAATATCCCAAGGCAGCTCCTAGAAGAAACGTGTTTCTGACTCGCTGAATCTCAACATAGATTCAACTCTCTTAGGTGAACGAACGCACAGAAGAGCAGTTTCAAGGAAACGTTTCTCCTGGGTTTTAGACGAAGTTTACTGCGGTTTAGTACGCATGCCGGCATTGGGCTGGAAATACCGGTTTTGGGATTCTGCACAGAAAGGGTTTGCAAACCGCTGAATCCACACGTGAGTTTAACTCTGTCAGTTGAATGCACACATTGACAACCATTCAGTTAGATAGCTCCGTTTTGGTTTTAGAAGCAGATATTTCTCTGTACAGCCTATGGTCCCATTCACTCGGGAATATCCCAACGCAGCTCCTAGAAGAAAGTGTTTCTGACTCGCTGAATCTCAACATAGATTCAACTCTCTTAGGTGAACGAAAGCACAGCAAAGCAGTTTCAAGGAAACGTTTCTCCTGGGTTTTAGACGAAGTTTACTGCTGTTTAGTACGTATGCCGGCATTGGGCTGGAAATAAAGGTTTTGGGATTCTGCACAGAAAGGGTTTGCCAACCGCCGAATCCACACGTGAGTTTAACTCTGTCAGTTGAATGCACACATTGACAACCATTCACTTAGATAGCTCCGTTTTGGTTTTAGAAGCAGATATTTCTCTGTACAGCCTTTGGTACCATTCACTTGGGAATATCCCAAGGCAGCTCCTAGAAGAAACGTGTTTCTGACTCGCTGAATCTCACCATAGATTCAACTCTCTTAGGTGAACGAACGGACAGCAGAGCAGTTTCAAGGAAACATTCCTCCTGAGTTTTAGAGGAAGTTTCCTGCTGTTTAGTACGTATGCCGACATTGGGCTGGAAATACCGGTTTTGGGATTCTGCACAGAAAGGGTTTGCAAACCGCTGAATCCACGCGTGAGTTTAACTCTGTCAGTTGAATGCACACATTGACAACCATTCAGTTAGGTAGCTCCGTTTTGGTTTTAGAAGCAGATATTTCTCGGTACAGCCTATGGTCCCATTCACTCGGGAACATCCCAACGCAGCTCCTAGAAGAAACGTGTTTCTGACCCGCTGAATCTCCACATAGATTCAATTCTCTTAGGTGAACGAACGCACAGAAGAGCAGTTTCAAGGAAACGTTTCTCCTGGGTTCTAGACGAAGTTTACTGCGGTTTAGTACGCAAGCCGGTATTGGGCTGGAAATACCGGTTTTGGGATTCTGCACAGAAAGGGTTTGCAAACCGCTGAATCCACACGTGAGTTTAACTCTGTCAGTTGAATGCACACATTGACAACCATTCAGTTAGATAGCTCCGTTTTGGTTTTAGAAGCAGATATTTCTCTGTACAGCCTATGGTCCCATTCACTCGGGAATATCCCAACGCAGCTCCTAGAAGAAAGTGTTTCTGAGTCGCTGAATCTCAACATAGATTCAACTCTCTTAGGTGAACGAACGCACAGCAAAGCAGTTTCAAGGAAACGTTTCTCCTGGGTTTTAGACGAAGTTAACTGCTGTTTAGTACGTATGCCGGCATTGGGCTGGAAATACCGGTTTTGGGATTCTGCACAGAAAGGGTTTGCCAACCGCCGAATTCACACGTGAGTTTAACTCTGTCAGCTGAATGCACACATTGACAACCATTCAGTTAGATAGCTCCGTTTTGGTTTTAGAAGCAGATATTTCTCTGTACAGCCTTTGGTACCATTCACTCGGGAATATCCCAAGGCAGCTCCTAGAAGAAACGTGTTTCTGACTCGCTGAATCTCAACATAGATTCAACTCTCTTAGGTGAACGAACGGACAGCAGAGCAGTTTCAAGGAAACATTCCTCCTGAGTTTTAGACGAAGTTTCCTGCTGTTTAGTACGTATGCCGGCATTGGGCTGGAAATACCGGTTTTGGGATTCTGCACAGAAAGGGTTTGCAAACCGCTGAATCCACACGTGAGTTTAACTCTGTCAGTTGAATGCACACATTGACAACCATTCAGTTAGGTAGCTCCGTTTTGGTTTTAGAAGGAGATATTTCTCGGTACAGCCTATGGTCCCATTCACTCGGGAACATCCCAACACAGCTCCTAGAAGAAACGTGTTTCTGACTCGCTGAATCTCAACATAGATTCAACTCTCTTAGGTGAACGAACGCACAGAATAGCAGTTTCAAGCAAACCTTTCTCCTGAGTTTTAGACGAAGTTTACTGCTGTTTAGTACGTATGCCGGCATTGGGCTGGAAATACCGGTTTTGGGATTCTGCACAGAAATTGTTTGCCAACCGCTGAATCCACACGTGAGTTTTACTCTGTCAGTTGAATGCACACATTGACAAACATTCAGTTAGATAGCTCGGTTTTGGTTTTAGGAGCAGATATTTCTCTGTACATCCTATGGTCCAATTCACTCGGGAATATCCCAACGCAGCTCCTAGAAGAAAGTGTTTCTGACTCTCTGAATCTCAACATAGATTCAACTCTCTTAGGTGAACGAACGCACAGCAGAGCAGTTTCAAGGAAACGTTTCTCCTGAGTTTTAGACGAAGTTTCCTGCTGTTTAGTACGTATGCCGGCATTGGGCTGGAAATACCGGTTTTGGGATTCTGCACAGAAAGGGTTTGCAAACCGCTGAATCCACACGTGAGTTTAACTCTGTCAGTTGAATGCTCACATTGACAACCCTTCAGTTAGGTAGCTCCGTTTTGGTTTTAGAAGCAGATATTTCTCTGTACAGCCTTTGGTACCGTTCACTCGGGAATATCCCAAGGCAGCTCCTAGAAGAAACGTGTTTCTGACTCGCTGAATCTCAACATAGATTCAACTCTCTTAGGTGAACGAACGCACAGAAGAGCAGTTTCAAGGAAACGTTTCTCCTGGGTTTTAGACGAAGTTTACTGCGGTTTAGTACGCATGCCGGCATTGGGCTGGAAATACCGGTTTTGGGATTCTGCACAGAAAGGGTTTGCAAACCGCTGAATCCACACGTGAGTTTAACTCTGTCAGTTGAATGCACACATTGACAACCATTCAGTTAGATAGCTCCGTTTTGGTTTTAGAAGCAGATATTTCTCTGTACAGCCTATGGTCCCATTCACTCGGGAATATCCCAACGCAGCTCCTAGAAGAAAGTGTTTCTGACTCGCTGAATCTCAACATAGATTCAACTCTCTTAGGTGAACGAACGCACAGCAAAGCAGTTTCAAGGAAACGTTTCTCCTGGGTTTTAGACGAAGTTTACTGCTGTTTAGTACGTATGCCGGCATTGGGCTGGAAATACCGGTTTTGGGATTCTGCACAGAAAGGGTTTGCCAACCGCCGAATCCACACGTGAGTTTAACTCTGTCAGTTGAATGCACACATTGACAACCATTCACTTAGATAGCTCCGTTTTGGTTTTAGAAGCAGATATTTCTCTGTACAGCCTTTGGTACCATTCACTTGGGAATATCCCAAGGCAGCTCCTAGAAGAAACGTGTTTCTGACTCGCTGAATCTCACCATAGATTCAACTCTCTTAGGTGAACGAACGGACAGCAGAGCAGTTTCAAGGAAACATTCCTCCTGAGTTTTAGACGAAGTTTCCTGCTGTTTAGTACGTATGCCGACATTGGGCTGGAAATACCGGTTTTGGGATTCTGCACAGAAAGGGTTTGCAAACCGCTGAATCCACGCGTGAGTTTAACTCTGTCAGTTGAATGCACACATTGTCAACCATTCAGTTAGGTAGCTCCGTTATGGTTTTAGAAGCAGATATTTCTCTGTACAGCCTATGGTCCCATTCACTCGGGAACATCCCAACGCAGCTCCTAGAAGAAACGTGTTTCTGACTCGCTGAATCTCAACATAGATTCAACTCTCTTAGGTGAACGAACGCACAGAAGAGCAGTTTCAAGGAAACCGTTCTCCTGAGTTTTAGACGAAGTGTATTGCTGTTTAGTACGTATGCCGGCATTGGGCTGGAAATACCGGTTTTGGGATTCTGCACAGAAAGTGTTTGCCAACCGCTGAATCCACACGTGAGTTTTACTCTGTCAGTTGAATGCACACATTGACAAACATTCAGTTAGATAGCTCGGTTTTGGTTTTAGGAGCAGATATTTCTCTGTACATCCTATGGTCCCATTCACTCGGGAATATCCCAACGCAGCTCCTAGAAGAAAGTGTTTCTGACTCTCTGAATCTCAACATAGATTCAACTCTCTTAGGTGAACGAACGCACAGCAGAGCAGTTTCAAGGAAACGTTTCTCCTGAGTTTTAGACGAAGTTTACTGCTGTTTAGTACGTATGCCGGCATTGGGCTGGAAATACCGGTTTTGGGATTCTGCACAGAAATTGTTTGCCAACCGCTGAATCCACACGTGAGTTTTACTCTGTCAGTTGAATGCACACATTGACAAACATTCAGTTAGATTACTCGGTTTTGGTTTTAGAAGCAGATATTTCTCTGTACATCCTATGGTCCCATTCACTCGGGAATATCCCAACGCAGATCCTAGAAGAAAGTGTTTCTGACTCTCTGAATCTCAACATAGATTCAACTCTCTTAGGTGCACGAACGCACAGCAGAGCAGTTTCAAGGAAACGTTTCTCCTGAGTTTTAGACGAAGTTTCCAGCTGTTTAGTACGTATGCCGGCATTGGACTGGAAATACCGGTTTTGGGATTCTGCACAGAAAGGGTTTGCAAACCGCTGAATCCACACGTGAGTTTAACTCTGTCAGTTGAATGCACACATTGACAACCTTTCAGTTAGATAGCTACGTTTTGGTTTTTGAAGCAGATATTTCTCGGTACAGTCTATGGTCCCATTCACTCGGGAACATCCCAACGCAGCTCCTAGAAGAAAAGTGTTTCTGACTCGCTGAATCTCAACATAGATTCAACTCTCTTAGGTGAACGAACGCACAGAAGAGCAGTTTCAAGGAAACGTTTCTCCTGGGTTTTAGACGAAGTTTACTGCTGTTTAGTACGTATGCCGTCATTGGGCTGCAAATACCGGTTTTGGGATTCTGCACAGAAAGGGTTTGCCAACCGCCGAATCCACACGTGAGTTTAACTCTGTCAGCTGAATGCACACATTGACAACCATTCAGTTAGATAGCTCCGTTTTGGTTTTAGAAGCAGATATTTCTCTGTACAGCCTTTGGTACCATTCACTCGGGAATATCCCAAGGCAGCTCCTAGAAAAAACGTGTTTCTGACTCGCTGAATCTCAACATAGATTCAACTCTCTTAGGTGAACGAACGCACAGCAGAGCAGTTTCAAGGAAACATTCCTCCTGAGTTTTAGACGAAGTTTCCTGCTGTTCAGTACGTATGCCGGCATTGGGCTGGAAATACCGGTTTTGGGATTCTGCACAGAAAGGGTTTGCAAACCGCTGAATCCACACGTGAGTTTAACTCTGTCAGTTGAATGCACACATTAACAACCATTCAGTTAGGTAGCTCCGTTTTGGTTTTAGAAGCAGATATTTCTCGGTACAGCCTATGGTCCCATTCACTCGGGAACATCCCAACGCAGCTCCTAGAAGAAACGTGTTTCTGACTCGCTGAATCTCAACATAGATTCAACTCTCTTAGTTGAACGAACGCACAGAAGAGCAGTTTCAAGCAAACCTGTCTCCTGAGTTTTAGACGAAGTTTACTGCTGTTTAGTACGTATGCCGGCATTGGGCTGGAAATACCGGTTTTGGGATTCTGCACAGAAAGGGTTTGCCAACCGCTGAATCCACACGTGAGTTTAACTCTGTCAGTTGAATGCACACATTGGCAACCATTCAGTTAGATAGCTCCGTTTTGGTTTTAGAAGCAGCTATTTCTCTGTACAGCCTATGGTCCCATTCACTCGGGAATATCCCAACGCAGCTCCTAGAAGAAACGTGTTTCTGACTCGCTGAATCTCAACAAAGATTCAACTCTCTTAGGTGAACGAACGCACAGAAGAGCAGTTTCAAGGAAACGTTTCTCCTGGGTTTTTGACGAAGTTTACTGCGGTTTAGTACGTATGCCGGCATTGGGCTGGAAATACCGGTTTTGGGATTCTGCACAGAAAGGGTTTGCCAACCGCCGAATCCACACGTGAGTTTAATTCTGAAAGTTGAATGCACACATTGACAACCATTCAGTTAGATAGCTCCGTTTTGGTTTTAGAAGCAGATATTTCTCTGTACAGCCTATGGTACCATTCACTCGGGAATATCCCAAGGCATCTCCTAGAAGAAACGTGTTTCTGACTCGCTGAATCTCAACATAGATTCAACTCTCTTAGGTGAACGAACGCACACCAGAGCAGTTTCAAGGAAACATTCCTCCTGAGTTTTAGATGAAGTTTCCTGCTCTTTAGTATGTATGCCGGCATTGGGCTGGAAATACCGGTTTTGGGATTCTGCACAGAAATTGTTTGCCAACCGCTGAATCCACACGTGAGTTTTACTCTGTCAGTTGAATGCACACATTGACAAACATTCAGTTAGATTACTCGGTTTTGGTTTTAGAAGCAGATATTTCTCTGTACATCCTATGGTCCCATTCACTCGGGAATATCCCAACGCAGATCCTAGAAGAAAGTGTTTCTGACTCTCTGAATCTCAACATAGATTCAACTCTCTTAGGTGCACGAACGCACAGCAGAGCAGTTTCAAGGAAACGTTTCTCCTGAGTTTTAGACGAAGTTTCCTGCTGTTCAGTACGTATGCCGGCATTGGACTGGAAATACCGGTTTTGGGATTCTGCACAGAAAGGGTTTGCAAACCGCTGAATCCACACGTGAGTTTAACTCTGTCAGTTGAATGCACACATTGACAACCATTCAGTTAGATAGCTCCGTTTTGGTTTTAGAAGCAGATATTTCTCGGTACAGTCTATGGTCCCATTCACTCGGGAACATCCCAACGCAGCTCCTAGAAGAAAAGTGTTTCTGACTCGCTGAATCTCAACATAGATTCAACTCTCTTAGGTGAACGAACGCACAGAAGAGCAGTTTCAAGGAAACGTTCCTCCTGGGTTTTAGACGAAGTTGACTTCGGTTTAGTACGCAAGCCGGCATTGGGCTGGAAATACCGGTTTTGGGATTCTGCACAGAAAGGGTTTGGAAACCGCTGAATCCACACGTGAGTTTAACTCTGTCAGTTGAATGCACACATTGACAACCATTCAGTTAGATAGCTCCGTTTTGGTTTTAGAAGCAGATATTTCTCTGTACAGCCTATGGTCCCATTCACTCGGGAATATCTCAACGCAGCTCCTAGAAGAAACGTGTTTCTGACTCGCTGAATCTCAACATAGATTCAACTCTCTTAGGTGAACGAACGCACAGCAGAGCAGTTTCAAGGAAACGTTTCTCCTGGGTTTTAGACGAAGTTTACTGCTGTTTAGTACGTATGCCGTCATTGGGCTGGAAATACCGGTTTTGGGATTCTGCACAGAAAGGGTTTGCCAACCGCCGAATCCACACGTGAGTTTAACTCTGTCAGCTGAATGCACACATTGACAACCATTCAGTTAGATAGCTCCGTTTTGGTTTTAGAAGCAGATATTTCTCTGTACAGCCTTTGGTACCATTCACTCGGGAATATCCCAAGGCAGCTCCTAGAAAAAACGTGTTTCTGACTCGCTGAATCTCAACATAGATTCAACTCTCTTAGGTGAACGAACGCACAGCAGAGCAGTTTCAAGGAAACATTCCTCCTGAGTTTTAGACGAAGTTTCCTGCTGTTCAGTACGTATGCCGGCATTGGGCTGGAAATACCGGTTTTGGGATTCTGCACAGAAAGGGTTTGCAAACCGCTGAATCCACACGTGAGTTTAACTCTGTCAGTTGAATGCACACATTAACAACCATTCAGTTAGGTAGCTCCGTTTTGGTTTTAGAAGCAGATATTTCTCGGTACAGCCTATGGTCCCATTCACTCGGGAACATCCCAACGCAGCTCCTAGAAGAAACGTGTTTCTGACTCGCTGAATCTCAACATAGATTCAACTCTCTTAGTTGAACGAACGCACAGAAGAGCAGTTTCAAGCAAACCTGTCTCCTGAGTTTTAGACGAAGTTTACTGCTGTTTAGTACGTATGCCGGCATTGGGCTGGAAATACCGGTTTTGGGATTCTGCACAGAAAGGGTTTGCCAACCGCTGAATCCACACGTGAGTTTAACTCTGTCAGTTGAATGCACACATTGGCAACCATTCAGTTAGATAGCTCCGTTTTGGTTTTAGAAGCAGCTATTTCTCTGTACAGCCTATGGTCCCATTCACTCGGGAATATCCCAACGCAGCTCCTAGAAGAAACGTGTTTCTGACTCGCTGAATCTCAACAAAGATTCAACTCTCTTAGGTGAACGAACGCACAGAAGAGCAGTTTCAAGGAAACGTTTCTCCTGGGTTTTAGACGAAGTTTACTGCGGTTTAGTACGTATGCCGGCATTGGGCTGGAAATACCGGTTTTGGGATTCTGCACAGAAAGGGTTTGCCAACCGCCGCATCCACACGTGAGTTTAATTCTGAAAGTTGAATGCACACATTGACAACCATTCAGTTAGATAGCTCCGTTTTGGTTTTAGAAGCAGATATTTCTCTGTACAGCCTATGGTACCATTCACTCGGGAATATCCCAAGGCATCACCTAGAAGAAACGTGTTTCTGACTCGCTGAATCTCAACATAGATTCAACTCTCTTAGGTGAACGAACGCACACCAGAGCAGTTTCAAGGAAACATTCCTCCTGAGTTTTAGACGAAGTTTCCTGCTGTTTAGTATGTATGCCGGCATTGGGCTGGAAATACCGGTTTTGGGATTCTGCACAGAAAGGGTTTGCCAACCGCCGAATCCACACGTGAGTTTAATTATGTCAGTTGAATGCACACATTGACAACCATTCACTTAGATAGCTCCGTTTTGGTTTTAGAAGCAGATATTTCTCGGTACAGCCTTTGGTACCATTCACTCGGGAATATCCCAAGGCAGCTCCTAGAAAAAACGTGTTTCTGACTCGCTGAATCTCAACATAGATTCAACTCTCTTAGGTGAACGAACGCACAGCAGAGCAGTTTCAAGGAAACATTCCTCCTGAGTTTTAGACGAAGTTTCCTGCTGTTCAGTACGTATGCCGGCATTGGGCTGGAAATACCGGTTTTGGGATTCTGCACAGAAAGTGTTTGCAAACCGCTGAATCCACACGTGAGTTTAACTCTGTCAGTTGAATGCACACATTGACAACCATTCAGTTAGGTAGCTCCGTTTTGGTTTTAGAAGCAGATATTTCTCGGTACAGCCTATGGTCCCATTCACTCGGGAACATCCCAACGCAGCTCCTAGAAGAAACGTGTTTCTGACTCGCTGAATCTCAACATAGATTCAACTCTCTTAGGTGAACGAACGCACAGAAGAGCAGTTTCAAACAAACCTGTCTCCTGAGTTTTAGACGAAGTTTACTGCTGTTTAGTACGTATGCCGGCGTTGGGCTGGAAATACCGGTTTTGGGATTCTGCACAGAAACTGTTTGCCAACCGCTGAATCCACACGTGAGTTTTACTCTGTGAGTTGAATGCACACATTGACAAACATTCAGTTAGATAGCTCGGTTTTGGTTTTAGGAGCAGATATTTCTCTGTACATCCTATGGTCCCATTCACTCGGGAATATCCCAACACAGCTCGTAGAAGAAAGTGTTTCTGACTCTCTGAATCTCAACATAGATTCAACTCTCTTAGGTGAACGAACGCACAGCAGAGCAGTTTCAAGGAAACGTTTCTCCTGAGTTTTAGACGCAGTTTCCTGCTGTTTACTACGTATGCCGGCATTGGGCTGGAAATACCGGTTCTGGGATTCTGCACAGAAAGGGTTTGCCAACCGCTGAATCCACACGTGAGTTTAACTCTGTCAGTTGAATGCACACATTGACAACCATTCAGTTAGATAGCTCCGTTTTGGTTTTAGAAGCAGATATTTCTCTGTACAGCCTATGGTCCCATTCACTCGGGAATATCCCAACGCAGCTCCTAGAAGAAACGTGTTTCTGACTCGCTGAATCACAACAAAGATTCACCTCTCTTAGGTGAACGAACGCACAGCAGAGCAGTTTCAAGGAAACGTTTCTCCTGGGTTTTAGACGAAGTTTACTGCTGTTTAGTACGTATGCCGGCATTGGGCTGGAAATACCGGTTTTGGGATTCTGCACAGAAAGGGTTTGCCAACCGCCGAATCCACACGTGAGTTTAATTCTGTCAGTTGAACGCACACATTGACAACCATTCAGTTAGATAGCTCTGTTTTGGTTTTAGAAGCAGATAATTCTCTGTACAGCCTATGGTACCATTCACTCGGGAATATCCCACGGCATCTCCTAGAAGAAACGTGTTTCTGACTCGCTGAATCTCAACATAGATTCAACTCTCTTAGGTGAACGAACGCACACCAGAGCAGTTTCAAGGAAACATTCCTCCTGAGTTTTAGACGAAGTTTCCTGCTGTTTAGTATGTATGCCGGCATTGGGCTGGAAATACCGGTATTGGGATTCTGCACAGAAAGGGTTTGCCAACCGCCGAATCAACACGTGAGTTTAATTCTGTCAGTTGAATGCACACATTGACAACCATTCAGTTAGATAGCTCCGTTTTGGTTTTAGAAGCAGATATTTCTCGGTACAGCCTATGGTCCCATTCACTCGGGAACATCCCAACGCAGCTCCTAGAAGAAACGTGTTTCTGACTCGCTGAATCTCAACATAGATTCAACTCTCTTAGGTGAACGAACGCACAGAAGAGCAGTTTCAAACAAACCTGTCTCCTGAGTTTTAGACGAAGTTTACTGCTGTTTAGTACGTATGCCGGCGTTGGGCTGGAAATACCGGTTTTGGGATTCTGCACAGAAACTGTTTGCCAACCGCTGAATCCACACGTGAGTTTTACTCTGTCAGTTGAATGCACACATTGACAAACATTCAGTTAGATAGCTCGGTTTTGGTTTTAGGAGCAGATATTTCTCTGTACATCCTATGGTCCCATTCACTCGGGAATATCCCAACACAGCTCGTAGAAGAAAGTGTTTCTGACTCTCTGAATCTCAACATAGATTCAACTCTCTTAGGTGAACGAACGCACAGCAGAGCAGTTTCAAGGAAACGTTTCTCCTGAGTTTTAGACGAAGTTTCCTGCTGTTTACTACGTATGCCGGCATTGGGCTGGAAATACCGGTTCTGGGATTCTGCACAGAAAGGGTTTGCCAACCGCTGAATCCACACGTGAGTTTAACTCTGTCAGTTGAATGCACACATTGACAACCATTCAGTTAGATAGCTCTGTTTTGGTTTTAGAAGCAGATAATTCTCTGTACAGCCTATGGTACCATTCACTCGGGAATATCCCACGGCATCTCCTAGAAGAAACGTGTTTCTGACTCGCTGAATCTCAACATAGATTCAACTCTCTTAGGTGAACGAACGCACACCAGAGCAGTTTCAAGGAAACATTCCTCCTGAGTTTTAGACGAAGTTTCCTGCTGTTTAGTATGTATGCCGGCATTGGGCTGGAAATACCGGTATTGGGATTCTGCACAGAAAGGGTTTGCCAACCGCCGAATCAACACGTGAGTTTAATTCTGTCAGTTGAATGCACACATTGACAACCATTCAGTTAGATAGCTCCGTTTTGGTTTTAGAAGCAGATATTTCTCTGTACAGCCTATGGTCCCATTCACTCGGGAACATCCCAACGCAGCTCCTAGAAGAAACGTGTTTCTGACTCGCTGAATCTCAACATAGATTCAACTCTCTTAGGTGAACGAACGCACAGAAGAGCAGTTTCAAGCAACCCGTTCTCCTGAGTTTTAGACGAAGTGTACTGCTGTTTAGTACGTATGCCGGCATTGGGCTGGAAATACCGGTTTTGGGATTCTGCACAGAAAGTGTTTGCCAAACGCTGAATCCACACGTGAGTTTTACTCTGTCAGTTGAATGCACACATTGACAAACATTCAGTTAGATAGCTCGGTTTTGGTTTTAGGAGCAGATATTTCTCTGTACATCCTATGGTCCCATTCACTCGGGAATATCCCAACGCAGCTCCTAGAAGAAAGTGTTTCTGACTCTCTGAATCTCAACATAGATTCAACTCTCTTAGGTGAACGAACGCACAGCAGAGCAGTTTCAAGGAAACATTCCTCCTGAGTTTTAGACGAAGTTTCCTGCTGTTCAGTACGTATGCCGGCATTGGGCTGGAAATACCGGTTTTGGGATTCTGCACAGAAAGTGTTTGCAAACCGCTGAATCCACACGTGAGTTTAACTCTGTCAGTTGAATGCACACATTGACAACCATTCAGTTAGGTAGCTCCGTTTTGGTTTTAGAAGCAGATATTTCTCGGTACAGCCTATGGTCCCATTCACTCGGGAACATCCCAACGCAGCTCCTAGAAGAAACGTGTTTCTGACTCGCTGAATCTCAACATAGATTCAACTCTCTTAGGTGAACGAACGCACAGAAGAGCAGTTTCAAACAAACCTGTCTCCTGAGTTTTAGACGAAGTTTACTGCTGTTTAGTACGTATGCCGGCGTTGGGCTGGAAATACCGGTTTTGGGATTCTGCACAGAAACTGTTTGCCAACCGCTGAATCCACACGTGAGTTTTACTCTGTGAGTTGAATGCACACATTGACAAACATTCAGTTAGATAGCTCGGTTTTGGTTTTAGGAGCAGATATTTCTCTGTACATCCTATGGTCCCATTCACTCGGGAATATCCCAACACAGCTCGTAGAAGAAAGTGTTTCTGACTCTCTGAATCTCAACATAGATTCAACTCTCTTAGGTGAACGAACGCACAGCAGAGCAGTTTCAAGGAAACGTTTCTCCTGAGTTTTAGACGCAGTTTCCTGCTGTTTACTACGTATGCCGGCATTGGGCTGGAAATACCGGTTCTGGGATTCTGCACAGAAAGGGTTTGCCAACCGCTGAATCCACACGTGAGTTTAACTCTGTCAGTTGAATGCACACATTGACAACCATTCAGTTAGATAGCTCCGTTTTGGTTTTAGAAGCAGATATTTCTCTGTACAGCCTATGGTCCCATTCACTCGGGAATATCCCAACGCAGCTCCTAGAAGAAACGTGTTTCTGACTCGCTGAATCACAACAAAGATTCACCTCTCTTAGGTGAACGAACGCACAGCAGAGCAGTTTCAAGGAAACGTTTCTCCTGGGTTTTAGACGAAGTTTACTGCTGTTTAGTACGTATGCCGGCATTGGGCTGGAAATACCGGTTTTGGGATTCTGCACAGAAAGGGTTTGCCAACCGCCGAATCCACACGTGAGTTTAATTCTGTCAGTTGAACGCACACATTGACAACCATTCAGTTAGATAGCTCTGTTTTGGTTTTAGAAGCAGATAATTCTCTGTACAGCCTATGGTACCATTCACTCGGGAATATCCCACGGCATCTCCTAGAAGAAACGTGTTTCTGACTCGCTGAATCTCAACATAGATTCAACTCTCTTAGGTGAACGAACGCACACCAGAGCAGTTTCAAGGAAACATTCCTCCTGAGTTTTAGACGAAGTTTCCTGCTGTTTAGTATGTATGCCGGCATTGGGCTGGAAATACCGGTATTGGGATTCTGCACAGAAAGGGTTTGCCAACCGCCGAATCAACACGTGAGTTTAATTCTGTCAGTTGAATGCACACATTGACAACCATTCAGTTAGATAGCTCCGTTTTGGTTTTAGAAGCAGATATTTCTCGGTACAGCCTATGGTCCCATTCACTCGGGAACATCCCAACGCAGCTCCTAGAAGAAACGTGTTTCTGACTCGCTGAATCTCAACATAGATTCAACTCTCTTAGGTGAACGAACGCACAGAAGAGCAGTTTCAAACAAACCTGTCTCCTGAGTTTTAGACGAAGTTTACTGCTGTTTAGTACGTATGCCGGCGTTGGGCTGGAAATACCGGTTTTGGGATTCTGCACAGAAACTGTTTGCCAACCGCTGAATCCACACGTGAGTTTTACTCTGTCAGTTGAATGCACACATTGACAAACATTCAGTTAGATAGCTCGGTTTTGGTTTTAGGAGCAGATATTTCTCTGTACATCCTATGGTCCCATTCACTCGGGAATATCCCAACACAGCTCGTAGAAGAAAGTGTTTCTGACTCTCTGAATCTCAACATAGATTCAACTCTCTTAGGTGAACGAACGCACAGCAGAGCAGTTTCAAGGAAACGTTTCTCCTGAGTTTTAGACGAAGTTTCCTGCTGTTTACTACGTATGCCGGCATTGGGCTGGAAATACCGGTTCTGGGATTCTGCACAGAAAGGGTTTGCCAACCGCTGAATCCACACGTGAGTTTAACTCTGTCAGTTGAATGCACACATTGACAACCATTCAGTTAGATAGCTCTGTTTTGGTTTTAGAAGCAGATAATTCTCTGTACAGCCTATGGTACCATTCACTCGGGAATATCCCACGGCATCTCCTAGAAGAAACGTGTTTCTGACTCGCTGAATCTCAACATAGATTCAACTCTCTTAGGTGAACGAACGCACACCAGAGCAGTTTCAAGGAAACATTCCTCCTGAGTTTTAGACGAAGTTTCCTGCTGTTTAGTATGTATGCCGGCATTGGGCTGGAAATACCGGTATTGGGATTCTGCACAGAAAGGGTTTGCCAACCGCCGAATCAACACGTGAGTTTAATTCTGTCAGTTGAATGCACACATTGACAACCATTCAGTTAGATAGCTCCGTTTTGGTTTTAGAAGCAGATATTTCTCTGTACAGCCTATGGTCCCATTCACTCGGGAACATCCCAACGCAGCTCCTAGAAGAAACGTGTTTCTGACTCGCTGAATCTCAACATAGATTCAACTCTCTTAGGTGAACGAACGCACAGAAGAGCAGTTTCAAGCAACCCGTTCTCCTGAGTTTTAGACGAAGTGTACTGCTGTTTAGTACGTATGCCGGCATTGGGCTGGAAATACCGGTTTTGGGATTCTGCACAGAAAGTGTTTGCCAAACGCTGAATCCACACGTGAGTTTTACTCTGTCAGTTGAATGCACACATTGACAAACATTCAGTTAGATAGCTCGGTTTTGGTTTTAGGAGCAGATATTTCTCTGTACATCCTATGGTCCCATTCACTCGGGAATATCCCAACGCAGCTCCTAGAAGAAAGTGTTTCTGACTCTCTGAATCTCAACATAGATTCAACTCTCTTAGGTGAACGAACGCACAGCAGAGCAGTTTCAAGGAAACGTTTCTCCTGAGTGTTAGATGAAGTTTCCTGCTGTTTAGTACGTATGCCGGCATTGGGCTGGAAATACCGGTTTTGGGATTCTGCACAGAAAGGGTTTGCAAACCGCTGAATCCACACGTGAGTTTAACTCTGTCAGTTGAATGCACACATTGACAACCCTTCAGTTAGGTAGCTCCGTTTTGGTTTTAGAAGCAGATATTTCTCTGTACAGCCTTTGGTACCATTCACTCGGGAATATCCCAAGGCAGCTCCTAGAAGAAACGTGTTTCTGACTCGCTGAATCTCAACATAGATTCAACTCTCTTAGGTGAACGAACGCACAGAAGAGCAGTTTCAAGGAAACGTTTCTCCTGGGTTTTAGACGAAGTTTACTGCGGTTTAGTACGCATGCCGGCATTGGGCTGGAAATACCGGTTTTGGGATTCTGCACAGAAAGGGTTTGCAAACCGCTGAATCCACACGTGAGTTTAACTCTGTCAGTTGAATGCACACATTGACAACCATTCAGTTAGATAGCTCCGTTTTGGTTTTAGAAGCAGATATTTCTCTGTACAGCCTAAGGTCCCATTCACTTCGGAATATCCCAACGCAGCTCCTAGAAGAAAGTGTTTCTGACTCGCTGAATCTCAACATAGATTCAACTCTCTTAGCTGAACGAACGCACAGCAGAGCAGTTTCAAGGAAACGTTTCTCCTGAGTTTTAGACGAAGTTTCCTGCTGTTTAGTACGTATGCCGGCATTGGGCTGGAAATTCCGGTTTTGGGATTCTGCACAGAAAGGGTTTGCAAACCACTGAATTCACACGTGAGTTTAACTCTGTCAGTTGAATGCACACATTGACAACCATTCAGTTAGGTAGCTCCGTTTTGGTTTTAGAAGCAGATATTTCTCGGTACAGCCTATGGTCCCATTCACTCGGGAACATCCCAACGCAGCTCCTAGAAGAAACGTGTTTCTGACTCGCTGAATCTCCACATAGATTCAATTCTCTTAGGTGAACGAACGCACAGAAGAGCAGTTTCAAGGAAACGTTTCTCCTGGGTTTTAGACGAAGTTTACTGCGGTTTAGTACGCAAGCCGGTATTGGGCTGGAAATACCGGTTTTGGGATACTGCACAGAAAGGGTTTGCAAACCGCTGAATCCACACGTGAGTTTAACTCTGTCAGTTGAATGCACACATTGACAACCATTCAGTTAGATAGCTCCGTTTTGGTTTTAGAAGCAGATATTTCTCTGTACAGCCTATGGTCCCATTCACTCGGGAATATCCCAACGCAGCTCCTAGAAGAAAGTGTTTCTGAGTCGCTGAATCTCAACATAGATTCAACTCTCTTGGGTGAACGAACGCACAGCAACGCAGTTTCAAGGAAACGTTTCTCCTGGGTTTTAGACGAAGTTAACTGCTGTTTAGTACGTATGCCGGCATTGGGCTGGAAATACCGGTTTTGGGATTCTGCACAGAAAGGGTTTGCCAACCGCCGAATTCACACGTGAGTTTAACTCTGTCAGCTGAATGCACACATTGACAACCATTCAGTTAGATAGCTCCGTTTTGGTTTTAGGAGCAGATATTTCTCTGTACAGCCTTTGGTACCATTCACTCGGGAATATCCCAAGGCAGCTCCTAGAAGAAACGTGTTTCTGACTCGCTGAATCTCAACATAGATTCAACTCTCTTAGGTGAACGAACGGACAGCAGAGCAGTTTCAAGGAAACATTCCTCCTGAGTTTTAGACGAAGTTTCCTGCTGTTTAGTACGTATGCCGGCATTGGGCTGGAAATACCGGTTTTGGGATTCTGCACAGAAAGGGTTTGCAAACCGCTGAATCCACACGTGAGTTTAACTCTGTCAGTTGAATGCACACATTGACAACCATTCAGTTAGGTAGCTCCGTTTTGGTTTTAGAAGGAGATATTTCTCGGTACAGCCTATGGTCCCATTCACTCGGGAACATCCCAACACAGCTCCTAGAAGAAACGTGTTTCTGACTCGCTGAATCTCAACATAGATTCAACTCTCTTAGGTGAACGAACGCACAGAATAGCAGTTTCAAGCAAACCTTTCTCCTGAGTTTTAGACGAAGTTTACTGCTGTTTAGTACGTATGCCGGCATTGGGCTGGAAATACCGATTTTGGGATTCTGCACAGAAATTGTTTGCCAACCGCTGAATCCACACGTGAGTTTTACTCTGTCAGTTGAATGCACACATTGACAAACATTCAGTTAGATTACTCGGTTTTGGTTTTAGAAGCAGATATTTCTCTGTACATCCTATGGTCCCATTCACTCGGGAATATCCCAACGCAGATCCTAGAAGAAAGTGTTTCTGACTCTCTGAATCTCAACATAGATTCAACTCTCTTAGGTGCACGAACGCACAGCAGAGCAGTTTCAAGGAAACGTTTCTCCTGAGTTTTAGACGAAGTTTCCTGCTGTTCAGTACGTATGCCGGCATTGGACTGGAAATACCGGTTTTGGGATTCTGCACAGAAAGGGTTTGCAAACCGCTGAATCCACACGTGAGTTTAACTCTGTCAGTTGAATGCACACATTGACAACCATTCAGTTAGATAGCTCCGTTTTGGTTTTAGAAGCAGATATTTCTCGGTACAGTCTATGGTCCCATTCACTCGGGAACATCCCAACGCAGCTCCTAGAAGAAAAGTGTTTCTGACTCGCTGAATCTCAACATAGATTCAACTCTCTTAGGTGAACGAACGCACAGAAGAGCAGTTTCAAGGAAACGTTCCTCCTGGGTTTTAGACGAAGTTGACTTCGGTTTAGTACGCAAGCCGGCATTGGGCTGGAAATACCGGTTTTGGGATTCTGCACAGAAAGGGTTTGGAAACCGCTGAATCCACACGTGAGTTTAACTCTGTCAGTTGAATGCACACATTGACAACCATTCAGTTAGATAGCTCCGTTTTGGTTTTAGAAGCAGATATTTCTCTGTACAGCCTATGGTCCCATTCACTCGGGAATATCTCAACGCAGCTCCTAGAAGAAACGTGTTTCTGACTCGCTGAATCTCAACATAGATTCAACTCTCTTAGGTGAACGAACGCACAGCAGAGCAGTTTCAAGGAAACGTTTCTCCTGGGTTTTAGACGAAGTTTACTGCTGTTTAGTACGTATGCCGTCATTGGGCTGGAAATACCGGTTTTGGGATTCTGCACAGAAAGGGTTTGCCAACCGCCGAATCCACACGTGAGTTTAACTCTGTCAGCTGAATGCACACATTGACAACCATTCAGTTAGATAGCTCCGTTTTGGTTTTAGAAGCAGATATTTCTCTGTACAGCCTTTGGTACCATTCACTCGGGAATATCCCAAGGCAGCTCCTAGAAAAAACGTGTTTCTGACTCGCTGAATCTCAACATAGATTCAACTCTCTTAGGTGAACGAACGCACAGCAGAGCAGTTTCAAGGAAACATTCCTCCTGAGTTTTAGACGAAGTTTCCTGCTGTTCAGTACGTATGCCGGCATTGGGCTGGAAATACCGGTTTTGGGATTCTGCACAGAAAGGGTTTGCAAACCGCTGAATCCACACGTGAGTTTAACTCTGTCAGTTGAATGCACACATTAACAACCATTCAGTTAGGTAGCTCCGTTTTGGTTTTAGAAGCAGATATTTCTCGGTACAGCCTATGGTCCCATTCACTCGGGAACATCCCAACGCAGCTCCTAGAAGAAACGTGTTTCTGACTCGCTGAATCTCAACATAGATTCAACTCTCTTAGTTGAACGAACGCACAGAAGAGCAGTTTCAAGCAAACCTGTCTCCTGAGTTTTAGACGAAGTTTACTGCTGTTTAGTACGTATGCCGGCATTGGGCTGGAAATACCGGTTTTGGGATTCTGCACAGAAAGGGTTTGCCAACCGCTGAATCCACACGTGAGTTTAACTCTGTCAGTTGAATGCACACATTGGCAACCATTCAGTTAGATAGCTCCGTTTTGGTTTTAGAAGCAGCTATTTCTCTGTACAGCCTATGGTCCCATTCACTCGGGAATATCCCAACGCAGCTCCTAGAAGAAACGTGTTTCTGACTCGCTGAATCTCAACAAAGATTCAACTCTCTTAGGTGAACGAACGCACAGAAGAGCAGTTTCAAGGAAACGTTTCTCCTGGGTTTTAGACGAAGTTTACTGCGGTTTAGTACGTATGCCGGCATTGGGCTGGAAATACCGGTTTTGGGATTCTGCACAGAAAGGGTTTGCCAACCGCCGAATCCACACGTGAGTTTAATTCTGAAAGTTGAATGCACACATTGACAACCATTCAGTTAGATAGCTCCGTTTTGGTTTTAGAAGCAGATATTTCTCTGTACAGCCTATGGTACCATTCACTCGGGAATATCCCAAGGCATCTCCTAGAAGAAACGTGTTTCTGACTCGCTGAATCTCAACATAGATTCAACTCTCTTAGGTGAACGAACGCACACCAGAGCAGTTTCAAGGAAACATTCCTCCTGAGTTTTAGACGAAGTTTCCTGCTGTTTAGTATGTATGCCGGCATTGGGCTGGAAATACCGGTTTTGGGATTCTGCACAGAAAGGGTTTGCCAACCGCCGAATCCACACGTGAGTTTAATTATGTCAGTTGAATGCACACATTGACAACCATTCACTTAGATAGCTCCGTTTTGGTTTTAGAAGCAGATATTTCTCTGTACAGCCTTTGGTACCATTCACTCGGGAATATCCCAAGGCAGCTCCTAGAAAAAACGTGTTTCTGACTCGCTGAATCTCAACATAGATTCAACTCTCTTAGGTGAACGAACGCACAGCAGAGCAGTTTCAAGGAAACATTCCTCCTGAGTTTTAGACGAAGTTTCCTGCTGTTCAGTACGTATGCCGGTATTGGGATGGAAATACCGGTTTTGGGATTCTGCACAGAAAGTGTTTGCAAACCGCTGAATCCACACGTGAGTTTAACTCTGTCAGTTGAATGCACACATTGACAACCATTCAGTTAGGTAGCTCCGTTTTGGTTTTAGAAGCAGATATTTCTCGGTACAGCCTATGGTCCCATTCACTCGGGAACATCCCAACGCAGCTCCTAGAAGAAACGTGTTTCTGACTCGCTGAATCTCAACATAGATTCAACTCTCTTAGGTGAACGAACGCACAGAAGAGCAGTTTCAAGCAAACCTGTCTCCTGAGTTTTAGACGAAGTTTACTGCTGTTTAGTACGTATGCCGGCGTTGGGCTGGAAATACCGGTTTTGGGATTCTGCACAGAAACTGTTTGCCAACCGCTGAATCCACACGTCAGTTTTACTCTGTCAGTTGAATGCACACATTGACAAACATTCAGTTAGATAGCTCGGTTTTGGTTTTAGGAGCAGATATTTCTCTGTACATCCTATGGTCCCATTCACTCGGGAATATCCCAACACAGCTCCTAGAAGAAAGTGTTTCTGACTCTCTGAATCTCAACATAGATTCAACTCTCTTAGGTGAACGAACGCACAGCAGAGCAGTTTCAAAGAAACGTTTCTCCTGAGTTTTAGACGAAGTTTCCTGCTGTTTACTACGTATGCCGGCATTGGGCTGGAAATACCGGTTCTGGGATTCTGCACAGAAAGGGTTTGCCAACCGCTGAATCCACACGTGAGTTTAACTCTGTCAGTTGAATGCACACATTGACAACCATTCAGTTAGATAGCTCCGTTTTGGTTTTAGAAGCAGATATTTCTCTGTACAGCCTATGGTCCCATTCACTCGGGAATATCCCAACGCAGCTCCTAGAAGAAACGTGTTTCTGACTCGCTGAATCACAACAAAGATTCACCTCTCTTAGGTGAACGAGCGCACAGCAGAGCAGTTTCAAGGAAACGTTTCTCCTGGGTTTTAGACGAAGTTTACTGCTGTTTAGTACGTATGCCGGCATTGGGCTGGAAATACCGGTTTTGGGATTCTGCACAGAAAGGGTTTGCCAACCGCCGAATCCACACGTGAGTTTAATTCTGTCAGTTGAACGCACACATTGACAACCATTCAGTTAGATAGCTCCGTTTTGGTTTTAGAAGCAGATAATTCTCTGTACAGCCTATGGTACCATTCACTCGGGAATATCCCACGGCATCTCCTAGAAGAAACGTGTTTCTGACTCGCTGAATCTCAACATAGATTCAACTCTCTTAGGTGAACGAACGCACACCAGAGCAGTTTCAAGGAAACATTCCTCCTGAGTTTTAGACGAAGTTTCCTACTGTTTAGTATGTATGCCGGCATTGGGCTGGAAATACCGGTATTGGGATTCTGCACAGAAAGGGTTTGCCAACCGCCGAATCAACACGTGAGTTTAATTCTGTCAGTTGAATGCACACATTGACAACCATTCAGTTAGATAGCTCCGTTTTGGTTTTAGAAGCAGATATTTCTCTGTACAGCCTATGGTACCATTCACTCGGGAATATCCCAAGGCATCTCCTAGAAGAAACGTGTTTCTGACTCGCTGAATCTCAACATAGATTCAACTCTCTTAGGTGAACGAACGCACAGCAGAGCAGTTTCAAGGAAACGTTTCTCCTGAGTTTTAGACGAAGTTTCCTGCTGTTTAGTACGTATGCCGGCATTGGGCTGGAAATACCGGTTTTGGGATTCTGCACAGAAAGTGTTTGCCAACCGCTGAATCCACACGTGAGTTTAACTCTGTCAGTTGAATGCACAGATTGACAACCATTCAGTTAGATAGCTCCGTTTTGGCTTTAGAAGCAGATATTTCTCTGTACAGCCTATGGTCCCATTCACTCGGGAATATCCCAACGCAGCTCCTAGAAGAAACGTGTTTCTGAATCTCTGAATCTCAACATAGATTCAACTCTATTAGGTGAACGAACGCACAGCAGAGCAGTTTCAAGGAAACGTTTCTCCTGGGTTTTAGACGAAGTTTACTGCTGTTTAGTACGTATGCCGGCATTGGGCTGGAAATACCGGTTTTGGGATTCTGCACAGAAAGTGTTTGCCAACCGCTGAATCCACACGTGAGTTTTACTCTGTCAGTTGAATGCACACATTGACAAACATTCAGTTAGATAGCTCGGTTTTGGTTTTAGGAGCAGATATTTCTCTGAACATCCTATGGTCCCATTCACTCGGGAATATCCCAACGCAGCTCCTAGAAGAAAGTGTTTCTGACTCTCTGAATCTCAACATAGATTCAACTCTCTTAGGTGAACGAACGCACAGCAGAGCAGTTTCAAGGAAACGTTTCTCCTGAGTTTTAGACGAAGTTTCCTGCTGTTTAGTACGTATGCCGGCATTGGGCTGGAAATACCGGTTTTGGGATTCTGCACAGAAAGGGTTTGAAAACCGCTGAATCCTCACGTGAGTTTAACTCTGTCAGTTGAATGCACACATTGACGACCATTCAGTTAGGTAGCTCCGTTTTGGTTTTAGAAGCAGATACTTCTCGGTACAGACTATGGTCCCATTCACTCGGGAATATCCCAACGCAGCTCCTAGAAGAAACGTGTTTCTGACTCGCTGAATCTCAACATAGATTCAACTCTCTTAGGTGAACGAACGCACAGCAGAGCAGTTTCAAGAAAACGTTTCTCCTTAGTTTCAGACGAAGTTTCCTGCTGTTTAGTACGTACGCCGGCATTGGGCTGGAAATACCGGTTTTGGGATTCTGCACAGAAAGGGTTTGCCAACCGCTGAATCCACACGTGAGTTTAACTCTGTCAGTTGAATGCACAGATTGACAACCATTCAGTTAGATAGCTCCGTTTTGGCTTTAGAAGCAGATATTTCTCTGTACAGCCTATGGTCCCATTCACTCGGGAATATCCCAACGCAGCTCCTAGAAGAAACGTGTTTCTGACTCGCTGAATCTCAACATAGATTCAACTCTCTTAGGTGAACGAACGCACAGAAGAGCAGTTTCAAGTAAACGTTTCTCCTGGGTTTTGGACGAAGTTTACTGCGGTTTAGTACGCATGCCGGCATTGGGCTGGAAATACCGGTTTTGGGATTCTGCACAGAAAGGGTTTGCAAACCGCTGAATCCACACGTGAGTTTAACTCTGTCAGTTGAATGCACACATTGACAACCATTCAGTTAGATAGCTTCGTTTTGGTTTTAGAAGCAGATATTTCTCTGTACAGCCTATGGTCCCATTCACTCGGGAATATCCCAACGCAGCTCCTAGAAGAAAGTGTTTCTGACTCGCTGAATCTCAACATAGATTCAACTCTCTTAGGTGAACGAACGCACAGCAAAGCAGTTTCAAGGAAACGTTTCTCCTGGGTTTTAGACGAAGTTTACTGCTGTTTAGTACGTATGCCGGCATTGGGCTGGAAATACGGGTTTTGGGATTCTGCACAGAAAGGGTTTGCCAACCGCCGAATCCACACGTGAGTTTAACTCTGTCAGTTGAATGCACACATTGACAAACATTCAGTTAGATAGCTCGGTTTTGGTTTTAGGAGCAGATATTTCTCTGTACATCCTATGGTCCCATTCACTCGGGAATATCCCAACGCAGCTCCTAGAAGAAAGTGTTTCTGACTCTCTGAATCTCAACATTGATTCAACTCTCTTAGGTGAACGAACGCACAGCAGAGCAGTTTCAAGGAAACGTTTCTCCTGAGTTTTAGACGAAGTTTCCTGCTGTTTAGTACGTATGCCGGCATTGGGCTGGAAATACCGGTTTTGGGATTCTGCACAGAAAGGGTTTGCAAACCGCTGAATCCACACGTGAGTTTAACTCTGTCAGTTGAATGCACACATTGACAACCCTTCAGTTAGGTAGCTCCGTTTTGGTTTTAGAAGCAGATATTTCTCTGTACAGCCTTTGGTACCATTCACTCGGGAATATCCCAAGGCAGCTCCTGGAAGAAACGTGTTTCTGACTCGCTGAATCTCAACATAGATTCAACTCTCTTAGGTGAACGAACGCACAGAAGAGCAGTTTCAAGGAAACGTTTCTCCTGGGTTTTAGACGAAGTTTACTGCGGTTTAGTACGCATGCCGGCATTGGGCTGGAAATACCGGTTTTGGGATTCTGCACAGAAAGGGTTTGCAAACCGCTGAATCCACACGTGAGTTTAACTCTGTCAGTTGAATGCACACATTGACAACCATTCAGTTAGATAGCTCCGTTTTGGTTTTAGAAGCAGATATTTCTCTGTACAGCCTTTGGTACCATTCACTTGGGAATATCCCAAGGCAGCTCCTAGAAGAAACGTGTTTCTGACTCGCTGAATCTCAACATAGATTCAACTCTCTTTGGTGAACGAACGGACAGCAGAGCAGTTTCAAGGAAACATTCCTCCTGAGTTTTAGACGAAGTTTCCTGCTGTTTAGTACGTATGCCGACATTGGGCTGGAAATACCGGTTTTGGGATTCTGCACAGAAAGGGTTTGCAAACCGCTGAATCCACGCGTGAGTTTACCTCTGTCAGTTGAATGCACACATTGACAACCATTCAGTTAGGTAGCTCCGTTATGGTTTTAGAAGCAGATATTTCTCGGTACAGCCTATGGTCCCATTCACTCGGGAACATCCCAACGCAGCTCCTAGAAGAAACGTGTTTCTGACTCGCCGAATCTCAACATAGATTCAACTCTCTTAGGTGAACGAACGCACAGAAGAGCAGTTTCAAGCAAACCGTTCTCCTGAGTTTTAGACGAAGTGTACTGCTGTTTAGAACGTATGCCGGCATTGGGCTGGAAATACCGGTTTTGGGATTCTGCACAGAAAGTGTTTGCCAACCGCTGAATCCACACGTGAGTTTTACTCTGTCAGTTGAATGCACACATTGACAAACATTCAGTTAGATAGCTCGGTTTTGGTTTTAGGAGCAGATATTTCTCTGTACATCCTATGGTCCCATTCACTCGGGAATATCCCAACGCAGCTCCTAGAAGAAAGTGTTTCTGACTCTCTGAATCTCAACATAGATTCAACTCTCTTAGGTGAACGAACGCACAGCAGAGCAGTTTCAAGGAAACGTTTCTCCTGAGTTTTAGACGAAGTTTCCTGCTGTTTAGTACGTATGCCGGCATTGGGCTGGAAATACCGGTTTTGGGATTCTGCACAGAAAGTGTTTGCAAACCGCTGAATCCACACGTGAGTTTAACTCTGTCTGTTGAATGCACACATTGACAACCCTTCAGTTAGGTAGCTCCGTTTTGGTTTTAGAAGCAGATATTTCTCTGTACAGCCTTTGGTACCATTCACTCGGGAATATCCCAAGGCAGCTCCTGGAAGAAACGTGTTTCTGACTCGCTGAATCTCAACATAGATTCAACTCTCTTAGGTGAACGAAAGCACAGCAGAGCAGTTTCAAGGAGACATTCCTCCTGAGTTTTAGACGAAGTTTCCTGCTGTTCAGTACGTATGCCGGCATTGGGCTGGAAATACCGGTTTTGGGATTCTGCACAGAAAGGGTTTGCAAACCGCTGAATCCACACGTGAGTTTAACTCTGTCAGTTGAATGCACACATTGACAACCATTCAGTTAGATAGCTCCGTTTTGGTTTTAGAAGCAGATATTTCTCTGTACAGCCTTTGGTACCATTCACTCGAGAATATCCCAACGCAGCTCCTAGAATAAACGTGTTTCTGACTCGCTGAATCTCAACATAGATTCAACTCTCTTAGGTGAACGAACGCACAGAAGAGCAGTTTCAAGGAACCGTTTCTCCTGGGTTTTAGACGAAGTTTACTGCGGTTTAGTACGCATGCCGGCATTGGGCTGGAAATACCGGTTTTGGGATTCTGCACAGAAAGGGTTTGCAAACCGCTGAATCCACACGTGAGTTTAACTCTGTCAGTTGAATGCACACATTGACAACCATTCAGTTAGAAAGCTCCGTTTTGGTTTTAGAAGCAGATATTTCTCTGTACAGCCTATGGTCCCATTCACTCGGGAATATCCCAACGCAGCTCTTAGAAGAAAGTGTTTCTGACTCTCTGAATCTCAACATAGATTCAACTCTCTTAGGTGAACGAACGCACAGCAAAGCAGTTTCAAGGAAACGTTTCTCCTGGGTTTTAGACGAAGTTTACTGCTGTTTAGTACGTATGCCGGCATTGGGCTGGAAATACCGGTTTTGCTATTCTGCACAGAAAGTGTTTGCCAACCGCCGAATCCACACGTGAGTTTTACTCTGTCAGTTGAATGCACACATTGACAAACATTCAGTTAGATAGCTCGGTTTTGGTTTTAGGAGCAGATATTTCTCTGTACATCCTAAGGTCCCATTCACTCGGGAATATCCCAACGCAGCTCCTAGAAGAAAGTGTTTCTGACTCTCTGAATCTCAACATAGATTCAACTCTCTTAGGTGAACGAACGCACAGAAGAGCAGTTTCAAGGAAACGTTTCTCCTGGGTTTTAGACGAAGTTTACTGCGGTTTAGTACGCATGCCGGCATTGGGCTGGAAATACCGGTTTTGGGATTCTGCACAGAAAGGGTTTGCCAACCGCTGAATCCACACGTGAGTTTAACTCTGTCAGTTGAATGCACACATTGACAACCATTCACTTAGATAGCTCCGTTTTGGTTTTAGAAGCAGATATTTCTCTGTACAGCCTTTGGTACCATTCACTTGGGAATATCCCAAGGCAGCTCCTAGAAGAAACGTGTTTCTGACTCGCTGAATCTCAACATAGATTCAACTCTCTTAGGTGAACGAACGGACAGCAGAGCAGTTTCAAGGAAACATTCCTCCTGAGTTTTAGACGAAGTTTCCTGCTGTTTAGTACGTATGCCGGCATTGGGCTGGAAATACCGGTTTTGGGATTCTGCACAGAAAGGGTTTGCAAACCGCTGAATCCACACGTGAGTTTAACTCTGTCAGTTGAATGCACACATTGACAACCATTCAGTTAGGTAGCTCCGTTTTAGTTTTAGAAGGAGATATTTCTCGGTACAGCCTATGGTCCCATTCACTCGGGAATATCCCAACGCAGCTCCTAGAAGAAACGTGTTTCTGACTCGCTGAATCTCAACATAGATTCAACTCTCTTAGGTGAACGACCGCACAGCAGAGCAGTTTCAAGCAAACCTTTCTCCTGAGTTTTAGACGAAGTTTACTGCTGTTTAGTACGTATGCCGGCATTGGGCTGGAAATACCGGTTTTGGGATTCTGCACAGAAAGGGTTTGTAAACCGCTGAATCCACACGTGAGTTTAACTCTGTCAGTTGAATGCACACATTGACAACCATTCAGTTAGATAGCTCCGTTTTGGTTTTAGAAGCAGATATTTCTCTGTACAGCCTTTTGTACCATTCACTCGGGAATATCCCAGGGCAGCTCCTAGAAGAAACGTGTTTCTGACTCGCTGAATCTCAACATAGATTCAACTCTCTTAGTTGAACGAACGCACAGAACAGCAGTTTCAAGGAAACGTTTCTCCTGGGTTTTAGACGAAGTTTACTGCGGTTTAGTACGCATGCCGGCATTGGGCTGGAAATACCGGTTTTGGAATTCTGCACAGAAAGGGTTTGCAAACCGCTGAATCCACACGTGAGTTTAACTCTGTCAGTTGAATGCACACATTGACAACCATTCAGTTAGATAGCTCCGTTTTGGTTTTAGAAGCAGATATTTCTCTGTACAGCCTATGGTCCCATTCACTCGGGAATATCCCAACGCAGCTCCTAGAAGAAAGTGTTTCTGACTCGCTGAATCTCAACATAGATTCAACTCTCTTAGGTGAACGAACGCACAGCAAAGCAGTTTCAAGGAAACGTTTCTCCTGGGTTTTAGACGAAGTTTACTGCTGTTTAGTACGTATGCCGGCATTGGGCTGGAAATACCGGTTTGGGGATTCTGCACAGAAAGGGTTTGCCAACCGCCGAATCCACACGTGAGTTTAACTCTGTCAGTTGAATGCACACATTGACAACCATTCACTTAGATAGCTCCGTTTTGGTTTTAGAAGCAGATATTTCTCGGTACAGCCTATGGTCCCATTCACTCGGGAACATCCCAACGCAGCTCCTAGAAGAAACGTGTTTCTGACTCGCTGAATCTCAACATAGATTCAACTCTCTTAGGTGAACGAACGCACAGAAGAGCAGTTTCAAGGAAACGTTTCTCCTGGGTTTTAGACAAAGTTTACTGCGGTTTAGTACGCAAGCCGGCATTGGGCTGGAAATACCGGTTTTGGGATTCTGCACAGAAAGGGTTTGCCAACCGCTGAATCCACGCGTGAGTTTAACTCTGTCAGTTGAATGCACACATTGACAACCATTCTGTTAGATAGCTCCGTTTTGGTTTTAGAAGCAGATATTTCTCTGTGCAGCCTATGGTCCCATTCACTCGGGAATATCCCAACGCAGCTCCTAGAAGAAAGTGTTTCTGACTCTCTGAATCTCAACATAGATTCAACTCTCTTAGGTGAACGAACGCACAGCAGAGCAGTTTCAAGGAAACGTTTCTCCTGGGTTTTAGACGAAGTTTACTGCTGTTTAGTACGTATGCCGGCATTGGGCTGGAAATACCGGTTTTGGGATTCTGCACAGAAAGGGTTTGCCAACCGCCGAATCCACACGTGAGTTTAACTCTGTCAGTTGAATGCACACATTGACAACCATTCAGTTAGATAGCTCCGTTTTGGTTTTATAAGCAGATATTTTTCTGTACAGCCTATGGTACCATTCACTCGGGAATATCCCAAGGCATCTCCTAGAAGAAACGTGTTTCTGACTCGCTGAATCTCAACATAGATTCAACTCTCTTAGGTGAACGAACGCACACCAGAGCAGTTTCAAGGAAACATTCCTCCGGAGTTTTAGATGAAGTTTCCTGCTGTTTAGTATGTATGCCGGCATTGGGCTGGAAATACCGGTATTGGGATTCTGCACAGAAAGGGTTTGCCAACCGCCGAATCCACACGTGAGTTTAACTCTGTCAGTTGAATGCACACATTGACAACCATTCAGTTAGATAGCTCCGTTTTGGTTTTATAAGCAGATATTTTTCTGTACAGCCTATGGTACCATTCACTCGGGAATATCCCAAGGTATCTCCTAGAAGAAACGTGTTTCTGACTCGCTGAATCTCAACATAGATTCAACTCTCTTAGGTGAACGAACGCACAGCAGAGCAGTTTCAAGGAAACGTTTCTCCTGAGTTTTAGACGAAGTTTCCTGCTGTTTAGTACGTATGCCGGCATTGGGCTGGAAATACCGGTTTTGGGATTCTGCGCAGAAAGGGTTTGCAAACCGCTGAATCGACACGTGAGTTTAACTCTGTCAGTTGAATGCACACATTGACAACCATTCAGTTAGGTAGCTCCGTTTTGGTTTTAGAAGCAGATATTTCTCGGTACAGCCTATGGTCCCATTCACTCGGGAACATCCCAACGCAGCTCCTAGAAGAAACGTGTTTCTGACTCGCTGAATCTCAACATAGATTCAACTCTCTTAGGTGAACGAACTCACAGAAGAGCAGTTTCAAGGAAACATTTCTCCTGGGTTTTAGACGAAGTTTACTGCGGTTTAGTACGCAAGCCGGCATTGTGCTGGAAATACCGGTTTTGGGATTCTGCACAGAAAGGGTTTGCCAACCGCTGAATCCACGCGTGAGTTTAACTCTGTCAGTTGAATGCACACATTGACAACCATTCAGTTAGATAGCTCCGTTTTGGTTTTAGAAGCAGATATTTCTCTGTGCAGCCTATGGTCCCATTCACTCGGGAATATCCCAACGCAGCTCCTAGAAGAAAGTGTTTCTGACTCTCTGAATCTCAACATAGATTCAACTCTCTTAGGTGAACGAAGGCACAGCAGAGCAGTTTCAAGGAAACGTTTCTCCTGGGTTTTAGACAAAGTTTACTGCGGTTTAGTACGCAAGCCGACATTGGGCTGGAAATACCGGTTTTGGGATTCTGCACAGAAAGGGTTTGCCAACCGCTGAATCCACGCGTGAGTTTAACTCTGTCAGTTGAATGCACACATTGACAACCATTCTGTTATATAGCTCCGTTTTGGTTTTAGAAGCAGATATTTCTCTGTGCAGCCTATGGTCCCATTCACTCGGGAATATCCCAACGCAGCTCCTAGAAGAAAGTGTTTCTGACTCTCTGAATCTCAACATAGATTCAACTCTCTTAGGTGAACGAACGCACAGCAGAGCAGTTTCAAGGAAACGTTTCTCCTGGGTTTTAGACGAAGTTTACTGCTGTTTAGTACGTATGCCGGCATTGGGCTGGAAATACCGGTTTTGGGATTCTGCACAGAAAGGGTTTGCCAACCGCCGAATCCACACGTGAGTTTAACTCTGTCAGTTGAATGCACACATTGACAACCATTCAGTTAGATAGCTCCGTTTTGGTTTTATAAGCAGATATTTTTCTGTACAGCCTATGGTACCATTCACTCGGGAATATCCCAAGGCATCTCCTAGAAGAAACGTGTTTCTAACTCGCTGAATCTCAACATAGATTCAACTCTCTTAGGTGAACGAACGCACACCAGAGCAGTTTCAAGGAAACATTCCTCCGGAGTTTTAGATGAAGTTTCCTGCTGTTTAGTATGTATGCCGGCATTGGGCTGGAAATACCGGTATTGGGATTCTGCACAGAAAGGGTTTGCCAACCGCCGAATCCACACGTGAGTTTAATTCTGTCAGTTGAATGCACACATTGACAACCATTCAGTTAGATAGCTCCGTTTTGGTTTTAGAAGCAGATATTTCTCTGTACAGCCTATGGTACCATTCACTCGGGAATATCCCAAGGCATCTCCTAGAAGAAACGTGTTTCTGACTCTCTGAATCTCAACATAGATTCAACTCTCTTAGGTGAACGAACGCACACTAGAGCAGTTTCAAGGAAACGTTTCTCCTGAGTTTTAGACGAAGTTTCCTGCTGTTTAGTACGTATGCCGGCTTTGGGCTGGAAATACCGGTTTTGGGATTCTGCACAGAAAGGGTTTGCAAACCGCTGAATCGACACGTGAGTTTAACTCTGTCAGTTGAATGCACACATTGACAACCATTCAGTTAGGTAGCTCCGTTTTGGTTTTAGAAGCAGATATTTCTCTGTGCAGCCTATGGTCCCATTCACTCGGGAATATCCCAACGCAGCTCCTAGAAGAAAGTGTTTCTGACTCTCTGAATCTCAACATAGATTCAACTCTCTTAGGTGAACGAACGCACAGCAGAGCAGTTTCAAGGAAACGTTTCTCCTGGGTTTTAGACGAAGTTTACTGCTGTTTGGTACGTATACCGGCATTGGGCTGGAAATACCGGTTTTGGGATTCTGCACAGAAAGGGTTTGCCAACCGCCGAATCCACACGTGAGTTTAACTCTGTCAGTTGAATGCACACATTGACAACCATTCAGTTAGATAGCTCCGTTTTGGTTTTATAAGCAGATATTTTTCTGTACAGCCTATGGTACCATTCACTCGGGAATATCCCAAGGTATCTCCTAGAAGAAACGTGTTTCTGACTCGCTGAATCTCAACATAGATTCAACTCTCTTAGGTGAACGAACGCACAGCAGAGCAGTTTCAAGGAAACGTTTCTCCTGACTTTTAGACGAAGTTTCCTGCTGTTTAGTACGTATGCCGGCATTGGGCTGGAAATACCGGTTTTGGGATTCTGCGCAGAAAGGGTTTGCAAACCGCTGAATCGACACGTGAGTTTAACTCTGTCAGTTGAATGCACACATTGACAACCATTCAGTTAGGTAGCTCCGTTTTGGTTTTAGAAGCAGATATTTCTCGGTACAGCCTATGGTCCCATTCACTCGGGAACATCCCAACGCAGCTCCTAGAAGAAACGTGTTTCTGACTCGCTGAATCTCAACATAGATTCAACTCTCTTAGGTGAACGAACTCACAGAAGAGCAGTTTCAAGGAAACATTTCTCCTGGGTTTTAGACGAAGTTTACTGCGGTTTAGTACGCAAGCCGGCATTGTGCTGGAAATACCGGTTTTGGGATTCTGCACAGAAAGGGTTTGCCAACCGCTGAATCCACGCGTGAGTTTAACTCTGTCAGTTGAATGCACACATTGACAACCATTCAGTTAGATAGCTCCGTTTTGGTTTTAGAAGCAGATATTTCTCTGTGCAGCCTATGGTCCCATTCACTCGGGAATATCCCAACGCAGCTCCTAGAAGAAAGTGTTTCTGACTCTCTGAATCTCAACATAGATTCAACTCTCTTAGGTGAACGAAGGCACAGCAGAGCAGTTTCAAGGAAACGTTTCTCCTGGGTTTTAGACGAAGTTTACTGCTGTTTAGTACATATGCCGGCATTGGGCTGGAAATACCGGTTTTGGGATTCTGCACAGAAAGGGTTTGCCAACCGCCGAATCCACACGTGAGTTTAACTCTGTCAGTTGAATGCACACATTGACAACCATTCAGTTAGATAGCTCCGTTTTGGTTTTATAAGCAGATATTTTTCTGTACAGCCTATGGTACCATTCACTCGGGAATATCCCAAGGCATCTCCTAGAAGAAACGTGTTTCTGACTCGCTGAATCTCAACATAGATTCAACTCTCTTAGGTGAACGAACGCACACCAGAGCAGTTTCAAGGAAACATTCCTCCTGAGTTTTAGACGAAGTTTCCTGCTGTTTAGTATGTATGCCGGCATTGGGCTGGAAATACCGGTATTGGGATTCTGCACAGAAAGGGTTTGCCAACCGCCGAATCCACACGTGAGTTTAATTCTGTCAGTTGAATGCACACATTGACAACCATTCAGTTAGATAGCTCCGTTTTGGTTTTAGAAGCAGATATTTCTCTGTACAGCCTATGGTACCATTCACTCGGGAATATCCCAAGGCATCTCCTAGAAGAAACGTGTTTCTGACTCTCTGAATCTCAACATAGATTCAACTCTCTTAGGTGAACGAACGCACAGCAGAGCAGTTTCAAGGAAACGTTTCTCCTGAGTTTTAGACGAAGTTTCCTGCTGTTTAGTACGTATGCCGGCATTGGGCTGGAAATACCGGTTTTGGGATTCTGCACAGAAAGGGTTTGCAAACCGCTGAATCGACACGTGAGTTTAACTCTGTCAGTTGAATGCACACATTGACAACCATTCAGTTAGGTAGCTCCGTTTTGGTTTTAGAAGCAGATATTTCTCGGTACAGCCTATGGTCCCATTCACTCGGGAACATCCCAACGCAGCTCCTAGAAGAAACGTGTTTCTGACTCGCTGAATCTCAACATAGATTCAACTCTCTTAGGTGAACGAACGCACAGAAGAGCAGTTTCAAGGAAACGTTTCTCCTGGGTTTTAGACAAAGTTTACTGCGGTTTAGTACGCAAGCCGGCACTGGGCTGGAAATACCGGTTTTGGGATTCTGCACAGAAAGGGTTTGCCACCCGCTGAATCCACGCGTGAGTTTAACTCTGTCAGTTGAATGCACACATTGACAACCATTCTGTTAGATAGCTCCGTTTTGGTTTTAGAAGCAGATATTTCTCTGTGCAGCCTATGGTCCCATTCACTCGGGAATATCCCAACGCAGCTCCTAGAAGAAAGTGTTTCTGACTCTCTGAATCTCAACATAGATTCAACTCTCTTAGGTGAACGAACGCACAGCAGAGCAGTTTCAAGGAAACGTTTCTCCTGGGTTTTAGACGAAGTTTACTGCTGTTTAGTACGTATGCCGGCATTGGGCTGGAAATACCGGTTTTGGGATTCTGCACAGAAAGGGTTTTCCAACCGCCGAATCCACACGTGAGTTTAACTCTGTCAGTTGAATGCACACATTGACAACCATTCAGTTAGATAGCTCCGTTTTGGTTTTATAAGCAGATATTTTTCTGTACAGCCTATGGTACCATTCACTCGGGAATATCCCAAGGCATCTCCTAGAAGAAACGTGTTTCTGACTCGCTGAATCTCAACATAGATTCAACTCTCTTAGGTGAACGAACGCACACCAGAGCAGTTTCAAGGAAACATTCCTCCTGAGTTTTAGATGAAGTTTCCTGCTGTTTAGTATGTATGCCGGCATTGGGCTGGAAATACCGGTATTGGGATTCTGCACAGAAAGGGTTTGCCAACCGCCGAATCCACACGTGAGTTTAATTCTGTCAGTTGAATGCACACATTGACAACCATTCAGTTAGATAGCTCCGTTTTGGTTTTAGAAGCAGATATTTCTCTGTACAGCCTATGGTACCATTCACTCGGGAATATCCCAAGGCATCTCCTAGAAGAAACGTGTTTCTGACTCTCTGAATCTCAACATAGATTCAACTCTCTTAGGTGAACGAACGCACACTAGAGCAGTTTCAAGGAAACGTTTCTCCTGAGTTTTAGACGAAGTTTCCTGCTGTTTAGTACGTATGCCGGCTTTGGGCTGGAAATACCGGTTTTGGGATTCTGCACAGAAAGGGTTTGCAAACCGCTGAATCGACACGTGAGTTTAACTCTGTCAGTTGAATGCACACATTGACAACCATTCAGTTAGGTAACTCCGTTTTGGTTTTAGAAGCAGATATTTCTCTGTGCAGCCTATGGTCCCATTCACTCGGGAATATCCCAACGCAGCTCCTAGAAGAAAGTGTTTCTGACTCTCTGAATCTCAACATAGATTCAACTCTCTTAGGTGAACGAACGCACAGCAGAGCAGTTTCAAGGAAACGTTTCTCCTGGGTTTTAGACGAAGTTTACTGCTGTTTAGTACGTATGCCGGCATTGGGCTGGAAATACCGGTTTTGGGATTCTGCACAGAAAGGGTTTGCCAACCGCCGAATCCACACGTGAGTTTAACTCTGTCAGTTGAATGCACACATTGACAACCATTCAGTTAGATAGCTCCGTTTTGGTTTTATAAGCAGATATTTTTCTGTACAGCCTATGGTACCATTCACTCGGGAATATCCCAAGGTATCTCCTAGAAGAAACGTGTTTCTGACTCGCTGAATCTCAACATAGATTCAACTCTCTTAGGTGAACGAACGCACAGCAGAGCAGTTTCAAGGAAACGTTTCTCCTGAGTTTTAGACGAAGTTTCCTGCTGTTTAGTACGTATGCCGGCATTGGGCTGGAAATACCGGTTTTGGGATTCTGCGCAGAAAGGGTTTGCAAACCGCTGAATCGACACGTGAGTTTAACTCTGTCAGTTGAATGCACACATTGACAACCATTCAGTTAGGTAGCTCCGTTTTGGTTTTAGAAGCAGATATTTCTCGGTACAGCCTATGGTCCCATTCACTCGGGAACATCCCAACGCAGCTCCTAGAAGAAACGTGTTTCTGACTCGCTGAATCTCAACATAGATTCAACTCTCTTAGGTGAACGAACGCACAGAAGAGCAGTTTCAAGGAAACGTTTCTCCTGGGTTTTAGACGAAGTTTACTGCGGTTTAGTACGCAAGCCGGCATTGTGCTGGAAATACCGGTTTTGGGATTCTGCACAGAAAGGGTTTGCCAACCGCTGAATCCACGCGTGAGTTTAACTCTGTCAGTTGAATGCACACATTGACAACCATTCACTTAGATAGCTCCGTTTTGGTTTTAGAAGCAGATATTTCTCTGTGCAGCCTATGGTCCCATTCACTCGGGAATATCCCAACGCAGCTCCTAGAAGAAAGTGTTTCTGACTCTCTGAATCTCAACATAGATTCAACTCTCTTAGGTGAACGAACGCACAGAAGAGCAGTTTCAAGGAAACGTTTCTCCTGGGTTTTAGACGAAGTTTACTGCGGTTTAGTACGCATGCCGGCATTGGGCTGGAAATACCGGTTTTGGGATTCTGCACAGAAAGGGTTTGCCAACCGCTGAATCCACACGTGAGTTTAACTCTGTCAGTTGAATGCACACATTGACAACCATTCACTTAGATAGCTCCGTTTTGGTTTTAGAAGCAGATATTTCTCTGTACAGCCTTTGGTACCATTCACTTGGGAATATCCCAAGGCAGCTCCTAGAAGAAACGTGTTTCTGACTCGCTGAATCTCAACATAGATTCAACTCTCTTAGGTGAACGAACGGACAGCAGAGCAGTTTCAAGGAAACATTCCTCCTGAGTTTTAGACGAAGTTTCCTGCTGTTTAGTACGTATGCCGGCATTGGGCTGGAAATACCGGTTTTGGGATTCTGCACAGAAAGGGTTTGCAAACCGCTGAATCCACACGTGAGTTTAACTCTGTCAGTTGAATGCACACATTGACAACCATTCAGTTAGGTAGCTCCGTTTTAGTTTTAGAAGGAGATATTTCTCGGTACAGCCTATGGTCCCATTCACTCGGGAATATCCCAACGCAGCTCCTAGAAGAAACGTGTTTCTGACTCGCTGAATCTCAACATAGATTCAACTCTCTTAGGTGAACGACCGCACAGCAGAGCAGTTTCAAGCAAACCTTTCTCCTGAGTTTTAGACGAAGTTTACTGCTGTTTAGTACGTATGCCGGCATTGGGCTGGAAATACCGGTTTTGGGATTCTGCACAGAAAGGGTTTGTAAACCGCTGAATCCACACGTGAGTTTAACTCTGTCAGTTGAATGCACACATTGACAACCATTCAGTTAGATAGCTCCGTTTTGGTTTTAGAAGCAGATATTTCTCTGTACAGCCTTTTGTACCATTCACTCGGGAATATCCCAGGGCAGCTCCTAGAAGAAACGTGTTTCTGACTCGCTGAATCTCAACATAGATTCAACTCTCTTAGTTGAACGAACGCACAGAACAGCAGTTTCAAGGAAACGTTTCTCCTGGGTTTTAGACGAAGTTTACTGCGGTTTAGTACGCATGCCGGCATTGGGCTGGAAATACCGGTTTTGGAATTCTGCACAGAAAGGGTTTGCAAACCGCTGAATCCACACGTGAGTTTAACTCTGTCAGTTGAATGCACACATTGACAACCATTCAGTTAGATAGCTCCGTTTTGGTTTTAGAAGCAGATATTTCTCTGTACAGCCTATGGTCCCATTCACTCGGGAATATCCCAACGCAGCTCCTAGAAGAAAGTGTTTCTGACTCGCTGAATCTCAACATAGATTCAACTCTCTTAGGTGAACGAACGCACAGCAAAGCAGTTTCAAGGAAACGTTTCTCCTGGGTTTTAGACGAAGTTTACTGCTGTTTAGTACGTATGCCGGCATTGGGCTGGAAATACCGGTTTGGGGATTCTGCACAGAAAGGGTTTGCCAACCGCCGAATCCACACGTGAGTTTAACTCTGTCAGTTGAATGCACACATTGACAACCATTCACTTAGATAGCTCCGTTTTGGTTTTAGAAGCAGATATTTCTCGGTACAGCCTATGGTCCCATTCACTCGGGAACATCCCAACGCAGCTCCTAGAAGAAACGTGTTTCTGACTCGCTGAATCTCAACATAGATTCAACTCTCTTAGGTGAACGAACGCACAGAAGAGCAGTTTCAAGGAAACGTTTCTCCTGGGTTTTAGACAAAGTTTACTGCGGTTTAGTACGCAAGCCGGCATTGGGCTGGAAATACCGGTTTTGGGATTCTGCACAGAAAGGGTTTGCCAACCGCTGAATCCACGCGTGAGTTTAACTCTGTCAGTTGAATGCACACATTGACAACCATTCTGTTAGATAGCTCCGTTTTGGTTTTAGAAGCAGATATTTCTCTGTGCAGCCTATGGTCCCATTCACTCGGGAATATCCCAACGCAGCTCCTAGAAGAAAGTGTTTCTGACTCTCTGAATCTCAACATAGATTCAACTCTCTTAGGTGAACGAACGCACAGCAGAGCAGTTTCAAGGAAACGTTTCTCCTGGGTTTTAGACGAAGTTTACTGCTGTTTAGTACGTATGCCGGCATTGGGCTGGAAATACCGGTTTTGGGATTCTGCACAGAAAGGGTTTGCCAACCGCCGAATCCACACGTGAGTTTAACTCTGTCAGTTGAATGCACACATTGACAACCATTCAGTTAGATAGCTCCGTTTTGGTTTTATAAGCAGATATTTTTCTGTACAGCCTATGGTACCATTCACTCGGGAATATCCCAAGGCATCTCCTAGAAGAAACGTGTTTCTGACTCGCTGAATCTCAACATAGATTCAACTCTCTTAGGTGAACGAACGCACACCAGAGCAGTTTCAAGGAAACATTCCTCCGGAGTTTTAGATGAAGTTTCCTGCTGTTTAGTATGTATGCCGGCATTGGGCTGGAAATACCGGTATTGGGATTCTGCACAGAAAGGGTTTGCCAACCGCCGAATCCACACGTGAGTTTAACTCTGTCAGTTGAATGCACACATTGACAACCATTCAGTTAGATAGCTCCGTTTTGGTTTTATAAGCAGATATTTTTCTGTACAGCCTATGGTACCATTCACTCGGGAATATCCCAAGGTATCTCCTAGAAGAAACGTGTTTCTGACTCGCTGAATCTCAACATAGATTCAACTCTCTTAGGTGAACGAACGCACAGCAGAGCAGTTTCAAGGAAACGTTTCTCCTGAGTTTTAGACGAAGTTTCCTGCTGTTTAGTACGTATGCCGGCATTGGGCTGGAAATACCGGTTTTGGGATTCTGCGCAGAAAGGGTTTGCAAACCGCTGAATCGACACGTGAGTTTAACTCTGTCAGTTGAATGCACACATTGACAACCATTCAGTTAGGTAGCTCCGTTTTGGTTTTAGAAGCAGATATTTCTCGGTACAGCCTATGGTCCCATTCACTCGGGAACATCCCAACGCAGCTCCTAGAAGAAACGTGTTTCTGACTCGCTGAATCTCAACATAGATTCAACTCTCTTAGGTGAACGAACTCACAGAAGAGCAGTTTCAAGGAAACATTTCTCCTGGGTTTTAGACGAAGTTTACTGCGGTTTAGTACGCAAGCCGGCATTGTGCTGGAAATACCGGTTTTGGGATTCTGCACAGAAAGGGTTTGCCAACCGCTGAATCCACGCGTGAGTTTAACTCTGTCAGTTGAATGCACACATTGACAACCATTCAGTTAGATAGCTCCGTTTTGGTTTTAGAAGCAGATATTTCTCTGTGCAGCCTATGGTCCCATTCACTCGGGAATATCCCAACGCAGCTCCTAGAAGAAAGTGTTTCTGACTCTCTGAATCTCAACATAGATTCAACTCTCTTAGGTGAACGAAGGCACAGCAGAGCAGTTTCAAGGAAACGTTTCTCCTGGGTTTTAGACAAAGTTTACTGCGGTTTAGTACGCAAGCCGACATTGGGCTGGAAATACCGGTTTTGGGATTCTGCACAGAAAGGGTTTGCCAACCGCTGAATCCACGCGTGAGTTTAACTCTGTCAGTTGAATGCACACATTGACAACCATTCTGTTATATAGCTCCGTTTTGGTTTTAGAAGCAGATATTTCTCTGTGCAGCCTATGGTCCCATTCACTCGGGAATATCCCAACGCAGCTCCTAGAAGAAAGTGTTTCTGACTCTCTGAATCTCAACATAGATTCAACTCTCTTAGGTGAACGAACGCACAGCAGAGCAGTTTCAAGGAAACGTTTCTCCTGGGTTTTAGACGAAGTTTACTGCTGTTTAGTACGTATGCCGGCATTGGGCTGGAAATACCGGTTTTGGGATTCTGCACAGAAAGGGTTTGCCAACCGCCGAATCCACACGTGAGTTTAACTCTGTCAGTTGAATGCACACATTGACAACCATTCAGTTAGATAGCTCCGTTTTGGTTTTATAAGCAGATATTTTTCTGTACAGCCTATGGTACCATTCACTCGGGAATATCCCAAGGCATCTCCTAGAAGAAACGTGTTTCTAACTCGCTGAATCTCAACATAGATTCAACTCTCTTAGGTGAACGAACGCACACCAGAGCAGTTTCAAGGAAACATTCCTCCGGAGTTTTAGATGAAGTTTCCTGCTGTTTAGTATGTATGCCGGCATTGGGCTGGAAATACCGGTATTGGGATTCTGCACAGAAAGGGTTTGCCAACCGCCGAATCCACACGTGAGTTTAATTCTGTCAGTTGAATGCACACATTGACAACCATTCAGTTAGATAGCTCCGTTTTGGTTTTAGAAGCAGATATTTCTCTGTACAGCCTATGGTACCATTCACTCGGGAATATCCCAAGGCATCTCCTAGAAGAAACGTGTTTCTGACTCTCTGAATCTCAACATAGATTCAACTCTCTTAGGTGAACGAACGCACACTAGAGCAGTTTCAAGGAAACGTTTCTCCTGAGTTTTAGACGAAGTTTCCTGCTGTTTAGTACGTATGCCGGCTTTGGGCTGGAAATACCGGTTTTGGGATTCTGCACAGAAAGGGTTTGCAAACCGCTGAATCGACACGTGAGTTTAACTCTGTCAGTTGAATGCACACATTGACAACCATTCAGTTAGGTAGCTCCGTTTTGGTTTTAGAAGCAGATATTTCTCTGTGCAGCCTATGGTCCCATTCACTCGGGAATATCCCAACGCAGCTCCTAGAAGAAAGTGTTTCTGACTCTCTGAATCTCAACATAGATTCAACTCTCTTAGGTGAACGAACGCACAGCAGAGCAGTTTCAAGGAAACGTTTCTCCTGGGTTTTAGACGAAGTTTACTGCTGTTTGGTACGTATACCGGCATTGGGCTGGAAATACCGGTTTTGGGATTCTGCACAGAAAGGGTTTGCCAACCGCCGAATCCACACGTGAGTTTAACTCTGTCAGTTGAATGCACACATTGACAACCATTCAGTTAGATAGCTCCGTTTTGGTTTTATAAGCAGATATTTTTCTGTACAGCCTATGGTACCATTCACTCGGGAATATCCCAAGGTATCTCCTAGAAGAAACGTGTTTCTGACTCGCTGAATCTCAACATAGATTCAACTCTCTTAGGTGAACGAACGCACAGCAGAGCAGTTTCAAGGAAACGTTTCTCCTGACTTTTAGACGAAGTTTCCTGCTGTTTAGTACGTATGCCGGCATTGGGCTGGAAATACCGGTTTTGGGATTCTGCGCAGAAAGGGTTTGCAAACCGCTGAATCGACACGTGAGTTTAACTCTGTCAGTTGAATGCACACATTGACAACCATTCAGTTAGGTAGCTCCGTTTTGGTTTTAGAAGCAGATATTTCTCGGTACAGCCTATGGTCCCATTCACTCGGGAACATCCCAACGCAGCTCCTAGAAGAAACGTGTTTCTGACTCGCTGAATCTCAACATAGATTCAACTCTCTTAGGTGAACGAACTCACAGAAGAGCAGTTTCAAGGAAACATTTCTCCTGGGTTTTAGACGAAGTTTACTGCGGTTTAGTACGCAAGCCGGCATTGTGCTGGAAATACCGGTTTTGGGATTCTGCACAGAAAGGGTTTGCCAACCGCTGAATCCACGCGTGAGTTTAACTCTGTCAGTTGAATGCACACATTGACAACCATTCAGTTAGATAGCTCCGTTTTGGTTTTAGAAGCAGATATTTCTCTGTGCAGCCTATGGTCCCATTCACTCGGGAATATCCCAACGCAGCTCCTAGAAGAAAGTGTTTCTGACTCTCTGAATCTCAACATAGATTCAACTCTCTTAGGTGAACGAAGGCACAGCAGAGCAGTTTCAAGGAAACGTTTCTCCTGGGTTTTAGACGAAGTTTACTGCTGTTTAGTACATATGCCGGCATTGGGCTGGAAATACCGGTTTTGGGATTCTGCACAGAAAGGGTTTGCCAACCGCCGAATCCACACGTGAGTTTAACTCTGTCAGTTGAATGCACACATTGACAACCATTCAGTTAGATAGCTCCGTTTTGGTTTTATAAGCAGATATTTTTCTGTACAGCCTATGGTACCATTCACTCGGGAATATCCCAAGGCATCTCCTAGAAGAAACGTGTTTCTGACTCGCTGAATCTCAACATAGATTCAACTCTCTTAGGTGAACGAACGCACACCAGAGCAGTTTCAAGGAAACATTCCTCCTGAGTTTTAGACGAAGTTTCCTGCTGTTTAGTATGTATGCCGGCATTGGGCTGGAAATACCGGTATTGGGATTCTGCACAGAAAGGGTTTGCCAACCGCCGAATCCACACGTGAGTTTAATTCTGTCAGTTGAATGCACACATTGACAACCATTCAGTTAGATAGCTCCGTTTTGGTTTTAGAAGCAGATATTTCTCTGTACAGCCTATGGTACCATTCACTCGGGAATATCCCAAGGCATCTCCTAGAAGAAACGTGTTTCTGACTCTCTGAATCTCAACATAGATTCAACTCTCTTAGGTGAACGAACGCACAGCAGAGCAGTTTCAAGGAAACGTTTCTCCTGAGTTTTAGACGAAGTTTCCTGCTGTTTAGTACGTATGCCGGCATTGGGCTGGAAATACCGGTTTTGGGATTCTGCACAGAAAGGGTTTGCAAACCGCTGAATCGACACGTGAGTTTAACTCTGTCAGTTGAATGCACACATTGACAACCATTCAGTTAGGTAGCTCCGTTTTGGTTTTAGAAGCAGATATTTCTCGGTACAGCCTATGGTCCCATTCACTCGGGAACATCCCAACGCAGCTCCTAGAAGAAACGTGTTTCTGACTCGCTGAATCTCAACATAGATTCAACTCTCTTAGGTGAACGAACGCACAGAAGAGCAGTTTCAAGGAAACGTTTCTCCTGGGTTTTAGACAAAGTTTACTGCGGTTTAGTACGCAAGCCGGCATTGGGCTGGAAATACCGGTTTTGGGATTCTGCACAGAAAGGGTTTGCCACCCGCTGAATCCACGCGTGAGTTTAACTCTGTCAGTTGAATGCACACATTGACAACCATTCTGTTAGATAGCTCCGTTTTGGTTTTAGAAGCAGATATTTCTCTGTGCAGCCTATGGTCCCATTCACTCGGGAATATCCCAACGCAGCTCCTAGAAGAAAGTGTTTCTGACTCTCTGAATCTCAACATAGATTCAACTCTCTTAGGTGAACGAACGCACAGCAGAGCAGTTTCAAGGAAACGTTTCTCCTGGGTTTTAGACGAAGTTTACTGCTGTTTAGTACGTATGCCGGCATTGGGCTGGAAATACCGGTTTTGGGATTCTGCACAGAAAGGGTTTTCCAACCGCCGAATCCACACGTGAGTTTAACTCTGTCAGTTGAATGCACACATTGACAACCATTCAGTTAGATAGCTCCGTTTTGGTTTTATAAGCAGATATTTTTCTGTACAGCCTATGGTACCATTCACTCGGGAATATCCCAAGGCATCTCCTAGAAGAAACGTGTTTCTGACTCGCTGAATCTCAACATAGATTCAACTCTCTTAGGTGAACGAACGCACACCAGAGCAGTTTCAAGGAAACATTCCTCCTGAGTTTTAGATGAAGTTTCCTGCTGTTTAGTATGTATGCCGGCATTGGGCTGGAAATACCGGTATTGGGATTCTGCACAGAAAGGGTTTGCCAACCGCCGAATCCACACGTGAGTTTAATTCTGTCAGTTGAATGCACACATTGACAACCATTCAGTTAGATAGCTCCGTTTTGGTTTTAGAAGCAGATATTTCTCTGTACAGCCTATGGTACCATTCACTCGGGAATATCCCAAGGCATCTCCTAGAAGAAACGTGTTTCTGACTCTCTGAATCTCAACATAGATTCAACTCTCTTAGGTGAACGAACGCACACTAGAGCAGTTTCAAGGAAACGTTTCTCCTGAGTTTTAGACGAAGTTTCCTGCTGTTTAGTACGTATGCCGGCTTTGGGCTGGAAATACCGGTTTTGGGATTCTGCACAGAAAGGGTTTGCAAACCGCTGAATCGACACGTGAGTTTAACTCTGTCAGTTGAATGCACACATTGACAACCATTCAGTTAGGTAACTCCGTTTTGGTTTTAGAAGCAGATATTTCTCTGTGCAGCCTATGGTCCCATTCACTCGGGAATATCCCAACGCAGCTCCTAGAAGAAAGTGTTTCTGACTCTCTGAATCTCAACATAGATTCAACTCTCTTAGGTGAACGAACGCACAGCAGAGCAGTTTCAAGGAAACGTTTCTCCTGGGTTTTAGACGAAGTTTACTGCTGTTTAGTACGTATGCCGGCATTGGGCTGGAAATACCGGTTTTGGGATTCTGCACAGAAAGGGTTTGCCAACCGCCGAATCCACACGTGAGTTTAACTCTGTCAGTTGAATGCACACATTGACAACCATTCAGTTAGATAGCTCCGTTTTGGTTTTATAAGCAGATATTTTTCTGTACAGCCTATGGTACCATTCACTCGGGAATATCCCAAGGTATCTCCTAGAAGAAACGTGTTTCTGACTCGCTGAATCTCAACATAGATTCAACTCTCTTAGGTGAACGAACGCACAGCAGAGCAGTTTCAAGGAAACGTTTCTCCTGAGTTTTAGACGAAGTTTCCTGCTGTTTAGTACGTATGCCGGCATTGGGCTGGAAATACCGGTTTTGGGATTCTGCGCAGAAAGGGTTTGCAAACCGCTGAATCGACACGTGAGTTTAACTCTGTCAGTTGAATGCACACATTGACAACCATTCAGTTAGGTAGCTCCGTTTTGGTTTTAGAAGCAGATATTTCTCGGTACAGCCTATGGTCCCATTCACTCGGGAACATCCCAACGCAGCTCCTAGAAGAAACGTGTTTCTGACTCGCTGAATCTCAACATAGATTCAACTCTCTTAGGTGAACGAACGCACAGAAGAGCAGTTTCAAGGAAACGTTTCTCCTGGGTTTTAGACGAAGTTTACTGCGGTTTAGTACGCAAGCCGGCATTGTGCTGGAAATACCGGTTTTGGGATTCTGCACAGAAAGGGTTTGCCAACCGCTGAATCCACGCGTGAGTTTAACTCTGTCAGTTGAATGCACACATTGACAACCATTCACTTAGATAGCTCCGTTTTGGTTTTAGAAGCAGATATTTCTCTGTGCAGCCTATGGTCCCATTCACTCGGGAATATCCCAACGCAGCTCCTAGAAGAAAGTGTTTCTGACTCTCTGAATCTCAACATAGATTCAACTCTCTTAGGTGAACGAAGGCACAGCAGAGAAGTTTCAAGGAAACGTTTCTCCTGGGTTTTAGACGAAGTTTACTGCTGTTTAGTACATATGCCGGCATTGGGCTGGAAATACCGGTTTTGGGATTCTGCACAGAAAGGGTTTGCCAACCGCCGAATCCACACGTGAGTTTAACTCTGTCAGTTGAATGCACACATTGACAACCATTCAGTTAGATAGCTCCGTTTTGGTTTTATAAGCAGATATTTTTCTGTACAGCCTATGGTACCATTCACTCGGGAATATCCCAAGGCATCTCCTAGAAGAAACGTGTTTCTGACTCGCTGAATCTCAACATAGATTCAACTCTCTTATGTGAACGAACGCACACCAGAGCAGTTTCAAGGAAACATTCCTCCTGAGTTTTAGACGAAGTTTCCTGCTGTTTAGTATGTATGCCGGCATTGGGCTGGAAATACCGGTATTGGGATTCTGCACAGAAAGGGTTTGCCAACCGCCGAATCCACACGTGAGTTTAATTCTGTCAGTTGAATGCACACATTGACAACCATTCAGTTAGATAGCTCCGTTTTGGTTTTAGAAGCAGATATTTCTCTGTACAGCCTATGGTACCATTCACTCGGGAATATCCCAAGGCATCTCCTAGAAGAAACGTGTTTCTGACTCTCTGAATCTCAACATAGATTCAACTCTCTTAGGTGAACGAACGCACAGCAGAGCAGTTTCAAGGAAACGTTTCTCCTGAGTTTTAGACGAAGTTTCCTGCTGTTTAGTACGTATGCCGGCATTGGGCTGGAAATACCGGTTTTGGGATTCTGCACAGAAAGGGTTTGCAAACCGCTGAATCGACACGTGAGTTTAACTCTGTCAGTTGAATGCACACATTGACAACCATTCTGTTAGGTAGCTCCGTTTTGGTTTTAGAAGCAGATATTTCTCGGTACAGCCTATGGTCCCATTCACTCGGGAACATCCCAACGCAGCTCCTAGAAGAAACGTGTTTCTGACTCGCTGAATCTCAACATAGATTCAACTCTCTTAGGTGAACGAACGCACAGCAGAGCAGTTTCAAGGAAACGTTTCTCCTGGGTTTTTGACGAAGTTTACTGCGGTTTAGTACGCAAGCCGGCATTGGGCTGGAAATACCGGTTTTGGGATTCTGCACAGAAAGGGTTTGCCAACCGCTGAATCCACGCGTGAGTTTAACTCTGTCAGTTGAATGCACATATTGACAACCATTCATTTAGATAGCTCCGTTTTGGTTTTAGAAGCAGATATTTCTCTGTGCAGCCTATGGTCCCATTCACTCGGGAATATCCCAACGCAGCTCCTAGAAGAAAGTGTTTCTGACTCTCTGAATCTCAACATAGATTCAACTCTCTTAGGTGAACGAACGCACAGCAGAGCAGTTTCAAGGAAACGTTTCTCCTGAGTTTTAGACGAAGTTTCCTGCTGTTTAGTACGTATGCCGGCATTGGGCTGGAAATACCGGTTTTGGGATTCTGCACAGAAAGGGTTTGCAAACCGCTGAATCGACACGTGAGTTTAACTCTGTCAGTTGAATGCACACATTGACAACCATTCAGTTAGATAGCTCCGTTTTGGTTTTAGAAGCAGATATTTCTCTGTACAGCCTTTGGTACCATTCACTCGGGAATATCCCAACGCAGCTCCTAGAAGAAACGTGTTTCTGACTCGCTGAATCTCAACATAGATTCAACTGTCTTAGGTGAACGAACGCACAGAAGAGCAGTTTCAAGGAAACGTTTCTCCTGGGTTTTAGACGAAGTTTACTGCGGTTTAGTACGCATGCCGGCATTGGGCTGGAAATACCGGTTTTGGGATTCTGCACAGAAAGGGTTTGCAAACCGCTGAATGCACACGTGAGTTAAACTCTGTCAGTTGAATGCACACATTGGCAATCATTCAGTTAGGTAGCTCCGTTTTGGTTTTAGAAGCAGATATATCTATGTACAGCCTATGGTCCCATTCACTCGGGAACAACCCAACGCAGCTCCTAGAAGAAACGTGTTTCTGACTCGCTGAATCTCAACATAGATTCAACTCTCTTAGGTGAACCAACGCAAAGCAGAGCAGTTTCAAGGAAACGTTTCTCCTGAGTTTTAGACGAAGTTTCCTGCTGTTTTGTACGTATGACGGCATTGGGCTGGAAATACCGGTTTTGGGATTCTGCACAGAAAGGGTTTGCAAACCGCTGAATCCACACGTGAGTTAAACTTTGTCAGTTGAATGCACACATTGGCAATCATTCAGTTAGGTAGCTCCGTTTTGGTTTTAGAAGCAGATATTTCTATGTACAGCCTATGGTCCCATTCACTCGGGAACATCCCAACGCAGCTCCTAGAAGAAACTTGTTTCTGACTCGCTGAATCTCAACATAGATTCAACTCTCTTAGGTGAACGAACGCACAGAAGAGCAGTTTCAAGGAAACGTTTCTCCTGGATTTTACACGAAGTTTACTGCGGTTAAGTACGCAAGCCGGCATTGGGTTGGAAATACCGGTTTTGGGATTCTGCACAGAAAGGGTTTGCCAACCGCTGAATCCCCACGTGAGTTTAACTCTGTCAGTTGAATGCACACATTGACAACCATTCAGTTAGATAGCTCCGTTTTAGTTTTAGAAGCAGATATTTCTCTGTACAGCCTATGGTCCCATTCACTCGGGAATATCCCAACGCAGCTCCTAGAAGAAACGTGTTTCTGTCTCGCTGAATCTCAACATAGATTCAACTCTCTTAGGTGAACGAACGCACACCAGAGCAGTTTCAAGGAAACATTCCTCCTGAGTTTTAGACGAAGTTTCCTGCTGTTTAGTATGTATGCCGGCATTGGGCTGGAAATACCGGTTTTGGGATTCTGCACAGAAAAGTTTTGCAAACCGCTGAATCCACACGTGAGTTTAACTCTGTCAGCTGAATGCACACATTGACAACCATTCAGTTAGATAGCTCCGTTTTGGTTTTAGAAGCAGATATTTCTCTGTACAGCCTTTGGTACCATTCACTCGGGAATATCCCAAGGCAGCTCCTAGAAGAAACGTGTTTCTGACTCGCTGAATCTCAACATAGATTCAACTCTCTTAGGTGAACGAACGCACAGAAGAGCAGTTTCAAGGAAACGTTTCTCCTGGGTTTTAGACGAAGTTTACTGCGGTTTAGTACGCATGCCGGCATTGGGCTGGAAATACCGGTTTTGGGATTCTGCACAGAAAGGGTTTGCAAACCGCTGAATCCACACGTGAGTTTAACTCTGTCAGTTGAATGCACACATTGACAACCATTCAGTTAGGTAGCTCCGTTTTGGTTTTAGAAGGAGATATTTCTCGGTACAGCCTATGGTCCCATTCACTCGGGAACATCCCAACGCAGCTCCTAGAAGAAACGTGTTTCTGACTCGCTGAATCTCAACATAGATTCAACTCTCATAGGTGAACGAACGCACAGAAGAGCAGTTTCAAGCAAACCTTTCTCCTGAGTTTTAGACGAAGTTTACTGCTGTTTAGTACGTATGCCGGCATTGGGCTGGAAATACCGGTTTTGGGATTCTGCACAGAAAGTGTTTGCCAACCGCTGAATCCACACGTGAGTTTTACTCTGTCAGTTGAATGCACACATTGACAAACATTCAGTTAGATAGCTCGGTTTTGGTTTTAGGAGCAGATATTTCTCTGTACATCCTATGGTCCCATTCACTCGGGAATATCCCAACGCAGCTCCTAGAAGAAAGTGTTTCTGACTCTCTGAATCTCAACATAGATTCAACTCTCTTAGCTGAAAGAACGCACAGCAGAGCAGTTTCAAGGAAACGTTTCTCCTGAGTTTTAGACGAAGTTTCCTGCTGTTTAGTACGTATGCCGGCATTGGGCTGGAAATTCCGGTTTTGGGATTCTGCACAGAAAGGGTTTGCAAACCACTGAATCCACACGTGAGTTTAACTCTGTCAGTTGAATGCACACATTGACAACCATTCAGTTAGGTAGCTCCGTTTTGGATTTAGAAGCAGATATTTCTCGGTACAGCCTATGGTCCCATTCACTCGGGAACATCCCAACGCAGCTCCTAGAAGAAACGTGTTTCTGACTCGCTGGATCTCCACATAGATTCAATTCTCTTAGAGGAACGAACGCACAGAAGAGCAGTTTCAAGGAAACGTTTCTCCTGGGTTTTAGACGAAGTTTACTGCGGTTTAGTACGCAAGCCGGTATTGGGCTGGAAATACCGGTTTTGGGATTCTGCACAGAAAGGGTTTGCAAACCGCTGAATCCACACGTGAGTTTAACTCTGTCAGTTGAATGCACACATTGACAACCATTCAGTTAGATAGCTCCGTTTTGGTTTTAGAAGCAGATATTTCTCTGTACAGCCTATGGTCCCATTCACTCGGGAATATCCCAACGCAGCTCCTAGAAGAAAGTGTTTCTGAGTCGCTGAATCTCAACATAGATTCAACTCTCTTAGGTGAACGAACGCACAGCAGAGCAGTTTCAAGGAAACGTTTCTCCTGAGTTTTAGACGAAGTTTCCTGCTGTTTAGTACGTATGCCGGCATTGGGCTGGAAATACCGGTTTTGGGATTCTGCGCAGAAAGGGTTTGCAAACCGCTGAATCGACACGTGAGTTTAACTCTGTCAGTTGAATGCACACATTGACAACCATTCAGTTAGGTAGCTCCGTTTTGGTTTTAGAAGCAGATATTTCTCGGTACAGCCTATGGTCCCATTCACTCGGGAACATCCCAACGCAGCTCCTAGAAGAAACGTGTTTCTGACTCGCTGAATCTCAACATAGATTCAACTCTCTTAGGTGAACGAACGCACAGAAGAGCAGTTTCAAGGAAACGTTTCTCCTGGGTTTTAGACGAAGTTTACTGCGGTTTAGTACGCAAGCCGGCATTGTGCTGGAAATACCGGTTTTGGGATTCTGCACAGAAAGGGTTTGCCAACCGCTGAATCCACGCGTGAGTTTAACTCTGTCAGTTGAATGCACACATTGACAACCATTCAGTTAGATAGCTCCGTTTTGGTTTTAGAAGCAGATATTTCTCTGTGCAGCCTATGGTCCCATTCACTCGGGAATATCCCAACGCAGCTCCTAGAAGAAAGTGTTTCTGACTCTCTGAATCTCAACATAGATTCAACTCTCTTAGGTGAACGAAGGCACAGCAGAGAAGTTTCAAGGAAACGTTTCTCCTGGGTTTTAGACGAAGTTTACTGCTGTTTAGTACATATGCCGGCATTGGGCTGGAAATACCGGTTTTGGGATTCTGCACAGAAAGGGTTTGCCAACCGCCGAATCCACACGTGAGTTTAGCTCTGTCAGTTGAATGCACACATTGACAACCATTCAGTTAGATAGCTCCGTTTTGGTTTTATAAGCAGATATTTTTCTGTACAGCCTATGGTACCATTCACTCGGGAATATCCCAAGGCATCTCCTAGAAGAAACGTGTTTCTGACTCGCTGAATCTCAACATAGATTCAACTCTCTTATGTGAACGAACGCACACCAGAGCAGTTTCAAGGAAACATTCCTCCTGAGTTTTAGACGAAGTTTCCTGCTGTTTAGTATGTATGCCGGCATTGGGCTGGAAATACCGGTATTGGGATTCTGCACAGAAAGGGTTTGCCAACCGCCGAATCCACACGTGAGTTTAATTCTGTCAGTTGAATGCACACATTGACAACCATTCAGTTAGATAGCTCCGTTTTGGTTTTAGAAGCAGATATTTCTCTGTACAGCCTATGGTACCATTCACTCGGGAATATCCCAAGGCATCTCCTAGAAGAAACGTGTTTCTGACTCTCTGAATCTCAACATAGATTCAACTCTCTTAGGTGAACGAACGCACAGCAGAGCAGTTTCAAGGAAACGTTTCTCCTGAGTTTTAGACGAAGTTTCCTGCTGTTTAGTACGTATGCCGGCATTGGGCTGGAAATACCGGTTTTGGGATTCTGCACAGAAAGGGTTTGCAAACCGCTGAATCGACACGTGAGTTTAACTCTGTCAGTTGAATGCACACATTGACAACCATTCAGTTAGGTAGCTCCGTTTTGGTTTTAGAAGCAGATATTTCTCGGTACAGCCTATGGTCCCATTCACTCGGGAACATCCCAACGCAGCTCCTAGAAGAAACGTGTTTCTGACTCGCTGAATCTCAACATAGATTCAACTCTCTTAGGTGAACGAACGCACAGCAGAGCAGTTTCAAGGAAACGTTTCTCCTGGGTTTTAGACGAAGTTTACTGCGGTTTAGTACGCAAGCCGGCATTGGGCTGGAAATACCGGTTTTGGGATTCTGCACAGAAAGGGTTTGCCAACCGCTGAATCCACGCGTGAGTTTAACTCTGTCAGTTGAATGCACACATTGACAACCATTCAGTTAGATAGCTCCGTTTTGGTTTTAGAAGCAGATATTTCTCTGTACAGCCTTTGGTACCATTCACTCGGGAATATCCCAACGCAGCTCCTAGAAGAAACGTGTTTCTGACTCGCTGAATCTCAACATAGATTCAACTGTCTTAGGTGAACGAACGCACAGAAGAGCAGTTTCAAGGAAACGTTTCTCCTGGGTTTTAGACGAAGTTTACTGCGGTTTAGTACGCATGCCGGCATTGGGCTGGAAATACCGGTTTTGGGATTCTGCACAGAAAGGGTTTGCAAACCGCTGAATGCACACGTGAGTTAAACTCTGTCAGTTGAATGCACACATTGGCAATCATTCAGTTAGGTAGCTCCGTTTTGGTTTTAGAAGCAGATATATCTATGTACAGCCTATGGTCCCATTCACTCGGGAACAACCCAACGCAGCTCCTAGAAGAAACGTGTTTCTGACTCGCTGAATCTCAACATAGATTCAACTCTCTTAGGTGAACCAACGCAAAGCAGAGCAGTTTCAAGGAAACGTTTCTCCTGAGTTTTAGACGAAGTTTCCTGCTGTTTTGTACGTATGACGGCATTGGGCTGGAAATACCGGTTTTGGGATTCTGCACAGAAAGGGTTTGCAAACCGCTGAATCCACAAGTGAGTTAAACTTTGTCAGTTGAATGCACACATTGGCAATCATTCAGTTAGGTAGCTCCGTTTTGGTTTTAGAAGCAGATATTTCTACGTACAGCCTATGGTCCCATTCACTCGGGAACATCCCAACGCAGCTCCTAGAAGAAACTTGTTTCTGACTCGCTGAATCTCAACATAGATTCAACTCTCTTAGGTGAACGAACGCACAGAAGAGCAGTTTCAAGGAAACGTTTCTCCTGGATTTTACACGAAGTTTACTGCGGTTAAGTACGCAAGCCGGCATTGGGTTGGAAATACCGGTTTTGGGATTCTGCACAGAAAGGGTTTGCCAACCGCTGAATCCCCACGTGAGTTTAACTCTGTCAGTTGAATGCACACATTGACAACCATTCAGTTAGATAGCTCCGTTTTAGTTTTAGAAGCAGATATTTCTCTGTACAGCCTATGGTCCCATTCACTCGGGAATATCCCAACGCAGCTCCTAGAAGAAACGTGTTTCTGTCTCGCTGAATCTCAACATAGATTCAACTCTCTTAGGTGAACGAACGCACACCAGAGCAGTTTCAAGGAAACATTCCTCCTGAGTTTTAGACGAAGTTTCCTGCTGTTTAGTATGTATGCCGGCATTGGGCTGGAAATACCGGTTTTGGGATTCTGCACAGAAAAGTTTTGCAAACCGCTGAATCCACACGTGAGTTTAACTCTGTCAGCTGAATGCACACATTGACAACCATTCAGTTAGATAGCTCCGTTTTGGTTTTAGAAGCAGATATTTCTCTGTACAGCCTTTGGTACCATTCACTCGGGAATATCCCAAGGCAGCTCCTAGAAGAAACGTGTTTCTGACTCGCTGAATCTCAACATAGATTCAACTCTCTTAGGTGAACGAACGCACAGAAGAGCAGTTTCAAGGAAACGTTTCTCCTGGGTTTTAGACGAAGTTTACTGCGGTTTAGTACGCATGCCGGCATTGGGCTGGAAATACCGGTTTTGGGATTCTGCACAGAAAGGGTTTGCAAACCGCTGAATCCACACGTGAGTTTAACTCTGTCAGTTGAATGCACACATTGACAACCATTCAGTTAGGTAGCTCCGTTTTGGTTTTAGAAGGAGATATTTCTCGGTACAGCCTATGGTCCCATTCACTCGGGAACATCCCAACGCAGCTCCTAGAAGAAACGTGTTTCTGACTCGCTGAATCTCAACATAGATTCAACTCTCATAGGTGAACGAACGCACAGAAGAGCAGTTTCAAGCAAACCTTTCTCCTGAGTTTTAGACGAAGTTTACTGCTGTTTAGTACGTATGCCGGCATTGGGCTGGAAATACCGGTTTTGGGATTCTGCACAGAAAGTGTTTGCCAACCGCTGAATCCACACGTGAGTTTTACTCTGTCAGTTGAATGCACACATTGACAAACATTCAGTTAGATAGCTCGGTTTTGGTTTTAGGAGCAGATATTTCTCTGTACATCCTATGGTCCCATTCACTCGGGAATATCCCAACGCAGCTCCTAGAAGAAAGTGTTTCTGACTCTCTGAATCTCAACATAGATTCAACTCTCTTAGCTGAAAGAACGCACAGCAGAGCAGTTTCAAGGAAACGTTTCTCCTGAGTTTTAGACGAAGTTTCCTGCTGTTTAGTACGTATGCCGGCATTGGGCTGGAAATTCCGGTTTTGGGATTCTGCACAGAAAGGGTTTGCAAACCACTGAATCCACACGTGAGTTTAACTCTGTCAGTTGAATGCACACATTGACAACCATTCAGTTAGGTAGCTCCGTTTTGGATTTAGAAGCAGATATTTCTCGGTACAGCCTATGGTCCCATTCACTCGGGAACATCCCAACGCAGCTCCTAGAAGAAACGTGTTTCTGACTCGCTGGATCTCCACATAGATTCAATTCTCTTAGAGGAACGAACGCACAGAAGAGCAGTTTCAAGGAAACGTTTCTCCTGGGTTTTAGACGAAGTTTACTGCGGTTTAGTACGCAAGCCGGTATTGGGCTGGAAATACCGGTTTTGGGATTCTGCACAGAAAGGGTTTGCAAACCGCTGAATCCACACGTGAGTTTAACTCTGTCAGTTGAATGCACACATTGACAACCATTCAGTTAGATAGCTCCGTTTTGGTTTTAGAAGCAGATATTTCTCTGTACAGCCTATGGTCCCATTCACTCGGGAATATCCCAACGCAGCTCCTAGAAGAAAGTGTTTCTGAGTCGCTGAATCTCAACATAGATTCAACTCTCTTAGGTGAACGAACGCACAGCAGAGCAGTTTCAAGGAAACGTTTCTCCTGAGTTTTAGACGAAGTTTCCTGCTGTTTAGTACGTATGCCGGCATTGGGCTGGAAATACCGGTTTTGGGATTCTGCGCAGAAAGGGTTTGCAAACCGCTGAATCGACACGTGAGTTTAACTCTGTCAGTTGAATGCACACATTGACAACCATTCAGTTAGGTAGCTCCGTTTTGGTTTTAGAAGCAGATATTTCTCGGTACAGCCTATGGTCCCATTCACTCGGGAACATCCCAACGCAGCTCCTAGAAGAAACGTGTTTCTGACTCGCTGAATCTCAACATAGATTCAACTCTCTTAGGTGAACGAACGCACAGAAGAGCAGTTTCAAGGAAACGTTTCTCCTGGGTTTTAGACGAAGTTTACTGCGGTTTAGTACGCAAGCCGGCATTGTGCTGGAAATACCGGTTTTGGGATTCTGCACAGAAAGGGTTTGCCAACCGCTGAATCCACGCGTGAGTTTAACTCTGTCAGTTGAATGCACACATTGACAACCATTCAGTTAGATAGCTCCGTTTTGGTTTTAGAAGCAGATATTTCTCTGTGCAGCCTATGGTCCCATTCACTCGGGAATATCCCAACGCAGCTCCTAGAAGAAAGTGTTTCTGACTCTCTGAATCTCAACATAGATTCAACTCTCTTAGGTGAACGAAGGCACAGCAGAGAAGTTTCAAGGAAACGTTTCTCCTGGGTTTTAGACGAAGTTTACTGCTGTTTAGTACATATGCCGGCATTGGGCTGGAAATACCGGTTTTGGGATTCTGCACAGAAAGGGTTTGCCAACCGCCGAATCCACACGTGAGTTTAGCTCTGTCAGTTGAATGCACACATTGACAACCATTCAGTTAGATAGCTCCGTTTTGGTTTTATAAGCAGATATTTTTCTGTACAGCCTATGGTACCATTCACTCGGGAATATCCCAAGGCATCTCCTAGAAGAAACGTGTTTCTGACTCGCTGAATCTCAACATAGATTCAACTCTCTTATGTGAACGAACGCACACCAGAGCAGTTTCAAGGAAACATTCCTCCTGAGTTTTAGACGAAGTTTCCTGCTGTTTAGTATGTATGCCGGCATTGGGCTGGAAATACCGGTATTGGGATTCTGCACAGAAAGGGTTTGCCAACCGCCGAATCCACACGTGAGTTTAATTCTGTCAGTTGAATGCACACATTGACAACCATTCAGTTAGATAGCTCCGTTTTGGTTTTAGAAGCAGATATTTCTCTGTACAGCCTATGGTACCATTCACTCGGGAATATCCCAAGGCATCTCCTAGAAGAAACGTGTTTCTGACTCTCTGAATCTCAACATAGATTCAACTCTCTTAGGTGAACGAACGCACAGCAGAGCAGTTTCAAGGAAACGTTTCTCCTGAGTTTTAGACGAAGTTTCCTGCTGTTTAGTACGTATGCCGGCATTGGGCTGGAAATACCGGTTTTGGGATTCTGCACAGAAAGGGTTTGCAAACCGCTGAATCGACACGTGAGTTTAACTCTGTCAGTTGAATGCACACATTGACAACCATTCAGTTAGGTAGCTCCGTTTTGGTTTTAGAAGCAGATATTTCTCGGTACAGCCTATGGTCCCATTCACTCGGGAACATCCCAAAGCAGCTCCTAGAAGAAACGTGTTTCTGACTCGCTGAATCTCAACATAGATTCAACTCTCTTAGGTGAACGAACGCACAGCAGAGCAGTTTCAAGGAAACGTTTCTCCTGGGTTTTAGACGAAGTTTACTGCGGTTTAGTACGCAAGCCGGCATTGGGCTGGAAATACCGGTTTTGGGATTCTGCACAGAAAGGGTTTGCCAACCGCTGAATCCACGCGTGAGTTTAACTCTGTCAGTTGAATGCACACATTGACAACCATTCAGTTAGATAGCTCCGTTTTGGTTTTAGAAGCAGATATTTCTCTGTACAGCCTTTGGTACCATTCACTCGGGAATATCCCAACGCAGCTCCTAGAAGAAACGTGTTTCTGACTCGCTGAATCTCAACATAGATTCAACTGTCTTAGGTGAACGAACGCACAGAAGAGCAGTTTCAAGGAAACGTTTCTCCTGGGTTTTAGACGAAGTTTACTGCGGTTTAGTACGCATGCCGGCATTGGGCTGGAAATACCGGTTTTGGGATTCTGCACAGAAAGGGTTTGCAAACCGCTGAATGCACACGTGAGTTAAACTCTGTCAGTTGAATGCACACATTGGCAATCATTCAGTTAGGTAGCTCCGTTTTGGTTTTAGAAGCAGATATATCTATGTACAGCCTATGGTCCCATTCACTCGGGAACAACCCAACGCAGCTCCTAGAAGAAACGTGTTTCTGACTCGCTGAATCTCAACATAGATTCAACTCTCTTAGGTGAACCAACGCAAAGCAGAGCAGTTTCAAGGAAACGTTTCTCCTGAGTTTTAGACGAAGTTTCCTGCTGTTTTGTACGTATGACGGCATTGGGCTGGAAATACCGGTTTTGGGATTCTGCACAGAAAGGGTTTGCAAACCGCTGAATCCACAAGTGAGTTAAACTTTGTCAGTTGAATGCTCACATTGGCAATCATTCAGTTAGGTAGCTCCGTTTTGGTTTTAGAAGCAGATATTTCTACGTACAGCCTATGGTCCCATTCACTCGGGAACATCCCAACGCAGCTCCTAGAAGAAACTTGTTTCTGACTCGCTGAATCTCAACATAGATTCAACTCTCTTAGGTGAACGAACGCACAGAAGAGCAGTTTCAAGGAAACGTTTCTCCTGGATTTTACACGAAGTTTACTGCGGTTAAGTACGCAAGCCGGCATTGGGTTGGAAATACCGGTTTTGGGATTCTGCACAGAAAGGGTTTGCCAACCGCTGAATCCCCACGTGAGTTTAACTCTGTCAGTTGAATGCACACATTGACAACCATTCAGTTAGATAGCTCCGTTTTAGTTTTAGAAGCAGATATTTCTCTGTACAGCCTATGGTCCCATTCACTCGGGAATATCCCAACGCAGCTCCTAGAAGAAACGTGTTTCTGTCTCGCTGAATCTCAACATAGATTCAACTCTCTTAGGTGAACGAACGCACACCAGAGCAGTTTCAAGGAAACATTCCTCCTGAGTTTTAGACGAAGTTTCCTGCTGTTTAGTATGTATGCCGGCATTGGGCTGGAAATACCGGTTTTGGGATTCTGCACAGAAAAGTTTTGCAAACCGCTGAATCCACACGTGAGTTTAACTCTGTCAGCTGAATGCACACATTGACAACCATTCAGTTAGATAGCTCCGTTTTGGTTTTAGAAGCAGATATTTCTCTGTACAGCCTTTGGTACCATTCACTCGGGAATATCCCAAGGCAGCTCCTAGAAGAAACGTGTTTCTGACTCGCTGAATCTCAACATAGATTCAACTCTCTTAGGTGAACGAACGCACAGAAGAGCAGTTTCAAGGAAACGTTTCTCCTGGGTTTTAGACGAAGTTTACTGCGGTTTAGTACGCATGCCGGCATTGGGCTGGAAATACCGGTTTTGGGATTCTGCACAGAAAGGGTTTGCAAACCGCTGAATCCACACGTGAGTTTAACTCTGTCAGTTGAATGCACACATTGACAACCATTCAGTTAGGTAGCTCCGTTTTGGTTTTAGAAGGAGATATTTCTCGGTACAGCCTATGGTCCCATTCACTCGGGAACATCCCAACGCAGCTCCTAGAAGAAACGTGTTTCTGACTCGCTGAATCTCAACATAGATTCAACTCTCATAGGTGAACGAACGCACAGAAGAGCAGTTTCAAGCAAACCTTTCTCCTGAGTTTTAGACGAAGTTTACTGCTGTTTAGTACGTATGCCGGCATTGGGCTGGAAATACCGGTTTTGGGATTCTGCACAGAAAGTGTTTGCCAACCGCTGAATCCACACGTGAGTTTTACTCTGTCAGTTGAATGCACACATTGACAAACATTCAGTTAGATAGCTCGGTTTTGGTTTTAGGAGCAGATATTTCTCTGTACATCCTATGGTCCCATTCACTCGGGAATATCCCAACGCAGCTCCTAGAAGAAAGTGTTTCTGACTCTCTGAATCTCAACATAGATTCAACTCTCTTAGCTGAAAGAACGCACAGCAGAGCAGTTTCAAGGAAACGTTTCTCCTGAGTTTTAGACGAAGTTTCCTGCTGTTTAGTACGTATGCCGGCATTGGGCTGGAAATTCCGGTTTTGGGATTCTGCACAGAAAGGGTTTGCAAACCACTGAATCCACACGTGAGTTTAACTCTGTCAGTTGAATGCACACATTGACAACCATTCAGTTAGGTAGCTCCGTTTTGGATTTAGAAGCAGATATTTCTCGGTACAGCCTATGGTCCCATTCACTCGGGAACATCCCAACGCAGCTCCTAGAAGAAACGTGTTTCTGACTCGCTGGATCTCCACATAGATTCAATTCTCTTAGAGGAACGAACGCACAGAAGAGCAGTTTCAAGGAAACGTTTCTCCTGGGTTTTAGACGAAGTTTACTGCGGTTTAGTACGCAAGCCGGTATTGGGCTGGAAATACCGGTTTTGGGATTCTGCACAGAAAGGGTTTGCAAACCGCTGAATCCACACGTGAGTTTAACTCTGTCAGTTGAATGCACACATTGACAACCATTCAGTTAGATAGCTCCGTTTTGGTTTTAGAAGCAGATATTTCTCTGTACAGCCTATGGTCCCATTCACTCGGGAATATCCCAACGCAGCTCCTAGAAGAAAGTGTTTCTGAGTCGCTGAATCTCAACATAGATTCAACTCTCTTAGGTGAACGAACGCACAGCAGAGCAGTTTCAAGGAAACGTTTCTCCTGAGTTTTAGACGAAGTTTCCTGCTGTTTAGTACGTATGCCGGCATTGGGCTGGAAATACCGGTTTTGGGATTCTGCGCAGAAAGGGTTTGCAAACCGCTGAATCGACACGTGAGTTTAACTCTGTCAGTTGAATGCACACATTGACAACCATTCAGTTAGGTAGCTCCGTTTTGGTTTTAGAAGCAGATATTTCTCGGTACAGCCTATGGTCCCATTCACTCGGGAACATCCCAACGCAGCTCCTAGAAGAAACGTGTTTCTGACTCGCTGAATCTCAACATAGATTCAACTCTCTTAGGTGAACGAACGCACAGAAGAGCAGTTTCAAGGAAACGTTTCTCCTGGGTTTTAGACGAAGTTTACTGCGGTTTAGTACGCAAGCCGGCATTGTGCTGGAAATACCGGTTTTGGGATTCTGCACAGAAAGGGTTTGCCAACCGCTGAATCCACGCGTGAGTTTAACTCTGTCAGTTGAATGCACACATTGACAACCATTCAGTTAGATAGCTCCGTTTTGGTTTTAGAAGCAGATATTTCTCTGTGCAGCCTATGGTCCCATTCACTCGGGAATATCCCAACGCAGCTCCTAGAAGAAAGTGTTTCTGACTCTCTGAATCTCAACATAGATTCAACTCTCTTAGGTGAACGAAGGCACAGCAGAGAAGTTTCAAGGAAACGTTTCTCCTGGGTTTTAGACGAAGTTTACTGCTGTTTAGTACATATGCCGGCATTGGGCTGGAAATACCGGTTTTGGGATTCTGCACAGAAAGGGTTTGCCAACCGCCGAATCCACACGTGAGTTTAGCTCTGTCAGTTGAATGCACACATTGACAACCATTCAGTTAGATAGCTCCGTTTTGGTTTTATAAGCAGATATTTTTCTGTACAGCCTATGGTACCATTCACTCGGGAATATCCCAAGGCATCTCCTAGAAGAAACGTGTTTCTGACTCGCTGAATCTCAACATAGATTCAACTCTCTTATGTGAACGAACGCACACCAGAGCAGTTTCAAGGAAACATTCCTCCTGAGTTTTAGACGAAGTTTCCTGCTGTTTAGTATGTATGCCGGCATTGGGCTGGAAATACCGGTATTGGGATTCTGCACAGAAAGGGTTTGCCAACCGCCGAATCCACACGTGAGTTTAATTCTGTCAGTTGAATGCACACATTGACAACCATTCAGTTAGATAGCTCCGTTTTGGTTTTAGAAGCAGATATTTCTCTGTACAGCCTATGGTACCATTCACTCGGGAATATCCCAAGGCATCTCCTAGAAGAAACGTGTTTCTGACTCTCTGAATCTCAACATAGATTCAACTCTCTTAGGTGAACGAACGCACAGCAGAGCAGTTTCAAGGAAACGTTTCTCCTGAGTTTTAGACGAAGTTTCCTGCTGTTTAGTACGTATGCCGGCATTGGGCTGGAAATACCGGTTTTGGGATTCTGCACAGAAAGGGTTTGCAAACCGCTGAATCGACACGTGAGTTTAACTCTGTCAGTTGAATGCACACATTGACAACCATTCAGTTAGGTAGCTCCGTTTTGGTTTTAGAAGCAGATATTTCTCGGTACAGCCTATGGTCCCATTCACTCGGGAACATCCCAAAGCAGCTCCTAGAAGAAACGTGTTTCTGACTCGCTGAATCTCAACATAGATTCAACTCTCTTAGGTGAACGAACGCACAGCAGAGCAGTTTCAAGGAAACGTTTCTCCTGGGTTTTAGACGAAGTTTACTGCGGTTTAGTACGCAAGCCGGCATTGGGCTGGAAATACCGGTTTTGGGATTCTGCACAGAAAGGGTTTGCCAACCGCTGAATCCACGCGTGAGTTTAACTCTGTCAGTTGAATGCACACATTGACAACCATTCAGTTAGATAGCTCCGTTTTGGTTTTAGAAGCAGATATTTCTCTGTACAGCCTTTGGTACCATTCACTCGGGAATATCCCAACGCAGCTCCTAGAAGAAACGTGTTTCTGACTCGCTGAATCTCAACATAGATTCAACTGTCTTAGGTGAACGAACGCACAGAAGAGCAGTTTCAAGGAAACGTTTCTCCTGGGTTTTAGACGAAGTTTACTGCGGTTTAGTACGCATGCCGGCATTGGGCTGGAAATACCGGTTTTGGGATTCTGCACAGAAAGGGTTTGCAAACCGCTGAATGCACACGTGAGTTAAACTCTGTCAGTTGAATGCACACATTGGCAATCATTCAGTTAGGTAGCTCCGTTTTGGTTTTAGAAGCAGATATATCTATGTACAGCCTATGGTCCCATTCACTCGGGAACAACCCAACGCAGCTCCTAGAAGAAACGTGTTTCTGACTCGCTGAATCTCAACATAGATTCAACTCTCTTAGGTGAACCAACGCAAAGCAGAGCAGTTTCAAGGAAACGTTTCTCCTGAGTTTTAGACGAAGTTTCCTGCTGTTTTGTACGTATGACGGCATTGGGCTGGAAATACCGGTTTTGGGATTCTGCACAGAAAGGGTTTGCAAACCGCTGAATCCACAAGTGAGTTAAACTTTGTCAGTTGAATGCTCACATTGGCAATCATTCAGTTAGGTAGCTCCGTTTTGGTTTTAGAAGCAGATATTTCTACGTACAGCCTATGGTCCCATTCACTCGGGAACATCCCAACGCAGCTCCTAGAAGAAACTTGTTTCTGACTCGCTGAATCTCAACATAGATTCAACTCTCTTAGGTGAACGAACGCACAGAAGAGCAGTTTCAAGGAAACGTTTCTCCTGGATTTTACACGAAGTTTACTGCGGTTAAGTACGCAAGCCGGCATTGGGTTGGAAATACCGGTTTTGGGATTCTGCACAGAAAGGGTTTGCCAACCGCTGAATCCCCACGTGAGTTTAACTCTGTCAGTTGAATGCACACATTGACAACCATTCAGTTAGATAGCTCCGTTTTAGTTTTAGAAGCAGATATTTCTCTGTACAGCCTATGGTCCCATTCACTCGGGAATATCCCAACGCAGCTCCTAGAAGAAACGTGTTTCTGTCTCGCTGAATCTCAACATAGATTCAACTCTCTTAGGTGAACGAACGCACACCAGAGCAGTTTCAAGGAAACATTCCTCCTGAGTTTTAGACGAAGTTTCCTGCTGTTTAGTATGTATGCCGGCATTGGGCTGGAAATACCGGTTTTGGGATTCTGCACAGAAAAGTTTTGCAAACCGCTGAATCCACACGTGAGTTTAACTCTGTCAGCTGAATGCACACATTGACAACCATTCAGTTAGATAGCTCCGTTTTGGTTTTAGAAGCAGATATTTCTCTGTACAGCCTTTGGTACCATTCACTCGGGAATATCCCAAGGCAGCTCCTAGAAGAAACGTGTTTCTGACTCGCTGAATCTCAACATAGATTCAACTCTCTTAGGTGAACGAACGCACAGAAGAGCAGTTTCAAGGAAACGTTTCTCCTGGGTTTTAGACGAAGTTTACTGCGGTTTAGTACGCATGCCGGCATTGGGCTGGAAATACCGGTTTTGGGATTCTGCACAGAAAGGGTTTGCAAACCGCTGAATCCACACGTGAGTTTAACTCTGTCAGTTGAATGCACACATTGACAACCATTCAGTTAGGTAGCTCCGTTTTGGTTTTAGAAGGAGATATTTCTCGGTACAGCCTATGGTCCCATTCACTCGGGAACATCCCAACGCAGCTCCTAGAAGAAACGTGTTTCTGACTCGCTGAATCTCAACATAGATTCAACTCTCATAGGTGAACGAACGCACAGAAGAGCAGTTTCAAGCAAACCTTTCTCCTGAGTTTTAGACGAAGTTTACTGCTGTTTAGTACGTATGCCGGCATTGGGCTGGAAATACCGGTTTTGGGATTCTGCACAGAAAGTGTTTGCCAACCGCTGAATCCACACGTGAGTTTTACTCTGTCAGTTGAATGCACACATTGACAAACATTCAGTTAGATAGCTCGGTTTTGGTTTTAGGAGCAGATATTTCTCTGTACATCCTATGGTCCCATTCACTCGGGAATATCCCAACGCAGCTCCTAGAAGAAAGTGTTTCTGACTCTCTGAATCTCAACATAGATTCAACTCTCTTAGCTGAAAGAACGCACAGCAGAGCAGTTTCAAGGAAACGTTTCTCCTGAGTTTTAGACGAAGTTTCCTGCTGTTTAGTACGTATGCCGGCATTGGGCTGGAAATTCCGGTTTTGGGATTCTGCACAGAAAGGGTTTGCAAACCACTGAATCCACACGTGAGTTTAACTCTGTCAGTTGAATGCACACATTGACAACCATTCAGTTAGGTAGCTCCGTTTTGGATTTAGAAGCAGATATTTCTCGGTACAGCCTATGGTCCCATTCACTCGGGAACATCCCAACGCAGCTCCTAGAAGAAACGTGTTTCTGACTCGCTGGATCTCCACATAGATTCAATTCTCTTAGAGGAACGAACGCACAGAAGAGCAGTTTCAAGGAAACGTTTCTCCTGGGTTTTAGACGAAGTTTACTGCGGTTTAGTACGCAAGCCGGTATTGGGCTGGAAATACCGGTTTTGGGATTCTGCACAGAAAGGGTTTGCAAACCGCTGAATCCACACGTGAGTTTAACTCTGTCAGTTGAATGCACACATTGACAACCATTCAGTTAGATAGCTCCGTTTTGGTTTTAGAAGCAGATATTTCTCTGTACAGCCTATGGTCCCATTCACTCGGGAATATCCCAACGCAGCTCCTAGAAGAAAGTGTTTCTGAGTCGCTGAATCTCAACATAGATTCAACTCTCTTAGGTGAACGAACGCACAGCAAAGCAGTTTCAAGGAAACGTTTCTCCTGGGTTTTAGACGAAGTTAACTGCCGTTTAGTACGTATGCCGGCATTGGGCTGGAAATACCGGTTTTGGGATTCTGCACAGAAAGGGTTTGCCAACCGCCGAATCCACACGTGAGTTTAACTCTGTCCGCTGAATGCACACATTGACAACCATTCAGTTAGATAGCTCTGTTTTGGTTTTAGAAGCAGATATTTCTCTGTACAGCCTTTGGTACCATTCACTCGGGAATATCCCAAGGCAGCTCCTAGAAAAAACGTGTTTCTGACTCGCTGAATCTCAACATAGATTCAACTCTCTTAGGTGAACGAATGCACAGCAGAGCAGTTTCAAGGAGACATTCCTCCTGAGTTTTAGACGAAGTTTCCTGCTGTTCAGTACGTATGCCGGCATTGGGCTGGAAATACCGGTTTTGGGATTCTGCACAGAGAGGGTTTGCAAACCGCTGAATCCACACGTGAGTTTAACTCTGTCAGTTGAATGCACACATTGACAACCATTCAGTTAGATAGCTCCGTTTTGGTTTTAGAAGCAGATATTTCTCTGTACAGCCTTTGGTACCATTCACTCGGGAATATCCCAAGGCAGCTCCTAGAATAAACGTGTTTCTGACTCGCTGAATCTCAACATAGATTCAACTCTCTTAGGTGAACGAACGCACAGAAGAGCAGTTTCAAGGAAACGTTTCTCCTGGGTTTTAGACGAAGTTTACTGCGGTTTAGTACGCATGCCGGCATTGGGCTGGAAATACCGGTTTTGGGATTCTGCACAGAAAGGGTTTGCAAACCGCTGAATCCACACGTGAGTTTAACTCTGTCAGTTGAATGCACACATTGACAACCATTCAGTTAGATAGCTCCGTTTTGGTTTTAGAAGCAGATATTTCTCTGTACAGCCTATGGTCCCATTCACTCGGGAATATCCCAACGCAGCTCCTAGAAGAAAGTGTTTCTGACTCGCTGAATCTCAACATAGATTCAACTCTCTTAGGTGAACGAACGCACAGCAAAGCAGTTTCAAGGAAACGTTTCTCCTGGGTTTTAGACGAAGTTTCCTGCTGTTTAGTACGTATGCCGGCATTGGGCTGGAAATACCGGTTTTGGGATTCTGCACAGAAAGGGTTTGCCAACCGCCGAATCCACACGTGAGTTTAACTCTGTCAGTTGATTGCACGCCTTGACAACCATTCACTTAGATAGCTCCGTTTTGGTTTTAGAAGCAGATATTTCTCTGTACAGCCTTTGGTACCATTCACTCGGGAATATCCCAAGGCAGCTCCTAGAAGAAACGTGTTTCTGACTCGCTGAATCTCAACATAGATTCAACTCTCTTAGGTGAACGAACGGACTGCAGAGCAGTTTCAAGGAAACATTCCTCCTGAGTTTTAGACGAAGTTTCCTGCTGTTTAGTACGTATGCCGGCATTGGGCTGGAAATACCGGTTTTGGGATTCTGCACAGAAAGCGTTTGCAAACCGCTGAATACACACGTGAGTTTAACTCTGTCAGTTGAATGCACACATTGACAACCATTCAGTTAGGTAGCTCCGTTTTGGTTTTAGAAGGAGATATTTCTCGGTACACCCTATGGTCCCATTCACTCGGGAACATCCCAACGCAGCTCCTAGAAGAAACGTGTTTCTGACTCGCTGAATCTCAACATAGATTCAACTCTCTTAGGTGAACGAACGCACAGAAGAGCAGTTTCAAGCAAACCTTTCTCCTGAGTTTTAGACGAAGTTTACTGCTGTTTAGTACGTATGCCGGCATTGGGCTGGAAATACCGGTTTTGGGATTCTGCACAGAAAGTGTTTGCCAACCGCTGAATCCACACGTGAGTTTTACTCTGTCAGTTGAATGCACACATTGACAAACATTCAGTTAGATAGCTCGGTTTTGGTTTTAGGAACAGATATTTCTCTGTACATCCTATGGTCCCATTCACTCGGGAATATCCCAACGCAGCTCCTAGAAGAAAGTGTTTCTGACTCTCTGAATCTCAACATAGATTCAACTCTCTTAGCTGAACGAACGCACAGCAGAGCAGTTTCAAGGAAACGTTTCTCCTGAGTTTTAGACGAAGTTTCCTGCTGTTTAGTACGTATGCCGGCATTGGGCTGGAAATTCCGGTTTTGGGATTCTGCACAGAAAGGGTTTGCAAACCACTGAATCCACACGTGAGTTTAACTCTGTCAGTTGAATGCACACATTGACAACCATTCAGTTAGGTAGCTCCGTTTTGGTTTTAGAAGCAGATATTTCTCGGTACAGCCTATGGTCCCATTCACTCGGGAACATCCCAACGCAGCTCCTAGAAGAAACGTGTTTCTGACTCGCTGAATCACAACATAGATTCAACTCTCTTAGGTGAACGAACGCACAGCAGAGCAGTTTCAAGGAAACGTTTCTCCTGAGTTTTAGACGAAGTTTCCTGCTGTTTAGTACGTATGCCGGCATTGGGCTGGAAATACCGGTTTTGGGATTCTGCACACAAAGGGTTTGCAAACCGCTGAATCCACACGTGAGTTTAACTCTGTCAGCTAATGCACACATTGACAACCATTCAGTTAGTTAGCTCCGTTTTGGTTTTAGAAGCAGATATTTCTCGGTACAGCCTATGGTCCCATTCACTCGGGAACTTCCCAACGCAGCTCCTAGAAGAAACGTGTTTCTGACTCGCTGAATCTCCACATAGATTCAATTCTCTTAGGTGAACGAACGCACAGAAGAGCAGTTTCAAGGAAACGTTTCTCCTGGGTTTTAGACGAAGTTTACTGCGGTTTAGTACGCAAGCCGGTATTGGGCTGGAAATACCGGTTTTGGGATTCTGCACAGAAAGGGTTTGCAAACCGCTGAATCCACACGTGAGTTTATCTCTGTCAGTTGAATGCAAACATTGACAACCATTCAGTTAGATAGCTCCGTTTTGGTTTTAGAAGCAGATATTTCCCTGTACAGCCTATGGTCCCATTCACTCGGGAATATCCCAACGCAGCTCCTAGAAGAAAGTGTTTCTGAGTCGCTGAATCTCAACATAGATTCAACTCTCTTAGGTGAACGAACGCACAGCAAAGCAGTTTCAAGGAAACGTTTCTCCTGGGTTTTAGACGAAGTTAACTGCTGTTTAGTACGTATGCCGGCATTGGGCTGGAAACACCGGTTTTGGGATTCTGCACAGAAAGGGTTTGCCAACCGCCGAATCCACACGTGAGTTTAACTCTGTCAGCTGAATGCACACATTGACAACCATTCAGTTAGATAGCTCCGTTTTGGTTTTAGAAGCAGATATTTCTCTGTACAGCCTTTGGTACCATTCACTCGGGAATATCCCAAGGCAGCTCCTAGAAAAAACGTGTTTCTGACTCGCTGAATCTCAACATAGATTCAACTCTCTTAGGTGAACGAACGCACAGCAGAGCAGTTTCAAGGAGACATTCCTACTGAGTTTTAGACGAAGTTTCCTGCTGTTCAGTACGTATGCCGGCATTGGGCTGGAAATACCGGTTTTGGGATTCTGCACAGAAAGGGTTTGCAAACCGCTGAATCCACACGTGAGTTTATCTCTGTCAGTTGAATGCACACCTTGACAACCATTCACTTAGATAGCTCCGTTTTGGTTTTAGAAGCAAATATTTCTCTGTACAGCCTTTGGTACCATTCACTCGGGAATATCCCAAGGCAGCTCCTAGAAGAAACGTGTTTCTGACTCGCTGAATCGCAACATAGATTCAACTCTCTTAGGTGAACGAACGGACAGCAGAGCAGTTTCAAGGAAACATTCCTCCTGAGTTTTAGACGAAGTTTCCTGCTGTTTAGTACGTATGCCGGCATTGGGCTGGAAATACCGGTTTTGGGATTCTGCACAGAAAGGGTTTGCAAACCGCTGAATCCACACGTGAGTTTAACTCTGTCAGTTGAATGCACACATTGACAACCATTCAGTTAGGTAGCTCCGTTTTGGTTTTAGAAGGAGATATTTCTCGGTACAGCATATGGTCCCATTCACTCGGGAACATCCCAACGCAGCTCCTAGAAGAAACGTGTTTCTGACTCGCTGAATCTCAACATAGATTCACCTCTCTTAGGTGAACGAACGCACAGAAGAGCAGTTTCAAGCAAACCTTTCTCCTGAGTTTTAGACGAAGTTTACTGCTGTTTAGTACGTATGCCGGCATTGGGCTGGAAATACCGGTTTTGGGATTATGCACAGAAACTGTTTGCCAACCGCTGAATCCACACGTGAGTTTTACTCTGTCAGTTGAATGCACACATTGACAAACATTCAGTTAGATAGCTCGGTTTTGGTTTTAGGAGCAGATATTTCTATGTACAGCCTATGGTCCCATTCACTCGGGAACATCCCAACGCAGCTCCTAGAAGAAACTTGTTTCTGACTCGCTGAATCTCAACATAGATTCAACTCTCTTAGGTGAACGAACGCACAGAAGAGCAGTTTCAAGGAAACGTTTCTCCTGGATTTTACACGAAGTTTACTGCGGTTAAGTACGCAAGCCGGCATTGGGTTGGAAATACCGGTTTTGGGATTCTGCACAGAAAGGGTTTGCCAACCGCTGAATCCCCACGTGAGTTTAACTCTGTCAGTTGAATGCACACATTGACAACCATTCAGTTAGATAGCTCCGTTTTAGTTTTAGAAGCAGATATTTCTCTGTACAGCCTATGGTCCCATTCACTCGGGAATATCCCAACGCAGCTCCTAGAAGAAACGTGTTTCTGTCTCGCTGAATCTCAACATAGATTCAACTCTCTTAGGTGAACGAACGCACACCAGAGCAGTTTCAAGGAAACATTCCTCCTGAGTTTTAGACGAAGTTTCCTGCTGTTTAGTATGTATGCCGGCATTGGGCTGGAAATACCGGTTTTGGGATTCTGCACAGAAAAGTTTTGCAAACCGCTGAATCCACACGTGAGTTTAACTCTGTCAGCTGAATGCACACATTGACAACCATTCAGTTAGATAGCTCCGTTTTGGTTTTAGAAGCAGATATTTCTCTGTACAGCCTTTGGTACCATTCACTCGGGAATATCCCAAGGCAGCTCCTAGAAGAAACGTGTTTCTGACTCGCTGAATCTCAACATAGATTCAACTCTCTTAGGTGAACGAACGCACAGAAGAGCAGTTTCAAGGAAACGTTTCTCCTGGGTTTTAGACGAAGTTTACTGCGGTTTAGTACGCATGCCGGCATTGGGCTGGAAATACCGGTTTTGGGATTCTGCACAGAAAGGGTTTGCAAACCGCTGAATCCACACGTGAGTTTAACTCTGTCAGTTGAATGCACACATTGACAACCATTCAGTTAGGTAGCTCCGTTTTGGTTTTAGAAGGAGATATTTCTCGGTACAGCCTATGGTCCCATTCACTCGGGAACATCCCAACGCAGCTCCTAGAAGAAACGTGTTTCTGACTCGCTGAATCTCAACATAGATTCAACTCTCATAGGTGAACGAACGCACAGAAGAGCAGTTTCAAGCAAACCTTTCTCCTGAGTTTTAGACGAAGTTTACTGCTGTTTAGTACGTATGCCGGCATTGGGCTGGAAATACCGGTTTTGGGATTCTGCACAGAAAGTGTTTGCCAACCGCTGAATCCACACGTGAGTTTTACTCTGTCAGTTGAATGCACACATTGACAAACATTCAGTTAGATAGCTCGGTTTTGGTTTTAGGAGCAGATATTTCTCTGTACATCCTATGGTCCCATTCACTCGGGAATATCCCAACGCAGCTCCTAGAAGAAAGTGTTTCTGACTCTCTGAATCTCAACATAGATTCAACTCTCTTAGCTGAAAGAACGCACAGCAGAGCAGTTTCAAGGAAACGTTTCTCCTGAGTTTTAGACGAAGTTTCCTGCTGTTTAGTACGTATGCCGGCATTGGGCTGGAAATTCCGGTTTTGGGATTCTGCACAGAAAGGGTTTGCAAACCACTGAATCCACACGTGAGTTTAACTCTGTCAGTTGAATGCACACATTGACAACCATTCAGTTAGGTAGCTCCGTTTTGGATTTAGAAGCAGATATTTCTCGGTACAGCCTATGGTCCCATTCACTCGGGAACATCCCAACGCAGCTCCTAGAAGAAACGTGTTTCTGACTCGCTGGATCTCCACATAGATTCAATTCTCTTAGAGGAACGAACGCACAGAAGAGCAGTTTCAAGGAAACGTTTCTCCTGGGTTTTAGACGAAGTTTACTGCGGTTTAGTACTCAAGCCGGTATTGGGCTGGAAATACCGGTTTTGGGATTCTGCACAGAAAGGGTTTGCAAACCGCTGAATCCACACGTGAGTTTAACTCTGTCAGTTGAATGCACACATTGACAACCATTCAGTTAGATAGCTCCGTTTTGGTTTTAGAAGCAGATATTTCTCTGTACAGCCTATGGTCCCATTCACTCGGGAATATCCCAACGCAGCTCCTAGAAGAAAGTGTTTCTGAGTCGCTGAATCTCAACATAGATTCAACTCTCTTAGGTGAACGAACGCACAGCAGAGCAGTTTCAAGGAAACGTTTCTCCTGAGTTTTAGACGAAGTTTCCTGCTGTTTAGTACGTATGCCGGCATTGGGCTGGAAATACCGGTTTTGGGATTCTGCGCAGAAAGGGTTTGCAAACCGCTGAATCGACACGTGAGTTTAACTCTGTCAGTTGAATGCACACATTGACAACCATTCAGTTAGGTAGCTCCGTTTTGGTTTTAGAAGCAGATATTTCTCGGTACAGCCTATGGTCCCATTCACTCGGGAACATCCCAACGCAGCTCCTAGAAGAAACGTGTTTCTGACTCGCTGAATCTCAACATAGATTCAACTCTCTTAGGTGAACGAACGCACAGAAGAGCAGTTTCAAGGAAACGTTTCTCCTGGGTTTTAGACGAAGTTTACTGCGGTTTAGTACGCAAGCCGGCATTGTGCTGGAAATACCGGTTTTGGGATTCTGCACAGAAAGGGTTTGCCAACCGCTGAATCCACGCGTGAGTTTAACTCTGTCAGTTGAATGCACACATTGACAACCATTCAGTTAGATAGCTCCGTTTTGGTTTTAGAAGCAGATATTTCTCTGTGCAGCCTATGGTCCCATTCACTCGGGAATATCCCAACGCAGCTCCTAGAAGAAAGTGTTTCTGACTCTCTGAATCTCAACATAGATTCAACTCTCTTAGGTGAACGAAGGCACAGCAGAGAAGTTTCAAGGAAACGTTTCTCCTGGGTTTTAGACGAAGTTTACTGCTGTTTAGTACATATGCCGGCATTGGGCTGGAAATACCGGTTTTGGGATTCTGCACAGAAAGGGTTTGCCAACCGCCGAATCCACACGTGAGTTTAGCTCTGTCAGTTGAATGCACACATTGACAACCATTCAGTTAGATAGCTCCGTTTTGGTTTTATAAGCAGATATTTTTCTGTACAGCCTATGGTACCATTCACTCGGGAATATCCCAAGGCATCTCCTAGAAGAAACGTGTTTCTGACTCGCTGAATCTCAACATAGATTCAACTCTCTTATGTGAACGAACGCACACCAGAGCAGTTTCAAGGAAACATTCCTCCTGAGTTTTAGACGAAGTTTCCTGCTGTTTAGTATGTATGCCGGCATTGGGCTGGAAATACCGGTATTGGGATTCTGCACAGAAAGGGTTTGCCAACCGCCGAATCCACACGTGAGTTTAATTCTGTCAGTTGAATGCACACATTGACAACCATTCAGTTAGATAGCTCCGTTTTGGTTTTAGAAGCAGATATTTCTCTGTACAGCCTATGGTACCATTCACTCGGGAATATCCCAAGGCATCTCCTAGAAGAAACGTGTTTCTGACTCTCTGAATCTCAACATAGATTCAACTCTCTTAGGTGAACGAACGCACAGCAGAGCAGTTTCAAGGAAACGTTTCTCCTGAGTTTTAGACGAAGTTTCCTGCTGTTTAGTACGTATGCCGGCATTGGGCTGGAAATACCGGTTTTGGGATTCTGCACAGAAAGGGTTTGCAAACCGCTGAATCGACACGTGAGTTTAACTCTGTCAGTTGAATGCACACATTGACAACCATTCAGTTAGGTAGCTCCGTTTTGGTTTTAGAAGCAGATATTTCTCGGTACAGCCTATGGTCCCATTCACTCGGGAACATCCCAACGCAGCTCCTAGAAGAAACGTGTTTCTGACTCGCTGAATCTCAACATAGATTCAACTCTCTTAGGTGAACGAACGCACAGCAGAGCAGTTTCAAGGAAACGTTTCTCCTGGGTTTTAGACGAAGTTTACTGCGGTTTAGTACGCAAGCCGGCATTGGGCTGGAAATACCGGTTTTGGGATTCTGCACAGAAAGGGTTTGCCAACCGCTGAATCCACGCGTGAGTTTAACTCTGTCAGTTGAATGCACACATTGACAACCATTCAGTTAGATAGCTCCGTTTTGGTTTTAGAAGCAGATATTTCTCTGTACAGCCTTTGGTACCATTCACTCCGGAATATCCCAACGCAGCTCCTAGAAGAAACGTGTTTCTGACTCGCTGAATCTCAACATAGATTCAACTGTCTTAGGTGAACGAACGCACAGAAGAGCAGTTTCAAGGAAACGTTTCTCCTGGGTTTTAGACGAAGTTTACTGCGGTTTAGTACGCATGCCGGCATTGGGCTGGAAATACCGGTTTTGGGATTCTGCACAGAAAGGGTTTGCAAACCGCTGAATGCACACGTGAGTTAAACTCTGTCAGTTGAATGCACACATTGGCAATCATTCAGTTAGGTAGCTCCGTTTTGGTTTTAGAAGCAGATATATCTATGTACAGCCTATGGTCCCATTCACTCGGGAACAACCCAACGCAGCTCCTAGAAGAAACGTGTTTCTGACTCGCTGAATCTCAACATAGATTCAACTCTCTTAGGTGAACCAACGCAAAGCAGAGCAGTTTCAAGGAAACGTTTCTCCTGAGTTTTAGACGAAGTTTCCTGCTGTTTTGTACGTATGACGGCATTGGGCTGGAAATACCGGTTTTGGGATTCTGCACAGAAAGGGTTTGCAAACCGCTGAATCCACACGTGAGTTAAACTTTGTCAGTTGAATGCACACATTGGCAATCATTCAGTTAGGTAGCTCCGTTTTGGTTTTAGAAGCAGATATTTCTATGTACAGCCTATGGTCCCATTCACTCGGGAACATCCCAACGCAGCTCCTAGAAGAAACTTGTTTCTGACTCGCTGAATCTCAACATAGATTCAACTCTCTTAGGTGAACGAACGCACAGAAGAGCAGTTTCAAGGAAACGTTTCTCCTGGATTTTACACGAAGTTTACTGCGGTTAAGTACGCAAGCCGGCATTGGGTTGGAAATACCGGTTTTGGGATTCTGCACAGAAAGGGTTTGCCAACCGCTGAATCCCCACGTGAGTTTAACTCTGTCAGTTGAATGCACACATTGACAACCATTCAGTTAGATAGCTCCGTTTTAGTTTTAGAAGCAGATATTTCTCTGTACAGCCTATGGTCCCATTCACTCGGGAATATCCCAACGCAGCTCCTAGAAGAAACGTGTTTCTGTCTCGCTGAATCTCAACATAGATTCAACTCTCTTAGGTGAACGAACGCACACCAGAGCAGTTTCAAGGAAACATTCCTCCTGAGTTTTAGACGAAGTTTCCTGCTGTTTAGTATGTATGCCGGCATTGGGCTGGAAATACCGGTTTTGGGATTCTGCACAGAAAAGTTTTGCAAACCGCTGAATCCACACGTGAGTTTAACTCTGTCAGCTGAATGCACACATTGACAACCATTCAGTTAGATAGCTCCGTTTTGGTTTTAGAAGCAGATATTTCTCTGTACAGCCTTTGGTACCATTCACTCGGGAATATCCCAAGGCAGCTCCTAGAAGAAACGTGTTTCTGACTCGCTGAATCTCAACATAGATTCAACTCTCTTAGGTGAACGAACGCACAGAAGAGCAGTTTCAAGGAAACGTTTCTCCTGGGTTTTAGACGAAGTTTACTGCGGTTTAGTACGCATGCCGGCATTGGGCTGGAAATACCGGTTTTGGGATTCTGCACAGAAAGGGTTTGCAAACCGCTGAATCCACACGTGAGTTTAACTCTGTCAGTTGAATGCACACATTGACAACCATTCAGTTAGGTAGCTCCGTTTTGGTTTTAGAAGGAGATATTTCTCGGTACAGCCTATGGTCCCATTCACTCGGGAACATCCCAACGCAGCTCCTAGAAGAAACGTGTTTCTGACTCGCTGAATCTCAACATAGATTCAACTCTCATAGGTGAACGAACGCACAGAAGAGCAGTTTCAAGCAAACCTTTCTCCTGAGTTTTAGACGAAGTTTACTGCTGTTTAGTACGTATGCCGGCATTGGGCTGGAAATACCGGTTTTGGGATTCTGCACAGAAAGTGTTTGCCAACCGCTGAATCCACACGTGAGTTTTACTCTGTCAGTTGAATGCACACATTGACAAACATTCAGTTAGATAGCTCGGTTTTGGTTTTAGGAGCAGATATTTCTCTGTACATCCTATGGTCCCATTCACTCGGGAATATCCCAACGCAGCTCCTAGAAGAAAGTGTTTCTGACTCTCTGAATCTCAACATAGATTCAACTCTCTTAGCTGAAAGAACGCACAGCAGAGCAGTTTCAAGGAAACGTTTCTCCTGAGTTTTAGACGAAGTTTCCTGCTGTTTAGTACGTATGCCGGCATTGGGCTGGAAATTCCGGTTTTGGGATTCTGCACAGAAAGGGTTTGCAAACCACTGAATCCACACGTGAGTTTAACTCTGTCAGTTGAATGCACACATTGACAACCATTCAGTTAGGTAGCTCCGTTTTGGATTTAGAAGCAGATATTTCTCGGTACAGCCTATGGTCCCATTCACTCGGGAACATCCCAACGCAGCTCCTAGAAGAAACGTGTTTCTGACTCGCTGGATCTCCACATAGATTCAATTCTCTTAGAGGAACGAACGCACAGAAGAGCAGTTTCAAGGAAACGTTTCTCCTGGGTTTTAGACGAAGTTTACTGCGGTTTAGTACGCAAGCCGGTATTGGGCTGGAAATACCGGTTTTGGGATTCTGCACAGAAAGGGTTTGCAAACCGCTGAATCCACACGTGAGTTTAACTCTGTCAGTTGAATGCACACATTGACAACCATTCAGTTAGATAGCTCCGTTTTGGTTTTAGAAGCAGATATTTCTCTGTACAGCCTATGGTCCCATTCACTCGGGAATATCCCAACGCAGCTCCTAGAAGAAAGTGTTTCTGAGTCGCTGAATCTCAACATAGATTCAACTCTCTTAGGTGAACGAACGCACAGCAAAGCAGTTTCAAGGAAACGTTTCTCCTGGGTTTTAGACGAAGTTAACTGCCGTTTAGTACGTATGCCGGCATTGGGCTGGAAATACCGGTTTTGGGATTCTGCACAGAAAGGGTTTGCCAACCGCCGAATTCACACGTGAGTTTAACTCTGTCCGCTGAATGCACACATTGACAACCATTCAGTTAGATAGCTCTGTTTTGGTTTTAGAAGCAGATATTTCTCTGTACAGCCTTTGGTACCATTCACTCGGGAATATCCCAAGGCAGCTCCTAGAAAAAACGTGTTTCTGACTCGCTGAATCTCAACATAGATTCAACTCTCTTAGGTGAACGAACGCACAGCAGAGCAGTTTCAAGGAGACATTCCTCCTGAGTTTTAGACGAAGTTTCCTGCTGTTCAGTACGTATGCCGGCATTGGGCTGGAAATACCGGTTTTGGGATTCTGCACAGAGAGGGTTTGCAAACCGCTGAATCCACACGTGAGTTTAACTCTGTCAGTTGAATGCACACATTGACAACCATTCAGTTAGATAGCTCCGTTTTGGTTTTAGAAGCAGATATTTCTCTGTACAGCCTTTGGTACCATTCACTCGGGAATATCCCAAGGCAGCTCCTAGAATAAACGTGTTTCTGACTCGCTGAATCTCAACATAGATTCAACTCTCTTAGGTGAACGAACGCACAGAAGAGCAGTTTCAAGGAAACGTTTCTCCTGGGTTTTAGACGAAGTTTACTGCGGTTTAGTACGCATGCCGGCATTGGGCTGGAAATACCGGTTTTGGGATTCTGCACAGAAAGGGTTTGCAAACCGCTGAATCCACACGTGAGTTTAACTCTGTCAGTTGAATGCACACATTGACAACCATTCAGTTAGATAGCTCCGTTTTGGTTTTAGAAGCAGATATTTCTCTGTACAGCCTATGGTCCCATTCACTCGGGAATATCCCAACGCAGCTCCTAGAAGAAAGTGTTTCTGACTCGCTGAATCTCAACATAGATTCAACTCTCTTAGGTGAACGAACGCACAGCAAAGCAGTTTCAAGGAAACGTTTCTCCTGGGTTTTAGACGAAGTTTCCTGCTGTTTAGTACGTATGCCGGCATTGGGCTGGAAATACCGGTTTTGGGATTCTGCACAGAAAGGGTTTGCCAACCGCCGAATCCACACGTGAGTTTAACTCTGTCAGTTGATTGCACGCCTTGACAACCATTCACTTAGATAGCTCCGTTTTGGTTTTAGAAGCAGATATTTCTCTGTACAGCCTTTGGTACCATTCACTCGGGAATATCCCAAGGCAGCTCCTAGAAGAAACGTGTTTCTGACTCGCTGAATCTCAACATAGATTCAACTCTCTTAGGTGAACGAACGGACTGCAGAGCAGTTTCAAGGAAACATTCCTCCTGAGTTTTAGACGAAGTTTCCTGCTGTTTAGTACGTATGCCGGCATTGGGCTGGAAATACCGGTTTTGGGATTCTGCACAGAAAGGGTTTGCAAACCGCTGAATCCACACGTGAGTTTAACTCTGTCAGTTGAATGCACACATTGACAACCATTCAGTTAGGTAGCTCCGTTTTGGTTTTAGAAGGAGATATTTCTCGGTACACCCTATGGTCCCATTCACTCGGGAACATCCCAACGCAGCTCCTAGAAGAAACGTGTTTCTGACTCGCTGAATCTCAACATAGATTCAACTCTCTTAGGTGAACGAACGCACAGAAGAGCAGTTTCAAGCAAACCTTTCTCCTGAGTTTTAGACGAAGTTTACTGCTGTTTAGTACGTATGCCGGCATTGGGCTGGAAATACCGGTTTTGGGATTCTGCACAGAAAGTGTTTGCCAACCGCTGAATCCACACGTGAGTTTTACTCTGTCAGTTGAATGCACACATTGACAAACATTCAGTTAGATAGCTCGGTTTTGGTTTTAGGAACAGATATTTCTCTGTACATCCTATGGTCCCATTCACTCGGGAATATCCCAACGCAGCTCCTAGAAGAAAGTGTTTCTGACTCTCTGAATCTCAACATAGATTCAACTCTCTTAGCTGAACGAACGCACAGCAGAGCAGTTTCAAGGAAACGTTTCTCCTGAGTTTTAGACGAAGTTTCCTGCTGTTTAGTACGTATGCCGGCATTGGGCTGGAAATTCCGGTTTTGGGATTCTGCACAGAAAGGGTTTGCAAACCACTGAATCCACACGTGAGTTTAACTCTGTCAGTTGAATGCACACATTGACAACCATTCAGTTAGGTAGCTCCGTTTTGGTTTTAGAAGCAGATATTTCTCGGTACAGCCTATGGTCCCATTCACTCGGGAACATCCCAACGCAGCTCCTAGAAGAAACGTGTTTCTGACTCGCTGAATCACAACATAGATTCAACTCTCTTAGGTGAACGAACGCACAGCAGAGCAGTTTCAAGGAAACGTTTCTCCTGATTTTGGACGAAGTTTCCTGCTGTTTAGTACGTATGCCGGCATTGGGCTGGAAATACCGGTTTTGGGATTCTGCACACAAAGGGTTTGCAAACCGCTGAATCCACACGTGAGTTTAACTCTGTCAGCTAATGCACACATTGACAACCATTCAGTTAGTTAGCTCCGTTTTGGTTTTAGAAGCAGATATTTCTCGGTACAGCCTATGGTCCCATTCACTCGGGAACTTCCCAACGCAGCTCCTAGAAGAAACGTGTTTCTGACTCGCTGAATCTCCACATAGATTCAATTCTCTTAGGTGAACGAACGCACAGAAGAGCAGTTTCAAGGAAACGTTTCTCCTGGGTTTTAGACGAAGTTTACTGCGGTTTAGTACGCAAGCCGGTATTGGGCTGGAAATACCGGTTTTGGGATTCTGCACAGAAAGGGTTTGCAAACCGCTGAATCCACACGTGAGTTTATCTCTGTCAGTTGAATGCAAACATTGACAACCATTCAGTTAGATAGCTCCGTTTTGGTTTTAGAAGCAGATATTTCCCTGTACAGCCTATGGTCCCATTCACTCGGGAATATCCCAACGCAGCTCCTAGAAGAAAGTGTTTCTGAGTCGCTGAATCTCAACATAGATTCAACTCTCTTAGGTGAACGAACGCACAGCAAAGCAGTTTCAAGGAAACGTTTCTCCTGGGTTTTAGACGAAGTTAACTGCTGTTTAGTACGTATGCCGGCATTGGGCTGGAAACACCGGTTTTGGGATTCTGCACAGAAAGGGTTTGCCAACCGCCGAATCCACACGTGAGTTTAACTCTGTCAGCTGAATGCACACATTGACAACCATTCAGTTAGATAGCTCCGTTTTGGTTTTAGAAGCAGATATTTCTCTGTACAGCCTTTGGTACCATTCACTCGGGAATATCCCAAGGCAGCTCCTAGAAAAAACGTGTTTCTGACTCGCTGAATCTCAACATAGATTCAACTCTCTTAGGTGAACGAACGCACAGCAGAGCAGTTTCAAGGAGACATTCCTACTGAGTTTTAGACGAAGTTTCCTGCTGTTCAGTACGTATGCCGGCATTGGGCTGGAAATACCGGTTTTGGGATTCTGCACAGAAAGGGTTTGCAAACCGCTGAATCCACACGTGAGTTTAACTCTGTCAGTTGAATGCACACCTTGACAACCATTCACTTAGATAGCTCCGTTTTGGTTTTAGAAGCAAATATTTCTCTGTACAGCCTTTGGTACCATTCACTCGGGAATATCCCAAGGCAGCTCCTAGAAGAAACGTGTTTCTGACTCGCTGAATCGCAACATAGATTCAACTCTCTTAGGTGAACGAACGGACAGCAGAGCAGTTTCAAGGAAACATTCCTCCTGAGTTTTAGACGAAGTTTCCTGCTGTTTAGTACGTATGCCGGCATTGGGCTGGAAATACCGGTTTTGGGATTCTGCACAGAAAGGGTTTGCAAACCGCTGAATCCACACGTGAGTTTAACTCTGTCAGTTGAATGCACACATTGACAACCATTCAGTTAGGTAGCTCCGTTTTGGTTTTAGAAGGAGATATTTCTCGGTACAGCATATGGTCCCATTCACTCGGGAACATCCCAACGCAGCTCCTAGAAGAAACGTGTTTCTGACTCGCTGAATCTCAACATAGATTCACCTCTCTTAGGTGAACGAACGCACAGAAGAGCAGTTTCAAGCAAACCTTTCTCCTGAGTTTTAGACGAAGTTTACTGCTGTTTAGTACGTATGCCGGCATTGGGCTGGAAATACCGGTTTTGGGATTATGCACAGAAACTGTTTGCCAACCGCTGAATCCACACGTGAGTTTTACTCTGTCAGTTGAATGCACACATTGACAAACATTCAGTTAGATAGCTCGGTTTTGGTTTTAGGAGCAGATATTTCTCTATACATCCTATGGTCCCATTCACTCGGGAATATCCCAACGCAGCTCCTAGAAGAATGTGTTTCTGACTCTCTGAATCTCAACATAGATTCAACTCTCTTAGGTGAACGAACGCACAGCAGAGCAGTTTCAAGGAAACGTTTCTCTTGAGTTTTAGACGAAGTTTCCTGCTGTTTAGTACGTATGCCGGCATTGGGCTGGAAATACCGGTTTTGGGATTCTGCACAGAAAGGGTTTGCAAACCACTGAATCCACACGTGAGTTTAACTCTGTCAGTTGAATGCACACATTGACAACCATTCAGTTAGGTAGCTCCGTTTTGGTTTTAGCAGCAGATATTTCTCGGTACAGCCTACGGTCCCATTCACTCGGGAACATCCCAACGCAGCTCCTAGAAGAAACGTGTTTCTGACTCGCTGAATCTCAACATAGATTCAACTCTCTTAGGTGAACGAACGCACAGCAGAGCAGTTTCAAGGAAACGTTTCTCCTGATTTTTAGACGAAGTTTCCTGCTGTTTAGTACGTATGCCGGCATTGGGCTGGAAATACCGGTTTTGGGATTCTGCACAGAAAGGGTTTGCAAACCGCTGAATCCACACGTGAGTTTAACTCTGTCAGTCGAATGCACACATTGACAACCATTCAGTTAGGTAGTTCCGTTTTGGTTTTAGAAGCAGATATTTCTCGGTACAGACTATGGTCCCATTTACTCGGGAACATCCCAACGAAGCTCCTAGAAGAAACGTGTTTCTGACTCGCTGAATCTCAACATAGATTCAACTCTCATAGGTGAACGAACGCACAGCAGAGCAGTTTCAAGGAAACGTTTCTCCTGGGTTTTAGACGAAGTTTACTGCTGTTTAGTACGTATGCCGGCATTGGGCTGAAAATACCGGTTTTGGGATTCTGCACAGAAAGGGTTTGCCAACCGCCGAATCCACACGTGAGTTTAACTCTGTCAGTTGAATGCACACCTTGACAACCATTCACTTAGATAGCTCCGTTTTGGTTTTAGAAGCAGATATTTCTCTGTACAGCCTTTGGTACCATTCACTCGGGAATATCCCAAGGCAGCTCCTAGAAGAACCGTGTTTCTGACTCGCTGAATCTCAACATAGATTCAACTCTCTTAGGTGAACGAACGGACAGCACAGCAGTTTCAAGGAAACATTCCTCCTGAGTTTTAGACGAAGTTTCCTGCTGTTTAGTACGTATGCCGGCATTGGGCTGGAAATACCGGTTTTGGGATTCTGCACAGAAAGGGTTTGCAAACCGCTGAATCCACACGTGAGTTTAACTCTGTCAGTTGAATGCACACATTGACAACCATTCAGTTAGGTAGCTCCGTTTTGGTTTTAGAAGGAGATATTTCTCGGTACAGCCTATGGTCCCATTCACTCGGGAACATCCCAACGCAGCTCCTAGAAGAAACGTGTTTCTGACTCGCTGAATCTCAACATAGATTCAACTCTCTTAGGTGAACGAACGCACAGAAGAGCAGTTTCAAGCAAACCTTTCTCCTGAGTTTTAGACGAAGTTTACTGCTGTTTAGTACGTATGCCGGCATTGGGCTGGAAATACCGGTTTTGGGATTCTGCACAGAAAGTGTTTGCCAACCGCTGAATCCACACGTGAGTTTTACTCTGTCAGTTGAATGCACACATTGACAAACATTCAGTTAGATAGCTCGGTTTTGGTTTTAGGAGCAGATATTTCTCTGTACATCCTATGGTACCATTCACTCGGGAATATCCCAACGCAGCTCCTAGAAGAAAGTGTTTCTGACTCTCTGAATCTCAACATAGATTCAACTCTCGTAGCTGAACGAACGCACAGCAGAGCAGTTTCAAGGAAACGTTTCTCCTGAGTTTTAGACGAAGTTTCCTGCTGTTTAGTACGTATGACGGCATTGGGCTGGAAATACCGGTTTTGGGATTCTGCACAGAAAGGGTTTGAAAACCACTGAATCCACACGTGAGTTTAACTCCGTCAGTTGAATGCACACATTGACAACCATTCAGTTAGGTAGCTCCGTTTTGGTTTTAGAAGCAGATATTTCTCGGTACAGCCTATGGTCCCATTCACTTGGGAACATCCCAACGCAGCTCCTAGAAGAAACGTGTTTCTGACTCGCTGAATCTCAACATAGATTCAACTCTCTTAGGTGAACGAACGCACAGCAGAGCAGTTTCAAGGAAACGTTTCTAGTGAGTTTTAGACGAAGTTTCCTTCTGTTTAGTACGTATGCCGGCATTGGGCTGGAAATACCGGTTTTGGGATTCTGCACACAAAGGGTTTGCAAACCGCTGAATCCACACGTGAGTTTAACTCTGTCAGTTGAATGCACACATTGACAACCATTCAGTTAGGTAGCTCCGTTTTGGTTTTAGAAGCAGATATTTCTCGGTACAGCCTATGGTCCCATTCACTCGGGAACATCCCAACGCAGCTCCTAGAAGAAACGTGTTTCTGACTCGCTGAATCTCAACATCGATTCAATTCTCTTAGGTGAACGAACGCACAGAAGAGCAGTTTCAAGGAAACGTTTCTCCTGGGTTTTAGACGAAGTTTACTGCGGTTTAGTACGCAAGCCGGCATTGGGCTGGAAATACCGGTTTTGGGATTCTGCACAGAAAGGGTTTGCAAACCGCTGAATCCACACGTGAGTTTAACTCTGTCAGTTGAATGCACACATTGACAACCATTCAGTTAGATAGCTCCGTTTTGGTTTTAGAAGCAGATATTTCTCTGTACAGCCTATGGTCCCATTCACTCGGGAATATCCCAACGCAGCTCCTAGAAGAAACGTGTTTCTGAGTCGCTGCATCTCAACATAGATTCAACTCTCTTAGGTGAACGAACGCACAGCAAAGCAGTTTCAAGGAAACGTTTCTCCTGAGTTTCAGTCGAAGTTTCCTGCTGTTTAGTACGTATGCTGGCATTGGACTGGAAATACCGGTTTTGGGATTCTGCACAGAAAGGGTTTGCCAACCGCTGAATCCACACGTGAGTTTAACTCTGTCAGTTGAATGCACACATTGACAACCATTCAGTTAGATAGCTCCGTTTTGGTTTTAGAAGCAGATATTTCTCTGTACAGCCTATGGTCCCATTCACTCGGGAATATCCCAACGCAGCTCCTAGAAGAAACGTGTTTCTGACTCGCTGAATCTCAACATAGATTCAACTCTCTTAGGTGAACGAACGCACAGAAGAGCAGTTTCAAGCAAACCTTTCTCCTGAGTTTTAGACGAAGTTTACTGCTGTTTAGTACGTATGCCGGCATTGGGCTGGAAATACCGGTTTTGGGATTCTGCACAGAAAGGGTTTGCCAACCGCTGAATCCACACGTGAGTTTAACTCTGTCAGTTGAATGCACACATTGGCAACCATTCAATTAGATAGCTCAGTTTTGGTTTTAGAAGCAGATATTTCTCTGTACAGCCTATGGTCCCATTCACTCGGGAATATCCCAACGCAGCTCCTAGAAGAAACGTGTTTCTGACTCGCTGAATCTCAACAAAGATTCAACTCTCTTAGGTGAACGAACGCACACCAGAGCAGTTTCAAGGAAACATTCCTCCTGAGTTTTAGACGAAGTTTTCTGCTGTTTAGTATGTATGCCGGCATTGGGCTGGAAATACCGGTTTTGGGATTCTGCACAGAATGTGTTTGCAAACCGCTGAATCCACACGTGAGTTTAACTCTGTCAGTTGAATGCACACATTGACAACCATTCAGTTAGGTAGCTCCGTTTTGGTTTTAGAAGCAGATATTTCTCGGTACAGCCTATGGTCCCATTCACTCGGGAACATCCCAACGCAGCTCCTGGAAGAAACGTGTTTCTGACTCGCTGAATCTCAACATAGATTCAACTCTCTTAGGTGAACGAACGCACAGAAGAGCAGTTTCAAGCAAACCTTTCTCCTGAGTTTTAGACGAAGTTTACTGCTGTTTAGTACGTATGCCGGCATTGGGCTGGAAATACCGGTTTTGGGATTCTGCACAGAAAGTGTTTGCCAACCGCTGAATCCACACGTGAGTTTTACTCTGTCAGTTGAATGCACACAATGACAAACATTCAATTAGATAGCTCCGTTTTGGTTTTAGGAGCAGATATTTCTCTGTACATCCTATGGTCCCATTCACTCGGGAATATCCCAACGCAGCTCCTAGAAGAAAGTGTTTCTGACTCTCTGAATCTCAACATAGATTCAACTCTCTTAGGTGAACGAACGCACAGCAGAGCAGTTTCAAGGAAACGTTTCTCTTGAGTTTTAGACGAAGTTTCCTGCTGTTTAGTACGTATGCCGGCATTGGGCTGGAAATACCAGATTTGGGATTCTGCACAGAAAGGGTTTGCCAACCGCTGAATCCACCCGTGAGTTTAACTCTGTCAGTTGAATGCACACATTGACAACCATTCAGTTAGATAGCTCCGTTTTGGTTTTAGAAGCAGATATTTCTCTGTACAGCCTATGGTCCCATTCACTCGGGAATATCCCAACGCAGCTCCTAGAAGAAACGTGTTTCTGACTCGCTGAATCTCAACATAGATTCAACTCTCTTAGGTGAACGATCGCACACCAGAGCAGTTTCAAGGAAACATTCCTCCTGAGTTTTAGACGAAGTTTCCTGCTGTTTAGTATGTATGCCGGCATTGGGCTGGAAATACCGGTTTTGGGATTCTGCACAGAAAACGTTTGCAAACCGCTGAATCCACGCGTGAGTTTAACTCTGTCAGTTGAATGCACACATTGACAACCATTCAGTTAGGTAGCTCCGTTTTGGTTTTAGAAGCAGATATTTCTCGGTACAGCCTATGGTCCCATTCACTCGGGAATATCCCAACGCAGCTCCTAGAAGAAAGTGTTTCTGAGTCGCTGCATCTCAACATAGATTCAACTCTCTTAGGTGAACGAACGCACAGCAAAGCAGCTTCAAGGAAACGTTTCTCCTGGGTTTTAGACGAAGTTTACTGCTGTTTAGTACGTATGCCGGCATTGGGCTGGAAATACCGGTTTTGGGATTCTGCACAGAAAGGGTTTGCCAACCGCCGAATCCACACGTGAGTTTAACTCTGTCACTTGAATGCACACCTTGACAACCATTCACTTAGATAGCTCCGTTTTGGTTTTAGAAGCAGATATTTCTCTGTACAGCCTTTGGTACCATTCACTTGGGAATATCCCAAGGCAGCTCCTAGAAGAACCGTGTTTCTGACTCGCTGAATCTCAACATAGATTCAACTCTCTTAGGTGAACGAACGGACAGCAGAGCAGTTTCAAGGAAACATTCCTCCTGAGTTTTAGACGAAGTTTCCTGCTGTTTAGTACGTATGCCGGCATTGGGCTGGAAATACCGGCTTTGGGATTCTGCACAGAAAGGGTTTGCAAACCGCTGAATCCACACGTGAGTTTAACTCTGTCAGTTGAATGCACACATTGACAACCATTCAGTTAGGTAGCTCCGTTTTGGTTTTAGAAGGAGATATTTCTCGCTACAGCCTATGGTCCCATTCACTCGGGAACATCCCAACGCAGCTCCTAGAAGAAACGTGTTTCTGACTCGCTGAATCTCAACATAGATTCAACTCTCTTAGGTGAACGAACGCACAGAAGAGCAGTTTCAAGCAAACCTTTCTCCTGAGTTTTAGACGAAGTTTACTGCTGTTTAGTACGTATGCCGGCATTGGGCTGAAAATACAGGTTTTGGGATTCTGCACAGAAAGTGTTTGCCAACCGCTGAATCCACACGTGAGTTTTACTCTGTCAGTTGAATGCACACATTGACAAACATTCAGTTAGATAGCTCGGTTTTGGTTTAAGAGCAGATATTTCTCTGTACATCCTATGGTCCCATTCACTCGGGAATATCCCAACGCAGCTCCTAGAAGAAAGTGTTTCTGACTCTCTGAATCTCAACATAGATTCAACTCTCTTAGCTGAACGAACGCACAGCAGAGCAGTTTCAAAGAAACGTTTCTCCTGAGTTTTAGACGAAGTTTCCTGCTGTTTAGTACGTATGCCGGCATTGGGCTGGAAATACCGGTTATGGGATTCTGCACAGAAAGGGTTTGCAAACCACTGAATCCACACGTGAGTTTAACTCCGTCAGTTGAATGCACACATTGACAACCATTCAGTTAGGTAGCTCCGTTTTGGTTTTAGAAGCAGATATTTCTCGGTACAGCCTATGGTCCCATTCACTCGGGAACATCCCAACGCAGCTCCTAGAAGAAACGTGTTTCTGACTCGCTGAATCTCAACATAGATTCAACTCTCTTAGGTGAACGAACGCACAGCAGAGCAGTTTCAAGGAAACGTTTCTAGTGAGTTTTAGACGAAGTTTCCTGCTGTTTAGTACGTATGCCGGCATTGGGCTGGAAATACCGGTTTTGGGATTCTGCACAGAAAGGGTTTGCAAACCGCTGAATCCACACGTGAGTTTAACTCTGTCACTTGAATGCACACATTGACAACCATTCAGTTAGATAGCTCCGTTTTGGTTTTAGAAGCAGATATTTCTCTGTACAGCCTTTGGTACCATTCACTCGGGAATATCCCAAGGCAGCTCCTAGAATAAACGTGTTTCTGACTCGCTGAATCTCAACATAGATTCAACTCTCTTAGGTGAACGAACGCACAGAAGAGCAGTTTCAAGGAAACGTTTCTCCGGGGTTTTAGACGAAGTTTACTGCGGTTTAGTACGCATGCCGGCATTGGGCTGGAAATACCGGTTATGGGATTCTGCACAGAAAGGGTTTGCAAACCGCTGAATCCACACGTGAGTTTAACTCCGTCAGTTGAATGCACACATTGACAACCATTCAGTTAGGTAGCTCCGTTTTGGTTTTAGAAGCAGATATTTCTCGGTACAGCCTATGGTCCCATTCACTCGGGAACATCCCAACGCAGCTCCTAGAAGAAACGTGTTTCTGACTCGCTGAATCTCAACATAGATTCAACTCTCTTAGGTGAACGAACGCACAGCAGAGCAGTTTCAAGGAAACGTTTCTAGTGAGTTTTAGACGAAGTTTCCTGCTGTTTAGTACGTATGCCGGCATTGGGCTGGAAATACCGGTTTTGGGATTCTGCACAGAAAGGGTTTGCAAACCACTGAATCCACACGTGAGTTTAACTCCGTCAGTTGAATGCACACATTGACAACCATTCAGTTAGATAGCTCCGTTTTGGTTTTAGAAGCAGATATTTCTCTGTACAGCCTTTGGTACCATTCACTCGGGAATATCCCAAGGCAGCTCCTAGAATAAACGTGTTTCTGACTCGCTGAATCTCAACATAGATTCAACTCTCTTAGGTGAACGAACGCACAGAAGAGCAGTTTCAAGGAAACGTTTCTCCGGGGTTTTAGACGAAGTTTACTGCGGTTTAGTACGCATGCCGGCATTGGGCTGGAAATACCGGTTTTGGGATTCTGCACAGAAAGGGTTTGCAAACCGCTGAATCCACACGTGAGTTTAACTCTGTCAGTTGAATGCACACATTGACAACCATTCAGTTAGATAGCTCCGTTTTGGTTTTAGAAGCAGATATTTCTCTGTACAGCCTTTGGTACCATTCACTCGGGAATATCCCAAGGCAGCTCCTAGAAGAAACGTGTTTCTGACTCGCTGAATCTCAACATAGATTCAACTCTCTTAGGTGAACGAACGGACAGCAGAGCAGTTTCAAGGAAACATTCCTCCTGAGTTTTAGACGAAGTTTCCTGCTGTTTAGTGCGTATGCCGGCATTGGGCTGGAAATACCGGTTTTGGGATTCTGCACAGAAAGGGTTTGCAAACCGCTGAATCCACACGTGAGTTTAACTCTGTCAGTTGAATGCACACATTGACAACCATTCAGTTAGGTAGCTCCGTTTTGGTTTTAGAAGGAGATATTTCTCGGTACACCCTATGGTCCCATTCACTCGGGAACATCCCAACACAGATCCTAGAAGAAACGTGTTTCTGACTCGCTGAATCTCAACATAGATTCAACTCTCTTAGGTGAACGAACGCACAGAAGAGCAGTTTCAAGCAACCCTTTCTCCTGAGTTTTAGACGAAGTTTACTGCTGTTTAGTACGTATGCCGGCATTGGGCTGGAAATACCGGTTTTGGGATTCTGCACCGAAAGTGTTTGCCAACCGCTGAATCCACACGTGAGTTTTACTCTGTCAGTTGAATGCACACATTGACAAACATTCAGTTAGATAGCTCGGTTTTGGTTTAAGGAACAGATATTTCTCTGTACATCCTATGGTCCCATTCACTCGGGAATATCCCAACGCAGCTCCTAGAAGAAAGTGTTTCTGACTCTCTGAATCTCAACATAGATTCAACTCTCTTAGCTGAACGAACGCACAGCAGAGCAGTTTCAAGGAAACGTTTCTCCTGAGTTTTAGACGAAGTTTCCTGCTGTTTAGTACGTATGCCGGCATTGGGCTGGAAATACCGGTTTTGGGATTCTGCACAGAAAGGGTTTGCAAACCACTGAATCCACACGTGAGTTTTACTCTGTCAGTTGAATGCACACATTGATAACCATTCAGTTAGGTAGCTCCGTTTTGGTTTTAGAAGCAGATATTTCTCAGTACAGCCTATGGTCCCATTCACTCGGGAACATCCCAACGCAGCTCCTAGAAGAAACGTGTTTCTGACTCGCTGAATCTCAACATAGATTCAACTCTCTTAGGTGAACGAACGCACAGCAGAGCAGTTTCAAGGAAACGTTTCTCCTGAGTTTTAGACGAAGTTTACTGCTGTTTGGTACGTATGCCGGCATTGGACTGGAAATACCGGTTTTGGGATTCTGCACAGAAAGGGTTTGCCAACCGCTGAATCCACACGTGAGTTTAACTCTGTCAGTTGAATGCACAAATTGACAACCATTCAGTTAGATAGCTCCGTTTTGGTTTTAGAAGCAGATATTTCTCTGTACAGCCTATGGTCCCATTCACTCGGGAATATCCCAACGCAGCTCCTAGAAGAAACGTGTTTCTGACTCTCTGAATCTCAACATAGATTCAACTCTCTTAGGTGAACGAACGCACAGCAGAGCAGTTTCAAGGAAACGTTTCTCTTGAGTTTTAGACGAAGTTTCCTGCTGTTTAGTACGTATGCCGGCATTGGGCTGGAAATACCGGTTTTGGGATTCTGCACAGAAAGGGTTTGCAAACCACTGAATCCACACGTGAGTTTAACTCTGTCAGTTGAATGCACACATTGACAACCATTCAGTTAGGTAGCTCCGTTTTGGTTTTAGCAGCAGATATTTCTCGGTACAGCCTACGGTCCCATTCACTCGGGAACATCCCAACGCAGCTCCTAGAAGAAACGTGTTTCTGACTCGCTGAATCTCAACATAGATTCAACTCTCTTAGGTGAACGAACGCACAGCAGAGCAGTTTCAAGGAAACGTTTCTCCTGATTTTTAGACGAAGTTTCCTGCTGTTTAGTATGTATGCCGGCATTGGGCTGGAAATACCGGTTTTGGGATTCTGCACAGAAAGGGTTTGCAAACCGCTGAATCCACACGTGAGTTTAACTCTGTCAGTCGAATGCACACATTGACAACCATTCAGTTAGGTAGCTCCGTTTTGGTTTTAGAAGCAGATATTTCTCGGTACAGACTATGGTCCCATTTACTCGGGAACATCCCAACGAAGCTCCTAGAAGAAACGTGTTTCTGACTCGCTGAATCTCAACATAGATTCAACTCTCATAGGTGAACGAACGCACAGCAGAGCAGTTTCAAGGAAACGTTTCTCCTGGGTTTTACACGAAGTTTACTGCGGTTTAGTACGCAAGCCGGCATTGGGTTGGAAATACCGGTTTTGGGATTCTGCACAGAAAGGGTTTGCCAACCGCTGAATCCACACGTGAGTTTAACTCTGTCAGTCGAATGCACACATTGACAACCATTCAGTTAGATAGCTCCGTTTTGGTTTTAGAAGCAGATATTTCTCTGTACAGCCTATGGTCCCATTCACTCGGGAATTTCCCAACGCAGCTCCTAGAAGAAACGTGTTTCTGGCTCGCTGAATCTCAACATAGATTCAACTCCCTTAGGTGAACGATCGCACACCAGAGCAGTTTCAAGGAAACATTCCTCCTGAGTTTTAGACGAAGTTTCCTGCTGTTTAGTATGTATGACGGCATTGGGCTGGAAATACCGGTTTTGGGATTCTGCACAGAAAAGGTTTGCAAACCGCTGAATCCACGCGTGAGTTTAACTCTGTCAGTTGAATGCACACATTGACAACCATTCAGTTAGGTATCTCCGTTTTGGTTTTAGAATCAGATATTTCTCGGTACAGCCTATGGTCCCATTCACTCGGGAATATCCCAACGCAGCTCCTAGAAGAAACGTGTTTCTGACTCGCTGAATCTCAACATAGATTCAACTCTCTTAGGTGAACGAACGCACAGAAGAGCAGTTTCAAGCAAACCTTTCTCCTGAGTTTTAGACGTAGTTTCCTGCTGTTTAGTACGTATGCCGGCATTGGGCTGGAAATACCGGTTTTGGGATTCTGCACAGAAAGGGTTTGCAAACCGCTGAATCCACACGTGAATTTAACTCTGTCAGTTGAATGCACACATTGACAACCATTCAGTTAGATAGCTCCGTTTTGGTTTTAGAAGCAGATATTTCTCTGTACAGCCTTTGGTACCATTCACTCGGGAATATCCCAAGGCAGCTCCTAGAAGAAACGTGTTTCTGACTCGCTGAATCTCAACATAGATTCAACTCTCTTAGGTGAACGAACGCACAGAAGAGCAGTTTCAAGGAAACGTTTCTCCTGGGTTTTAGACGAGGTTTACGGCGGTTTAGTACGCATGCCGGCATTGGGCTGGAAATACCGGTTTTGGGATTCTGCACAGAAAGGGTTTGCAAACCGCTGAATCCACACGTGAGTTTAACTCTGTCAGTTGAATGCACACATTGACAACCATTCAGTTAGATAGCTCCGTTTTGGTTTTAGAAGCAGATATTTCTCTGTACAGCCTATGGTCCCATTCACTCGGGAATATCCCAACGCAGCTCCTAGAAGAAAGTGTTTCTGACTCGCTGAATCTCAACATAGATTCAACTCTCTTAGGTGAACGAACGCACAGCAAAGCAGCTTCAAGGAAACGTTTCTCCTGGGTTTTAGACGAAGTTTACTGCTGTTTAGTACGTATGCCGGCATTGGGCTGAAAATACCGGTTTTGGGATTCTGCACAGAAAGGGTTTGCCAACCGCCGAATCCACACGTGAGTTTAACTCTGTCAGTTGAATGCACACCTTGACAACCATTCACTTAGATAGCTCCGTTTTGGTTTTAGAAGCAGATATTTCTCTGTACAGCCTTTGGTACCATTCACTCGGGAATATCCCAAGGCAGCTCCTAGAAGAACCGTGTTTCTGACTCGCTGAATCTCAACATAGATTCAACTCTCTTAGGTGAACGAACGGACAGCAGAACAGTTTCAAGGAAACATTCCTCCTGAGTTTTAGACGAAGTTTCCTGCTGTTTAGTACGTATGCCGGCATTGGGCTGGAAATACCGGCTTTGGGATTCTGCACAGAAAGGGTTTGCAAACCGCTGAATCCACACGTGAGTTTAACTCTGTCAGTTGAATGCACACATTGACAACCATTCAGTTAGGTAGCTCCGTTTTGGTTTTAGAAGGAGATATTTCTCGGTACAGCCTATGGTCCCATTCACTCGGGAACATCCCAACGCAGCTCCTAGAAGAAACGTGTTTCTGACTCGCTGAATCTCAACATAGATTCAACTCTCTTAGGTGAACGAACGCACAGAAGAGCAGTTTCAAGCAAACCTTTCTCCTGAGTTTTAGACGAAGTTTACTGCTGTTTAGTACGTATGCCGGCATTGGGCTGGAAATACCGGTTTTGGGATTCTGCACAGAAAGTGTTTGCCAACCGCTGAATCCACACGTGAGTTTTACTCTGTCAGTTGAATGCACACATTGACAAACATTCAGTTAGATAGCTCGGCTTTGGTTTTAGGAGCAGATATTTCTCTGTACATCCTATGGTACCATTCACTCGGGAATATCCCAACGCAGCTCCTAGAAGAAAGTGTTTCTGACTCTCTGAATCTCAACATAGATTCAACTCTCTTAGCTGAACGAACGCACAGCAGAGCAGTTTCAAGGAAACGTTTCTCCTGAGTTTTAGACGAAGTTTCCTGCTGTTTAGTACGTATGCCGGCATTGGGCTGGAAATACCGGTTTTGGGATTCTGCACAGAAAGGGTTTGAAAACCACTGAATCCACACGTGAGTTTAACTCCGTCAGTTGAATGCACACATTGACAACCATTCAGTTAGGTAGCTCCGTTTTGGTTTTAGAAGCAGATATTTCTCGGTACAGCCTATGGTCCCATTCACTTGGGAACATCCCAACGCAGCTCCTAGAAGAAACGTGTTTCTGACTCGCTGAATCTCAACATAGATTCAACTCTCTTAGGTGAACGAACGCACAGCAGAGCAGTTTCAAGGAAACGTTTCTAGTGAGTTTTAGACGAAGTTTCCTTCTGTTTAGTACGTATGCCGGCATTGGGCTGGAAATACCGGTTTTGGGATTCTGCACACAAAGGGTTTGCAAACCGCTGAATCCACACGTGAGTTTAACTCTGTCAGTTGAATGCACACATTGACAACCATTCAGTTAGGTAGCTCCGTTTTGGTTTTAGAAGCAGATATTTCTCGGTACAGCCTATGGTCCCATTCACTCGGGAACATCCCAACCCAGCTCCTAGAAGAAACGTGTTTCTGACTCGCTGAATCTCAACATAGATTCAATTCTCTTAGGTGAACGAACGCACAGAAGAGCAGTTTCAAGGAAACGTTTCTCCTGGGTTTTAGACGAAGTTTACTGCGGTTTAGTACGCAAGCCGCCATTGGGCTGGAAATACCGGTTTTGGGATTCTGCACAGAAAGGGTTTGCAAACCGCTGAATCCACACGTGAGTTTAACTCTGTCAGTTGAATGCACACATTGACAACCATTCAGTTAGATAACTCCGTTTTGGTTTTAGAAGCAGATATTTCTCTGTACAGCCTATGGTCCCATTCACTCGGGAATATCCCAACGCAGCTCCTAGAAGAAACGTGTTTCTGAGTCGCTGCATCTCAACATAGATTCAACTCTCTTAGGTGAACGAACGCACAGCAAAGCAGTTTCAAGGAAACGTTTCTCCTGAGTTTCAGTCGAAGTTTCCTGCTGTTTAGTACGTATGCCGGCATTGGACTGGAAATACCGGTTTTGGGATTCTGCACAGAAAGGGTTTGCCAACCGCTGAATCCACACGTGAGTTTAACTCTGTCAGTTGAATGCACACATTGACAACCATTCAGTTAGATAGCTCCGTTTTGGTTTTAGAAGCAGATATTTCTCTGTACAGCCTATGGTCCCATTCACTCGGGAATATCCCAACGCAGCTCCTAGAAGAAACGTGTTTCTGAATCGCTGAATCTCAACATAGATTCAACTCTATTAGGTGAACGAACGCACCACAGAGCAGTTTCAAGGAAACGTTTCTCCTGAGTTTTAGACGAAGTTTACTGCGGTTTAGTACGCATGCCGGCATTGGGCTGGAAATACCGGTTTTTTGATTCTGCACATAAAGGGTTTGCCAACCGCTGAATCCACACGTGAGTTTAACTCTGTCAGTTGAATGCACACATTGGCAACCATTCAGTTAGATAGCTCCGTTTTGGTTTTAGAAGCAGATATTTCTCTGTACAGCCTATGGTCCCATTCACTCGGGAATATCCCAACGCAGCTCCTAGAAGAAACGTGTTTCTGACTCGCTGAATCTCAACAAAGATTCAACTCTCTTAGGTGAACGAACGCACAGCAGAGCAGTTTCAAGGAAACGTTTCTCCTGGGTTTTAGACGAAGTTTACTGCTGTTTAGTACGTATGCCGGCATTGGGCTGGAAATACCGGTTTTGGGATTCTGCACAGAAAGGGTTTGCCAACCCCCGAAACCACACGTGAGTTTAATTCTGTCAGTTGAATGCACACATTGACAACCATTCAGTTAGATAGCTCCGTTTTGGTTTTAGAAGCAGATATATCTCTGTACAGCCTATGGTACCATTCACTCGGGAATATCCCAAGGCATCTCCTAGAAGAAACGTGTTTCTGACTCGCTGAATCTCAACATAGATTCAACTCTCTTAGGTGAACGAACGCACACCAGAGCAGTTTCAAGGAAACATTCCTCCTGAGTTTTAGACGAAGTTTCCTGCTGTTTAGTATGTATGCCGGCATTGGGCTGGAAATACCGGTTTTGGGATTCTGCACAGAATGTGTTTGCAAACCGCTGAATCCACACGTGAGTTTAACTCTGTCAGTTGAATGCACACATTGACAACCATTCAGTTAGGTAGCTCCGTTTTGGTTTTAGAAGCAGATATTTCTCGGTACAGCCTATGGTCCCATTCACTCGGGAACATCCCAACGCAGCTCCTGGAAGAAACGTGTTTCTGACTCGCTGAATCTCAACATAGATTCAACTCTCTTAGGTGAACGAACGCACAGAAGAGCAGTTTCAAGCAAACCTTTCTCCTGAGTTTTAGACGAAGTTTACTGCTGTTTAGTACGTATGCCGGCATTGGGCTGGAAATACCGGTTTTGGGATTCTGCACAGAAAGTGTTTGCCAACCGCTGAATCCACACGTGAGTTTTACTCTGTCAGTTGAATGCACACAATGACAAACATTCAGTTAGATAGCTCGGTTTTGGTTTTAGGAGCAGATATTTCTCTGTACATCCTATGGTCCCATTCACTCGGGAATATCCCAACGCAGCTCCTAGAAGAAAGTGTTTCTGACTCTCTGAATCTCAACATAGATTCAACTCTCTTAGGTGAACGAACGCACAGCCGAGCAGTTTCAAGGAAACGTTTCTCTTGAGTTTTAGACGAAGTTTCCTGCTGTTTAGTACGTATGCCGTCATTGGGCTGGAAATACCAGATTTGGGATTCTGCACAGAAAGGGTTTGCAAACCACTGAATCCACACGTGAGTTTAACTCTGTCAGTTGAATGCACACATTGACAACCATTCAGTTAGGTAGCTCCGTTTTGGTTTTAGCAGCAGATATTTCTCGGTACAGCCTATGGTCCCATTCACTCGGGAACATCCCAACGCAGCTCCTAGAAGAAACGTGTTTCTGACTCGCTGAATCTCAACATAGATTCAACTCTCTTAGGTGAACGAACGCACAGCAGAGCAGTTTCAAGGAAACGTTTCTCCTGAGTTTTAGACGAAGTTTCTTGCTGTTTAGTACGTATGCCGGCATTGGGCTGGAAATACCGGTTTTGGGATTCTGCACAGAAAGGGTTTGCAAACCGCTGAATCCACACGTGAGTTTAACTCTGTCAGTTGAATGCACACATTGACAACAATTCTGTTAGGTAGCTCTGTTTTGGTTTTAGAAGCAGATATTTCTCGGTACAGCCTATGGTCCCATTTACTCGGGAACATCCCAACGAAGCTCCTAGAAGAAACGTGTTTCTGACTCGCTGAATCTCAACATACATTCAACTCTCTTAGGTGAACGAACGCACAGCAGAGCAGTTTCAAGGAAACGTTTCTCCTGGGTTTTAGACGAAGTTTACTGCGGTTTAGTACGCAAGCCGGCATTGGGTTGGAAATACCGGTTTTGGGATTCTGCACAGAAAGGGTTTGCCAACCGCTGAATCCACACGTGAGTTTAACTCTGTCAGTTGAATGCACACATTGACAACCATTCAGTTAGATAGCTCCGTTTTGGTTTTAGAAGCAGATATTTCTCTGTACAGCCTATGGTCCCATTCACTCGGGAATATCCCAACGCAGCTCCTAGAAGAAACGTGTTTCTGACTCGCTGAATCTCAACATAGATTCAACTCTCTTAGGTGAACGATCGCACACCAGAGCAGTTTCAAGGAAACATTCCTCCTGAGTTTTAGACGAAGTTTCCTGCTGTTTAGTATGTATGCCGGCATTGGGCTGGAAATACCGGTTTTGGGATTCTGCACAGAAAACGTTTGCAAACCGCTGAATCCACGCGTGAGTTTAACTCTGTCAGTTGAATGCACACAATGACAACAATTCAGTTAGGTAGCTCCGTTTTGGTTTTAGAAGCAGATATTTCTCGGTACAGCCTATGGTCCCATTCACTCGGGAATATCCCAACGCAGCTCCTAGAAGAAACGTGTTTCTGACTCGCTGAATCTCAACATAGATTCAACTCTCTTAGGTGAACGAACGCACAGAAGAGCAGTTTCAAGCAAACCTTTCTCCTGAGTTTTAGACGTAGTTTCCTGCTGTTTAGTACGTATGCCGGCATTGGGCTGGAAATACCGGTTTTGGGATTCTGCACAGAAAGGGTTTGCAAACCGCTGAATCCACACGTGAGTTTAACTCTGTCAGTTGAATGCACACATTGACAACCATTCAGTTAGATAGCTCAGTTTTGGTTTTAGAAGCAGATATTTCTCTGTACAGCCTATGGTCCCATTCACTCGGGAATATCCCAACGCAGCTCCTAGAAGAAAGTGTTTCTGACTCGCTGAATCTCAACATAGATTCAACTCTCTTAGTTGAACGAACGCACAGCAAAGCAGCTTCAAGGAAACATTTCTCCTGGGTTTTAGACGAAGTTTACTGCTGTTTAGTACGTATGCCGGCATTGGGCTGGAAATACCGGTTTTGGGATTCTGCACAGAAAGGGTTTGCCAACCGCCGAATCCACACGTGAGTTTAACTCTGTCACTTGAATGCACACCTTGACAACCATTCACTTAGATAGCTCCGTTTTGGTTTTAGAAGCAGATATTTCTCTGTACAGCCTTTGGTACCATTCACTCGGGAATATCCCAAGGCAGCTCCTAGAAGAACCGTGTTTCTGACTCGCTGAATCTCAACATAGATTCAACTCTCTTAGGTGAACGAACGCACAGCAGAGCAGTTTCAAGGAAACATTCCTCCTGAGTTTTAGACGAAGTTTCCTGCTGTTTAGTACGTATGCCGGCATTGGGCTGGAAATACCGGCTTTGGGATTCTGCACAGAAAGGGTTTGCAAACCGCTGAATCCACACGTGAGTTTAACCCTGTCAGTTGAATGCACACATTGACAACCATTCAGTTAGGTAGCTCCGTTTTGGTTTTAGAAGGAGATATTTCTCGGTACAGCCTATGGTCCCATTCACTCGGGAACATCCCAACGCAGCTCCTAGAAGAAACGTGTTTCTGACTCGCTGAATCTCAACATAGATTCAACTCTCTTAGGTGAACGAACGCACAGAAGAGCAGTTTCAAGCAAATCTTTCTCCTGAGTTTTAGACGAAGTTTACTGCTGTTTAGTACGTATGCCGGCATTGGGCTGGAAATACCGGTTTTGGGATTCTGCACAGAAAGTGTTTGCCAACCGCTGAATCCACACGTGAGTTTTACTCTGTCAGTTGAATGCACACATTGACAAACATTCAGTTAGATAGCTCGGTTTTGGTTTTAGGAGCAGATATTTCTCTGTACATCCTATGGTCCCATTCACTCGGGAATATCCCAACGCAGCTCCTAGAAGAAAGTGTTTCTGACTCTCTGAATCTCAACATAGATTCAACTCTCTTAGCTGAACGAAAGCACAGCAGAGCAGTTTCAAGGAAACGTTTCTCCTGAGTTTTAGACGAAGTTTCCTGCTGTTTAGTACGTATGCCGGCATTGGGCTGGAAATACCGGTTTTGGGATTCTGCACAGAAAGGGTTTGCAAACCAATGAATCCACACGTGAGTTTAACTCCGTCAGTTGAATGCACACATTGACAACCATTCAGTTAGGTAGCTCCGTTTTGGTTTTAGAAGCAGATATTTCTCGGTACAGCCTATGGTCCCATTCACTCGGGAACATCCCAACGCAGCTCCTAGAAGAAACGTGTTTCTGACTCGCTGAATCTCAACATAGATTCAACTCTCTTAGGTGAACGAACGCACAGCAGAGCAGTTTCAAGGAAACGTTTCTAGTGAGTTTTAGACGAAGTTTCCTGCTGTTTAGTACGTATGCCGGCATTGGGCTGGAAATACCGGTTTTGGGATTCTGCACACAAAGGGTTTGCAAACCGCTGAATCCACACGTGAGTTTAACTCTGTCAGTTGAATGCACACATTGACAACCATTCAGTTAGGTAGCTCCGTTTTGGTTTTAGAAGCAGATATTTCTCGGTACAGCCTATGGTCCCATTCACTCGGGAACATCCCAACGCAGCTCCTAGAAGAAACGTGTTTCTGACTCGCTGAATCTCAACATAGATTCAATTCTCTTAGGTGAACGAACGCACAGAAGAGCAGTTTCAAGGAAACGTTTCTCCTGGGTTTTAGACGAAGTTTACTGCGGTTTAGTACGCAAGCCGGCATTGGGCTGAAAATACCGGTTTTGGGATTCTGCACAGAAAGGGTTTGCAAACCGCTGAATCCACACGTGAGTTTAACTCTGTCAGTTGAATGCACACATTGACAACCATTCAGTTAGATAGCTCCGTTTTGGTTTTAGAAGCAAATATTTCTATGTACAGCCTATGGTCCCATTCACTCGGGAATATCCCAACGCAGCTCCTAGAAGAAACGTGTTTCTGAGTCGCTGCATCTCAACATAGATTTAACTCTCTTAGGTGAACGAACGCACAGCAAAGCAGTTTCAAGGAAACGTTTCTCCTGGGTTTTAGACGAAGTTTACTGCTGTTTAGTACGTATGCCGGCATTGGGCTGGAAATACCGGTTTTGGGATTCTGCACAGAAAGGGTTTGCCAACCGCCGAATCCACACGTGAGTTTAACTCTGTCAGCTGAATGCACACATTGACAACCATTCAGTTAGGTATCTCCGTTTTGGTTTAAGAGGCAGATATTTCTCTGTACAGCCTTTGGTACCATTCACTCGGGAATATCCCAAGGCAGCTCCTAGAAAAAACGTGTTTCTGACTCGCTGAATCTCAACATAGATTCAACTCTCTTAGGTGAACGAACGCACAGCAGAGCAGTTTCAAGGAAACATTCCTCCTGAGTTTTAGACGAAGTTTCCTGCTGTTCAGTACGTATGCCGGCATTGGGCTGGAAATACCGGTTTTGGGATTCTGCACAGAAAGGGTTTGCAAACCGCTGAATCCACACGTGAGTTTAACTCTGTCAGTTGAATGCACACATTGACAACCATTCAGTTAGGTAGCTCCGTTTTGGTTTTAGAAGCAGATATTTCTCGGTACAGCCTATGGTCCCATTCACTCGGGAACATCCCAACGCAGCTTCTAGAAGAAACGTGTTTCTGACTCGCTGAATCTCAACATAGATTCAACTCTCTTAGGTGAACGAACGCACAGAAGAGCAGTTTCAAGCAAGCCTTTCTCCTGAGTTTTAGACGAAGTTTACTGCTGTTTAGTACGTATGCCGGCATTGGGCTGGAAATACCGGTTTTGGGATTCTTCACAGAAACTGTTTGCCAACCGCTGAATCCACACGTGAGTTTTACTCTGTCAGTTGAATGCACACATTGACAAACATTCAGTTAGATAGCTCGGTTTTGGTTTTAGGAGCAGATATTTCTCTATACATCCTATGGTCCCATTCACTCGGGAATATCCCAACGCAGCTCCTAGAAGAATGTGTTTCTGACTCTCTGAATCTCAACATAGATTCAACTCTCTTAGCTGAACGAACGCACAGCAGAGCAGTTTCAAGGAAACGTTTCTCCTGAGTTTTAGACGAAGTTTCCTGCTGTTTAGTACGTACGCCGGCATTGGGCTGGAAATACCGGTTTTGGGATTCTGCACAGAAAGGGTTTGCAAACCACGGAATCCACACGTGAGTTTAACTCTGTCAGTTGAATGCACACATTGATAACCATTCAGTTAGGTAGCTCCGTTTTGGTTTTAGAAGCAGATATTTCTCGGTACAGCCTATGGTCCCTTTCACTCGGGAACATCCCAACGCAGCTCCTAGAAGAAACGTGTTTCTGACTCGCTGAATCTCAACAAAGATTCAACTCTCTTAGGTGAACGAACGCACAGCAGAGCAGTTTCAAGGAAACGTTTCTCCTGAGTTTTAGACGAAGTTAACTGCTGTTTGGCACGTATGCCGGCATTGGGCTGGAAATACCGGTTTTGGGATTCTGCACAGAAAGGGTTTGCCAACCGCTTAAATCACACGTGAGTTTAATTCTATCAGTTGAATGCACACATTGACAACCATTCAGTTAGATAGCTCCGTTTTGGTTTTAGAAGCAGATATTTCTCTGTACAGCCTATGGTCCCATTCACTCGGGAATATCCCAACGCAGCTCCTAGAAGAAACGTGTTTCTGAATCGCTGAATCTCAACATAGATTCAACTCTCTTAGGTGAACGAACGCACAGCAGAGCAGTTTCAAGGAAACTTTTCTCCTGAGTTTTAGACGAAGTTTACTGCGGTTTAGTACGCATGCCGGCATTGGGCTGGAAATACCGGTTTTGGGATTCTGCACAGAAAGGGTTTGCAAACCGCTGAATCCACACGTGAGTTTAACTCTGTCAGTTGAATGCACACATTGACAACCATACAGTTAGATAGCTCCGTTTTGGTTTTAGAAGCAGATATTTCTCTGTACAGCCTATGGTCCCATTCACTCGGGAATATCCCAACGCAGCTCCTAGAAGAAACGTGTTTCTGACTCGCTGAATCTCAACATAGATTCAACTCTATTAGGTGAACGAACGCACAGCAGAGCAGTTTCAAGGAAACGTTTCTCCTGAGTTCTAGACGAAGTTTCCTGCTGTTTAGTACGCATGCCGGCATTGGGCTGGAAATACCGGTTTTGGGATTCTGCACAGAAAGGGTTTGCCAACCGCTGAATCCACACGTGAGTTTAACTCTGTCAGTTGAATGCACATATTGGCAAGCATTCAGTTAGATAGCTCCGTTTTGGTTTTAGAAGCAGATATTTCTCTGTACAGCCTATGGTCCCATTCACTCGGGAATATCCCAACGCAGCTCCTAGAAGAAACGTGTTTCTGACTCGCTGAATCTCAACAAAGATTCAACTCTCTTAGGTGAACGAACGCACAGCAGAGCAGTTTCAAGGAAACGTTTCTCCTGGGTTTTAGACGAAGTTTACTGCTGTTTAGTATGTATGCCGGCATTGGGCTGGAAATACCGGTTTGGGATTCTGCACAGAAAGGTTTTGCCAACCGCCGAATCCACACGTGAGTTTAATTCTGTCAGTTGAATGCACACATTGACAACCATTCAGTTAGATAGCTCCGTTTTGGTTTTAGAAGCAGATATTTCTCTGTACAGCCTATGGTCCCATTCACTCGGGAATATCCCAACGCAGCTCCTAGAAGAAACGTGTTTCTGACTCGCTGAATCTCAACATAGATTCAACTCTCTTAGGTGAACGAACGGACAGCAGAGCAGTTTCAAGGAAACATTCCTCCTGAGTTTTAGACGAAGTTTCCTGCTGTTTAGTACGTATGCCGGCATTGGGCTGGAAATACCGGTTTTGGGATTCTGCACAGAAAGGGTTTGCAAACCGCTGAATCCACACGTGAGTTTAACTCTGTCAGTTGAATGCACACATTGACAACCATTCAGTTAGGTAGCTCCGTTTTGGTTTTAGAAGGAGATATTTCTCGGTACAGCCTATGGTCCCATTCACTCTGGAACATCCCAACGCAGCTCCTAGAAGAAACGTGTTTCTGACTCGCTGAATCTCAACATAGATTCAACTCTCTTAGGTGAACGAACGCACAGAAGAGCAGTTTCAAGCAAACCTTTCTCCTGAGTTTTAGACGAAGTTTACTGCTGTTTAGTACGTTTGCCGGCATTGGGCTGGAAATACCGGTTTTGGGATTCTGCACAGAAAGTGTTTGCCAACCGCTGAATCCACACGTGAGTTTTACTCTGTCAGTTGAATGCACACATTGACAAACATTCAGTTAGATAGCTCGGTTTTGGTTTTAGGAGCAGATATTTCTCTGTACATCCTATGGTCCCATTCACTCGGGAATATCCCAACGCAGCTCCTAGAAGAAAGTGTTTCTGACTCTCTGAATCTCAACATAGATTCAACTCTCTTAGGTGAACGAACGCACAGCAGAGCAGTTTCAAGGAAACGTTTCTCCTGAGTTTTAGACCAAGTTTCCTGCTGTTTAGTACGTATGCCGGCATTGGGCTGGAAATACCGGTTTTGGGATTCTGCACAGAAAGGGTTTGCAAACCACTGAATCCACACGTGAGTTTATCTCTGTCAGTTGAATGCACACATTGTAAACCATTCAGTTAGGTAGCTCCGTTTTGGTTTTAGAAGCAGATATTTTTCGGTACAGCCTATGGTCCCATTCACTCAGGAACATCCCAACGCAGCTCCTAGAAGAAACGTGTTTCTGACTCGCTGAATCTCAACATAGATTCAACTCTCTTAGGTGAACGAACGCACAGCAGAGCAGTTTCAAGGAAACGTTTCTCCTGAGTTTTAGACCAAGTTTCCTGCTGTTTAGTACGTATGCCGGCATTGGGCTGGAAATACCGGTTTTGGGATTCTGCACAGAAAGGGTTTGCCAACCGATGAATCCACACGTGAGTTTAACTCTGTCAGTTGAATGCACACATTGACAACCATTCAGTTAGGTAGCTCCGTTTTGGTTTTAGAAGCAGATATTTCTCGGTACAACCTATGTTCCCATTTACTCGGGAACATCCCAACGCAGGTCCTAGAAGAAACGTGTTTCTGACTCGCTGAATCTCTACATAGATTCAACTCTCTTAGGTGAACGAACGCACAGAAGAGCAGTTTCAAGGAAACGTTTCTCTTGGGTTTTAGACGAAGTTTACTGCTGTTTAGAACGTATGCCGGCATTGGGCTGGAAATACCGGTTTTGGGATTCTGCACAGAAAGGGTTTGCCAACCGCCGAAACCACACGTGAGTTTAATTCTGTCAGTTGAATGCACACATTGACAACCATTCAGTTAGATAGCTCCGTTTTGGTTTTAGAAGCAGATATTTCTCTGTACAGCCTATGGTCCCATTCACTCGGGAATATCCCAAGGCATCTCCTAGAAGAAACGTGTTTCTGACTCGCTGAATCTCAACATAGATTCAACTCTCTTAGGTGAACGAACGCACACCAGAGCAGTTTCAAGGAAATATTCCTCCTGAGTTTTAGACGAAGTTTCCTGCTGTTTAGTATGTATGCCGGCATTGGGCTGGAAATACCGGTTTTGGGATTCTGCACAGAATGTGTTTGCAAACCGCTGAATCCACACGTGAGTTTAACTCTGTCAGTTGAATGCACACATTGACAACCATTCAGTTAGGTAGCTCCGTTTTGGTTTTAGAAGCAGATATTTCTCGGTACAGCCTATGGTCCCATTCACTCGGGAACATCCCAACGCAGCTCCTGGAAGAAACGTGTTTCTGACTCGCTGAATCTCAACATAGATTCAACTCTCTTAGGTGAACGAACGCACAGAAGAGCAGTTTCAATTAAACCTTTCTCCTGAGTTTTAGACGAAGTTTCCTGCTGTTTAGTACGTATGCCGGCATTGGGATGGAAATACCGGTTTTGGGATTCTGCACAGAAAGTGTTTGCCAACCGCTGAATCCACACGTGAGTTTTACTCTGTCAGTTGAATGCACACATTGACAAACATTCAGTTAGATAGCTCGGTTTTGGTTTTAGGAGCAGATATTTCTCTGTACATCCTATGGTCCCATTCACTCGGGAATATCCCAACGCAGCTCCTAGAAGAAAGTGTTTCTGACTCTCTGAATCTCAACATAGATTCAACTCTCTTAGGTGAACGAACGCACAGCAGAGCAGTTTCAAGGAAACGTTTCTCCTGAGTTTTAGACGAAGTTTCCTGCTGTTTAGTACGTATGCCGGCATTGGGCTGGAAATACCGGTTTTGGGATTCTGCACAGAAAGGATTCGCAAACCACTGAATCCACACGTGAGTTTAACTCTGTCAGTTGAATGCACACATTGACAACCATTCAGTTAGGTAGCTCCGTTTTGGTTTTAGAAGCAGATATTTCTGGGTAGAGCCTATGGTCCCATTCACTCGGGAACATCCCAACGCAGCTCCTAGAAGAAACGTGTTTCTGACTCGCTGAATCTCAACATAGATTCAATTCTCTTAGGTGAACGAACGCACAGCAGAGCAGTTTCAAGGAAACGTTTCTCCTGAGTTTTACACGAAGTTTCCTGCTGTTTAGTACGTATGCCGGCATTGGGCTGGAAATACCGGTTTTGGGATTCTGCACAGAAAGGGTTTGCAAACCGCTGAATCCACACGTGAGTTTAACTCTGTCAGTTGAATGCACACATTGACAACCATTCAGTTAGTTAGCTCCGTTTTGGTTTTAGAGTCAGATATTTCTCGGTACAGCCTATGGTCCCATTCACTCGGGAACATCCCAACGCAGCTCCTAGAAGAAACGTGTTTCTGACTCGCTGAATCTCAACATAGATTCAACTCTCTTAGGTGAACGAACGCACAGCAGAGCAGTTTCAAGGAAACGTTTCTCCTGAGTTTTAGAGGAAGTTTACTGCTGTTTGGTACGTATGCCGGCATTGGGCTGGAAATACCGGTTTTGGGATTCTGCACAGAAAGGGTTTGCCAACTGCTGAATCCACACGTGAGTTTAACTCTGTCAGTTGAATGCACACATTGACAACCATTCAGTTAGATAGCTCCGTTTTGGTTTTAGAAGCAGATATTTCTCTCTACAGCCTATGGTCCCATTCACTCAAGAATATCCCAACGCAGCTCCTAGAAGAAACGTGTTTCTGAATCGCTGAATCTCAAAATAGATTCACCTCTCTTAGGTGAACGAACGCACAGCAGAGCAGTTTCAAGGAAACGTTTCTCCTGAGTTTTAGACGAAGTTTACTGCGGTTTAGTACGCATGCCGGCATTGGGCTGGAAATACCGGTTTTGGGATTCTGCACAGAAAGGGTTTGCAAACCGCTGAATCCACACGTGAGTTTAACTCTGTCAGTTGAATGCACACATTGACAACCATTCAGTTAGATAGCTCCGTTTTGGATTCAGAAGCAGATATTTCTCTGTACAGCCTATGATCCCATTCACTCAAGAATATCCCAACGCAGCTCCTAGAAGAAACGTGTTTCTGACTCGCTGAATCTCAACATAGATTCAACTCTCTTAGGTGAACGAACGCACAGCAGAGCAGTTTCAAGGAAACGTTTCTCCTGAGTTTTAGACGAAGTTTCCTGCTGTTTAGTACGTATGCCGGCATTGGGCTGGAAATACCGGTTTTGGGATTCTGCACAGAAAGGGTTTGCAAACCGCTGAATCCACACGTGAGTTTAACTCTGTCAGTTGAATGCACACATTGACAACCATTCAGTTAGATAGCTCCGTTTTGGTTTTAGAAGCAGATATTTCTCTGTACAGCCTTTGGTTCCATTCACTCGGGAATATCCCAAGGCAGCTCCTAGAAGAAACGTGTTTCTGACTCGCTGAATCTCAACATAGATTCAACTCTCTTAGGTGAACGAACGCACAGAAGAGCAGTTTCAAGGAAACGTTTCTCCTGCGTTTTAGACGAAGTTTACTGCGGTTTAGTACGCATGCCGGCATTGGGCTGGAAATACCGGTTTTGGGATTCTGCACAGAAAGGGTTTGCCAACCGCTGAATCCACACGTGAGTTTAACTCTGTCAGTTGAATGCACACATTGACAACCATTCAGTTAGATAGCTCCGTTTTGTTTTTAGAAGCAGATATTTCTCTGTACAGCCTATGGTCCAATTCACTCGGGAATATCCCAACGCAGCTCCTAGAAGAAACGTGTTTCTGACTCGCTGAATCTCAACATACATTCAACTCTCTTAGGTGAACGAACGCACAGCAAAGCAGTTTCAAGGAAACGTTTCTCCTGGGTTTTAGACGAAGTTTACTGCTGTTTAGTACGTATGCCGGCATTGGGCTGGAAATACCGGTTTTGGGATTCTGCATAGAAAGGGTTTGCCAACCGCCGAAACCACACGTGAGTTTAATTCTGTCAGTTGAATGCACACATTGACAACCATTCAGTTAGATAGCTCCGTTTTGGTTTTAGAAGCAGATATTTCTCTGTACAGCCTATGGTACCATTCACTCGGGAATATCCCAAGGCATCTCCTAGAAGAAACGTGTTTCAGACTCGCTGAATCTCAACATAGATTCAACTCTCTTAGGTGAACGAACGCACACCAGAGCAGTTTCAAGGAAATATTCCTCCTGAGTTTTAGACGAAGTTTCCTGCTGTTTAGTATGTATGCCGGCATTGGGCTGGAAATACCGGTTTTGGGATTCTGCACAGAATGTGTTTGCAAACCGCTGAATCCACACGTGAGTTTAACTCTGTCAGTTGAATGCACACATTGACAACCATTCAGTTAGGTAGCTCCGTTTTGGTTTTAGAAGCAGATATTTCTCGGTACAGCCTATGGTCCCATTCACTCGGGAACATCCCAACGCAGCTCCTGGAAGAAACGTGTTTCTGACTCGCTGAATCTCAACATAGATTCAACTCTCTTAGGTGAACGAACGCACAGAAGAGCAGTTTCAAGCAAACCTTTCTCCTGAGTTTTAGACGAAGTTTACTGCTGTTTAGTACGTATGCCGGCATTGGGCTGGAAATACCGGTTTTGGGATTCTGCACAGAAAGTGTTTGCCCACCGCTGAATCCACACGTGAGTTTTACTCTGTCAGTTGAATGCACACATTGACAAACATTCAGTTAGATAGCTCGGTTTTGGTTTTAGGAGCAGATATTTCTCTGTACATCCTATGGTCCCATTCACTCGGGAATATCCCAACGCAGCTCCTAGAAGAAAGTGTTTCTGACTCTCTGAATCTCAACATAGATTCAACTCTCTTAGGTGAACGAACGCACAGCAGAGCAGTTTCAAGGAAACGTTTCTCCTGAGTTTTAGACGAAGTTTCCTGCTGTTTAGTACGTATGCCGGCATTGGGCTGGAAATACCGGTTTTGGGATTCTGCACAGAAAGGGTTTGCAAACCACTGAATCCACACGTGAGTTTAACTCTGTCAGTTGAATGCACACATTGACAACCATTCAGTTAGGTAGCTCCGTTTTGGTTTTAGAAGCAGATATTTCTGGGTACAGCCTATGGTCCCATTCACTCGGGAACATCCCAACGCAGCTCCTAGAAGAAACGTGTTTCTGACTCGCTGAATCTCAACATAGATTCAACTCTCTTAGGTGAACGAACGGACAGCAGAGCAGTTTCAAGGAAACGTTTTTCCTGAGTTTTAGACGAAGTTTCCTGCTGTTTAGTACGTATGCCGTCATTGGGCTGGAAATACCGGTTTTGGGATTCTGCACAGAAAGGGTTTGCAAACCGCTGAATCCACACGTGAGTTTAACTCTGTCAGTTGAATGCACACATTGACAACCATTCAGTTAGGTAGCTCCGTTTTGGTTTTAGAAGGAGATATTTCTCGGTACAGCCTATGGTCCCATTCACTCGGGAACATCCCAACGCAGCTCCTAGAAGAAACGTGTTTCTGACTCGCTGAATCTCAACATAGATTCAACTCTCTTAGGTGAACGAACGGACAGAAGAGCAGTTTCAAGGAAACGTTTCTCCTGGGTTTTAGACGAAGTTTACTGCGGTTTAGTACGCAAGCCGGCATTGGGCTGGAAATACCGGTTTTGGGATTCTGCACAGAAAGGGTTTGCAAACCGCTGAATCCACACGTGAGTTTAACTCTGTCAGTTGAATGCACACATTGACAACCATTCAGTTAGGTAGCTCCGTTTTGGTTTTAGAAGCAGATATTTCTCGGTACACCCTGTGGTCCCATTCACTCGGGAACATCCCAACGCAGCTCCTAGAAGAAACGTGTTTCTGACTCGCTGAATCTCAACATAGATTCAACTCTCTTAGGTGAACGAACGCACAGCAGAGCAGTTTCAAGGAAACGTTTCTCCTGAGTTTTAGACGAAGTTTACTGCGGTTTAGTACGCATGCCGGCATTGGGCTGGAAATACCGGTTTTGGGATTCTGCACAGAAAGGGTTTGCCAACCGCTGAATCCACACGTGAGTTTAACTCTGTCAGTTGAATGCACACATTGACAACCATTCAGTTAGATAACTCCGTTTTGGTTTTAGAAGCAGATATTTCTCTGTACATCCTATGGTCCCATTCACTCGGGAATATCCCAACGCAGCTCCTAGAAGAAACGTGTTTCTGACTCGCTGAATCTCAACAAAGATTCAACTCTCTTAGGTGAACGAACGCACAGCAGAGCAGTTTCAAGGAAACGTTTCTCCTGGGTTTTAGACGAAGTTTACTGCTGTTTAGTACGTATGCCGGCATTGGGCTGGAAATACCGGTTTTGGGATTCTGCACAGAAAGGGTTTGCCAACCGCCGAAACCACACGTGAGTTTAATTCTGTCAGTTGAATGCACACATTGACAACCATTCAGTTAGATAGCTCCGTTTTGGTTTTAGAAGCAGATATTTCTCTGTACAGCCTATGGTACCATTCACTCGGGAATATCCCAAGGCATCTCCTAGAAGAAACGTGTTTCTGACTCGCTGAATCTCAACATAGATTCAACTCTCTTAGCTGAACGAACGCACACCAGAGCAGTTTCAAGGAAATATTCCTCCTGAGTTTTAGACGAAGTTTCCTGCTGTTTAGTATGTATGCCGGCATTGGGCTGGAAATACCGGTTTTGGGATTCTGCAAAGAATGTGTTTGCAAACCGCTGAATCCACACGTGAGTTTAACTCTGTCAGTTGAATGCACACATTGACAACCATTCAGTTAGGTAGCTCCGTTTTGGTTTTAGAAGCAGATATTTCTCAGTACAGCCTATGGTCGCATTCACTCGGGAACATCCCAACGCAGCTCCTAGAAGAAACGTGTTTCTGACTCGCTGAATCTCAACATAGATTCAACTCTCTTAGGTGAACGAACGCACAGAAGAGCAGTTTCAAGCAAACCTTTCTCCTGAGTTTTAGACGAAGTTTACTGCTGTTTAGTACGTATGCCGGCATTGGGCTGGAAATACCGGTTTTGGGATTCTGCACAGAAACTGTTTGCCAACCGCTGAATCCACACGTGAGTTTTACTCTGTCAGTTGAATGCACACATTGACAAACATTCAGTTAGATATCTCCGTTTTGGTTTTAGAAGCAGATATTTCTCTGTACATTCTATGGTCCCATTCACTCGGGAATATCCCAAGGCGTCTCCTAGAAGAAACGTGTTTCTGACTCGCTGAATCTCAACATAGATTCAACTCTCTTAGGTGAACGAACGCACACCAGAGCAGTTTCAAGGAAATATTCCTCCTGACTTTTAGACGAAGTTTCCTTCTGTTTAGTATGTATGCCGGCATTGGGCTGGAAATACCGGTTTTGGGATTCTGCACAGAATGTGTTTGCAAACCGCTGAATCCACACGTGAGTTTAACTCTGTCAGTTGAATGCACACATTGACAACCATTCAGTTAGGTAGCTCCGTTTTGGTTTTAGAAGCAGATATTTCTCGGTACAGCCTATGGTCCCATTCACTCGGGAACATCCCAACGCAGCTCCTAGAAGAAACGTGTTTCTGACTCGCTGAATCGCAACATAGATTCAACTCCCTTAGGTGAACGAACGCACAACAGAGCAGTTTCAAGGAAACGTTTCTCCTGAGTTTTAGACGAAGTTTCCTGCTGTTTAGTACGTATGCCGGCATTGGGCTGGAAATACCGGTTTTGGGATTCTGCACAGAAAGGGTTTGCAAACCGCTGAATCCACACGTGAGTTTAACTCTGTCAGTTGAATGCACACATTGGCAACCATTCAGTTAGGTAGCTCCGTTTTGGTTTTAGAAGCAGATACTTCTCGGTACAGCCTATGGTCCCATTCACTCGGGAACATCCCAACGCAGCTCCTAGAAGAAACGTGTTTCTGACTCGCTGAATCTCAACATAGATTCAACTCTCTTAGGTGAACGAACGCACAGAAGAGCAGTTTCAAGGAAACGTTTCTCCTGGGTTTTAGACGAAGTTTACTGCTGTTTAGTACGTATGCCGGCATTGGGCTGGAAATACCGGTTTTGGGATTCTGCACAGAAAGGGTTTGCCAACCGCCGAATCCACACGTGAGTTTAACTCTGTCAGCTGAATGCACACATTGACAACCATTCAGTTAGATAGCTCCGTTTTGGTTTTAGAAGCAGATATTTCTCTGTACAGCCTTTGGTACCATTCACTCGGGAATATCCCAAGGCGGCTCCTAGAAGAAACGTGTTTCTGACTCGCTGAATCTCAACATAGATTCAAATCTCTTAGGTGAACGAACGCACAGCAAAGCAGTTTCAAGGAAACGTTTCTCCTGGGTTTTAGACGAAGTTTACTGCTGTTTAGTACGTATGCCGGCATTGGGCTGGAAATACCGGTTTTGGGATTCTGCACAGAAAGGGTTTGCCAACCGCCGAATCCACACGTGAGTTTAACTCTGTCAGCTGAATGCACACATTGGCAACCATTCAGTTAGGTAGCTCCGTTTTGGTTTTAGAAGCAGATATTTCTCGGTACAGCCTATGGTCCCATTCACTCGGGAACATCCCAACGCAGCTCCTAGAAGAAACGTGTTTCTGACTCGCTGAATCTCAACATAGATTCAACTCTCTTAGGTGAACGAACGCACAGAAGAGCAGTTTCAAGGAAACGTTTTTCCTGGGTTTTAGACGAAGTTTACTGCGGTTTAGTACGCAAGCCGGCATTGGGCTGGAAATACCGGTTTTGGGATTCTGCACAGAAAGGGTTTGCAAACCGCTGAATCCACACGTGAGTTTAACTCTGTCAGTTGAATGCACACATTGGCAACCATTCAGTTAGGTAGCTCCGTTTTGGTTTTAGAAGCAGATATTTCTCGGTACAGCCTATGGTCCCATTCACTCGGGAACATCCCAACGCAGCTCCTAGAAGAAACGTGTTTCTGACTCGCTGAATCTCAACATAGATTCAACTCTCTTAGGTGAACGAACGCACAGCAGAGCAGTTTCAAGGAAACGTTTTTCCTGGGTTTTAGACGAAGTTTACTGCGGTTTAGTACGCAAGCCGGCATTGGGCTGGAAATACCGGTTTTGGGATTCTGCACAGAAAGGGTTTGCAAACCGCTGAATCCACACGTGAGTTTAACTCTGTCAGTTGAATGCACACATTGACACCATTCAGTTAGATAGCTCCGTTTTGGTTTTAGAAGCAGATATTTCTCTGTACAGCCTATGGTCCCATTCACTCGGGAATATCCCAACGCAGCTCCTAGAAGAAACGTGTTTCTGACTCTCTGAATCTCAACATAGATTCAACTCTCTTAGGTGAACGAACGCACAGCAGAGCAGTTTCAAGGAAACGTTTCTCCTGAGTTTTAGACGAAGTTTCCTGCTGTTTAGTACGTATGCCGGCATTGGGCTGGAAATACCGGTTTTGGGATTCTGCACAGAAAGGGTTTGCAAACCACTGAATCCACACGTGAGTTTAACTCTGTCAGTTGAATGCACACATTGACAACCATTCAGTTAGGTAGCTCCGTTTTGGTTTTAGAAGCAGATATTTCTGGGTACAGCCTATGGTCCCATTCACTCGGGAACATCCCAACGCAGCTCCTAGAAGAAACGTGTTTCTGACTCTCTGAATCTCAACATAGATTCAACTCTCTTAGGTGAACGAACGCACAGCAGAGCAGTTTCAAGGAAACGTTTCTCCTGAGTTTTAGACGAAGTTTCCTGCTGTTTAGTACGTATGCCGGCATTGGGCTGGAAATACCGGTTTTGGGATTCTGCACAGAAAGGGTTTGCAAACCGCTGAATCCACACGTGAGTTTAACTCTGTCAGTTGAATGCACACATTGACAACCATTCAGTTAGTTAGCTCCGTTTTGGTTTTAGAAGCAGATATTTCTCGGTACAGCCTATGGTCCCATTCACTCGGGAACATCCCAACGCAGCTCCTAGAAGAAACGTGTTTCTGACTCGCTGAATCTCAACATAGATTCAACTCTCTTAGGTGAACGAACGCACAGAAGAGCAGTTTCAAGGAAACGTTTCTCCTGGGTTTTAGACGAAGTTTACTGCGGTTTAGTACGCAAGCCGGCATTGGGCTGGAAATACCGGTTTTGGGATTCTGCACAGAAAGGGTTTGCAAACCGCTGAATCCACACGTGAGTTTAACTCTGTTAGTTGAATGCACACATTGACAACCATTCAGTTAGGTAGCTCCGTTTTGGTTTTAGAAGCAGATATTTCTCGGTACACCCTGTGGTCCCATTCACTCGGGAACATCCCAACGCAGCTCCTAGAAGAAACGTGTTTCTGACTCGCTGAATCTCAACATAGATTCAACTCTCTTAGGTGAACGAACGCACAGCAGAGCAGTTTCAAGGAAACGTTTCTCCTGAGTTTTAGACGAAGTTTACTGCGGTTTAGTACGCATGCCGGCATTGTGCTGGAAATATCGGTTTTGGGATTCTGCACAGAAAGGGTTTGCCAACCGCTGAATCCACACGTGAGTTTAACTCTGTCAGTTGAATGCACACATTGACAACCATTCAGTTAGATAACTCCGTTTTGGTTTTAGAAGCAGATATTTCTCTGTACAGCCTATGGTCCCATTCACTCGGGAATATCCCAACGCAGCTCCTAGAAGAAACGTGTTTCTGACTCGCTGAATCTCAACAAAGATTCAACTCTCTTAGGTGAACGAACGCACAGCAGAGCAGTTTCAAGGAAACGTTTCTCCTGGGTTTTAGACGAAGTTTACTGCTGTTTAGTACGTATGCCGGCATTGGGCTGGAAATACCGGTTTTGGGATTCTGCACAGAAAGGGTTTGCCAACCGCCGAAACCACACGTGAGTTTAATTCTGTCAGTTGAATGCACACATTGACAACCATTCAGTTAGATAGCTCCGTTTTGGTTTTAGAAGCAGATATTTCTCTGTACAGCCTATGGTACCATTCACTCGGGAATATCCCAAGGCATCTCCTAGAAGAAACGTGTTTCTGACTCGCTGAATCTCAACATAGATTCAACTCTCTTAGGTGAACGAACGCACACCAGAGCAGTTTCAAGGAAATATTCCTCCTGAGTTTTAGACGAAGTTTCCTGCTGTTTAGTATGCATGCCGGCATTGGGCTGGAAATACCGGTTTTGGGATTCTGCACAGAATGTGTTTGCAAACCGCTGAATCCACACGTGAGTTTAACTCTGTCAGTTGAATGCACACATTGACAACCATTCAGTTAGGTAGCTCCGTTTTGGTTTTAGAAGCAGATATTTCTCGGTACAGCCTATGGTCCCATTCACTCGGGAACATCCCAACGCAGCTCCTAGAAGAAACGTGTTTCTGACTCGCTGAATCTCAACATAGATTCAACTCTCTTAGGTGAACGAACGCACAGAAGAGCAGTTTCAAGCAAACCTTTCTCCTGAGTTTTAGACGAAGTTTACTGCTGTTTAGTACGTATGCCGGCATTGGGCTGGAAATACCGGTTTTGGGATTCTGCACAGAAACTGTTTGCCAACCGCTGAATCCACACGTGAGTTTTACTCTGTCAGTTGAATGCACACATTGACAAACATTAAGTTAGATAGCTCCGTTTTGGTTTTAGAAGCAGATATTTCTCTGTACATCCTATGGTCCCATTCACTCGGGAATATCCCAACGCAGCTCCTAGAAGAATGTGTTTCTGACTCTCTGAATCTCAACATAGATTCAACTCTCTTAGGTGAACGAACGCACAGCAGAGCAGTTTCAAGGAAACGTTTCTCCTGAGTTTTAGACGAAGTTTCCTGCTGTTTAGTACGTTTGCCGGCATTGGGCTGGAAATACCGGTTTTGGGATTCTGCACAGAAAGGGTTTGCAAACCGCTGAATCCACACGTGAGTTTAACTCTGTCAGTTGAATGCACACATTGACAACCATTCAGTTAGTTAGCTCCGTTTTGGTTTTAGAAGCAGATATTTCTCGGTACAGCCTATGGTCCCATTCACTCGGGAACATCCCAACGCAGCTCCTAGAAGAAACGAGTTTCTGACTCGCTGAATCTCAACATAGATTCAACTCTCTTAGGTGAACGAACGCACAGAAGAGCAGTTTCAAGGAAACGTTTCTCCTGGGTTTTAGACGAAGTTTACTGCGGTTTAGTACGCAAGCCGGCATTGGGCAGGAAATACCGGTTTTGGGATTCTGCACAGAAAGGGTTTGCAAACCGCTGAATCCACACGTGAGTTTAACTCTGTCAGTTGAATGCACACATTGACAACCATTCAGTTAGGTAGCTCCGTTTTGGTTTTAGAAGCAGATATTTCTCGGTACACCCTGTGGTCCCATTCACTCGGGAACATCCCAACGCAGCTCCTAGAAGAAACGTGTTTCTGACTCGCTGAATCTCAACATAGATTCAACTCTCTTAGGTGAACGAACGCACAGCAGAGCAGTTTCAAGGAAACGTTTCTCCTGAGTTTTAGACGAAGTTTACTGCGGTTTCGTACGCATGCCGGTATTGGGCTGGAAATACCGGTTTTGGGTTTCTGCACAGAAAGGGTTTGCCAACCGCTGAATCCACACGTGAGTTTACCTCTGTCAGTTGAATGCACACATTGGCAACCATTCAGTTAGATAGCTCCGTTTTGGTTTTAGAAGCAGATATTTCTCTGTACAGCCTATGGTCCCATTCACTCGGGAATATCCCAACGCAGCTCCTAGAAGAAACGTGTTTCTGACTCGCTGAATCTCAACAAAGATTCAACTCTCTTAGGTGAACGAACGCACAGCAGAGCAGTTTCAAGGAAACGTTTCTCCTGGGTTTTAGACGAAGTTTACTGCTGTTTAGTACGTATGCCGGCATTGGGCTGGAAATACCGGTTTTGGGATTCTGCACAGAAAGGGTTTGCAAACCGCTGAATCCACACGTGAGTTTAACTCTGTCAGTTGAATGCACACATTGGCAACCATTCAGTTAGGTAGCTCCGTTTTGGTTTTAGAAGCAGATATTTCTCGGTACAGCCTATGGTCCCATTCACTCGGGAACATCCCAACGCAGCTCCTAGAAGAAACGTGTTTCTGACTCGCTGAATCTCAACATAGATTCAACTCTCTTAGGTGAACGAACGCACAGAAGAGCAGTTTCAAGGAAACGTTTCTCCTGGGTTTTAGACGAAGTTTACTGCGGTTTAGTACGCAAGCCGGCATTGGGCTGGAAATACCGGTTTTGGGATTCTGCACCGAAAGGGTTTGCAAACCGCTGAATCCACACGTGAGTTTAACTCTGTCAGTTGAATGCACACATTGACAACCATTCAGTTAGATAGCTCCGTTTTGGTTTTAGAAGCAGATATTTCTCTGTACAGCCTATGGTCCCATTCACTCGGGAATATCCCAACGCAGCTCCTAGAAGAAACGTGTTTCTGACTCGCTGAATCTCAACATAGATTCAACTCTCTTAGGTGAACGAACGCACAGCAAAGCAGTTTCAAGGAAACGTTTCTCCTGCGTTTTAGACGAAGTTTACTGCTGTTTAGTACGTATGCCGGCATTGGGCTGGAAATACCGGTTTTGGGATTCTGCACAGAAAGGGTTTGCCAACCTCCGAATCCACACGTGAGTTTAACTCTGTCAGCTGAATGCACACATTGACAACCATTCAGTTAGATAGCTCCGTTTTGGTTTTAGAAGCAGATATTTCTCGGTACAGCCTTTGGTACCATTCACTCGGGAATATCCCAACGCAGCTCCTAGAAGAAACGTGTTTCTGACTCGCTGAATCTCAACATAGATTCAACTCTCTTAGGTGAACGAACGCACAGAAGAGCAGTTTCAAGCAAACCTTTCTCCTGAGTTTTAGACGAAGTTTACTGCTGTTTAGAACGTATGCCGGCATTGGGCTGGAAATACCGGTTTTGGGATTCTGCACAGAAACTGTTTGCCAACCGCTGAATCCACACGTGAGTTTTACTCTGTCAGTTGAATGCACACATTGACAAACATTCAGTTAGATAGCTCCGTTTTGGTTTTAGAAGCAGATATTTCTCTGTACATCCTATGGTCCCATTCACTCGGGAATATCCCAACGCAGCTCCTAGAAGAATGTGCTTCTGACTCTCTGAATCTCAACATAGATTCAACTCTCTTAGATGAACGAACGCACAGCAGAGCAGTTTCAAGGAAACGTTTCTCCTGAGTTTTAGACGAAGTTTCCTGCTGTTTAGTACGTATGGCGGCATTGGGCTGGAAATACCGGTTTTGGGATTCTGCACAGAAAGGGTTTGCAAACCACTGAATCCACACGTGAGTTAAACTCTGTCAGTTGAATGCACACATTGACAACCATTCAGTTAGGTAGCTCCGTATTGGTTTTAGAAGCAGATATTTCTCGGTACAGCCTATGGTCCCATTCACTCGGGAACATCCCAACGCAGCTCCAAGAATAAACGTGTTTCTGACTCGCTGAATCTCAACATAGATTCAACTCTCTTAGGTGAACGAACGCACAGAAGAGCAGTTTCAAGGAAACGTTTCTCCTGAGTTTTAGAGGAAGTTTACTGCTGTTTGGTACGTATGCCGGCATTGGGCTGGAAATACCGGTTTTGGGATTCTGCACAGAAAGGGTTTGCCAACTGCTGAATCCACACGTGAGTTTAACTCTGTCAGTTGAATGCACACATTGACAACCATTCAGTTAGATAGCTCCGTTTTGGTTTTAGAAGCAGATATTTCTCTGTACAGCCTAAGGTCCCATTCACTCAAGAATATCCCAACGCATCTCCTAAAAGAAACGTGTTTCTGAATCGCTGAATCTCAAAATAGATTCACCTCTCTTAGGTGAAGGAACGCACAGCAGAGCAGTTTCAAGGAAACGTTTCTCCTGAGTTTTAGACGAAGTTTACTGCGGTTTAGTACGCATGCCGGCATTGGGCTGGAAATACCGGTTTTGGGATTCTGCACAGAAAGGGTTTGCAAACCGCTGAATCCACACGTGAGTTTAACTCTGTCATTTGAATGCACACATTGGCAACCATTCAGTTAGGTAGCTCCGTTTTGGTTTTAGAAGCAGATATTTCTCGGTACAGCCTATGGTCCCATTCACTCGGGAACATCCCAACGCAGCTCCTAGAAGAAACGTGTTTCTGACTCGCTGAATCTCAACATAGATTCAACTCTCTTAGGTGAAGGAACGCACAGCAGAGCAGTTTCAAGGAAACGTTTCTCCTGAGTTTTAGACGAAGTTTACTGCGGTTTAGTACGCATGCCGGCATTGGGCTGGAAATACCGGTTTTGGGATTCTGCACAGAAAGGGTTTGCAAACCGCTGAATAAACACGTGAGTTTAACTCTCTCAGTTGAATGCACACATTGACAACCATTCAGTTAGATAGCTCCGTTTTGGTTTTAGAAGCAGATATTTCTCTGTACAGCCTATGGTCCCATTCACTCGGGAATATCCCAACGCAGCTCCTAGAAGAAACGTGTTTCTGACTCGCTGAATCTCAACATAGATTCAACTCTCTTATGTGAACGAACGCACAGCAAAGCAGTTTCAAGGAAACATTTCTCCTGGGTTTTAGACGAAGTTTACTGCTGTTTAGTACGTATGCCGGCATTGGGCTGGAAATACCGGTTTTGGGATTCCGCACAGAAAGGGTTTGCCAACCGCCGAATCCACACGTGAGTTTAACTCTGTCAGTTGAATGCACACATTGACAACCATTCACTTAGATAGCTCCGTTTTGGTTTTAGAAGCAGATATTTCTCTGTACAGCCTTTGGTACCATTCACTCGGGAATATCCCAAGGCAGCTCCTAGAAGAAACGTGTTTCTGACTCGCTGAATCTCAACATAGATTCAACTCTCTTAGGTGAACGAACGGACAGCAGAGGAGTTTCAAGGAAACATTCCTCCTGAGTTTTAGACGAAGTTTCCTGCTGTTTAGTACGTATGCCGGCCTTGGGCTGGAAATACCGGTTTTTTGATTCTGCACATAAATGGTTTGCAAACCGCTCAATCCACACGTGAGTTTAACTCTGTCAGTTGAATGCACACATTGACAACCCTTCAGTTAGGTAGCTCCGATTTGGTTTTAGAAGGAGATATTTCTCGGTACAGCCTATGGTCCCATTCACTCGGGAACATCCCAACGCAGCTCCTAGAAGAAACGTGTTTCTGACTCGCTGAATCTCAACAAAGATTCAACTCTCTTAGGTGAACGAACGCACAGCAGAGCAGTTTCAAGGAAACGTTTCTCCTGGGTTTTAGACGAAGTTTACTGCTGTTTAGTACTTATGCCGGCATTGGGCTGGAAATACCGGTTTTGGGATTCTGCACAGAAAAGGTTTGCCAACCGCCGAATACTCACGTGAGTTTTATTCTGTCAGTTGAATGCACACATTGACAACCATTCAGTTAGATAGCTCCGTTTTGGTTTTAGAAGCAGATATTTCTCTGTACAGCCTATGGTACCATTCACTCGGGAATATCCCAAGGCATCTCCTAGAAGAAACATGTTTCTGACTCGCTGAATCTCAACATAGATTCAACTCTCTTAGGTGAACGAACGCACACCAGAGCAGTTTCAAGGAAACATTCCTCCTGAGTTTTAGACGAAGTTTCCTGCTGTTTAGTACGTATGCCGGCATTGGGCTGGAAATACCGGTTTTGGGATTCTGCACAGAAAGGGTTTGCCAACCGCTGAATCCACAGGTGAGTTTAACTCTGTCAGTTGAATGCACACATTGACAAACATTCAGATAGATAGCTCCGTTTTGGTTTTAGGAGCAGATATTTCTCTGTACATCCTATGGTCCCATTCACTCGGGAATATCCCAACGCAGCTCCTAGAAGAAAGTGTTTCTGACTCTCTGAATCTCAACATAGATTCAACTGTCTTAGGTGAACGAACGCACAGCAGAGCAGTTTCAAGGAAACGTTTCTCCTGAGTTTTAGACGAAGTTTCCTGCTGTTTAGTACGTATGCCGGCATTGGGCTGGAAATACGGGTTTTGGGATTCTGCACAGAAAGGGTTTGCAAACCACTGAATCCACACGTGAGTTTAACTCTGTCAGTTGAATGCACACATTGACAACCATTCAGTTTCGTAGCTCCGTATTGGTTTTAGAAGCAGATATTTCTCGGTACAGCCTATGGTCCCATTCACTCGGGAACATCCCAACGCAGCTCCTAGAAGAAACGTGTTTCTGACTCGCTGAATCTCAACATAGATTCAACTCTCTTAGGTGAACGATCGCACAGCAGAGCAGTTTCAAGGAAACGTTTCTCCTGGGTTTTAGACGAAGTTTACTGCTGTTTAGTACGTATGCCGGAATTGGGTTGGAAATACAGGTTTTGGAATTCTGCACAGAAAGGGTTTGCAAACCGCTGAATCCACACGTGAGTTTAACTCTGTCAGTTGAATGCACACATTGACAACCATTCAGTTAGATAGCTCCGTTTTGTTTTCAGAAGCAGATATTTCTCTGTACAGCCTATGGTCCCATTTACTCGAGAATATCCCAACGCAGCTCCTAGAAGAAACGTGTTTCTGACTCGCTGAATCTCAAAATAGATTCAACTCTCTTAGGTGAACGAGCGCACAGCAGAGCAGTTTCAAGGAAACGTTTCTCCTGAGTTTAAGACGAAGTTTCCTGCTGTTTAGTACGTATGCCGGTATTGGGCTGGAAATACCGGTTTTGGGATTCTGCACAGAAAGGGTTTGCCAACCGCTGAATCCACACGTGAGTTTAACTCTTTCAGTTGAATGCACACATTGACAACCATTCAGTTAGATAGCTCCGTTTTGGTTTTAGAAGCAGGTATTTCTCTGTACAGCCTATGGTCCCATTCACTCGGGAATATCACAACGCAGCTCCTAGAAGAAACGTGTTTCTGAATCGCTGAATCTCAACATAGATTCAACTCTATTAGGTGAACGAACGCACAGCAGAGCAGTTTCAAGGAAACGTTTCTCCTGAGTTTTAGACGAAGTTTACTGCGGTTTAGTACGCATGCCGGCATTGGGCTGGCAATACCGGTTTTGGGATTCTGCACAGAAAGGGTTTGCCAACCGCTGAATCCACACGTGAGTTTAACTCTGTCAGTTGAATGCACACATTGGCAACCATTCTGTTAGATAGCTCCGTTTTGGTTTTAGAAGCAGATATTTCTCTGTACAGCCTATGGTCCCATTCACTCGGGAATATCCCAACGCAGCTCCTAGAAGAAACGTGTTTCTGACTCGCTGAATCTCAACAAAGATTCAACTCTCTTAGGTGAACGAACGCACAGCAGAGCAGTTTCAAGGAAACGTTTCTCCTGGGTTTAGACGAAGTTTACAGCTGTTTAGTACGTATGCCGGCATTGGGCTGGAAATACCGGTTTTGGGATTCTGCACAGAAAGAGTTTGCCAACCGCCGAATCCACACGTGAGTTTACCTCTGTCAGTTGAATGCACACATTGACAACCATTCAGTTAGATAGCTCCGTTTTGGTTTTAGAAGCAGGTATTTCTCTGTACAGCCTATGGTACCATTCACTCGGGAATATCCCAAGGCATCTCCTAGAAGAAACGTGTTTCTGACTCGCTGAATCTCAACATAGATTCAACTCTCTTAGGTGAACGAACGCACACCAGAGCAGTTTCAAGGAAACATTCCTCCTGAGTTTTAGACGAAGTTTCCTGCTGTTTAGTACGTATGCCGGCATTGGGCTGGAAATACCGGTTTTGGGATTCTGCACAGAAAGGGTTTGCCAACCGCTGAATCCACAGGTGAGTTTAACTCTGTCAGTTGAATGCACACATTGACAAACATTCAGTTAGATAGCTCCGTTTTGGTTTTAGGAGCACATATTTCTCTGTACAGCCTATGGTCCCATTCACTCGGGAATATCCCAACGCAGCTCCTAGAAGAAACGTGTTTCTGACTCGCTGAATCTCAACAAACATTCAACTCTCTTAGGTGAACGAACGCACAGCAGAGCAGTTTCAAGGAAACGTTTCTCCTGGGTTTTAGACGAAGTTTACTGCTGTTTAGTACGTATGCCGGCATTGGGCTGGAAATACCGGTTTTGGGATTCTGCACAGAAAGGGTTTGCCAACCGCCGAATCCACACGTGAGTTTGCTTCTGTCAGTTGAATGCACACATTGACAACCATTCAGTTAGATAGCTCCGTTTTGGTTTTAGAAGCAGATATTTCTCTGTACAGCCTATGGTACCATTCACTCGGGAATATCCCAAGGCATCTCCTAGAAGAAACGTGTTTCTGACTCGCTGAATCTCAACATAGATTCAACTCTCTTAGGTGAACGAACGCACACCAGAGCAGTTTCAAGGAAACATTCCTCCTGCGATTTAGACGAAGTTTCCTGCTGTTTAGTATGTATGCCGGCATTGGGCTGGAAATACCGGTTTTGGGATTCTGCACAGAAAGGGTTTGCAAACCGCTGAATCCACGCGTGAGTTTAACTCTGTCAGTTGAATGCACACATTGACAACCATTCAGTTAGATAGCTCGGTTTTGGTTTTAGGAGCAGATATTTCTCTGTACATCCTATGGTCCCATTCACTCGGGAATATCCCAACGCAGCTCCTAGAAGAAAGTGTTTCTGACTCTCTGAATCTCAACATAGATTCAACTGTCTTAGGTGAACGAACGCACAGCAGAGCAGTTTCAAGGAAACGTTTCTCCTGAGTTTTAGACGAAGTTTCCTGCTGTTTAGTACGTATGCCGGCATTGGGCTGGAAATACCTGTTTTGGGATTCTGCACAGAAAGGGTTTGCAAACCACTGAATCCACACGTGAGTTAAACTCTGTCAGTTGAATGCACACTTTGACAACCATTCAGTTAGGTAGCTCCGTTTTGGTTTTAGAAGCAGATATTTCTCGGTACAGCCTATGGTCCCATTCACTCGGGAACATCCCAACACAGCTCCTAGAAGAAACGTGTTTCTGACTCGCTGAATCTCAACATAGATTCAACTCTCTTAGGTGAACGAACGCACAGCAGAGCAGTTTCAAGGAAACGTTTCTCCTGAGTTTTAGACGAAGTTTCCTGCTGTTTAGTACGTATGCCGGCATTGGGCTGGAAATACCGGTTTTGGGATTCTGCACCGAAAGGGTTTGCAAACCGCTGAATCCACACGTGAGTTTAACTCTGTCAGTTGAATGCACACATTGACAACCATTCAGTTAGATAGCTCCGTTTTGTTTTTAGGAGCAGATATTTCTCTGTACAGCCTATGGTCCCATTTACTCGGGAATATCCCAACGCAGCTCCTAGAAGAAACGTGTTTCTGACTCGCTGAATCTCAACATAGATTCATCTCTCTTAGGTGAATGAACGCACAGCAGAGCAGTTTCAAGGAAACGTTTCTCCTGAGTTTTAGACGAAGTTTCCTGCTGTTTAGTACGTATGCCGGCATTGGGCTGGAAATACCGGTTTTGGAATTCTGCACAGAAATGGTTTGCAAACCGCTGAATCCACACGTGAGTTTAACTCTGTCAGTTGAATGCACACATTGACAACCATTCAGTTAGATAGCTCCGTTTTGGTTTTAGAAGCAGATATTTCTCTGTACAGCCTTTGGTACCATTCACTCGGGAATATCCCAAGGCAGCTCCTAGAAGAAACGTGTTTCTGACTCGCTGAATCTCAACATAGATTCAACTCTCTTAGGTGAACGAACGCACAGAAGAGCAGTTTCAAGGAAACGTTTCTCCTGCGTTTTAGACGAAGTTTAGTACGCATGCCGGCATTGGGCTGGAAATTCCGGTTTTGGGATTCTGCACAGAAAGGGTTTGCAAACCGCTGAATCCACACGTGAGTTTAACTCTGTCAGTTGAATGCACACATTGACAACCATTCAGTTAGATAGCTCCATTTTGGTTTTAGAAGCAGATATTTCTCTGTACAGCCTATGGTCCCATTCACTCGGGAATATCCCAACGCAGCTCCTAGAAGAAAGTGTTTCTGACTCGCTGAATCTCAACATAGATTCAACTCTCTTATGTGAACGAACGCACAGCAAAGCAGTTTCAAGGAAACATTTCTCCTGGGTTTTAGACGAAGTTTACTGCTGTTTAGTACGTATGCCGGCATTGGGCTGGAAATACCGGTTTTGGGATTCTGCACAGAAAGGGTTTGCCAACCGCCGAATCCACACGTGAGTTTAACTCTGTCAGTTGAATGCACACATTGACAACCATTCACTTAGATAGCTCCGTTTTGGTTTTAGAAGCAGATATTTCTCTGTACAGCCTTTGGTACCATTCACTCGGGAATATCCCAAGGCAGCTCCTAGAAGAAACGTGTTTCTGACTCTCTGAATCTCAACATAGATTCAACTGTCTTAGGTGAACGAACGCACAGCAGAGCAGTTTCAAGGAAACGTTTCTCCTGAGTTTTAGACGAAGTTTCCTGCTGTTTAGTACGTATGCCGGCATTGGGCTGGAAATACGGGTTTTGGGATTCTGCACAGAAAGGGTTTGCAAACCACTGAATCCACACGTGAGTTTAACTCTGTCAGTTGAATGCACACATTGACAACCATTCAGTTTCGTAGCTCCGTATTGGTTTTAGAAGCAGATATTTCTCGGTACAGCCTATGGTCCCATTCACTCGGGAACATCCCAACGCAGCTCCTAGAAGAAACGTGTTTCTGACTCGCTGAATCTCAACATAGATTCAACTCTCTTAGGTGAACGAACGCACAGCAGAGCAGTTTCAAGGAAACGTTTCTCCTGGGTTTTAGACGAAGTTTACTGCTGTTTAGTACGTATGCCGGAATTGGGTTGGAAATACAGGTTTTGGAATTCTGCACAGAAAGGGTTTGCAAACCGCTGAATCCACACGTGAGTTTAACTCTGTCAGTTGAATGCACACATTGACAACCATTCAGTTAGATAGCTCCGTTTTGTTTTCAGAAGCAGATATTTCTCTGTACAGCCTATGGTCCCATTTACTCGAGAATATCCCAACGCAGCTCCTAGAAGAAACGTGTTTCTGACTCGCTGAATCTCAAAATAGATTCAACTCTCTTAGGTGAACGAGCGCACAGCAGAGCAGTTTCAAGGAAACGTTTCTCCTGAGTTTAAGACGAAGTTTCCTGCTGTTTAGTACGTATGCCGGTATTGGGCTGGAAATACCGGTTTTGGGATTCTGCACAGAAAGGGTTTGCCAACCGCTGAATCCACACGTGAGTTTAACTCTTTCAGTTGAATGCACACATTGACAACCATTCAGTTAGATAGCTCCGTTTTGGTTTTAGAAGCAGGTATTTCTCTGTACAGCCTATGGTCCCATTCACTCGGGAATATCACAACGCAGCTCCTAGAAGAAACGTGTTTCTGAATCGCTGAATCTCAACATAGATTCAACTATATTAGGTGAACGAACGCACAGCAGAGCAGTTTCAAGGAAACGTTTCTCCTGGGTTTAGACGAAGTTTACAGCTGTTTAGTACGTATGCCGGCATTGGGCTGGAAATACCGGTTTTGGGATTCTGCACAGAAAGGGTTTGCCAACCGCCGAATCCACACGTGAGTTTACCTCTGTCAGTTGAATGCACACATTGACAACCATTCAGTTAGATAGCTCCGTTTTGGTTTTAGAAGCAGGTATTTCTCTGTACAGCCTATGGTACCATTCACTCGGGAATATCCCAAGGCATCTCCTAGAAGAAACGTGTTTCTGACTCGCTGAATCTCAACATAGATTCAACTCTCTTAGGTGAACGAACGCACACCAGAGCAGTTTCAAGGAAACATTCCTCCTGAGTTTTAGACGAAGTTTCCTGCTGTTTAGTACGTATGCCGGCATTGGGCTGGAAATACCGGTTTTGGGATTCTGCACAGAAAGGGTTTGCCAACCGCTGAATCCACAGGTGAGTTTAACTCTGTCAGTTGAATGCACACATTGACAAACATTCAGTTAGATAGCTCCGTTTTGGTTTTAGGAGCAGATATTTCTCTGTACAGCCTATGGTCCCATTCACTCGGGAATATCCCAACGCAGCTCCTAGAAGAAACGTGTTTCTGACTTGCTGAATCTCAACAAACATTCAACTCTCTTAGGTGAACGAACGCACAGCAGAGCAGTTTCAAGGAAACGTTTCTCCTGGGTTTTAGACGAAGTTTACTGCTGTTTAGTACGTATGCCGGCATTGGGCTGGAAATACCGGTTTTGGGATTCTGCACAGAAAGGGTTTGCCAACCGCCGAATCCACACGTGAGTTTACTTCTGTCAGTTGAATGCACACATTGACAACCATTCAGTTAGATAGCTCCGTTTTGGTTTTAGAAGCAGATATTTCTCTGTACAGCCTATGGTACCATTCACTCGGTAATATCCCAAGGCATCTCCTAAAAGAAACGTGTTTCTGACTCGCTGAATCTCAACATAGATTCAACTCTCTTAGGTGAACGAACGCACACCAGAGCAGTTTCAAGGAAACATTCCTCCTGCGATTTAGACGAAGTTTCCTGCTGTTTAGTATGTATGCCGGCATTGGGCTGGAAATACCGGTTTTGGGATTCTGCACAGAAAGGGTTTGCAAACCGCTGAATCCACGCGTGAGTTTAACTCTGTCAGTTGAATGCACACATTGACAACCATTCAGTTAGGTAGCTCCGTTTTGGTTTTAGAAGCAGATATTTCTCGGTACAGCCTATGGTCCCATTCACTCGGGAACATCCCAACGCAGCTCCTAGAAGAAACGTGTTTCTGACTCGCTGAATCTCAACATAGATTCAACTCTCTTAGGTGAACGAACGCACAGAAGAGCAGTTTCAAGCAAACCTTTCTCCTGAGTTTTAGACGAAGTTTCCTGCTGTTTAGTACGTATGCCGGCATTGGGCTGGAAATACCGGTTTTGGGATTCTGCACAGAAAGTGTTTGCCAACCGCTGAATCCAAACGTGAGTTTTACTCTGTCAGTTGAATGCACACATTGACAAACATTCAGTTAGATAGCTCGGTTTTGGTTTTAGGAGCAGATATTTCTCTGTACATCCTATGGTCCCATTCACTCGGGAATATCCCAACGCAGCTCGTAGAAGAAAGTGTTTCTGACTCTCTGAATCTCAACATAGATTCAACTGTCTTAGGTGAACGAACGCACAGCAGAGCAGTTTCAAGGAAACGTTTCTCCTGAGTTTTAGACGAAGTTTCCTGCTGTTTAGTACGTATGCCGGCATTGGGCTGGAAATACCGGTTTTGGGATTCTGCACAGAAAGGGTTTGCAAACCACTGAATCCACACGTGAGTTTAACTCTGTCAGTTGAATGCACACATTGACAACCATTCAGTTAGGTAGCTCCGTTTTGGTTTTAGAAGCAGATATTTCTCGGTACAGCCTATGGTCCCATTCACTCGGGAACATCCCAACGCAGCTCCTAGAAGAAACGTGTTTCTGACTCGCTGAATCTCAACATAGATTCAACTCTCTTAGGTGAACGAACGCACAGCAGAGCAGTTTCAAGGAAACGTTTCTCCTGAGTTTTAGACGAAGTTTCCTGCTGTTTAGTACGTATGCCGGAATTGGGTTGGAAATACAGGTTTTGGAATTCTGCAGAGAAAGGGTTTGCAAACCGCCGAATCCACACGTGAGTTTAACTCTGTCAGTTGAATGCACACATTGACAACCATTCAGTTAGATGGCTCCGTTTTGGTTTTAGGAGCAGATATTTCTCTGTACAGCCTATGGTCCCATTCACTCGGGAATATCCCAACGCAGCTCCTAGAAGAAACGTGTATCTGAATCGCTGAATCTCAACATAGATTCAACTCTATTAGGTGAACGAACGCACAGCAGAGCAGTTTCAAGGAAACGTTTCTCCTGAGTTTTAGACGAAGTTTACTGCGGTTTAGTACGCATGCCGGCATTGGGCTGGAAATACCGGTTTTGGGATTCTGCACAGAAAGGGTTTGCAAACCGCTGAATCCACACGTGAGTTTAACTCTGTCAGTTGAATGCACACATTGACAACCATTCAGTTAGATAGCTCCGTTTTGTTTTCAGAAGCAGATATTTCTCTGTACAGCCTATGGTCCCATTCACTCGGGAATATCCCAACGCAGCTCCTAGAAGAAACGAGTTTCTGACTCGCTGAATCTCAACAAACATTCAACTCTCTTAGGTGAACGAACGCACAGCAGAGTAGTTTCAAGGAAACGTTTCTCCTGGGTTTTAGACGAAGTTTACTGCTGTTTAGTACGTATGCCGGCATTGGGCTGGAAATACCGGTTTTGGGATTCTGCACAGAAAGGGTTTGCCAACCGCCGAATCCACACGTGAGTTTAACTCTGTCAGTTGAAAGCACACATTGACAACCATTCAGTTAGATAGTTCCGTTTTGGTTTTAGAAGCAGATATTTCTCTGTACAGCCTATGGTACCATTCACTCGGGAATATCCCAAGGCATCTCCTAGAAGAAACGGGTTTCTGACTCGCTGAATCTCAACATAGATTCAACTCTCTTAGGTGAACGAACGCACACCAGAGCAGTTTCAAGGAAACATTCCTCCTGAGTTTTAGACGAAGTTTCCTGCTGTTTAGTATGTATGCCGGCATTGGGCTGGAAATACCGGTTTTGGGATTCTGCACAGAAAGGGTTTGCAAACCGCTGAATCCACGCGTGAGTTTAACTCTGTCAGTTGAATGCACAGATTGACAACCATTCAGTTAGGTAGCTCCGTTTTGGTTTTAGAAGCAGATATTTCTCGGTACAGCCTATGGTCCCATTCACTCGGGAACATCCCAACGCAGCTCCTAGAAGAAACGTGTTTCTGAAACGCTGAATCTCAAAATAGATTCACCTCTCTTAGGTGAACGAACTCATAGAAGAGCAGTTTCAAGGAAACGTTTCTCCTGAGTTTTAGACGAAGTTTCCTGCTGTTTAGTACGTATGCCGGAATTGGGTTGGAAATACAGGTTTTGGAATTCTGCAGAGAAAGGGTTTGCAAACCGCCGAATCCACACGTGAGTTTAACTCTGTCAGTTGAAGGCACACCTTGACAACCATTCAGTTAGATGGCTCCGTTTTGGTTTTAGGAGCAGGTATTTCTCTGTATATCCTATGGTCCCATTCACTCGGGAATATCCCAACGCAGCTCCTAGAAGAAACGTGTATCTGAAACGCTGAATCTCAACATAGATTCAACTCTATTAGGTGAAGGAACGCACAGCAGAGCAGTTTCAAGGAAACGTTTCTCCTGAGTTTTAGACGAAGTTTACTGCGGTTTAGTACGCATGCCGGCATTGGGCTGGAAATACCGGTTTTGGGATTCTGCACAGAAAGGGTTTGCAAACCGCTGAATCCACACGTGAGTTTAACTCTGTCAGTTGAATGCACACATTGACAACCATTCAGTTAGATAGCTCCGTTTTGGTCTTAGAAGCAGATATTTCTCTGTACAGCCTATGGTCCCATTCACTCGGGAATATCCCAACGCAGCTCCTAGGAGAAACGTGTTTCTGACTCCCTGAATCTCAACATAGATTCAACTCTCTTAGGTGAACGAACGCACAGCAGAGCAGTTTCAAGGAAACGTTTTTCCTGGGTTTCAGACGAAGTTTTTTGCTGTTTAGTACGTATGCCGGCATTGGGCTGGAAATACCGGTTTTGGGATTCTGCACAGAAAGGGTTTGCCAACCGCTGAATCCACACGTGAGTTTAACTCTGTCAGTTGAAGGCACACATTGACAACCATTCAGTTAGATAGCTCCGTTTTGGTTTTAGAAGCAGGTATTTCTCTGTACAGCCTATGGTCCCATTCACTCGGGAATATCCCAACGCAGCTCCTAGAAGAAACGTGTTTCTGAATCGCTGAATCTCAACATAAATTCAACTCTATTAGGTGAACGAAGGCACAGCAGAGCAGTTTCAAGGAAACGTTTCTCCTGAGTTTTAGACGAAGTTTACTGCGGTTTAGTACGCATGCCGGCATTGGGCTGGAAATACCGGTTTTGGGATTCTGCACAGAAAGGGTTTGCCAACCGCCGAATCCACACGTGAGTTTACCTCTGTCAGTTGAATGCACACATTGACAACCATTCAGTTAGATAGCTCCGTTTTGGTTTTAGAAGCAGATATTTCTCTGTACAGCCTATGGTACCATTCACTCGGGAATATCCCAAGGCATCTCCTAAAAGAAACGTGTTTCTGACTCGCTGAATCTCAACATAGATTCAACTCTCTTAGGTGAACGAACGCACACCAGAGCAGTTTCAAGGAAACATTCCTCCTGAGATTTAAACGAAGTTTCCTGCTGTTTAGTATGTATGCCGGCATTGGGCTGGAAATACCGGTTTTGGGATTCTGCACAGAAAGGGTTTGCAAACCACTGAATCCACACGTGAGTTTAACTCTGTCAGTTGAATGCACACATTGACAACCATTCAGTTAGGTAGCTCCGTTTTGGTTTTAGAAGCAGATATTTCTCGGTACAGCCTATGGTCCCATTCACTCGGGAACATCCCAACGCTGCTCCTAGAAGAAACGTGTTTCTGACTCGCTGAATCTCAACATAGATTCAACTCTCTTAGGTGAACGAACGCACAGAGGAGCAGTTTCAAGCAAACCTTTCTCCTGAGTTTTAGACGAAATTTACTGCTGTTTAGTACGTATGCCGGCATTGGGCTGGAAATACCGGTTTTGGGATTCTGCACAGAAAGGGTTTGCCAACCGCTGAATCCACACGTGAGTTTTACTCTGTCAGTTGAATGCACACATTGACAACCATTCAGTTAGATGGCTCCGTTTTGGTTTTAGGAGCAGATACTTCTCTGTACAGCCTATGGTACCATTCACTCGGGAATATCCCAAGGCATCTCCTAGAAGAAACGGGTTTCTGACTCGCTGAATCTCAACATAGATTCAACTCTCTTAGGTGAACGAACGCACACCAGAGCAGTTTCAAGGAAACATTCCTCCTGAGTTTTAGACGAAGTTTCCTGCTGTTTAGTATGTATGCCGGCATTGGGCTGGAAATACCGGTTTTGGGATTCTGCACAGAAAGGGTTTGCAAACCACTGAATCCACACGTGAGTTTAACTCTGTCAGTTGAATGCACACATTGACAACCATTCAGTTAGATAGCTCCGTTTTGGTTTTAGAAGCAGATATTTCTCTGTACAGCCTATGGTACCATTCACTCGGGAATATCCCAAGGCATCTCCTAAAAGAAACGTGTTTCTGACTCGCTGAATCTCAACATAGATTCAACTCTCTTAGGTGAACGAACGCACACCAGAGCAGTTTCAAGGAAACATTCCTCCTGAGATTTAAACGAAGTTTCCTGCTGTTTAGTATGTATGCCGGCATTGGGCTGGAAATACCGGTTTTGGGATTCTGCACAGAAAGGGTTTGCAAACCACTGAATCCACACGTGAGTTTAACTCTGTCAGTTGAATGCACACATTGACAACCATTCAGTTAGGTAGCTCCGTTTTGGTTTTAGAAGCAGATATTTCTCGGTACAGCCTATGGTCCCATTCACTCGGGAACATCCCAACGCTGCTCCTAGAAGAAACGTGTTTCTGACTCGCTGAATCTCAACATAGATTCAACTCTCTTAGGTGAACGAACGCACAGAGGAGCAGTTTCAAGCAAACCTTTCTCCTGAGATTTAGACGAAATTTACTGCTGTTTAGTACGTATGCCGGCATTGGGCTGGAAATACCGGTTTTGGGATTCTGCACAGAAAGGGTTTGCCAACCGCTGAATCCACACGTGAGTTTTACTCTGTCAGTTGAATGCACACATTGACAACCATTCAGTTAGATGGCTCCGTTTTGGTTTTAGGAGCAGATACTTCTCTGTACAGCCTATGGTACCATTCACTCGGGAATATCCCAAGGCATCTCCTAGAAGAAACGGGTTTCTGACTCGCTGAATCTCAACATAGATTCAACTCTCTTAGGTGAACGAACGCACACCAGAGCAGTTTCAAGGAAACATTCCTCCTGAGTTTTAGACGAAGTTTCCTGCTGTTTAGTATGTATGCCGGCATTGGGCTGGAAATACCGGTTTTGGGATTCTGCACAGAAAGGGTTTGCAAACCACTGAATCCACACGTGAGTTTAACTCTGTCAGTTGAATGCACACATTGACAACCATTCAGTTAGGTAGCTCCGTTTTGGTTTTAGAAGCAGATATTTCTCGGTACAGCCTATGGTCCCATTCACTCGGGAACAACCCAACGCAGCTCCTAGAAGAAACGTGTTTCTGACTCGCTGAATCTCAACATATATTCAACTCTCTTAGTTGAACGAACGCACAGAAGAGCAGTTTCAAGCAAACCTTTCTCCTGAGTTTCAGACGAAGTTTACTGCTGTTTAGTACGTATGCCGGCATTGGGCTGGAAATACCGGTTTTGCTATTCTGCACAGAAAGGGTTTGCAAACCGCTGAATCCACACGTGAGTTTTACTCTGTCAGTTGAATGCACACATTGACAAACATTCAGTTAGATAGCTCGGTTTTGGTTTTAGGAGCAGATATTTCTCTGTACAGCCTATGGTCCCATTCACTCGGGAATATCCCAACGCAGCTCCTAGAAGAAAGTGTTTCTGACTCTCTGAATCTCAACATAGATTCAACTGTCTTAGGTGAACGAACGCACAGCAGAGCAGTTTCAAGGAAACGTTTCTCCTGAGTTTTAGACGAAGTTTCCTGCTGTTTAGTACGTATGCCGGCATTGGACTGGAAATACCGGTTTTGGGATTCTGCACAGAAAGGGTTTGCAAACCACTGAATCCACACGTGAGTTTAACTCTGTCAGTTGAATGCACACATTGACAACCATTCAGTTAGGTAGCTCCGTTTTGGTTTTAGAAGCAGATATTTCTCGGTACAACCTATGGTCGCATTCACTCGGGAACATCCCAACGCAGCTCCTAGAAGAAACGTGTTTCTGAATCGCTGAATCCCAACAAAGATTGAACTCTCTTAGGTGAACGAACGCACAGCAGAGCAGTTTCAAGGAAACGTTTCTCCTGAGTTTTAGACGAAGTTTCCTGCTGTTTAGTACGTATGCCGGAATTGGGTTGGAAATACAGGTTTTGGAATTCTGCAGAGAAAGGGTTTGCAAACCGCCGAATCCACACGTGAGTTTAACTCTGTCAGTTGAATGCACACATTGACAACCATTCAGTTAGATGGCTCCGTTTTGGTATTAGGAGCAGATATTTCTCTGTACAGCCTATGGTCCCATTCACTCGGGAATATCCCAACGCAGCTCCTAGAAGAAACGTGTATCTGAATCGCTGAATCTCAACATAGATTCAACTCTATTAGGTGAACGAACGCACAGCAGATCAGTTTCAAGGAAACGTTTCTCCTGAGTTTTAGACGAAGTTTACTGCGGTTTAGTACGCATGCCGGCATTGGGCTGGAAATAACGGTTTTGGGATTCTGCACAGAAAGGGTTTGCCAACCGCTGAATCCACACGTGAGTTTAACTCTGTCAGTTGAATGCTCACATTGACAACCATTCAGTTAGGTGGCTCCGTTTTGGTTTTAGGAGCAGATATTTCTCTGTACAGCCTATGGTCCCATTCACTCGGGAATATCCCAACGCAGCTCCTAGAAGAAACGTGTATCTGAATCGCTGAATCTCAACATAGATTCAACTCTATTAGGTGAACGAACGCACAGCAGAGCAGTTTCAAGGAAACGTTTCTCCTGAGTTTTAGACGAAGTTTACTGCGGTTTAGTACGCATGCCGGCATTTGGCTGGAAATACCGGTTTTGGGATTCTGCACAGAAAGGGTTTGCAAACCGCTGAATCCACACGTGAGTTTAACTCTGTCAGTTGAATGCACACATTGACAACCATTCAGTTAGATAGCTCCGTTTTGTTTTCAGAAGCAGATATTTCTCTGTACAGCCTATGGTCCCATTCACTCGAGAATATCCCAACGCAGCTCCTAGAAGAAACGTGTTTCTGACTCGCTGAATCTCAACATAGATTCAACTCTCTTAGGTGAACGAGCGCACAGCAGAGCAGTTTCAAGGAAACGTTTCTCCTGAGTTTCAGATGAAGTTTCCTGCTGTTTAGTACGTATGCCGGCATTGGGCTGGAAATACCGGTTTTGGGATTCTGCACAGAAAGGGTTTGCCAACCGCTGAATCCACACGTGAGTTTAACTCTGTCAGTTGAATGCACACATTGACAACCATTCAGTTAGATGGCTCCGTTTTGGTTTTAGGAGCAGATACTTCTCTGTACAGCCTATGGTACCATTCACTCGGGAATATCCCAAGGCATCTCCTAGAAGAAACGGGTTTCTGAATCGCTGAATCTCAACATAGATTCAACTCTCTTAGGTGAACGAACGCACACCAGAGCAGTTTCAAGGAAACATTCCTCCTGAGTTTTAGACGAAGTTTCCTGCTGTTTAGTATGTATGCCGGCATTGGGCTGGAAATACCGGTTTTGGGATTCTGCACAGAAAGGGTTTGCAAACCACTGAATCCACACGTGAGTTTAACTCTGTCAGTTGAATGCACACATTGACAACCATTCAGTTAGATAGCTCCGTTTTGGTTTTAGAAGCAGATATTTCTCTGTACAGCCTATGGTACCATTCACTCGGGAATATCCCAAGGCATCTCCTAAAAGAAACGTGTTTCTGACTCGCTGAATCTCAACATAGATTCAACTCTCTTTGGTGAACGAACGCACACCAGAGCAGTTTCAAGGAAACATTCCTCCTGAGATTTAAACGAAGTTTCCTGCTGTTTAGTATGTATGCCGGCATTGGGCTGGAAATACCGGTTTTGGGATTCTGCACAGAAAGGGTTTGCAAACCACTGAATCCACACGTGAGTTTAACTCTGTCAGTTGAATGCACACATTGACAACCATTCAGTTAGGTAGCTCCGTTTTGGTTTTAGAAGCAGATATTTCTCGGTACAGCCTATGGTCCCATTCACTCGGGAACATCCCAACGCTGCTCCTAGAAGAAACGTGTTTCTGACTCGCTGAATCTCAACATAGATTCAACTCTCTTAGGTGAACGAACGCACAGAGGAGCAGTTTCAAGCAAACCTTTCTCCTGAGTTTTAGACGAAATTTACTGCTGTTTAGTACGTATGCCGGCATTGGGCTGGAAATACCGGTTTTGGGATTCTGCACAGAAAGTGTTTGCCAACCGCTGAATCCACACGAGAGTTTTACTCTGTCAGTTGAATGCACACATTGACAACCATTCAGTTAGATGGCTCCGTTTTGGTTTTAGGAGCAGATACTTCTCTGTACAGCCTATGGTACCATTCACTCGGGAATATCCCAAGGCATCTCCTAGAAGAAACGGGTTTCTGACTCGCTGAATCTCAACATAGATTCAACTCTCTTAGGTGAACGAACGCACACCAGAGCAGTTTCAAGGAAACATTCCTCCTGAGTTTTAGACGAAGTTTCCTGCTGTTTAGTATGTATGCCGGCATTGGGCTGGAAATACCGGTTTTGGGATTCTGCACAGAAAGGGTTTGCAAACCACTGAATCCACACGTGAGTTTAACTCTGTCAGTTGAATGCACACATTGACAACCATTCAGTTAGGTAGCTCCGTTTTGGTTTTAGAAGCAGATATTTCTCGGTACAGCCTATGGTCCCATTCACTCGGGAACAACCCAACGCAGCTCCTAGAAGAAACGTGTTTCTGACTCGCTGAATCTCAACATATATTCAACTCTCTTAGTTGAACGAACGCACAGAAGAGCAGTTTCAAGCAAACCTTTCTCCTGAGTTTTAGACGAAGTTTACTGCTGTTTAGTACGTATGCCGGCATTGGGCTGGAAATACCGGTTTTGCTATTCTGCACAGAAAGGGTTTGCAAACCGCTGAATCCACACGTGAGTTTTACTCTGTCAGTTGAATGCACACATTGACAAACATTCAGTTAGATAGCTCGGTTTTGGTTTTAGGAGCAGATATTTCTCTGTACAGCCTATGGTCCCATTCACTCGGGAATATCCCAACGCAGCTCCTAGAAGAAAGTGTTTCTGACTCTCTGAATCTCAACATAGATTCAACTGTCTTACGTGAACGAACGCACAGCAGAGCAGTTTCAAGGAAACGTTTCTCCTGAGTTTTAGACGAAGTTTCCTGCTGTTTAGTACGTATGCCGGCATTGGACTGGAAATACCGGTTTTGGGATTCTGCACAGAAAGGGTTTGCAAACCACTGAATCCACACGTGAGTTTAACTCTGTCAGTTGAATGCACACATTGACAACCATTCAGTTAGGTAGCTCCGTTTTGGTTTTAGAAGCAGATATTTCTCGGTACAACCTATGGTCGCATTCACTCGGGAACATCCCAACGCAGCTCCTAGAAGAAACGTGTTTCTGAATCGCTGAATCCCAACAAAGATTGAACTCTCTTAGGTGAACGAACGCACAGCAGAGCAGTTTCAAGGAAACGTTTCTCCTGAGTTTTAGACGAAGTTTCCTGCTGTTTAGTACGTATGCCGGAATTGGGTTGGAAATACAGGTTTTGGAATTCTGCAGAGAAAGGGTTTGCAAACCGCCGAATCCACACGTGAGTTTAACTCTGTCAGTTGAATGCACACATTGACAACCATTCAGTTAGATGGCTCCGTTTTGGTATTAGGAGCAGATATTTCTCTGTACAGCCTATGGTCCCATTCACTCGGGAATATCCCAACGCAGCTCCTAGAAGAAACGTGTATCTGAATCGCTGAATCTCAACATAGATTCAACTCTATTAGGTGAACGAACGCACAGCAGAGCAGTTTCAAGGAAACGTTTCTCCTGAGTTTTAGACGAAGTTTACTGCGGTTTAGTACGCATGCCGGCATTGGGCTGGAAATAACGGTTTTGGGATTCTGCACAGAAAGGGTTTGCCAACCGCTGAATCCACACGTGAGTTTAACTCTGTCAGTTGAATGCACACATTGACAACCATTCAGTTAGATAGCTCCGTTTTGGTTTTAGAAGCAGGTATTTCTCTGTACAGCCTATGGTCCCATTCACTCGGGAATATCCCAACGCAGCTCCTAGAAGAAACGTGTTTCTGAATCGCTGAATCTCAACATAGATTCAACTCTATTAGGTGAACGAAGGCACAGCAGAGCAGTTTCAAGGAAACGTTTCTCCTGAGTTTTAGACGAAGTTTAGTGCGGTTTAGTACGCATGCCGGCATTGGGCTGGAAATACCGGTTTTGGGATTCTGCACAGAAAGGGTTTGCCAACCGCTGAATCCACACGTGAGTTTAACTCTGTCAGTTGAATGCACACATTGACAACCATTCAGTTAGGTAGCTCCGTTTTGGTTTTAGAAGCAGATATTTCTCGGTACAACCTATGGTCCCATTCACTCGGGAACATCCCAACGCAGCTCCTAGAAGAAACGTGTTTCTGAATCGCTGAATCTCAACAAAGATTCAACTCTCTTAGGTGAACGAACGCACAGCAGAGCAGTTTCAAGGAAACGTTTCTCCTGAGTTTTAGACGAAGTTTCCTGCTGTTTAGTACGTATGCCGGAATTGGGTTGGAAATACAGGTTTTGGAATTCTGCAGAGAAAGGGTTTGCAAACCGCCGAATCCACACGTGAGTTTAACTCTGTCAGTTGAATGCACACATTGACAACCATTCAGTTAGGTGGCTCCGTTTTGGTTTTAGGAGCAGATATTTCTCTGTACAGCCTATGGTCCCATTCACTCGGGAATATCCCAACGCAGCTCCTAGAAGAAACGTGTATCTGAATCGCTGAATCTCAACATAGATTCAACTCTATTAGGTGAACGAACGCACAGCAGAGCAGTTTCAAGGAAACGTTTCTCCTGAGTTTTAGACGAAGTTTACTGCGGTTTAGTACGCATGCCGGCATTTGGCTGGAAATACCGGTTTTGGGATTCTGCACAGAAAGGGTTTGCAAACCGCTGAATCCACACGTGAGTTTAACTCTGTCAGTTGAATGCACACATTGACAACCATTCAGTTAGATAGCTCCGTTTTGTTTTCAGAAGCAGATATTTCTCTGTACAGCCTATGGTCCCATTCACTCGAGAATATCCCAACGCAGCTCCTAGAAGAAACGTGTTTCTGACTCGCTGAATCTCAACATAGATTCAACTCTCTTAGGTGAACGAGCGCACAGCAGAGCAGTTTCAAGGAAACGTTTCTCCTGAGTTTCAGATGAAGTTTCCTGCTGTTTAGTACGTATGCCGGCATTGGGCTGGAAATACCGGTTTTGGGATTCTGCACAGAAAGGGTTTGCCAACCGCTGAATCCACACGTGAGTTTAACTCTGTCAGTTGAATGCACACATTGACAACCATTCAGTTAGATAGCTCCGTTTTGGTTTTAGAAGCAGGTATTTCTCTGTACAGCCTATGGTCCCATTCACTCGGGAATATCCCAACGCAGCTCCTAGAAGAAACGTGTTTCTGAATCGCTGAATCTCAACATAGATTCAACTCTATTAGGTGAAGGAACGCACAGCAGAGCAGTTTCAAGGAAACGTTTCTCCTGAGTTTTAGACGAAGTTTACTGCGGTTTAGTACGCATGCCGGCATTGGGCTGGAAATACCGGTTTTGGGATTCTGCACAGAAAGGGTTTGCAAACCGCTGAATCCACACGTGAGTTTAACTCTGTCAGTTGAATGCACACATCGACAACCATTCAGTTAGATAGCTCCGTTTTGGTTTTAGAAGCAGATATTTCTCTGTACAGCCTATGGTCCCATTCACTCGGGAATATCCCAACGCAGCTCCTAGGAGAAACGTGTTTCTGACTCGCTGAATCTCAACATAGATTCAACTCTCTTAGGTGAACGAACGCACAGCAGAGCAGTTTCAAGGAAACGTTTCTCCTGGGTTTTAGACGAGGTTTACTGCTGTTTAGTACGTATGCCGGCATTGGGCTGGAAATACCGGTTTTGGGATTCTGCACAGAAAGGGTTTGCCAACCGCAGAATCCACACGTGAGTTTAACTCTGTCAGTTGAATTCACACATTGACAACCATTCAGTTAGATAGCTCCGTTTTGGTTTTAGAAGCAGATATTTCTCTGTACAGCCTATGGTACCGTTCACTCGGGAATATCCCAAGGCATCTCCTAGAAGAAACGTGTTTCTGACTCGCTGAATCTCAACATAGATTCAACTCTCTTAGGTGAACGAACGCACACCAGAGCAGTTTCAAGGAAACATTCCTCCTGAGTTTTAGACGAAGTTTCCTGCTGTTTACTACATATGCCGGCATTGGGCTGGAAATACCGGTTTTGGGATTCTGCACAGAAAGGGTTTGCAAACCGCTGAATCCACACGTGAGTTTAACTCTGTCAGTTGAATGCACACATTGACAACCATTCTGTTAAGTAGCTCCGTTTTGGTTTTAGAAGCTGTTATTTCTCGGTACAGCCTATGGTCCCATTCACTCGGGAACATCCCAACGCAGCTCCTAGAAGAAACGTGTTTCTGACTCGCTGAATCTCAACATAGATTCAACTCTCTTAGGTGAACGAACGCACAGAAGAGCAGTTTCAAGGAAACGTTTCTCCTGAGTTTTAGACGAAGTTTCCTGCTGTTTAGTACGTATGCCGGCATTGGGCTGGAAATACCGGTTTTGGGATTCTGCACAGAAAGGGTTTGCAAACCGCGGAATCCACACGTGAGTTTAACTCTCTCAGTTGAATGCACACATTGACAACCATTCAGTGAGGTAGCTCCGTTTTGGTTTTAGAAGCAGAGATTTCTCTGTACAGCCTATGGTCCCATTCACTCGGGAATATCCCAACGCAGCTCCTAGAAGAAACGTGTTTCTGAATCGCTGAATCTCAACATAGATTCAACTCTATTAGGTGAACGAACGCACAGCAGAGCAGTTTCAAGGAAACGTTTCTCCTGAGTTTTAGACAAAGTTTACAGCGGTTTAGTACGCATGCCGGCATTGCGCTGGAAATACCGGTTTTGGGATTCTGCACAGAAAGGGTTTGCCAACCGCTGAATCCACAGGTGAATTTAACTCTGTCAGTTGAATGCACACATTGGCAACCATTCAGTTAGATAGCTCCGTCTTGGTTTTAGAAGCAGATATTTCTCTGTACAGCCTATGGTCCCATTCACTCGGGAATATCCCAACGCAGCTCCTAGAAGAAACGTGTTTCTGACTCGCTGAATCTCAACATAGATTCAACTCTCTTAGGTGAACGAACGCACACCAGAGCAGTTTCAAGGAAACATTCCTCCTGAGTTTTAGACGAAGTTTCCTGCTGTTTAGTATGTATGCCGGAATTGTGTTGGAAATACAGGTTTTGGAATTCTGCAGAGAAAGGGTTTGCAAACCGCCGAATCCACACGTGAGTTTAACTCTGTCAGTTGAAGGCACACCTTGACAACCATTCAGTTAGATGGCTCCGTTTTGGTTTTAGAAGCAGATATTTCTCCGTACAGCCTATGGTCCCATTCACTCGGGAATATCCCAACGCAGCTCCTAGGAGAAACGTGTTTCTGACTCGCTGAATCTCAACATAGATTCAACTCTCTTAGGTGAACGAACGCACAGCAGAGCAGTTTCAAGGAAACGTTTCTCCTGAGTTTTAGACGAAGTTTACTGCTGTTTGGTACGTATGCCGGCATTGGGCTGGAAATACCGGTTTTGGGATTCTGCACAGAAAGGGTTTGCCAACCGCTGAATCCACACGTGAGTTTAACTCTGTCAGTTGAATGCACACATTGACAACCATTCAGTTAGATAGCTCCGTTTTAGTTTTAGAAGCAGATATTTCTCTGTACAGCCTATGGTCCCATTCACTCGGGAATATCCCAACGCAGCTCCTAGAAGAAACGTGTTTCTGAATCGCTGAATCTCAAAATAGTTTCACCTCTCTTAGGTGAACGAACGCACAGAAGAGCAGTTTCAAGGAAACGTTTCTCCTGAGTTTTAGACGAAGTTTCCTGCTGTTTAGTACGTATGCCGGAATTGGGTTGGAAATACAGGTTTTGGAATTCTGCAGAGAAAGGGTTTGCAAACCGCCGAATCCACACGTGAGTTTAACTCTGTCAGTTGAAGGCACACCTTGACAACCATTCAGTTAGATGGCTCCGTTTTGGTTTTAGGAGCAGATATTTCTCTGTACAGCCTATGGTCCCATTCACTGGGGAATATCCCAACGCAGCTCCTAGAAGAAACGTGTATCTGAATCGCTGAAGCTCAACATAGATTCAACTCTATTAGGTGAAGGAACGCACAGCAGATCAGTTTCAAGGAAACGTTTCTCCTGAGTTTTAGACGAAGTTTACTGCGGTTTAGTACGCATGCCGGCATTGGGCTGGAAATACCGGTTTTGGGATTCTGCACAGAAAGGGTTTGCAAACCGCTGAATCCACACGTGAGTTTAACTCTGTCAGTTGAATGCACACATTGACAACCATTCAGTTAGATAGCTCCGTTTTGGTTTTAGAAGCAGATATTTCTCTGTACAGCCTATGGTCCCATTCACTCGGGAATATCCCAATGCAGCTCCTAGGAGAAACGTGTTTCTGACTCGCTGAATCTCAACATAGATTCAACTCTCTTAGGTGAACGAACGCACAGCAGAGCAGTTTCAAGGAAACGTTTCTCCTGGGTTTTAGACGAGGTTTACTGCTGTTTAGTACGTATGCCGGCATTGGGCTGGAAATACCGGTTTTGGGATTCTGCACAGAAAGGGTTTCCCAACCGCAGAATCCACACGTGAGTTTTACTCTGTCAGTTGAATTCACACATTGACCACCATTCAGTTAGATAGCTCCGTTTTGGTTTTAGAAGCAGATATTTCTCTGTACAGCCTATGGTACCGTTCACTCGGGAATATCCCAAGGCATCTCCTAGAAGAAACGTGTTTCTGACTCGCTGAATCTCAACATAGATTCAACTCTCTTAGGTGAACGAACGCACACCAGAGCAGTTTCAAGGAAACATTCCTCCTGAGTTTTAGACGAAGTTTCCTGCTGTTTACTACATATGCCGGCATTGGGCTGGAAATACCGGTTTTGGGATTCTGCACAGAAAGGGTTTGCAAACCGCTGAATCCACACGTGAGTTTAACTCTGTCAGTTGAATGCACACATTGACAACCATTCTGTTAAGTAGCTCCGTTTCGGTTTTAGAAGCTGTTATTTCTCGGTACAGCCTATGGTCCCATTCACTCGGGAACATCCCAACGCAGCTCCTAGAAGAAACGTGTTTCTGACTCGCTGAATCTCAACATAGATTCAACTCTCTTAGGTGAACGAACGCACAGAAGAGCAGTTTCAAGGAAACGTTTCTCCTGAGTTTTAGACGAAGTTTCCTGCTGTTTAGTACGTATGCCGGCATTGGGCTGGAAATACCGGTTTTGGGATTCTGCACAGAAAGGGTTTGCAAACCGCGGAATCCACACGTGAGTTTAACTCTCTCAGTTGAATGCACACATTGACAACCATTCAGTGAGGTAGCTCCGTTTTGGTTTTAGAAGCAGAGATTTCTCTGTACAGCCTATGGTCCCATTCACTCGGGAACATCCCAACGCAGATCCTAGAAGAAACGTGTTTCTGACTCGCTGAATCTCAACATAGATTCAACTCTCTTAGGTGAACGAACGCACAGAAGAGCAGTTTCAAGGAAACGTTTCTCCTGGGTTTTAGACGAAGTTTACTGCGGTTTAGTACGCATGCCGGCATTGGGCTGGAAATACCGGTTTTGGGATTCTGCACAGAAAGGGTTTGCAAACCGCTGAATCCACACGTGAGTTTAACTCTGTCAGTTGAATGCACACATTGACAACCATTCTGTTAAGTAGCTCCGTTTTGGTTTTAGAAGCTGTTATTTCTCGGTACAGCCTATGGTCCCATTCACTCGGGAACATCCCAACGCAGCTCCTAGAAGAAACGTGTTTCTGACTCGCTGAATCTCAACATAGATTCAACTCTCTTAGGTGAACGAACGCACAGAAGAGCAGTTTCAAGGAAACGTTTCTCCTGAGTTTTAGACGAAGTTTACTGCTGTTTGGTACGTATGCCGGCATTGGGCTGGAAATACCGGTTTTGGGATTCTGCACAGAAAGGGTTTGCCAACCGCTGAATCCACACGTGAGTTTAACTCTGTCAGTTGAATGCACACATTGACAACCATTCAGTTAGATAGCTCCGTTTTGGTTTTAGAAGCAGATAATTCTCTGTACAGCCTATGGTCCCATTCACTCGGGAATATCCCAACGCAGCTCCTAGAAGAAACGTGTTTCTGAATCGCTGAATCTCAAAATAGATTCACCTCTCTTAGGTGAACGAACGCACAGAAGAGCAGTTTCAAGGAAACGTTTCTCCTGAGTTTTAGACGAAGTTTCCTGCTGTTTAGTACGTATGCCGGAATTGGGTTGGAAATACAGGTTTTGGAATTCTGCAGAGAAAGGGTTTGCAAACCGCCGAATCCACACGTGAGTTTAACTCTGTCAGTTGAAGGCACACATTGACAACCATTCAGTTAGACAGCTCCGTTTTGGTTTTAGAAGCAGATATTTCTCTGTACAGCCTATGGTCCCATTCACTCGGGAATATCCCAACGCAGCTCCTAGGAGAAACGTGTTTCTGACTCGCTGAATCTCAACATAGATTCAACTCTCTTAGGTGAACGAACGCACAGCAGAACAGTTTCAAGGAAACGTTTCTCCTGGGTTTTAGACGAGGTTTACTGCTGTTTAGTACGTATGCCGGCATTGGGCTGGAAATAACGGTTTTGGGATTCTGCACAGAAAGGGTTTGCCAACCGCAGAATCCACACTTGAGTTTAACTCTGTCAGTTGAATTCACACATTGACAACCATTCAGTTAGATAGCTCCGTTTTGGTTTTAGAAGCAGATATTTCTCTGTACAGCCTATGGTACCGTTCACTCGGGAATATCCCAAGGCATCTCCTAGAAGAAACGTGTTTCTGACTCGCTGAATCTCAACATAGATTCAACTCTCTTAGGTGAACGAACGCACACCAGAGCAGTTTCAAGGAAACATTCCTCCTGAGTTTTAGACGAAGTTTCCTGCTGTTTACTACATATGCCGGCATTGGGCTGGAAATACCGGTTTTGGGATTCTGCACAGAAAGGGTTTGCAAACCGCTGAATCCACACGTGAGTTTAACTCTGTCAGTTGAATGCACACATTGACAACCATTCAGTTAAGTAGCTCCGTTTTGGTTTTAGAAGCTGTTATTTCTCGGTACAGCCTATGGTCCCATTCACTCGGGAACATCCCAACGCAGCTCCTAGAAGAAACGTGTTTCTGACTCGCTGAATCTCAACATAGATTCAACTCTCTTAGGTGAACGAACGCACAGCAGAGCAGTTTCAAGGAAACGTTTCTCCTGAGTTTTAGACGAAGTTTACTGCTGTTTGGTACGTATGCCGGCATTGGGCTGGAAATACCGGTTTTGGGATTCTGCACAGAAAGGGTTTGCCAACCGCTGAATCCACACGTGAGTTTAACTCTGTCAGTTGAATGCACACATTGACAACCATTCAGTTAGATAGCTCCGTTTTGGTTTTAGAAGCAGATATTTCTCTGTACAGCCTATGGTCCCATTCACTCGGGAATATCCCAACGCAGCTCCTAGAAGAAACGTGTTTCTGAATCGCTGAATCTCAAAATAGTTTCACCTCTCTTAGGTGAACGAACGCACAGAAGAGCAGTTTCAAGGAAACGTTTCTCCTGAGTTTTAGACGACGTTTCCTGCTGTTTAGTACGTATGCCGGAATTGGGTTGGAAATACAGGTTTTGGAATTCTGCAGAGAAAGGGTTTGCAAACCGCTGAATCCACACGTGAGTTTAACTCTGTCAGTTGAAGGCACACCTTGACAACCATTCAGTTAGATGGCTCCGTTTTGGTTTTAGGAGCAGATATTTCTCTGTACAGCCTATGGTCCCATTCACTCGGGAATATCCCAACGCAGCTCCTAGAAGAAACGTGTATCTGAATCGCTGAATCTCAACATAGATTCAACTCTATTAGGTGAAGGAACGCACAGCAGAGCAGTTTCAAGGAAACGTTTCTCCTGAGTTTTAGACGAAGTTTACTGCGGTTTAGTACGCATGCCGGCATTGGGCTGGAAATACCGGTTTTGGGATTCTGCACAGAAAGGGTTTGCAAACCGCTGAATCCACACGTGAGTTTAACTCTGTCAGTTGAATGCACACATTGACAACCATTCAGTTAGATAGCTCCGTTTTGGTTTTAGAAGCAGATATTTCTCTGTACAGCCTATGGTCCCATTCACTCGGGAATATCCCAACGCAGCTCCTAGGAGAAACGTGTTTCTGACTCGCTGAATCTCAACATAGATTCAACTCTCTTAGGTGAACGAACGCACAGCAGAGCAGTTTCAAGGAAACGTTTCTCCTGGGTTTTAGACGAGGTTTACTGCTGTTTAGTACGTATGCCGGCATTGGGCTGGAAATACCGGTTTTGGGATTCTGCACAGAAAGGGTTTGCCAACCGCAGAATCCACACGTGAGTTTAACTCTGTCAGTTGAATTCACACATTGACAACCATTCAGTTAGATAGCTCCGTTTTGGTTTTAGAAGCAGATATTTCTCTGTACAGCCTATGGTACCGTTCACTCGGGAATATCCCAAGGCATCTCCTAGAAGAAACGTGTTTCTGACTCGCTGAATCTCAACATAGATTCAACTCTCTTAGGTGAACGAACGCACACCAGAGCAGTTTCAAGGAAACATTCCTCCTGAGTTTTAGACGAAGTTTCCTGCTGTTTACTACATATGCCGGCATTGGGCTGGAAATACCGGTTTTGGGATTCTGCACAGAAAGGGTTTGCAAACCGCTGAATCCACACGTGAGTTTAACTCTGTCAGTTGAATGCACACATTGACAACCATTCTGTTAAGTAGCTCCGTTTTGGTTTTAGAAGCTGTTATTTCTCGGTACAGCCTATGGTCCCATTCACTCGGGAACATCCCAACGCAGCTCCTAGAAGAAACGTGTTTCTGACTCGCTGAATGTCAGCATAGATTCAACTCTCTTAGGTGAACGAACGCACAGAAGAGCAGTTTCAAGGAAACGTTTCTCCTGAGTTTTAGACGAAGTTTCCTGCTGTTTAGTACGTATGCCGGCATTGGGCTGGAAATACCGGTTTTGGGATTCTGCACAGAAAGGCTTTGCAAACCGCGGAATCCACACGTGAGTTTAACTCTCTCAGTTGAATGCACACATTGACAACCATTCAGTGAGGTAGCTCCGTTTTGGTTTTAGAAGCAGAGATTTCTCTGTACAGCCTATGGTCCCATTCACTCGGGAACATCCCAACGCAGATCCTAGAAGAAACGTGTTTCTGACTCGCTGAATCTCAACATAGATTCAACTCTCTTAGGTGAACGAACGCACAGAAGAGCAGTTTCAAGGAAACGTTTCTCCTGGGTTTTAGACGAAGTTTACTGCGGTTTAGTACGCATGCCGGCATTGGGCTGGAAATACCGGTTTTGGGATTCTGCACAGAAAGGGTTTGCAAACCGCTGAATCCACACGTGAGTTTAACTCTGTCAGTTGAATGCACACTTTGACAACCATTCAGTTAGGTAGCTCCGTTTTGGTTTTAGAAGCAGATATTTCTCGGTACAACCTATGGTCCCATTCACTCGGGAACATCCCAACGCAGCTCCTAGAAGAAACGTGTTTCTGAATCGCTGAATCTCAAAATAGATTCAACTCTCTTAGGTGAACGAACGCACAGCAGAGCAGTTTCAAGGAAACGTTTCTCCTGAGTTTTAGACGAAGTTTACTGCTGTTTGGTACGTATGCCGGCATTGGGCTGGAAATACCGGTTTTGGGATTCTGCACAGAAAGGGTTTGCCAACCGCTGAATCCACACGTGAGTTTAACTCTGTCAGTTGAATGCACACATTGACAACCATTCAGTTAGATAGCTCCGTTTTGGTTTTAGAAGCAGATATTTCTCTGTACAGCCTATGGTCCCATTCACTCGGGAATATCCCAACGCAGCTCCTAGAAGAAACGTGTTTCTGAATCGCTGAATCTCAAAATAGATTCACCTCTCTTAGGTGAACGAACGCACAGAAGAGCAGTTTCAAGGAAACGTTTCTCCTGAGTTTTAGACGAAGTTTCCTGCTGTTTAGTACGTATGCCGGAATTGGGTTGGAAATACAGGTTTTGGAATTCTGCAGAGAAAGGGTTTGCAAACCGCCGAATCCACACGTGAGTTTAACTCTGTCAGTTGAAGGCACACCTTGACAACCATTCAGTTAGATGGCTCCGTTTTGGTTTTAGGAGCAGATATTTCTCTGTACAGCCTATGGTCCCATTCACTCGGGAATATCCCAACGCAGCTCCTAGAAGAAACGTGTATCTGAATCGCTGAATCTCAACATAGATTCAACTCTATTAGGTGAAGGAACGCACAGCAGAGCAGTTTCAAGGAAACGTTTCTCCTGAGTTTTAGACGAAGTTTACTGCTGTTTAGTACGCATGCCGGCATTGGGCTGGAAATACCGGTTTTGGGATTCTGCACAGAAAGGGTTTGCAAACCGCTGAATCCACACGTGAGTTTAATTCTGTCAGTTGAATGCACACATTGACAACCATTCAGTTAGATAGCTCCGTTTTGGTTTTAGAAGCAGATATTTCTCTGTACAGCCTATGGTCCCATTCACTCGGGAATATCCCAACGCAGCTCCTAGGAGAAACGTGTTTCTGACTCGCTGAATCTCAGCATAGATTCAACTCTCTTAGGTGAACGAACGCACAGCAGAGCAGTTTCAAGGAAACGTTTCTCCTGGGTTTTAGACGAGGTTTACTGCTCTTTAGTACGTATGCCGGCATTGGGCTGGAAATACCGGTTTTGGGATTCTGCACAGAAAGGGTTTGCCAACCGCAGAATCCACACGTGAGTTTAACTCTGTCAGCTGAATGCACACATTGACAACCATTCAGTTAGATAGCTCCGTTTTGGTTTTAGAAGCAGATATTTCTCTGTACAGTCTATGGTACCGTTCACTCGGGAATATCCCAAGGCATCTCCTAGAAGAAACGTGTTTCTGACTCGCTGAATCTCAACATAGATTCAACTCTCTTAGGTGAACGAACGCACACCAGAGCAGTTTCAAGGAAACATTCCTCCTGAGTTTTAGACGAAGTTTCCTGCTGTTTACTACATATGCCGCCATTGGGCTGGAAATACCGGTTTTGGGATTCTGCACAGAAAGGGTTTGCAAACCGCTGAATCCACACGTGAGTTTAACTCTGTCAGTTGAATGCACACATTGACAACCATTCAGTTAAGTAGCTCCGTTTTGGTTTTAGAAGCTGTTATTTCTCGGTACAGCCTATGGTCCCATTCACTCGGGAACATCCCAACGCAGCTCCTAGAAGAAACGTGTTTCTGACTCGCTGAATCTCAACATAGATTCAACTCTCTTAGGTGAACGAACGCACAGCAGAGCAGTTTCAAGGAAACGTTTCTCCTGAGTTTTAGACGAAGTTTACTGCTGTTTGGTACGTATGCCGGCATTGGGCTGGAAATACCGGTTTTGGGATTCTGCACAGAAAGGGTTTGCCAACCGCTGAATCCACACGTGAGTTTAACTCTGTCAGTTGAATGCACACATTGACAACCATTCAGTTAGATAGCTCCGTTTTGGTTTTAGAAGCAGATATTTCTCTGTACAGCCTATGGTCCCATTCACTCGGGAATATCCCAACGCAGCTCCTAGAAGATACGTGTTTCTGAATCGCTGAATCTCAAAATAGTTTCACCTCTCTTAGGTGAACGAACGCACAGAAGAGCAGTTTCAAGGAAACGTTTCTCCTGAGTTTTAGACGAAGTTTCCTGCTGTTTAGTACGTATGCCGGAATTGGGTTGGAAATACAGGTTTTGGAATTCTGCAGAGAAAGGGTTTGCAAACCGCCGAATCCACACGTGAGTTTAACTCTGTCAATTGAAGGCACACCTTGACAACCATTCAGTTAGATGGCTCCGTTTTGGTTTTAGGAGCAGATATTTCTCTGTACAGCCTATAGTCCCATTCACTCGGGAATATCCCAACGCAGCTCCTAGAAGAAACGTGTATCTCAATCGCTGAATCTCAACATAGATTCAACTCTATTAGGTGAAGGAACGCACAGCAGAGCAGTTTCAAGGAAACGTTTCTCCTGAGTTTTAGACGAAGTTTACTGCGGTTTAGTACGCATGCCGGCATTGGGCTGGAAATACCGGTTTTGGGATTCTGCACAGAAAGGGTTTGCAAACCGCTGAATCCACACGTGAGTTTAACTCTGTCAGTTGAATGCACACATTGACAACCATTCAGTTAGATAGCTCCGTTTTGGTTTTAGAAGCAGATATTTCTCTGTACAGCCTATGGTCCCATTCACTCGGGAATATCCCAACGCAGCTCCTAGGAGAAACGTGTTTCTGACTCGCTGAATCTCAACATAGATTCAACTCTCTTAGGTGAACGAACGCACAGCAGAGCAGTTTCAAGGAAACGTTTCTCCTGGGTTTTAGACGAGGTTTACTGCTGTTTAGTACGTATGCCGGCATTGGGCTGGAAATACCGGTTTTGGGATTCTGCACAGAAAGGGTTTGCCAACCGCAGAATCCACACGTGAGTTTAACTCTGTCAGTTGAATTCACACATTGACAACCATTCAGTTAGATAGCTCCGTTTTGGTTTTAGAAGCAGATATTTCTCTGTACAGCCTATGGTACCGTTCACTCGGGAATATCCCAAGGCATCTCCTAGAAGAAACGTGTTTCTGACTCGCTGAATCTCAACATAGATTCAACTCTCTTAGGTGAACGAACGCACACCAGAGCAGTTTCAAGGAAACATTCCTCCTGAGTTTTAGACGAAATTTCCTGCTGTTTACTACATATGCCGGCATTGGGCTGGAAATACCGGTTTTGGGATTCTGCACAGAAAGGGTTTGCAAACCGCTGAATCCACACGTGAGTTTAACTCTGTCAGTTGAATGCACACATTGACAACCATTCTGTTAAGTAGCTCCGTTTTGGTTTTAGAAGCTGTTATTTCTCGGTACAGCCTATGGTCCCATTCATTCGGGAACATCCCAACGCAGCTCCTAGAAGAAACGTGTTTCTGACTCGCTGAATCTCAACATAGATTCAACTCTCTTAGGTGAACGAACGCACAGAAGAGCAGTTTCAAGGAAACGTTTCTCCTGAGTTTTAGACGAAGTTTCCTGCTGTTTAGTACGTATGCCCGCATTGGGCTGGAAATACCGGTTTTGGGATTCTGCACAGAAAGGGTTTGCAAACCGCGGAATCCACACGTGAGTTTAACTCTCTCAGTTGAATGCACACATTGACAACCATTCAGTGAGGTAGCTCCGTTTTGGTTTTAGAAGCAGAGATTTCTCTGTACAGCCTATGGTCCCATTCACTCGGGAACATCCCAACGCAGATCCTAGAAGAAACGTGTTTCTGACTCGCTGAATCTCAACATAGATTCAACTCTCTTAGGTGAACGAACGCACAGAAGAGCAGTTTCAAGGAAACGTTTCTCCTGGGTTTTAGACGAAGTTTACTGCGGTTTAGTACGCATGCCGGCATTGGGCTAGAAATACCGGTTTTGGGATTCTGCACAGAAAGGGTTTGCAAACCGCTGAATCCACACGTGAGTTTAACTCTGTCAGTTGAATGCACACTTTGACAACCATTCAGTTAGGTAGCTCCGTTTTGGTTTTAGAAGCAGATATTTCTCGGTACAACGTATGGTCCCATTCACTCGGGAACATCCCAACGAAGCTCCTAGAAGAAACGTGTTTCTGAATCGCTGAATCTCAAAATAGATTCAACTCTCTTAGGTGAACGAACGCACAGCAGAGCAATTTCAAGGAAACGTTTCTCCTGAGTTTTAGACGAAGTTTACTGCTGTTTGGTACGTATGCCGGCATTGGGCTGGAAATACCGGTTTTGGGATTCTGCACAGAAAGGGTTTGCCAACCGCTGAATCCACACGTGAGTTTAACTCTGTCAGTTGAATGCACACATTGACAACCATTCAGTTAGATAGCTCCGTTTTGGTTTTAGAAGCAGATATTTCTCTGTACAGCCTATGGTCCCATTCACTCGGGAATATCCCAACGCAGCTCCTAGAAGAAACGTGTTTCTGAATCGCTGAATCTCAAAATAGATTCACCTCTCTTAGGTGAACGAACGCACAGAAGAGCAGTTTCAAGGAAACGTTTCTCCTGAGTTTTAGACGAAGTTTCCTGCTGTTTAGTACGTATGCCGGAATTGGTTTGGAAATACAGGTTTTGGAATTCTGCAGAGAAAGGGTTTGCAAACCGCCGAATCCACACGTGAGTTTAACTCTGTCAGTTGAAGGCACACATTGACAACCATTCAGTTAGATGGCTCCGTTTTGGTTTTAGGAGCAGATATTTCTCTGTACAGACTATGGTCCCATTCACTCGGGAATATCCCAACGCAGCTCCTAGAAGAAACGTGTATCTGAATCGCTGAATCTCAACATAGATTCAACTCTATTAGGTGAAGGAACGCACAGCAGAGCAGTTTCAAGGAAACGTTTCTCCTGAGTTTTAGACGAAGTTTACTGCGGTTTAGTACGCATGCCGTCATTGGGCTGGAAATACCGGTTTTGGGATTCTGCACAGAAAGGGTTTGCAAACCGCTGAATCCACACGTGAGTTTAACTCTGTCAGTTGAATGCACACATTGACAACCATTCAGTTAGATAGCTCCGTTTTGGTTTTAGAAGCAGATATTTCTCTGTACAGCCTATGGTCCCATTCACTCGGGAATATCCCAACGCAGCTCCTAGGAGAAACGTGTTTCTGACTCGCTGAATCTCAACATAGATTCAACTCTCTTAGGTGAACGAACGCACAGCAGAGCAGTTTCAAGGAAACGTTTCTCCTGGGTTTTAGACGAGGTTTACTGCTGTTTAGTACGTATGCCGGCATTGGGCTGGAAATACCGGTTTTGGGATTCTGCACAGAAAGTGTTTGCCAACCGCAGAATCCACACGTGAGTTTAACTCTGTCAGTTGAATTCACACATTGACAACCATTCAGTTAGATAGCTCCGTTTTGGTTTTAGAAGCAGATATTTCTCTGTACAGTCTATGGTACCGTTCACTCGGGAATATCCCAAGGCATCTCCTAGAAGAAACGTGTTTCTGACTCGCTGAATCTCAACATAGATTCAACTCTCTTAGGTGAACGAAAGCACACCAGAGCAGTTTCAAGGAAACATTCCTCCTGAGTGTTAGACGAAGTTTCCTGCTGTTTACTACATATGCCGGCATTGGGCTGGAAATACCGGTTTTGGGATTCTGCACAGAAAGGTTTGCAAACCGCTGAATCCACACGTGAGTTTAACTCTATCAGTTGAATGCACACATTGACAACCATTCAGTTAAGTAGCTCCGTTTTGGTTTTAGAAGCTGTTATTTCTCGGTACAGCCTATGGTCCCATTCACTCGGGAACATCCCAACGCAGCTCCTAGAAGAAACGTGTTTCTGACTCGCTGAATCTCAACATAGATTCAACTCTCTTAGGTGAACGAACGCACAGAATAGCAGTTTCAAGGAAACGTTTCTCCTGAGTTTTAGACGAAGTTTCCTGCTGTTTAGTACGTATGCCGGCATTGGGCTGGAAATACCGGTTTTGGGATTCTGCACAGAAAGGGTTTGCAAACCGCGGAATCCACACGTGAGTTTAACTCTCTCAGTTGAATGCACACATTGACAACCATTCAGTGAGGTAGTTCCGTTTTGGTTTTAGAAGCAGAGATTTCTCTGTACAGCCTATGGTCCCATTCACTCGGGAACATCCCAACGCAGATCCTAGAAGAAACGTGTTTCTGACTCGCTGAATCTCAACATAGATTCAACTCTCTTAGGTGAACGAACGCACAGAAGAGCAGTTTCAAGGAAACGTTTCTCCTGGGTTTTAGACGAAGTTTACTGCGGTTTAGTACGCATGCCGGCATTGGGCTGGAAATACCGGTTTTGGGATTCTGCACAGAAAGGGTTTGCAAACCGCTGAATCCACACGTGAGTTTAACTCTGTCAGTTGAATGCACACATTGACAACCATTCAGTTAAGTAGCTCCGTTTTGGTTTTAGAAGCTGTTATTTCTCGGTACAGCCTATGGTCCCATTCACTCGGGAACATCCCAACGCAGCTCCTAGAAGAAACGTGTTTCTGACTCGCTGAATCTCAACATAGATTCAGCTCTCTTAGGTGAACGAACGCACAGAATAGCAGTTTCAAGGAAACGTTTCTCCTGAGTTTTAGACGAAGTTTACTGCTGTTTGGTACGTATGCCGGCATTGGGCTGGAAATACCGGTTTTGGGATTCTGCACAGAAAGGGTTTGCCAACCGCTGAATCCACACGTGAGTTTAACTCTGTCAGTTGAATGCACACATTGACAACCATTCAGTTAGATAGCTCCGTTTTGGTTTTAGAAGCAGATATTTCTCTGTACAGCCTATGGTCCCATTCACTCGGGAATATCCCAACGCAGCTCCTAGAAGAAACGTGTTTCTGAATCGCTGAATCTCAAAATAGATTCACCTCTCTTAGGTGAACGAACGCACAGAAGAGCAGTTTCAAGGAAACGTTTCTCCTGAGTTTTAGACGAAGTTTCCTGCTGTTTAGTACGTATGCCGGAATTGGGTTGGAAATACAGGTTTTGGAATTCTGCAGAGAAAGGGTTTGCAAACCGCCGAATCCACACGTGAGTTTAACTCTGTCAGTTGAAGGCACACCTTGACAACCATTCAGTTAGATGGCTCCGTTTTGGTTTTAGGAGCAGATATTTCTCTGTACAGCCTATGGTCCCATTCACTCGGGAATATCCCAACGCAGCTCCTAGAAGAAACGTGTATCTGAATCGCTGAATCTCAACATAGATTCAACTCTATTAGGTGAAGGAACGCACAGCAGAGCAGTTTCAAGGAAACGTTTCTCCTGAGTTTTAGACGAAGTTTACTGCTGTTTAGTACGCATGCCGGCATTGGGCTGGAAATACCGGTTTTGGGATTCTGCACAGAAAGGGTTTGCCAACCGCTGAATCCACACGTGAGTTTAACTCTGTCAGTTGAATGCACACATTGACAACCATTCAGTTAGATAGCTCCGTTTTGGTTTTAGAAGCAGATATTTCTCTGTACAGCCTATGGTACCGTTCACTCGGGAATATCCCAAGGCATCTCCTAGAAGAAACGTGTTTCTGACTCGCTGAATCTCAACATAGATTCAACTCTCTTAGGTGAACGAACGCACACCAGAGCAGTTTCAAGGAAACATTCCTCCTGAGTTTTAGACGAAGTTTCCTGCTGTTTACTACATATGCCGCCATTGGGCTGGAAATACCGGTTTTGGGATTCTGCACAGAAAGGGTTTGCAAACCGCTGAATCCACACGTGAGTTTAACTCTGTCAGTTGAATGCACACATTGACAACCATTCAGTTAAGTAGCTCCGTTTTGGTTTTAGAAGCTGTTATTTCTCGGTACAGCCTATGGTCCCATTCACTCGGGAACATCCCAACGCAGCTCCTAGAGGAAACGTGTTTCTGACTCGCTGAATCTCAACATAGATTCAACTCTCTTAGGTGAACGAACGCACAGCAGAGCAGTTTCAAGGAAACGTTTCTCCTGAGTTTTAGACGAAGTTTACTGCTGTTTGGTACGTATGCCGGCATTGGACTGGAAATACCGGTTTTGGGATTCTGCACAGAAAGGGTTTGCCAACCGCTGAATCCACACGTGAGTTTAACTCTGTCAGTTGAATGCACACATTGACAACCATTCAGTTAGATAGCTCCGTTTTGGTTTTAGAAGCAGATATTTCTCTGTACAGCCTATGGTCCCATTCACTCGGGAATATCCCAACGCAGCTCCTAGAAGAAACGTGTTTCTGACTCGCTGAATCTCAACATAGATTCAACTCTCTTAGGTGAACGAACGCACAGAATAGCAGTTTCAAGGAAACGTTTCTCCTGAGTTTTAGACGAAGTTTACTGCTGTTTGGTACGTATGCCGGCATTGGGCTGGAAATACCGGTTTTGGGATTCTGCACAGAAAGGGTTTGCCAACCGCTGAATCCACACGTGAGTTTAACTCTGTCAGTTGAATGCACACATTGACAACCATTCAGTTAGATAGCTCCGTTTTGGTTTTAGAAGCAGATATTTCTCTGTACAGCCTATGGTCCCATTCAATCGGGAATATCCCAACGCAGCTCCTAGGAGAAACGTGTTTCTGACTCGCTGAATCTCAACATAGTTTCAACTCTCTTAGGTGAACGAACGCACAGCAGAGCAGTTTCAAGGAAACGTTTCTCCTGGGTTTTAGACGAGGTTTACTGCTGTTTAGTACGTATGCCGGCATTGGGCTGGAAATACCGGTTTTGGGATTCTGCACAGAAAGGGTTTGCCAACCGCAGAATCCACACGTGAGTTTAACTCTGTCAGTTGAATTCACACATTGACAACCATTCAGCTAGATAGCTCCGTTTTGGTTTTAGAAGCAGATATTTCTCTGTACAGCCTATGGTACCGTTCACTCGGGAATATCCCAAGGCATCTCCTAGAAGAAACGTGTTTCTGACTCGCTGAATCTCAACATAGATTCAACTCTCTTAGGTGAACGAACGCACACCAGAGCAGTTTCAAGGAAACATTCCTCCTGAGTTTTAGACGAAGTTTCCTGCTGTTTACTACATATGCCGGCATTGGGCTGGAAATACCGGTTTTGGGATTCTGCACAGAAAGGGTTTGCAAACCGCTGAATCCACACGTGAGTTTAACTCTGTCAGTTGAAAGCACACATTGACAACCATTCAGTTAGATAGCTCCGTTTTGGTTTTAGAAGCAGATATTTCTCTGTACAGCCTATAGTCCCATTCACTCGGGAATATCCCAACGCAGCTCCTAGAAGAAACGTGTTTCTGAATCGCTGAATCTCAACATAGATTCAACTTTATTAGGTGAACGAACGCACAGCAGAGCAGTTTCAAGGAAACGTTTCTCCTGAGTTTTAGACGAAGTTACTGCGGTTTAGTACGCATGCCGGCATTGGGCTGGAAATACCGGTTTTGGGATTCTGCACAGAAAGGGTTTGCCAACCGCTGAATCCACACGTGAGTTTAACTCTGTCAGTTGAATGCACACATTGGCAACCATTCAGTTAGATAGCTCCGTTTTGGTTTTAGAAGCAGATATTTCTCTGTACAGCCTATGGTCCCATTCACTCGGGAATATCCCAACGCAGCTCCTAGAAGAAACGTGTTTCTGACTCGCTGAATCTCAACAAAGATTCAACTCTCTTAGGTGAACGAACGCACAGCAGAGCAGTTTCAAGGAAACGTTTCTCCTGGGTTTCAGACGAAGTTTACTGCTGTTTAGTACGTATGCCGGCATTGGGCTGGAAATACCGGTTTTGGGATTCTGCACAGAAAGGGTTTGCCAACCGCCGAATCCACACGTGAGTTTCCCTCTGTCAGTTGAATGCACACATTGACAACCATTCAGTTAGATAGCTCCGTTTTGCTTTTAGAAGCAGATATTTCTCTGTACAGCCTATGGCACCATTCACTCGGGAATATCCCAAGGCATCTCCTAGAAGAAACGTGTTTCTGACTCGCTGAATCTCAACATAGATTCAACCCTCTTAGGTGAACGAACGCACACCAGAGCAGTTTCAAGGAAACATTCCTCCTGAGTTTTAGACAAAGTTTCCTGCTGTTTAGTATTTATGCTGGTATTGGGCTGGAAATACCGGTTTTGGGATTCTGCACAGAAAGGGTTTGCAAACCGCTGAATCCACGCGTGAGTTTAACTCTGTCAGTTGAATGCACACATTGACAACCATTCAGTTAGGTAGCTCCGTTTTGGTTTTAGAAGCAGATATTTCTCGGTACAGCCTATGGTCCCATTCACTCGGGAACATCCCAACGCAGCTCCTAGAAGAAACGTGTTTCTGCCTCGCTGCATCTCAACATAGATTCAACTCTCTTAGGTGAACGAACGCACAGAAGAGCAGTTTCAAGCAAACCTTTCTCCTGAGTTTTAGACGAAGTTTACTGCTGTTTAGTACGTATGCCGGCATTGGGCTGGAAATACCGGTTTTGCTATTCTGCACAGAAAGTGTTTGCCAACCGCTGAATCCACACGTGAGTTTTACTCTGTCAGTTGAATGCACACATTGACAAACATTCAGTTAGATAGCTCGGTTTTGGTTTTAGGAGCAGATATTTCTCTGTACATCCTATGGTCCCATTCACTCGGGAATATCCCAACGCAGCTCCAGAAGAAAGTGTTTCTGACTCTCTGAATCTCAACATAGATTCAACTCTCTTAGGTGAACGAACGCACAGCAGAGCAGTTTCAAGGAAACGTTTCTCCTGAGTTTTAGACGAAGTTTCCTACTGTTTAGTACGTATGCCGGCATTGGGCTGGAAATAACGGTTTTGGGATTCTGCACAGAAAGGGTTTGCAAACCGCTGAATCCACACGTGAGTTTAACTCTGTCAGATGAATGCACACATTGACAACCATTCAGTTAGGTAGCTCCGTTTTGGTTTTAGGAGCAGAGATTTCTCTGTAGAGCCTATGGTCCCATTCACTCGGGAACATCCCAACGCAGCTCCTAGAAGAAACGTGTTTCTGACTCGCTGAATCTCAACATAGATTCAACTCTCTTAGGTGAACGAACGCACAGAAGAGCAGTTTCAAGGAAACGTTTCTCCTGGGTTTTAGACGAAGTTTACTGCGGTTTAGTACGCATGCCGGCATTGGGCTGGAAATACCGGTTTTGGGATTCGGCACAGAAAGGGTTTGGAAACCGCTGAATCCACACGTGAGTTTAACTCTGTCAGTTGAATGCACACATTGACAACCACTCAGTTAGATAGCTCCGTTTTGGTTTTAGAAGCAGATATTTCTCTGTACAGCCTAAGGTCCCATTCACTCGGGAATATCCCAACGTAGCTCCTAGAAGAAACGTGTTTCTGACTCGCTGAATCTCAACATAGATTCACTTCTCTTAGGTGAATGAATGCACAGCAGAGCAGTTTTAAGGAAACATTCCTCCTGAGTTTTAGACGAAGTTTCCTGCTGTTTAGTACGTATGCCGGCATTGGGCTGGAAATACCGGTTTTGGGATTCTGCACAGAAAGTGTTTGCCAACCGCTGAATCCACACGTGAGTTTTACTCTGTCAGTTGAATGCACACATTGACAAACATTCAGTTAGATAGCTCCGTTTTGGTTTTAGGAGCAGATATTTCTCTGTACATCCTATGGTCGCATTCACTCGGGAATATCCCAACGCAGCTCCTAGAAGAAACTGTTTCTGACTCTCTGAATCTCAACATAGATTCAACTCTCTTAGGTGAACGAACGCACAGCAGAGCAGTTTCAAGGAAACGTTTCTCCTGAGTTTTAGACGAAGTTTCCTGCTGTTTAGTACGTATGCCGGCATTGGGCTGGAAATACCGGTTTTGGGATTCTGCACAGAAAGGGTTTGCAAACCACTGAATCCACACGTGAGTTTAAGTCTGTCAGTTGAATGCACACATTGACAACCATTCAGTTAGGTAGTTCCGTTTTGGTTTTAGAAGCAGATATTTCTCGGTACAGCCTATGGTCCCATTCACTCGGGAACATCCCAACGCAGCTCCTAGAAGAAACGTGTTTCTGACTCGCTGAATCTCAACATAGATTCAACTCTCTTAGGTGAACGAACGCACAGAAGAGCAGTTTCAAGGAAACGTTTCTCCTGGGTTTTAGACGAAGTTTACTGCGGTTTAGTACGCATGCCGGCATTGGGCTGGAAATACCGGTTTTGGGATTCGGCACAGAAAGGTTTGCCAACCGCTGAATCCACACGTGAGTTTAACTCTGTCAGTTGAATGCACACATTGGCAACCATTCAGTTAGATAGCTCCGTTTTGGTTTTAGAAGCAGATATTTCTCTGTACAGCCTATGGTCCCATTCACTCGGGAATATCCCAACGCAGCTCCTAGGAGAAACGTGTTTCTGACTCGCTGAATCTCAACATAGATTCAACTCTCTTAGGTGAACGAACGCACAGCAGAGCAGTTTCAAGGAAACATTCCTCCTGAGTTTTAGACGAAGTTTCCTGCTGTTTAGTACGTATGCCGACATTGGGATGGAAATGCCGGTTTTGGGATTCTGCACAGAAAGGGTTTGCAAACGGCGGAATCCACACGTGAGTTTAACTCTGTCAGTTGAATGCACACATTGACAACCATTCAGTTAGGTAGCTCCGTTTTGGTTTTAGAAGCAGATATTTCTCTGTACAGCCTATGGTCCCATTCACTCGGGAACATCCCAACGCAGCTCCTAGAAGAAACGTGTTTCTAACTCGCTGAATCTCAACATAGATTCAACTCTCTTAGGTGAACGAACGCACAGAAGAGCAGTTTCAAGGAAACGTTTCTCCTGGGTTTTAGACGAAGTTTACTGCGGTTTAGTACGCATGCCGGCATTGGGCTGGAAATACCGGTTTTGGGATTCTGCACAGAAAGGGTTTGCCAACCGCTGAATCCACACGTGAGTTTAACTCTGTCAGTTGAATGCACACATTGACAACCATTCAGTTAGATAGCTCCGTTTTGGTTTTAGAAGCAGATATTTCTCTGTACAGCCTATGGTCCCATTCACTCGGGAATATCCCAACGCAGCTCCTAGAAGAAACGTGTTTCTGACTCGCTGAATCTCAACATAGATTCAACTCTCTTAGGTGAACGAACGCACAGCAGAGCACTTTCAAGGAAACATTCCTCCTGAGTTTTAGACGAAGTTTCCTGCTGTTTAGTACGTATGCCGGCATTGGGCTGGAAATGCCGGTTTAGGGATTCTGCACAGAAAGGGTTTGCAAACCGTTGAATCCACACGTGAGTTTAACTCTGTCAGTTGAATGCACACATTGACAACCATTCAGTTAGATAGCTCCGTTTTGGTTTTAGAAGCAGATATTTCTCTGTACAGCCTATGGTCCCATTCACTCGGGAATATCCCAACGCAGCTCCTAGAAGAAACGTGTTTCTGTATCGCTGAATCTCAACATAGATTCAACTCTATTAGGTGAACGAACGCACAGCAGAGCAGTTTCAAGGAAACGTTTCTCCTGAGTTTTAGACGAAGTTTACTGCGGTTTAGTACGCATGCCGGCATTGGGCTGGAAATACCGGTTTTGGGATTCGGCACAGAAAGGGTTTCCCAACCGCTGAATCCACACATGAGTTTAACTCTGTCAGTTGAATGCACACATTGGCAACCATTCAGTTAGATAGCTCCGTTTTGGTTTTAGAAGCAGATATTTCTCTGTACAGCCTATGGTCCCATTCACTCGGGAATATCCCAACGCAGCTCCTAGAAGAAACGTGTTTCTGACTCGTTGAATCTCAACATAGATTCAACTCTCTTAGGTGAACGAACGCACACCAGAGCAGTTTCAAGGAAACATTCCTCCTGAGTTTTAGACGAAGTTTCCTGCTGTTTGGTATGTATGCCGGGATTGGGCTGGAAATACCTGTTTTGGGATTCTGCACAGAAAGGGTTTGCAAATCGCTGAATCCACACGTGAGTTTAACTCTGTCAGTTGAATGCACACATTGACAACCATTCAGTTAGGTGGCTCCGTTTTGGTTTTAGAAGCAGATATTTCTCGGTACAGCCTATGGTCCCATTCACTCGGGAACATCCCAACGCAGCTCCTAGAAGAAACGTGTTTCTGACTCGCTGAATCTCAACATAGATTCAACTCTCTTAGGTAAACGAACGCACAGAAGAGCAGTTTCAAGGAAACGTTTCTCCTGGGTTTTAGACGAAGTTTACTGCGGTTTAGTACGCATGCCGGCATTGGGCTGGAAATACCGGTTTTGGGATTCTGCACAGAAAGGGTTTGGAAACCGCTGAATCCACACGTGAGTTTAACTCTGTCAGTTGAATGCACACATTGACAACCATTCAGTTAGATAGCTCCGTTTTGGTTTTAGAAGCAGATATTTCTCTGTACAGCCTATGGTCCCATTCACTCGGGAATATCCCAACGTAGCTCCTAGAAGAAACGTGTTTCTGACTCGCTGAATCTCAACATAGATTCACTTCTCTTAGGTGAATGAACGCACAGCAGAGCAGTTTCAAGGAAACATTCCTCCTGAGTTTTAGACGAAGTTTCCTGCTGTTTAGTACGTATGCCGGCATTGGGCTGGAAATACCGGTTTTGGGATTCTGCACAGAAAGTGTTTGCCAACCGCTGAATCCACACGTGAGTTTTACTCTGTCAGTTGAATGCACACAATTACAAACATTCAGTTAGATAGCTCCGTTTTGGTTTTAGGAGCAGATATTTCTCTGTACATCCTATGGTCGCATTCACTCGGGAATATCCCAACGCAGCTCCTAGAAGAAACTGTTTCTGACTCTCTGAATCTCAACATAGATTCAACTCTCTTAGGTGAACGAACGCCCAGCAGAGCAGTTTCAAGGAAACGTTTCTCCTGAGTTTTAGACGAAGTTTCCTGCTGTTTAGTACGTATGCCGGCATTGGGCTGGAAATACCGGTTTTGGGATTCTGCACAGAAAGGGTTTGCAAACCACTGAATCCACACGTGAGTTTAAGTCTGTCAGTTGAATGCACACATTGACAACCATTCAGTTAGGTAGTTCCGTTTTGGTTTTAGAAGCAGATATTTCTCGGTACAGCCTATGGTCCCATTCACTCGGGAACATCCCAACGCAGCTCCTAGAAGAAACGTGTTTCTGACTCGCTGAATCTCAACATAGATTCAACTCTCTTAGGTGAACGAACGCACAGAAGAGCAGTTTCAAGGAAACGTTTCTCCTGGGTTTTAGACGAAGTTTACTGCGGTTTAGTACGCATGCCGGCATTGGGCTGGAAATACCGGTTTTGGGATTCGGCACAGAAAGGGTTTGCCAACCGCTGAATCCACACGTGAGTTTAACTCTGTCAGTTGAATGCACACATTGGCAACCATTCAGTTAGATAGCTCCGTTTTGGTTTTAGAAGCAGATATTTCTCTGTACAGCCTATGGTCCCATTCACTCGGGAATATCCCAACGCAGCTCCTCGGAGAAACGTGTTTCTGACTCGCTGAATCTCAACATAGATTCAACTCTCTTAGGTGAACGAACGCACAGCAGAGCAGTTTCAAGGAAACATTCCTCCTGAGTTTTAGACGAAGTTTCCTGCTGTTTAGTACGTATGCCGGCATTGGGCTGGAAATGCCGGTTTTGGGATTCTGCACAGAAAGGGTTTGCAAACCGCTGAATCCACACGTGAGTTTAACTCTGTCAGTTGAATGCACACATTGACAAACATTCAGTTAGATAGCTCCGTTTTGGTTTTAGAAGCAGATATTTCTCTGTACAGCCTATGGTCCCATTCACTCGGGAATATCCCAACGCAGCTCCTAGAAGAAACGTGTTTCTGAATCGCTGAATCTCAACATAGATTGAACTCTATTAGGTGAACGAACGCACAGCAGAGCAGTTTCAAGGAAACGTTTCTCCTGAGTTTTAGACGAAGTTTACTGCGGTTTAGTACGCATGCCGGCATTGGGCTGGAAATACCGGTTTTGGGATTCGGCACAGAAAGGGTTTGCCAACCGCTGAATCCACACGTGAGTTTAACTCTGTCAGTTGAATGCACACATTGGCAACCATTCAGTTAGATAGCTCCGTTTTGGTTTTAGAAGCAGATATTTCTCTGTACAGCCTATGGTCCCATTCACTCGCGAATATCCCAACGCAGCTCCTAGAAGAAACGTGTTTCTGACTCGCTGAATCTCAACATAGATTCAACTCTCTTAGGTGAACGAACGCACACCAGAGCAGTTTCAAGGAAACATTCCTCCTGAGTTTTAGACGAAGTTTCCTGCTGTTTAGTATGTATGCCGGGATTGGGCTGGAAATACCGGTTTTGGGATTCTGCACAGAAAGGGTTTGCAAACCGCTAAATCCACGCGTGAGTTTAACTCTGTCAGTTGAATGCACACATTGACAACCATTCAGTTAGGTAGCTCCGTTTTGGTTTTAGAAGCAGATATTTCTCGGTACAGCCTATGGTCCCATTCACTCGGTAACATCCCAACGTAGCTCCTAGAAGAAACGTGTTTCTGACTCGCTGAATCTCAACATAGATTCAACTCTCTTAGGTGAACGAACGCACAGAAGAGCAGTTTCAAGCAAACCTTTCTCCTGAGTTTTAGACGAAGTTTACTGCTGTTTAGTACGTATGCCGGCATTGGGCTGGAAATACCGGTTTTGCTATTCTGCACAGAAAGTGTTTGCCAACCGCTGAATCCACACGTGAGTTTTACTCTGTCAGTTGAATGCACACATTGACAAACATTCAGTTAGATAGCTCGGTTTTGGTTTTAGGAGCAGATATTTCTCTGTACATCCTATGGTCCCATTCACTCGGTAATATCCCAACGCAGCTCCTAGAAGAAAGTGTTTCTGAATCGCTGAATCTCAACATAGATTCAACTCTCTTAGGTGAACGAACGCACAGCAGAGCAGTTTCAAGGAAACGTTTCTCCTGAGTTTTAGACGAAGTTTCCTGCTGTTTAGTACGTATGCCGGCATTGGGCTGGAAATACCGGTTTTGGGATTCTGCACAGAAAGGGTTTGCCAACCGCTGAATCCACACGTGAGTTTAACTCTGTCAGTTGAATGTACACATTGACAACCATTCAGTTAGATAGCTCGGTTTTGGTATTAGGAGTAGATATTTCTCTGTACAGCGTATGGTCCCATTCACTCGGGAATATCCCAACGCAGCTCCTAGAAGAAACGTGTATCTGAATCGCTGAATCTCAACATAGATTCAACTCTCTTAGGTGACCGAACGCACAGCAGAGCAGTTTCAAGGAAACGTTTCTCCTGAGATTTAGACGAAGTTTCCTGCTGTTTAGTACATATGCCGGCATTGGGCTGGAAATACCGGTTTTGGGATTCTGCACAGAAAGGGTTTGCAAACCACTGAATCCTCAGGTGAGTTTAACTCTGTCAGTTGAATGCCCACATTGACAACCATTCAGTTAGATAGCTCCGTTTTGGTTTTAGAAGCAGATATTTCTCTGTACAGCCTATTGTCCCATTCACTCGGGAATATCCCAACGCAGCTACTAGAAGTAACGTGTTTCTGACTCGCTGAATCTCAACATAGATTCAACTCTCTTAGGTTAATGAACGCACAGCAGAGCAGTTTCAAGGAAACGATCCTCCTGAGTTTTAGACGAAGTTTCCTGCTGTTTAGTACGTATGCCGGCTTTGGGCTGGAAAAACCGGTTTTGGGATTCTGCACAGAAAGGGTTTGAAAACCGCTGAATCCACACGTGAGTTTAACTCTGTCAGTTGAATGCACACATTGACAACCATTCAGTTAGATAGCTCCGTTTTGGTTTTAGAAGCAGATATTTCTCTGTACAGCCTATGGTCCCATTCACTCGGGAATATCCCAACGCAGCTCCTAGAAGAAACGTGTTTCTGACTCGCTGAATCTCAACATAGATTCAACTCTCTTAGGTGAACGAACCCACAGAAGAGCAGTTTCAAACAAACCTTTCTCCTGAGTTTTAGACGAAGTTTACTGCTTTTTAGTACGTATGCCGGCATTGGGCTGGAAATACCGGTTTTGGGATTCTGCACAGAAAGTGTTTGCCAACCGCTGAATCCACACGTGAGTTTTACTCTGTCAGTTGAATGCACACATTGACAAACATTCAGTTAGATAGCTCGGTTTTGGTTTTAGGAGCAGATATTTCTCTGTACATCCTATGGTCCCATTCACTCGGGAATATCCCAACGCAGCTCCTAGAAGAAAGTGTTTCTGACTCTCTGAATCTCAACATAGATTCAACGCTCTTAGGTGAACGAACGCACACCAGAGCAGTTTCAAGGAAACATTCCTCCTGAGTTTTAGACGAAGTTTCCTGCTGTTTACTACATATGCCGGCATTGGGCTGGAAATACCGGTTTTGGGATTCTGCACAGAAAGGGTTTGCAAACCGCTGAATCCACACGTGAGTTTATCTCTGTCAGTTGAATGCACACATTGACAACCATTCAGTTAAGTAGCTCCGTTTTGGTTTTAGAAGCTGTTATTTCTCGGTACAGCCTATGGTCCCATTCACTCGGGAACATCCCAACGCAGCTCCTAGAAGAAACGTGTTTCTGACTCGCTGAATCTCAACACAGTTTCAACTCTCTTAGGTGAACGAACGCACAGAAGAGCAGTTTCAAGGAAACGTTTCTCCTGAGTTTTAGACGAAGTTTCCTGCTGTTTAGGACGTATGCCGGCATTGGGTTGGAAATACCGGTTTTGGGATTCTGCACAGAAAGGGTTTGCAAACCGCGGAATCCACACGTGAGTTTAACTCTGTCAGTTGAATGCACACATTGACAACCATTCAGTTAGGTAGCTCCGTTTTGGTTTTAGAAGCAGAGATTTCTCTGTACAGCCTTTGGTCCCATTCACTCGGGAACATCCCAACGCAGATCCTAGAAGAAACGTGTTTCTGACTCGCTGAATCTCAACATAGATTCAACTCTCTTAGGTGAACGAGCGCACAGAAGAGCAGTTTCAAGGAAACGTTTCTCCTGGGTTTTAGACGAAGTTTACTGCGGTTGAGTACGCATGCCGGCATTGGGCTGGAAATACCGGTTTTGGGATTCTGCACAGAAAGGGTTTGCAAACCGCCGAATCCACACGTGAGTTTCCCTCTGTCAGTTGAATGCACACATTGACAACCATTCAGTTAGATAGCTCCGTTTTGCTTTTAGAAGCAGATATTTCTCTGTACAGCCTATGGCACCATTCACTCGGGAATATCCCAAGGCATCTCCTAGAAGAAACGTGTTTCTGACTCGCTGAATCTCAACATAGATTCAACTCTCTTAGGTGAACGAACGCACACCAGAGCAGTTTCAAGGAAACATTCCTCCTGAGTTTTAGACAAAGTTTCCTGCTGTTTAGTATGTATGCTGGTATTGGGCTGGAAATACCGGTTTTGGGATTCTGCACAGAAAGGGTTTGCAAACCGCTGAATCCACGCGTGAGTTTAACTCTGTCAGTTGAATGCACACATTGACAACCATTCAGTTAGGTAGCTCCGTTTTGGTTTTAGAAGCAGATATTTCTCGGTACAGCCTATGGTCCCATTCACTCGGGAACATCCCAACGCAGCTCCTAGAAGAAACGTGTTTCTGCCTCGCTGCATCTCAACATAGATTCAACTCTCTTAGGTGAACGAACGCACAGAAGAGCAGTTTCAAGCAAACCTTTCTCCTGAGTTTTAGACGAAGTTTACTGCTGTTTAGTACGTATGCCGGCATTGGGCTGGAAATACCGGTTTTGCTATTCTGCACAGAAAGTGTTTGCCAACCGCTGAATCCACACGTGAGTTTTACTCTGTCAGTTGAATGCACACATTGACAAACATTCAGTTAGATAGCTCGGTTTTGGTTTTAGGAGCAGATATTTCTCTGTACATCCTATGGTCCCATTCACTCGGGAATATCCCAACGCAGCTCCAGAAGAAAGTGTTTCTGACTCTCTGAATCTCAACATAGATTCAACTCTCTTAGGTGAACGAACGCACAGCAGAGCAGTTTCAAGGAAACGTTTCTCCTGAGTTTTAGACGAAGTTTCCTACTGTTTAGTACGTATGCCGGCATTGGGCTGGAAATAACGGTTTTGGGATTCTGCACAGAAAGGGTTTGCAAACCGCTGAATCCACACGTGAGTTTAACTCTGTCAGATGAATGCACACATTGACAACCATTCAGTTAGGTAGCTCCGTTTTGGTTTTAGGAGCAGAGATTTCTCTGTAGAGCCTATGGTCCCATTCACTCGGGAACATCCCAACGCAGCTCCTAGAAGAAACGTGTTTCTGACTCGCTGAATCTCAACATAGATTCAACTCTCTTAGGTGAACGAACGCACAGAAGAGCAGTTTCAAGGAAACGTTTCTCCTGGGTTTTAGACGAAGTTTACTGCGGTTTAGTACGCATGCCGGCATTGGGCTGGAAATACCGGTTTTGGGATTCGGCACAGAAAGGGTTTGGAAACCGCTGAATCCACACGTGAGTTTAACTCTGTCAGTTGAATGCACACATTGACAACCACTCAGTTAGATAGCTCCGTTTTGGTTTTAGAAGCAGATATTTCTCTGTACAGCCTAAGGTCCCATTCACTCGGGAATATCCCAACGTAGCTCCTAGAAGAAACGTGTTTCTGACTCGCTGAATCTCAACATAGATTCACTTCTCTTAGGTGAATGAATGCACAGCAGAGCAGTTTTAAGGAAACATTCCTCCTGAGTTTTAGACGAAGTTTCCTGCTGTTTAGTACGTATGCCGGCATTGGGCTGGAAATACCGGTTTTGGGATTCTGCACAGAAAGTGTTTGCCAACCGCTGAATCCACACGTGAGTTTTACTCTGTCAGTTGAATGCACACATTGACAAACATTCAGTTAGATAGCTCCGTTTTGGTTTTAGGAGCAGATATTTCTCTGTACATCCTATGGTCGCATTCACTCGGGAATATCCCAACGCAGCTCCTAGAAGAAACTGTTTCTGACTCTCTGAATCTCAACATAGATTCAACTCTCTTAGGTGAACGAACGCACAGCAGAGCAGTTTCAAGGAAACGTTTCTCCTGAGTTTTAGACGAAGTTTCCTGCTGTTTAGTACGTATGCCGGCATTGGGCTGGAAATACCGGTTTTGGGATTCTGCACAGAAAGGGTTTGCAAACCACTGAATCCACACGTGAGTTTAAGTCTGTCAGTTGAATGCACACATTGACAACCATTCAGTTAGGTAGTTCCGTTTTGGTTTTAGAAGCAGATATTTCTCGGTACAGCCTATGGTCCCATTCACTCGGGAACATCCCAACGCAGCTCCTAGAAGAAACGTGTTTCTGACTCGCTGAATCTCAACATAGATTCAACTCTCTTAGGTGAACGAACGCACAGAAGAGCAGTTTCAAGGAAACGTTTCTCCTGGGTTTTAGACGAAGTTTACTGCGGTTTAGTACGCATGCCGGCATTGGGCTGGAAATACCGGTTTTGGGATTCGGCACAGAAAGGTTTGCCAACCGCTGAATCCACACGTGAGTTTAACTCTGTCAGTTGAATGCACACATTGGCAACCATTCAGTTAGATAGCTCCGTTTTGGTTTTAGAAGCAGATATTTCTCTGTACAGCCTATGGTCCCATTCACTCGGGAATATCCCAACGCAGCTCCTAGGAGAAACGTGTTTCTGACTCGCTGAATCTCAACATAGATTCAACTCTCTTAGGTGAACGAACGCACAGCAGAGCAGTTTCAAGGAAACATTCCTCCTGAGTTTTAGACGAAGTTTCCTGCTGTTTAGTACGTATGCCGACATTGGGATGGAAATGCCGGTTTTGGGATTCTGCACAGAAAGGGTTTGCAAACGGCGGAATCCACACGTGAGTTTAACTCTGTCAGTTGAATGCACACATTGACAACCATTCAGTTAGGTAGCTCCGTTTTGGTTTTAGAAGCAGATATTTCTCTGTACAGCCTATGGTCCCATTCACTCGGGAACATCCCAACGCAGCTCCTAGAAGAAACGTGTTTCTAACTCGCTGAATCTCAACATAGATTCAACTCTCTTAGGTGAACGAACGCACAGAAGAGCAGTTTCAAGGAAACGTTTCTCCTGGGTTTTAGACGAAGTTTACTGCGGTTTAGTACGCATGCCGGCATTGGGCTGGAAATACCGGTTTTGGGATTCTGCACAGAAAGGGTTTGCCAACCGCTGAATCCACACGTGAGTTTAACTCTGTCAGTTGAATGCACACATTGACAACCATTCAGTTAGATAGCTCCGTTTTGGTTTTAGAAGCAGATATTTCTCTGTACAGCCTATGGTCCCATTCACTCGGGAATATCCCAACGCAGCTCCTAGAAGAAACGTGTTTCTGACTCGCTGAATCTCAACATAGATTCAACTCTCTTAGGTGAACGAACGCACAGCAGAGCACTTTCAAGGAAACATTCCTCCTGAGTTTTAGACGAAGTTTCCTGCTGTTTAGTACGTATGCCGGCATTGGGCTGGAAATGCCGGTTTAGGGATTCTGCACAGAAAGGGTTTGCAAACCGTTGAATCCACACGTGAGTTTAACTCTGTCAGTTGAATGCACACATTGACAACCATTCAGTTAGATAGCTCCGTTTTGGTTTTAGAAGCAGATATTTCTCTGTACAGCCTATGGTCCCATTCACTCGGGAATATCCCAACGCAGCTCCTAGAAGAAACGTGTTTCTGTATCGCTGAATCTCAACATAGATTCAACTCTATTAGGTGAACGAACGCACAGCAGAGCAGTTTCAAGGAAACGTTTCTCCTGAGTTTTAGACGAAGTTTACTGCGGTTTAGTACGCATGCCGGCATTGGGCTGGAAATACCGGTTTTGGGATTCGGCACAGAAAGGGTTTCCCAACCGCTGAATCCACACATGAGTTTAACTCTGTCAGTTGAATGCACACATTGGCAACCATTCAGTTAGATAGCTCCGTTTTGGTTTTAGAAGCAGATATTTCTCTGTACAGCCTATGGTCCCATTCACTCGGGAATATCCCAACGCAGCTCCTAGAAGAAACGTGTTTCTGACTCGTTGAATCTCAACATAGATTCAACTCTCTTAGGTGAACGAACGCACACCAGAGCAGTTTCAAGGAAACATTCCTCCTGAGTTTTAGACGAAGTTTCCTGCTGTTTGGTATGTATGCCGGGATTGGGCTGGAAATACCTGTTTTGGGATTCTGCACAGAAAGGGTTTGCAAATCGCTGAATCCACACGTGAGTTTAACTCTGTCAGTTGAATGCACACATTGACAACCATTCAGTTAGGTGGCTCCGTTTTGGTTTTAGAAGCAGATATTTCTCGGTACAGCCTATGGTCCCATTCACTCGGGAACATCCCAACGCAGCTCCTAGAAGAAACGTGTTTCTGACTCGCTGAATCTCAACATAGATTCAACTCTCTTAGGTAAACGAACGCACAGAAGAGCAGTTTCAAGGAAACGTTTCTCCTGGGTTTTAGACGAAGTTTACTGCGGTTTAGTACGCATGCCGGCATTGGGCTGGAAATACCGGTTTTGGGATTCTGCACAGAAAGGGTTTGGAAACCGCTGAATCCACACGTGAGTTTAACTCTGTCAGTTGAATGCACACATTGACAACCATTCAGTTAGATAGCTCCGTTTTGGTTTTAGAAGCAGATATTTCTCTGTACAGCCTATGGTCCCATTCACTCGGGAATATCCCAACGTAGCTCCTAGAAGAAACGTGTTTCTGACTCGCTGAATCTCAACATAGATTCACTTCTCTTAGGTGAATGAACGCACAGCAGAGCAGTTTCAAGGAAACATTCCTCCTGAGTTTTAGACGAAGTTTCCTGCTGTTTAGTACGTATGCCGGCATTGGGCTGGAAATACCGGTTTTGGGATTCTGCACAGAAAGTGTTTGCCAACCGCTGAATCCACACGTGAGTTTTACTCTGTCAGTTGAATGCACACAATTACAAACATTCAGTTAGATAGCTCCGTTTTGGTTTTAGGAGCAGATATTTCTCTGTACATCCTATGGTCGCATTCACTCGGGAATATCCCAACGCAGCTCCTAGAAGAAACTGTTTCTGACTCTCTGAATCTCAACATAGATTCAACTCTCTTAGGTGAACGAACGCCCAGCAGAGCAGTTTCAAGGAAACGTTTCTCCTGAGTTTTAGACGAAGTTTCCTGCTGTTTAGTACGTATGCCGGCATTGGGCTGGAAATACCGGTTTTGGGATTCTGCACAGAAAGGGTTTGCAAACCACTGAATCCACACGTGAGTTTAAGTCTGTCAGTTGAATGCACACATTGACAACCATTCAGTTAGGTAGTTCCGTTTTGGTTTTAGAAGCAGATATTTCTCGGTACAGCCTATGGTCCCATTCACTCGGGAACATCCCAACGCAGCTCCTAGAAGAAACGTGTTTCTGACTCGCTGAATCTCAACATAGATTCAACTCTCTTAGGTGAACGAACGCACAGAAGAGCAGTTTCAAGGAAACGTTTCTCCTGGGTTTTAGACGAAGTTTACTGCGGTTTAGTACGCATGCCGGCATTGGGCTGGAAATACCGGTTTTGGGATTCGGCACAGAAAGGGTTTGCCAACCGCTGAATCCACACGTGAGTTTAACTCTGTCAGTTGAATGCACACATTGGCAACCATTCAGTTAGATAGCTCCGTTTTGGTTTTAGAAGCAGATATTTCTCTGTACAGCCTATGGTCCCATTCACTCGGGAATATCCCAACGCAGCTCCTCGGAGAAACGTGTTTCTGACTCGCTGAATCTCAACATAGATTCAACTCTCTTAGGTGAACGAACGCACAGCAGAGCAGTTTCAAGGAAACATTCCTCCTGAGTTTTAGACGAAGTTTCCTGCTGTTTAGTACGTATGCCGGCATTGGGCTGGAAATGCCGGTTTTGGGATTCTGCACAGAAAGGGTTTGCAAACCGCTGAATCCACACGTGAGTTTAACTCTGTCAGTTGAATGCACACATTGACAAACATTCAGTTAGATAGCTCCGTTTTGGTTTTAGAAGCAGATATTTCTCTGTACAGCCTATGGTCCCATTCACTCGGGAATATCCCAACGCAGCTCCTAGAAGAAACGTGTTTCTGAATCGCTGAATCTCAACATAGATTGAACTCTATTAGGTGAACGAACGCACAGCAGAGCAGTTTCAAGGAAACGTTTCTCCTGAGTTTTAGACGAAGTTTACTGCGGTTTAGTACGCATGCCGGCATTGGGCTGGAAATACCGGTTTTGGGATTCGGCACAGAAAGGGTTTGCCAACCGCTGAATCCACACGTGAGTTTAACTCTGTCAGTTGAATGCACACATTGGCAACCATTCAGTTAGATAGCTCCGTTTTGGTTTTAGAAGCAGATATTTCTCTGTACAGCCTATGGTCCCATTCACTCGCGAATATCCCAACGCAGCTCCTAGAAGAAACGTGTTTCTGACTCGCTGAATCTCAACATAGATTCAACTCTCTTAGGTGAACGAACGCACACCAGAGCAGTTTCAAGGAAACATTCCTCCTGAGTTTTAGACGAAGTTTCCTGCTGTTTAGTATGTATGCCGGGATTGGGCTGGAAATACCGGTTTTGGGATTCTGCACAGAAAGGGTTTGCAAACCGCTAAATCCACGCGTGAGTTTAACTCTGTCAGTTGAATGCACACATTGACAACCATTCAGTTAGGTAGCTCCGTTTTGGTTTTAGAAGCAGATATTTCTCGGTACAGCCTATGGTCCCATTCACTCGGTAACATCCCAACGTAGCTCCTAGAAGAAACGTGTTTCTGACTCGCTGAATCTCAACATAGATTCAACTCTCTTAGGTGAACGAACGCACAGAAGAGCAGTTTCAAGCAAACCTTTCTCCTGAGTTTTAGACGAAGTTTACTGCTGTTTAGTACGTATGCCGGCATTGGGCTGGAAATACCGGTTTTGCTATTCTGCACAGAAAGTGTTTGCCAACCGCTGAATCCACACGTGAGTTTTACTCTGTCAGTTGAATGCACACATTGACAAACATTCAGTTAGATAGCTCGGTTTTGGTTTTAGGAGCAGATATTTCTCTGTACATCCTATGGTCCCATTCACTCGGTAATATCCCAACGCAGCTCCTAGAAGAAAGTGTTTCTGAACCGCTGAATCTCAACATAGATTCAACTCTCTTAGGTGAACGAACGCACAGCAGAGCAGTTTCAAGGAAACGTTTCTCCTGAGTTTTAGACGAAGTTTCCTGCTGTTTAGTACGTATGCCGGCATTGGGCTGGAAATACCGGTTTTGGGATTCTGCACAGAAAGGGTTTGCCAACCGCTGAATCCACACGTGAGTTTAACTCTGTCAGTTGAATGTACACATTGACAACCATTCAGTTAGATAGCTCGGTTTTGGTATTAGGAGTAGATATTTCTCTGTACAGCGTATGGTCCCATTCACTCGGGAATATCCCAACGCAGCTCCTAGAAGAAACGTGTATCTGAATCGCTGAATCTCAACATAGATTCAACTCTCTTAGGTGACCGAACGCACAGCAGAGCAGTTTCAAGGAAACGTTTCTCCTGAGATTTAGACGAAGTTTCCTGCTGTTTAGTACATATGCCGGCATTGGGCTGGAAATACCGGTTTTGGGATTCTGCACAGAAAGGGTTTGCAAACCACTGAATCCTCAGGTGAGTTTAACTCTGTCAGTTGAATGCCCACATTGACAACCATTCAGTTAGATAGCTCCGTTTTGGTTTTAGAAGCAGATATTTCTCTGTACAGCCTATTGTCCCATTCACTCGGGAATATCCCAACGCAGCTACTAGAAGTAACGTGTTTCTGACTCGCTGAATCTCAACATAGATTCAACTCTCTTAGGTTAATGAACGCACAGCAGAGCAGTTTCAAGGAAACGATCCTCCTGAGTTTTAGACGAAGTTTCCTGCTGTTTAGTACGTATGCCGGCTTTGGGCTGGAAAAACCGGTTTTGGGATTCTGCACAGAAAGGGTTTGAAAACCGCTGAATCCACACGTGAGTTTAACTCTGTCAGTTGAATGCACACATTGACAACCATTCAGTTAGATAGCTCCGTTTTGGTTTTAGAAGCAGATATTTCTCTGTACAGCCTATGGTCCCATTCACTCGGGAATATCCCAACGCAGCTCCTAGAAGAAACGTGTTTCTGACTCGCTGAATCTCAACATAGATTCAACTCTCTTAGGTGAACGAACCCACAGAAGAGCAGTTTCAAACAAACCTTTCTCCTGAGTTTTAGACGAAGTTTACTGCTTTTTAGTACGTATGCCGGCATTGGGCTGGAAATACCGGTTTTGGGATTCTGCACAGAAAGTGTTTGCCAACCGCTGAATCCACACGTGAGTTTTACTCTGTCAGTTGAATGCACACATTGACAAACATTCAGTTAGATAGCTCGGTTTTGGTTTTAGGAGCAGATATTTCTCTGTACATCCTATGGTCCCATTCACTCGGGAATATCCCAACGCAGCTCCTAGAAGAAAGTGTTTCTGACTCTCTGAATCTCAACATAGATTCAACGCTCTTAGGTGAACGAACGCACAGCAGAGCAGTTTCAAGGAAACGTTTCTCCTGAGTTTTAGACGAAGTTTCCTGCTGTTTAGTACGTATGCCGGCATTGGGCTGGAAATACCGGTTTTGGGATTCTGCACAGAAAGGGTTTGCAAACCACTGAATCCACATGTGAGTTTAAGTCTGTCAGTTGAATGCACACATTGACAACCATTCAGTTAGGTAGCTCCGTTTTGGTTTTAGAAGCAGATATTTCTCGGTACAGCCTACGGTCCCATTCACTCGGGAATATCCCAACGCAGCTCCTGGAAGAAACGTGTTTCTGACTCGTGGAATCTCAACATAGATTCAACTCTCTTACGTGAACGCACACACAGCAGAGCAGTTTCAAGGAAACGTTTCTCCTGAATTTTAGACGAAGTTTACTGCGGTTTACTACGTATGCCAGCATTCGGTTGGAAATACCGGTTTTCGAATTCTGCAGAGAAAGGGTTTGCCAACCGCTGAATCCACACGTGAGTTTAACTCTGTCAGTTGAATGCACACATTGACAACCATTCAGTTAGATAGCTCCGTTTTGGTTTTAGAAGCAGATATTTCTCTATACAGCCTATGGTCCCATTCACTCGGGAATATCCCAACGCAGCTCCTAGAAGAAACGTGTTTCTGACTCGCTGAATCTCAACATAGGTTCAACTCTCTTAGGTGAACGAACGCACAGCAGAGGAGTTTCAAGGAAACGTTTCTCCTGAGTTTTAGACGAAGTTTCCTGCGGTTTAGTACGTATGCTGGCATTGGGCTGGAAATACCGGTTTTGGGATTCTGCACAGAAAGGGTTTGCAAACCGCTGAATCCACACGTGAGTTTAACTCTGTCAGTTGAATGCACACATTGAGAACCATTCAGTTAGATAGCTCCGTTTTGGTTTTAGGAGCAGATATTTCTCTGTACAGCCTATAGTCCCATTCGCTCGGGAATATCCCAACGCAGGTTCTAGAGAAACGTGTTTCTGAATCGCTGAACCTCAACATAGACTCAAATCTATTAGGTGAACGAACGCACAGCAGAGCAGTTTCAAGGAAACGTTTCTTCTGAGTTTTAGACGAAGTTCCTGTTGTTTAGTACGTATGCCGGCATTGGGCTGGAAATACCGGTTTTGGGATTCTGCACAGAAAGGGTTTGCCAACCGCTGAATCCACACGTGAGTTTAACTCTGTCAGTTGAATGCACACATTGACAACCATTCAGTTAGATAGCTCCGTTTTGGTTTTAGAAGCAGATATTTCTCTGTGCAGGCAATGGTCCCATTCACTCGGGAATATCCCAACCCAGCTCCTAGAAGAAACGTGTTTCTGACTCGCGGAATCTCAACATAGATTCAACTCTCTTAGGTGAATGAACGCACAGCAGAGCAGTTTCAAGGAAACGATCCTCCTGAGTTTTAGACGAAGTTTCCTGCTGTTTAGTACGTATGCCGGCATTGGGATGGAAATACCGGTTTTGGGATTCTGCACAGAAAGGGTTTGAAAACCGCTGAATCCACACGTGAGTTTAACTCTGTCAGTTGAATGCACACATTGACAACCATTCAGTTAGATAGCTCCGTTTTGGATTTAGAAGCAGATATTTCTCTGTACAGACTATGGAAATATTCACTCGGGAATATTCCAAGGCATCTCCTAGAAGAAACGTGTTTCTGATTCGCTGAATCTCAACATAGATTCAACTCTCTTAGGTGAACGAACTCACAGAAGAGAAGTTTCAAGCAAACCTTTCTCCTGAGTTTTAGACGAACTTTACTGCTGTTTAGTACGTATGCCGGCATTGGGCTGGGTATACCGGTTTTGGGATAATGCACAGAAAGTGTTTGCCAACCGCTGAATCCACACGTGAGTTTAACTCTGTCAGTTGAATGCACACATTGACAAACATTCAGTTGGATAGCTCGGTTTTGGTTTTAGGAGCAGATATTTCTCTGTACAGCCTATGGTCCCATGCACTCGGGAATATCCCAACGCAGCTCCTAGAAGAAAGTGTTTCTGACTCTCTGAATCTCAACATAGATTCAACTCTCTTAGGTGAACGAACACACAGCAGAGCAGTTTCAAGGAAACGTTTCTCCTGAGTTTTAGACGAAGTTTCCTGCTGTTTAGTACGTATGCCGGCATTGGGCTGGAAATACCGGTTTTGGGATTCTGCACAGAAAGGGTGTGCCAACCGCTGAATCCACACGTGAGTTTAACTCTGTCAGTTGAATGTACACATTGAGAACCATTCAGTTAGATAGCTCCGTTTTGGTTTTAGAAGCAGATATTTCTCTGTACAGCCTATGGTCCCATTCACTCGGGAATATCCCAACGCAGCTCCTAGAAGTAACGTGTTTCTGACTCGCTGAATCTCAACATAGATTCAACTCTCTTAGGTGAACGAACGCAGAGCAGAGCAATTTCAAGGAAACATTCCTCCTGAGTTTTAGACGACGTTTCCTGCTGTTTAGTACGTATGCCGGCATTGGGCTGGAAATACCGGTTTTGGGATTCTGGACAGAAAGGGTTTGCCAACCCCTGAATCCACATGTGAGTTTAACTCTGTCAGTTGAATGCACACATTGACAACCATTCAGTTAGGTAGATCCGTTTTGGTTTTAGAAGCAGATATTTCTCGGTACAGCCTATGGTCCCATTCACTCGGAAACATCCCAACGCAGCTCCTAGAAGAAACGTGTTTCTGACTCGCTGAATCTCAACATAGATTCAACTCTCTTAGGTGAACGAACGCACAGCACAGCAGTTTCAAGGAAACGTTTCTCCTGAGTTTTAGACGAAGTTTACTGCGGTTTAGCACGTATGTCAGCATTCGGTTGGAAATACCGGTTTTGGAATTCTGCAGAGAATGGGTTTGCAAACCGCTGAATCCACAGGTGAGTTTAACTCTGTCAGTTGAATGCCCACATTGACAACCATTCAGTTAGATAGCTCCATTTTGGTTTTAGAAGCAGATATTTCTCTGTACAGCCTATGGTCCCATTCACTCGGGAATATCCCAACGCAGCTCCTAGAAGTAACGTGTTTCTGACTCGCTGAATCTCAACATAGATTCAACTCTATTAGGTGAGCGAACGTACAGCAGAGCAGTTTCAAGGAAACGTTTCTCCTGAGTTTTAGACGAAGTTTACTGCGGTTTAGTACGCATGCCGGCATTGGGCTGGAAATACCGGTTTTGGGATTCTGCACAGAAAGGGTTTGCAAACCGCTGAATCCACACGTGAGTTTAACTCTGTCAGTTGAATGCACACATCGAGAACCATTCAGTTAGATTGCTCCCTTTTGCTTTGAGAAGCACATATTTCTCTATACAACCTATGGTCCCATTCACTCGGGAATATCCCAACGCAGCTCCTAGAAGAAACGTGTTTCTGACTCGCTGAATCTCAACATAGGTTCAACTCTCTTAGGTGAACGAACGCACAGCAGAGCAGTTTCAAGGAAACGTTTCTCCTGAGTTTTAGACGAAGTTTCCTGCGGTTTAGTACGTATGCTGGCATTGGGCTGGAAATACCGGTTTTGGGATGCTGCACAGAAAGGGTTTGCAAACCGCTGAATCCACACGTGAGTTTAACTCTGTCAGTTGAATGCACACATTGACAACCATTCAGTTAGATAGCTCCGTTTTGGTTTTAGAAGCAGATATTTCTCGGTACAGCCTATGGTCCCATTCACTCGGGAATATACCAACGCAGCTCCTGGAAGAAACGTGTTTCTGACTCGTGGAATCTCAACATAGATTCAACTCTCTTACGTGAACGCACACACAGCAGAGCAGTTTCAAGGAAACGTTTCTCCTGAATTTTAGACGAAGTTTACTGCGGTTTACTACGTATGCCAGCATTCGGTTGGAAATACCGGTTTTGGAATTCTGCAGAGAAAGGGTTTGCCAACCGCTGAATCCACACGTGAGTTTAACTCTGTCAGTTGAATGCACACATTGACAACCATTCAGTTAGATAGCTCCGTTTTGGTTTTAGAAGCAGATATTTATCTATACAGCCTATGGTCCCATTCACTCGGTAATATCCCAACGCAGCTCCTAGAAGAAACGTGTTTCTGACTCGCTGAATCTCAACATAGGTTCAACTCTCTTAGGTGAACGAACGCACAGCAGAGCAGTTTCAAGGAAACGGTTCTCCTGAGTTTTAGACGAAGTTTCCTGCGGTTTAGTACGTATGCTGGCATTGGGCTGGAAATACCGGTTTTGGGATTATGCACAGAAAGGGTTTGCAAACCGCTGAATCCACACGTGAGTTTAACTCTGTCAGTTGAATGCACACATTGAGAACCATTCAGTTAGATAGCTCCGTTTTGGTTTTAGGAGCAGATATTTCTCTGTACAGCCTATAGTCCCATTCGCTCGGGAATATCCCAACGCAGGTTCTAGAGAAACGTGTTTCTGAATCGCTGAACCTCAACATAGATTCAAATCTATTAGGTGAACGAACGCACAGCAGAGCAGTTTCAAGGAAACGTTTCTCCTGAGTTTTAGAGGAAGTTTACTGCTGTTTGCTACGTATGATGGCATTGGGCTGGAAATACCGGTTTTGGGATTCCGCACAGAAAGAGTTTGCAAACTGCCAAATCCACACGTGAGTTTAACTCTGTCAGTTGAATGCACACATTGACAACCGTTCAGTTAGATAGCTCCGTTTTGGTTTTAGAAGCAGATATTTCTCTGTACAGCCTATGGTCCCATTAACTCGGGAATATCCCAACACAGCTCCTAGAAGAAACGTGGTTCTGACTCGCTGAATCTCAACATAGATTCAACTCTCTTAGGTGAACGAACGCACAGCAGAGCAGTTTCAAGCAAACGTTTCTCCTGAGTTTTAGACGAAGTTTCCTGCGGTTTAGTACGTATGCCAGCATTGGGATGGAAATACCGGTTTTGGGATTCTGCACAGAAAGGGTTTGCAAACCGCTGAATCCACACGTGAGTTTAATTCTGTCATTTGAATGCACACGTTGACAACCTTTCAGTTAGATAGCTCCGTTTTGAAGGTAGAAGCAGATATTTCTCTGTACAGCCTATGGTCCCATTCACTCGGGAATATCCCAAGGCATCTCCTAGAAGAAACGTGTTTCTGACTCGCTGAATCTCAATATAGATTCAACTCTCTTAGGTGAACGAACGCACAGCAGAGCAGTTTCAAGGAATGGTTTGTCCTGAGTTTTAGGCGAAGTCATGCTGCTGTTTCGTACATATGCCGGCATTGGGCTGGAAATTCCGATTTCGGGATTCTGTACAGAAAGGGTTTGCAAACCACTGAATCCACACGTGAGTTTAACTCTGTATGTTGAATGCACACATTGACAACCATTCAGTTAGATAGCTCCGTTTTGGTTTTAGAAGCAGATATTTCTCTGTACAGCCTATGGTCCCATTCACTCGGGAATATCCCGACGCAGCTCCTAGAAGAAACGTGTTTCTGACTCGCTGAATCTCAACATAGATTCAACTCTCTTAGGTGAACGAACGCACAGCAGAGCAGTTTCAAGGAAAAGTTTCTCCTGAGTTTTAGACGAAGTTTCCTGCGGTTTAGTACGTATGCCGTCATTGGGCTGGAAATTCCGGTTTTGGGATTCTGCACAGAAAGGGTTTGCAAACCGCTGAATCCACACGTGATTTTAACTCTGTCAGTTGAACGCACACATTGACAACCTTTCAGTTAGATAGCTCCGATTTGGTTTTAGAAGCAGATATTTCTCTGTACAGCCTATGGTCCAATTCACTCGGGAATATCCCAACGCAGCTCCTAGAAGAAACGTGTTTCTGACTCGCTGAATCTCAACATGGATTCAACTCTCTTAGTTGAACGAACGCACAGCAGAGCAGTTTCAAGGAAACGTTTCTCCTGAGTTTTAGATGAAGTCATACTGTTGTTTCGTACGTATGCCGGCATTGGGCTGGAAATACCGGTTTTGGGATTCTGCACAGAAAGAGTTTGCAAACCACTGAATCCACACGTGAGTTTAACTCTGTCACTTGAATGCACACATTGACAACCATTCAGTTAGATAGCTCCGTTTTGGTTTTAGAAGCAGATATTTCTCTGTACAGCCTATGGTCCCATTCACTCGGGAATATCCCAACGCAGCTCCTAGAAGAAACGTGCTTCTGACTCGCTGAATCTCAACATAGATTCAACTCTCTTACGTGAACGAACGCACAGCAGAGCAGTTTCAAGGAAACGTTTCTCCTGAGTTTTAGACGAAGTTACCTGCTGTTTCGTAGGTATGCCGGCATTGGGCTGGAAATACCGGTTTTGGGATTCTGCACAAAAAGGGTTTGCAAACCGCTGAATCCACACGTGAGTTTTACTCTGTCATTTGAATGCACACATGGACAACCATTAAGTTAGATAGCTCCGTTTTGGTTTTAGAAGCAGATATTTCTCTGTACAGCCTATGGTCCCATTCACTCGGGAATATCCCAACGCAGCTCCTAGAAGAACCGTGTTTCTGACTCGCTGAATCTCAACATAGATTCAACTCTCTTACGTGAACGAAAGCACAGCAGAGCAGTTTCAAAGAAACGTTTCTCCTGAGTTTTAGACGAAGTTTACTGCGGTTTAGAACATATGCCGGCATTGGGCTGGAAATACCGGTTTTGGGAATCTGCACAGAAAGGGGTTGCAAACCGCTGAATCCACACTTGCGTTTTTCTCTGTCAGTTGAATGCACATATTGACAACCATTCATTTAGATAGCTCCGTTTTGGTTTTAGAAGCAGATATTTCTCGGTACAGGCTATGGTCCCATTCACTCGGGAATATCCCAGCGCAGCTCCTAGAAGAAACGTGTTTCTGACTCGCTGAATCTCAACATAGATTCAACTCTCTTAGGTGAACGAACGCACAGCAGAGCAGTTTCAAGGAAACGTTTCTCCTGAGTTTTAGAGGAAGTTTACTGCTGTTTGGTACGTATGACGGCATTGGGCTGGAAATACCGGTTTTGGGATTCTGCACAGAAAGGGTTTGCAAACCGCTGAATCCACACGTGAGTTTAACTGTCAGTTGAATGCACACTTTGACAACCATTCAGTTAGATAGCTCCGTTTTGGTTTTAGAAGCAGATATTTCTCTGTACAGCCTATGGTCCCTTTCACTCGGGAATATCCCAACGCAGCTCCTAGAAGAATCGTGCTTCTGACTCGCTGAATATCAACATAGATTCAACTCTCTTAGGTGAACGAATGCACAGCAGAGCAGTTTCAAGCAAACGTTTCTCCTGAGTCTTAGACGAAGTTTCCTGCTGTTTAGTACGTATACCGGCATTGGGCTGGAAATACCGGTTTTGGGATTCTGCACAGAAAGAGTTTGCAAACCGCTGAATCCACACCTGAGTTTATCTCTGTCATTTGAATGCACACATTGACAACCATTCAGTTGGATAGCTCCGTTTTGGTTTTAGAAGCAGATATTTCTCTGTACAGCCTATGGTACCATTCACTCGGGAATATCCCAACGCAGCTCCTAGAAGAAACGTGTTTCTGACTCGCTGAATATCAACATAGATTCTACTCTCTTAGGTGAACGAAAGCACAGCAGAGGAGTTTCAAACAAACGTTTCTCATGAGTTTTAGCCGAAGTTTACTGCTTTTTAGTACGTATGCCGGCATTGGGTTGGAAACACCGGTTTTGGGATTCTGCAAAGAAAGGGTTTGCAAACCGCTGAATCCACACGTGATTTTAACTCTGTCAGTTGAATGCACACATTGACAACCATTCAGTTAGATAGCTCCGTTTTGGTTTTAGGAGCAGATATTTGTCTGTACAGCCTTTGGTCCCATTCACTCGGGAATATCCCAACGCAGCTCCTAGAAGAAACGTGTTTCTGACTCGCTGAATCTCAACATAGATTCAACTATCTTACGTGAACGAACACATAGCAGAGCAGTTTCAAGGAAACGTTTCTCCTGAGTTTCAGATGAAGTCATACTGCTGTTTCGTACATATGCCGGCATTGGGCTGGAAATACCGGTTTCGGGATTCTGTACAGAAAGGGTTTGCAAACCACTGAATCCACACGTGAGTTTAACTCTGTAAGTTGAATGCACACATTGACAACCATTCAGTTAGACAGCTCCGTTTTGGTTTTAGAAGCAGATATTTCTCTATACAGCCTATGGTCCCATTCACTCGGGAATATCCCAACGCAGCTCCCAGAAGAAACGTGTTTCTGACTCGCTGAATCTCAACATAGATTCAACTCTCTTAGGTGAACGATCGCACAGCAGAGAAGTTTCAAGCAAACCTTTCTCCTGAGTTTTAGACGAAGTTTCCTGCTGTTTAGTACGTATGCCGGCATTGGGCAGGAAATACCAGTTTTGGGATTCTGCACAGAAAGGGTTTGCAAACCGCCGAATCGACACGTGAGTTTAACTCTGTCAGTTGAATGCACACATTGACAAACATTCAGTTAGATAGCTCCGTTTTGGTTTTAGAAGCAGATATTTCTCTGTACAGCCTATGGTCCCATTCACTCGGGAATTTCCCAACGCAGCTCCTAGAAGAAACGTGTTTCTGACTCGCTGAATCTCAACATAGATTCAACTCTCTTAGGTGAATGAACACACAGCAGAGCAGTTTCAAGGAAACGATCCTCCTGAGTTTTAGACGAAGTTACCTGCTGTTTAGTACGTATGCCGGCATTGGGTTGGAAATACCGGTTTTGGGATTCTGCACAGAAAGGGTTTGAAAACCGCTGAATCCACACGTGAGTTTAACTCTGTCAGTTGAATGCACACATTGAAAACCATTCAGTTAGATAGCTCTGTTTTGGTTTTAGAAGCAGATATTTCTCTGTACAGCCTATGGTCCCATTCACTCGTGAATATCCCAATGCAGCTCCTAGTAGAAACGTGTTTCTGACTCGCTGAATCTCAACATAGACTCAACTCTCTTAGGTGAACGAACGCACAGCAGAGCAGTTTCAAGGAAACGTTTCCCCTGAGTTTTAGACAATGTTTACTGCGGTTTAGAACGTATGCCGGCATTGGGCTGGAAATACCGGTTTTGGGATTCTGCACAGAAAGGGTTTGCAAACCGCTGAATCCACACGTGAGTTTAACTCTGTCAGTTGAATGCACCTATTGACAACCATTCATTTAGATAGCTCTGCTTTGGTTTGAGAAGCCGATATTTCTCGGTACAGGCTATGGTCCCATTCACTCGGGAATAATCCCTATGTAGCTCCTAAAAGAAACGTGTTTCTGATTCGCTGAATCTCAATATAGATTCAACTCTCTTAGGTGAACGAACGCACAGCAGAGGAGTTTCAAGGAAACGGTTCTCCTGAGTTTTAGAGGAAGTTTACTGCTGTTTGGTACGTATGACGGCATTCGGCTGGAAATACCGGTTTTGGGATTCTGCACAGAAAGGGTTTGGCAACCGCTGAATCCACAGGTGAGTTTAACTCTGTCAGTTGAATTCACATATTGACAACCATTCAGTTAGATAGTTCCGTTTTGGTTTTCGTAGCAGATATTTCTCTGTACAGCCTATGGTCCCATTCACTCGGGAATATCCCAACGCAGCTCCTAGAAGAAACGTGTTTCTGACTCTCTGAATCTCAACATAGATTCAACTCTCTTAGGTGAACGAACGCACAGCAGAGCAGTTTCAAGCAAACGTTCCTCCTGAGTTTTAGACGAAGTTTCCTGCTGTTTAGTACCTATACAGGCATTGGGCTGGAAATACCGGTTTTGGGATTCCGCACAGAAAGAGTTTGCAAACCGCTGAATTCACACGTGAGTTTAACTCTGTCAGTTGAATGCACACAATGACAACCCTTCAGTTAGATAGCTCCGATTTGGTTTTAGAGGCAGATATTTCTCTGTACAGCGTATGGTCCCATTCACTCGGGAATATCCCAACACAGCTCCTAGAAGAAACGTGTTTCTGACTCGCTGAATCTCAACATAGATTCAACTCTCTTAGGTGAACGAACGCACAGCAGAGCAGTTTCAAGGAAACGTTTCTCCTGGGATTTAGACGAAGTTTACTGCGGTTTAGTACGTATGCAGGCATTGGGCTGAAAATACCGGTTTTGGGATTCTGCACAGAAGGGTTTGCCAACCGCAGAATCCACACGTGAGTTTAACTCTGTCAGTTGAATGCACACATTGACAACCATTTAGTTAGATAGCTCCGTTTTGGATTTAGAAGCAGATATTTCTCTGTACAGCCTATGGTCCCATTCACTCGGGAATATCCCAAGGCAGCTCCTAGAAGAAACGTGTTTCTGACTCGCTGAATCTCAACATAGATTCAACTCTCTTAGGTGAACGAACGCAGAGCAGAGCAATTTCAAGGAAACATTCCTCCTGAGTTTTAGACGACGTTTCCTGCTGTTTAGTACGTATGCCGGCATTGGGCTGGAAATACCGGTTTTGGGATTCTGCACAGAAAGGGTTTGCCAACCGCTGAATCCACCCGTGAGTTTAACTCTGTCAGTTGAATGCACACATTGACAACCATTCAGTTAGGTAGCTCCGTTTTGGTTTTAGAAGCAGATATTACTCGGTACAGCCTATGGTCCATTCACTCGGAAACATCCCAACGCAGCTCCTAGAAGAAACGTGTTTCTGACTCGCTGAATCTCAACATAGATTCAACTCTCTTAGGTGAACGAACGCACAGCACAGCAGTTTCAAGGAAACGTTTCTCCTGAGTTTTAGACGAAGTTTACTGCGGTTTAGCACGTATGTCAGCATTCGGTTGGAAATACCGGTTTTGGAATTCTGCAGAGAATGGGTTTGCAAACCGCTGAATCCACAGGTGAGTTTAACTCTGTCAGTTGAATGCCCACATTGACAACCATTCAGTTAGATAGTTCCGTTTTGGTTTTAGAAGCAGATATTTCTCGGTACATCCTATGGTCCCATTCACTCGGGAATATCCCAACGCAGCTCCTGGAAGAAACGTGTTTCTGACTCGTGGAATCTCAACATAGATTCAACTCTCTTACGTGAACGCACACACAGCAGAGCAGTTTCAAGGAAACGTTTCTCCTGAATTTTAGACGAAGTTTACTGCGGTTTACTACGTATGCCAGCATTCGGTTGGAAATACCGGTTTTGGAATTCTGCAGAGAAAGGGTTTGCCAACCGCTGAATCCACACGTGAGTTTAACTCTGTCAGTTGAATGCACACATTGACAACCATTCAGTTAGATAGCTCCGTTTTGGTTTTAGAAGCAGATATTTCTCTATACAGCCTATGGTCCCATTCACTCGGGAATATCCCAACGCAGCTCCTAGAAGAAACGTGTTTCTGACTCGCTGAATCTCAACATAGGTTCAACTCTCTTAGGTGAACGAACGCACAGCAGAGCAGTTTCAAGGAAACGTTTCCCTGAGTTTTAGACGAAATTTCCTGCGGTTTAGTACGTATGCTGGCATTGGCTGGAAATACCGGTTTTGGGATTCTGCACAGAAAGGGTTTGCAAACCGCTGAATCCACACGTGAGTTTAACTCTGTCAGTTGAATGCACACATTGAGAACCATTCAGTTAGATAGCTCCGTTTTGGTTTTAGGAGCAGATATTTCTCTGTACAGCCTATAGTCCCATTCGCTCGGGAATATCCCAACGCAGGTTCTAGAGAAACGTGTTTCTGAATCGCTGAACCTCAACATAGATTCAAATCTATTAAGTGAACGAACGCACAGCAGAGCAGTTTCAAGGAAACGTTTCTTCTGAGTTTTAGACGAAGTTCCTGTTGTTTAGTACGTATGCCGGCATTGGCCTGGAAATACCGGTTTTGGGATTCTGCACAGAAAGGGTTTGCAAACCGCTGAATCCACACGTGAGTTTAACTCTGTCAGTTGAAGGCACACATTGACAACCATTCAGTTAGATAGCTCTGTTTTGGTTTTAGAAGCAGATATTTCTCTGTGCAGGCAATGGTCCCATTCACTCGGGAATATCCCAACGCAGCTCCTAGAAGAAACGTGTTTCTGACTCGCGGAATCTCAACATAGATTCAACTCTCTTAGGTGAATGAACGCACAGCAGAGCAGTTTCAAGGAAACGATCCTCCTGAGTTTTAGACGAAGTTTCCTGCTGTTTAGTACGTATGCCGGCATTGGGCTGGAAATACCGATTTGGGAATTCTGCACAGAAAGGGTTTGAAAACCGCTGAATCCACACGTAAGTTTAACTCTGTCAGTTGAATGCACACATTGACAAACATTCAGTTAGATAGCTCCGTTTTGGTTTTAGAAGCAGATATTTCTCTGTACAGCCTATGGTCCCATTCACTGGGGAATATCCCAATGCAGCTCCTAGAAGAAACGTGTTTCTGAATCGCTGAATCTCAATATAGATTCAACTCTCTTAGGTGAACGAAGGGACAGCAGAGCAGTTTCAAGCAAACGTTTCTCCTGAGTTTTAGACGAAGTTTACTGCTGTTTAGTACGTATGCCGGCATTGGACTGGAAATACCGGTTTGGGATTCTGCACAGAAAGGGTTTGCCAACCGCTGAATCCACATGTGAGTTTAACTTTGAATGCACACATTGACAACCATTCAGTTAGGTAGCTCCGTTTTGGTTTCAGAAGCAGATATTTCTCGGTACAGCCTATGGTCCCATTCACTCGGGAACATCCCTTCGCAGCTCCTAGAAGAAACGTGTTTCTGAATCGCTGAATTTCAACATAGATTCAACTCTCTTAGGTGAACGAACGCACAGCAGAGCAGTTTCAAGGAAACGTTTCTCCTGAATTTTAGACGAAGTTTCCTGCTGTTTAGTACGTATGCCGGCATTGGGTTGGAAATACAGGTTTTGGAATTCTGCAGAGAAAGGGTTTGCAAACCGCCGAATCCACACGTGAGTTTAACTCTGTCAGTTGAATGCACACATTGACAACCATTCAGTTAGATGGCTCCGTTTTGGTTTTAGGAGCAGATATTTCTCTGTACAGCCTATGGTCCCATTCACTCGGGAATATTCCAACGCAGCTCCTAGAAGAAACGTGTTTCTGAATCGCTGAATCTCAACATAGATTCAACTCTATTAGGTGAACGAACGCACTGCAGAGCAGTTTCATGGAAACGTTTCTCCTGAGTTTTAGACGAAGTTTACTGCGGTTTAATACGCATGCCGGCATTGGGCTGGAAATACCGGTTTTGGGATTCTGCACAGAAAGGGTTTGCAAACCGCGGAATCCACACGTGGGTTTAACTCTGTCAGTTGAATGCACACATTGACAATCATTCAGTTAGATAGCTCCGTTTTGGTTTTAGAAGCAGATATTTCTCTGTACAGCCTATGGTCCCATTCACTCGGGAATATCCCAGCGCAGCTCCTAGAAGAAACGTGTTTCTGACTCGCTGAATATCAACATAGATTCAACTCTCATAGGTGAACGAACGCACAGCAGAGCAGTTTCAAGGAATCGTTTCTCCTGGGTTTTAGACGAAGTTTACTACTGTTTAGTACGTATGCAGGCATTGGGCTGGAAATACCGGTTTTGGGATTCTGCACAGAAAGGGTTTGCCAACCGCAGAATCCACACGTGAGTTTAACTCTGTCAGTTGAATGCACACATTGACAACCATTCAGTTAGATAGCTCTGTTTTGGTTTTAGAAGCAGATATTTCTCGGTACAGCCTATGGTCCCATTCACTGGGGAATATCCCAACGTAGCTCCTAGAAGAAACGTGATTCTGACTCGCTGAATCTCAACATAGATTCAACTCTCTTAGGTGAACGAAGGGACAGCAGAGCTGTTTCAAGCAAACGTTTCTCCTGAGTTTTAGACCAAGTTTACTGCTGTTTAGTACGTATGCCGGCATTGGACTGGAAATACCTGTTTGGGATTCTGTACAGAAAGGGTTTGCCAACCGCTGAATCCACACGTGAGTTTAACTCTGTCATTTGAATGCACACATTGACAACCATTCATTTAGGTAGCTCCGTTTTGATTCCAGAAGCAGATATTTCTCGGTACATCCTATGATCCCATTCACTCGGGAACATCCCATCGCAGCTCCTAGAAGAAGCGTGTTTCTGAATCGCTGAATCTCAACATAGATTCAACTCTCTTAGGTGAACGAACGCACAGCAGAGCAGATTCAAGTAAACGTTTCTCCTGAGTTTTAGACGAAGTTTCCTGCTGTTTAGTACGTATGCCGGCATTGGGTTGGAAATACAGGTTTTGGAATTCTGCAGAGAAAGGGTTTGCAAACCGCTGAATCCACAGGTGAGTTTAACTCTGTCAGTTGAATGCACACATTGAGAACCATTCAGTTAGATAGCTCCGTTTTGGTTTTAGGAGCAGATATTTCTCTGTACAGCCTATAGTCCCATTCGCACGGGAATATCCCAACGCATGATCTAGAGAAACGTGTTTCTGAATCGCTGAATCTCAACATAGATTCAAATCTATTAGGTGAACGAACGCACAGCAGAGCAGTTGCAAGGAAACGTTTCTTCTGAGTTTTAGACGAAGTTCCTGTTGTTTAGTACGTATGCCGGCATTGGCCTGGAAATACCGGTTTTGGGATTCTGCACAGAAAGGGTTTGCAAACCGCCGAATCCACACGTGAGTTTAACTCTGTCATTTGAATGCACACATTGACAACCATTCAGTTAGATAGCTCCGTTTTGGTTTTAGAAGCAGATATTTCTCTGTACAGCCTATGGTACCATTGACTCGGGAATATCACAAGGCAGCTCCTAGAAGAAACGTGTTTCTGACTCGCTGAATCTCAACATAGATTCAACTCTCTTAGGTGAACGAACGCACAGCAGAGCAGTTTCAAGGAAACGTTTCTCCTGAGTTTTAGACGAAGTCATACTGCTGTTGCGTACATATGCCGGCATTGGTCTGGAAGTTCCGGTTTCGGGATTCTCTACAGAAAGGGTTTGCAAACCACTGAATCCACACGTGAGTTTAACTCTGTCAGTTGAATGCACACATTGACAACCATTCAGTTAGACAGCTCCGTTTTGGTTTTAGAAGCAGATATTTCTCTGTACAGCCTATGGTCCCATTCACTCGGGAATATCCCAACGCAGCTCCTAGAAGAAACGTGTTTCTGACTCGCTGAATCTCAACAAAGATTCAACTCTCTTACGTGAACGAACGCACAGCAGAGCAGTTTCAAAGAAACGTTTCTCTTGAGTTTCAGACGAAGTTTACTGCGGTTTAGTACGTATTCCGGCATTGGGCTGGAAATACCGGATTTGGGATTCTGCACAGAAAGGGTTTGCAAACCGCTGAATCCACACTTGCGTTTAACTCTGTCAGTTGAATGCACATATTGACAACCATTCATTTAGATAGCTCCGTTTTGGTTTTAGAAGCAGATATTTCTCGGTACAGGCTATGGTTCCATTCACTCGGGAACATCCCAATGCAGCTCCTAGAAGAAACGTGTTTCTGACTCGCTGAATCTCAACATAGATTCAACTCTCTTAGGTGAACGAACGCACAGCAGAGCAGTTTCAAGGAAACGTTTCTCCTGAGTTTTAGAGGAAGTTTACTGCTGTTTGCTACGTATGACGGCATTGGGCTGGAAATACCGGTTTTGGGATTCCGCACAGAAAGAGTTTGCAAACTGCCAAATCCACACGTGAGTTTAACTCTGTCAGTTGAATGCACACATTGACAACCGTTCAGTTAGATAGCTCCGTTTTGGTTTTAGAAGCAGATATTTCTCTGTACAGCCTATGGTCCCATTAACTCGGGAATATCCCAACACAGCTCCTAGAAGAAACGTGGTTCTGACTCGCTGAATCTCAACATAGATTCAACTCTCTTAGGTGAACGAACGCACAGCAGAGCAGTTTCAAGCAAACGTTTCTCCTGAGTTTTAGACGAAGTTTCCTGCGGTTTAGTACGTATGCCAGCATTGGGATGGAAATACCGGTTTTGGGATTCTGCACAGAAAGGGTTTGCAAACCGCTGAATCCACACGTGAGTTTAATTCTGTCATTTGAATGCACACGTTGACAACCTTTCAGTTAGATAGCTCCGTTTTGAAGGTAGAAGCAGATATTTCTCTGTACAGCCTATGGTCCCATTCACTCGGGAATATCCCAAGGCATCTCCTAGAAGAAACGTGTTTCTGACTCGCTGAATCTCAATATAGATTCAACTCTCTTAGGTGAACGAACGCACAGCAGAGCAGTTTCAAGGAATGGTTTGTCCTGAGTTTTAGGCGAAGTCATGCTGCTGTTTCGTACATATGCCGGCATTGGGCTGGAAATTCCGATTTCGGGATTCTGTACAGAAAGGGTTTGCAAACCACTGAATCCACACGTGAGTTTAACTCTGTATGTTGAATGCACACATTGACAACCATTCAGTTAGATAGCTCCGTTTTGGTTTTAGAAGCAGATATTTCTCTGTACAGCCTATGGTCCCATTCACTCGGGAATATCCCGACGCAGCTCCTAGAAGAAACGTGTTTCTGACTCGCTGAATCTCAACATAGATTCAACTCTCTTAGGTGAACGAACGCACAGCAGAGCAGTTTCAAGGAAAAGTTTCTCCTGAGTTTTAGACGAAGTTTCCTGCGGTTTAGTACGTATGCCGTCATTGGGCTGGAAATTCCGGTTTTGGGATTCTGCACAGAAAGGGTTTGCAAACCGCTGAATCCACACGTGATTTTAACTCTGTCAGTTGAACGCACACATTGACAACCTTTCAGTTAGATAGCTCCGATTTGGTTTTAGAAGCAGATATTTCTCTGTACAGCCTATGGTCCAATTCACTCGGGAATATCCCAACGCAGCTCCTAGAAGAAACGTGTTTCTGACTCGCTGAATCTCAACATGGATTCAACTCTCTTAGTTGAACGAACGCACAGCAGAGCAGTTTCAAGGAAACGTTTCTCCTGAGTTTTAGATGAAGTCATACTGTTGTTTCGTACTTATGCCGGCATTGGGCTGGAAATACCGGTTTCGGGATTCTGTACAGAAAGGGTTTGCAAACCACTGAATCCACACGTGAGTTTAGCTCTGTAAGTTGAATGCACACATTGACAACCATTCAGTTAGACAACTCCGTTTTGGTTTTAGAAGCAGATATTTCTGTGTACAGCCTATGGTCCCATTCACTCGGGAATATCCCAACGCAGCTCCCAGAAGAAACGTGTTTCTGACTCGCGGAATCTCAACATAGATTCAAGTCTCTTAGGTGAACGAACGCACAGCAGAGTAGTTTCAAGGAAACGATTCTCCTGAGTTTTAGACGAAGTTTACTGCGGTGTAGTACGTATACCGGCATTGGGCTGGAAATACAGGTTTTGGGATTCTGCACAGAAAGTGTTTGCAAACCGCTGAATCCACACTTGCGTTTAACTCTGTCAGTTGAATGCACATATTGACAACCATTCATTTAGATAGCTCCGTTTTGGTTTTAGAAGCAGATATTTCTCGGTACAGGCTATGGTGTCATTCACTCGGGAATATCCCAATGAAGCTCCTAGAAGAAACGTGTTTCTGACTCGCTGAATCGCAACGTAGATTCAACTCTCTTAGGTGAACGAACGCACAGCAGAGCAGTTTCAAGGAAACGTTTCTCCTGAGTTTTAGACGAAGTTTACTGCTGTTTGGTACGTATGACGGCATTGGGCTGGAAATACTGGTTTTGGGATTCTCCACAGAAAGGGTTTGCCAACCGCTGAATCCACACGTGAGTTTAACTCTGTCAGTTGAATGCTCACATTGACAACCATTCAGTTAGATAGCTCCGTTTTGGTTTTAGGAGCAGATATTTCTCTGTACAGTCTATGGTCCCATTCACTCGGGAATATCCCAACGAAGCTCCTAGAAGAAACGTGTTTCTGACTCGCTGAATCTCAACATGTATTCAACTCTCTTAGGTGAACGAACGCACAGCAGAGCAGTTTCAAGGAAACGTTTTCCTGAGTTTTAGACGAAGTTTCCTGCAGTTTAGTACGTATGCCGGCATTGGGCTGGAAATACCGGTTTTGGGATTCTGCACAGAAAGAGTTTGCAAACCACTGAATCCACACGTGAGTTTAACTCTGTCACTTGAATGCACACATTGACAACCATTCAGTTAGATAGCTCCGTTTTGGTTTTAGAAGCAGATATTTCTCTGTACAGCCTATGGTCCCATTCACTCGGGAATATCCCAACGCAGCTCCTAGAAGAAACGTGCTTCTGACTCGCTGAATCTCAACATAGATTCAACTCTCTTACGTGAACGAACGCACAGCAGAGCAGTTTCAAGGAAACGTTTCTCCTGAGTTTTAGACGAAGTTACCTGCTGTTTCGTAGGTATGCCGGCATTGGGCTGGAAATACCGGTTTTGGGATTCTGCACAAAAAGGGTTTGCAAACCGCTGAATCCACACGTGAGTTTTACTCTGTCATTTGAATGCACACATGGACAACCATTAAGTTAGATAGCTCCGTTTTGGTTTTAGAAGCAGATATTTCTCTGTACAGCCTATGGTCCCATTCACTCGGGAATATCCCAACGCAGCTCCTAGAAGAACCGTGTTTCTGACTCGCTGAATCTCAACATAGATTCAACTCTCTTACGTGAACGAAAGCACAGCAGAGCAGTTTCAAAGAAACGTTTCTCCTGAGTTTTAGACGAAGTTTACTGCGGTTTAGAACATATGCCGGCATTGGGCTGGAAATACCGGTTTTGGGAATCTGCACAGAAAGGGGTTGCAAACCGCTGAATCCACACTTGCGTTTTTCTCTGTCAGTTGAATGCACATATTGACAACCATTCATTTAGATAGCTCCGTTTTGGTTTTAGAAGCAGATATTTCTCGGTACAGGCTATGGTCCCATTCACTCGGGAATATCCCAGCGCAGCTCCTAGAAGAAACGTGTTTCTGACTCGCTGAATCTCAACATAGATTCAACTCTCTTAGGTGAACGAACGCACAGCAGAGCAGTTTCAAGGAAACGTTTCTCCTGAGTTTTAGAGGAAGTTTACTGCTGTTTGGTACGTATGACGGCATTGGGCTGGAAATACCGGTTTTGGGATTCTCCACAGAAAGGGTTTGCAAACCGCTGAATCCACACGTGAGTTTAACTCTGTCACTTGAATGCACACATTGACAACCATTCAGTTATATAGCTCCGTCTTGTTTTTAGAAGCAGATATTTCTCTGTACAGCCTATGGTCCCATTCACTCGGGAATATCCCAACGCAGCTCCTAGAAGAAACGTGTTTCTGACTCGCTGAATGTCAACATAGATTCAACTCTCTTAGGTGAACGAACGCACAGCAGAGCAGTTTCAAGGAAACGTTCCTCCTGAGTTTTAGACGAAGTTTCCTGCTGTTTAGTACGTATACTGGCATTGGGCTGGAAATACCGGTTTTGGGATTCCTCACAGAAAGAGTTTGCAAACCGCCGAATCCACACGTGAGTTTAACTCTGTCAGTTGAATGCACACATTGACAACCATTCAGTTAGATAGCTCCGTTTTGGTTTTAGAAGCAGATATTTCTCTGTACAGCCTATGGTTCCATTCACTCGGGAATATCCCAACGCAGCTCCTAGATGAAACGTGTTTCTGACTCGCTGAATCTCAACATAGATTCAACTCTCTTAGGTGAACGAACGCACAGCAGAGCAGCTTCAAGGAAACGTTTCTCCTGAGTTTTAGACGAAGTTTACTGCTGTTTAGTACGTACGCCGGCATTGGGCTGGAAATACCTGTTTTCGATTCTGCATAGAAAGGGTTTGCAAACCACTGAATCCACACGTGAGTTTAACTCTGTCAGTTGAATGCACACATTGACAACCATTCAGTTAGATAGCTCCGTTTTGGTTTTAGAAGCAGATATTTCTCGGTACAGCCTATGGTATCATTCACTCGGGAATATCCCAACGCAGCTCCTAGAAGAAACGTGTTTCTGTCTCGCTGAATCTCAACATAGATTCAACTCTCTTAGGTGAACGAACGCACATCAGAGCAGTTTCAAGCAAACGTTTCTACTGAGTCTTAGACGAAGTTTCCTGCTGTTTAGTACGTATACAGGCATTGGGCTGGAAATACCGGTTTTGGGATTCTTCACAGAAAGAGTTTGCAAACCGCTGAATCCACACGTGAGTTTATCTCTGTCAGTTGAATGCACACTTTGACAACCATTCAGTTAGATAGCTCCGTTTTGGTTTTAGAAGCAGATATTTCTCTGTACAGCCTATGGTCCCATGCACTCGGGAATATCCCAACGCAGCTCCTAGAAGAAACGTGTTTCTGACTCGCTGAATCACAACATAGATTCAACTCTCTTAGGTGAACGAAGGCACAGCAGAGCAGTATCAAGCAAACGTTTCTCCTGAGTTTTAGACGAAGTTTACTGCTGTTTAGTACGTATGCCGGCATTGGACTGGAAATACCGGTTTGGGATTCTGCACAGAAAGAGTTTGCAAACCGCTGAATACACACGTGAGTGTAACTCTGTCAGTTGAATGCACACATTGACAAGCATTCAGTTATATAGCTCCGTTTTGGTTTTAGGAGCAGATATTTCTCTGTACAGCCTATGGTCCCATTCACTCGGGAATATCCCAAAGCAGCTCCTAGAAGAAACGTGTTTCTGAATCGCTGAATCTCAACATAGATTCAACTCTCTTACATGAACGAACACACAGCAGAGCAGTTTCAAGGAAACGTTTCTCCTGAGTTTTAGACGAAGTTTACTGCGGTTTACTACGTATGCCGGCCATGGGTTGGAAATACCGGTTTTGGAATTCTGCAGAGAAAGGGTTTGCAAACCGCTGAATCCACACGTGAGTTTAACTCTGTCAGTTGAATGCACACATTGACAACCATTCAGGTAGATAGCTCCGTTTTGGATGTAGGAGCAGATATTTCTCTGTACAGCCTATGGTCCCATTCACTCGGGAATATCCCAACGCATCTCCTAGAAGAAACGTGTTTCTGACTCGCTGAATCTCAACATAGATTCAACTCTCTTATGTGAACGAACGCACAGCAGAGCAGTTTCAAGCAAACGTTTCTCCTGAGTTTTAGACGAAGTTTCCTGCTGTTTAGTACGTATGCCGGCATTGGGCTGGAAATACCGGTTTTGGGATTCTGCACAGAAAGAGTTTGCAAACCACTGAATCCACACGTGAGTTTAACTCTGTCTCTTGAATGCACACATTGACAACCATTCAGTTATATAGCTCCGTTTTGTTTTTAGAAGCAGATATTTCTCTGTACAGCCTATGGTCCCATTCACTCGGGAATATCCCAACGCAGCTCCTAGAAGAAACGTGTTTCTGACTCGCTGAATGTCAGCATAGATTCAACTCTCTTAGGTGAACGAACGCACTGCAGAGCAGTTTCAAGGACACGTTCCTCCTGAGTTTTAGACGAAGTTTCCTGCTGTTTAGTACGTATACTGGCATTGGGCCGGAAATACCGGTTTTGGGATTCCGCACAGAAAGAGTTTGCAAACCGCCGAATCCACATGTGAGTTTAACTCTGTCAGTTGAATGCACACATTGACAACCATTCAGGTAGATAGCTCCGTTTTGGTTTTAGGAGCAGATATTTCTCTGTACAGCCTATGGTCCCATTCACTCGGGAATATCACAACGCAGCTCCTAGAAGAAACGTGTTTCTGACTCGCTGAATCTCAACATATATTCAACTCTCTTAGGTGAACGAACGCACAGCAGAGCAGTTTCAAGGAAACGTTTCTCCTGAGTTTTAGACGAAGTTTCCTGCTGTTTCGTAGGTATGCCGGCATTGGGCTGGAAATACCTGTTTTGGGATTCTGCACAAAAAGGGTTTGCAAACCGCTGAATCCACACGTGAGTTTAACTCTGTCAGTTGAATGCACACATTGACAACCATTCAGTTAGATTGCTCCGTTTTGGTTTTAGAAGCAGATATTTCTCTGTACACCCTATGGTCCCATTCACTCGGGAATATCCCAACGCAGCTCCTAGAAGAAACGTGTTTCTGACTCGCTGAATCTCAACATAGATTCAACTCTCTTAGGTGAACGAACGCACAGCAGAGCAGTTTCAAGGAAACGTTTCTCCTGAGTTTTAGACAAAGTTTACTGCTGTTTAGTACGTATGCCGGCATTGGGCTGGAAATACCGGTTTTGGGATTCTGCACAGAAGGGGTTGCAAACCGCTAAATCCACACGTGAGTTTAACTCTGTCAGTTGAATGCACACATTGACAACCATTCAGTTAGATAGCTCCGTTTTGGTTTTATAAGCAGATATTTCTCTGTACAGCCTATGGTCCCATTCACTCGGGAATATCCCAACGCAGCTCCTAGAAGAAACGTGTTTCTGACTCGCTGAATCTCAACATATATTCAACTCTCTTAGGTGAACGAACGCACAGCAGAGCAGTTTCAAGGAAACGTTTCTCCTGAGTTTTAGACGAAGTTTCCTGCTGTTTCGTAGGTATGCCGGCATTGGGCTGGAAATACCTGTTTTGGGATTCTGCACAAAAAGGGTTTGCAAACCGCTGAATCCACATGTGAGTTTAACTCTGTCAGTTGAATGCACACATTGACAACCATTCAGTTAGATTGCTCCGTTTTGGTTTTAGAAGCAGATATTTCTCTGTACACCCTATGGTCCCATTCACTCGGGAATATCCCAACGCAGCTCCTGGAAGAAACGTGTTTCTGACTCGCTGAATCTCAACATAGATTCAACTCTCTTAGGTGAACGAACGCACAGCAGAGCAGTTTCAAGGAAACGTTTCTCCTGAGTTTTAGACAAAGTTTACTGCTGTTTAGTACGTATGCCGGCATTGGGCTGGAAATACCGGTTTTGGGATTCTGCACAGAAAGGATTTGCAAACCGCTGAATCCACACGTGAGTTTAACTCTGTCAGTTGAATGCACACATTGACAACCATTCAGGTAGATAGCTCCGTTTTGGTTTTAGGAGCAGATATTTCTCTGTACAGCCTATGGTCCCATTCACTCGGGAATATCCCAACGCAGCTACTAGAGGAAACGTGTTTCTGACTCGCTGAATCTCAACATAGATTCAACTCTCTTACGTGAACGAACGCACAAGCAGAGTAGTTTCAAAGAAACGTTTCTCCTGAGTTTTAGACGAAGTTTACTGCTGTTTAGTACGTATGCCGGCATTGGGCTGGAAATACCGGTTTTGGGATTCTGCACAGAAAGAGTTTGCAAACCACTGAATCCACACGTGAGTTTAACTCTGTCAGTTGAATGCACACATTGACAACCATTCAGTTAGATTGCTCCGTTTTGGTTTTAGAAGCAGATATTTCTCTGTACACCCTATGGTCCCATTCACTCGGGAATATCCCAACGCAGCTCCTAGAAGAAACGTGTTTCTGACTCGCTGAATCTCAACATAGATTCAACTCTCTTAGGTGAACGAACGCACAGCAGAGCAGTTTCAAGGAAACGTTTCTCCTGATTTTTAGACAAAGTTTACTGCTGTTTAGTACGTATGCCGGCATTGGGCTGGAAATACCGGTTTTGGGATTCTGCACAGAAAGGGTTTGCAAACCGCTGAATCCACACGTGAGTTTAACTCTGTCAGTTGAATGCACACATTGACAACCATTCAGTTAGATAGCTCCGTTTTGGTTTTATAAGCAGATATTTCTCTGTACAGCCTATGGTCCCATTCACTCGGGAATATCACAACGCAGCTCCTGGAAGAAACGTGTTTCTGACTCGCTGAATCTCAACATAGATTCAACTCTCTTAGGTGAACGAACGCACAGCAGAGCAGTTTCAAGGAAACGTTTTTCCTGAGTTTTAGACAAAGTTTACTGCTGTTTAGTACGTATGCCGGCATTGGGCTGGAAATACCGGTTTTGGGATTCTGCACAGAAAGGGTTTGCAAACCGCTGAATCCACACGTGAGTTTAACTCTGTCAGTTGAATGCACACATTGACAACCATTCAGGTAGATAGCTCCGTTTTGGTTTTAGGAGCAGATATTTCTGTGTACAGCCTATGGTCCCATTCACTCGGGAATATCCCAACGCAGCTCCTAGAGGAAACGTGTTTCTGACTCGCTGAATCTCAACATAGATTCAACTCTCTTACGTGAACGAACGCACAAGCAGAGCAGTTTCAAAGAAACGTTTCTCCTGAGTTTTAGACGAAGTTTACTGCGGTTTAGTACGTATGCCGGCATTGGGCTGGAAATACCGGTTTTGGGATTCTGCACAGAAAGGGTTTGCAAACCGCTGAATCCACACTTGCGTTTAACTCTGTCAGTTGAATGCACATATTGACAACCATTCATTTAGATAGCTCCGTTTTGGTTTTAGAAGCAGATATTTCTCGGTACAGGCTATGGTCCCATTCACTCGGGAATATCCCAATGCAGCTCCTAGAAGAAACGTGTTTCTGACTCGCTGAATCTCAACATAGATTCAATTCTCTTACGTGAACGAACGCACAGCAGAGCAGTTTCAAGGAAACGTTTCTCCTGAGTTTTAGACGAAGTTTCCTGCTGTTTCGTAGGTATGCCGGCATTGGGCTGGAAATACCGGTTTTGGGATTCTGCACAAAAAGGGTTTGCGAACCGCTGAATCCACACGTGAGTTTAACTCTGTCAGTTGAATGCACACATTGACAACCATTCAGGTAGATAGCTCCGTTTTGGTTTTAGAAGCAGATATTTCTCTGTACAGCCTATGGTCCCATTCACTCGGGAATATCCCAACGCAGCTCCTAGAAGAAACGTGTTTCTGACTCGCTGAATCTCAACATAGATTCAACTCTCTTAGGTGAACGAAGGCACAGCAGAGCAGTATCAAGCAAACGTTTCTCCTGAGTTTTAGACGAAGTTTACTGCTGTTTAGTACGTATGCCAGCATTGGACTGGAAATACCGGTTTGGGATTCTGCACAGAAAAGGTTTGCAAACCGCTGAATACACACGTGAGTGTAACTCTGTCAGTTGAGTGCACACATTGACAACCATTCAGTTAGATAGCTCCGTTTTGGTTTTAGAAGCAGATATTTCTCTGTACAGCCTATGGTCCCATTCACTCGGGAATATCCCAACGCAGCTCCTAGAAGAAACGTGTTTCTGACTCGCTGAATCTCAACATAGATTCAACTCTCTTACGTGAACGAACGCACAGCAGAGCAGTTTCAAACAAACGTTTCTCCAGAGTTTTAGACGAAGTTTACTGCGGTTTAGTACGTATGCCGGCATTGGGCTGGAAATACCGGTTTTGGGATTCTGCACAGAAAGAGTTTGCAAACCACTGAATCCACACGTGAGTTTAACTCTGTCACTTGAATGCACACATTGACAACCATTCAGTTAGATAGCTCCGTTTTGGTTTTAGAAGCAGATATTTCTCTGTACAGCCTATGGTCCCATTCACTCGGGAATATCCCAGCGCAGCTCCTAGAAGAAACGTGTTTCTGACTCGCTGAATCTCAACATAGATTCAACTCTCTTACGTGAACGAACGCACAGCAGAGCAGTTTCAAGGAAACGTTTCTCCTGAGTTTTAGACGAAGTTTCCTGCTGTTTCGTAGGTATGCCGGCATTGGGCTGGAAATACCGGTTTTGGGATTCTGCACAAAAAGGGTTTGCAAACCGCTGAATCCACACGTGAGTTTTACTCTGTCATTTGAATGCACACATTGACAACCATTAAGTTAGATAGCTCCGTTTCGGTTTTAGAAGCAGATATTTCTCTGTACAGCCTATGGTCCCATTCACTCGGGAATATCCCAACGTAGCTCCTAGAAGAAACGTGTTTCTGACTCGCTGAATCTCAACATAGATTCAACTCTCTTACGTGAACGAAAGCACAGCAGAGCAGTTTCAAAGAAACGTTTCTCCTGAGTTTTAGACGAAGTTTACTGCGGTTTAGAACATATGCCGGCATTGGGCTGGAAATACCGGTTTTGGGAATCTGCACAGAAAGGGTTTGCAAACCGCTGAATCCACACTTGCGTTTATCTCTGTCAGTTGAATGCACATATTGACAACCATTCATTTAGATAGCTCCGTTTTGGTTTTAGAAGCAGATATTTCTCGGTACAGGCTATGGTCCCATTCACTCGGGAATATCCCAACGCAGCTCCTAGAAGAAACGTGTTTCTGACTCGCTGAATGTCAACATAGATTCAACTCTCTTAGGTGAACGAACGCACAGCAGAGCAGTTTCAAGGAAACGTTTCTCCTGAGTTTTAGAGGAAGTTTACTGCTGTTTGGTACGTATGACGGCATTGGGCTGGAAATACCGGTTTTGGGATTCTCCACAGAAAGGGTTTGCAAACCGCTGAATCCACACGTGAGTTTAACTCTGTCAATTGAATGCACACATTGACAAACATTCAGTTATATAGCTCCGTCTTGTTTTTAGAAGCAGATATTTCTCTGTACAGCCTATGGTCCCATTCACTCGGGAATATCCCAACGCAGCTCCTAGAAGAAACGTGTTTCTGACTCGCTGAATGTCAACATAGATTCAACTCTTTTACGTGAACGAACGCACAGCAGAGCAGTTTCAAGGAAACGTTCCTCCTGAGTTTTAGACGAAGTTTCCTGCTGTTTAGTACGTATGCCGGTATTGGGCTGGAAATACCGGTTTTGGGATTCTGCACAGAAAGTGTTTGCAAACCGCTGAATCCACACTTGCGTTTAACTCTGTCAGTTGAATGCACATATTGACAACCATTCATTTAGATAGCTCCGTTTTGGTTTTAGAAGCAGATATTTCTCGGTTCAGGCTATGGTCCCATTCACTCTGGAATATCCCAATGCAGCTCCTAGAAGAAACGTGTTTCTGACTCGCTGAATCTCAACGTAGATTCAACTCTCTTAGGTGAACGAACGCACAGCAGAGCAGTTTCAAGGAAACATTTCTCCTGAGTTTTAGAGGAAGTTTACTGCTGTTTGGCACGTATGACGGCATTGGGCTGGAAATACTGGTTTTGGGATTCTCCACAGAAAGGGTTTGCCAACCGCTGAATCCACACGTGAGTTTAACTCTGTCAGTTGAATGCTCACATTGAGAACCATTCAGTTAGATAGCTCCGTTTTGGTTTTAGAAGCAGATATTTCTCTGTACAGCCTATGGTCCCATGCACTCGGGAATATCCCAACGCAGCTCCTAGAAGAAACGTGTTTCTGACTCGCTGAATCTCAACATAGATTCAACTCTCTTAGGTGAACGAAGGCACAGCAGAGCAGTATCAAGCAAACGTTTCTCCTGAGTTTTAGACGAAGTTTACTGCTGTTTAGTACGTATGCCGGCATTGGACTGGAAATACCGGTTTGGGATTCTGCACAGAAAGGGTTTGCAAACCGCTGAATACACACGTGAGTGTAACTCTGTCAGTTGAATGCACACATTGACAAGCATTCAGTTATATAGCTCCGTTTTGGTTTTAGGAGCAGATATTTCTCTGTACAGCCTATGGTCCCATTCACTCGGGAATATCCCAAAGCAGCTCCTAGAAGAAACGTGTTTCTGAATCGCTGAATCTCAACATAGATTCAACTCTCTTACATGAACGAACACACAGCAGAGCAGTTTCAAGGAAACGTTTCTCCTGAGTTTTAGACGAAGTTTACTGCGGTTTACTACGTATGCCGGCCATGGGTTGGAAATACCGGTTTTGGAATTCTGCAGAGAAAGGGTTTGCAAACCGCTGAATCCACACGTGAGTTTAACTCTGTCAGTTGAATGCACACATTGACAACCATTCAGGTAGATAGCTCCGTTTTGGATGTAGGAGCAGATATTTCTCTGTACAGCCTATGGTCCCATTCACTCGGGAATATCCCAACGCATCTCCTAGAAGAAACGTGTTTCTGACTCGCTGAATCTCAACATAGATTCAACTCTCTTATGTGAACGAACGCACAGCAGAGCAGTTTCAAGCAAACGTTTCTCCTGAGTTTTAGACGAAGTTTCCTGCTGTTTAGTACGTATGCCGGCATTGGACTGGAAATACCGGTTTTGGGATTCTGCACAGAAAGAGTTTGCAAACCACTGAATCCACACGTGAGTTTAACTCTGTCTCTTGAATGCACACATTGACAACCATTCAGTTATATAGCTCCGTTTTGTTTTTAGAAGCAGATATTTCTCTGTACAGCCTATGGTCCCATTCACTCGGGAATATCCCAACGCAGCTCCTAGAAGAAACGTGTTTCTGACTCGCTGAATGTCAGCATAGATTCAACTCTCTTAGGTGAACGAACGCACTGCAGAGCAGTTTCAAGGACACGTTCCTCCTGAGTTTTAGACGAAGTTTCCTGCTGTTTAGTACGTATACTGGCATTGGGCTGGAAATACCGGTTTTGGGATTCCGCACAGAAAGAGTTTGCAAACCGCCGAATCCACATGTGAGTTTACCTCTGTCAGTTGAATGCACACATTGACAACCATTCAGTTAGATAGCTCCGTTCTGGTTTTATAAGCAGATATTTCTCTGTACAGCCTATGGTCCCATTCACTCGGGAATATCACAACGCAGCTCCTAGAAGAAACGTGTTTCTGACTCGCTGAATCTCAACATATATTCAACTCTCTTAGGTGAACGAACGCACAGCAGAGCAGTTTCAAGGAAACGTTTCTCCTGAGTTTTAGACGAAGTTTCCTGCTGTTTCGTAGGTATGCCGGCAGTGGGCTGGAAATACCTGTTTTGGGATTCTGCACAAAAAGGGTTTGCAAACCGCTGAATCCACACGTGAGTTTAACTCTGTCAGTTGAATGCACACATTGACAACCATTCAGTTAGATTGCTCCGTTTTGGTTTTAGAAGCAGATATTTCTCTGTACACCCTATGGTCCCATTCACTCGGGAATATTCCAACGCAGCTCCTAGAAGAAACGTGTTTCTGACTCGCTGAATCTCAACATAGATTCAACTCTCTTAGGTGAACGAACGCACAGCAGAGCAGTTTCAAGGAAACGTTTCTCCTGAGTTTTAGACAAAGTTTACTGCTGTTTAGTACGTATGCCGGCATTGGGCTGGAAATACCGGTTTTGGGATTCTGCACAGAAAGGGTTTGCAAACCGCTGAATCCACACGTGAGTTTAACTCTGTCAGTTGAATGCACACATTGACAACCATTCAGTTAGATAGCTCCGTTTTGGTTTTAGAAGCAGATATTTCTCTGTACAGCCTATGGTCCCATTCACTCGGGAATATCACAACGCAGCTCCTGGAAGAAACGTGTTTCTGACTCGCTGAATCTCAACATAGATTCAACTCTCTTAGGTGAACGAACGCACAGCAGAGCAGTTTCAAGGAAACGTTTTTCCTGAGTTTTAGACAAAGCTTACTGCTGTTTAGTACGTATGCCGGCATTGGGCTGGAAATACCGGTTTTGGGATTCTGCACAGAAAGGGTTTGCAAACCGCTGAATCCACACGTGAGTTTAACTCTGTCAGTTGAATGCACACATTGACAACCATTCAGGTAGATAGCTCCGTTTTGGTTTTAGAAGCAGATATTTCTCTGTACAGCCTATGGTCCCATTCACTCGGGAATATCCCAACGCAGCTCCTAGAAGAACCGTGTTTCTGACTCGCTGAATCTCAACATAGATTCAACTCTCTTACGTGAACGAAAGCACAGCAGAGCAGTTTCAAAGAAACGTTTCTCCTGAGTTTTAGACGAAGTTTACTGCGGTTTAGAACATATGCCGGCATTGGGCTGGAAATACCGGTTTTGGGAATCTGCACAGAAAGGGGTTGCAAACCGCTGAATCCACACTTGCGTTTTTCTCTGTCAGTTGAATGCACATATTGACAACCATTCATTTAGATAGCTCCGTTTTGGTTTTAGAAGCAGATATTTCTCGGTACAGGCTATGGTCCCATTCACTCGGGAATATCCCAGCGCAGCTCCTAGAAGAAACGTGTTTCTGACTCGCTGAATCTCAACATAGATTCAACTCTCTTAGGTGAACGAACGCACAGCAGAGCAGTTTCAAGGAAACGTTTCTCCTGAGTTTTAGACAAAGTTTACTGCTGTTTAGTACGTATGCCGGCATTGGGCTGGAAATACCGGTTTTGGGATTCTGCACAGAAAGGATTTGCAAACCGCTGAATCCACACGTGAGTTTAACTCTGTCAGTTGAATGCACACATTGACAACCATTCAGGTAGATAGCTCCGTTTTGGTTTTAGGAGCAGATATTTCTCTGTACAGCCTATGGTCCCATTCACTCGGGAATATCCCAACGCAGCTACTAGAGGAAACGTGTTTCTGACTCGCTGAATCTCAACATAGATTCAACTCTCTTACGTGAACGAACGCACAAGCAGAGTAGTTTCAAAGAAACGTTTCTCCTGAGTTTTAGACGAAGTTTACTGCTGTTTAGTACGTATGCCGGCATTGGGCTGGAAATACCGGTTTTGGGATTCTGCACAGAAAGAGTTTGCAAACCACTGAATCCACACGTGAGTTTAACTCTGTCTCTTGAATGCACACATTGACAACCATTCAGTTATATAGCTCCGTTTTGTTTTTAGAAGCAGATATTTCTCTGTACAGCCTATGGTCCCATTCACTCGGGAATATCCCAACGCAGCTCCTAGAAGAAACGTGTTTCTGACTCGCTGAATGTCAGCATAGATTCAACTCTCTTAGGTGAACGAACGCACTGCAGAGCAGTTTCAAGGACACGTTCCTCCTGAGTATTAGACGAAGTTTCCTGCTGTTTAGTACGTATACTGGCATTGGGCTGGAAATACTGGTTTTGGGATTCCGCACAGAAAGAGTTTGCAAACCGCCGAATCCACATGTGAGTTTAACTCTGTCAGTTGAATGCACACATTGACAACCATTCAGTTAGATAGCTCCGTTCTGGTTTTATAAGCAGATATTTCTCTGTACAGCCTATGGTCCCATTCACTCGGGAATATCACAACGCAGCTCCTAGAAGAAACGTGTTTCTGACTCGCTGAATCTCAACATATATTCAACTCTCTTAGGTGAACGAACGCACAGCAGAGCAGTTTCAAGGAAACGTTTCTCCTGAGTTTTAGACGAAGTTTCCTGCTGTTTCGTAGGTATGCCGGCATTGGGCTGGAAATACCTGTTTTGGGATTCTGCACAAAAAGGGTTTGCAAACCGCTGAATCCACACGTGAGTTTAACTCTGTCAGTTGAATGCACACATTGACAACCATTCAGTTAGATTGCTCCGTTTTGGTTTTAGAAGCAGATATTTCTCTGTACACCCTATGGTCCCATTCACTCGGGAATATCCCAACGCAGCTCCTAGAAGAAACGTGTTTCTGACTCGCTGAATCTCAACATAGATTCAACTCTCTTAGGTGAACGAACGCACAGCAGAGCAGTTTCAAGGAAACGTTTCTCCTGATTTTTAGACAAAGTTTACTGCTGTTTAGTACGTATGCCGGCATTGGGCTGGAAATACCGGTTTTGGGATTCTGCACAGAAAGGGTTTGCAAACCGCTGAATCCACACGTGAGTTTAACTCTGTCAGTTGAATGCACACATTGACAACCATTCAGTTAGATAGCTCCGTTTTGGTTTTATAAGCAGATATTTCTCTGTACAGCCTATGGTCCCATTCACTCGGGAATATCACAACGCAGCTCCTGGAAGAAACGTGTTTCTGACTCGCTGAATCTCAACATAGATTCAACTCTCTTAGGTGAACGAACGCACAGCAGAGCAGTTTCAAGGAAACGTTTTTCCTGAGTTTTAGACAAAGTTTACTGCTGTTTAGTACGTATGCCGGCATTGGGCTGGAAATACCGGTTTTGGGATTCTGCACAGAAAGGGTTTGCAAACCGCTGAATCCACACGTGAGTTTAACTCTGTCAGTTGAATGCACACATTGACAACCATTCAGGTAGATAGCTCCGTTTTGGTTTTAGGAGCAGATATTTCTGTGTACAGCCTATGGTCCCATTCACTCGGGAATATCCCAACGCAGCTCCTAGAGGAAACGTGTTTCTGACTCGCTGAATCTCAACATAGATTCAACTCTCTTACGTGAACGAACGCACAAGCAGAGCAGTTTCAAAGAAACGTTTCTCCTGAGTTTTAGACGAAGTTTACTGCGGTTTAGTACGTATGCCGGCATTGGGCTGGAAATACCGGTTTTGGGATTCTGCACAGAAAGGGTTTGCAAACCGCTGAATCCACACTTGCGTTTAACTCTGTCAGTTGAATGCACATATTGACAACCATTCATTTAGATAGCTCCGTTTTGGTTTTAGAAGCAGATATTTCTCGGTACAGGCTATGGTCCCATTCACTCGGGAATATCCCAATGCAGCTCCTAGAAGAAACGTGTTTCTGACTCGCTGAATCTCAACATAGATTCAATTCTCTTACGTGAACGAACGCACAGCAGAGCAGTTTCAAGGAAACGTTTCTCCTGAGTTTTAGACGAAGTTTCCTGCTGTTTCGTAGGTATGCCGGCATTGGGCTGGAAATACCGGTTTTGGGATTCTGCACAAAAAGGGTTTGCGAACCGCTGAATCCACACGTGAGTTTAACTCTGTCAGTTGAATGCACACATTGACAACCATTCAGGTAGATAGCTCCGTTTTGGTTTTAGAAGCAGATATTTCTCTGTACAGCCTATGGTCCCATTCACTCGGGAATATCCCAACGCAGCTCCTAGAAGAAACGTGTTTCTGACTCGCTGAATCTCAACATAGATTCAACTCTCTTAGGTGAACGAAGGCACAGCAGAGCAGTATCAAGCAAACGTTTCTCCTGAGTTTTAGACGAAGTTTACTGCTGTTTAGTACGTATGCCAGCATTGGACTGGAAATACCGGTTTGGGATTCTGCACAGAAAAGGTTTGCAAACCGCTGAATACACACGTGAGTGTAACTCTGTCAGTTGAGTGCACACATTGACAACCATTCAGTTAGATAGCTCCGTTTTGGTTTTAGAAGCAGATATTTCTCTGTACAGCCTATGGTCCCATTCACTCGGGAATATCCCAACGCAGCTCCTAGAAGAAACGTGTTTCTGACTCGCTGAATCTCAACATAGATTCAACTCTCTTACGTGAACGAACGCACAGCAGAGCAGTTTCAAACAAACGTTTCTCCAGAGTTTTAGACGAAGTTTACTGCGGTTTAGTACGTATGCCGGCATTGGGCTGGAAATACCGGTTTTGGGATTCTGCACAGAAAGAGTTTGCAAACCACTGAATCCACACGTGAGTTTAACTCTGTCACTTGAATGCACACATTGACAACCATTCAGTTAGATAGCTCCGTTTTGGTTTTAGAAGCAGATATTTCTCTGTACAGCCTATGGTCCCATTCACTCGGGAATATCCCAGCGCAGCTCCTAGAAGAAACGTGTTTCTGACTCGCTGAATCTCAACATAGATTCAACTCTCTTACGTGAACGAACGCACAGCAGAGCAGTTTCAAGGAAACGTTTCTCCTGAGTTTTAGACGAAGTTTCCTGCTGTTTCGTAGGTATGCCGGCATTGGGCTGGAAATACCGGTTTTGGGATTCTGCACAAAAAGGGTTTGCAAACCGCTGAATCCACACGTGAGTTTTACTCTGTCATTTGAATGCACACATTGACAACCATTAAGTTAGATAGCTCCGTTTCGGTTTTAGAAGCAGATATTTCTCTGTACAGCCTATGGTCCAATTCACTCGGGAATATCCCAACGTGGCTCCTAGAAGAAACGTGTTTCTGACTCGCTGAATCTCAACATAGATTCAACTCTCTTACGTGAACGAAAGCACAGCAGAGCAGTTTCAAAGAAACGTTTCTCCTGAGTTTTAGACGAAGTTTACTGCGGTTTAGAACATATGCCGGCATTGGGCTGGAAATACCGGTTTTGGGAATCTGCACAGAAAGGGTTTGCAAACCGCTGAATCCACACTTGCGTTTATCTCTGTCAGTTGAATGCACATATTGACAACCATTCATTTAGATAGCTCCGTTTTGGTTTTAGAAGCAGATATTTCTCGGTACAGGCTATGGTCCCATTCACTCGGGAATATCCCAACGCAGCTCCTAGAAGAAACGTGTTTCTGACTCGCTGAATGTCAACATAGATTCAACTCTCTTAGGTGAACGAACGCACAGCAGAGCAGTTTCAAGGAAACGTTTCTCCTGAGTTTTAGAGGAAGTTTACTGCTGTTTGGTACGTATGACGGCATTGGGCTGGAAATACCGGTTTTGGGATTCTCCACAGAAAGGGTTTGCAAACCGCTGAATCCACACGTGAGTTTAACTCTGTCAATTGAATGCACACATTGACAAACATTCAGTTATATAGCTCCGTCTTGTTTTTAGAAGCAGATATTTCTCTGTACAGCCTATGGTCCCATTCACTCGGGAATATCCCAACGCAGCTCCTAGAAGAAACGTGTTTCTGACTCGCTGAATGTCAACATAGATTCAACTCTTTTACGTGAACGAACGCACAGCAGAGCAGTTTCAAGGAAACGTTCCTCCTGAGTTTTAGACGAAGTTTCCTGCTGTTTAGTACGTATGCCGGTATTGGGCTGGAAATACCGGTTTTGGGATTCTGCACAGAAAGTGTTTGCAAACCGCTGAATCCACACTTGCGTTTAACTCTGTCAGTTGAATGCACATATTGACAACCATTCATTTAGATAGCTCCGTTTTGGTTTTAGAAGCAGATATTTCTCGGTTCAGGCTATGGTCCCATTCACTCTGGAATATCCCAATGCAGCTCCTAGAAGAAACGTGTTTCTGACTCGCTGAATCTCAACGTAGATTCAACTCTCTTAGGTGAACGAACGCACAGCAGAGCAGTTTCAAGGAAACATTTCTCCTGAGTTTTAGAGGAAGTTTACTGCTGTTTGGCACGTATGACGGCATTGGGCTGGAAATACTGGTTTTGGGATTCTCCACAGAAAGGGTTTGCCAACCGCTGAATCCACACGTGAGTTTAACTCTGTCAGTTGAATGCTCACATTGAGAACCATTCAGTTAGATAGCTCCGTTTTGGTTTTAGAAGCAGATATTTCTCTGTACAGCCTATGGTCCCATGCACTCGGGAATATCCCAACGCAGCTCCTAGAAGAAACGTGTTTCTGACTCGCTGAATCTCAACATAGATTCAACTCTCTTAGGTGAACGAAGGCACAGCAGAGCAGTATCAAGCAAACGTTTCTCCTGAGTTTTAGACGAAGTTTACTGCTGTTTAGTACGTATGCCGGCATTGGACTGGAAATACCGGTTTGGGATTCTGCACAGAAAGGGTTTGCAAACCGCTGAATACACACGTGAGTGTAACTCTGTCAGTTGAATGCACACATTGACAAGCATTCAGTTATATAGCTCCGTTTTGGTTTTAGGAGCAGATATTTCTCTGTACAGCCTATGGTCCCATTCACTCGGGAATATCCCAAAGCAGCTCCTAGAAGAAACGTGTTTCTGAATCGCTGAATCTCAACATAGATTCAACTCTCTTACATGAACGAACACACAGCAGAGCAGTTTCAAGGAAACGTTTCTCCTGAGTTTTAGACGAAGTTTACTGCGGTTTACTACGTATGCCGGCCATGGGTTGGAAATACCGGTTTTGGAATTCTGCAGAGAAAGGGTTTGCAAACCGCTGAATCCACACGTGAGTTTAACTCTGTCAGTTGAATGCACACATTGACAACCATTCAGGTAGATAGCTCCGTTTTGGATGTAGGAGCAGATATTTCTCTGTACAGCCTATGGTCCCATTCACTCGGGAATATCCCAACGCATCTCCTAGAAGAAACGTGTTTCTGACTCGCTGAATCTCAACATAGATTCAACTCTCTTATGTGAACGAACGCACAGCAGAGCAGTTTCAAGCAAACGTTTCTCCTGAGTTTTAGACGAAGTTTCCTGCTGTTTAGTACGTATGCCGGCATTGGACTGGAAATACCGGTTTTGGGATTCTGCACAGAAAGAGTTTGCAAACCACTGAATCCACACGTGAGTTTAACTCTGTCTCTTGAATGCACACATTGACAACCATTCAGTTATATAGCTCCGTTTTGTTTTTAGAAGCAGATATTTCTCTGTACAGCCTATGGTCCCATTCACTCGGGAATATCCCAACGCAGCTCCTAGAAGAAACGTGTTTCTGACTCGCTGAATGTCAGCATAGATTCAACTCTCTTAGGTGAACGAACGCACTGCAGAGCAGTTTCAAGGACACGTTCCTCCTGAGTTTTAGACGAAGTTTCCTGCTGTTTAGTACGTATACTGGCATTGGGCTGGAAATACCGGTTTTGGGATTCCGCACAGAAAGAGTTTGCAAACCGCCGAATCCACATGTGAGTTTACCTCTGTCAGTTGAATGCACACATTGACAACCATTCAGTTAGATAGCTCCGTTCTGGTTTTATAAGCAGATATTTCTCTGTACAGCCTATGGTCCCATTCACTCGGGAATATCACAACGCAGCTCCTAGAAGAAACGTGTTTCTGACTCGCTGAATCTCAACATATATTCAACTCTCTTAGGTGAACGAACGCACAGCAGAGCAGTTTCAAGGAAACGTTTCTCCTGAGTTTTAGACGAAGTTTCCTGCTGTTTCGTAGGTATGCCGGCATTGGGCTGGAAATACCTGTTTTGGGATTCTGCACAAAAAGGGTTTGCAAACCGCTGAATCCACACGTGAGTTTAACTCTGTCAGTTGAATGCACACATTGACAACCATTCAGTTAGATTGCTCCGTTTTGGTTTTAGAAGCAGATATTTCTCTGTACACCCTATGGTCCCATTCACTCGGGAATATTCCAACGCAGCTCCTAGAAGAAACGTGTTTCTGACTCGCTGAATCTCAACATAGATTCAACTCTCTTAGGTGAACGAACGCACAGCAGAGCAGTTTCAAGGAAACGTTTCTCCTGAGTTTTAGACAAAGTTTACTGCTGTTTAGTACGTATGCCGGCATTGGGCTGGAAATACCGGTTTTGGGATTCTGCACAGAAAGGGTTTGCAAACCGCTGAATCCACACGTGAGTTTAACTCTGTCAGTTGAATGCACACATTGACAACCATTCAGTTAGATAGCTCCGTTTTGGTTTTAGAAGCAGATATTTCTCTGTACAGCCTATGGTCCCATTCACTCGGGAATATCACAACGCAGCTCCTGGAAGAAACGTGTTTCTGACTCGCTGAATCTCAACATAGATTCAACTCTCTTAGGTGAACGAACGCACAGCAGAGCAGTTTCAAGGAAACGTTTTTCCTGAGTTTTAGACAAAGTTTACTGCTGTTTAGTACGTATGCCGGCATTGGGCTGGAAATACCGGTTTTGGGATTCTGCACAGAAAGGGTTTGCAAACCGCTGAATCCACACGTGAGTTTAACTCTGTCAGTTGAATGCACACATTGACAACCATTCAGGTAGATAGCTCCGTTTTGGTTTTAGAAGCAGATATTTCTCTGTACAGCCTATGGTCCCATTCACTCGGGAATATCCCAACGCAGCTCCTAGAAGAACCGTGTTTCTGACTCGCTGAATCTCAACATAGATTCAACTCTCTTACGTGAACGAAAGCACAGCAGAGCAGTTTCAAAGAAACGTTTCTCCTGAGTTTTAGACGAAGTTTACTGCGGTTTAGAACATATGCCGGCATTGGGCTGGAAATACCGGTTTTGGGAATCTGCACAGAAAGGGGTTGCAAACCGCTGAATCCACACTTGCGTTTTTCTCTGTCAGTTGAATGCACATATTGACAACCATTCATTTAGATAGCTCCGTTTTGGTTTTAGAAGCAGATATTTCTCGGTACAGGCTATGGTCCCATTCACTCGGGAATATCCCAGCGCAGCTCCTAGAAGAAACGTGTTTCTGACTCGCTGAATCTCAACATAGATTCAACTCTCTTAGGTGAACGAACGCACAGCAGAGCAGTTTCAAGGAAACGTTTCTCCTGAGTTTTAGAGGAAGTTTACTGCTGTTTGGTACGTATGACGGCATTGGGCTGGAAATACCGGTTTTGGGATTCTGCACAGAAAGGGTTTGCAAACCGCTGAATCCACACGTGAGTTTAACTGTCAGTTGAATGCACACTTTGACAACCATTCAGTTAGATAGCTCCGTTTTGGTTTTAGAAGCAGATATTTCTCTGTACAGCCTATGGTCCCTTTCACTCGGGAATATCCCAACGCAGCTCCTAGAAGAATCGTGTTTCTGACTCGCTGAATATCAACATAGATTCAACTCTCTTAGGTGAACGAATGCACAGCAGAGCAGTTTCAAGCAAACGTTTCTCCTGAGTCTTAGACGAAGTTTCCTGCTGTTTAGTACGTATACCGGCATTGGGCTGGAAATACCGGTTTTGGGATTCTGCACAGAAAGAGTTTGCAAACCGCTGAATCCACACCTGAGTTTATCTCTGTCATTTGAATGCACACATTGACAACCATTCAGTTGGATAGCTCCGTTTTGGTTTTAGAAGCAGATATTTCTCTGTACAGCCTATGGTACCATTCACTCGGGAATATCCCAACGCAGCTCCTAGAAGAAACGTGTTTCTGACTCGCTGAATATCAACATAGATTCTACTCTCTTAGGTGAACGAAAGCACAGCAGAGGAGTTTCAAACAAACGTTTCTCATGAGTTTTAGCCGAAGTTTACTGCTTTTTAGTACGTATGCCGGCATTGGGTTGGAAACACCGGTTTTGGGATTCTGCAAAGAAAGGGTTTGCAAACCGCTGAATCCACACGTGATTTTAACTCTGTCAGTTGAATGCACACATTGACAACCATTCAGTTAGATAGCTCCGTTTTGGTTTTAGGAGCAGATATTTGTCTGTACAGCCTTTGGTCCCATTCACTCGGGAATATCCCAACGCAGCTCCTAGAAGAAACGTGTTTCTGACTCGCTGAATCTCAACATAGATTCAACTATCTTACGTGAACGAACACATAGCAGAGCAGTTTCAAGGAAACGTTTCTCCTGAGTTTCAGATGAAGTCATACTGCTGTTTCGTACATATGCCGGCATTGGGCTGGAAATACCGGTTTCGGGATTCTGTACAGAAAGGGTTTGCAAACCACTGAATCCACACGTGAGTTTAACTCTGTAAGTTGAATGCACACATTGACAACCATTCAGTTAGACAGCTCCGTTTTGGTTTTATAAGCAGATATTTCTCTGTACAGCCTATGGTCCCATTCACTCGGGAATATCCCAACGCAGCTCCCAGAAGAAACGTGTTTCTGACTCGCTGAATCTCAACATAGATTCAACTCTCTTAGGTGAACGATCGCACAGCAGAGAAGTTTCAAGCAAACGTTTCTCCTGAGTTTTAGACGAAGTTTCCTGCTGTTTAGTACGTATGCCGGCATTGGGCAGGAAATACCAGTTTTGGGATTCTGCACAGAAAGGGTTTGCAAACCGCCGAATCGACACGTGAGTTTAACTCTGTCAGTTGAATGCACACATTGACAAACATTCAGTTAGATAGCTCCGTTTTGGTTTTAGAAGCAGATATTTCTCTGTACAGCCTATGGTCCCATTCACTCGGGAATTTCCCAACGCAGCTCCTAGAAGAAACGTGTTTCTGACTCGCTGAATCTCAACATAGATTCAACTCTCTTAGGTGAATGAACACACAGCAGAGCAGTTTCAAGCAAACGTTCCTCCTGAGTTTTAGACGAAGTTTCCTGCTGTTTAGTACCTATACAGGCATTGGGCTGGAAATACCGGTTTTGGGATTCCGCACAGAAAGAGTTTGCAAACCGCTGAATTCACACGTGAGTTTAACTCTGTCAGTTGAATGCACACAATGACAACCCTTCAGTTAGATAGCTCCGATTTGGTTTTAGAGGCAGATATTTCTCTGTACAGCGTATGGTCCCATTCACTCGGGAATATCCCAACACAGCTCCTAGAAGAAACGTGTTTCTGACTCGCTGAATCTCAACATAGATTCAACTCTCTTAGGTGAACGAACGCACAGCAGAGCAGTTTCAAGGAAACGTTTCTCCTGGGATTTAGACGAAGTTTACTGCGGTTTAGTACGTATGCAGGCATTGGGCTGAAAATACCGGTTTTGGGATTCTGCACAGAAGGGTTTGCCAACCGCAGAATCCACACGAGAGTTTAACTCTGTCAGTTGAATGCACACATTGACAACCATTTAGTTAGATAGCTCCGTTTTGGATTTAGAAGCAGATATTTCTCTGTACAGCCTATGGTCCCATTCACTCGGGAATATCCCAAGGCAGCTCCTAGAAGAAACGTGTTTCTGACTCGCTGAATCTCAACATAGATTCAACTCTCTTAGGTGAACGAACGCAGAGCAGAGCAATTTCAAGGAAACATTCCTCCTGAGTTTTAGACGACGTTTCCTGCTGTTTAGTACGTATGCCGGCATTGGGCTGGAAATACCGGTTTTGGGATTCTGCACAGAAAGGGTTTGCCAACCGCTGAATCCACCCGTGAGTTTAACTCTGTCAGTTGAATGCACACATTGACAACCATTCAGTTAGGTAGCTCCGTTTTGGTTTTAGAAGCAGATATTACTCGGTACAGCCTATGGTCCATTCACTCGGAAACATCCCAACGCAGCTCCTAGAAGAAACGTGTTTCTGACTCGCTGAATCTCAACATAGATTCAACTCTCTTAGGTGAACGAACGCACAGCACAGCAGTTTCAAGGAAACGTTTCTCCTGAGTTTTAGACGAAGTTTACTGCGGTTTAGCACGTATGTCAGCATTCGGTTGGAAATACCGGTTTTGGAATTCTGCAGAGAATGGGTTTGCAAACCGCTGAATCCACAGGTGAGTTTAACTCTGTCAGTTGAATGCCCACATTGACAACCATTCAGTTAGATAGTTCCGTTTTGGTTTTAGAAGCAGATATTTCTCGGTACATCCTATGGTCCCATTCACTCGGGAATATCCCAACGCAGCTCCTGGAAGAAACGTGTTTCTGACTCGTGGAATCTCAACATAGATTCAACTCTCTTACGTGAACGCACACACAGCAGAGCAGTTTCAAGGAAACGTTTCTCCTGAATTTTAGACGAAGTTTACTGCGGTTTACTACGTATACCAGCATTCGGTTGGAAATACCGGTTTTGGAATTCTGCAGAGAAAGGGTTTGCCAACCGCTGAATCCACACGTGAGTTTAACTCTGTCAGTTGAATGCACACATTGACAACCATTCAGTTAGATAGCTCCGTTTTGGTTTTAGAAGCAGATATTTCTCTATACAGCCTATGGTCCCATTCACTCGGGAATATCCCAACGCAGCTCCTAGAAGAAACGTGTTTCTGACTCGCTGAATCTCAACATAGGTTCAACTCTCTTAGGTGAACGAACGCACAGCAGAGCAGTTTCAAGGAAACGTTTCTCCTGAGTTTTAGACGAAATTTCCTGCGGTTTAGTACGTATGCTGGCATTGGCTGGAAATACCGGTTTTGGGATTCTGCACAGAAAGGGTTTGCAAACCGCTGAATCCACACGTGAGTTTAACTCTGTCAGTTGAATGCACACATTGAGAACCATTCAGTTAGATAGCTCCGTTTTGGTTTTAGGAGCAGATATTTCTCTGTACAGCCTATAGTCCCATTCGCTCGGGAATATCCCAACGCAGGTTCTAGAGAAACGTGTTTCTGAATCGCTGAACCTCAACATAGATTCAAATCTATTAAGTGAACGAACGCACAGCAGAGCAGTTTCAAGGAAACGTTTCTTCTGAGTTTTAGACGAAGTTCCTGTTGTTTAGTACGTATGCCGGCATTGGCCTGGAAATACCGGTTTTGGGATTCTGCACAGAAAGGGTTTGCAAACCGCTGAATCCACACGTGAGTTTAACTCTGTCAGTTGAAGGCACACATTGACAACCATTCAGTTAGATAGCTCTGTTTTGGTTTTAGAAGCAGATATTTCTCTGTGCAGGCAATGGTCCCATTCACTCGGGAATATCCCAACGCAGCTCCTAGAAGAAACGTGTTTCTGACTCGCGGAATCTCAACATAGATTCAACTCTCTTAGGTGAATGAACGCACAGCAGAGCAGTTTCAAGGAAACGATCCTCCTGAGTTTTAGACGAAGTTTCCTGCTGTTTAGTACGTATGCCGGCATTGGGCTGGAAATACCGATTTGGGAATTCTGCACAGAAAGGGTTTGAAAACCGCTGAATCCACACGTAAGTTTAACTCTGTCAGTTGAATGCACACATTGACAACCATTCAGTTAGATAGCTCCGTTTTGGTTTTAGAAGCAGATATTTCTCTGTACAGCCTATGGTCCCATTCACTGGGGAATATCCCAATGCAGCTCCTAGAAGAAACGTGTTTCTGAATCGCTGAATCTCAATATAGATTCAACTCTCTTAGGTGAACGAAGGGACAGCAGAGCAGTTTCAAGCAAACGTTTCTCCTGAGTTTTAGACGAAGTTTACTGCTGTTTAGTACGTATGCCGGCATTGGACTGGAAATACCGGTTTGGGATTCTGCACAGAAAGGGTTTGCCAACCGCTGAATCCACACGTGAGTTTAACTTTGAATGCACACATTGACAACCATTCAGTTAGGTAGCTCCGTTTTGGTTTCAGAAGCAGATATTTCTCGGTACAGCCTATGGTCCCATTCACTCGGGAACATCCCTTCGCAGCTCCTAGAAGAAACGTGTTTCTGAATCGCTGAATTTCAACATAGATTCAACTCTCTTAGGTGAACGAACGCACAGCAGAGCAGTTTCAAGGAAACGTTTCTCCTGAATTTTAGACGAAGTTTCCTGCTGTTTAGTACGTATGCCGGCATTGGGTTGGAAATACAGGTTTTGGAATTCTGCAGAGAAAGGGTTTGCAAACCGCTGAATCCACACGTGAGTTTAACTCTGTCAGTTGAATGCACACATTGACAACCATTCAGGTAGATAGCTCCGTTTTGGTTTTAGGAGCAGATATTTCTCTGTACAGCCTATGGTCCCATTCACTCGGGAATATCCCAACGCAGCTCCTAGAGGAAACGTGTTTCTGACTCGCTGAATCTCAACATAGATTCAACTCTCTTACGTGAACGAACGCACAAGCAGAGCAGTTTCAAAGAAACGTTTCTCCTGAGTTTTAGACGAAGTTTACTGCGGTTTAGTACGTATGCCGGCATTGGGCTGGAAATACCGGTTTTGGGATTCTGCACAGAAAGGGTTTGCAAACCGCTGAATCCACACTTGCGTTTAACTCTGTCAGTTGAATGCACATATTGACAACCATTCATTTAGATAGCTCCGTTTTGGTTTTAGAAGCAGATATTTCTCGGTACAGGCTATGGTCCCATTCACTCGGGAATATCCCAATGCAGCTCCTAGAAGAAACGTGTTTCTGACTCGCTGAATCTCAACATAGATTCAATTCTCTTACGTGAACGAACGCACAGCAGAGCAGTTTCAAGGAAACGTTTCTCCTGAGTTTTAGACGAAGTTTCCTGCTGTTTCGTAGGTATGCCGGCATTGGGCTGGAAATACCGGTTTTGGGATTCTGCACAAAAAGGGTTTGCGAACCGCTGAATCCACACGTGAGTTTAACTCTGTCAGTTGAATGCACACATTGACAACCATTCAGGTAGATAGCTCCGTTTTGGTTTTAGAAGCAGATATTTCTCTGTACAGCCTATGGTCCCATTCACTCGGGAATATCCCAACGCAGCTCCTAGAAGAAACGTGTTTCTGACTCGCTGAATCTCAACATAGATTCAACTCTCTTAGGTGAACGAAGGCACAGCAGAGCAGTATCAAGCAAACGTTTCTCCTGAGTTTTAGACGAAGTTTACTGCTGTTTAGTACGTATGCCAGCATTGGACTGGAAATACCGGTTTGGGATTCTGCACAGAAAAGGTTTGCAAACCGCTGAATACACACGTGAGTGTAACTCTGTCAGTTGAGTGCACACATTGACAACCATTCAGTTAGATAGCTCCGTTTTGGTTTTAGAAGCAGATATTTCTCTGTACAGCCTATGGTCCCATTCACTCGGTAATATCCCAACGCAGCTCCTAGAAGAAACGTGTTTCTGACTCGCTGAATCTCAACATAGATTCAACTCTCTTACGTGAACGAACGCACAGCAGAGCAGTTTCAAACAAACGTTTCTCCAGAGTTTTAGACGAAGTTTACTGCGGTTTAGTACGTATGCCGGCATTGGGCTGGAAATACCGGTTTTGGGATTCTGCACAGAAAGAGTTTGCAAACCACTGAATCCACACGTGAGTTTAACTCTGTCACTTGAATGCACACATTGACAACCATTCAGTTAGATAGCTCCGTTTTGGTTTTAGAAGCAGATATTTCTCTGTACAGCCTATGGTCCCATTCACTCGGGAATATCCCAGCGCAGCTCCTAGAAGAAACGTGTTTCTGACTCGCTGAATCTCAACATAGATTCAACTCTCTTACGTGAACGAACGCACAGCAGAGCAGTTTCAAGGAAACGTTTCTCCTGAGTTTTAGACGAAGTTTCCTGCTGTTTCGTAGGTATGCCGGCATTGGGCTGGAAATACCGGTTTTGGGATTCTGCACAAAAAGGGTTTGCAAACCGCTGAATCCACACGTGAGTTTTACTCTGTCATTTGAATGCACACATTGACAACCATTAAGTTAGATAGCTCCGTTTCGGTTTTAGAAGCAGATATTTCTCTGTACAGCCTATGGTCCCATTCACTCGGGAATATCCCAACGTAGCTCCTAGAAGAAACGTGTTTCTGACTCGCTGAATCTCAACATAGATTCAACTCTCTTACGTGAACGAAAGCACAGCAGAGCAGTTTCAAAGAAACGTTTCTCCTGAGTTTTAGACGAAGTTTACTGCGGTTTAGAACATATGCCGGCATTGGGCTGGAAATACCGGTTTTGGGAATCTGCACAGAAAGGGTTTGCAAACCGCTGAATCCACACTTGCGTTTATCTCTGTCAGTTGAATGCACATATTGACAACCATTCATTTAGATAGCTCCGTTTTGGTTTTAGAAGCAGATATTTCTCGGTACAGGCTATGGTCCCATTCACTCGGGAATATCCCAACGCAGCTCCTAGAAGAAACGTGTTTCTGACTCGCTGAATGTCAACATAGATTCAACTCTCTTAGGTGAACGAACGCACAGCAGAGCAGTTTCAAGGAAACGTTTCTCCTGAGTTTTAGAGGAAGTTTACTGCTGTTTGGTACGTATGACGGCATTGGGCTGGAAATACCGGTTTTGGGATTCTCCACAGAAAGGGTTTGCAAACCGCTGAATCCACACGTGAGTTTAACTCTGTCAATTGAATGCACACATTGACAAACATTCAGTTATATAGCTCCGTCTTGTTTTTAGAAGCAGATATTTCTCTGTACAGCCTATGGTCCCATTCACTCGGGAATATCCCAACGCAGCTCCTAGAAGAAACGTGTTTCTGACTCGCTGAATGTCAACATAGATTCAACTCTTTTACGTGAACGAACGCACAGCAGAGCAGTTTCAAGGAAACGTTCCTCCTGAGTTTTAGACGAAGTTTCCTGCTGTTTAGTACGTATGCCGGTATTGGGCTGGAAATACCGGTTTTGGGATTCTGCACAGAAAGTGTTTGCAAACCGCTGAATCCACACTTGCGTTTAACTCTGTCAGTTGAATGCACATATTGACAACCATTCATTTAGATAGCTCCGTTTTGGTTTTAGAAGCAGATATTTCTCGGTTCAGGCTATGGTCCCATTCACTCTGGAATATCCCAATGCAGCTCCTAGAAGAAACGTGTTTCTGACTCGCTGAATCTCAACGTAGATTCAACTCTCTTAGGTGAACGAACGCACAGCAGAGCAGTTTCAAGGAAACATTTCTCCTGAGTTTTAGAGGAAGTTTACTGCTGTTTGGCACGTATGACGGCATTGGGCTGGAAATACTGGTTTTGGGATTCTCCACAGAAAGGGTTTGCCAACCGCTGAATCCACACGTGAGTTTAACTCTGTCAGTTGAATGCTCACATTGAGAACCATTCAGTTAGATAGCTCCGTTTTGGTTTTAGAAGCAGATATTTCTCTGTACAGCCTATGGTCCCATGCTCTCGGGAATATCCCAACGCAGCTCCTAGAAGAAACGTGTTTCTGACTCGCTGAATCTCAACATAGATTCAACTCTCTTAGGTGAACGAAGGCACAGCAGAGCAGTATCAAGCAAACGTTTCTCCTGAGTTTTAGACGAAGTTTACTGCTGTTTAGTACGTATGCCGGCATTGGACTGGAAATACCGGTTTGGGATTCTGCACAGAAAGGGTTTGCAAACCGCTGAATACACACGTGAGTGTAACTCTGTCAGTTGAATGCACACATTGACAAGCATTCAGTTATATAGCTCCGTTTTGGTTTTAGGAGCAGATATTTCTCTGTACAGCCTATGGTCCCATTCACTCGGGAATATCCCAAAGCAGCTCCTAGAAGAAACGTGTTTCTGAATCGCTGAATCTCAACATAGATTCAACTCTCTTACATGAACGAACACACAGCAGAGCAGTTTCAAGGAAACGTTTCTCCTGAGTTTTAGACGAAGTTTACTGCGGTTTACTACGTATGCCGGCCATGGGTTGGAAATACCGGTTTTGGAATTCTGCAGAGAAAGGGTTTGCAAACCGCTGAATCCACACGTGAGTTTAACTCTGTCAGTTGAATGCACACATTGACAACCATTCAGGTAGATAGCTCCGTTTTGGATGTAGGAGCAGATATTTCTCTGTACAGCCTATGGTCCCATTCACTCGGGAATATCCCAACGCATCTCCTAGAAGAAACGTGTTTCTGACTCGCTGAATCTCAACATAGATTCAACTCTCTTATGTGAACGAACGCACAGCAGAGCAGTTTCAAGCAAACGTTTCTCCTGAGTTTTAGACGAAGTTTCCTGCTGTTTAGTACGTATGCCGGCATTGGACTGGAAATACCGGTTTTGGGATTCTGCACAGAAAGAGTTTGCAAACCACTGAATCCACACGTGAGTTTAACTCTGTCTCTTGAATGCACACATTGACAACCATTCAGTTATATAGCTCCGTTTTGTTTTTAGAAGCAGATATTTCTCTGTACAGCCTATGGTCCCATTCACTCGGGAATATCCCAACGCAGCTCCTAGAAGAAACGTGTTTCTGACTCGCTGAATGTCAGCATAGATTCAACTCTCTTAGGTGAACGAACGCACTGCAGAGCAGTTTCAAGGACACGTTCCTCCTGAGTTTTAGACGAAGTTTCCTGCTGTTTAGTACGTATACTGGCATTGGGCTGGAAATACCGGTTTTGGGATTCCGCACAGAAAGAGTTTGCAAACCGCCGAATCCACATGTGAGTTTACCTCTGTCAGTTGAATGCACACATTGACAACCATTCAGTTAGATAGCTCCGTTCTGGTTTTATAAGCAGATATTTCTCTGTACAGCCTATGGTCCCATTCACTCGGGAATATCACAACGCAGCTCCTAGAAGAAACGTGTTTCTGACTCGCTGAATCTCAACATATATTCAACTCTCTTAGGTGAACGAACGCACAGCAGAGCAGTTTCAAGGAAACGTTTCTCCTGAGTTTTAGACGAAGTTTCCTGCTGTTTCGTAGGTATGCCGGCATTGGGCTGGAAATACCTGTTTTGGGATTCTGCACAAAAAGGGTTTGCAAACCGCTGAATCCACACGTGAGTTTAACTCTGTCAGTTGAATGCACACATTGACAACCATTCAGTTAGATTGCTCCGTTTTGGTTTTAGAAGCAGATATTTCTCTGTACACCCTATGGTCCCATTCACTCGGGAATATTCCAACGCAGCTCCTAGAAGAAACGTGTTTCTGACTCGCTGAATCTCAACATAGATTCAACTCTCTTAGGTGAACGAACGCACAGCAGAGCAGTTTCAAGGAAACGTTTCTCCTGAGTTTTAGACAAAGTTTACTGCTGTTTAGTACGTATGCCGGCATTGGGCTGGAAATACCGGTTTTGGGATTCTGCACAGAAAGGGTTTGCAAACCGCTGAATCCACACGTGAGTTTAACTCTGTCAGTTGAATGCACACATTGACAACCATTCAGGTAGATAGCTCCGTTTTGGTTTTAGGAGCAGATATTTCTCTGTACAGCCTATGGTCCCATTCACTCGGGAATATCCCAACGCAGCTCCTAGAGGAAACGTGTTTCTGACTCTCTGAATCTCAACATAGATTCAACTCTATTACGTGAACGAACGCACAAGCAGAGCAGTTTCAAAGAAACGTTTCTCCTGAGTTTTAGACGAAGTTTACTGCGGTTTAGTACGTATGCCGGCATTGGGCTGGAAATACCGGTTTTGGGATTCTGCACAGAAAGGGTTTGCAAACCGCTGAATCCACACTTGCGTTTAACTCTGTCAGTTGAATGCACATATTGACAACCATTCATTTAGATAGCTCCGTTTTGGTTTTAGAAGCAGATATTTCTCGGTACAGGCTATGGTCCCATTCACTCGGGAATATCCCAATGCAGCTCCTAGAAGAAACGTGTTTCTGACTCGCTGAATCTCAACATAGATTCAATTCTCTTACGTGAACGAACGCACAGCAGAGCAGTTTCAAGGAAACGTTTCTCCTGAGTTTTAGACGAAGTTTCCTGCTGTTTCGTAGGTATGCCGGCATTGGGCTGGAAATACCGGTTTTGGGATTCTGCACAAAAAGGGTTTGCGAACCGCTGAATCCACACGTGAGTTTAACTCTGTCAGTTGAATGCACACATTGACAACCATTCAGGTAGATAGCTCCGTTTTGGTTTTAGAAGCAGATATTTCTCTGTACAGCCTATGGTCCCATTCACTCGGGAATATCCCAACGCAGCTCCTAGAAGAAACGTGTTTCTGACTCGCTGAATCTCAACATAGATTCAACTCTCTTAGGTGAACGAAGGCACAGCAGAGCAGTATCAAGCAAACGTTTCTCCTGAGTTTTAGACGAAGTTTACTGCTGTTTAGTACGTATGCTGGCATTGGACTGGAAATACCGGTTTGGGATTCTGCACAGAAAGGGTTTGCAAACCGCTGAATACACACGTGAGTGTAACTCTGTCAGTTGAGTGCACACATTGACAACCATTCAGTTAGATAGCTCCGTTTTGGTTTTAGAAGCAGATATTTCTCTGTACAGCCTATGGTCCCATTCACTCGGGAATATCCCAACGCAGCTCCTAGAAGAAACGTGTTTCTGACTCGCTGAATCTCAACATAGATTCAACTCTCTTACGTGAACGAACGCACAGCAGAGCAGTTTCAAACAAACGTTTCTCCAGAGTTTTAGACGAAGTTTACTGCGGTTTAGTACGTATGCCGGCATTGGGCTGGAAATACCGGTTTTGGGATTCTGCACAGAAAGAGTTTGCAAACCACTGAATCCACACGTGAGTTTACCTCTGTCACTTGAATGCACACATTGACAACCATTCAGTTAGATAGCTCCGTTTTGGTTTTAGAAGCAGATATTTCTCTGTACAGCCTATGGTCCCATTCACTCGGGAATATCCCAGCGCAGCTCCTAGAAGAAACGTGTTTCTGACTCGCTGAATCTCAACATAGATTCAACTCTCTTACGTGAACGAACGCACAGCAGAGCAGTTTCAAGGAAACGTTTCTCCTGAGTTTTAGACGAAGTTTCCTGCTGTTTCGTAGGTATGCCGGCATTGGGCTGGAAATACCGGTTTTGGGATTCTGCACAAAAAGGGTTTGCAAACCGCTGAATCCACACGTGAGTTTTACTCTGTCATTTGAATGCACACATTGACAACCATTAAGTTAGATAGCTCCGTTTTGGTTTTAGAAGCAGATATTTCTCTGTACAGCCTATGGTCCCATTCACTCGGGAATATCCCAACGTAGCTCCTAGAAGAAACGTGTTTCTGACTCGCTGAATCTCAACATAGATTCAACTCTCTTACGTGAACGAAAGCACAGCAGAGCAGTTTCAAAGAAACGTTTCTCCTGAGTTTTAGACGAAGTTTACTGCGGTTTAGAACATATGCCGGCATTGGGCTGGAAATACCGGTTTTGGGAATCTGCACAGAAAGGGTTTGCAAACCGCTGAATCCACACTTGCGTTTATCTCTGTCAGTTGAATGCACATATTGACAACCATTCATTTAGATAGCTCCGTTATGGTTTTAGAAGCAGATATTTCTCGGTACAGGCTATGGTCCCATTCACTCGGGAATATCCCAACGCAGCTCCTAGAAGAAACGTGTTTCTGACTCGCTGAATCTCAACATAGATTCAACTCTTTTACGTGAACGAACGCACAGCAGAGCAGTTTCAAAGAAACGTTTCTCCTGAGTTTTAGACGAAGTTTACTGCGGTTTAGTACGTATGCCGGTATTGGGCTGGAAATACCGGTTTTGGGATTCTGCACAGAAAGTGTTTGCAAACCGCTGAATCCACACTTGCGTTTAACTCTGTCAGTTGAATGCACATATTGACAACCATTCATTTAGATAGCTCCGTTTTGGTTTTAGAAGCAGATATTTCTCGGTTCAGGCTATGGTCCCATTCACTCTGGAATATCCCAATGCAGCTCCTAGAAGAAACGTGTTTCTGACTCGCTGAATCTCAACGTAGATTCAACTCTCTTAGGTGAACGAACGCACAGCAGAGCAGTTTCAAGGAAACATTTCTCCTGAGTTTTAGAGGAAGTTTACTGCTGTTTGGCACGTATGACGGCATTGGGCTGGAAATTCTGGTTTTGGGATTCTCCACAGAAAGGGTTTGCCAACCGCTGAATCCACACGTGAGTTTAACTCTGTCAGTTGAATGCTCACATTGAGAACCATTCAGTTAGATAGCTCCGTTTTGGTTTTAGAAGCAGATATTTCTCTGTACAGCCTATGGTCCCATGCACTCGGGAATATCCCAACGCAGCTCCTAGAAGAAACGTGTTTCTGACTCGCTGAATCTCAACATAGATTCAACTCTCTTAGGTGAACGAAGGCACAGCAGAGCAGTATCAAGCAAACGTTTCTCCTGAGTTTTAGACGACGTTTACTGCTGTTTAGTACGTATGCCGGCATTGGACTGGAAATGCCGGTTTGGGATTCTGCACAGAAAGAGTTTGCAAACCGCTGAATACACACGTGAGTGTAACTCTGTCAGTTGAATGCACACATTGACAAGCATTCAGTTATATAGCTCCGTTTTGGTTTTAGGAGCAGATATTTCTCTGTACAGCCTATGGTCCCATTCACTCGGGAATATCCCAAAGCAGCTCCTAGAAGAAACGTGTTTCTGAATCGCTGAATCTCAACATAGATTCAACTCTCTTACATGAACGAACACACAGCAGAGCAGTTTCAAGGAAACGTTTCTCCTGAGTTTTAGACGAAGTTTACTGCGGTTTACTACGTATGCCGGCCATGGGTAGGAAATACCGGTTTTGGAATTCTGCAGAGAAAGGGTTTGCAAACCGCTGAATCCACACGTGAGTTTAACTCTGTCAGTTGAATGCACACATTGACAACCATTCAGGTAGATAGCTCCGTTTTGGATGTAGGAGCAGATATTTCTCTGTACAGCCTATGGTCCCATTCACTCGGGAATATCCCAACGCATCTCCTAGAAGAAACGTGTTTCTGACTCGCTGAATCTCAACATAGATTCAACTCTCTTATGTGAACGAACGCACAGCAGAGCAGTTTCAAGCAAACGTTTCTCCTGAGTTTTAGACGAAGTTTCCTGCTGTTTAGTACGTATGCCGGCATTGGGCTGGAAATACCGGTTTTGGGATTCTGCACAGAAAGAGTTTGCAAACCACTGAATCCACACGTGAGTTTAACTCTGTCTCTTGAATGCACACATTGACAACCATTCAGTTATATAGCTCCGTTTTGTTTTTAGAAGCAGATATTTCTCTGTACAGCCTATGGTCCCATTCACTCGGGAATATCCCAACGCAGCTCCTAGAAGAAACGTGTTTCTGACTCGCTGAATGTCAGCATAGATTCAACTCTCTTAGGTGAACGAACGCACTGCAGAGCAGTTTCAAGGACACGTTCCTCCTGAGTTTTAGACGAAGTTTCCTGCTGTTTAGTACGTATACTGGCATTGGGCTGGAAATACCGGTTTTGGGATTCCGCACAGAAAGAGTTTGCAAACCGCTGAATCCACACGTGAGTTTAACTCTGTCAGTTGAATGCACACATTGACAACCATTCAGGTAGATAGCTCCGTTTTGGTTTTAGGAGCAGATATTTCTCTGTACAGCCTATGGTCCCATTCACTCGGGAATATCCCAACGCAGCTCCTAGAGGAAACGTGTTTCTGACTCGCTGAACCTCAACATAGATTCAACTCTCTTACGTGAACGAACGCACAAGCAGAGCAGTTTCAAGGAAACGTTTCTCCTGAGTTTTAGACGAAGTTTCCTGCTGTTTCGTAGGTATGCCGGCATTGGGCTGGAAATACCGGTTTTGGGATTCTGCACAAAAAGGGTTTGCAAACCGCTGAATCCACACGTGAGTTTTACTCTGTCATTTGAATGCACACATTGACAACCATTAAGTTAGATAGCTCCGTTTTGGTTTTAGAAGCAGATATTTCTCTGTACAGCCTATGGTCCCATTCACTCGGGAATATCCCAACGTAGCTCCTAGAAGAAACGTGTTTCTGACTCGCTGAATCTCAACATAGATTCAACTCTCTTACGTGAACGAAAGCACAGCAGAGCAGTTTCAAAGAAACGTTTCTCCTGAGTTTTAGACGAAGTTTACTGCGGTTTAGAACATATGCCGGCATTGGGCTGGAAATACCGGTTTTGGGAATCTGCACAGAAAGGGTTTGCAAACCGCTGAATCCACACTTGCGTTTATCTCTGTCAGTTGAATGCACATATTGACAACCATTCATTTAGATAGCTCCGTTTTGGTTTTAGAAGCAGATATTTCTCGGTACAGGCTATGGTCCCATTCACTCGGGAATATCCCAACGCAGCTCCTAGAAGAAACGTGTTTCTGACTCGCTGAATCTCAACATAGATTCAACTCTTTTACGTGAACGAACGCACAGCAGAGCAGTTTCAAAGAAACGTTTCTCCTGAGTTTTAGACGAAGTTTACTGCGGTTTAGTACGTATGCCGGTATTGGGCTGGAAATACCGGTTTTGGGATTCTGCACAGAAAGTGTTTGCAAACCGCTGAATCCACACTTGCGTTTAACTCTGTCAGTTGAATGCACATATTGACAACCATTCATTTAGATAGCTCCGTTTTGGTTTTAGAAGCAGATATTTCTCGGTTCAGGCTATGGTCCCATTCACTCTGGAATATCCCAATGCAGCTCCTAGAAGAAACGTGTTTCTGACTCGCTGAATCTCAACGTAGATTCAACTCTCTTAGGTGAACGAACGCACAGCAGAGCAGTTTCAAGGAAACATTTCTCCTGAGTTTTAGAGGAAGTTTACTGCTGTTTGGCACGTATGACGGCATTGGGCTGGAAATACTGGTTTTGGGATTCTCCACAGAAAGGGTTTGCCAACCGCTGAATCCACACGTGAGTTTAACTCTGTCAGTTGAATGCTCACATTGAGAACCATTCAGTTAGATAGCTCCGTTTTGGTTTTAGAAGCAGATATTTCTCTGTACAGCCTATGGTCCCATGCACTCGGGAATATCCCAACGCAGCTCCTAGAAGAAACGTGTTTCTGACTCGCTGAATCTCAACATAGATTCAACTCTCTTAGGTGAACGAAGGCACAGCAGAGCAGTATCAAGCAAACGTTTCTCCTGAGTTTTAGACGAAGTTTACTGCTGTTTAGTACGTATGCCGGCATTGGACTGGAAATGCCGGTTTGGGATTCTGCACAGAAAGAGTTTGCAAACCGCTGAATACACACGTGAGTGTAACTCTGTCAGTTGAATGCACACATTGACAAGCATTCAGTTATATAGCTCCGTTTTGGTTTTAGGAGCAGATATTTCTCTGTACAGCCTATGGTCCCATTCACTCGGGAATATCCCAAAGCAGCTCCTAGAAGAAACGTGTTTCTGAATCGCTGAATCTCAACATAGATTCAACTCTCTTACATGAACGAACACACAGCAGAGCAGTTTCAAGGAAACGTTTCTCCTGAGTTTTAGACGAAGTTTACTGCGGTTTACTACGTATGCCGGCCATGGGTAGGAAATACCGGTTTTGGAATTCTGCAGAGAAAGGGTTTGCAAACCGCTGAATCCACACGTGAGTTTAACTCTGTCAGTTGAATGCACACATTGACAACCATTCAGGTAGATAGCTCCGTTTTGGATGTAGGAGCAGATATTTCTCTGTACAGCCTATGATCCCATTCACTCGGGAATATCCCAACGCATCTCCTAGAAGAAACGTGTTTCTGACTCGCTGAATCTCAACATAGATTCAACTCTCTTATGTGAACGAACGCACAGCAGAGCTGTTTCAAGCAAACGTTTCTCCTGAGTTTTAGACGAAGTTTCCTGCTGTTTAGTACGTATGCCGGCATTGGGCTGGAAATACCGGTTTTGGGATTCTGCACAGAAAGAGTTTGCAAACCACTGAATCCACACGTGAGTTTATCTCTGTCTCTTGAATGCACACATTGACAACCATTCAGTTATATAGCTCCGTTTTGTTTTTAGAAGCAGATATTTCTCTGTACAGCCTATGGTCCCATTCACTCGGGAATATCCCAACGCAGCTCCTAGAAGAAACGTGTTTCTGACTCGCTGAATGTCAGCATAGATTCACCTCTCTTAGGTGAACGAACGCACTGCAGAGCAGTTTCAAGGACACGTTCCTCCTGAGTTTTAGACGAAGTTTCCTGCTGTTTAGTACGTATACTGGCATTGGGCTGGAAATACCGGTTTTGGGATTCCGCACAGAAAGAGTTTGCAAACCGCTGAATCCACACGTGAGTTTAACTCTGTCAGTTGAATGCACACATTGACAACCATTCAGGTAGATAGCTCCGTTTTGGTTTTAGGAGCAGATATTTCTCTGTACAGCCTATGGTCCCATTCACTCGGGAATATCCCAACGCAGCTCCTAGAGGAAACGTGTTTCTGACTCGCTGAACCACAACATAGATTCAACTCTCTTACGTGAACGAACGCTCAAGCAGAGCAGTTTCAAAGAAACGTTTCTCCTGAGTTTTAGACGAAGTTTACTGCGGTTTAGTACGTATGCCGGCATTGGGCTGGAAATACCGGTTTTGGGATTCTGCACAGAAAGGGTTTGCAAACCGCTGAATCCACACTTGCGTTTAACTCTGTCAGTTGAATGCACATATTGACAACCATTCATTTAGATAGCTCCGTTTTGGTTTTAGAAGCAGATATTTCTCGGTACAGGCTATGGTCCCATTCACTCGGGAATATCCCAATGCAGCTCCTAGAAGAAACGTGTTTCTGACTCGCTGAATCTCAACATAGATTCAATTCTCTTACGTGAACGAACGCACAGCAGAGCAGTTTCAAGGAAACGTTTCTCCTGAGTTTTAGACGAAGTTTCCTGCTGTTTCGTAGGTATGCCGGCATTGGGCTGGAAATACCGGTTTTGGGATTCTGCACAAAAAGGGTTTGCGAACCGCTGAATCCACACGTGAGTTTAACTCTGTCAGTTGAATGCACACATTGACAACCATTCAGGTAGATAGCTCCGTTTTGGTTTTAGAAGCAGATATTTCTCTGTACAGCCTATGGTCCCATTCACTCGGGAATATCCCAACGCAGCTCCTAGAAGAAACGTGTTTCTGACTCGCTGAATCTCAACATAGATTCAACTCTCTTAGGTGAACGAAGGCACAGCAGAGCAGTATCAAGCAAACGTTTCTCCTGAGTTTTAGACGAAGTTTACTGCTGTTTAGTACGTATGCCGGCATTGGACTGGAAATACCGGTTTGGGATTCTGCACAGAAAGGGTTTGCAAACCGCTGAATACACACGTGAGTGTAACTCTGTCAGTTGAGTGCACACATTGACAACCATTCAGTTAGATAGCTCCGTTTTGGTTTTAGAAGCAGATATTTCTCTGTACAGCCTATGGTCCCATTCACTCGGGAATATCCCAACGCAGCTCCTAGAAGAAACGTGTTTCTGACTCGCTGAATCTCAACATAGATTCAACTCTCTTACGTGAACGAACGCACAGCAGAGCAGTTTCAAACAAACGTTTCTCCAGAGTTTTAGACGAAGTTTACTGCGGTTTAGTACGTATGCCGGCATTGGGCTGGAAATACCGGTTTTGGGATTCTGCACAGAAAGAGTTTGCAAACCACTGAATCCACACGTGAGTTTAACTCTGTCACTTGAATGCACACATTGACAACCATTCAGTTAGATAGCTCCGTTTTGGTTTTAGAAGCAGATATTTCTCTGTACAGCCTATGGTCCCATTCACTCGGGAATATCCCAGCGCAGCTCCTAGAAGAAACGTGTTTCTGATTCGCTGAATCTCAACATAGATTCAACTCTCTTACGTGAACGAACGCACAGCAGAGCAGTTTCAAGGAAACGTTTCTCCTGAGTTTTAGACGAAGTTTCCTGCTGTTTCGTAGGTATGCCGGCATTGGGCTGGAAATACCGGTTTTGGGATTCTGCACAAAAAGGGTTTGCAAACCGCTGAATCCACACGTGAGTTTTACTCTGTCATTTGAATGCACACATTGACAACCATTAAGTTAGATAGCTCCGTTTTGGTTTTAGAAGCAGATATTTCTCTGTACAGCCTATGGTCCCATTCACTCGGGAATATCCCAACGTAGCTCCTAGAAGAAACGTGTTTCTGACTCGCTGAATCTCAACATAGATTCAACTCTCTTACGTGAACGAAAGCACAGCAGAGCAGTTTCAAAGAAACGTTTCTCCTGAGTTTTAGACGAAGTTTACTGCGGTTTAGAACATATGCCGGCATTGGGCTGGAAATACCGGTTTTGGGAATCTGCACAGAAAGGGTTTGCAAACCGCTGAATCCACACTTGCGTTTATCTCTGTCAGTTGAATGCACATATTGACAACCATTCATTTAGATAGCTCCGTTTTGGTTTTAGAAGCAGATATTTCTCGGTACAGGCTATGGTCCCATTCACTCGGGAATATCCCAACGCAGCTCCTAGAAGAAACGTGTTTCTAACTCGCTGAATGTCAACATAGATTCAACTCTCTTAGGTGAACGAACGCACAGCAGAGCAGTTTCAAGGAAACGTTTCTCCTGAGTTTTAGAGGAAGTTTACTGCTGTTTGGTACGTATGACGGCATTGGGCTGGAAATACCGGTTTTGGGATTCTCCACAGAAAGGGTTTGCAAACCGCTGAATCCACACGTGAGTTTAACTCTGTCACTTGAATGCACACATTGACAAACATTCAGTTATATAGCTCCGTCTTGTTTTTAGAAGCAGATATTTCTCTGTACAGCCTATGGTCCCATTCACTCGGGAATATCCCAACGCAGCTCCTAGAAGAAACGTGTTTCTGACTCGCTGAATGTCAACATAGATTCAACTCTCTTAGGTGAACGAACGCACAGCAGAGCAGTTTCAAGCAAACGTTTCTACTGAGTCTTAGACGAAGTTTCCTGCTGTTTAGTACGTATACAGGCATTGGGCTGGAAATACCGGTTTTGGGATTCTTCACAGAAAGAGTTTGCAAACCGCTGAATCCACACGTGAGATTATCTCTGTCAGTTGAATGCACACTTTGACAACCATTCAGTTAGATATCTCCGTTTTGCTTTTAGAAGCAGATATTTCTCTGTACAGCCTATGGTCCCATTCACTCGGGAATATCCCAACGGACCTCCTAGAAGAAACGTGTTTCTGACTCGCTGAATCTCAAAATAGGTTCAACTCTCTTAGGTGAACGAACGCACAGCAGAGCAGTTACAAGGAAACGTTTCTCCTGAGTTTTAGACAAAGTTTACTGCTGTTTAGTACGTATGCCGGCATTGGGCTGGAAATACCGGTTTTGGGATTCTGCACAGAAAGGGTTTGCAAACCGCTGAATCCACACGTGAGTTTAACTCTGTCAGTTGAATGCACACATTGACAACCATTCAGGTAGATAGCTCCGGTTTGGTTTTAGGAGCAGATATTTCTCTGTACAGCCTATGGTCCCATTCACTCGGGAATATCCCAACGCAGCTCCTAGAAGAAACGTGTTTCTGACTCGCTGAATCTCAACATAGATTCAACTCTTTTACGTGAACGAACGCACAGCAGAGCAGTTTCAAAGAAACGTTTCTCCTGAGTTTTAGACGAAGTTTACTGCGGTTTAGTACGTATGCCGGTATTGGGCTGGAAATACCGGTTTTGGGATTCTGCACAGAAAGTGTTTGCAAACCGCTGAATCCACACTTGCGTTTAACTCTGTCAGTTGAATGCACATATTGACAACCATTCATTTAGATAGCTCCGTTTTGGTTTTAGAAGCAGATATTTCTCGGTTCAGGCTATGGTCCCATTCACTCTGGAATATCCCAATGCAGCTCCTAGAAGAAACGTGTTTCTGACTCGCTGAATCTCAACGTAGATTCAACTCTCTTAGGTGAACGAACGCACAGCAGAGCAGTTTCAAGGAAACGTTTCTCCTGAGTTTTAGAGGAAGTTTACTGCTGTTTGGCACGTATGACGGCATTGGGCTGGAAATACTGGTTTTGGGATTCTCCACAGAAAGGGTTTGCCAACCGCTGAATCCACACGTGAGTTTAACTCTGTCAGTTGAATGCTCACATTGAGAACCATTCAGTTAGATAGCTCCGTTTTGGTTTTAGAAGCAGATATTTCTCTGTACAGCCTATGGTCCCATGCACTCGGGAATATCCCAACGCAGCTCCTAGAAGAAACGTGTTTCTGACTCGCTGAATCTCAACATAGATTCAACTCTCTTAGGTGAACGAAGGCACAGCAGAGCAGTATCAAGCAAACGTTTCTCCTGAGTTTTAGACGAAGTTTACTGCTGTTTAGTACGTATGCCGGCATTGGACTGGAAATACCGGTTTGGGATTCTGCACAGAAAGAGTTTGCAAACCGCTGAATACACACGTGAGTGTAACTCTGTCAGTTGAATGCACACATTGACAAGCATTCAGTTATATAGCTCCGTTTTGGTTTTAGGAGCAGATATTTCTCTGTACAGCCTATGGTCCCATTCACTCGGGAATATCCCAAAGCAGCTCCTAGAAGAAACGTGTTTCTGAATCGCTGAATCTCAACATAGATTCAACTCTCTTACATGAACGAACACACAGCAGAGCAGTTTCAAGGAAACGTTTCTCCTGAGTTTTAGAGGAAGTTTACTGCGGTTTACTACGTATGCCGGCCATGGGTTGGAAATACCGGTTTTGGAATTCTGCAGAGAAAGGGTTTGCAAACCGCTGAATCCACACGTGAGTTTAACTCTGTCAGTTGAATGCACACATTGACAACCATTCAGGTAGATAGCTCCGTTTTGGATGTAGGAGCAGATATTTCTCTGTACAGCCTATGGTCCCATTCACTCGGGAATATCCCAACGCATCTCCTAGAAGAAACGTGTTTCTGACTCGCTGAATCTCAACATAGATTCAACTCTCTTATGTGAACGAACGCACAGCAGAGCAGTTTCAAGCAAACGTTTCTCCTGAGTTTTAGACGAAGTTTCCTGCTGTTTAGTACGTATGCCGGCATTGGGCTGGAAGTACCGGTTTTGGGATTCTGCACAGAAAGAGTTTGCAAACCACTGAATCCACACGTGAGTTTAACTCTGTCTCTTGAATGCACACATTGACAACCATTCAGTTAGATAGCTCCGTTTTGTTTTTAGAAGCAGATATTTCTCTGTACAGCCTATGGTCCCATTCACTCGGGAATATCCCAACGCAGCTCCTAGAAGAAACGTGTTTCTGACTCGCTGAATGTCAGCATAGATTCAACTCTCTTAGGTGAACGAACGCACTGCAGAGCAGTTTCAAGGACACGTTCCTCCTGAGTTTTAGACGAAGTTTCCTGCTGTTTAGTACGTATACTGGCATTGGGCTGGAAATACCGGTTTTGGGATTCCGCACAGAAAGAGTTTGCAAACCGCCGAATCCACATGTGAGTTTAACTCTGTCAGTTGAATGCACACATTGACAACCATTCAGTTAGATAGCTCCGTTTTGGTTTTATAAGCAGATATTTCTCTGTACAGCCTATGGTCCCATTCACTCGGGAATATCACAACGCAGCTCCTAGAAGAAACGTGTTTCTGACTCGCTGAATCTCAACATATATTCAACTCTCTTAGGTGAACGAACGCACAGCAGAGCAGTTTCAAGGAAACGTTTCTCCTGAGTTTTAGACGAAGTTTCCTGCTGTTTCGTAGGTATGCCGGCATTGGGCTGGAAATACCTGTTTTGGGATTCTGCACAAAAAGGGTTTGCAAACCGCTGAATCCACACGTGAGTTTAACTCTGTCAGTTGAATGCACACATTGACAACCATTCAGTTAGATTGCTCCGTTTTGGTTTTAGAAGCAGATATTTCTCTGTACACCCTATGGTCCCATTCACTCGGGAATATCCCAACGCAGCTCCTAGAAGAAACGTGTTTCTGACTCGCTGAATCTCAACATAGATTCAACTCTCTTAGGTGAACGAACGCACAGCAGAGCAGTTTCAAGGAAACGTTTCTCCTGAGTTTTAGACAAAGTTTACTGCTGTTTAGTACGTATGCCGGCATTGGGCTGGAAATACCGGTTTTGGGATTCTGCACAGAAAGGGTTTGCAAACCGCTGAATCCACACGTGAGTTTAACTCTGTCAGTTGAATGCACACATTGACAACCATTCAGTTAGATAGCTCCGTTTTGGTTTTATAAGCAGATATTTCTCTGTACAGCCTATGGTCCCATTCACTCCGGAATATCACAATGCAGCTCCTAGAAGAAACGTGTTTCTGACTCGCTGAATCTCAACATAGATTCAACTCTCTTAGGTGAACGAACGCACAGCAGAGCAGTTTCAAGGAAACGTTTCTCCTGAGTTTTAGACGAAGTTTCCTGCTGTTTCGTAGGTATGCCGGCATTGGGCTGGAAATACCTGTTTTGGGATTCTGCACAAAAAGGGTTTGCAAACCGCTGAATCCACACGTGAGTTTAACTCTGTCAGTTGAATGCACACATTGACAACCATTCAGTTAGATTGCTCCGTTTTGGTTTTAGAAGCAGATATTTCTCTGTACACCCTATGGTCCCATTCACTCGGGAATATCCCAACGCAGCTCCTAGAAGAAACGTGTTTCTGACTCGCTGAATCTCAACATAGATTCAACTCTCTTAGGTGAACGAACGCACAGCAGAGCAGTTTCAAGGAAACGTTTCTCCTGAGTTTTAGACAAAGTTTACTGCTGTTTAGTACGTATGCCGGCATTGGGCTGGAAATACCGGTTTTGGGATTCTGCACAGAAAGGGTTTGCAAACCGCTGAATCCACACGTGAGTTTAACTCTGTCAGTTGAATGCACACATTGACAACCATTCAGTTAGATAGCTCCGTTTTGGTTTTATAAGCAGATATTTCTCTGTACAGCCTATGGTCCCATTCACTCGGGAATATCCCAACGCAGCTCCTGGAAGAAACGTGTTTCTGACTCGCTGAATCTCAACATAGATTCAACTCTCTTAGGTGAACGAACGCACAGCAGAGCAGTTTCAAGGAAACGTTTCTCCTGAGTTTTAGACAAAGTTTACTGCTGTTTAGTACGTATGCCGGCATTGGGCTGGAAATACCGGTTTTGGGATTCTGCACAGAAAGGGTTTGCAAACCGCTGAATCCACACGTGAGTTTAACTCTGTCAGTTGAATGCACACATTGACAACCATTCAGGTAGATAGCTCCGTTTTGGTTTTAGGAGCAGATATTTCTCTGTACAGCCTATGGTCCCATTCACTCGGGAATATCCCAACGCAGCTCCTAGAGGAAACGTGTTTCTGACTCGCTGAATCTCAACATAGATTCAACTCTCTAACATGAACGAACGCACAAGCAGAGCAGTTTCAAAGAAACGTTTCTCCTGAGTTTTAGACGAAGTTTACTGCGGTTTAGTACGTATGCCGGCATTGGGCTGGAAATACCGGTTTTGGGATTCTGCACAGAAAGGGTTTGCAAACCGCTGAATCCACACTTGCGTTTAACTCTGTCAGTTGAATGCACATATTGACAACCATTCATTTAGATAGCTCCGTTTTGGTTTTAGAAGCAGATATTTCTCGGTACAGGCAATGGTCCCATTCACTCGGGAATATCCCAATGCAGCTCCTAGAAGAAACGTGTTTCTGACTCGCTGAATCTCAACATAGATTCAATTCTCTTACGGGAACGAACGCACAGCAGAGCAGTTTCAAGGAAACGTTTCTCCTGAGTTTTAGACGAAGTTTCCTGCTGTTTCGTAGGTATGCCGGCATTGGGCTGGAAATACCGGTTTTGGGATTCTGCACAAAAAGGGTTTGCGAACCTCTGAATCCACACGTGAGTTTAACTCTGTCAGTTGAATGCACACATTGACAACCATTCAGGTAGATAGCTCCGTTTTGGTTTTAGAAGCAGATATTTCTCTGTACAGCCTATGGTCCCATTCACTCGGGAATATCCCAACGCAGCTCCTAGAAGAAACGTGTTTCTGACTCGCTGAATCTCAACATAGATTCAACTCTCTTAGGTGAACGAAGGCACAGCAGAGCAGTATCAAGCAAACGTTTCTCCTGAGTTTTAGACGAAGTTTACTGCTGTTTAGTACGTATGCCGGCATTGGACTGGAAATACCGGTTTGGGATTCTGCACAGAAAGGGTTTGCAAACCGCTGAATACACACGTGAGTGTAACTCTGTCAGTTGAGTGCACACATTGACAACCATTCAGTTAGATAGCTCCGTTTTGGTTTTAGAAGCAGATATTTCTCTGTACAGCCTATGGTCCCATTCACTCGGGAATATCCCAACGCAGCTCCTAGAAGAAACGTGTTTCTGACTCGCTGAATCTCAACATAGATTCAACTCTCTTACGTGAACGAACGCACAGCAGAGCAGTTTCAAACAAACGTTTCTCCAGAGTTTTAGACGAAGTTTACTGCGGTTTAGTACGTATGCCGGCATTGGGCTGGAAATACCGGTTTTGGGATTCTGCACAGAAAGAGTTTGCAAACCACTGAATCCACACGTGAGTTTAACTCTGTCACTTGAATGCACACATTGACAACCATTCAGTTAGATAGCTCCGTTTTGGTTTTAGAAGCAGATATTTCTCTGTACAGCCTATGGTCCCATTCACTCGGGAATATCCCAGCGCAGCTCCTAGAAGAAACGTGTTTCTGACTCGCTGAATCTCAACCTAGATTCAACTCTCTTACGTGAACGAACGCACAGCAGAGCAGTTTCAAGGAAACGTTTCTCCTGAGTTTTAGACGAAGTTTCCTGCTGTTTCGTAGGTATGCCGGCATTGGGCTGGAAATACCGGTTTTGGGATTCTGCACAAAAAGGGTTTGCAAACCGCTGAATCCACACGTGAGTTTTACTCTGTCATTTGAATGCACACATTGACAACCATTAAGTTAGATAGCTCCGTTTTGGTTTTAGAAGCAGATATTTCTCTGTACAGCCTATGGTCCCATTCACTCGGGAATATCCCAACGCAGCTCCTAGGAGAAACGTGTTTCTGACTCGCTGAATCTCAACATAGATTCAACTCTCTTACGTGAACGAAAGCACAGCAGAGCAGTTTCAAAGAAACGGTTCTCCTGAGTTTTAGACGAAGTTTACTGCGCTTTAGAACATATGCCGGCATTGGGCTGGAAATACCGGTTTTGGGAATCTGCACAGAAAGGGTTTGCAAACCGCTGAATCCACACTTGCGTTTATCTCTGTCAGTTGAATGCACATATTGACAACCATTCATTTAGATAGCTCCGTTTTGGTTTTAGAAGCAGATATTTCTCGGTACAGGCTATGGTCCCATTCACTCGGGAATATCCCAACGCAGCTCCTAGAAGAAACGTGTTTCTGACTCGCTGAATCTCAACATAGATTCAACTCTCTTAGGTGAACGAACGCACAGCAGAGCAGTTTCAAGGAAACGTTTCTCCTGAGTTTTAGAAGAAGTTTACTGCTGTTTGGTACGTATGACGGCATTGGGCTGGAAATACCGGTTTTGGGATTCTCCACAGAAAGGGTTTGGAAACCGCTGAATCCACACGTGAGTTTAACTCTGTCACTTGAATGCACACATTGACAACCATTCAGTTATATAGCTCCGTCTTGTTTTTAGAAGCAGATATTTCTCTGTACAGCCTATGGTCCCATTCACTCGGGAATATCCCAACGCAGCTCCTAGAAGAAACGTGTTTCTGACTCGCTGAATGTCAACATAGATTCAACTCTCTTAGGTGAACGAACGCACAGCAGAGCAGTTTCAAGGAAACGTTCCTCCTGAGTTTTAGACGAAGTTTCCTGCTGTTTAGTACGTATACTGGCATTGGGCTGGAAATACCGGTTTTGGGATTCCTCACAGAAAGAGTTTGCAAACCGCCGAATCCACACGTGAGTTTAACTCTGTCAGTTGAATGCACACATTGACAACCATTCAGTTAGATAGCTCCGTTTTGGTTTTAGAAGCAGATATTTCTCTGTACAGCCTATGGTTCCATTCACTCGGGAATATCCCAACGCAGCTCCTAGATGAAACGTGTTTCTGACTCGCTGAATCTCAACATAGATTCAACTCTCTTAGGTGAACGAACGCACAGCAGAGCAGCTTCAAGGAAACGTTTCTCCTGAGTTTTAGACGAAGTTTACTGCTGTTTAGTACGTACGCCGGCATTGGGCTGGAAATACCGGTTTTGGGATTCTGCATAGAAAGGGTTTGCAAACCGCTGAATCCACACGTGAGTTTAACTCTGTCAGTTGAATGCACACATTGACAACCATTCAGTTAGATAGATCCGTTTTGGTTTTAGAAGCAGATATTTCTCGGTACAGCCTATGGTATCATTCACTCGGGAATATCCCAACGCAGCTCCTAGAAGAAACGTGTTTCTGTCTCGCTGAATCTCAACATAGATTCAACTCTCTTAGGTGAACGAACGCACATCAGAGCAGTTTCAAGCAAACGTTTCTACTGAGTCTTAGACGAAGTTTCCTGCTGTTTAGTACGTATACAGGCATTGGGCTGGAAATACCGGTTTTGGGATTCTTCACAGAAAGAGTTTGCAAACCGCTGAATCCACACGTGAGTTTATCTCTGTCAGTTGAATGCACACTTTGACAACCATTTAGTTAGATAGCTCCGTTTTGGTTTTAGAAGCAGATATTTCTCTGTACAGCCTATGGTCCCATTCACTCGGGAATATCCCAACGGACCTCCTAGAAGAAACGTGTTTCTGACTCGCTGAATCTCAACATAGGTTCAACTCTCTTAGGTGAACGAACGCACAGCAGAGCAGTTACAAGGAAACGTTTCTCCTGAGTTTTAGACAAAGTTTACTGCTGTTTAGTACGTATGCCGGCATTGGGCTGGAAATACCGGTTTTGGGATTCTGCACAGAAAGGGTTTGCAAACCGCTGAATCCACACGTGAGTTTAACTCTGTCAGTTGAATGCACACATTGACAACCATTCAGGTAGATAGCTCCGGTTTGATTTTAGGAGCAGATATTTCTCTGTACAGCCTATGGTCCCATTCACTCGGGAATATCACAACGCAGCTCCTAGAAGAAACGTGTTTCTGACTCGCTGAATCTCAACATAGATTCAACTCTTTTACGTGAACGAACGCACAGCAGAACAGTTTCAAAGAAACGTTTCTCCTGAGTTTTAGACGAAGTTTACTGCGGTTTAGTACGTATGCCGGTATTGGGCTGGAAATACCGGTTTTGGGATTCTGCACAGAAAGTGTTTGCAAACCGCTGAATCCACACTTGCGTTTAACTCTGTCAGTTGAATGCACATATTGACAACCATTCATTTAGATAGCTCCGTTTTGGTTTTAGAAGCAGATATTTCTCGGTTCAGGCTATGGTCCCATTCACTCGGGAATATCCCAATGCAGCTCCTAGAAGAAACGTGTTTCTGACTCGCTGAATCTCAACGTAGATTCAACTCTCTTAGGTGAACGAACACACAGCAGAGCAGTTTCAAGGAAACATTTCTCCTGAGTTTTAGAGGAAGTTTACTGCTGTTTGGCACGTATGACGGCATTGGGCTGGAAATACTGGTTTTGGGATTCTCCACAGAAAGGGTTTGCCAACCGCTGAATCCACACGTGAGTTTAACTCTGTCAGTTGAATGCTCACATTGAGAACCATTCAGTTAGATAGCTCCGTTTTGGTTTTAGAAGCAGATATTTCTCTGTACAGCCTATGGTCCCATGCACTCGGGAATATCCCAACGCAGCTCCTAGAAGAAACGTGTTTCTGACTCGCTGAATCTCAACATAGATTCTACTCTCTTAGGTGAACGAAGGCACAGCAGAGCAGTATCAAGCAAACGTTTCTCCTGAGTTTTAGACGAAGTTTACTGCTGTTTAGTACGTATGCCGGCATTGGACTGGAAATACCGGTTTGGGATTCTGCACAGAAAGAGTTTGCAAACCGCTGAATACACACGTGAGTGTAACTCTGTCAGTTGAATGCACACATTGACAAGCATTCAGTTAGATAGCTCCGTTTTGGTTTTAGGAGCAGATATTTCTCTGTACAGCCTATGGTCCCATTCACTCGGGAATATCCCAAAGCAGCTCCTAGAAGAAACGTGTTTCTGAATCGCTGAATCTCAACATAGATTCAACTCTCTTACATGAACGAACACACAGCAGAGCAGTTTCAAGGAAACGTTTCTCCTGAGTTTTAGACGAAGTTTACTGCGGTTTACTACGTATGCCGGCCATGGGTTGGAAATACCGGTTTTGGAATTCTGCAGAGAAAGGGTTTGCAAACCGCTGAATCCACACGTGAGTTTAACTCTGTCAGTTGAATGCACACATTGACAACCATTCAGGTAGATAGCTCCGTTTTGGTTATAGGAGCAGATATTTCTCTGTACAGCCTATGGTCCCATTCACTCGGGAATATCCCAACGCAGCTCCTAGAGGAAACGTGTTTCTGACTCGCTGAATCTCAACATAGATTCAACTCTCTTACGTGAACGAACGCACAAGCAGAGCAGTTTCAAAGAAACGTTTCTCCTGAGTTTTAGACGAAGTTTACTGCGGTTTAGTACGTATGCCGGCATTGGGCTGGAAATACCGGTTTTGGGATTCTGCACAGAAAGGGTTTGCAAACCGCTGAATCCACACTTGCGTTTAACTCTGTCAGTTGAATGCACATATTGACAACCATTCATTTAGATAGCTCCGTTTTGGTTTTAGAAGCAGATATTTCTCGGTACAGGCTATGGTCCCATTCACTCGGGAATATCCCAATGCAGCTCCTAGAAGAAACGTGTGTCTGACTCGCTGAATCTCAACATAGATTCAACTCTCTTACGTGAACGAACGCACAGCAGAGCAGTTTCAAGGAAACGTTTCTCCTGAGTTTTAGACGAAGTTTACTGCTGTTTCGTAGGTATGCCGGCATTGGGCTGGAAATACCGGTTTTGGGATTCTGCACAAAAAGGGTTTGCGAACCGCTGAATCCACACGTGAGTTTAACTCTGTCAGTTGAATGCACACATTGACAACCATTCAGGTAGATAGCTCCGTTTTGGTTTTAGAAGCAGATATTTCTCTGTACAGCCTATGGTCCCATTCACTCGGGAATATCCCAACGCAGCTCCTAGAAGAAACGTGTTTCTGACTCGCTGAATCTCAACATAGATTCAACTCTCTTCGGTGAACGAAGGCACAGCAGAGCAGTATCAAGCAAACGTTTCTCCTGAGTTTTAGACGAAGTTTACTGCTGTTTAGTACGTATGCCGGCATTGGACTGGAAATACCGGTTTGGGATTCTGCACAGAAAGGGTTTGCAAACCGCTGAATACACATGTGAGTGTAACTCTGTCATTTGAGTGCACACATTGACAACCATTCAGTTAGATAGCTCCGTTTTGGTTTTAGAAGCAGATATTTCTCTGTACAGCCTATGGTCCCATTCACTCGGGAATATCCCAACGCAGCTCCTAGAAGAAACGTGTTTCTGACTCCCTGAATCTCAACATAGATTCAACTCTCTTACGTGAACGAACGCACAGCAGAGCAGTTTCAAACAAACGTTTCTCCAGAGTTTTAGACGAAGTTTACTGCGGTTTAGTACGTATGCCGGCATTGGGCTGGAAATACCGGTTTTGGGATTCTGCACAGAAAGTGTTTGCAAACCGCTGAATCCACACTTGCGTTTAACTCTGCCAGTTGAATGCACATATTGACAACCATTCATTTAGATATCTCCCTTTTGGTTTTAGAAGCAGATATTTCTTGGTTCAGGCTATGGTCCCATTCACTCGGGAATATCCCAATGCAGCTCCTAGAAGAAACGTGTTTCTGACTCGCTGAATCTCAACGTAGATTCAACTCTCTTAGGTGAACGAACGCACAGCAGAGCGGTTTCAAGGAAACATTTCTCCTGAGTTTTAGGGGAAGTTTACTGCTGTTTGGCACGTATGACGGCATTGGGCTGGAAATACTGGTTTTGGGATTCTCCACAGAAAGGGTTTGCCAACCGCTGAATCCACACGTGAGTTTAACTCTGTCAGTTGAATGCTCACATTGACAACCATTCAGTTAGAGAGCTCCGTTTTGGTTTTAGAAGCAGATATTTCTCTGTACAGCCTATGGTCCCATTCACTCGGGAATATCCCAACGCAGCTCCTAGAAGAAACGTGTTTCTGACTCGCTGAATCTCAACATAGATTCAACTCTCTTAGGTGAACGAACGCACAGCAGAGCAGTTACAAGGAAACGATTCTCCTGAGTTTTAGACAAAGTTTACTGCTGTTTAGTACGTATGCCGGCATTGGGCTGGAAATACCGGTTTTGGGATTCTGCACAGAAAGGTTTTGCAAACCGCTGAATCCACACTTGCGTTTAACTCTGCCAGTTGAATGCACATATTGACAACCATTCATTTAGATAGCTCCGTTTTGGTTTTAGAAGCAGATATTTCTCGGTACAGGCTATGGTCCCATTCACTCGGGAATATCCCAATGCAGCTCCTAGAAGAAACGTGTTTCTGACTCGCTGAATCTCAACATAGATTCAACTCTCTTACGTGAACGAACGCACAGCAGAGCAGTTTCAAGGAAACGTTTCTCCTGAGTTTTAGACGAAGTTTCCTGCTGTTTCGTAGGTATGCCGGCATTGGGCTGGAAATACCGGTTTTGGGATTCTGCACAAAAAGGGTTTGCGAACCGCTGAATCCACACGTGAGTTTAACTCTGTCAGTTGAATGCACACATTGACAACCATTCAGGTAGATAGCTCCGTTTTGGTTTTAGAAGCAGATATTTCTCTGTACAGCCTATGGTCCCATTCACTTGGGAATATCCCAACGCAGCTCCTAGAAGAAACGTGTTTCTGACTCGCTGAATGTCAGCATAGATTCAACTCTCTTAGGTGAACGAACGCACTGCAGAGCAGTTTCAAGGACACGTTCCTCCTGAGTTTTAGACGAAGTTTCCTGCTGTTTAGTACGTATACTGGCATTGGGCTCGAAATACCGGTTTTGGGATTCCGCACAGAAAGAGTTTGCAAACCGCCGAATCCACATGTGAGTTTAACTCTGTCAGTTGAATGCACACATTGACAACCATTCAGTTAGATAGCTCCGTTTTGGTTTTATAAGCAGATATTTCTCTGTACAGCCTATGGTCCCATTCACTCGGGAATATCACAACGCAGCTCCTAGAAGAAACGTGTTTCTGACTCGCTGAATCTCAACATATATTCAACTCTCTTAGGTGAACGAACGCACAGCAGAGCAGTTTCAAGGAAACGTTTCTCCTGACTTTTAGACGAAGTTTCCTGCTGTTTCGTAGGTATGCCGGCATTGGGCTGGAAATACCTGTTTTGGGATTCTGCACAAAAAGGGTTTGCAAACCGCTGAATCCACACGTGAGTTTAACTCTGTCAGTTGAATGCACACATTGACAACCATTCAGTTAGATTGCTCCGTTTTGGTTTTAGAAGCAGATATTTCTCTGTACACCCTATGGTCCCATTCACTCGGGAATATCCCAACGCAGCTCCTAGAAGAAACGTGTTTCTGACTCGCTGAATCTCAACATAGATTCAACTCTCTTAGGTGAACGAACGCACAGCAGAGCAGTTTCAAGGAAACGTTTCTCCTGAGTTTTAGACAAAGTTTACTGCTGTTTAGTACGTATGCCGGCATTGGGCTGGAAATACCGGTTTTGGGATTCTGCACAGAAAGGGTTTGCAAACCGCTGAATCCACACGTGAGTTTAACTCTGTCAGTTGAATGCACACATTGACAACCATTCAGTTAGATAGCTCCGTTTTGGTTTTATAAGCAGATATTTCTCTGTACAGCCTATGGTCCCATTCACTCGGGAATATCCCAAGGCATCTCCTAGAAGAAACGTGTTTCTGACTCGCTGAATCTCAACATAGATTCAACTCTTTTACGTGAACGAACGCACAGCAGAGCAGTTTCAAAGAAACGTTTCTCCTCAGTTTTAGACGAAGTTTACTGCGGTTTAGTACGTATGCCGGTAATGGGCTGGAAATACCGGTTTTGGGATTCTGCACAGAAAGTGTTTGCAAACCGCTGAATCCACACTTGCGTTTAACTCTGTCAGTTGAATGCACATATTGACAACCATTCATTTAGATAGCTCCGTTTTGGTTTTAGAAGCAGATATTTCTCGGTTCAGACTATGGTCCCATTCACTCGGGAATATCCCAATGCAGCTCCTAGAAGAAACGTGTTTCTGACTCGCTGAATCTCAACATAGATTCAACTCTCTTAGGTGAACGAAGGCACAGCAGAGCAGTATCAAGCAAACGTTTCTCCTGAGTTTTAGACGAAGTTTACTGCTGTTTAGTACGTATGCCGGCATTGGACTGGAAATACCGGTTTGGGATTCTGCACAGAAAGAGTTTGCAAACCGCTGAATACACACGTGAGTGTAACTCTGTCAGTTGAATGCACACATTGACAAGCATTCAGTTAGATAGCTCCGTTTTGGTTTTAGGAGCAGATATTTCTCTGTACAGCCTATGGTCCCATTCACTCGGGAATATCCCAAAGCAGCTCCTAGAAGAAACGTGTTTCTGAATCGCTGAATCTCAACATAGATTCAACTCTCTTACATGAACGAACACACAGCAGAGCAGTTACAAGGAAACGTTTCTCCTGAGTTTTAGACGAAGTTTACTGCGGTTTACTACGTATGTCGGCCATGGGTTGGAAATACCGGTTTTGGAATTCTGCAGAGAAAGGGTTTGCAAACCGCTGAATCGACACGTGAGTTTAACTCTGTCAGTTGAATGCACACATTGACAACCATTCAGGTAGATAGCTCCGTTTTCGATGTAGGAGCAGATATTTCTCTGTACAGCCTATGGTCCCATTCACTCGGGAATATCCCAACGCATCTCCTAGAAGAAACGTGTTTCTGACTCGCTGAATCTCAACATAGATTCAACTCTCTTAGGTGAACGAACGCACAGCAGAGCAGTTTCAAGCAAACGTTTCTCCTGAGTTTTAGACGAAGTTTCCTGCTGTTTAGTACGTATGCCGGCATTGGGCTGGAAATACCGGTTTTGGGATTCTGCACAGAAAGAGTTTGCAAACCACTGAATCCACACGTGAGTTTAACTCTGTCACTTGAATGCACACATTGACAACCATTCAGTTATATAGCTCCGTTTTGTTTTTAGAAGCAGATATTTCTCTGTACAGCCTATGGTCCCATTCACTCGGGAATATCCCAACGCATCTCCTAGAAGAAACGTGTTTCTGACTCGCTGAATGTCAGCATAGATTCAACTCTCTTAAGTGAACGAACGCACTGCAGAGCAGTTTCAAGGACACGTTCCTCCTTAGTTTTAGACGAAGTTTCCTGCTGTTTAGTACGTATACTGGCATTGGGCTGGAAATACCGGTTTTGGGATTCTGCACAGAAAGAGTTTGCAAACCACTGAATCCACACGTGAGTTTAACTCTGTCACTTGAATGCACACATTGACAACCATTCAGTTATATAGCTCCGTTTTGTTTTTAGAAACAGATATTTCTCTGTACAGCCTATGGTCCCATTCACTTGGGAATATCCCAACGCAGCTCCTAGAAGAAACGTGCTTCTGACTCGCTGAATGTCAGCATAGATTCAACTCTCTTAGGTGAACGAACGCACTGCAGAGCAGTTTCAAGGACACGTTCCTCCTGAGTTTTAGACGAAGTTTCCTGCTGTTTAGTACGTATACTGGCATTGGGCTCGAAATACCGGTTTTGGGATTCCGCACAGAAAGAGTTTGCAAACCGCCGAATCCACATGTGAGTTTAACTCTGTCAGTTGAATGCACACATTGACAACCATTCAGTTAGATAGCTCCGTTTTGGTTTTAGAAGCAGATATTTCTCTGTACACCCTATGGTCCCATTCACTCGGGAATATCCCAACGCAGCTCCTAGAAGAAACGTGTTTCTGACTCGCTGAATCTCAACATCAATTCAACTCTCTTAGGTGAACGAACGCACAGCAGAGCAGTTTCACGGAAACGTTTCTCCTGAGTTTTAGACAAAGTTTACTGCTGTTTAGTACGTATGCCGGCATTGGGCTGGAAATACCGGTTTTGGGATTCTGCACAGAAAGGGTTTGCAAACCGCTGAATCCACACGTGAGTTTAACTCTGTCAGTTGAATGCACACATTGACAACCATTCAGTTAGATAGCTCCGTTTTGGTTTTATAAGCAGATATTTCTCTGTACAGCCTATGGTCCCATTCACTCGGGAATATCACAACGCAGCTCCTAGAAGAAACGTGTTTCTGACTCGCTGAATCTCAACATATATTCAACTCTCTTAGGTGAATGAACGCACAGCAGAGCAGTTTCAAGGAAACGTTTCTCCTGAGTTTTAGACGAAGTTTCCTGCTGTTTCGTAGGTATGCCGGCATTGGGCTGGAAATACCTGTTTTGGGATTCTGCACAAAAAGGGTTTGCAAACCGCTGAATCCACACGTGAGGTTAACTCTGTCAGTTGAATGCACACATTGACAACCATTCAGTTAGATTGCTCCGTTTTGGTTTTAGAAGCAGATATTTCTCTGTACACCCTATGGTCCCATTCACTCGGGAATATCCCAACGCAGCTCCTAGAAGAAACGTGTTTCTGACTCGCTGAATCTCAACATAGATTCAACTCTCTTAGGTGAACGAACGCACAGCAGAGCAGTTTCAAGGAAACGTTTCTCCTGAGTTTTAGACAAAGTTTACTGCTGTTTAGTACGTATGCCGGCATTGGGCTGGAAATACCGGTTTTGGGATTCTGCACAGAAAGGGTTTGCAAACCGCTGAATCCACACGTGAGTTTAACTCTGTCAGTTGAATGCACACATTGACAACCATTCAGGTAGATAGCTCCGTTTTGGTTTTAGGAGCAGATATTTCTCTGTACAGCCTATGGTCCCATTCACTCGGGAATATCCCAACGCTGCTCCTAGAGGAAACGTGTTTCTGACTCGCTGAATCTCAACATAGATTCAACTCTCTTACGTGAACGAACGCACAAGCAGAGCAGTTTCAAAGAAACGTTTCTCCTGAGTTTTAGACGAAGTTTACTGCGGTTTAGTACGTATGCCGGCATTGGGCTGGAAATACCGGTTTTGGGATTCTGCACAGAAAGGGTTTGCAAACCGCTGAATCCACACTTGCGTTTAACTCTGTCAGTTGAATGCACATATTGACAACCATTCATTTAGATAGCTCCGTTTTGGTTTTAGAAGCAGATATTTCTCGGTACAGGCTATGGTCCCATTCACTCGGGAATATCCCAATGCAGCTCCTAGAAGAAACGTGTTTCTGACTCGCTGAATCTCAACATAGATTCAACTCTCTTACGTGAACGAACGCACAGCAGAGCAGTTTCAAGGAAACGTTTCTCCTGAGTTTTAGACGAAGTTTCCTGCTGTTTCGTAGGTATGCCGGCATTGGGCTGGAAATACCGGTTTTGGGATTCTGCACAAAAAGTGTTTGCGAACCGCTGAATCCACACGTGAGTTTAGCTCTGTCAGTTGAATGCACACATTGACAACCATTCAGGTAGATAGCTCCGTTTTGGTTTTAGAAGCAGATATTTCTCTGTACAGCCTATGGTCCCATTCACTCGGGAATATCCCAACGCAGCTCCTAGAAGAAACGTGTTTCTGACTCGCTGAATCTCAACATAGATTCAACTCTCTTAGGTGAACGAACGCACAGCAGAGCAGTTACAAGCAAACGTTTCTCCTGAGTTTTAGACAAAGTTTACTGCTGTTTAGTACGTATGCCGGCATTGGGCTGGAAATACCGGTTTTGGGATTCTGCACAGAAAGGGTTTGCAAACCGCTGAATCCACACTTGAGTTTAACTCTGTCAGTTGAATGCACACATTGACAACCATTCAGGTAGATAGCTCCGTTTTGGTTGTAGGAGCAGATATTTCTCTGTACAGCCTATGGTCCCATTCACTCGGGAATATCCCAAGGCATCTCCTAGAAGAAACGTGTTTCTGACTCGCTGAATCTCAACATAGATACAACTCTTTTACGTGAACGAACGCACAGCAGAGCAGTTTCAAAGAAACGTTTCTCCTCAGTTTTAGACGAAGTTTACTGCGGTTTAGTACGTATGCCGGTATTGGGCTGGAAATACCGGTTTTGGGATTCTGCACAGAAAGTGTTTGCAAACCGCTGAATCCACACTTGCGTTTAACTCTGTCAGTTGAATGCACATATTGACAACCATTCATTTAGATAGCTCCGTTTTGGTTTTAGAAGCAGATATTTCTCGGTTCAGACTATGGTCCCATTCACTCGGGAATATCCCAATGCAGCTCCTAGAAGAAACGTGTTTCTGACTCGCTGAATCTCAACATAGATTCAACTCTCTTAGGTGAACGAAGGCACAGCAGAGCAGTATCAAGCAAACGTTTCTCCTGAGTTTTAGACGAAGTTTACTGCTGTTTAGTACGTATGCCGGCATTGGACTGGAAATACCGGTTTGGGATTCTGCACAGAAAGAGTTTGCAAACCGCTGAATACACACGTGAGTGTAACTCTGTCAGTTGAATGCACACATTGACAACCATTCAGGTAGATAGCTCCGTTTTGGTTTTAGGAGCAGATATTTCTCTGTACAGCCTATGGTCCCATTCACTCGGGAATATCCCAAAGCAGCTCCTAGAAGAAACGTGTTTCTGAATCGCTGAATCTCAACATAGATTCAACTCTCTTACATGAACGAACACACAGCAGAGCAGTTTCAAGGAAACGTTTCTCCTGAGTTTTAGACGAAGTTTACTGCGGTTTACTACGTATGCCGGCCATGGGTTGGAAATACCGGTTTTGGAATGCTGCAGAGAAAGGGTTTGCAAACCGCTGAATCCACACGTGAGTTTAACTCTGTCAGTTGAATGCACACATTGACAACCATTCAGGTAGATAGCTCCGTTTTCGATGTAGGAGCAGATATTTCTCTGTACAGCCTATGGTCCCATTCACTCGGGAATATCCCAACGCATCTCCTAGAAGAAACGTGTTTCTGACTCGCTGAATCTCAACATAGATTCAACTCTCTTATGTGAACGAACGCACAGCAGAGCAGTTTCAAGCAAACGTTTCTCCTGAGTTTTAGACAAAGTTTACTGCTGTTTAGTACGTATGCCGGCATTGGGCTGGAAATACCGGTTTTGGGATTCTGCACAGAAAGGGTTTGCAAACCGCTGAATCCACACGTGAGTTTAACTCTGTCAGTTGAATGCACACATTGACAACCATTCAGTTAGATAGCTCCGTTTTGGTTTTATAAGCAGATATTTCTCTGTACAGCCTATGGTCCCATTCACTCGGGAATATCACAACGCAGCTCCTAGAAGAAACGTGTTTCTGACTCGCTGAATCTCAACATATATTCAACTCTCTTAGGTGAATGAACGCACAGCAGAGCAGTTTCAAGGAAACGTTTCTCCTGAGTTTTAGACGAAGTTTCCTGCTGTTTCGTAGGTATGCCGGCATTGGGCTGGAAATACCTGTTTTGGGATTCTGCACAAAAAGGGTTTGCAAACCGCTGAATCCACACGTGAGGTTAACTCTGTCAGTTGAATGCACACATTGACAACCATTCAGTTAGATTGCTCCGTTTTGGTTTTAGAAGCAGATATTTCTCTGTACACCCTATGGTCCCATTCACTCGGGAATATCCCAACGCAGCTCCTAGAAGAAACGTGTTTCTGACTCGCTGAATCTCAACATAGATTCAACTCTCTTAGGTGAACGAACGCACAGCAGAGCAGTTTCAAGGAAACGTTTCTCCTGAGTTTTAAACAAAGTTTACTGCTGTTTAGTACGTATGCCGGCATTGGGCTGGAAATACCGGTTTTGGGATTCTGCACAGAAAGGGTTTGCAAACCGCTGAATCCACACGTGAGTTTAACTCTGTCAGTTGAATGCACACATTGACAACCATTCAGGTAGATAGCTCCGTTTTGGTTTTAGGAGCAGATATTTCTCTGTACAGCCTATGGTCCCATTCACTCGGGAATATCCCAACGCTGCTCCTAGAGGAAACGTGTTTCTGACTCGCTGAATCTCAACATAGATTCAACTCTCTTACGTGAACGAACGCACAAGCAGAGCAGTTTCAAAGAAACGTTTCTCCTGAGTTTTAGACGAAGTTTACTGCGGTTTAGTACGTATGCCGGCATTGGGCTGGAAATACCGGTTTTGGGATTCTGCACAGAAAGGGTTTGCAAACCGCTGAATCCACACTTGCGTTTAACTCTGTCAGTTGAATGCACATATTGACAACCATTCATTTAGATAGCTCCGTTTTGGTTTTAGAAGCAGATATTTCTCGGTACAGGCTATGGTCCCATTCACTCGGGAATATCCCAATGCAGCTCCTAGAAGAAACGTGTTTCTGACTCGCTGAATCTCAACATAGATTCAACTCTCTTACGTGAACGAACGCACAGCAGAGCAGTTTCAAGGAAACGTTTCTCCTGAGTTTTAGACGAAGTTTCCTGCTGTTTCGTAGGTATGCCGGCATTGGGCTGGAAATACCGGTTTTGGGATTCTGCACAAAAAGTGTTTGCGAACCGCTGAATCCACACGTGAGTTTAGCTCTGTCAGTTGAATGCACACATTGACAACCATTCAGGTAGATAGCTCCGTTTTGGTTTTAGAAGCAGATATTTCTCTGTACAGCCTATGGTCCCATTCACTCGGGAATATCCCAACGCAGCTCCTAGAAGAAACGTGTTTCTGACTCGCTGAATCTCAACATAGATTCAACTCTCTTAGGTGAACGAACGCACAGCAGAGCAGTTACAAGCAAACGTTTCTCCTGAGTTTTAGACAAAGTTTACTGCTGTTTAGTACGTATGCCGGCATTGGGCTGGAAATACCGGTTTTGGGATTCTGCACAGAAAGGGTTTGCAAACCGCTGAATCCACACTTGAGTTTAACTCTGTCAGTTGAATGCACACATTGACAACCATTCAGGTAGATAGCTCCGTTTTGGTTGTAGGAGCAGATATTTCTCTGTACAGCCTATGGTCCCATTCACTCGGGAATATCCCAAGGCATCTCCTAGAAGAAACGTGTTTCTGACTCGCTGAATCTCAACATAGATACAACTCTTTTACGTGAACGAACGCACAGCAGAGCAGTTTCAAAGAAACGTTTCTCCTCAGTTTTAGACGAAGTTTACTGCGGTTTAGTACGTATGCCGGTATTGGGCTGGAAATACCGGTTTTGGGATTCTGCACAGAAAGTGTTTGCAAACCGCTGAATCCACACTTGCGTTTAACTCTGTCAGTTGAATGCACATATTGACAACCATTCATTTAGATAGCTCCGTTTTGGTTTTAGAAGCAGATATTTCTCGGTTCAGACTATGGTCCCATTCACTCGGGAATATCCCAATGCAGCTCCTAGAAGAAACGTGTTTCTGACTCGCTGAATCTCAACATAGATTCAACTCTCTTAGGTGAACGAAGGCACAGCAGAGCAGTATCAAGCAAACGTTTCTCCTGAGTTTTAGACGAAGTTTACTGCTGTTTAGTACGTATGCCGGCATTGGACTGGAAATACCGGTTTGGGATTCTGCACAGAAAGAGTTTGCAAACCGCTGAATACACACGTGAGTGTAACTCTGTCAGTTGAATGCACACATTGACAACCATTCAGTTAGATAGCTCCGTTTTGGTTTTAGGAGCAGATATTTCTCTGTACAGCCTATGGTCCCATTCACTCGGGAATATCCCAAAGCAGCTCCTAGAAGAAACGTGTTTCTGAATCGCTGAATCTCAACATAGATTCAACTCTCTTACATGAACGAACACACAGCAGAGCAGTTTCAAGGAAACGTTTCTCCTGAGTTTTAGACGAAGTTTACTGCGGTTTACTACGTATGCCGGCCATGGGTTGGAAATACCGGTTTTGGAATGCTGCAGAGAAAGGGTTTGCAAACCGCTGAATCCACACGTGAGTTTAACTCTGTCAGTTGAATGCACACATTGACAACCATTCAGGTAGATAGCTCCGTTTTCGATGTAGGAGCAGATATTTCTCTGTACAGCCTATGGTCCCATTCACTCGGGAATATCCCAACGCATCTCCTAGAAGAAACGTGTTTCTGACTCGCTGAATCTCAACATAGATTCAACTCTCTTATGTGAACGAACGCACAGCAGAGCAGTTTCAAGCAAACGTTTCTCCTGAGTTTTAGACGAAGTTTCCTGCTGTTTAGTACGTATGCCGGCATTGGGCTGGAAATACCGGTTTTGGGATTCTGCACAGAAAGAGTTTGCAAACCACTGAATCCACACGTGAGTTTAACTCTGTCACTTGAATGCACACATTGACAACCATTCAGTTATATAGCTCCGTTTTGTTTTTAGAAGCAGATATTTCTCTGTACAGCCTATGGTCCCATTCACTCGGGAATATCCCAACGCATCTCCTAGAAGAAACGTGTTTCTGACTCGCTGAATGTCAGCATAGATTCAACTCTCTTAGGTGAACGAACGCACTGCAGAGCAGTTTCAAGGACACGTTCCTCCTTAGTTTTAGTCGAAGTTTCCTGCTGTTTAGTACGTATACTGGCATTGGGCTGGAAATACCGGTTTTGGGATTCCGCACAGAAAGAGTTTGCAAACCGCCGAATCCACATGTGAGTTTAACTCTGTCAGTTGAATGCACACATTGACAACCATTCAGTTAGATAGCTCCGTTTTGGTTTTATAAGCAGATATTTCTCTGTACAGCCTATGGTCCCATTCACTCGGGAATATCACAACGCAGCTCCTAGAAGAAACGTGTTTCTGACTCGCTGAATCTCAACATATATTCAACTCTCTTAGGTGAACGAACGCACAGCAGAGCAGTTTCAAGGAAACGTTTCTCCTGACTTTTAGACGAAGTTTCCTGCTGTTTCGTAGGTATGCCGGCATTGGGCTGGAAATACCTGTTTTGGGATTCTGCACAAAAAGGGTTTGCAAACGGCTGAATCCACACGTGAGTTTACCTCTGTCAGTTGAATGCACACATTGACAACCATTCAGTTAGATTGCTCCGTTTTGGTTTTAGAAGCAGATATTTCTCTGTACAGCCTATGGTCCCATTCACTCGGGAATATCCCAACGCAGCTCCTAGAAGAAACGTGTTTCTGACTCGCTGAATCTCAACATAGATTCAACTCTCTTAGGTGAACGAACGCACAGCAGAGCAGTTTCAAGGAAACGTTTCTCCTGAGTTTTAGACAAAGTTTACTGCTGTTTAGTACGTATGCCGGCATTGGGCTGGAAATACCGGTTTTGGGATTCTGCACAGAAAGGGTTTGCAAACCGCTGAATCCACACGTGAGTTTAACTCTGTCAGTTGAATGCACACATTGACAACCATTCAGTTAGATAGCTCCGTTTTGGTTTTATAAGCAGATATTTCTCTGTACAGCCTATGGTCCCATTCACTCGGGAATATCACAACGCAGCTCCTAGAAGAAACGTGTTTCTGACTCGCTGAATTAACATATATTCAACTCTCTTAGGTGAATGAACGCACAGCAGAGCAGTTTCAAGGAAACGTTTCTCCTGAGTTTTAGACGAAGTTTCCTGCTGTTTCGTAGGTATGCCGGCATTGGGCTGGAAATACCTGTTTTGGGATTCTGCACAAAAAGGGTTTGCAAACCGCTGAATCCACACGTGAGTTTAACTCTGTCAGTTGAATGCACACATTGACAACCATTCAGTTAGATTGCTCCGTTTTGGTTTTAGAAGCAGATATTTCTCTGTACACCCTATGGTCCCATTCACTCGGGAATATCCCAACGCAGCTTCTAGAAGAAACGTGTTTCTGACTCGCTGAATCTCAACATAGATTCAACTCTCTTAGGTGAACGAACGCACAGCAGAGCAGTTTCAAGGAAACGTTTCTCCTGAGTTTTAAACAAAGTTTACTGCTGTTTAGTACGTATGCCGGCATTGGGCTGGAAATACCGGTTTTGGGATTCTGCACAGAAAGGGTTTGCAAACCGCTGAATCCACACGTGAGTTTAACTCTGTCAGTTGAATGCACACATTGACAACCATTCAGGTAGATAGCTCCGTTTTGGTTTTAGGAGCAGATATTTCTCTGTACAGCCTATGGTCCCATTCACTCGGGAATATCCCAACGCTGCTCCTAGAGGAAACGTGTTTCTGACTCGCTGAATCTCAACATAGATTCAACTCTCTTACGTGAACGAACGCACAAGCAGAGCAGTTTCAAAGAAACGTTTCTCCTGAGTTTTAGACGAAGTTTACTGCGGTTTAGTACGTATGCCGGCATTGGGCTGGAAATACCGGTTTTGGGATTCTGCACAGAATGGGTTTGCAAACCGCTGAATCCACACTTGCGTTTAACTCTGTCAGTTGAATGCACATATTGACAACCATTCATTTAGATAGCTCCGTTTTGGTTTTAGAAGCAGATATTTCTCGGTACAGGCTATGGTCCCATTCACTCGGGAATATCCCAATGCAGCTCCTAGAAGAAACGTGTTTCTGACTCGCTGAATCTCAACATAGATTCAACTCTCTTACGTGAACGAACGCACAGCAGAGCAGTTTCAAGGAAACGTTTCTCCTGAGTTTTAGACGAAGTTTCCTGCTGTTTCGTAGGTATGCCGGCATTGGGCTGGAAATACCGGTTTTGGGATTCTGCACAAAAAGGGTTTGCGAACCGCTGAATCCACACGTGAGTTTAACTCTGTCAGTTGAATGCACACATTGACAACCATTCAGGTAGATAGCTCCGTTTTGGTTTTAGAAGCAGATATTTCTCTGTACAGCCTATGGTCCCATTCACTCGGGAATATCCCAACGCAGCTCCTAGAAGAAACGTGTTTCTGACTCGCTGAATCTCAACATAGATTCAACTCTCTTAGGTGAACGAACGCACAGCAGAGCAGTTTCAAGCAAACGTTTCTCCTGAGTTTTAGACGAAGTTTCCTGCTGTTTAGTACGTATGCCGGCATTGGGCTGGAAATACCGGTTTTGGGATTCTGCACAGAAAGAGTTTGCAAACCGCTGAATACACACGTGAGTGTAACTCTGTCAGTTGAATGCACACATTGACAACCATTCAGTTAGATAGCTCCGTTTTGGTTTTAGGAGCAGATATTTCTCTGTACAGCCTATGGTCCCATTCACTCGGGAATATCCCAAAGCAGCTCCTAGAAGAAACGTGTTTCTGAATCGCTGAATCTCAACATAGATTCAACTCTCTTACATGAACGAACACACAGCAGAGCAGTTTCAAGGAAACGTTTCTCCTGAGTTTTAGACGAAGTTTACTGCGGTTTACTACGTATGCCGGCCATGGGTTGGAAATACCGGTTTTGGAATTCTGCAGAGAAAGGGTTTGCAAACCGCTGAATCCACACGTCAGTTTAACTCTGTCAGTTGAATGCACACATTGACAACCATTCAGGTAGATAGCTCCGTTTTCGATGTAGGAGCAGATATTTCTCTGTACAGCCTATGGTCCCATTCACTCGGGAATATCCCAACGCATCTCCTAGAAGAAACGTGTTTCTGACTCGCTGAATCTCAACATAGATTCAACTCTCTTAGGTGAACGAACGCACAGCAGAGCAGTTTCAAGCAAACGTTTCTCCTGAGTTTTAGACGAAGTTTCCTGCTGTTTAGTACGTATGCCGGCATTGGGCTGGAAATACCGGTTTTGGGATTCTGCACAGAAAGAGTTTGCAAACCACTGAATCCACACGTGAGTTTAACTCTGTCACTTGAATGCACACATTGACAACCATTCAGTTATATAGCTCCGTTTTGTTTTTAGAAGCAGATATTTCTCTGTACAGCCTATGGTCCCATTCACTCGGGAATATCCCAACGCATCTCCTAGAAGAAACGTGTTTCTGACTCGCTGAATGTCAGCATAGATTCAACTCTCTTAGGTGAACGAACGCACTGCAGAGCAGTTTCAAGGACACGTTCCTCCTTAGTTTTAGACGAAGTTTCCTGCTGTTTAGTACGTATACTGGCATTGGGCTGGAAATACCGGTTTTGGGATTCTGCACAGAAAGAGTTTGCAAACCACTGAATCCACACGTGAGTTTAACTCTGTCACTTGAATGCACACATTGACAACCATTCAGTTATATAGCTCCGTTTTGTTTTTAGAAGCAGATATTTCTCTGTACAGCCTATGGTCCCATTCACTTGGGAATATCCCAACGCAGCTCCTAGAAGAAACGTGTTTCTGACTCGCTGAATGTCAGCATAGATTCAACTCTCTTAGGTGAACGAACGCATTGCAGAGCAGTTTCAAGGACACGTTCCTCCTGAGTTTTAGACGAAGTTTCCTGCTGTTTAGTACGTATACTGGCATTGGGCTCGAAATACCGGTTTTGGGATTCCGCACAGAAAGAGTTTGCAAACCGCCGAATCCACATGTGAGTTTAACTCTGTCAGTTGAATGCACACATTGACAACCATTCAGTTAGATAGCTCCGTTTTGGTTTTATAAGCAGATATTTCTCTGTACAGCCTATGGTCCCATTCACTCGGAAATATCACAACGCAGCTCCTAGAAGAAACGTGTTTCTGACTCGCTGAATCTCAACATAGATTCAACTCTCTTAGGTGAACGAACGCACAGCAGAGCAGTTTCAAGGAAACGTTTCTCCTGAGTTTTAGACAAAGTTTACTGCTGTTTAGTACGTATGCCGGCATTGGGCTGGAAATACCGGTTTTGGGATTCTGCACAGAAAGGGTTTGCAAACCGCTGAATCCACACGTGAGTTTAACTCTGTCAGTTGAATGCACACATTGACAACCATTCAGTTAGATAGCTCCGTTTTGGTTTTATAAGCAGATATTTCTCTGTACAGCCTATGGTCCCATTCACTCGGGAATATCACAACGCAGCTCCTAGAAGAAACGTGTTTCTGACTCGCTGAATCTCAACATATATTCAACTCTCTTAGGTGAATGAACGCACAGCAGAGCAGTTTCAAGGAAACGTTTCTCCTGAGTTTTAGACGAAGTTTCCTGCTGTTTCGTAGGTATGCCGGCATTGGGCTGGAAATACCTGTTTTGGGATTCTGCACAAAAAGGGTTTGCAAACCGCTGAATCCACACGTGAGTTTAACTCTGTCAGTTGAATGCACACATTGACAACCATTCAGTTAGATTGCTCCGTTTTGGTTTTAGAAGCAGATATTTCTCTGTACACCCTATGGTCCCATTCACTCGGGAATATCCCAACGCAGCTCCTAGAAGAAACGTGTTTCTGACTCGCTGAATCTCAACATAGATTCAACTCTCTTAGGTGAACGAACGCACAGCAGAGCAGTTTCAAGGAAACGTTTCTCCTGAGTTTTAGACAAAGTTTACTGCTGTTTAGTACGTATGCCGGCATTGGGCTGGAAATACCGGTTTTGGGATTCTGCACAGAAAGGGTTTGCAAACCGCTGAATCCACACGTGAGTTTAACTCTGTCAGTTGAATGCACACATTGACAACCATTCAGGTAGATAGCTCCGTTTTGGTTTTAGGAGCAGATATTTCTCTGTACAGCCTATGGTCCCATTCACTCGGGAATATCCCAACGCTGCTCCTAGAGGAAACGTGTTTCTGACTCGCTGAATCTCAACATAGATTCAACTCTCTTACGTGAACGAACGCACAAGCAGAGCAGTTTCAAAGAAACGTTTCTCCTGAGTTTTAGACGAAGTTTACTGCGGTTTAGTACGTATGCCGGCATTGGGCTGGAAATACCGGTTTTGGGATTCTGCACAGAATGGGTTTGCAAACCGCTGAATCCACACTTGCGTTTAACTCTGTCAGTTGAATGCACATATTGACAACCATTCATTTAGATAGCTCCGTTTTGGTTTTAGAAGCAGATATTTCTCGGTACAGGCTATGGTCCCATTCACTCGGGAATATCCCAATGCAGCTCCTAGAAGAAACGTGTTTCTGACTCGCTGAATCTCAACATAGATTCAACTCTCTTACGTGAACGAACGCACAGCAGAGCAGTTTCAAGGAAACGTTTCTCCTGAGTTTTAGACGAAGTTTCCTGCTGTTTCGTAGGTATGCCGGCATTGGGCTGGAAATACCGGTTTTGGGATTCTGCACAAAAAGGGTTTGCGAACCGCTGAATCCACACGTGAGTTTAACTCTGTCAGTTGAATGCACACATTGACAACCATTCAGGTAGATAGCTCCGTTTTGGTTTTAGAAGCAGATATTTCTCTGTACAGCCTATGGTCCCATTCACTCGGGAATATCCCAACGCAGCTCCTAGAAGAAACGTGTTTCTGACTCGCTGAATCTCAACATAGATTCAACTCTCTTAGGTGAACGAACGCACAGCAGAGCAGTTTCAAGCAAACGTTTCTCCTGAGTTTTAGACGAAGTTTCCTGCTGTTTAGTACGTATGCCGGCATTGGGCTGGAAATACCGGTTTTGGGATTCTGCACAGAAAGAGTTTGCAAACCGCTGAATACACACGTGAGTGTAACTCTGTCAGTTGAATGCACACATTGACAACCATTCAGTTAGATAGCTCCGTTTTGGTTTTAGGAGCAGATATTTCTCTGTACAGCCTATGGTCCCATTCACTCGGGAATATCCCAAAGCAGCTCCTAGAAGAAACGTGTTTCTGAATCGCTGAATCTCAACATAGATTCAACTCTCTTACATGAACGAACACACAGCAGAGCAGTTTCAAGGAAACGTTTCTCCTGAGTTTTAGACGAAGTTTACTGCGGTTTACTACGTATGCCGGCCATGGGTTGGAAATACCGGTTTTGGAATTCTGCAGAGAAAGGGTTTGCAAACCGCTGAATCCACACGTCAGTTTAACTCTGTCAGTTGAATGCACACATTGACAACCATTCAGGTAGATAGCTCCGTTTTCGATGTAGGAGCAGATATTTCTCTGTACAGCCTATGGTCCCATTCACTCGGGAATATCCCAACGCATCTCCTAGAAGAAACGTGTTTCTGACTCGCTGAATCTCAACATAGATTCAACTCTCTTAGGTGAACGAACGCACAGCAGAGCAGTTTCAAGCAAACGTTTCTCCTGAGTTTTAGACGAAGTTTCCTGCTGTTTAGTACGTATGCCGGCATTGGGCTGGAAATACCGGTTTTGGGATTCTGCACAGAAAGAGTTTGCAAACCACTGAATCCACACGTGAGTTTAACTCTGTCACTTGAATGCACACATTGACAACCATTCAGTTATATAGCTCCGTTTTGTTTTTAGAAGCAGATATTTCTCTGTACAGCCTATGGTCCCATTCACTCGGGAATATCCCAACGCATCTCCTAGAAGAAACGTGTTTCTGACTCGCTGAATGTCAGCATAGATTCAACTCTCTTAGGTGAACGAACGCACTGCAGAGCAGTTTCAAGGACACGTTCCTCCTTAGTTTTAGACGAAGTTTCCTGCTGTTTAGTACGTATACTGGCATTGGGCTGGAAATACCGGTTTTGGGATTCTGCACAGAAAGAGTTTGCAAACCACTGAATCCACACGTGAGTTTAACTCTGTCACTTGAATGCACACATTGACAACCATTCAGTTATATAGCTCCGTTTTGTTTTTAGAAGCAGATATTTCTCTGTACAGCCTATGGTCCCATTCACTTGGGAATATCCCAACGCAGCTCCTAGAAGAAACGTGTTTCTGACTCGCTGAATGTCAGCATAGATTCAACTCTCTTAGGTGAACGAACGCACTGCAGAGCAGTTTCAAGGACACGTTCCTCCTGAGTTTTAGACGAAGTTTCCTGCTGTTTAGTACGTATACTGGCATTGGGCTCGAAATACCGGTTTTGGGATTCCGCACAGAAAGAGTTTGCAAACCGCCGAATCCACATGTGAGTTTAACTCTGTCAGTTGAATGCACACATTGACAACCATTCAGTTAGATAGCTCCGTTTTGGTTTTATAAGCAGATATTTCTCTGTACAGCCTATGGTCCCATTCACTCGGAAATATCACAACGCAGCTCCTAGAAGAAACGTGTTTCTGACTCGCTGAATCTCAACATAGATTCAACTCTCTTAGGTGAACGAACGCACAGCAGAGCAGTTTCAAGGAAACGTTTCTCCTGAGTTTTAGACAAAGTTTACTGCTGTTTAGTACGTATGCCGGCATTGGGCTGGAAATACCGGTTTTGGGATTCTGCACAGAAAGGGTTTGCAAACCGCTGAATCCACACGTGAGTTTAACTCTGTCAGTTGAATGCACACATTGACAACCATTCAGTTAGATAGCTCCGTTTTGGTTTTATAAGCAGATATTTCTCTGTACAGCCTATGGTCCCATTCACTCGGGAATATCACAACGCAGCTCCTAGAAGAAACGTGTTTCTGACTCGCTGAATCTCAACATATATTCAACTCTCTTAGGTGAATGAACGCACAGCAGAGCAGTTTCAAGGAAACGTTTCTCCTGAGTTTTAGACGAAGTTTCCTGCTGTTTCGTAGGTATGCCGGCATTGGGCTGGAAATACCTGTTTTGGGATTCTGCACAAAAAGGGTTTGCAAACCGCTGAATCCACACGTGAGTTTAACTCTGTCAGTTGAATGCACACATTGACAACCATTCAGTTAGATTGCTCCGTTTTGGTTTTAGAAGCAGATATTTCTCTGTACACCCTATGGTCCCATTCACTCGGGAATATCCCAACGCAGCTCCTAGAAGAAACGTGTTTCTGACTCGCTGAATCTCAACATAGATTCAACTCTCTTAGGTGAACGAACGCACAGCAGAGCAGTTTCAAGGAAACGTTTCTCCTGAGTTTTAGACAAAGTTTACTGCTGTTTAGTACGTATGCCGGCATTGGGCTGGAAATACCGGTTTTGGGATTCTGCACAGAAAGGGTTTGCAAACCGCTGAATCCACACGTGAGTTTAACTCTGTCAGTTGAATGCACACATTGACAACCATTCAGGTAGATAGCTCCGTTTTGGTTTTAGGAGCAGATATTTCTCTGTACAGCCTATGGTCCCATTCACTCGGGAATATCCCAACGCTGCTCCTAGAGGAAACGTGTTTCTGACTCGCTGAATCTCAACATAGATTCAACTCTCTTACGTGAACGAACGCACAAGCAGAGCAGTTTCAAAGAAACGTTTCTCCTGAGTTTTAGACGAAGTTTACTGCGGTTTAGTACGTATGCCGGCATTGGGCTGGAAATACCGGTTTTGGGATTCTGCACAGAAAGGGTTTGCAAACCGCTGAATCCACACTTGCGTTTAACTCTGTCAGTTGAATGCACATATTGACAACCATTCATTTAGATAGCTCCGTTTTGGTTTTAGAAGCAGATATTTCTCGGTACAGGCTATGGTCCCAATCACTCGGGAATATCCCAATGCAGCTCCTAGAAGAAACGTGTTTCTGACTCGCTGAATCTCAACATAGATTCAACTCTCTTACTTGAACGAACGCACAGCAGAGCAGTTTCAAGGAAACGTTTCTCCTGAGTTTTAGACGAAGTTTCCTGCTGTTTCGTAGGTATGCCGGCATTGGGCTGGAAATACCGGTTTTGGGATTCTGCACAAAAAGGGTTTGCGAACCGCTGAATCCACACGTGAGTTTAACTCTGTCAGTTGAATGCACACATTGACAACCATTCAGGTAGATAGCTCCGTTTTGGTTTTAGAAGCAGATATTTCTCTGTACAGCCTATGGTCCCATTCACTCGGGAATATCCCAACGCAGCTCCTAGAAGAAACGTGTTTCTGACTCGCTGAATCTCAACATAGATTCAACTCTCTTAGGTGAACGAACGCACAGCAGAGCAGTTACAAGGAAACGTTTCTCCTGAGTTTTAGACAAAGTTTACTGCTGTTTAGTACGTATGCCGGCATTGGGCTGGAAATACCGGTTTTGGGATTCTGCACAGAAAGGGTTTGCAAACCGCTGAATCCACACTTGAGTTTAACTCTGTCAGTTGAATGCACACATTGACAACCATTCAGGTAGATAGCTCCGTTTTGGTTGTAGGAGCAGATATTTCTCTGTACAGCCTATGGTCCCATTCACTCGGGAATATCCCAACGCATCTCCTAGAAGAAACGTGTTTCTGACTCGCTGAATCTCAACATAGATTCAACTCTTTTACGTGAACGAACGCACAGCAGAGCAGTTTCAAAGAAACGTTTCTCCTCAGTTTTAGACGAAGTTTACTGTGGTTTAGTACGTATGCCGGTATTGGGCTGGAAATACCGGTTTTGGGATTCTGCACAGAAAGTGTTTGCAAACCGCTGAATCCACACTTGCGTTTAACTCTGTCAGTTGAATGCACATATTGACAACCATTCATTTAGATAGCTCCGTTTTGGTTTTAGAAGCAGATATTTCTCGGTTCAGACTATGGTCCCATTCACTCGGGAATATCCCAATGCAGCTCCTAGAAGAAACGTGTTTCTGACTCGCTGAATCTCAACATAGATTCAACTCTCTTAGGTGAACGAAGGCACAGCAGAGCAGTATCAAGCAAACGTTTCTCCTGAGTTTTAGACGAAGTTTACTGCTGTTTAGTACGTATGCCGGCATTGGACTGGAAATACCGGTTTGGGATTCTGCACAGAAAGAGTTTGCAAACCGCTGAATACACACGTGAGTGTAACTCTGTCAGTTGAATGCACACATTGACAACCATTCAGTTAGATAGCTCCGTTTTGGTTTTAGGAGCAGATATTTCTCTGTACAGCCTATGGTCCCATTCACTCGGGAATATCCCAAAGCAGCTCCTAGAAGAAACGTGTTTCTGAATCGCTGAATCTCAACATAGATTCAACTCTCTTACATGAACGAACACACAGCAGAGCAGTTTCAAGGAAACGTTTCTCCTGAGTTTTAGACGAAGTTTACTGCGGTTTACTACGTATGCCGGCCATGGTTTGGAAATACCGGTTTGGGATTCTGCACAGAAAGAGTTTGCAAACCGCTGAATACACACGTGAGTGTAACTCTGTCAGTTGAATGCACACATTGACAACCATTCAGTTAGATAGCTCCGTTTTGGTTTTAGGAGAAGATATTTCTCTGTACAGCCTATGGTCCCATTCACTCGGGAATATCCCAACGCAGCTCCTAGAAGAAACGTGTTTCTGACTCGCTGAATCTCAACATAGATTCAACTCTCTTAGGTGAACGAAGGCACAGCAGAGCAGTATCAAGCAAACGTTTCTCCTGAGTTTTAGACGAAGTTTACTGCTGTTTAGTACGTATGCCGGCATTGGACTGGAAATACCGGTTTGGGATTCTGCACAGAAAGGGTTTGCAAACCGCTGAATCCACACTTGAGTTTAACTCTGTCAGTTGAATGCACACATTGACAACCATTCAGGTAGATAGCTCCGTTTTGGTTGTAGGAGCAGATATTTCTCTGTACAGCCTATGGTCCCATTCACTCGGGAATATCCCAACGCATCTCCTAGAAGAAACGTGTTTCTGACTCGCTGAATCTCAACATAGATTCAACTCTTTTACGTGAACGAACGCACAGCAGAGCAGTTTCAAAGAAACGTTTCTCCTCAGTTTTAGACGAAGTTTACTGCGGTTTAGTACGTATGCCGGTATTGGGCTGGAAATACCGGTTTTGGGATTCTGCACAGAAAGTGTTTGCAAACCGCTGAATCCACACTTGCGTTTAACTCTGTCAGTTGAATGCACATATTGACAACCATTCATTTAGATAGCTCCGTTTTGGTTTTAGAAGCAGATATTTCTCGGTTCAGGCTATGGTCCCATTCACTCGGGAATATCCCAATGCATCTCCTAGAAGAAACGTGTTTCTGACTCGCTGAATCTCAACATAGATTCAACTCTCTTAGGTGAACGAACGCACAGCAGAGCAGTTACAAGGAAACGTTTCTCCTGAGTTTTAGACAAAGTTTACTGCTGTTTAGTACGTATGCCGGCATTGGGCTGGAAATACCGGTTTTGGGATTCTGCACAGAAAGGGTTTGCAAACCGCTGAATCCACACTTGAGTTTAACTCTGTCAGATGAATGCACACATTGACAACCATTCAGGTAGATAGCTCCGTTTTGGTTGTAGGAGCAGATATTTCTCTGTACAGCCTATGGTCCCATTCACTCGGGAATATCCCAACGCATCTCCTAGAAGAAACGTGTTTCTGACTCGCTGAATCTCAACATAGATTCAACTCTCTTAGGTGAACGAACGCACAGCAGAGCAGTTTAAAGCAAACGTTTCTCCTGAGTTTTAGACGAAGTTTCCTGCTGTTTCGTAGGTATGCCGGCATTGGGCTGGAAATACCGGTTTTGGGATTCTGCACAGAATGAGTTTGCAAACCACTGAATCCACACGTGAGTTTAACTCTGTCACTTGAATGCACACATTGACAACCATTCAGTTATATAGCTCCGTTTTGTTTTTAGAAGCAGATATTTCTCTGTACAGCCTATGGTCCCATTCACTCGGGAATATCCCAACGCATCTCCTAGAAGAAACGTGTTTCTGACTCGCTGAATGTCAGCATAGATTCAACTCTCTTAGGTGAACGAACGCACTGCAGAGCAGTTTCAAGGACACGTTCCTCCTTAGTTTTAGACGAAGTTTCCTGCTGTTTAGTACGTATACTGGCATTGGGCTGGAAATACCGGTTTTGGGATTCTGCACAGAAAGAGTTTGCAAACCACTGAATCCACACGTGAGTTTAACTCTGTCACTTGAATGCACACATTGACAACCATTCAGTTATATAGCTCCGTTTTGTTTTTAGAAGCAGATATTTCTCTGTACAGCCTATGGTCCCATTCACTCGGGAATATCCCAACGCATCTCCTAGAAGAAACGTGTTTCTGACTCGCTGAATGTCAGCATAGATTCAACTCTCTTAGGTGAACGAACGCACTGCAGAGCAGTTTCAAGGACACGTTCCTCCTTAGTTTTAGACGAAGTTTCCTGCTGTTTAGTACGTATACTGGCATTGGGCTGGAAATACCGGTTTTGGGATTCTGCACAGAAAGAGTTTGCAAACCACTGAATCCACACGTGAGTTTAACTCTGTCACTTGAATGCACACATTGACAACCATTCAGTTATATAGCTCCGTTTTGTTTTTAGAAGCAGATATTTCTCTGTACAGCCTATGGTCCCATTCACTTGGGAATATCCCAACGCAGCTCCTAGAAGAAACGTGTTTCTGACTCGCTGAATGTCAGCATAGATTCAACTCTCTTAGGTGAACGAACGCACTGCAGAGCAGTTTCAAGGACACGTTCCTCCTTAGTTTTAGACGAAGTTTCCTGCTGTTTAGTACGTATACTGGCATTGGGCTGGAAATACCGGTTTTGGGATTCTGCACAGAAAGAGTTTGCAAACCACTGAATCCACACGTGAGTTTAACTCTGTCACTTGAATGCACACATTGACAACCATTCAGTTATATAGCTCCGTTTTGTTTTTAGAAGCAGATATTTCTCTGTACAGCCTATGGTCCCATTCACTTGGGAATATCCCAACGCAGCTCCTAGAAGAAACGTGTTTCTGACTCGCTGAATGTCAGCATAGATTCAACTCTCTTAGGTGAACGAACGCACTGCAGAGCAGTTTCAAGGACACGTTCCTCCTGAGTTTTAGACGAAGTTTCCTGCTGTTTAGTACGTATACTGGCATTGGGCTCGAAATACCGGTTTTGGGATTCCGCACAGAAAGAGTTTGCAAACCGCCGAATCCACATGTGAGTTTAACTCTGTCAGTTGAATGCACACATTGACAACCATTCAGTTAGATAGCTCCGTTTTGGTTTTATAAGCAGATATTTCTCTGTACAGCCTATGGTCCCATTCACTCGGAAATATCACAACGCAGCTCCTAGAAGAAACGTGTTTCTGACTCGCTGAATCTCAACATAGATTCAACTCTCTTAGGTGAACGAACGCACAGCAGAGCAGTTTCAAGGAAACGTTTCTCCTGAGTTTTAGACAAAGTTTACTGCTGTTTAGTACGTATGCCGGAATTGGGCTGGAAATACCGGTTTTGGGATTCTGCACAGAAAGGGTTTGCAAACCGCTGAATCCACACGTGAGTTTAACTCTGTCAGTTGAATGCACACATTGACAACCATTCAGTTAGATAGCTCCGTTTTGGTTTTATAAGCAGATATTTCTCTGTACAGCCTATGGTCCCATTCACTCGGGAATATCACAACGCAGCTCCTAGAAGAAACGTGTTTCTGACTCGCTGAATCTCAACATATATTCAACTCTCTTAGGTGAATGAACGCACAGCAGAGCAGTTTCAAGGAAACGTTTCTCCTGAGTTTTAGACGAAGTTTCCTGCTGTTTCGTAGGTATGCCGGCATTGGGCTGGAAATACCTGTTTTGGGATTCTGCACAAAAAGGGTTTGCAAACCGCTGAATCCACACGTGAGTTTAACTCTGTCAGTTGAATGCACACATTGACAACCATTCAGTTAGATTGCTCCGTTTTGGTTTTAGAAGCAGATATTTCTCTGTACACCCTATGGTCCCATTCACTCGGGAATATCCCAACGCAGCTCCTAGAAGAAACGTGTTTCTGACTCGCTGAATCTCAACATAGATTCAACTCTCTTAGGTGAACGAACGCACAGCAGAGCAGTTTCAAGGAAACGTTTCTCCTGAGTTTTAGACAAAGTTTACTGCTGTTTAGTACGTATGCCGGCATTGGGCTGGAAATACCGGTTTTGGGATTCTGCACAGAAAGGGTTTGCAAACCGCTGAATCCACACGTGAGTTTAACTCTGTCAGTTGAATGCACACATTGACAACCATTCAGGTAGATAGCTCCGTTTTGGTTTTAGGAGCAGATATTTCTCTGTACAGCCTATGGTCCCATTCACTCGGGAATATCCCAACGCTGCTCCTAGAGGAAACGTGTTTCTGACTCGCTGAATCTCAACATAGATTCAACTCTCTTACGTGAACGAACGCACAAGCAGAGCAGTTTCAAAGAAACGTTTCTCCTGAGTTTTAGACGAAGTTTACTGCGGTTTAGTACGTATGCCGGCATTGGGCTGGAAATACCGGTTTTGGGATTCTGCACAGAAAGGGTTTGCAAACCGCTGAATCCACACTTGCGTTTAACTCTGTCAGTTGAATGCACATATTGACAACCATTCATTTAGATAGCTCCGTTTTGGTTTTAGAAGCAGATATTTCTCGGTACAGGCTATGGTCCCAATCACTCGGGAATATCCCAATGCAGCTCCTAGAAGAAACGTGTTTCTGACTCGCTGAATCTCAACATAGATTCAACTCTCTTACTTGAACGAACGCACAGCAGAGCAGTTTCAAGGAAACGTTTCTCCTGAGTTTTAGACGAAGTTTCCTGCTGTTTCGTAGGTATGCCGGCATTGGGCTGGAAATACCGGTTTTGGGATTCTGCACAAAAAGGGTTTGCGAACCGCTGAATCCACACGTGAGTTTAACTCTGTCAGTTGAATGCACACATTGACAACCATTCAGGTAGATAGCTCCGTTTTGGTTTTAGAAGCAGATATTTCTCTGTACAGCCTATGGTCCCATTCACTCGGGAATATCCCAACGCAGCTCCTAGAAGAAACGTGTTTCTGACTCGCTGAATCTCAACATAGATTCAACTCTCTTAGGTGAACGAACGCACAGCAGAGCAGTTACAAGGAAACGTTTCTCCTGAGTTTTAGACAAAGTTTACTGCTGTTTAGTACGTATGCCGGCATTGGGCTGGAAATACCGGTTTTGGGATTCTGCACAGAAAGGGTTTGCAAACCGCTGAATCCACACTTGAGTTTAACTCTGTCAGTTGAATGCACACATTGACAACCATTCAGGTAGATAGCTCCGTTTTGGTTGTAGGAGCAGATATTTCTCTGTACAGCCTATGGTCCCATTCACTCGGGAATATCCCAACGCATCTCCTAGAAGAAACGTGTTTCTGACTCGCTGAATCTCAACATAGATTCAACTCTTTTACGTGAACGAAAGCACAGCAGAGCAGTTTCAAAGAAACGTTTCTCCTCAGTTTTAGACGAAGTTTACTGTGGTTTAGTACGTATGCCGGTATTGGGCTGGAAATACCGGTTTTGGGATTCTGCACAGAAAGTGTTTGCAAACCGCTGAATCCACACTTGCGTTTAACTCTGTCAGTTGAATGCACATATTGACAACCATTCATTTAGATAGCTCCGTTTTGGTTTTAGAAGCAGATATTTCTCGGTTCAGACTATGGTCCCATTCACTCGGGAATATCCCAATGCAGCTCCTAGAAGAAACGTGTTTCTGACTCGCTGAATCTCAACATAGATTCAACTCTCTTAGGTGAACGAAGGCACAGCAGAGCAGTATCAAGCAAACGTTTCTCCTGAGTTTTAGACGAAGTTTACTGCTGTTTAGTACGTATGCCGGCATTGGACTGGAAATACCGGTTTGGGATTCTGCACAGAAAGAGTTTGCAAACCGCTGAATACACACGTGAGTGTAACTCTGTCAGTTGAATGCACACATTGACAACCATTCAGTTAGATAGCTCCGTTTTGGTTTTAGGAGCAGATATTTCTCTGTACAGCCTATGGTCCCATTCACTCGGGAATATCCCAAAGCAGCTCCTAGAAGAAACGTGTTTCTGAATCGCTGAATCTCAACATAGATTCAACTCTCTTACATGAACGAACACACAGCAGAGCAGTTTCAAGGAAACGTTTCTCCTGAGTTTTAGACGAAGTTTACTGCGGTTTACTACGTATGCCGGCCATGGTTTGGAAATACCGGTTTGGGATTCTGCACAGAAAGAGTTTGCAAACCGCTGAATACACACGTGAGTGTAACTCTGTCAGTTGAATGCACACATTGACAACCATTCAGTTAGATAGCTCCGTTTTGGTTTTAGGAGCAGATATTTCTCTGTACAGCCTATGGTCCCATTCACTCGGGAATATCCCAACGCAGCTCCTAGAAGAAACGTGTTTCTGACTCGCTGAATCTCAACATAGATTCAACTCTCTTAGGTGAACGAAGGCACAGCAGAGCAGTATCAAGCAAACGTTTCTCCTGAGTTTTAGACGAAGTTTACTGCTGTTTAGTACGTATGCCGGCATTGGACTGGAAATACCGGTTTGGGATTCTGCACAGAAAGGGTTTGCAAACCGCTGAATCCACACTTGAGTTTAACTCTGTCAGTTGAATGCACACATTGACAACCATTCAGGTAGATAGCTCCGTTTTGGTTGTAGGAGCAGATATTTCTCTGTACAGCCTATGGTCCCATTCACTCGGGAATATCCCAACGCATCTCCTAGAAGAAACGTGTTTCTGACTCGCTGAATCTCAACATAGATTCAACTCTTTTACGTGAACGAACGCACAGCAGAGCAGTTTCAAAGAAACGTTTCTCCTCAGTTTTAGACGAAGTTTACTGCGGTTTAGTACGTATGCCGGTATTGGGCTGGAAATACCGGTTTTGGGATTCTGCACAGAAAGTGTTTGCAAACCGCTGAATCCACACTTGCGTTTAACTCTGTCAGTTGAATGCACATATTGACAACCATTCATTTAGATAGCTCCGTTTTGGTTTTAGAAGCAGATATTTCTCGGTTCAGGCTATGGTCCCATTCACTCGGGAATATCCCAATGCATCTCCTAGAAGAAACGTGTTTCTGACTCGCTGAATCTCAACATAGATTCAACTCTCTTAGGTGAACGAACGCACAGCAGAGCAGTTACAAGGAAACGTTTCTCCTGAGTTTTAGACAAAGTTTACTGCTGTTTAGTACGTATGCCGGCATTGGGCTGGAAATACCGGTTTTGGGATTCTGCACAGAAAGGGTTTGCAAACCGCTGAATCCACACTTGAGTTTAACTCTGTCAGATGAATGCACACATTGACAACCATTCAGGTAGATAGCTCCGTTTTGGTTGTAGGAGCAGATATTTCTCTGTACAGCCTATGGTCCCATTCACTCGGGAATATCCCAACGCATCTCCTAGAAGAAACGTGTTTCTGACTCGCTGAATCTCAACATAGATTCAACTCTCTTAGGTGAACGAACGCACAGCAGAGCAGTTTAAAGCAAACGTTTCTCCTGAGTTTTAGACGAAGTTTCCTGCTGTTTCGTAGGTATGCCGGCATTGGGCTGGAAATACCGGTTTTGGGATTCTGCACAGAATGAGTTTGCAAACCACTGAATCCACACGTGAGTTTAACTCTGTCACTTGAATGCACACATTGACAACCATTCAGTTATATAGCTCCGTTTTGTTTTTAGAAGCAGATATTTCTCTGTACAGCCTATGGTCCCATTCACTCGGGAATATCCCAACGCAGCTCCTAGAAAAAACGTGTTTCTGACTCGCTGAATGTCAACATAGATTCAACTCTCTTAGGTGAACGAACGCACTGCAGAGCAGTTTCAAGGACACGTTCCTCCTGAGTTTTAGACGAAGTTTCCTGCTGTTTAGTACGTATACTGGCATTGGGCTGGAAATACCGGTTTTGGGATTCCGCACAGAAAGAGTTTGCAAACCGCCGAATCCACATGTGAGTTTAACTCTGTCAGTTGAATGCACACATTGACAACCATTCAGTTAGATAGCTCCGTTTTGGTTTTATAAGCAGATATTTCTCTGTACAGCCTATGGTCCCATTCACTCGGAAATATCACAACGCAGCTCCTAGAAGAAACGTGTTTCTGACTCGCTGAATCTCAACATAGATTCAACTCTCTTAGGTGAACGAACGCACAGCAGAGCAGTTTCAAGGAAACGTTTCTCCTGAGTTTTAGACAAAGTTTACTGCTGTTTAGTACGTATGCCGGCATTGGGCTGGAAATACCGGTTTTGGGATTCTGCACAGAAAGGGTTTGCAAACCGCTGAATCCACACGTGAGTTTAACTCTGTCAGTTGAATGCACACATTGACAACCATTCAGTTAGATAGCTCCGTTTTGGTTTTATAAGCAGATATTTCTCTGTACAGCCTATGGTCCCATTCACTCGGGAATATCACAACGCAGCTCCTAGAAGAAACGTGTTTCTGACTCGCTGAATCTCAACATATATTCAACTCTCTTAGGTGAATGAACGCACAGCAGAGCAGTTTCAAGGAAACGTTTCTCCTGAGTTTTAGACGAAGTTTCCTGCTGTTTCGTAGGTATGCCGGCATTGGGCTGGAAATACCTGTTTTGGGATTCTGCACAAAAAGGGTTTGCAAACCGCTGAATCCACACGTGAGTTTAACTCTGTCAGTTGAATGCACACATTGACAACCATTCAGTTAGATTGCTCCGTTTTGGTTTTAGAAGCAGATATTTCTCTGTACACCCTATGGTCCCATTCACTCGGGAATATCCCAACGCAGCTCCTAGAAGAAACGTGTTTCTGACTCGCTGAATCTCAACATAGATTCAACTCTCTTAGGTGAACGAACGCACAGCAGAGCAGTTTCAAGGAAACGTTTCTCCTGAGTTTTAGACAAAGTTTACTGCTGTTTAGTACGTATGCCGGCATTGGGCTGGAAATACCGGTTTTGGGATTCTGCACAGAAAGGGTTTGCAAACCGCTGAATCCACACGTGAGTTTAACTCTGTCAGTTGAATGCACACATTGACAACCATTCAGGTAGATAGCTCCGTTTTGGTTTTAGGAGCAGATATTTCTCTGTACAGCCTATGGTCCCATTCACTCGGGAATATCCCAACGCTGCTCCTAGAGGAAACGTGTTTCTGACTCGCTGAATCTCAACATAGATTCAACTCTCTTACGTGAACGAACGCACAAGCAGAGCAGTTTCAAAGAAACGTTTCTCCTGAGTTTTAGACGAAGTTTACTGCGGTTTAGTACGTATGCCGGCATTGGGCTGGAAATACCGGTTTTGGGATTCTGCACAGAAAGGGTTTGCAAACCGCTGAATCCACACTTGCGTTTAACTCTGTCAGTTGAATGCACATATTGACAACCATTCATTTAGATAGCTCCGTTTTGGTTTTAGAAGCAGATATTTCTCGGTACAGGCTATGGTCCCAATCACTCGGGAATATCCCAATGCAGCTCCTAGAAGAAACGTGTTTCTGACTCGCTGAATCTCAACATAGATTCAACTCTCTTACTTGAACGAACGCACAGCAGAGCAGTTTCAAGGAAACGTTTCTCCTGAGTTTTAGACGAAGTTTCCTGCTGTTTCGTAGGTATGCCGGCATTGGGCTGGAAATACCGGTTTTGGGATTCTGCACAAAAAGGGTTTGCGAACCGCTGAATCCACACGTGAGTTTAACTCTGTCAGTTGAATGCACACATTGACAACCATTCAGGTAGATAGCTCCGTTTTGGTTTTAGAAGCAGATATTTCTCTGTACAGCCTATGGTCCCATTCACTCGGGAATATCCCAACGCAGCTCCTAGAAGAAACGTGTTTCTGACTCGCTGAATCTCAACATAGATTCAACTCTCTTAGGTGAACGAACGCACAGCAGAGCAGTTACAAGGAAACGTTTCTCCTGAGTTTTAGACAAAGTTTACTGCTGTTTAGTACGTATGCCGGCATTGGGCTGGAAATACCGGTTTTGGGATTCTGCACAGAAAGGGTTTGCAAACCGCTGAATCCACACTTGAGTTTAACTCTGTCAGTTGAATGCACACATTGACAACCATTCAGGTAGATAGCTCCGTTTTGGTTGTAGGAGCAGATATTTCTCTGTACAGCCTATGGTCCCATTCACTCGGGAATATCCCAACGCATCTCCTAGAAGAAACGTGTTTCTGACTCGCTGAATCTCAACATAGATTCAACTCTTTTACGTGAACGAACGCACAGCAGAGCAGTTTCAAAGAAACGTTTCTCCTCAGTTTTAGACGAAGTTTACTGTGGTTTAGTACGTATGCCGGTATTGGGCTGGAAATACCGGTTTTGGGATTCTGCACAGAAAGTGTTTGCAAACCGCTGAATCCACACTTGCGTTTAACTCTGTCAGTTGAATGCACATATTGACAACCATTCATTTAGATAGCTCCGTTTTGGTTTTAGAAGCAGATATTTCTCGGTTCAGACTATGGTCCCATTCACTCGGGAATATCCCAATGCAGCTCCTAGAAGAAACGTGTTTCTGACTCGCTGAATCTCAACATAGATTCAACTCTCTTAGGTGAACGAAGGCACAGCAGAGCAGTATCAAGCAAACGTTTCTCCTGAGTTTTAGACGAAGTTTACTGCTGTTTAGTACGTATGCCGGCATTGGACTGGAAATACCGGTTTGGGATTCTGCACAGAAAGAGTTTGCAAACCGCTGAATACACACGTGAGTGTAACTCTGTCAGTTGAATGCACACATTGACAACCATTCAGTTAGATAGCTCCGTTTTGGTTTTAGGAGCAGATATTTCTCTGTACAGCCTATGGTCCCATTCACTCGGGAATATCCCAAAGCAGCTCCTAGAAGAAACGTGTTTCTGAATCGCTGAATCTCAACATAGATTCAACTCTCTTACATGAACGAACACACAGCAGAGCAGTTTCAAGGAAACGTTTCTCCTGAGTTTTAGACGAAGTTTACTGCGGTTTACTACGTATGCCGGCCATGGTTTGGAAATACCGGTTTGGGATTCTGCACAGAAAGAGTTTGCAAACCGCTGAATACACACGTGAGTGTAACTCTGTCAGTTGAATGCACACATTGACAACCATTCAGTTAGATAGCTCCGTTTTGGTTTTAGGAGCAGATATTTCTCTGTACAGCCTATGGTCCCATTCACTCGGGAATATCCCAACGCAGCTCCTAGAAGAAACGTGTTTCTGACTCGCTGAATCTCAACATAGATTCAACTCTCTTAGGTGAACGAAGGCACAGCAGAGCAGTATCAAGCAAACGTTTCTCCTGAGTTTTAGACGAAGTTTACTGCTGTTTAGTACGTATGCCGGCATTGGACTGGAAATACCGGTTTGGGATTCTGCACAGAAAGGGTTTGCAAACCGCTGAATCCACACTTGAGTTTAACTCTGTCAGTTGAATGCACACATTGACAACCATTCAGGTAGATAGCTCCGTTTTGGTTGTAGGAGCAGATATTTCTCTGTACAGCCTATGGTCCCATTCACTCGGGAATATCCCAACGCATCTCCTAGAAGAAACGTGTTTCTGACTCGCTGAATCTCAACATAGATTCAACTCTTTTACGTGAACGAACGCACAGCAGAGCAGTTTCAAAGAAACGTTTCTCCTCAGTTTTAGACGAAGTTTACTGCGGTTTAGTACGTATGCCGGTATTGGGCTGGAAATACCGGTTTTGGGATTCTGCACAGAAAGTGTTTGCAAACCGCTGAATCCACACTTGCGTTTAACTCTGTCAGTTGAATGCACATATTGACAACCATTCATTTAGATAGCTCCGTTTTGGTTTTAGAAGCAGATATTTCTCGGTTCAGGCTATGGTCCCATTCACTCGGGAATATCCCAATGCATCTCCTAGAAGAAACGTGTTTCTGACTCGCTGAATCTCAACATAGATTCAACTCTCTTAGGTGAACGAACGCACAGCAGAGCAGTTACAAGGAAACGTTTCTCCTGAGTTTTAGACAAAGTTTACTGCTGTTTAGTACGTATGCCGGCATTGGGCTGGAAATACCGGTTTTGGGATTCTGCACAGAAAGGGTTTGCAAACCGCTGAATCCACACTTGAGTTTAACTCTGTCAGATGAATGCACACATTGACAACCATTCAGGTAGATAGCTCCGTTTTGGTTGTAGGAGCAGATATTTCTCTGTACAGCCTATGGTCCCATTCACTCGGGAATATCCCAACGCATCTCCTAGAAGAAACGTGTTTCTGACTCGCTGAATCTCAACATAGATTCAACTCTCTTAGGTGAACGAACGCACAGCAGAGCAGTTTAAAGCAAACGTTTCTCCTGAGTTTTAGACGAAGTTTCCTGCTGTTTCGTAGGTATGCCGGCATTGGGCTGGAAATACCGGTTTTGGGATTCTGCACAGAATGAGTTTGCAAACCACTGAATCCACACGTGAGTTTAACTCTGTCACTTGAATGCACACATTGACAACCATTCAGTTATATAGCTCCGTTTTGTTTTTAGAAGCAGATATTTCTCTGTACAGCCTATGGTCCCATTCACTCGGGAATATCCCAACGCAGCTCCTAGAAAAAACGTGTTTCTGACTCGCTGAATGTCAACATAGATTCAACTCTCTTAGGTGAACGAACGCACTGCAGAGCAGTTTCAAGGACACGTTCCTCCTGAGTTTTAGACGAAGTTTCCTGCTGTTTAGTACGTATACTGGCATTGGGCTGGAAATACCGGTTTTGGGATTCCGCACAGAAAGAGTTTGCAAACCGCCGAATCCACATGTGAGTTTAACTCTGTCAGTTGAATGCACACATTGACAACCATTCAGTTAGATAGCTCCGTTTTGGTTTTATAAGGAGATATTTCTCTGTACAGCCTATGGTCCCATTCACTCGGGAATATCACAACGCAGCTCCTAGAAGAAACGTGTTTCTGACTCGCTGAATCTCAACATAGATTCAACTCTTTTACGTGAACGAACGCACAGCAGAGCAGTTTCAAAGAAACGTTTCTCCTGAGTTTTAGACGAAGTTTACTGCGGTTTAGTACGTATGCCGGTATTGGGCTGGAAATACCGGTTTTGGGATTCTGCACAGAAAGTGTTTGCAAACCGCTGAATCCACACTTGCGTTTAACTCTGTCAGTTGAATGCACATATTGACAACCATTAATTTAGATAGCTCCGTTTTGGTTTTAGAAGCAGATATTTCTCGGTTCAGGCTATGGTCCCATTCACTCGGGAATATCCCAACGCAGCTCCTAGAAGAAACGTGTTTCTGACTCGCTGAATCTCAACATAGATTCAACTCTCTTAGGTGAACGAAGGCACAGCAGAGCAGTATCAAGCAAACGTTTCTCCTGAGTTTTAGACGAAGTTTACTGCTGTTTAGTACGTATGCCGGCATTGGACTGGAAATACCGGTTTGGGATTCTGCACAGAAAGAGTTTGCAAACCGCTGAATACACACGTGAGTGTAACTCTGTCAGTTGAATGCACACATTGACAACCATTCAGTTAGATAGCTCCGTTTTGGTTTTAGGAGCAGATATTTCTCTGTACAGCCTATGGTCCCATTCACTCGGGAATATCCCAAAGCAGCTCCTAGAAGAAACGTGTTTCTGAATCGCTGAATCTCAACATAGATTCAACTCTCTTACATGAACGAACACACAGCAGAGCAGTTTCAAGGAAACGTTTCTCCTGAGTTTTAGACGAAGTTTACTGCGCTTTACTACGTATGCCGGCCATGGGTTGGAAATACCGGTTTTGGAATTCTGCAGAGAAAGGGTTTGCAAACCGCTGAATCCACACGTGAGTTTAACTCTGTCAGTTGAGTGCACACATTGACAACCATTCAGGTAGATAGCTCCATTTTGGATGTAGGAGCAGATATTTCTCTGTACAGCCTATGGTCCCATTCACTCGGGAATACCCCAACGCATCTCCTAGAAGAAACGTGTTTCTGACTCGCTGAATCTCAACATAGATTCAACTCTCTTAGGTGAACGAACGCACAGCAGAGCAGTTTCAAGCAAACGTTTCTCCTGAGTTTTAGACGAAGTTTCCTGCTGTTTAGTACGTATCCCGGCATTGGGCTGGAAATACCGGTTTTGGGATTCCGCACAGAAAGAGTTTGCAAACCGCCGAATCCACATGTGAGTTTAACTCTGTCAGTTGAATGCACACATTGACAACCATTCAGTTAGATAGCTCCGTTTTGGTTTTATAAGCAGATATTTCTCTGTACAGCCTATGGTCCCATTCACTCGGGAATATCACAACGCAGCTCCTAGAAGAAACGTGTTTCTGACTCGCTGAATCTCAACATAGATTCAACTCTCTTAGGTGAACGAAATCACAGCAGAGCAGTTTCAAGGAAACGTTTCTCCTGACTTTTAGACGAAGTTTCCTGCTGTTTCGCAGGTATGCCGGCATTGGGCTGGAAATACCTGTTTTGGGATTCTGCACAAAAAGGGTTTGCAAACCACTGAATCCACACGTGAGTTTAACTCTGTCAGTTGAATGCACACATTGACAACCATTCAGTTAGATTGCTCCGTTTTGGTTTTAGAAGCAGATATTTCTCTGTACACCCTATGGTCCCATTCACTCGGGAATATCCCAACGCAGCTCCTAGAAGAAACGTGTTTCTGACTCGCTGAATCTCAACATAGATTCAACTCTCTTAGGTGAACGAACGCACAGCAGAGCAGTTTCAAGGAAACGTTTCTCCTGAGTTTTAGACGAAGTTTACTGCTGTTTAGTACGTATGCCGGCATTAGGCTGGAAATACCGGTTTTGGGATTCTGCACAGAAAGGGTTTGCAAACCGCTGAATCCACACGTGAGTTTAACTCTGTCAGTTGAATGCACACATTGACAACCATACAGTTAGATAGCTCCGTTTTGGTTTTATAAGCAGATATTTCTCTGTACAGCCTATGGTCCCATTCACTCGGGAATATCACAACGCAGCTCCTAGAAGAAACGTGTTTCTGACTCGCTGAATCTCAACATATATTCAACTCTCTTAGGTGAACGAACGCACAGCAGAGCAGTTTCAAGGAAACGTTTCTCCTGAGTTTTAGACGAAGTTTCCTGCTGTTTCGTTGGTATGCCGGAATTGGGCTGGAAATACCGGTTTTGGGATTCTGCACAAAAAGGGTTTGCCAACCGCAGAATCCACACGTGAGTTTAACTCTGTCAGTTGAATGCACACATTGACAACCATTCAGTTAGATTGCTCCGTTTTGGTTTTAGAAGCAGATATTTCTCTGTACACCCTATGGTCCCATTCACTCGGGAATATCCCAACGCAGCTCCTAGAAGAAACGTGTTTCTGACTCGCTGAATCTCAACATAGATTCAACTCTCTTAGGTGAACGAACGCACAGCAGAGCAGTTTCAAGGAAACGTTTCTCCTGAGTTTTAGACAAAGTTTACTGCTGTTTAGTACGTATGCCGGCATTGGGCTGGAAATACCGGTTTTGGGATTCTGCACAGAAAGGGTTTGCAAACCGCTGAATCCACACGTGAGTTTAACTCTGTCAGTTGAATGCACACATTGACAACCATTCAGGTAGATAGCTCCGTTTTGGTTTTAGGAGCAGATATTTCTCTGTACAGCCTATGGTCCCATTCACTCGGGAATATCCCAACGCAGCTCCTAGAGGAAACGTGTTTCTGACTCGCTGAATCTCAACATAGATTCAACTCTCTTACGTGAACGAACGCACAAGCAGAGCAGTTTCAAAGAAACGTTTCTCCTGAGTTTTAGACGAAGTTTACTGCGGTTTAGTACGTATGCCGGCATTGGGCTGGAAATACCGGTTTTGGGATTCTGCACAGAAAGGGTTTGCAAACCGCTGAATCCACACTTGCGTTTAACTCTGTCAGTTGAATGCACATATTGACAACCATTCATTTAGATAGTTCCGTTTTGGTTTTAGAAGCAGATATTTCTCGGTTCAGGCTATGGTCCCATTCTCTCGGGAATATCCCAATGCAGCTCCTAGAAGAAACGTGTTTCTGACTCGCTGAATCTCAACATAGATTCAACTCTCTTAGGTGAACGAAGGCACAGCAGAGCAGTATCAAGCAAACGTTTCTCCTGAGTTTTAGACGAAGTTTACTGCTGTTTAGTACGTATGCCGGCATTGGACTGGAAATACCGGTTTGGGATTCTGCACAGAAAGAGTTTGCAAACCGCTGAATACACACGTGAGTGTAACTCTGTCAGTTGAATGCACACATTGACAACCATTCAGTTAGATAGCTCCGTTTTGGTTTTTGGAGCAGATATTTCTCTGTACAGCCTATGGTCCCATTCACTCGGGAATATCCCAAAGCAGCTCCTAGAAGAAACGTGTTTCTGAATCGCTGAATCTCAACATAGATTCAACTCTCTTACATGAACGAACACACAGCAGAGCAGTTTCAAGGAAACGTTTCTCCTGAGTTTTAGACGAAGTTTACTGCGGTTTACTACGTATGCCGGCCATGGGTTGGAAATACCGGTTTTGGAATTCTGCAGAGAAAGGGTTTGCAAACCGCTGAATCCACACGTGAGTTTAACTCTGTCAGTTGAATGCACACATTGACAACCATTCAGGTAGATAGCTCCGTTTTGGATGTAGGAGCAGATATTTCTCTGTACAGCCTATGGTCCCATTCACTCGGGAATATCCCAACGCATCTCCTAGAAGAAACGTGTTTCTGACTCGCTGAATCTCAACATAGATTCAACTCTCTTAGGTGAACGAACGCACAGCAGAGCAGTTTCAAGGAAACGTTTCTCCTGAGTTTTAGACGAAGTTTCCTGCTGTTTAGTACGTATGCCGGCATTGGGCTGGAAATACCGGTTTTGGGATTCTGCACAGAAAGAGTTTGCAAACCACTGAATCCACACGTGAGTTTAACTCTGTCACTTGAATGCACACATTGACAACCATTCAGTTATATAGCTCCGTTTTGTTTTTAGAAGCAGATATTTCTCTGTACAGCCTATGGTCCCATTCACTCGGGAATATCCCAACGCATCTCCTAGAAGAAACGTGTTTCTGACTCGCTGAATGTCAGCATAGATTCAACTCTCTTAGGTGAACGAACGCACTGCAGAGCAGTTTCAAGGACACGTTCCTCCTTAGTTTTAGACGAAGTTTCCTGCTGTTTAGTACGTATACTGGCATTGGGCTGGAAATACCGGTTTTGGGATTCCGCACAGAAAGAGATTGCAAACCGCAGAGTCCACATGTGAGTTTAACTCTGTCAGTTGAATGCACACATTGACAACCATTCAGTTAGATAGCTCCGTTTTGGTTTTATAAGCAGATATTTCTCTGTACAGCCTATGGTCCCATTCACTCGGGAATATCACAACGCAGCTCCTAGAAGAAACGTGTTTCTGACTCGCTGAATCTCAACATATATTCAACTCTCTTAGGTGAACGAACGCACAGCAGAGCAGTTTCAAGGAAACGTTTCTCCTGAGTTTTAGACGAAGTTTCCTGCTGTTTCGTAGGTATGCCGGCATTGGGCTGGAAATACCTGTTTTGGGATTCTGCACAAAAAGGGTTTGCAAACCGCTGAATCCACACGTGAGTTTAACTCTGTCAGTTGAATGCACACATTGACAACCATTCAGTTAGATTGCTCCGTTTTGGTTTTAGAAGCAGATATTTCTCTGTACACCCTATGGTCCCATTCACTCGGGAATATCCCAACGCAGCTCCTAGAAGAAACGTGTTTCTGACTCGCTGAATCTCAACATAGATTCAACTCTCTTAGGTGAACGAATGCACAGCAGAGCAGTTTCAAGGAAACGTTTCTCCTGAGTTTTAGACAAAGTTTACTGCTGTTTAGTACGTATGCCGGCATTGGGCTGGAAATACCGGTTTTGGGATTCTGCACAGAAAGGGTTTGCAAACCGCTGAATCCACACGTGAGTTTAACTCTGTCAGTTGAATGCACACATTGACAACCATTCAGGTAGATAGCTCCGTTTTGGTTTTAGGAGCAGATATTTCTCTGTACAGCCTATGGTCCCATTCACTCGGGAATATCCCAACGCAGCTCCTAGAGGAAACGTGTTTATGACTCGCTGAATCTCAACATAGATTCAACTCTCTTACGTGAACGAACGCACAAGCAGAGCAGTTTCAAAGAAACGTTTCTCCTGAGTTTTAGACGAAGTTTACTGCGGTTTAGTACGTATGCCGGCATTGGGCTGGAAATACCGGTTTTGGGATTCTGCACAGAAAGGGTTTGCAAACCGCTGAATCCACACGTGAGTTTAACTCTGTCAGTTGAATGCACATATTCACAACCATTCATTTAGATAGCTCCGTTTTGGTTTTAGAAGCAGATATTTCTCGGTACAGGCTATGGTCCCATTCACTCGGGAATATCCCAATGCAGCTCCTAGAAGAAACGTGTTTCTGACTCGCTGAATCTCAACATAGATTCAACTCTCTTACGTGAACGAACGCACAGCAGAGCAGTTTCAAGGAATCGTTTCTCCTGAGTTTTAGACGAAGTTTCCTGCTGTTTCGTAGGTATGCCGGCATTGGGCTGGAAATACCGGTTTTGGGATTCTGCACAAAAAGGGTTTGCGAACCGCTGAATCCACACGTGAGTTTAACTCTGTCAGTTGAATGCACACATTGACAACCATTCAGGTAGATAGCTCCGTTTTGGTTTTAGAAGCAGATATTTCTCTGTACAGCCTATGGTCCCATTCACTCGGGAATATCCCAACGCAGCTCCTAGAAGAAACGTGTTTCTGACTCGCTGAATCTCAACATAGATTCAACTCTCTTAGGTGAACGAAGGCACAGCAGAGCAGTATCAAGCAAACGTTTCTCCTGAGTTTTAGACGAAGTTTACTGCTGTTTAGTACGTATGCCGGCATTGGACTGGAAATACCGGTTTGGGATTCTGCACAGAAAGGGTTTCCAAACCGCTGAATACACACGTGAGTGTATCTCTGTCAGTTGAATGCACACATTGACAACCATTCAGTTAGATTGCTCCGTTTTGGTTTTAGAAGCAGATATTTCTCTGTACAGCCTATGGTCCCATTCACTCGGGAATATCCCAACGCAGCTCCTAGAAGAAACGTGTTTCTGACTCGCTGAATCTCAACATAGATTCAACTCTCTTACGTGAACGAACGCACAGCAGAGCAGTTTCAAACAAACGTTTCTCCAGAGTTTTAGACGAAATTTACTGCGGTTTAGTACGTATGCCGGCATTGGGCTGTAAATACCGGTTTTGGGATTCTGCACAGAAAGTGTTTGCAAACCGCTGAATCCACACTTGCGTTTACCTCTGCCAGTTGAATGCACATATTGACAACCATTCATTTAGATAGCTCCGTTTTGGTTTTAGAAGCAGATATTTCTCGGTTCAGGCTATGGTCCCATTCACTCGGGAATATCCCAATGCAGCTCCTAGAAGAAACGTGTTTCTGACTCGCTGAATCTCAACGTAGATTCAACTCTCTTAGGTGAACGAACGCACAGCAGAGCAGTTTCAAGGAAACATTTCTCCTGAGTTTTAGGGGAAGTTTACTGCTGTTTGGCACATATGACGGCATTGGGCTGGAAATACTGGTTTTGGGATTCTCCACAGAAAGGGTTTGCCAACCGCTGAATCCACACGTGAGTTTAACTCTGTCAGTTGAATGCTCACATTGACAACCATTCAGTTAGATAGCTCCGTTTTGGTTTTAGAAGCAGATATTTCTCTGTACAGCCTATGGTCCCATTCACTCGGGAATATCCCAACGCAGCTCCTAGAAGAAACGTGTTTCTGACTCGCTGAATCTCAACATAGATTCAACTCTCTTAGGTGAACGAACGCACAGCAGAGCAGTTACAAGGAAACGTTTCTCCTGAGTTTTAGACAAAGTTTACTGCTGTTTAGTACGTATGCCGGCATTGGGCTGGAAATACCGGTTTTGGGATTCTGCACAGAAAGGGTTTGCAAACCGCTGAATCCACACTTGAGTTTAACTCTGTCAGTTGAATGCACACATTGACAACCATTCAGGTAGATAGCTCCGTTTTGGTTGTAGGAGCAGATATTTCTCTGTACAGCCTATGGTCCCATTCACTCGGGAATATCCCAACGCATCTCCTAGAAGAAAGGTGTTTCTGACTCGCTGAATCTCAACATAGATTCAACTCTCTTAGGTGAACGAACGCACAGCAGAGCAGTTTCAAGCAAACGTTTCTCCTGAGTTTTAGACGAAGTTTCCTGCTGTTTAGTACGTATGCCGGCATTGGGCTGGAAATACCAGTTTTGGGATTCTGCACAGAAAGAGTTTGCAAACCACTGAATCCACACGTGAGTTTAACTCTGTCACTTGAATGCACACATTGACAACCATTCAGTTATATAGCTCCGTTTTGTTTTTAGAAGCAGATATTTCTCTGTACAGCCTATGGTCCCATTCACTCGGGAATATCCCAACGCAGCTCCTAGAAGAAACGTGTTTCTGACTCGCTGAATGTCAACATAGATTCAACTCTCTTAGGTGAACGAACGCACTGCAGAGCAGTTTCAAGGACACGTTCCTCCTGAGTTTTAGACGAAGTTTCCTGCTGTTTAGTACGTATACTGGCATTGGGCTGGAAATACCGGTTTTGGGATTCCGCACAGAAAGAGTTTGCAAACCACCGAATCCACATGTGAGTTTAACTCTGTCAGTTGAATGCACACATTGACAACCATTCAGTTAGATAGCTCCGTTTTGGTTTTATAAGCAGATATTTCTCTGTACAGCCTATGGTCCCATTCACTCGGGAATGTCACAACGCAGCTCCTAGAAGAAACGTGTTTCTGACTCGCTGAATGTCAACATAGACTCAACTCTCTTAGGTGAACGAAGGCACAGCAGAGCAATTTCAAGGAAACGTTTCTCCTGAGTTTTAGACCAAGTTTCCTGCTGTTTCGTAGGTATGCCGGCTTTGGACTGGAAATACCTCTTTTGGGATTCTGCACAAAAAGGGTTTGCAAACCGCTGAATCCACACGTGAGTTTAACTCTGTCAGTTGAATGCACACATTGACAACCATTCAGTTAGATTGCTCCGTTTTGGTTTTAGAAGCAGATATTTCTCTGTACACCCTATGGTCCCATTCACTAGGGAATATCCCAACGCAGCTCCTAGAAGAAACGTGTTTCTGACTCGCTGAATCTCAACATAGATTCAACTCTCTTAGGTGAACGAACGCACAGCAGGGCAGTTTCAAGGAAACGTTTCTCCCGACTTTTAGACAAAGTTTACTGCTGTTTAGTACGTATGCCGGCATTGGGCTGGAAATACCGGTTTTGGGATTCTGCACAGAAAGGGTTTGCAAACCGCTGAATCCACACTTGCGTTTAACTCTGTCAGTTGAATGCACATATTCACAACCATTCATTTAGATAGCTCCGTTTTGGTTTTAGAAGCAGATATTTCTCGGTATAGGCTATGGTCCCATTCACTCGGGAATATCCCAATGCAGCTCCTAGAAGAAACGTGTTTCTGACTCGCTGAATCTCAACATAGATTCAACTCTCTTACGTGAACGAACGCACAGCAGAGCAGTTTCAAGGAAACGTTTCTCCTGAGTTTTAGACGAAGTTTCCTGCTGTTTCGTAGGTATGCCGGCATTGGGCTGGAAATACCGGTTTTGGGATTCTGCACAAAAAGGGTTTGCGAACCGCTGAATCCACACGTGAGTTTAACTCTGTCAGTTGATTGCACACATTGACAACCATTCAGGTAGATAGCTCCGTTTTGGTTTTAGAAGCAGATATTTCTCTGTACAGCCTATGGTCCCATTCACTCGGGAATATCCCAACGCAGCTCCTAGAAGAAACGTGTTTCTGACTCGCTGAATCTCAACATAGATTCAACTCTCTTAGGTGAACGAAGGCACAGCAGAGCAGTATCAAGCAAACGTTTCTCCTGAGTTTTAGACGAAGTTTACTGCTGTTTAGTACGTATGCCGGCATTGGACTGGAAATACCGGTTTGGGATTCTGCACAGAAAGGGTTTCCAAACCGCTGAATACACACGTGAGTGTATCTCTGTCAGTTGAATGCACACATTGACAACCATTCAGTTAGATTGCTCCGTTTTGGTTTTAGAAGCAGATATTTCTCTGTACAGCCTATGGTCCCATTCACTCGGGAATATCCCAACGCAGCTCCTAGAAGAAACGTGTTTCTGACTCGCTGAATCTCAACATAGATTCAACTCTCTTACGTGAACGAACGCACAGCAGAGCAGTTTCAAACAAACGTTTCTCCAGAGTTTTAGACGAAATTTACTGCGGTTTAGTACGTATGCCGGCATTGGGCTGTAAATACCGGTTTTGGGATTCTGCACAGAAAGTGTTTGCAAACCGCTGAATCCACACTTGCGTTTAACTCTGCCAGTTGAATGCACATATTGACAACCATTCATTTAGATAGCTCCGTTTTGGTTTTAGAAGCAGATATTTCTCGGTTCAGGCTATGGTCCCATTCACTCGGGAATATCCCAATGCAGCTCCTAGAAGAAACGTGTTTCAGACTCGCTGAATCTCAACGTAGATTCAACTCTCTTAGGTGAACGAACGCACAGCAGAGCAGTTTCAAGGAAACATTTCTCCTGAGTTTTAGGGGAAGTTTACTGCTGTTTGGCACGTATGACGGCATTGGGCTGGAAATACTGGTTTTGGGATTCTCCACAGAAAGGGTTTGCCAACCGCTGAATCCACACGTGAGTTTAACTCTGTCAGTTGAATGCTCACATTGACAACCATTCAGTTAGATAGCTCCGTTTTGGTTTTAGAAGCAGATATTTCTCTGTACAGCCTATGGTCCCATTCACTCGGGAATATCCCAACGCAGCTCCTAGAAGAAACGTGTTTCTGACTCGCTGAATCTCAACATAGATTCAACTCTCTTAGGTGAACGAACGCACAGCAGAGCAGTTTCAAGGAAACGTTTCTCCTGAGTTTTAGACAAAGTTTACTGCTGTTTAGTACGTATGCCGGCATTGGGCTGGAAATACCGGTTTTGGGATTCTGCACAGAAAGGGTTTGCAAACCGCTGAATACACACGTGAGTGTAACTCTGTCAGTTGAATGCACACATTGACAACCATTCAGTTAGATAGCTCCGTTTTGGTTTTAGAAGCAGATATTTCTCTGTACAGCCTATGGTCCCATTCACTCGGGAATATCCCAACGCAGCTCCTAGAAGAAACGTGTTTCTGACTCGCTGAATCTCAACATAGATTCAACTCTCTTACGTGAACGAACGCACAGCAGAGCAGTTTCAAACAAACGTTTCTCCAGAGTTTTAGACGAAGTTTACTGCGGTTTAGTTCGTATGCCGGCATTGGGCTGGAAATACCGGTTTTGGGATTCTGCACAGAAAGTGTTTGCAAACCGCTGAATCCACACTTGCGTTTAACTCTGCCAGTTGAATGCACATATTGACAACCATTCATTTAGATAGCTCCGTTTTGGTTTTAGAAGCAGATATTTCTCGGTTCAGGCTATGGTCCCATTCACTCGGGAATATCCCAATGCAGCTCCTAGAAAAACGTGTTTCTGACTCGCTGAATCTCAACGTAGATTCAACTCTCTTAGGTGAACGAACGCACAGCAGAGCAGTTTCAAGGAAACATTTCTCCTGAGTTTTAGGGGAAGTTTACTGCTGTTTGGCACGTATGACGGCATTGGGCTGGAAATACTGGTTTTGGGATTCTCCACAGAAAGGGTTTGCCAACCGCTGAATCCACACGTGAGTTTAACTCTGTCAGTTGAATGCTCACGTTGACAACCATTCAGTTAGATAGCTCCGTTTTGGTTTTAGAAGCAGATATTTCTCTGTACAGCCTATGGTCCCATTCACTCGGGAATATCCCAACGCAGCTCCTAGAAGAAACGTGTTTCTGACTCGCTGAATCTCAACATAGATTCAACTCTCTTACGTGAACGAACGCACAGCAGAGCAGTTACAAGGAAACGTTTCTCCTGAGTTTTAGACAAAGTTTACTGCTGTTTAGTACGTATGCCGGCATTGGGCTGGAAATACCGGTTTTGGGATTCTGCACAGAAAGAGTTTGCAAACCACTGAATCCACACGTGAGTTTAACTCTGTCACTTGAATGCACACATTGACAACCATTCAGTTATATAGCTCCGTTTTGTTTTTAGAAGCAGATATTTCTCTGTACAGCCTATGGTCCCATTCACTCGGGAATATCCCAACGCATCTCCTAGAAGAAACGTGTTTCTGACTCGCTGAATGTCAGCATAGATTCAACTCTCTTAGGTGAACGAACGCACTGCAGAGCAGTTTCAAGGACACGTTCCTCCTTAGTTTTAGACGAAGTTTCCTGCTGTTTAGTACGTATACTGGCATTGGGCTGGAAATACCGGTTTTGGGATTCCGCACAGAAAGAGTTTGCAAACCGCAGAGTCCACATGTGAGTTTAACTCTGTCAGTTGAATGCACACATTGACAACCATTCAGATAGATAGCTCCGTTTTGGTTTTATAAGCAGATATTTCTCTGTACAGCCTATGGTCCCATTCACTCGGGAATATCACAACGCAGCTCCTAGAAGAAACGTGTTTCTGACTCGCTGAATCTCAACATATATTCAATTCTCTTAGGTGAACGAACGCACAGCAGAGCAGTTTCAAGGAAACGTTTCTCCTGAGTTTTAGACGAAGTTTCCTGCTGTTTCGTAGGTATGCCGGCATTGGGCTGGAAATACCTGTTTTGGGATTCTGCACAAAAATGGTTTGCAAACCGCTGAATCCACACGTGAGTTTAACTCTGTCAGTTGAATGCACACATTTACAACCATTCAGTTGGATTGCTCCGTTTTGGTTTTAGAAGCAGATATTTCACTGTACAGCCTATGGTCCCATTCACTCGGGAATATCCCAACGCAGCTCCTAGAAGAAACGTGTTTCTGACTCGCTGAATCTCAACATAGATTCAACTCTCTTAGGTGAACGAACGCACAGCAGAGCAGTTTCAAGGAAACGTTTCTCCTGAGTTTTAGACAAAGTTTACTGCTGTTTAGTACGTATGCCGGCATTGGGCTGGAAATACCGGTTTTGGGATTCTGCACAGAAAGGGTTTGCAAACCGCTGAATACACACGTGAGTGTAACTCTGTCAGTTGAATGCACACATTGACAACCATTCAGTTAGATAGCTCCGTTTTGGTTTTAGAAGCAGATATTTCTCTGTACAGCCTATGGTCCCATTCACTCGGGAATATCCCAACGCAGCTCCTAGAAGAAACGTGTTTCTGACTCGCTGAATCTCAACATAGATTCAACTCTCTTACGTGAACGAACGCACAGCAGAGCAGTTTCAAACAAACGTTTCTCCAGAGTTTTAGACGAAGTTTACTGCGGTTTAGTTCGTATGCCGGCATTGGGCTGGAAATACCGGTTTGGGGATTCTGCACAGAAAGTGTTTGCAAACCGCTGAATCCACACTTGCGTTTAACTCTGCCAGTTGAATGCACATATTGACAACCATTCATTTAGATAGCTCCGTTTTGGTTTTAGAAGCAGATATTTCTCGGTTCAGGCTATGGTCCCATTCACTCGGGAATATCCCAATGCAGCTCCTAGAAGAAACGTGTTTCTGACTCGCTGAATCTCAACGTAGATTCAACTCTCTTAGGTGAACGAACGCACAGCAGAGCAGTTTCAAGGAAACATTTCTCCTGAGTTTTAGGGGAAGTTTACTGCTGTTTGGCACATATGACGGCATTGGGCTGGAAATACTGGTTTTGGGATTCTCCACAGAAAGGGTTTGCCAACCGCTGAATCCACACGTGAGTTTAACTCTGTCAGTTGAATGCTCACATTGACAACCATTCAGTTAGATAGCTCCGTTTTGGTTTTAGAAGCAGATATTTCTCTGTACAGCCTATGGTCCCATTCACTCGGGAATATCCCAACGCAGCTCCTAGAAGAAACGTGTTTCTGACTCGCTGAATCTCAACATAGATTCAACTCTCTTAGGTGAACGAACGCACAGCAGAGCAGTTACAAGGAAACGTTTCTCCTGAGTTTTAGACAAAGTTTACTGCTGTTTAGTACGTATGCCGGCATTGGGCTGGAAATACCGGTTTTGGGATTCTGCACAGAAAGGGTTTGCAAACCGCTGAATCCACACTTGAGTTTAACTCTGTCAGTTGAATGCACACATTGACAACCATTCAGGTAGATAGCTCCGTTTTGGTTGTAGGAGCAGATATTTCTCTGTACAGCCTATGGTCCCATTCACTCGGGAATATCCCAACGCATCTCCTAGAAGAAAGGTGTTTCTGACTCGCTGAATCTCAACATAGATTCAACTCTCTTAGGTGAACGAACGCACAGCAGAGCAGTTTCAAGCAAACGTTTCTCCTGAGTTTTAGACGAAGTTTCCTGCTGTTTAGTACGTATGCCGGCATTGGGCTGGAAATACCAGTTTTGGGATTCTGCACAGAAAGAGTTTGCAAACCACTGAATCCACACGTGAGTTTAACTCTGTCACTTGAATGCACACATTGACAACCATTCAGTTATATAGCTCCGTTTTGTTTTTAGAAGCAGATATTTCTCTGTACAGCCTATGGTCCCATTCACTCGGGAATATCCCAACGCAGCTCCTAGAAGAAACGTGTTTCTGACTCGCTGAATGTCAACATAGATTCAACTCTCTTAGGTGAACGAACGCACTGCAGAGCAGTTTCAAGGACACGTTCCTCCTGAGTTTTAGACGAAGTTTCCTGCTGTTTAGTACGTATACTGGCATTGGGCTGGAAATACCGGTTTTGGGATTCCGCACAGAAAGAGTTTGCAAACCACCGAATCCACATGTGAGTTTAACTCTGTCAGTTGAATGCACACATTGACAACCATTCAGTTAGATAGCTCCGTTTTGGTTTTATAAGCAGATATTTCTCTGTACAGCCTATGGTCCCATTCACTCGGGAATGTCACAACGCAGCTCCTAGAAGAAACGTGTTTCTGACTCGCTGAATGTCAACATAGACTCAACTCTCTTAGGTGAACGAAGGCACAGCAGAGCAATTTCAAGGAAACGTTTCTCCTGAGTTTTAGACCAAGTTTCCTGCTGTTTCGTAGGTATGCCTGCTTTGGACTGGAAATACCTCTTTTGGGATTCTGCACAAAAAGGGTTTGCAAACCGCTGAATCCACACGTGAGTTTAACTCTGTCAGTTGAATGCACACATTGACAACCATTCAGTTAGATTGCTCCGTTTTGGTTTTAGAAGCAGATATTTCTCTGTACACCCTATGGTCCCATTCACTAGGGAATATCCCAACGCAGCTCCTAGAAGAAACGTGTTTCTGACTCGCTGAATCTCAACATAGATTCAACTCTCTTAGGTGAACGAACGCACAGCAGGGCAGTTTCAAGGAAACGTTTCTCCCGACTTTTAGACAAAGTTTACTGCTGTTTAGTACGTATGCCGGCATTGGGCTGGAAATACCGGTTTTGGGATTCTGCACAGAAAGGGTTTGCAAACCGCTGAATCCACACTTGCGTTTAACTCTGTCAGTTGAATGCACATATTCACAACCATTCATTTAGATAGCTCCGTTTTGGTTTTAGAAGCAGATATTTCTCGGTATAGGCTATGGTCCCATTCACTCGGGAATATCCCAATGCAGCTCCTAGAAGAAACGTGTTTCTGACTCGCTGAATCTCAACATAGATTCAACTCTCTTACGTGAACGAACGCACAGCAGAGCAGTTTCAAGGAAACGTTTCTCCTGAGTTTTAGACGAAGTTTCCTGCTGTTTCGTAGGTATGCCGGCATTGGGCTGGAAATACCGGTTTTGGGATTCTGCATAAAAAGGGTTTGCGAACCGCTGAATCCACACGTGAGTTTAACTCTGTCAGTTGATTGCACACATTGAAAACCATTCAGGTAGATAGCTCCGTTTTGGTTTTAGAAGCAGATATTTCTCTGTACAGCCTATGGTCCCATTCACTCGGGAATATCCCAACGCAGCTCCTAGAAGAAACGTGTTTCTGACTCGCTGAATCTCAACATAGATTCAACTCTCTTAGGTGAACGAAGGCACAGCAGAGCAGTATCAAGCAAACGTTTCTCCTGAGTTTTAGACGAAGTTTACTGCTGTTTAGTACGTATGCCGGCATTGGACTGGAAATACCGGTTTGGGATTCTGCACAGAAAGGGTTTCCAAACCGCTGAATACACACGTGAGTGTATCTCTGTCAGTTGAATGCACACATTGACAACCATTCAGTTAGATTGCTCCGTTTTGGTTTTAGAAGCAGATATTTCTCTGTACAGCCTATGGTCCCATTCACTCGGGAATATCCCAACGCAGCTCCTAGAAGAAACGTGTTTCTGACTCGCTGAATCTCAACATAGATTCAACTCTCTTACGTGAACGAACGCACAGCAGAGCAGTTTCAAACAAACGTTTCTCCAGAGTTTTAGACGAAATTTACTGCGGTTTAGTACGTATGCCGGCATTGGGCTGTAAATACCGGTTTTGGGATTCTGCACAGAAAGTGTTTGCAAACCGCTGAATCCACACTTGCGTTTAACTCTGCCAGTTGAATGCACATATTGACAACCATTCATTTAGATAGCTCCGTTTTGGTTTTAGAAGCAGATATTTCTCGGTTCAGGCTATGGTCCCATTCACTCGGGAATATCCCAATGCAGCTCCTAGAAGAAACGTGTTTCAGACTCGCTGAATCTCAACGTAGATTCAACTCTCTTAGGTGAACGAACGCACAGCAGAGCAGTTTCAAGGAAACATTTCTCCTGAGTTTTAGGGGAAGTTTACTGCTGTTTGGCACGTATGACGGCATTGGGCTGGAAATACTGGTTTTGGGATTCTCCACAGAAAGGGTTTGCCAACGGCTGAATCCACACGTGAGTTTAACTCTGTCAGTTGAATGCTCACATTGACAACCATTCAGTTAGATAGCTCCGTTTTGGTTTTAGAAGCAGATATTTCTCTGTACAGCCTATGGTCCCATTCACTCGGGAATATCCCAACGCAGCTCCTAGAAGAAACGTGTTTCTGACTCGCTGAATCTCAACATAGATTCAACTCTCTTAGGTGAACGAACGCACAGCAGAGCAGTTTCAAGGAAACGTTTCTCCTGAGTTTTAGACAAAGTTTACTGCTGTTTAGTACGTATGCCGGCATTGGGCTGGAAATACCGGTTTTGGGATTCTGCACAGAAAGGGTTTGCAAACCGCTGAATACACACGTGAGTGTAACTCTGTCAGTTGAATGCACACATTGACAACCATTCAGTTAGATAGCTCCGTTTTGGTTTTAGAAGCAGATATTTCTCTGTACAGCCTATGGTCCCATTCACTCGGGAATATCCCAACGCAGCTCCTAGAAGAAACGTGTTTCTGACTCGCTGAATCTCAACATAGATTCAACTCTCTTACGTGAACGAACGCACAGCAGAGCAGTTTCAAACAAACGTTTCTCCAGAGTTTTAGACGAAGTTTACTGCGGTTTAGTTCGTATGCCGGCATTGGGCTGGAAATACCGGTTTGGGGATTCTGCACAGAAAGTGTTTGCAAACCGCTGAATCCACACTTGCGTTTAACTCTGCCAGTTGAATGCACATATTGACAACCATTCATTTAGATAGCTCCGTTTTGGTTTTAGAAGCAGATATTTCTCGGTTCAGGCTATGGTCCCATTCACTCGGGAATATCCCAATGCAGCTCCTAGAAGAAACGTGTTTCTGACTCGCTGAATCTCAACGTAGATTCAACTCTCTTAGGTGAACGAACGCACAGCAGAGCAGTTTCAAGGAAACATTTCTCCTGAGTTTTAGGGGAAGTTTACTGCTGTTTGGCACGTATGACGGCATTGGGCTGGAAATACTGGTTTTGGGATTCTCCACAGAAAGGGTTTGCCAACCGCTGAATCCACACGTGAGTTTAACTCTGTCAGTTGAATGCTCACGTTGACAACCATTCAGTTAGATAGCTCCGTTTTGGTTTTAGAAGCAGATATTTCTCTGTACAGCCTATGGTCCCATTCACTCGGGAATATCCCAACGCAGCTCCTAGAAGAAACGTGTTTCTGACTCGCTGAATCTCAACATAGATTCAACTCTCTTAGGTGAACGAACGCACAGCAGAGCAGTTACAAGGAAACGTTTCTCCTGAGTTTTAGACAAAGTTTCCTGCTGTTTAGTACGTATGCCGGCATGGGCTGGAAATACCGGTTTTGGGATTCTGCACAGAAAGAGTTTGCAAACCACTGAATCCACACGTGAGTTTAACTCTGTCACTTGAATGCACACATTGACAACCATTCAGTTATATAGCTCCGTTTTGTTTTTAGAAGCAGATATTTCTCTGTACAGCCTATGGTCCCATTCACTCGGGAATATCCCAACGCATCTCCTAGAAGAAACGTGTTTCTGACTCGCTGAATGTCAGCATAGATTCAACTCTCTTAGGTGAACGAACGCACTGCAGAGCAGTTTCAAGGACACGTTCCTCCTTAGTTTTAGACGAAGTTTCCTGCTGTTTAGTACGTATACTGGCATTGGGCTGGAAATACCGGTTTTGGGATTCCGCACAGAAAGAGTTTGCAAACCGCAGATTCCACATGTGAGTTTAACTCTGTCAGTTGAATGCACACATTGACAACCATTCAGTTAGATAGCTCCGTTTTGGTTTTATAAGCAGATATTTCTCTGTACAGCCTATGGTCCCATTCACTCGGGAATATCACAACGCAGCTCCTAGAAGAAACGTGTTTCTGACTCGCTGAATCTCAACATATATTCAATTCTCTTAGGTGAACGAACGCACAGCAGAGCAGTTTCAAGGAAACGTTTCTCCTGAGTTTTAGACGAAGTTTCCTGCTGTTTCGTAGGTATGCTGGCATTGGGCTGGAAATACCTGTTTTGGGATTCTGCACAAAAATGGTTTGCAAACCGCTGAATCCACACGTGAGTTTAACTCTGTCAGTTGAATGCACACATTTACAACCATTCAGTTGGATTGCTCCGTTTTGGTTTTAGAAGCAGATATTTCACTGTACAGCCTATGGTCCCATTCACTCGGGAATATCCCAACGCAGCTCCTAGAAGAAACGTGTTTCTGACTCGCTGAATCTCAACATAGATTCAACTCTCTTAGGTGAACGAACGCACAGCAGAGCAGTTTCAAGGAAACGTTTCTCCTGAGTTTTAGACAAAGTTTACTGCTGTTTAGTACGTATGCCGGCATTGGGCTGGAAATACCGGTTTTGGGATTCTGCACAGAAAGGGTTTGCAAACCGCTGAATACACACGTGAGTGTAACTCTGTCAGTTGAATGCACACATTGAAAACCATTCAGTTAGATAGCTCCGTTTTGGTTTTAGAAGCAGATATTTCTCTGTACAGCCTATGGTCCCATTCATTCGGGAATATCCCAACGCAGCTCCTAGAAGAAACGTGTTTCTGACTCGCTGAATCTCAACATAGATTCAACTCTCTTACGTGAACGAACGCACAGCAGAGCAGTTTCAAACAAACGTTTCTCCAGAGTTTTAGACGAAGTTTACTGCGGTTTAGTTCGTATGCCGGCATTGGGCTGGAAATACCGGTTTGGGGATTCTGCACAGAAAGTGTTTGCAAACCGCTGAATCCACACTTGCGTTTAACTCTGCCAGTTGAATGCACATATTGACAACCATTCATTTAGATAGCTCCGTTTTGGTTTTAGAAGCAGATATTTCTCGGTTCAGGCTATGGTCCCATTCACTCGGGAATATCCCAATGCAGCTCCTAGAAGAAACGTGTTTCTGACTCGCTGAATCTCAACGTAGATTCAACTCTCTTAGGTGAACGAACGCACAGCAGAGCAGTTTCAAGGAAACATTTCTCCTGAGTTTTAGGGGAAGTTTACTGCTGTTTGGCACGTATGACGGCATTGGGCTGGAAATACTGGTTTTGGGATTCTCCACAGAAAGGGTTTGCCAACCGCTGAATCCACACGTGAGTTTAACTCTGTCAGTTGAATGCTCACGTTGACAACCATTCAGTTAGATAGCTCCGTTTTGGTTTTAGAAGCAGATATTTCTCTGTACAGCCTATGGTCCCATTCACTCGGGAATATCAGAACGCAGCTCCTAGAACAAACGTGTTTCTGACTCGCTGAATCTCAACATATATTCAACTCTCTTAGGTGAACGAACGCACAGCAGAGCAGTTTCAAGGAAACGTTTCTCCTGAGTTTTAGACAAAGTTTCCTGCTGTTTCGTAGGTATGCCGGCATTGGGCTGGAAATACCTGTTTTGGGATTCTGCACAAAAAGGGTTTGCAAACCGCTGAATCCACACGTGAGTTTAACTCTGTCAGTTGAATGCACACATTGACAACCATTCAGTTAGATTGCTCCGTTTTGGTTTTAGAAGCAGATATTTCTCTGTACACCCTATGGTCCCATTCACTCGGGAATATCCCAACGCAGCTCCTAGAAGAAACGTGTTTCTGACTCGCTGAATCTCAACATAGATTCAACTCTCTTAGGTGAACGAACGCACAGCAGAGCAGTTTCAAGGAATCGTTTCTCCTGAGTTTTAGACAAAGTTTACTGCTGTTTAGTACGTATGCCGGCATTGGGCTGGAAATACCGGTTTTGGGATTCTGCACAGAAAGGGTTTGCAAACCGCTGAATCCACACGTGAGTTTCACTCTGTCAGTTGAATGCACACATTGACAACCATTCAGTTAGATAGCTCCGTTTTGGTTTTAGAAGCAGATATTTCTCTGTACAGCCTATGGTCCCATTCACTCGGGAATATCACAACGCAGCTCCTAGAAGAAACGTGTTTCTGACTCGCTGAATCTCAACATATATTCAATTCTCTTAGGTGAACGAACGCACAGCAGAGCAGTTTCAAGGAAACGTTTCTCCTGAGTTTTAGACGAAGTTTCCTGCTGTTTCGTAGGTATGCCGGCATTGGGCTGGAAATACCTGTTTTGGGATTCTGCACAAAAAGGGTTTGCAAACCGCTGAATCCACACGTGAGTTTAACTCTGTCAGTTGAATGCACACATTTACAACCATTCAGTTGGATTGCTCCGTTTTGGTTTTAGAAGCAGATATTTCACTGTACAGCCTATGGTCCCATTCACTCGGGAATATCCCAACGCAGCTCCTAGAAGAAACGTGTTTCTGACTCGCTGAATCTCAACATAGTTTCAACTCTCTTAGGTGAACGAACGCACAGCAGAGCAGTTTCAAGGAAACGTTTCTCCTGAGTTTTAGACAAAGTTTACTGCTGTTTAGTACGTATGCCGGCATTGGGCTGGAAATACCGGTTTTGGGATTCTGCACAGAAAGGGTTTGCAAACCGCTGAATACACACGTGAGTGTAACTCTGTCAGTTGAATGCACACATTGACAACCATTCAGTTAGATAGCTCCGTTTTGGTTTTAGAAGCAGATATTTCTCTGTACAGCCTATGGTCCCATTCATTCGGGAATATCCCAACGCAGCTCCTAGAAGAAACGTGTTTCTGACTCGCTGAATCTCAACATAGATTCAACTCTCTTACGTGAACGAACGCACAGCAGAGCAGTTTCAAACAAACGTTTCTCCAGAGTTTTAGACGAAGTTTACTGCGGTTTAGTTCGTATGCCGGCATTGGGCTGGAAATACCGGTTTGGGGATTCTGCACAGAAAGTGTTTGCAAACCGCTGAATCCACACTTGCGTTTAACTCTGCCAGTTGAATGCACATATTGACAACCATTCATTTAGATAGCTCCGTTTTGGTTTTAGAAGCAGATATTTCTCGGTTCAGGCTATGGTCCCATTCACTCGGGAATATCCCAATGCAGCTCCTAGAAGAAACGTGTTTCTGACTCGCTGAATCTCAACGTAGATTCAACTCTCTTAGGTGAACGAACGCACAGCAGAGCAGTTTCAAGGAAACATTTCTCCTGAGTTTTAGGGGAAGTTTACTGCTGTTTGGCACGTATGACGGCATTGGGCTGGAAATACTGGTTTTGGGATTCTCCACAGAAAGGGTTTGCCAACCGCTGAATCCACACGTGAGTTTAACTCTGTCAGTTGAATGCTCACGTTGACAACCATTCAGTTAGATAGCTCCGTTTTGGTTTTAGAAGCAGATATTTCTCTGTACAGCCTATGGTCCCATTCACTCGGGAATATCACAACGCAGCTCCTAGAACAAACGTGTTTCTGACTCGCTGAATCTCAACATATATTCAACTCTCTTAGGTGAACGAACGCACAGCAGAGCAGTTTCAAGGAAACGTTTCTCCTGAGTTTTAGACAAAGTTTCCTGCTGTTTCGTAGGTATGCCGGCATTGGGCTGGAAATACCTGTTTTGGGATTCTGCACAAAAAGGGTTTGCAAACCGCTGAATCCACACGTGAGTTTAACTCTGTCAGTTGAATGCACACATTGACAACCATTCAGTTAGATTGCTCCGTTTTGGTTTTAGAAGCAGATATTTCTCTGTACACCCTATGGTCCCATTCACTCGGGAATATCCCAACGCAGCTCCTAGAAGAAACGTGTTTCTGACTCGCTGAATCTCAACATAGATTCAACTCTCTTAGGTGAACGAACGCACAGCAGAGCAGTTTCAAGGAATCGTTTCTCCTGAGTTTTAGACAAAGTTTACTGCTGTTTAGTACGTATGCCGGCATTGGGCTGGAAATACCGGTTTTGGGATTCTGCACAGAAAGGGTTTGCAAACCGCTGAATCCACACGTGAGTTTCACTCTGTCAGTTGAATGCACACATTGACAACCATTCAGTTAGATAGCTCCGTTTTGGTTTTAGAAGCAGATATTTCTCTGTACAGCCTATGGTCCCATTCACTCGGGAATATCACAACGCAGCTCCTAGAAGAAACGTGTTTCTGACTCGCTGAATCTCAACATATATTCAATTCTCTTAGGTGAACGAACGCACAGCAGAGCAGTTTCAAGGAAACGTTTCTCCTGAGTTTTAGACGAAGTTTCCTGCTGTTTCGTAGGTATGCCGGCATTGGGCTGGAAATACCTGTTTTGGGATTCTGCACAAAAAGGGTTTGCAAACCGCTGAATCCACACGTGAGTTTAACTCTGTCAGTTGAATGCACACATTTACAACCATTCAGTTGGATTGCTCCGTTTTGGTTTTAGAAGCAGATATTTCACTGTACAGCCTATGGTCCCATTCACTCGGGAATATCCCAACGCAGCTCCTAGAAGAAACGTGTTTCTGACTCGCTGAATCTCAACATAGTTTCAACTCTCTTAGGTGAACGAACGCACAGCAGAGCAGTTTCAAGGAAACGTTTCTCCTGAGTTTTAGACAAAGTTTACTGCTGTTTAGTACGTATGCCGGCATTGGGCTGGAAATACCCGTTTTGGGATTCTGCACAGAAAGGGTTTGCAAACCGCTGAATACACACGTGAGTGTAACTCTGTCAGTTGAATGCACACATTGACAACCATTCAGTTAGATAGCTCCGTTTTGGTTTTAGAAGCAGATATTTCTCTGTACAGCCTATGGTCCCATTCACTCGGGAATATCCCAACGCAGCTCCTAGAAGAAACGTGTTTCTGACTCGCTGAATCTCAACATAGATTCAACTCCCTTACGTGAACGAACGCACAGCAGAGCAGTTTCAAACAAACGTTTCTCCAGAGTTTTAGACGAAGTTTACTGCGGTTTAGTTCGTATGCCGGCATTGGGCTGGAAATACCGGTTTGGGGATTCTGCACAGAAAGTGTTTGCAAACCGCTGAATCCACACTTGCGTTTAACTCTGCCAGTTGAATGCACATATTGACAACCATTCATTTAGATAGCTCCGTTTTGGTTTTAGAAGCAGATATTTCTCGGTTCAGGCTATGGTCCCATTCACTCGGGAATATCCCAATGCAGCTCCTAGAAGAAACGTGTTTCTGACTCGCTGAATCTCAACGTAGATTCAACTCTCTTAGGTGAACGAACGCACAGCAGAGCAGTTTCAAGGAAACATTTCTCCTGAGTTTTAGGGGAAGTTTACTGCTGTTTGGCACGTATGACGGCATTGGGCTGGAAATACTGGTTTTGGGATTCTCCACAGAAAGGGTTTGCCAACCGCTGAATCCACACGTGAGTTTAACTCTGTCAGTTGAATGCTCACGTTGACAACCATTCAGTTAGATAGCTCCGTTTTGGTTTTAAAAGCAGATATTTCTCTGTACAGCCTATGGTCCCATTCACTCGGGAATATCCCAACGCAGCTCCTAGAAGAAACGTGTTTCTGACTCGCTGAATCTCAACATAGATTCAACTCTCTTAGGTGAACGAACGCACAGCAGAGCAGTTACAAGGAAACGTTTCTCCTGAGTTTTAGACAAAGTTTACTGCTGTTTAGTACGTATGCCGGCATTGGGCTGGAAATACCGGTTTTGGGATTCTGCACAGAAAGGGTTTGCAAACCGCTGAATCCACACTTGAGTTTAACTCTGTCAGTTGAATGCACACATTGACAACCATTCAGGTAGATAGCTACGTTTTGGTTGTAGGAGCAGATATTTCTCTGTACAGCCTATGGTCCCATTCACTCGGGAATATCCCAACGCATCTCCTAGAAGAAACGTGTTTCTGACTCGCTGAATCTCAATATAGATTCAACTCTCTTAGGTGAACGAACGGACAGCAGAGCAGTTTCAAGCAAACCTTTCTCCTGAGTTTTAGACGAAGTTTCCTGCTGTTTAGTACGTATGCCGGCATTGGGCTGGAAATACCGGTTTTGGGATTCTGCACAGAAAGAGTTTGCAAACCACTGAATCCACACGTGAGTTTAACTCTGTCACTTGAATGCACACATTGACAACCATTCAGTTACTTAGCTCCGTTTTGTTTTTAGAAGCAGATATTTCTCTGTACAGCCTATGGTCCCATTCACTCGGGAATATCCCAACGCAGCTCCTAGAAGAAACGTGTTTCTGACTCGCTGAATCTCAACATAGATTCAACTCTCTTAGGTGAACTAACGCACAGCAGAGCAGTTTCAAGGAAACGTTTCTCCTGAGTTTTAGACAAAGTTTCCTGCTGTTTCGTAGGTATGCCGGCATTGGGCTGGAAATACCTGTTTTGGGATTCTGCACAAAAAGGGTTTGCAAACCGCTGAATCCACACGTGAGTTTAACTCTGTCAGTTGAATGCACACATTGACAACCATTCAGTTAGATTGCTCCGTTTTGGTTTTAGAAGCAGATATTTCTCTGTACACCCTATGGTCCCATTCACTCGGGAATATCCCAACGCAGCTCCTAGAAGAAACGTGTTTCTGACTCGCTGAATCTCAACATAGATTCAACTCTCTTAGGTGAACGAACGCACAGCAGAGCAGTTTCAAGGAAACGTTTCTCCTGAGTTTTAGACAAAGTTTCCTGCTGTTTCGTAGGTATGCCGACATCGGGCTGGAAATACCTGTTTTGGGATTCTGCACAAAAAGGGTTTGCAAACCGCTGAATCCACACGTGAGTTTAACTCTGTCAGTTGAATGCACACATTGACAACCATTCAGTTAGATTGCTCCGTTTTGGTTTTAGAAGCAGATATTTCTCTGTACACCCTATGGTCCCATTCACTCGGGAATATCCCAACGCAGCTCCTAGAAGAAACGTGTTTCTGACTCGCTGAATCTCAACATAGATTCAACTCTCTTAGGTGAACGAACGCACAGCAGAGCATTTTCAAGGAAACGTTTCTCCTGAGTTTTAGACAAAGTTTACTGCTGTTTAGTACGTATGCCGGCATTGGGCAGGAAATACCGGTTTTGGGATTCTGCACAGAAAGGGATTGCAAACCGCTGAATCCACACGTGAGTTTAACTCTGTCAGTTGAATGCACACATTGACAACCATTCAGGTAGATAGCTCCGTTTTGGTTTTAGGAGCAGATATTTCTCTGTACAGCCTATGGTCCCATTCACTCGGGAATATACCAACGCAGCTCGTAGAGGAAACGTGTTTCTGACTCGCTGAATCTCAACATAGATTCAACTCTCTTACGTGAACTAACGCACAAGCAGAGCAGTTTCAAAGAATGGTTTCTCCTGAGTTTTAGACGAAGTTTACTGCGGTTTAGTACGTATGCCGGCATTGGGCTGGAAATACCGGTTTTGGGATTCTGCACAGAAAGGGTTTGCAAACCGCTGAATCCACACTTGCGTTTAACTCTGTCAGTTGAATGCACATATTGACAACCATTCATTTAGATAGCTCCGTTTTGGTTTTAGAAACAGATATTTCTCGGTACAGGCTATGGTCCCATTCACTCGGGAATATCCCAATGCAGCTCCTAGAAGAAACGTGTTTCTGACTCGCTGAATCTCAACATAGATTCAACTCTCTTACGTGAACGAACGCACAGCAGAGCAGTTTCAAGGAAACGTTTCTCCTGAGTTTTAGACGAAGTTTCCTGCTGTTTCGTAGGTATGCCGGCATTGGGCTGGAAATACCGGTTTTGGGATTCTGCACAAAAAGGTTTTGCGAACCGCTGAATCCACACGTGAGTTTAACTCTGTCAGTTGAATGCACACATTGACAACCATTGAGGTAGATAGCTCCGTTTTGGTTTTAGAAGCAGATATTTCTCTGTACAGCCTATGGTCCCATTCACTCGGGAATATCCCAACGCAGCTCCTAGAAGAAACGTGTTTCTGACTCGCTGAATCTCAACATAGATTCAACTCTCTTAGGTGAACGAAGGCACAGCAGAGCAGTATCAAGCAAACGTTTCTCCTGAGTTTTAGACGAAGTTTACTGCTGTTTAGTACGTATGCCGGCATTGGACTGGAAATACCGGTTTGGGATTCTGCACAGAAAGAGTTTGCAAACCGCTGAATACACACGTGAGTGTAACTCTGTCAGTTGAATGCACACATTGACAACCATTCAGCTAGATAGCTCCGTTTTGGTTTTAGGAGCAGATATTTCTCTGTACAGCCTATGGTCCCATTCACTCGGGAATATCCCAAAGCAGCTCCTAGAAGAAACGTGTTTCTGAATCGCTGAATCTCAACATAGATTCAACTCTCTTACATGAACGAACACACAGCAGAGCAGTTTCAAGGAAACGTTTCTCCTGAGTTTTAGACGAAGTTTACTGCGGTTTACTACGTATGCCGGCCATGGGTTGGAAATACCGGTTTTGGAATTCTGCAGAGAAAGGGTTTGCAAACCGCTGAATGCACACGTGAGTTTAACTCTGTCAGTTGAATGCACACATTGACAACCATTCAGGTAGATAGCTCCGTTTTGGATGTAGGAGCAGATATTTCTCTGTACAGCCTATGGTCCCATTCACTCGGGAATATCCCAACGCATCTCCTAGAAGAAACGTGTTTCTGACTCGCTGAATCTCAACATAGATTCAACTCTCTTAGGTGAACGAACGCACAGCAGAGCAGTTTCAAGCAAACGTTTCTCCTGAGTTTTAGACGAAGTTTCCTGCTGTTTAGTACGTATGCCGGCATTGGGCTGGAAATACCGGTTTTGGGATTCTGCACAGAAAGAGTTTGCAAACCACTGAATCCACACGTGAGTTTAACTCTGTCACTTGAATGCACACATTGACAACCATTCAGTTAGATAGCTCCGTTTTGGTTTTAGAAGCAGATATTTCTCTGTACAGCCTATGGTCCCATTCACTCGGGAATATCCCAACGCAGCTCCTAGAAGAAACGTGTTTCTGACTCGCTGAATCTCAACATAGATTCAACTCTCTTACGTGAACGAACGCACAGCAGAGCAGTTTCAAACAAACGTTTCTCCAGAGTTTTAGACGAAGTTTACTGCGGTTTAGTACGTATGCCGGCATTGGGCTGGAAATACCGGTTTTCGGATTCTGCACAGAAAGTGTTTGCAAACCGCTGAATCCACACTTGCGTTTAACTCTGCCAGTTGAATGCACATATTGACAACCATTCATTTAGATAGCTCCGTTTTGGTTTTAGAAGCAGATATTTCTCGGTTCAGGCTATGGTCCCATTCACTCGGGAATATCCCAATGCAGCTCCTAGAAGAAACGTGTTTCTGACTCGCTGAATCTCAACGTAGATTCAACTCTCTTAGGTGAACGAACGCACAGCAGTGCAGTTTCAAGGAAACATTTCTCCTGAGTTTTAGAGGAAGTTTACTGCTGTTTGGCACGTATGACGGCATTGGGCTGGAAATACTGGTTTTGGGATTCTCCACAGAAAGGGTTTGCCAACCGCTGAATCCACACGTGAGTTTAACTCTGTCAGTTGAATGCTCACATTGACAACCATTCAGTTAGATAGCTCCGTTTTGGTTTTAGAAGCAGATATTTCTCTGTACAGCCTATGGTCCCATTCACTCGGGAATATCCCAACGCATCTCCTAGAAGAAACGTGTTTCTGACTCGCTGAATCTCAACATAGATTCAACTCTCTTAGGTGAACAAACGCACACCAGAGCAGTTTCAAGCAAACGTTTCTCCTGAGTTTTAAACGAAGTTTCCTGCTGTTTAGTACGTATGCCGGCATTGGGCTGGAAATACCGGTTTTGGGATTCCGCACAGAAAGAGTTTGCAAACTGCCGAATCCACATGTGAGTTTAACTCTGTCAGTTGAATGCACACATTGACAACCATTCAATTAGATAGCTCCGTTTTGGTTTTATAAGCAGATATTTCTCTGTACAGCCTATGGTCCCATTCACTCGGGAATATCACAACGCAGCTCCTAGAAGAAACGTGTTTCTGACTCGCTGAATCTCAACATATATTCAACTCTCTTAGGTGAACGAACGCACAGCAGAGCAGTTTCAAGGAAACGTTTCTCCTGAGTTTTAGACAAAGTTTACTGCTGTTTAGTACGTATGCCGGCATTGGGCTTGAAATACCGGTTTTGGGATTCTGCACAGAAAGGGTTTGCAAACCGCTGAATCCACACGTGAGTTTAACTCTGTCAGTTGAATGCACACATTGACAACCATTCAGGTAGATAGCTCCGTTTTGGTTTTAGGAGCAGATATTTCTCTGTACAGCCTATGGTCCCATTCACTCGGGAATATCCCAACGCAGCTCCTAGAAGAAACGTGTTTCTGACTCGCTGAATCTCAACATAGATTCAACTCTCTTAGGTGAACGAACGCACAGCAGAGCATTTTCAAGGAAACGTTTCTCCTGAGTTTTAGACAAAGTTTACTGCTGTTTAGTACGTATGCCGGCATTGGGCAGGAAATACCGGTTTTGGGATTCTGCACAGAAAGGGTTTGCAAACCGCTGAATCCACACGTGAGTTTAACTCTGTCAGTTGAATGCACACATTGACAACCATTCAGGTAGATAGCTCCGTTTTGGTTTTAGGAGCAGATATTTCTCTGTACAGCCTATGGTCCCATTCACTCGGGAATATCCCAACGCAGCTCGTAGAGGAAACGTGTTTCTGACTCGCTGAATCTCAACATAGATTCAACTCTCTTACGTGAACTAACGCACAAGCAGAGCAGTTTCAAAGAATGGTTTCTCCTGAGTTTTAGACGAAGTTTACTGCGGTTTAGTACGTATGCCGGCATTGGGCTGGAAATACCGGTTTTGGGATTCTGCACAGAAAGGGTTTGCAAACCGCTGAATCCACACTTGCGTTTAACTCTGTCAGTTGAATGCACATATTGACAACCATTCATTTAGATAGCTCCGTTTTGGTTTTAGAAACAGATATTTCTCGGTACAGGCTATGGTCCCATTCACTCGGGAATATCCCAATGCAGCTCCTAGAAGAAACGTGTTTCTGACTCGCTGAATCTCAACATAGATTCAACTCTCTTACGTGAACGAACGCACAGCAGAGCAGTTTCAAGGAAACGTTTCTCCTGAGTTTTAGACGAAGTTTCCTGCTGTTTCGTAGGTATGCCGGCATTGGGCTGGAAATACCGGTTTTGGGATTCTGCACAAAAAGGTTTTGCGAACCGCTGAATCCACACGTGAGTTTAACTCTGTCAGTTGAATGCACACATTGACAACCATTGAGGTAGATAGCTCCGTTTTGGTTTTAGAAGCAGATATTTCTCTGTACAGCCTATGGTCCCATTCACTCGGGAATATCCCAACGCAGCTCCTAGAAGAAACGTGTTTCTGACTCGCTGAATCTCAACATAGATTCAACTCTCTTAGGTGAACGAAGGCACAGCAGAGCAGTATCAAGCAAACGTTTCTCCTGAGTTTTAGACGAAGTTTACTGCTGTTTAGTACGTATGCCGGCATTGGACTGGAAATACCGGTTTGGGATTCTGCACAGAAAGAGTTTGCAAACCGCTGAATACACACGTGAGTGTAACTCTGTCAGTTGAATGCACACATTGACAACCATTCAGCTAGATAGCTCCGTTTTGGTTTTAGGAGCAGATATTTCTCTGTACAGCCTATGGTCCCATTCACTCGGGAATATCCCAAAGCAGCTCCTAGAAGAAACGTGTTTCTGAATCGCTGAATCTCAACATAGATTCAACTCTCTTACATGAACGAACACACAGCAGAGCAGTTTCAAGGAAACGTTTCTCCTGAGTTTTAGACGAAGTTTACTGCGGTTTACTACGTATGCCGGCCATGGGTTGGAAATACCGGTTTTGGAATTCTGCAGAGAAAGGGTTTGCAAACCGCTGAATCCACACGTGAGTTTAACTCTGTCAGTTGAATGCACACATTGACAACCATTCAGGTAGATAGCTCCGTTTTGGATGTAGGAGCAGATATTTCTCTGTACAGCCTATGGTCCCATTCACTCGGGAATATCCCAACGCATCTCCTAGAAGAAACGTGTTTCTGACTCGCTGAATCTCAACATAGATTCAACTCTCTTAGGTGAACGAACGCACAGCAGAGCAGTTTCAAGCAAACGTTTCTCCTGAGTTTTAGACGAAGTTTCCTGCTGTTTAGTACGTATGCCGGCATTGGGCTGGAAATACCGGTTTTGGGATTCTGCACAGAAAGAGTTTGCAAACCACTGAATCCACACGTGAGTTTAACTCTGTCACTTGAATGCACACATTGACAACCATTCAGTTAGATAGCTCCGTTTTGGTTTTAGAAGCAGATATTTCTCTGTACAGCCTATGGTCCCATTCACTCGGGAATATCCCAACGCAGCTCCTAGAAGAAACGTGTTTCTGACTCGCTGAATCTCAACATAGATTCAACTCTCTTACGTGAACGAACGCACAGCAGAGCAGTTTCAAACAAACGTTTCTCCAGAGTTTTAGACGAAGTTTACTGCGGTTTAGTACGTATGCCGGCATTGGGCTGGAAATACCGGTTTTCGGATTCTGCACAGAAAGTGTTTGCAAACCGCTGAATCCACACTTGCGTTTAACTCTGCCAGTTGAATGCACATATTGACAACCATTCATTTAGATAGCTCCGTTTTGGTTTTAGAAGCAGATATTTCTCGGTTCAGGCTATGGTCCCATTCACTCGGGAATATCCCAATGCAGCTCCTAGAAGAAACGTGTTTCTGACTCGCTGAATCTCAACGTAGATTCAACTCTCTTAGGTGAACGAACGCACAGCAGTGCAGTTTCAAGGAAACATTTCTCCTGAGTTTTAGAGGAAGTTTACTGCTGTTTGGCACGTATGACGGCATTGGGCTGGAAATACTGGTTTTGGGATTCTCCACAGAAAGGGTTTGCCAACCGCTGAATCCACACGTGAGTTTAACTCTGTCAGTTGAATGCTCACATTGACAACCATTCAGTTAGATAGCTCCGTTTTGGTTTTAGAAGCAGATATTTCTCTGTACAGCCTATGGTCCCATTCACTCGGGAATATCCCAACGCATCTCCTAGAAGAAACGTGTTTCTGACTCGCTGAATCTCAACATAGATTCAACTCTCTTAGGTGAACAAACGCACACCAGAGCAGTTTCAAGCAAACGTTTCTCCTGAGTTTTAAACGAAGTTTCCTGCTGTTTAGTACGTATGCCGGCATTGGGCTGGAAATACCGGTTTTGGGATTCCGCACAGAAAGGGTTTGCAAACCGCTGAATCCACACGTGAGTTTAACTCTGTCAGTTGAATGCACACATTGACAACCATTCAGGTAGATAGCTCCGTTTTGGTTTTAGGAGCAGATATTTCTCTGTACAGCCTATGGTCCCATTCACTCGGGAATATCCCAACGCAGCTCCTAGAAGAAACGTGTTTCTGACTCGCTGAATCTCAACATAGATTCAACTCTCTTAGGTGAACGAACGCACAGCAGAGCATTTTCAAGGAAACGTTTCTCCTGAGTTTTAGACAAAGTTTACTGCTGTTTAGTACGTATGCCGGCATTGGGCAGGAAATACCGGTTTTGGGATTCTGCACAGAAAGGGTTTGCAAACCGCTGAATCCACACGTGAGTTTAACTCTGTCAGTTGAATGCACACATTGACAACCATTCAGGTAGATAGCTCCGTTTTGGTTTTAGGAGCAGATATTTCTCTGTACAGCCTATGGTCCCATTCACTCGGGAATATCCCAACGCAGCTCGTAGAGGAAACGTGTTTCTGACTCGCTGAATCTCAACATAGATTCAACTCTCTTACGTGAACTAACGCACAAGCAGAGCAGTTTCAAAGAATGGTTTCTCCTGAGTTTTAGACGAAGTTTACTGCGGTTTAGTACGTATGCCGGCATTGGGCTGGAAATACCGGTTTTGGGATTCTGCACAGAAAGGGTTTGCAAACCGCTGAATCCACACTTGCGTTTAACTCTGTCAGTTGAATGCACATATTGACAACCATTCATTTAGATAGCTCCGTTTTGGTTTTCGAAACAGATATTTCTCGGTACAGGCTATGGTCCCATTCACTCGGGAATATCCCAATGCAGCTCCTAGAAGAAACGTGTTTCTGACTCGCTGAATCTCAACATAGATTCAACTCTCTTACGTGAACGAACGCACAGCAGAGCAGTTTCAAGGAAACGTTTCTCCTGAGTTTTAGACGAAGTTTCCTGCTGTTTCGTAGGTATGCCGGCATTGGGCTGGAAATACCGGTTTTGGGATTCTGCACAAAAAGGTTTTGCGAACCGCTGAATCCACACGTGAGTTTAACTCTGTCAGTTGAATGCACACATTGACAACCATTGAGGTAGATAGCTCCGTTTTGGTTTTAGAAGCAGATATTTCTCTGTACAGCCTATGGTCCCATTCACTCGGGAATATCCCAACGCAGCTCCTAGAAGAAACGTGTTTCTGACTCGCTGAATCTCAACATAGATTCAACTCTCTTAGGTGAACGAAGGCACAGCAGAGCAGTATCAAGCAAACGTTTCTCCTGAGTTTTAGACGAAGTTTACTGCTGTTTAGTACGTATGCCGGCATTGGACTGGAAATACCGGTTTGGGATTCTGCACAGAAAGAGTTTGCAAACCGCTGAATACACACGTGAGTGTAACTCTGTCAGTTGAATGCACACATTGACAACCATTCAGCTAGATAGCTCCGTTTTGGTTTTAGGAGCAGATATTTCTCTGTACAGCCTATGGTCCCATTCACTCGGGAATATCCCAAAGCAGCTCCTAGAAGAAACGTGTTTCTGAATCGCTGAATCTCAACATAGATTCAACTCTCTTACATGAACGAACACACAGCAGAGCAGTTTCAAGGAAACGTTTCTCCTGAGTTTTAGACGAAGTTTACTGCGGTTTACTACGTATGCCGGCCATGGGTTGGAAATACCGGTTTTGGAATTCTGCAGAGAAAGGGTTTGCAAACCGCTGAATCCACACGTGAGTTTAACTCTGTCAGTTGAATGCACACATTGACAACCATTCAGGTAGATAGCTCCGTTTTGGATGTAGGAGCAGATATTTCTCTGTACAGCCTATGGTCCCATTCACTCGGGAATATCCCAACGCATCTCCTAGAAGAAACGTGTTTCTGACTCGCTGAATCTCAACATAGATTCAACTCTCTTAGGTGAACGAACGCACAGCAGAGCAGTTTCAAGCAAACGTTTCTCCTGAGTTTTAGACGAAGTTTCCTGCTGTTTAGTACGTATGCCGGCATTGGGCTGGAAATACCGGTTTTGGGATTCTGCACAGAAAGAGTTTGCAAACCACTGAATCCACACGTGAGTTTAACTCTGTCACTTGAATGCACACATTGACAACCATTCAGTTAGATAGCTCCGTTTTGGTTTTAGAAGCAGATATTTCTCTGTACAGCCTATGGTCCCATTCACTCGGGAATATCCCAACGCAGCTCCTAGAAGAAACGTGTTTCTGACTCGCTGAATCTCAACATAGATTCAACTCTCTTACGTGAACGAACGCACAGCAGAGCAGTTTCAAACAAACGTTTCTCCAGAGTTTTAGACGAAGTTTACTGCGGTTTAGTACGTATGCCGGCATTGGGCTGGAAATACCGGTTTTCGGATTCTGCACAGAAAGTGTTTGCAAACCGCTGAATCCACACTTGCGTTTAACTCTGCCAGTTGAATGCACATATTGACAACCATTCATTTAGATAGCTCCGTTTTGGTTTTAGAAGCAGATATTTCTCGGTTCAGGCTATGGTCCCATTCACTCGGGAATATCCCAATGCAGCTCCTAGAAGAAACGTGTTTCTGACTCGCTGAATCTCAACGTAGATTCAACTCTCTTAGGTGAACGAACGCACAGCAGTGCAGTTTCAAGGAAACATTTCTCCTGAGTTTTAGAGGAAGTTTACTGCTGTTTGGCACGTATGACGGCATTGGGCTGGAAATACTGGTTTTGGGATTCTCCACAGAAAGGGTTTGCCAACCGCTGAATCCACACGTGAGTTTAACTCTGTCAGTTGAATGCTCACATTGACAACCATTCAGTTAGATAGCTCCGTTTTGGTTTTAGAAGCAGATATTTCTCTGTACAGCCTATGGTCCCATTCACTCGGGAATATCCCAACGCATCTCCTAGAAGAAACGTGTTTCTGACTCGCTGAATCTCAACATAGATTCAACTCTCTTAGGTGAACAAACGCACACCAGAGCAGTTTCAAGCAAACGTTTCTCCTGAGTTTTAAACGAAGTTTCCTGCTGTTTAGTACGTATGCCGGCATTGGGCTGGAAATACCGGTTTTGGGATTCCGCACAGAAAGAGTTTGCAAACTGCCGAATCCACATGTGAGTTTAACTCTGTCAGTTGAATGCACACATTGACAACCATTCAATTAGATAGCTCCGTTTTGGTTTTATAAGCAGATATTTCTCTGTACAGCCTATGGTCCCATTCACTCGGGAATATCACAACGCAGCTCCTAGAAGAAACGTGTTTCTGACTCGCTGAATCTCAACATATATTCAACTCTCTTAGGTGAACGAACGCACAGCAGAGCAGTTTCAAGGAAACGTTTCTCCTGAGTTTTAGACAAAGTTTACTGCTGTTTAGTACGTATGCCGGCATTGGGCTTGAAATACCGGTTTTGGGATTCTGCACAGAAAGGGTTTGCAAACCGCTGAATCCACACGTGAGTTTAACTCTGTCAGTTGAATGCACACATTGACAACCATTCAGGTAGATAGCTCCGTTTTGGTTTTAGGAGCAGATATTTCTCTGTACAGCCTATGGTCCCATTCACTCGGGAATATCCCAACGCAGCTCCTAGAAGAAACGTGTTTCTGACTTGCTGAATCTCAACATAGATTCAACTCTCTTAGTTGAACGAACGCACAGCAGAGCAGTTTCAAAGAAACGTTTCTCCTGAGTTTTAGACGAAGTTTACTGCGGTTTAGTACGTATGCCGGCATTGGGCTGGAAATACCGGTTTTGGGATTCTGCACAGAAAGGGTTTGCAAACCGCTGAATCCACACTTGCGTTTAACTCTGTCAGTTGAATGCACATATTGACAACCATTCATTTAGATAGCTCCGTTTTGTTTTTAGAAGCAGATATTTCTCGGTACAGGCTATGGTCCCATTCACTCGGGAATATCCCAATGCAGCTCCTAGAAGAAACGTGTTTCAGACTCGCTGAATCTCAACGTAGATTCAACTCTCTTAGGTGAACGAACGCACAGCAGAGCAGTTTCAAGGAAACATTTCTCCTGAGTTTTAGGGGAAGTTTACTGCTGTTTGGCACGTATGACGGCATTGGGCTGGAAATACTGGTTTTGGGATTCTCCACAGAAAGGGTTTGCCAACCGCTGAATCCACACGTGAGTTTAACTCTGTCAGTTGAATGCTCACATTGACAACCATTCAGTTAGATAGCTCCGTTTTGGTTTTAGAAGCAGATATTTCTCTGTACAGCCTATGGTCCCATTCACTCGGGAATATCCCAACGCAGCTCCTAGAAGAAACGTGTTTCTGACTCGCTGAATCTCAACATAGATTCAACTCTCTTAGGTGAACGAACGCACAGCAGAGCAGTTACAAGGAAACGTTTCTCCTGAGTTTTAGACAAAGTTTACTGCTGTTTAGTACGTATGCCGGCATTGGGCTGGAAATACCGGTTTTGGGATTCTGCACAGAAAGGGTTTGCAAACCGCTGAATCAACACTTGAGTTTAACTCTGTCAGTTGAATGCACACATTGACAACCATTCAGGTAGATAGCTACGTTTTGGTTGTAGGAGCAGATATTTCTCTGTACAGCCTATGGTCCCATTCACTCGGGAATATCCCAACGCATCTCCTAGAAGAAAGGTGTTTCTGACTCGCTGAATCTCAACATAGATTCAACTCTCTTAGGTGAACGAACGCACAGCAGAGCAGTTTCAAGCAAACGTTTCTCCTGAGTTTTAGACGAAGTTTCCTGCTGTTTAGTACGTATGCCGGCATTGGGCTGGAAATACCAGTTTTGGGATTCTGCACAGAAAGAGTTTGCAAACCACTGAATCCACACGTGAGTTTAACTCTGTCACTTGAATGCACACATTGACAACCATTCAGTTATATAGCTCCGTTTTGTTTTTAGAAGCAGATATTTCTCTGTACAGCCTATGGTCCCATTCACTCGGGAATGTCACAACGCAGCTCCTAGAAGAAACGTGTTTCTGACTCGCTGAATCTCAACATAGACTCAACTCTCTTAGGTGAACGAAGGCACAGCAGAGCAGTTTCAAGGAAACGTTTCTCCTGAGTTTTAGACAAAGTTTCCTGCTGTTTCGTAGGTATGCCGGCATTGGGCTGGAAATACCGGTTTTGGGATTCTGCACAGAAAGGGTTTGCAAACCGCTGAATCCACACGTGAGTTTAACTCTGTCACTTGAATGCACACATTGACAACCATTCAGTTAGATAGCTCCGTTTTGGTTTTATAAGCAGATATTTCTCTGTACAGCCTATGGTCCCATTCACTCGGGAATATCACAACGCAGCTCCTAGAACAAACGTGTTTCTGACTCGCTGAATCTCAACATATATTCAACTCTCTTAGGTGAACGAACGCACAGCAGAGCAGTTTCAAGGAAACGTTTCTCCTGAGTTTTAGACAAAGTTTCCTGCTGTTTCGTAGGTATGCCGGCATTGGGCTGGAAATACCTGTTTTGGGATTCTGCACAAAAAGGGTTTGCAAACCGCTGAATCCACACGTGAGTTTAACTCTGTCAGTTGAATGCACACATTGACAACCATTCAGTTAGATTGCTCCGTTTTGGTTTTAGAAGCAGATATTTCTCTGTACACCCTATGGTCCCATTCACTCGGGAATATCCCAACGCAGCTCCTAGAAGAAACGTGTTTCTGACTCGCTGAATCTCAACATAGATTCAACTCTCTTAGGTGAACGAACGCACAGCAGAGCAGTTTCAAGGAATCGTTTCTCCTGAGTTTTAGACAAAGTTTACTGCTGTTTAGTACGTATGCCGGCATTGGGCTGGAAATACCGGTTTTGGGATTCTGCACAGAAAGGGTTTGCAAACCGCTGAATCCACACGTGAGTTTCACTCTGTCAGTTGAATGCACACATTGACAACCATTCAGTTAGATAGCTCCGTTTTGGTTTTAGAAGCAGATATTTCTCTGTACAGCCTATGGTCCCATTCACTCGGGAATATCACAACGCAGCTCCTAGAAGAAACGTGTTTCTGACTCGCTGAATCTCAACATATATTCAATTCTCTTAGGTGAACGAACGCACAGCAGAACAGTTTCAAGGAAACGTTTCTCCTGAGTTTTAGACGAAGTTTCCTGCTGTTTCGTAGGTATGCCGGCATTGGGCTGGAAATACCTGTTTTGGGATTCTGCACAAAAAGGGTTTGCAAACCGCTGAATCCACACGTGAGTTTAACTCTGTCAGTTGAATGCACACATTTACAACCATTCAGTTGGATTGCTCCGTTTTGGTTTTAGAAGCAGATATTTCACTGTACAGCCTATGGTCCCATTCACTCGGGAATATCCCAACGCAGCTCCTAGAAGAAACGTGTTTCTGACTCGCTGAATCTCAACATAGTTTCAACTCTCTTAGGTGAACGAACGCACAGCAGAGCAGTTTCAAGGAAACGTTTCTCCTGAGTTTTAGACAAAGTTTACTGCTGTTCAGTACGTATGCCGGCATTGGGCTGGAAATACCGGTTTTGGGATTCTGCACAGAAAGGGTTTGCAAACCGCTGAATACACACGTGAGTGTAACTCTGTCAGTTGAATGCACACATTGACAACCATTCAGTTAGATAGCTCCGTTTTGGTTTTAGAAGCAGATATTTCTCTGTACAGCCTATGGTCCCATTCACTCGGTAATATCCCAACGCAGCTCCTAGAAGAAACGTGTTTCTGACTCGCTGAATCTCAACATAGATTCAACTCTCTTACGTGAACGAACGCACAGCAGAGCAGTTTCAAACAAACGTTTCTCCAGAGTTTTAGACGAAGTTTACTGCGGTTTAGTTCGTATGCCGGCATTGGGCTGGAAATACCGGTTTGGGGATTCTGCACAGAAAGTGTTTGCAAACCGCTGAATCCACACTTGCGTTTAACTCTGCCAGTTGAATGCACATATTGACAACCATTCATTTAGATAGCTCCGTTTTGGTTTTAGAAGCAGATATTTCTCGGTTCAGGCTATGGTCCCATTCACTCGGGAATATCCCAATGCAGCTCCTAGAAGAAACGTGTTTCTGACTCGCTGAATCTCAACGTAGATTCAACTCTCTTAGGTGAACGAACGCACAGCAGAGCAGTTTCAAGGAAACATTTCTCCTGAGTTTTAGGGGAAGTTTACTGCTGTTTGGCACGTATGACGGCATTGGGCTGGAAATACTGGTTTTGGGATTCTCCACAGAAAGGGTTTGCCAACCGCTGAATCCACACGTGAGTTTAACTCTGTCAGTTGAATGCTCACGTTGACAACCATTCAGTTAGATAGCTCCGTTTTGGTTTTAAAAGCAGATATTTCTCTGTACAGCCTATGGTCCCATTCACTCGGGAATATCCCAACGCAGCTCCTAGAAGAAACGTGTTTCTGACTCGCTGAATCTCAACATAGATTCAACTCTCTTAGGTGAACGAACGCACAGCAGAGCAGTTACAAGGAAACGTTTCTCCTGAGTTTTAGACAAAGTTTACTGCTGTTTAGTACGTATGCCGGCATTGGGCTGGAAATACCGGTTTTGGGATTCTGCACAGAAAGGGTTTGCAAACCGCTGAATCCACACTTGAGTTTAACTCTGTCAGTTGAATGCACACATTGACAACCATTCAGGTAGATAGCTACGTTTTGGTTGTAGGAGCAGATATTTCTCTGTACAGCCTATGGTCCCATTCACTCGGGAATATCCCAACGCATCTCCTAGAAGAAACGTGTTTCTGACTCGCTGAATCTCAATATAGATTCAACTCTCTTAGGTGAACGAACGGACAGCAGAGCAGTTTCAAGCAAACCTTTCTCCTGAGTTTTAGACGAAGTTTCCTGCTGTTTAGTACGTATACCGGCATTGGGCTGGAAATACCGGTTTTGGGATTCTGCACAGAAAGAGTTTGCAAACCACTGAATCCACACGTGAGTTTAACTCTGTCACTTGAATGCACACATTGACAACCATTCAGTTTCTTAGCTCCGTTTTGTTTTTAGAAGCAGATATTTCTCTGTACAGCCTATGGTCCCATTCACTCGGGAATATCCCAACGCAGCTCCTAGAAGAAACGTGTTTCTGACTCGCTGAATCTCAACATAGATTCAACTCTCTTAGGTGAACTAACGCACAGCAGAGCAGTTTCAAGGAAACGTTTCTCCTGAGTTTTAGACAAAGTTTCCTGCTGTTTCGTAGGTATGCCGGCATTGGGCTGGAAATACCTGTTTTGGGATTCTGCACAAAAAGGGTTTGCAAACCGCTGAATCCACACGTGAGTTTAACTCTGTCAGTTGAATGCACACATTGACAACCATTCAGTTAGATTGCTCCGTTTTGGTTTTAGAAGCAGATATTTCTCTGTACACCCTATGGTCCCATTCACTAGGGAATATCCCAACGCAGCTCCTAGAAGAAACGTGTTTCTGACTCGCTGAATCTCAACATAGATTCAACTCTCTTAGGTGAACGAACGCACAGCAGAGCAGTTTCAAGGAAACGTTTCTCCTGAGTTTTAGACAAAGTTTCCTGCTGTTTCGTAGGTATGCCGACATCGGGCTGGAAATACCTGTTTTGGGATTCTGCACAAAAAGGGTTTGCAAACCGCTGAATCCACACGTGAGTTTAACTCTTTCAGTTGAATGCACACATTGACAACCATTCAGTTAGATTGCTCCGTTTTGGTTTTAGAAGCAGATATTTCTCTGTACACCCTATGGTCCCATTCACTCGGGAATATCCCAACGCAGCTCCTAGAAGAAACGTGTTTCTGACTCGCTGAATCTCAACATAGATTCAACTCTCTTAGGTGAACGAACGCACAGCAGAGCATTTTCAAGGAAACGTTTCTCCTGAGTTTTAGACAAAGTTTACTGCTGTTTAGTACGTATGCCGGCATTGGGCAGGAAATACCGGTTTTGGGATTCTGCAGAGAAAGGGTTTGCAAACCGCTGAATCCACACGTGAGTTTAACTCTGTCAGTTGAGTGCACACATTGACAACCATTCAGGTAGATAGCTCCGTTTTGGTTTTAGGAGCAGATATTTCTCTGTACAGCCTATGGTCCCATTCACTCGGGAATATCCCAACGCAGCTCGTAGAGGAAACGTGTTTCTGACTCGCTGAATCTCAACATAGATTCAACTCTCTTACGTGAACTAACGCACAAGCAGAGCAGTTTCAAAGAATGGTTTCTCCTGAGTTTTAGACGAAGTTTACTGCGGTTTAGTACGTATGCCGGCATTGGGCTGGAAATACCGGTTTTGGGATTCTGCACAGAAAGGGTTTGCAAACCGCTGAATCCACACTTGCGTTTAACTCTGTCAGTTGAATGCACATATTGACAACCATTCATTTAGATAGCTCCGTTTTGGTTTTAGAAACAGATATTTCTCGGTACAGGCTATGGTCCCATTCACTCGGGAATATCCCAATGCAGCTCCTAGAAGAAACGTGTTTCTGACTCGCTGAATCTCAACATAGATTCAACTCTCTTACGTGAACGAACGCACAGCAGAGCAGTTTCAAGGAAACGTTTCTCCTGAGTTTTAGACGAAGTTTCCTGCTGTTTCGTAGGTATGCCGGCATTGGGCTGGAAATACCGGTTTTGGGATTCTGCACAAAAAGGTTTTGCGAACCGCTGAATCCACACGTGAGTTTAACTCTGTCAGTTGAATGCACACATTGACAACCATTGAGGTAGATAGCTCCGTTTTGGTTTTAGAAGCAGATATTTCTCTGTACAGCCTATGGTCCCATTCACTCGGGAATATCCCAACGCAGCTCCTAGAAGAAACGTGTTTCTGACTCGCTGAATCTCAACATAGATTCAACTCTCTTAGGTGAACGAAGGCACAGCAGAGCAGTATCAAGCAAACGTTTCTCCTGAGTTTTAGACGAAGTTTACTGCTGTTTAGTACGTATGCCGGCATTGGACTGGAAATACCGGTTTGGGATTCTGCACAGAAAGAGTTTGCAAACCGCTGAATACACACGTGAGTGTAACTCTGTCAGTTGAATGCACACATTGACAACCATTCAGCTAGATAGCTCCGTTTTGGTTTTAGGAGCATATATTTCTCTGTACAGCCTATGGTCCCATTCACTCGGGAATATCCCAAAGCAGCTCCTAGAAGAAACGTGTTTCTGAATCGCTGAATCTCAACATAGATTCAACTCTCTTACATGAACGAACACACAGCAGAGCAGTTTCAAGGAAACGTTTCTCCTGAGTTTTAGACGAAGTTTACTGCGGTTTACTACGTATGCCGGCCATGGGTTGGAAATACCGGTTTTGGAATTCTGCAGAGAAAGGGTTTGCAAACCGCTGAATGCACACGTGAGTTTAACTCTGTCAGTTGAATGCACACATTGACAACCATTCAGGTAGATAGCTCCGTTTTGGATGTAGGAGCAGATATTTCTCTGTACAGCCTATGGTCCCATTCACTCGGGAATATCCCAACGCATCTCCTAGAAGAAACGTGTTTCTGACTCGCTGAATCTCAACATAGATTCAACTCTCTTAGGTGAACGAACGCACAGCAGAGCAGTTTCAAGCAAACGTTTCTCCTGAGTTTTAGACGAAGTTTCCTGCTGTTTAGTACGTATGCCGGCATTGGGCTGGAAATACCGGTTTTGGGATTCTGCACAGAAAGAGTTTGCAAACCACTGAATCCACACGTGAGTTTAACTCTGTCACTTGAATGCACACATTGACAACCATTCAGTTAGATAGCTCCGTTTTGGTTTTAGAAGCAGATATTTCTCTGTACAGCCTATGGTCCCATTCACTCGGGAATATCCCAACGCAGCTCCTAGAAGAAACGTGTTTCTGACTCGCTGAATCTCAACATAGATTCAACTCTCTTACGTGAACGAACGCACAGCAGAGCAGTTTCAAACAAACGTTTCTCCAGAGTTTTAGACGAAGTTTACTGCGGTTTAGTACGTATGCCGGCATTGGGCTGGAAATACCGGTTTTCGGATTCTGCACAGAAAGTGTTTGCAAACCGCTGAATCCACACTTGCGTTTAACTCTGCCAGTTGAATGCACATATTGACAACCATTCATTTAGATAGCTCCGTTTTGGTTTTAGAAGCAGATATTTCTCGGTTCAGGCTATGGTCCCATTCACTCGGGAATATCCCAATGCAGCTCCTAGAAGAAACGTGTTTCTGACTCGCTGAATCTCAACGTAGATTCAACTCTCTTAGGTGAACGAACGCACAGCAGTGCAGTTTCAAGGAAACATTTCTCCTGAGTTTTAGAGGAAGTTTACTGCTGTTTGGCACGTATGACGGCATTGGGCTGGAAATACTGGTTTTGGGATTCTCCACAGAAAGGGTTTGCCAACCGCTGAATCCACACGTGAGTTTAACTCTGTCAGTTGAATGCTCACATTGACAACCATTCAGTTAGATAGCTCCGTTTTGGTTTTAGAAGCAGATATTTCTCTGTACAGCCTATGGTCCCATTCACTCGGGAATATCCCAACGCATCTCCTAGAAGAAACGTGTTTCTGACTCGCTGAATCTCAACATAGATTCAACTCTCTTAGGTGAACAAACGCACACCAGAGCAGTTTCAAGCAAACGTTTCTCCTGAGTTTTAAACGAAGTTTCCTGCTGTTTAGTACGTATGCCGGCATTGGGCTGGAAATACCGGTTTTGGGATTCCGCACAGAAAGAGTTTGCAAACTGCCGAATCCACATGTGAGTTTAACTCTGTCAGTTGAATGCACACATTGACAACCATTCAATTAGATAGCTCCGTTTTGGTTTTATAAGCAGATATTTCTCTGTACAGCCTATGGTCCCATTCACTCGGGAATATCACAACGCAGCTCCTAGAAGAAACGTGTTTCTGACTCGCTGAATCTCAACATATATTCAACTCTCTTAGGTGAACGAACGCACAGCAGAGCAGTTTCAAGGAAACGTTTCTCCTGAGTTTTAGACAAAGTTTACTGCTGTTTAGTACGTATGCCGGCATTGGGCTGGAAATACCTGTTTTGGGATTCTGCACAGAAAGGGTTTGCAAACCGCTGAATCCACACGTGAGTTTAACTCTGTCAGTTGAATGCACACATTGACAACCATTCAGGTAGATAGCTCCGTTTTGGTTTTAGGAGCAGATATTTCTCTGTACAGCCTATGGTCCCATTCACTCGGGAATATCCCAACGCAGCTCCTAGAAGAAACGTGTTTCTGACTCGCTGAATCTCAACATAGATTCAACTCTCTTAGGTGAACGAACGCACAGCAGAGCATTTTCAAGGAAACGTTTCTCCTGAGTTTTAGACAAAGTTTACTGCTGTTTAGTACGTATGCCGGCATTGGGCAGGAAATACCGGTTTTGGGATTCTGCACAGAAAGGGTTTGCAAACCGCTGAATCCACACGTGAGTTTAACTCTGTCAGTTGAATGCACACATTGACAACCATTCAGGTAGATAGCTCCGTTTTGGTTTTAGGAGCAGATATTTCTCTGTACAGCCTATGGTCCCATTCACTCGGGAATATCCCAACGCAGCTCGTAGAGGAAACGTGTTTCTGACTCGCTGAATCTCAACATAGATTCAACTCTCTTACGTGAACTAACGCACAAGCAGAGCAGTTTCAAAGAATGGTTTCTCCTGAGTTTTAGACGAAGTTTAGTGCGGTTTAGTACGTATGCCGGCATTGGGCTGGAAATACCGGTTTTGGGATTCTGCACAGAAAGGGTTTGCAAACCGCTGAATCCACACTTGCGTTTAACTCTGTCAGTTGAATGCACATATTGACAACCATTCATTTAGATAGCTCCGTTTTGGTTTTAGAAACAGATATTTCTCGGTACAGGCTATGGTCCCATTCACTCGGGAATATCCCAATGCAGCTCCTAGAAGAAACGTGTTTCTGACTCGCTGAATCTCAACATAGATTCAACTCTCTTACGTGAACGAACGCACAGCAGAGCAGTTTCAAGGAAACGTTTCTCCTGAGTTTTAGACGAAGTTTCCTGCTGTTTCGTAGGTATGCCGGCATTGGGCTGGAAATACCGGTTTTGGGATTCTGCACAAAAAGGTTTTGCGAACCGCTGAATCCACACGTGAGTTTAACTCTGTCAGTTGAATGCACACATTGACAACCATTGAGGTAGATAGCTCCGTTTTGGTTTTAGAAGCAGATATTTCTCTGTACAGCCTATGGTCCCATTCACTCGGGAATATCCCAACGCAGCTCCTAGAAGAAACGTGTTTCTGACTCGCTGAATCTCAACATAGATTCAACTCTCTTAGGTGAACGAAGGCACAGCAGAGCAGTATCAAGCAAACGTTTCTCCTGAGTTTTAGACGAAGTTTACTGCTGTTTAGTACGTATGCCGGCATTGGACTGGAAATACCGGTTTGGGATTCTGCACAGAAAGAGTTTGCAAACCGCTGAATACACACGTGAGTGTAACTCTGTCAGTTGAATGCACACATTGACAACCATTCAGCTAGATAGCTCCGTTTTGGTTTTAGGAGCAGATATTTCTCTGTACAGCCTATGGTCCCATTCACTCGGGAATATCCCAAAGCAGCTCCTAGAAGAAACGTGTTTCTGAATCGCTGAATCTCAACATAGATTCAACTCTCTTACATGAACGAACACACAGCAGAGCAGTTTCAAGGAAACGTTTCTCCTGAGTTTTAGACGAAGTTTACTGCGGTTTACTACGTATGCCGGCCATGGGTTGGAAATACCGGTTTTGGAATTCTGCAGAGAAAGGGTTTGCAAACCGCTGAATCCACACGTGAGTTTAACTCTGTCAGTTGAATGCACACATTGACAACCATTCAGGTAGATAGCTCCGTTTTGGATGTAGGAGCAGATATTTCTCTGTACAGCCTATGGTCCCATTCACTCGGGAATATCCCAACGCATCTCCTAGAAGAAACGTGTTTCTGACTCGCTGAATCTCAACATAGATTCAACTCTCTTAGGTGAACGAACGCACAGCAGAGCAGTTTCAAGCAAACGTTTCTCCTGAGTTTTAGACGAAGTTTCCTGCTGTTTAGTACGTATGCCGGCATTGGGCTGGAAATACCGGTTTTGGGATTCTGCACAGAAAGAGTTTGCAAACCACTGAATCCACACGTGAGTTTAACTCTGTCACTTGAATGCACACATTGACAACCATTCAGTTAGATAGCTCCGTTTTGGTTTTAGAAGCAGATATTTCTCTGTACAGCCTATGGTCCCATTCACTCGGGAATATCCCAACGCAGCTCCTAGAAGAAACGTGTTTCTGACTCGCTGAATCTCAACATAGATTCAACTCTCTTACGTGAACGAACGCACAGCAGAGCAGTTTCAAACAAACGTTTCTCCAGAGTTTTAGACGAAGTTTACTGCGGTTTAGTACGTATGCCGGCATTGGGCTGGAAATACCGGTTTTCGGATTCTGCACAGAAAGTGTTTGCAAACCGCTGAATCCACACTTGCGTTTAACTCTGCCAGTTGAATGCACATATTGACAACCATTCATTTAGATAGCTCCGTTTTGGTTTTAGAAGCAGATATTTCTCGGTTCAGGCTATGGTCCCATTCACTCGGGAATATCCCAATGCAGCTCCTAGAAGAAACGTGTTTCTGACTCGCTGAATCTCAACGTAGATTCAACTCTCTTAGGTGAACGAACGCACAGCAGTGCAGTTTCAAGGAAACATTTCTCCTGAGTTTTAGAGGAAGTTTACTGCTGTTTGGCACGTATGACGGCATTGGGCTGGAAATACTGGTTTTGGGATTCTCCACAGAAAGGGTTTGCCAACCGCTGAATCCACACGTGAGTTTAACTCTGTCAGTTGAATGCTCACATTGACAACCATTCAGTTAGATAGCTCCGTTTTGGTTTTAGAAGCAGATATTTCTCTGTACAGCCTATGGTCCCATTCACTCGGGAATATCCCAACGCATCTCCTAGAAGAAACGTGTTTCTGACTCGCTGAATCTCAACATAGATTCAACTCTCTTAGGTGAACAAACGCACACCAGAGCAGTTTCAAGCAAACGTTTCTCCTGAGTTTTAAACGAAGTTTCCTGCTGTTTAGTACGTATGCCGGCATTGGGCTGGAAATACCGGTTTTGGGATTCCGCACAGAAAGAGTTTGCAAACTGCCGAATCCACATGTGAGTTTAACTCTGTCAGTTGAATGCACACATTGACAACCATTCAATTAGATAGCTCCGTTTTGGTTTTATAAGCAGATATTTCTCTGTACAGCCTATGGTCCCATTCACTCGGGAATATCACAACGCAGCTCCTAGAAGAAACGTGTTTCTGACTCGCTGAATCTCAACATATATTCAACTCTCTTAGGTGAACGAACGCACAGCAGAGCAGTTTCAAGGAAACGTTTCTCCTGAGTTTTAGACAAAGTTTACTGCTGTTTAGTACGTATGCCGGCATTGGGCTTGAAATACCGGTTTTGGGATTCTGCACAGAAAGGGTTTGCAAACCGCTGAATCCACACGTGAGTTTAACTCTGTCAGTTGAATGCACACATTGACAACCATTCAGGTAGATAGCTCCGTTTTGGTTTTAGGAGCAGATATTTCTCTGTACAGCCTATGGTCCCATTCACTCGGGAATATCCCAACGCAGCTCCTAGAAGAAACGTGTTTCTGACTCGCTGAATCTCAACATAGATTCAACTCTCTTAGGTGAACGAACGCACAGCAGAGCAGTTTCAAAGAAACGTTTCTCCTGAGTTTTAGACGAAGTTTACTGCGGTTTAGTACGTATGCCGGCATTGGGCTGGAAATACCGGTTTTGGGATTCTGCACAGAAAGGGTTTGCAAACCGCTGAATCCACACTTGCGTTTAACTCTGTCAGTTGAATGCACATATTGACAACCATTCATTTAGATAGCTCCGTTTTGGTTTTAGAAGCAGATATTTCTCGGTACAGGCTATGGTCCCATTCACTCGGGAATATCCCAATGCAGCTCCTAGAAGAAACGTGTTTCTGACTCGCTGAATCTCAACATAGATTCAACTCTCTTACGTGAACGAACGCACAGCAGAGCAGTTTCAAGGAAACGTTTCTCCTGAGTTTTAGACGAAGTTTCCTGCTGTTTCGTAGGTATGCCGGCATTGGGCTGGAAATACCGGTTTTGGGATTCTGCACAAAAAGGGTTTGCGAACCGCTGAATCCACACGTGAGTTTAACTCTGTCAGTTGAATGCACACATTGACAACCATTCAGGTAGATAGCTCCGTTTTGGTTTTAGAAGCAGATATTTCTCTGTACAGCCTATGGTCCCATTCACTCGGGAATATCCCAACGCAGCTCCTAGAACAAACGTGTTTCTGACTCGCTGAATCTCAACATAGATTCAACTCTCTTAGGTGAACGAAGGCACAGCAGAGCAGTATCAAGCAAACGTTTCTCCTGAGTTTTAGACGAAGTTTACTGCTGTTTAGTACGTATGCCGGCATTGGACTGGAAATACCGGTTTGCGATTCTGCACAGAAAGGGTTTGCAAACCGCTGAATACACACGTGAGTGTAACTCTGTCAGTTGAATGCACACATTGACAACCATTCAGTTAGATAGCTCCGTTTTGGTTTTAGAAGCAGATATTTCTCTGTACAGCCTATGGTACCATTCACTCGGGAATATCCCAACGCAGCTCCTAGAAGAAACGTGTTTCTGACTCGCTGAATCTCAACATAGATTCAACTCTCTTACGTGAACGAACACACAGCAGAGCAGTTTCAAACAAACGTTTCTCCAGAGTTTTAGACGAAGTTTACTGCGGTTTAGTACGTATGCCGGCATTGGGCTGGAAATACCGGTTTTGGGATTCTGCACAGAAAGGGTTTGCAAACCGCTGTATCCACACTTGGGTTTAACTCTGCCAGTTGAATGCACATATTGACAACCATTCATTTAGATAGCTCCGTTTTGGTTTTAGAAGCAGATATTTCTCGGTTCAGGCTATGGTCCCATTCACTCGGGAATATCCCAATGCAGCTCCTAGAAGAAACGTGTTTCTGACTCGCTGAATCTCAACGTAGATTCAACTCTCTTAGGTGAACGAACGCACAGCAGAGCAGTTTCAAGGAAACATTTCTCCTGAGTTTTAGAGGAAGTTTACTGCTGTTTGGCACGTATGACGGCATTGGGCTGGAAATACTGGTTTTGGGATTCTCCACAGAAAGGGTTTGCCAACCGCTGAATCCACACGTGAGTTTAACTCTGTCAGTTGAATGCACACATTGACAACCATTCAGTTAGATAGCTCCGTTTTGGTTTTAGAAGCAGATATTTCTCTGTACACCCTATGGTCCCATTCACTCGGGAATATCAAAACGCAGCTCCTAGAAGAAACGTGTTTCTTACTCGCTGAATCTCAACATAGATTCAACTCTCTTAGGTGAACGAAAGCACAGCAGAGCAGTTTCAAGGAAACGTTTCTCCTGAGTTTTAGACAAAGTTTACTGCTGTTTAGTACGTATGCCGGCATTGGGCTGGAAATACCGGTTTTGGGATTCTGCACAGAAAGGGTTTGCAAACTGCTGAATCCACACGTGAGTTTAACTCTATCAGTTGAATGCACACATTGACAACCATTCAGGTAGATAGCTCCGATTTGGTTTTAAGAGCAGATATTTCTCTGTACAGCCAATGGTCCCATTCACTCGGGAATATCCCAACGCAGCTCCTAGAAGAAACGTGTTTCTGACTCGCTGAATCTCAACATAGATTCAACTCTCTTACGTGAACGAACGCACAGCAGAGTAGTTTCAAAGAAACGTTTCTCCTGAGTTTTAGACGAAGTTTACTGCGGTTTAGTACGTATGCCGGCATTGGGCTGGAAATACCGGTTTTGGGATTCTGCACAGAAAGGGTTTGCAAACCGCTGAATCCACACTTGCGTTTAACTCTGTCAGTTGAATGCACATATTGACAACCATTCATTTAGATAGCTCCGTTTTGGTTTTAGAAGCAGATATTTCTCGGTACAGGCTATGGTCCCATTCACTCGGGAATATCCCAATGCAGCTCCTAGAAGAAACGTGTTTCTGACTCGCTGAATCTCAACATATATTCAACTCTCTTAGGTGAACGAACGCACAGCAGAGCAGTTTCAAGCAAACGTTTCTCCTGAGTTTTAGACGAAGTCATACTGCTGTTTCGTACATATGCCGGCATTGGGCTGGAAATTCCGATTTCGGGATTCTGTACAGAAAGTGTTTGCAAACCACTGAATCCACACGTGAGTTTAACTCTGTATGTTGAATGCACACATTGACAACCATTCAGTTAGACAGCTCCGTTTTGGTTTTAGAAGCAGATATTTCTCTGTACAGCCTATGGTCCCATTCACTCGGGAATATCCCAACGCAGCTCCTAGAAGAAACGTGTTTCTGACTCGCTGAATCTCAACATATATTCAACTCTCTTAGGTGAACGAAGGCACAGCAGAGCAGTATCAAGCAAACGTTTCTCCTGAGTTTTAGACGAAGTTTACTGCTGTTTAGTACGTATGCCGGCATTGGGCTGGAAATACCGGTTTGGGATTCTGCACAGAAAGGGTTTGCAAACCGCTGAATACACACGTGAGTGTAACTCTGTTAGTTGAATGCACAAATTGACAACCATTCAGTTAGATAGCTCCGTTTTGGTTTTAGAAGCAGATATTTCTCGGTTCAGGCTATGGTTCCATTCACTCGGGAATATCCCAATGCAGCTCCTAGAAGAAACGTGTTTCTGACTCGCTGAATCTCAACGTAGATTCAACTCTCTTAGGTGAACGAACGCACAGCAGAGCAGTTACAAGGAAACGTTTCTCCTGAGTTTTAGACAAAGTTTACTGCTGTTTAGTACGTATGCCGGCATTGGGCTGGAAATACCGGTTTTGGGATTCTGCACAGAAAGGGTTTGCAAACCGCTGAATCCACACGTGAGTTTTACTCTGTCAGCTGAATGCACACATTGACAACCATTCAGTTAGATAGCTCCGTTTTGGTTGTAGGAGCAGATATTTCTCTGTACAGCCTATGGTCCCATTCACTCGGGAATATCCCAACGCATCTCCTAGAAGAAACGTGTTTCTGACTCGCTGAATCTCAACATAGATTCAACTCTCTTAGGTGAACGAACGCACAGCAGAGCAGTTTCAAGCAAACGTTTCTCCTGAGTTTTAGACGAAGTTTCCTGCTGTTTAGTACGTATGCCGGCATTGGGCTGGAAACACCGGTTTTGGGATTCTGCACAGAAAGAGTTTGCAAACCGCTGAATCCACACGTGAGTTTAACTCTGTCACTTGAATGCACACATTGACAACCATTCAGTTATATAGCTCCATTTTGTTTTTAGAAGCAGATATTTCTCTGTACAGCCTATGGTCCCATTCACTCGGGAATATCCCAACGCAGCTCCTAGAAGAAACGTGTTTCTGACTCGCTGAATGTCAACATAGATTCAACTCTCTTAGGTGAACGAACGCACTGCAGAGCAGTTTCAAGGACACGTTCCTCCTGAGTTTTAGACGAAGTTTCCTGCTGTTTAGTACGTATGCTGGCATTGGGCTGGAAATACCGGTTTTGGGATTCCGCACAGAAAGAGTTTGCAAACCGCCGAATCCACATGTGAGTTTAACTCTGTCAGTTGAATGCACACATTGACAACCATTCAGTTAGATAGCTCCGTTTTGGTTTTATAAGCAGATATTTCTCTGTAGAGCCTATGGTCCCATTCACTCGGGAATATCACAACGCAGCTCCTAGAAGAAACGTGTTTCTGACTCGCTGAATCTCAACATATATTCAACTCTCTTAGGTGAACGAAGGCACAGCAGAGCAGTATCAAGCAAACGTTTCTCCTGAGTTTTAGACGAAGTTTACTGCTGTTTAGTACGTATGCCGGCATTGGACTGGAAATACCGGTTTGGGATTCTGCACAGAAAGGGTTTGCAAACCGCTGAATACACACGTGAGTGTAACTCTGTTAGTTGAATGCACAAATTGAAAACCATTCAGTTAGATAGCTCCGTTTTGGTTTTAGAAGCAGATATTTCTCGGTTCAGGCTATGGTTCCATTCACTCGGGAATATCCCAATGCAGCTCCTAGAAGAAACGTGTTTCTGACTCGCTGAATCTCAACGTAGATTCAACTCTCTTAGGTGAACGAACTCACAGCAGAGCAGTTTCAAGGAAACATTTCTCCTGAGTTTTAGAGGAAGTTTACTGCTGTTTGGCACGTATGACGGCATTGGGCTGGAAATACTGGTTTTGGGATTCTCCACAGAAAGGGTTTGCCAACCGCTGAATCCACACGTGAGTTTAACTCTGTCAGTTGAATGCTCACATTGACAACCATTCAGTTAGATAGCTCCGTTTTGGTTTTAGAAGCAGATATTTCTCTGTACAGCCTTTGGTCCCATTCACTCGGGAATATCCCAATGCAGCTCCTAGAAGAAACGTGTTTCTGACTCACTGAATCTCAACATAGATTCAACTCTCTTAGGTGAACGAACGCACAGCAGAGCAGTTACAAGGAAACGTTTCTCCTGAGTTTTAGACAAAGTTTACTGCTGTTTAGTACGTATGCTGGCATTGGGCTGGAAATACCGGTTTTGGGATTCTGCACAGAAAGGGTTTGCAAACCGCTGAATCCACACGTGAGTTTAACTCTGTCAGTTGAATGCACACATTGACAACCATTCAGGTAGATAGCCCGTTTTGGTTGTAGGAGCAGATATTTCTCTGTACAGCCTATGGTCCCATTCACTCGGGAATATCCCAACGCATCTCCTAGAAGAAACGTGTTTCTGACTCGCTGAATCTCAACATAGATTCAACTCTCTTAGGTGAACGAACGCACAGCAGAGCAGTTTCAAGCAAACGTTTCTCCTGAGTTTTAGACGAAGTTTCCTGCTGTTTAGTACGTATGCCGGCATTGGGCTGGAAATACCGGTTTTGGGATTCTGCACAGAAAGAGTTTGCAAACCACTGAATCCACACGTGAGTTTAACTCTGTCACTTGAATGCACACATTGACAACCATTCAGTTAGATAGCTCCGTTTTGGTTTTATAAGCAGATATTTCTCTGTACAGCCTATGGTCCCATTCACTCGGGAATATCACAACGCAGCTCCTAGAAGAAACGTGTTTCTGACTCGCTGAATCTCAACATATATTCAACTCTCTTAGGTGAACGAAGGCACAGCAGAGCAGTATCAAGCAAACGTTTCTCCTGAGTTTTAGACAAAGTTTACTGCTGTTTAGTACGTATACCGGCATTGGACTGGAAATACCGGTTTGGGATTCTGCACAGAAAGGGTTTGCAAACCGCTGAATACACACGTGAGTGTAACTCTGTTAGTTGAATGCACAAATTGACAACCATTCAGTTAGATAGCTCCGTTTTGGTTTTAGAAGCAGATATTTCTCTTTACAGCCTATGGTCCCATTCACTCGGGAATATCCCAACGCAGCTCCTAGAAGAAACGTGTTTTTGACTCGCCGAATCGCAACATAGATTCAACTCTCTTAGGTGAACGAACGCACAGCAGAGCAGTTTCAAGGAAACGTTTCTCCTGAGTTTTAGACGAAGTTTACTGCTGTTTAGTACGTATGCCGGCATTGGGCTGGAAATACCGGTTTTGGGATTCTGCACAGAAAGGGTTTGCAAACCACTGAATCCACACTTGTGTTTAACTCTGTCAGTTGAATGCACATATTGACAACCATTAATTTAGATAGCTCCGTTTTGGTTTTAGAAGCAGATATTTCTCGGTACAGACTATGGTCCCATTCACTCGGGAATATCCCAATGCAGCTCCTAGAAGAAACGTGTTTCTGACTCGCTGAATCTAAACATAGATTCAACTCTCTTAGGTGAACGAACGCACAGCAGGGCAGTTTCAAGGAAAGGTTTCTCCTGAGTTTTAGACGAAGTTTCCTGCGGTTTAGTACGTATGCCGGCATTGGGCTGGAAATACCAGTTTTGGGATTCTGCACAGAAAGAGTTTGCAAACCGCTGAATCCACACGTGAGTTTCACTCTGTCAGTTGAATGCACACATTGACAACCTTTCAGTTAGATAGCTCCGTTTTGGTTTTAGAAGCAGATATTTATCTGTACAGCCTATGGTCCCATTCACTCGGGAATATCCCAACGCAGCTCCTAGAAGAAACGTGTTTCTGACTCGCTGAATCTCAACATAGATTCAACTCTCTTAGGTGAACGAACGCACAGCAGAGCAGTTTCAAGCAAACGTTTCTCCTGAGTTTTAGACGAAGTCATACTGCTGTTTCGTACATATGCCGGCATTGAGCTGGAAATTCCGATTTCGGGATTCTGTACAGAAAGTGTTTGCAAACCACTGAATCCACACGTGAGTTTAACTCTGTATGTTGAATGCACACATTGACAACCATTCAGTTAGACAGCTCCGTTTTGGTTTTAGAAGCAGATATTTCTCTGTACAGCCTATGGTCCCATTCACTTGGGAATATCCCAACGCAGCTCCTAGAAGAAACGTGTTTCTGACTCGCTGAATCTCAACATATATTCAACTCTCTTAGGTGAACGAAGGCACAGCAGAGCAGTATCAAGCAAACGTTTCTCCTGAGTTTTACACGAAGTTTACTGCTGTTTAGTACGTATGCCGGCATTGGACTGGAAATACCGGTTTGGGATTCTGCACAGAAAGGGTTTGCAAACCGCTGAATACACACGTGAGTGTAACTCTGTCAGTTGAATGCACACATTGACGACCATTCAGTTAGATAGCTCCGTTTTGGTTTTAGGAGCAGATGTTTATCTGTACAGCCTATGGTCCCATTCACTCGGGAATATCCCAAAGCAGCTCCTAGAAGAAACGTGTTTCTGAATCGCTGAATCTCAACATAGATTCAACTCTCTTACATGAACGAACACACAGCAGAGCAGTTTCAAGGAAACGTTTCTCCTGAGTTTTAGACAAAGTTTACCTCGGTTTACTACGTATGCCGGCCATGGGTTGGAAATACCGGTTTTGGAATTCTGCAGAGAAAGGGTTTGCAAACCGCTGAATCCACACGTGAGTTTAACTCTGTCAGTTGAATGCACACATTGACAACCATTCAGTTAGATAGCTCCGTTTTGGTTTTAGGAGCAGGTATTTCTCTGTCCAGCCTATGGTCACATTCACTCGGGAATATCCCAACGCAGCTCCTAGAAGAAACGTGTTTCTGACTCGCTGAATCTCAACATAGATTCAACTCTCTTAGGTGAACGAACGCACAGCAGAGCAGTTTCAAGCAAACGTTTCTCCTGAGTTTTAGACGAAGTTTCCTGCTGTTTAGTACGTATGCCGGCATTGGGCTGGAAATACCGGTTTTGGGATTCTGCACAGAAAGGGTTTGCAAACCGCTGGATCCACACGTGAGTTTAACTCTGTCAGTTGAATGCACACATTGACAACCATTCAGGTAGATAGCTCCGTTTTGGTTTTAGAAGCAGATATTTCTCGGTACAGACTATGGTCCCATTCACTCGGGAATATCCCAACGCATCTCCTAGAAGAAACGTGTTTCTGACTCGCTGAATGTCAACATATATTCAACTCTCTTAGGTGAACGAAGGCACAGCAGAGCAGTTTCAAGGAAACATTTCTCCTGAGTTTTAGAGGAAGTTTACTGCTGTTTGGCACGTATGACGGCATTGGGCTGGAAATACTGGTTTTGGGATTCTCCACAGAAAGGGGTTGCCCACCGCTGAATCCACACGTGAGTTTAACTCTGTCAGTTGAATGCTCACATTGACAACCATTCAGTTAGATAGCTCCGTTTTGGTTTTAGAAGCAGATATTTCTCTGTACAGCCTTTGGTCCCATTCACTCGGGAATATCCCAACGCAGCTCCTAGAAGAAACGTGTTTCTGACTCACTGAATCTCAACATAGATTCAACTCTCTTAGGTGAACGAACGCACAGCAGAGCAGTTACAAGGAAACGTTTCTCCTGAGTTTTAGACAAAGTTTACTGCTGTTTAGTACGTATGCCGGCATTGGGCTGGAAATACCGGTTTTGGGATTCTGCACAGAAAGGGTTTGCAAACCGCTGAATCCACACGTGAGTTTAACTCTGTCAGTTGAATGCACACATTGACAACCATTCAGGTAGATAGCCCGTTTTGGTTGTAGGAGCAGATATTTCTCTGTACAGCCTATGGTCCCATTCACTCGGGAATATCCCAACGCATCTCCTAGAAGAAACGTGTTTCTGACTCGCTGAATCTCAACATATATTCAACTCTCTTAGGTGAACGAAGGCACAGCAGAGCAGTATCAAGCAAACGTTTCTCCTGAGTTTTAGACGAAGTTTACTGCTGTTTAGTACGTATGCCGGCATTGGACTGGAAATACCGGTTTGGGATTCTGCACAGAAAGGGTTTGCAAACCGCTGAATACACACGTGAGTGTAACTCTGTTAGTTGAATGCACAAATTGACAACCATTCAGTTAGATAGCTCCGTTTTGGTTTTAGAAGCAGATATTTCTCGGTTCAGGCTATGGTTCCATTCACTCGGGAATATCCCAATGCAGCTCCTAGAAGAAACGTGTTTCTGACTCGCTGAATCTCAACGTAGATTCAACTCTCTTAGGTGAACGAACGCACAGCAGAGCAGTTACAAGGAAACGTTTCTCCTGAGTTTTAGACAAAGTTTACCGCTGTTTAGTACGTATGCCGGCATTGGGCTGGAAATACCGGTTTTGGGATTCTGCACAGAAAGGGTTTGCAAACCGCTGAATCCACACGTGAGTTTAACTCTGTCAGTTGAATGCACACATTGACAACCATTCAGGTAGATAGCTCCGTTTTGGTTGTAGGAGCAGATATTTCTCTGTACAGCCTATGGTCCCATTCACTCGGGAATATCCCAACGCATCTCCTAGAAGAAACGTGTTTCTGACTCGCTGAATCTCAACATAGATTCAACTCTCTTAGGTGAACGAACGCACAGCAGAGCAGTTTCAAGCAAACGTTTCTCCTGAGTTTTAGACGAAGTTTCCTGCTGTTTAGTACGTATGCCGGCATTGGGCTGGAAATACCGGTTTTGGGATTCTGCACAGAAAGAGTTTGCAAACCACTGAATCCACACGTGAGTTTAACTCTGTCACTTGAATGCACACATTGACAACCATTCAGTTATATAGCTCCATTTTGTTTTTAGAAGCAGATATTTCTCTGTACAGCCTATGGTCCCATTCACTCGGGAATATCCCAACGCAGCTCCTAGAAGAAACGTGTTTCTGACTCGCTGAATGTCAACATAGATTCAACTCTCTTAGGTGAACGAACGCACTGCAGAGCAGTTTCAAGGACACGTTCCTCCTGAGTTTTAGACGAAGTTTCCTGCTGTTTAGTACGTATGCTGGCATTGGGCTGGAAATACCGGTTTTGGGATTCCGCACAGAAAGAGTTTGCAAACCGCCGAATCCACATGTGAGTTTAACTCTGTCAGTTGAATGCACACATTGACAACCATTCAGTTAGATAGCTCCGTTTTGGTTTTATAAGCAGATATTTCTCTGTACAGCCTATGGTCCCATTCACTCGGGAATATCACAACGCAGCTCCTAGAAGAAACGTGTTTCTGACTCGCTGAATCTCAACATATATTCAACTCTCTTAGGTGAACGAAGGCACAGCAGAGCAGTATCAAGCAAACGTTTCTCCTGAGATTTAGACGAAGTTTACTGCTGTTTAGTACGTATGCCGGCATTGTACTGGAAATACCGGTTTGGGATTCTGCACAGAAAGGGTTTGCAAACCGCTGAATACACACGTGAGTGTAACTCTGTTAGTTGAATGCACAAATTGACAACCATTCAGTTAGATAGCTCCGTTTTGGTTTTAGAAGCAGATATTTCTCGGTTCAGGCTATGGTTCCATTCACTCGGGAATATCCCAATGCAGCTCCTAGAAGAAACGTGTTTCTGACTCGCTGAATCTCAACGTAGATTCAACTCTCTTAGGTGAACGAACGCACAGCAGAGCAGTTACAAGGAAACGTTTCTCCTGAGTTTTAGACAAAGTTTACTGCTGTTTAGTACGTATGCCGGCATTGGGCTGGAAATACCGGTTTTGGGATTCTGCACAGAAAGGGTTTGCAAACCGCTGAATCCACACGTGAGTTTAACTCTGTCAGTTGAATGCACACATTGACAACCATTCAGGTAGATAGCTCCGTTTTGGTTGTAGGAGCAGATATTTCTCTGTACAGCCTATGGTCCCATTCACTCGGGAATATCCCAACGCATCTCCTAGAAGAAACGTGTTTCTGACTCGCTGAATCTCAACATAGATTCAACTCTCTTAGGTGAACGAACGCACAGCAGAGCAGTTTCAAGCAAACGTTTCTCCTGAGTTTTAGACGAAGTTTCCTGCTGTTTAGTACGTATGCCGGCATTGGGCTGGAAATACCGGTTTTGGGATTCTGCACAGAAAGAGTTTGCAAACCACTGAATCCACACGTGAGTTTAACTCTGTCACTTGAATGCACACATTGACAACCATTCAGTTATATAGCTCCATTTTGTTTTTAGAAGCAGATATTTCTCTGTACAGCCTATGGTCCCATTCACTCGGGAATATCCCAACGCAGCTCCTAGAAGAAACGTGTTTCTGACTCGCTGAATGTCAACATAGATTCAACTCTCTTAGGTGAACGAACGCACTGCAGAGCAGTTTCAAGGACACGTTCCTCCTGAGTTTTAGACGAAGTTTCCTGCTGTTTAGTACGTATGCTGGCATTGGGCTGGAAATACCGGTTTTGGGATTCCGCACAGAAAGAGTTTGCAAACCGCCGAATCCACATGTGAGTTTAACTCTGTCAGTTGAATGCACACATTGACAACCATTCAGTTAGATAGCTCCGTTTTGGTTTTATAAGCAGATATTTCTCTGTACAGCCTATGGTCCCATTCACTCGGGAATATCACAACGCAGCTCCTAGAAGAAACGTGTTTCTGACTCGCTGAATCTCAACATATATTCAACTCTCTTAGGTGAACGAAGGCACAGCAGAGCAGTATCAAGCAAACGTTTCTCCTGAGTTTTAGACGAAGTTTACTGCTGTTTAGTACGTATGCCGGCATTGGACTGGAAATACCGGTTTGGGATTCTGCACAGAAAGGGTTTGCAAACCGCTGAATACACACGTGAGTGTAACTCTGTTAGTTGAATGCACAAATTGAAAACCATTCAGTTAGATAGCTCCGTTTTGGTTTTAGAAACAGATATTTCTCGGTTCAGGCTATGCTTCCATTCACTCGGGAATATCCCAATGCAGCTCCTAGAAGAAACGTGTTTCTGACTCGCTGAATCTCAACGTAAATTCAACTCTCTTAGGTGAACGAACTCACAGCAGAGCAGTTTCAAGGAAACATTTCTCCTGAGTTTTAGAGGAATTTTACTGCTGTTTGGCACGTATGACGGCATTGGGCTGGAAATACTGGTTTTGGGATTCTCCACAGAAAGGGTTTGCCAACCGCTGAATCCACACGTGAGTTTAACTCTGTCAGTTGAATGCTCACATTGACAACCATTCAGTTAGATAGCTCCGTTTTGGTTTTAGAAGCAGATATTTCTCTGTACAGCCTTTGGTGCCATTCACTCGGGAATATCCCAACGCAGCTCCTAGAAGAAACGTGTTTCTGACTCACTGAATCTCAACATAGATTCAACTCTCTTAGGTGAACGAACGCACAGCAGAGCAGTTACAAGGAAACGTTTCTCCTGAGTTTTAGACAAAGTTTACTGCTGTTTAGTACGTATGCTGGCATTGGGCTGGAAATACCGGTTTTGGGAGTCTGCACAGAAAGGGTTTGCAAACCGCTGCATCCACACGTGAGTTTAACTCTGTCAGTTGAATGCACAAATTGACAACCATTCAGTTAGATAGCTCCGTTTTGGTTTTAGAAGCAGATATTTCTCTGTACAGCCTATGGTCCCATTCACTCGGGAATATCCCAACGCAGCTCCTAGAAGAAACGTGTTTTTGACTCGCCGAATCGCAACATAGATTCAACTCTCTTAGGTGAACGAACGCACAGCAGAGCAGTTTCAAGGAAACGTTTCTCCTGAGTTTTAGACGAAGTTTACTGCTGTTTAGTACGTATGCCGGCATTGGGCTGGAAATACCAGTTTGGGGATTCTGCACAGAAAGAGTTTGCAAACCGCTGAATCCACACGTGAGTTTCACTCTGTCAGTTGAATGCACACATTGACAACCTTTCAGTTAGATAGCTCCGTTTTGGTTTTAGAAGCAGATATTTATCTGTACAGCCTATGGTCCCATTCACTCGGGAATATCCCAACGCAGCTCCTAGAAGAAACGTGTTTCTGACTCGCTGAATCTCAACATAGATTCAACTCTCTTAGGTGAACGAACGCACAGCAGAGCAGTTTCAAGCAAACGTTTCTCCTGAGTTTTAGACGAAGTCATACTGCTGTTTCGTACATATGCCGGCATTGGGCTGGAAATTCCGATTTCGGGATTCTGTACAGAAAGTGTTTGCAAACCACTGAATCCACACGTGAGTTTAACTCTGTATGTTGAATGCACACATTGACAACCATTCAGTTAGACAGCTCCGTTTTGGTTTTAGAAGCAGATATTTCTCTGTACAGCCTATGGTCCCATTCACTCGGGAATATCCCAACGCAGCTCCTAGAAGAAACGTGTTTCTGACTCGCTGAATCTCAACATATATTCAACTCTGTTAGGTGAAAGAAGGCACAGCAGAGCAGTATCAAGCAAACGTTTCTCCTGAGTTTTAGACGAAGTTTACTGCTGTTTAGTACATATGCCGGCATTGGACTGGAAATACCGGTTTGGGATTCTGCACAGAAAGGGTTTGCAAACCGCTGAATACACACGTGAGTGTAACTCTGTCAGTTGAATGCACACATTGACGACCATTCAGTTAGATAGCTCCGTTTTGGTTTTAGGAGCAGATGTTTCTCTGTACAGCCTATGGTCCCATTCACTCGGGAATATCCCAAAGCAGCTCCTAGAAGAAACGTGTTTCTGAATCGCTGAATCTCAACGTAGATTCAACTCTCTTACATGAACGAACACACAGCAGAGCAGTTTCAAGGAAACGTTTCTCCTGAGTTTTAGACAAAGTTTACCTCGGTTTACTACGTATGCCGGCCATGGGTTGGAAATACAGGTATTGGAATTCTGCAGAGAAAGGGTTTGCAAACCGCTGAATCCACACGTGAGTTTAACTCTGTCAGTTGAATGCACACATTGACAACCATTCAGTTAGATAGCTCCGTTTTGGTTTTAGGAGAAGGTATTTCTCTGTCCAGCCTATGGTCACATTCACTCGGGAATATCCCAACGCAGCTCCTAGAAGAAACGTGTTTCTGACTCGCTGAATCTCAACATAGATTCAACTCTCTTAGGTGAACGAACGCACAGCAGAGCAGTTTCAAGCAAACGTTTCTCCTGAGTTTTAGACGAAGTTTCCTGCTGTTTAGTACGTATGCCGGCATTGGGCTGGAAATACCGGTTTTGGGATTCTGCACAGAAAGGGTTTGCAAACCGCTGAATCCACACGTGAGTTTAACTCTGTCAGTTGAATGCACACATTGACAACCATTCAGGTAGATAGCTCCGTTTTGGTTTTAGAAGCAGATATTTCTCGGTACAGACTATGGTCCCATTCACTCGGGAATATCCCAACGCATCTCCTAGAAGAAACGTGTTTCTGACTCGCTGAATCTCAACATAGATTCAACTCTCTTAGGTGAACGAACGCACAGCAGAGCAGTTTCAAGGAAACGTTTCTCCTGAGTTTTAGACGAAGTTTACTGCTGTTTAGTACGTATGCCGGCACTGGGCTGGAAATACCGGTTTTGGGATTCTGCACAGAAAGGGTTTGCAAACCGTTGAATCCACACTTCCGTTTACCTCTGTCAGTTGAATGCACATATTGACAACCATTCATTTAGATAGCTCCGTTTTGGTTTTAGAAGCAGATATTTCTCGGTACAGGCTATGGTCCCATTCACTCGGGACTATCCCAATGCAGCTCCTAGAAGAAACGTGTTTCTGACTCGCTGAATCTCAACATAGATTCAACTCTCTTAGGTGAACGAACGCACAGCAGAGCAGTTTCAAGGAAACGTTTCTCCTGAGTTTTAGACGAAGTTTACTGCTGTTTAGTACGTATGCCGGCATTGGGCTGGAAATACCGGTTTTGGGATTCTACCAAAAAGGGTTTGCAAACCGCTGAATCCACACGTGAGTTTAACTCTGTCAGTTGAATGCACACATTGACAACCATTCAGTTAGATAGCTCCGTTTTGGTTTTAGAAGCAGATATTTCTCTTTACACCCTATGGTCCCATTCACTCGGGAATATCCCAACGCAGCTCCTAGAAGAAACGTGTTTCTGACTCGCTGAATCTCAACATAGATTCAACTCTCTTAGGTGAACGAACGCACAGCAGAGCAGTTACAAGGAAACGTTTCTCCTGAGTTTTAGACAAAGTTTACTGCTGTTTAGTACGTATGCCGGCATTGGGCTGGAAATACCGGTTTTGGGATTCTGCACAGAAAGGGTTTGCAAACCGCTGAATCCACACCTGAGTTTAACTCTGTCAGTTGAATGCACACATTGACAACCATTCAGGTAGATAGCTCCGTTTTGGTTTTAGTAGCAGATATTTCTCTGTACAGCCTATGGTCCCATTCACTCGGGAATATCCCAACGCAGCTCCTAGAAGAAACGTGTTTCTGACTCGCTGAATCTTAACATAGATTCAACTCTCTTAGGTGAACGAACGCACAGCAGAGCAGTTTCAAGGAAACGTTTCTCCTGAGTTTTAGACGAAGTTTCCTGCTGTTTAGTACGTATGCCGGCATTGGGCTGGAAATACCGGTTTTGGGATTCTGCACAGAAAGAGTTTGCAAACCACTGAATCCACACGTGAGTTTAACTCTGTATGTTGAATGCACACATTGACAACCATTCAGTTAGACAGCTCCGTTTTGGTTTTAGAAGCAGATATTTCTCTGTACAGCCTATGGTCCCATTCACTCGGAAATATCCCAACGCAGCTCCTAGAAGAAACGTGTTTCTGACTCGCTGAATCTCAACATAGATTCAACTCTCTTAGGTGAACGAAGGCACAGCAGTGCAGTATCAAGCAAACGTTTCTCCTGAGTTTTAGACGAAGTTTACTGCTGTTTAGTACGTATGCCGGAATTGGATTGGAAATACCGGTTTGGGATTCTGCACAGAAAGGGTTTGCAAACCGCTGAATACACACGTGAGTGTAACTCTGTCAGTTGAATGCACACATTGACAACCATTCAGTTAGAAAGCTCCATTTTGGTTTTAGGAGCAGATATTTCTCTGTACAGCCTATGGTCCCATTCACTCGGGAATATCCCAAAGCAGCTCCTAGAAGAAACGTGTTTCTGAATCGCTGAATCTCAACATAGATTGAACTCTCTTACATGAACGAACACACAGCAGAGCAGTTTCAAGGAAACGTTTCTCCTGAGTTTTAGACAAAGTTTACTGCGGTTTACTACGTATGCCGGCCATGGGTTGGAAATAACGGTTTTGGAATTCTGCAGAGAAAGGGTTTGCAAACCGCTGAATCCACACGTGAGTTTAACTCTGTCAGTTGAATGCACACATTGACAACCATTCAGTTAGATAGCTCCGTTTTGGTTTTAGGAGCAGGTATTTCTCTGTCCAGCCTATGGTCACATTCACTCGGGAATATCCCAACGCAGCTCCTAGAAGAAACGTGTTTCTGACTCGCTGAATCTCAAAAAACATTCAACTCTCTTAGGTGAACGAACGCACAGCAGAGCAGTTTCAAGGAAACGTTTCTCCTGGGTTTTAGACGAAGTTTACTGCTGTTTAGTACGTATGCCGGCATTGGGCTGGAAATACCGATTTTGGGATTCTGCACAGAAAGGGTTTGCAAACCGCTGAATCCACGCGTGAGTTTAACTCTGTCAGTTGAATGCACACATTGACAACCATTCAGTTAGGTAGCTCCGTTTTGGTTTTAGAAGCAGATATTTCTCGGTACAGCCTATGGTCCCATTCACTCGGGAACATCCCAACGCAGCTCCTAGAAGAAACGTGTTTCTGACTCGCTGAATCTCAACATAGATTCAACTCTCTTAGGTGAACGAACGCACAGCAGAGCAGTTTCAAGGAAACGTTTCTCCTGAGTTTTAGACGAAGTTTCCTGCTGTTTAGTGCGTATGCCGGAATTGGGTTGGAAACACAGGTTTTGGAATTCTGCAGAGAAAGGGTTTGGAAACCGCCGAATCCACACGTGAGTTTAACTCTGTCAGTTGAATGCACACATTGACAACCATTCAGTTAGATGGCTCCGTTTTGGTTTTAGGAGCAGATATTTCTCTGTACAGCCTATGGTCCCATTCACTCGGGTATATCACAACGCAGCTCCTAGAAGAAACGTGTTTCTGACTCGCTGAATCTCAACATAGATTCAACTCTCTTAGGTGAACGAGCGCACAGCAGAGCAGTTTCAAGGAAACGTTTCTCCTGAGTTTCAGACGAAGTTTCCTGCTGTTAGTACGTATGCCGGCATTGGGCTGGAAATACCGGTTTTGGGATTCTGCACAGAAAGGGTTTGCCAACCGCTGAATCCACACGTGAGTTTAACTCTGTCAGTTGAATGCACACATTGACAACCATTCAGTTAGATAGCTCCGTTTTGGTTTTAGAAGCAGGTATTTCTCTGTACAGCCTATGGTCCCATTCACTCGGGAATATCCCAACGCAGCTCCTAGAAGAAACGAGTTTCTGAATCGCTGAATCTCAACATAGATTCAACTCTATTAGGTGAACGAAGGCACAGCAGAGCAGTTTCAAGGAAACGTTTCTCCTGAGTTTTAGACGAAGTTTACTGCGGTTTAGTACGCATGCCGACATTGGGCTGGAAATACCGGTTTCGGGATTCTGCACAGAAAGGGTTTGGCAACCGCTGAATCCACACGTGAGTTTAACTCTGTCAGTTGAATGCACACATTGGCAACCATTCAGTTAGGTAGCTCCGTTTTGGTTTTAGAAGCAGATATTTCTCGGTACAACCTATGGTCCCATTCACTCGGGAACAACCCAAAGCAGCTCCTAGAAGAAACGTGTTTCTGACTCGCTGAATCTCAACATATATTCAACTCTCTTAGGTGAACGAACGCACAGAAGAGCAGTTTCAAGCAAACCTTTCTCCTGAGTTTTAGACGAAGTTTACTGCTGTTTAGTACGTATGCCGGCATTGGGCTGGAAATACCGGTTTTGCTATTCTGCACAGAAAGTGTTTGCCAACCGCTGAATCCACACGTGAGTTTTACTCTGTCAGTTGAATGCACACATTGACAAACATTCAGTTAGATAGCTCGGTTTTGGTTTTAGGAGCAGATATTTCTCTGAACATCCTATGGTCCCATTCACTCGGGAATATCCCATCGCAGCTCCTAGAAGATAGTGTTTCTGACTGTCTGAATCTCAACATAGATTCAACTGTCTTAGGTGAACGAACGCACAGCAGAGCAGTTTCAAGGAAACGTTTCTCCTGAGTTTTAGACGAAGTTTCCTGCTGTTTAGTACGTATGCCGGCATTGGGCTGGAAATACCGGTTTTGGGATTCTGCACAGAAAGGGTTTGCAAACCACTGAATCCACACGTGAGTTTAACTCTGTCAGTTGAATGCACACATTGACAACCATTCAGTTAGGTAGCTCCGTTTTGGTTTAAGAAGCAGATATTTCTCGGTACAAGCTATGGTCCCATTCACTCGGGAACATCCCAACGCAGCTCCTAGAAGAAACGTGTTTCTGAATCGCTGAATCTCAAAAGAGATTCAACTCTCTTAGGTGAACGAACGCACAGCAAAGCAGTTTCAAGGAAACGTTTCTCCTGAGTTTTAGACGAAGTTTCCTGCTGTTTAGTACGTATGCCGGAATTGGGTTGGAAATACAGGTTTTGGAATTCTGCAGAGAAAGGGTTTGGAAACCGCCGAATCCACACGTGAGTTTACCTCTGTCAGTTGAATGCACACATTGACAACCATTCAGTTAGATGGCTCCGTTTTGGTTTTAGGAGCAGATATTTCTCTGTACAGCCTATGGTCCCATTCACTCGGGAATATCCCAACGCAGCTCCTAGAAGAAACGTGTATCTGAATCGCTGAATCTCAACATAGATTCAACTCTATTAGGTGAACGAACGCACAGCAGAACAGTTTCAAGGATACGTTTCTCCTGAGTTTTAGACGAAGTTTACTGGGGTTTAGTACGCATGCCGGCATTGGTTTGGAAATACCGGTTTTGGGATTCTGCACAGAAAGGGTTTGCAAACCGATGAATCCACACGTGAGTTTAACTCTGTCAGTTGAATGCACACATTGACAACCATTCAGTTAGATAGCTCCGTTTTGTTTTCAGAAGCGGATATTTCTCTGTACAGCCTATGGTCTCATTCACTCGAGAATATCCCAACGCAGCTCCTAGAAGAAACGTGTTTCTGACTCGCTGAATCTCAACATAGATTCAACTCTCTTAGGTGAACGAGCGCAAAGCAGAGCAGTTTCAAGGAAACGTTTCTCCTGAGCTTCAGACGAAGATTCCTGCTGTTTAGTACATATGCCGGCATTGGGCTGGAAATACCGGTTTTGGGATTCTGCACAGAAAGGGTTTGCCAACCCCTGAATCCACACGTGAGTTTAACTCTGTCAGTTGAATGCACACATTGACAACCATTCAGTTAGATAGCTCCGTTTTGGTTTTAGAAGCAGGTATTTCTCTGTACAGCCTATGGTACCATTCACTCGGGAATATCCCAACGCAGCTCCTAGAAGAAACGTGTTTCTGACTCGCTGAATCTCAACAAAGATTCAACTCTCTTAGGTGAACGAACGCACAGCAGAGCAGTTTCAAGGAAACGTTTCTCCTGGGTTTTAGACGAAGTTTACTGCTGTTTAGTACGTATGACGGCATTGGGCTGGAAATTCCGGTTTTGGGATTCTGCACAGAAAGGGTTTGCCAACCGCCGAATCCACACGTGAGTTTACCTCTGTCAGTTGAATGCACACATTGACAACCATTCAGTTAGATAGCTCCGTTTTGGTTTTAGAAGCAGATATTTCTCTGTACAGCCTATGGTACCATTCACTCGGGAATATCCCAAGGCATCTCCTAGAAGAAACGTGTTTCTGACTCCCTGAATCTCAACATAGATTCAACTCTCTTAGGTGAACGAACGCACACCAGAGCAGTTTCAAGGAAACATTCCTCCAGAGTTTTAGACGAAGTTTCCTGCTGTTTAGTACGTATGCCGGCATTGGTCTGGAAATACCGGTTTTGGGATTCTGCACAGAAAGGGTTTGCAAACCGCTGAATACACGCGTGAGTTTAACTCTGTCAGTTGAATGCACACATTGACAACCATTCAGTTAGGTAGCTCCGTTTTGGTTTTAGAAGCAGATATTTCTCGGTACAGCCTATGGTCCCATTCACTCGGGAACATCCCAACGCAGCTCCTAGAAGAAACGTGTTTCTGACTCGCTGAATCTCAACATAGATTCAACTCTCTTAGGTGAACGAATGCACAGAAGAGCAGTTTCAAGCAAACCTTTCTCCTGAGTTTTAGACGAAGTTTACTGCTGTTTAGTACGTATGCCGGCATTGGGCTGGAAATACCGGTTTTGCTATTCTGCACAGAAAGTGTTTGCCAACCGCTGAATCCACACGTGAGTTTTACTCTGTCAGTTGAATGCACACATTGACAAACATTCAGTTAGATAGCTCGGTTTTGGTTTTAGGAGCAGATATTTCTCTGTACATCCTATGGTTCCATTCACTCGGGAATATCCCAACGCAGCTCCTAGAAGAAAGTGTTTCTGACTCTCTGAATCTCAACATAGATTCAACTCTCTTAGGTGAACGAACGCACAGCAGAGCAGTTTCAAGGAAACGTTTCTCCTGAGTTTTAGACGAAGTTTCCTGCTGTTTAGTACGTATGTCGGCATTGGGCTGGAAATACCGGTTTTGGGATTCTGCACAAAAAGGGTTTGCAAACCACTGAATCCACACGTGAGTTTAACTCAGTCAGTTGAATGCACACATTGACAACCATTCAGTTAGGTAGCTCCGTTTTGGTTTTAGAAGCAGATATTTCTCGGTACAACCGATGATCCCATTCACTCGGGAACATCTCAACGCAGCTCCTAGAAGAAACGTGTTTCTGAATCGCTGAATCTCAAAATAGATTCAACTCTCTTAGGTGAACGAACGCACAGCAGAGCAGTTTCAAGGAAACGTTTCTCCTGAGTTTTAGACGAAGTTTACTGCTGTTTGGTACGTATGCCGGCATTGGGCTGGAAATACCGGTTTTGGGATTCTGCACAGAAAGGGTTTGCCAACCGCTGAATCCACACGTGAGTTTAACTCTGTCAGTTGAATGCACACATTGACAACCATTCAGTTAGATAGCTCCGTTTTGTTTTCAGAAGCAGATATTTCTCTGTACAGCCTATGGTCCCATTCACTCGGGAATATCCCAACGCAGCTCCTAGGAGAAACGTGTTTCTGAATCGCTGAATCTCAAAATAGATTCACCTCTCTTAGGTGAACGAACGCACAGAAGAGCAGTTTCAAGGAAACGTTTCTCCTGAGTTTTAGACGAAGTTTCCTGCTGTTTAGTACGTATGCCGGAATTGGGTTGGAAATACAGGTTTTGGAATTCTGCAGAGAAAGGGTTTGCAAACCGCCGAATCCACACGTCAGTTTAACTCTGTCAGTTGAAGGCACACCTTGACAACCATTCAGTTAGATGGCTCCGTTTTGATTTTAGGAGCAGATATTTCTCTGTACAGCCTATGGTCCCATTCACTCGGTAATTTCCCAACGCAGCTCCTAGAAGAAACGTGTTTCTGACTCGCTGAATCTCAACAAAGATTCAACTCTCTTAGGTGAACGAACGCACAGCAGAGCAGTTTCAAGGAAACGTTTCTCCTGGGTTTTAGACGAAGTTTACAGCTGTTTAGTACGTATGCCGGCATTGGGCTGGAAATACCGGTTTTGGGATTCTGCACAGAAAGGTTTTGCCAACCGCCGAATCCACACGTGAGTTTACCTCTGTCAGTTGAATGCACACATTGACAACCATTCTGTTAGATAGCTCCGTTTTGGTTTTAGAAGCAGATATTTCTCTGTACAGCCTATGGTACCATTCACTCGGGAATATCCCAAGGCATCTCCTAGAAGAAACGTGTTTCTGACTCGCTGAATCTCAACATAGATTCAACTCTCTTAGGTGAACGAACGCACACCAGAGCAGTTTCAAGGAAACATTCCTCCTGAGTTTTAGAGGAAGTTTCCTGCTGTTTAGTATGTATGCCGGCATTGGGCTGGAAATACCGGTTTTGGGATTCTGCACAGAAAGGGTTTGCAAACCGCTGAATCCACGCGTGAGTTTAACTCTGTCAGTTGAATGCACACATTGACAACCATTCAGTTAGGTAGCTCCGTTTTGGTTTTAGAAGCAGATATTTCTCGGTACAGCCTATGGTACCATTCACTCGGGAACATCCCAACGCAGCTCCTAAAAGAAACGTGTTTCTGACTCGCTGAATCTCAACATAGATTCAACTCTCTTAGGTGAACGAACGCACAGAAGAGCAGCTTCAAGCAAACCTTTCTCCTGAGTTTTAGACGAAGTTTACTGCTGTTTAGTACGTATGCCGGCCTTGGGCTGGAAATACCGGTTTTGGGATTCTGCACAGAAAGTGTTTGCCAACCGCTGAATCCACACGTGAGTTTTACTCTGTCAGTTGAATGCACACATTGACAAACATTCAGTTAGATAGCTCGGTTTTGGTTTTAGGAGCAGATATTTCTCTGTACATCCTATGGTCCCATTCACTCGGGAATATCCCAACGCAGCTCCTAGAAGAAAGTGTTTCTGACTCTCTGAATCTCAACATAGATTCAACTCTCTTAGGTGAACGAACGCACAGCAGAGCAGTTTCAAGGAAACGTTTCTCCTGAGTTTTAGACGAAGTTTCCTGCTGTTTAGTACGTATGCCGGAATTGGGCTGGAAATACCGGTTTTGGGATTCTGCACAGAAAGGGTTTGCAAACCACTGAATCCACTCGTGAGTTTAACTCTGTCAGTTGAATGCACACATTGACAACCATTCAGTTAGGTAGCTCCTTTTTGGTTTTAGAAGCAGATATTTCTCGGTACAGCCTATGGTCCCATTCACTCGGGAACATCCCAACGCAGCTCCTAGAAGAAACGTGTTTCTGACTCGCTGAATCTCAACATAGATTCAACTCTCTTAGGTGAACGAACGCACAGCAGAGCAGTTTCAGGGAAACGTTTCTCCTCAGTTTTAGACGAAGTTTCCTGCTGTTTAGTACGTATGCCGGAATTGGGTTGGAAATACAGGTTTTGGAATTTTGCAGAGAAAGGGTTTGCAATCCGCCGAATCCACACGTGAGTTTAACTCTGTCAGTTGAATGCACACATTGACAACCATTCAGTTAGATGGCTCCGTTTTGGTTTTAGGAGCAGATATTTCTCTGTACAGCCTATGGTCCCATTCACTCGGGAATATCCCAACGCAGCTCCTAGAAGAAACGTGTATCTGAATCGCTGAATCTCAACATAGATTCAACTCTATTAGGTGAACGAACGCACAGCAGAGCAGTTTCAAGGAAACGTTTCTCTTGAGTTTTAGACGAAGTTTACTGCGGTTTAGTACGCATGCCGGCATTGGGTTGGAAATACCGGTTTTGGGATTCTGCACAGAAAGGGTTTGCAAACCGCTGAATCCACACGTGAGTTTAACTCTGTCAGTTGAATGCACACATTGACCACCATTCAGTTAGATAGCTCCGTTTTGTTTTCAGAAGCAGATATTTCTCTGTACAGCCTATGGTCCCATTCACTCGAGAATATCCCAACGCAGCTCCTAGAAGAAACGTGTTTCTGACTCGCTGAATCTCAACATAGATTCAACTCTCTTAGGTGAACGAGCGCACAGCAGAGCAGTTTCAAGGAAACGTTTCTCCTGAGTTTCAGACGAAGTTTCCTGCTGTTTAGTACGTATGCCGGCATTGGGCTGGAAATACCGGTTTTGGGATTCTGCACAGAATGGGTTTGCCAACCCCTGAATCCACACGTGAGTTTAACTCTGTCAGTTGAATCCACACATTGACAACCATTCAGTTAGATAGCTCCGTTTTGGTTTTAGACGCAGGTATTTCTCTGTACAGCCTATGGTCCCATTCACTCGGGAATATCCCAACGCAGCTCCTAGAAGAAACGTGTTTCTGAATCGCTGAATCTCAACATAGATTCAACTCTATTAGGTGAACGAACGCACAGCAGAGCAGTTTCAAGGAAACGTTTCTCCTGAGTTTTAGACGAAGTTTACTGCGGTTTAGTACGCATGCCGGCATTGGGCTGGAAATACCGGTTTTGGGATTCTGCACAGAAAGGGTTTGCCAACCGCTGAATCCACACGTGAGTTTAACTCTGTCAGTTGAATGCACACATTGGCCACCATTCAGTTAGATAGCTCCGTTTTGGTTTTAGAAGCAGATATTTCTCTGTAGAGCCTATGGTCCCATTCACTCGGGAATATCCCAACGCAGCTCCTAGAAGAAACGTGTTTCTTACTCGCTGAATCTCAACAAAGATTCAACTCTCTTAGGTGAACGAACGCACTGCAGAGCAGTTTCAAGGAAACGTTTCTCCTGGGTTTTAGACGAAGTTTACTGCTGTTTAGTACGTATGCCGGCATTGGGCTGGAAATACCGGTTTTGGGATTCTGCACAGAAAGGGTTTGCCAACCGCCGAATCCACACGTGAGTTTACCTCTGTCAGTTGAATGCACACATTGACAACCATTCAGTTAGATAGCTCCGTTTTGGTTTTAGAAGCGGATATTTCTCTGTACAGCCTATGGTACCATTCACTCGGGAATATCCCAAGGCATCTCCTAGAAGAAACGTGTTTCTGACTCGCTGAATCTCAACATAGATTCAACTCTCTTAGGTGAACGAACGCACACCAGAGCAGTTTCAAGGAAACATTCCTCCTGAGTTTTAGACGAAGTTTCCTGCTGTTTAGTATGTATGCCGGCATTGGGCTGGAAATACCGGTTTTGGGATTCTGCACAGAAAGGGTTTGCAAACCGCTGAATACACGCGTGAGTTTAACTCTGTCAGTTGAATGCACACATTGACAACCATTCAGTTAGATGGCTCCGTTTTGGTTTTAGGAGCAGATATTTCTCTGTACATCCTATGGTCCCATTCACTCGGGAATATCCCAACGCAGCTCCTAGAAGAAAGTGTTTCTGACTCTCTGAATCTCAACATAGATTCAACTCTCTTAGGTGAACGAACGCACAGCAGAGCAGTTTCAAGGAAACGTTTCTCCTGAGTTTTAGACGAAGTTTCCTGCTGTTTAGTACGTATGCCGGAATTGGGCTGGAAATACCGGTTTTGGGATTCTGCACAGAAAGGGTTTGCAAACCACTGAATCCACTCGTGAGTTTAACTCTGTCAGTTGAATGCACACATTGACAACCATTCAGTTAGGTAGCTCCTTTTTGGTTTTAGAAGCAGATATTTCTCGGTACAGCCTATGGTCCCATTCACTCGGGAACATCCCAACGCAGCTCCTAGAAGAAACGTGTTTCTGACTCGCTGAATCTCAACATAGATTCAACTCTCTTAGGTGAACGAACGCACAGCAGAGCAGTTTCAAGGAAACGTTTCTCCTCAGTTTTAGACGAAGTTTCCTGCTGTTTAGTACGTATGCCGGAATTGGGTTGGAAATACAGGTTTTGGAATTTTGCAGAGAAAGGGTTTGCAAACCGCCGAATCCACACGTGAGTTTAACTCTGTCAGTTGAATGCACACATTGACAACCATTCAGTTAGATGGCTCCGTTTTGGTTTTAGGAGCAGATATTTCTCTGTACAGCCTATGGTCCCATTCACTCGGGAATATCCCAACGCAGCTCCTAGAAGAAACGTGTTTCTGACTCGCTGAATCTCAACATAGATTCAACTCTATTAGGTGAACGAACGCACAGCAGAGCAGTTTCAAGGAAACGTTTCTCCTGAGTTTCAGACGAAGTTTCCTGCTGTTTAGTACGTATGCCGGCATTGGGCTGGAAATACCGGTTTTGGGATTCTGCACAGAATGGGTTTGCCAACCCCTGAATCCACACGTGAGTTTAACTCTGTCAGTTGAATCCACACATTGACAACCATTCAGTTAGATAGCTCCGTTTTGGTTTTAGACGCAGGTATTTCTCTGTACAGCCTATGGTCCCATTCACTCGGGAATATCCCAACGCAGCTCCTAGAAGAAACGTGTTTCTGAATCGCTGAATCTCAACATAGATTCAACTCTATTAGGTGAACGAACGCACAGCAGAGCAGTTTCAAGGAAACGTTTCTCCTGAGTTTTAGAGGAAGTTTACTGCGGTTTAGTACGCATGCCGGCATTGGGCTGGAAATACCGGTTTTGGGATTCTGCACAGAAAGGGTTTGCCAACCGCTGAATACACACGTGAGTTTAACTCTGTCAGTTGAATGCACACATTGGCCACCATTCAGTTAGATAGCTCCGTTTTGGTTTTAGAAGCAGATATTTCTCTGTAGAGCCTATGGTCCCATTCACTCGGGAATATCCCAACGCAGCTCCTAGAAGAAACGTGTTTCTTACTCGCTGAATCTCAACAAAGATTCAACTCTCTTAGGTGAACGAACGCACTGCAGAGCAGTTTCAAGGAAACGTTTCTCCTGGGTTTTAGACGAAGTTTACTGCTGTTTAGTACGTATGCCGGCATTGGGCTGGAAATACCGGTTTTGGGATTCTGCACAGAAAGGGTTTGCCAACCGCCGAATCCACACGTGAGTTTACCTCTGTCAGTTGAATGCACACATTGACAACCATTCCGTTAGATAGCTCCGTTTTGGTTTTAGAAGCGGATATTTCTCTGTACAGCCTATGGTACCATTCACTCGGGAATATCCCAAGGCATCTCCTAGAAGAAACGTGTTTCTGACTCGCTGAATCTCAACATAGATTCAACTCTCTTAGGTGAACGAACGCACACCAGAGCAGTTTCAAGGAAACATTCCTCCTGAGTTTTAGACGAAGTTTCCTGCTGTTTAGTATGTATGCCGGCATTGGGCTGGAAATACCGGTTTTGGGATTCTGCACAGAAAGGGTTTGCAAACCCCTGAATACACGCGTGAGTTTAACTCTGTCAGTTGAATGCACACATTGACAACCATTCAGTTAGGTAGCTCCGTTTTGGTTTTAGAAGCAGGTATTTCTCGGTACAGCCTATGGTCCCATTCACTCGGGATCAACCCAACGCAGCTCCTAGAAGAAACGTGTTTCTGACTCGCTGAATCTCAACATATATTCAACTCTCTTAGGTGAACGAACGCACAGAAGAGCAGTTTCAAGCAAACCATTCTCCTGAGTTTTAGACGAAGTTTACTGCTGTTTAGTACGTATGCCGGCATTGGGCTGGAAATACCGGTTTTGCTATTCTGCACAGAAAGTGTTTGCCAACCGCTGAATCCACACGTGAGTTTAACTCTGTCAGTTGAATGCACACATTGGCAACCATTCAGTTAGATAGCTCCGTTTTGGTTTTAGAAGCAGATATTTCTCTGCACAGCCTATGGTCCCATTCACTCGGGAATATCCCAACGCAGCTCCTAGAAGAAACGTGTTTCTTACTCGCTGAATCTCAATAAACATTCAACTCTCTTAGGTGAACGAACGCACAGCAGAGCAGTTTCAAGGAAACGTTTCTCCTGAGTTTTAGACGAAGTTTACTGCTGTTTAGTACATATGCCGGCATTGGGCTGGAAATACCGGTTTTGGGATTCTGCACAGAAAGGGTTTGCCAACCGCCGAATCCACACGTGAGTTTTCCTCTGTCAGTTGAATGCACACATTGACAACCATTCAGTTAGATAGCTCCTTTTTGGTTTTAGAAGCAGATATTTCTCTGTACAGCCTATGGTACCATTCACTCGGGAATATCCCAAGGCATCCCCTAGAAGAAACGTGTTTCTGACTCGCTGAATCTCTACATAGATTCAACTCTCTTAGGTGAACGATCGCACACCAGAGCAGTTTCAAGGAAACATTCCTCCTGAGTTTTAGACGAAGTTTCCTGCTGTTTAGTATGTATGCCGGCATTGGGCTGGAAATACCGGTTTTGGGATTCTGCACAGAAAGGGTTTGCAAACCGCTGAATCCACGCGTGAGTTTAACTCTGTCAGTTGAATGCACACATTGACAACCATTCAGTTAGGTAGCTCCGTTTTGGTTTTAGAAGCAGATATTTCTCGGTACAACCTATGGTCCCATTCACTCGGGAACATCCCAACGCAGCTCCTAGAAGAAACGTGTTTCTGACTCGCTGAATATCAACATAGATTCAACTCTCTTAGGTGAACGAACGCACAGAAGAGCAGTTTCAAGCAAACCTTTCTCCTGAGTTTTAGACGAAGTTTACTGCTCTTTAGTACGTATGCCGGCATTGGGCTGGAAATACCGGTTTTGGGATTCTGCACGGAAAGTGTTTGCCAACCGCTGAATCCACACGTGAGTTTTACTCTGTCAGTTGAATGCACACATTGACAAACATTCAGTTAGATAGCTCGGTTTTGGTTTTAGGAGCAGATATTTCTCTGTACATCCTATGGTCCCATTCACTCGGGAATATCCTAGCGCAGCTCCTAGAAGAAAGTGTTTCTGACTCTCTGAATCTCAACATAGATTCAACTCTCTTAGGTGAACGAACGCACAGCAGAGCAGTTTCAAGGAAACGTTTCTCGTGAGTTTTAGACGAAGTTTCCTGCTGTTTAGTACGTATGCCGGCATTGGGCTGGAAATACCGGTTTTGGGATTCTGCACAGAAAGGGTTTGCAAACCACTGAATCCACAAGTGAGTTTAACTCTGTCAGTTGAATGCACACATTGACAACCATTCAGTTAGGTAGCTCCGTTTTGGTTTTAGAAGCAGATATTTCTCGGTACAGCCTATGGTCCCATTCACTCGGATATATCCCAACGCAGCTCATAGAAGAAAGTGTTTCTGACTCTCTGAATCTCAACATAGATTCAACTCTCTTAGGTGAACGAACGCACAGCAGAGCAGTTTCAAGGAAACGTTTCTCCTGAGTTTTAGACGAAGTTTACTGCGGTTTAGTACCCATGCCGGCATTGGGTTGGAAATACCGGTTTTAGGATTCTGCACAGAAAGGGTTTGCAAACCGCTGAATCCACACGTGAGTTTAACTCTGTCAGTTGAATGCACACATTGACCACCATTCAGTTAGATAGCTCCGTTTTGTTTTCAGAAGCAGATATTTCTCTGTACAGCCTATGGTCCCATTCACTCGAGAATATCCCAAGGCATCTCCTAGAAGAAACGTGTTTCTGACTCGCTGAATCTCAACATAGATTCAACTCTCTTAGGTGAACGAGCGCACAGCAGAGCAGTTTCAAGGAAACGTTTCTCCTGAGTTTCAGACGAAGTTTCCTGCTGTTTAGTACGTATGCCGGCATTGGGCTGGAAATACCGGTTTTGGGATTCTGCACAGAATGGGTTTGCCAACCCCTGAATCCACACGTGAGTTTAACTCTGTCAGTTGAATCCACACATTGACAACCATTCAGTTAGATAGCTCCGTTTTGGTTTTAGACGCAGGTATTTCTCTGTACAGCCTATGGTCCCATTCACTCGGGAATATCCCAACGCAGCTCCTAGAAGAAACGTGTTTCTGAATCGCTGAATCTCAACATAGATTCAACTCTATTAGGTGAACGAACGCACAGCAGAGCAGTTTCAAGGAAACGTTTCTCCTGAGTTTTAGACGAAGTTTACTGCGGTTTAGTACGCATGCCGGCATTGGGCTGGAAATACCGGTTTTGGGATTCTGCACAGAAAGGGTTTGCCAACCGCTGAATACACACGTGAGTTTAACTCTGTCAGTTGAATGCACACATTGGCCACCATTCAGTTAGATAGCTCCGTTTTGGTTTTAGAAGCAGATATTTCTCTGTAGAGCCTATGGTCCCATTCACTCGGGAATATCCCAACGCAGCTCCTAGAAGAAACGTGTTTCTTACTCGCTGAATCTCAACAAAGATTCAACTCTCTTAGGTGAACGAACGCACTGCAGAGCAGTTTCAAGGAAACGTTTCTCCTGGGTTTTAGACGAAGTTTACTGCTGTTTAGTACGTATGCCGGCATTGGGCTGGAAATACCGGTTTTGGGATTCTGCACAGAAAGGGTTTGCCAACCGCCGAATCCACACGTGAGTTTACCTCTGTCAGTTGAATGCACACATTGACAACCATTCAGTTAGATAGCTCCGTTTTGGTTTTAGAAGCAGATATTTCTCCGTACAGCCTATGGTACCATTCACTCCGGAATATCCCAAGGCATCTCCTAGAAGAAACGTGTTTCTGACTCGCTGAATCTCAACATAGATTCAACTCTCTTAGGTGAACGAACGCACACCAGAGCAGTTTCAAGGAAACATTCCTCCTGAGTTTTAGACGAAGTTTCCTGCTGTTTAGTATGTATGCCGGCATTGGGCTGGAAATACCGGTTTTGGGATTCTGCACAGAAAGGGTTTGCAAACCGCTGAATACACGCGTGAGTTTAACTCTGTCAGTTGAATGCACACATTGACAACCATTCAGTTAGGTAGCTCCGTTTTGGTTTTAGAAGCAGGTATTTCTCGGTACAGCCTATGGTCCCATTCACTCGGGAACAACCCAACGCAGCTCCTAGAAGAAACGTGTTTCTGACTCGCTGAATCTCAACATATATTCAACTCTCTTAGGTGAACGAACGCACAGAAGAGCAGTTTCAAGCAAACCTTTCTCCTGAGTTTTAGACGAAGTTTACTGCTGTTTAGTACGTATGCCGGCATTGGGCTGGAAATACCGGTTTTGCTATTCTGCACAGAAAGTGTTTGCCAACCGCTGAATCCACACGTGAGTTTAACTCTGTCAGTTGAATGCACACATTGGCAACCATTCAGTTAGATAGCTCCGTTTTGGTTTTAGAAGCAGATATGTCTCTACACAGCCTATGGTCCCATTCACTCGGGAATATCCCAACGCAGCTCCTAGAAGAAACGTGTTTCTTACTCGCTGAATCTCCATAAACATTCAACTCTCTTAGGTGAACGAACGCACAGCAGAGCAGTTTCAAGGAAACGTTTCTCCTGAGTTTTAGACGAAGTTTACTGCTTTTTAGTACATATGCCGGCATTGGGCTGGAAATACCGGTTTTGGGATTCTGCACAGAAAGGGTTTGCCAACCGCCGAATCCACACGTGAGTTTTCCTCTGTCAGTTGAATGCACACATTGACAACCATTCAGTTAGATAGCTCCGTTTTGGTTTTAGAAGCAGATATTTCTCTGTACAGCCTATGGTACCATTCACTCGGGAATATCCCAAGGCATCTCCTAGAAGAAACGTGTTTCTGACTCGCTGAATCTCAACATAGATTCAACTCTCTTAGGTGAACGATCGCACACCAGAGCAGTTTCAAGGAAACATTCCTCCTGAGTTTTAGACGAAGTTTCCTGCTGTTTAGTATGTATGCCGGCATTGGGCTGGAAATACCGGTTTTGGGATTCTGCACAGAAAGGGTTTGCAAACCGCTGAATCCACGCGTGAGTTTAACTCTGTCAGTTGAATGCACACATTGACAACCATTCAGTTAGGTATCTCCGTTTTGGTTTTAGAAGCAGATATTTCTCGGTACAGCCTATGGTCCCATTCACTCGGGAACATCCCAACGCAGCTGCTAGAAGAAACGTGTTTCTGACTCGCTGAATCTCAACATATATTCAACTCTCTTAGGTGAACGAACGCACAGAAGAGCAGTTTCAAGCAAACCTTTCTCCTGAGTTTTAGACGAAGTTTACTGCTGTTTAGTACGTATGCCGGCATTGGGCTGGAAATACCGGTTTTGGGATTCTGCACAGAAAGTGTTTACCAACCGCTGAATCCACACGTGAGTTTTACTCTGTCAGTTGAATGCACACATTGACAAACATTCAGTTAGATAGCTCGGTTTTGGTTTTAGGAGCAGATATTTCTCTGTACAGCCTATGGTCCCATTCACTCGGGAATATCCCAACGCAGCTCCTAGAAGAAAGTGTTTCTGACTCTCTGAATCTCAACATAGATTCAACTCTCTTAGGTGAACGAACGCACAGCAGAGCAGTTTCAAGGAAACGTTTCTCCTGAGTTTTAGACGAAGTTTACTGCGGTTTAGTACGCATGCCGGCATTGGGCTGGAAATACCGGTTTTGGGATTCTGCACAGAAAGGGTTTGCAAACCGCTGAATCCACACGTGAGTTTAACTCTGTCAGTTGAATGCACACATTGACAACCATTCAGTTAGATAGCTCCGTTTTGGTTTTAGAAGCAGATATTTCTCTGTACAGCCTATGGTCCCATTCACTCGGGAATATCCCAAGGCAGCTCCTAGGAGAAACGTGTTTCTGACTCGCTGAATCTCAACATAGATTCAACTCTCTTAGGTGAACGAACGCACAGCAGAGCAGTTTCAAGAAACGTTTCTCCTGGGTTTCAGACGAAGTTTCCTGCTGTTTAGTACGTATGCCGGCATTGGGCTGGAAATACCGGTTTTGGGATTCTGCACAGAAAGGGTTTGCCAACCGCTGAATCCACACGTGAGTTTAACTCTGTCAGTTGAATGCACACTTTGAAAACCATTCAGTTAGATAGCTCCGTTTTGGTTTTAGAAGCAGGTATTTCTCTGTACAGCCTATGGTCCCATTCACTCGGGAATATCCCAATGCAGCTCCTAGAAGAAACGTGTTTCTGAATCGCTGAATCTCAACATAGATTCAACTCTATTAGGTGAACGAACGCACAGCAGAGCAGTTTCAAGGAAACGTTTCTCCTGAGTTTTAGACGAAGTTTACTGCGGTTTAGTACGCATGCCGGCATTGGGCTGGAAATACCGGTTTTGGGATTCTGCACAGAAAGGGTTTGCAAACCGCTGAATCCACACGTGAGTTTAACTCTGTCAGTTGAATGCACACATTGACAACCATTCAGTTAGATAGCTCCGTTTTGGTTTTAGAAGCAGATATTTCTCTGTACAGCCTATGGTCCCATTCACTCGGGAATATCCCAAGGCAGCTCCTAGGAGAAACGTGTTTCTGACTCGCTGAATCTCAACATAGATTCAACTCTCTTAGGTGAACGAACGCACAGCAGAGCAGTTTCAAGAAACGTTTCTCCTGGGTTTCAGACGAAGTTTCCTGCTGTTTAGTACGTATGCCGGCATTGGGCTGGAAATACCGGTTTTGGGATTCTGCACAGAAAGGGTTTGCCAACCGCTGAATCCACACGTGAGTTTAACTCTGTCAGTTGAATGCACACTTTGAAAACCATTCAGTTAGATAGCTCCGTTTTGGTTTTAGAAGCAGGTATTTCTCTGTACAGCCTATGGTCCCATTCACTCGGGAATATCCCAACGCAGCTCCTAGAAGAAACGTGTTTCTGAATCGCTGAATCTCAACAAACATTCAACTCTCTTAGGTGAACGAACGCACAGCAGAGCAGTTTCAAGGAAACGTTTCTCCTGGGTTTTAGACGAAGTTAACTGCTGTTTAGTACGTATGCCGGCATTGGGCTGGAAATACCGGTTTTGGGATTCTGCACAGAAAGGGTTTGCCAACCGCCGAATCCACACGTGAGTTTACCTCTGTCAGTTGAATGCACACATTGACAACCATTCAGTTAGATAGCTCCGTTTTGGTTTTAGAAGCAGATATTTCTCTGTACAGCCTATGGTACCATTCACTCGGGAATATCCCAATGCATCTCCTAGAAGAAACGTGTTTCTGACTCGCTGAATCTCAACATAGATTCAACTTTCTTAGGTGAACGAACGCACACCAGAGCAGTTTCAAGGAAACATTCCTCCTGAGTTTTAGACGAAGTTTCCTGCTGTTTAGTATGTTTGCCGGCATTGGGCTGGAAATACCGGTTTTGGGATTCTGCACAGAAAGGGTTTGCAAACCGCTGAATACACGCGTGAGTTTAACTCTGTCAGTTGAATGCACACATTGACAACCATTCAGTTAGGTAGCTCCGTTTTGGTTTTAGAAGCAGGTATTTCTCGGTACAGCCTATGGTCCCATTCACTCGGGAACAACCCAACGCAGCTCCTAGAAGAAACGTGTTTCTGACTCGCTGAATCTCAACATATATTCAACTCTCTTAGGTGAACGAACGCACAGAAGAGCAGTTTCAAGCAAACTTTTCTCCTGAGTTTTAGACGAAGTTTACTGCTGTTTAGTACGTATGCCGGCATTGGGCTGGAAATACCGGTTTTGCTATTCTGCACAGAAAGTGTTTGCCAACCGCTGAATCCACACGTGAGTTTAACTCTGTCAGTTGAATGCACACATTGGCAACCATTCTGTTAGATAGCTCCGTTTTGGTTTTAGAAGCAGATATTTCTCTGCACAGCCTATGGTCCCATTCACTAGGGAATATCCCAACGCAGCTCCTAGAAGAAACGTGTTTCTTACTCGCTGAATCTCAATAAACATTCAACTATCTTAGGTGAACGAACGCACAGCAGAGCAGTTTCAAGTAAACGTTTCTCCTGAGTTTTAGACGAAGTTTACTGCTGTTTAGTACATATGCCGGCATTGGGCTGGAAATACCGGTTTTGGGATTCTGCACAGAAAGGGTTTGCCAACCGCCGAATCCACACGTGAGTTTTCCTCTGTCAGTTGAATGCACACATTGACAACCATTCAGTTAGATAGCTCCGTTTTGGTTTTAGAAGCAGATATTTCTCTGTACAGCCTATGGTACCATTCACTCGGGAATATCCCAAGGCATCCCCTAGAAGAAACGTGTTTCTGACTCGTTGAATCTCAACATAGATTCAACTCTCTTAGGTGAACGATCGCACACCAGAGCAGTTTCAAGGAAACGTTCCTCCTGAGTTTTAGACGAAGTTTCCTGCTGTTTAGTATGTATGCCGGCATTGGGCTGGAAATACCGGTTTTGGGATTCTGCACAGAAAGGGTTTGCAAACCGCTGAATCCACGCGTGAGTTTAACTCTGTCAGTTGAATGCACACATTGACAACCATTCAGTTAGGTATCTCCGTTTTGGTTTTAGAAGCAGATATTTCTCGGTACAGCCTATGGTCCCATTCACTCGGGAACATCCCAACGCAGCTCCTAGAAGAAACGTGTTTCTGACTCGCTGAATCTCAACATAGATTCAACTCTCTTAGGTGAACGAACGCACAGAAGAGCAGTTTCAAGCAAACCTTTCTCCTGAGATTTAGACGAAGTTTACTGCTGTTTAGTACGTATGCCGGCATTGGGCTGGAAATACCGGTTTTGGGATTATGCACAGAAAGTGTTTGCCAACCGCTGAATCCACACGTGAGTTTTACTCTGTCAGTTGAATGCACACATTGACAAACATTCAGTTAGATAGCTCCGTTTTGGTTTTAGGAGCAGATATTTCTCTGTACAGCCTATGGTCCCATTCACTCGGGAATATCCCAACGCAGCTCCTAGAAGAAAGTGTTTCTGACTCTCTGAATCTCAACATAGATTCAACTCTCTTAGGTGAACGAACGCACAGCAGAGCAGTTTCAAGGAAACGTTTCTCCTGAGTTTTAGACGAAGTTTCCTGCTCTTTAGTACGTATGCCGGAATTGGGTTGGAAATACAGGTTTTGGAATTCTGCAGAGAAAGGGTTTGCAAACCGCCGAATCCACACGTGAGTTTAACTCTGTCAGTTGAATGCACACACTGACAACCATTCAGTTAGATGGCTCCGTTTTGGTTTAAGGAGCAGATATTTCTCTGTACAGCCTATGGTCCCATTCACTCGGGAATATCCCAACGCAGCTCCTAGAAGAAACGTGTATCTGAATCGCTGAATCTCAACATAGATTCAACTCTATTAGGTGAACGAACGCACAGCAGAGCAGTTTCAAGGAAACGTTTCTCCTGAGTTTTAGACGAAGTTTACTGCGGTTTAGTACGCATGCCGGCATTGGGCTGGAAATACCGGTTTTGGGATTCTGCACAGAAAGGGTTTGCAAACCGCTGAATCCACACGTGAGTTTAACTCTGTCAGTTGAATGCACATATTGACAACCATTCAGTTAGATAGCTCCGTTTTGGTTTTAGAAGCAGATATTTCTCTGTACAGCCTATGGTCCCATTCACTCGGGAATATCCCAAGGCAGCTCCTAGGAGAAACGTGCTTCTGACTCGCTGAATCTCAACATAGATTCAACTATCTTAGGTGAACGAACGCACAGCAGAGCAGTTTCAAGAAACGTTTCTCCTGGGTTTCAGACGAAGTTTCCTGCTGTTTAGTACGTATGCCGGCATTGGGCTGGAAATACCGGTTTTGGGATTCTGCACAGAAAGGGTTTGCCAACCGCTGAATCCACACGTGAGTTTAACTCTGTCAGTTGAATGCACACTTTGAAAACCATTCAGTTAGATAGCTCCGTTTTGGTTTTAGAAGCAGGTATTTCTCTGTACAGCCTATGGTCCCATTCACTCGGGAATATCCCAAGGCATCTCCTAGAAGAAACGTGTTTCTGACTCGCTGAATCTCAACATAGATTCAACTCTCTTAGGTGAACGAACGCACACCAGAGCAGTTTCAAGGAAACATTCCTCCTGAGTTTTAGACGAAGTTTCCAGCTGTTTAGTATGTATGCCGGCATTGGGCTGGAAATACCGGTTTTGGGATTCTGCACAGAAAGGGTTTGCAAACCGCTGAATCCACGCGTGAGTTTAACTCTGTCAGTTGAATGCACACATTGACAACCATTCAGTTAGGTAGCTCCGTTTTGGTTTTAGAAGCAGATATTTCTCGGTACAGCCTATGGTCCCATTCACTCGGGAACATCCCAACGCAGCTCCTAGAAGAAACGTGTTTCTGACTCGCTGAATCTCAACATAGATTCAACTCTCTTAGCTGAACGAACGCACAGAAGAGCAGTTTCAAGCAAACCTTTCTCCTGAGTTTTAGACGAAGTTTACTGCTGTTTAGTACTTATGCCGGCATTGGGCTGGAAATACCGGTTTTGGGATTCTGCACAGAAAGTGTTTGCCAACCGCTGAATCCACACGTCAGTTTTACTCTGTCAGTTGCATGCACACATTGACAAACATTCAGTTAGATAGCTCGGTTTTGGTTTTAGGAGCAGATATTTCTCTGTACATCCTATGGTCCCATTCACTCGGGAATATCCCAACGCAGCTCCTAGAAGAAAGTGTTTCTGACTCTCTGAATCTCAACATAGATTCAACTCTCTTAGGTGAACGAACGCACAGCAGAGCATTTTCAAGGAAACGTTTCTCCTGAGTTTTAGACGAAGTTTCCTGCTGTTTAGTACGTATGCCGGCATTGGGCTGGAAATACCGGTTTTGGGATTCTGCACAGAAAGGGTTTGCAAACCACTGAATCCACACGTGAGTTTAACTCTGTCAGTTGAATGCACACATTGACAACCATTCAGTTAGGTAGCTCCTTTTTGGTATTAGAAGCAGATATTTCTCGGTACAGCCTATGGTCCCATTCACTCGGGAACATCCCAACGCAGCTCCTAGAAGAAACGTGTTTCTGACTCGCTGAATCTCAACATAGATTCAACTCTCTTAGGTGAACGAACGCACAGCAGATCAGTTTCAAGGAAACGTTTCTCCTGAGTTTTAGACGAAGTTTCCTGCTGTTTAGTACGTATGCCGGAATTGGACTGGAAATACAGGTTTTGGAATTCTGCAGAGAAAGGGTTTGGAAACCGCCGAATCCACACGTGAGTTTACCTCTGTCAGTTGAATGCACACATTGACAACCATTCAGTTAGATGGCTCCGTTTTGGTTTTAGGAGCAGATATTTCTCTGTACAGCCTATGGTCCCATTCACTCGGGAATATCCCAACGCAGCTCCTAGAAGAAACGTGTATCTGAAACGCTGAATCTCAACATAGATTCAACTCTATTAGGTGAACGAACGCACAGCAGAGCAGTTTCAAGGAAACCTTTCTCCTGAGTTTTAGACGAAGTTTACTGCGGTTTAGTACGCATGCCGGCATTGGGCTGGAAATACCGGTTTTGGGATTCTGCACAGAAAGGGTTTGCAAACCGCTGAATCCACACGTGAGTTTAACTCTGACAGTTGAATGCACACATTGACAACCATTCAGTTAGATAGCTCCGTTTTGTTTTTAGAAGCAGATATTTCTCTGTACAGCCTATGGTCCCATTCACTCGGGAATATCCCAACGCAGCTCCTAGAAGAAACGTGTTTCTGACTCGCTGAATCTCAACAAAGATTCAACTCTCTTAGGTGAACGAACGCACTGCAGAGCAGCTTCAAGGAATCGTTTCTCCTGGGTTTTAGACGAAGTTTACTGCTGTTTAGTACGTATGCCGGCATTGGGCTGGAAATACCGGTTTTGGGATTCTGCACAGAAAGGGTTTGCAAACCGCTGAATACACGCGTGAGTTTAACTCTGTCAGTTGAATGCACACATTGACAACCATTCAGTTAGGTAGCTCCGTTTTGGTTTTAGAAGCAGGTATTTCTCGGTACAGCCTATGGTCCCATTCACTCGGGAACAACCCAACGCAGCTCCTAGAAGAAACGTGTTTCTGACTCGCTGAATCTCAACATATATTCAACTCTCTTAGGTGAACGAACGCACAGAAGAGCAGTTTCAAGCAAACTTTTCTCCTGAGTTTTAGACGAAGTTTACTGCTGTTTAGTACGTATGCCGGCATTGGGCTGGAAATACCGGTTTTGCTATTCTGCACAGAAAGTGTTTGCCAACCGCTGAATCCACACGTGAGTTTAACTCTGTCAGTTGAATGCACACATTGGCAACCATTCAGTTAGATAGCTCCGTTTTGGTTTTAGAAGCAGATATGTCTCTACACAGCCTATGGTCCCATTCACTCGGGAATATCCCAACGCAGCTCCTAGAAGAAACGTGTTTCTTACTCGCTGAATCTCCATAAACATTCAACTCTCTTAGGTGAACGAACGCACAGCAGAGCAGTTTCAAGGAAACGTTTCTCCTGAGTTTTAGACGAAGTTTACTGCTTTTTAGTACATATGCCGGCATTGGGCTGGAAATACCGGTTTTGGGATTCTGCACAGAAAGGGTTTGCCAACCGCCGAATCCACACGTGAGTTTTCCTCTGTCAGTTGAATGCACACATTGACAACCATTCAGTTAGATAGCTCCGTTTTGGTTTTAGAAGCAGATATTTCTCTGTACAGCCTATGGTACCATTCACTCGGGAATATCCCAAGGCATCTCCTAGAAGAAACGTGTTTCTGACTCGCTGAATCTCAACATAGATTCAACTCTCTTAGGTGAACGATCGCACACCAGAGCAGTTTCAAGGAAACATTCCTCCTGAGTTTTAGACGAAGTTTCCTGCTGTTTAGTATGTATGCCGGCATTGGGCTGGAAATACCGGTTTTGGGATTCTGCACAGAAAGGGTTTGCAAACCGCTGAATCCACGCGTGAGTTTAACTCTGTCAGTTGAATGCACACATTGACAACCATTCAGTTAGGTATCTCCGTTTTGGTTTTAGAAGCAGATATTTCTCGGTACAGCCTATGGTCCCATTCACTCGGGAACATCCCAACGCAGCTCCTAGAAGAAACGTGTTTCTGACTCGCTGAATCTCAACATATATTCAACTCTCTTAGGTGAACGAACGCACAGAAGAGCAGTTTCAAGCAAACCTTTCTCCTGAGTTTTAGACGAAGTTTACTGCTGTTTAGTACGTATGCCGGCATTGGGCTGGAAATACCGGTTTTGGGATTCTGCACAGAAAGTGTTTACCAACCGCTGAATCCACACGTGAGTTTTACTCTGTCAGTTGAATGCACACATTGACAAACATTCAGTTAGATAGCTCGGTTTTGGTTTTAGGAGCAGATATTTCTCTGTACAGCCTATGGTCCCATTCACTCGGGAATATCCCAACGCAGCTCCTAGAAGAAAGTGTTTCTGACTCTCTGAATCTCAACATAGATTCAACTCTCTTAGGTGAACGAACGCACAGCAGAGCAGTTTCAAGGAAACGTTTCTCCTGAGTTTTAGACGAAGTTTACTGCGGTTTAGTACGCATGCCGGCATTGGGCTGGAAATACCGGTTTTGGGATTCTGCACAGAAAGGGTTTGCAAACCGCTGAATCCACACGTGAGTTTAACTCTGTCAGTTGAATGCACACATTGACAACCATTCAGTTAGATAGCTCCGTTTTGGTTTTAGAAGCAGATATTTCTCTGTACAGCCTATGGTCCCATTCACTCGGGAATATCCCAAGGCAGCTCCTAGGAGAAACGTGTTTCTGACTCGCTGAATCTCAACATAGATTCAACTCTCTTAGGTGAACGAACGCACAGCAGAGCAGTTTCAAGAAACGTTTCTCCTGGGTTTCAGACGAAGTTTCCTGCTGTTTAGTACGTATGCCGGCATTGGGCTGGAAATACCGGTTTTGGGATTCTGCACAGAAAGGGTTTGCCAACCGCTGAATCCACACGTGAGTTTAACTCTGTCAGTTGAATGCACACTTTGAAAACCATTCAGTTAGATAGCTCCGTTTTGGTTTTAGAAGCAGGTATTTCTCTGTACAGCCTATGGTCCCATTCACTCGGGAATATCCCAATGCAGCTCCTAGAAGAAACGTGTTTCTGAATCGCTGAATCTCAACATAGATTCAACTCTATTAGGTGAACGAACGCACAGCAGAGCAGTTTCAAGGAAACGTTTCTCCTGAGTTTTAGACGAAGTTTACTGCGGTTTAGTACGCATGCCGGCATTGGGCTGGAAATACCGGTTTTGGGATTCTGCACAGAAAGGGTTTGCAAACCGCTGAATCCACACGTGAGTTTAACTCTGTCAGTTGAATGCACACATTGACAACCATTCAGTTAGATAGCTCCGTTTTGGTTTTAGAAGCAGATATTTCTCTGTACAGCCTATGGTCCCATTCACTCGGGAATATCCCAAGGCAGCTCCTAGGAGAAACGTGTTTCTGACTCGCTGAATCTCAACATAGATTCAACTCTCTTAGGTGAACGAACGCACAGCAGAGCAGTTTCAAGAAACGTTTCTCCTGGGTTTCAGACGAAGTTTCCTGCTGTTTAGTACGTATGCCGGCATTGGGCTGGAAATACCGGTTTTGGGATTCTGCACAGAAAGGGTTTGCCAACCGCTGAATCCACACGTGAGTTTAACTCTGTCAGTTGAATGCACACTTTGAAAACCATTCAGTTAGATAGCTCCGTTTTGGTTTTAGAAGCAGGTATTTCTCTGTACAGCCTATGGTCCCATTCACTCGGGAATATCCCAACGCAGCTCCTAGAAGAAACGTGTTTCTGAATCGCTGAATCTCAACAAACATTCAACTCTCTTAGGTGAACGAACGCACAGCAGAGCAGTTTCAAGGAAACGTTTCTCCTGGGTTTTAGACGAAGTTAACTGCTGTTTAGTACGTATGCCGGCATTGGGCTGGAAATACCGGTTTTGGGATTCTGCACAGAAAGGGTTTGCCAACCGCCGAATCCACACGTGAGTTTACCTCTGTCAGTTGAATGCACACATTGACAACCATTCAGTTAGATAGCTCCGTTTTGGTTTTAGAAGCAGATATTTCTCTGTACAGCCTATGGTACCATTCACTCGGGAATATCCCAATGCATCTCCTAGAAGAAACGTGTTTCTGACTCGCTGAATCTCAACATAGATTCAACTTTCTTAGGTGAACGAACGCACACCAGAGCAGTTTCAAGGAAACATTCCTCCTGAGTTTTAGACGAAGTTTCCTGCTGTTTAGTATGTTTGCCGGCATTGGGCTGGAAATACCGGTTTTGGGATTCTGCACAGAAAGGGTTTGCAAACCGCTGAATACACGCGTGAGTTTAACTCTGTCAGTTGAATGCACACATTGACAACCATTCAGTTAGGTAGCTCCGTTTTGGTTTTAGAAGCAGGTATTTCTCGGTACAGCCTATGGTCCCATTCACTCGGGAACAACCCAACGCAGCTCCTAGAAGAAACGTGTTTCTGACTCGCTGAATCTCAACATATATTCAACTCTCTTAGGTGAACGAACGCACAGAAGAGCAGTTTCAAGCAAACTTTTCTCCTGAGTTTTAGACGAAGTTTACTGCTGTTTAGTACGTATGCCGGCATTGGGCTGGAAATACCGGTTTTGCTATTCTGCACAGAAAGTGTTTGCCAACCGCTGAATCCACACGTGAGTTTAACTCTGTCAGTTGAATGCACACATTGGCAACCATTCTGTTAGATAGCTCCGTTTTGGTTTTAGAAGCAGATATTTCTCTGCACAGCCTATGGTCCCATTCACTAGGGAATATCCCAACGCAGCTCCTAGAAGAAACGTGTTTCTTACTCGCTGAATCTCAATAAACATTCAACTATCTTAGGTGAACGAACGCACAGCAGAGCAGTTTCAAGTAAACGTTTCTCCTGAGTTTTAGACGAAGTTTACTGCTGTTTAGTACATATGCCGGCATTGGGCTGGAAATACCGGTTTTGGGATTCTGCACAGAAAGGGTTTGCCAACCGCCGAATCCACACGTGAGTTTTCCTCTGTCAGTTGAATGCACACATTGACAACCATTCAGTTAGATAGCTCCGTTTTGGTTTTAGAAGCAGATATTTCTCTGTACAGCCTATGGTACCATTCACTCGGGAATATCCCAAGGCATCCCCTAGAAGAAACGTGTTTCTGACTCGTTGAATCTCAACATAGATTCAACTCTCTTAGGTGAACGATCGCACACCAGAGCAGTTTCAAGGAAACGTTCCTCCTGAGTTTTAGACGAAGTTTCCTGCTGTTTAGTATGTATGCCGGCATTGGGCTGGAAATACCGGTTTTGGGATTCTGCACAGAAAGGGTTTGCAAACCGCTGAATCCACGCGTGAGTTTAACTCTGTCAGTTGAATGCACACATTGACAACCATTCAGTTAGGTATCTCCGTTTTGGTTTTAGAAGCAGATATTTCTCGGTACAGCCTATGGTCCCATTCACTCGGGAACATCCCAACGCAGCTCCTAGAAGAAACGTGTTTCTGACTCGCTGAATCTCAACATAGATTCAACTCTCTTAGGTGAACGAACGCACAGAAGAGCAGTTTCAAGCAAACCTTTCTCCTGAGATTTAGACGAAGTTTACTGCTGTTTAGTACGTATGCCGGCATTGGGCTGGAAATACCGGTTTTGGGATTATGCACAGAAAGTGTTTGCCAACCGCTGAATCCACACGTGAGTTTTACTCTGTCAGTTGAATGCACACATTGACAAACATTCAGTTAGATAGCTCCGTTTTGGTTTTAGGAGCAGATATTTCTCTGTACAGCCTATGGTCCCATTCACTCGGGAATATCCCAACGCAGCTCCTAGAAGAAAGTGTTTCTGACTCTCTGAATCTCAACATAGATTCAACTCTCTTAGGTGAACGAACGCACAGCAGAGCAGTTTCAAGGAAACGTTTCTCCTGAGTTTTAGACGAAGTTTCCTGCTCTTTAGTACGTATGCCGGAATTGGGTTGGAAATACAGGTTTTGGAATTCTGCAGAGAAAGGGTTTGCAAACCGCCGAATCCACACGTGAGTTTAACTCTGTCAGTTGAATGCACACACTGACAACCATTCAGTTAGATGGCTCCGTTTTGGTTTAAGGAGCAGATATTTCTCTGTACAGCCTATGGTCCCATTCACTCGGGAATATCCCAACGCAGCTCCTAGAAGAAACGTGTATCTGAATCGCTGAATCTCAACATAGATTCAACTCTATTAGGTGAACGAACGCACAGCAGAGCAGTTTCAAGGAAACGTTTCTCCTGAGTTTTAGACGAAGTTTACTGCGGTTTAGTACGCATGCCGGCATTGGGCTGGAAATACCGGTTTTGGGATTCTGCACAGAAAGGGTTTGCAAACCGCTGAATCCACACGTGAGTTTAACTCTGTCAGTTGAATGCACACATTGACAACCATTCAGTTAGATAGCTCCGTTTTGGTTTTAGAAGCAGATATTTCTCTGTACAGCCTATGGTCCCATTCACTCGGGAATATCCCAAGGCAGCTCCTAGGAGAAACGTGCTTCTGACTCGCTGAATCTCAACATAGATTCAACTATCTTAGGTGAACGAACGCACAGCAGAGCAGTTTCAAGAAACGTTTCTCCTGGGTTTCAGACGAAGTTTCCTGCTGTTTAGTACGTATGCCGGCATTGGGCTGGAAATACCGGTTTTGGGATTCTGCACAGAAAGGGTTTGCCAACCGCTGAATCCACACGTGAGTTTAACTCTGTCAGTTGAATGCACACTTTGAAAACCATTCAGTTAGATAGCTCCGTTTTGGTTTTAGAAGCAGGTATTTCTCTGTACAGCCTATGGTCCCATTCACTCGGGAATATCCCAAGGCATCTCCTAGAAGAAACGTGTTTCTGACTCGCTGAATCTCAACATAGATTCAACTCTCTTAGGTGAACGAACGCACACCAGAGCAGTTTCAAGGAAACATTCCTCCTGAGTTTTAGACGAAGTTTCCAGCTGTTTAGTATGTATGCCGGCATTGGGCTGGAAATACCGGTTTTGGGATTCTGCACAGAAAGGGTTTGCAAACCGCTGAATCCACGCGTGAGTTTAACTCTGTCAGTTGAATGCACACATTGACAACCATTCAGTTAGGTAGCTCCGTTTTGGTTTTAGAAGCAGATATTTCTCGGTACAGCCTATGGTCCCATTCACTCGGGAACATCCCAACGCAGCTCCTAGAAGAAACGTGTTTCTGACTCGCTGAATCTCAACATAGATTCAACTCTCTTAGCTGAACGAACGCACAGAAGAGCAGTTTCAAGCAAACCTTTCTCCTGAGTTTTAGACGAAGTTTACTGCTGTTTAGTACTTATGCCGGCATTGGGCTGGAAATACCGGTTTTGGGATTCTGCACAGAAAGTGTTTGCCAACCGCTGAATCCACACGTCAGTTTTACTCTGTCAGTTGCATGCACACATTGACAAACATTCAGTTAGATAGCTCGGTTTTGGTTTTAGGAGCAGATATTTCTCTGTACATCCTATGGTCCCATTCACTCGGGAATATCCCAACGCAGCTCCTAGAAGAAAGTGTTTCTGACTCTCTGAATCTCAACATAGATTCAACTCTCTTAGGTGAACGAACGCACAGCAGAGCAGTTTCAAGGAAACGTTTCTCCTGAGTTTTAGACGAAGTTTCCTGCTGTTTAGTACGTATGCCGGCATTTGGCTGGAAATACCGGTTTTGGGATTCTGCACAGAAAGGGTTTGCAAACCACTGAATCCACACGTGAGTTTAACTCTGTCAGTTGAATGCACACATTGACAACCATTCAGTTAGGTAGCTCCTTTTTGGTATTAGAAGCAGATATTTCTCGGTACAGCCTATGGTCCCATTCACTCGGGAACATCCCAACGCAGCTCCTAGAAGAAACGTGTTTCTGACTCGCTGAATCTCAACATAGATTCAACTCTCTTAGGTGAACGAACGCACAGCAGATCAGTTTCAAGGAAACGTTTCTCCTGAGTTTTAGACGAAGTTTCCTGCTGTTTAGTACGTATGCCGGAATTGGACTGGAAATACAGGTTTTGGAATTCTGCAGAGAAAGGGTTTGGAAACCGCCGAATCCACACGTGAGTTTACCTCTGTCAGTTGAATGCACACATTGACAACCATTCAGTTAGATGGCTCCGTTTTGGTTTTAGGAGCAGATATTTCTCTGTACAGCCTATGGTCCCATTCACTCGGGAATATCCCAACGCAGCTCCTAGAAGAAACGTGTATCTGAAACGCTGAATCTCAACATAGATTCAACTCTATTAGGTGAACGAACGCACAGCAGAGCAGTTTCAAGGAAACCTTTCTCCTGAGTTTTAGACGAAGTTTACTGCGGTTTAGTACGCATGCCGGCATTGGGCTGGAAATACCGGTTTTGGGATTCTGCACAGAAAGGGTTTGCAAACCGCTGAATCCACACGTGAGTTTAGCTCTGACAGTTGAATGCACACATTGACAACCATTCAGTTAGATAGCTCCGTTTTGTTTTTAGAAGCAGATATTTCTCTGTACAGCCTATGGTCCCATTCACTCGGGAATATCCCAACGCAGCTCCTAGAAGAAACGTGTTTCTGACTCGCTGAATCTCAACAAAGATTCAACTCTCTTAGGTGAACGAACGCACTGCAGAGCAGCTTCAAGGAATCGTTTCTCCTGGGTTTTAGACGAAGTTTACTGCTGTTTAGTACGTATGCCGGCATTGGGCTGGAAATACCGGTTTTGGGATTCTGCACAGAAAGGGTTTGCAAACCGCTGAATACACGCGTGAGTTTAACTCTGTCAGTTGAATGCACACATTGACAACCATTCAGTTAGGTAGCTCCGTTTTGGTTTTAGAAGCAGGTATTTCTCGGTACAGCCTATGGACCCATTCACTCGGGAACAACCCAACGCAGCTCCTAGAAGAAACGTGTTTCTGACTCGCTGAATCTCAACATATATTCAACTCTCTTAGGTGAACGAACGCACAGAAGAGCAGTTTCAAGCAAACCTTTCTCCTGAGTTTTAGACGAAGTTTACTGCTGTTTAGTACGTATGCCGGCATTGGGCTGGAAATACCGGTTTTGCTATTCTGCACAGAAAGTGTTTGCCAACCGCTGAATCCACACGTGAGTTTTACTCTGTCAGTTGAATGCACACATTGACAAACATTCAGTTAGATAGCTCGGTTTTGGTTTTAGGAGCAGATATTTCTCTGTACATCCTATGGTCCCATTCACTCGGGAATATCCCAACGCAGCTCCTAGAAGAAAGTGTTTCTGACTCTCTGAATCTCAACATAGATTCAACTGTCTTAGGTGAACGAACGCACAGCAGAGCAGTTTCAAGGAAACGTTTCTCCTGAGTTTTAGACGAAGTTTCCTGCTGTTTAGTACGTATGCCGGCATTGGGCTGGAAATACCGGTTATGGGATTCTGCACAGAAAGGGTTTGCAAACCACTGAATCCACACGTGAGTTTAACTCTGTCAGTTGAATGCACACATTGACAACCATTCTGTTAGGTAGCTCCGTTTTGGTTTTAGAAGCAGATATTTCTCGGTACAAACTATGGTCCCATTCACTCGGGAACATCCCAACGCAGCTCCTAGAAGAAACGTGTTTCTGAATCGCTGAATCTCAAAATAGATTCAACTCTCTTAGGTGAACGAACGCACAGCAAAGCAGTTTCAAGGAAACGTTTCTCCTGAGTTTTAGACGAAGTTTCCTGCTGTTTAGTACGTATGCCGGAATTGGGTTGGAAATACAGGTTTTGGAATTCTGCAGAGAAAGGTTTTGCAAACCGCCGAATCCACACGTGAGTTTAACTCTGTCAGTTGAATGCACACATTGACAACCATTCAGTTAGATGGCTCTGTTTTGGTTTTAGGAGCAGATATTTCTCTGTACAGCCTATGGTCCCATTCACTCGGGAATATCCCAACGCAGCTCCTAGAAGAAACGTGTATCTGAATCGCTGAATCTCAACATAGATTCAACTCTATTAGGTGAACGAACGCACAGCAGAGCAGTTTCAAGGAAACGTTTCTCCTGAGTTTTAGACGAAGTTTTCTGCGGTTCAGTACGCATGCCGGCATTGGGCTGGAAATACCGGTTTTGGGATTCTGCACAGAAAGGGTTTGCAAACCGCTGAATCCACACGTGAGTTTAACTCTGTCAGTTGAATGCACACATTGAAAACCATTCAGTTAGATAGCTCCGTTTTGGTTTTAGAAGCAGGTATTTCCCTGTACAGCCTATGGTCCCATTCACTCGGGAATATCCCAACGCAGCTCCTAGAACAAACGTGTTTCTGAATCGCTGAATCTCAACATAGATTCAACTCTATTAGGTGAACGAACGCACAGCAGAGCAGTTTCAAGGAAACGTTTCTCCTGAGTTTTAGACGAAGTTTACTGTGGTTTAGTACGCATGCCGGCATTGGGCTGGAAATACCGGTTTTGGGATTCTGCACAGAAAGGGTTTGCCAACCGCTGAATCCACACGTGAGTTTAACTCTGTCATTTGAATGCACACATTGGCAACCATTCAGTTAGATAGCTCCGTTTTGGTTTTAGACGCAGGTATTTCTCTGTACAGCCTATGGTCCCATTCACTCGGGAATATCCCAACGCAGCTCCTAGAAGAAACGTGTTTCTGAATCGCTGAATCTCAACATAGATTCAACTCTATTAGGTGAACGAACGCACAGCAGAGCAGTTTCAAGGAAACGTTTCTCCTGAGTTTTAGACGAAGTTTACTGCGGTTTAGTACGCATGCCGGCATTGGGCTGGAAATACCGGTTTTGCGATTCTGCACAGAAAGGGTTTGCCAACCGCTGAATCCACACGTGAGTTTACCTCTGTCAGTTGAATGCACACATTGGCAACCATTCAGTTAGATAGCTCCGTTTTGGTTTTAGAAGCAGATATTTCTCTGTAGAGCCTATGGTCCCATTCACTCGGGAATATCCCAAGGCATCTCCTAGAAGAAACGTGTTTCTGACTCGCTGAATCTCAACAAAGATTCAACTCTCTTAGGTGAACGAACGCACTGCAGAGCAGTTTCAAGGAAACGTTTCTCCTGGGTTTTAGACGAAGTTTACTGCTGTTTAGTACGTATGCCGGCATTGGGCTGGAAATACCGGTTTTGGGATTCTGCACAGAAAGGGTTTGCCAACCGCCGAATCCACACGTGAGTTTACCTCTGTCAGTTGAATGCACACATTGACAACCATTCAGTTAGATACCTCCGTTTTGTTTTAGAAGCAGATATTTCTCTGTACAGCCTATGGTACCATTCACTCGGGAATATCCCAAGGCATCTCCTAGAAGAAACGTGTTTCTGACTCGCTGAATCTCAACATAGATTCAACTCTCTTAGGTGAACGAACGCACACCAGAGCAGTTTCAAGGAAACATTCCTCCTGAGTTTTAGACGAAGTTTCCTGCTGTTTAGTACGTATGCCGGCATTGGGCTGGAAATAGCGGTTTTGCTATTCTGCACAGAAAGTGTTTGCCAACCGCTGAATCCACACGTGAGTTTAACTCTGTCAGTTGAATGCACACATTGACAACCATTCAGTTAAGTAGCTCCGTTTTGGTTTTAGAAGCTGTTATTTCTCGGTACAGCCTATGGTCCCATTCACTCGGGAACATCCCAACGCAGCTCCTAGAAGAAACGTGTTTCTGACTCGCTGAATCTCAACATAGATTCAACTCTCTTAGGTGAACGAACGCACAGAAGAGCAGTTTCAAGCAAACCTTTCTCTTGAGTTTTAGACGAAGTTTACTGCTGTTTAGTACGTATGCCGGCATTGGGCTGGAAATACCGGTTTTGGGATTCTGCACAGAAAGGGTTTGCCAACCGCCGAATCCACACGTGAGTTTACCTCTGTCAGTTGAATGCACACATTGACAACCATTCAGTTATATAGCTCCGTTTTGGTTTTAGAAGCAGATATTTCTCTGTACAGCCTATGGTACCATTCACTCGGGAATATCCCAACGCAGCTCCTAGAAGAAAGTGTTTCTGACTCTCTGAATCTCAACATAGATTCATCTCTCTTAGGTGAACGAACGCACAGCAGAGCAGTTTCAAGGAAACGTTTCTCCTGAGTTTTAGACGAAGTTTCCTGCTGTTTAGTACGTATGCCGGCATTGGTCTGGAAATACCGGTTTTGGGATTCTGCACAGAAAGGGTTTGCAAACCACTGAATCCACACGTGAGTTTAACTCTGTCAGTTGAATGCACACATTGACAACCATTCAGTTAGATAACTCCGTTTTGGTTTTAGAAGCAGATATTTCTCTGTACAGCCTATGGTCCCATTCACTCGGGAATATCCCAACGCAGCTCCTAGAAGAAACGTGTTTCTGAATCGCTGAATCTCAACATAGATTCAACTCTATTAGGTGAACGAACGCACAGCAGAGCAGTTTCAAGGAAACGTTTCTCCTGAGTTTTAGACGAAGTTTACTGCGGTTTAGTACGCATGCCGGCATTGGGTTGGAAATACCGGTTTTGGGATTCGGCAGAGAAAGGGTTTGCCAACCGCTGAATCCACACGTGAGTTTAACTCTGTCAGTTGAATGCACACATTGGCAACCATTCACTTAGATAGCTCCGTTTTGGTTTTAGAAGCAGGTATTTCTCTGTACAGACTATGGTCCCATTCACTCGGGTATATCCCAACGCAGCTCCTAGAAGAAACGTGTTTCTGACTCGCTGAATCTCAACATAGATTCAACTCTCTTAGGTGAACGAACGCACACCAGAGCAGTTTCAAGGAAACATTCCTCCTGAGTTTTAGACGAAGTTTCCTGCTGTTTAGTATGTATGCCGGGATTGGGCTGGAAATACCGGTTTTGGGATTCTGCACAGAAAGGGTTTGCAAACCGCTGAATCCACGCGTGAGTTTAACTCTGTCAGTTGAATGCACACATTGACAACCATTCAGTTAGGTAGCTCCGTTTTGGTTTTAGAAGCAGATATTTCTCGGTACAGCCTATGGTCCCATTCACTCGGGAACATCCCAACGCAGCTCCTAGAAGAAACGTGTTTCTGACTCGCTGAATCTCAACATAGATTCAACTCTCTTAGGTGAAGGAACGCACAGAACAGCAGTTTCAAGCAAACCTTTCTCCTGACTTTTAGACGAAGTTTACTGCTGTTTAGTACGTATGCCGGCATTGGGCTGGAAATACCGGTTTTGCTATTCTGCACAGAAAGTGTTTGCCAACCGCTGAATCCACACTTGAGTTTTACTCTGTCAGTTGAATGCACACATTGACAAACATTCAGTTAGATAGCTCGGTTTTGGTTTTAGGAGCAGATATTTCTCTGTACATCCTATGGTCCCATTCACTCGGGAATATCCCAACGCAGCTCCTAGAAGAAAGTGTTTCTGACTCTCTGAATCTCAACATAGATTCAACTCTCTTAGGTGAACGAACGCACAGCAGAGCAGTTTCAAGGAAACGTTTCTCCTGAGTTTTAGACGAAGTTTCCTGCTGTTTAGTACGTATGCCGGCATTGGGCTGGAAATACCGGTTTTGGGATTCTGCACAGAAAGGGTTTGCAAACCACTGAATCCACACGTGAGTTTAACTCTGTCAGTTGAATGCACACATTGACAACCATTCAGTTAGGTAGCTCCGTTTTGGTTTTAGAAGCAGATATTTCTCGGTACAACCTATGGTCCCATTCACTCGGGAACATCCCAACGCAGCTCCTAGAAGAAACGTGTTTCTGAATCGCTGAATCTCAAAATAGATTCAACTCTCTTAGGTGAACGAACGCACAGCAGAGCAGTTTCAAGGAAACGTTTCTCCTTAGTTTTAGACGAAGTTTACAGCTGTTTGGTACGTATGCCGGCATTGGGCTGGAAATACCGGTTTTGGGATTCTGCACAGAAAGGGTTTGCCAACCGCAGAATCCACACGTGAGTTTAACTCTGTCAGTTGAATTCACACATTGACAACCATTCAGTTAGATAGCTCCGTTTTGGTTTTAGAAGCAGATATTTCTCTGTACAGCCTATGGTACCGTTCACTCGGGAATATCCCAAGGCATCTCCTAGAAGAAACGTGTTTCTGACTCGCTGAATCTCAACATAGATTCAACTCTCTTAGGTGAACGAACGCACAGAAGAGCAGTTTCAAGGAAACGTTTCTCCTGGGTTTTAGACGAAGTTTACTGCGGTTTAGTACGCATGCCGGCATTGGGCTGGAAATACCGGTTTTGGGATTCTGCACAGAAAGGGTTTGCAAACCGCTGAATCCACACGTGAGTTTAACTCTGTCAGTTGAATGCACACATTGACAACCATTCAGTTAGATAGCTCCGTTTTGGTTTTAGAAGCAGATATTTCTCTGTACAGCCTATGGTCCCATTCACTCGGGAATATCCCAACGCAGCTCCTTGAATAAACGTGTTTCTGAATCGCTGAATCTCAACATAGATTCAACTCTATTAGCTGAACGAACGCACAGCAGAGCAGTTTCAAGGAAACGTTTCTCCTGAGTTTTAGACGAAGTTTACTGCGGTTTAGTACGCATGCCGGCATTGGGCTGGAAATACCGGTTTTGGGATTCGGCACAGAAAGGGTTTGCCAACCGCTGAATCCACACGTGAGTTTAACTCTGTCAGTTGAATGCACACATTGACAACCATTCAGTAAGATAGCTCCGTTTTGGTTTTAGAAGCAGATATTTCTCTGTACAGCCTATGGTCCCATTCACTCGGGAATATCCCAACGCAGCTCCTAGAAGAAACGTGTTTCTGACTCGCTGAATCTCAAAATAGATTCACCTCTCTTAGGTGAACGAACGCACAGCAGAGCAGTTTCAAGGAAACGTTTCTCCTGAGTTTTAGACGAAGTTTCCTGCTGTTTAGTACGTATGCCGGCATTGGGCTGGAAATACCGGTTTTGGGATTCTGCACAGAAAGGGTTTGCCAACCGCAGAATCCACACGTGAGTTTAACTCTGTCAGTTGAATTCACACATTGACAACCATTCAGTTAGATAGCTCCGTTTTGGTTTTAGAAGCAGATATTTCTCTGTACAGCCTATGGTACCGTTCACTCGGGAATATCCCAAGGCATCTCCTAGAAGAAACGTGTTTCTGACTCGCTGAATCTCAACATAGATTCAACTCTCTTAGGTGAACGAACGCACACCAGAGCAGTTTCAAGGAAACATTCCTCCTGAGTTTTAGACGAATTTTCCTGCTGTTTAGTACGTATGCCGGCATTGGGCTGGAAATACCGGTTTTGGGATTCTGCACAGAAAGGGTTTGCAAACCGCTGAATCCACACGCGAGTTTAACTCTGTCAGTTGAATGCACACATTGACAACCATTCAGTTAGGTAGCTCCGTTTTGGTTTTAGAAGCAGAGATTTCTCTGTACAGCCTATGGTCCCATTCACTCGGGAACATCCCAACGCAGCTCCTAGAAGAAACGTGTTTCTGACTCGCTGAATCTCAACATAGATTCAACTCTCTTAGGTGAACGAACGCACAGAAGAGCAGTTTCAAGGAAACGTTTCTCCTGGGTTTTAGACGAAGTTTACTGCGGTTTAGTACGCATGCCGGCATTGGGCTGGAAATACCGGTTTTGGGATTCTGCACAGAAAGGGTTTGCAAACCGCTGAATCCACACGTGAGTTTAACTCTGTCAGTTGAATGCACATATTGACAACCATTCAGTTAGATAGCTCCGTTTTGGTTTTAGAAGCAGATATTTCTCTGTACAGCCTATGGTCCCATTCACTCGGGAATATCCCAACGCAGCTCCTTGAAGAAACGTGTTTCTGAATCGCTGAATCTCAACATAGATTCAACTCTATTAGGTGAACGAACGCACAGCAGAGCAGTTTCAAGGAAACGTTTCTCCTGAGTTTTAGACGAAGTTTACTGCGGTTTAGTACGCATGCCGGCATTGGGCTGGAAATACCGGTTTTGGGATTCGGCACAGAAAGGGTTTGCCAACCGCTGAATCCACACGTGAGTTTAACTCTGTCAGTTGAATGCACACATTGGCAACCATTCAGTTAGATAGCTCCGTTTTGGTTTTAGAAGCAGATATTTCTCTGTACAGCCTATGGTCCCATTCACTCGGGAATATCCCAACGCAGCTCCTAGAAGAAACGTGTTTCTGACTCGCTGAATCTCAACATAGATTCAACTCTCTTAGGTGAACGAACGCACACCAGAGCAGTTTCAAGGAAACATTCCTCCTGAGTTTTAGACGAAGTTTCCTGCTGTTTAGTATGTATGCCGGGATTGGGCTGGAAATACCGGTTTTGGGATTCTGCACAGAAAGGGTTTGAAAACCGCTGAATCCACGCGTGAGTTTAACTCTGTCAGTTGAATGCAAACATTGACAACCATTCAGTTAGGTAGCTCCGTTTTGGTTTTAGGAGCAGATATTTCTCTGTACATCCTATGGTCCCATTCACTCGGGAATATCCCAACGCAGCTCCTAGAAGAAAGTGTTTCTGACTCTCTGAATCTCAACATAGATTCAACTCTCTTAGGTGAACGAACGCACAGCAGAGCAGTTTCAAGGAAACGTTTCTCCTGAGTTTTAGACGAAGTTTCCTGCTCTTTAGTACGTATGCCGGCATTGGGATGGAAATACCGGTTTTGGGATTCTGCACAGAAAGGGTTTGCAAACCACTGAATCCACACGTGAGTTTAACTCTGTCAGTTGAATGCACACATTGACAACCATTCAGTTAGGTAGCTCCGTTTTGGTTTTAGGAGCAGATATTTCTCGGTACAACCTATGGTCCCATTCACTCGGGAACATCCCAACGCAGCTCCTAGAAGAAACGTGTTTCTGAATCGCTGAATCTCAAAATAGATTCAACTCTCTTAGGTGAACGAACGCACAGAAGAGCAGTTTCAAGGAAACGTTTCTCCTTAGTTTTAGACGAAGTTTACTGCTGTTTGGTACGTATGCCGGCATGGGGCTGGAAATACCGGTTTTGGGATTCTGCACAGAAAGGGTTTGCCAACCGCTGAATCCACACGTGAGTTTAACTCTGTCAGTTGAATATACACATTGACAACCATTCAGTTAGATAGTTCCGTTTTGGTTTTAGAAGCAGATATTTCTCTGTACAGCCTATGGTCCCATTCACTCGGGAATATCCCAACGCAGCTCCTAGAAAAAACGTGTTTCTGAATCGCTGAATCTCAAAATAGATTCACCTCTCTTAGGTGAACGAACGCACAGCAGAGCAGTTTCAAGGAAACGTTTCTCCTGAGTTTTAGACGAAGTTTCCTGCTGTTTAGTACGTATGCCGGCATTGGGCTGGAAATACCGGTTTTGGGATTCTGCACAGAAAGGGTTTGCCAACCGCAGAATCCACACGTGAGTTTAACTCTGTCAGTTGAATTCACACATTGACAACCATTCAGTTAGATAGCTCCGTTTTGGTTTTAGAAACAGATATTTCTCTGTACAGCCTATGGTACCGTTCACTCGGGAATATCCCAAGGCATCTCCTAGAAGAAACGTGTTTCTGACTCGCTGAATCTCAACATAGATTCAACTCTCTTAGGTGAACGAACGCACACCAGAGCAGTTTCAAGGAAACATTCCTCCTGAGTTTTAGTCGAAGTTTCCTGCTGTTTAGTACGTATGCCGGCATTGGGCTGGAAATACCGGTTTTGGGATTCTGCACAGAAAGGGTTTGCAAACCGCTGAATCCACACGTGAGTTTAACTCTGTCAGTTGAATGCACACATTGACAACCATTCAGTTAGGTAGCTCCGTTTTGGTTTTAGAAGCAGAGATTTCTCTGTACAGCCTATGGTCCCATTCACTCGGGAACATCCCAACGCAGCTCCTACAAGAAACGTGTTTCTGACTCGCTGAATCTCAACATAGATTCAACCCTCTTAGGTGAATGAACGCACAGAAGAGCAGTTTCAAGGAACCGTTTCTCCTGGGTTTTAGACGAAGTTTACTGCTGTTTAGTACGCATGCCGGCATTGGGCTGGAAATACCGGTTTTGGGATTCTGCACAGAAAGGGTTTGGAAACCGCTGAATCCACACGTGAGTTTAACTCTGTCAGTTGAATGCACACATTGACAACCATTCAGTTAGGTAGCTCCGTTTTGGTTTTACAAGCAGGTATTTCTCTGTACAGCCTATGGTCCCATTCACTCGGGAATATCCCAACGCAGCTCCTAGAAGAAACGTGTTTCTGACTCGCTGAATCTCAACGTAGATTCAATTCTCTTAGGTGAACGAACGCACAGCAGAGCAGTTTCAAGGAAACATTCCTCCTGAGTTTTAGACGAAGTTTCCTGCTGTTTAGTACGTATGCCGGCATTGGGCTGGAAATACCGGTTTTGGGATTCTGCACAGAAAGTGTTTGCCAACCGCTGAATATACACGTGAGTTTTACTCTGTCAGTTGAATGCACACATTGACAAACATTCAGTTAGATAGCTCGGTTTTGGTTTTAGGAGCAGATATTTCTCTGTACATCCTATGGTCCCATTCACTCGGGAATATCCCATCGCAGCTCCTAGAAGAAAGTGCTTCTGCCTCTCTGAATCTCAACATAGATTCAACTCTCTTAGGTGAACGAACGCACAGCAGAGCAGTTTCAAGGAAACGTTTCTCCTGAGTTTTAGACGAAGTTTCCTGCTGTTTAGTACGTATGCCGGCATTGGGCTGGAAATACCGGTTTTGGGATTCTGCACAGAAAGGGTTTGCAAACCACTGAATCCACACGTGAGTTTAACTCTGTCAGTTGAATGCACACATTGACAACCATTCAGTTAGGTAGCTCCGTTTTGGTTTTAGAAGCAGATATTTCTCGGTACAACCTATGGTCCCATTCACTCGGGAACATCCCAACGCAGCTCCTAGAAGAAACGTGTTTCTGAATCGCTGAATCTCAAAATAGATTCAACTCTCTTAGGTGAACGAACGCACAGCAGAGCAGTTTCAAGGAAACGTTTCTCCTTAGTTTTAGACGAAGTTTACAGCTGTTTGGTACGTATGCCGGCATTGGGCTGGAAATACCGGTTTTGGGATTCTGCACAGAAAGGGTTTGCCAACCGCAGAATCCACACGTGAGTTTAACTCTGTCAGTTGAATTCACACATTGACAACCATTCAGTTAGATAGCTCCGTTTTGGTTTTAGAAGCAGATATTTCTCTGTACAGCCTATGGTACCGTTCACTCGGGAATATCCCAAGGCATCTCCTAGAAGAAACGTGTTTCTGACTCGCTGAATCTCAACATAGATTCAACTCTCTTAGGTGAACGAACGCACAGAAGAGCAGTTTCAAGGAAACGTTTCTCCTGGGTTTTAGACGAAGTTTACTGCGGTTTAGTACGCATGCCGGCATTGGGCTGGAAATACCGGTTTTGGGATTCTGCACAGAAAGGGTTTGCAAACCGCTGAATCCACACGTGAGTTTAACTCTGTCAGTTGAATGCACACATTGACAACCATTCAGTTAGATAGCTCCGTTTTGGTTTTAGAAGCAGATATTTCTCTGTACAGCCTATGGTCCCATTCACTCGGGAATATCCCAACGCAGCTCCTTGAATAAACGTGTTTCTGAATCGCTGAATCTCAACATAGATTCAACTCTATTAGCTGAACGAACGCACAGCAGAGCAGTTTCAAGGAAACGTTTCTCCTGAGTTTTAGACGAAGTTTACTGCGGTTTAGTACGCATGCCGGCATTGGGCTGGAAATACCGGTTTTGGGATTCGGCACAGAAAGGGTTTGCCAACCGCTGAATCCACACGTGAGTTTAACTCTGTCAGTTGAATGCACACATTGACAACCATTCAGTAAGATAGCTCCGTTTTGGTTTTAGAAGCAGATATTTCTCTGTACAGCCTATGGTCCCATTCACTCGGGAATATCCCAACGCAGCTCCTAGAAGAAACGTGTTTCTGACTCGCTGAATCTCAAAATAGATTCACCTCTCTTAGGTGAACGAACGCACAGCAGAGCAGTTTCAAGGAAACGTTTCTCCTGAGTTTTAGACGAAGTTTCCTGCTGTTTAGTACGTATGCCGGCATTGGGCTGGAAATACCGGTTTTGGGATTCTGCACAGAAAGGGTTTGCCAACCGCAGAATCCACACGTGAGTTTAACTCTGTCAGTTGAATTCACACATTGACAACCATTCAGTTAGATAGCTCCGTTTTGGTTTTAGAAGCAGATATTTCTCTGTACAGCCTATGGTACCGTTCACTCGGGAATATCCCAAGGCATCTCCTAGAAGAAACGTGTTTCTGACTCGCTGAATCTCAACATAGATTCAACTCTCTTAGGTGAACGAACGCACACCAGAGCAGTTTCAAGGAAACATTCCTCCTGAGTTTTAGACGAATTTTCCTGCTGTTTAGTACGTATGCCGGCATTGGGCTGGAAATACCGGTTTTGGGATTCTGCACAGAAAGGGTTTGCAAACCGCTGAATCCACACGCGAGTTTAACTCTGTCAGTTGAATGCACACATTGACAACCATTCAGTTAGGTAGCTCCGTTTTGGTTTTAGAAGCAGAGATTTCTCTGTACAGCCTATGGTCCCATTCACTCGGGAACATCCCAACGCAGCTCCTAGAAGAAACGTGTTTCTGACTCGCTGAATCTCAACATAGATTCAACTCTCTTAGGTGAACGAACGCACAGAAGAGCAGTTTCAAGGAAACGTTTCTCCTGGGTTTTAGACGAAGTTTACTGCGGTTTAGTACGCATGCCGGCATTGGGCTGGAAATACCGGTTTTGGGATTCTGCACAGAAAGGGTTTGCAAACCGCTGAATCCACACGTGAGTTTAACTCTGTCAGTTGAATGCACATATTGACAACCATTCAGTTAGATAGCTCCGTTTTGGTTTTAGAAGCAGATATTTCTCTGTACAGCCTATGGTCCCATTCACTCGGGAATATCCCAACGCAGCTCCTTGAAGAAACGTGTTTCTGAATCGCTGAATCTCAACATAGATTCAACTCTATTAGGTGAACGAACGCACAGCAGAGCAGTTTCAAGGAAACGTTTCTCCTGAGTTTTAGACGAAGTTTACTGCGGTTTAGTACGCATGCCGGCATTGGGCTGGAAATACCGGTTTTGGGATTCGGCACAGAAAGGGTTTGCCAACCGCTGAATCCACACGTGAGTTTAACTCTGTCAGTTGAATGCACACATTGGCAACCATTCAGTTAGATAGCTCCGTTTTGGTTTTAGAAGCAGATATTTCTCTGTACAGCCTATGGTCCCATTCACTCGGGAATATCCCAACGCAGCTCCTAGAAGAAACGTGTTTCTGACTCGCTGAATCTCAACATAGATTCAACTCTCTTAGGTGAACGAACGCACACCAGAGCAGTTTCAAGGAAACATTCCTCCTGAGTTTTAGACGAAGTTTCCTGCTGTTTAGTATGTATGCCGGGATTGGGCTGGAAATACCGGTTTTGGGATTCTGCACAGAAAGGGTTTGAAAACCGCTGAATCCACGCGTGAGTTTAACTCTGTCAGTTGAATGCAAACATTGACAACCATTCAGTTAGGTAGCTCCGTTTTGGTTTTAGGAGCAGATATTTCTCTGTACATCCTATGGTCCCATTCACTCGGGAATATCCCAACGCAGCTCCTAGAAGAAAGTGTTTCTGACTCTCTGAATCTCAACATAGATTCAACTCTCTTAGGTGAACGAACGCACAGCAGAGCAGTTTCAAGGAAACGTTTCTCCTGAGTTTTAGACGAAGTTTCCTGCTCTTTAGTACGTATGCCGGCATTGGGATGGAAATACCGGTTTTGGGATTCTGCACAGAAAGGGTTTGCAAACCACTGAATCCACACGTGAGTTTAACTCTGTCAGTTGAATGCACACATTGACAACCATTCAGTTAGGTAGCTCCGTTTTGGTTTTAGGAGCAGATATTTCTCGGTACAACCTATGGTCCCATTCACTCGGGAACATCCCAACGCAGCTCCTAGAAGAAACGTGTTTCTGAATCGCTGAATCTCAAAATAGATTCAACTCTCTTAGGTGAACGAACGCACAGAAGAGCAGTTTCAAGGAAACGTTTCTCCTTAGTTTTAGACGAAGTTTACTGCTGTTTGGTACGTATGCCGGCATGGGGCTGGAAATACCGGTTTTGGGATTCTGCACAGAAAGGGTTTGCCAACCGCTGAATCCACACGTGAGTTTAACTCTGTCAGTTGAATATACACATTGACAACCATTCAGTTAGATAGTTCCGTTTTGGTTTTAGAAGCAGATATTTCTCTGTACAGCCTATGGTCCCATTCACTCGGGAATATCCCAACGCAGCTCCTAGAAAAAACGTGTTTCTGAATCGCTGAATCTCAAAATAGATTCACCTCTCTTAGGTGAACGAACGCACAGCAGAGCAGTTTCAAGGAAACGTTTCTCCTGAGTTTTAGACGAAGTTTCCTGCTGTTTAGTACGTATGCCGGCATTGGGCTGGAAATACCGGTTTTGGGATTCTGCACAGAAAGGGTTTGCCAACCGCAGAATCCACACGTGAGTTTAACTCTGTCAGTTGAATTCACACATTGACAACCATTCAGTTAGATAGCTCCGTTTTGGTTTTAGAAACAGATATTTCTCTGTACAGCCTATGGTACCGTTCACTCGGGAATATCCCAAGGCATCTCCTAGAAGAAACGTGTTTCTGACTCGCTGAATCTCAACATAGATTCAACTCTCTTAGGTGAACGAACGCACACCAGAGCAGTTTCAAGGAAACATTCCTCCTGAGTTTTAGTCGAAGTTTCCTGCTGTTTAGTACGTATGCCGGCATTGGGCTGGAAATACCGGTTTTGGGATTCTGCACAGAAAGGGTTTGCAAACCGCTGAATCCACACGTGAGTTTAACTCTGTCAGTTGAATGCACACATTGACAACCATTCAGTTAGGTAGCTCCGTTTTGGTTTTAGAAGCAGAGATTTCTCTGTACAGCCTATGGTCCCATTCACTCGGGAACATCCCAACGCAGCTCCTACAAGAAACGTGTTTCTGACTCGCTGAATCTCAACATAGATTCAACCCTCTTAGGTGAATGAACGCACAGAAGAGCAGTTTCAAGGAACCGTTTCTCCTGGGTTTTAGACGAAGTTTACTGCTGTTTAGTACGCATGCCGGCATTGGGCTGGAAATACCGGTTTTGGGATTCTGCACAGAAAGGGTTTGGAAACCGCTGAATCCACACGTGAGTTTAACTCTGTCAGTTGAATGCACACATTGACAACCATTCAGTTAGGTAGCTCCGTTTTGGTTTTACAAGCAGGTATTTCTCTGTACAGCCTATGGTCCCATTCACTCGGGAATATCCCAACGCAGCTCCTAGAAGAAACGTGTTTCTGACTCGCTGAATCTCAACGTAGATTCAATTCTCTTAGGTGAACGAACGCACAGCAGAGCAGTTTCAAGGAAACATTCCTCCTGAGTTTTAGACCAAGTTTCCTGCTGTTTAGTACGTATGCCGGCATTGGGCTGGAAATACCGGTTTTGGGATTCTGCACAGAAAGTGTTTGCCAACCGCTGAATATACACGTGAGTTTTACTCTGTCAGTTGAATGCACACATTGACAAACATTCAGTTAGATAGCTCGGTTTTGGTTTTAGGAGCAGATATTTCTCTGTACATCCTATGGTCCCATTCACTCGGGAATATCCCATCGCAGCTCCTAGAAGAAAGTGCTTCTGCCTCTCTGAATCTCAACATAGATTCAACTCTCTTAGGTGAACGAACGCACAGCAGAGCAGTTTCAAGGAAACGTTTCTCCTGAGTTTTAGACGAAGTTTCCTGCTGTTTAGTACGTATGCCGGCATTGGGCTGCAAATACCGGTTTTGGGATTCTGCACAGAAAGAGTTTGCAAACCACTGAATCCACACGTGAGTTTAAGTCTGTCAGTTGAATGCACACATTGACAACCATTCAGTTAGGTAGCTCCGTTTTGGTTTTAGAAGCAGATATTTCTCGGTACAGCCTACGGTCCCATTCACTCGGGAACATCCCAACGCAGCTCCTAGAAGAAACGTGTTTCTGACTCGCTGAATCTCAACATAGATTCAACTCTCTTAGGTGAACGAACGCACAGCAGAGCAGTTTCAAGGAAACGTTTCTCCTGAGTTTTAGACGAAGTTTACTGCGGTTTAGTACGCATGCCGGCATTGGGCTGGAAATACCGGTTTTGGGATTCTGCACAGAAAGGGTTTGCAAACCGCTGAATCCACACGTGAGTTTAACTCTGTCAGTTGAATGCACACATTGACAACCATTCAGTTAGGTAGCTCCGTTTTGGTTTTAGAAGCAGATATTTCTCAGTACAAACTATGGTCCCATTCACTCGGGAACATCCCAACGCAGCTCCTAGAAGAAACGTGTTTCTGAATCGCTGAATCTCAAAATAGATTCAACTCTCTTAGGTGAACGAACGCACAGCAGAGCAGTTTCAAGGAAACGTTTCTCCTGAGTTTTAGATGAAGTTTACTGCTGTTTGGTACGTATGCCGGCATTGGGCTGGAAATACCGGTTTTGGGATTCTGCACAGAAAGGGTTTGCCAACCGCTGAATCCACACGTGAGTTTAACTCTGTCAGTTGAATGCACACATTGACAACCATTCAGTTAGGTAGCTCCGTTTTGGTTTTAGAAGCAGATATTTCTCGGTACAGCCTATGGTCCCATTCACTCGGAAACATCCCAACGCAGCTCCTAGAAGAAACGTGTATCTGAATCGCTGAATCTCAACATAGATTCAACTCTCTTAGGTGACCGAACGCACAGCAGAGCAGTTTCAAGGAAACGTTTCTCCTGAGATTTAGACGAAGTTTCCTGCTGTTTAGTACATATGCCGGCATTGGGCTGGAAATACCGGTTTTGGGATTCTGCACAGAAAGGGTTTGCAAACCACTGAATCCACAGGTGAGTTTAACTCTGTCAGTTGAATGCCCACATTGACAACCATTCAGTTAGATAGCTCCGTTTTGGTTTTAGAAGCAGATATTTCTCTGTATAGCCTATTGTCCCATTCACTCGGGAATATCCCAACGCAGCTCCTAGAAGTAACCTGTTTCTGATTCGCTGAATCTCAACATAGATTCAACTCTCTTAGTTTAATGAACGCACAGCAGAGCAGTTTCAAGGAAAGGATCCTCCTGAGTTTTAGACGAAGTTTACTGCTGTTTAGTACGTATGCCGGCATTGGGCTGGAAATACCGGTTATGCTATTCTGAACAGAAAGTGTTTGCCAACTGCTGAATCCACACGTGAGTTTTACTCTGTCAGTTGAATGCACACATTGACAAACATTCAGTTAGATAGCTCGGTTTTGGTTTTAGGAGCAGATATTTCTCTGTACATCCTATGGTCCCATTCACTCGGGAATATCCCAACGCAGCTCCTAGAAGAAAGTGTTTCTGACTCTCTGAATCTCAACATAGATTCAACTCTCTTAGGTGAACGAACGCACAGCAGAGCAGTTTCAAGGAAACGTTTCTCCTGAGTTTTAGACGAAGTTTCCTGCTGTTTAGTACGTATGCCGGCATGGGGCTGGAAATACCGGTTTTGGGATTCTGCACAGAAAGGGTTTGCAAACCACTGAATCCACACGTGAGTTTAACTCTGTCAGTTGAATGCACACATTGACAACCATTCAGTTAGGTAGCTCCGTTTTGGTTTTAGAAGCAGATATTTCTCTGTACAGCCTATGGTCCCATTCACTCGGGAATATCCCAACGCAGCTCCTAGAAGAAACGTGTTTCTGAATCGCTGAATCTCAAAATAGATTCACCTCTCTTAGGTGAACGAACGCACAGCAGAGCAGTTTCAAGGAAACGTTTCTCCTGAGTTTTAGACGAAGTTTCCTGCTGTTTAGTACGTATGCCGGCATTGGGCTGGAAATACCGGTTTTGGGATTCTGCACAGAAAGGGTTTGCCAACCGCAGAATCCACACGTGAGTTTAATTCTGTCAGTTGAATTCACACATTGACAACCATTCAGTTAGATAGCTCCGTTTTGGTTTTAGAAGCAGATATTTCTCTGTACAGCCTATGGTACCGTTCACTCGGGAATATCCCAAGGCATCTCCTAGAAGAAACGTGTTTCTGACTCGCTGAATCTCAACATAGATTCAACTCTCTTAGGTGAACGAACGCACACCAGAGCAGTTTCAAGGAAACATTCCTCCTGAGTTTTAGTCGAAGTTTCCTGCTGTTTAGTACGTATGCCGGCATTGGGCTGGAAATACCGGTTTTGGGATTCTGCACAGAAAGGGTTTGCAAACCGCTGAATCCACACGTGAGTTTAACTCTGTCAGTTGAATGCACACATTGACAACCATTCAGTTAGGTAGCTCCGTTTTGGTTTTAGAAGCAGAGATTTCTCTGTACAGCCTATGGTCCCATTCACTCGGGAACATCCCAGCGCAGCTCCTAGAAGAAACGTGTTTCTGACTCGCTGAATCTCAACATAGATTCAACCCTCTTAGGTGAATGAACGCACAGAAGAGCAGTTTCAAGGAAACGTTTCTCCTGGGTTTTAGACGAAGTTTACTGCGGTTTAGTACGCATGCCGGCATTGGGCTGGAAATACCGGTTTTGGGATTCTGCACAGAAAGGGTTTGGAAACCGCTGAATCCACACGTGAGTTTAACTCTGTCAGTTGAATGCACACATTGACAACCATTCAGTTAGATACCTCCGTTTTGGTTTTACAAGCAGGTATTTCTCTGTACAGCCTATGGTCCCATTCACTCGGGAATATCCCAACGCAGCTCCTAGAAGAAACGTGTTTCTGACTCGCTGAATCTCAACGTAGATTCAATTCTCTTAGGTGAACGAACGCACAGCAGAGCAGTTTCAAGGAAACATTCCTCCTGAGTTTTAGACGAAGTTTCCTGCTGTTTAGTACGTATGCCGGCATTGGGCTGGAAATACCGGTTTTGGGATTCTGCACAGAAAGTGTTTGCCAACCGCTGAATATACACGTGAGTTTTACTCTGTCAGTTGAATGCACACATTGACAAACATTCAGTTAGATAGCTCGATTTTGGTTTTAGGAGCAGATATTTCTCTGTACATCCTATGGTCCCATTCACTCGGGAATATCCCATCGCAGCTCCTAGAAGAAAGTGCTTCTGACTCTCTGAATCTCAACATAGATTCAACTCTCTTAGGTGAACGAACGCACAGCAGAGCAGTTTCAAGGAAACGTTTCTCCTGAGTTTTAGACGAAGTTTCCTGCGGTTTAGTACGCATGCCGGCATTGGGCTGGAAATACCGGTTTTGGGATTCTGCACAGAAAGGGTTTGCAAACCGCTGAATCCACACGTGAGTTTAACTCTGTCAGTTGAATGCACACATTGACAACCATTCTGTTAGGTAGCTCCGTTTTGGTTTTAGAAGCAGATATTTCTCAGTACAAACTATGGTCCCATTCACTCGGGAACATCCCAACGCAGCTCCTAGAAGAAACGTGTTTCTGAATCGCTGAATCTCAAAATAGATTCAACTCTCTTAGGTGAACGAACGCACAGCAGAGCAGTTTCAAGGAAACGTTTCTCCTGAGTTTTAGATGAAGTTTACTGCTGTTTGGTACGTATGCCGGCATTGGGCTGGAAATACCGGTTTTGGGATTCTGCACAGAAAGGGTTTGCCAACCGCTGAATCCACACGTGAGTTTAACTCTGTCAGTTGAATGCACACATTGACAACCATTCAGTTAGGTAGCTCCGTTTTGGTTTTAGAAGCAGATATTTCTCGGTACAGCCTATGGTCCCATTCACTCGGAAACATCCCAACGCAGCTCCTAGAAGAAACGTGTATCTGAATCGCTGAATCTCAACATAGATTCAACTCTCTTAGGTGACCGAACGCACAGCAGAGCAGTTTCAAGGAAACGTTTCTCCTGAGATTTAGACGAAGTTTCCTGCTGTTTAGTACATATGCCGGCATTGGGCTGGAAATACCGGTTTTGGGATTCTGCACTGAAAGGGTTTGCAAACCACTGAATCCACAGGTGAGTTTAACTCTGTCAGTTGAATGCCCACATTGACAACCATTCAGTTAGATAGCTCCGTTTTGGTTTTAGAAGCAGATATTTCTCTGTATAGCCTATTGTCCCATTCACTCGGGAATATCCCAACGCAGCTCCTAGAAGTAACCTGTTTCTGATTCGCTGAATCTCAACATAGATTCAACTCTCTTAGTTTAATGAACGCACAGCAGAGCAGTTTCAAGGAAAGGATCCTCCTGAGTTTTAGACGAAGTTTACTGCTGTTTAGTACGTATGCCGGCATTGGGCTGGAAATACCGGTTATGCTATTCTGAACAGAAAGTGTTTGCCAACTGCTGAATCCACACGTGAGTTTTACTCTGTCAGTTGAATGCACACATTGACAAACATTCAGTTAGATAGCTCGGTTTTGGTTTTAGGAGCAGATATTTCTCTGTACATCCTATGGTCCCATTCACTCGGGAATATCCCAACGCAGCTCCTAGAAGAAAGTGTTTCTGACTCTCTGAATCTCAACATAGATTCAACTCTCTTAGGTGAACGAACGCACAGCAGAGCAGTTTCAAGGAAACGTTTCTCCTGAGTTTTAGACGAAGTTTCCTGCTGTTTAGTACGTATGCCGGCATTGGGCTGGAAATACCGGTTTTGGGATTCTGCACAGAAAGGGTTTGCAAACCACTGAATCCACACGTGAGTTTAACTCTGTCAGTTGAATGCACACATTGACAACCATTCAGTTAGGTAGCTCCGTTTTGGTTTTAGAAGCAGATATTTCTCGGTACAACCTATGGTCCCATTCACTCGGGAACATCCCAACGCAGCTCCTAGAAGAAACGTGTTTCTGAATCGCTGAATCTCAAAATAGATTCAACTCACTTAGGTGAACGAACGCACAGCAGAGCAGTTTCAAGGAAACGTTTCTCCTGAGTTTTAGACGAAGTTTACTGCTGTTTGGTACGTATGCCGGCATTGGGCTGGAAATACCGGTTTTGGGATTCTGCACAGAAAGGGTTTGCCAACCGCTGAATCCACACGTGAGTTTAACTCAGTCAGTTGAATGCACACATTGACAACCATTCAGTTAGATAGCTCCGTTTTGGTTTTAGAAGCAGATATTTCTCTGTACAGCCTATGGTCCCATTCACTCGGGAATATCCCAACGCAGCTCCTAGAAGAAACGTGTTTCTGAATCGCTGAATCTCAAAATAGATTCACCTCTCTTAGGTGAACGAACGCACAGCAGAGCAGTTTCAAGGAAACGTTTCTCCTGAGTTTTAGACGAAGTTTCCTGCTGTTTAGTACGTTTGCCGGCATTGGGCTGGAAATACCGGTTTTGGGATTCTGCACAGAAAGGGTTTGCCAACCGCAGAATCCACACGTGAGTTTAACTCTGTCAGTTGAATTCACACATTGACAACCATTCAGTTAGATAGCTCCGTTTTGGTTTTAGAAGCAGATATTTCTCTGTACAGCCTATGGTACCGTTCACTCGGGAATATCCCAAGGCATCTCCTAGAAGAAACGTGTTTCTGACTCGCTGAATCTCAACATAGATTCAACTCTCTTAGGTGAACGAACGCACACCAGAGCAGTTTCAAGGAAACATTCCTCCTGAGTTTTAGTCGAAGTTTCCTGCTGTTTAGTACGTATGCCGGCATTGGGCTGGAAATACCGGTTTTGGGATTCTGCACAGAAAGGGTTTGCAAACCGCTGAATCCACACGTGAGTTTAACTCTGTCAGTTGAATGCACACATTGACAACCATTCAGTTAGGTAGCTCCGTTTTGGTTTTAGAAGCAGAGATTTCTCTGTACAGCCTATGGTCCCATTCACTCGGGAACATCCCAACGCAGCTCCTAGAAGAAACGTGTTTCTGACTCGCTGAATCTCGCAATAGATTCAACCCTCTTAGGTGAATGAACGCACAGAAGAGCAGTTTCAAGGAAACGTTTCTCCTGGGTTTTAGACGAAGTTTACTGCGGTTTAGTACGCATGCCGGCATTGGGCTGGAAATACCGGTTTTGGGATTCTGCACAGAAAGGGTTTGGAAACCGCTGAATCCACACGTGAGTTTAACTCTGTCAGTTGAATGCACACATTGACAACCATTCAGTTAGATAGCTCCGTTTTGGTTTTACAAGCAGGTATTTCTCTGTACAGCCTATGGTCCCATTCACTCGGGAATATCCCAACGCAGCTCCTAGAAGAAACGTGTTTCTGACTCGCTGAATCTCAACGTAGATTCAATTCTCTTAGGTGAACGAACGCACAGCAGAGCAGTTTCAAGGAAACATTCCTCCTGAGTTTTAGACGAAGTTTCCTGCTGTTTAGTACGTATGCCGGCATTGGGCTGGAAATACCGGTTTTGGGATTCTGCACAGAAAGTGTTTGCCAACCGCTGAATATACACGTGAGTTTTACTCTGTCAGTTGAATGCACACATTGACAAACATTCAGTTAGATAGCTCGGTTTTGGTTTTAGGAGCAGATATTTCTCTGTACATCCTATGGTCCCATTCACTCGGGAATATCCCATCGCAGCTCCTAGAAGAAAGTGCTTCTGACTCTCTGAATCTCAACATAGATTCAACTCTCTTAGGTGAACGAACGCACAGCAGAGCAGTTTCAAGGAAACGTTTCTCCTGAGTTTTAGACGAAGTTTCCTGCTGTTTAGTACGTATGCCGGCATTGGGCTGCAAATACCGGTTTTGGGATTCTGCACAGAAAGGGTTTGCAAACCACTGAATCCACACGTGAGTTTAAGTCTGTCAGTTGAATGCACACATTGACAACCATTCAGTTAGGTAGCTCCGTTTTGGTTTTAGAAGCAGATATTTCTCGGTACAGCCTACGGTCCTATTCACTCGGGAACATCCCAACGCAGCTCCTAGAAGAAACGTGTTTCTGACTCGCTGAATCTCAACATAGATTCAACTCTCTTAGGTGAACGAACGCACAGCAGAGCAGTTTCAAGGAAACGTTTCTCCTGAGTTTTAGACGAAGTTTACTGCGGTTTAGTACGCATGCCGGCATTGGGCTGGAAATACCGGTTTTGGGATTCTGCACAGAAAGGGTTTGCAAACCGCTGAATCCACACGTGAGTTTAACTCTGTCAGTTGAATGCACACATTGACAACCATTCAGTTAGGTAGCTCCGTTTTGGTTTTAGAAGCAGATATTTCTCAGTACAAACTATGGTCCCATTCACTCGGGAACATCCCAACGCAGCTCCTAGAAGAAACGTGTTTCTGAATCGCTGAATCTCAAAATAGATTCAACTCTCTTAGGTGAACGAACGCACAGCAGAGCAGTTTGAAGGAAACGTTTCTCCTGAGTTTTAGATGAAGTTTACTGCTGTTTGGTACGTATGCCGGCATTGGGCTGGAAATACCGGTTTTGGGATTCTGCACAGAAAGCGTTTGCCAACCGCTGAATCCACACGTGAGTTTAACTCTGTCAGTTGAATGCACACATTGACAACCATTCAGTTAGGTAGCTCCGTTTTGGTTTTAGAAGCAGATATTTCTCGGTACAGCCTATGGTCCCATTCACTCGGAAACATCCCAACGCAGCTCCTAGAAGAAACGTGTATCTGAATCGCTGAATCTCAACATAGATTCAACTCTCTTAGGTGACCGAACGCACAGCAGAGCAGTTTCAAGGAAACGTTTCTCCTGAGATTTAGACGAAGTTTCCTGCTGTTTAGTACATATGCCGGCATTGGGCTGGAAATACCGGTTTTGGGATTCTGCACAGAAAGGGTTTGCAAACCACTGAATCCACAGGTGAGTTTAACTCTGTCAGTTGAATGCCCACATTGACAACCATTCAGTTAGATAGCTCCGTTTTGGTTTTAGAAGCAGATATTTCTCTGTATAGCCTATTGTCCCATTCACTCGGGAATATCCCAACGCAGCTCCTAGAAGTAACCTGTTTCTGATTCGCTGAATCTCAACATAGATTCAACTCTCTTAGTTTAATGAACGCACAGCAGAGCAGTTTCAAGGAAAGGATCCTCCTGAGTTTTAGACGAAGTTTACTGCTGTTTAGTACGTATGCCGGCATTGGGCTGGAAATACCGGTTATGCTATTCTGAACAGAAAGTGTTTGCCAACTGCTGAATCCACACGTGAGTTTTACTCTGTCAGTTGAATGCACACATTGACAAACATTCAGTTAGATAGCTCGGTTTTGGTTTTAGGAGCAGATATTTCTCTGTACATCCTATGGTCCCATTCACTCGGGAATATCCCAACGCAGCTCCTAGAAGAAAGTGTTTCTGACTCTCTGAATCTCAACATAGATTCAACTCTCTTAGGTGAACGAACGCACAGCAGAGCAGTTTCAAGGAAACGTTTCTCCTGAGTTTTAGACGAAGTTTCCTGCTGTTTAGTACGTATGCAGGCATTGGGCTGGAAATACCGGTTTTGGGATTCTGCACAGAAAGGGTTTGCAAACCACTGAATCCACACGTGAGTTTAACTCTGTCAGTTGAATGCACACATTGACAACCATTCAGTTAGGTAGCTCCGTTTTGGTTTTAGAAGCAGATATTTCTCGGTACAACCTATGGTCCCATTCACTCGGGAACATCCCAACGCAGCTCCTAGAAGAAACGTGTTTCTGAATCGCTGAATCTCAAAATAGATTCAACTCTCTTAGGTGAACGAACGCACAGCAGAGCAGTTTCAAGGAAACGTTTCTCCTGAGTTTTAGACGAAGTTTACTGCTGTTTGGTACGTATGCCGGCATTGGGCTGGAAATACCGGTTTTGGGATTCTGCACAGAAAGGGTTTGCCAACTGCTGAATCCACACGTGAGTTTAACTCAGTCAGTTGAATGCACACATTGACAACCATTCAGTTAGATAGCTCCGTTTTGGTTTTAGAAGCAGATATTTCTCTGTACAGCCTATGGTCCCATTCACTCGGGAATATCCCAACGCAGCTCCTAGAAGAAACGTGTTTCTGAATCGCTGAATCTCAAAATAGATTCACCTCTCTTAGGTGAACGAACGCACAGCAGAGCAGTTTCAAGGAAACGTTTCTCCTGAGTTTTAGACGAAGTTTCCTGCTGTTTAGTACGTATGTCGGCATTGGGCTGGAAATACCGGTTTTGGGATTCTGCACAGAAAGGGTTTGCCAACCGCAGAATCCACACGTGAGTTTATCTCTGTCAGTTGAATTCACACATTGACAACCATTCAGTTAGATAGCTCCGTTTTGGTTTTAGAAGCAGATATTTCTCTGTACAGCCTATGGTACCGTTCACTCGGGAATATCCCAAGGCATCTCCTAGAAGAAACGTGTTTCTGACTCGCTGAATCTCAACATAGATTCAACTCTCTTAGGTGAACGAACGCACACCAGAGCAGTTTCAAGGAAACATTCCTCCTGAGTTTTAGTCGAAGTTTCCTGCTGTTTAGTACGTATGCCGGCATTGGGCTGGAAATACCGGTTTTGGGATTCTGCACAGAAAGGGTTTGCAAACCGCTGAATCCACACGTGAGTTTAACTCTGTCAGTTGAATGCACACATTGACAACCATTCAGTTAGGTAGCTCCGTTTTGGTTTTAGAAGCAGAGATTTCTCTGTACAGCCTATGGTCCCATTCACTCGGGAACATCCAAACGCAGCTCCTAGAAGAAACGTGTTTCTGACTCGCTGAATCTCAACATAGATTCAACCCTCTTAGGTGAATGAACGCACAGAAGAGCAGTTTCAAGGAAACGTTTCTCCTGGGTTTTAGACGAAGTTTACTGCGGTTTAGTACGCATGCCGGCATTGGGCTGGAAATACCGGTTTTGGGATTCTGCACAGAAAGGGTTTGGAAACCGCTGAATCCACACGTGAGTTTAACTCTGTCAGTTGAATGCACACATTGACAACCATTCAGTTAGATAGCTCCGTTTTGGTTTTACAAGCAGGTATTTCTCTGTACAGCCTATGGTCCCATTCACTCGGGAATATCCCAAGGCAGCTCCTAGAAGAAACGTGTTTCTGACTCGCTGAATCTCAACGTAGATTCAATTCTCTTAGGTGAACGAACGCACAGCAGAGCAGTTTCAAGGAAACATTCCTCCTGAGTTTTAGACGAAGTTTCCTGCTGTTTAGTACGTATGCCGGCATTGGGCTGGAAATACCGGTTTTGGGATTCTGCACAGAAAGTGTTTGCCAACCGCTGAATATACACGTGAGTTTTACTCTGTCAGTTGAATGCACACATTGACAAACATTCAGTTAGATAGCTCGGTTTTGGTTTTAGGAGCAGATATTTCTCTGTACATCCTATGGTCCCATTCACTCGGGAATATCCCATCGCAGCTCCTAGAAGAAAGTGCTTCTGACTCTCTGAATCTCAACATAGATTCAACTCTCTTAGGTGAACGAACGCACAGCAGAGCAGTTTCAAGGAAACGTTTCTCCTGAGTTTTAGACGAAGTTTCCTGCTGTTTAGTACGTATGCCGGCATTGGGCTGGAAATACCGGTTTTGGGATTCTGCACAGAAAGGGTTTGCAAACCACTGAATCCACACGTGAGTTTAAGTCTGTCAGTTGAATGCACACATTGACAACCATTCAGTTAGGTAGCTCCGTTTTGGTTTTAGAAGCAGATATTTCTCGGTACAGCCTACGGTCCCATTCACTCGGGAACATCTCAACGCAGCTCCTAGAAGAAACGTGTTTCTGACTCGCTGAATCTCAACATAGATTCAACTCTCTTAGGTGAACGAACGCACAGCAGAGCAGTTTCAAGGAAACGTTTCTCCTGAGTTTTAGACGAAGTTTACTGCGGTTTAGTACGCATGCCGGCATTGGGCTGGAAATACCGGTTTTGGGATTCTGCACAGAAAGGGTTTGCAAACCGCTGAATCCACACGTGAGTTTAACTCTGTCAGTTGAATGCACACATTGACAACCATTCAGTTAGGTACCTCCGTTTTGGTTTTAGAAGCAGATATTTCTCAGTACAAACTATGGTCCCATTCACTCGGGAACATCCCAACGCAGCTCCTAGAAGAAACGTGTTTCTGAATCGCTGAATCTCAAAATAGATTCAACTCTCTTAGGTGAACGAACGCACAGCAGAGCAGTTTGAAGGAAACGTTTCTCCTGAGTTTTAGATGAAGTTTACTGCTGTTTGGTACGTATGCCGGCATTGGGCTGGAAATACCGGTTTTGGGATTCTGCACAGAAAGGGTTTGCCAACCGCTGAATCCACACGTGAGTTTAACTCTGTCAGTTGAATGCACACATTGACAACCATTCAGTTAGGTAGCTCCGTTTTGGTTTTAGAAGCAGATATTTCTCGGTACAGCCTATGGTCCCATTCACTCGGAAACATCCCAACGCAGCTCCTAGAAGAAACGTGTATCTGAATCGCTGAATCTCAACATAGATTCAACTCTCTTAGGTGACCGAACGCACAGCAGAGCAGTTTCAAGGAAACGTTTCTCCTGAGATTTAGACGAAGTTTCCTGCTGTTTAGTACATATGCCGGCATTGGGCTGGAAATACCGGTTTTGGGATTCTGCACAGAAAGGGTTTGCAAACCACTGAATCCACAGGTGAGTTTAACTCTGTCAGTTGAATGCCCACATTGACAACCATTCAGTTAGATAGCTCCGTTTTGGTTTTAGAAGCAGATATTTCTCTGTATAGCCTATTGTCCCATTCACTCGGGAATATCCCAACGCAGCTCCTAGAAGTAACCTGTTTCTGATTCGCTGAATCTCAACATAGATTCAACTCTCTTAGTTTAATGAACGCACAGCAGAGCAGTTTCAAGGAAAGGATCCTCCTGAGTTTTAGACGAAGTTTACTGCTGTTTAGTACGTATGCCGGCATTGGGCTGGAAATACCGGTTATGCTATTCTGAACAGAAAGTGTTTGCCAACTGCTGAATCCACACGTGAGTTTTACTCTGTCAGTTGAATGCACACATTGACAAACATTCAGTTAGATAGCTCGGTTTTGGTTTTAGGAGCAGATATTTCTCTGTACATCCTATGGTCCCATTCACTCGGGAATATCCCAACGCAGCTCCTAGAAGAAAGTGTTTCTGACTCTCTGAATCTCAACATAGATTCAACTCTCTTAGGTGAACGAACGCACAGCAGAGCAGTTTCAAGGAAACGTTTCTCCTGAGTTTTAGACGAAGTTTCCTGCTGTTTAGTACGTATGCCGGCATTGGGCTGGAAATACCGGTTTTGGGATTCTGCACAGAAAGGGTTTGCAAACCACTGAATCCACACGTGAGTTTAACTCTGTCAGTTGAATGCACACATTGACAACCATTCAGTTAGGTAGCTCCGTTTTGGTTTTAGAAGCAGATATTTCTCGGTACAACCTATGGTCCCATTCACTCGGGAACATCCCAACGCAGCTCCTAGAAGAAACGTGTTTCTGAATCGCTGAATCTCAAAATAGATTCAACTCTCTTAGGTGAACGAACGCACAGCAGAGCAGTTTCAAGGAAACGTTTCTCCTGAGTTTTAGACGAAGTTTACTGCTGTTTGGTACGTATGCCGGCATTGGGCTGGAAATACCGGTTTTGGGATTCTGCACAGAAAGGGTTTGCCAACTGCTGAATCCACACGTGAGTTTAACTCAGTCAGTTGAATGCACACATTGACAACCATTCAGTTAGATAGCTCCGTTTTGGTTTTAGAAGCAGATATTTCTCTGTACAGCCTATGGTCCCATTCACTCGGGAATATCCCAACGCAGCTCCTAGAAGAAACGTGTTTCTGAATCGCTGAATCTCAAAATAGATTCACCTCTCTTAGGTGAACGAACGCACAGCAGAGCAGTTTCAAGGAAACGTTTCTCCTGAGATTTAGACCAAGTTTCCTGCTGTTTAGTACATATGCCGGCATTGGGCTGGAAATACCGGTTTTGGGATTCTGCACAGAAAGGGTTTGCAAACCACTGATTCCACAGGTGAGTTTCACTCTGTCAGTTGAATGCCCACATTGACAACCATTCAGTTAGATAGCTCCGTTTTGGTTTTAGAAGCAGATATTTCTCTGTATAGCCTATTGTCCCTTTCACTCGGGAATATCCCAACGCAGCTCCTAGAAGTAACGTGTTTCTGAATCGCTGAATCTCAAAATAGATTCAACTCTCTTAGGTGAACGAACGCACAGCAGAGCAGTTTCAAGGAAACGTTTCTCCTGAGTTTTAGACGAAGTTTACTGCTGTTTGGTACGTATGCCGGCATTGGGCTGGAAATACCGGTTTTGGGATTCTGCACAGAAAGGGTTTGCCAACTGCTGAATCCACACGTGAGTTTAACTCTGTCAGTTGAATGCACACATTGACAACCATTCAGTTAGATAGCTCCGTTTTGGTTTCAGAAGCAGATATTTCTCTGTACAGCCTATGGTCCCATTCAGTCGGGAATATCCCAACGCAGCTCCTAGAAGAAACGTGTTTCTGAATCGCTGAATCTCAAAATAGATTCACCTCTCTTAGGTGAACGAAAGCACACCAGAGCAGTTTCAAGGAAACATTCCTCCTGAGTTTTAGACGAAGTTTCCTGCTGTTTAGTACGTATGCCGGCATTGGGCTGGAAATACCGGTTTTGGGATTCTGCACAGAAAGGGTTTGCAAACCGCTGAATCCACACGTGAGTTTAACTCTGTCAGTTGAATGCACACATTGACAACCATTCATTTAGGTAGCTCCGTTTTGGTTTTAGAAGCAGAGATTTGTCTGTACAGCCTATGGTCCCATTCACTCGGGAACATCCCAACGCAGCTCCTAGAAGAAACGTGTTTCTGACTCGCTGAATCTCAACATAGTTTCAATTCTCTTAGGTTAACGAACGCACAGAAGAGCAGTTTCAAGGAAACGTTTCTCCTGGGTTTTAGACGAAGTTTCCTGCGGTTTAGTACGTATGCCGGCATTGGGCTGGAAATACCGGTTTTGGGATTCTGCACAGAAAGGATTTGCAAACCGCTGAATCCACACGTGAGTTTAACTCTGTCAGTTGAATGCACACATTCTCAACCATTCAGTTAGATAGCTCCGTTTTGGTTTTAGAAGCAGATATTTCTCTGTACAGCCTATGGTCCCCTTCACTCGGGAATATCCCAACGCAGCTCCTAGAAGAAACGTGTTTCTGACTCGCTGAATCTCAACATAGATTCAATTCTCTTAGGTGAACGAAAGCACAGCAGAGTAGTTTCAAGGAAACATTCCTCCTGAGTTTTAGACGAAGTTTCCTGCTGTTTAGTACGTATGCCGGCATTGGGCTGGAAATACCGGTTTTGGGATTCTGCACAGAAAGGGTTTGCAAACCGCTGAATCCACACGTGAGTTTAACTCTGTCAGTTGAATGCACACATTGACAACTATTCAGTTAGGTAGCTCCGTTTTGGTTTTAGAAGCAGATATTTTTCGGTACAGCCTATGGTCCCATTCACTCGGGAACATCCCAACGCAGCTCCTAGAAGAAACGTGTTTCTGACTCGCTGAATCTCAACATAGATTCAACTCTCTTAGGTGAACGAACCCACAGAAGAGCAGTTTCAAGCAAACCTTTCTCCTGAGTTTTAGACGAAGTTTACTGCTTTTTAGTACGTATGCCGGCATTGGGCTGGAAATCCCGGTTTTGGGATTCTGCACAGAAAGGGTTTGCCAACCGCTGAATCCACACGTGAGTTTTACTCTGTCAGTTGAATGCACACATTGACAAACATTCAGTTAGATAACTCGGTTTTGGTTTTAGGAGCAGATATTTCTCTGTACATCATATGGTCCCATTCACTCGGGAATATCCCAACGCAGCTCCTAGAAGAAAGTGTTTCTGACTCTCTGAATCTAAACATAGATTCAACTCTCTTAGGTGAACGAACCCACAGCAGAGTAGTTTCAAGAAAACGTTTCTCCTGAGTTTTAGACGAAGTTTCCTGCTGTTTAGTACGTATGCCGGCATTGGGCTGGAAATACCGGTTTTGGGATTCTGCACAGAAAGGGTTTGCAAACCACTGAATCCACACGTGAGTTTAAGTCTGTCAGTTGAATGCACACATTGACAACCATTCAGTTAGGTAGCTCCGTTTTGGTTTTAGAAGCAGATATTTCTCGGTACAGCCTACGGTCCCATTCACTCGGGAACATCCCAACGCAGCTCCTAGAAGAAACGTGTTTCTGACTCGCTGAATCTCAACATAGATTCAACTCTCTTAGGTGAACGAACGCACAGCAGAGCAGTTTCAAGGAAACGTTTCTCCTGAGTTTTAGACGAAGTTTACTGCTGTTTGGTACGTATGCCGGCATTGGGCTGGAAATACCGGTTTTGGGATTCTGCACAGAAAGGGTTTGCCAATCGCTGAATCCACACGTGAGTTTAACTCTGTCAGTTGAATGCACACATTGACAACCATTCAGTTAGATAGCTCCGTTTTGGTTTTAGAAGCAGATATTTCTCTGTACAGCCTATGGTCCCATTCACTCGGGAATATCCCAACGCAGCTCCTAGAAGAAACGTGTTTCTGAATCGCTGAATCTCAAAATAGATTCACCTCTCTTAGGTGAACGAACGCACAGCAGAGCAGTTTCAAGGAAACGTTTCTGCTGAGTTTTAGACGACGTTTCCTGCTGTTTAGTACGTATGCCGGAATTGGGTTGCAAATACAGGTTTTGGAATTCTGCAGAGAAAGGGTTTGCAAACCGCCGAATCCACACGTGAGTTTAACTCTGTCAGTTGAATGCACACATTGACAACCATTCAGTTAGATGGCTCCGTTTTGGTTTTAGGAGCAGATATTTCTCTGTACAGCCTATGGTCCCATTCACTCGGAATATCCCAACGCAGCTCCTAGAAGAAACGTGTATCTGAATCGCTGAATCTCAACATAGATTCAACTTTATTAGGTGAACGAACGCACAGCAGAGCAGTTTCAAGGAAACGTTTCTCCTGAGTTTTAGACGAAGTTTACTGCGGTTTAGTACGCATGCCGGCATTGGGCTGGAAATACCGGTTTTGGGATTCTGCACAAAAAGGGTTTGCAAACCGCTGAATCAACACGTGAGTTTAACTCTGTCAGCTGAATGCACACATTGACAACCATTCAGTTAGATAGCTCCGTTTTGGTTTCAGAAACAGATATTTCTCTGTACAGCCTATGGTCTCATTCACTCCAGAATATCCCAACGCAGCTCCTAGAAGAAACGTGTTTCTGACTCGCTGAATCTCAACATAGATTCAACTCTCTTAGGTGAACGAACGCACAGCAGAGCAGTTTCAAGGAAACGTTTCTCCTGGGATTTAGACGAAGTTTACTGCGGTTTAGTACGTATGCAGGCATTGGGCTGAAAATACCGGTATTGGGATTCTGCACAGAAGGGTTTGCCAACCGCAGAATCCACACGTGAGTTTAACTCTGTCAGTTGAATGCACACATTGACAACCATTCAGTTAGATAGCTCCGTTTTGGTTTTAGAAGCAGATATTTCTCTGTACAGACTATGGAACCATTCACTCGGGAATATTCCAAGGCAGCTCCTAGAAGAAAGGTGTTTCTGATTCGCTGAATCTCAACATAGATTCAACTCTGTTAGGTGAACGAACTCACAGAAGAGCAGTTTCAAGCAAACCTTTCTCCTGAGTTTTAGACGAACTTTACTGCTGTTTAGTACGTATGCCGGCATAGGGCTGGGTATACCGGTTTTGGGATACTGCACAGAAAGTGTTTGCCAACCGCTGAATCCACACGTGAGTTTAACTCTGTCAGTTGAATGCACACATTGACAAACATTCAATTGGATAGCTCGGTTTTGGTTTTAGGAGCAGATATTTCTCTGTACAGCCTATGGTCCCATGTAGTCGGGAATATCCCAACGCAGCTCCTAGAAGAAAGTGTTTCTGACTCTCTGAATCTCAACATAGATTCAACTCTCTTAGGTGAACGAACACACAGCAGAGCAGTTTCAAGGAAACGTTTCTCCTGAGTTTTAGACGAAGTTTCCTGCTGTTTAGTACGTATGCCGGAATTGGGCTGGAAATACCCGTTTTGGGATTCTGCACAGAAAGGGTTTGCCAACCGCTGAATCCACACGTGAGTTTTACTCTGTCAGTTGAATGTACACATTGACAACCATTCAGTTAGATAGCTCCGTTTTGGTTTTAGAAGCAGGTATTTCTCTGTACAGCCTATGGTCCCATTCACTCGGGAATATCCCAAGGCAGCTCCTAGAAGAAACGTGTTTCTGACTCGCTGAATCTCAACATAGATTCAACTCTCTTAGGTGAACGAACACACACCAGAGCAGTTTCAAGGAAACATTCCTCCTGAGTTTTAGACAAATTTTCCTGCTGTTTAGTACGTATGCCGGCATTGGGCTGGAAATACCGGTTTTGGGATTCTGCACAGAAAGGGTTTGCAAACCGCTGAATCCACACGCGAGTTTAACTCTGTCAGTTGAATGCACACATTGACAACCATTCAGTTAGGTAGCTCCGTTTTGGTTTTAGAAGCAGAGATTTCTGTGTACAGCCTATGGTCCCATTCACTCGGGAACATCCCAACGCAGCTCCTAGAAGAAACGTGTTTCTGACTCGCTGAATCTCAACATAGATTCAACTCTCTTAGGTGAACGAACGCACAGAAGAGCAGTTTCAAGGAAACGTTTCTCCTGGGTTTTAGACGAAGTTTACTGCGGTTTAGTACGCATGCCGGCATTGGGCTGGAAATACCGGTTTTGGGATTCTGCACAGAAAGGGTTTGCAAACCGCTGAATCCACACGTGAGTTTAACTCTGTCAGTTGAATGCACATATTGACAACCATTCAGTTAGATAGCTCCGTTTTGGTTTTAGAAGCAGATATTTCTCTGTACAGCCTATGGTCCCATTCACTCGGGAATATCCCAACGCAGCTCCTTGAAGAAACGTGTTTCTGAATCGCTGAATCTCAACATAGATTCAACTCTATTAGGTGAACGAACGCACAGCAGAGCAGTTTCAAGGAAACGTTTCTCCTGAGTTTTAGACGAAGTTTACTGCGGTTTAGTACGCATGCCGGCATTGGGCTGGAAATACCGGTTTTGGGATTCGGCACAGAAAGGGTTTGCCAACCGCTGAATCCACACGTGAGTTTAACTCTGTCAGTTGAATGCACACATTGGCAACCATTCAGTTAGATAGCTCCGTTTTGGTTTTAGAAGCAGATATTTCTCTGTACAGCCTATGGTCCCATTCACTCGGGAATATCCCAACGCAGCTCCTAGAAGAAACGTGTTTCTGACTCGCTGAATCTCAACATAGATTCAACTCTCTTAGGTGAACGAACGCACACCAGAGCAGTTTCAAGGAAACATTCCTCCTGAGTTTTAGACGAAGTTTCCTGCTGTTTAGTATGTATGCCGGGATTGGGCTGGAAATACCGGTTTTGGGATTCTGCACAGAAAGGGTTTGCAAACCGCTGAATCCACACGTGAGTTTAACTCTGTCAGTTGAATGCACACATTGACAACCATTCAGTTAGGTAGCTCCGTTTTGGTTTTAGAAGCAGATATTTCTCAGTACAAACTATGGTCCCATTCACTCGGGAACATCCCAACGCAGCTCCTAGAAGAAACGTGTTTCTGAATCGCTGAATCTCAAAATAGATTCAACTCTCTTAGGTGAACGAACGCACAGCAGAGCAGTTTCAAGGAAACGTTTCTCCTGAGTTTTAGATGAAGTTTACTGCTGTTTGGTACGTATGCCGGCATTGGGCTGGAAATACCGGTTTTGGGATTCTGCACAGAAAGGGTTTGCCAACCGCTGAATCAACACGTGAGTTTAACTCTGTCAGTTGAATGCACACATTGACAACCATTCAGTTAGGTAGCTCCGTTTTGGTTTTAGAAGCAGATATTTCTCGGTACAGCCTATGGTCCCATTCACTCGGAAACATCCCAACGCAGCTCCTAGAAGAAACGTGTATCTGAATCGCTGAATCTCAACATAGATTCAACTCTCTTAGGTGACCGAACGCACAGCAGAGCAGTTTCAAGGAAACGTTTCTCCTGAGATTTAGACGAAGTTTCCTGCTGTTTAGTACATATGCCGGCATTGGGCTGGAAATACCGGTTTTGGGATTCTGCACAGAAAGGGTTTGCAAACCACTGAATCCACAGGTGAGTTTAACTCTGTCAGTTGAATGCCCACATTGACAACCATTCAGTTAGATAGCTCCGTTTTGGTTTTAGAAGCAGATATTTCTCTGTATAGCCTATTGTCCCATTCACTCGGGAATATCCCAACGCAGCTCCTAGAAGTAACCTGTTTCTGATTCGCTGAATCTCAACATAGATTCAACTCTCTTACTTTAATGAACGCACAGCAGAGCAGTTTCAAGGAAAGGATCCTCCTGAGTTTTAGACGAAGTTTACTGCTGTTTAGTACGTATGCCGGCATTGGGCTGGAAATACCGGTTATGCTATTCTGAACAGAAAGTGTTTGCCAACTGCTGAATCCACACGTGAGTTTTACTCTGTCAGTTGAATGCACACATTGACAAACATTCAGTTAGATAGCTCGGTTTTGGTTTTAGGAGCAGATATTTCTCTGTACATCCTATGGTCCCATTCACTCGGGAATATCCCAACGCAGCTCCTAGAAGAAAGTGTTTCTGACTCTCTGAATCTCAACATAGATTCAACTCTCTTAGGTGAACGAACGCACAGCAGAGCAGTTTCAAGGAAACGTTTCTCCTGAGTTTTAGACGAAGTTTCCTGCTGTTTAGTACGTATGCCGGCATTGGGCTGGAAATACCGGTTTTGGGATTCTGCACAGAAAGGGTTTGCAAACCACTGAATCCACACGTGAGTTTAACTCTGTCAGTTGAATGCACACATTGACAACCATTCAGTTAGGTAGCTCCGTTTTGGTTTTAGAAGCAGATATTTCTCGGTACAACCTATGGTCCCATTCACTCGGGAACATCCCAACGCAGCTCCTAGAAGAAACGTGTTTCTGAATCGCTGAATCTCAAAATAGATTCAACTCTCTTAGGTGAACGAACGCACAGCAGAGCAGTTTCAAGGAAACGTTTCTCCTGAGTTTTAGACGAAGTTTACTGCTGTTTGGTACGTATGCCGGCATTGGGCTGGAAATACCGGTTTTGTGATTCTGCACAGAAAGGGTTTGCCAACTGCTGAATCCACACGTGAGTTTAACTCAGTCAGTTGAATGCACACATTGACAACCATTCAGTTAGATAGCTCCGTTTTGGTTTTAGAAGCAGATATTTCTCTGTACAGCCTATGGTCCCATTCACTCGGGAATATCCCAACGCAGCTCCTAGAAGAAACGTGTTTCTGAATCGCTGAATCTCAAAATAGATTCACCTCTCTTAGGTGAACGAACGCACAGCAGAGCAGTTTCAAGGAAACGTTTCTCCTGAGATTTAGACCAAGTTTCCTGCTGTTTAGTACATATGCCGGCATTGGGCTGGAAATACCGGTTTTGGGATTCTGCACAGAAAGGGTTTGCAAACCACTGATTCCACAGGTGAGTTTCACTCTGTCAGTTGAATGCCCACATTGACAACCATTCAGTTAGATAGCTCCGTTTTGGTTTTAGAAGCAGATATTCCTCTGTATAGCCTATTGTCCCTTTCACTCGGGAATATCCCAGCGCAGCTCCTAGAAGTAACGTGTTTCTGATTCGCTGAATCTCAACATAGATTCAACTCTCTTAGGTTAATGAACGCACAGCAGAGCAGTTTCAAGGAAAGGATCCTCCTGAGTTTTAGACGAAGTTTACTGCTGTTTAGTACGTATGCCGGCATTGGGCTGGAAATACCGGTTTTTCTATTCTGCACAAAAAGTGTTTGCCAACCGCTGAATCCACACGTGAGTTTTACTCTGTCAGTTGAATGCACACATTGACAAACATTCAGTTAGATAGCTCGGTTTTGGTTTTAGGAGCAGATATTTCTCTGTACATCCTATGGTCCCATTCACTCGGGAATATCCCAACGCAGCTCCTAGAAGAAACGTGTTTCTGAATCGCTGAATCTCAAAATAGATTCACCTCTCTTAGGTGAACGAAAGCACACCAGAGCAGTTTCAAGGAAACATTCCTCCTGAGTTTTAGACGAAGTTTCCTGCTGTTTAGTACGTATGCCGGCATTGGGCTGGAAATACCGGTTTTGGGATTCTGCACAGAAAGGGTTTGCAAACCGCTGAATCCACACGTGAGTTTAACTCTGTCAGTTGAATGCACACATTGACAACCATTCATTTAGGTAGCTCCGTTTTGGTTTTAGAAGCAGAGATTTGTCTGTACAGCCTATGGTTCCATTCACTCGGGAACATCCCAACGCAGCTCCTAGAAGAAACGTGTTTCTGACTCGCTGAATCTCAACATAGTTTCAATTCTCTTAGGTGAACGAACGCACAGAAGAGCAGTTTCAAGGAAACGTTTCTCCTGGGTTTTAGACGAAGTTTCCTGCGGTTTAGTACGTATGCCGGCATTGGGCTGGAAATACCGGTTTTGGGATTCTGCACAGAAAGGATTTGCAAACCGCTGAATCCACACGTGAGTTTAACTCTGTCAGTTGAATGCACACATTCTCAACCATTCAGTTAGATAGCTCCGTTTTGGTTTTAGAAGCAGATATTTCTCTGTACAGCCTATGGTCCCCTTCACTCGGGAATATCCCAACGCAGCTCCTAGAAGAAACGTGTTTCTGACTCGCTGAATCTCAACAAAGATTCAATTCTCTTAGGTGAACGAACGCACAGCAGAGTAGTTTCAAGGAAACATTCCTCCTGAGTTTTAGACGAAGTTTCCTGCTGTTTAGTACGTATGCCGGCATTGGGCTGGAAATACCGGTTTTGGGATTCTGCACAGAAAGGGTTTGCAAACCGCTGAATCCACACGTGAGTTTAACTCTGTCAGTTGAATGCACACATTGACATCTATTCAGTTAGGTAGCTCCGTTTTGGTTTTAGAAGCAGATATTTTTCGGTACAGCCTATGGTCCCATTCACTCGGGAACATCCCAACGCAGCTCCTAGAAGAAACGTGTTTCTGACTCGCTGAATCTCAACATAGATTCAACTCTCTTAGGTGAACGAACCCACAGAAGAGCAGTTTCAAGCAAACCTTTCTCCTGAGTTTTAGACGAAGTTTACTGCTTTTTAGTACGTATGCCGGCATTGGGCTGGAAATCCCGGTTTTGGGATTCTGCACAGAAAGGGTTTGCCAACCGCTGAATCCACACGTGAGTTTTACTCTGTCAGTTGAATGCACACATTGACAAACATTCAGTTAGATAGCTCGGTTTTGGTTTTAGGAGCAGATATTTCTCTGTACATCATATGGTCCCATTCACTCGGGAATATCCCAACGCAGCTCCTAGAAGAAAGTGTTTCTGACTCTCTGAATCTCAACATAGATTCAACTCTCTTAGGTGAACGAACCCACAGCAGAGTAGTTTCAAGAAAACGTTTCTCCTGAGTTTTAGACGAAGTTTCCTGCTGTTTAGTACGTATGCCGGCATTGGGCTGGAAATACCGGTTTTGGGATTCTGCACAGAAAGGGTTTGCAAACCACTGAATCCACACGTGAGTTTAAGTATGTCAGTTGAATGCACACATTGACAACCATTCAGTTAGGTAGCTCCGTTTTGGTTTTAGAAGCAGATATTTCTCGGTACAGCCTACGGTCCCATTCACTCGGGAACATCCCAACGCAGCTCCTAGAAGAAACGTGTTTCTGACTCGCTGAATCTCAACATAGATTCAACTCTCTTAGGTGAACGAACGCACAGCAGAGCAGTTTCAAGGAAACGTTTCTCCTGAGTTTTAGACGAAGTTTACTGCTGTTTGGTACGTATGCCGGCATTGGGCTGGAAATACCGGTTTTGGGATTCTGCACAGAAAGGGTCTGCCAATCGCTGAATCCACACGTGAGTTTAACTCTGTCAGTTGAATGCACACATTGACAACCATTCAGTTAGATAGCTCCGTTTTGGTTTTAGAAGCAGATATTTCTCTGTACAGCCTATGGTCCCATTCACTCGGGAATATCCCAACGCAGCTCCTAGAAGAAACGTGTTTCTGAATCGCTGAATCTCAAAATAGATTCACCTCTCTTAGGTGAACGAACGCACAGCAGAGCAGTTTCAAGGAAACGTTTCTGCTGAGTTTTAGATGACGTTTCCTGCTGTTTAGTACGTATGCCGGAATTGGGTTGCAAATACAGGTTTTGGAATTCTGCAGAGAAAGGGTTTGCAAACCGCCGAATCCACACGTGAGTTTAACTCTGTCAGTTGAATGCACACATTGACAACCATTCAGTTAGATGGCTCCGTTTTGGTTTTAGGAGCAGATATTTCTCTGTACAGCCTATGGTCCCATTCACTCGGAATATCCCAACGCAGCTCCTAGAAGAAACGTGTATCTGAATCGCTGAATCTCAACCTAGATTCAACCTTATTAGGTGAACGAACGCACAGCAGAGCAGTTTCAAGGAAACGTTTCTCCTGAGTTTTAGACGAAGTTTACTGCGGTTTAGTACGCATGCCGGCATTGGGCTGGAAATACCGGTTTTGGGATTCTGCACAGAAAGGGTTTGCAAACCGCTGAATCAACACGTGAGTTTAACTCTGTCAGCTGAATGCACACATTGACAACCATTCAGTTAGATAGCTCCGTTTTGGTTTCAGAAACAGATATTTCTCTGTACAGCCTATGGTCTCATTCACTCCAGAATATCCCAACGCAGCTCTTAGAAGAAACGTGTTTCTGACTCGCTGAATCTCAACATAGATTCAACTCTCTTAGGTGAACGAACGCACAGCAGAGCAGTTTCAAGGAAACGTTTCTCCTGGGATTTAGACGAAGTTTACTGCGGTTTAGTACGTATGCAGGCATTGGGCTGAAAATACCGGTATTGGGATTCTGCACAGAAGGGTTTGCCAACCGCAGAATCCACACGTGAGTTTAACTCTGTCAGTTGAATGCACACATTGACAACCATTCAGTTAGATAGCTCCGTTTTGGTTTTAGAAGCAGATATTTCTCTGTACAGACTATGGAACCATTCACTCGGGAATATTCCAAGGCAGCTCCTAGAAGAAAGGTGTTTCTGATTCGCTGAATCTCAACATAGATTCAACTCTCTTAGGTGAATGAACTCACAGAAGAGCAGTTTCAAGCAAACCTTTCTCCTGAGTTTTAGACGAACTTTACTGCTGTTTAGTACGTATGCCGGCATAGGGCTGGGTATACCGGTTTTGGGATACTGCACAGAAAGTGTTTGCCAACCGCTGAATCCACACGTGAGTTTAACTCTGTCAGTTGAATGCACACATTGACAAACATTCAATTGGATAGCTCGGTTTTGGTTTTAGGAGCAGATATTTCTCTGTACAGCCTATGGTCCCATGTAGTCGGGAATATCCCAACGCAGCTCCTAGAAGAAAGTGTTTCTGACTCTCTGAATCTCAACATAGATTCAACTCTCTTAGGTGAACGAACACACAGCAGAGCAGTTTCAAGGAAACGTTTCTCCTGAGTTTTAGACGAAGTTTCCTGCTGTTTAGTACGTATGCCGGAATTGGGCTGGAAATACCCGTTTTGGGATTCTGCACAGAAAGGGTTTGCCAACCGCTGAATCCACACGTGAGTTTTACTCTGTCAGTTGAATGTACACATTGACAACCATTCAGTTAGATAGCTCCGTTTTGGTTTTAGAAGCAGATATTTCTCTGTACAGCCTATGGTCCCATTCACTCGGGAATATCCCAAGGCAGCTCCTAGAAGAAACGTGTTTCTGACTCGCTGAATCTCAACATAGATTCAACTCTCTTAGGTGAACGAACGCACACCAGAGCAGTTTCAAGGAAACATTCCTCCTGAGTTTTAGACGAATTTTCCTGCTGTTTAGTACGTATGCCGGCATTGGGCTGGAAATACCGGTTTTGGGATTCTGCACAGAAAGGGTTTGCAAACCGCTGAATCCACACGCGAGTTTAACTCTGTCAGTTGAATGCACACATTGACAACCATTCAGTTAGGTAGCTCCGTTTTGGTTTTAGAAGCAGAGATTTCTGTGTACAGCCTATGGTCCCATTCACTCGGGAACATCCCAACGCAGCTCCTAGAAGAAACGTGTTTCTGACTCGCTGAATCTCAACATAGATTCAACTCTCTTAGGTGAACGAACGCACAGAAGAGCAGTTTCAAGGAAACGTTTCTCCTGGGTTTTAGACGAAGTTTACTGCGGTTTAGTACGCATGCCGGCATTGGGCTGGAAATACCGGTTTTGGGATTCTGCACAGAAAGGGTTTGCAAACCGCTGAATCCACACGTGAGTTTAACTCTGTCAGTTGAATGCACATATTGACAACCATTCAGTTAGATAGCTCCGTTTTGGTTTTAGAAGCAGATATTTCTCTGTACAGCCTATGGTCCCATTCACTCGGGAATATCCCAACGCAGCTCCTTGAAGAAACGTGTTTCTGAATCGCTGAATCTCAACATAGATTCAACTCTATTAGGTGAACGAACGCACAGCAGAGCAGTTTCAAGGAAACGTTTCTCCTGAGTTTTAGACGAAGTTTACTGCGGTTTAGTACGCATGCCGGCATTGGGCTGGAAATACCGGTTTTGGGATTCGGCACAGAAAGGGTTTGCCAACCGCTGAATCCACACGTGAGTTTAACTCTGTCAGTTGAATGCACACATTGGCAACCATTCAGTTAGATAGCTCCGTTTTGGTTTTAGAAGCAGATATTTCTCTGTACAGCCTATGGTCCCATTCACTCGGGAATATCCCAACGCAGCTCCTAGAAGAAACGTGTTTCTGACTCGCTGAATCTCAACATAGATTCAACTCTCTTAGGTGAACGAACGCACACCAGAGCAGTTTCAAGGAAACATTCCTCCTGAGTTTTAGACGAAGTTTCCTGCTGTTTAGTATGTATGCCGGGATTGGGCTGGAAATACCGGTTTTGGGATTCTGCACAGAAAGGGTTTGCAAACCGCTGAATCCACGCGTGAGTTTAACTCTGTCAGTTGAATGCACACATTGACAACCATTCAGTTAGGTAGCTCCGTTTTGGTTTTAGGAGCAGATATTTCTCTGTACATCCTATGGTCCCATTCACTCGGGAATATCCCAACGCAGCTCCTAGAAGAAAGTGTTTTTGACTCTCTGAATCTCAACATAGATTCAACTCTCTTAGGTGAACGAACGCACAGCAGAGCAGTTTCAAGGAAACGTTTCTCCTGAGTTTTAGACGAAGTTTCCTGCTCTTTAGTACGTATGCCGGCATTGGGATGGAAATACCGGTTTTGGGATTCTGCACAGAAAGGGTTTGCAAACCACTGAATCCACACGTGAGTTTAACTCTGTCAGTTGAATGCACACATTGACAACCATTCAGTTAGGTAGCTCCGTTTTGGTTTTAGGAGCAGATATTTCTCGGTACAACCTATTGTCCCATTCACTCGGGAACATCCCAACGCAGCTCCTAGAAGAAACGTGTTTCTGAATCGCTGAATCTCAAAATAGATTCAACTCTCTTAGGTGAACGAACGCACAGAAGAGCAGTTTCAAGGAAACGTTTCTCCTTAGTTTTAGACGAAGTTTACTGCTGTTTGGTACGTATGCCGGCATGGGGCTGGAAATACCGGTTTTGGGATTCTGCACAGAAAGGGTTTGCCAACCGCTGAATCCACACGTGAGTTTAACTCTGTCAGTTGAATGTACACATTGACAACCATTCAGTTAGATAGTTCCGTTTTGGTTTTAGAAGCAGATATTTCTCTGTACAGCCTATGGTCCCATTCACTCGGGAATATCCCAACGCAGCTCCTAGAAGTAACGTGTTTCTGAATCGCTGAATCTCAAAATAGATTCACCTCTCTTAGGTGAACGAACGCACAGCAGAGCAGTTTCAAGGAAACGTTTCTCCTGAGTTTTAGACGAAGTTTCCTGCTGTTTAGTACGTATGCCGGCATTGGGCTGGAAATACCGGTTTTGGGATTCTGCACAGAAAGGGTTTGCCAACCGCAGAATCCACACGTGAGTTTAACTCTGTCAGTTGAATTCACACATTGACAACCATTCAGTTAGATAGCTCCGTTTTGGTTTTAGAAGCAGATATTTCTCTGTACAGCCTATGGTACCGTTCACTCGGGAATATCCCAAGGCATCTCCTAGAAGAAACGTGTTTCTGACTCGCTGAATCTCAACATAGATTCAACTCTCTTAGGTGAACGAACGCACACCAGAGCAGTTTCAAGGAAACATTCCTCCTGAGTTTTAGTCGAAGTTTCCTGCTGTTTAGTACGTATGCCGGCATTGGGCTGGAAATACCGGTTTTGGGATTCTGCACAGAAAGGGTTTGCAAACCGCTGAATCCACACGTGAGTTTAACTCTGTCAGTTGAATGCACACATTGACAACCATTCAGTTAGGTAGCTCCGTTTTGGTTTTAGAAGCAGATATTTCTCAGTACAAACTATGGTCCCATTCACTCGGGAACATCCCAACGCAGCTCCTAGAAGAAACGTGTTTCTGAATCGCTGAATCTCAAAATAGATTCAACTCTCTTAGGTGAACGAACGCACAGCAGAGCAGTTTCAAGGAAACGTTTCTCCTGAGTTTTAGATGAAGTTTACTGCTGTTTGGTACGTATGCCGGCATTGGGCTGGAAATACCGGTTTTGGGATTCTGCACAGAAAGGGTTTGCCAACCGCTGAATCCACACGTGAGTTTAACTCTGTCAGTTGAATGCACACATTGACAACCATTCAGTTAGGTAGCTCCGTTTTGGTTTTAGAAGCAGATATTTCTCGGTACAGCCTATGGTCCCATTCACTCGGAAACATCCCAACGCAGCTCCTAGAAGAAACGTGTATCTGAATCGCTGAATCTCAACATAGATTCAACTCTCTTAGGTGACCGAACGCACAGCAGAGCAGTTTCAAGGAAACGTTTCTCCTGAGATTTAGACGAAGTTTCCTGCTGTTTAGTACATATGCCGGCATTGGGCTGGAAATACCGGTTTTGGGATTCTGCACAGAAAGGGTTTGCAAACCACTGAATCCACAGGTGAGTTTAACTCTGTCAGTTGAATGCCCACATTGACAACCATTCAGTTAGATAGCTCCGTTTTGGTTTTAGAAGCAGATATTTCTCTGTATAGCCTATAGTCCCATTCACTCGGGAATATCCCAACGCAGCTCCTAGAAGTAACCTGTTTCTGATTCGCTGAATCTCAACATAGATTCAACTCTCTTAGTTTAATGAACGCACAGCAGAGCAGTTTCAAGGAAAGGATCCTCCTGAGTTTTAGACGAAGTTTACTGCTGTTTAGTACGTATGCCGGCATTGGGCTGGAAATACCGGTTATGCTATTCTGAACAGAAAGTGTTTGCCAACTGCTGAATCCACACGTGAGTTTTACTCTGTCAGTTGAATGCACACATTGACAAACATTCAGTTAGATAGCTCGGTTTTGGTTTTAGGAGCAGATATTTCTCTGTACATCCTATGGTCCCATTCACTCGGGAATATCCCAACGCAGCTCCTAGAAGAAAGTGTTTCTGACTCTCTGAATCTCAACATAGATTCAACTCTCTTAGGTAAACGAACGCACAGCAGAGCAGTTTCAAGGAAACGTTTCTCCTGAGTTTTAGACGAAGTTTCCTGCTGTTTAGTACGTATGCCGGCATTGGGCTGGAAATACCGGTTTTGGGATTCTGCACAGAAAGGGTTTGCAAACCACTGAATCCACACGTGAGTTTAACTCTGTCAGTTGAATGCACACATTGACAACCATTCAGTTAGGTAGCTCCGTTTTGGTTTTAGAAGCAGATATTTCTCGGTACAACCTATGGTCCCATTCACTCGGGAACATCCCAACGCAGCTCCTAGAAGAAACGTGTTTCTGAATCGCTGAATCTCAAAATAGATTCAACTCTCTTAGGTGAACGAACGCACAGCAGAGCAGTTTCAAGGAAACGTTTCTCCTGAGTTTTAGACGAAGTTTACTGCTGTTTGGTACGTATGCCGGCATTGGGCTGGAAATACCGGTTTTGGGATTCTGCACAGAAAGGGTTTGCCAACTGCTGAATCCACACGTGAGTTTAACTCAGTCAGTTGAATGCACACATTGACAACCATTCAGTTAGATAGCTCCGTTTTGGTTTTAGAAGCAGATATTTCTCTGTACAGCCTATGGTCCCATTCACTCGGGAATATCCCAACGCAGCTCCTAGAAGAAACGTGTTTCTGAATCGCTGAATCTCAAAATAGATTCACCTCTCTTAGGTGAACGAACGCACAGCAGAGCAGTTTCAAGGAAACGTTTCTCCTGAGATTTAGACCAAGTTTCCTGCTGTTTAGTACATATGCCGGCATTGGGCTGGAAATACCAGTTTTGGGATTCTGCACAGAAAGGGTTTGCAAACCACGGATTCCACAGGTGAGTTTCACTCTGTCAGTTGAATGCCCACATTGACAACCATTCAGTTAGATAGCTCCGTTTTGGTTTTAGATGCAGATATTTCTCTGTATAGCCTATTGTCCCTTTCACTCGGGAATATCCCAACGCAGCTCCTAGAAGTAACGTGTTTCTGATTCGCTGAATCTCAACATAGATTCAACTCTCTTAGGTTAATGAACGCACAGCAGAGCAGTTTCAAGGAAAGGATCCTCCTGAGTTTTAGACGAAGTTTACTGCTGTTTAGTACGTATGCCGGCATAGGGCTGGAAATACCGGTTTTGCTATTCTGCACAGAAAGTGTTTGCCATCCGCTGAATCCACACGTGAGTTTTACTCTGTCAGTTGAATGCACACATTGACAAACATTCAGTTAGATAGCTCGGTTTTGGTTTTAGGAGCAGATATTTCTCTGTACATCCTATGGTCCCATTCACTCGGGAATATCCCATCGCAGCTCCTAGAAGAAAGTGTTTCTGGCTCTCTGAATCTCAACATAGATTCAACTCTGTTAGGTGAACGAACGCACAGCAGAGCAGTTTCAAGGAAACGTTTCTCCTGAGTTTTAGACGAAGTTTCCTGCTGTTTAGTACGTATGCCGGCATTGGGCTGGAAATACCGGTTTTGGGATTCTGCACAGAAAGGGTTTGCAAACCACTGAATCCACACGTGAGTTTAACTCTGTCAGTTGAATGCACACATTGACAACCATTCAGTTAGGTAGCTCCGTTTTGGTTTTAGAAGCAGATATTTCTCGGTACAGCCTATGGTCCCATTCACTCGGGAACATCCCAACGCAGCTCCTAGAAGAAACGTGTTTCTGAATCGCTGAATCTCAAAATAGATTCAACTCTCTTAGGTGAACGAACGCACAGCAGAGCAGTTTCAAGGAAACGTTTCTCCTGAGTTTTAGACGAAGTTTACTGCTGTTTGGTACGTATGCCGGCATTGGGCTGGAAATACCGGTTTTGGGATTCTGCACAGAAAGGGTTTGCCAACTGCTGAATCCACACGTGAGTTTAACTCTGTCAGTTGAATGCACACATTGACAACCATTCAGTTAGATTGCTCCGTTTTGGTTTTAGAAGCAGATATTTCTCTGTACAGCCTATGGTCCCATTCAGTCGGGAATATCCCAACGCAGCTCCTAGAAGAAACGTGTTTCTGAATCGCTGAATCTCAAAATAGATTCACCTCTCTTAGGTGAACGAAAGCACACCAGAGCAGTTTCAAGGAAACATTCCTCCTGAGTTTTAGACGAAGTTTCCTGCTGTTTAGTACGTATGCCGGCATTGGGCTGGAAATACCGGTTTTGGGATTCTGCACAGAAAGGGTTTGCAAACCGCTGAATCCACACGTGAGTTTAACTCTGTCAGTTGAATGCACACATTGACAACCATTCATTTAGGTAGCTCCGTTTTGGTTTTAGAAGCAGAGATTTGTCTGTACAGCCTATGGTCCCATTCACTCGGGAACATCCCAACGCAGCTCCTAGAAGAAACGTGTTTCTGACTCGCTGAATCTCAACATAGTTTCAATTCTCTTAGGTGAACGAACGCACAGAAGAGCAGTTTCAAGGAAACGTTTCTCCTGGGATTTAGATGAAGTTTACTGCGGTTTAGTACGTATGCCGGCATTGGGCTGGAAATACCGGTTTTGGGATTCTGCACAGAAAGGATTTGCAAACCGCTGAATCCACACGTGAGTTTAACTCTGTCAGTTGAATGCACACATTCTCAACCATTCAGTTAGATAGCTCCGTTTTGGTTTTAGAAGCAGATATTTCTCTGTACAGCCTATGGTCCCCTTCACTCGGGAATATCCCAACGCAGCTCCTAGAAGAAACGTGTTTCTGACTCGCTGAATCTCAACATAGATTCAATTCTCTTAGGTGAACGAACGCACAGCAGAGTAGTTTCAAGGAAACATTCCTCCTGAGTTTTAGACGAAGTTTCCTGCTGTTTAGTACATATGCCGGCATTGGGCTGGAAATACCGGTTTTGGGATTCTGCACAGAAAGGGTTTGCAAACCGCTGAATCCACACGTGAGTTTAACTCTGTCAGTTGAATGCACACATTGACAACTATTCAGTTAGGTAGCTCCGTTTTGGTTTTAGAAGCAGATATTTTTCGGTTCAGCCTATGGTCCCATTCACTCGGGAACATCCCAACGCAGCTCCTAGAAGAAACGTGTTTCTGACTCGCTGAATCTCAACATAGATTCAACTCTCTTAGGTGAACGAACCCACAGAAGAGCAGTTTCAAGCAAACCTTTCTCCTGAGTTTTAGACGAAGTTTACTGCTTTTTAGTACGTATGCCGGCATTGGGCTGGAAATACCGGTTTTGGGATTCTGCACAGAAAGGGTTTGCCAACCGCTGAATCCACACGTGAGTTTTACTCTGTCAGTTGAATGCACACATTGACAAACATTCAGTTAGATAGCTCGGTTTTGGTTTTAGGAGCAGATATTTCTCTGTACATCATATGGTCCCATTCACTCGGGAATATCCCAACGCAGCTCCTAGAAGAAAGTGTTTCTGACTCTCTGAATCTCAACATAGATTCAACTCTCTTAGGTGAACGAACCCACAGCAGAGCAGTTTCAAGAAAACGTTTCTCCTGAGTTTTAGACGAAGTTTCCTGCTGTTTAGTACGTATGCCGGCATTGGACTGGAAATACCGGTTTTGGGATTCTGCACAGAAAGGGTTTGCAAACCACTGAATCCACACGTGAGTTTAAGTCTGTCAGTTGAATGCACGCATTGACAACCATTCAGTTAGGTAGCTCCGTTTTGGTTTTAGAAGCAGATATTTCTCGGTACAGCCTACGGTCCCATTCACTCGGGAACATCCCAACGCAGCTCCTAGAAGAAACGTGTTTCTGACTCGCTGAATCTCAACATAGATTCAACTCTCTTAGGTGAACGAACGCACAGCAGAGCAGTTTCAAGGAAACGTTTCTCCTGAGTTTTAGACGAAGTTTACTGCTGTTTGGTACGTATGCCGGCATTGGGCTGGAAATACCGGTTTTGGGATTCTGCACAGAAAGGGTTTGCCAATCGCTGAATCCACACGTGAGTTTAACTCTGTCAGTTGAATGCACACATTGACAACCATTCAGTTAGATAGCTCCGTTTTGGTTTTAGAAGCAGATATTTCTCTGTACAGCCTATGGTCCCATTCACTCGGGAATATCCCAACGCAGCTCCTAGAAGAAACGTGTTTCTGAATCGCTGAATCTCAAAATAGATTCACCTCTCTTAGGTGAACGAACGCACAGCAGAGCAGTTTCAAGGAAACGTTTCTGCTGAGTTTTAGACGACGTTTCCTGCTGTTTAGTACGTATGCCGGAATTGGGTTGCAAATACAGGATTTGGAATTCTGCAGAGAAAGGGTTTGCAAACCGCCGAATCCACACGTGAGTTTAACTCTGTCAGTTGAATGCACACATTGACAACCATTCAGTTAGATGGCTCCGTTTTGGTTTTAGGAGCAGATATTTCTCTGTACAGCCTATGGTCCCATTCACTCGGAATATCCCAACGCAGCTCCTAGAAGAAACGTGTATCTGAATCGCTGAATCTCAACATAGATTCAACTTTATTAGGTGAACGAACGCACAGCAGAGCAGTTTCAAGGAAACGTTTCTCCTGAGTTTTAGACGAAGTTTACTGCGGTTTAGTACGCATGCCGGCATTGGGCTGGAAATACCGGTTTTGGGATTCTGCACAGAAAGGGTTTGCAAACCGCTGAATCAACACGTGAGTTTAACTCTGTCAGCTGAATGCACACATTGACAACCATTCAGTTAGATAGCTCCGTTTTGGTTTCAGAAACAGATATTTCTCTGTACAGCCTATCGTCTCATTCACTCCAGAATATCCCAACGCAGCTCCTAGAAGAAACGTGTTTCTGACTCGCTGAATCTCAACATAGATTCAACTCTCTTAGGTGAACGAACGCACAGCAGAGCAGTTTCAAGGAAACGTTTCTCCTGGGATTTAGACGAAGTTTACTGCGGTTTAGTACGTATGCAGGCATTGGGCTGAAAATACCGGTATTGGGATTCTGCACAGAAGGGTTTGCCAACCGCAGAATCCACACGTGAGTTTAACTCTGTCAGTTGAATGCACACATTGACAACCATTCAGTTAGATAGCTCCGTTTTGGTTTTAGAAGCAGATATTTCTCTGTACAGACTATGGAACCATTCACTCGGGAATATTCCAAGGCAGCTCCTAGAAGAAACGTGTTTCTGATTCGCTGAATCTCAACATAGATTCAACTCTCTTAGGTGAACGAACTCACAGAAGAGCAGTTTCAAGCAAACCTTTCTCCTGAGTTTTAGACGAACTTTACTGCTGTTTAGTACGTATGCCGGCATAGGTCTGGGTATACCGGTTTTGGGATACTGCACAGAAAGTGTTTGCCAACCGCTGAATCCACACGTGAGTTTAACTCTGTCAGTTGAATGCAAAGATTGACAAACATTCAATTGGATAGCTCGGTTTTGGTTTTAGGAGCAGATATTTCTCTGTACAGCCTATGGTCCCATGTAGTCGGGAATATCCCAACGCAGCTCCTAGAAGAAAGTGTTTCTGACTCTCTGAATCTCAACATAGATTCAACTCTCTTAGGTGAACGAACACACAGCAGAGCAGTTTCAAGGGAACGTGTCTCCTGAGTTTTAGACGAAGTTTCCTGCTGTTTAGTACGTATGCCGGAATTGGGCTGGAAATACCCGTTTTGGGATTCTGCACAGAAAGGGTTTGCCAACCGCTGAATCCACACGTGAGTTTTACTCTGTCAGTTGAATGTACACATTGACAACCATTCAGTTAGATAGCTCCGTTTTGGTTTTAGAAGCAGATATTTCTCTGTACAGCCTATGGTCCCATTCACTCGGGAACATCCCAACGCAGCTCCTAGAAGAAACGTGTTTCTGACTCGCTGAATCTCAACATAGATTCAACTCTCTTAGGTGAACGAACGCACAGCAGAGCAGTTTCAAGGAAACGTTTCTCCTGAGATTTAGACGAAGTTTACTGCTGTTTGGTACGTATGCCGGCATTGGGCTGGAAATACCGGTTTTGGGATTCTGCACAGAAAGGGTTTGCCAACTGCTGAATCCACACGTGAGTTTAACTCTGTCAGTTGAATGCACACATTGTCAACCATTCAGTTAGATAGCTCCGTTTTGGTTTTAGAAGCAGATATTTCTCTGTACAGCCTATGGTCCCATTCACTCGGGAATATCCCAACGCAGCTCCTAGAAGATACGTGTTTCTGAATCGCTGAATCTCAAAATAGATTCACCTCTCTTAGGTTAACGAACGCACACCAGAGCAGTTTCAAGGAAACATTCCTCCTGAGTTTTAGACGAAGTTTCCTGCTGTTTAGTACGTATGCCGGCATTGGGCTGGAAATACCGGTTTTGGGATTCGGCACAGAAAGGGTTTACAAACCGCTGAATCCACACGTGAGTTTAACTCTGTCAGTTGAATGCACACATTGACAACCATTCAGTTAGGTAGCTTCGTTTTGGTTTTAGAAGCAGAGATTTCTCTGTACAGCCTATGGTCCCATTCACTCGGGAACATCCCAACGCAGCTCCTAGAAGAAACGTGTTTCTGACTCGGTGAATCTCAACATAGATTCAACTCTCTTAGGTGAACGAACGCACACCAGAGCAGTTTCAAGGAAACGTTTCTCCTGGGTTTTAGACGAAGTTTACTGCGGTTTAGTACGTATGCCGGCATTGGGCTGGAAATACCGGTTTTGGGATTCTGCACAGAAAGGGTTTGCAAACCGCGGAATCCACACGTGAGTTTAACTCTGTCAGTTGAATGCACACATTGACAACCATTCAGTTAGGTAGCTCCGTTTTGGTTTTAGAAGCAGAGATTTCTCTGTACAGCCTTTGGTCCCATTCACTCGGGAACATCCCAACGCAGATCCTAGAAGAAACGTGTTTCTGACTCGCTGAATCTCAACATAGGTTCAACTCTCTTAGGTGAACGAACGCACAGAAGAGCAGTTTCAAGGAAACGTTTCTCCTGGGTTTTAGACAAAGTTTACTGCGGTTTAGTATGCATGCCGGCATTGGGCTGGAAATACCGGTTTTGGGATTCTGCACAGAAAGGGTTTGCAAACCGCTGAATCCACACGTGAGTTTAACTCTCTCAGTTGAATGCACACATTGACAACCATTCAGTTAGATAGCTCCGTTTTGGTTTTAGAAGCAGATATTTCTCTGTCCAGCCTATGGTCCCATTCACTCGGGAATATCCCAACGCAGCTCCTAGAAGAAACGTGTTTCTGAATCGCTGAATCTCAACATAGATTCAACTCTATTAGGTGAAGGAACGCACAGCAGAGCAGTTTCAAGGAAACGTTTCTCCTGAGTTTTAGACGAAGTTTCCTGCTGTTTAGTACGTATGCCGGCATTGGGCTGGAAATACCGGTTTTGGGATTCTGCACAGAAAGGGTTTGCAAACCACTGAATCCACACGTGAGTTTAACTCTGTCAGTTGAATGCACACATTGACAACCATTCAGTTAGGTAGCTCCGTTTTGGTTTTAGAAGCAGATATTTCTCGGTACAACCTATGGTCCCATTCACTCGGGAACATCCCAACGCAGCTCCTAGAAGAAACGTGTTTCTGAATCGCTGAATCTCAAAATAGATTCAACTCTCTTAGGTGAACGAAAGCACAGCAGTGCAGTTTCAAGGAAACGTTTCTCCTGAGTTTTAGACGAAGTTTACAGCTGTTTGGTACGTATGCCGGCATTGGGCTGGAAATACCGGTTTTGGGATTCTGCACAGAAAGGGTTTGCCAACCGCTAAATCCACACGTGAGTTTAACTCTGTCAGTTGAATGTACACATTGACAACCATTCAGTTAGATAGCTCCGTTTTGGTTTTAGAAGCAGATATTTCTCTGTACAGCCTATGGTCCCATTCACTCGGGAATATCCCAACGCAGCTCCTAGAAGAAACGTGTTTCTGAATCGCTGAATCTCAAAATAGATTCACCTCTCTTAGGTGAACGAACGCACAGCAGAGCAGTTTCAAGGAAACGTTTCTCCTGAGTTTTAGACGAAGTTTCCTGCTGTTTAGTACGTATGCCGGCATTGGGCTGGAAATACCGGTTTTGGGATTCTGCACAGAAAGGGTTTGCCAACCGCAGAATCCACAGGTGAGTTTAACTCTGTCAGTTCAATTCACACATTGACAACCATTCAGTTAGATAGCTCCGTTTTGGTTTTAGAAGCAGATATTTCTCTGTACAGCCTATGGTACCGTTCACTCGGGAATATCCCAAGGCATCTCCTAGAAGAAACGTGTTTCTGACTCGCTGAATCTCAACATAGATTCAACTCTCTTAGGTGAACGAACGCACACCAGAGCAGTTTCAAGGAAACATTCCTCCTGAGTTTTAGACGAAGTTTCCTGCTGTTTAGTACGTATGCCGGCATTGGGCTGGAAATACCGGTTTTGGGATTCTGCACAGAAAGGGTTTGCAAACCGCTGAATCCACACGCGAGTTTAACTCTGTCAGTTGAATGCACACATTGACAACCATTCAGTTAGGTAGCTCCGTTTTGGTTTTAGAAGCAGATATTTCTCTGTACAGCCTATGGTCCCATTCACTCGGGAACATCCCAACGCAGCTCCTAGAAGAAACGTGTTTCTGACTCGCTGAATCTCAACATAGATTCAACTCTCTTAGGTGAACGAACGCACAGAAGAGCAGTTTCAAGGAAACGTTTCTCGTGGGTTTTAGACGAAGTTTACTGCGGTTTAGTACGCATGCCGGCATTGGGCTGGAAATACCGGTTTTGGGATTCTGCACAGAAAGGGTTTGCAAACCGCTGAATCCACACGTGAGTTTAACTCTGTCAGTTGAATGCACACATTGACAACCATTCAGTTAGATAGCTCCGTTTTGGTTTTAGAAGCAGATATTTCTCTGTACAGCCTATGGTCCCATTCACTCGGGAATATCCCAACGCAGCTCCTAGAAGAAACGTGTTTCTGAATCGCTGAATCTCAAAATAGATTCACCTCTCTTAGGTGAACGAACGCACAGCAGAGCAGTTTCAAGGAAACGTTTCTCCTGAGTTTTAGACGACGTTTCCTGCTGTTTAGTACGTATGCCGGCATTGGGCTGGAAATCCCGGTTTTGCTATTCTGCACAGAAAGTGTTTGCCAACCGCTGAATCCACACGTGAGTTTAACTCTGTCAGTTGAATGCACACATTGACAAACATTCAGGTAGATAGCTCGGTTTTGGTTTTAGGAGCAGATATTTCTCTGTACATCCTATGGTCCCATTCACTCGGGAATATCCCAACGCAGCTCCTAGAAGAAAGTGTTTCTGACTCTCTGAATCTCAACATAGATTCAACTCTCTTAGGTGAACGAACGCACAGCAGAGCAGTTTCAAGGAAACGTTTCTCCTGAGTTTTAGACGAAGTTTCCTGCTGTTTAGTATGTATGCCGGCATTGGGCTGGAAATACCGGTTTTGGGATTCTGCACAGAAAGGGTTTGCAAACCACTGAATCCACACGTGAGTTTAACTCTGTCAGTTGAATGCACACATTGACAACCATTCAGTTAGGTAGCTCCGTTTTGGTTTTAGAAGCAGATATTTCTCGGTACAACCTATGGTCCCATTCACTCGGGAACATCCCAACGCAGCTCCTAGAAGAAACGTGCTTCTGAATCGCTGAATCTCAAAACAGATTCAACTCTCTTAGGTGAACGAACGCACAGCAGAGCAGTTTCAAGGAAACGTTTCTCCTGAGTTTTAGACGAAGTTTACTGCTGTTTGGTACGTATGCCGGCATTGGGCTGGAAATACCGGTTTTGGGATTCTGCACAGAAAGGGTTTGCCAACTGCTGAATCCACACGTGAGTTTAACTCTGTCAGTTGAATGCACACATTGACAACCATTCAGTTAGATAGCTCCGTTTTGGTTTTAGGAGCAGATATTTCTCTGTACAGCCTATGGTCCCATTCACTCGGGAATATCCCAACGCAGCTCCTAGAAGAAACGTGTATCTGAATCGCTGAATCTCAACATAGATTCAACTTTATTAGGTGAACGAACGCACAGCAGAGCAGTTTCAAGGAAACGTTTCTCCTGAGTTTTAGACGAAGTTTACTGCGGTTTAGTACGCATGCCGGCATTGGGCTGGAAATACCGGTTTTGGGATTCTGCACAGAAAGGGTTTGGAAACCGCTGAATCAACACGTGAGTTTAACTCTGTCAGTTGAATGCACACATTGACAACCATTCAGTTAGATAGCTCCGTTTTGGTTTTAGAAGCAGATATTTCTCTGTACAGACTATGGAACCATTCACTCGGGAATATTCCAAGGCAGCTCCTAGAAGAAACGTGTTTCTGATTCGCTGAATCTCAACATAGATTCAACTCTCTTAGGTGAAAGAACTCACAGAAGAGCAGTTTCAAGCAAACCTTTCTCCTGAGTTTTAGACGAGCTTTACTGCTGTTTAGTACGTATGCCGGCATAGGGCTGGGTATACCGGTTTTGGGATACTGCACAGAAAGTGTTTGCCAACCGCTGAATCCACACGTGAGTTTAACTCTGTCAGTTGAATGCACACATTGACAAACATTCAATTGGATAGCTCGATTTTGGTTTTAGGAGCAGATATTTCTCTGTACAGCCTATGGTCCCATGCAGTCGGGAATATCCCAACGCAGCTCCTAGAAGAAAGTGTTTCTGACTCTCTGAATCTCAACATAGATTCAACTCTCTTAGGTGAATGAACACACAGCAGAGCAGTTTCAAGGAAACGTTTCTCCTGAGTTTTAGATGAAGTTTCCTGCTGTTTAGTACGTATGCCGGAATTGGGCTGGAAATACCCGTTTTGGGATTCTGCAAAGAAAGGGTTTGCCAACCGCTGAATCCACACGTGAGTTTAACTCTGTCAGTTGAATGTACACATTGACAACCATTCAGTTAGATAGCTCCGTTTTGGTTTTAGAAGCAGATATTTCTCTGTACAGCCTATGGTCCCATTCACTCGGGAATATCCCAAGGCAGCTCCTAGAAGAAACGTGTTTCTGACTCGCTGAATCTCAACATAGATTCAACTCTCTTAGGTGAACGAACGCACAGCAGAGCAGTTTCAAGGAAACGTTTCTCCTGAGTTTTAGACGAAGTTTACTGCGGTTTAGTACGCATGCCGGCATTGGGCTGGAAATACCGGTTTTGGGATTCTGCACAGAAAGGGTTTGCAAACCGCTGAATCCACACGTGAGTTTACCTCTGTCAGTTGAATGCACACATTGACAACCATTCAGTTAGGTAGCTCCGTTTTGGTTTTAGAAGCAGATATTTCTCGGTACAGCCTATGGTCCCATTCATTCGGGAACATCCCAACGCAGCTCCTAGAAGAAACGTGTTTCTGACTCGCTGAATCTCAACATAGATTCAACTCTCTTAGGTGAACGAACGCACAGCAGAGCAGTTTCAAGGAAACGTTTCTCCTGAGAATTAGACGAAGTTTACTGCTGTTTGGTACGTATGCCGGCATTGGGCTGGAAATACCGGTTTTGGGATTCTGCACAGAAAGGGTTTGCCAATTGCTGAATCCACACGTGAGTTTAACTCTGTCAGTTGAATGCACACATTGTCAACCATTCAGTTAGATAGCTCCGTTTTGGTTTTAGAAGCAGATATTTCTCTGTACATCCTATGGTCCCATTCACTCGTGAATATCCCAACGCAGCTCCTAGAAGATACGTGTTTCTGAATCGCTGAATCTCAAAATAGATTCACCTCTCTTAGGTGAACGAACGCACACCAGAGCAGTTTCAAGGAAACATTCCTCCTGAGTTTTAGACGAAGTTTCCTGCTGTTTAGTACGTATGCCGGCATTGGGCTGGAAATACCGGTTTTGGGATTCGGCACAGAAAGGGTTTGCAAACCGCTGAATCCACACGTGAGTTTAACTCTGTCAGTTGAATGCACACATTGACAACCATTCAGTTAGGTAGCTTCGTTTTGGTTTTAGAAGCAGAGATTTCTCTGTACAGCCTATGGTCCCATTCACTCGGGAACATCCCAACGCAGCTCCTAGAAGAAACGTGTTTCTGACTCGCTGAATCTCAACATAGATTCAACTCTCTTAGGTGAACGAACGCACAGCAGAGCAGTTTCAAGGAAACGTTTCTCCTGGGATTTAGACGAAGTTTACTGCGGTTTAGTACGTATGCAGGCATTGGGCTGAAAATACCGGTTTTGGGATTCTGCACAGAAGGGTTTGCCAACCGCAGAATCCACACGTGAGTTTAACTCTGTCAGTTGAATGCACACATTGACAACCATTCAGTTAGATAGCTCCGTTTTGGTTTTAGAAGCAGATATTTCTCTGTACAGACTATGGAACCATTCACTCGGGAATATTCCACGGCAGCTCCTAGAAGAAACGTGTTTCTGATTCGCTGAATCTCAACATAGATTCAACTCTCTTAGGTGAACGAACTCACAGAAGAGCAGTTTCAAGCAAACCTTTCTCCTGAGTTTTAGACGAACTTTACTGCTGTTTAGTACGTATGCCAGCATAGGGCTGGGTATACCGGTTTTGGGATACTGCACAGAAAGTGTTTGCAAACCGCTGAATCCACACGTGAGTTTAACTCTGTCAGTTGAATGCACACATTGACAAACATTCAATTGGATAGCTCGGTTTTGGTTTTAGGAGAAGATATTTCTCTGTACAGCCTATGGTCCCATGCAGTCGGGAATATCCCAACGCAGCTCCTAGAAGAAAGTGTTTCTGACTCTCTGAATCTCAACATAGATTCAACTCTCTTAGGTGAACGAACACACAGCAGAGCAGTTTCAAGGAAACGTTTCTACTGAGTTTTAGACGAAGTTTCCTGCTGTTTAGTACGTATGCCGGAATTGGGCTGGAAATACCCGTTTTGGGATTCTGCACAGAAAGGGTTTGCAAACCACTGAATCCACACGTGAGTTTAAGTCTGTCAGTTGAATGCACACATTGACAACCATTCAGTTAGGTAGCTCCGTTTTGGTTTTAGAAGCAGATATTTCTCGGTACAGCCTACGGTCCCATTCACTCGGGAACATCCCAACGCAGCTCCTAGAAGAAACGTGTTTCTGACTCGCTGAATCTCAACATAGATTCAACTCTCTTAGGTGAACGAACGCACAGCAGAGCAGTTTCAAGGAAACGTTTCTCCTGAGTTTTAGACGAAGTTTACTGCTGTTTGGTACGTATGCCGGCATTGGGCTGGAAATACCGGTTTTGGGATTCTGCACAGAAAGGGTTTGCCAATCGCTGAATCCACACGTGAGTTTAACTCTGTCAGTTGAATGCACACATTGACAACCATTCAGTTAGATAGCTCCGTTTTGGTTTTAGAAGCAGATATTTCTCTGTACAGCCTATGGTCCCATTCACTCGGGAATATCCCAACGCAGCTCCTAGAAGAAACGTGTTTCTGAATCGCTGAATCTCAAAATAGATTCACCTCTCTTAGGTGAACGAACGCACAGCAGAGCAGTTTCAAGGAAACGTTTCTCCTGAGTTTTAGACGACGTTTCCTGCTGTTTAGTACGTATGCCGGAATTGGGTTGCAAATACAGGTTTTGGAATTCTGCAGAGAAAGGGTTTGCAAACCGCCGAATCCACACGTGAGTTTAACTCTGTCAGTTGAATGCACACATTGACAACCATTCAGTTAGATGGCTCCGTTTTGGTTTTAGGAGCAGATATTTCTCTGTACAGCCTATGGTCCCATTCACTCGGGAATATCCCAACGCAGCTCCTAGAAGAAACGTGTATCTGAATCGCTGAATCTCAACATAGATTCAACTTTATTAGGTGAACGAACGCACAGCAGAGCAGTTTCAAGGAAACGTTTCTCCTGAGTTTTAGACGAAGTTTACTGCGGTTTAGTACGCATGCCGGCATTGGGCTGGAAATACCGGTTTTGGGATTCTGCACAGAAAGGGTTTGGAAACCGCTGAATCAACACGTGAGTTTAACTCTGTCAGTTGAATGCACACATTGACAACCATTCAGTTAGATAGCTCCGTTTTGGTTTCAGAAGCAGATATTTCTCTGTACAGCCTATGGTCTCATTCACTCCAGAATATCCCAACGCAGCTCCTAGAAGAAACTTGTTTCTGACTCGCTGAATCTCAACATAGATTCAACTCTCTTAGGTGAACGAACGCACAGCAGAGCAGTTTCAAGGAAACGTTTCTCCTGGGATTTAGACGAAGTTTACTGCGGTTTAGTACGTATGCAGGCATTGGGCTGAAAATACCGGTTTTGGGATTCTGCACAGAAGGGTTTGCCAACCGCAGAATCCACACGTGAGTTTAACTCTGTCAGTTGAATGCACACATTGACAACCATTCAGTTAGATAGCTCCGTTTTGGTTTTAGAAGCAGATATTTCTCTGTACAGACTATGGAACCATTCACTCGGGAATATTCCAAGGCAGCTCCTAGAAGAAACGTGTTTCTGATTCGCTGAATCTCAACATAGATTCAACTCTCTTAGGTGAACGAACTCACAGAAGAGCAGTTTCAAGCAAACCTTTCTCCTGAGTTTTAGACGAACTTTACTGCTGTTTAGTACGTATGCCGGCATAGGGCTGGGTATACCGGTTTTGGGATACTGCACAGAATGTGTTTGCCAACCGCTGAATCCACACGAGAGTTTAACTCTGTCAGTTGAATGCACACATTGACAAACATTCAATTGGATAGCTCGATTTTGGTTTTAGGAGCAGATATTTCTCTGTACAGCCTATGGTCCCATGCAGTCGGGAATATCCCAACGCAGCTCCTAGAAGAAACGTGTTTCTGACTCTCTGAATCTCAACATAGATTCAACTCTCTTAGGTGAACGAACACACAGCAGAGCAGTTTCAAGGAAACGTTTCTCCTGAGTTTTAGACGAAGTTTCCTGCTGTTTAGTACGTATGCCGGAATTGGGCTGGAAATACCCGTTTTGGGATTCTGCACAGAAAGGGTTTGCCAACCGCTGAATCCACACGTGAGTTTAACTCTGTCAGTTGAATGTACACATTGACAACCATTCAGTTAGATAGCTCCGTTTTGGTTTTAGAAGCAGATATTTCTCTGTACAGCCTATGGTCCCATTCACTCGGGAATATCCCAAGGCAGCTCCTAGAAGAAACGTGTTTCTGACTCGCTGAATCTCAACATAGATTCAACTCTCTTAGGTGAACGAACGCACAGCAGAGCAGTTTCAAGGAAACGTTTCTCCTGAGTTTTAGACGAAGTTTACTGCGGTTTAGTACGCATGCCGGTATTGGGCTGGAAATACCGGTTTTGGGATTCTGCACAGAAAGGGTTTGCAAACCGCTGAATCCACACGTGAGTTTAACTCTGTCAGTTGAATGCACACATTGACAACCATTCAGTTAGGTAGCTCCGTTTTGGTTTTAGAAGCAGATATTTCTCGGTACAGCCTATGGTCCCATTCACTCGGGAACATCCCAACGCAGCTCCTAGAAGAAACGTGTTTCTGACTCGCTGAATCTCAACATAGATTCAACTCTCTTAGGTGAACGAACGCACAGCAGAGCAGTTTCAAGGAAACGTTTCTCCTGAGAATTAGACGAAGTTTACTGCTGTTTGGTACGTATGCCGGCATTGGGCTGGAAATACCGGTTTTGGGATTCTGCACAGAAAGGGTTTGCCAATTGCTGAATCCACACGTGAGTTTAACTCTGTCAGTTGAATGCACACATTGTCAACCATTCAGTTAGATAGCTCCGTTTTGGTTTTAGAAGCAGATATTTCTCTGTACAGCCTATGGTCCCATTCACTCGTGAATATCCCAACGCAGCTCCTAGAAGATACGTGTTTCTGAATCGCTGAATCTCAAAATAGATTCACCTCTCTTAGGTGAACGAACGCACACCAGAGCAGTTTCAAGGAAACATTCCTCCTGAGTTTTAGACGAAGTTTCCTGCTGTTTAGTACGTATGCCGGCATTGGGCTGGAAATACCGGTTTTGGGATTTGGCACAGAAAGGGTTTGCAAACCGCTGAATCCACACGTAAGTTTAACTCTGTCAGTTGAATGCACACATTGACAACCATTCAGTTAGGTAGCTTCGTTTTGGTTTTAGAAGAAGAGATTTCTCTGTACAGCCTATGGTCCCATTCACTCGGGAACATCCCAACGCAGCTCCTAGAAGAAACGTGTTTCTGACTCGGTGAATCTCAACATAGATTCAACTCTCTTAGGTGAACGAACGCACAGAAGAGCAGTTTCAAGGAAACGTTTCTCCTGGGTTTTAGACGAAGTTTACTGCGGTTTAGTACGCATGCCGGCATTGGGCTGGAAATACCGGTTTTGGGATTCTGCACAGAAAGGGTTTGCAAACCGCTGAATCCAAACGTGAGATTAACTTTGTCAGTTGAATGCACACATTGACAACCATTCAGTTAGATAGCTCCGTTTTGGTTTTAGAAGCAGATATTTCTCTGTACAGCCTATGGTCCCATTCACTCGGGAATATCCCAACGCAGCTCCTAGAAGAAACGTGTTTCTGACTCGCTGAATCTGAACATAGATACAATTCTCTTAGGTGAACGAACGCACAGCAGAGCAGTTTCAAGGAAACATTCCTCCTGAGTTTTAGACGAAGTTTCCTGCTGTTTAGCATGTATGCCGGCATTGGGCTGGAAATACCGGTTTTGGGATTCTGCACAGAAAGGGTTTGCAAACCGCTGAATCCACACGTGAGTTTAACTCTGTCAGTTGAATGCACACATTGAAAACTATTCAGTTAGGTAGCTCCGTTTTGGTTTTAGAAGCAGATATTTTTCGGTACAGCCTATGGTCCCATTCACTCGGGAACATCCCAACGCAGCTCCTAGAAGAAACGTGTTTCTGACTCGCTGAATCTCAACATAGATTCAACTCTCTTAGGTGAACGAACCCACAGAAGAGCAGTTTCAAGCAAACCTTTCTCCTGAGTTTTAGACGAAGTTTACTGCTTTTTAGTACGTATGCCGGCATTGGGCTGGAAATACCGGTTTTGGGATTCTGCACAGAAAGTGTTTGCCAACCGCTGAATCCACACGTGAGTTTTACTCTGTCAGTTGAATGCACACATTGACAAACATTCAGTTAGATAGCTCGGTTTTGGTTTTAGGAGCAGATATTTCTCTGTACATCCTATGGTCCCATTCACTCGGGAATATCCCAACGCAGCTCCTAGAAGAAACGTGTTTCTGACTCTCTGAATCTCAACAAAGATTCAACTCTCTTAGGTGAACGAACGCACAGCAGAGCAGTTTCAAGGAAACGTTTCTGCTGAGTTTTAGGCGAAGTTTCCTGCTGTTTAGTACGTATGCCGGCATTGGGCTGGAAATACCGGTTTTGGGATTCTGCACAGAAAGGGTTTGCAAACCACTGAATCCACACGTGAGTTTAAGTCTGTCAGTTGAATGCACACATTGACAACCATTCAGTTAGGTAGCTCCGTTTTGGTTTTAGAAGCAGATATTTCTCGGTACAGCCTACGGTCCCATTCACTCGGGAACATCCCAACGCAGCTCCTAGAAGAAACGTGTTTCTGACTCGCTGAATCTCAACATAGATTCAACTCTCTTAGGTGAACGAACGCACAGCAGAGCAGTTTCAAGGAAACGTTTCTCCTGAATTTTAGACGAAGTTTACTGCTGTTTGGTACGTATGCCGGCATTGGGCTGGAAATACCGGTTTTGGGATTCTGCACAGAAAGGGTTTGCCAATCGCTGAATCCACACGTGAGTTTAACTCTGTCAGTTGAATGCACACATTGACAACCATTCAGTTAGATAGCTCCGTTTTGGTTTTAGAAGCAGATATTTCTCTGTACAGCCTATGGTCCCATTCACTCGGGAATATCCCAACGCAGCTCCTAGAAGAAACGTGTTTCTGAATCGCTGAATCTCAAAATAGATTCACCTCTCTGAGGTGAACGAACGCACAGCAGAGCAGTTTCAAGGAAACGTTTCTCCTGAGTTTTAGACGACGTTTCCTGCTGTTTAGTACGTATGCCGGAATTGGGTTGCAAATACAGGTTTTGGAATTCTGCAGAGAAAGGGTTTACAAACCGCCGAATCCACACGTGAGTTTAACTCTGTCAGTTGAATGCACACATTGACAACCATTCAGTTAGATGGCTCCGTTTTGGTTTTAGGAGCAGATATTTCTCTGTACAGCCTATGGTCCCATTCACTCGGGAATATCCCAACGCAGCTCCTAGAAGAAACGTGTATCTGAATCGCTGAATCTCAACATAGATTCAACTTTATTAGGTGAACGAACGCACAGCAGAGCAGTTTCAAGGAAACGTTTCTCCTGAGTTTTAGACGAAGTTTACTGCGGTTTTGTACGCATGCCGGCATTGGGCTGGAAATACCGGTTTTGGGATTCTGCACAGAAAGGGTTTGCAAACCGCTGAATCAACACGTGAGTTTAACTCTGTCAGTTGAATGCACACGTTGACAACCATTCAGTTAGATAGCTCCGTTTTGGTTTCAGAAGCAGATAATTCTCTGTACAGCCTATGGTCTCATTCACTCCAGAATATCCCAACGCAGCTCCTAGAAGAAACGTGTTTCTGATTCGCTGAATCTCAACATAGATTCAACTCTCTTAGGTGAACGAACGCACAGCAGAGCAGTTTCAAGGAAACGTTTCTCCTGGGATTTAGACGAAGTTTACTGCGGTTTAGTACGTATGCAGGCATTGGGCTGAAAATACCGGTTTTGGGATTCTGCACAGAAGGGTTTGCCAACCGCAGAATCCACACGTGAGTTTAACTCTGTCAGTTGAATGCACACATTGACAACCATTCAGTTAGATAGCTCCGTTTTGGTTTTAGAAGCAGATATTTCTCTGTACAGACTATGGAACCATTCACTCGGGAATATTCCAAGGCAGCTCCTAGAAGAAACGTGTTTCTGATTCGCTGAATCTCAACATAGATTCAACTCTCTTAGGTGAACGAACTCACAGAAGAGCAGTTTCAAGCAAACCTTTCTCCTGAGTTTTAGACGAACTTTACTGCTGTTTAGTACGTATGCCAGCATAGGCCTGGGTATACCGGTTTTGGGATACTGCACAGAAAGTGTTTGCCAACCGCTGAATCCACACGTGAGTTTAACTCTGTCAGTTGAATGCACACATTGACAAACATTCAATTGGATAGCTCGGTTTTGGTTTTAGGAGCAGATATTTCTCTGTACAGCCTATGGTCCCATGCAGTCGGGAATATCCCAACGCAGCCCCTAGAAGAAAGTGTTTCTGACTCTCTGAATCTCAACATAGATTCAACTCTCTTAGGTGAACGAACACACAGCAGAGCAGTTTCAAGGAAACGTTTCTCCTGAGTTTTAGACGAAGTTTCCTGCTGTTTAGTACGTATGCCGGAATTGGGCTGGAAATACCCGTTTTGGGATTCTGCACAGAAAGGGTTTGCCAACCGCTGAATCCACACGTGAGTTTAACTCTGTCAGTTGAATGTACACATTGACAACCATTCAGTTAGATAGCTCCGTTTTGGTTTTAGAAGCAGATATTTCTCTGTACAGCCTATGGTCCCATTCACTCGGGAATATCCCAAGGCAGCTCCTAGAAGAAACGTGTTTCTGACTCGCTGAATCTCAACATAGATTCAACTCTCTTAGGTGAACGAACGCAGAGCAGAGCAATTTCAAGGAAACATTCCTCCTGAGTTTTAGACGACGTTTCCTGCTGTTTAGTACGTATGCCGGCATTGGGCTGGAAATACCGGTTTTGGGATTCTGCACAGAAAGGGTTTGCCAACCGCTGAATCCACACGTGAGTTTAACTCAGTCAGTTGAATGCACACATTGACAACCATTCAGTTAGGTAGCTCCGTTTTGGTTTTAGAAGCAGATATTTCTCGGTACAGCCTATGGTCCCATTCACTCGGGAACATCCCAACGCAGCTCCTAGAAGAAACGTGTTTCTGACTCGCTGAATCTCAACATAGATTCAACTCTCTTAGGTGAACGAACGCACAGAAGAGCCGTTTCAAGGAAACATTTCTCCTGGGTTTTAGACGAAGTTTACTGCGGTTTAGTACGCATGCCGGCATTGGGCTGGAAATACCGGTTTTGGGATTCTGCACAGAAAGGATTTGCAAACCGCTGAATCCACACGTGAGTTTAACTCTGTCAGTTGAATGCACACATTGACAACCATTCAGTTAGATAGCTCCGTTTTGGTTTTAGAAGCACATATTTCTCTGTACAGCCTATGGTCCCATTCACTCGGGAATATCCCAACGCAGCTCCTAGAAGAAACGTGTTTCTGACTCGCTGAATCTCAACATAGATTCAATTCTCTTAGGTGAACGATCGCACAGCAGAGCAGTTTCAAGGAAACATTCCTCCTGAGTTTTAGACGAAGTTTCCTGCTGTTTAGTATGTATGCCGGCATTGGGCTGGAAATACCGGTTTTGGGATTCTGCACAGAAAGGGTTTGCAAACCGCTGAATCCACACATGAGTTTAACTCTGTCAGTTGAATGCACACATTGACAACTCTTCAGTTAGGTAGCTCCGTTTTGGTTTTAGAAGCAGATATTTTTCGGTACAGCCTATGGTCCCATTCACTCGGGAACATCCCAACGCAGCTCCTAGAAGAAACGTGTTTCTGACTCGCTGAATCTCAACATAGATTCAACTCTCTTAGGTGAACGAACCCACAGAAGAGCAGTTTCAAGCAAACCTTTCTCCTGAGTTTTAGACGAAGTTTACTGCTTTTTAGTACGTATGGCGGCATTGGGCTGGAAATACCGGTTTCGGGATTCTGCACAGAAAGTGTTTGCCAACCGCTGAATCCACACGTGAGTTTTACTCTGTCAGTTGAATGCACACATTGACAAACATTCAGTTAGATAGCTCGGTATTGGTTTTAGGAGCAGATATTTCTCTGTGCATCCTATGGTCCCATTCACTCCGGAATATCCCAACGCAGCTCCTAGAAGAAAGTGTTTCTGACTCTCTGAATCTCAACATAGATTCACCTCTCTTAGGTGAACGAACGCACAGCAGAGCAGTTTCAAGGAAACGTTTCTCCTGAGTTTTAGACGAAGTTTCCTGCTGTTTAGTACGTATGCCGGCATTGGGCTGGAAATACCGGTTTTGGGATTCTGCACAGAAAGGGTTTGCAAACCACTGAATCCACACGTGAGTTTATGTCTGTCAGTTGAATGCACACATTGACAACCATTCAGTTAGGTAGCTCCGTTTTGGTTTTAGAAGCAGATATTTCTCGGTACAGCCTACGGTCCCATTCACTCGGGAACATCCCAACGCAGCTCCTAGAAGAAACGTGTTTCTGACTCGCTGAATCTCAACATAGATTCAACTCTCTTAGGTGAACGAACGCACAGCAGAGCAGTTTCAAGGAAACGTTTCTTCTGAGTTTTAGACGAAGTTTACTGCTGTTTGGTACGTATGCCGGCATTGGGCTGGAAATACCGGTTTTGGGATTCTGCACAGAAAGGGTTTGCCAATCGCTGAATCCACACGTGAGTTTAACTCTGTCAGTTGAATGCACACATTGACAACCATTCAGTTAGATAGCTCCGTTTTGGTTTTAGAAGCAGATATTTCTCTGTACAGCCTATGGTACCATTCACTCGGGAATATCCCAAGGCATCTCCTAGAAGAAACGTGTTTCTGACTCGCTGAATCTCAGCATATATTCAACTCTCTTAGGTGAACGAACGCACACCAGAGCAGTTTCAAGGAAACATTCCTCCTGAGTTTTTGACGAAGTTTCCTGCTGTTTAATATGTATGCCGGCATTGGGCTGGAAATACCGGTTTTGGGATTCTGCACAGAAAGGTTTTGCAAACCGCTGAATACACGCGTGAGTTTAACTCTGTCAGTTGAATGCACACATTGACAACCATTCAGTTAGGTAGCTCCGTTTTGGTTTTAGAAGCAGGTATTTCTCGGTACAGCCTATGGTCCCATTCACTCGGGAACAACCCAACGCAGCTCCTAGAAGAAACGTGTTTCTGACTCGCTGAATCTCAACATATATTCAACTCTCTTAGGTGAACGAACGCACAGAAGAGCAGTTTCAAGCAAACCTTTCTCCTGAGTTTTAGACGAAGTTTACTGCTGTTTAGTACGTATGCCGGCATTGGGCTGGAAATACCGGTTTTGCTATTCTGCACAGAAAGTGGTTGCCAACCGCTGAATCCACACGTGAGTTTTACTCTGTCAGTTGAATGCACACATTGACAAACATTCAGTTAGATAGCTCGGTTTTGGTTTTAGGAGCAGATATTTCTCTGTACATCCTATGGTCCCATTCACTCGGGAATATCCCAACGCAGCTCCTAGAAGAAAGTGTTTCTGACTCTCCGAATCTCAACATAGATTCAACTGTCTTAGGTGAACGAACGCACAGCAGAGCAGTTTCAAGGAAACGTTTCTCCTGAGTTTTAGATGAAGTTTCCTGCTGTTTAGTACGTATGCCAGCATTGGGCTGGAAATACCGGTTATGGGATTCTGCACAGAAAGGGTTTGCAAACCACTGAATCCACACGTGAGTTTAACTCTGTCAGTTGAATGCACACATTGTCAACCATTCTGTTAGGTAGCTCCGTTTTGGTTTTAGAAGCAGATATTTCTCGGTACAAACTATGGTCCCATTCACTCGGGAACATCCCAACGCAGCTCCTAGAAGAAACGTGTTTCTGACTCGCTGAATCTCAAAATAGATTCAACTCTCTTAGGTGAACGAACGCACAGCAAAGCAGTTTCAAGGAAACGTTTCTCCTGAGTTTTAGACGAAGTTTCCTGCTGTTTAGTACGTATGCCGGAATTGGGTTGGAAATACAGGTTTTGGAATTCTGCAGAGAAAGGTTTTGCAAACCGACGAATGCACACGTGAGTTTAACTCTGTCAGTTGAATGCACACATTGACAACCATTCAGTTAGATGGCTCAGTTTTGGTTTTAGGAGCAGATATTTCTCTGTACAGCCTATGGTCCCATTCACTCGGGAATATCCCAACGCAGCTCCTAGAAGAAACCTGTATCTGAATCGCTGAATCTCAACATAGATTCAACTCTATTAGGTGAACGAACGCACAGCAGAGCAGTTTCAAGGAAACGTTTCTCCTGAGTTTTAGACGAAGTTTACTGCGGTTTAGTACGCATGCCGGCATTGGGCTGGAAATACCGGTTTTGGGATTCTGCACAGAAAGGGTTTGCAAACCGCTGAATCCACACGTGAGTTTAACTCTGTCAGTTGAATGCACACATTGAAAACCATTCAGTTAGATAGCTCCGTTTTGGTTTTAGAAGCAGGTATTTCTCTGTACAGCCTATGGTCCCATTCACTCGGGAATATCCCAACGCAGCTCCTAGAAGAAACGTGTTTCTGAATCGCTGAATCTCAACATAGATTCAACTCTATTAGGTGAACGAACGCACAGCAGAGCAGTTTCAAGGAAACGTTTCTCCTGAGTTTTAGACGAAGTTTACTGTGGTTTAGTACGCATGCCGGCATTGGGCTGGAAATACCGGTTTTGGGATTCTGCACAGAAAGGGTTTGCCAACCGCTGAATCCACACGTGAGTTTAACTCTGTCAGTTGAATGCACACATTGGCAACCATTCAGTTAGATAGCTCCGTTTTGGTTTTAGACGCAGGTATTTCTCTGTACAGCCTATGGTCCCATTCACTCGGGAATATCCCAACGCAGCTCCTAGAAGAAACGTGTTTCTGAATCGCTGAATCTCAACATAGATTCAACTCTATTAGGTGAACGAACGCACAGCAGAGCAGTTTCAAGGAAACGTTTCTCCTGAGTTTTAGACGAAGTTTACTGCGGTTTAGTACGCAGGCCGGCATTGGGCTGGAAATACCGGTTTTGCGATTCTGCACAGAAAGGGTTTGCCAACCGCTGAATCCACACGTGAGTTTAACTCTGTCAGTTGAATGCACACATTGGCAACCATTCAGTTAGATAGCTCCGTTTTGGTTTTAGAAGCAGATATTTCTCTGTAGAGCCTATGGTCCCATTCACTCGGGAATATCCCAACGCAGCTCCTAGAAGAAACGTGTTTCTTACTCGCTGAATCTCAACAAAGATTCAACTCTCTTAGGTGAACGAACGCACTGCAGAGCAGTTTCAAGGAAACGTTTCTCCTGGGTTTTAGACGAAGTTTACTGCTGTTTAGTACGTATGCCGGCATTGGGCTGGAAATACCGGTTTTGGGATCCTGCACAGAAAGGGTTTGCCAACCGCCGAATCCACACGTGAGTTTACCTCTGTCAGTTGAATGCACACATTACAACCATTCAGTTAGATAGCTCCGTTTTGGTTTTAGAAGCAGATATTTCTCTGTACAGCCTATGGTACCATTCACTCGGGAATATCCCAAGGCATCTCCTAGAAGAAACGTGTTTCTGACTCGCTGAATCTCAACATAGATTCAACTCTCTTAGGTGAACGAACGCACACCAGAGCAGTTTCAAGGAAACATTCCTCCTGAGTTTTAGACGAAGTTTCCTGCTGTTTAGTATGTATGCCGGCATTGGGCTGGAAATACCGGTTTTGGGATTCTGCACAGAAAGGGTTTGCAAACCGCTGAATACACGCGTGAGTTTACCTCTGTCAGTTGAATGCACACATTGACAACCATTCAGTTAGGTAGCTCCGTTTTGGTTTTAGAAGCAGGTATTTCTCGGTACAGCCTATGGTCCCATTCACTCGGGAACAACCCAACGCAGCTCCTAGAAGAAACGTGTTTCTGACTCGCTGAATCTCAACATATATTCAACTCTCTTAGGTGAACGAACGCACAGAAGAGCAGTTTCAAGCAAACCTTTCTCCTGAGTTTTAGACGAAGTTTACTGCTGTTAAGTACGTATGCCGGCATTGGGCTGGAAATACCGGTTTTGCTATTCTGCACAGAAAGTGTTTGCCAACCGCTGAATCCACACGTGAGTTTTACTCTGTCAGTTGAATGCACACATTGACAAACATTCAGTTAGATAGCTCGGTTTTGGTTTTAGGAGCAGATATTCCTCTGTATATCCTATGGTCCCATTCACTCGGGAATATCCCAACGCAGCTCCTAGAAGAAAGTGTTTCTGACTCTCTGAATCTCAACATAGATTCAACTGTCTTAGTTGAACGAACGCACAGCAGAGCAGTTTCAAGGAAACGTTTCTCCTGAGTTTTAGACGAAGTTTCCTGCTGTTTAGTACGTATGCCGGCATTGGGCTGGAAATACCGGTTATGGGATTCTGCACAGAAAGGGTTTGCAAACCACTGAATCCACACGTGAGTTTAACTCTGTCAGTTGAATGCACACATTGACAACCATTCTGTTAGGTAGCTCCGTTTTGGTTTTAGAAGCAGATATTTCTCGGTACAAACTATGGTCCCATTCACTCGGGAACATCCCAACGCAGCTCCTAGAAGAAACGTGTTTCTGAATCGCTGAATCTCAAAATAGATTCAACTCTCTTAGGTGAACGAACGCACAGCAAAGCAGTTTCAAGGAAACGTTTCTCCTGAGTTTTAGACGAAGTTTCCTGCTGTTTAGTACGTATGCCGGAATTGGGTTGGAAATACAGGTTTTGGAATTCTGCAGAGAAAGGGTTTGGAAACCGCCGAATCGACACGTGAGTTTAACTCTGTCAGTTGAATGCACACATTGGCAACCATTCAGTTAGATAGCTCCGTTTTGTTTTCAGAAGCAGATATTTCTCTGTACAGCCTATGGTCCCATTCACTCGGGAATATCCCAACGCAGCTCCTAGAAGAAACGTGTATCTGAATCGCTGAATCTCAACATAGATTCAACTCTATTAGGTGAACGAACGCACAGCAGAGCAGTTTCAAGGAAACGTTTCTCCTGAGTTTTAGACGAAGTTTACTGCGGTTTAGTACGCATGCCGGCATTGGGCTGGAAATACCGGTTTTGGGATTCTGCACAGAAAGGGTTTGCAAACCGCTGAATCCACACGTGAGTTTAACTCTGTCAGTTGAATGCACACATTGAAAACCATTCAGTTAGATAGCTCCGTTTTGGTTTTAGAAGCAGGTATTTCTCTGTACAGCCTATGGTCCCATTCACTCGGGAATATCCCAACGCAGCTCCTAGAAGAAACGCGTTTCTGAATCGCTGAATCTCAACATAGATTCAACTCTATTAGGTGAACGAACGCACAGCAGAGCAGTTTCAAGGAAACGTTTCTCCTGAGTTTTAGACGAAGTTTACTGTGGTTTAGTACGCATGCCGGCATTGGGCTGGAAATACCGGTTTTGGGATTCTGCACAGAAAGGGTTTGCCAACCGCTGAATCCACGCGTGAGTTTAACTCTGTCAGTTGAATGCACACATTGACAACCATTCAGTTAGGTAGCTCCGTTTTGGTTTTAGAAGCAGATATTTCTCGGTACAGCCTATGGTCCCATTCACTCGGGAACATCCCAACGCAGCTCCTAGAAGAAACGTGTTTCTGACTCGCTGAATCTCAACATAGATTCAACTCTCTTAGGTGAACGAACGCACAGAAGAGCAGTTTCAAGCAAACCTTTCTCCTGAGTATTAAACGAAGTTTACTGCGGTTTAGTACGTATGCCGGCATTGGGCTGGAAATACCGGTTTTGGGATTCTGCACAAAAAGTGTTTGCCAACCGCTGAATCCACACGTGAGTTTTACTCTGTCAGTTGAATGCACACATTGACAAACATTCAGTTAGATAGCTCGGTTTTGGTTTTAGGAGCAGATATTTCTCTGTACATCCTATGGTCCCATTCACTTGGGAATATCCCAACGCAGCTCCTAGAAGAAAGTGTTTCTGACTCTCTGAATCTCAACATAGATTCAACTCTCTTAGGTGAACGAACGCACAGCAGAGCAGTTTCAAGGAAACGTTTCTCCTGAGTTTTAGACGAAGTTTCCTGCTGTTTAGTACGTATGCCGGCATTGGGCTGGAAATACCGGTTTTGGGATTCTGCACAGAAAGGGTTTGCAAACCACTGAATCCACACGTGAGTTTAACTCTGTCAGTTGAATCCACACATTGACAACCATTCAGTTAGGTAGCTCCTTTTTGGTTTTAGAAGCAGATATTTCTCGGTACAGCCTATGGTCCCATTCACTCGGGAACATCCCAACGCAGCTCCTAGAAGAAACGTGTTTCTGAATCGCTGAATCTCAAAATAGATTCAACTCTCTTAGGTGAACGAACGCACAGCAAAGCAGTTTCAAGGAAACGTTTCTCCTGAGTTTTAGACGAAGTTTCCTGCTGTTTAGTACGTATGCCGGAATTGGGTTGGAAATACAGGTTTTGGAATTCTGCAGAGAAAGGTTTTGCAAACCGCCGAATCCACACGTGAGTTTAACTCTGTCAGTTGAATGCACACATTGACAACCATTCAGTTAGATGGCTTAGTTTAGGTTTTAGGAGCAGATATTTCTCTGTACAGCCTATGGTCCCATTCACTCGGGAATATCCCAACGCAGCTCCTAGAAGAAACGTGTTTCTGAATCGCTGAATTTCAACATAGATTCAACTCTATTAGGTGAACGAACGCACAGCAGAGCAGTTTCAAGGAAACGTTTCTCCTGAGTTTTAGACGAAGTTTACTGTGGTTTAGTACGCATGCCGGCATTGGGCTGGAAATACCGGTTTTGGGATTCTGCACAGAAAGGGTTTGCCAACCGCTGAATCCACACGTGAGTTTAACTCTGTCAGTTGAATGCACACATTGGCAACCATTCAGTTAGATAGCTCCGTTTTGGTTTTAGACGCAGGTATTTCTCTGTACAGCCTATGGTCCCATTCACTCGGGAATATCCCAACGCAGCTCCTAGAAGAAACGTGTTTCTGAATCGCTGAATCTCAACATAGATTCAACTCTATTAGGTGAACGAACGCACAGCAGAGCAGTTTCAAGGAAACGTTTCTCCTGAGTGTTAGACGAAGTTTACTGCGGTTTAGTACGCATGCCGGCATTGGGCTGGAAATACCGGTTTTGCGATTCTGCACAGAAAGGGTTTGCCAACCGCTGAATCCACACGTGAGTTTAACTCTGTCAGTTGAATGCACACATTGGCAACCATTCAGTTAGATAGCTCCGTTTTGGTTTTAGAAGCAGATATTTCTCTGTAGAGACTATGGTCCCATTCACTCGGGAATATCCCAACGCAGCTCCTAGAAGAAACGTGTTTCTTACTCGCTGAATCTCAACAAAGATTCAACTCTCTTAGGTGAACGAACGCACTGCAGAGCAGTTTCAAGGAAACGTTTCTCCTGGGTTTTAGACGAAGTTTCCTGCTGTTTAGTACGTATGCCGGCATTGGGCTGGAAATACCGGTTATGGGATTCTGCACAGAAAGGGTTTGCCAACCGCCGAATCCACACGTGAGTTTACCTCTGTCAGTTGAATGCACACATTGACAACCATTCAGTTAGATAGCTCCGTTTTGGTTTTAGAAGCAGATATTTCTCTGTACAGCCTATGGTACCATTCACTCGGGAATATCCCAAGGCATCTCCTAGAAGAAACGTGTTTCTGACTCGCTGAATCTCAACATAGATTCAACTCTCTTAGGTGAACGAACGCACACCAGAGCAGTTTCAAGGAAACATTCCTCCTGAGTTTTAGACGAAGTTTCCTGCTGTTTAGTATGTATGCCGGCATTGGGCTGGAAATACCGGTTTTGGGATTCTGCACAGAAAGGGTTTGCAAACCGCTGAATACACGCGTGAGTTTAACTCTGTCAGTTGAATGCACACATTGACAACCATTCAGTTAGGTAGCTCCGTTTTGGTTTTAGAAGCAGGTATTTCTCGGTACAGCCTATGGTCCCATTCACTCGGGAACAACCCAACGCAGCTCCTAGAAGAAACGTGTTTCTGACTCGCTGAATCTCAACATATATTCAACTCTCTTAGGTGAACGAACGCACAGAAGAGCAGTTTCAAGCAAACCTTTCTCCTGAGTTTTAGACGAAGTTTACTGCTGTTAAGTACGTATGCCGGCATTGGGCTGGAAATACCGGTTTTGCTATTCTGCACAGAAAGTGTTTGCCAACCGCTGAATCCACACGTGAGTTTTACTCTGTCAGTTGAATGCACACATTGAAAACCATTCAGTTAGATAGCTCCGTTTTGGTTTTAGAAGCAGGTATTTCTCTGTACAGCCTATGGTCCCATTCACTCGGGAATATCCCAACGCAGCTCCTAGAAGAAACGCGTTTCTGAATCGCTGAATCTCAACATAGATTCAACTCTATTAGGTGAACGAACGCACAGCAGAGCAGTTTCAAGGAAACGTTTCTCCTGAGTTTTAGACGAAGTTTACTGTGGTTTAGTACGCATGCCGGCATTGGGCTGGAAATACCGGTTTTGGGATTCTGCACAGAAAGGGTTTGCCAACCGCTGAATCCACGCGTGAGTTTAACTCTGTCAGTTGAATGCACACATTGACAACCATTCAGTTAGGTAGCTCCGTTTTGGTTTTAGAAGCAGATATTTCTCGGTACAGCCTATGGTCCCATTCACTCGGGAACATCCCAACGCAGCTCCTAGAAGAAACGTGTTTCTGACTCGCTGAATCTCAACATAGATTCAACTCTCTTAGGTGAACGAACGCACAGAAGAGCAGTTTCAAGCAAACCTTTCTCCTGAGTATTAAACGAAGTTTACTGCGGTTTAGTACGTATGCCGGCATTGGGCTGGAAATACCGGTTTTGGGATTCTGCACAAAAAGTGTTTGCCAACCGCTGAATCCACACGTGAGTTTTACTCTGTCAGTTGAATGCACACATTGACAAACATTCAGTTAGATAGCTTGGTTTTGGTTTTAGGAGCAGATATTTCTCTGTACATCCTATGGTCCCATTCACTTGGGAATATCCCAACGCAGCTCCTAGAAGAAAGTGTTTCTGACTCTCTGAATCTCAACATAGATTCAACTCTCTTAGGTGAACGAACGCACAGCAGAGCAGTTTCAAGGAAACGTTTCTCCTGAGTTTTAGACGAAGTTTCCTGCTGTTTAGTACGTATGCCGGCATTGGGCTGGAAATACCGGTTTTGGGATTCTGCACAGAAAGGGTTTGCAAACCACTGAATCCACACGTGAGTTTAACTCTGTCAGTTGAATCCACACATTGACAACCATTCAGTTAGGTAGCTCCTTTTTGGTTTTAGAAGCAGATATTTCTCGGTACAGCCTATGGTCCCATTCACTCGGGAACATCCCAACGCAGCTCCTAGAAGAAACGTGTTTCTGAATCGCTGAATCTCAAAATAGATTCAACTCTCTTAGGTGAACGAACGCACAGCAAAGCAGTTTCAAGGAAACGTTTCTCCTGAGTTTTAGACGAAGTTTCCTGCTGTTTAGTACGTATGCCGGAATTGGGTTGGAAATACAGGTTTTGGAATTCTGCAGAGAAAGGTTTTGCAAACCGCCGAATCCACACGTGAGTTTAACTCTGTCAGTTGAATGCACACATTGACAACCATTCAGTTAGATGGCTTAGTTTTGGTTTTAGGAGCAGATATTTCTCTGTACAGCCTATGGTCCCATTCACTCGGGAATATCCCAACGCAGCTCCTAGAAGAAACGTGTTTCTGAATCGCTGAATCTCAACATAGATTCAACTCTATTAGGTGAACGAACGCACAGCAGAGCAGTTTCAAGGAAACGTTTCTCCTGAGTTTTAGACGAAGTTTACTGTGGTTTAGTACGCATGCCGGCATTGGGCTGGAAATACCGGTTTTGGGATTCTGCACAGAAAGGGTTTGCCAACCGCTGAATCCACACGTGAGTTTAACTCTGTCAGTTGAATGCACACATTGGCAACCATTCAGTTAGATAGCTCCGTTTTGGTTTTAGACGCAGGTATTTCTCTGTACAGCCTATGGTCCCATTCACTCGGGAATATCCCAACGCAGCTCCTAGAAGAAACGTGTTTCTGAATCGCTGAATCTCAACATAGATTCAACTCTATTAGGTGAACGAACGCACAGCAGAGCAGTTTCAAGGAAACGTTTCTCCTGAGTGTTAGACGAAGTTTACTGCGGTTTAGTACGCATGCCGGCATTGGGCTGGAAATACCGGTTTTGCGATTCTGCACAGAAAGGGTTTGCCAACCGCTGAATCCACACGTGAGTTTAACTCTGTCAGTTGAATGCACACATTGGCAACCATTCAGTTAGATAGCTCCGTTTTGGTTTTAGAAGCAGATATTTCTCTGTAGAGACTATGGTCCCATTCACTCGGGAATATCCCAACGCAGCTCCTAGAAGAAACGTGTTTCTTACTCGCTGAATCTCAACAAAGATTCAACTCTCTTAGGTGAACGAACGCACTGCAGAGCAGTTTCAAGGAAACGTTTCTCCTGGGTTTTAGACGAAGTTTACTGCTGTTTAGTACGTATGCCGGCATTGGGCTGGAAATACCGGTTATGGGATTCTGCACAGAAAGGGTTTGCCAACCGCCGAATCCACACGTGAGTTTACCTCTGTCAGTTGAATGCACACATTGACAACCATTCAGTTAGATAGCTCCGTTTTGGTTTTAGAAGCAGATATTTCTCTGTACAGCCTATGGTACCATTCACTCGGGAATATCCCAAGGCATCTCCTAGAAGAAACGTGTTTCTGACTCGCTGAATCTCAACATAGATTCAACTCTCTTAGGTGAACGAACGCACACCAGAGCAGTTTCAAGGAAACATTCCTCCTGAGTTTTAGACGAAGTTTCCTGCTGTTTAGTATGTATGCCGGCATTGGGCTGGAAATACCGGTTTTGGGATTCTGCACAGAAAGGGTTTGCAAACCGCTGAATACACGCGTGAGTTTAACTCTGTCAGTTGAATGCACACATTGACAACCATTCAGTTAGGTAGCTCCGTTTTGGTTTTAGAAGCAGGTATTTCTCGGTACAGCCTATGGTCCCATTCACTCGGGAACAACCCAACGCAGCTCCTAGAAGAAACGTGTTTCTGACTCGCTGAATCTCAACATATATTCAACTCTCTTAGGTGAACGAACGCACAGAAGAGCAGTTTCAAGCAAACCTTTCTCCTGAGTTTTAGACGAAGTTTACTGCTGTTAAGTACGTATGCCGGCATTGGGCTGGAAATACCGGTTTTGCTATTCTGCACAGAAAGTGTTTGCCAACCGCTGAATCCACACGTGAGTTTTACTCTGTCAGTTGAATGCACACATTGACAAACATTCAGTTAGATAGCTCGGTTTTGGTTTTAGGAGCAGATATTCCTCTGTATATCCTATGGTCCCATTCACTCGGGAATATCCCAACGCAGCTCCTAGAAGAAAGTGTTTCTGACTCTCTGAATCTCAACATAGATTCAACTGTCTTAGTTGAACGAACGCACAGCAGAGCAGTTTCAAGGAAACGTTTCTCCTGAGTTTTAGACGAAGTTTCCTGCTGTTTAGTACGTATGCCGGCATTGGGCTGGAAATACCGGTTATGGGATTCTGCACAGAAAGGGTTTGCAAACCACTGAATCCACACGTGAGTTTAACTCTGTCAGTTGAATGCACACATTGACAACCATTCTGTTAGGTAGCTCCGTTTTGGTTTTAGAAGCAGATATTTCTCGGTACAAACTATGGTCCCATTCACTCGGGAACATCCCAACGCAGCTCCTAGAAGAAACGTGTTTCTGAATCGCTGAATCTCAAAATAGATTCAACTCTCTTAGGTGAACGAACGCACAGCAAAGCAGTTTCAAGGAAACGTTTCTCCTGAGTTTTAGACGAAGTTTCCTGCTGTTTAGTACGTATGCCGGAATTGGGTTGGAAATACAGGTTTTGGAATTCTGCAGAGAAAGGGTTTGCAAACCGCCGAATCCACACGTGAGTTTAATTCTGTCAGTTGAATGCACACATTGGCAACCATTCAGTTAGATAGCTCCGTTTTGTTTTCAGAAGCAGATATTTCTCTGTACAGCCTATGGTCCCATTCACTCGGGAATATCCCAACGCAGCTCCTAGAAGAAACGTGTATCTGAATCGCTGAATCTCAACATAGATTCAACTCTATTAGGTGAACGAACGCACAGCAGAGCAGTTTCAAGGAAACGTTTCTCCTGAGTTTTAGACGAAGTTTACTGCGGTTTAGTACGCATGCCGGCATTGGGCTGGAAATACCGGTTTTGGGATTCTGCACAGAAAGCGTTTGCAAACCGCTGAATCCACACGTGAGTTTAACTCTGTCAGTTGAATGCACACATTGAAAACCATTCAGTTAGATAGCTCCGTTTTGGTTTTAGAAGCAGGTATTTCTCTGTACAGCCTATGGTCCCATTCACTCGGGAACATCCCAACGCAGCTCCTAGAAGAAACGCGTTTCTGAATCGCTGAATCTCAACATAGATTCAACTCTATTAGGTGAACGAACGCACAGCAGAGCAGTTTCAAGGAAACGTTTCTCCTGAGTTTTAGACGAAGTTTACTGTGGTTTAGTACGCATGCCGGCATTGGGCTGGAAATACCGGTTTTGGGATTCTGCACAGAAAGGGTTTGCCAACCGCTGAATCCACACGTGAGTTTAACTCTGTCAGTTGAATGCACACATTGGCAACCATTCAGTTAGATAGCTCCGTTTTGGTTTTAGACGCAGGTATTTCTCTGTACAGCCTATGGTCCCATTCACTCGGGAATATCCCAACGCAGCTCCTAGAAGAAACGTGTTTCTGACTCGCTGAATCTCAACAAACATTCAACTCTCTTAGTTGAACGAACGCACAGCAGAGCAGTTTCAAGGAAACGTTTCTCCTGGGTTTTAGACGAAGTTTACTGCTGTTTAGTACGTATGCCGGCATTGGGCTGGAAATACCGGTTTTGGGATTCTGCACAGAAAGGGTTTGCCAACCGCCGAATCGACACGTGAGTTTACCTCTGTCAGTTGAATGCACACATTGACAACCATTCAGTTAGATAGCTCCGTTTTGGTTTTAGAAGCAGATATTTCTCTGTACAGCCTATGGTACCATTCACTCGGGAATATCCCAAGGCATCTCCTAGAAGAAACGTGTTTCTGATTCGCTGAATCTCAACATAGATTCAACTCTCTTAGGTGAACGAACGCACACCAGAGCAGTTACAAGGAAACATTCCTCCTGAGTTTTAGACGAAGTTTCCTGCTGTTTAGTATGTATGCCGGCATTGGGCTGGAAATACCGGTTTTGGGATTCTGCACAGAAAGGGTTTGCAAACCGCTGAATCCACGCGTGAGTTTAACTCTGTCAGTTGAATGCACACATTGACAACCATTCAGTTAGGTAGCTCCGTTTTGGTTTTAGAAGCAGATATTTCTCGGTACAGCCTATGGTCCCATTCACTCGGGAACATCCCAACGCAGCTCCTAGAAGAAACGTGTTTCTGACTCGCTGAATCTCAACATAGATTCAACTCTCTTAGGTGAACGAACGCACAGAAGAGCAGTTTCAAGCAAACCTTTCTCCTGAGTATTAAACGAAGTTTACTGCGGTTTAGTACGTATGCCGGCATTGGGCTGGAAATACCGGTTTTGGGATTCTGCACAAAAAGTGTTTGCCAACCGCTGAATCCACACGTGAGTTTTACTCTGTCAGTTGAATGCACACATTGACAAACATTCAGTTAGATAGCTCGGTTTTGGTTTTAGGAGCAGATATTTCTCTGTACATCCTATGGTCCCATTCACTTGGGAATATCCCAACGCAGCTCCTAGAAGAAAGTGTTTCTGACTGTCTGAATCTCAACATAGATTCAACTCTCTTAGGTGAACGAACGCACAGCAGAGCAGTTTCAAGGAAACGTTTCTCCTGAGTTTTAGACGAAGTTTCCTGCTGTTTAGTACGTATGCCGGCATTGGGCTGGAAATACCGGTTTTGGGATTCTGCACAGAAAGGGTTTGCAAACCACTGAATCCACACGTGAGTTTAACTCTGTCAGTTGAATCCACACATTGACAACCATTCAGTTAGGTAGCTCCTTTTTGGTTTTAGAAGCAGATATTTCTCGGTACAGCCTATGGTCCCATTCACTCGGGAACATCCCAACGCAGCTCCTAGAAGAAACGTGTTTCTGAATCGCTGAATCTCAAAATAGATTCAACTCTCTTAGGTGAACGAACGCACAGCAAAGCAGTTTCAAGGAAACGTTTCTCCTGAGTTTTAGACGAAGTTTCCTGCTGTTTAGTACGTATGCCGGAATTGGGTTGGAAATACAGGTTTTGGAATTCTGCAGAGAAAGGTTTTGCAAACCGCCGAATCCACACGTGAGTTTAACTCTGTCAGTTGAATGCACACATTGACAACCATTCAGTTAGATGGCTCAGTTTTGGTTTTAGGAGCAGATATTTCTCTGTACAGCCTATGGTCCCATTCACTCGGGAATATCCCAACGCAGCTCCTAGAAGAAACGTGTTTCTGAATCGCTGAATCTCAACATAGATTCAACTCTATTAGGTGAACGAACGCACAGCAGAGCAGTTTCAAGGAAACGTTTCTCCTGAGTTTTAGACGAAGTTTACTGTGGTTTAGTACGCATGCCGGCATTGGGCTGGAAATACCGGTTTTGGGATTCTGCACAGAAAGGGTTTGCCAACCGCTGAATCCACACGTGAGTTTAACTCTGTCAGTTGAATGCACACATTGGCAACCATTCAGTTAGATAGCTCCGTTTTGGTTTTAGACGCAGGTATTTCTCTGTACAGCCTATGGTCCCATTCACTCGGGAATATCCCAACGCAGCTCCTAGAAGAAACGTGTTTCTGAATCGCTGAATCTCAACATAGATTCAACTCTATTAGGTGAACGAACGCACAGCAGAGCAGTTTCAAGGAAACGTTTCTCCTGAGTTTTAGACGAAGTTTACTGCGGTTTAGTACGCATGCCGGCATTGGGCTGGAAATACCGGTTTTGCGATTCTGCACAGAAAGGGTTTGCCAACCGCTGAATCCACACGTGAGTTTAACTCTGTCAGTTGAATGCACACATTGGCAACCATTCAGTTAGATAGCTCCGTTTTGGTTTTAGAAGCAGATATTTCTCTGTAGAGACTATGGTCCCATTCACTCGGGAATATCCCAACGCAGCTCCTAGAAGAAACGTGTTTCTTACTCGCTGAATCTCAACAAAGATTCAACTCTCTTAGGTGAACGAACGCACTGCAGAGCAGTTTCAAGGAAACGTTTCTCCTGGGTTTTAGACGAAGTTTACTGCTGTTTAGTACGTATGCCGGCATTGGGCTGGAAATACCGGTTATGGGATTCTGCACAGAAAGGGTTTGCCAACCGCCGAATCCACACGTGAGTTTACCTCTGTCAGTTGAATGCACACATTGACAACCATTCAGTTAGATAGCTCCGTTTTGGTTTTAGAAGCAGATATTTCTCTGTACAGCCTATGGTACCATTCACTCGGGAATATCCCAAGGCATCTCCTAGAAGAAACGTGTTTCTGACTCGCTGAATCTCAACATAGATTCAACTCTCTTAGGTGAACGAACGCACACCAGAGCAGTTTCAAGGAAACATTCCTCCTGAGTTTTAGACGAAGTTTCCTGCTGTTTAGTATGTATGCCGGCATTGGGCTGGAAATACCGGTTTTGGGATTCTGCACAGAAAGGGTTTGCAAACCGCTGAATACACGCGTGAGTTTAACTCTGTCAGTTGAATGCACACATTGACAACCATTCAGTTAGGTAGCTCCGTTTTGGTTTTAGAAGCAGGTATTTCTCGGTACAGCCTATGGTCCCTTTCACTCGGGAACAACCCAACGCAGCTCCTAGAAGAAACGTGTTTCTGACTCGCTGAATCTCAACATATATTCAACTCTCTTAGGTGAACGAACGCACAGAAGAGCAGTTTCAAGCAAACCTTTCTCCTGAGTTTTAGACGAAGTTTACTGCTGTTAAGTACGTATGCCGGCATTGGGCTGGAAATACCGGTTTTGCTATTCTGCACAGAAAGTGTTTGCCAACCGCTGAATCCACACGTGAGTTTTACTCTGTCAGTTGAATGCACACATTGACAAACATTCAGTTAGATAGCTCGGTTTTGGTTTTAGGAGCAGATATTCCTCTGTATTTCCTATGGTCCCATTCACTCGGGAATATCCCAACGCAGCTCCTAGAAGAAAGTGTTTCTGACTCTCTGAATCTCAACATAGATTCAACTGTCTTAGTTGAACGAACGCACAGCAGAGCAGTTTCAAGGAAACGTTTCTCCTGAGTTTTAGACGAAGTTTCCTGCTGTTTAGTACGTATGCCGGCATTGGGCTGGAAATACCGGTTATGGGATTCTGCACAGAAAGGGTTTGCAAACCACTGAATCCACACGTGAGTTTAACTCTGTCAGTTGAATGCACACATTGACAACCATTCTGTTAGGTAGCTCCGTTTTGGTTTTAGAAGCAGATATTTCTCGGTACAAACTATGGTCCCATTCACTCGGGAACATCCCAACGCAGCTCCTAGAAGAAACGTGTTTCTGAATCGCTGAATCTCAAAATAGATTCAACTCTCTTAGGTGAACGAACGCACAGCAAAGCAGTTTCAAGGAAACGTTTCTCCTGAGTTTTAGACGAAGTTTCCTGCTGTTTAGTACGTATGCCGGAATTGGGTTGGAAATACAGGTTTTGGAATTCTGCAGAGAAAGGGTTTGCAAACCGCCGAATCCACAAGTGAGTTTAACTCTGTCAGTTGAATGCACACATTGGCAACCATTCAGTTAGATAGCTCCGTTTTGTTTTCAGAAGCAGATATTTCTCTGTACAGCCTATGGTCCCATTCACTCGGGAATATCCCAACGCAGCTCCTAGAAGAAACGTGTATCTGAATCGCTGAATCTCAACATAGATTCAACTCTATTAGGTGAACGAACGCACAGCAGAGCAGTTTCAAGGAAACGTTTCTCCTGAGTTTTAGACGAAGTTTACTGCGGTTTAGTACGCATGCCGGCATTGGGCTGGAAATACCGGTTTTGGGATTCTGCACAGAAAGGGTTTGCAAACCGCTGAATCCACACGTGAGTTTAACTCTGTCAGTTGAATGCACACATTGAAAACCATTCAGTTAGATAGCTCCGTTTTGGTTTTAGAAGCAGATATTTCTCTGTACAGCCTATGGTACCATTCACTCGGGAATATCCCAAGGCATCTCCTAGAAGAAACGTGTTTCTGACTCGCTGAATCTCAACATAGATTCAACTCTCTTAGGTGAACGAACGCACACCAGAGCAGTTACAAGGAAACATTCCTCCTGAGTTTTAGACGAAGTTTCCTGCTGTTTAGTATGTATGCCGGCATTGGGCTGGAAATACCGGTTTTGGGATTCTGCACAGAAAGGGTTTGCAAACCGCTGAATCCACGCGTGAGTTTAACTCTGTCAGTTGAATGCACACATTGACAACCATTCAGTTAGGTAGCTCCGTTTTGGTTTTAGAAGCAGATATTTCTCGGTACAGCCTATGGTCCCATTCACTCGGGAACATCCCAACGCAGCTCCTAGAAGAAACGTGTTTCTGACTCGCTGAATCTCAACATAGATTCAACTCTCTTAGGTGAACGAACGCACAGAAGAGCAGTTTCAAGCAAACCTTTCTCCTGAGTATTAAACGAAGTTTACTGCGGTTTAGTACGTATGCCGGCATTGGGCTGGAAATACCGGTTTTGGGATTCTGCACAAAAAGTGTTTGCCAACCGCTGAATCCACACGTGAGTTTTACTCTGTCAGTTGAATGCACACATTGACAAACATTCAGTTAGATAGCTCGGTTTTGGTTTTAGGAGCAGATATTTCTCTGTACATCCTATGGTCCCATTCACTTGGGAATATCCCAACGCAGCTCCTAGAAGAAAGTGTTTCTGACTCTCTGAATCTCAACATAGATTCAACTCTCTTAGGTGAACGAACGCACAGCAGAGCAGTTTCAAGGAAACGTTTCTCCTGAGTTTTAGACGAAGTTTCCTGCTGTTTAGTACGTATGCCGGCATTGGGCTGGAAATACCGGTTTTGGGATTCTGCACAGAAAGGGTTTGCAAACCACTGAATCCACACGTGAGTTTAACTCTGTCAGTTGAATCCACACATTGACAACCATTCAGTTAGGTAGCTCCTTTTTGGTTTTAGAAGCAGATATTTCTCGGTACAGCCTATGGTCCCATTCACTCGGGAACATCCCAACGCAGCTCCTAGAAGAAACGTGTTTCTGACTCGCTGAATCTCAACATAGATTCAACTCTCTTAGGTGAACGAACGCACAGCAGAGCAGTTTCAAGGAAACGTTTCTCCTGAGTTTTAGACGAAGTTTCCTGCTGTTTAGTACGTATGCCGGAATTGGGTTGGAAATACAGGTTTTGGAATTCTGCAGAGAAAGGGTTTGCAAACCGCCGAATCCACACGTGAGTTTAACTCTGTCAGTTGAATGCACACATTGACAACCATTCAGTTAGATAGCTCCGTTTTGTTTTCAGAAGCAGATATTTCTCTGTACAGCCTATGGTCCCATTCACTCGAGAATATCCCAACGCAGCTCCTAGAAGAAACGTGTTTCTGACTCGCTATATCTCAACATAGATTCAACTCTCTTACGGGAACGAGCGCACAGCAGAGCAGTTTCAAGGAAACGTTTCTCCTGAGTTTTAGACGAAGTTTCCTGCTGTTTAGTACGTATGCCGGAATTGGGTTGGAAATACAGGTTTTGGAATTCTGCAGAGAAAGGTTTTGCAAACCGCCGAATCCACACGTGAGTTTAACTCTGTCAGTTGAATGCACACATTGACAACCATTCAGTTAGATGGCTCAGTTTTGGTTTTAGGAGCAGATATTTCTCTGTACAGCCTATGGTCCCATTCACTCGGGAATATCCCAACGCAGCTCCTAGAAGAAACGTGTTTCTGAATCGCTGAATCTCAACATAGATTCAACTCTATTAGGTGAACGAACGCACAGAAGAGCAGTTTCAAGGAAACGTTTCTCCTGAGTTTTAGACGAAGTTTACTGTGGTTTAGTACGCATGCCGGCATTGGGCTGGAAATACCGGTTTTGGGATTCTGCACAGAAAGGGTTTGCCAACCGCTGAATCCACACGTGAGTTTAACTCTGTCAGTTGAATGCACACATTGGCAACCATTCAGTTAGATAGCTCCGTTTTGGTTTTAGACGCAGGTATTTCTCTGTACAGCCTATGGTCCCATTCACTCGGGAATATCCCAACGCAGCTCCTAGAAGAAACGTGTTTCTGAATCGCTGAATCTCAACATAGATTCAACTCTATTAGGTGAACGAACGCACAGCAGAGCAGTTTCAAGGAAACGTTTCTCCTGAGTTTTAGAAGAAGTTTACTGCGGTTTAGTACGCATGCCGGCATTGGGCTGGAAATACCGGTTTTGCGATTCTGCACAGAAAGGGTTTGCCAACCGCTGAATCCACACGTGAGTTTAACTCTGTCAGTTGAATGCACACATTGGCAACCATTCAGTTAGATAGCTCCGTTTTGGTTTTAGAAGCAGATATTTCTCTGTAGAGACTATGGTCCCATTCACTCGGGAATATCCCAACGCAGCTCCTAGAAGAAACGTGTTTCTTACTCGCTGAATCTCAACAAAGATTCAACTCTCTTAGGTGAACGAACGCACTGCAGAGCAGTTTCAAGGAAACGTTTCTCCTGGGTTTTAGACGAAGTTTACTGCTGTTTAGTACGTATGCCGGCATTGGGCTGGAAATACCGGTTATGGGATTCTGCACAGAAAGGGTTTGCCAACCGCCGAATCCACACGTGAGTTTACCTCTGTCAGTTGAATGCACACATTGACAACCATTCAGTTAGATAGCTCCGTTTTGGTTTTAGAAGCAGATATTTCTCTGTACAGCCTATGGTACCATTCACTCGGGAATATCCCAAGGCATCTCCTAGAAGAAACGTGTTTCTGACTCGCTGAATCTCAACATAGATTCAACTCTCTTAGGTGAACGAACGCACACCAGAGCAGTTTCAAGGAAACATTCCTCCTGAGTTTTAGACGAAGTTTCCTGCTGTTTAGTATGTATGCCGGCATTGGGCTGGAAATACCGGTTTTGGGATTCTGCACAGAAAGGGTTTGCAAACCGCTGAATACACGCGTGAGTTTAACTCTGTCAGTTGAATGCACACATTGACAACCATTCAGTTAGGTAGCTCCGTTTTGGTTTTAGAAGCAGGTATTTCTCGGTACAGCCTATGGTCCCATTCACTCGGGAACATCCCAACGCAGCTCCTAGAAGAAACGTGTTTCTGAATCGCTGAATCTCAAAATAGATTCAACTCTCTTAGGTGAACGAACGCACAGCAAAGCAGTTTCAAGGAAACGTTTCTCCTGAGTTTTAGACGAAGTTTCCTGCTGTTTAGTACGTATGCCGGAATTGGGTTGGAAATACAGGTTTTGGAATTCTGCAGAGAAAGGGTTTGCAAACCGCCGAATCCACACGTGAGTTTAATTCTGTCAGTTGAATGCACACATTGGCAACCATTCAGTTAGATAGCTCCGTTTTGTTTTCAGAAGCAGATATTTCTCTGTACAGCCTATGGTCCCATTCACTCGGGAATATCCCAACGCAGCTCCTAGAAGAAACGTGTATCTGAATCGCTGAATCTCAACATAGATTCAACTCTATTAGGTGAACGAACGCACAGCAGAGCAGTTTCAAGGAAACGTTTCTCCTGAGTTTTAGACGAAGTTTACTGCGGTTTAGTACGCATGCCGGCATTGGGCTGGAAATACCGGTTTTGGGATTCTGCACAGAAAGCGTTTGCAAACCGCTGAATCCACACGTGAGTTTAACTCTGTCAGTTGAATGCACACATTGAAAACCATTCAGTTAGATAGCTCCGTTTTGGTTTTAGAAGCAGGTATTTCTCTGTACAGCCTATGGTCCCATTCACTCGGGAACATCCCAACGCAGCTCCTAGAAGAAACGCGTTTCTGAATCGCTGAATCTCAACATAGATTCAACTCTATTAGGTGAACGAACGCACAGCAGAGCAGTTTCAAGGAAACGTTTCTCCTGAGTTTTAGACGAAGTTTACTGTGGTTTAGTACGCATGCCGGCATTGGGCTGGAAATACCGGTTTTGGGATTCTGCACAGAAAGGGTTTGCCAACCGCTGAATCCACACGTGAGTTTAACTCTGTCAGTTGAATGCACACATTGGCAACCATTCAGTTAGATAGCTCCGTTTTGGTTTTAGACGCAGGTATTTCTCTGTACAGCCTATGGTCCCATTCACTCGGGAATATCCCAACGCAGCTCCTAGAAGAAACGTGTTTCTGACTCGCTGAATCTCAACAAACATTCAACTCTCTTAGTTGAACGAACGCACAGCAGAGCAGTTTCAAGGAAACGTTTCTCCTGGGTTTTAGACGAAGTTTACTGCTGTTTAGTACGTATGCCGGCATTGGGCTGGAAATACCGGTTTTGGGATTCTGCACAGAAAGGGTTTGCCAACCGCCGAATCGACACGTGAGTTTACCTCTGTCAGTTGAATGCACACATTGACAACCATTCAGTTAGATAGCTCCGTTTTGGTTTTAGAAGCAGATATTTCTCTGTACAGCCTATGGTACCATTCACTCGGGAATATCCCAAGGCATCTCCTAGAAGAAACGTGTTTCTGACTCGCTGAATCTCAACATAGATTCAACTCTCTTAGGTGAACGAACGCACACCAGAGCAGTTACAAGGAAACATTCCTCCTGAGTTTTAGACGAAGTTTCCTGCTGTTTAGTATGTATGCCGGCATTGGGCTGGAAATACCGGTTTTGGGATTCTGCACAGAAAGGGTTTGCAAACCGCTGAATCCACGCGTGAGTTTAACTCTGTCAGTTGAATGCACACATTGACAACCATTCAGTTAGGTAGCTCCGTTTTGGTTTTAGAAGCAGATATTTCTCGGTACAGCCTATGGTCCCATTCACTCGGGAACATCCCAACGCAGCTCCTAGAAGAAACGTGTTTCTGACTCGCTGAATCTCAACATAGATTCAACTCTCTTAGGTGAACGAACGCACAGAAGAGCAGTTTCAAGCAAACCTTTCTCCTGAGTATTAAACGAAGTTTACTGCGGTTTAGTACGTATGCCGGCATTGGGCTGGAAATACCGGTTTTGGGATTCTGCACAAAAAGTGTTTGCCAACCGCTGAATCCACACGTGAGTTTTACTCTGTCAGTTGAATGCACACATTGACAAACATTCAGTTAGATAGCTCGGTTTTGGTTTTAGGAGCAGATATTTCTCTGTACATCCTATGGTCCCATTCACTTGGGAATATCCCAACGCAGCTCCTAGAAGAAAGTGTTTCTGACTGTCTGAATCTCAACATAGATTCAACTCTCTTAGGTGAACGAACGCACAGCAGAGCAGTTTCAAGGAAACGTTTCTCCTGAGTTTTAGACGAAGTTTCCTGCTGTTTAGTACGTATGCCGGCATTGGGCTGGAAATACCGGTTTTGGGATTCTGCACAGAAAGGGTTTGCAAACCACTGAATCCACACGTGAGTTTAACTCTGTCAGTTGAATCCACACATTGACAACCATTCAGTTAGGTAGCTCCTTTTTGGTTTTAGAAGCAGATATTTCTCGGTACAGCCTATGGTCCCATTCACTCGGGAACATCCCAACGCAGCTCCTAGAAGAAACGTGTTTCTGAATCGCTGAATCTCAAAATAGATTCAACTCTCTTAGGTGAACGAACGCACAGCAAAGCAGTTTCAAGGAAACGTTTCTCCTGAGTTTTAGACGAAGTTTCCTGCTGTTTAGTACGTATGCCGGAATTGGGTTGGAAATACAGGTTTTGGAATTCTGCAGAGAAAGGTTTTGCAAACCGCCGAATCCACACGTGAGTTTAATTCTGTCAGTTGAATGCACACATTGACAACCATTCAGTTAGATGGCTCAGTTTTGGTTTTAGGAGCAGATATTTCTCTGTACAGCCTATGGTCCCATTCACTCGGGAATATCCCAACGCAGCTCCTAGAAGAAACGTGTTTCTGAATCGCTGAATCTCAACATAGATTCAACTCTATTAGGTGAACGAACGCACAGCAGAGCAGTTTCAAGGAAACGTTTCTCCTGAGTTTTAGACGAAGTTTACTGTGGTTTAGTACGCATGCCGGCATTGGGCTGGAAATACCGGTTTTGGGATTCTGCACAGAAAGGGTTTGCCAACCGCTGAATCCACACGTGAGTTTAACTCTGTCAGTTGAATGCACACATTGGCAACCATTCAGTTAGATAGCTCCGTTTTGGTTTTAGACGCAGGTATTTCTCTGTACAGCCTATGGTCCCATTCACTCGGGAATATCCCAACGCAGCTCCTAGAAGAAACGTGTTTCTGAATCGCTGAATCTCAACATAGATTCAACTCTATTAGGTGAACGAACGCACAGCAGAGCAGTTTCAAGGAAACGTTTCTCCTGAGTTTTAGACGAAGTTTACTGCGGTTTAGTACGCATGCCGGCATTGGGCTGGAAATACCGGTTTTGCGATTCTGCACAGAAAGGGTTTGCCAACCGCTGAATCCACACGTGAGTTTAACTCTGTCAGTTGAATGCACACATTGGCAACCATTCAGTTAGATAGCTCCGTTTTGGTTTTAGAAGCAGATATTTCTCTGTAGAGACTATGGTCCCATTCACTCGGGAATATCCCAACGCAGCTCCTAGAAGAAACGTGTTTCTTACTCGCTGAATCTCAACAAAGATTCAACTCTCTTAGGTGAACGAACGCACTGCAGAGCAGTTTCAAGGAAACGTTTCTCCTGGGTTTTAGACGAAGTTTACTGCTGTTTAGTACGTATGCCGGCATTGGGCTGGAAATACCGGTTATGGGATTCTGCACAGAAAGGGTTTGCCAACCGCCGAATCCACACGTGAGTTTACCTCTGTCAGTTGAATGCACACATTGACAACCATTCAGTTAGATAGCTCCGTTTTGGTTTTAGAAGCAGATATTTCTCTGTACAGCCTATGGTACCATTCACTCGGGAATATCCCAAGGCATCTCCTAGAAGAAACGTGTTTCTGACTCGCTGAATCTCAACATAGATTCAACTCTCTTAGGTGAACGAACGCACACCAGAGCAGTTTCAAGGAAACATTCCTCCTGAGTTTTAGACGAAGTTTCCTGCTGTTTAGTATGTATGCCGGCATTGGGCTGGAAATACCGGTTTTGGGATTCTGCACAGAAAGGGTTTGCAAACCGCTGAATACACGCGTGAGTTTAACTCTGTCAGTTGAATGCACACATTGACAACCATTCAGTTAGGTAGCTCCGTTTTGGTTTTAGAAGCAGGTATTTCTCGGTACAGCCTATGGTCCCTTTCACTCGGGAACAACCCAACGCAGCTCCTAGAAGAAACGTGTTTCTGACTCGCTGAATCTCAACATATATTCAACTCTCTTAGGTGAACGAACGCACAGAAGAGCAGTTTCAAGCAAACCTTTCTCCTGAGTTTTAGACGAAGTTTACTGCTGTTAAGTACGTATGCCGGCATTGGGCTGGAAATACCGGTTTTGCTATTCTGCACAGAAAGTGTTTGCCAACCGCTGAATCCACACGTGAGTTTTACTCTGTCAGTTGAATGCACACATTGACAAACATTCAGTTAGATAGCTCGGTTTTGGTTTTAGGAGCAGATATTCCTCTGTATTTCCTATGGTCCCATTCACTCGGGAATATCCCAACGCAGCTCCTAGAAGAAAGTGTTTCTGACTCTCTGAATCTCAACATAGATTCAACTGTCTTAGTTGAACGAACGCACAGCAGAGCAGTTTCAAGGAAACGTTTCTCCTGAGTTTTAGACGAAGTTTCCTGCTGTTTAGTACGTATGCCGGCATTGGGCTGGAAATACCGGTTATGGGATTCTGCACAGAAAGGGTTTGCAAACCACTGAATCCACACGTGAGTTTAACTCTGTCAGTTGAATGCACACATTGACAACCATTCTGTTAGGTAGCTCCGTTTTGGTTTTAGAAGCAGATATTTCTCGGTACAAACTATGGTCCCATTCACTCGGGAACATCCCAACGCAGCTCCTAGAAGAAACGTGTTTCTGAATCGCTGAATCTCAAAATAGATTCAACTCTCTTAGGTGAACGAACGCACAGCAAAGCAGTTTCAAGGAAACGTTTCTCCTGAGTTTTAGACGAAGTTTCCTGCTGTTTAGTACGTATGCCGGAATTGGGTTGGAAATACAGGTTTTGGAATTCTGCAGAGAAAGGGTTTGCAAACCGCCGAATCCACAAGTGAGTTTAACTCTGTCAGTTGAATGCACACATTGGCAACCATTCAGTTAGATAGCTCCGTTTTGTTTTCAGAAGCAGATATTTCTCTGTACAGCCTATGGTCCCATTCACTCGGGAATATCCCAACGCAGCTCCTAGAAGAAACGTGTATCTGAATCGCTGAATCTCAACATAGATTCAACTCTATTAGGTGAACGAACGCACAGCAGAGCAGTTTCAAGGAAACGTTTCTCCTGAGTTTTAGACGAAGTTTACTGCGGTTTAGTACGCATGCCGGCATTGGGCTGGAAATACCGGTTTTGGGATTCTGCACAGAAAGGGTTTGCAAACCGCTGAATCCACACGTGAGTTTAACTCTGTCAGTTGAATGCACACATTGAAAACCATTCAGTTAGATAGCTCCGTTTTGGTTTTAGAAGCAGATATTTCTCTGTACAGCCTATGGTACCATTCACTCGGGAATATCCCAAGGCATCTCCTAGAAGAAACGTGTTTCTGACTCGCTGAATCTCAACATAGATTCAACTCTCTTAGGTGAACGAACGCACACCAGAGCAGTTACAAGGAAACATTCCTCCTGAGTTTTAGACGAAGTTTCCTGCTGTTTAGTATGTATGCCGGCATTGGGCTGGAAATACCGGTTTTGGGATTCTGCACAGAAAGGGTTTGCAAACCGCTGAATCCACGCGTGAGTTTAACTCTGTCAGTTGAATGCACACATTGACAACCATTCAGTTAGGTAGCTCCGTTTTGGTTTTAGAAGCAGATATTTCTCGGTACAGCCTATGGTCCCATTCACTCGGGAACATCCCAACGCAGCTCCTAGAAGAAACGTGTTTCTGACTCGCTGAATCTCAACATAGATTCAACTCTCTTAGGTGAACGAACGCACAGAAGAGCAGTTTCAAGCAAACCTTTCTCCTGAGTATTAAACGAAGTTTACTGCGGTTTAGTACGTATGCCGGCATTGGGCTGGAAATACCGGTTTTGGGATTCTGCACAAAAAGTGTTTGCCAACCGCTGAATCCACACGTGAGTTTTACTCTGTCAGTTGAATGCACACATTGACAAACATTCAGTTAGATAGCTCGGTTTTGGTTTTAGGAGCAGATATTTCTCTGTACATCCTATGGTCCCATTCACTTGGGAATATCCCAACGCAGCTCCTAGAAGAAAGTGTTTCTGACTCTCTGAATCTCAACATAGATTCAACTCTCTTAGGTGAACGAACGCACAGCAGAGCAGTTTCAAGGAAACGTTTCTCCTGAGTTTTAGACGAAGTTTCCTGCTGTTTAGTACGTATGCCGGCATTGGGCTGGAAATACCGGTTTTGGGATTCTGCACAGAAAGGGTTTGCAAACCACTGAATCCACACGTGAGTTTAACTCTGTCAGTTGAATCCACACATTGACAACCATTCAGTTAGGTAGCTCCTTTTTGGTTTTAGAAGCAGATATTTCTCGGTACAGCCTATGGTCCCATTCACTCGGGAACATCCCAACGCAGCTCCTAGAAGAAACGTGTTTCTGACTCGCTGAATCTCAACATAGATTCAACTCTCTTAGGTGAACGAACGCACAGCAGAGCAGTTTCAAGGAAACGTTTCTCCTGAGTTTTAGACGAAGTTTCCTGCTGTTTAGTACGTATGCCGGAATTGGGTTGGAAATACAGGTTTTGGAATTCTGCAGAGAAAGGGTTTGCAAACCGCCGAATCCACACGTGAGTTTAACTCTGTCAGTTGAATGCACACATTGACAACCATTCAGTTAGATAGCTCCGTTTTGTTTTCAGAAGCAGATATTTCTCTGTACAGCCTATGGTCCCATTCACTCGAGAATATCCCAACGCAGCTCCTAGAAGAAACGTGTTTCTGACTCGCTATATCTCAACATAGATTCAACTCTCTTAGGGGAACGAGCGCACAGCAGAGCAGTTTCAAGGAAACGTTTCTCCTGAGTTTTAGACGAAGTTTCCTGCTGTTTAGTACGTATGCCGGAATTGGGTTGGAAATACAGGTTTTGGAATTCTGCAGAGAAAGGTTTTGCAAACCGCCGAATCCACACGTGAGTTTAACTCTGTCAGTTGAATGCACACATTGACAACCATTCAGGTAGATGGCTCAGTTTTGGTTTTAGGAGCAGATATTTCTCTGTACAGCCTATGGTCCCATTCACTCGGGAATATCCCAACGCAGCTCCTAGAAGAAACGTGTTTCTGAATCGCTGAATCTCAACATAGATTCAACTCTATTAGGTGAACGAACGCACAGAAGAGCAGTTTCAAGGAAACGTTTCTCCTGAGTTTTAGACGAAGTTTACTGTGGTTTAGTACGCATGCCGGCATTGGGCTGGAAATACCGGTTTTGGGATTCTGCACAGAAAGGGTTTGCCAACCGCTGAATCCACACGTGAGTTTAACTCTGTCAGTTGAATGCACACATTGGCAACCATTCAGTTAGATAGCTCCGTTTTGGTTTTAGACGCAGGTATTTCTCTGTACAGCCTATGGTCCCATTCACTCGGGAATATCCCAACGCAGCTCCTAGAAGAAACGTGTTTCTGAATCGCTGAATCTCAACATAGATTCAACTCTATTAGGTGAACGAACGCACAGCAGAGCAGTTTCAAGGAAACGTTTCTCCTGAGTTTTAGAAGAAGTTTACTGCGGTTTAGTACGCATGCCGGCATTGGGCTGGAAATACCGGTTTTGCGATTCTGCACAGAAAGGGTTTGCCAACCGCTGAATCCACACGTGAGTTTAACTCTGTCAGTTGAATGCACACATTGGCAACCATTCAGTTAGATAGCTCCGTTTTGGTTTTAGAAGCAGATATTTCTCTGTAGAGACTATGGTCCCATTCACTCGGGAATATCCCAACGCAGCTCCTAGAAGAAACGTGTTTCTTACTCGCTGAATCTCAACAAAGATTCAACTCTCTTAGGTGAACGAACGCACTGCAGAGCAGTTTCAAGGAAACGTTTCTCCTGGGTTTTAGACGAAGTTTACTGCTGTTTAGTACGTATGCCGGCATTGGGCTGGAAATACCGGTTATGGGATTCTGCACAGAAAGTGTTTGCCAACCGCCGAATCCACACGTGAGTTTACCTCTGTCAGTTGAATGCACACATTGACAACCATTCAGTTAGATAGCTCCGTTTTGGTTTTAGAAGCAGATATTTCTCTGTACAGCCTATGGTACCATTCACTCGGGAATATCCCAAGGCATCTCCTAGAAGAAACGTGTTTCTGACTCGCTGAATCTCAACATAGATTCAACTCTCTTAGGTGAACGAACGCACACCAGAGCAGTTTCAAGGAAACATTCCTCCTGAGTTTTAGACGAAGTTTCCTGCTGTTTAGTATGTATGCCGGCATTGGGCTGGAAATACCGGTTTTGGGATTCTGCACAGAAAGGGTTTGCAAACCGCTGAATACACGCGTGAGTTTAACTCTGTCAGTTGAATGCACACATTGACAACCATTCAGTTAGGTAGCTCCGTTTTGGTTTTAGAAGCAGGTATTTCTCGGTACAGCCTATGGTCCCATTCACTCGGGAACAACCCAACGCAGCTCCTAGAAGAAACGTGTTTCTGACTCGCTGAATCTCAACATATATTCAACTCTCTTAGGTGAACGAACGCACAGAAGAGCAGTTTCAAGCAAACCTTTCTCCTGAGTTTTAGACGAAGTTTACTGCTGTTAAGTACGTATGCCGGCATTGGGCTGGAAATACCGGTTTTGCTATTCTGCACAGAAAGTGTTTGCCAACCGCTGAATCCACACGTGAGTTTTACTCTGTCAGTTGAATGCACACATTGACAAACATTCAGTTAGATAGCTCGGTTTTGGTTTTAGGAGCAGATATTCCTCTGTATATCCTATGGTCCCATTCACTCGGGAATATCCCAACGCAGCTCCTAGAAGAAAGTGTTTCTGACTCTCTGAATCTCAACATAGATTCAACTGTCTTAGTTGAACGAACGCACAGCAGAGCAGTTTCAAGGAAACGTTTCTCCTGAGTTTTAGACGAAGTTTCCTGCTGTTTAGTACGTATGCCGGCATTGGGCTGGAAATACCGGTTATGGGATTCTGCACAGAAAGGGTTTGCAAACCACTGAATCCACACGTGAGTTTAACTCTGTCAGTTGAATGCACACATTGACAACCATTCTGTTAGGTAGCTCCGTTTTGGTTTTAGAAGCAGATATTTCTCGGTACAAACTATGGTCCCATTCACTCGGGAACATCCCAACGCAGCTCCTAGAAGAAACGTGTTTCTGAATCGCTGAATCTCAAAATAGATTCAACTCTCTTAGGTGAACGAACGCACAGCAAAGCAGTTTCAAGGAAACGTTTCTCCTGAGTTTTAGACGAAGTTTCCTGCTGTTTAGTACGTATGCCGGAATTGGGTTGGAAATACAGGTTTTGGAATTCTGCAGAGAAAGGGTTTGCAAACCGCCGAATCCACACGTGAGTTTAATTCTGTCAGTTGAATGCACACATTGGCAACCATTCAGTTAGATAGCTCCGTTTTGTTTTCAGAAGCAGATATTTCTCTGTACAGCCTATGGTCCCATTCACTCGGGAATATCCCAACGCAGCTCCTAGAAGAAACGTGTATCTGAATCGCTGAATCTCAACATAGATTCAACTCTATTAGGTGAACGAACGCACAGCAGAGCAGTTTCAAGGAAACGTTTCTCCTGAGTATTAGACGAAGTTTACTGCGGTTTAGTACGCATGCCGGCATTGGGCTGGAAATACCGGTTTTGGGATTCTGCACAGAAAGCGTTTGCAAACCGCTGAATCCACACGTGAGTTTAACTCTGTCAGTTGAATGCACACATTGAAAACCATTCAGTTAGATAGCTCCGTTTTGGTTTTAGAAGCAGGTATTTCTCTGTACAGCCTATGGTCCCATTCACTCGGGAATATCCCAACGCAGCTCCTAGAAGAAACGCGTTTCTGAATCGCTGAATCTCAACATAGATTCAACTCTATTAGGTGAACGAACGCACAGCAGAGCAGTTTCAAGGAAACGTTTCTCCTGAGTTTTAGACGAAGTTTACTGTGGTTTAGTACGCATGCCGGCATTGGGCTGGAAATACCGGTTTTGGGATTCTGCACAGAAAGGGTTTGCCAACCGCTGAATCCACACGTGAGTTTAACTCTGTCAGTTGAATGCACACATTGGCAACCATTCAGTTAGATAGCTCCGTTTTGGTTTTAGACGCAGGTATTTCTCTGTACAGCCTATGGTCCCATTCACTTGGGAATATCCCAACGCAGCTCCTAGAAGAAACGTGTTTCTGACTCGCTGAATCTCAACAAACATTCAACTCTCTTAGTTGAACGAACGCACAGCAGAGCAGTTTCAAGGAAACGTTTCTCCTGGGTTTTAGACGAAGTTTACTGCTGTTTAGTACGTATGCCGGCATTGGGCTGGAAATACCGGTTTTGGGATTCTGCACAGAAAGGGTTTGCCAACCGCCGAATCGACACGTGAGTTTACCTCTGTCAGTTGAATGCACACATTGACAACCATTCAGTTAGATAGCTCCGTTTTGGTTTTAGAAGCAGATATTTCTCTGTACAGCCTATGGTACCATTCACTCGGGAATATCCCAAGGCATCTCCTAGAAGAAACGTGTTTCTGACTCGCTGAATCTCAACATAGATTCAACTCTCTTAGGTGAACGAACGCACACCAGAGCAGTTTCAAGGAAACATTCCTCCTGAGTTTTAGACGAAGTTTCCTGCTCTTTAGTATGTATGCCGGCATTGGGCTGGAAATACCGGTTTTGGGATTCTGCACAGAAAGGGTTTGCAAACCGCTGAATCCACGCGTGAGTTTAACTCTGTCAGTTGAATGCACACATTGACAACCATTCAGTTAGGTAGCTCCGTTTTGGTTTTAGAAGCAGGTATTTCTCGGTACAGCCTATGGTCCCATTCACTCGGGAACAACCCAACGCAGCTCCTAGAAGAAACGTGTTTCTGACTCGCTGAATCTCAACATATATTCAACTCTCTTAGGTGAACGAACGCACAGAAGAGCAGTTTCAAGCAAACCTTTCTCCTGAGTATTAAACGAAGTTTACTGCTGTTAAGTACGTATGCCGGCATTGGGCTGGAAATACCGGTTTTGCTATTCTGCACAGAAAGTGTTTGCCAACCGCTGAATCCACACGTGAGTTTTACTCTGTCAGTTGAATGCACACATTGACAAACATTCAGTTAGATAGCTCGGTTTTGGTTTTAGGAGCAGATATTTCTCTGTACATCCTATGGTCCCATTCACTTGGGAATATCCCAACGCAGCTCCTAGAAAAAAGTGTTTCTGACTCTCTGAATCTCAACATAGATTCAACTCTCTTAGGTGAACGAACGCACAGCAGAGCAGTTTCAAGGAAACGTTTCTCCTGAGTTTTAGACGAAGTTTCCTGCTGTTTAGTACGTATGCCGGCATTGGGCTGGAAATACCGGTTTTGGGATTCTGCACAGAAAGGGTTTGCAAACCACTGAATCCACACGTGAGTTTAACTCTGTCAGTTGAATCCACACATTGACAACCATTCAGTTAGGTAGCTCCTTTTTGGTTTTAGAAGCAGATATTTCTCGGTACAGCCTATGGTCCCATTCACTCGGGAACATCCCAACGCAGCTCCTAGAAGAAACGTGTTTCTGAATCGCTGAATCTCAAAATAGATTCAACTCTCTTAGGTGAACGAACGCACAGCAAAGCAGTTTCAAGGAAACGTTTCTCCTGAGTTTTAGACGAAGTTTCCTGCTGTTTAGTACGTATGCCGGAATTGGGTTGGAAATACAGGTTTTGGAATTCTGCAGAGAAAGGTTTTGCAAACCGCCGAATCCACACGTGAGTTTAACTCTGTCAGTTGAATGCACACATTGACAACCATTCAGTTAGATGGCTCAGTTTTGGTTTTAGGAGCAGATATTTCTCTGTACAGCCTATGGTCCCATTCACTCGGGAATATCCCAACGCAGCTCCTAGAAGAAACGTGTTTCTGAATCGCTGAATCTCAACATAGATTCAACTCTATTAGGTGAACGAACGCACAGCAGAGCAGTTTCAAGGAAACGTTTCTCCTGAGTTTTAGACGAAGTTTACTGTGGTTTAGTACGCATGCCGGCATTGGGCTGGAAATACCGGTTTTGGGATTCTGCACAGAAAGGGTTTGCCAACCGCTGAATCCACACGTGAGTTTAACTCTGTCAGTTGAATGCACACATTGGCAACCATTCAGTTAGATAGCTCCGTTTTGGTTTTAGACGCAGGTATTTCTCTGTACAGCCTATGGTCCCATTCACTCGGGAATATCCCAACGCAGCTCCTAGAAGAAACGTGTTTCTGAATCGCTGAATCTCAACATAGATTCAACTCTATTAGGTGAACGAACGCACAGCAGAGCAGTTTCAAGGAAACGTTTCTCCTGAGTTTTAGACGAAGTTTACTGCGGTTTAGTACGCATGCCGGCATTGGGCTGGAAATACCGGTTTTGCGATTCTGCACAGAAAGGGTTTGCCAACCGCTGAATCCACACGTGAGTTTAACTCTGTCAGTTGAATGCACACATTGGCAACCATTCAGTTAGATAGCTCCGTTTTGGTTTTAGAAGCAGATATTTCTCTGTAGAGACTATGGTCCCATTCACTCGGGAATATCCCAACGCAGCTCCTAGAAGAAACGTGTTTCTTACTCGCTGAATCTCAACAAAGATTCAACTCTCTTAGGTGAACGAACGCACTGCAGAGCAGTTTCAAGGAAACGTTTCTCCTGGGTTTTAGACGAAGTTTACTGCTGTTTAGTACGTATGCCGGCATTGGGCTGGAAATACCGGTTATGGGATTCTGCACAGAAAGGGTTTGCCAACCGCCGAATCCACACGTGAGTTTACCTCTGTCAGTTGAATGCACACATTGACAACCATTCAGTTAGATAGCTCCGTTTTGGTTTTAGAAGCAGATATTTCTCTGTACAGCCTATGGTACCATTCACTCGGGAATATCCCAAGGCATCTCCTAGAAGAAACGTGTTTCTGACTCGCTGAATCTCAACATAGATTCAACTCTCTTAGGTGAACGAACGCACACCAGAGCAGTTTCAAGGAAACATTCCTCCTGAGTTTTAGACGAAGTTTCCTGCTCTTTAGTATGTATGCCGGCATTGGGCTGGAAATACCGGTTTTGGGATTCTGCACAGAAAGGGTTTGCAAACCGCTGAATACACGCGTGAGTTTAACTCTGTCAGTTGAATGCACACATTGACAACCATTCAGTTAGGTAGCTCCGTTTTGGTTTTAGAAGCAGGTATTTCTCGGTACAGCCTATGGTCCCATTCACTCGGGAACAACCCAACGCAGCTCCTAGAAGAAACGTGTTTCTGACTCGCTGAATCTCAACATATATTCAACTCTCTTAGGTGAACGAACGCACAGAAGAGCAGTTTCAAGCAAACCTTTCTCCTGAGTTTTAGACGAAGTTTACTGCTGTTAAGTACGTATGCCGGCATTGGGCTGGAAATACCGGTTTTGCTATTCTGCACAGAAAGTGTTTGCCAACCGCTGAATCCACACGTGAGTTTTACTCTGTCAGTTGAATGCACACATTGACAAACATTCAGTTAGATAGCTCGGTTTTGGTTTTAGGAGCAGATATTTCTCTGTACATCCTATGGTCCCATTCACTTGGGAATATCCCAACGCAGCTCCTAGAAAAAAGTGTTTCTGACTCTCTGAATCTCAACATAGATTCAACTCTCTTAGGTGAACGAACGCACAGCAGAGCAGTTTCAAGGAAACGTTTCTCCTGAGTTTTAGACGAAGTTTCCTGCTGTTTAGTACGTATGCCGGCATTGGGCTGGAAATACCGGTTTTGGGATTCTGCACAGAAAGGGTTTGCAAACCACTGAATCCACACGTGAGTTTAACTCTGTCAGTTGAATCCACACATTGACAACCATTCAGTTAGGTAGCTCCTTTTTGGTTTTAGAAGCAGATATTTCTCGGTACAGCCTATGGTCCCATTCACTCGGGAACATCCCAACGCAGCTCCTAGAAGAAACGTGTTTCTGAATCGCTGAATCTCAAAATAGATTCAACTCTCTTAGGTGAACGAACGCACAGCAAAGCAGTTTCAAGGAAACGTTTCTCCTGAGTTTTAGACGAAGTTTCCTGCTGTTTAGTACGTATGCCGGAATTGGGTTGGAAATACAGGTTTTGGAATTCTGCAGAGAAAGGTTTTGCAAACCGCCGAATCCACACGTGAGTTTAACTCTGTCAGTTGAATGCACACATTGACAACCATTCAGTTAGATGGCTCAGTTTTGGTTTTAGGAGCAGATATTTCTCTGTACAGCCTATGGTCCCATTCACTCGGGAATATCCCAACGCAGCTCCTAGAAGAAACGTGTTTCTGAATCGCTGAATCTCAACATAGATTCAACTCTATTAGGTGAACGAACGCACAGCAGAGCAGTTTCAAGGAAACGTTTCTCCTGAGTTTTAGACGAAGTTTACTGTGGTTTAGTACGCATGCCGGCATTGGGCTGGAAATACCGGTTTTGGGATTCTGCACAGAAAGGGTTTGCCAACCGCTGAATCCACACGTGAGTTTAACTCTGTCAGTTGAATGCACACATTGGCAACCATTCAGTTAGATAGCTCCGTTTTGGTTTTAGACGCAGGTATTTCTCTGTACAGCCTATGGTCCCATTCACTCGGGAATATCCCAACGCAGCTCCTAGAAGAAACGTGTTTCTGAATCGCTGAATCTCAACATAGATTCAACTCTATTAGGTGAACGAACGCACAGCAGAGCAGTTTCAAGGAAACGTTTCTCCTGAGTTTTAGACGAAGTTTACTGCGGTTTAGTACGCATGCCGGCATTGGGCTGGAAATACCGGTTTTGCGATTCTGCACAGAAAGGGTTTGCCAACCGCTGAATCCACACGTGAGTTTAACTCTGTCAGTTGAATGCACACATTGGCAACCATTCAGTTAGATAGCTCCGTTTTGGTTTTAGAAGCAGATATTTCTCTGTAGAGACTATGGTCCCATTCACTCGGGAATATCCCAACGCAGCTCCTAGAAGAAACGTGTTTCTTACTCGCTGAATCTCAACAAAGATTCAACTCTCTTAGGTGAACGAACGCACTGCAGAGCAGTTTCAAGGAAACGTTTCTCCTGGGTTTTAGACGAAGTTTACTGCTGTTTAGTACGTATGCCGGCATTGGGCTGGAAATACCGGTTATGGGATTCTGCACAGAAAGGGTTTGCCAACCGCCGAATCCACACGTGAGTTTACCTCTGTCAGTTGAATGCACACATTGACAACCATTCAGTTAGATAGCTCCGTTTTGGTTTTAGAAGCAGATATTTCTCTGTACAGCCTATGGTACCATTCACTCGGGAATATCCCAAGGCATCTCCTAGAAGAAACGTGTTTCTGACTCGCTGAATCTCAACATAGATTCAACTCTCTTAGGTGAACGAACGCACACCAGAGCAGTTTCAAGGAAACATTCCTCCTGAGTTTTAGACGAAGTTTCCTGCTCTTTAGTATGTATGCCGGCATTGGGCTGGAAATACCGGTTTTGGGATTCTGCACAGAAAGGGTTTGCAAACCGCTGAATACACGCGTGAGTTTAACTCTGTCAGTTGAATGCACACATTGACAACCATTCAGTTAGGTAGCTCCGTTTTGGTTTTAGAAGCAGGTATTTCTCGGTACAGCCTATGGTCCCATTCACTCGGGAACAACCCAACGCAGCTCCTAGAAGAAACGTGTTTCTGACTCGCTGAATCTCAACATATATTCAACTCTCTTAGGTGAACGAACGCACAGAAGAGCAGTTTCAAGCAAACCTTTCTCCTGAGTTTTAGACGAAGTTTACTGCTGTTAAGTACGTATGCCGGCATTGGGCTGGAAATACCGGTTTTGCTATTCTGCACAGAAAGTGTTTGCCAACCGCTGAATCCACACGTGAGTTTTATTCTGTCAGTTGAATGCACACATTGACAAACATTCAGTTAGATAGCTCGGTTTTGGTTTTAGGAGCAGATATTCCTCTGTATATCCTATGGTCCCATTCACTCGGGAATATCCCAACGCAGCTCCTAGAAGAAACGTGTTTCTGAATCGCTGAATCTCAAAATAGATTCAACTCTCTTAGGTGAACGAACGCACAGCAAAGCAGTTTCAAGGAAACGTTTCTCCTGAGTTTTAGACGAAGTTTCCTGCTGTTTAGTACGTATGCCGGAATTGGGTTGGAAATACAGGTTTTGGAATTCTGCAGAGAAAGGGTTTGCAAACCGCCGAATCCACACGTGAGTTTAACTCTGTCAGTTGAATGCACACATTGGCAACCATTCAGTTAGATAGCTCCGTTTTGTTTTCAGAAGCAGATATTTCTCTGTACAGCCTATGGTCCCATTCACTCGGGAATATCCCAACGCAGCTCCTAGAAGAAACGTGTATCTGAATCGCTGAATCTCAACATAGATTCAACTCTATTAGGTGAACGAACGCACAGCAGAGCAGTTTCAAGGAAACGTTTCTCCTGAGTTTTAGACGAAGTTTACTGCGGTTTAGTACGCATGCCGGCATTGGGCTGGAAATACCGGTTTTGGGATTCTGCACAGAAAGGGTTTGCAAACCGCTGAATCCACACGTGAGTTTAACTCTGTCAGTTGAATGCACACATTGAAAACCATTCAGTTAGATAGCTCCGTTTTGGTTTTAGAAGCAGATATTTCTCTGTACAGCATATGGTACCATTCACTCGGGAATATCCCAAGGCATCTCCTAGAAGAAACGTGTTTCTGACTCGCTGAATCTCAACATAGATTCAACTCTCTTAGGTGAACGAACGCACACCAGAGCAGTTACAAGGAAACATTCCTCCTGAGTTTTAGACGAAGTTTCCTGCTGTTTAGTATGTATGCCGGCATTGGGCTGGAAATACCGGTTTTGGGATTCTGCACAGAAAGGGTTTGCAAACCGCTGAATCCACGCGTGAGTTTAACTCTGTCAGTTGAATGCACACATTGACAACCATTCAGTTAGGTAGCTCCGTTTTGGTTTTAGAAGCAGGTATTTCTCGGTACAGCCTATGGTCCCATTCACTCGGGAACAACCCAACGCAGCTCCTAGAAGAAACGTGTTTCTGACTCGCTGAATCTCAACATATATTCAACTCTCTTAGGTGAACGAACGCACAGAAGAGCAGTTTCAAGCAAACCTTTCTCCTGAGTTTTAGACGAAGTTTACTGCTGTTAAGTACGTATGCCGGCATTGGGCTGGAAATACCGGTTTTGCTATTCTGCACAGAAAGTGTTTGCCAACCGCTGAATCCACACGTGAGTTTTACTCTGTCAGTTGAATGCACACATTGACAAACATTCAGTTAGATAGCTCGGTTTTGGTTTTAGGAGCAGATATTCCTCTGTATATCCTATGGTCCCATTCACTCGGGAATATCCCAACGCAGCTCCTAGAAGAAAGTGTTTCTGACTCTCTGAATCTCAACATAGATTCAACTGTCTTAGTTGAACGAACGCACAGCAGAGCAGTTTCAAGGAAACGTTTCTCCTGAGTTTTAGGCGAAGTTTCCTGCTGTTTAGTACGTATGCCGGCATTGGGCTGGAAATACCGGTTATGGGATTCTGCACAGAAAGGGTTTGCAAACCACTGAATCCACACGTGAGTTTAACTCTGTCAGTTGAATGCACACATTGACAACCATTCTGTTAGGTAGCTCCGTTTTGGTTTTAGAAGCAGATATTTCTCGGTAAAAACTATGGTCCCATTCACTCGGGAACATCCCAACGCAGCTCCTAGAAGAAACGTGTTTCTGAATCGCTGAATCTCAAAATAGATTCAACTCTCTTAGGTGAACGAACGCACAGCAAAGCAGTTTCAAGGAAACGTTTCTCCTGAGTTTTAGACGAAGTTTCCTGCTGTTTAGTACGTATGCCGGAATTGGGTTGGAAATACAGGTTTTGGAATTCTGCAGAGAAAGGGTTTGCAAACCGCCGAATCCACACGTGAGTTTAATTCTGTCAGTTGAATGCACACATTGGCAACCATTCAGTTAGATAGCTCCGTTTTGTTTTCAGAAGCAGATATTTCTCTGTACAGCCTATGGTCCCATTCACTCGGGAATATCCCAACGCAGCTCCTAGAAGAAACGTGTATCTGAATCGCTGAATCTCAACATAGATTCAACTCTATTAGGTGAACGAACGCACAGCAGAGCAGTTTCAAGGAAACGTTTCTCCTGAGTTTTAGACGAAGTTTACTGCGGTTTAGTACGCATGCCGGCATTGGGCTGGAAATACCGGTTTTGGGATTCTGCACAGAAAGCGTTTGCAAACCGCTGAATCCACACGTGAGTTTAACTCTGTCAGTTGAATGCACACATTGAAAACCATTCAGTTAGATAGCTCCGTTTTGGTTTTAGAAGCAGGTATTTCTCTGTACAGCCTATGGTCCCATTCACTCGGGAACATCCCAACGCAGCTCCTAGAAGAAACGCGTTTCTGAATCGCTGAATCTCAACATAGATTCAACTCTATTAGGTGAACGAACGCACAGCAGAGCAGTTTCAAGGAAACGTTTCTCCTGAGTTTTAGACGAAGTTTACTGTGGTTTAGTACGCATGCCGGCATTGGGCTGGAAATACCGGTTTTGGGATTCTGCACAGAAAGGGTTTGCCAACCGCTGAATCCACACGTGAGTTTAACTCTGTCAGTTGAATGCACACATTGGCAACCATTCAGTTAGATAGCTCCGTTTTGGTTTTAGACGCAGGTATTTCTCTGTACAGCCTATGGTCCCATTCACTCGGGAATATCCCAACGCAGCTCCTAGAAGAAACGTGTTTCTGACTCGCTGAATCTCAACAAACATTCAACTCTCTTAGTTGAACGAACGCACAGCAGAGCAGTTTCAAGGAAACGTTTCTCCTGGGTTTTAGACGAAGTTTACTGCTGTTTAGTACGTATGCCGGCATTGGGCTGGAAATACCGGTTTTGGGATTCTGCACAGAAAGGGTTTGCCAACCGCCGAATCGACACGTGAGTTTACCTCTGTCAGTTGAATGCACACATTGACAACCATTCAGTTAGATAGCTCCGTTTTGGTTTTAGAAGCAGATATTTTTCTGTACAGCCTATGGTACCATTCACTCGGGAATATCCCAAGGCATCTCCTAGAAGAAACGTGTTTCTGACTCGCTGAATCTCAACATAGATTCAACTCTCTTAGGTGAACGAACGCACACCAGAGCAGTTACAAGGAAACATTCCTCCTGAGTTTTAGACGAAGTTTCCTGCTGTTTAGTATGTATGCCGGCATTGGGCTGGAAATACCGGTTTTGGGATTCTGCACAGAAAGGGTTTGCAAACCGCTGAATCCACGCGTGAGTTTAACTCTGTCAGTTGAATGCACACATTGACAACCATTCAGTTAGGTAGCTCCGTTTTGGTTTTAGAAGCAGATATTTCTCGGTACAGCCTATGGTCCCATTCACTCGGGAACATCCCAACGCAGCTCCTAGAAGAAACGTGTTTCTGACTCGCTGAATCTCAACATAGATTCAACTCTCTTAGGTGAACGAACGCACAGAAGAGCAGTTTCAAGCAAACCTTTCTCCTGAGTATTAAACGAAGTTTACTGCGGTTTAGTACGTATGCCGGCATTGGGCTGGAAATACCGGTTTTGGGATTCTGCACAAAAAGTGTTTGCCAACCGCTGAATCCACACGTGAGTTTTACTCTGTCAGTTGAATGCACACATTGACAAACATTCAGTTAGATAGCTCGGTTTTGGTTTTAGGAGCAGATATTTCTCTGTACATCCTATGGTCCCATTCACTTGGGAATATCCCAACGCAGCTCCTAGAAGAAAGTGTTTCTGACTGTCTGAATCTCAACATAGATTCAACTCTCTTAGGTGAACGAACGCACAGCAGAGCAGTTTCAAGGAAACGTTTCTCCTGAGTTTTAGACGAAGTTTCCTGCTGTTTAGTACGTATGCCGGCATTGGGCTGGAAATACCGGTTTTGGGATTCTGCACAGAAAGGGTTTGCAAACCACTGAATCCACACGTGAGTTTAACTCTGTCAGTTGAATCCACACATTGACAACCATTCAGTTAGGTAGCTCCTTTTTGGTTTTAGAAGCAGATATTTCTCGGTACAGCCTATGGTCCCATTCACTCGGGAACATCCCAACGCAGCTCCTAGAAGAAACGTGTTTCTGAATCGCTGAATCTCAAAATAGATTCAACTCTCTTAGGTGAACGAACGCACAGCAAAGCAGTTTCAAGGAAACGTTTCTCCTGAGTTTTAGACGAAGTTTCCTGCTGTTTAGTACGTATGCCGGAATTGGGTTGGAAATACAGGTTTTGGAATTCTGCAGAGAAAGGTTTTGCAAACCGCCGAATCCACACGTGAGTTTAACTCTGTCAGTTGAATGCACACATTGACAACCATTCAGTTAGATGGCTCAGTTTTGGTTTTAGGAGCAGATATTTCTCTGTACAGCCTATGGTCCCATTCACTCGGGAATATCCCAACGCAGCTCCTAGAAGAAACGTGTTTCTGAATCGCTGAATCTCAACATAGATTCAACTCTATTAGGTGAACGAACGCACAGCAGAGCAGTTTCAAGGAAACGTTTCTCCTGAGTTTTAGACGAAGTTTACTGTGGTTTAGTACGCATGCCGGCATTGGGCTGGAAATACCGGTTTTGGGATTCTGCACAGAAAGGGTTTGCCAACCGCTGAATCCACACGTGAGTTTAACTCTGTCAGTTGAATGCACACATTGGCAACCATTCAGTTAGATAGCTCCGTTTTGGTTTTAGACGCAGGTATTTCTCTGTACAGCCTATGGTCCCATTCACTCGGGAATATCCCAACGCAGCTCCTAGAAGAAACGTGTTTCTGAATCGCTGAATCTCAACATAGATTCAACTCTATTAGGTGAACGAACGCACAGCAGAGCAGTTTCAAGGAAACGTTTCTCCTGAGTTTTAGACGAAGTTTACTGCGGTTTAGTACGCATGCCGGCATTGGGCTGGAAATACCGGTTTTGCGATTCTGCACAGAAAGGGTTTGCCAACCGCTGAATCCACACGTGAGTTTAACTCTGTCAGTTGAATGCACACATTGGCAACCATTCAGTTAGATAGCTCCGTTTTGGTTTTAGAAGCAGATATTTCTCTGTAGAGACTATGGTCCCATTCACTCGGGAATATCCCAACGCAGCTCCTAGAAGAAACGTGTTTCTTACTCGCTGAATCTCAACAAAGATTCAACTCTCTTAGGTGAACGAACGCACTGCAGAGCAGTTTCAAGGAAACGTTTCTCCTGGGTTTTAGACGAAGTTTACTGCTGTTTAGTACGTATGCCGGCATTGGGCTGGAAATACCGGTTATGGGATTCTGCACAGAAAGGGTTTGCCAACCGCCGAATCCACACGTGAGTTTACCTCTGTCAGTTGAATGCACACATTGACAACCATTCAGTTAGATAGCTCCGTTTTGGTTTTAGAAGCAGATATTTCTCTGTACAGCCTATGGTACCATTCACTCGGGAATATCCCAAGGCATCTCCTAGAAGAAACGTGTTTCTGACTCGCTGAATCTCAACATAGATTCAACTCTCTTAGGTGAACGAACGCACACCAGAGCAGTTTCAAGGAAACATTCCTCCTGAGTTTTAGACGAAGTTTCCTGCTGTTTAGTATGTATGCCGGCATTGGGCTGGAAATACCGGTTTTGGGATTCTGCACAGAAAGGGTTTGCAAACCGCTGAATACACGCGTGAGTTTAACTCTGTCAGTTGAATGCACACATTGACAACCATTCAGTTAGGTAGCTCCGTTTTGGTTTTAGAAGCAGGTATTTCTCGGTACAGCCTATGGTCCCTTTCACTCGGGAACAACCCAACGCAGCTCCTAGAAGAAACGTGTTTCTGACTCGCTGAATCTCAACATATATTCAACTCTCTTAGGTGAACGAACGCACAGAAGAGCAGTTTCAAGCAAACCTTTCTCCTGAGTTTTAGACGAAGTTTACTGCTGTTAAGTACGTATGCCGGCATTGGGCTGGAAATACCGGTTTTGCTATTCTGCACAGAAAGTGTTTGCCAACCGCTGAATCCACACGTGAGTTTTACTCTGTCAGTTGAATGCACACATTGACAAACATTCAGTTAGATAGCTCGGTTTTGGTTTTAGGAGCAGATATTCCTCTGTATTTCCTATGGTCCCATTCACTCGGGAATATCCCAACGCAGCTCCTAGAAGAAAGTGTTTCTGACTCTCTGAATCTCAACATAGATTCAACTGTCTTAGTTGAACGAACGCACAGCAGAGCAGTTTCAAGGAAACGTTTCTCCTGAGTTTTAGACGAAGTTTCCTGCTGTTTAGTACGTATGCCGGCATTGGGCTGGAAATACCGGTTATGGGATTCTGCACAGAAAGGGTTTGCAAACCACTGAATCCACACGTGAGTTTAACTCTGTCAGTTGAATGCACACATTGACAACCATTCTGTTAGGTAGCTCCGTTTTGGTTTTAGAAGCAGATATTTCTCGGTACAAACTATGGTCCCATTCACTCGGGAACATCCCAACGCAGCTCCTAGAAGAAACGTGTTTCTGAATCGCTGAATCTCAAAATAGATTCAACTCTCTTAGGTGAACGAACGCACAGCAAAGCAGTTTCAAGGAAACGTTTCTCCTGAGTTTTAGACGAAGTTTCCTGCTGTTTAGTACGTATGCCGGAATTGGGTTGGAAATACAGGTTTTGGAATTCTGCAGAGAAAGGGTTTGCAAACCGCCGAATCCACAAGTGAGTTTAACTCTGTCAGTTGAATGCACACATTGGCAACCATTCAGTTAGATAGCTCCGTTTTGTTTTCAGAAGCAGATATTTCTCTGTACAGCCTATGGTCCCATTCACTCGGGAATATCCCAACGCAGCTCCTAGAAGAAACGTGTATCTGAATCGCTGAATCTCAACATAGATTCAACTCTATTAGGTGAACGAACGCACAGCAGAGCAGTTTCAAGGAAACGTTTCTCCTGAGTTTTAGACGAAGTTTACTGCGGTTTAGTACGCATGCCGGCATTGGGCTGGAAATACCGGTTTTGGGATTCTGCACAGAAAGGGTTTGCAAACCGCTGAATCCACACGTGAGTTTAACTCTGTCAGTTGAATGCACACATTGAAAACCATTCAGTTAGATAGCTCCGTTTTGGTTTTAGAAGCAGATATTTCTCTGTACAGCCTATGGTACCATTCACTCGGGAATATCCCAAGGCATCTCCTAGAAGAAACGTGTTTCTGACTCGCTGAATCTCAACATAGATTCAACTCTCTTAGGTGAACGAACGCACACCAGAGCAGTTACAAGGAAACATTCCTCCTGAGTTTTAGACGAAGTTTCCTGCTGTTTAGTATGTATGCCGGCATTGGGCTGGAAATACCGGTTTTGGGATTCTGCACAGAAAGGGTTTGCAAACCGCTGAATCCACGCGTGAGTTTAACTCTGTCAGTTGAATGCACACATTGACAACCATTCAGTTAGGTAGCTCCGTTTTGGTTTTAGAAGCAGATATTTCTCGGTACAGCCTATGGTCCCATTCACTCGGGAACATCCCAACGCAGCTCCTAGAAGAAACGTGTTTCTGACTCGCTGAATCTCAACATAGATTCAACTCTCTTAGGTGAACGAACGCACAGAAGAGCAGTTTCAAGCAAACCTTTCTCCTGAGTATTAAACGAAGTTTACTGCGGTTTAGTACGTATGCCGGCATTGGGCTGGAAATACCGGTTTTGGGATTCTGCACAAAAAGTGTTTGCCAACCGCTGAATCCACACGTGAGTTTTACTCTGTCAGTTGAATGCACACATTGACAAACATTCAGTTAGATAGCTCGGTTTTGGTTTTAGGAGCAGATATTTCTCTGTACATCCTATGGTCCCATTCACTTGGGAATATCCCAACGCAGCTCCTAGAAGAAAGTGTTTCTGACTCTCTGAATCTCAACATAGATTCAACTCTCTTAGGTGAACGAACGCACAGCAGAGCAGTTTCAAGGAAACGTTTCTCCTGAGTTTTAGACGAAGTTTCCTGCTGTTTAGTACGTATGCCGGCATTGGGCTGGAAATACCGGTTTTGGGATTCTGCACAGAAAGGGTTTGCAAACCACTGAATCCACACGTGAGTTTAACTCTGTCAGTTGAATCCACACATTGACAACCATTCAGTTAGGTAGCTCCTTTTTGGTTTTAGAAGCAGATATTTCTCGGTACAGCCTATGGTCCCATTCACTCGGGAACATCCCAACGCAGCTCCTAGAAGAAACGTGTTTCTGACTCGCTGAATCTCAACATAGATTCAACTCTCTTAGGTGAACGAACGCACAGCAGAGCAGTTTCAAGGAAACGTTTCTCCTGAGTTTTAGACGAAGTTTCCTGCTGTTTAGTACGTATGCCGGAATTGGGTTGGAAATACAGGTTTTGGAATTCTGCAGAGAAAGGGTTTGCAAACCGCCGAATCCACACGTGAGTTTAACTCTGTCAGTTGAATGCACACATTGACAACCATTCAGTTAGATAGCTCCGTTTTGTTTTCAGAAGCAGATATTTCTCTGTACAGCCTATGGTCCCATTCACTCGAGAATATCCCAACGCAGCTCCTAGAAGAAACGTGTTTCTGACTCGCTATATCTCAACATAGATTCAACTCTCTTAGGGGAACGAGCGCACAGCAGAGCAGTTTCAAGGAAACGTTTCTCCTGAGTTTTAGACGAAGTTTCCTGCTGTTTAGTACGTATGCCGGAATTGGGTTGGAAATACAGGTTTTGGAATTCTGCAGAGAAAGGTTTTGCAAACCGCCGAATCCACACGTGAGTTTAACTCTGTCAGTTGAATGCACACATTGACAACCATTCAGTTAGATGGCTCAGTTTTGGTTTTAGGAGCAGATATTTCTCTGTACAGCCTATGGTCCCATTCACTCGGGAATATCCCAACGCAGCTCCTAGAAGAAACGTGTTTCTGAATCGCTGAATCTCAACATAGATTCAACTCTATTAGGTGAACGAACGCACAGAAGAGCAGTTTCAAGGAAACGTTTCTCCTGAGTTTTAGACGAAGTTTACTGTGGTTTAGTACGCATGCCGGCATTGGGCTGGAAATACCGGTTTTGGGATTCTGCACAGAAAGGGTTTGCCAACCGCTGAATCCACACGTGAGTTTAACTCTGTCAGTTGAATGCACACATTGGCAACCATTCAGTTAGATAGCTCCGTTTTGGTTTTAGACGCAGGTATTTCTCTGTACAGCCTATGGTCCCATTCACTCGGGAATATCCCAACGCAGCTCCTAGAAGAAACGTGTTTCTGAATCGCTGAATCTCAACATAGATTCAACTCTATTAGGTGAACGAACGCACAGCAGAGCAGTTTCAAGGAAACGTTTCTCCTGAGTTTTAGAAGAAGTTTACTGCGGTTTAGTACGCATGCCGGCATTGGGCTGGAAATACCGGTTTTGCGATTCTGCACAGAAAGGGTTTGCCAACCGCTGAATCCACACGTGAGTTTAACTCTGTCAGTTGAATGCACACATTGGCAACCATTCAGTTAGATAGCTCCGTTTTGGTTTTAGAAGCAGATATTTCTCTGTAGAGACTATGGTCCCATTCACTCGGGAATATCCCAACGCAGCTCCTAGAAGAAACGTGTTTCTTACTCGCTGAATCTCAACAAAGATTCAACTCTCTTAGGTGAACGAACGCACTGCAGAGCAGTTTCAAGGAAACGTTTCTCCTGGGTTTTAGACGAAGTTTACTGCTGTTTAGTACGTATGCCGGCATTGGGCTGGAAATACCGGTTATGGGATTCTGCACAGAAAGGGTTTGCCAACCGCCGAATCCACACGTGAGTTTACCTCTGTCAGTTGAATGCACACATTGACAACCATTCAGTTAGATAGCTCCGTTTTGGTTTTAGAAGCAGATATTTCTCTGTACAGCCTATGGTACCATTCACTCGGGAATATCCCAAGGCATCTCCTAGAAGAAACGTGTTTCTGACTCGCTGAATCTCAACATAGATTCAACTCTCTTAGGTGAACGAACGCACACCAGAGCAGTTTCAAGGAAACATTCCTCCTGAGTTTTAGACGAAGTTTCCTGCTGTTTAGTATGTATGCCGGCATTGGGCTGGAAATACCGGTTTTGGGATTCTGCACAGAAAGGGTTTGCAAACCGCTGAATACACGCGTGAGTTTAACTCTGTCAGTTGAATGCACACATTGACAACCATTCAGTTAGGTAGCTCCGTTTTGGTTTTAGAAGCAGGTATTTCTCGGTACAGCCTATGGTCCCATTCACTCGGGAACAACCCAACGCAGCTCCTAGAAGAAACGTGTTTCTGACTCGCTGAATCTCAACATATATTCAACTCTCTTAGGTGAACGAACGCACAGAAGAGCAGTTTCAAGCAAACCTTTCTCCTGAGTTTTAGACGAAGTTTACTGCTGTTAAGTACGTATGCCGGCATTGGGCTGGAAATACCGGTTTTGCTATTCTGCACAGAAAGTGTTTGCCAACCGCTGAATCCACACGTGAGTTTTACTCTGTCAGTTGAATGCACACATTGACAAACATTCAGTTAGATAGCTCGGTTTTGGTTTTAGGAGCAGATATTCCTCTGTATATCCTATGGTCCCATTCACTCGGGAATATCCCAACGCAGCTCCTAGAAGAAAGTGTTTCTGACTCTCTGAATCTCAACATAGATTCAACTGTCTTAGTTGAACGAACGCACAGCAGAGCAGTTTCAAGGAAACGTTTCTCCTGAGTTTTAGACGAAGTTTCCTGCTGTTTAGTACGTATGCCGGCATTGGGCTGGAAATACCGGTTATGGGATTCTGCACAGAAAGGGTTTGCAAACCACTGAATCCACACGTGAGTTTAACTCTGTCAGTTGAATGCACACATTGACAACCATTCTGTTAGGTAGCTCCGTTTTGGTTTTAGAAGCAGATATTTCTCGGTACAAACTATGGTCCCATTCACTCGGGAACATCCCAACGCAGCTCCTAGAAGAAACGTGTTTCTGAATCGCTGAATCTCAAAATAGATTCAACTCTCTTAGGTGAACGAACGCACAGCAAAGCAGTTTCAAGGAAACGTTTCTCCTGAGTTTTAGACGAAGTTTCCTGCTGTTTAGTACGTATGCCGGAATTGGGTTGGAAATACAGGTTTTGGAATTCTGCAGAGAAAGGGTTTGCAAACCGCCGAATCCACACGTGAGTTTAATTCTGTCAGTTGAATGCACACATTGGCAACCATTCAGTTAGATAGCTCCGTTTTGGTTTTAGAAGCAGGTATTTCTCTGTACAGCCTATGGTCCCATTCACTCGGGAATATCCCAACGCAGCTCCTAGAAGAAACGCGTTTCTGAATCGCTGAATCTCAACATAGATTCAACTCTATTAGGTGAACGAACGCACAGCAGAGCAGTTTCAAGGAAACGTTTCTCCTGAGTTTTAGACGAAGTTTACTGTGGTTTAGTACGCATGCCGGCATTGGGCTGGAAATACCGGTTTTGGGATTCTGCACAGAAAGGGTTTGCCAACCGCTGAATCCACACGTGAGTTTAACTCTGTCAGTTGAATGCACACATTGGCAACCATTCAGTTAGATAGCTCCGTTTTGGTTTTAGACGCAGGTATTTCTCTGTACAGCCTATGGTCCCATTCACTTGGGAATATCCCAACGCAGCTCCTAGAAGAAACGTGTTTCTGACTCGCTGAATCTCAACAAACATTCAACTCTCTTAGTTGAACGAACGCACAGCAGAGCAGTTTCAAGGAAACGTTTCTCCTGGGTTTTAGACGAAGTTTACTGCTGTTTAGTACGTATGCCGGCATTGGGCTGGAAATACCGGTTTTGGGATTCTGCACAGAAAGGGTTTGCCAACCGCCGAATCGACACGTGAGTTTACCTCTGTCAGTTGAATGCACACATTGACAACCATTCAGTTAGATAGCTCCGTTTTGGTTTTAGAAGCAGATATTTCTCTGTACAGCCTATGGTACCATTCACTCGGGAATATCCCAAGGCATCTCCTAGAAGAAACGTGTTTCTGACTCGCTGAATCTCAACATAGATTCAACTCTCTTAGGTGAACGAACGCACACCAGAGCAGTTTCAAGGAAACATTCCTCCTGAGTTTTAGACGAAGTTTCCTGCTCTTTAGTATGTATGCCGGCATTGGGCTGGAAATACCGGTTTTGGGATTCTGCACAGAAAGGGTTTGCAAACCGCTGAATCCACGCGTGAGTTTAACTCTGTCAGTTGAATGCACACATTGACAACCATTCAGTTAGGTAGCTCCGTTTTGGTTTTAGAAGCAGGTATTTCTCGGTACAGCCTATGGTCCCATTCACTCGGGAACAACCCAACGCAGCTCCTAGAAGAAACGTGTTTCTGACTCGCTGAATCTCAACATATATTCAACTCTCTTAGGTGAACGAACGCACAGAAGAGCAGTTTCAAGCAAACCTTTCTCCTGAGTATTAAACGAAGTTTACTGCTGTTAAGTACGTATGCCGGCATTGGGCTGGAAATACCGGTTTTGCTATTCTGCACAGAAAGTGTTTGCCAACCGCTGAATCCACACGTGAGTTTTACTCTGTCAGTTGAATGCACACATTGACAAACATTCAGTTAGATAGCTCGGTTTTGGTTTTAGGAGCAGATATTTCTCTGTACATCCTATGGTCCCATTCACTTGGGAATATCCCAACGCAGCTCCTAGAAAAAAGTGTTTCTGACTCTCTGAATCTCAACATAGATTCAACTCTCTTAGGTGAACGAACGCACAGCAGAGCAGTTTCAAGGAAACGTTTCTCCTGAGTTTTAGACGAAGTTTCCTGCTGTTTAGTACGTATGCCGGCATTGGGCTGGAAATACCGGTTTTGGGATTCTGCACAGAAAGGGTTTGCAAACCACTGAATCCACACGTGAGTTTAACTCTGTCAGTTGAATCCACACATTGACAACCATTCAGTTAGGTAGCTCCTTTTTGGTTTTAGAAGCAGATATTTCTCGGTACAGCCTATGGTCCCATTCACTCGGGAACATCCCAACGCAGCTCCTAGAAGAAACGTGTTTCTGAATCGCTGAATCTCAAAATAGATTCAACTCTCTTAGGTGAACGAACGCACAGCAAAGCAGTTTCAAGGAAACGTTTCTCCTGAGTTTTAGACGAAGTTTCCTGCTGTTTAGTACGTATGCCGGAATTGGGTTGGAAATACAGGTTTTGGAATTCTGCAGAGAAAGGTTTTGCAAACCGCCGAATCCACACGTGAGTTTAACTCTGTCAGTTGAATGCACACATTGACAACCATTCAGTTAGATGGCTCAGTTTTGGTTTTAGGAGCAGATATTTCTCTGTACAGCCTATGGTCCCATTCACTCGGGAATATCCCAACGCAGCTCCTAGAAGAAACGTGTTTCTGAATCGCTGAATCTCAACATAGATTCAACTCTATTAGGTGAACGAACGCACAGCAGAGCAGTTTCAAGGAAACGTTTCTCCTGAGTTTTAGACGAAGTTTACTGTGGTTTAGTACGCATGCCGGCATTGGGCTGGAAATACCGGTTTTGGGATTCTGCACAGAAAGGGTTTGCCAACCGCTGAATCCACACGTGAGTTTAACTCTGTCAGTTGAATGCACACATTGGCAACCATTCAGTTAGATAGCTCCGTTTTGGTTTTAGACGCAGGTATTTCTCTGTACAGCCTATGGTCCCATTCACTCGGGAATATCCCAACGCAGCTCCTAGAAGAAACGTGTTTCTGAATCGCTGAATCTCAACATAGATTCAACTCTATTAGGTGAACGAACGCACAGCAGAGCAGTTTCAAGGAAACGTTTCTCCTGAGTTTTAGACGAAGTTTACTGCGGTTTAGTACGCATGCCGGCATTGGGCTGGAAATACCGGTTTTGCGATTCTGCACAGAAAGGGTTTGCCAACCGCTGAATCCACACGTGAGTTTAACTCTGTCAGTTGAATGCACACATTGGCAACCATTCAGTTAGATAGCTCCGTTTTGGTTTTAGAAGCAGATATTTCTCTGTAGAGACTATGGTCCCATTCACTCGGGAATATCCCAACGCAGCTCCTAGAAGAAACGTGTTTCTTACTCGCTGAATCTCAACAAAGATTCAACTCTCTTAGGTGAACGAACGCACTGCAGAGCAGTTTCAAGGAAACGTTTCTCCTGGGTTTTAGACGAAGTTTACTGCTGTTTAGTACGTATGCCGGCATTGGGCTGGAAATACCGGTTATGGGATTCTGCACAGAAAGGGTTTGCCAACCGCCGAATCCACACGTGAGTTTACCTCTGTCAGTTGAATGCACACATTGACAACCATTCAGTTAGATAGCTCCGTTTTGGTTTTAGAAGCAGATATTTCTCTGTACAGCCTATGGTACCATTCACTCGGGAATATCCCAAGGCATCTCCTAGAAGAAACGTGTTTCTGACTCGCTGAATCTCAACATAGATTCAACTCTCTTAGGTGAACGAACGCACACCAGAGCAGTTTCAAGGAAACATTCCTCCTGAGTTTTAGACGAAGTTTCCTGCTCTTTAGTATGTATGCCGGCATTGGGCTGGAAATACCGGTTTTGGGATTCTGCACAGAAAGGGTTTGCAAACCGCTGAATCCACGCGTGAGTTTAACTCTGTCAGTTGAATGCACACATTGACAACCATTCAGTTAGGTAGCTCCGTTTTGGTTTTAGAAGCAGGTATTTCTCGGTACAGCCTATGATCCCATTCACTCGGGAACAACCCAACGCAGCTCCTAGAAGAAACGTGTTTCTGACTCGCTGAATCTCAACATATATTCAACTCTCTTAGGTGAACGAACGCACAGAAGAGCAGTTTCAAGCAAACCTTTCTCCTGAGTTTTAGACGAAGTTTACTGCTGTTAAGTACGTATGCCGGCATTGGGCTGGAAATACCGGTTTTGCTATTCTGCACAGAAAGTGTTTGCCAACCGCTGAATCCACACGTGAGTTTTACTCTGTCAGTTGAATGCACACATTGACAAACATTCAGTTAGATAGCTCGGTTTTGGTTTTAGGAGCAGATATTCCTCTGTATATCCTATGGTCCCATTCACTCGGGAATATCCCAACGCAGCTCCTAGAAGAAACGTGTTTCTGAATCGCTGAATCTCAAAATAGATTCAACTCTCTTAGGTGAACGAACGCACAGCAAAGCAGTTTCAAGGAAACGTTTCTCCTGAGTTTTAGACGAAGTTTCCTGCTGTTTAGTACGTATGCCGGAATTGGGTTGGAAATACAGGTTTTGGAATTCTGCAGAGAAAGGGTTTGCAAACCGCCGAATCCACACGTGAGTTTAACTCTGTCAGTTGAATGCACACATTGGCAACCATTCAGTTAGATAGCTCCGTTTTGTTTTCAGAAGCAGATATTTCTCTGTACAGCCTGTGGTCCCATTCACTCGGGAATATCCCAACGCAGCTCCTAGAAGAAACGTGTATCTGAATCGCTGAATCTCAACATAGATTCAACTCTATTAGGTGAACGAACGCACAGCAGAGCAGTTTCAAGGAAACGTTTCTCCTGAGTTTTAGACGAAGTTTACTGCGGTTTAGTACGCATGCCGGCATTGGGCTGGAAATACCGGTTTTGGGATTCTGCACAGAAAGGGTTTGCAAACCGCTGAATCCACACGTGAGTTTAACTCTGTCAGTTGAATGCACACATTGAAAACCATTCAGTTAGATAGCTCCGTTTTGGTTTTAGAAGCAGATATTTCTCTGTACAGCATATGGTACCATTCACTCGGGAATATCCCAAGGCATCTCCTAGAAGAAACGTGTTTCTGACTCGCTGAATCTCAACATAGATTCAACTCTCTTAGGTGAACGAACGCACACCAGAGCAGTTACAAGGAAACATTCCTCCTGAGTTTTAGACGAAGTTTCCTGCTGTTTAGTATGTATGCCGGCATTGGGCTGGAAATACCGGTTTTGGGATTCTGCACAGAAAGGGTTTGCAAACCGCTGAATCCACGCGTGAGTTTAACTCTGTCAGTTGAATGCACACATTGACAACCATTCAGTTAGGTAGCTCCGTTTTGGTTTTAGAAGCAGGTATTTCTCGGTACAGCCTATGGTCCCATTCACTCGGGAACAACCCAACGCAGCTCCTAGAAGAAACGTGTTTCTGACTCGCTGAATCTCAACATATATTCAACTCTCTTAGGTGAACGAACGCACAGAAGAGCAGTTTCAAGCAAACCTTTCTCCTGAGTTTTAGACGAAGTTTACTGCTGTTAAGTACGTATGCCGGCATTGGGCTGGAAATACCGGTTTTGCTATTCTGCACAGAAAGTGTTTGCCAACCGCTGAATCCACACGTGAGTTTTACTCTGTCAGTTGAATGCACACATTGACAAACATTCAGTTAGATAGCTCGGTTTTGGTTTTAGGAGCAGATATTCCTCTGTATATCCTATGGTCCCATTCACTCGGGAATATCCCAACGCAGCTCCTAGAAGAAAGTGTTTCTGACTCTCTGAATCTCAACATAGATTCAACTGTCTTAGTTGAACGAACGCACAGCAGAGCAGTTTCAAGGAAACGTTTCTCCTGAGTTTTAGGCGAAGTTTCCTGCTGTTTAGTACGTATGCCGGCATTGGGCTGGAAATACCGGTTATGGGATTCTGCACAGAAAGGGTTTGCAAACCACTGAATCCACACGTGAGTTTAACTCTGTCAGTTGAATGCACACATTGACAACCATTCTGTTAGGTAGCTCCGTTTTGGTTTTAGAAGCAGATATTTCTCGGTAAAAACTATGGTCCCATTCACTCGGGAACATCCCAACGCAGCTCCTAGAAGAAACGTGTTTCTGAATCGCTGAATCTCAAAATAGATTCAACTCTCTTAGGTGAACGAACGCACAGCAAAGCAGTTTCAAGGAAACGTTTCTCCTGAGTTTTAGACGAAGTTTCCTGCTGTTTAGTACGTATGCCGGAATTGGGTTGGAAATACAGGTTTTGGAATTCTGCAGAGAAAGGGTTTGCAAACCGCCGAATCCACACGTGAGTTTAATTCTGTCAGTTGAATGCACACATTGGCAACCATTCAGTTAGATAGCTCCGTTTTGTTTTCAGAAGCAGATATTTCTCTGTACAGCCTATGGTCCCATTCACTCGGGAATATCCCAACGCAGCTCCTAGAAGAAACGTGTATCTGAATCGCTGAATCTCAACATAGATTCAACTCTATTAGGTGAACGAACGCACAGCAGAGCAGTTTCAAGGAAACGTTTCTCCTGAGTTTTAGACGAAGTTTACTGCGGTTTAGTACGCATGCCGGCATTGGGCTGGAAATACCGGTTTTGGGATTCTGCACAGAAAGCGTTTGCAAACCGCTGAATCCACACGTGAGTTTAACTCTGTCAGTTGAATGCACACATTGAAAACCATTCAGTTAGATAGCTCCGTTTTGGTTTTAGAAGCAGGTATTTCTCTGTACAGCCTATGGTCCCATTCACTCGGGAATATCCCAACGCAGCTCCTAGAAGAAACGCGTTTCTGAATCGCTGAATCTCAACATAGATTCAACTCTATTAGGTGAACGAACGCACAGCAGAGCAGTTTCAAGGAAACGTTTCTCCTGAGTTTTAGACGAAGTTTACTGTGGTTTAGTACGCATGCCGGCATTGGGCTGGAAATACCGGTTTTGGGATTCTGCACAGAAAGGGTTTGCCAACCGCTGAATCCACACGTGAGTTTAACTCTGTCAGTTGAATGCACACATTGGCAACCATTCAGTTAGATAGCTCCGTTTTGGTTTTAGATGCAGGTATTTCTCTGTACAGCCTATGGTCCCATTCACTCGGGAATATCCCAACGCAGCTCCTAGAAGAAACGTGTTTCTGACTCGCTGAATCTCAACAAACATTCAACTCTCTTAGTTGAACGAACGCACAGCAGAGCAGTTTCAAGGAAACGTTTCTCCTGGGTTTTAGACGAAGTTTACTGCTGTTTAGTACGTATGCCGGCATTGGGCTGGAAATACCGGTTTTGGGATTCTGCACAGAAAGGGTTTGCCAACCGCCGAATCGACACGTGAGTTTACCTCTGTCAGTTGAATGCACACATTGACAACCATTCAGTTAGATAGCTCCGTTTTGGTTTTAGAAGCAGATATTTCTCTGTACAGCCTATGGTACCATTCACTCGGGAATATCCCAAGGCATCTCCTAGAAGAAACGTGTTTCTGACTCGCTGAATCTCAACATAGATTCAACTCTCTTAGGTGAACGAACGCACACCAGAGCAGTTACAAGGAAACATTCCTCCTGAGTTTTAGACGAAGTTTCCTGCTGTTTAGTATGTATGCCGGCATTGGGCTGGAAATACCGGTTTTGGGATTCTGCACAGAAAGGGTTTGCAAACCGCTGAATCCACGCGTGAGTTTAACTCTGTCAGTTGAATGCACACATTGACAACCATTCAGTTAGGTAGCTCCGTTTTGGTTTTAGAAGCAGATATTTCTCGGTACAGCCTATGGTCCCATTCACTCGGGAACATCCCAACGCAGCTCCTAGAAGAAACGTGTTTCTGACTCGCTGAATCTCAACATAGATTCAACTCTCTTAGGTGAACGAACGCACAGAAGAGCAGTTTCAAGCAAACCTTTCTCCTGAGTATTAAACGAAGTTTACTGCGGTTTAGTACGTATGCCGGCATTGGGCTGGAAATACCGGTTTTGGGATTCTGCACAAAAAGTGTTTGCCAACCGCTGAATCCACACGTGAGTTTTACTCTGTCAGTTGAATGCACACATTGACAAACATTCAGTTAGATAGCTCGGTTTTGGTTTTAGGAGCAGATATTTCTCTGTACATCCTATGGTCCCATTCACTTGGGAATATCCCAACGCAGCTCCTAGAAAAAAGTGTTTCTGACTCTCTGAATCTCAACATAGATTCAACTCTCTTAGGTGAACGAACGCACAGCAGAGCAGTTTCAAGGAAACGTTTCTCCTGAGTTTTAGACGAAGTTTCCTGCTGTTTAGTACGTATGCCGGCATTGGGCTGGAAATACCGGTTTTGGGATTCTGCACAGAAAGGGTTTGCAAACCACTGAATCCACACGTGAGTTTAACTCTGTCAGTTGAATCCACACATTGACAACCATTCAGTTAGGTAGCTCCTTTTTGGTTTTAGAAGCAGATATTTCTCGGTACAGCCTATGGTCCCATTCACTCGGGAACATCCCAACGCAGCTCCTAGAAGAAACGTGTTTCTGAATCGCTGAATCTCAAAATAGATTCAACTCTCTTAGGTGAACGAACGCACAGCAAAGCAGTTTCAAGGAAACGTTTCTCCTGAGTTTTAGACGAAGTTTCCTGCTGTTTAGTACGTATGCCGGAATTGGGTTGGAAATACAGGTTTTGGAATTCTGCAGAGAAAGGTTTTGCAAACCGCCGAATCCACACGTGAGTTTAACTCTGTCAGTTGAATGCACACATTGACAACCATTCAGTTAGATGGCTCAGTTTTGGTTTTAGGAGCAGATATTTCTCTGTACAGCCTATGGTCCCATTCACTCGGGAATATCCCAACGCAGCTCCTAGAAGAAACGTGTTTCTGAATCGCTGAATCTCAACATAGATTCAACTCTATTAGGTGAACGAACGCACAGCAGAGCAGTTTCAAGGAAACGTTTCTCCTGAGTTTTAGACGAAGTTTACTGTGGTTTAGTACGCATGCCGGCATTGGGCTGGAAATACCGGTTTTGGGATTCTGCACAGAAAGGGTTTGCAAACCGCCGAATCCACACGTGAGTTTAACTCTGTCAGTTGAATGCACACATTGGCAACCATTCAGTTAGATAGCTCCGTTTTGGTTTTAGACGCAGGTATTTCTCTGTACAGCCTATGGTCCCATTCACTCGGGAATATCCCAACGCAGCTCCTAGAAGAAACGTGTTTCTGAATCGCTGAATCTCAACATAGATTCAACTCTATTAGGTGAACGAACGCACAGCAGAGCAGTTTCAAGGAAACGTTTCTCCTGAGTTTTAGACGAAGTTTACTGCGGTTTAGTACGCATGCCGGCATTGGGCTGGAAATACCGGTTTTGCGATTCTGCACAGAAAGGGTTTGCCAACCGCTGAATCCACACGTGAGTTTAACTCTGTCAGTTGAATGCACACATTGGCAACCATTCAGTTAGATAGCTCCGTTTTGGTTTTAGACGCAGGTATTTCTCTGTACAGCCTATGGTCCCATTCACTCGGGAATATCCCAACGCAGCTCCTAGAAGAAAAGTGTTTCTGAATCGCTGAATCTCAACATAGATTCAACTCTATTAGGTGAACGAACGCACAGCAGAGCAGTTTCAAGGAAACGTTTCTCCTGAGTTTTAGACGAAGTTTACTGCGGTTTAGTACGCATGCCGGCATTGGGCTGGAAATACCGGTTTTGCGATTCTGCACAGAAAGGGTTTGCCAACCGCTGAATCCACACGTGAGTTTAACTCTGTCAGTTGAATGCACACATTGGCAACCATTCAGTTAGATAGCTCCGTTTTGGTTTTAGAAGCAGATATTTCTCTGTAGAGACTATGGTCCCATTCACTCGGGAATATCCCAACGCAGCTCCTAGAAGAAACGTGTTTCTTACTCGCTGAATCTCAACAAAGATTCAACTCTCTTAGGTGAAGGAACGCACTGCAGAGCAGTTTCAAGGAAACGTTTCTCCTGGGTTTTAGACGAAGTTTACTGCTGTTTAGTACGTATGCCGGCATTGGGCTGGAAATACCGGTTATGGGATTCTGCACAGAAAGGGTTTGCCAACCGCCGAATCCACACGTGAGTTTACCTCTGTCAGTTGAATGCACACATTGACAACCATTCAGTTAGATAGCTCCGTTTTGGTTTTAGAAGCAGATATTTCTCTGTACAGCCTATGGTACCATTCACTCGGGAATATCCCAAGGCATCTCCTAGAAGAAACGTGTTTCTGACTCGCTGAATCTCAACATAGATTCAACTCTCTTAGGTGAACGAACGCACACCAGAGCAGTTTCAAGGAAACATTCCTCCTGAGTTTTAGACGAAGTTTCCTGCTCTTTAGTATGTATGCCGGCATTGGGCTGGAAATACCGGTTTTGGGATTCTGCACAGAAAGGGTTTGCAAACCGCTGAATACACGCGTGAGTTTAACTCTGTCAGTTGAATGCACACATTGACAACCATTCAGTTAGGTAGCTCCGTTTTGGTTTTAGAAGCAGGTATTTCTCGGTACAGCCTATGGTCCCATTCACTCGGGAACAACCCAACGCAGCTCCTAGAAGAAACGTGTTTCTGACTCGCTGAATCTCAACATATATTCAACTCTCTTAGGTGAACGAACGCACAGAAGAGCAGTTTCAAGCAAACCTTTCTCCTGAGTTTTAGACGAAGTTTACTGCTGTTAAGTACGTATGCCGGCATTGGGCTGGAAATACCGGTTTTGCTATTCTGCACAGAAAGTGTTTGCCAACCGCTGAATCCACACGTGAGTTTTACTCTGTCAGTTGAATGCACACATTGACAAACATTCAGTTAGATAGCTCGGTTTTGGTTTTAGGAGCAGATATTCCTCTGTATATCCTATGGTCCCATTCACTCGGGAATATCCCAACGCAGCTCCTAGAAGAAACGTGTATCTGAATCGCTGAATCTCAACATAGATTCAACTCTCTTAGGTGAACGAACGTACACCAGAGCAGTTTCAAGGAAACATTCCTCCTGAGTTTTAGACGAAGTTTCCTGCTCTTTAGTATGTATGCCGGCATTGGGCTGGAAATACCGGTTTTGGGATTCTGCACAGAAAGGGTTTGCAAACCGCTGAATACACGCGTGAGTTTAACTCTGTCAGTTGAATGCACACATTGACAACCATTCAGTTAGGTAGCTCCGTTTTGGTTTTAGAAGCAGGTATTTCTCGGTACAGCCTATGGTCCCATTCACTCGGGAACAACCCAACGCAGCTCCTAGAAGAAACGTGTTTCTGACTCGCTGAATCTCAACATATATTCAACTCTCTTAGGTGAACGAACGCACAGAAGAGCAGTTTCAAGCAAACCTTTCTCCTGAGTTTTAGACGAAGTTTACTGCTGTTAAGTACGTATGCCGGCATTGGGCTGGAAATACCGGTTTTGCTATTCTGCACAGAAAGTGTTTGCCAACCGCTGAATCCACACGTGAGTTTTACTCTGTCAGTTGAATGCACACATTGACAAACATTCAGTTAGATAGCTCGGTTTTGGTTTTAGGAGCAGATATTCCTCTGTATATCCTATGGTCCCATTCACTCGGGAATATCCCAACGCAGCTCCTAGAAGAAACGTGTATCTGAATCGCTGAATCTCAACATATATTCAACTCTCTTAGGTGAACGAACGCACAGCAAAGCAGTTTCAAGGAAACGTTTCTCCTGAGTTTTAGACGAAGTTTCCTGCTGTTTAGTACGTATGCCGGAATTGGGTTGGAAATACAGGTTTTGGAATTCTGCAGAGAAAGGGTTTGCAAACCGCCGAATCCACACGTGAGTTTAACTCTGTCAGTTGAATGCACACATTGGCAACCATTCAGTTAGATAGCTCCGTTTTGTTTTCAGAAGCAGATATTTCTCTGTACAGCCTATGGTCCCATTCACTCGGGAATATCCCAACGCAGCTCCTAGAAGAAACGTGTATCTGAATCGCTGAATCTCAACATAGATTCAACTCTATTAGGTGAACGAACGCACAGCAGAGCAGTTTCAAGGAAACGTTTCTCCTGAGTTTTAGACGAAGTTTACTGCGGTTTAGTACGCATGCCGGCATTGGGCTGGAAATACCGGTTTTGGGATTCTGCACAGAAAGGGTTTGCAAACCGCTGAATCCACACGTGAGTTTAACTCTGTCAGTTGAATGCACACATTGAAAACCATTCAGTTAGATAGCTCCGTTTTGGTTTTAGAAGAAGATATTTCTCTGTACAGCCTATGGTACCATTCACTCGGGAATATCCCAAGGCATCTCCTAGAACAAACGTGTTTCTGACTCGCTGAATCTCAACATAGATTCAACTCTCTTAGGTGAACGAACGCACAGCAGAGCAGTTTCAAGGAAACGTTTCTCCTGAGTTTTAGACGAAGTTTCCTGCTGTTTAGTACGTATGCCGGCATTGGGCTGGAAATACCGGTTTTGGGATTCTGCACAGAAAGGGTTTGCAAACCGCTGAATCCACGCGTGAGTTTTACTCTGTCAGTTGAATGCACACATTGACAAACATTCAGTTAGATAGCTCGGTTTTGGTTTTAGGAGCAGATATTTCTCTGTACATCCTATGGTCCCATTCACTTGGGAATATCCCAACGCAGCTCCTAGAAGAAAGTGTTTCTGACTCTCTGAATCTCAACATAGATTCAACTCTCTTAGGTGAACGAACGCACAGCAGAGCAGTTTCAAGGAAACGTTTCTCCTGAGTTTTAGACGAAGTTTCCTGCTGTTTAGTACGTATGCCGGCATTGGGCTGGAAATACCGGTTTTGGGATTCTGCACAGAAAGGGTTTGCAAACCACTGAATCCACACGTGAGTTTAACTCTGTCAGTTGAATCCACACATTGACAACCATTCAGTTAGGTAGCTCTTTTTTGGTTTTAGAAGCAGATATTTCTCGGTACAGCCTATGGTCCCATTCACTCGGGAACATCCCAACGCAGCTCCTAGAAGAAACGTGTTTCTGACTCTCTGAATCTCAACATAGATTCAACTCTCTTAGGTGAACGAACGCACAGCAGAGCAGTTTCAAGGAAACGTTTCTCCTGAGTTTTAGACGAAGTTTCCTGCTGTTTAGTACGTATGCCGGAATTGGGTTGGAAATACAGGTTTTGGAATTCTGCAGAGAAAGGGTTTGCAAACCGCCGAATCCACACGTGAGTTTAACTCTGTCAGTTGAATGCACACATTGACAACCATTCAGTTAGATAGCTCCGTTTTGTTTTCAGAAGCAGATATTTCTCTGTACAGCCTATGGTCCCATTCACTCGAGAATATCCCAACGCAGCTCCTAGAAGAAACGTGTTTCTGACTCGCTATATCTCAACATAGATTCAACTCTCTTAGGGGAACGAGCGCACAGCAGAGCAGTTTCAAGGAAACGTTTCTCCTGAGTTTCAGACGAAGTTTCCTGCTGTTTAGTACGTATGCCGGCATTGGGCTGGAAATACCGGTTTTGGGATTCTGCACAGAAAGGGTTTGCCAACCCCTGAATCCACACGTGAGTTTAACTCTGTCAGTTGAATGCACACATTGACAACCATTCAGTTAGATAGCTCCGTTTTGGTTTTAGACGCAGGTATTTCTCTGTACAGCCTATGGTCCCATTCACTCGGGAATATCCCAACGCAGCTCCTAGAAGAAACGTGTTTCTGAATCGCTGAATCTCAACATAGATTCAACTCTATTAGGTGAACGAACGCACAGCAGAGCAGTTTCAAGGAAACGTTTCTCCTGAGTTTTAGACGAAGTTTACTGCGGTTTAGTACGCATGCCGGCATTGGGCTGGAAATACCAGTTTGGGATTCTGCACAGAAAGGGTTTGCCAACCGCTGAATCCACACGTGAGTTTAACTCTGTCAGTTGAATGCACACATTGGCAACCATTCAGTTAGATAGCTCCGTTTTGGTTTTAGAAGCAGATATTTCTCTGTAGAGCCTATGGTCCCATTCACTCGGGAATATCCCAACGCAGCTCCTAGAAGAAACGTGTTTCTTACTCGCTGAATCTCAACAAAGATTCAACTCTCTTAGGTGAACGAACGCACAGCAGAGCAGTTTCAAGGAAACGTTTCTCCTGGGTTTTAGACGAAGTTTACTGCTGTTTAGTACGTATGCCGGCATTGGGCTGGAAATACCGGTTTTGGGATTCTGCACAGAAAGGGTTTGCAAACCGCTGAATCCACGCGTGAGTTTAACTCTGTCAGTTGAATGCACACATTGACAACCATTCAGTTAGGTAGCTCCGTTTTGGTTTTAGAAGCAGATATTTCTCGGTACAGCCTATGGTCCCATTCACTCGGGAACATCCCAACGCAGCTCCTAGAAGAAACGTGTTTCTGACTCGCTGAATCTCAACATAGATTCAACTCTCTTAGGTGAACGAACGCACAGAAGAGCAGTTTCAAGCAAACCTTTCTCCTGAGTTTTAGACGAAGTTTACTGCTGTTTAGTACGTATGCCGGCATTGGGCTGGAAATACCGGTTTTGCTATTCTGCACAGAAAGTGTTTGCCAACCGCTGAATCCACACGTGAGTTTTACTCTGTCAGTTGAATGCACACATTGACAAACATTCAGTTAGATAGCTCGGTTTTGGTTTTAGGAGCAGATATTTCTCTGTACATCCTATGGTCCCATTCACTCGGGAATATCCCAACGCAGCTCCTAGAAGAAAGTGTTTCTGACTCTCTGAATCTCAACATAGATTCAACTGTCTTAGGTGAACGAACGCACAGCAGAGCAGTTTCAAGGAAACGTTTCTCCTGAGTTTTAGACGAAGTTTCCTGCTGTTTAGTACGTATGCCGGCATTGGGCTGGAAATACCGGTTATGGGATTCTGCACAGAAAGGGTTTGCAAACCACTGAATCCACACGTGAGTTTAACTCTGTCAGTTGAATGCACACATTGACAACCATTCTGTTAGGTAGCTCCGTTTTGGTTTTAGAAGCAGATATTTCTCGGTACAAACTATGGTCCCATTCACTCGGGAACATCCCAACGCAGCTCCTAGAAGAAACGTGTTTCTGAATCGCTGAATCTCAAAATAGATTCAACTCTCTTAGGTGAACGAACGCACAGCAAAGCAGTTTCAAGGAAACGTTTCTCCTGAGTTTTAGACGAAGTTTCCTGCTGTTTACTACGTGTGCCGGAATTGGGTTGGAAATACAGGTTTTGGAATTCTGCAGAGAAAGGGTTTGCAAACCGCCGAATCCACACGTGAGTTTAACTCTGTCAGTTGAATGCACACATTGACAACCATTCAGTTAGATGGCTCAGTTTTGGTTTTAGGAGCAGATATTTCTCTGTACAGCCTATGGTCCCATTCACTCGGGAATATCCCAACGCAGCTCCTAGAAGAAACGTGTTTCTGAATCGCTGAATCTCAACATAGATTCAACTCTATTAGGTGAACGAACGCACAGCAGAGCAGTTTCAAGGAAACGTTTCTCCTGAGTTTTAGACGAAGTTTACTGCGGTTTAGTACGCATGCCGGCATTGGGCTGGAAATACCGGTTTTGGGATTCTGCACAGAAAGGGTTTGCAAACCGCTGAATCCACACGTGAGTTTAACTCTGTCAGTTGAATGCACACATTGAAAACCATTCAGTTAGATAGCTCCGTTTTGGTTTTAGAAGCAGGTATTTCTCCGTACAGCCTATGGTCCCATTCACTCGGGAATATCCCAACGCAGCTCCTAGAAGAAACGTGTTTCTGAATCGCTGAATCTCAACATAGATTCAACTCTATTAGGTGAACGAACGCACAGCAGAGCAGTTTCAAGGAAACGTTTCTCCTGAGTTTTAGACGAAGTTTACTGCGGTTTAGTACGCATGCCGGCATTGGGCTGGAAATACCGGTTTTGGGATTCTGCTCAGAAAGGGTTTGCCAACCGCTGAATCCACACGGGAGTTTAACTCTGTCAGTTGAATGCACACATTGGCAACCATTCAGTTAGATAGCTCCGTTTTCGTTTTAGACGCAGGTATTTCTCTGTACAGCCTATGGTCCCATTCACTCGGGAATATCCCAACGCAGCTCCTAGAAGAAACGTGTTTCTGACTCGCTGAATCTCAACAAAGATTCAACTCTATTAGGTGAACGAACGCACAGCAGAGCAGTTTCAAGGAAACGTTTCTCCTGAGTTTTAGACGAAGTTTACTGCGGTTTAGTACGCATGCCGGCATTGGGCTGGAAATACCGGTTTTGGGATTCTGCACAGAAAGGGTTTGCCAACTGCTGAATCCACACGTGAGTTTAACTCTGTCAGTTGAATGCACACATTGGCAACCATTCAGTTAGATAGCTCCGTTTTGGTTTTAGAAGCAGATATTTCTCTGTAGAGCCTATGGTCCCATTCACTCGGGAATATCCCAAGGCATCTCCTAGAAGAAACGTGTTTCTGACTCGCTGAATCTCAACATAGATTCAACTCTCTTAGGTGAACGAACGCACACCAGAGCAGTTTCAAGGAAACATTCCTCCTGAGTTTTAGACGAAGTTTCCTGCTGTTTAGTACGTATGCCGGCATTGGGCTGGAAATACCGGTTTTGGGATTCTGCACAGAAAGGGTTTGCAAACCGCTGAATACACGCGTGAGTTTAACTCTGTCAGTTGAATGCACACATTGACAACCATTCAGTTAGGTAGCTCCGTTTTGGTTTTAGAAGCAGGTATTTCTCGGTACAGCCTATGGTCCCATTCACTCGGGAACAACCCAACGCAGCTCCTAGAAGAAACGTGTTTCTGACTCGCTGAATCTCAACATATATTCAACTCTCTTAGGTGAACGAAAGCACAGAAGAGCAGTTTCAAGCAAACCTTTCTCCTGAGTTTTAGACGAAGTTTACTGCTGTTTAGTACGTATGCCGGCATTGGGCTGGAAATAGCGGTTTTGCTATTCTGCACAGAAAGTGTTTGCCAACCGCTGAATCCACATGTGAGTTTAACTCTGTCAGTTGAATGCACACATTGACAACCATTCAGTTAAGTAGCTCCGTTTTGGTTTTAGAAGCTGTTATTTCTCGGTACAGCCTATGGTCCCATTCACTCGGGAACATCCCAACGCAGCTCCTAGAAGAAACGTGTTTCTGACTCGCTGAATCTCAACATAGATTCAACTCTCTTAGGTGAACGAACGCACAGAAGAGCAGTTTCAAGCAAACCTTTCTCTTGAGTTTTAGACGAAGTTTACTGCTGTTTAGTACGTATGCCGGCATTGGGCTGGAAATACCGGTTTTGGGATTCTGCACAGAAAGTGTTTGCCAACCGCTGAATCCACACGTGAGTTTTACTCTGTCAGTTGAATGCACACATTGACAAACATTCAGTTAGATAGCTCGGTTTTGGTTTTAGGAGCAGATATTTCTCTGTACATCCTATGGTCCCATTCACTCGGGAATATCCCAATGCAGCGCCTAGAAGAAAGTGTTTCTGACTCTCTGAATCTCAACATAGATTCAACTCTCTTAGGTGAACGAACGCACAGCAGAGCAGTTTCATGGAAACGTTTCTCCTGAGTTTTAGACGAAGTTTACTGCGGTTTAGTACGCATGCCGGCATTGGGCTGGAAATACCGGTTGTGGGATTATGCACAGAAAGGGTTTGCCAACCGATGAATCCACACGTGAGTTTAACTCTGTCAGTTGAATGCACACATTGGCAACCATTCAGTTAGATAGCTCCGTTTTGGTTTTAGAAGCAGATATTTCCCTGTACAGCCTATGGTCCCATTCACTCGGGAATATCCCAACGCAGCTCCTAGAAGAAACGTGTTTCTGACTCGCTGAATCTCAACAAAGATTCAACTCTCTTAGGTGAACGAACGCACAGCAGAGCAGTTTCAAGGAAACGTTTCTCCTGGGTTTTAGACGAAGTTTACTGCTGTTTAGTACGTATGCCGGCATTGGGCTGGAAATACCGGTTTTGGGATTCTGCACAGAAAGGGTTTGCCAACCGCCGAATCCACACGTGAGTTTACCTCTGTCAGTTGAATGCACACATTGACAACCATTCAGTTATATAGCTCCGTTTTGGTTTTAGAAGCAGATATTTCTCTGTACAGCCTATGGTACCATTCACTCGGGAATATCCCAACGCAGCTCCTAGAAGAAAGTGTTTCTGACTCTCTGAATCTCAACATAGATTCATCTCTCTTAGGTGAACGAACGCACAGCAGAGCAGTTTCAAGGAAACGTTTCTCCTGAGTTTTAGACGAAGTTTCCTGCTGTTTAGTACGTATGCCGGCATTGGGCTGGAAATACCGGTTTTGGGATTCTGCACAGAAAGGGTTTGCAAACCACTGAATCCACACGTGAGTTTAACTCTGTCAGTTGAATGCACACATTGACAACCATTCAGTTAGGTAGCTCCGTTTTGGTTTTAGAAGCAGATATTTCTCGGTACAACCTATGGTCCCATTCACTCGGGAACATCCCAACGCAGCTCCTAGAAGAAACGTGTTTCTGAATCGCTGAATCTCAAAATAGATTCAACTCTCTTAGGTGAACGAACGCACAGCAGAGCAGTTTCAAGGAAACGTTTCTCCTTAGTTTTAGACGAAGTTTACAGCTGTTTGGTACGTATGCCGGCATTGGGCTGGAAATACCGGTTTTGGGATTCTGCACAGAAAGGGTTTGCCAACCGCAGAATCCACAGGTGAGTTTAACTCTGTCAGTTGAATTCACACATTGACAACCATTCAGTTAGATAGCTCCGTTTTGGTTTTAGAAGCAGATATTTCTCTGTACAGCCTATGGTACCGTTCACTCGGGAATATCCCAAGGCATCTCCTAGAAGAAACGTGTTTCTGACTCGCTGAATCTCAACATAGATTCAACTCTCTTAGGTGAACGAACGCACAGAAGAGCAGTTTCAAGGAAACGTTTCTCCTGGGTTTTAGACGAAGTTTACTGCGGTTTAGTACGCATGCCGGCATTGGGCTGGAAATACCGGTTTTGGGATTCTGCACAGAAAGGGTTTGCAAACCGCTGAATCCACACGTGAGTTTAACTCTGTCAGTTGAATGCACACATTGACAACCATTCAGTTAGATAGCTCCGTTTTGGTTTTAGAAGCAGATATTTCTCTGTACAGCCTATGGTCCCATTCACTCGGGAATATCCCAACGCAGCTCCTTGAATAAACGTGTTTCTGAATCGCTGAATCTCAACATAGATTCAACTCTATTAGCTGAACGAACGCACAGCAGAGCAGTTTCAAGGAAACGTTTCTCCTGAGTTTTAGACGAAGTTTACTGCGGTTTAGTACGCATGCCGGCATTGGGCTGGAAATACCGGTTTTGGGATTCGGCACAGAAAGAGTTTGCCAACCGCTGAATCCACACGTGAGTTTAACTCTGTCAGTTGAATGCACACATTGGCAACCATTCAGTTATATAGCTCCGTTTTGGTTTTAGAAGCAGATATTTCTCTGTACAGCCTATGGTCCCATTCACTCGGGAATATCCCAACGCAGCTCCTAGAAGAAACGTGTTTCTGACTCGCTGAATCTCAAAATAGATTCACCTCTCTTAGGTGAACGAACGCACAGCAGAGCAGTTTCAAGGAAACGTTTCTCCTGAGTTTTAGACGAAGTTTCCTGCTGTTTAGTACGTATGCCGGCATTGGGCTGGAAATACCGGTTTTGGGATTCTGCACAGAAAGGGTTTGCCAACCGCAGAATCCACACGTGAGTTTAACTCTGTCAGTTGAATTCACACATTGACAACCATTCAGTTAGATAGCTCCGTTTTGGTTTTAGAAGCAGATATTTCTCTGTACAGCCTATGGTACCGTTCACTCGGGAATATCCCAAGGCATCTCCTAGAAGAAACGTGTTTCTGACTCGCTGAATCTCAACATAGATTCAACTCTCTTAGGTGAACGAACGCACACCAGAGCAGTTTCAAGGAAACATTCCTCCTGAGTTTTAGACGAATTTTCCTGCTGCTTAGTACGTATGCCGGCATTGGGCTGGAAATACCGGTTTTGGGATTCTGCACAGAAAGGGTTTGCAAACCGCTGAATCCACACGCGAGTTTAACTCTGTCAGTTGAATGCACACATTGACAACCATTCAGTTAGGTAGCTCCGTTTTGGTTTTAGAAGCAGAGATTTCTCTGTACAGCCTATGGTCCCATTCACTCGGGAACATCCCAACGCAGCTCCTAGAAGAAACGTGTTTCTGACTCGCTGAATCTCAACATAGATTCAACTCTCTTAGGTGAACGAACGCACAGAAGAGCAGTTTCAAGGAAACGTTTCTCCTGGGTTTTAGACGAAGTTTACTGCGGTTTAGTACGCATGCCGGCATTGGGCTGGAAATACCGGTTTTGGGATTCTGCACAGAAAGGGTTTGCAAACCGCTGAATCCACACGTGAGTTTAACTCTGTCAGTTGAATGCACATATTGACAACCATTCAGTTAGATAGCTCCGTTTTGGTTTTAGAAGCAGATATTTCTCTGTACAGCCTATGGTCCCATTCACTCGGGAATATCCCAACGCAGCTCCTTGAAGAAACGTGTTTCTGAATCGCTGAATCTCAACATAGATTCAACTCTATTAGCTGAACGAACGCACAGCAGAGCAGTTTCAAGGAAACGTTTCTCCTGAGTTTTAGACGAAGTTTACTGCGGTTTAGTACGCATGCCGGCATTGGGCTGGAAATACCGGTTTTGGGATTCGGCACAGAAAGGGTTTGCCAACCGCTGAATCCACACGTGAGTTTAACTCTGTCAGTTGAATGCACATATTGGCAACCATTCAGTTAGATAGCTCCGTTTTGGTTTTAGAAGCAGATATTTCTCTGTACAGCCTATGGTCCCATAAACTCGGGAATATCCCAACGCAGCTCCTAGAAGAAACGTGTTTCTGACTCGCTGAATCTCAACATAGATTCAACTCTCTTAGGTGAAGGAACGCACACCAGAGCAGTTTCAAGGAAACATTCCTCCTGAGTTTTAGACGAAGTTTCCTGCTGTTTAGTATGTATGCCGGGATTGGGCTGGAAATACCGGTTTTGGGATTCTGCAGAGAAAGGGTTTGCAAACCGCTGAATCCACGCGTGAGTTTAACTCTGTCAGTTGAATGCACACATTGACAACCATTCAGTTAGGTAGCTCCGTTTTGGTTTTAGGAGCAGATATTTCTCTGTACATCCTATGGTCCCATTCACTCGGGAATATCCCAACGCAGCTCCTAGAAGAAAGTGTTTCTGACTCTCTGAATCTCAACATAGATTCAACTCTCTTAGGTGAACGAACGCACAGCAGAGCAGTTTCAAGGAAACGTTTCTCCTGAGTTTTAGACGAAGTTTACTGCGGTTTAGTACGCATGCCGGCATTGGGCTGGAAATACCGGTTTTGGGATTCGGCACAGAAAGGGTTTCCCAACCGCTGAATCCACACGTGAGTTTAACTCTGTCAGTTGAATGAACACATTGGCAACCATTCAGTTAGATAGCTCCGTTTTGGTTTTAGAAGCAGATATTTCTCTGTACAGCCTATGGTCCCATTCACTCGGGAATATCCCAACGCACCTCCTAGAAGAAACGTGTTTCTGACTCGCTGAATCTCAAAATAGATTCACCTCTCTTAGGTGAACGAACGCACAGCAGAGCAGTTTCAAGGAAACGTTTCTCCTGAGTTTTAGACGAAGTTTCCTGCTGTTTAGTACGTATGCCGGCATTGGGCTGGAAATACCGGGTTTGGGATTCTGCACAGAAAGGGTTTGCCAACCGCAGAATCCACACGTGAGTTTAACTCTGTCAGTTGAATTCACACATTGACAACCATTCAGTTAGATAGCTCCGTTTTGGTTTTAGAAGCAGATATTTCTCTGTACAGCCTATGGTACCGTTCACTCGGGAATATCCCAAGGCATCTCCTAGAAGAAACGTGTTTCTGACTCGCTGAATCTCAACATAGATTCAACTCTCTTAGGTGAACGAACGCACACCAGAGCAGTTTCAAGGAAACATTCCTCCTGAGTTTTAGACGAATTTTCCTGCTGTTTAGTACGTATGCCGGCATTGGGCTGGAAATACCGGTTTTGGGATTCTGCACAGAAAGGGTTTGCAAACCGCTGAATCCACACGCGAGTTTAACTCTGTCAGTTGAATGCACACATTGACAACCATTCAGTTAGGTAGCTCCGTTTTGGTTTTAGAAGCAGAGATTTCTCTGTACAGCCTATGGTCCCATTCACTCGGGAACATACCAACGCAGCTCCTAGAAGAAACGTGTTTCTGACTCGCTGAATCTCAACATAGATTCAACTCTCTTAGGTGAACGAACGCACAGAAGAGCAGTTTCAAGGAAACGTTTCTCCTGGGTTTTAGACGAAGTTTACTGCGGTTTAGTACGCATGCCGGCATTGGGCTGGAAATACCGGTTTTGGGATTCGACACAGAAAGGGTTTGCCAACCGCTGAATCCTCACGTGAGTTTAACTCTGTCAGTTGAATGCACACATTGGCAACCATTCAGTTAGATAGCTCCGTTTTGGTTTTAGAAGCAGATATTTCTCTGTACAGCCTATGGTCCCATTCACTCGGGAATATCCCAACGCAGCTCCTAGAAGAAACGTGTTTCTGACTCGCTGAATCTCAACATAGATTCAACTCTCTTAGGTGAACGAACGCACACCAGAGCAGTTTCAAGGAAACATTCCTCCTGAGTTTTAGACGAAGTTTCCTGCTGTTTAGTATGTATGCCGGGATTGGGCTGGAAATACCGGTTTTGGGATTCTGCACAGAAAGGGTTTTCAAACCGCTGAATCCACGCGTGAGTTTAACTCTGTCAGTTGAATGCACACATTGACAACCATTCAGTTAGATAGCTCCGTTTTGGTTTTACAAGCAGGTATTTCTCTGTACAGCCTATGGTCCCATTCACTCGGGAATATCCCAACGCAGCTCCTAGAAGAAACGTGTTTCTGACTCGCTGAATCTCAACGTAGATTCAATTCTCTTAGGTGAACGAACGCACAGCAGAGCAGTTTCAAGGAAACATTCCTCCTGAGTTTTAGACGAAGTTTCCTGCTGTTTAGTACGTATGCCGGCATTGGGCTGGAAATACCGGTTTTGGGATTCTGCACAGAAAGTGTTTGCCAACCGCTGAATATACACGTGAGTTTTACTCTGTCAGTTGAATGCACACATTGACAAACATTTAGTTAGATAGCTCGGTTTTGGTTTTAGGAGCAGATATTTCTCTGTACATCCTATGGTCCCATTCACTCGGGAATATCCCATCGCAGCTCCTAGAAGAAAGTGCTTCTGACTCTCTGAATCTCAACATAGATTCAACTCTCTTAGGTGAACGAACGCACAGCAGAGCAGTTTCAAGGAAACGTTTCTCCTGAGTTTTAGACGAAGTTTCCTGCTGTTTAGTACGTATGCCGGCATTGGGCTGGAAATACCGGTTTTGGGATTCTGCACAGAAAGGGTTTGCAAACCACTGAATCCACACGTGAGTTTAAGTCTGTCAGTTGAATGCACACATTGACAACCATTCAGTTAGGTAGCTCCGTTTTGGTTTTAGAAGCAGATATTTCTCGGTACAGCCTACGGTCCCATTCACTCGGGAACATCCCAACGCAGCTCCTAGAAGAAACGTGTTTCTGACTCGCTGAATCTCAACATAGATTCAACTCTCTTAGGTGAACGAACGCACAGCAGAGCAGTTTCAAGGAAACGTTTCTCCTGAGTTTTAGACGAAGTTTACTGCGGTTTAGTACGCATGCCGGCATTGGGCTGGAAATACCGGTTTTGGGATTCTGCACAGAAAGGGTTTGCAAACCGCTGAATCCACACGTGAGTTTAACTCTGTCAGTTGAATGCACACATTGACAACCATTCAGTTAGGTAGCTCCGTTTTGGTTTTAGAAGCAGATATTTCTCAGTACAAACTATGGTCCCATTCACTCGGGAACATCCCAACGCAGCTCCTAGAAGAAACGTGTTTCTGAATCGCTGAATCTCAAAATAGATTCAACTCTCTTAGGTGACCGAACGCACAGCAGAGCAGTTTCAAGGAAACGTTTCTCCTGAGATTTAGACGAAGTTTCCTGCTGTTTAGTACATATGCCGGCATTGGGCTGGAAATACCGGTTTTGGGATTCTGCACAGAAAGGGTTTTCAAACCACTGAATCCACAGGTGAGTTTAACTCTGTCAGTTGAATGCCCACATTGACAACCATTCAGTTAGATAGCTCCGTTTTGGTTTTAGAAGCAGATATTTCTCTGTATAGCCTATTGTCCCATTCACTCGGGAATATCCCAACGCAGCTCCTAGAAGTAACCTGTTTCTGATTCGCTGAATCTCAACATAGATTCAACTCTCTTAGTTTAATGAACGCACAGCAGAGCAGTTTCAAGGAAAGGATCCTCCTGAGTTTTAGACGAAGTTTACTGCTGTTTAGTACGTATGCCGGCATTGGGCTGGAAATACCGGTTATGCTATTCTGAACAGAAAGTGTTTGCCAACTGCTGAATCCACACGTGAGTTTTACTCTGTCAGTTGAATGCACACATTGACAAACATTCAGTTAGATAGCTCGGTTTTGGTTTTAGGAGCAGATATTTCTCTGTACATCCTATGGTCCCATTCACTCGGGAATATCCCAACGCAGCTCCTAGAAGAAAGTGTTTCTGACTCTCTGAATCTCAACATAGATTCAACTCTCTTAGGTGAACGAACTCACAGCAGAGCAGTTTCAAGGAAACGTTTCTCCTGAGTTTTAGACGAAGTTTCCTGCTGTTTAGTACGTATGCCGGCATTGGGCTGGAAATACCGGTTTTGGGATTCTGCACAGAAAGGGTTTGCAAACCACTGAATCCACACGTGAGTTTAACTCTGTCAGTTGAATGCACACATTGACAACCATTCAGTTAGGTAGCTCCGTTTTGGTTTTAGAAGCAGATATTTCTCGGTACAGCCTATGGTCCCATTCACTCGGGAACATCCCAACGCAGCTCCTAGAAGAAACGTGTTTCTGAATCGCTGAATCTCAAAATAGATTCAACTCTCTTAGGTGAACGAACGCACAGCAGAGCAGTTTCAAGGAAACGTTTCTCCTGAGTTTTAGACGAAGTTTACTGCTGTTTGGTACGTATGCCGGCATTGGGCTGGAAATACCGGTTTTGGGATTCTGCACAGAAAGGGTTTGCCAACTGCTGAATCCACACGTGAGTTTAACTCTGTCAGTTGAATGCACACATTGACAACCATTCAGTTAGATAGCTCCGTTTTGGTTTTAGAAGCAGATATTTCTCTGTACAGCCTATGGTCCCATTCAGTCGGGAATATCCCAACGCAGCTCCTAGAAGAAACGTGTTTCTGAATCGCTGAATCTCAAAATAGATTCACCTCTCTTAGGTGAACGAAAGCACACCAGAGCAGTTTCAAGGAAACATTCCTCCTGAGTTTTAGACGACGTTTCCTGCTGTTTAGTACGTATGCCGGCATTGGGCTGGAAATACCGGTTTTGGGATTCTGCACAGAAAGGGTTTGCAAACCGCTGAATCCACACGTGAGTTTAACTCTGTCAGTTGAATGCACACATTGACAACCATTCAGTTAGATAGCTCCGTTTTGGTTTTAGAAGCAGATATTTCTCTGTACAGCCTATGGTCCCATTCACTCGGGAATATCCCAACGCAGCTCCTAGAAGAAACGTGTTTCTGAATCGCTGAATCTCAAAATAGATTCACCTCTCTTAGGTGAACGAACGCACAGCAGAGCAGTTTCAAGGAACGTTTCTGCTGAGTTTTAGACGACGTTTCCTGCTGTTTAGTACGTATGCTGGAATTGGGTTGCAAATACAGGTTTTGGAATTCTGCAGAGAAAGGGTTTGCAAACCGCCGAATCCACACGTGAGTTTAACTCTGTCAGTTGAATGCACACATTGACAACCATTCAGTTAGATGGCTCCGTTTTGGTTTTAGGAGCAGATATTTCTCTGTACAGCCTATGGTCCCATTCACTCGGAATATCCCAACGCAGCTCCTAGAAGAAACGTGTATCTGAATCGCTGAATCTCAACATAGATTCAACTTTATTAGGTGAACGAACGCACAGCAGAGCAGTTTCAAGGAAACGTTTCTCCCGAGTTTTAGACGAAGTTTACTGCGGTTTAGTACGCATGCCGGCATTGGGCTGGAAATACCGGTTTTGGGATTCTGCACAGAAAGGGTTTGCAAACCGCTGAATCAACACGTGAGTTTAACTCTGTCAGCTGAATGCACACATTGACAACCATTCAGTTAGATAGCTCCGTTTTGGTTTCAGAAACAGATATTTCTCTGTACAGCCTATGGTCTCATTCACTCCAGAATATCCCAACGCAGCTCCTAGAAGAAACGTGTTTCTGACTCGCTGAATCTCAACATAGATTCAACTCTCTTAGGTGAACGAACGCACAGCAGAGCAGTTTCAAGGAAACGTTTCTCCTGGGATTTAGACGAAGTTTACTGCGGTTTAGTACGTATGCAGGCATTGGGCTGAAAATACCGGTATTGGGATTCTGCACAGAAGGGTTTGCCAACCGCAGAATCCACACGTGAGTTTAACTCTGTCAGTTGAATGCACACATTGACAACCATTCAGTTAGATAGCTCCGTTTTGGTTTTAGAAGCAGGTATTTCTCTGTACAGACTATGGAACCATTCACTCGGGAATATTCCAAGGCAGCTCCTAGAAGAAACGTGTTTCTGATTCGCTGAATCTCAACATAGATTCAACTCTCTTAGGTGAACGAACTCACAGAAGAGCAGTTTCAAGCAAACCTTTCTCCTGAGTTTTAGACGAACTTTACTGCTGTTTAGTACGTATGCCGGCATAGGGCTGGGTATACCGGTTTTGGGATACTGCACAGAAAGTGTTTGCCAACCGCTGAATCCACACGTGAGTTTAACTCTGTCAGTTGAATGCACACATTGACAAACATTCAATTGGATAGCTCGGTTTTGGTTTTAGGAGCAGATATTTCTCTGTACAGCCTATGGTCCCATGTAGTCGGGAATATCCCAATGCAGCTCCTAGAAGAAAGTGTTTCTGACTCTCTGAATCTCAACATAGATTCAACTCTCTTAGGTGAACGAACACACAGCAGAGCAGTTTCAAGGAAACGTTTCTCCTGAGTTTTAGAGGAAGTTTACTGCTGTTTAGTACGTATGCCGGAATTGGGCTGGAAATACCCGTTTTGGGATTCTGCACAGAAAGGGTTTGCCAACCGCTGAATCCACACGTGAGTTTTACTCTGTCAGTTGAATGTACACATTGACAACCATTCAGTTAGATAGCTCCGTTTTGGTTTTAGAAGCAGATATTTCTCTGTACAGCCTATGGTCCCATTCACTCGGGAATATCCCAAGGCAGCTCCTAGAAGAAACGTGTTTCTGACTCGCTGAATCTCAACATAGATTCAACTCTCTTAGGTGAACGAACGCACAGCAGAGTAGTTTCAAGGAAACGTTTCTCCTGAGTTTTAGACGAAGTTTACTGCGGTTTAGTACGCATGCCGGCATTGGGCTGGAAATGCCGGTTTTGGGATTCTGCACAGAAAGGGTTTGCAAACCGCTGAATCCACACGTGAGTTTAACTCTGTCAGTTGAATGCACACATTGACAACCATTCAGTTAGGTAGCTCCGTTTTGGTTTTAGAAGCAGATATTTCTCGGTACAGCCTATGGTCCCATTCACTCGGGAACATCCCAACGCAGCTCCTAGAAGAAACGTGTTTCTGACTCGCTGAATCTCAACATAGATTCAACTCTCTTAGGTGAACGAACGCACAGCAGAGCAGTTTCAAGGAAACGTTTCTCCTGAGATTTAGACGAAGTTTACTGCTGTTTGGTACGTATGCCGGCATTGGGCTGGAAATACCGGTTTTGGGATTCTGCACAGAAAGTGTTTGCCAACCGCTGAATCCACACGTGAGTTTTACTCTGTCAGTTGAATGCACACATTGACAAACATTCAGTTAGATAGCTCGGTTTTGGTTTTAGGAGCAGATATTTCTCTGTACATCCTATGGTCCCATTCACTCGGGAATATCCCAATGCAGCGCCTAGAAGAAAGTGTTTCTGACTCTCTGAATCTCAACATAGATTCAACTCTCTTAGGTGAACGAACGCACAGCAGAGCAGTTTCATGGAAACGTTTCTCCTGAGTTTTAGACGAAGTTTACTGCGGTTTAGTACGCATGCCGGCATTGGGCTGGAAATACCGGTTTTGGGATTATGCACAGAAAGGGTTTGCCAACCGATGAATCCACACGTGAGTTTAACTCTGTCAGTTGAATGCACACATTGGCAACCATTCAGTTAGATAGCTCCGTTTTGGTTTTAGAAGCAGATATTTCCCTGTACAGCCTATGGTCCCATTCACTCGGGAATATCCCAACGCAGCTCCTAGAAGAAACGTGTTTCTGACTCGCTGAATCTCAACAAAGATTCAACTCTCTTAGGTGAACGAACGCACAGCAGAGCAGTTTCAAGGAAACGTTTCTCCTGGGTTTTAGACGAAGTTTACTGCTGTTTAGTACGTATGCCGGCATTGGGCTGGAAATACCGGTTTTGGGATTCTGCACAGAAAGGGTTTGCCAACCGCCGAATCCACACGTGAGTTTACCTCTGTCAGTTGAATGCACACATTGACAACCATTCAGTTATATAGCTCCGTTTTGGTTTTAGAAGCAGATATTTCTCTGTACAGCCTATGGTACCATTCACTCGGGAATATCCCAACGCAGCTCCTAGAAGAAAGTGTTTCTGACTCTCTGAATCTCAACATAGATTCATCTCTCTTAGGTGAACGAACGCACAGCAGAGCAGTTTCAAGGAAACGTTTCTCCTGAGTTTTAGACGAAGTTTCCTGCTGTTTAGTACGTATGCCGGCATTGGGCTGGAAATACCGGTTTTGGGATTCTGCACAGAAAGGGTTTGCAAACCACTGAATCCACACGTGAGTTTAACTCTGTCAGTTGAATGCACACATTGACAACCATTCAGTTAGGTAGCTCCGTTTTGGTTTTAGAAGCAGATATTTCTCGGTACAACCTATGGTCCCATTCACTCGGGAACATCCCAACGCAGCTCCTAGAAGAAACGTGTTTCTGAATCGCTGAATCTCAAAATAGATTCAACTCTCTTAGGTGAACGAACGCACAGCAGAGCAGTTTCAAGGAAACGTTTCTCCTTAGTTTTAGACGAAGTTTACAGCTGTTTGGTACGTATGCCGGCATTGGGCTGGAAATACCGGTTTTGGGATTCTGCACAGAAAGGGTTTGCCAACCGCAGAATCCACAGGTGAGTTTAACTCGGTCAGTTGAATTCACACATTGACAACCATTCAGTTAGATAGCTCCGTTTTGGTTTTAGAAGCAGATATTTCTCTGTACAGCCTATGGTACCGTTCACTCGGGAATATCCCAAGGCATCTCCTAGAAGAAACGTGTTTCTGACTCGCTGAATCTCAACATAGATTCAACTCTCTTAGGTGAACGAACGCACAGAAGAGCAGTTTCAAGGAAACGTTTCTCCTGGGTTTTAGACGAAGTTTACTGCGGTTTAGTACGCATGCCGGCATTGGGCTGGAAATACCGGTTTTGGGATTCTGCACAGAAAGGGTTTGCAAACCGCTGAATCCACACGTGAGTTTAACTCTGTCAGTTGAATGCACACATTGACAACCATTCAGTTAGATAGCTCCGTTTTGGTTTTAGAAGCAGATATTTCTCTGTACAGCCTATGGTCCCATTCACTCGGGAATATCCCAACGCAGCTCCTTGAATAAACGTGTTTCTGAATCGCTGAATCTCAACATAGATTCAACTCTATTAGCTGAACGAACGCACAGCAGAGCAGTTTCACGGAAACGTTTCTCCTGAGTTTTAGACGAAGTTTACTGCGGTTTAGTACGCATGCCGGCATTGGGCTGGAAATACCGGTTTTGGGATTCGGCACGGAAAGAGTTTGCCAACCGCTGAATCCACACGTGAGTTTAACTCTGTCAGTTGAATGCACACATTGGCAACCATTCAGTTATATAGCTCCGTTTTGGTTTTAGAAGCAGATATTTCTCTGTACAGCCTATGGTCCCATTCACTCGGGAATATCCCAACGCAGCTCCTAGAAGAAACGTGTTTCTGACTCGCTGAATCTCAAAATAGATTCACCTCTCTTAGGTGAACGAACGCACAGCAGAGCAGTTTCAAGGAAACGTTTCTCCTGAGTTTTAGACGAAGTTTCCTGCTGTTTAGTACGTATGCCGGCATTGGGCTGGAAATACCGGTTTTGGGATTCTGCACAGAAAGGGTTTGCCAACCGCAGAATCCACACGTGAGTTTAACTCTGTCAGTTGAATTCACACATTGACAACCATTCAGTTAGATAGCTCCGTTTTGGTTTTAGAAGCAGATATTTCTCTGTACAGCCTATGGTACCGTTCACTCGGGAATATCCCAAGGCATCTCCTAGAAGAAACGTGTTTCTGACTCGCTGAATCTCAACATAGATTCAACTCTCTTAGGTGAACGAACGCACACCAGAGCAGTTTCAAGGAAACATTCCTCCTGAGTTTTAGACGAATTTTCCTGCTGCTTAGTACGTATGCCGGCATTGGGCTGGAAATACCGGTTTTGGGATTCTGCACAGAAAGGGTTTGCAAACCGCTGAATCCACACGCGAGTTTAACTCTGTCAGTTGAATGCACACATTGACAACCATTCAGTTAGGTAGCTCCGTTTTGGTTTTAGAAGCAGAGATTTCTCTGTACAGCCTATGGTCCCATTCACTCGGGAACATCCCAACGCAGCTCCTAGAAGAAACGTGTTTCTGACTCGCTGAATCTCAACATAGATTCAACTCTCTTAGGTGAACGAACGCACAGAAGAGCAGTTTCAAGGAAACGTTTCTCCTGGGTTTTAGACGAAGTTTACTGCGGTTTAGTACGCATGCCGGCATTGGGCTGGAAATACCGGTTTTGGGATTCTGCACAGAAAGGGTTTGCAAACCGCTGAATCCACACGTGAGTTTAACTCTGTCAGTTGAATGCACATATTGACAACCATTCAGTTAGATAGCTCCGTTTTGGTTTTAGAAGCAGATATTTCTCTGTACAGCCTATGGTCCCATTCACTCGGGAATATCCCAACGCAGCTCCTTGAAGAAACGTGTTTCTGAATCGCTGAATCTCAACATAGATTCAACTCTATTAGCTGAACGAACGCACAGCAGAGCAGTTTCAAGGAAACGTTTCTCCTGAGTTTTAGACGAAGTTTACTGCGGTTTAGTACGCATGCCGGCATTGGGCTGGAAATACCGGTTTTGGGATTCGGCACAGAAAGGGTTTGCCAACCGCTGAATCCACACGTGAGTTTAACTCTGTCAGTTGAATGCACACATTGGCAACCATTCAGTTAGATAGCTCCGTTTTGGTTTTAGAAGCAGATATTTCTCTGTACAGCCTATGGTCCCATAAACTCGGGAATATCCCAACGCAGCTCCTAGAAGAAACGTGTTTCTGACTCGCTGAATCTCAACATAGATTCAACTCTCTTAGGTGAACGAACGCACACCAGAGCAGTTTCAAGGAAACATTCCTCCTGAGTTTTAGACGAAGTTTCCTGCTGTTTAGTATGTATGCCGGGATTGGGCTGGAAATACCGGTTTTGGGATTCTGCACAGAAAGGGTTTGCAAACCGCTGAATCCACGCGTGAGTTTAACTCTGTCAGTTGAATGCACACATTGACAACCATTCAGTTAGGTAGCTCCGTTTTGGTTTTAGGAGCAGATATTTCTCTGTACATCCTATGGTCCCATTCACTCGGGAATATCCCAACGCAGCTCCTAGAAGAAAGTGTTTCTGACTCTCTGAATCTCAACATAGATTCAACTCTCTTAGGTGAACGAACGCACAGCAGAGCAGTTTCAAGGAAACGTTTCTCCTGAGTTTTAGACGAAGTTTACTGCGGTTTAGTACGCATGCCGGCATTGGGCTGGAAATACCGGTTTTGGGATTCGGCACAGAAAGGGTTTCCCAACCGCTGAATCCACACGTGAGTTTAACTCTGTCAGTTGAATGCACACATTGGCAACCATTCAGTTAGATAGCTCCGTTTTGGTTTTAGAAGCAGATATTTCTCTGTACAGCCTATGGTCCCATTCACTCGGGAATATCCCAACGCAGCTCCTAGAAGAAACGTGTTTCTGACTCGCTGAATCTCAAAATAGATTCACCTCTCTTAGGTGAACGAACGCACAGCAGAGCAGTTTCAAGGAAACGTTTCTCCTGAGTTTTAGACGAAGTTTCCTGCTGTTTAGTACGTATGCCGGCATTGGGCTGGAAATACCGGTTTTGGGATTCTGCACAGAAAGGGTTTGCCAACCGCAGAATCCACACGTGAGTTTAACTCTGTCAGTTGAATTCACACATTGACAACCATTCAGTTAGATAGCTCCGTTTTGGTTTTAGAAGCAGATATTTCTCTGTACAGCCTATGGTACCGTTCACTCGGGAATATCCCAAGGCATCTCCTAGAAGAAACGTGTTTCTGACTCGCTGAATCTCAACATAGATTCAACTCTCTTAGGTGAACGAACGCACACCAGAGCAGTTTCAAGGAAACATTCCTCCTGAGTTTTAGACGAATTTTCCTGCTGTTTAGTACGTATGCCGGCATTGGGCTGGAAATACCGGTTTTGGGATTCTGCACAGAAAGGGTTTGCAAACCGCTGAATCCACACGCGAGTTTAACTCTGTCAGTTGAATGCACACATTGACAACCATTCAGTTAGGTAGCTCCGTTTTGGTTTTAGAAGCAGAGATTTCTCTGTACAGCCTATGGTCCCATTCACTCGGGAACATACCAACGCAGCTCCTAGAAGAAACGTGTTTCTGACTCGCTGAATCTCAACATAGATTCAACTCTCTTAGGTGAACGAACGCACAGAAGAGCAGTTTCAAGGAAACGTTTCTCCTGGGTTTTAGACGAAGTTTACTGCGGTTTAGTACGCATGCCGGCATTGGGCTGGAAATACCGGTTTTGGGATTCGACACAGAAAGGGTTTGCCAACCGCTGAATCCTCACGTGAGTTTAACTCTGTCAGTTGAATGCACACATTGGCAACCATTCAGTTAGATAGCTCCGTTTTGGTTTTAGAAGCAGATATTTCTCTGTACAGCCTATGGTCCCATTCACTCGGGAATATCCCAACGCAGCTCCTAGAAGAAACGTGTTTCTGACTCGCTGAATCTCAACATAGATTCAACTCTCTTAGGTGAACGAACGCACACCAGAGCAGTTTCAAGGAAACATTCCTCCTGAGTTTTAGACGAAGTTTCCTGCTGTTTAGTATGTATGCCGGGATTGGGCTGGAAATACCGGTTTTGGGATTCTGCACAGAAAGGGTTTTCAAACCGCTGAATCCACGCGTGAGTTTAACTCTGTCAGTTGAATGCACACATTGACAACCATTCAGTTAGATAGCTCCGTTTTGGTTTTACAAGCAGGTATTTCTCTGTACAGCCTATGGTCCCATTCACTCGGGAATATCCCAACGCAGCTCCTAGAAGAAACGTGTTTCTGACTCGCTGAATCTCAATGTAGATTCAATTCTCTTAGGTGAACGAACGCACAGCAGAGCAGTTTCAAGGAAACATTCCTCCTGAGTTTTAGACGAAGTTTCCTGCTGTTTAGTACGTATGCCGGCATTGGGCTGGAAATACCGGTTTTGGGATTCTGCACAGAAAGTGTTTGCCAACCGCTGAATATACACGTGAGTTTTACTCTGTCAGTTGAATGCACACATTGACAAACATTTAGTTAGATAGCTCGGTTTTGGTTTTAGGAGCAGATATTTCTCTGTACATCCTATGGTCCCATTCACTCGGGAATATCCCATCGCAGCTCCTAGAAGAAAGTGCTTCTGACTCTCTGAATCTCAACATAGATTCAACTCTCTTAGGTGAACGAACGCACAGCAGAGCAGTTTCAAGGAAACGTTTCTCCTGAGTTTTAGACGAAGTTTCCTGCTGTTTAGTACGTATGCCGGCATTGGGCTGGAAATACCGGTTTTGGGATTCTGCACAGAAAGGGTTTGCAAACCACTGAATCCACACGTGAGTTTAAGTCTGTCAGTTGAATGCACACATTGACAACCATTCAGTTAGGTAGCTCCGTTTTGGTTTTAGAAGCAGATATTTCTCGGTACAGCCTACGGTCCCATTCACTCGGGAACATCCCAACGCAGCTCCTAGAAGAAACGTGTTTCTGACTCGCTGAATCTCAACATAGATTCAACTCTCTTAGGTGAACGAACGCACAGCAGAGCAGTTTCAAGGAAACGTTTCTCCTGAGTTTTAGACGAAGTTTACTGCGGTTTAGTACGCATGCCGGCATTGGGCTGGAAATACCGGTTTTGGGATTCTGCACAGAAAGGGTTTGCAAACCGCTGAATCCACACGTGAGTTTAACTCTGTCAGTTGAATGCACACATTGACAACCATTCAGTTAGGTAGCTCCGTTTTGGTTTTAGAAGCAGATATTTCTCAGTACAAACTATGGTCCCATTCACTCGGGAACATCCCAACGCAGCTCCTAGAAGAAACGTGTTTCTGAATCGCTGAATCTCAAAATAGATTCAACTCTCTTAGGTGAACGAACGCACAGCAGAGCAGTTTCAAGGAAACGTTTCTCCTGAGTTTTAGATGAAGTTTACTGCTGTTTGGTACGTATGCCGGCATTGGGCTGGAAATACCGGTTTTGGGATTCTGCACAGAAAGGGTTTGCCAACCGCTGAATCCACACGTGAGTTTAACTCTGTCAGTTGAATGCACACATTGACAACCATTCAGTTAGGTAGCTCCGTTTTGGTTTCAGAAGCAGATATTTCTCGGTACAGCCTATGGTCCCATTCACTCGGAAACATCCCAACGCAGCTCCTAGAAGAAACGTGTATCTGAATCGCTGAATCTCAACATAGATTCAACTCTCTTAGGTGACCGAACGCACAGCAGAGCAGTTTCAAGGAAACGTTTCTCCTGAGATTTAGACGAAGTTTCCTGCTGTTTAGTACATATGCCGGCATTGGGCTGGAAATACCGGTTTTGGGATTCTGCACAGAAAGGGTTTTCAAACCACTGAATCCACAGGTGAGTTTAACTCTGTCAGTTGAATGCCCACATTGACAACCATTCAGTTAGATAGCTCCGTTTTGGTTTTAGAAGCAGATATTTCTCTGTATAGCCTATTGTCCCATTCACTCGGGAATATCCCAACGCAGCTCCTAGAAGTAACCTGTTTCTGATTCGCTGAATCTCAACATAGATTCAACTCTCTTAGTTTAATGAACGCACAGCAGAGCAGTTTCAAGGAAAGGATCCTCCTGAGTTTTAGACGAAGTTTACTGCTGTTTAGTACGTATGCCGGCATTGGGCTGGAAATACCGGTTATGCTATTCTGAACAGAAAGTGTTTGCCAACTGCTGAATCCACACGTGAGTTTTACTCTGTCAGTTGAATGCACACATTGACAAACATTCAGTTAGATAGCTCGGTTTTGGTTTTAGGAGCAGATATTTCCCTGTACATCCTATGGTCCCATTCACTCGGGAATATCCCAACGCAGCTCCTAGAAGAAAGTGTTTCTGACTCTCTGAATCTCAACATAGATTCAACTCTCTTAGGTGAACGAACGCACAGCAGAGCAGTTTCAAGGAAACGTTTCTCCTGAGTTTTAGACGAAGTTTCCTGCTGTTTAGTACGTATGCCGGCATTGGGCTGGAAATACCGGTTTTGGGATTCTGCACAGAAAGGGTTTGCAAACCACTGAATCCACACGTGAGTTTAACTCTGTCAGTTGAATGCACACATTGACAACCATTCAGTTAGGTAGCTCCGTTTTGGTTTTAGAAGCAGATATTTCTCGGTACAGCCTATGGTCCCATTCACTCGGGAACATCCCAACGCAGCTCCTAGAAGAAACGTGTTTCTGAATCGCTGAATCTCAAAATAGATTCAACTCTCTTAGGTGAACGAACGCACAGCAGAGCAGTTTCAAGGAAACGTTTCTCCTGAGTTTTAGACGAAGTTTACTGCTGTTTGGTACGTATGCCGGCATTGGGCTGGAAATACCGGTTTTGGGATTCTGCACAGAAAGGGTTTGCCAACTGCTGAATCCACACGTGAGTTTAACTCTGTCAGTTGAATGCACACATTGACAACCATTCAGTTAGATAGCTCCGTTTTGGTTTTAGAAGCAGATATTTCTCTGTACAGCCTATGGTCCCATTCAGTCGGGAATATCCCAACGCAGCTCCTAGAAGAAACGTGTTTCTGAATCGCTGAATCTCAAAATAGATTCACCTCTCTTAGGTGAACGAAAGCACACCAGAGCAGTTTCAAGGAAACATTCCTCCTGAGTTTTAGACGACGTTTCCTGCTGTTTAGTACGTATGCCGGCATTGGGCTGGAAATACCGGTTTTGGGATTCTGCACAGAAAGGGTTTGCAAACCGCTGAATCCACACGTGAGTTTAATTCTGTCAGTTGAATGCACACATTGACAACCATTCATTTAGGTAGCTCCGTTTTGGTTTTAGAAGCAGAGATTTGTCTGTACAGCCTATGGTCCCATTCACTCGGGAACATCCCAACGCAGCTCCTAGAAGAAACGTGTTTCTGACTCGCTGAATCTCAACATAGTTTCAATTCTCTTAGGTGAACGAACGCACAGAAGAGCAGTTTCAAGGAAACGTTTCTCCTGGGTTTTAGACGAAGTTTCCTGCGGTTTAGTACGTATGCCGGCATTGGGCTGGAAATACCGGTTTTGGGATTCTGCACAGAAAGGATTTGCAAACCGCTGAATCCACACGTGAGTTTAACTCTGTCAGTTGAATGCACACATTCTCAACCATTCAGTTAGATAGCTCCGTTTTGGTTTTAGAAGCAGATATTTCTCTGTACAGCCTATGGTCCCCTTCACTCGGGAATATCCCAACGCAGCTCCTAGAAGAAACGTGTTTCTGACTCGCTGAATCTCAACATAGATTCAATTCTCTTAGGTGAACGAACGCACAGCAGAGTAGTTTCAAGGAAACATTCCTCCTGAGTTTTAGACGAAGTTTCCTGCTGTTTAGTACGTATGCCGGCATTGGGCTGGAAATACCGGTTTTGGGATTCTGCACAGAAAGGGTTTGCAAACCGCTGAATCCACACGTGAGTTTAACTCTGTCAGTTGAATGCACACATTGACAACTATTCAGTTAGGTAGCTCCGTTTTGGTTTTAGAAGCAGATATTTTTCGGTACAGCCTATGGTCCCATTCACTCGGGAACATCCCAACGCAGTTCCTAGAGGAAACGTGTTTCTGACTCGCTGAATCTCAACATAGATTCAACTCTCTTAGGTGAACGAACCCACAGAAGAGCAGTTTCAAGCAAACCTTTCTCCTGAGTTTTAGACGAAGTTTACTGCTTTTTAGTACGTATGCCGGCATTGGGCTGGAAATACCGGTTTTGGGATTCTGCACAGAAAGGGTTTGCCAACCGCTGAATCCACACGTGAGTTTTACTCTGTCAGTTGAATGCACACATTGACAAACATTCAGTTAGATAGCTCGGTTTTGGTTTTAGGAGCAGATATTTCTCTTTACATCATATGGTCCCATTCACTCGGGAATATCCCAACGCAGCTCCTAGAAGAAAGTGTTTCTGACTCTCTGAATCTCAACATAGATTCAACTCTCTTAGGTGAACGAACCCACAGCAGAGCAGTTTCAAGAAAACGTTTCTCCTGAGTTTTAGACGAAGTTTCCTGCTGTTTAGTACGTATGCCGGCATTGGGCTGGAAATACCGGTTTTGGGATTCTGCACAGAAAGGGTTTGCAAACCACTGAATCCACACGTGAGTTTAAGTCTGTCAGTTGAATGCACACATTGACAACCATTCAGTTAGGTAGCTCCGTTTTGGTTTTAGAAGCAGATATTTCTCGGTACAGCCTACGGTCCCATTCACTCGGGAACATCCCAACGCAGCTCCTAGAAGAAACGTGTTTCTGACTCGCTGAATCTCAACATAGATTCAACTCTCTTAGGTGAACGAACGCACAGCAGAGCAGTTTCAAGGAAACGTTTCTCCTGAGTTTTAGACGAAGTTTACTGCTGTTTGGTACGTATGCCGGCATTGGGCTGGAAATACCGGTTTTGGGATTCTGCACAGAAAGGGTTTGCCAATCGCTGAATCCACACGTGAGTTTAACTCTGTCAGTTGAATGCACACATTGACAACCATTCAGTTAGATAGCTCCGTTTTGGTTTTAGAAGCAGATATTTCTCTGTACAGCCTATGGTCCCATTCACTCGGGAATATCCCAACGCAGCTCCTAGAAGAAACGTGTTTCTGAATCGCTGAATCTCAAAATAGATTCACCTCTCTTAGGTGAACGAACGCACAGCAGAGCAGTTTCAAGGAACGTTTCTGCTGAGTTTTAGACGACGTTTCCTGCTGTTTAGTACGTATGCCGGAATTGGGTTGCAAATACAGGTTTTGGAATTCTGCAGAGAAAGGGTTTGCAAACCGCCGAATCCACACGTGAGTTTAACTCTGTCAGTTGAATGCACACATTGACAACCATTCAGTTAGATGGCTCCGTTTTGGTTTTAGGAGCAGATATTTCTCTGTACAGCCTATGGTCCCATTCACTCGGAATATCCCAACGCAGCTCCTAGAAGAAACGTGTATCTGAATCGCTGAATCTCAACATAGATTCAACTTTATTAGGTGAACGAACGCACAGCAGAGCAGTTTCAAGGAAACGTTTCTCCCGAGTTTTAGACGAAGTTTACTGCGGTTTAGTACGCATGCCGGCATTGGGCTGGAAATACCGGTTTTGGGATTCTGCACAGAAAGGGTTTGCAAACCGCTGAATCAACACGTGAGTTTAACTCTGTCAGCTGAATGCACACATTGACAACCATTCAGTTAGATAGCTCCGTTTTGGTTTCAGAAACAGATATTTCTCTGTACAGCCTATGGTCTCATTCACTCCAGAATATCCCAACGCAGCTCCTAGAAGAAACGTGTTTCTGACTCGCTGAATCTCAACATAGATTCAACTCTCTTAGGTGAACGAACGCACAGCAGAGCAGTTTCAAGGAAACGTTTCTCCTGGGATTTAGACGAAGTTTACTGCGGTTTAGTACGTATGCAGGCATTGGGCTGAAAATACCGGTATTGGGATTCTGCACAGAAGGGTTTGCCAACCGCAGAATCCACACGTGAGTTTAACTCTGTCAGTTGAATGCACACATTGACAACCATTCAGTTAGATAGCTCCGTTTTGGTTTTAGAAGCAGGTATTTCTCTGTACAGACTATGGAACCATTCACTCGGGAATATTCCAAGGCAGCTCCTAGAAGAAACGTGTTTCTGATTCGCTGAATCTCAACATAGATTCAACTCTCTTAGGTGAACGAACTCACAGAAGAGCAGTTTCAAGCAAACCTTTCTCCTGAGTTTTAGACGAACTTTACTGCTGTTTAGTACGTATGCCGGCATAGGGCTGGGTATACCGGTTTTGGGATACTGCACAGAAAGTGTTTGCCAACCGCTGAATCCACACGTGAGTTTAACTCTGTCAGTTGAATGCACACATTGACAAACATTCAATTGGATAGCTCGGTTTTGGTTTTAGGAGCAGATATTTCTCTGTACAGCCTATGGTCCCATGTAGTCGGGAATATCCCAATGCAGCTCCTAGAAGAAAGTGTTTCTGACTCTCTGAATCTCAACATAGATTCAACTCTCTTAGGTGAACGAACACACAGCAGAGCAGTTTCAAGGAAACGTTTCTCCTGAGTTTTAGACGAAGTTTCCTGCTGTTTAGTACGTATGCCGGAATTGGGCTGGAAATACCCGTTTTGGGATTCTGCACAGAAAGGGTTTGCCAACCGCTGAATCCACACGTGAGTTTTACTCTGTCAGTTGAATGTACACATTGACAACCATTCAGTTAGATAGCTCCGTTTTGGTTTTAGAAGCAGATATTTCTCTGTACAGCCTATGGTCCCATTCACTCGGGAATATCCCAAGGCAGCTCCTAGAAGAAACGTGTTTCTGACTCGCTGAATCTCAACATAGATTCAACTCTCTTAGGTGAACGAACGCACAGCAGAGTAGTTTCAAGGAAACGTTTCTCCTGAGTTTTAGACGAAGTTTACTGCGGTTTAGTACGCATGCCGGCATTGGGCTGGAAATACCGGTTTTGGGATTCTGCACAGAAAGGGTTTGCAAACCGCTGAATCCACACGTGAGTTTAACTCTGTCAGTTGAATGCACACATTGACAACCATTCAGTTAGGTAGCTCCGTTTTGGTTTTAGAAGCAGATATTTCTCGGTACAGCCTATGGTCCCATTCACTCGGGAACATCCCAACGCAGCTCCTAGAAGAAACGTGTTTCTGACTCGCTGAATCTCAACATAGATTCAACTCTCTTAGGTGAACGAACGCACAGCAGAGCAGTTTCAAGGAAACGTTTCTCCTGAGATTTAGACGAAGTTTACTGCTGTTTGGTACGTATGCCGGCATTGGGCTGGAAATACCGGTTTTGGGATTCTGCACAGAAAGTGTTTGCCAACCGCTGAATCCACACGTGAGTTTTACTCTGTCAGTTGAATGCACACATTGACAAACATTCAGTTAGATAGCTCGGTTTTGGTTTTAGGAGCAGATATTTCTCTGTACATCCTATGGTCCCATTCACTCGGGAATATCCCAATGCAGCGCCTAGAAGAAAGTGTTTCTGACTCTCTGAATCTCAACATAGATTCAACTCTCTTAGGTGAACGAACGCACAGCAGAGCAGTTTCATGGAAACGTTTCTCCTGAGTTTTAGACGAAGTTTACTGCGGTTTAGTACGCATGCCGGCATTGGGCTGGAAATACCGGTTTTGGGATTATGCACAGAAAGGGTTTGCCAACCGATGAATCCACACGTGAGTTTAACTCTGTCAGTTGAATGCACACATTGGCAACCATTCAGTTAGATAGCTCCGTTTTGGTTTTAGAAGCAGATATTTCCCTGTACAGCCTATGGTCCCATTCACTCGGGAATATCCCAACGCAGCTCCTAGAAGAAACGTGTTTCTGACTCGCTGAATCTCAACAAAGATTCAACTCTCTTAGGTGAACGAACGCACAGCAGAGCAGTTTCAAGGAAACGTTTCTCCTGGGTTTTAGACGAAGTTTACTGCTGTTTAGTACGTATGCCGGCATTGGGCTGGAAATACCGGTTTTGGGATTCTGCACAGAAAGGGTTTGCCAACCGCCGAATCCACACGTGAGTTTACCTCTGTCAGTTGAATGCACACATTGACAACCATTCAGTTATATAGCTCCGTTTTGGTTTTAGAAGCAGATATTTCTCTGTACAGCCTATGGTACCATTCACTCGGGAATATCCCAACGCAGCTCCTAGAAGAAAGTGTTTCTGACTCTCTGAATCTCAACATAGATTCATCTCTCTTAGGTGAACGAACGCACAGCAGAGCAGTTTCAAGGAAACGTTTCTCCTGAGTTTTAGACGAAGTTTCCTGCTGTTTAGTACGTATGCCGGCATTGGGCTGGAAATACCGGTTTTGGGATTCTGCACAGAAAGGGTTTGCAAACCACTGAATCCACACGTGAGTTTAACTCTGTCAGTTGAATGCACACATTGACAACCATTCAGTTAGGTAGCTCCGTTTTGGTTTTAGAAGCAGATATTTCTCGGTACAACCTATGGTCCCATTCACTCGGGAACATCCCAACGCAGCTCCTAGAAGAAACGTGTTTCTGAATCGCTGAATCTCAAAATAGATTCAACTCTCTTAGGTGAACGAACGCACAGCAGAGCAGTTTCAAGGAAACGTTTCTCCTTAGTTTTAGACGAAGTTTACAGCTGTTTGGTACGTATGCCGGCATTGGGCTGGAAATACCGGTTTTGGGATTCTGCACAGAAAGGGTTTGCCAACCGCAGAATCCACAGGTGAGTTTAACTCTGTCAGTTGAATTCACACATTGACAACCATTCAGTTAGATAGCTCCGTTTTGGTTTTAGAAGCAGATATTTCTCTGTACATCCTATGGTACCGTTCACTCGGGAATATCCCAAGGCATCTCCTAGAAGAAACGTGTTTCTGACTCGCTGAATCTCAACATAGATTCAACTCTCTTAGGTGAACGAACGCACAGAAGAGCAGTTTCAAGGAAACGTTTCTCCTGGGTTTTAGACGAAGTTTACTGCGGTTTAGTACGCATGCCGGCATTGGGCTGGAAATACCGGTTTTGGGATTCTGCACAGAAAGGGTTTGCAAACCGCTGAATCCACACGTGAGTTTAACTCTGTCAGTTGAATGCACACATTGACAACCATTCAGTTAGATAGCTCCGTTTTGGTTTTAGAAGCAGATATTTCTCTGTACAGCCTATGGTCCCATTCACTCGGGAATATCCCAACGCAGCTCCTTGAATAAACGTGTTTCTGAATCGCTGAATCTCAACATAGATTCAACTCTATTAGCTGAACGAACGCACAGCAGAGCAGTTTCACGGAAACGTTTCTCCTGAGTTTTAGACGAAGTTTACTGCGGTTTAGTACGCATGCCGGCATTGGGCTGGAAATACCGGTTTTGGGATTCGGCACAGAAAGAGTTTGCCAACCGCTGAATCCACACGTGAGTTTAACTCTGTCAGTTGAATGCACACATTGGCAACCATTCAGTTATATAGCTCCGTTTTGGTTTTAGAAGCAGATATTTCTCTGTACAGCCTATGGTCCCATTCACTCGGGAATATCCCAACGCAGCTCCTAGAAGAAACGTGTTTCTGACTCGCTGAATCTCAAAATAGGTTCACCTCTCTTAGGTGAACGAACGCACAGCAGAGCAGTTTCAAGGAAACGTTTCTCCTGAGTTTTAGACGAAGTTTCCTGCTGTTTAGTACGTATGCCGGCATTGGGCTGGAAATACCGGTTTTGGGATTCTGCACAGAAAGGGTTTGCCAACCGCAGAATCCACACGTGAGTTTAACTCTGTCAGTTGAATTCACACATTGACAACCATTCAGTTAGATAGCTCCGTTTTGGTTTTAGAAGCAGATATTTCTCTGTACAGCCTATGGTACCGTTCACTCGGGAATATCCCAAGGCATCTCCTAGAAGAAACGTGTTTCTGACTCGCTGAATCTCAACATAGATTCAACTCTCTTAGGTGAACGAACGCACACCAGAGCAGTTTCAAGGAAACATTCCTCCTGAGTTTTAGACGAATTTTCCTGCTGCTTAGTACGTATGCCGGCATTGGGCTGGAAATACCGGTTTTGGGATTCTGCACAGAAAGGGTTTGCAAACCGCTGAATCCACACGCGAGTTTAACTCTGTCAGTTGAATGCACACATTGACAACCATTCAGTTAGGTAGCTCCGTTTTGGTTTTAGAAGCAGAGATTTCTCTGTACAGCCTATGGTCCCATTCACTCGGGAACATCCCAACGCAGCTCCTAGAAGAAACGTGTTTCTGACTCGCTGAATCTCAACATAGATTCAACTCTCTTAGGTGAACGAACGCACAGAAGAGCAGTTTCAAGGAAACGTTTCTCCTGGGTTTTAGACGAAGTTTACTGCGGTTTAGTACGCATGCCGGCATTGGGCTGGAAATACCGGTTTTGGGATTCTGCACAGAAAGGGTTTGCAAACCGCTGAATCCACACGTGAGTTTAACTCTGTCAGTTGAATGCACATATTGACAACCATTCAGTTAGATAGCTCCGTTTTGGTTTTAGAAGCAGATATTTCTCTGTACAGCCTATGGTCCCATTCACTCGGGAATATCCCAACGCAGCTCCTTGAAGAAACGTGTTTCTGAATCGCTGAATCTCAACATAGATTCAACTCTATTAGCTGAACGAACGCACAGCAGAGCAGTTTCAAGGAAACGTTTCTCCTGAGTTTTAGACGAAGTTTACTGCGGTTTAGTACGCATGCCGGCATTGGGCTGGAAATACCGGTTTTGGGATTCGGCACAGAAAGGGTTTCCCAACCGCTGAATCCACACGTGAGTTTAACTCTGTCAGTTGAATGCACACATTGGCAACCATTCAGTTAGATAGCTCCGTTTTGGTTTTAGAAGCAGATATTTCTCTGTACAGCCTATGGTCCCATTCACTCGGGAATATCCCAACGCAGCTCCTAGAAGAAACGTGTTTCTGACTCGCTGAATCTCAAAATAGATTCACCTCTCTTAGGTGAACGAACGCACAGCAGAGCAGTTTCAAGGAAACGTTTCTCCTGAGTTTTAGACGAAGTTTCCTGCTGTTTAGTACGTATGCCGGCATTGGGCTGGAAATACCGGTTTTGGGATTCTGCACAGAAAGGGTTTGCCAACCGCAGAATCCACACGTGAGTTTAACTCTGTCAGTTGAATTCACACATTGACAACCATTCAGTTAGATAGCTCCGTTTTGGTTTTAGAAGCAGATATTTCTCTGTACAGCCTATGGTACCGTTCACTCGGGAATATCCCAAGGCATCTCCTAGAAGAAACGTGTTTCTGACTCGCTGAATCTCAACATAGATTCAACTCTCTTAGGTGAACGAACGCACACCAGAGCAGTTTCAAGGAAACATTCCTCCTGAGTTTTAGACGAATTTTCCTGCTGCTTAGTACGTATGCCGGCATTGGGCTGGAAATACCGGTTTTGGGATTCTGCACAGAAAGGGTTTGCAAACCGCTGAATCCACACGCGAGTTTAACTCTGTCAGTTGAATGCACACATTGACAACCATTCAGTTAGGTAGCTCCGTTTTGGTTTTAGAAGCAGAGATTTCTCTGTACAGCCTATGGTCCCATTCACTCGGGAACATCCCAACGCAGCTCCTAGAAGAAACGTGTTTCTGACTCGCTGAATCTCAACATAGATTCAACTCTCTTAGGTGAACGAACGCACAGAAGAGCAGTTTCAAGGAAACGTTTCTCCTGGGTTTTAGACGAAGTTTACTGCGGTTTAGTACGCATGCCGGCATTGGGCTGGAAATGCCGGTTTTGGGATTCGACACAGAAAGGGTTTGCCAACCGCTGAATCCTCACGTGAGTTTAACTCTGTCAGTTGAATGCACACATTGGCAACCATTCAGTTAGATAGCTCCGTTTTGGTTTTAGAAGCAGATATTTCTCTGTACAGCCTATGGTCCCATTCACTCGGGAATATCCCAACGCAGCTCCTTGAATAAACGTGTTTCTGAATCGCTGAATCTCAACATAGATTCAACTCTATTAGCTGAACGAACGCACAGCAGAGCAGTTTCACGGAAACGTTTCTCCTGAGTTTTAGACGAAGTTTACTGCGGTTTAGTACGCATGCCGGCATTGGGCTGGAAATACCGGTTTTGGGATTCGGCACAGAAAGAGTTTGCCAACCGCTGAATCCACACGTGAGTTTAACTCTGTCAGTTGAATGCACACATTGGCAACCATTCAGTTATATAGCTCCGTTTTGGTTTTAGAAGCAGATATTTCTCTGTACAGCCTATGGTCCCATTCACTCGGGAATATCCCAACGCAGCTCCTAGAAGAAACGTGTTTCTGACTCGCTGAATCTCAAAATAGGTTCACCTCTCTTAGGTGAACGAACGCACAGCAGAGCAGTTTCAAGGAAACGTTTCTCCTGAGTTTTAGACGAAGTTTCCTGCTGTTTAGTACGTATGCCGGCATTGGGCTGGAAATACCGGTTTTGGGATTCTGCACAGAAAGGGTTTGCCAACCGCAGAATCCACACGTGAGTTTAACTCTGTCAGTTGAATTCACACATTGACAACCATTCAGTTAGATAGCTCCGTTTTGGTTTTAGAAGCAGATATTTCTCTGTACAGCCTATGGTACCGTTCACTCGGGAATATCCCAAGGCATCTCCTAGAAGAAACGTGTTTCTGACTCGCTGAATCTCAACATAGATTCAACTCTCTTAGGTGAACGAACGCACACCAGAGCAGTTTCAAGGAAACATTCCTCCTGAGTTTTAGACGAATTTTCCTGCTGCTTAGTACGTATGCCGGCATTGGGCTGGAAATACCGGTTTTGGGATTCTGCACAGAAAGGGTTTGCAAACCGCTGAATCCACACGCGAGTTTAACTCTGTCAGTTGAATGCACACATTGACAACCATTCAGTTAGGTAGCTCCGTTTTGGTTTTAGAAGCAGAGATTTCTCTGTACAGCCTATGGTCCCATTCACTCGGGAACATCCCAACGCAGCTCCTAGAAGAAACGTGTTTCTGACTCGCTGAATCTCAACATAGATTCAACTCTCTTAGGTGAACGAACGCACAGAAGAGCAGTTTCAAGGAAACGTTTCTCCTGGGTTTTAGACGAAGTTTACTGCGGTTTAGTACGCATGCCGGCATTGGGCTGGAAATACCGGTTTTGGGATTCTGCACAGAAAGGGTTTGCAAACCGCTGAATCCACACGTGAGTTTAACTCTGTCAGTTGAATGCACATATTGACAACCATTCAGTTAGATAGCTCCGTTTTGGTTTTAGAAGCAGATATTTCTCTGTACAGCCTATGGTCCCATTCACTCGGGAATATCCCAACGCAGCTCCTTGAAGAAACGTGTTTCTGAATCGCTGAATCTCAACATAGATTCAACTCTATTAGCTGAACGAACGCACAGCAGAGCAGTTTCAAGGAAACGTTTCTCCTGAGTTTTAGACGAAGTTTACTGCGGTTTAGTACGCATGCCGGCATTGGGCTGGAAATACCGGTTTTGGGATTCGGCACAGAAAGGGTTTCCCAACCGCTGAATCCACACGTGAGTTTAACTCTGTCAGTTGAATGCACACATTGGCAACCATTCAGTTAGATAGCTCCGTTTTGGTTTTAGAAGCAGATATTTCTCTGTACAGCCTATGGTCCCATTCACTCGGGAATATCCCAACGCAGCTCCTAGAAGAAACGTGTTTCTGACTCGCTGAATCTCAAAATAGATTCACCTCTCTTAGGTGAACGAACGCACAGCAGAGCAGTTTCAAGGAAACGTTTCTCCTGAGTTTTAGACGAAGTTTCCTGCTGTTTAGTACGTATGCCGGCATTGGGCTGGAAATACCGGTTTTGGGATTCTGCACAGAAAGGGTTTGCCAACCGCAGAATCCACACGTGAGTTTAACTCTGTCAGTTGAATTCACACATTGACAACCATTCAGTTAGATAGCTCCGTTTTGGTTTTAGAAGCAGATATTTCTCTGTACAGCCTATGGTACCGTTCACTCGGGAATATCCCAAGGCATCTCCTAGAAGAAACGTGTTTCTGACTCGCTGAATCTCAACATAGATTCAACTCTCTTAGGTGAACGAACGCACACCAGAGCAGTTTCAAGGAAACATTCCTCCTGAGTTTTAGACGAATTTTCCTGCTGCTTAGTACGTATGCCGGCATTGGGCTGGAAATACCGGTTTTGGGATTCTGCACAGAAAGGGTTTGCAAACCGCTGAATCCACACGCGAGTTTAACTCTGTCAGTTGAATGCACACATTGACAACCATTCAGTTAGGTAGCTCCGTTTTGGTTTTAGAAGCAGAGATTTCTCTGTACAGCCTATGGTCCCATTCACTCGGGAACATCCCAACGCAGCTCCTAGAAGAAACGTGTTTCTGACTCGCTGAATCTCAACATAGATTCAACTCTCTTAGGTGAACGAACGCACAGAAGAGCAGTTTCAAGGAAACGTTTCTCCTGGGTTTTAGACGAAGTTTACTGCGGTTTAGTACGCATGCCGGCATTGGGCTGGAAATGCCGGTTTTGGGATTCGACACAGAAAGGGTTTGCCAACCGCTGAATCCTCACGTGAGTTTAACTCTGTCAGTTGAATGCACACATTGGCAACCATTCAGTTAGATAGCTCCGTTTTGGTTTTAGAAGCAGATATTTCTCTGTACAGCCTATGGTCCCATTCACTCGGGAATATCCCAACGCAGCTCCTAGAAGAAACGTGTTTCTGACTCGCTGAATCTCAACATAGATTCAACTCTCTTAGGTGAACGAACGCACACCAGAGCAGTTTCAAGGAAACATTCCTCCTGAGTTTTAGACGAAGTTTCCTGCTGTTTAGTATGTATGCCGGGATTGGGCTGGAAATACCGGTTTTGGGATTCTGCACAGAAAGGGTTTTCAAACCGCTGAATCCACGCGTGAGTTTAACTCTGTCAGTTGAATGCACACATTGACAACCATTCAGTTAGATAGCTCCGTTTTGGTTTTACAAGCAGGTATTTCTCTGTACAGCCTATGGTCCCATTCACTCGGGAATATCCCAACGCAGCTCCTAGAAGAAACGTGTTTCTGACTCGCTGAATCTCAACGTAGATTCAATTCTCTTAGGTGAACGAACGCACAGCAGAGCAGTTTCAAGGAAACATTCCTCCTGAGTTTTAGACGAAGTTTCCTGCTGTTTAGTACGTATGCCGGCATTGGGCTGGAAATACCGGTTTTGGGATTCTGCACAGAAAGTGTTTGCCAACCGCTGAATATACACGTGAGTTTTACTCTGTCAGTTGAATGCACACATTGACAAACATTTAGTTAGATAGCTCGGTTTTGGTTTTAGGAGCAGATATTTCTCTGTACATCCTATGGTCCCATTCACTCGGGAATATCCCATCGCAGCTCCTAGAAGAAAGTGCTTCTGACTCTCTGAATCTCAACATAGATTCAACTCTCTTAGGTGAACGAACGCACAGCAGAGCAGTTTCAAGGAAACGTTTCTCCTGAGTTTTAGACGAAGTTTCCTGCTGTTTAGTACGTATGCCGGCATTGGGCTGGAAATACCGGTTTTGGGATTCTGCACAGAAAGGGTTTGCAAACCACTGAATCCACACGTGAGTTTAAGTCTGTCAGTTGAATGCACACATTGACAACCATTCAGTTAGGTAGCTCCGTTTTGGTTTTAGAAGCAGATATTTCTCGGTACAGCCTACGGTCCCATTCACTCGGGAACATCCCAACGCAGCTCCTAGAAGAAACGTGTTTCTGACTCGCTGAATCTCAACATAGATTCAACTCTCTTAGGTGAACGAACGCACAGCAGAGCAGTTTCAAGGAAACGTTTCTCCTGAGTTTTAGACGAAGTTTACTGCGGTTTAGTACGCATGCCGGCATTGGGCTGGAAATACCGGTTTTGGGATTCTGCACAGAAAGGGTTTGCAAACCGCTGAATCCACACGTGAGTTTAACTCTGTCAGTTGAATGCACACATTGACAACCATTCAGTTAGGTAGCTCCGTTTTGGTTTTAGAAGCAGATATTTCTCAGTACAAACTATGGTCCCATTCACTCGGGAACATCCCAACGCAGCTCCTAGAAGAAACGTGTTTCTGAATCGCTGAATCTCAAAATAGATTCAACTCTCTTAGGTGAACGAACGCACAGCAGAGCAGTTTCAAGGAAACGTTTCTCCTGAGTTTTAGATGAAGTTTACTGCTGTTTGGTACGTATGCCGGCATTGGGCTGGAAATACCGGTTTTGGGATTCTGCACAGAAAGGGTTTGCCAACCGCTGAATCCACACGTGAGTTTAACTCTGTCAGTTGAATGCACACATTGACAACCATTCAGTTAGGTAGCTCCGTTTTGGTTTCAGAAGCAGATATTTCTCGGTACAGCCTATGGTCCCATTCACTCGGAAACATCCCAACGCAGCTCCTAGAAGAAACGTGTATCTGAATCGCTGAATCTCAACATAGATTCAACTCTCTTAGGTGACCGAACGCACAGCAGAGCAGTTTCAAGGAAACGTTTCTCCTGAGATTTAGACGAAGTTTCCTGCTGTTTAGTACATATGCCGGCATTGGGCTGGAAATACCGGTTTTGGGATTCTGCACAGAAAGGGTTTTCAAACCACTGAATCCACAGGTGAGTTTAACTCTGTCAGTTGAATGCCCACATTGACAACCATTCAGTTAGATAGCTCCGTTTTGGTTTTAGAAGCAGATATTTCTCTGTATAGCCTATTGTCCCATTCACTCGGGAATATCCCAACGCAGCTCCTAGAAGTAACCTGTTTCTGATTCGCTGAATCTCAACATAGATTCAACTCTCTTAGTTTAATGAACGCACAGCAGAGCAGTTTCAAGGAAAGGATCCTCCTGAGTTTTAGACGAAGTTTACTGCTGTTTAGTACGTATGCCGGCATTGGGCTGGAAATACCGGTTATGCTATTCTGAACAGAAAGTGTTTGCCAACTGCTGAATCCACACGTGAGTTTTACTCTGTCAGTTGAATGCACACGTTGACAAACATTCAGTTAGATAGCTCGGTTTTGGTTTTAGGAGCAGATATTTCTCTGTACATCCTATGGTCCCATTCACTCGGGAATATCCCAACGCAGCTCCTAGAAGAAAGTGTTTCTGACTCTCTGAATCTCAACATAGATTCAACTCTCTTAGGTGAACGAACGCACAGCAGAGCAGTTTCAAGGAAACGTTTCTCCTGAGTTTTAGACGAAGTTTCCTGCTGTTTAGTACGTATGCCGGCATTGGGCTGGAAATACCGGTTTTGGGATTCTGCACAGAAAGGGTTTGCAAACCACTGAATCCACACGTGAGTTTAACTCTGTCAGTTGAATGCACACATTGACAACCATTCAGTTAGGTAGCTCCGTTTTGGTTTTAGAAGCAGATATTTCTCGGTACAGCCTATGGTCCCATTCACTCGGGAACATCCCAACGCAGCTCCTAGAAGAAACGTGTTTCTGAATCGCTGAATCTCAAAATAGATTCAACTCTCTTAGGTGAACGAACGCACAGCAGAGCAGTTTCAAGGAAACGTTTCTCCTGAGTTTTAGACGAAGTTTACTGCTGTTTGGTACGTATGCCGGCATTGGGCTGGAAATACCGGTTTTGGGATTCTGCACAGAAAGGGTTTGCCAACTGCTGAATCCACACGTGAGTTTAACTCTGTCAGTTGAATGCACACATTGACAACCATTTAGTTAGATAGCTCCGTTTTGGTTTTAGAAGCAGATATTTCTCTGTACATCCTATGGTCCCATTCAGTCGGGAATATCCCAACGCAGCTCCTAGAAGAAACGTGTTTCTGAATCGCTGAATCTCAAAATAGATTCACCTCTCTTAGGTGAACGAAAGCACACCAGAGCAGTTTCAAGGAAACATTCCTCCTGAGTTTTAGACGACGTTTCCTGCTGTTTAGTACGTATGCCGGCATTGGGCTGGAAATACCGGTTTTGGGATTCTGCACAGAAAGGGTTTGCAAACCGCTGAATCCACACGTGAGTTTAACTCTGTCAGTTGAATGCACACATTGACAACCATTCATTTAGGTAGCTCCGTTTTGGTTTTAGAAGCAGAGATTTCTCTGTACAGCCTATGGTCCCATTCACTCGGGAACATCCCAACGCAGCTCCTAGAAGAAACGTGTTTCTGACTCGCTGAATCTCAACATAGTTTCAATTCTCTTAGGTGAACGAACGCACAGAAGAGCAGTTTCAAGGAAACGTTTCTCCTGGGTTTTAGACGAAGTTTCCTGCGGTTTAGTACGTATGCCGGCATTGGGCTGGAAATACCGGTTTTGGGATTCTGCACAGAAAGGATTTGCAAACCGCTGAATCCACACGTGAGTTTAACTCTGTCAGTTGAATGCACACATTCTCAACCATTCAGTTAGATAGCTCCGTTTTGGTTTTAGAAGCAGATATTTCTCTGTACAGCCTATGGTCCCCTTCACTCGGGAATATCCCAACGCAGCTCCTAGAAGAAACGTGTTTCTGACTCGCTGAATCTCAACATAGATTCAATTCTCTTAGGTGAACGAACGCACAGCAGAGTAGTTTCAAGGAAACATTCCTCCTGAGTTTTAGACGAAGTTTCCTGCTGTTTAGTACATATGCCGGCATTGGGCTGGAAATACCGGTTTTGGGATTCTGCACAGAAAGGGTTTGCAAACCGCTGAATCCACACGTGAGTTTAACTCTGTCAGTTGAATGCACACATTGACAACTATTCAGTTAGGTAGCTCCGTTTTGGTTTTAGAAGCAGATATTTTTCGGTACAGCCTATGGTCCCATTCACTCGGGAACATCCCAACGCAGTTCCTAGAGGAAACGTGTTTCTGACTCGCTGAATCTCAACATAGATTCAACTCTCTTAGGTGAACGAACCCACAGAAGAGCAGTTTCAAGCAAACCTTTCTCCTGAGTTTTAGACGAAGTTTACTGCTTTTTAGTACGTATGCCGGCATTGGGCTGGAAATACCGGTTTTGGGATTCTGCACAGAAAGGGTTTGCCAACCGCTGAATCCACACGTGAGTTTTACTCTGTCAGTTGAATGCACACATTGACAAACATTCAGTTAGATAGCTCGGTTTTGGTTTTAGGAGCAGATATTTCTCTTTACATCATATGGTCCCATTCACTCGGGAATATCCCAACGCAGCTCCTAGAAGAAAGTGTTTCTGACTCTCTGAATCTCAACATAGATTCAACTCTCTTAGGTGAACGAACCCACAGCAGAGCAGTTTCAAGAAAACGTTTCTCCTGAGTTTTAGACGAAGTTTCCTGCTGTTTAGTACGTATGCCGGCATTGGGCTGGAAATACCGGTTTTGGGATTCTGCACAGAAAGGGTTTGCAAACCACTGAATCCACACGTGAGTTTAAGTCTGTCAGTTGAATGCACACATTGACAACCATTCAGTTAGGTAGCTCCGTTTTGGTTTTAGAAGCAGATATTTCTCGGTACAGCCTACGGTCCCATTCACTCGGGAACATCGCAACGCAGCTCCTAGAAGAAACGTGTTTCTGACTCGCTGAATCTCAACATAGATTCAACTCTCTTAGGTGAACGAACGCACAGCAGAGCAGTTTCAAGGAAACGTTTCTCCTGAGTTTTAGACGAAGTTTACTGCTGTTTGGTACGTAAGCCGGCATTGGGCTGGAAATACCGGTTTTGGGATTCTGCACAGAAAGGGTTTGCCAATCGCTGAATCCACACGTGAGTTTAACTCTGTCAGTTGAATGCACACATTGACAACCATTCAGTTAGATAGCTCCGTTTTGGTTTTAGAAGCAGATATTTCTCTGTACAGCCTATGGTCCCATTCACTCGGGAATATCCCAACGCAGCTCCTAGAAGAAACGTGTTTCTGAATCGCTGAATCTCAAAATAGATTCACCTCTCTTAGGTGAACGAACGCACAGCAGAGCAGTTTCAAGGAACGTTTCTGCTGAGTTTTAGACGACGTTTCCTGCTGTTTAGTACGTATGCCGGAATTGGGTTGCAAATACAGGTTTTGGAATTCTGCAGAGAAAGGGTTTGCAAACCGCCGAATCCACACGTGAGTTTAACTCTGTCAGTTGAATGCACACATTGACAACCATTCAGTTGGATGGCTCCGTTTTGGTTTTAGGAGCAGATATTTCTCTGTACAGCCTATGGTCCCATTCACTCGGAATATCCCAACGCAGCTCCTAGAAGAAACGTGTATCTGAATCGCTGAATCTCAACATAGATTCAACTTTATTAGGTGAACGAACGCACAGCAGAGCAGTTTCAAGGAAACGTTTCTCCCGAGTTTTAGACGAAGTTTACTGCGGTTTAGTACGCATGCCGGCATTGGGCTGGAAATACCGGTTTTGGGATTCTGCACAGAAAGGGTTTGCAAACCGCTGAATCAACACGTGAGTTTAACTCTGTCAGCTGAATGCACACATTGACAACCATTCAGTTAGATAGCTCCGTTTTGGTTTCAGAAACAGATATTTCTCTGTACAGCCTATGGTCTCATTCACTCCAGAATATCCCAACGCAGCTCCTAGAAGAAACGTGTTTCTGACTCGCTGAATCTCAACATAGATTCAACTCTCTTAGGTGAACGAACGCACAGCAGAGCAGTTTCAAGGAAACGTTTCTCCTGGGATTTAGACGAAGTTTACTGCGGTTTAGTACGTATGCAGGCATTGGGCTGAAAATACCGGTATTGGGATTCTGCACAGAAGGGTTTGCCAACCGCAGAATCCACACGTGAGTTTAACTCTGTCAGTTGAATGCACACATTGACAACCATTCAGTTAGATAGCTCCGTTTTGGTTTTAGAAGCAGGTATTTCTCTGTACAGACTATGGAACCATTCACTCGGGAATATTCCAAGGCAGCTCCTAGAAGAAACGTGTTTCTGATTCGCTGAATCTCAACATAGATTCAACTCTCTTAGGTGAACGAACTCACAGAAGAGCAGTTTCAAGCAAACCTTTCTCCTGAGTTTTAGACGAACTTTACTGCTGTTTAGTACGTATGCCGGCATAGGGCTGGGTATACCGGTTTTGGGATACTGCACAGAAAGTGTTTGCCAACCGCTGAATCCACACGTGAGTTTAACTCTGTCAGTTGAATGCACACATTGACAAACATTCAATTGGATAGCTCGGTTTTGGTTTTAGGAGCAGATATTTCTCTGTACAGCCTATGGTCCCATGTAGTCGGGAATATCCCAATGCAGCTCCTAGAAGAAAGTGTTTCTGACTCTCTGAATCTCAACATAGATTCAACTCTCTTAGGTGAACGAACACACAGCAGAGCAGTTTCAAGGAAACGTTTCTCCTGAGTTTTAGAGGAAGTTTACTGCTGTTTAGTACGTATGCCGGAATTGGGCTGGAAATACCCGTTTTGGGATTCTGCACAGAAAGGGTTTGCCAACCGCTGAATCCACACGTGAGTTTTACTCTGTCAGTTGAATGTACACATTGACAACCATTCAGTTAGATAGCTCCGTTTTGGTTTTAGAAGCAGATATTTCTCTGTACAGCCTATGGTCCCATTCACTCGGGAATATCCCAAGGCAGCTCCTAGAAGAAACGTGTTTCTGACTCGCTGAATCTCAACATAGATTCAACTCTCTTAGGTGAACGAACGCACAGCAGAGTAGTTTCAAGGAAACGTTTCTCCTGAGTTTTAGACGAAGTTTACTGCGGTTTAGTACGCATGCCGGCATTGGGCTGGAAATGCCGGTTTTGGGATTCTGCACAGAAAGGGTTTGCAAACCGCTGAATCCACACGTGAGTTTAACTCTGTCAGTTGAATGCACACATTGACAACCATTCAGTTAGGTAGCTCCGTTTTGGTTTTAGAAGCAGATATTTCTCGGTACAGCCTATGGTCCCATTCACTCGGGAACATCCCAACGCAGCTCCTAGAAGAAACGTGTTTCTGACTCGCTGAATCTCAACATAGATTCAACTCTCTTAGGTGAACGAACGCACAGCAGAGCAGTTTCAAGGAAACGTTTCTCCTGAGATTTAGACGAAGTTTACTGCTGTTTGGTACGTATGCCGGCATTGGGCTGGAAATACCGGTTTTGGGATTCTGCACAGAAAGTGTTTGCCAACCGCTGAATCCACACGTGAGTTTTACTCTGTCAGTTGAATGCACACATTGACAAACATTCAGTTAGATAGCTCGGTTTTGGTTTTAGGAGCAGATATTTCTCTGTACATCCTATGGTCCCATTCACTCGGGAATATCCCAATGCAGCGCCTAGAAGAAAGTGTTTCTGACTCTCTGAATCTCAACATAGATTCAACTCTCTTAGGTGAACGAACGCACAGCAGAGCAGTTTCATGGAAACGTTTCTCCTGAGTTTTAGACGAAGTTTACTGCGGTTTAGTACGCATGCCGGCATTGGGCTGGAAATACCGGTTTTGGGATTATGCACAGAAAGGGTTTGCCAACCGATGAATCCACACGTGAGTTTAACTCTGTCAGTTGAATGCACACATTGGCAACCATTCAGTTAGATAGCTCCGTTTTGGTTTTAGAAGCAGATATTTCCCTGTACAGCCTATGGTCCCATTCACTCGGGAATATCCCAACGCAGCTCCTAGAAGAAACGTGTTTCTGACTCGCTGAATCTCAACAAAGATTCAACTCTCTTAGGTGAACGAACGCACAGCAGAGCAGTTTCAAGGAAACGTTTCTCCTGGGTTTTAGACGAAGTTTACTGCTGTTTAGTACGTATGCCGGCATTGGGCTGGAAATACCGGTTTTGGGATTCTGCACAGAAAGGGTTTGCCAACCGCCGAATCCACACGTGAGTTTACCTCTGTCAGTTGAATGCACACATTGACAACCATTCAGTTATATAGCTCCGTTTTGGTTTTAGAAGCAGATATTTCTCTGTACAGCCTATGGTACCATTCACTCGGGAATATCCCAACGCAGCTCCTAGAAGAAAGTGTTTCTGACTCTCTGAATCTCAACATAGATTCATCTCTCTTAGGTGAACGAACGCACAGCAGAGCAGTTTCAAGGAAACGTTTCTCCTGAGTTTTAGACGAAGTTTCCTGCTGTTTAGTACGTATGCCGGCATTGGGCTGGAAATACCGGTTTTGGGATTCTGCACAGAAAGGGTTTGCAAACCACTGAATCCACACGTGAGTTTAACTCTGTCAGTTGAATGCACACATTGACAACCATTCAGTTAGGTAGCTCCGTTTTGGTTTTAGAAGCAGATATTTCTCGGTACAACCTATGGTCCCATTCACTCGGGAACATCCCAACGCAGCTCCTAGAAGAAACGTGTTTCTGAATCGCTGAATCTCAAAATAGATTCAACTCTCTTAGGTGAACGAACGCACAGCAGAGCAGTTTCAAGGAAACGTTTCTCCTTAGTTTTAGACGAAGTTTACAGCTGTTTGGTACGTATGCCGGCATTGGGCTGGAAATACCGGTTTTGGGATTCTGCACAGAAAGGGTTTGCCAACCGCAGAATCCACAGGTGAGTTTAACTCTGTCAGTTGAATTCACACATTGACAACCATTCAGTTAGATAGCTCCGTTTTGGTTTTAGAAGCAGATATTTCTCTGTACAGCCTATGGTACCGTTCACTCGGGAATATCCCAAGGCATCTCCTAGAAGAAACGTGTTTCTGACTCGCTGAATCTCAACATAGATTCAACTCTCTTAGGTGAACGAACGCACAGAAGAGCAGTTTCAAGGAAACGTTTCTCCTGGGTTTTAGACGAAGTTTCCTGCTGTTTAGTACGCATGCCGGCATTGGGCTGGAAATACCGGTTTTGGGATTCTGCACAGAAAGGGTTTGCAAACCGCTGAATCCACACGTGAGTTTAACTCTGTCAGTTGAATGCACACATTGACAACCATTCAGTTAGATAGCTCCGTTTTGGTTTTAGAAGCAGATATTTCTCTGTACAGCCTATGGTCCCATTCACTCGGGAATATCCCAACGCAGCTCCTTGAATAAACGTGTTTCTGAATCGCTGAATCTCAACATAGATTCAACTCTATTAGCTGAACGAACGCACAGCAGAGCAGTTTCAAGGAAACGTTTCTCCTGAGTTTTAGACGAAGTTTACTGCGGTTTAGTACGCATGCCGGCATTGGGCTGGAAATACCGGTTTTGGGATTCGGCACAGAAAGAGTTTGCCAACCGCTGAATCCACACGTGAGTTTAACTCTGTCAGTTGAATGCACACATTGGCAACCATTCAGTTATATAGCTCCGTTTTGGTTTTAGAAGCACATATTTCTCTGTACAGCCTATGGTCCCATTCACTCGGGAATATCCCAACGCAGCTCCTAGAAGAAACGTGTTTCTGACTCGCTGAATCTCAAAATAGATTCACCTCTCTTAGGTGAACGAACGCACAGCAGAGCAGTTTCAAGGAAACGTTTCTCCTGAGTTTTAGACGAAGTTTCCTGCTGTTTAGTACGTATGCCGGCATTGGGCTGGAAATACCGGTTTTGGGATTCTGCACAGAAAGGGTTTGCCAACCGCAGAATCCACACGTGAGTTTAACTCTGTCAGTTGAATTCACACATTGACAACCATTCAGTTAGATAGCTCCGTTTTGGTTTTAGAAGCAGATATTTCTCTGTACAGCCTATGGTACCGTTCACTCGGGAATATCCCAAGGCATCTCCTAGAAGAAACGTGTTTCTGACTCGCTGAATCTCAACATAGATTCAACTCTCTTAGGTGAACGAACGCACACCAGAGCAGTTTCAAGGAAACATTCCTCCTGAGTTTTAGACGAATTTTCCTGCTGCTTAGTACGTATGCCGGCATTGGGCTGGAAATACCGGTTTTGGGATTCTGCACAGAAAGGGTTTGCAAACCGCTGAATCCACACGCGAGTTTAACTCTGTCAGTTGAATGCACACATTGACAACCATTCAGTTAGGTAGCTCCGTTTTGGTTTTAGAAGCAGAGATTTCTCTGTACAGCCTATGGTCCCATTCACTCGGGAACATCCCAACGCAGCTCCTAGAAGAAACGTGTTTCTGACTCGCTGAATCTCAACATAGATTCAACTCTCTTAGGTGAACGAACGCACAGAAGAGCAGTTTCAAGGAAACGTTTCTCCTGGGTTTTAGACGAAGTTTACTGCGGTTTAGTACGCATGCCGGCATTGGGCTGGAAATACCGGTTTTGGGATTCTGCACAGAAAGGGTTTGCAAACCGCTGAATCCACACGTGAGTTTAACTCTGTCAGTTGAATGCACATATTGACAACCATTCAGTTAGATAGCTCCGTTTTGGTTTTAGAAGCAGATATTTCTCTGTACAGCCTATGGTCCCATTCACTCGGGAATATCCCAACGCAGCTCCTTGAAGAAACGTGTTTCTGAATCGCTGAATCTCAACATAGATTCAACTCTATTAGCTGAACGAACGCACAGCAGAGCAGTTTCAAGGAAACGTTTCTCCTGAGTTTTAGACGAAGTTTACTGCGGTTTAGTACGCATGCCGGCATTGGGCTGGAAATACCGGTTTTGGGATTCGGCACAGAAAGGGTTTGCCAACCGCTGAATCCACACGTGAGTTTAACTCTGTCAGTTGAATGCACACATTGGCAACCATTCAGTTAGATAGCTCCGTTTTGGTTTTAGAAGCAGATATTTCTCTGTACAGCCTATGGTCCCATAAACTCGGGAATATCCCAACGCAGCTCCTAGAAGAAACGTGTTTCTGACTCGCTGAATCTCAACATAGATTCAACTCTCTTAGGTGAACGAACGCACACCAGAGCAGTTTCAAGGAAACATTCCTCCTGAGTTTTAGACGAAGTTTCCTGCTGTTTAGTATGTATGCCGGAATTGGGCTGGAAATACCGGTTTTGGGATTCTGCACAGAAAGGGTTTGCAAACCGCTGAATCCACGCGTGAGTTTAACTCTGTCAGTTGAATGCACACATTGACAACCATTCAGTTAGGTAGCTCCGTTTTGGTTTTAGGAGCAGATATTTCTCTGTACATCCTATGGTCCCATTCACTCGGGAATATCCCAACGCAGCTCCTAGAAGAAAGTGTTTCTGACTCTCTGAATCTCAACATAGATTCAACTCTCTTAGGTGAACGAACGCACAGCAGAGCAGTTTCAAGGAAACGTTTCTCCTGAGTTTTAGACGAAGTTTACTGCGGTTTAGTACGCATGCCGGCATTGGGCTGGAAATACCGGTTTTGGGATTCGGCACAGAAAGGGTTTCCCAACCGCTGAATCCACACGTGAGTTTAACTCTGTCAGTTGAATGCACACATTGGCAACCATTCAGTTAGATAGCTCCGTTTTGGTTTTAGAAGCAGATATTTCTCTGTACAGCCTATGGTCCCATTCACTCGGGAATATCCCAACGCAGCTCCTAGAAGAAACGTGTTTCTGACTCGCTGAATCTCAAAATAGATTCACCTCTCTTAGGTGAACGAACGCACAGCAGAGCAGTTTCAAGGAAACGTTTCTCCTGAGTTTTAGACGAAGTTTCCTGCTGTTTAGTACGTATGCCGGCATTGGGCTGGAAATACCGGTTTTGGGATTCTGCACAGAAAGGGTTTGCCAACCGCAGAATCCACACGTGAGTTTAACTCTGTCAGTTGAATTCACACATTGACAACCATTCAGTTAGATAGCTCCGTTTTGGTTTTAGAAGCAGATATTTCTCTGTACAGCCTATGGTACCGTTCACTCGGGAATATCCCAAGGCATCTCCTAGAAGAAACGTGTTTCTGACTCGCTGAATCTCAACATAGATTCAACTCTCTTAGGTGAACGAACGCACACCAGAGCAGTTTCAAGGAAACATTCCTCCTGAGTTTTAGACGAATTTTCCTGCTGTTTAGTACGTATGCCGGCATTGGGCTGGAAATACCGGTTTTGGGATTCTGCACAGAAAGGGTTTGCAAACCGCTGAATCCACACGCGAGTTTAACTCTGTCAGTTGAATGCACACATTGACAACCATTCAGTTAGGTAGCTCCGTTTTGGTTTTAGAAGCAGAGATTTCTCTGTACAGCCTATGGTCCCATTCACTCGGGAACATACCAACGCAGCTCCTAGAAGAAACGTGTTTCTGACTCGCTGAATCTCAACATAGATTCAACTCTCTTAGGTGAACGAACGCACAGAAGAGCAGTTTCAAGGAAACGTTTCTCCTGGGTTTTAGACGAAGTTTACTGCGGTTTAGTACGCATGCCGGCATTGGGCTGGAAATACCGGTTTTGGGATTCGACACAGAAAGGGTTTGCCAACCGCTGAATCCTCACGTGAGTTTAACTCTGTCAGTTGAATGCACACATTGGCAACCATTCAGTTAGATAGCTCCGTTTTGGTTTTAGAAGCAGATATTTCTCTGTACAGCCTATGGTCCCATTCACTCGGGAATATCCCAACGCAGCTCCTAGAAGAAACGTGTTTCTGACTCGCTGAATCTCAACATAGATTCAACTCTCTTAGGTGAACGAAGGCACACCAGAGCAGTTTCAAGGAAACATTCCTCCTGAGTTTTAGACGAAGTTTCCTGCTGTTTAGTATGTATGCCGGGATTGGGCTGGAAATACCGGTTTTGGGATTCTGCACAGAAAGGGTTTTCAAACCGCTGAATCCACGCGTGAGTTTAACTCTGTCAGTTGAATGCACACATTGACAACCATTCAGTTAGATAGCTCCGTTTTGGTTTTACAAGCAGGTATTTCTCTGTACAGCCTATGGTCCCATTCACTCGGGAATATCCCAACGCAGCTCCTAGAAGAAACGTGTTTCTGACTCGCTGAATCTCAACGTAGATTCAATTCTCTTAGGTGAACGAACGCACAGCAGAGCAGTTTCAAGGAAACATTCCTCCTGAGTTTTAGACGAAGTTTCCTGCTGTTTAGTACGTATGCCGGCATTGGGCTGGAAATACCGGTTTTGGGATTCTGCACAGAAAGTGTTTGCCAACCGCTGAATATACACGTGAGTTTTACTCTGTCAGTTGAATGCACACATTGACAAACATTTAGTTAGATAGCTCGGTTTTGGTTTTAGGAGCAGATATTTCTCTGTACATCCTATGGTCCCATTCACTCGGGAATATCCCATCGCAGCTCCTAGAAGAAAGTGCTTCTGACTCTCTGAATCTCAACATAGATTCAACTCTCTTAGGTGAACGAACGCACAGCAGAGCAGTTTCAAGGAAACGTTTCTCCTGAGTTTTAGACGAAGTTTCCTGCTGTTTAGTACGTATGCCGGCATTGGGCTGGAAATACCGGTTTTGGGATTCTGCACAGAAAGGGTTTGCAAACCACTGAATCCACACGTGAGTTTAAGTCTGTCAGTTGAATGCACACATTGACAACCATTCAGTTAGGTAGCTCCGTTTTGGTTTTAGAAGCAGATATTTCTCGGTACAGCCTACGGTCCCATTCACTCGGGAACATCCCAACGCAGCTCCTAGAAGAAACGTGTTTCTGACTCGCTGAATCTCAACATAGATTCAACTCTCTTAGGTGAACGAACGCACAGCAGAGCAGTTTCAAGGAAACGTTTCTCCTGAGATTTAGACGAAGTTTCCTGCTGTTTAGTACATATGCCGGCATTGGGCTGGAAATACCGGTTTTGGGATTCTGCACAGAAAGGGTTTTCAAACCACTGAATCCACAGGTGAGTTTAACTCTGTCAGTTGAATGCCCACATTGACAACCATTCAGTTAGATAGCTCCGTTTTGGTTTTAGAAGCAGATATTTCTCTGTATAGCCTATTGTCCCATTCACTCGGGAATATCCCAACGCAGCTCCTAGAAGTAACCTGTTTCTGATTCGCTGAATCTCAACATAGATTCAACTCTCTTAGTTTAATGAACGCACAGCAGAGCAGTTTCAAGGAAAGGATCCTCCTGAGTTTTAGACGAAGTTTACTGCTGTTTAGTACGTATGCCGGCATTGGGCTGGAAATACCGGTTATGCTATTCTGAACAGAAAGTGTTTGCCAACTGCTGAATCCACACGTGAGTTTTACTCTGTCAGTTGAATGCACACATTGACAAACATTCAGTTAGATAGCTCGGTTTTGGTTTTAGGAGCAGATATTTCTCTGTACATCCTATGGTCCCATTCACTCGGGAATATCCCAACGCAGCTCCTAGAAGAAAGTGTTTCTGACTCTCTGAATCTCAACATAGATTCAACTCTCTTAGGTGAACGAACGCACAGCAGAGCAGTTTCAAGGAAACGTTTCTCCTGAGTTTTAGACGAAGTTTCCTGCTGTTTAGTACGTATGCCGGCATTGGGCTGGAAATACCGGTTTTGGGATTCTGCACAGAAAGGGTTTGCAAACCACTGAATCCACACGTGAGTTTATCTCTGTCAGTTGAATGCACACATTGACAACCATTCAGTTAGGTAGCTCCGTTTTGGTTTTAGAAGCAGATATTTCTCGGTACAGCCTATGGTCCCATTCACTCGGGAACATCCCAACGCAGCTCCTAGAAGAAACGTGTTTCTGACTCGCTGAATCTCAACATAGTTTCAATTCTCTTAGGTGAACGAACGCACAGAAGAGCAGTTTCAAGGAAACGTTTCTCCTGGGTTTTAGACGAAGTTTCCTGCGGTTTAGTACGTATGCCGGCATTGGGCTGGAAATACCGGTTTTGGGATTCTGCACAGAAAGGATTTGCAAACCGCTGAATCCACACGTGAGTTTAACTCTGTCAGTTGAATGCACACATTCTCAACCATTCAGTTAGATAGCTCCGTTTTGGTTTTAGAAGCAGATATTTCTCTGTACAGCCTATGGTCCCCTTCACTCGGGAATATCCCAACGCAGCTCCTAGAAGAAACGTGTTTCTGACTCGCTGAATCTCAACATAGATTCAATTCTCTTAGGTGAACGAACGCACAGCAGAGTAGTTTCAAGGAAACATTCCTCCTGAGTTTTAGACGAAGTTTCCTGCTGTTTAGTACGTATGCCGGCATTGGGCTGGAAATACCGGTTTTGGGATTCTGCACAGAAAGGGTTTGCAAACCGCTGAATCCACACGTGAGTTTAACTCTGTCAGTTGAATGCACACATTGACAACTATTCAGTTAGGTAGCTCCGTTTTGGTTTTAGAAGCAGATATTTTTCGGTACAGCCTATGGTCCCATTCACTCGGGAACATCCCAACGCAGTTCCTAGAGGAAACGTGTTTCTGACTCGCTGAAACTCAACATAGATTCAACTCTCTTAGGTGAACGAACCCACAGAAGAGCAGTTTCAAGCAAACCTTTCTCCTGAGTTTTAGACGAAGTTTACTGCTTTTTAGTACGTATGCCGGCATTGGGCTGGAAATACCGGTTTTGGGATTCTGCACAGAAAGGGTTTGCCAACCGCTGAATCCACACGTGAGTTTTACTCTGTCAGTTGAATGCACACATTGACAAACATTCAGTTAGATAGCTCGGTTTTGGTTTTAGGAGCAGATATTTCTCTTTACATCATATGGTCCCATTCACTCGGGAATATCCCAACGCAGCTCCTAGAAGAAAGTGTTTCTGACTCTCTGAATCTCAACATAGATTCAACTCTCTTAGGTGAACGAACCCACAGCAGAGCAGTTTCAAGAAAACGTTTCTCCTGAGTTTTAGACGAAGTTTCCTGCTGTTTAGTACGTATGCCGGCATTGGGCTGGAAATACCGGTTTTGGGATTCTGCACAGAAAGGGTTTGCAAACCACTGAATCCACACGTGAGTTTAAGTCTGTCAGTTGAATGCACACATTGACAACCATTCAGTTAGGTAGCTCCGTTTTGGTTTTAGAAGCAGATATTTCTCGGTACAGCCTACGGTCCCATTCACTCGGGAACATCCCAACGCAGCTCCTAGAAGAAACGTGTTTCTGACTCGCTGAATCTCAACATAGATTCAACTCTCTTAGGTGAACGAACGCACAGCAGAGCAGTTTCAAGGAAACGTTTCTCCTGAGTTTTAGACGAAGTTTACTGCTGTTTGGTACGTATGCCGGCATTGGGCTGGAAATACCGGTTTTGGGATTCTGCACAGAAAGGTTTTGCCAATCGCTGAATCCACACGTGAGTTTAACTCTGTCAGTTGAATGCACACATTGACAACCATTCAGTTAGATAGCTCCGTTTTGGTTTTAGAAGCAGATATTTCTCTGTACAGCCTATGGTCCCATTCACTCGGGAATATTTCAACGCAGCTCCTAGAAGAAACGTGTTTCTGAATCGCTGAATCTCAAAATAGATTCACCTCTCTTAGGTGAACGAACGCACAGCAGAGCAGTTTCAAGGAAACGTTTCTGCTGAGTTTTAGACGACGTTTCCTGCTGTTTAGTACGTATGCCGGCATTGGGCTGGAAATACCGGTTATGCTATTCGGAACAGAAAGTGTTTGCCAACTGCTGAATCCACACGTGAGTTTTACTCTGTCAGTTGAATGCACACATTGACAAACATTCAGTTAGATAGCTCGGTTTTGGTTTTAGGAGCAGATATTTCTCTGTACATCCTATGGTCCCATTCACTCGGGAATATCCCAACGCAGCTCCTAGAAGAAAGTGTTTCTGACTCTCTGAATCTCAACATAGATTCAACTCTCTTAGGTGAACGAACGCACAGCAGAGCAGTTTCAAGGAAACGTTTCTCCTGAGTTTTAGACGAAGTTTCCTGCTGTTTAGTACGTATGCCGGCATTGGGCTGGAAATACCGGTTTTGGGATTCTGCACAGAAAGGGTTTGCAAACCACTGAATCCACACGTGAGTTTAACTCTGTCAGTTGAATGCACACATTGACAACCATTCAGTTAGGTAGCTCCGTTTTGGTTTTAGAAGCAGATATTTCTCTGTACAGCCTATGGTCCCCTTCACTCGGGAATATCCCAACGCAGCTCCTAGAAGAAACGTGTTTCTGACTCGCTGAATCTCAACATAGATTCAATTCTCTTAGGTGAACGAACGCACAGCAGAGTAGTTTCAAGGAAACATTCCTCCTGAGTTTTAGACGAAGTTTCCTGCTGTTTAGTACGTATGCCGGCATTGGGCTGGAAATACCGGTTTTGGGATTCTGCACAGAAAGGGTTTTCAAACCGCTGAATCCACACGTGAGTTTAACTCTGTCAGTTGAATGCACACATTGACAACTATTCAGTTAGGTAGCTCCGTTTTGGTTTTAGAAGCAGATATTTCTCTGTACAGCCTATGGTCCCATTCAGTCGGGAATATCCCAACGCAGCTCCTAGAAGAAACGTGTTTCTGAATCGCTGAATCTCAAAATAGATTCACCTCTCTTAGGTGAACGAAAGCACACCAGAGCAGTTTCAAGGAAACATTCCTCCTGAGTTTTAGACGACGTTTCCTGCTGTTTAGTACGTATGCCGGCATTGGGCTGGAAATACCGGTTTTGGGATTCTGCACAGAAAGGATTTGCAAACCGCTGAATCCACACGTGAGTTTAACTCTGTCAGTTGAATGCACACATTCTCAACCATTCAGTTAGATAGCTCCGTTTTGGTTTTAGAAGCAGATATTTCTCTGTACAGCCTATGGTCCCCTTCACTCGGGAATATCCCAACGCAGCTCCTAGAAGAAACGTGTTTCTGACTCGCTGAATCTCAACATAGATTCAATTCTCTTAGGTGAACGAACGCACAGCAGAGTAGTTTCAAGGAAACATTCCTCCTGAGTTTTAGACGAAGTTTCCTGCTGTTTAGTACGTATGCCGGCATTGGGCTGGAAATACCGGTTTTGGGATTCTGCACAGAAAGGGTTTGCAAACCGCTGAATCCACACGTGAGTTTAACTCTGTCAGTTGAATGCACACATTGACAACTATTCAGTTAGGTAGCTCCGTTTTGGTTTTAGAAGCAGATATTTTTCGGTACAGCCTATGGTCCCATTCACTCGGGAACATCCCAACGCAGTTCCTAGAGGAAACGTGTTTCTGACTCGCTGAATCTCAACATAGATTCAACTCTCTTAGGTGAACGAACCCACAGAAGAGCAGTTTCAAGCAAACCTTTCTCCTGAGTTTTAGACGAAGTTTACTGCTTTTTAGTACGTATGCCGGCATTGGGCTGGAAATACCGGTTTTGGGATTCTGCACAGAAAGGGTTTGCCAACCGCTGAATCCACACGTGAGTTTTACTCTGTCAGTTGAATGCACACATTGACAAACATTCAGTTAGATAGCTCGGTTTTGGTTTTAGGAGCAGATATTTCTCTTTACATCATATGGTCCCATTCACTCGGGAATATCCCAACGCAGCTCCTAGAAGAAAGTGTTTCTGACTCTCTGAATCTCAACATAGATTCAACTCTCTTAGGTGAACGAACCCACAGCAGAGCAGTTTCAAGAAAACGTTTCTCCTGAGTTTTAGACGAAGTTTCCTGCTGTTTAGTACGTATGCCGGCATTGGGCTGGAAATACCGGTTTTGGGATTCTGCACAGAAAGGGTTTGCAAACCACTGAATCCACACGTGAGTTTAAGTCTGTCAGTTGAATGCACACATTGACAACCATTCAGTTAGGTAGCTCCGTTTTGGTTTTAGAAGCAGATATTTCTCGGTACAGCCTACGGTCCCATTCACTCGGGAACATCCCAACGCAGCTCCTAGAAGAAACGTGTTTCTGACTCGCTGAATCTCAACATAGATTCAACTCTCTTAGGTGAACGAACGCACAGCAGAGCAGTTTCAAGGAAACGTTTCTCCTGAGTTTTAGACGAAGTTTACTGCTGTTTGGTACGTATGCCGGCATTGGGCTGGAAATACCGGTTTTGGGATTCTGCACAGAAAGGGTTTGCCAATCGCTGAATCCACACGTGAGTTTAACTCTGTCAGTTGAATGCACACATTGACAACCATTCAGTTAGATAGCTCCGTTTTGCTTTTAGAAGCAGATATTTCTCTGTACAGCCTATGGTCCCATTCACTCGGGAATATCCCAACGCAGCTCCTAGAAGAAACGTGTTTCTGAATCGCTGAATCTCAAAATAGATTCACCTCTCTTAGGTGAACGAACGCACAGCAGAGCAGTTTCAAGGAAACGTTTCTGCTGAGTTTTAGACGACGTTTCCTGCTGTTTAGTACGTATGCCGGAATTGGGTTGCAAATACAGGTTTTGGAATTCTGCAGAGAAAGGGTTTACAAACCGCCGAATCCACACGTGAGTTTAACTCTGTCAGTTGAATGCACACATTGACAACCATTCAGTTAGATGGCTCCGTTTTGGTTTTAGGAGCAGATATTTCTCTGTACAGCCTATGGTCCCATTCACTCGGAATATCCCAACGCAGCTCCTAGAAGAAACGTGTATCTGAATCGCTGAATCTCAACATAGATTCAACTTTATTAGGTGAACGAACGCACAGCAGAGCAGTTTCAAGGAAACGTTTCTCCCGAGTTTTAGACGAAGTTTACTGCGGTTTAGTACGCATGCCGGCATTGGTCTGGAAATACCGGTTTTGGGATTCTGCACAGAAAGGGTTTGCAAACCGCTGAATCAACACGTGAGTTTAACTCTGTCAGCTGAATGCACACATTGACAACCATTCAGTTAGATAGCTCCGTTTTGGTTTTAGAAGCAGATATTTCTCTGTACAGCCTGTGGTCCCCTTCACTCGGGAATATCCCAACGCAGCTCCTAGAAGAAACGTGTTTCTGACTCGCTGAATCTCAACATAGATTCAATTCTCTTAGGTGAACGAACGCACAGCAGAGTAGTTTCAAGGAAACATTCCTCCTGAGTTTTAGACGAAGTTTCCTGCTGTTTAGTACGTATGCCGGCATTGGGCTGGAAATACCGGTTTTGGGATTCTGCACAGAAAGGGTTTGCAAACCGCTGAATCCACACGTGAGTTTAACTCTGTCAGTTGAATGCACACATTGACAACTATTCAGTTAGGTAGCTCCGTTTTGGTTTTAGAAGCAGATATTTTTCGGTACAGCCTATGGTCCCATTCACTCGGGAACATCCCAACGCAGTTCCTAGAGGAAACGTGTTTCTGACTCGCTGAATCTCAACATAGATTCAACTCTCTTAGGTGAACGAACCCACAGAAGAGCAGTTTCAAGCAAACCTTTCTCCTGAGTTTTAGACGAAGTTTACTGCTTTTTAGTACGTATGCCGGCATTGGGCTGGAAATACCGGTTTTGGGATTCTGCACAGAAAGGGTTTGCCAACCGCTGAATCCACACGTGAGTTTTACTCTGTCAGTTGAATGCACACATTGACAAACATTCAGTTAGATAGCTCGGTTTTGGTTTTAGGAGCAGATATTTCTCTTTACATCATATGGTCCCATTCACTCGGGAATATCCCAACGCAGCTCCTAGAAGAAAGTGTTTCTGACTCTCTGAATCTCAACATAGATTCAACTCTCTTAGGTGAACGAACCCACAGCAGAGCAGTTTCAAGAAAACGTTTCTCCTGAGTTTTAGACGAAGTTTCCTGCTGTTTAGTACGTATGCCGGCATTGGGCTGGAAATACCGGTTTTGGGATTCTGCACAGAAAGGGTTTGCAAACCACTGAATCCACACGTGAGTTTAAGTCTGTCAGTTGAATGCACACATTGACAACCATTCAGTTAGGTAGCTCCGTTTTGGTTTTAGAAGCAGATATTTCTCGGTACAGCCTACGGTCCCATTCACTCGGGAACATCCCAACGCAGCTCCTAGAAGAAACGTGTTTCTGACTCGCTGAATCTCAACATAGATTCAACTCTCTTAGGTGAACGAACGCACAGCAGAGCAGTTTCAAGGAAACGTTTCTCCTGAGTTTTAGACGAAGTTTACTGCTGTTTGGTACGTATGCCGGCATTGGGCTGGAAATACCGGTTTTGGGATTCTGCACAGAAAGGGTTTGCCAATCGCTGAATCCACACGTGAGTTTAACTCTGTCAGTTGAATGCACACATTGACAACCATTCAGTTAGATAGCTCCGTTTTGGTTTTAGAAGCAGATATTTCTCTGTACAGCCTATGGTCCCATTCACTCGGGAATATCCCAACGCAGCTCCTAGAAGAAACGTGTTTCTGAATCGCTGAATCTCAAAATAGATTCACCTCTCTTAGGTGAACGAACGCACAGCAGAGCAGTTTCAAGGAAACGTTTCTGCTGAGTTTTAGACGACGTTTCCTGCTGTTTAGTACGTATGCCGGAATTGGGTTGCAAATACAGGTTTTGGAATTCTGCAGAGAAAGGGTTTGCAAACCGCCGAATCCACACGTGAGTTTAACTCTGTCAGTTGAATGCACACATTGACAACCATTCAGTTAGATGGCTCCGTTTTGGTTTTAGGAGCAGATATTTCTCTGTACAGCCTATGGTCCCATTCACTCGGAATATCCCAACGCAGCTCCTGGAAGAAACGTGTATCTGAATCGCTGAATCTCAACATAGATTCAACTTTATTAGGTGAACGAACGCACAGCAGAGCAGTTTCAAGGAAACGTTTCTCCCGAGTTTTAGACGAAGTTTAATGCGGTTTAGTACGCATGCCGGCATTGGGCTGGAAATACCGGTTTTGGGATTCGGCACAGAAAGGGTTTGCAAACCGCTGAATCAACACGTGAGTTTAACTCTGTCAGCTGAATGCACACATTGACAACCATTCAGTTAGATAGCTCCGTTTTGGTTTCAGAAACAGATATTTCTCTGTACAGCCTATGGTCTCATTCACTCCAGAATATCCCAACGCAGCTCCTAGAAGAAACGTGTTTCTGACTCGCTGAATCTCAACATAGATTCAACTCTCTTAGGTGAACGAACGCACAGCAGAGCAGTTTCAAGGAAACGTTTCTCCTGGGATTTAGACGAAGTTTACTGCGGTTTAGTACGTATGCAGGCATTGGGCTGAAAATACCGGTATTGGGATTCTGCACAGAAGGGTTTGCCAACCGCAGAATCCACACGTGAGTTTAACTCTGTCAGTTGAATGCACACATTGACAACCATTCAGTTAGATAGCTCCGTTTTGGTTTTAGAAGCAGGTATTTCTCTGTACAGACTATGGAACCATTCACTCGGGAATATTCCAAGGCAGCTCCTAGAAGAAACGTGTTTCTGATTCGCTGAATCTCAACATAGATTCAACTCTCTTAGGTGAACGAACTCACAGAAGAGCAGTTTCAAGCAAACCTTTCTCCTGAGTTTTAGACGAACTTTACTGCTGTTTAGTACGTATGCCGGCATAGGGCTGGGTATACCGGTTTTGGGATACTGCACAGAAAGTGTTTGCCAACCGCTGAATCCACACGTGAGTTTAACTCTGTCAGTTGAATGCACACATTGACAAACATTCAGTTGGATAGCTCGGTTTTGGTTTTAGGAGCAGATATTTCTCTGTACAGCCTATGGTCCCATGTAGTCGGGAATATCCCAATGCAGCTCCTAGAAGAAAGTGTTTCTGACTCTCTGAATCTCAACATAGATTCAACTCTCTTAGGTGAACGAACACACAGCAGAGCAGTTTCAAGGAAACGTTTCTCCTGAGTTTTAGACGAAGTTTCCTGCTGTTTAGTACGTATGCCGGAATTGGGCTGGAAATACCCGTTTTGGGATTCTGCACAGAAAGGGTTTGCCAACCGCTGAATCCACACGTGAGTTTTACTCTGTCAGTTGAATGTACACATTGACAACCATTCAGTTAGATAGCTCCGTTTTGGTTTTAGAAGCAGATATTTCTCTGTACAGCCTATGGTCCCATTCACTCGGGAATATCCCAAGGCAGCTCCTAGAAGAAACGTGTTTCTGACTCGCTGAATCTCAACATAGATTCAACTCTCTTAGGTGAACGAACGCACAGCAGAGTAGTTTCAAGGAAACGTTTCTCCTGAGTTTTAGACGAAGTTTACTGCGGTTTAGTACGCATGCCGGCATTGGGCTGGAAATACCGGTTTTGGGATTCTGCACAGAAAGGGTTTGCAAACCGCTGAATCCACACGTGAGTTTAACTCTGTCAGTTGAATGCACACATTGACAACCATTCAGTTAGGTAGCTCCGTTTTGGTTTTAGAAGCAGATATTTCTCGGTACAGCCTATGGTCCCATTCACTCGGGAACATCCCAACGCAGCTCCTAGAAGAAACGTGTTTCTGACTCGCTGAATCTCAACATAGATTCAACTCTCTTAGGTGAACGAACGCACAGCAGAGCAGTTTCAAGGAAACGTTTCTCCTGAAATTTAGACGAAGTTTACTGCTGTTTGGTACGTATGCCGGCATTGGGCTGGAAATACTGGTTTTGGGATTCTGCACAGAAAGGGTTTGCCAACTGCTGAATCCACACGTGAGTTTAACTCTGTCAGTTGAATGCACACATTGTCAACCATTCAGTTAGATAGCTCCGTTTTGGTTTTAGAAGCAGATATTTCTCTGTACAGCCTATGGTCCCATTCACTCGGGAATATCCCAACGCAGCTCCTAGAAGATACGTGTTTCTGAATCGCTGAATCTCAAAATAGATTCACCTCTCTTAGGTTAACGAACGCACACCAGAGCAGTTTCAAGGAAACATTCCTCCTGAGTTTTAGACGAAGTTTCCTGCTGTTTAGTACGTATGCCGGCATTGGGCTGGAAATACCGGTTTTGGGATTCGGCACAGAAAGGGTTTACAAACCGCTGAATCCACACGTGAGTTTAACTCTGTCAGTTGAATGCACACATTGACAACCATTCAGTTAGGTAGCTTCGTTTTGGTTTTAGAAGCAGAGATTTCTCTGTACAGCCTATGGTCCCATTCACTCGGGAACAACCCAACGCAGCTCCTAGAAGAAACGTGTTTCTGACTCGGTGAATCTCAACATAGATTCAACTCTCTTAGGTGAACGAACGCACACCAGAGCAGTTTCAAGGAAACGTTTCTCCTGGGTTTTAGACGAAGTTTACTGCGGTTTAGTACGTATGCCGGCATTGGGCTGGAAATACCGGTTTTGGGATTCTGCACAGAAAGGGTTTGCAAACCGCGGAATCCACACGTGAGTTTAACTCTGTCAGTTGAATGCACACATTGACAACCATTCAGTTAGGTAGCTCCGTTTTGGTTTTAGAAGCAGAGATTTCTCTGTACAGCCTTTGGTCCCATTCACTCGGGAACATCCCAACGCAGATCCTAGAAGAAACGTGTTTCTGACTCGCTGAATCTCAACATAGATTCAACTCTCTTAGGTGAACGAACGCACAGAAGAGCAGTTTCAAGGAAACGTTTCTCCTGGGTTTTAGACAAAGTTTACTGCGGTTTAGTATGCATGCCGGCATTGGGCTGGAAATACCGGTTTTAGGATTCTGCACAGAAAGGGTTTGCAAACCGCTGAATCCACACGTGAGTTTAACTCTCTCAGTTGAATGCACACATTGACAACCATTCAGTTAGATAGCTCCGTTTTGGTTTTAGAAGCAGATATTTCTCTGTACAGCCTATGGTCCCATTCACTCGGGAATATCCCAACGCAGCTCCTAGAAGAAACGTGTTTCTGACTCGCTGAATCTCAACATAGATTCAACTCTCTTAGGTGAACGAACGCACAGCAGAGCAGTTTCAAGGAAACATTCCTCCTGCGTTTTAGACGAAGTTTCCTGCTGTTTAGTACGTATGCCGGCATTGGGCTGGAAATACCGCTTTTGGGATTCTGCACAGAAAGGGTTTGCAAACCGCTGAATCCACACGTGAGTTTAACTCTGTCAGTTGAATGCACACATTGACAACCATTCAGTTAGATAGCTCCGTTTTGGTTTTAGAAGCAGATATTTCTCTGTCCAGCCTATGGTCCCATTCACTCGGGAATATCCCAACGCAGCTCCTAGAAGAAACGTGTTTCTGAATCGCTGAATCTCAACATAGATTCAACTCTATTAGGTGAAGGAACGCACAGCAGAGCAGTTTCAAGGAAACGTTTCTCCTTAGTTTTAGACGAAGTTTACAGCTGTTTGGTACGTATGCCGGCATTGGGCTGGAAATACCGGTTTTGGGATTCTGCACAGAAAGGGTTTGCCAACCGCTGAATCCACACGTGAGTTTAACTCTGTCAGTTGAATGTACACATTGACAACCATTCAGTTAGATAGCTCCGTTTTGGTTTTAGAAGCAGATATTTCTCTGTACAGCCTATGGTCCCATTCACTCGGGAATATCCCAACGCAGCTCCTAGAAGAAACGTGTTTCTGAATCGCTGAATCTCAAAATAGATTCACCTCTCTTAGGTGAACGAACGCACAGCAGAGCAGTTTCAAGGAAACGTTTCTCCTGAGTTTTAGACGAAGTTTCCTGCTGTTTAGTACGTATGCCGGCATTGGGCTGGAAATACCGGTTTTGGGATTCTGCACAGAAAGGGTTTGCAAACCGCTGAATCCACACGCGAGTTTAACTCTGTCAGTTGAATGCACACATTGACAACCATTCAGTTAGGTAGCTCCGTTTTGGTTTTAGAAGCAGATATTTCTCTGTACAGCCTATGGTCCCATTCACTCGGAATATCCCAACGCAGCTCCTAGAAGAAACGTGTTTCTGACTCGCTGAATCTCAACATAGATTCAACTCTCTTAGGTGAACGAACGCACAGAAGAGCAGTTTCAAGGAAACGTTTCTCGTGGGTTTTAGACGAAGTTTACTGCGGTTTAGTACGCATGCCGGCATTGGGCTGGAAATACCGGTTTTGGTATTCTGCACAGAAAGGTTTTGCAAACCGCTGAATCCACACGTGAGTTTAACTCTGTCAGTTGAATGCACACATTGACAACCATTCAGTTAGATAGCTCCGTTTTGGTTTTAGAAGCAGATATTTCTCTGTACAGCCTATGGTCCCATTCACTCGGGAATATCCCAACGCAGCTCCTAGAAGAAACGTGTTTCTGAATCGCTGAATCTCAAAATAGATTCACCTCTCTTAGGTGAACGAACGCACAGCAGAGCAGTTTCAAGGAAACGTTTCTCCTGAGTTTTAGACGACGTTTCCTGCTGTTTAGTACGTATGCCGGCATTGGGCTGGAAATCCCGGTTTTGCTATTCTGCACAGAAAGTGTTTGCCAACCGCTGAATCCACACGTGAGTTTAACTCTGTCAGTTGAATGCACACATTGACAAACATTCGGGTAGATAGCTCGGTTTTGGTTTTAGGAGCAGATATTTCTCTGTACATCCTATGGTCCCATTCACTCGGGAATATCCCAACGCAGCTCCTAGAAGAAAGTGTTTCTGACTCTCTGAATCTCAACATAGATTCAACTCTCTTAGGTGAACGAACGCACAGCAGAGCAGTTTCAAGGAAACGTTTCTCCTGAGTTTTAGACGAAGTTTCCTGCTGTTTAGTACGTATGCCGGCATTGGGCTGGAAATACCGGTTTTGGGATTCTGCACAGAAAGGGTTTGCAAACCACTGAATCCACACGTGAGTTTAACTCTGTCAGTTGAATGCACACATTGACAACCATTCAGTTAGGTAGCTCCGTTTTGGTTTTAGAAGCAGATATTTCTCGGTACAACCTATGGTCCCATTCACTCGGGAACATCCCAACGCAGCTCCTAGAAGAAACGTGCTTCTGAATCGCTGAATCTCAAAATAGATTCAACTCTCTTAGGTGAACGAACGCACAGCAGAGCAGTTTCAAGGAAACGTTTCTCCTGAGTTTTAGACGAAGTTTACTGCTGTTTGGTACGTATGCCGGCATTGGGCTGGAAATACCGGTTTTGGGATTCTGCACAGAAAGGGTTTGCCAACTGCTGAATCCACACGTGAGTTTAACTCTGTCAGTTGAATGCACACATTGACAACCATTCAGTTAGATAGCTCCGTTTTGGTTTTAGAAGCAGATATTTCTCTGTACAGCCTATGGTCCCATTCACTCGGGAATATCCCAACGCAGCTCCTAGAAGAAACGTGTATCTGAATCGCTGAATCTCAACATAGATTCAACTTTATTAGGTGAACGAACGCACAGCAGAGCAGTTTCAAGGAAACGTTTCTCCTGAGTTTTAGACGAAGTTTACTGCGGTTTAGTACGCATGCCGGCATTGGGCTGGAAATACCGGTTTGGGGATTCTGCACAGAAAGGGTTTGGAAACCGCTGAATCAACACGTGAGTTTAACTCTGTCAGTTGAATGCACACATTGACAACCATTCATTTAGATAACTCCGTTTTGGTTTCAGAAGCAGATATTTTTCTGTACAGCCTATGGTCTCATTCACTCCAGAATATCCCAACGCAGCTCCTAGAAGAAACGTGTTTCTGACTCGCTGAATCTCAACATAGATTCAACTCTCTTAGGTGAACGAACGCACAGCAGAGCAGTTTCAAGGAAACGTTTCTCCTGGGATTTAGACGAAGTTTACTGCGGTTTAGTACGTATGCAGGCATTGGGCTGAAAATACCGGTTTTGGGATTCTGCACAGAAGGGTTTGCCAACCTCAGAATCCACACGTGAGTTTAACTCTGTCAGTTGAATGCACACATTGACAACCATTCAGTTAGATAGCTCCGTTTTGGTTTTAGAAGCAGATATTTCTCTGTACAGACTATGGAACCATTCACTCGGGAATATTCCAAGGCAGCTCCTAGAAGAAACGTGTTTCTGATTCGCTGAATCTCAACATAGATTCAACTCTCTTAGGTGAACGAACTCACAGAAGAGCAGTTTCAAGCAAACCTTTCTCCTGAGTTTTAGACGAAATTTACTGCTGTTTAGTACGTATGCCAGCATAGGGCTGGGTATACCGGTTTTGGGATACTGCACAGAAAGTGTTTGCCAACCGCTGAATCCACACGTGAGTTTAACTCTGTCAGTTGAATGCACACATTGACAAACATTCAATTGGATAGCTCGGTTTTGGTTTTAGGAGCAGATATTTCTCTGTACAGCCTATGGTCCCATGCAGTCGGGCATATCCCAACGCAGCTCCTAGAAGAAAGTGTTTCTGACTCTCTGAATCTCAACATAGATTCAACTCTCTTAGGTGAACGAACACACAGCAGAGCAGTTTCAAGGAAACGTTTCTCCTGAGTTTTAGACGAAGTTTACTGCTGTTTGGTACGTATGCCGGCATTGGGCTGGAAATACCGGTTTTGGTATTCTGCACAGAAAGGGTTTGCCAATCGCTGAATCCACACGTGAGTTTAACTCTGTCAGTTGAATGCACACATTGACAACCATTCAGTTAGATAGCTCCGTTTTGGTTTTAGAAGCAGATATTTCTCTGTACAGCCTATGGTCCCATTCAGTCGGGAATATCCCAACGCAGCTCCTAGAAGAAACGTGTTTCTGAATCGCTGAATCTCAAAATAGATTCACCTCTCTTAGGTGAACGAACGCACACCAGAGCAGTTTCAAGGACACATTCCTCCTGAGTTTTAGACGAAGTTTCCTGCTGTTTAGTACGTATGCCGGCATTGGGCTGGAAATACCGGTTTTGGGATTCTGCACAGAAAGGGTTTGCAAACCGCTGAATCCACACGTGAGTTTAACTCTGTCAGTTGAATGCACACATTGACAACCATTCATTTAGGTAGCTCCGTTTTGGTTTTAGAAGCAGAGATTTGTCTGTACAGCCTATGGTCCCATTCACTCGGGAACATCCCAACGCAGCTCCTAGAAGAAACGTGTTTCTGACTCGCTGAATCTCAACATAGTTTCAATTCTCTTAGGTGAACGAACGCACAGAAGAGCAGTTTCAAGGAAACGTTTCTCCTGGGTTTTAGACGAAGTTTACTGCGGTTTAGTACGCATGCCGGCATTGGGCTGGAAATACCGGTTTTGGGATTCTGCACAGAAAGGATTTGCAAACCGCTGAATCCACACGTGAGTTTAACTCTGTCAGTTGAATGCACACATTGTCAACCATTCAGTTAGATAGCTCCGTTTTGGTTTTAGAAGCAGATATTTCTCTGTACAGCCTATGGTCCCATTCACTAGGGAATATCCCAACGCAGCTCCTAGAAGAAACGTGTTTCTGACTCGCTGAATCTCAACATAGATTCAATTCTCTTAGGTGAACGAACGCACAGCAGAGTAGTTTCAAGGAAACATTCCTCCTGAGTTTTAGACGAAGTTTCCTGCTGTTTAGTACGTATGCCGGCATTGGGCTGGAAATACCGGTTTTGGGATTCTGCACAGAAAGGGTTTGCTAACCGCTGAATCCACACGTGAGTTTAACTCTGTCAGTTGAATGCACACATTGACAACTATTCAGTTAGGTAGCTCCGTTTTGGTTTTAGATGCAGATATTTTTCGGTACAGCCTATGGTTCCATTCACTCGGGAACATCCCAACGCAGCTCCTAGAAGAAACGTGTTTCTGACTCGCTGAATCTCAACATAGATTCAACTCTCTTAGGTGAACGAACCCACAGAAGAGCAGTTTCAAGCACACCTTTCTCCTGAGTTTTAGACGAAGTTTACTGCTTTTTAGTACGTATGCCGGCATTGGGCTGGAAATACCGGTTTTGGGATTCTGCACAGAAAGGGTTTGCAAACCGCTGAATCCACACGTGAGTTTAACTCTGTCAGTTGAATGCACACATTGACAAACATTCAGTTAGATAGCTCGGTTTTGGTTTTAGGAGCAGATATTTCTCTGTACATCCTATGGTCCCATTCACTCGGGAATATCCCAACGCAGCTCCTAGAAGAAAGTGTTTCTGACTCTCTGAATCTCAACATAGATTCAACTCTCTTAGGTGAACGAACCCACAGCAGAGCAGTTTCAAGAAAACGTTTCTCCTGAGTTTTAGACGAAGTTTCCTGCTGTTTAGTACGTATGCCGGCATTGGGCTGGAAATACCGGTTTTGGGATTCTGCACAGAAAGGGTTTGCAAACCACTGAATCCACACGTGAGTTTAAGTCTGTCAGTTGAATGCACACATTGACAACCATTCAGTTAGGTAGCTCCGTTTTGGTTTTAGAAGCAGATATTTCTCGGTACAGCCTACGGTCCCATTCACTCGGGAACATCCCAACGCAGCTCCTAGAAGAAACGTGTTTCTGACTCGCTGAATCTCAACATAGATTCAACTCTCTTAGGTGAACGAACGCACAGCAGAGCAGTTTCAAGGAAACGTTTCTCCTGAGTTTTAGACGAAGTTTACTGCTGTTTGGTACGTATGCCGGCATTGGGCTGGAAATACCGGTTTTGGGATTCTGCACAGAAAGGGTTTGCCAATCGCTGAATCCACACGTGAGTTTAACTCTGTCAGTTGAATGCACACATTGACAACCATTCAGTTAGATAGCTCCGTTTTGGTTTTAGAAGCAGATATTTCTCTGTACAGCCTATGGTCCCATTCACTCGGGAATATCCCAACGCAGCTCCTAGAAGAAACGTGTTTCTGAATCGCTGAATCTCAAAATAGATTCACCTCTCTTAGGTGAACGAACGCACAGCAGAGCAGTTTCAAGAAAACGTTTCTCCTGAGTTTTAGTCGACGTTTCCTGCTGTTTAGTACGTATGCCGGAATTGGGTTGCAAATACAGGTTTTGGAATTCTGCAGAGAAAGGGTTTGCAAACCGCCGAATCCACACGTGAGTTTAACTCTGTCAGTTGAATGCACACATTGACAACCATTCAGTTAGATGGCTCCGTTTTGGTTTTAGGAGCAGATATTTCTCTGTACAGCCTATGGTCCCATTCACTCGGGAATATCCCAACGCAGCTCCTAGAAGAAACGTGTATCTGAATCGCTGAATCTCAACATAGATTCAACTTTATTAGGTGAACGAACGCACAGCAGAGCAGTTTCAAGGAAACGTTTCTCCTGAGTTTTAGACGAAGTTTACTGCGGTTTAGTACGCATGCCGGCATTGGGCTGGAAATACCGGTTTTGGGATTCTGCACAGAAAGGGTTTGGAAACCGCTGAATCCACACGTGAGTTTAACTCTGTCAGTTGAATGCACACATTGACAACCATTCAGTTAGATAGCTCCGTTTTGGTTTCAGAAGCAGATATTTCTCTGTACAGCCTATGGTCTCATTCACTCCAGAATATCCCAACGCAGCTCCTAGAAGAAACGTGTTTCTGACTCGCTGAATCTCAACATAGATTCAACTCTCTTAGGTGAACGAACGCACAGCAGAGCAGTTTCAAGGAAACGTTTCTCCTGGGATTTAGACGAAGTTTACTGCGGTTTAGTACGTATGCAGGCATTGGGCTGAAAATACCGGTTTTGGGATTCTGCACAGAAGGGTTTGCCAACCGCAGAATCCACACGTGAGTTTAACTCTGTCAGTTGAATGCACACATTGACAACCATTCAATTGGATAGCTCGATTTTGGTTTTAGGAGCAGATATTTCTCTGTACAGCCTATGGTCCCATGCAGTCGGGAATATCCCAACGCAGCTCCTAGAAGAAAGTGTTTCTGACTCTCTGAATCTCAACATAGATTCAACTCTCTTAGGTGAACGAACACACAGCAGAGCAGTTTCAAGGAAACGTTTCTCCTGAGTTTTAGACGAAGTTTCCTGCTGTTTAGTACGTATGCCGGAATTGGGCTGGAAATACCCGTTTTGGGATTCTGCACAGAAAGGGTTTGCCAACCGCTGAATCCACACGTGAGTTTAACTCTGTCAGTTGAATGTACACATTTACAACCATTCAGTTAGATAGCTCCGTTTTGGTTTTAGAAGCAGATATTTCTCTGTACAGCCTATGGTCCCATTCACTCGGGAATATCCCAAGGCAGCTCCTAGAAGAAACGTGTTTCTGACTCGCTGAATCTCAACATAGATTCAACTCTCTTAGGTGAACGAACCCACAGAAGAGCAGTTTCAAGCAAACCTTTCTCCTGAGTTTTAGACGAAGTTTACTGCTTTTTAGTACGTATGCCGGCATTGGGCTGGAAATACCGGTTTTGGGATTCTGCACAGAAAGTGTTTGCCAACCGCTGAATCCACACGTGAGTTTTACTCTGTCAGTTGAATGCACACATTGACAAACATTCAGTTAGATAGCTCGGTTTTGGTTTTAGGAGCAGATATTTCTCTGTACATCCTATGGTCCCATTCACTCGGGAATATCCCAACGCAGCTCCTAGAAGAAAGTGTTTCTGACTCTCTGAATCTCAACATAGATTCAACTCTCTTAGGTGAACGAACGCACAGCAGAGCAGTTTCAAGGAAACGTTTCTCCTGAGTTTTAGGCGAAGTTTCCTGCTGTTTAGTACGTATGCCGGCATTGGGCTGGAAATAACGATTTTGGGATTCTGCACAGAAAGGGTTTGCAAACCACTGAATCCACACGTGAGTTTAAGTCTGTCAGTTGAATGCACACATTGACAACCATTCAGTTAGGTAGCTCCGTTTTGGTTTTAGAAGCAGATATTTCTCGGTACAGCCTACGGTCCCATTCACTCGGGAACATCACAACGCAGCTCCTAGAAGAAACGTGTTTCTGACTCGCTGAATCTCAACATAGATTCACCTCTCTGAGGTGAACGAACCCACAGCAGAGCAGTTTCAAGGAAACGTTTCTCCTGAGTTTTAGACGAAGTTTACTGCTGTTTGGTACGTATGCCGGCATTGGGCTGGAAATAGCGGTTTTGGGATTCTGCACAGAAAGTGTTTGCCAATCGCTGAATCCACACGTGAGTTTAACTCTGTCAGTTGAATGCACACATTGACAACCATTCAGTTAGATAGCTCCGTTTTGGTTTTAGAAGCAGATATTTCTCTGTACAGCCTATGGTCCCATTCACTCGGGAATATCCCAACGCAGCTCCTAGAAGAAACGTGTTTCTGAATCGCTGAATCTCAAAATAGATTCACCTCTCTGAGGTGAACGAACCCACAGCAGAGCAGTTTCAAGGAAACGTTTCTCCTGAGTTTTAGACGACGTTTCCTGCTGTTTAGTACGTATGCCGGAATTGGGTTGCAAATACAGGTTTTGGAATTCTGCAGAGAAAGGGTTTGCAAACCGCCGAATCCACACGTGAGTTTAACTCTGTCAGTTGAATGCACACATTGACAACCATTCAGTTAGATGGCTCCGTTTTGGTTTTAGGAGCAGATATTTCTCTGTACAGCCTATGGTCCCATTCACTCGGGAATATCCCAACGCAGCTCCTAGAAGAAACGTGTATCTGAATCGCTGAATCTCAACATAGATTCAACTTTATTAGGTGAACGAACGCACAGCAGAGCAGTTTCAAGGAAACGTTTCTCCAGAGTTTTAGACGAAGTTTACTGCGGTTTAGTACGCATGCCGGCATTGGGCTGGAAATACCGGTTTTCGGATTCTGCACAGAAAGGGTTTGGAAACCGCTGAATCCACACGTGAGTTTAACTCTGTCAGTTGAATGCACACATTGACAACCATTCAGTTAGATAGCTCCGTTTTGGTTTCAGAAGCAGATATTTCTCTGTACAGCCTATGGTCTCATTCACTCCAGAATATCCCAAGGCAGCTCCTAGAAGAAACGTGTTTCTGACTCGCTGAATCTCAACATAGATTCAACTCTCTTAGGTGAACGAACGCACAGCAGAGCAGTTTCAAGGAAACGTTTCTCCTGGGATTTAGACGAAGTTTACTGCGGTTTAGTACGTATGCAGGCATTGGGCTGAAAATACCGGTTTTGGGATTCTGCACAGAAGGGTTTGCCAACCGCAGAATCCACACGTGAGTTTAACTCTGTCAGTTGAATGCACACATTGACAACCATTCAGTTAGATAGCTCCGTTTTGGTTTTAGAAGCAGATATTTCTCTGTACAGACTATGGAACCATTCACTCGGGAATATTCCAAGGCAGCTCCTAGAAGAAACGTGTTTCTGATTCGCTGAATCTCAACATAGATTCAACTCTCTTAGGTGAACGAACTCACAGAAGAGCAGTTTCAAGCAAACCTTTCTCCTGAGTTTTAGACGAACTTTACTGCTGTTTAGTACGTATGCCGGCATAGGGCTGGGTATACCGGTTTTGGGATACTGCACAGAAAGTGTTTGCCAACCGCTGAATCCACACGAGAGTTTAACTCTGTCAGTTGAATGCACACATTGACAAACATTCAATTGGATAGCTCGATTTTGGTTTTAGGAGCAGATATTTTTCTGTACAGCCTATGGTCCCATGCAGTCGGGAATATCCCAACGCAGCTCCTAGAAGAAAGTGTTTCTGACTCTCTGAATCTCAACATAGATTCAACTCTCTTAGGTGAACGAACACACAGCAGAGCAGTTTCAAGGAAACGTTTCTCCTGAGTTTTAGACGAAGTTTCCTGCTGTTTAGTACGTATGCCGGAATTGGGCTGGAAATACCCGTTTTGGGATTCTGCACAGAAAGGGTTTGCCAACCGCTGAATCCACACGTGAGTTTAACTCTGTCAGTTGAATGTACACATTGACAACCATTCAGTTAGATAGCTCCGTTTTGGTTTTAGAAGCAGATATTTCTCTGTACAGCCTATGGTCCCATTCACTCGGGAATATCCCAAGGCAGCTCCTAGAAGAAACGTGTTTCTGACTCGCTGAATCTCAACATAGATTCAACTCTCTTAGGTGAACGAACCCACAGAAGAGCAGTTTCAAGCAAACCTTTCTCCTGAGTTTTAGACGAAGTTTACTGCTTTTTAGTACGTATGCCGGCATTGGGCTGGAAATACCGGTTTTGGGATTCTGCACAGAAAGTGTTTGCCAACCGCTGAATCCACACGTGAGTTTTACTCTGTCAGTTGAATGCACACATTGACAAACATTCAGTTAGATAGCTCGGTTTTGGTTTTAGGAGCAGATATTTCTCTGTACATCCTATGGTCCCATTCACTCGGGAATATCCCAACGCAGCTCCTAGAAGAAAGTGTTTCTGACTCTCTGAATCTCAACATAGATTCAACTCTCTTAGGTGAACGAACGCACAGCAGAGCAGTTTCAAGGAAACGTTTCTCCTGAGTTTTAGGCGAAGTTTCCTGCTGTTTAGTACGTATGCCGGCATTGGGCTGGAAATACCGGTTTTGGGATTCTGCACAGAAAGGGTTTGCAAACCACTGAATCCACACGTGAGTTTAAGTCTGTCAGTTGAATGCACACATTGACAACCATTCAGTTAGGTAGCTCCGTTTTGGTTTTAGAAGCAGATATTTCTCGGTACAGCCTACGGTCCCATTCACTCGGGAACATCCCAACGCAGCTCCTAGAAGAAACGTGTTTCTGACTCGCTGAATCTCAACATAGATTCAACTCTCTTAGGTGAACGAACGCACAGCAGAGCAGTTTCAAGGAAACGTTTCTCCTGAGTTTTAGACGAAGTTTACTGCTGTTTGGTACGTATGCCGGCATTGGGCTGGAAATACCGGTTTTGGGATTCTGCACAGAAAGTGTTTGCCAATCGCTGAATCCACACGTGAGTTTAACTCTGTCAGTTGAATGCACACATTGACAACCATTCAGTTAGATAGCTCCGTTTTGGTTTTAGAAGCAGATATTTCTCTGTACAGCCTATGGTCCCATTCACTCGGGAATATCCCAACGCAGCTCCTAGAAGAAACGTGTTTCTGAATCGCTGAATCTCAAAATAGATTCACCTCTCTGAGGTGAACGAACCCACAGCAGAGCAGTTTCAAGGAAACGTTTCTCCTGAGTTTTAGACGACGTTTCCTGCTGTTTAGTACGTATGCCGGAATTGGGTTGCAAATACAGGTTTTGGAATTCTGCAGAGAAAGGGTTTGCAAACCGCCGAATCCACACGTGAGTTTAACTCTGTCAGTTGAATGCACACATTGACAACCATTCAGTTAGATGGCTCCGTTTTGGTTTTAGGAGCAGAAATTTCTCTGTACAGCCTATGGTCCCATTCACTCGGGAATATCCCAACGCAGCTCCTAGAAGAAACGTGTATCTGAATCGCTGAATCTCAACATAGATTCAACTTTATTAGGTGAACGAACGCACAGCAGAGCAGTTTCAAGGAAACGTTTCTCCTGAGTTTTAGACGAAGTTTACTGCGGTTTAGTACGCATGCCGGCATTGGGCTGGAAATACCGGTTTTGGGATTCTGCACAGAAAGGGTTTGCAAACCGCTGAATCAACACGTGAGTTTAACTCTGTCAGTTGAATGCACACATTGACAACCATTCAGTTAGATAGCTCCGTTTTGGTTTCAGAAGCAGATAATTCTCTGTACAGCCTATGGTCTCATTCACTCCAGAATATCCCAACGCAGCTCCTAGAAGAAACGTGTTTCTGATTCGCTGAATCTCAACATAGATTCAACTCTCTTAGGTGAACGAACGCACAGCAGAGCAGTTTCAAGGAAACGTTTCTCCTGGGATTTAGACGAAGTTTACTGCGGTTTAGTACGTATGCAGGCATTGGGCTGAAAATACCGGTTTTGGGATTCTGCACAGAAGGGTTTGCCAACCGCAGAATCCACACGTGAGTTTAACTCTGTCAGTTGAATGCACACATTGACAACCATTCAGTTAGATAGCTCCGTTTTGGTTTTAGAAGCAGATATTTCTCTGTACAGACTATGGAACCATTCACTCGGGAATATTCCAAGGCAGCTCCTAGAAGAAACGTGTTTCTGATTCGCTGAATCTCAACATAGATTCAACTCTCTTAGGTGAACGAACTCACAGAAGAGCAGTTTCAAGCAAACCTTTCTCCTGAGTTTTAGACGAACTTTACTGCTGTTTAGTACGTATGCCAGCATAGGGCTGGGTATACCGGTTTTGGGATACTGCACAGAAAGTGTTTGCCAACCGCTGAATCCACACGTGAGTTTAACTCTGTCAGTTGAATGCACACATTGACAAACATTCAATTGGATAGCTCGGTTTTGGTTTTAGGAGCAGATATTTCTCTGTACAGCCTATGGTCCCATGCAGTCGGGAATATCCCAACGCAGCTCCTAGAAGAAAGTGTTTCTGACTCTCTGAATCTCAACATAGATTCAACTCTCTTAGGTGAACGAACACACAGCAGAGCAGTTTCAAGGAAACGTTTCTCCTGAGTTTTAGACGAAGTTTCCTGCTGTTTAGTACGTATGCCGGAATTGGGCTGGAAATACCCGTTTTGGGATTCTGCACAGAAAGGGTTTGCCAACCGCTGAATCCACACGTGAGTTTAACTCTGTCAGTTGAATGTACACATTGACAACCATTCAGTTAGATAGCTCCGTTTTGGTTTTAGAAGCAGATATTTCTCTGTACAGCCTATGGTCCCATTCACTCGGGAATATCCCAAGGCAGCTCCTAGAAGAAACGTGTTTCTGACTCGCTGAATCTCAACATAGATTCAACTCTCTTAGGTGAACGAAAGCAGAGCAGAGCAGTTTCAAGGAAACATTCCTCCTGAGTTTTAGACGACGTTTCCTGCTGTTTAGTACGTATGCCGACATTGGGCTGGAAATACCGGTTTTGGGATTCTGCACAGAAAGGGTTTGCCAACCGCTGAATCCACACGTGAGTTTAACTCAGTCAGTTGAATGCACACATTGACAACCATTCAGTTAGGTAGCTCCGTTTTGGTTTTAGAAGCAGATATTTCTCGGTACAGCCTATGGTCCCATTCACTCGGGAACATCCCAACGCAGCTCCTAGAAGAAACGTGTTTCTGACTCGCTGAATCTCAACATAGATTCAACTCTCTTAGGTTAACGAACGCACAGCAGAGCAGTTTCACGGAAACGTTTCTCCTGAGTTTTAGACGAAGTTTACTGCTGTTTGGTACGTATGCCGGCATTGGGCTGGAAATACCGGTTTTGGGATTCTGCACAAAAAGGGTTTGCCAACTGCTGAATCCACACGTGAGTTTAACTCTGTCAGTTGAATGCACACATTGTCAACCATTCAGTTAGATAGCTCCGTTTTGGTTTTAGAAGCAGATATTTCTCTGTACAGCCTATCGTCCCATTCACTCGGGAATATCCCAACGCAGCTCCTAGAAGATACGTGTTTCTGAATCGCTGAATCTCAAAATAGATTCACCTCTCTTAGGTGAACGAACGCACACCAGAGCAGTTTCAAGGAAACGTTCCTCCTGAGTTTTAGACGAAGTTTCCTGCTGTTTAGTACGTATGCCGGCATTGGCTGGAAATACCGGTTTTTTGATTCTGCACATAAAGGGTTTGCAAACCGCTGAATCCACACGTGAGTTTAACTCTGTCAGTTGAATGCACACATTGACAACCATTCAGTTAGGTAGCTCCGTTTTGGTTTTAGAAGCAGAGATATCTCTGTACAGCCTATGGTCCCATTCACTCGGGAACATCCCAACGCAGCTCCTAGAAGAAACGTGTTTCTGACTCGCTGAATCTCAACATAGATTCAACTCTCTTAGGTGAACGAACGCACAGAAGAGCCGTTTCAAGGAAACGTTTCTCCTGAGTTTTAGACGAAGTTTACTGCGGTTTAGTACGCATGCCGGCATTGGGCTGGAAATACCGGTTTTGGGATTCTGCACAGAAAGGGTTTGCAAACCGCTGAATCCACACGTGAGTTTAACTCTGTCAGTTGAATGCACACATTGACAACCATTCAGTTAGATAGCTCCGTTTTGGTTTTAGAAGCAGATATTTCTCTGTACAGCCTATGGTCCCATTCACTCGGGAATATCCCAACGCAGCTCCTAGAAGAAACGTGTTTCTGACTCGCTGAATCTCAACATAGATTCAACTCTCTTAGGTGAACGAACGCACAGCAGAGCAGTTTCAAGGAAACATTCCTCCTGAGTTTTAGACGAAGTTTCCTGCTGTTTAGTATGTATGCCGGCATTGGGCTGGAAATACCGGTTTTGGGATTCTGCACAGAAAGGGTTTGCAAACCGCTGAATCGACACATGAGTTTAACTCTGTCAGTTGAATGCACACATTGACAACTATTCAGTTAGGTAGCTCCGTTTTGGTTTTAGAAGGAGATATTTTTCGGTACAGCCTATGGTCCCATTCACTCGGGAACATCCCAACGCAGCTCCTAGAAGAAACGTGTTTCTGACTCGCTGAATCTCAACATAGATTCAACTCTCTTAGGTGAACGAACCCACAGAAGAGCAGTTTCAAGCAAACCTTTCTCCTGAGTTTTAGACGAAGTTTACTGCTTTTTAGTACGTATGCCGGCATTGGGCTGGAAATACCGGTTTTGGGATTCTGCACAGAAAGTGTTTGCCAACCGCTGAATCCACACGTGAGTTTTACTCTGTCAGTTGAATGCACACATTGACAAACATTCAGTTAGATAGCTCGGTATTGGTTTTAGGAGCAGATATTTCTCTGTACATCCTATGGTCCCATTCACTCCGGAATATCCCAACGCAGCTCCTAGAAGAAAGTGTTTCTGACTCTCTGAATCTCAACATAGATTCAACTCTCTTAGGTGAACGAACGCACAGCAGAGCAGTTTCAAGGAAACGTTTCTCCTGAGTTTTAGACGAAGTTTCCTGCTGTTTAGTACGTATGCCGGCATTGGGCTGGAAATACCGGTTTTGGGATTCTGCACAGAAAGGGTTTGCAAACCACTGAATCCACACGTGAGTTTATGTCTGTCAGTTGAATGCACACATTGACAACCATTCAGTTAGGTAGCTCCGTTTTGGTTTTAGAAGCAGATATTTCTCGGTACAGCCTACGGTCCCATTCACTCGGGAACATCCCAACGCAGCTCCTAGAAGAAACGTGTTTCTGACTCGCTGAATCTCAACATAGATTCAACTCTCTTAGGTGAACGAACGCACAGCAGAGCAGTTTCAAGGAAACGTTTCCCCTGAGTTTTAGACGAAGTTTACTGCTGTTTGGTACGTATGCCGGCATTGGGCTGGAAATACCGGTTTTGGGATTCTGCACAGAAAGGGTTTGCCAATCGCTGAATCCACACGTGAGTTTAACTCTGTCAGTTGAATGCACACATTGACAACCATTCAGTTAGATAGCTCCGTTTTGGTTTTAGAAGCAGATATTTCTCTGTACAGCCTATGGTCCCATTCACTCGGGAATATCCCAACGCAGCTCCTAGAAGAAACGTGTTTCTGAATCGCTGAATCTCAAAAAAGATTCACCTCTCTTAGGTGAACGAACGCACAGCAGAGCAGTTTCAAGCAAACGTTTCTCCTGAGTTTTAGACGACGTTTCCTGCTGTTTAGTACGTATGCCGGAATTGGGTTGCAAATACAGGTTTTGGAATTCTGCAGAGAAAGGGTTTGCAAACCGCCGAATCCACACGTGAGTTTAACTCTGTCAGTTGAATGCACACATTGACAACCATTCAGTTAGATGGCTCCGTTTTGGTTTTAGGAGCAGATATATCTCTGTACAGCCTATGGTCCCATTCACTCGGGAATATCCCAACGCAGCTCCTAGAAGAAACGTGTATCTGAATCGCTGAATCTCAACATAGATTCAACTTTATTAGGTGAACGAAGGCACAGCAGAGCAGTTTCAAGGAAACGTTTCTCCTGAGTTTTAGACGAAGTTTACTGCTGTTTGGTACGTATGCCGGCATTGGGCTGGAAATACCGGTTTTGGGATTCTGCACAGAAAGGGTTTGCCAACTGCTGAATCCACACGTGAGTTTAACTCTGTCAGTTGAATGCACACATTGTCAACCATTCAGTTAGATAGCTCCGTTTTGGTTTTAGAAGCAGATATTTCTCTGTACAGCCTATCGTCCCATTCACTCGGGAATATCCCAACGCAGCTCCTAGAAGATACGTGTTTCTGAATCGCTGAATCTCAAAATAGATTCACCTCTCTTAGGTGAACGAACGCACACCAGAGCAGTTTCAAGGAAACGTTCCTCCTGAGTTTTAGACGAAGTTTCCTGCTGTTTAGTACGTATGCCGGCATTGGCTGGAAATACCGGTTTTGGGATTCTGCACAGAAAGGGTTTGCAAACCGCTGAATCCACACGTGAGTTTAACTCTGTCAGTTGAATGCACACATTGACAACCATTCAGTTAGGTAGCTCCGTTTTGGTTTTAGAAGCAGAGATATCTCTGTACAGCCTATGGTCCCATTCACTCGGGAACATCCCAACGCAGCTCCTAGAAGAAACGTGTTTCTGACTCGCTGAATCTCAACATAGATTCAACTCTCTTAGGTGAACGAACGCACAGAAGAGCCGTTTCAAGGAAACGTTTCTCCTGAGTTTTAGACGAAGTTTACTGCGGTTTAGTACGCATGCCGGCATTGGGCTGGAAATACCGGTTTTGGGATTCTGCACAGAAAGGGTTTGCAAACCGCTGAATCCACACGTGAGTTTAACTCTGTCAGTTGAATGCACACATTGACAACCATTCAGTTAGATAGCTCCGTTTTGGTTTTAGAAGCAGATATTTCTCTGTACAGCCTATGGTCCCATTCACTCGGGAATATCCCAACGCAGCTCCTAGAAGAAACGTGTTTCTGACTCGCTGAATCTCAACATAGATTCAATTCTCTTAGGTGAACGAACGCACAGCAGAGCAGTTTCAAGGAAACATTCCTCCTGAGTTTTAGACGAAGTTTCCTGCTGTTTAGTATGTATGCCGGCATTGGGCTGGAAATACCGGTTTTGGGATTCTGCACAGAAAGGGTTTGCAAACCGCTGAATCCACACATGAGTTTAACTCTGTCAGTTGAATGCACACATTGACAACTATTCAGTTAGGTAGCTCCGTTTTGGTTTTAGAAGGAGATATTTTTCGGTACAGCCTATGGTCCCATTCACTCGGGAACATCCCAACGCAGCTCCTAGAAGAAACGTGTTTCTGACTCGCTGAATCTCAACATAGATTCAACTCTCTTAGGTGAACGAACCCACAGAAGAGCAGTTTCAAGCAAACCTTTCTCCTGAGTTTTAGACGAAGTTTACTGCTTTTTAGTACGTATGCCGGCATTGGGCTGGAAATACCGGTTTTGGGATTCTGCACAGAAAGTGTTTGCCAACCGCTGAATTCACACGTGAGTTTTACTCTGTCAGTTGAATGCACACATTGACAAACATTCAGTTAGATAGCTCGGTATTGGTTTTAGGAGCAGATATTTCTCTGTACATCCTATGGTCCCATTCACTCCGGAATATCCCAACGCAGCTCCTAGAAGAAAGTGTTTCTGACTCTCTGAATCTCAACATAGATTCAACTCTCTTAGGTGAACGAACGCACAGCAGAGCAGTTTCAAGGAAACGTTTCTCCTGAGTTTTAGACGAAGTTTCCTGCTGTTTAGTACGTATGCCGGCATTGGGCTGGAAATACCGGTTTTGGGATTATGCACAGAAAGGGTTTGCAAACCACTGAATCCACACGTGAGTTTATGTCTGTCAGTTGAATGCACACATTGACAACCATTCAGTTAGGTAGCTCCGTTTTGGTTTTAGAAGCAGATATTTCTCGGTACAGCCTACGGTCCCATTCACTCGGGAACATCCCAACGCAGCTCCTAGAAGAAACGTGTTTCTGACTCGCTGAATCTCAACATAGATTCAACTCTCTTAGGTGAACGAACGCACAGCAGAGCAGTTTCAAGGAAACGTTTCTCCTGAGTTTTAGACGAAGTTTACTGCTGTTTGGTACGTATGCCGGCATTGGGCTGGAAATACCGGTTTTGGGATTCTGCACAGAAAGGGTTTGCCAATCGCTGAATCCACACGTGAGTTTAACTCTGTCAGTTGAATGCACACATTGACAACCATTCAGTTAGATAGCTCCGTTTTGGTTTTAGAAGCAGATATTTCTCTGTACAGCCTATGGTCCCATTCACTCGGGAATATCCCAACGCAGCTCCTAGAAGAAACGTGTTTCTGAATCGCTGAATCTCAAAAAAGATTCACCTCTCTTAGGTGAACGAACGCACAGCAGAGCAGTTTCAAGCAAACGTTTCTCCTGAGTTTTAGACGACGTTTCCTGCTGTTTAGTACGTATGCCGGAATTGGGTTGCAAATACAGGTTTTGGAATTCTGCAGAGAAAGGGTTTGCAAACCGCCGAATCCACACGTGAGTTTCACTCTGTCAGTTGAATGCACACATTGACAACCATTCAGTTAGATGGCTCCGTTTTGGTTTTAGGAGCAGATATATCTCTGTACAGCCTATGGTCCCATTCACTCGGGAATATCCCAACGCAGCTCCTAGAAGAAACGTGTATCTGAATCGCTGAATCTCAACATAGATTCAACTTTATTAGGTGAACGAAGGCACAGCAGAGCAGTTTCAAGGAAACGTTTCTCCTGAGTTTTAGACGAAGTTTACTGCTGTTTGGTACGTATGCCGGCATTGGGCTGGAAATACCGGTTTTGGGATTCTGCACAGAAAGGGTTTGCCAATCGCTGAATCCACACGTGAGTTTAACTGTGTCAGTTGAATGCACACATTGACAACCATTCAGTTAGATAGCTCCGTTTTGGTTTTAGAAGCAGATATTTCTCTGTACAGACTATGGAACCATTCACTCGGGAATATTCCAAGGCAGCTCCTAGAAGAAACGTGTTTCTGATTCGCTGAATCTCAACATAGATTCAACTCTCTTAGGTGAACGAACTCACAGAAGAGCAGTTTCAAGCAAACCTTTCTCCTGAGTTTTAGACGAACTTTACTGCTGTTTAGTACGTATGCCGGCATAGGGCTGGGTATACCGGTTTTGGGATACTGCACAGAAAGTGTTTGCCAACCGCTGAATCCACACGTGAGTTTAACTCTGTCAGTTGAATGCACACATTGACAAACATTCAGTTGGATAGCTCGGTTTTGGTTTTAGGAGCAGATATTTCTCTGTACAGCCTATGGTCCCATGCAGTCGGGAATATCCCAACGCAGCTCCTAGAAGAAAGTGTTTCTGACTCTCTGAATCTCAACATAGATTCAACTCTCTTAGGTGAACGAACGCACACCAGAGCAGTTTCAAGGAAACATTCCTCCTGAGTTTTAGACGAAGTTTCCTGCTGTTTAGTACGTATGCCGGCATTGGCTGGAAATACCGGTTTTGGGATTCTGCACAGAAAGGGTTTGCAAACCGCTGAATCCACACGTGAGTTTAACTCTGTCAGTTGAATGCACACATTGACAACCATTCAGTTAGGTAGCTCCGTTTTGGTTTTAGAAGCAGATAGTTCTCTGTGCAGCCTATGGTCCCATTCACTCGGGAACATCCCAACGCAGCTCCTAGAAGAAACGTGTTTCTGACTCGCTGAATCTCAACATAGATTCAACTCTCTTAGGTGAACGAACGCACAGAAGAGCAGTTTCAAGGAAACGTTTCTCCTGGGTTTTAGACGAAGTTTACTGCGGTTTAGTACGCATGCCGGCATTGGGCTGGAAATACCGGTTTTGGGATTCTGCACAGAAAGGCTTTGCAAACCGCTGAATCCACACGTGAGTTTAACTCTGTCAGTTGAAGGCACACATTGACAACCATTCAGTTAGATAGCTCCGTTTTGGTTTTAGAAGCAGATATTTCTCTGTACAGCCTATGGTCCCATTCACTCGGGAATATCCCAACGCAGCTCCTAGAAGAAACGTGTTTCTGACTCGCTGAATCTCAACATAGATTCAATTCTCTTAGGTGAACGAACGCACAGCAGAGCAGTTTCAAGGAAACATTCCTCCTGAGTTTTAGACGAAGTTTCCTGCTGTTTAGTATGTATGCCGGCATTGGGCTGGAAATACCGGTTTTGGGATTCTGCACAGAAAGGGTTTGCAAACCGCTGAATCCACACATGAGTTTAACTCTGTCAGTTGAATGCACACATTGACAACTATTCAGTTAGGTAGCTCCGTTTTGGTTTTAGAAGCAGATATTTTTCGGTACAGCCTATGGTCCCATTCACTCGGGAACATCCCAACGCAGCTCCTAGAAGAAACGTGTTTCTGACTCGCTGAATCTCAACATAGATTCAACTCTCTTAGGTGAACGAACCCACAGAAGAGCAGTTTCAAGCAAACCTTTCTCCTGAGTTTTAGACGAAGTTTACTGCTTTTTAGTACGTATGCCGGCATTGGGCTGGAAATACCGGTTTTGGGATTCTGCACAGAAAGTGTTTGCCAACCGCTGAATCCACACGTGAGTTTTACTCTGTCAGTTGAATGCACACATTGTCAACCATTCAGTTAGATAGCTCCGTTTTGGTTTTAGAAGCAGATATTTCTCTGTACAGCCTATGGTCCCATTCACTCGGGAATATCCCAACGCAGCTCCTAGAAGATACGTGTTTCTGAATCGCTGAATCTCAAAATAGATTCACCTCTCTTAGATGAACGAACGCACACCAGAGCAGTTTCAAGGAAACATTCCTCCTGAGTTTTAGACGAAGTTTCCTGCTGTTTAGTACATATGCCGGCATTGGCTGGAAATACCGGTTTTGGGATTCTGCACAGAAAGGGTTTGCAAACCGCTGAATCCACACGTGAATTTAACTCTGTCAGTTGAATGCACACATTGACAACCATTCAGTTAGGTAGCTCCGTTTTGGTTTTAGGAGCAGAGATTTCTCTGTACAGCCTATGGTCCCATTCACTCGGGAACATCCCAACGCAGCTCCTAGAAGAAACGTGTATCTGAATCGCTGAATCTCAACATAGATTCAACTTTATTAGGTGAACGAACGCACAGCAGAGCAGTTTCAAGGAAACGTTTCTCCTGAGTTTTAGACGAAGTTTACTGCGGTTTAGTACGCATGCCGGCATTGGGCTGGAAATACCGGTTTTGGGATTCTGCACAGAAAGGGTTTGCAAACCGCTGAATCAACACGTGAGTTTAACTCTGTCAGTTGAATGCACACATTGACAACCATTCAGTTAGATAGCTCCGTTTTGGTTTCAGAAGCAGATAATTCTCTGTACAGCCTATGGTCTCATTCACTCCAGAATATCCCAACGCAGCTCCTAGAAGAAACGTGTTTCTGATTCGCTGAATCTCAACATAGATTCAACTCTCTTAGGTGAACGAACGCACAGCAGAGCAGTTTCAAGGAAACGTTTCTCCTGGGATTTAGACGAAGTTTACTGCGGTTTAGTACGTATGCAGGCATTGGGCTGAAAATACCGGTTTTGGGATTCTGCACAGAAGGGTTTGCCAACCGCAGAATCCACACGTGAGTTTAACTCTGTCAGTTGAATGCACACATTGACAACCATTCAGTTAGATAGCTCCGTTTTGGTTTTAGAAGCAGATATTTCTCTGTACAGACTATGGAACCATTCACTCGGGAATATTCCAAGGCAGCTCCTAGAAGAAACGTGTTTCTGATTCGCTGAATCTCAACATAGATTCAACTCTCTTAGGTGAACGAACTCACAGAAGAGCAGTTTCAAGCAAACCTTTCTCCTGAGTTTTAGACGAACTTTACTGCTGTTTAGTACGTATGCCAGCATAGGGCTGGGTATACCGGTTTTGGGATACTGCACAGAAAGTGTTTGCCAACCGCTGAATCCACACGTGAGTTTAACTCTGTCAGTTGAATGCACACATTGACAAACATTCAATTGGATAGCTCGGTTTTGGTTTTAGGAGCAGATATTTCTCTGTACAGCCTATGGTCCCATGCAGTCGGGAATATCCCAACGCAGCTCCTAGAAGAAAGTGTTTCTGACTCTCTGAATCTCAACATAGATTCAACTCTCTTAGGTGAACGAACACACAGCAGAGCAGTTTCAAGGAAACGTTTCTCCTGAGTTTTAGACGAAGTTTCCTGCTGTTTAGTACGTATGCCGGAATTGGGCTGGAAATACCCGTTTTGGGATTCTGCACAGAAAGGGTTTGCCAACCGCTGAATCCACACGTGAGTTTAACTCTGTCAGTTGAATGTACACATTGACAACCATTCAGTTAGATAGCTCCGTTTTGGTTTTAGAAGCAGATATTTCTCTGTACAGCCTATGGTCCCATTCACTCGGGAATATCCCAAGGCAGCTCCTAGAAGAAACGTGTTTCTGACTCGCTGAATCTCAACATAGATTCAACTCTCTTAGGTGAACGAAAGCAGAGCAGAGCAGTTTCAAGGAAACATTCCTCCTGAGTTTTAGACGACGTTTCCTGCTGTTTAGTACGTATGCCGACATTGGGCTGGAAATACCGGTTTTGGGATTCTGCACAGAAAGGGTTTGCCAACCGCTGAATCCACACGTGAGTTTAACTCAGTCAGTTGAATGCACACATTGACAACCATTCAGTTAGGTAGCTCCGTTTTGGTTTTAGAAGCAGATATTTCTCGGTACAGCCTATGGTCCCATTCACTCGGGAACATCCCAACGCAGCTCCTAGAAGAAACGTGTTTCTGACTCGCTGAATCTCAACATAGATTCAACTCTCTTAGGTTAACGAACGCACAGCAGAGCAGTTTCACGGAAACGTTTCTCCTGAGTTTTAGACGAAGTTTACTGCTGTTTGGTACGTATGCCGGCATTGGGCTGGAAATACCGGTTTTGGGATTCTGCACAGAAAGGGTTTGCCAACTGCTGAATCCACACGTGAGTTTAACTCTGTCAGTTGAATGCACACATTGAGAACCATTCAGTTAGATAGCTCCGTTTTGGTTTTAGAAGCAGATATTTCTCTGTACAGCCTATCGTCCCATTCACTCGGGAATATCCCAACGCAGCTCCTAGAAGATACGTGTTTCTGAATCGCTGAATCTCAAAATAGATTCACCTCTCTTAGGTGAACGAACGCACACCAGAGCAGTTTCAAGGAAACGTTCCTCCTGAGTTTTAGACGAAGTTTCCTGCTGTTTAGTACGTATGCCGGCATTGGCTGGAAATACCGGTTTTGGGATTCTGCACAGAAAGGGTTTGCAAACCGCTGAATCCACACGTGAGTTTAACTCTGTCAGTTGAATGCACACATTGACAACCATTCAGTTAGGTAGCTCCGTTTTGGTTTTAGAAGCAGAGATATCTCTGTACAGCCTATGGTCCCATTCACTCGGGAACATCCCAACGCAGCTCCTAGAAGAAACGTGTTTCTGACTCGCTGAATCTCAACATAGATTCAACTCTCTTAGGTGAACGAACGCACAGAAGAGCCGTTTCAAGGAAACGTTTCTCCTGAGTTTTAGACGAAGTTTACTGCGGTTTAGTACGCATGCCGGCATTGGGCTGGAAATACCGGTTTTGGGATTCTGCACAGAAAGGGTTTGCAAACCGCTGAATCCACACGTGAGTTTAACTCTGTCAGTTGAATGCACACATTGACAACCATTCAGTTAGATAGCTCCGTTTTGGTTTTAGAAGCAGATATTTCTCTGTACAGCCTATGGTCCCATTCACTCGGGAATATGCCAACGCAGCTCCTAGAAGAAACGTGTTTCTGACTCGCTGAATCTCAACATAGATTCAACTCTCTTAGGTGAACGAACGCACAGCAGAGCAGTTTCAAGGAAACATTCCTCCTGAGTTTTAGACGAAGTTTCCTGCTGTTTAGTATGTATGCCGGCATTGGGCTGGAAATACCGGTTTTGGGATTCTGCACAGAAAGGGTTTGCAAACCGCTGAATCGACACATGAGTTTAACTCTGTCAGTTGAATGCACACATTGACAACTATTCAGTTAGGTAGCTCCGTTTTGGTTTTAGAAGGAGATATTTTTCGGTACAGCCTATGGTCCCATTCACTCGGGAACATCCCAACGCAGCTCCTAGAAGAAACGTGTTTCTGACTCGCTGAATCTCAACATAGATTCAACTCTCTTAGGTGAACGAACCCACAGAAGAGCAGTTTCAAGCAAACCTTTCTCCTGAGTTTTAGACGAAGTTTACTGCTTTTTAGTACGTATGCCGGCATTGGGCTGGAAATACCGGTTTTGGGATTCTGCACAGAAAGTGTTTGCCAACCGCTGAATCCACACGTGAGTTTTACTCTGTCAGTTGAATGCACACATTGACAAACATTCAGTTAGATAGCTCGGTATTGGTTTTAGGAGCAGATATTTCTCTGTACATCCTATGGTCCCATTCACTCCGGAATATCCCAACGCAGCTCCTAGAAGAAAGTGTTTCTGACTCTCTGAATCTCAACATAGATTCAACTCTCTTAGGTGAACGAACTCACAGCAGAGCAGTTTCAAGGAAACGTTTCTCCTGAGTTTTAGACGAAGTTTCCTGCTGTTTAGTACGTATGCCGGCATTGGGCTGGAAATACCGGTTTTGGGATTCTGCACAGAAAGGGTTTGCAAACCACTGAATCCACACGTGAGTTTATGTCTGTCAGTTGAATGCACACATTGACAACCATTCAGTTAGGTAGCTCCGTTTTGGTTTTAGAAGCAGATATTTCTCGGTACAGCCTACGGTCCCATTCACTCGGGAACATCCCAACGCAGCTCCTAGAAGAAACGTGTTTCTGACTCGCTGAATCTCAACATAGATTCAACTCTCTTAGGTGAACGAACGCACAGCAGAGCAGTTTCAAGGAAACGTTTCTCCTGAGTTTTAGACGAAGTTTACTGCTGTTTGGTACGTATGCCGGCATTGGGCTGGAAATACCGGTTTTGGGATTCTGCACAGAAAGGGTTTGCCAATCGCTGAATCCACACGTGAGTTTAACTCTGTCAGTTGAATGCACACATTGACAACCATTCAGTTAGATAGCTCCGTTTTGGTTTTAGAAGCAGATATTTCTCTGTACAGCCTATGGTCCCATTCACTCGGGAATATCCCAACGCAGCTCCTAGAAGAAACGTGTTTCTGAATCGCTGAATCTCAAAAAAGATTCACCTCTCTTAGGTGAACGAACGCACAGCAGAGCAGTTTCAAGCAAACGTTTCTCCTGAGTTTTAGACGACGTTTCCTGCTGTTTAGTACGTATGCCGGAATTGGGTTGCAAATACAGGTTTTGGAATTCTGCAGAGAAAGGGTTTGCAAACCGCCGAATCCACACGTGAGTTTCACTCTGTCAGTTGAATGCACACATTGACAACCATTCAGTTAGATGGCTCCGTTTTGGTTTTAGGAGCAGATATATCTCTGTACAGCCTATGGTCCCATTCACTCGGGAATATCCCAACGCAGCTCCTAGAAGAAACGTGTATCTGAATCGCTGAATCTCAACATAGATTCAACTTTATTAGGTGAACGAAGGCACAGCAGAGCAGTTTCAAGGAAACGTTTCTCCTGAGTTTTAGACGAAGTTTACTGCTGTTTGGTACGTATGCCGGCATTGGGCTGGAAATACCGGTTTTGGGATTCTGCACAGAAAGGGTTTGCCAACTGCTGAATCCACACGTGAGTTTAACTCTGTCAGTTGAATGCACACATTGTCAACCATTCAGTTAGATAGCTCCGTTTTGGTTTTAGAAGCAGATATTTCTCTGTACAGCCTATCGTCCCATTCACTCGGGAATATCCCAACGCAGCTCCTAGAAGATACGTGTTTCTGAATCGCTGAATCTCAAAATAGATTCACCTCTCTTAGGTGAACGAACGCACACCAGAGCAGTTTCAAGGAAACGTTCCTCCTGAGTTTTAGACGAAGTTTCCTGCTGTTTAGTACGTATGCCGGCATTGGCTGGAAATACCGGTTTTGGGATTCTGCACAGAAAGGGTTTGCAAACCGCTGAATCCACACGTGAGTTTAACTCTGTCAGTTGAATGCACACATTGACAACCATTCAGTTAGGTAGCTCCGTTTTGGTTTTAGAAGCAGAGATATCTCTGTACAGCCTATGGTCCCATTCACTCGGGAACATCCCAACGCAGCTCCTAGAAGAAACGTGTTTCTGACTCGCTGAATCTCAACATAGATTCAACTCTCTTAGGTGAACGAACGCACAGAAGAGCCGTTTCAAGGAAACGTTTCTCCTGAGTTTTAGACGAAGTTTACTGCGGTTTAGTACGCATGCCGGCATTGGGCTGGAAATACCGGTTTTGGGATTCTGCACAGAAAGGGTTTGCAAACCGCTGAATCCACACGTGAGTTTAACTCTGTCAGTTGAATGCACACATTGACAACCATTCAGTTAGATAGCTCCGTTTTGGTTTTAGAAGCAGATATTTCTCTGTACAGCCTATGGTCCCATTCACTCGGGAATATCCCAACGCAGCTCCTAGAAGAAACGTGTTTCTGACTCGCTGAATCTCAACATAGATTCAATTCTCTTAGGTGAACGAACGCACAGCAGAGCAGTTTCAAGGAAACATTCCTCCTGAGTTTTAGACGAAGTTTCCTGCTGTTTAGTATGTATGCCGGCATTGGGCTGGAAATACCGGTTTTGGGATTCTGCACAGAAAGGGTTTGCAAACCGCTGAATCCACACATGAGTTTAACTCTGTCAGTTGAATGCACACATTGACAACTATTCAGTTAGGTAGCTCCGTTTTGGTTTTAGAAGGAGATATTTTTCGGTACAGCCTATGGTCCCATTCACTCGGGAACATCCCAACGCAGCTCCTAGAAGAAACGTGTTTCTGACTCGCTGAATCTCAACATAGATTCAACTCTCTTAGGTGAACGAACCCACAGAAGAGCAGTTTCAAGCAAACCTTTCTCCTGAGTTTTAGACGAAGTTTACTGCTTTTTAGTACGTATGCCGGCATTGGGCTGGAAATACCGGTTTTGGGATTCTGCACAGAAAGTGTTTGCCAACCGCTGAATCCACACGTGAGTTTTACTCTGTCAGTTGAATGCACACATTGACAAACATTCAGTTAGATAGCTCGGTATTGGTTTTAGGAGCAGATATTTCTCTGTACATCCTATGGTCCCATTCACTCCGGAATATCCCAACGCAGCTCCTAGAAGAAAGTGTTTCTGACTCTCTGAATCTCAACATAGATTCAACTCTCTTAGGTGAACGAACGCACAGCAGAGCAGTTTCAAGGAAACGTTTCTCCTGAGTTTTAGACGAAGTTTCCTGCTGTTTAGTACGTATGCCGGCATTGGGCTGGAAATACCGGTTTTGGGATTATGCACAGAAAGGGTTTGCAAACCACTGAATCCACACGTGAGTTTATGTCTGTCAGTTGAATGCACACATTGACAACCATTCAGTTAGGTAGCTCCGTTTTGGTTTTAGAAGCAGATATTTCTCGGTACAGCCTACGGTCCCATTCACTCGGGAACATCCCAACGCAGCTCCTAGAAGAAACGTGTTTCTGACTCGCTGAATCTCAACATAGATTCAACTCTCTTAGGTGAACGAACGCACAGCAGAGCAGTTTCAAGGAAACGTTTCTCCTGAGTTTTAGACGAAGTTTACTGCTGTTTGGTACGTATGCCGGCATTGGGCTGGAAATACCGGTTTTGGGATTCTGCACAGAAAGGGTTTGCCAATCGCTGAATCCACACGTGAGTTTAACTCTGTCAGTTGAATGCACACATTGACAACCATTCAGTTAGATAGCTCCGTTTTGGTTTTAGAAGCAGATATTTCTCTGTACAGCCTATGGTCCCATTCACTCGGGAATATCCCAACGCAGCTCCTAGAAGAAACGTGTTTCTGAATCGCTGAATCTCAAAAAAGATTCACCTCTCTTAGGTGAACGGACGCACAGCAGAGCAGTTTCAAGCAAACGTTTCTCCTGAGTTTTAGACGACGTTTCCTGCTGTTTAGTACGTATGCCGGAATTGGGTTGCAAATACAGGTTTTGGAATTCTGCAGAGAAAGGGTTTGCAAACCGCCGAATCCACACGTGAGTTTAACTCTGTCAGTTGAATGCACACATTGACAACCATTCAGTTAGATGGCTCCGTTTTGGTTTTAGGAGCAGATATATCTCTGTACAGCCTATGGTCCCATTCACTCGGGAATATCCCAACGCAGCTCCTAGAAGAAACGTGTATCTGAATCGCTGAATCTCAACATAGATTCAACTTTATTAGGTGAACGAAGGCACAGCAGAGCAGTTTCAAGGAAACGTTTCTCCTGAGTTTTAGACGAAGTTTACTGCTGTTTGGTACGTATGCCGGCATTGGGCTGGAAATACCGGTTTTGGGATTCTGCACAGAAAGGGTTTGCCAATCGCTGAATCCACACGTGAGTTTAACTGTGTCAGTTGAATGCACACATTGACAACCATTCAGTTAGATAGCTCCGTTTTGGTTTTAGAAGCAGATATTTCTCTGTACAGACTATGGAACCATTCACTCGGGAATATTCCAAGGCAGCTCCTAGAAGAAACGTGTTTCTGATTCGCTGAATCTCAACATAGATTCAACTCTCTTAGGTGAACGAACTCACAGAAGAGCAGTTTCAAGCAAACCTTTCTCCTGAGTTTTAGATGAACTTTACTGCTGTTTAGTACGTATGCCGGCATAGGGCTGGGTATACCGGTTTTGGGATACTGCACAGAAAGTGTTTGCCAACCGCTGAATCCACACGTGAGTTTAACTCTGTCAGTTGAATGCACACATTGACAAACATTCAGTTGGATAGCTCGGTTTTGGTTTTAGGAGCAGATATTTCTCTGTACAGCCTATGGTCCCATGCAGTCGGGAATATCCCAACGCAGCTCCTAGAAGAAAGTGTTTCTGACTCTCTGAATCTCAACATAGATTCAACTCTCTTAGGTGAACGAACGCACACCAGAGCAGTTTCAAGGAAACATTCCTCCTGAGTTTTAGACGAAGTTTCCTGCTGTTTAGTACGTATGCCGGCATTGGCTGGAAATACCGGTTTTGGGATTCTGCACAGAAAGGGTTTGCAAACCGCTGAATCCACACGTGAGTTTAACTCTGTCAGTTGAATGCACACATTGACAACCATTCAGTTAGGTAGCTCCGTTTTGGTTTTAGAAGCAGATAGTTCTCTGTGCAGCCTATGGTCCCATTCACTCGGGAACATCCCAACGCAGCTCCTAGAAGAAACGTGTTTCTGACTCGCTGAATCTCAACATAGATTCAACTCTCTTAGGTGAACGAACGCACAGAAGAGCAGTTTCAAGGAAACGTTTCTCCTGGGTTTTAGACGAAGTTTACTGCGGTTTAGTACGCATGCCGGCATTCGGCTGGAAATACCGGTTTTGGGATTCTGCACAGAAAGGCTTTGCAAACCGCTGAATCCACACGTGAGTTTAACTCTGTCAGTTGAATGCACACATTGACAACCATTCAGTTAGATAGCTCCGTTTTGGTTTTAGAAGCAGATATTTCTCTGTACAGCCTATGGTCCCATTCACTCGGGAATATCCCAACGCAGCTCCTAGAAGAAACGTGTTTCTGACTCGCTGAATCTCAACATAGATTCAATTCTCTTAGGTGAACGAACGCACAGCAGAGCAGTTTCAAGGAAACATTCCTCCTGAGTTTTAGACGAAGTTTCCTGCTGTTTAGTATGTATGCCGGCATTGGGCTGGAAATACCGGTTTTGGGATTCTGCACAGAAAGGGTTTGCAAACCGCTGAATCCACACATGAGTTTAACTCTGTCAGTTGAATGCACACATTGACAACTATTCAGTTAGGTAGCTCCGTTTTGGTTTTAGAAGCAGATATTTTTCGGTACAGCCTATGGTCCCATTCACTCGGGAACATCCCAACGCAGCTCCTAGAAGAAACGTGTTTCTGACTCGCTGAATCTCAACATAGATTCAACTCTCTTAGGTGAACGAACCCACAGAAGAGCAGTTTCAAGCAAACCTTTCTCCTGAGTTTTAGACGAAGTTTACTGCTTTTTAGTACGTATGCCGGCATTGGGCTGGAAATACCGGTTTTGGGATTCTGCACAGAAAGTGTTTGCCAACCGCTGAATCCACACGTGAGTTTTACTCTGTCAGTTGAATGCACACATTGTCAACCATTCAGTTAGATAGCTCCGTTTTGGTTTTAGAAGCAGATATTTCTCTGTACAGCCTATGGTCCCATTCACTCGGGAATATCCCAACGCAGCTCCTAGAAGATACGTGTTTCTGAATCGCTGAATCTCAAAATAGATTCACCTCTCTTAGATGAACGAACGCACACCAAAGCAGTTTCAAGGAAACATTCCTCCTGAGTTTTAGACGAAGTTTCCTGCTGTTTAGTACGTATGCCGGCATTGGCTGGAAATACCGGTTTTGGGATTCTGCACAGAAAGGGTTTGCAAACCGCTGAATCCACACGTGAATTTAACTCTGTCAGTTGAATGCACACATTGACAACCATTCAGTTAGGTAGCTCCGTTTTGGTTTTAGGAGCAGAGATTTCTCTGTACAGCCTATGGTCCCATTCACTCGGGAACATCCCAACGCAGCTCCTAGAAGAAACGTGTTTCTGACTCGCTGAATCTCAACATAGATTCAACTCTCTTAGGTGAACGAACGCACAGAAGAGCAGTTTCAAGGAAACGTTTCTCCTGGGTTTTAGACGAAGTTTACTGCGGTTTAGTACGCATGCCGGCATTGGGCTGGAAATACCGGTTTTGGGATTCTGCACAGAAAGGGTTTGCAAACCGCTGAATCCACACGTGAGTTTAACTCTGTCAGTTGAATGCACACATTGACAACCATTCAGTTAGATAGCTCCGTTTTGGTTTTAGAAGCAGATATTTCTCTGTACAGCCTATGGTCCCATTCACTCGGGAATATCCCAACGCAGCTCCAAGAAGAAACGTGTTTCTGACTCTCTGAATCTCAACATAGATTCAATTCTCTTAGGTGAACGAACGCACAGCAGAGCAGTTTCAAGGAAACATTCCTCCTGAGTTTTAGACGAAGTTTCCTGCTGTTTAGTATGTATGCCGGCATTGGGCTGGAAATACCGGTTTTGGGATTCTGCACAGAAAGGGTTTGCAAACCGCTGAATCCACACATGAGTTTAACTCTGTCAGTTGAATGCACACATTGACAACTATTCAGTTAGGTAGCTCCGTTTTGGTTTTAGAAGCAGATATTTTTCGGTACAGCCTATGGTCCCATTCACTCGGGAACATCCCAACGCAGCTCCTAGAAGAAACGTGTTTCTGACTCGCTGAATCTCAACATAGATTCAACTCTCTTAGGTGAACGAACCCACAGAAGAGCAGTTTCAAGCAAACCTTTCTCCTGAGTTTTAGACGAAGTTTACTGCTTTTTAGTACGTTTGCCGGCATTGGGCTGGAAATACCGGTTTTGGGATTCTGCACAGAAAGTGTTTGCCAACCGCTGAATCCACACGTGAGTTTTACTCTGTCAGTTGAATGCACACATTGACAAACATTCAGTTAGATAGCTCGGTATTGGTTTTAGGAGCAGATATTTCTCTGTACATCCTATGGTCCCATTCACTCCGGAATATCCCAACGCAGCTCCTAGAAGAAAGTGTTTCTGACTCTCTGAATCTCAACATAGATTCAACTCTCTTAGGTGAACGAACGCACAGCAGAGCAGTTTCAAGGAAACGTTTCTCCTGAGTTTTAGACGAAGTTTCCTGCTGTTTAGTACGTATGCCGGCATTGGGCTGGAAATACCGGTTTTGGGATTCTGCACAGAAAGGGTTTGCAAACCACTGAATCCACACGTGAGTTTATGTCTGTCAGTTGAATGCACACATTGACAACCATTCAGTTAGGTAGCTCCGTTTTGGTTTTAGAAGCAGATATTTCTCGGTACAGCCTACGGTCCCATTCACTCGGGAACATCCCAACGCAGCTCCTAGAAGAAACGTGTTTCTGACTCGCTGAATCTCAACATAGATTCAACTCTCTTAGGTGAACGAACGCACAGCTGAGCAGTTTCAAGGAAACGTTTCTCCTGAGTTTTAGACGAAGTTTACTGCTGTTTGGTACGTATGCCGGCATTGGGCTGGAAATACCGGTTTTGGGATTCTGCACAGAAAGTGTTTGCCAATCGCTGAATCCACACGTGAGTTTAACTCTGTCAGTTGAATGCACACATTGACAACCATTCAGTTAGATAGCTCCGTTTTGGTTTTAGAAGCAGATATTTCTCTGTACAGCCTATGGTCCCATTCACTCGGGAATATCCCAACGCAGCTCCTAGAAGAAACGTGTTTCTGAATCGCTGAATCTCAAAAAAGATTCACCTCTCTTAGGTGAACGAACGCACAGCAGAGCAGTTTCAAGGAAACGTTTCTCCTGAGTTTTAGACGACGTTTCCTGCTGTTTAGTACGTATGCCGGAATTGGGTTGCAAATACAGGTTTTGGAATTCTGCAGAGAAAGGGTTTGCAAACCGCCGAATCCACACGTGAGTTTAACTCTGTCAGTTCAATGCACACATTGACAACCATTCAGTTAGATGGCTCCGTTTTGGTTTTAGGAGCAGATATATCTCTGTACAGCCTATGGCCCCATTCACTCGGGAATATCCCAACGCAGCTCCTAGAAGAAACGTGTATCTGAATCGCTGAATCTCAACATAGATTCAACTTTATTAGGTGAACGAAGGCACAGCAGAGCAGGTTCAAGGAAACGTTTCTCCTGAGTTTTAGACGAAGTTTACTGCGGTTTAGTACGCATGCCGGCATTGGGCTGGAAATACCGGTTTTGGGATTCTGCACAGAAAGGGTTTGCAAACCGCTGAATCAACACGTGAGTTTAACTCTGTCAGTTGAATGCACACATTGACAACCATTCAGTTAGATAGCTCCGTTTTGGTTTCAGAAGCAGATATTTCTCTGTACAGCCTATGGTCTCATTCACTCCAGAATATCCCAACGCAGCTCCTAGAAGAAACGTGTTTCTGACTCGCTGAATCTCAACATAGATTCAACTCTCTTAGGTGAACGAACGCACAGCAGAGCAGTTTCAAGGAAACGTTTCTCCTGGGATTTAGACGAAGTTTACTGCGGTTTAGTACGTATGCAGGCATTGGGCTGAAAATACCGGTTTTGGGATTCTGCACAGAAGGGTTTGCCAACCGCAGAATCCACACGTGAGTTTAACTGTGTCAGTTGAATGCACACATTGACAACCATTCAGTTAGATAGCTCCGTTTTGGTTTTAGAAGCAGATATTTCTCTGTACAGACTATGGAACCATTCACTCGGGAATATTCCAAGGCAGCTCCTAGAAGAAACGTGTTTCTGATTCGCTGAATCTCAACATAGATTCAACTCTCTTAGGTGAACGAACTCACAGAAGAGCAGTTTCAAGCAAACCTTTCTCCTGAGTTTTAGACGAACTTTACTGCTGTTTAGTACGTATGCCGGCATAGGGCTGCGTATACCGGTTTTGGGATACTGCACAGAAAGTGTTTGCCAACCGCTGAATCCACACGTGAGTTTAACTCTGTCAGTTGAATGCACACATTGACAAACATTCAGTTGGATAGCTCGGTTTTGGTTTTAGGAGCAGATATTTCTCTGTACAGCCTATGGTCCCATGCAGTCGGGAATATCCCAACGCAGCTCCTAGAAGAAAGTGTTTCTGACTCTCTGAATCTCAACATAGATTCAACTCTCTTAGGTGAACGAACGCACACCAGAGCAGTTTCAAGGAAACATTCCTCCTGAGTTTTAGACGAAGTTTCCTGCTGTTTAGTACGTATGCCGGCATTGGCTGGAAATACCGGTTTTGGGATTCTGCACAGAAAGGGTTTGCAAACCGCTGAATCCACACGTGAGTTTAACTCTGTCAGTTGAATGCACACATTGACAACCATTCAGTTAGGTAGCTCCGTTTTGGTTTTAGAAGCAGAGATTTCTCTGTACAGCCTATGGTCCCATTCACTCGGGAACATCCCAACGCAGCTCCTAGAAGAAACGTGTTTCTGACTCGCTGAATCTCAACATAGATTCAACTCTCTTAGGTGAACGAACGCACAGCAGAGCAGTTTCAAGGAAACATTCCTCCTGAGTTTTAGACGAAGTTTCCTGCTGTTTAGTATGTATGCCGGCATTGGGCTGGAAATACCGGTTTTGGGATTCTGCACAGAAAGGGTTTGCAAACCGCTGAATCCACACATGAGTTTAACTCTGTCAGTTGAATGCACACATTGACAACTATTCAGTTAGGTAGCTCCGTTTTGGTTTTTGAAGCAGATATTTTTCGGTACAGCCTATGGTCCCATTCACTCGGGAACATCCCAACGCAGCTCCTAGAAGAAACGTGTTTCTGACTCTCTGAATCTCAACATAGATTCAACTCTCTTAGGTGAACGAACCCACAGAAGAGCAGTTTCAAGCAAACCTTTCTCCTGAGTTTTAGACGAAGTTTACTGCTTTTTAGTACGTATGCCGGCATTGGGCTGGAAATACCGGTTTTGGGATTCTGCACAGAAAGTGTTTGCCAACCGCTGAATCCACACGTGAGTTTTACTCTGTCAGTTGAATGCACACATTGACAAACATTCAGTTAGATAGCTCGGTTTTGGTTTTAGGAGCAGATATTTCTCTGTACATCCTATGGTCCCATTCACTCGGGAATATCCCAACGCAGCTCCTAGAAGAAAGTGTTTCTGACTCTGTGAATCTCAACATAGATTCAACTCTCTTAGGTGAACGAACGCACAGCAGAGCAGTTTCAAGGAAACGTTTCTCCTGAGTTTTAGACGAAGTTTCCTGCTGTTTAGTACGTATGCCGGCATTGGGCTGGAAATACCGGTTTTGGGATTCTGCACAGAAAGGGTTTGCATACCACTGAATCCACACGTGAGTTTATGTCTGTCAGTTGAATGCACACATTGACAACCATTCAGTTAGGTAGCTCCGTTTTGGTTTTAGAAGCAGATATTTCTCGGTACAGCCTACGGTCCCATTCACTCGGGAACATCCCAACGCAGCTCCTAGAAGAAACGTGTTTCTGACTCGCTGAATCTCAACATAGATTCAACTCTCTTAGGTGAACGAAGGCACAGCAGAGCAGTTTCAAGGAAACGTTTCTCCTGAGTTTTAGACGAAGTTTACTGCTGTTTGGTACGTATGCCGGCATTGGGCTGGAAATACCGGTTTTGGGATTCTGCACAGAAAGCGTTTGCCAATCGCTGAATCCACACGTGAGTTTAACTCTGTCAGTTGAATGCACACATTGACAACCATTCAGTTAGATAGCTCCGTTTTGGTTTTAGAAGCAGATATTTCTCTGTACAGCCTATGGTCCCATTCACTCGGGAATATCCCAACGCAGCTCCTAGAAGAAACGTGTTTCTGAATCGCTGAATCTCAAAAAAGATTCACCTCTCTTAGGTGAAGGAACGCACAGCAGAGCAGTTTCAAGGAAACGTTTCTCCTGAGTTTTAGACGACGTTTCCTGCTGTTTAGTACGTATGCCGGAATTGGGTTGCAAATACAGGTTTTGGAATTCTGCAGAGAAAGGGTTTGCAAACCGCCGAATCCACACGTGAGTTTAACTCTGTCAGTTGAATGCACACATTGACAACCATTCAGTTAGATGGCTCCGTTTTGGTTTTAGGAGCAGATATATCTCTGTACAGCCTATGGTCCCATTCACTCGGGAATATCCCAACGCAGCTCCTAGAAGAAACGTGTATCTGAATCGCTGAATCTCAACATAGATTCAACTTTATTAGGTGAACGAAGGCACAGCAGAGCAGGTTCAAGGAAACGTTTCTCCTGAGTTTTAGACGAAGTTTACTGCGGTTTAGTACGCATGCCGGCATTGGGCTGGAAATACCGGTTTTGGGATTCTGCACAGAAAGGGTTTGCAAACCGCTGAATCAACACGTGAGTTTAACTCTGTCAGTTGAATGCACACATTGACAACCATTCAGTTAGATAGCTCCGTTTTGGTTTCAGAAGCAGATATTTCTCTGTACAGCCTATGGTCTCATTCACTCCAGAATATCCCAACGCAGCTCCTAGAAGAAACGTGTTTCTGACTCGCTGAATCTCAACATAGATTCAACTCTCTTAGGTGAACGAACGCACAGCAGAGCAGTTTCAAGGAAACGTTTCTCCTGGGATTTAGACGAAGTTTACTGCGGTTTAGTACGTATGCAGGCATTGGGCTGAAAATACCGGTTTTGGGATTCTGCACAGAAGGGTTTGCCAACCGCAGAATCCACACGTGAGTTTAACTGTGTCAGTTGAATGCACACATTGACAACCATTCAGTTAGATAGCTCCGTTTTGGTTTTAGAAGCAGATATTTCTCTGTACAGACTATGGAACCATTCACTCGGGAATATTCCAAGGCAGCTCCTAGAAGAAACGTGTTTCTGATTCGCTGAATCTCAACATAGATTCAACTCTCTTAGGTGAACGAACTCACAGAAGAGCAGTTTCAAGCAAACCTTTCTCCTGAGTTTTAGACGAACTTTACTGCTGTTTAGTACGCATGCCGGCATAGGGCTGCGTATACCGGTTTTGGGATACTGCACAGAAAGTGTTTGCCAACCGCTGAATCCACACGTGAGTTTAACTCTGTCAGTTGAATGCACACATTGACAAACATTCAGTTGGATAGCTCGGTTTTGGTTTTAGGAGCAGATATTTCTCTGTACAGCCTATGGTCCCATGCAGTCGGGAATATCCCAACGCAGCTCCTAGAAGAAAGTGTTTCTGACTCTCTGAATCTCAACATAGATTCAACTCTCTTAGGTGAACGAACGCACACCAGAGCAGTTTCAAGGAAACATTCCTCCTGAGTTTTAGACGAAGTTTCCTGCTGTTTAGTACGTATGCCGGCATTGGCTGGAAATACCGGTTTTGGGATTCTGCACAGAAAGGGTTTGCAAACCGCTGAATCCACACGTGAGTTTAACTCTGTCAGTTGAATGCACACATTGACAACCATTCAGTTAGGTAGCTCCGTTTTGGTTTTAGAAGCAGAGATTTCTCTGTACAGCCTATGGTCCCATTCACTCGGGAACATCCCAACGCAGCTCCTAGAAGAAACGTGTTTCTGACTCGCTGAATCTCAACATAGATTCAACTCTCTTAGGTGAACGAACGCACAGCAGAGCAGTTTCAAGGAAACATTCCTCCTGAGTTTTAGACGAAGTTTCCTGCTGTTTAGTATGTATGCCGGCATTGGGCTGGAAATACCGGTTTTGGGATTCTGCACAGAAAGGGTTTGCAAACCGCTGAATCCACACATGAGTTTAACTCTGTCAGTTGAATGCACACATTGACAACTATTCAGTTAGGTAGCTCCGTTTTGGTTTTAGAAGCAGATATTTTTCGGTACAGCCTATGGTCCCATTCACTCGGGAACATCCCAACGCAGCTCCTAGAAGAAACGTGTTTCTGACTCTCTGAATCTCAACATAGATTCAACTCTCTTAGGTGAACGAACCCACAGAAGAGCAGTTTCAAGCAAACCTTTCTCCTGAGTTTTAGACGAAGTTTACTGCTTTTTAGTACGTATGCCGGCATTGGGCTGGAAATACCGGTTTTGGGATTCTGCACAGAAAGTGTTTGCCAACCGCTGAATCCACACGTGAGTTTAACTCTGTCAGTTGAATGCACACATTGACAACCATTCAGTTAGATGGCTCCGTTTTGGTTTTAGGAGCAGATACTTCTCTGTACAGCCTATGGTCCCATTCACTCGGGAATATCCCAACGCAGCTCCTAGAAGAAACGTGTATCTGAATCGCTGAATCTCAACATAGATGCAACTTTATTAGGTGAACGAACGCACAGCAGAGCAGTTTCAAGGAAACGTTTCTCCTGAGTTTTAAACGAAGTTTACTGCGGTTTAGTACGCATGCCGGCATTGGGCTGGAAATACCGGTTTTGGGATTCTGCACAGAAAGGGTTTGCAAACCACTGAATCAACACGTGAGTTTAACTCTGTCAGTTGAATGCACACATTGGCAACCATTCAGTTAGATAGCTCCGTTTTGGTTTCAGAAGCAGATATTTCTCTGTACAGCCTATGGTCTCATTCACTCCAGAATATCCCAACGCAGCTCCTAGAAGAAACGTGTTTCTGACTCGCTGAATCTCAACATAGATTCAACTCTCTTAGGTGAACGAACGCACAGCAGAGCAGTTTCAAGGAAACGTTTCTCCTGGGATTTAGACGAAGTTTCCTGCTGTTTAGTACGTATGCCGGCTTTGGGCTGGAAATACCGGTTTTGGGATTCTGCACAGAAAGGGTTTGCCAACCGCTGAATCCACACGTGAGTTTAACTCTGTCAGTTGAATGCACACATTGACAACCATTCAGTTAGATAGCTCCGTTTTGGTTTTAGGAGCAGATATTTCTCTGTACAGCCTATGGTCCCATTCACTCGGGAATATCCCAACGCAGCTCCTAGAAGAAAAGTGTTTCTGAATTGCTGAATCTCAACATAGATTCAACTCTATTAGGTGAACGAACGTACAGAAGAGCAGTTTCAAGCATCCTTTCTCCTGAGTTTTAGACGAAGTTTACTGCGGTTTAGTACGTATGCCGGCATTGGGCTGGAAATACCGGTTTTGCTATTCTGCACAGAAAGTGTTTGCCAACCGCTGAATCCACACGTGAGTTTTACTCTGTCAGTTGAATGCACACATTGACAAACATTCAGTTAGATAGCTCGGTTTTGGATTTAGGAGCAGATATTTCTCTGTACATCCTATGGTCCCATTCACTCGGGAATGTCCCAACGCAGCTCCTAGAAGAAAGTGTTTCTGACTCTGTGAATCTCAACATAGATTCAACTCTCTTACGTGAACGAACGCACAGCAGAGCAGTTTCAAGGAAACGTTTCTCCTGAGTTTTAGACGAAGTTTCCTGCTGTTTAGTACGTATGCCGGCATTGGGCTGGAAATACCGGTTTTGGGATTCTGCACAGAAAGGGTTTGCAAACCACTGAATCCACACGTGAGTTTAAGTCTGTCAGTTGAATGCACACATTGACAACCATTCAGTTAGGTAGCTCCGTTTTGGTTTTAGAAGCAGATATTTCTCGGTACAGCCTATGGTCCCATTCACTCGGGAACATCCCAACGCAGCTCCTAGAAGAAACGTGTCTCTGACTCGCTGAATCTCAACATAGATTCAACTCTCTTAGGTGAACGAACGCACAGCAGAGCAGTTTCAAGGAAACGTTTCTCCTGAGTTTTAGACGAAGTTTACTGCTGTTTGGTACGTATGCCGGCATTGGGCTGGAAATACCGGTTTTGGGATTCTGCACAGAAAGGGTTTGCCAATCGCTGAATCCACACGTGAGTTTAACTCTGTCAGTTGAATGCACACATTGACAACCATTCAGTTAGATAGCTCCGTTTTGGTTTTAGAAGCAGATATTTCTCTGTACAGCCTATGGTCCCATTCACTCGGGAATATCCCAACGCAGCTCCTAGAAGAAACGTGTTTCTGAATCGCTGAATCTCAAAATAGATTCACCTCTCTTAGGTGAACGAACGCACAGCAGAGCAGTTTCAAGGAAACGTTTCTCCTGAGTTTTAGACGACGTTACCTGCTGTTTAGTACATATGCCGGCATTGGGCTGGAATTACCGGTTTTGGGATTCTGCACAGAAAGGGTTTGCAAACCACTGAATCCACAGGTGAGTTTAACTCTGTCAGTTGAATGCCCACATTGACAACCATTCAGTTAGATAGCTCCGTTTTGGTTTTAGAAGCAGATATTTCTCGGTACAGCCTATTGTCCCATTCACTCGGAAATATCCCAACGCAGCTCCTAGAAGTAACGTGTTTCTGACTCGCTGAATCTCAACATAGATTCAACTCTATTAGGTGAACGAACGCACAGCAGAGCAGTTTCAAGGAAACGTTTCTCCTGAGTTTTAGACGAAGTTTACTGCTGTTTGGTACGTATGCCGGCATTGGGCTGGAAATTCCGGTTTTGGGATTCTGCACAGAAAGGGTTTGCCAACCGCTGAATCCACACGTGAGTTTAACTCTGTCAGTTGAATGCACACATTGACAACCATTCAGTTAGATAGCTCCGTTTTGGTTTTAGGAGCAGATATTTCTCTGTACAGCCTATGGTCCCATTCACTCGGGAATATCCCAGCGCAGCTCCTAGAAGAAAAGTGTTTCTGAATTGCTGAATCTCAACATAGATTCAACTCTATTAGGTGAACGAACGCACAGCAGAGCAGTTTCAAGGAAACGTTTCTCCTGAGTTTTAGACGAAGTTTACTGCGGTTTAGTACGCATGCCGGCATAGGGCTGGAAATACCGGTTTTGGGATTCTGCACAGAATGGGTTTGCAAACCGCTGAATCCACACGTGAGTTTAACTCTGTCAGTTGAATGCACACATTGACAACCATTCAGTTAGGTAGCTCCGTTTTGGTTTTAGAAGCAGATATTCCTCGGTACAGCCTATGGTCCCATTCACTCGGGAATATCCCAACGCAGCTCCTTGAAGAAACGTGTTTCTGACTCGCTGAATCTCAACATAGATTCAACTCTCTTAGGTGAACGAACGCACAGCAGAGCAGTTTCAAGGAAACGTTTCTCCTGAGTTTTAGACGAAGTTTACTGCTGTTTGGTACGTATGCCGGCATTGGGCTGGAAATTCCGGTTTTGGGATTCTGCACAGAAAGGGTTTGCCAACCGCTGAATCCACACGTGAGTTTAACTCTGTCAGTTGAATGCACACATTGACAAACATTCAGTTGGATAGCTCGGTTTTGGTTTTAGGAGCAGATATTTCTGTGTACAGCCTATGGTCCCATGCACTCGGGAATATCCCAACGCAGCTCCTAGAAGAAAGTGTTTCTGACTCTCTGAATCTCAACATAGATTCAACTCTCTTAGGTAAACGAACACACAGCAGAGCAGTTTCAAGCAAACGTTTCTCCTGAGTTTTAGACGAAGTTTCCTGCTGTTTAGTACGTATGCCGGCTTTGGGCTAGAAATACCGGTTTTGGGATTCTGCACAGAAAGGGTTTGCCAACCGCTGAATCCACACGTGAGTTTAACTCTGTCAGTTGAATGCACACATTGACAACCATTCAGTTAGATAGCTCCGTTTTGGTTTTAGGAGCAGATATTTCTCTGTACAGCCTATGGTCCCATACACTCGGGAATATCCCAACGCAGCTCCTAGAAGAAAAGTGTTTCTGAATTGCTGAATCTCAACATAGATTCAACTCTATTAGGTGAACGAACGCACAGAAGAGCAGTTTCAAGCAAACCTTTCTCCTGAGTTTTAGACGAAGTTTACTGCGGTTTAGTACGTATGCCGGCATTGGGCTGGAAATACCGGGTTTGCTATTCTGCACAGAAAGTGTTTGCCAACCGCTGAATCCACACGTGAGTTTTACTCTGTCAGCTGAATGCACACATTGACAAACATTCAGTTAGATAGCTCGGTTTTGGTTTTAGGGGCAGATATTTCTCTGTACATCCTATGGTCCCATTCACTCGGGAATATCCCAACGCAGCTCCTAGAAGAAACGTGTATCTGAATCGCTGAATCTCAACATAGATTCAACTCTATTAGGTGAACGAACGCACAGAAGAGCAGTTTCAAGCAAACCTTTCTCCTGAGTTTTAGACGAAGTTTACTGCGGTTTAGTACGCATGCCGGCATTGGGCTGGAAATACCGGTTTTGGGATTCTGCACAGAAAGGGTTTGCAAACCGCTGAATCAACACGTGAGTTTAACTCTGTCAGTTGAATGCACACATTGACAACCATTCAGTTAGGTAGCTCCGTTTTGGTTTTAGAAGCAGATATTTCTCGGTACAGCCTACGGTCCCATTCACTCGGGAACATCCCAACGCAGCTCCTAGAAGAAACGTGTTTCTGACTCGCTGAATCTCAACATAGATTCAACTCTCTTAGGTGAACGAACGCACAGCAGAGCAGTTTCAAGGAAACGTTTCTCCTGAGTTTTAGACGAAGTTTACTGCGGTTTAGTACGCATGCCGGCATTGGGCTGGAAATACCGGTTTTGTGATTCTGCACAGAAAGGGTTTGCAAACCGCTGAATCCACACGTGAGTTTAACTCAGTCAGTTGAATGCACACATTGACCACCATTCAGTTAGATAGCTCCGTTTTGGTTTTATAAGCAGATATTTCTCTGTACAGCCTATGGTCCCATTCACTCGGGAATATCCCAACGCAGCTCCTAGAAGAAACGTGTTTCTGACTCGCTGAATCTCAACATAGATTCAACTCTCTTAGGTGAACGAACTCAGAGCAGAGCAGTTTCAAGCAAACGTTTCTCCTGAGTTTTAGACGAAGTTTACTGCTGTTTAGCACGTATGCCGGCATTGCGCTGGAAATACCGGTTTTGGGATTTTGCACAGAAAGGGTTTGCCAACCGCTGAATCCACACGTGAGTTTAACTCTGTCAGTTGAATGCACACATTGACAACCATTCAGTTAGATAGCTCCGTTTTGGTTTTAGGAGCAGATATTTCTCTGTACAACCTATGGTCCCATTCACTCGGGAATATCCCAACGCAGCTCCTAGAAGAAAAGAGTTTCTGAATTGCTGAATCTCAACATAGATTCAACTCTATTAGGTGAAAGAACGCACAGCAGAGCAGTTTCAAGGAAACGTTTCTCCTGAGTTTTAGACGAAGTTTACTGCGGTTTAGTACGCATGCCGGCATAGGGCTGGAAATACCGGTTTTGGGATTCTGCACAGAATGGGTTTGCAAACCGCTGAATCCACACGTGAGTTTAACTCTGTCAGTTGAATGCACACATTGACAACCATTCAGTTAGGTAGCTCCGTTTTGGTTTTAGAAGCAGATATTTCTCAGTACAACCTATGGTCCCATTCACTCGGGAACATCCCAACGCAGCTCCTAGAAGAAACGTGTTTCTGAATCGCTGAATCTCAAAATAGATTCAACTCTCTTAGGTGAATGAACGCACAGCAGAGCAGTTTCAAGGAAACGTTTCTCCTGTGTTTTAGACGAAGTTTACTGCTGTTTGGTACGTATGCCGGCATTGGGCTGGAAATACCGGTTTTGGGATTCTGCACAGAAAGGGTTTGCAAACCGCTGAATCCACACGTGAGTTTAACTCTGTCAGTTGAATGCACACATTGACAAACATTCAGTTAGATAGCTCCGTTTTGGTTTTAGAAGCAGATATTTCTCTGTACAGCCTATGATACCATTCACTCGAGAATATCCCAACGCAGCTCCTAGAAGAAACGTGTTTCTGACTCGCTGAATCTCAACATAGATTCAACTCTCTTAGGTGAATGAACGCACAGGAGAGCAGTTTCAAGGAAACGTTTCTCCTGAATTTTAGACGACGTTTACTGCTGTTTAGTACGTATACCGTCATTGGGCTGAAAATACCGGTTTTGGGATTCTGCACAGAAAGGATTTGCAAACCGCTGAATCCACACGTGAGTTTAACTCTGTCATTGAATGCACACATTGACAACCATTCAGTTAGATGGCTCCGTTTTGGTTTTAGAAGCAGATATTCCTCGGTAGAGCCTATGGTCCCATTCACTCGGGAATATCCCAACGCAGCTCCTAGAAGAAACGTGTTTCTGACTCGCTGAATCTCAACATAGATTCAACTCTCTTAGGTGAACGAACGCACAGCAGAGCAGTTTCAAGCAAACGTTTCTCCTGAGTTTTAGACGAAGTTTCCTTCTGTTTAGTACGTATGCCGGCATTGGGCTGGAAATACCGGTTTTGGGATTCTGCACAGATAGAGTTTGCACACCGCTGAATCCACACGTGAGTTTATCTCTGTCAGGTGAATGCACACGCTGACAACCATTCAGTTAGATAGCTCCGTTTTGGTTTTAGAAGCAGATATTTCTCTGTACAGCCTATGGTCCCATTCACTCGGGAATATGCCAACGCAGCTCCTAGAAGAAACGTGTTTCTGACTCGTTGAATCTCAACATAGATTCAACTCTCTTAGGTGAACGAACGCACAGCAGAGCATTTTCTAGGAAACGTTTCTCCTGAGTATTAGACGAAGTTTCCTGCTGTTTAGTACGTATGCCGGCATTGGCCTGGAAATACCGGTTTTGGGATTCTGCACATAAAGGGTTTGCAAACCGCTGAATCCACACGTGAGTTTAACTCTGTCAGTTGAATGCACACATTGACAACCATTCAGTTAGATAGCTCCGTTTTGGTTTTAGAAGCAGATATTCCTCTGTACAGCCTATGGTCCCATTCACTCGGGAATATCCCAACGCAGCTCCTAGAAGAAACGTGTTTCTGACTCGCTGAATCTCAACATCGATTCAACTCTCTTAGGTGAACGAATGCACAGCAGAGTAGTTTCAAGCAAACGTTTCTCCTGAGTTTTAGTCGAAGTTTCCTGCTGTTTAGTACGTATGCCGGCATTGGGCTGGAAATACCGGTTTTGGGATTCTGCACAGAAAGGGTTTGCAAACCGCTGAATCCACACGTGAGTTTAACTCTGTCAGTTGAATGCACACATTGACAACCACTCAGGTAGATAGCTCCGTTTTGGTTTTAGGAGCAGATATTTCTCTGTACAGCCTATGGTCACATTCACTCGGGAATATCCCAAAGCAGCTCCTAGAAGAAACGTGTTTCTGAATCGCTGAATCTCAACATAGATTCAACTCTCTTACGTGAACGAACGCACAGCAGAGCAGTTTCAAAGAAACGTTTCTCCTGAGTTTTAGACGAAATTTACTGCGGTTTAGTACGTATGCCGGCATTGGGCTGGAAATACCGGTTTTGGGATTCTGCACAGAAAGAGTTTGCAAACCGCTGAATCCACACGTGAGTTTAACTCTGTCAGTTGAATGCACATATTGACAACCATTCAGTTAGATAGCTCCGTTTTGGTTTTAGGAGCAGGTATTTCTCTGTACAGACTATGGTCCCATTCACTCGGGAATATCCCAACGCAGCTCCTAGAAGAAACGTGTTTCTGAATCACTGAATCTCAACATACATTCAACTCTCTTAGGTGAACGAACGCACAGCAGAGCAGTTTCAAGGAAACGTTTCTCCTGAGTTTTAGACGAAGTTGCCTGCTATTTCATAGGTATGCCGGCATTGGGCTGGAAATACCGGTTTTGGGATTCTGCACAAAAAGTGTTTGCAAACCGCTGAATCCACACGTGAGTGTAACTCTGTCAGTTGAATGCACACATTGACAACCATTCAGTTAGATAGCTCCGTTTTGGTTTTAAGAGCAGATATTTCTCTGTACAGCCTATGGTCCCATTTATTCGGGAATATCCTAACGCAGCTCCTAGAAGAAACGTGTTTCTGACTCGCTGAATCTCAACATAGATTCAACTCTCTTAGGTGAACGAACGCACAGCAGAGCAGTTTCAAGGAAACGTTTCTCCTGAGTTTTAGACAAAGTTTACTGCTGTTTAGTACGTATGCAGGCATTGGACTGGAAATACCGGTTTGGGATTCTGCACAGAAAGGGTTTGCACACCACTGAATACACACGTGAGTGTAACTCTGTCAGTTGAATGCACACATTGACAACCATTCAGTTAGATAGCTCCATTTTGGTTTTAGGACCAGATATTTCTCTGTACACCCTATGGTTCCATTCACTCGGGAATATCCAAACGCAGCTCCTAGAAGAAACGTGTTTCTGAATCGCTGAATCTCAACATAGATTCAACTCTCTTACATGAACGAACACACAGCAGAGCAGTTTCAAGGAAACGTTTCTCCTAAGTTTTAGACGAAGTTTACTGCGGTTTACTACGTATGCCGGCCATGGGTTGGAAATACCGGTTTTCGAATTCTGCAGAGAAAGGGTTTGCAAACCGCTGAATCCACACGTGAGTTTAACTCTGTCAGTTGAATGCACACATTGACAACCATTCAGTTAGATAGCTCCGTTTTGGTTTGAGGACCAGGTATTTCTCTGACCAGCCTATGGTCACATTCACTCGGGAATATCCCAACGCAGCTCCTAGAAGAAACGTGTTTCTGACTCGCTGAATCTCAACATAGATTCAACTCTCTTAGGTGAACGAACGCACAGCAGAGCAGTTTCAAGCAAACGTTTCTCCTGAGTTTTAGACGAAGTTTCCTGCTGTTTAGTACGTATGCCGGCATTGGGCTGGAAATACCGGTTTTGGGATTCTGCACAGAAAGGGTTTGCAAACCGCTGAATCCACACGTGAGTTTAACTTTGTCAGTTGAATGCACACATTGACAACCATTCAGTTAGATAGCTCCGTTTTGGTTTTAGAAGCAGATATTTCTCGGTACAGACTATGGTCCCATTCACTCGGGAATATCCCAACGCAGCTCCTAGAAGAAACGTGTTTCTGAATCGCTGAATCTCAACATAGATTCAACTCTCTTAGGTGAACGAACGCACAGCAGAGCAGTTTCAAGGAAACGTTTCTCCTGAGTTTTAGACAAAGTTTCCTGCTGTTTAGTACGTATGCCGGCATTGGGCTGGAAATACCGGCTTTGGGATTCTGCACAGAAAGGGTTTGCAAACCGCTGAATCCACACTTGCGTTTACCTCTGTCAGTTGAATGCACATATTGACAACCATTCATTTAGATAGCTCCGTTTTGGTTTTAGAAGCAGATATTTCTCGGTACAGGCTATGGTCCCATTCACTCGGGACTATCCCAATGCAGCTCCTAGAAGAAACGTTTTTCTGACTCGCTGAATCTCAACATAGATTCAACTCTCTTAGGTGAACGAACGCACAGCAGAGCAGTTTCAAGGAAACGTTTCTCCTGAGTTTTAGACGAAGTTTCCTGCTGTTTCGTAGGTATGCCGGCATTGGGCTGGAAATACCGGTTTTGGGATTCTGCACAAAAAGGGTTTGCAAACCGCTGAATCCACACGTGAGTTTAACTCTGTCAGTTGAATGCACACATTGACAACCATTCAGTTAGATAGCTCCGTTTTGGTTTTAGAAGCAGATATTTCTCTGTACACCCTATGGTCCCATTCACTCGGGAATATCCCAACGCAGCTCCTAGAAGAAACGTGTTTCTGACTCGCTGAATCTCAACATAGATTCAACTCTCTTAGGTGAACGAACACACAGCAGAGCAGTTTCAAGGAAACGTTTCTCCTGAGTTTTAGACGAAGTTTCCTGCTGTTTAGTACGTATGCCGTCATTGGGCTGGAAATACCGGTTTTGGGATTCTGCACAGAAAGGGTTAGCAAACCGCTGAATCCACACGTGAGTTTAACTCTGTCAGTTGAATGCACACATTGACAACCATTCAGGTAGATAGCTCCGTTTTGGTTTTAGGAGCAGATATTTCTCTGTACAGACTATGGTCCCATTCACTCGGGAATATCCCAACGCAGCTCCTAGAAGAAACGTGTTTCTGACTCGCTGAATCTCAACATAGATTCAACTCTCTTAGGTGAACGAACGCACAGCAGAGCAGTTTCAAGGAAACGTTTCTCCTGAGTTTTAGACGATGTTTCCTGCGGTTTAGTACGTATGCCGGCATTGGGCTGGAAATACCAGTTTTGGGATTCTGCAGAGAAAGAGTTTGCAAACCGCTGAATCCACACGTGAGTTTCACTCTGTCAGTTGAATGCACACATTGACAACCTTTCAGTTAGATAGCTCCGTTTTAGTTTTAGAAGCAGATATTCCTCTGTACAGCCTATGGTCCCATTCACTCGGGAATATCCCAACGCAGCTCCTAGAAGAAACGTGTTTCTGACTCGCTGAATCTCAACATAGATTCAACTCTCTTAGGTGAACGAACGCACAGCAGAGCAGTTTGAAGCAAACGTTTCTCCTGAGTTTTAGACGAAGTCATACTGCTGTTTCGTACATATGCCGGCATTGGGCTGGAAATTCCGATTTCGGGATTCCGTACAGAAAGTGTTTGCAAACCACTGAATCCAGACGTGAGTTTAACTGTGTATGTTGAATGCACACATTGACAACCATTCAGTTAGACAGCTCCGTTTTAGTTTTAGAAGCAGATATTTCTCTGTACAGCCTATGGTCCCATTCACTCGGGAATATCCCAACGCAGCTCCTAGAAGAAACGTGTTTCTGACTCGCTGAATCTCAACATATATTCAACTCTCTTAGGTGAACGAAGTCACAGCAGAGCAGTATCAAGCAAACGTTTCTTCTGATTTTTAGACGAAGTTTACTGCTGTTTAGTACGTATGCCGGCATTGGGTTGAAAATACCGGTTTTGGAATTCTGCAGAGAAAGGGTTTGCAAACCGCTGAATCCACACGTGAGTTTAACTCTGTCAGCTGAATGCACACATGACAAATATTCAGTTAGATAGCTCCGTTTTGGTTTTAGGAGCAGATATTTCTCTGTCCAGCCTATGGTCACATTCACTCGGGAAAATCCCAACGCAGCTCCTAGAAGAAACGTGTTTCTGACTCGCTGAATCTCAACATAGATTCAACTCTCTTAGGTGAACGAACGCACAGCAGAGCAGTTTCAAGGAAACGTTTCTCCTGAGTTTTAGACGAAGTTTCCTGCTGTTTAGTACGTATGCCGGCATTGGGCTGGAAATACCGGTTTTGGGATTCTGCACAGAAAGGGTTTGCAAACCGCTGAATCCACACGTGAGTTTAACTCTGTCAGTTGAATGCACACATTGACAACCATTCAGGTAGATAGCTCCGTTTTGGTTTTAGGAGCAGATATTTCTCTGTACAGCCTATGGTCCCATTCACTCGGGAATACCCCAACGCAGCTCCTAGAAGAAACGTGTTTCTGACTCGCTGAATCTCAACATAGATTCAACTCTCTTAGGTGAACGAACGCACAGCAGAGCAGTTTCAAGGAAACGTTTCTCCTGAGTTTTAGACGAAGTTTCCTGCTGTTTAGTACGTATGCCGGCATTGGGCTGGAAATACCGGTTTTGGGATTCTGCACAGAAAGGGTTTGCAAACCGCTGAATCCACACGTGAGTTTAACTCTGTCAGTTGAATGCACACATTGACAACCACTCAGGTAGATAGCTCCGTTTTGGTTTTAGGAGCAGATATTTCTCTGTACAGCCTATGGTCCCATTCACTCGGGAATATCCCAACGCAGCTCCTACAACAAACGTGTTTCTGACTCGCTGAATCTCAACATAGATTCAACTCTCTTAGGTGAACGAACGCACAGCAGAGCAGTTTCAAGGAAACGTTTCTCCTGAGTTTTAGACGAAGTTTACTGCTGTTTAGTACGTATGCCGACATTGGGCTGGAAATACCGGTTTTGGGATTCTGCACAGAAAGGGTTTGCAAACCGCTGAATCCACACTTGCATTTAACTCTGTCAGTTGAATGCACATATTGAAGACCATTCATTTAGATAGCTCCGTTTTGGTTTTAAAAGCAGATATTTCTCGGTACAGGCTATGGTCCCATTCACTCGGGAATATCCCAACGCAGCTCCTAGAAGAAACGTGTTTCTGACTCGCTGAATCTCAACATAGATTCAACTCTCTTACATGAACGAACACACAGCAGAGCAGTTTCAAGGAAACGTTTCTCCTGAGTTTTAGGCGAAGTTTACTGCGATTTACTACGTATGCCGGCCATGGGTTGGAAATACCGGTTTTGGAATTCTGCAGAGAAAGGGTTTGCAAACCGCTGAATCCACACTTGCGTTTACCTCTGTCAGTTGAATGCACATATTGACAACCATTCATTTAGATAGCTCCGTTTTGGTTTTAGAAGCAGATATTTCTCGGTACAGGCTATGGTCCCATTCACTCGGGACTATCCCAATGCAGCTCCTAGAAGAAACGTGTTTCTGACTCGCTGAATCTCAACATAGATTCAACTCTCTTAGGTGAACGAACGCACAGCAGAGCAGTTTCAAGGAAACGTTTCTCCTGAGTTTTAGACGAAGTTTCCTGCTGTTTCGTAGGTATGCCGGCATTGGGCTGGAAATACCGGTTTTGGGATTCTGGACAAAAAGGGTTTGCAAACCCCTGAATCCACACGTGAGTTTAACTCTGTCAGTTGAATGCACACATTGACAACCATTCAGTTTGATAGCTCCGTTTTGGTTTTAGAAGCAGATATTTCTCTGTACACCATATGGTCCCATTCACTCGGGAATATCCCAACGCAGCTCCTAGAAGAAACGTGTTTCTGACTCGCTGAATCTCAACATAGATTCAACTCTCTTAGCTGAACGAACGCACAGCAGAGCAGTTTCTAGGAAACGTTTCTCCTGAGTTTTAGACAAAGTTTACTGCTGTTTAGTACGTATGCCGGCATTGGGCTGAAAATACCGGTTTTGGGATTCTGCACAGAAAGGGTTTGCAAACCGCTGAATCCACACTTTCGTTTACCTCTGTCAGTTGAATGCACATATTGACAACCATTCATTTAGATAGCTCCGTTTTGGTTTTAGAAGCAGATATTTCTCGGTACAGGCTATGGTCCCATTCACTCGGGACTATCCCAATGCAGCTCCTAGAAGAAACGTGTTTCTGACTCGCTGAATCTCAACATAGATTCAACTCTCTTAGGTGAACGAACGCACAGCAGAGCAGTTTCAAGGAAACGTTTCTCCTGAGTTTTAGACGAAGTTTCCTGCTGTTTCGTAGGTATGCCGGCATTGGGCTGGAAATACCGGTTTTGGTATTCTGCACAAAAAGGGTTTGCAAACCGCTGAATCCACACGTGAGTTTAACTCTGTCAGTTGAATGCACACATTGACAACCATTCAGTTAGATAGCTCCGTTTTGGTTTTAGAAGCAGAGATTTCTCTGTACACCCTATGGTCCCATTCACTCGGGAATATCCCAACGCAGCTCCTAGAAGAAACGTGTTTCTGACTCGCTGAATCTCAACATAGATTCAACTCTCTTAGGTGAACGAACGCACAGCAGAGCAGTTTCAAGGAAACGTTTCTCCTGAGTTTTAGACGAAGTTTACTGCTGTTTAGTACGTATGCCGGCATTGGGCTGGAAATACCGGTTTTGGGATTCTGCACAGAAAGGGTTTGCAAACCGCTGAATCCACACTTGCATTTAACTCTGTCAGTTGAATGCACATATTGAAAACCATTCATTTAGATAGCTCCGTTTTGGTTTTAGAAGCAGATATTTCTCGGTACAGGCTATGGTCCCATTCACTCGGGAATATCCCAACGCAGCTCCTAGAAGAAACGTGTTTCAGACTCGCTGAATCTCAACATAGATTCAACTCTCTTAGGTGAACGAACGCACAGCAGAGCAGTTTCAAGGAAACGTTTCTCCTGAGTTTTAGACGAAGTTTCCTGCTGTTTCGTATGTATGCCGGCATTGGGCTGGAAATACCGGTTTTGGAATTCTGCACAAAAAGGGTTTGCAAACCGCTGAATCCACACGTGAGTTTAACTCTGTCAGTTGAATGCACACATTGACAACCATTCAGTTAGATAGCTCCGTTTTGGTTTTAGAAGCAGATATTTCTCTGTACAGCCTATGGTCACATTCACTCGGGAATATCCCAAAGCAGCTCCTAGAAGAAACGTGTTTCTGAATCGCTGAATCTCAACATAGATTCAATTCTCTTACATGAACGAACACACAGCAGAGCAGTTTCAAGGAAACGTTTCTCCTGAGTTTTAGGCGAAGTTTACTGCGGTTTACTACGTATGCCGGCCATGGGTTGGAAATACCGGTTTTGGAATTCTGCAGAGAAAGGGTTTGCAAACCGCTGAATCCTCACTTGCGTTTACCTCTGTCAGTTGAATGCACATATTGACAACCATTCATTTAGATAGCTCCGTTTTGGTTTTAGAAGCAGATATTTCTCGGTACAGGCTATGGTCCCATTCAGTCGGGACTATCCCAATGCAGCTCCTAGAAGAAACGTGTTTCTTACTCGCTGAATCTCAACATAGATTCAACTCTCTTAGGTGAACGAACGCACAGCAGAGCAGTTTCAAGGAAACGTTTCTCCTGAGTTTTAGACGAAGTTTCCTGCTGTTTCGTAGGTATGCCGGCATTGGGCTGGAAATACCGGTTTTGGGATTGTGCACAAAAAGGGTTTGCAAACCGCTGAATCCACACGTGAGATTAACTCTGTCAGTTGAATGCACACATTGACAACCATTCAGTTAGATAGCTCCGTTTTGGTTTTAGAAGCAGATATTTCTCTGTACACCCTATGGTCCCATTCACTCGGGAATATCCCAACGCAGCTCCTAGAAGAAACGTGTTTCTGACTCGCTGAATCTCAACATAGATTCAACTCTCTTAGGTGAACGAACGCACAGCAGAGCAGTTTCAAGGAAACGTTTCTCCTGAGTTTTAGACGAAGTTTCCTGCTGTTTAGTACGTATGCCGGCATTGGGCTGGAAATACCGGTTTTGGGATTCTGCACAGAAAGGGTTTGCAAACCGCTGATTCCACACGTGAGTTTAACTCTGTCAGTTGAATACACACATTGACAACCACTCAGGTAGATAGGTCCGTTTTGGTTTTAGGAGCAGATATTTCTCTGTACAGCCTATGGTCACATTCACTCGGGAATATCCCAAAGCAGCTCCTAGAAGAAACGTGTTTCTGAATCGCTGAATCTCAACATAGATTCAACTCTCTTACACGAACGAACACACAGCAGAGCAGTTTCAAGGAAACGTTTCTCCTGAGTTTTAGGCGAAGTTTACTGCGGTTTACTACGTATGCCGGCCATGGGTTGGAAATACCGGTTTTGGAATTCTGCAGAGAAAGGGTTTGCAAACCGCTGAATCCACACGTGAGTTTAACTCTGTCAGTTGAATGCACACATTGACAAACATTCAGTTAGATAGCTCCGTTTTGGTTTTAGGAGCAGGTATTTCTCTGTACAGACTATGGTCCCATTCACTCGGGAATATCCCAACGCAGCTCCTAGAAGAAACGTGTTTCTGAATCGCTGAATCTCAACATACATTCAACTCTCTTAGGTGAACGAACGCACAGCAGAGCAGTTTCAAGGAAACCTTTCTCCTGAGTTTTAGACGAAGTTTCCTGCTGTTTAGTACGTATGCCGGCATTGGGCTGGAAATACCGGTTTTGGGATTCTGCACAGAAAGGGTTTGCAAACCGCTGAATCCACACTTGCGTTTACCTCTGTCAGTTGAATGCACATATTGACAACCATTCATTTAGATAGCTCCGTTTTGGTTTTAGAAGCAGATATTTCTCGGTACAGGCTATGGTCCCTTTCACTCGGGAATATCCCAATGCAGCTCCTAGAAGAAACGTGTTTCTGACTCGCTGAATCTCAACATAGATTCAACTCTCTTAGGTGAACGAACGCACAGCAGAGCAGTTTCAAGGAAACGTTTCTCCTGAGTTTTTGACGAAGTTTCCTGCTGTTTCATAGGTATGCCGGCATTGGACTGGAAATACCGGTTTGGGGATTCTGCAAAAAAAGGGTTTGCAAACAGCTGAATCCACACGTGAGTTTAACTCTGTCAGTTGAATGCACACATTGACAACCATTCAGTTAGATATCTCCGTTTTGGTTTTAGGAGCAGATATTTCTCTGTACAGCCTATGGTCCCATTCACTCGGGAATATCCTAACGCAGCTCCTAGAAGAAACGTGTTTCTGACTCGCTGAATCTCAACATAGATTCAACTCTCTTAGGTGAACGAACGCACAGCAGAGCAGTTTCAAGGAAACGTTTCTCCTGAGTTTTAGACAAAGTTTACTGCTGTTTAGTACGTATGCCGGCATTGGACTGGAAATACCGGTTTTGGGATTCTGCACAGAAAGAGTTTGCAAACCACTGAATCCACACGTGAGTTTAACTCTGTCACGTGAATGCACACATTGACAACCATTAGGTTATATAGCTCCGTTTTGTTTTTAGAAGCAGATATTTCTCTGTACAGCCTATGGTCCCATTCACTCGGGAATATCCCAACGCAGCTCCTAGAAGAAACGTGTTTCTGACTCGCTGAATGTCAACATAGATTCAACTCTCTTAGGTGAACGAACGCACAGCAGAGCAGATTCAAGAAAACGTTCCTCCTGAGTTTTAGACGAAGTTTCCTGCTGTTTAGTACGTATACTGGCATTGGGCTGGAAATACCGGTTTTGGGATTCCGCACAGAAAGAGTTTGCAAACCGCCGAATCCACATGTGAGTTTAACTCTGTCAGTTGAATGCACACATTGACAACCATTCATTTAGATAGCTCCGTTTTGGTTTTATAAGCAGATATTTCTCTGTACAGCCTATGGTCCCATTCAATCGGGAATATCCCAACGCAGCTCCTAGAGGAAACGTGTTTCTGACTCGCTGAATCTCAACATATATTCAACTCTCTTAGGTGAACGAAGGCACAGCAGAGCAGTATCAAGCAAACGATTCTCCTGAGTTTTAGACGAAGTTTACTGTTGTTTAGTACGTATGCCGGCATTGGACTGGAAATACCGGTTTGGGATTCTGCACAGAAAGGGTTTGCAAACCGCTGAATACACACGTGAGTGTAACTCTGTCAGTTGAATGCACACATTGACAACCATTCATTTAGATAGCTCCGTTTTGGTTTTAGAAGCAGATATTTCTCGGTACAGGCTATGGTCCCATTCACTCGGGAATATCCCAACGCAGCTCCTAGAAGAAACGTGTTTCTGACTCGCTGAATCTCAACATAGATTCCACTCTCTTAGGTGAACGAACGCACAGCAGAGCAGTTTCAAGGAAACGTTTCTCCTGAGTTTTAGAGGAAGTTTACTGCTGTTTGGTACGTATGCCGGCATTGGGCTGGAATTACCGGTTTTGGGATTCTGCACAGAAAGGGTTTGCAAACCGCTGAATCCACACGTGAGTTTAACTCTGTCAGTTGAATGCACACTTTGACAACCATTCAGGTATATAGCTCCGTTTTGGTTTTAGGAGCAGATATTTCTCTGTACAGCCTATGGTCCCATTCACTCGGGAATATCCCAACGCAGCTCCTAGAAGAAACGTGTTTCTGACTCGCTGAATCTCAACACAGATTTAACTCTCTTACGTGAACGAACGCACAGCAGAGCAGTTTCAAAGAAACGTTTCTCCTGAGTTTTACACGAAGTTTACTGCGGTTTAGTACGTATGCCGGCATTGGGCTGGAAATACCGGTTTTGGGATTCCGCACAGAAAGGGTTTGCAAACCGCTGAATCCACACTTGCGTTTAACTCTGTCAGTTGAGTGCACATATTGGCAACCATTCATTTACATAGCTCCGTTTTGGTTTTAGAAGCAGATATTTCTCGGTACAGGCTATGGTCCCATTCACTCGGGAAAATCCCAATGCAGCTCCTAGAAGAAACGTGTTTCTGACTCGCTGAATCTCAACATAGATTCAACTCTCTTAGGTGAACGAACGCACTGCAGAGCAGTTTCAAGGAAACGTTTCTCCTGTGTTTTAGAGGAAGTTTACTGCTGTTTGGTACGTATGACGGCATTGGGCTGGAAATACCGGTTTTGGGATTCTCCACAGAAAGGGTTTGCCAACCGCTGAATCCACAAGTGAGTTTAACTCTGTCAGTTGAATGCTCACATTGACAACCATTCAGTTAGATAGCTCCGTTTTGGTTTTAGGAGCAGATATTTCTCTGTACAGTCTATGGTCCCATTCATTCGGGAATATCCCAACGCAGCTCCTAGAAGAAACGTGTTTCTGACTCTCTAAATCTCAACATAGATTCAACTCTCTTAGGTGAACGAACCACAGCAGAGCAGTTTCAAGGAATCGTTTCTCCTGAGTTTTAGACGAAGTTTCCTGCTGTTTAGTACGTATGCCGGCATTGGGCTGGAAATACCGGTTTTGGGATTCTGCACAGAAAGAGTTTGCAAACCACTGAATCCACACGTGAGTTTAACTCTGTCACTTGAATGCACACATTGACAACCATTCAGTTATATAGCTCCGTTTTATTTTTAGAAGCAGATATTTCTCTGTACAGCCTATGGTCCCATTCACTCGGGAATATCCCAACGCAGCTCCTAGAAGAAACGTGTTTCTGACTCCCTGAATCTCAACATAGATTCCACTCTCTTAGGTGAACGAAGGCACAGCAGAGCAGTATCAAGCAAACGATTCTCCTGAGTTTTAGACGAAGTTTACTGCTTTTTAGTACGTATGCCGGCATTGGACTGGAAATACCGGTTTGGGATTCTGCACAGAAAGGGTTTGCAAACCGCTGAATACACACGTGAGTGTAACTCTGTCAGTTGAATGCAGATATTGACAACCATTCATTTAGATAGCTCCGTTTTGGTTTTAGAAGCAGATATTTCTCGGTACAGGCTATGGTCCCATTCACTCGGGAATATCCCAACGCAGCTCCTAGAAGAAACGTGTTTCTGACTCCCTGAATCTCAACATAGATTCCACTCTCTTAGGTGAACGAACGCACAGCAGAGCAGTTTCAAGGAAACGTTTCTCCTGACTTTTAGAGGAAGTTTACTGCTGTTTGGTACGTATGACGGCATTGGGCTGGAATACCGGTTTTGGGATTCTCCACAGAGAGGGTTTGCCAACCGCTGAATCCACACGTGAGTTTAACTCTGTCAGTTGAATGCTCACATTGACAACCATTCAGTTAGATAGCTCCGTTTTGGTTTTAGGAGCAGATATTTCTCTGTACAGACTATGGTCCCATTCACTCGGGAATATCCCAACGCAGCTCCTAGAAGAAACGTGTTTCTGACTCGCTGAATATCAACATATATTCAGCTCTCTTAGGTGAACGAAGGCACAGCAGAGCAGTATCAAGCAAACGTTTCTCCTGAGTTTTAGACGAAGTTGACTGCTGTTTAGTTCGTATGCCGGCATTGGGTTGAAAATACCGGTTTTGGAATTCTGCAGAGAAAGGGTTTGCAAACCGCTGAATCCACACCTGAGTTTAACTCTGTCAGCTGAATGCACACATTGACAACCATTCAGTTAGATAGCTCCGTTTTGGTTTTAGGAGCAGATATTTCTCTGTCCAGCCTATGGTCACATTCACTCGGGAAAATCCCAACGCAGCTCCTAGAAGAAACGTGTTTCTGACTCGGTGAATCTCAACATAGATTCAACTCTCTTAGGTGAACGAACGCACAGCAGAGCAGTTTCAAGGAAACGTTTCTCCTGAGTTTTAGACGAAGTTTCCTGCTGTTTAGTACGTATGCCGGCATTGGGCTGGAAATACCGGTTTTGGGATTCTGCACAGAAAGGGTTTGCAAACCGCTGAATCCACACGTGAGTTTAACTCTGTCAGTTGAATGCACACATTGACAACCATTCTGGTAGATAGCTCCGTTTTGGTTTTAGGAGCAGATATTTCTCTGTACAGCCTATGATCCCATTCACTCGGGAACATCCCAACGCAGCTCCTAGAAGAAACGTGTTTCTGACTCGCTGAATCTCAACATAGATTCAACTCTCTTACGTGAACGAACACACAGCAAAGCAGTTTCAAAGAAACGTTTCTCCTGAGTTTTAGACGAAGTTTACTGCGGTTTAGTACGTATGCCGGCATTGGGCTGGAAATACCGGTTTTGGGATTCTGCACAGAAAGGGTTTGCAAACCGCTGAATCCACACTTGCGTTTAACTCTGTCAGTTGAATGCACATATTGACAACCATTCATTTACATAGCTCCGTTTTGGTTTTAGGAGCAGATATTTCTCTGTCCAGGCTATGGTCACATTCACTCGGGAATATACCAACGCAGCTCCTAGAAGAAACGTGTTTCTGACTCGCTGAATCTCAACATAGATTCAACTCTCTTAGGTGAACGAACGCACAGCAGAGCAGTTTCAAGCAAACGTTTCTCCTGAGTTTTAGACGAAGTTTCCTGCTGTTTAGTACGTATGCCGGCATTGGGCTGCAAACACCGGTTTTGGGATTCTGCACAGAAAGGGTTTGCAAACCGCTGAATCCACACGTGAGTTTAACTCTGTCAGTTGAATGCACACATTGACAACCATTCAGTTAGATAGCTCCGTTTTGGTTTTAGGAGCAGATATTTCTCTGTACAGCCTATGGTCCCATTCACTCGGGAATATCCCAACGAAGCTCCTAGAAGAAACGTGTTTCTGACTCGATGAATCTCAACATAGATTCAACTCTCTTACGTGAACGAAGGCAGAGCAGAGCAGTTTCAAAGAAACGTTTCTCCTCAGTTTTAGACGAAGTTTACTGCGGTTTAGTACGTATGCCGGCATTGGGCTGGAAATACCGGTTTTGGGATTCTGCACAGAAAGGGTTTGCAAACCACTGAATCCACACTTCAGTTTAACTCTGTCACTTGAATGCACATATTGACAACCATTCATTTAGATAGCTCCGTTTTGGTTTTAGAAGCAGATATTTCTCTGTCCAGCCTATGGTCACATTCACTCGGGAATATACCAACGCAGCTCCTAGAAGAAACGTGTTTCTGACTCGCTGAATCTCAACATGGATTCAACTCTCTTAGGTGAACGAACGCACAGCAGAGGAGTTTCAAGGAAACGTTTCTCCTGAGTTTTAGAGGTAGTTAACTGCTGTTTGGTACGTATGACGGCATTGGGCTGGAAATACCGGTTTTGGGATTTTGCACAGAAAGGGTTTGCCAACCGCTGAATCCACACGTGAGTTTCACTCTGTCAGTTGAATGCACACATTGACAACCTTTCAGTTAGATTGCTCCGTTTTGGTTTTAGAAGCAGATAATTCTCTATACAGCCTATGGTCCCATTCACTCGGGAATATCCCAACGCAGCTCCTAAAAGAAACGTGTTTCTGACTCGCTGAATCTCAACATAGATTCAACTCTCTTAGGTGAACGAACGCACAGCAGAGCAGTTTCAAGGAAACGTTGCTCCTGAGTTTTAGACGAAGTTTCCTGCGGTTTAGTACGTATGCCGGCATTGGGCTGAAAATACCAGTTTTGGGATTCTTCACAGAAAGAGTTTGCAAACCGCTGAATCCACATGAGAGTTTCACTCTGTCACTTGAATGCACACATTGACAACCTTTCAGTTAGATAGCTCCGTTTTGGTTTTAGAAGCAGATATTTCTCTGTTCAGCCTATGGTCCCATTCACTCGGGAATATCCCAACGCTGGTCCTAGAAGAAACCTGTTTCTGACTCGCTGAATCTCAACATATATTCAACTCTCTTAGGTGAACGAAGGCACAGCAGAGCAGTATCAAGCAAACGTTTCTCCTCAGTTTTAGACGAAGTTTACTGCTGTTTATTACGTATGCCGGCATTGGACTGGAAATACCGGTTTGGGATTCTGCACAGAAAGGGTTTGCAAACCACTGAATACACACGTGAGTGTAACTCTGTCAGTTGAATGCACACATTGACAACCATTCAGTTAGATAGCTCCGTTTTGGTTTTAGGAGCAGATATTTCTCGGTACAGCCTATGGTCCCATTCACTCGGGAATATCCCAAAGCAGCTCCTAGAAGAAACGTGTTTCTGAATCGCTGAGTCTCAACATAGATTCAACTCTCTTACATGAACGAACACACAGCAGAGCAGTTTCAAGGAAACGTTTCTCCTGAGTTTTAGTCGAAGTTTCCTGCGGTTTAGTACGTATGCCGGCATTGGGCTGGAAATACCAGCTTTGGGATTCTGCACAGAAAGAGTTTGCAAACCGCTAAATCCACACGTGAGTTTCACTCTGTCAGTTGAATGCACACATTGACAACCTTTCAGTTAGATAGCTCCGTTTTGGTTTTAGAAGCAGATATTTCTCAGTACAGCCTATGGCCCCATTCACTCGGGAATATCCCAACGCAGCTCCTAGAAGAAACGTGTTTCTGACTCGCTGAATCTCAACATAGATTCAATTCTCTTAGGTGAACGAACGCACAGCAGAGCAGTTTCAAGCAAACGTTTCTCCTGAGTTTTAGACGAAGTCATACTGCTGTTTCGTACATATGCCGGCATTGGGCTGGAAATTACGATTTCGGGATTCTGTAAAGAAAGTGTTTGCAAACCACTGAATTCACACGTGAGTTTAACTCTGTATGTTGAATGCACACATTGACAACCATTCAGTTAGACAGCTTCGTTTTGGTTTTAGAAGCAGATATTTCTCTGTACAGCGTATGGTCCCATTCACTCGGGAATATCCCAACGCAGCTCCTAGAAGAAACGTGTTTCTCACTCGCTGAATCTCAACATAGATTCAACTCTCTTAGGTGAACGAACGCACAGCAGAGCAGTTTCAAGGAAACGTTTCTCCTGAGTTTTAGACGAAGTTTCCTGCTGTTTAGTACGTATGCCAGCATTGGGCTGGAAATACCGGTTTTGGGATTCTGCACAGAAAGGGTTTGCAAACCGCTGAATCCACACGTGAGTTTAACTCTGTCAGTTGAATGCACACATTGACAACCATTCAGTTAGAGAGCTCCGTTTTGGTTTTAGAAGCAGATATTCTCGGTACAGACTATGGTCCCATTCACTCGGGAATATCCCAACGCAGCTCCTAGAAGAAACGTGTTTCTGACTCGCTGAATCTCAACATAATTTCAACTCTCTTAGGTGAACGAAGGCACAGCAGAGCAGTATCAAGCAAACGTTTCTCCTGAGTTTTAGACGAAGTTTACTGCTGTTTAGTACGTATTTCGGCTTTGGACTGGAACTACAGGTTTGGGATTCTGCACAGAAAGGGTTTGCCAACCGCTGAATCCACACGTGAGTTTAACTCTGTCAGTTGAATGCACACATTGACAACCATTCAGTTAGATAGCTCCGTTTTGGTTTTTGGAGCAGATATTTCTCTGTACACACTATGGTCCCGTTCACTCGGGAATATCCCAACGCAGCTCCTAGAAGAAACGTGTTTCTGAATCGCTGAATCTCAACATAGATTCAACTCCCTTACGTGAACGAACGCACAGCAGAGCAGTTTCAAAGAAACGTTTCTCCTGAATTTTAGACGAAGTTTACTGCGGTTTAGTACGTATGCCGGCATTGGGCTGGAAATACTGGTTTTGGGATTCTGCACAGAAAGGGTTTGCAAACCACTGAATCCACACTTCAGTTTAACTCTGTCACTTGAATGCACATATTGACAACCATTCATTTAGATAGCTCCGTTTTGGTTTTAGAAGCAGATATTTCTCGGTACAGGCTATGGTCCCATTCACTCGTGAATATCCCAATGCAGCTCCTAGAAGAAACGTGTTTCTGACTCGCTGAATCTCAACATAGATTCAACTCTCTTAGGTGAACGAACGCACAGCAGAGGAGTTTCAAGGAAACGTTTCTCCTGAGTTTTAGAGGAAGTTTACTGCGGTTTAGTACGTATGACGGCATTGGGCTGGAAATACCGGTTTTGGGATTCTCCACAGAAAGGGTTTGCCAACCGCTGAATCCACACGTGAGTTTCACTCTGTCAGTTGAATGCACACATTGACAACCTTTCAGTTAGATAGCTCCGTTTTGGTTTTAGAAGCAGATATTTCTCTGTACAGCCTATGGTCCCATTCACTCGGGAATATCCCAACGCAGCTCCTAGAAGAAACGTGTTTCTGACTCGCTGAATCTCAACTTAGATTCAACTCTCTTAGGTGAACGAACGCACAGCAGAGCAGTTTCAAGGAAACGTTTCTCCTGAGTTTTAGACGAAGTTTCCTGCGGTTTAGTACGTATGCCGGCATTGGGCTGAAAATACCAGTTTTGGGATTCTTCACAGAAAGAGTTTGCAAACCGCTGAATCCACACGTCAGTTTCACTCTGTCAGTTGAACGCACACATTGACAACCTTTCAGTTAGATAGCTCCGTTTTGGTTTTAGAAGCAGATATTTCTCTGTACGGCCTATGGTCCCATTCACTCGGGAATATCCCAATGCAGCTCCTAGAAGAAACGTGTTTCTGACTCGCTGAATCTCAACATAGATTCAACTCTCTTAGGTGAACGAACGCACAGCAAAGCAGTTTCAAGGAAACGTTTCTCCTGAGTTTTAGACGAAGTTTACTGCTGTTTAGTACGTATGCCGGCATTGGGCTGGAAATACCGGTTTTGGGATTCTGCACAGAAAGAGTTTGCAAACCGCTGAATCCACACGTGAGTTTAACTCTGTCAGTTGAATGCACACATTGACAACCATTCAGTTAGATAGCTCCGTTTTGGTTTTAGAAGCAGATATTTCTCTTTACAGCCTATGGTCCCAATCACTCGGGAATAACCCAACGCAGCTCCTAGAAGAAACGTGTTTCTGCCCCGCCGAATCGCAACATAGATTCAACTCTCTTAGGTGAACGAACGCACAGCACAGCAGTTTCAAGGAAACGTTCCTCCTGAGTTTTACACGAAGTTTCCTGCTGTTTAGTACGTATACTGTCATTCGGCTGGAAATACCGGTTTTGGGATTCCGCACAGAAAGAGTTTGCAAACAGCCGAATCCACACGTGAGTTTAACTCTGTCAGTTGAATGCACACAATGACAACCATTCAGTTAGATAGCTCAGTTTTGGTTTTAGAAGCAGATATTTCTCGGTACAGCCTATGGTCCCATTCACTCGGGAATATCCGAACGCAGCTCCTAGAAGAAACGTGTTTCTGACTCGCTGAATCTCAACATAGATTCAACTCTCTTAGGTTAATGAACGCACAGCAGAGCAGTTTCAAGGAAACGTTTCTCCTGAGTTTTAGACGAAGTTTCCTGCTGTTTAGTACGTATGCCGGCATTGGGCTGGAAATACCGGTTTTGTGATTCTGCACAGAAAGGGTTTGCAAACCGCTGAATCCACACGTGAGTTTTACTCTGTCAGTTGAATGCACACATTGACAACCATTCAGTTAGATAGTTCCGTTTTGGTTTTAGAAGCAGATATTTCTCTGTACAGACTATGGTCCCATTAACTCGGGTATATCCCAACGCAGCTCCTAGAAGAAACGTGTTTCTGACTCACTGAAGCTCAATATAGATTCAACTCTCGTAGGTGAACGAACGCACAGCACAGCAGTTTCAGGGAAAGGTTTCTCCTGAGTTTTAGACGAAGTTTACTGCGGTTTAGTACGTATGCCGGCATTGGGCTGGAAATACCGGTTTTGGGATTCTGCACAGAAAGGGTTTGCAAACCACTGAATCCACACTTGTGTTTAACTCTGTCAGTTGAATGCACATATTGACAACCATTCATTTAGATAGCTCCGTTTTGGTTTTAGAAGCAGATATTTCTCTGTACGGCCCATGGTCCCATTCACTCTGGAATATCCCAACGCAGCTCCTAGAAGAAACGTGTTTCTGACTCGCTGAATCTCAACATAGACTCAACTATCTTAGGTGAACGAACGCACAGCAGAGCAGTTTCAAGCAAACGTTTCTCCTGAGTTTTAGACGAAGTCATACTGCTGTTTCATACATAAGCCGGCATTGGGCTGGAAATTCCGATTTCGGGATTCTGTAAAGAAAGTGTTTGCAAACCACTGAATCCACACGTGAGTTTAACTCTGTATGTTGAATGCACACATTGACAACCATTCAGTTAGACAGCTCCTTTTTGGTTTTAGAAGCAGATATTTCTCTGTACAGCCTGTGGTCCCATTCACTCGGGAATATCCCAACGCGGCTCCTAGAAGAAACGTGTTTCTCACTCGCTGAATCTCAACATATATTCAACTCTCTTAGGTGAACGAAGGCACAGCAGAGCAGTATCAAGCAAACGTTTCTCCTGAGTTTTAGACGAAGTTTACTGCGGTTTACTACGTATGCCGGCATTGGGTTGGAAATACCGGTTTTGGAATTCTGCAGAGAAAGGGTTTGCAAACCCCTGAATCCACACTTGAGTTTAACTCTGTCAGTTGAATGCACACATTGACAACCATTCAGTTAGATAGCTCCGTTTTGGTTTTAGGAGCAGGTATTTCTCTGTCCAGCCTATGGTCACATTCACTCGGGAATATCCCAACGCAGCTCCTAGAAGAAACGTGTTTCTGACTCGCTGAATCTCAACATAGATTCAACTCTCTTAGGTGAACGAACGCACAGCAGAGCAGTTTCAAGGAATCGTTTCTCCTGAGTTTTAGACGAATTTTACTGCTGTTTAGTACGTATGCCGGCATTGGGCTGGAAATACCGGTTTTGGGATTCTGCACAGAAAGGGTTTGCAAACCGCTGAATCCACACTTGCGTTTACCTCTGTCCGTTGAATGCACATATTGACAACCATTCATTTAGATAGCTCTGTTTTGGTTTTAGAAGCAGATATTCCTCGGTAGAGCCTATGGTCTCATTCACTCGGGAATATCCGAACGCATGTCCTAGAAGAAACGTGTTTCTGCCTCGCTGAGTCTCATCATAGATTCAACTCTCTTAGGTGAACGAACACACAGCAGAGCAGTTTCAAGCAAACGTTTCTCCTGAGTTTTAGTCGAAGTTTCCTGCTGTTTAGTACGTATAACGGCATGGGTCTGGAAATACCGGTTTTGGGATTCTGCACAGAAAGAGTTTGCAAACCGCTGAATCCACACGTGAGTTTAACTCTGTCAGTTGAATGCACACATTGACAACCATTCAGTTAGATAGCTCCGTTTTGGTTTTAGAAGCAGATATTCCTCGGTACAGCCTATGGTCCCATTCACTCGGGAATATCCCAACGCAGCTCCTAGAAGAAACGTGTTTCTGACTCGCTGAATCTCAACATAGATTCAACTCTCTTACGTGAACGAACGCACAGCAGACCAGTTTCAAGGAAACGTTTCTCCTGAGTTTTACACGAAGTTTACTGCTGTTTAGTACGTATGCCGGCATTGGGCTGGAAATACCGGTTTTGGGATTCTGCACAGAAAGGGTTTTCAAACCGCTGAATCCACGCGTGAGTTTAACTCTGTCAGTTGAATGCACACATTGACAACCATTCAGTTAGATTGCTCCGTTTTGGTTTTAGAAGCAGATATTCCTCGGTACAGCCTATGGTGCATTCACTCGGGAATATCCCAACGCAGGTCCTAGAAGAAACGTGTTTCTGCCTCGCTGAATCTCATCATAGATTCAACTCTCTTAGGTGAACGAACGCACAGCAGAGCAGTTTCAAGCAAACGTTTCTCCTGAGTTTTAGTCGAAGTTTCCTGCTGTTTAGTACGTATAATGGCATGGGGCTGGAAATACCGGTTTTGGGATTCTGCACAGAAAGAGTTTGCAAACCGCTGAAACCACACGTGAGTTTACCTCTGTCAGTTGAATGCACACATTGACAACCATTCAGTTAGATGGCTCAGTTTTGGTTTTAGAAGCAGATATTCCTCGGTAGAGCCTATGGTCTCATTCACTCGGGAATATCCGAACGCATGTCCTAGAAGAAACTTGTTTCTGCCTCGCTGAATCTCATCATAGATTCAACTCTCTTAGGTGAACGAACACACAGCAGAGCAGTTTCAAGCCAACGTTTCTCCTGAGTTTTAGTCGAAGTTTCCTGCTGTTTAGTACGTATAACGGCATGGGGCTGGAAATACCGGTTTTGGGATTCTGCACAGAAAGAGTTTGCAAACCGCTGAATCCACACGTGAGTTTAACTCTATCAGTTGAATGCACACATTGACAACCATTCAGTTAGATGGCTCTGTTTTGGTTTTAGGAGCAGATATTTCTCTGTTCAGCCTATGGTCCCATTCACTCGGGAATATCCCAACGCAGCTCCTAGAAGAAAGTCTTTCTGACTCGCTGAATCCCAACATAGATTCAACTCTCTTAGGTGAACGAACGCACAGCAGAGCAGTTTCAAGCAAACGTTTGTCCTGAGTTTTAGACGAAGTTTATTGTGGTTTAGTACGTATGCCGGCATTGGGCTGGAAATACCGGTTTTGGGATTCTGCACAGAAAGGCTTTGCAAACGGCTGAATCCACACGTGAGTTTATCTCTGTCAGTTGAATGCACACATTGACAACCATTCAGTTAGATAGCTCCGTTTTGGTTTTAGAAGCAGATATTTCTCTGTACAGCCTATGGTCCCATTCACTCGGGAACATCCCAACGCAGCTCCTAGAAGAAACGTGTTTCTGACTCGCTGAATCTCAACACAGATTCAACTCTCTTAGGTGAACGAACGCACAGCAGAGCAGTTTCAAGCAAACGTTTGTCCTGAGTTTTAGACGAAGTTTCCTGCTGTTTAGTACGTATGCCGGCATTGGGCTGGAAATACCGGTTTTGGGATTCTGCACAGATTGAGTTTGCAAACCGCTGAATCCACACGTGAGTTTAACTCTGTCAGTTGAAAGCACACATTGACAACCATTCAGTTAGATGGCTCCGTTTTGGTTTTAGGAGCAGATATTTCTCGGTACAGCCTATGGTCCCATTCACTCGGGAACATCCCAACGCAGCTCCTAGAAGAAACGTGTTTCTGACTCGCTGAATCTCAACATAGATTCAACTCTCTTAGGTGAACGAACGCACAGCAGAGCAGTTTCAAGCAAACGTTTCTCCTGAGTTTTAGACGAAGTTTCCTGCTGTTTAGTACGTATGCCGGCATTTGGCTGGAAATACCGGTTTTGGGGTTCTGCACAGAAAGGATTTGCAAACCGCTGAATCCACACGTGAGTTTAACTCTGTCAGTGGAATGCACACATTGACAACCCTTCAGTCAGACAGCTCCGTTTTGGTTTTAGGAGCAGATATTCCTCGGTACAGCCTATGGTCCCATTCACTCGGGAATATCCCAACGCAGCTCCTAGAATAAACGTGTTTCTGACTCGCTGAATCTCAACATAGATTCAACTCTCTTAGGTGAACGAATGCACAGCAGAGCAGTTTCAAGCAAACGTTTCTCCTGAATTTTAGTCGAAGTTTCCTGCTGTTTAGTAGGTATGCCGGCATTGGGCTGGAAATACCGGTTTTGGGATTCTGCACAGAAAGGATTTGAAAACCGCTGAATCCACACGTGAGTTTAACTCTGTCATTGAATGCACACATTGACAACCATTCAGTTAGATGGCTCCGTTTTGGTTTTAGAAGCAGATATTTCTCTGTACAGCCTATGGTCCCATTCACTCGGGAATATCCCAACGCAGCTCCTAGAAGAAACGTGTTTCTGACTCGCTGAATCTCAACATAGATTCAACTCTCTTAGGTGAACGAACTCACAGCAGAGCAGTTTCAAGCAAACGATTCTCCTGAGTTTCAGACGAATTTTACTGCTGTTTAGTACGTATGCCGGCATTGGGCTGGAAATACCGGTTTTGGGGATTCTGCACAGAAAGGGTTTGCAAACCGCTGAATCCACACGTGAGTTTAACTCTGACAGTTGAATGCACACATTGACAACCATTCAGTTAGATAGCTCCGTTTTGGTTTTAGAAGCAGATATTTCTCTGTACAGCCTATGGTCCCATTCACTCGGGAATATCCCAACGCAGCTCCTAGAAGAAACATGTTTCTGACTCGCTGAATCTCAACATAGATTCAACTCTCTTAGGTGAACGAACGCACAGCAGAGCAGGTTCAAGGAAACGTTTCTCCTGAGTTTTAGACGAAGTTTACTGCTGTTTAGTACGTATTCCGGCCTTGGGCTGGAAATACCGGTTTTGGGATTCTGCACAAAAAGGGTTTGCAAACCGCTGAATCCACACGTGAGTTTAACTCTGTCAGTTGAATGCACACATTGACAACCATTCAGGTAGATTGCTCCGTTTTGGTTTTAGAAGCAGATATTTCTCGGTACAGCCTATGGTCCCATTCACTCGGGAATATCCCAACGCAGCTCCTAGAAGAAACGTGTTTCTGACTCGCTGAATCTCAACATAGATTCAACTCTCTTAGGTGAACGAACGCACAGTAGAGCAGTTTAAAGCAAACGTTTCTCCTGAGTTTCAGACGAATTTTACTGCTGTTTAGTACGTATGCCGGCATTGGGCTGGAAATACCGGTTTTGGGGATTCTGCACAGAAAGGGTTTGCAAACCGCTGAATCCACACGTGATTTTAACTCTGACAGTTGAATGCACACATTGACAACCATTCAGTTAGATAGCTCCGTTTTGGTTTTAGAAGCAGATATTCCTCGGTACAGCCTATGGTGCCATTCACTCGGGAATATCCCAACCCAGCTCCTAGAAGAAACGTGTTTCTGACTCGCTGAATCTCAACATAGATTCAACTATCTTAGGTGAACGAACGCACAGAAGAGCAGTTTCAAGGAAACATTTCTCCTGAGTTTTAGACGAAGTTTCCTGCTGTTTAGTACGTATGTCGGCATTGGGCTGGAAATACCGGTTTTGTGATTCTGCACAGAATGGGTTTGCAAACCGCTGAATCCACACGGGAGTTTATCTCTGTCAGTTGAATGCACACATTGACAACCATTCAGTTAGACAGCTCCGTTTTGGTTTTAGAAGCAGATATTTCTCTGTACAGCCTATGGTCCCATTCACTCGGGAATATGCCAACGCAGCTCCTAGAAGAAACGTGTTTCTGACTCGCTGAATCTCAACATAGATTCAACTCTCTTAGGTGAACGAACGCACAGCAGAGCAGTTTCAAGGAAACGTTTCTCCTGAGTATTAGATGAAGTTTCCTGCTGTTTTGTACGTATGCCGGCATTGGGCTGGAAATACCGGTTTTGGGATTCTGCACATAAAGGGTTTGCAAACCGCTGAATCCACACGTGAGTTTAACTCTGTCAGTTGAATGCACACATTGACAACCATTCAGTTAGATAGCTCCGTTTTGGTTTTAGAAGCAGATATTCCTCTGTACAGCCTATAGTCCCATTCACTCGGGAATATCCCAACGCAGTTCCTAGAAGAAACGTGTTTCTGACTCGCTGAATCTCAACATAGATTCAATTCTCTTAGGTGAACGAATGCAGAGCAGTGTAATTTCAAGCAAACGTTTCTCCTGAGTTTTAGTCGAAGTTTCCTGCTGTTGAGTACGTATGCCGGCATTGGGCTGGAAATACCGGTTTTGGGATTCTGCACAGAAAGGGTTTTCAAACCACTGAATTCACACGTGAGTTTAACTCTGTTAGTTGAATGCACACATTGACAACCATTCAGTTAGATAGCTCCGTTTTGGTTTTAGGAGCAGATATTTCTCTGTGCAGCCTATGGTCCCATTCAGTCGGGAATATCCCAACGCAGCTCCTAGAAGAAACATGTTTCTGACTCGCTGAATCTCAACATAGATTCAACTCTCTTACGTGAACGAACACATATCAGAGCAGTTTCAAGGAAACGTTTCTCCTGAGTTTTAGACGAAGTTTACTGCTGTTTAGTACGTATGCCGGCCTTGGGCTGGAAACACCGGTTTTTTGATTCTGCACATAAAGGGTTTGCAAACCGCTGAAACCGCACGTGAGTTTAACTCTGTCAGTTGAATGCACACATTGACAACCATTCAGTTAGATAGCTCCGTTTTGGTTTTAGAAGCAGATATTTCTCTGTACAGCCTATGATCCCATTCACTCGAGAATATCCCAACGCAGCTCCTAGAAGAAACGTGTTTCTGACTCGCTGAATCTCAACATAGATTCAACTCTCTTAGGTGAATGAACGCACAGGAGAGCAGTTTCAAGGAAACGTTTCTCCTGAATTTTAGACGAAGTTTACTGCTGTTTAGTACGTATACCGTCATTGGGATGAAAATACTGGTTTTGGGATTCTGCACAGAAAGGGTTTGCAAACCGCTGAATCCACACGTGAGTTTAGCTCTGTCAGTTGAATGCACACATTGACAACCATTCAGTTAGATAGCTCCGTTTTGGTTTTAGAAGCAGATATTCCTCGGTACAGCCTATGGTCCCATTCACTCGGGAATATCCCAACGCAGCTCCTAGAAGAAACGTGTTTCTGACTCTCTGAATCTCAACATAGATTCAACTCTCTTAGGTGAACGAACGCACAGCAGAGCAGTTTCAAGGAAACGTTTCTCCTGAGTTTTAGTCGAAGTTTCCTGCTGTTTAGTACGTATGCCGGCATTGGGCTGGAAATACCGGTTTTGGGATTCTGCACAGAAAGGATTTGCAAACCGCTGAATCCACACGTGAGTTTAACTCTGTCATTGAATGCACACATTGACAACCATTCAGTTAGATGGCTCCGTTTTGGTTTTAGAAGCAGATATTCCTCGGTAGAGCCTATGATCCCATTCACTCGAGAATATCCCAACGCAGCTCCTAGAAGAAACGTGTTTCTGACTCGCTGAATCTCAACATAGATTCAACTCTCTTAGGTGAATGAACGCACAGGAGAGCAGTTTCAAGGAAACGTTTCTCCTGAATTTTAGACGAAGTTTACTGCTGTTTAGTACGTATACCGTCATTGGGCTGAAAATACTGGTTTTGGGATTCTGCACAGAAAGGGTTTGGAAACCGCTGAATCCACACGTGAGTTTATCTCTGTCAGTTGAATGCACACATTGACAACCATTCAGTTAGATAGCTGCGTTTTGGTTTTATAAGCAGATATTCCTCGGTACAGCCTATGGTCCCGTTCACTCGGGAATATCCCAACGCAGCTCCTAGAAGAAACGTGTTTCTGACTCGCTGAATCTCAACATAGATTCAACTCTCTTAGGTGAACGAACGCACAGCAGAGCAGTTTCAAGCAAACGTTTCTCCTGAGTTTTAGTCGAAGTTTCCTGCTGTTTAGTACGTATGCCGGCATTGGGCTGGAAATACCGGTTTTGGGATTCTGCACAGAAAGGGTTTGCAAACCGCTGAATCCACACGTGAGTTTAACTCTGTCAGTTGAATGCACACATTGACAACCATTCAGTTAGATAGCTCCGTTTTGGTTTTAGGAGCAGATATTTCTCTGTGCAGCCTATGGTCCCATTCAGTCGGGAATATCCCAACGCAGCTCCTAGAAGAAACGTGTTTCTGACTCGCTGAATCTCAACATAGATTCAACTCTCTTACGTGAACGAACACATATCAGAGCAGTTTCAAGGAAACGTTTCTCCTGAGTTTTAGACGAAGTTTACTGCTGTTTAGTACGTATGCCGGCCTTGGGCTGGAAATACCGGTTTTTTGATTCTGCACAGAAAGGGTTTGCAAACCGCTGAATCCACACGTGAGTTTAACTCTGTCAGTTGAATGCACACATTGACAACCATTCAGTTAGATAGCTCCGTTTTGGTTTTAGAAGCAGATATTTCTCTGTACAGCCTATGATCCCATTCACTCGAGAATATCCCAACGCAGCTCCTAGAAGAAACGTGTTTCTGACTCGCTGAATCTCAACATAGATTCAACTCTCTTAGGTGAATGAACGCACAGGAGAGCAGTTTCAAGGAAACGTTTCTCCTGAATTTTAGACGAAGTTTACTGCTGTTTAGTACGTATACCGTCATTGGGCTGAAAATACTGGTTTTGGGATTCTGCACAGAAAGGGTTTGGAAACCGCTGAATCCACACGTGAGTTTATCTCTGTCAGTTGAATGCACACATTGACAACCATTCAGTTAGATAGCTGCGTTTTGGTTTTATAAGCAGATATTCCTCGGTACAGCCTATGGTCCCGTTCACTCGGGAATATCCCAACGCAGCTCCTAGAAGAAACGTGTTTCTGACTCGCTGAATCTCAACATAGATTCAACTCTCTTAGGTGAACGAACGCACAGCAGAGCAGTTTCAAGCAAACGTTTCTCCTGAGTTTTAGTCGAAGTTTCCTGCTGTTTAGTACGTATGCCGGCATTGGGCTGGAAATACCGGTTTTGGGATTCTGCACAGAAAGGGTTTGCAAACCGCTGAATCCACACGTGAGTTTAACTCTGTCAGTTGAATGCACACATTGACAACCATTCAGTTAGATAGCTCCGTTTTGGTTTTAGGAGCAGATATTTCTCTGTGCAGCCTATGGTCCCATTCACTCGGGAATATCCCAACGCAGCTCCTAGAAGAAACGTGTTTCTGACTCGCTGAATCTCAACATAGATTCAACTCTCTTACGTGAATGAACACATATCAGAGCAGTTTCAAGGAAACGTTTCTCCTGAGTTTTAGACGAAGTTTACTGCTGTTTAGTACGTATGCCGGCCTTGGGCTGGAAATACCGGTTTTTTGATTCTGCACAGAAAGGGTTTGCAAACCGCTGAATCCACACGTGAGTTTAACTCTGTCAGTTGAATGCACACATTAACAACCATTCAGTTAGATAGCTCCGTTTTGGTTTTAGAAGCAGATATTTCTCTGTACAGCCTATGATCCCATTCAGTCGAGAATATCCCAACGCAGCTCCTAGAAGAAACGTGTTTCTGACTCGCTGAATCTCAACATAGATTCAACTCTCTTAGGTGAATGAACGCACAGGAGAGCAGTTTCAAGGAAACGTTTCTCCTGAATTTTAGACGAAGTTTACTGCTGTTTAGTACGTATACCGTCATTGGGCTGAAAATACTGGTTTTGGGATTCTGCACAGAAAGGGTTTGGAAACCGCTGAATCCACACGTGAGTTTATCTCTGTCAGTTGAATGCACACATTGACAACCATTCAGTTAGATAGCTGCGTTTTGGTTTTAGAAGCAGATATTCCTCGGTACAGCCTATGGTCCCATTCACTCGGGAATATCCCAACGCAGCTCCTAGAAGAAACGTGTTTCTGACTCGCTGAATCTCAACATAGATTCAACTCTCTTAGGTGAACGAACGCACAGCAGAGCAGTTTCAAGGAAACGTTTCTCCTGAGTTTTAGTCGAAGTTTCCTGCTGTTTAGTACGTATGCCGGCATTGGGCTGGAAATACCGGTTTTGGGATTCTGCACAGAAAGGGTTTGCAAACCGCTGAATCCACACGTGAGTTTAACTCTGTCAGTTGAATGCACACATTGACAACCATTCAGTTAGATAGCTCCGTTTTGGTTTTAGGAGCAGATATTTCTCTGTGCAGCCTATGGTCCCATTCACTCGGGAATATCCCAACGCAGCTCCTAGAAGAAACGTGTTTCTGACTCGCTGAATCTCAACATAGATTCAACTCTCTTACGTGAACGAACACATATCAGAGCAGTTTCAAGGAAACGTTTCTCCTGAGTTTTAGACGAAGTTTACTGCTGTTTAGTACGTATGCCGGCCTTGGGCTGGAAATACCGGTTTTTTGATTCTGCACAGAAAGGGTTTGCAAACCGCTGAATCCACACGTGAGTTTAACTCTGTCAGTTGAATGCACACATTGACAACCATTCAGTTAGAAAGCTCCGTTTTGGTTTTAGAAGCAGATATTTCTCTGTACAGCCTATGGTACCTTTCATTCGGGAGTATCCCAACGCAGCTCCTAGAAGAAACGTGTTTCTGACTCGCTGAATCTCAACATAGATTCAACTCTCTTAGGTGAACGAACGCACAGCAGAGCAGTTTCAAGGAAACGTTTCTCCTGAGTTTTAGACGAAGTTTACTGCTGTTTAGTACATATGTCGGCATTGGGCTGGAAATACCGGTTTTGGGATTCTGCACAGAAAGGGTTTGCAAACCGCTGAATCCACACGGGAGTTTATCTCTGTCAGTTGAATGCACACATTGACAACCATTCAGTTAGATAGCTCCGTTTTGGTTTTAGAAGCAGATATTTCTCTGTACAGCCTATGGTCCCATTCATTCGGGAATATGCCAACGCAGCTCCTAGAAGAAACGTGTTTCTGACTCGCTGAATCTCAACATAGATTCAACTCTCTTAGGTGAACGAACGCACAGCAGAGCAGTTTCAAGGAAACGTTTCTCCTGAGTATTAGACGAAGTTTCCTGCTGTTTAGTACGTATGCCGGCATTGGGCTGGAAATACCGGTTTTGGGATTCTGCACATAAAGGGTTTGCAAACCGCTGAATCCACACGTGAGTTTAACTCTGTCAGTTGAATGCACACATTGACAACCATTCAGTTAGATAGCTCCGTTTTGGTTTTAGAAGCAGATATTCCTCTGTACAGCCTATGGTCCCATTCACTCGGGAATATCCCAACGCAGCTCCTAGAAGAAACGTGTTTCTGACTCGCTGAATCTCAACATAGATTCAACTCTCTTAGGTGAATGAACGCACAGGAGAGCAGTTTCAAGGAAACGTTTCTCCTGAATTTTAGACGAAGTTTACTGCTGTTTAGTACGTATACCGTCATTGGGATGAAAATACTGGTTTTGGGATTCTGCACAGAAAGGGTTTGCAAACCGCTGAATCCACACGTGAGTTTAGCTCTGTCAGTTGAATGCACACATTGACAACCATTCAGTTAGATAGCTCCGTTTTGGTTTTAGAAGCAGATATTCCTCGGTACAGCCTATGGTCCCATTCACTCGGGAATATCCCAACGCAGCTCCTAGAAGAAACGTGTTTCTGACTCGCTGAATCTCAACATAGATTCAACTCTCTTAGGTGAACGAACGCACAGCAGAGCAGTTTCAAGGAAACGTTTCTCCTGAGTTTTAGTCGAAGTTTCCTGCTGTTTAGTACGTATGCCGGCATTGGGCTGGAAATACCGGTTTTGGGATTCTGCACAGAAAGGATTTGCAAACCGCTGAATCCACACGTGAGTTTAACTCTGTCATTGAATGCACACATTGACAACCATTCAGTTAGATGGCTCCGTTTTGGTTTTAGAAGCAGATATTCCTCGGTAGAGCCTATGGTCCCATTCACTCGGGAATATCCCAACGCAGCTCCTAGAAGAAACGTGTTTCTGACTCGCTGAATCTCAACATAGATTCAACTCTCTTAGGTGAACGAATGCACAGCAGAGTAGTTTCAAGCAAACGTTTCTCCTGAGTTTTAGTCGAAGTTTCCTGCTGTTTAGTACGTATGCCGGCATTGGGCTGGAAATACCGGTTTTGGGATTCTGCACAGAAAGGGTTTTCAAACCGCTGAATCCACACGTGAGTTTAACTCTGTCAGTTGAATGCACACATTGACAACCATTCAGTTAGGTAGCTCCGTTTTGGTTTTAGGAGCAGATATTTCTCTGTGCAGCCTATGGTCCCATTCAGTCGGGAATATCCCAACGCAGCTCCTAGAAGAAACGTGTTTCTGACTCGCTGAATCTCAACATAGATTCAACTCTCTTACGTGAACGAACACATATCAGAGCAGTTTCAAGGAAACGTTTCTCCTGAGTTTTAGACGAAGTTTACTGCTGTTTAGTACGTATGCCGGCCTTGGGCTGGAAATACCGGTTTTTTGATTCTGCACAGAAAGGGTTTGCAAACCGCTGAATCCACACGTGAGTTTAACTCTGTCAGTTGAATGCACACATTGACAACCATTCAGTTAGATAGCTCCGTTTTGGTTTTAGAAGCAGATATTTCTCTGTACAGCCTATGATCCCATTCAATCGAGAATATCCCAACGCAGCTCCTAGAAGAAACGTGTTTCTGACTCGCTGAATCTCAACATAGATTCAACTCTCTTAGGTGAATGAACGCACAGGAGAGCAGTTTCAAGGAAACGTTTCTCCTGAATTTTAGACGAAGTTTACTGCTGTTTCGTACGTATACCGTCATTGGGCTGAAAATACTGGTTTTGGGATTCTGCACAGAAAGGGTTTGGAAACCGCTGAATCCACACGTGAGTTTATCTCTGTCAGTTGAATGCACACATTGACAACCATTCAGTTAGATAGCTGCGTTTTGGTTTTAGAAGCAGATATTCCTCGGTACAGCCTATGGTCCCATTCACTCGGGAATATCCCAACGCAGTTCCTAGAAGAAACGTGTTTCTGACTCGCTGAATCTCAACATAGATTCAACTCTCTTAGGTGAACGAACGCACAGCAGAGCAGTTTCAAGCAAACGTTTCTCCTGAGTTTTAGTCGACGTTTCCTGCTGTTTAGTACGTATGCCGGCATTGGGCTGGAAATACCGGTTTTGGGATTCTGCACAGAAAGGGTTTGCAAACCGCTGAATCCACACGTGAGTTTAACTCTGTCAGTTGAATGCACACATTGACAACCATTCAGTTAGATAGCTCCGTTTTGGTTTTAGGAGCAGATATTTCTCTGTGCAGCCTATGGTCCCATTCACTCGGGAATATCCCAACGCAGCTCCTAGAAGAAACGTGTTTCTGACTCGCTGAATCTCAACATAGATTCAACTCTCTTACGTGAACGAACACATATCAGAGCAGTTTCAAGGAAACGTTTCTCCTGAGTTTTAGACGAAGTTTACTGCTGTTTAGTATGTATGCCGGCCTTGGGCTGGAAATACCGGTTTTTTGATTCTGCACAGAAAGGGTTTGCAAACCGCTGAATCCACACGTGAGTTTATCTCTGTCAGTTGAATGCACACATTGACAACCATTCAGTTAGATAGCTCCGTTTTGGTTTTAGAAGCAGATATTTCTCTGTACAGCCTATGATCCCATTCACTCGAGAATATCCCAACGCAGCTCCTAGAAGAAACGTGTTTCTGACTCGCTGAATCTCAACATAGATTCAACTCTCTTAGGTGAATGAACGCACAGGAGAGCAGTTTCAAGGAAACGTTTCTCCTGAATTTTAGACGAAGTTTACTGCTGTTTAGTACGTATACCGTCATTGGGCTGAAAATACTGGTTTTGGGATTCTGCACAGAAAGGGTTTGGAAACCGCTGAATCCACACGTGAGTTTATCTCTGTCAGTTGAATGCACACATTGACAACCATTCAGTTAGATAGCTGCGTTTTGGTTTTAGAAGCAGATATTCCTCGGTACAGCCTATGGTCCCATTCACTCGGGAATATCCCAACGCAGCTCCTAGAAGAAACGTGTTTCTGACTCGCTGAATCTCAACATAGATTCAACTCTCTTAGGTGAACGAACGCACAGCAGAGCAGTTTCAAGGAAACGTTTCTCCTGAGTTTTAGTCGAAGTTTCCTGCTGTTTAGTACGTATGCCGGCATTGGGCTGGAAATACCGGTTTTGGGATTCTGCACAGAAAGGGTTTGCAAACCGCTGAATCCACACGTGAGTTTAACTCTGTCAGTTGAATGCACACATTGACAACCATTCAGTTAGATAGCTCCGTTTTGGTTTTAGGAGCAGATATTTCTCTGTGCAGCCTATGGTCCCATTCACTCGGGAATATGCCAACGCAGCTCCTAGAAGAAACGTGTTTCTGACTCGCTGAATCTCAACATAGATTCAACTCTCTTAGGTGAACGAACGCACAGCAGAGCATTTTCTAGGAAACGTTTCTCCTGAGTATTAGACGAAGTTTCCTGCTGTTTAGTACGTATGCCGGCATTGGGCTGGAAATACCGGTTTTGGGATTCTGCACATAAAGGGTTTGCAAACCGCTGAATCCACACGTGAGTTTAACTCTGTCAGTTGAATGCACACATTGACAACCATTCAGTTAGATAGCTCCGTTTTGGTTTTAGAAGCAGATATTCCTCTGTACAGCCTATGGTCCCATTCACTCGGGAATATCCCAACGCAGCTCCTAGAAGAAACGTGTTTCTGACTCGCTGAATCTCAACATAGATTCAACTCTCTTAGGTGAACGAATGCACAGCAGAGTAGTTTCAAGCAAACGTTTCTCCTGAGTTTTAGTCGAAGTTTCCTGCTGTTTAGTACGTATGCCGGCATTGGGCTGGAAATACCGGTTTTTTGATTCTGCACAGAAAGGGTTTGCAAACCGCTGAATCCACACGTGAGTTTAACTCTGTCAGTTGAATGCACACATTGACAACCATTCAGTTAGATAGCTCCGTTTTGGTTTTAGAAGCAGATATTCCTCGGTACAGCCTATGGTCCCATTCACTCGGGAATATCCCAACGCAGCTCCTAGAAGAAACGTGTTTCTGACTCGCTGAATCTCAACATAGATTCAACTCTCCTAGGTGAACGAACGCACAGCAGAGCAGTTTCAAGCAAACGTTTCTCCTGAGTTTTAGTCGAAGTTTCCTGCTGTTTAGTACGTATAACGGCATTGGGCTGGAAATACCGGTTTTGGGATTCTGCACAGAAAGTGTTTGCAAACCGCTGAATCCACACGTGAGTTTAACTCTGTCAGTTGAATACACACATTGACAACCATTCAGTTAGATAGCTCCGTTTTGGTTTTAGGAGCAGATACTTCTCTGTGCAGCCTATGGTCCCATTCACTCGGGAATATCACAACGCAGCTCCTAGAAGAAACGTGTTTCTGACTCGCTGAATCTCAACATAGATTCAACTCTCTTACGTGAACGAACACATATCAGAGCAGTTTCAAGGAAACGTTTCTCCTGAGTTTTAGTCGAAGTTTCCTGCTGTTTAGTACGTATACCGTCATTGGGCTGGAAATACCGGTTTTGGGATTCTGCACAGAAAGAATTTGCCAACCGCTGAATCCACACGTGAGTTTAACTCTGTCAGTTGAAAGCACACATTGACAACGATACAGTTAGATGGCTCCGTTTTGGTTTTAGTAGCAGATATTTCTCTGTGCAGCCTATGGTCCCATTCACTCGGGAATATCCCAACGCAGCTCCTAGAAGAAACGTGTTTCTGACTCGCTGAATCTCAACATAGATTCAACTCTCTTACGTGAACGAACACATATCAGAGCAGTTTCAAGGAAACGTTTCTCCTGAGTTTTAGTCGAAGTTAACTGCTGTTTAGTACGTATGCCGGCCTTGGGCTGGAAATACCGGTTTTTTGATTCTGCACATAAAGGGTTTGCAAACCGCTGAAACACACGTGAGTTTAACTCTGTCAGTTGAATGCACACATTGACAACCATTCAGTTAGAAATCTCCGTTTTGGTTTTAGAAGCAGATATTTCTCGGTACAGCCTATGGTCCCATTCACTCGGGAATATTCCAACGCAGCTCCTAGAAGAAACTGTTTCTGACTCGCTGAATCTCAACATAGATTCAACTCTCTTAGGTGAACGAACGCACAGCAGAGCAGTTTCAAGCAAACGTTTCTCCTGAGTTTTAGACGAAGTTTCCTACTGTTTAGTACGTATACCGGCATTGGGCTGGAAATACCGGTTTGGGGGTTCTGCACAGAAAGGGTTTGCAAATCGCTGAATCCACACGTGAGTTTATCTCTGTCAGTTGAATGCACACATTGACAACCATTCAGTTAGATAGCTCCGTTTTGGTTTTAGAAGCAGATATTTCTCTGTACAGCCTATGGTCCCATTCACTCGGGAATATCCCAACGCAGCTCCTAGAAGAAACGTGTTTCTGACTCGCTGAATCTCAACATAGATTCAACTCTCTTAGGTGAACGAACGCACAGTAGAGCAGTTTCAAGCAAACGTTTCTCCTGAATTTTAGACGAATTTTACTGCTGTTTAGTACGTATGCCGGCATTGGGCTGGAAATACCGGTTTTGGGGATTCTGCACAGAAAGGGTTTGCAAACCGCTGAATCCACACGTGAGTTTACCTCTCTCAGGTGAATGCACACATTGACAACCATTCAGTTAGATAGCCCCGTTTTGATTTTAGGAGCAGATAGTTCTCTGTACAGCCTATGGTCCCATTCACTCGGGAATATTCCAACGCAGCTCCTAGAAGAAATGTGTTTCTGACTCGGTGAATCTCAACATAGATTCAGCTCTCTTAGGTGAATGAACGCACAGGAGAGCAGTTTCAAGGAAACGTTTCTCCTGAATTTTAGACGAAGTTTACTGCTGTTTAGTACGTATACCGTCATTGGGCTGAAAATACTGGTTTTGGGATTCTGCACAGAAAGGGTTTGCAAACCGCTGAATCCACAAGTGAGTTTAGCTCTGTCAGTTGAATGCACACATTGACAACCATTCAGTTAGATAGCTCCGTTTTGGTTTTAGAAGCAGATATTCCTCGGTACAGCCTATGGTCCCATTCACTCGGGAATATCCCAACGCAGCTCCTAGAAGAAACGTGTTTCTGTCTCGCTGAATCTCAACATAGATTCAACTCTCTTAGGTGAACGAACGCACAGCAGAGCAGTTTCAAGGAAACGTTTCTCCTGAGTTTTAGTCGAAGTTTCCTGCTGTTTACTACGTATGCCGGCATTGGGCTGGAAATACTGGTTTTGGGATTCTGCACAGAAAGGATTTGCAAACCGCTGAATCCACACGTGAGTTTAACTCTGTCAGTTGAATGCACACATTGACAACCATTCAGTTAGATGGCTCCGTTTTGGTTTTAGAAGCAGATATTTCTCTGCACAGCCTATGGTCCCATTCACTCGGGAATATCCCAACGCAGCTCCTAGAAGAAACCTGTTTCTGACTCGCTGAATCTCAACATAGATTCAACTCTCTTAGGTGAACGAACGCACAGCAGAGCAGTTTCAAGGAAACGTTTCTCCTGAGTTTTAGTCGAAGTTTCCTGCTGTTTACTACGTATGCCGGCATTGGGCTGGAAATACCGGTTTTGGGATTCTGCACAGAAAGGGTTTGCAAACCGCTGAATCCACACGTGAATTTATCTCAGTCAGTTGAATGCACACATTGACAACCATTCAGTCAGACAGCTCCCTTTTGGTTTTAGGAGCAGATATTTCTCGGTACAGCCTATGGTCCCATTCACTCGGGAATATCCCAATGCAGCTCCTAGAAGAAACGTGTTTCTGACTCGCTGAATCTCAACATAGATTCAACTCTCTTATGTGAACGAACGGACAGCAGAGCAGTTTCAAGCAAACGTTTCTCCTGAGTTTTAGACGAAGTTTACTGCGGTTTAGTACGTATGCCGGCATTGTTCTGGAAATACCGGTTTTGGGATTCTGCACAGAAAGGTTTTCCAAACCGGTGAATCCACAAGTGAGTTTAACTCTGTCAGTTGAATGCACACATTGACAACCATTCAGATAGATAGCTCCGTTTTGTTTTTAGGAGCAGATATTTCTCTGTACAGCCTACGGTCCCATTCACTCGGGAATATCCCAACGCAGCTCCTAGAAGAAAGTGTTTCTGACTCGCTGAATCTCAACATAGATTCAACTCTCTTACCTGAACGAACACATAGCAGAGCAGTTTCAAGGAAATGTTTCTCCTGAGTTTTAGACGAAGTTTACTGCTGTTTAGTACGTATGCCGGCATTGGGCTGGAAATACCGGTTTTGGGATTCTGCAAAGAAAGGGTTTGCAAACCGCTGAATCCACACGTGAGTTTAACTCTGTCAGTTGAATGCACACATTGACAACCATTCAGTTAGATAGCTCCGTTTTGGTTTTAGAAGCAGATATTTCTCTGTACAGCCTATGGTCCCATTCACTCGGGAATATGCCAACGCAGCTCCTAGAAGAAACGTGTTTCTGACTCGCTGAATCTCAACATAGATTCAACTCTCTTAGGTGAACGAATGCACAGCAGAGCATTTTCAAGGAAACGTTTCTCCTGAGTATTAGATGAAGTTTCCTGCTGTTTAGTACGTATGCCGGCATTGGGCTGGAAATACCGGTTTTGGGATTCTGCACAGAAAGGGTTTGCAAACCGCTGAATCCAAACGTGAGTTTAACTCTGTCAGTTGAATGCACACATTGACAACCATTCAGTTAGATAGCTCCGTTTTGGTTTTAGAAGCAGATATTTCTCGGTACAGCCTATGGTCCCATTCACTCGGGAATATTCCAACGCAGCTCCTAGAAGAAACTGTTTCTGACTCGCTGAATCTCAACATAGATTCAACTCTCTTAGGTGAACGAACGCACAGCAGAGCAGTTTCAAGCAAACGTTTCTCCTGAGTTTTAGACGAAGTTTCCTACTGTTTAGTACGTATACCGGCATTGGGCTGGAAATACCGGTTTGGGGGTTCTGCACAGAAAGGGTTTGCAAATCGCTGAATCCACACGTGAGTTTATCTCTGTCAGTTGAATGCACACATTGACAACCATTCAGTTAGATAGCTCCGTTTTGGTTTTAGAAGCAGATATTTCTCTGTACAGCCTATGGTCCCATTCACTCGGGAATATCCCAACGCAGCTCCTAGAAGAAACGTGTTTCTGACTCGCTGAATCTCAACATAGATTCAACTCTCTTAGGTGAACGAACGCACAGTAGAGCAGTTTCAAGCAAACGTTTCTCCTGAATTTTAGACGAATTTTACTGCTGTTTAGTACGTATGCCGGCATTGGGCTGGAAATACCGGTTTTGGGGATTCTGCACAGAAAGGGTTTGCAAACCGCTGAATCCACACGTGAGTTTACCTCTCTCAGGTGAATGCACACATTGACAACCATTCAGTTAGATAGCCCCGTTTTGATTTTAGGAGCAGATAGTTCTCTGTACAGCCTATGGTCCCATTCACTCGGGAATATTCCAACGCAGCTCCTAGAAGAAATGTGTTTCTGACTCGGTGAATCTCAACATAGATTCAGCTCTCTTAGGTGAATGAACGCACAGGAGAGCAGTTTCAAGGAAACGTTTCTCCTGAATTTTAGACGAAGTTTACTGCTGTTTAGTACGTATACCGTCATTGGGCTGAAAATACTGGTTTTGGGATTCTGCACAGAAAGGGTTTGCAAACCGCTGAATCCACAAGTGAGTTTAGCTCTGTCAGTTGAATGCACACATTGACAACCATTCAGTTAGATAGCTCCGTTTTGGTTTTAGAAGCAGATATTCCTCGGTACAGCCTATGGTCCCATTCACTCGGGAATATCCCAACGCAGCTCCTAGAAGAAACGTGTTTCTGTCTCGCTGAATCTCAACATAGATTCAACTCTCTTAGGTGAACGAACGCACAGCAGAGCAGTTTCAAGGAAACGTTTCTCCTGAGTTTTAGTCGAAGTTTCCTGCTGTTTACTACGTATGCCGGCATTGGGCTGGAAATACTGGTTTTGGGATTCTGCACAGAAAGGATTTGCAAACCGCTGAATCCACACGTGAGTTTAACTCTGTCAGTTGAATGCACACATTGACAACCATTCAGTTAGATGGCTCCGTTTTGGTTTTAGAAGCAGATATTTCTCTGCACAGCCTATGGTCCCATTCACTCGGGAATATCCCAACGCAGCTCCTAGAAGAAACCTGTTTCTGACTCGCTGAATCTCAACATAGATTCAACTCTCTTAGGTGAACGAACGCACAGCAGAGCAGTTTCAAGGAAACGTTTCTCCTGAGTTTTAGTCGAAGTTTCCTGCTGTTTACTACGTATGCCGGCATTGGGCTGGAAATACCGGTTTTGGGATTCTGCACAGAAAGGGTTTGCAAACCGCTGAATCCACACGTGAATTTATCTCAGTCAGTTGAATGCACACATTGACAACCATTCAGTCAGATAGCTTCCTTTTGGTTTTAGGAGCAGATATTTCTCGGTACAGCCTATGGTCCCATTCACTCGGGAATATCCCAACGCAGCTCCTAGAAGAAACGTGTTTCTGACTCGCTGAATCTCAACATAGATTCAACTCTCTTATGTGAACGAACGGACAGCAGAGCAGTTTCAAGCAAACGTTTCTCCTGAGTTTTAGACGAAGTTTACTGCGGTTTAGTACGTATGCCGGCATTGTTCTGGAAATACCGGTTTTGGGATTCTGCACAGAAAGGTTTTCCAAACCGGTGAATCCACAAGTGAGTTTAACTCTGTCAGTTGAATGCACACATTGACAACCATTCAGATAGATAGCTCCGTTTTGTTTTTAGGAGCAGATATTTCTCTGTACAGCCTATGGTCCCATTCACTCGGGAATATCCCAACGCAGCTCCTAGAAGAAAGTGTTTCTGACTCGCTGAATCTCAACATAGATTCAACTCTCTTACCTGAACGAACACATAGCAGAGCAGTTTCAAGGAAATGTTTCTCCTGAGTTTTAGACGAAGTTTACTGCTGTTTAGTACGTATGCCGGCATTGGGCTGGAAATACCGGTTTTGGGATTCTGCAAAGAAAGGGTTTGCAAACCGCTGAATCCACACGTGAGTTTAACTCTGTCAGTTGAATGCACACATTGACAACCATTCAGTTAGATAGCTCCGTTTTGGTTTTAGAAGCAGATATTTCTCTGTACAGCCTATGGTCCCATTCACTCGGGAATATGCCAACGCAGCTCCTAGAAGAAACGTGTTTCTGACTCGCTGAATCTCAACATAGATTCAACTCTCTTAGGTGAACGAATGCACAGCAGAGCATTTTCAAGGAAACGTTTCTCCTGAGTATTAGATGAAGTTTCCTGCTGTTTAGTACGTATGCCGGCATTGGGCTGGAAATACCGGTTTTGGGATTCTGCACATAAAGGGTTTTCAAACCGCTGAATCCACACGTGAGTTTAACTCTGTCAGTTGAATGCACACATTGACAACCATTCAGTTAGATAGCTCCGTTTTGGTTTTAGAAGCAGATATTCCTCTGTACAGCCTATGGTCCCATTCACTCGGGAATATCCCAACGCAGCTCCTAGAAGAAACGTGTTTCTGACTCGCTGAATCTCAACATAGATTCAACTCTCTTAGGTGAACGAACGCACGGCAGAGCAGTTTCAAGGAAACGTTTCTCCTGAGTTTTAGTCGAAGTTTCCTGCTGTTTACTACGTATGCCGTCATTGGGCTGGAAATACCGGTTTTGGGATTCTGCACAGAAAGGGTTTGCAAACCGCTGAATCCACACGTGAATTTATCTCAGTCAGTTGAATGCACACATTGACAACCATTCAGTCAGATAGCTCCCTTTTGGTTTTAGGAGCAGATATTTCTCGGTACAGCCTATGGTCCCATTCACTCGGGAATATCCCAACGCAGCTCCTAGAAGAAACGTGTTTCTGACTCGCTGAATCTCAACATAGATTCAACTCTCTTATGTGAACGAACGGACAGCAGAGCAGTTTCAAGCAAACGTTTCTCCTGAGTTTTAGACGAAGTTTACTGCGGTTTAGTACGTATGCCGGCATTGTTCTGGAAATACCGGTTTTGGGATTCTGCACAGAAAGGTTTTCCAAACCGGTGAATCCACAAGTGAGTTTAACTCTGTCAGTTGAATGCACACATTGACAACCATTCAGATAGATAGCTCCGTTTTGTTTTTAGGAGCAGATATTTCTCTGTACAGCCTATGGTCCCATTCACTCGGGAATATCCCAACGCAGCTCCTAGAAGAAAGTGTTTCTGACTCGCTGAATCTCAACATAGATTCAACTCTCTTACCTGAACGAACACATAGCAGAGCAGTTTCAAGGAAATGTTTCTCCTGAGTTTTAGACGAAGTTTACTGCTGTTTAGTACGTATGCCGGCATTGGGCTGGAAATACCGGTTTTGGGATTCTGCAAAGAAAGGGTTTGCAAACCGCTGAATCCACACGTGAGTTTAACTCTGTCAGTTGAATGCACACATTGACAACCATTCAGTTAGATAGCTCCGTTTTGGTTTTAGAAGCAGATATTTCTCTGTACAGCCTATGGTCCCATTCACTCGGGAATATGCCAACGCAGCTCCTAGAAGAAACGTGTTTCTGACTCGCTGAATCTCAACATAGATTCAACTCTCTTAGGTGAACGAACGCACAGCAGAGCATTTTCAAGGAAACGTTTCTCCTGAGTATTAGACGAAGTTTCCTGCTGTTTAGTACGTATGCCGGCATTGGGCTGGAAATACCGGTTTTGGGATTCTGCACATAAAGGGTTTGCAAACCGCTGAATTCACACGTGAGTTTAACTCTGTCAGTTGAATGCACACATTGACAACCATTCAGTTAGATAGCTCCGTTTTGGTTTAAGAAGCAGATATTCCTCTGTACAGCCTATGGTCCCATTCACTCGGGAATATCCCAACGCAGCTCCTAGAAGAAACGTGTTTCTGACTCGCTGAATCTCAACATAGATTCAACTCTCTTAGGTGAACGAACGCACGGCAGAGCAGTTTCAAGGAAACGTTTCTCCTGAGTTTTAGACGAAGTTTACTGCTGTTTAGTACGTATGTCGGCATTGGGCTGGAAATTCCGGTTTTGGGATTCTGCACACAAAGGGTTTGCAAACCGCTGAATCCACACGTGAGTTTACTCTGTCAGTTGAATGCACACATTGACAACCATTCAGGTAGATAGCTCCGTTTTGGATTTAGAAGCAGATATTTCTCTGTACATCCTATGGTCCCATTCACTCGGGAATATCCCAACGCAGCTCCTAGAAGACACGTGTTTCTGACTCGATGAATCTCAACATAGATTCAACTCTCTTAGGTGAACGAACGCACAGCAGAGCAGTTTCAAGCAAACGTTTCTCGTGAGATTTAGATGAAGTTTCCTACTGTTTAGTACGTATACCGGCATTGGGCTGGAAATACCGGTTTTGGGATTCTGCACAGAAACGGTTTGCAAACCGCTGAATCCACACGTGAGTTTATCTCTGTCAGTTGAATGCACACATTGACATCCATTCAGTTAGATAGCTCCGTTTTGGTTTTAGGAGCAGATATTTCTCTGTACAGCCTATGGTCCCATTCACTCGGGAATATACCAACGCAGCTCCTAGAAGAAACGTGTTTCTGACTCGGTGAATCTCAACATAGATTCAACTCTCTTAGGTGAATGAACGCACAGCAGAGCAGTTTCAAGCAAACGTTTCTCCTGAGTTTTAGACGAAGGTTCCTGCTGTTTATTACGTATGCCGGCATTTGGCTGGAAATACCGGTTTTGGGGTGGTGCACAGAAAGGGTTTGCAAACCGCTGAATCCACACGTGAGTTTAACTCTGTCAGTTGAATGCAAACATTGACAACCATTCAGTCAGATAGCTCCGTTTTGGTTTTAGGAGCAGATATTTCTCGGTACAGCCTATGGTCCCATTCACTCGAGAATATCCCAACGGAGCTCCTAGAAGAAACGTGTTTCTGACTCGCTGAACCTCAACATAGATTCAACTCTCTTAGGTGAATGAACGCACAGCAGAGCAGTTTCAAGGAAACGTTTCTCCTGAATTTTAGACGAAGTTTACTGCTGTTTGGTACGTATACCGTCATTGGGCTGAAAATACTGGTTTTGGGATTCTGCACAGAAAGGGTTTGCAAACCGCTGAATCCACACGTGAGTTTATCTCTGTCAGTTGAATGCACACATTGACAACCATTCAGTTAGATAGCTCCGTTTTGGTTTTAGAAGCAGATATTTCTCTGTACAGCCTATGGTCCCATTCACTCGGGAATATCCCAACGCAGCTCCTAGAAGAAACGTGTTTCTGACTCGCTGAATCTCAACATAGATTCAACTCTCTTAGGTGAACGAACGCACAGTAGAGCAGTTTCAAGCAAACGTTTCTCCTGAGTTTTAGACGAATTTTACTGCTGTTTAGTACGTATGCCGGCATTGGGCTGGAAATACCGGTTTTGGGGATTCTGCACAGAAAGGGTTTGCAAACCGCTGAATCCACACGTGATTTTAACTCTGACAGTTGAATGCACACATTGACAACCATTCAGTTAGATAGTTCCGTTTTGGTTTTAGGAGCAGATATTTCTCTGTACAGACTATGGTCCCATTCACTCGGGAATATCCCAACGCAGCTCCTAGAAGAAACGTGTTTCTGACTCGCTGAATCTCAACATAGATTCAACTCTCTTAGGTGAACGAACGAACAGTAGAGCAGTTTCAAGCAAACGTTTCTCCTGAGTTTTAGACGAAGTTTCCTTCTGTTTAGTACGTATGCCGGCATTGGGCTGGAAATACCGGTTTTGGGATTCTGCACAGATAGAGTTTGCACACCGCTGAATCCACACGTGAGTTTATCTCTGTCAGTTGAATGCACACATTGACAACCATTCAGTTAGATTGCTCCGTTTTGGTTTTAGAAGCAGATATTTCTCTGTACAGCCTATGGTCCCATTCACTCGGGAATATGCCAACGCAGCTCCTAGAAGAAACGTGTTTCTGACTCGCTGAATCTCAACATAGATTCAACTCTCTTAGGTGAACGAACGCACAGCAGAGCAGTTTCAAGGAAACGTTTCTCCTGAGTATTAGACGAAGTTTCCTGCTGTTTAGTACGTATGCCGGCATTGGGCTGGAAATACCGGTTTTGGGATTCTGCACAGAAAGGGTTTGCCAACCGCTGAATCCACACGTGAGTTTAACTCTATCAGTTGAATGCACACATTGACAACCATTCAGTTAGATGGCTCTGTTTTGGTTTTAGGAGCAGATATTTCTCTGTTCAGCCTATGATCCCATTCACTCGGGAATATCCCAACGCAGCTCCTAGAAGAAAGTCTTTCTGACTCGCTGAATCCCAACATAGATTCAACTCTCTTAGGTGAACGAACGCACAGCAGAGCAGTTTCAAGCAAACGTTTGTCCTGAGTTTTAGACAAAGTTTATTGTGGTTTAGTACGTATGCCGGCATTGGGCTGGAAATACCGGTTTTGGGATTCTGCACAGAAAGGCTTTGCAAACGGCTGAATCCACACGTGAGTTTATCTCTGTCAGTTGAATGCACACATTGACAACCATTCAGTTAGATAGCTCCGTTTTGGTTTTAGAAGCAGATAGTTCTCGGTACAGCCTATGGTCCCATTCACTCGGGAACATCCCAACGCAGCTCCTAGAAGAAACGTGTTTCTGACTCGCTGAATCTCAACATAGATTCACCTCTCTTAGGTGAACGAACGCACAGCAGAGCAGTTTCAAGCAAACGTTTCTCCTGAGTTTTAGACGAAGTTTCCTGCTGTTTAGTACGTATGCCGGCATTGGGCTGGAAATACCGGTTTTGGGATTCTGCACAGATTGAGTTTGCAAACCGCTGAATCCACACGTGAGTTTAACTCTGTCAGTTGAAAGCACACATTGACAACCATTCAGTTAGATGGCTCCGTTTTGGTTTTAGGAGCAGATATTTCTCGGTACAGCCTATGGTCCCATTCACTCGGGAACATCCCAACGCAGCTCCTAGAAGAAACGTGTTTCTGACTCGCTGAATCTCAACATAGATTCAACTCTCTTAGGTGAACGAACGCACAGCAGAGCAGTTTCAAGCAAACGTTTCTCCTGAGTTTTAGACGAAGTTTCCTGCTGTTTAGTACGTATGCCGGCATTTGGCTGGAAATACCGGTTTTGGGGTTCTGCACAGAAAGGATTTGCAAACCGCTGAATCCACACGTGAGTTTACCTCTGTCAGTGGAATGCACACATTGACAACCCTTCAGTCAGATAGCTCCGTTTTGGTTTTAGGAGCAGATATTTCTCGGTACAGCCTATGGTCCCATTCACTCGAGAATATCCCAACGCAGCTCCTAGAAGAAACGTGTTTCTGACTCGCTGAATCTCAACATAGATTCAACTCTCTTAGGTGAATGAACGCACAGCAGAGCAGTTTCAAGGAAACGTTTCTCCTGAATTTTAGACGAAGTTTACTGCTCTTTAGTACGTATACCGTCATTGGGCTGAAAATACTGGTTTTGGGATTCTGCACAGAAAGGGTTTGCAAACCGCTGAATCCACACGTGAGTTTAGCTCTGTCAGTTGAATGCACACATTGACAACCATTCAGTTAGATAGCTCCGTTTTGGTTTTAGAAGCAGATATTCCTCGGTACAGACTATGGTCCCATTCACTCGGGAATATCGCAACGCAGCTCCTAGAAGAAACGTGTTTCTGACTCGCTGAATCTCAACATAGATTCAACTCACTTAGGTGAACGAACGCACAGCAGAGCAGTTTCAAGCAAACGTTTCTCCTGTGTTTTAGTCGAAGTTTCCTGCTGTTTAGTACGTATGCCGGCATTGGGCTGGAAATACCGGTTTTGGGATTCTGCACAGAAAGGATTTGCAAACCGCTGAATCCACACGTGAGTTTAACTCTGTCATTGAATGCACACATTGACAACCATTCAGTTAGATGGCTCCGTTTTGGTTTTAGAAGCAGATATTTCTCTGTACAGCCTATGGTCCCATTCACTCGGGAATATCCCAACGCAGCTCATAGAAGAAACGTGTTTCTGAGTCGCTGAATCTCAACAAAGATTCAACTCTCTTAGGTGAACGAACGCACAGCAGAGCAGTTTCAAGGAAACATTTCTCCTGAATTTTAGACGAAGTTTACTGCTGTTTAGTACGTATGCCGGCATTGGGCTGGAAATACCGGTTTTGGGGTTCTGCACAGAAAGGGTTTGCAAACCGCTGAATCCACACGTGACTTTATCTCTGTCAGTTGAATGCACACATTGATAACCATTCAGTCAGATAGCTCCGTTTTGGTTTTAGGAGCAGATATTTCTCCGTACAGCCTATGGTCCCATTCACTCGGGAATATCCCAACGCAGCTCGTAGAAGAAACGTGTTTCTGACTCCCTGAATCTCAACATAGATTCAACTCTCTTATGTGGACGAACGGACAGCAGAGCAGTTTCAAGCAAAGGTTTCTCCTGAGTTTTAGACGAAGTTTACTGCAGTTCAGTTTGTATGCCGTCATTGGGCTGAAAATACCGTTTTGGGGTTCTGCACAGAAAGGGTTTCCAAATCGCTGAATCCACACTTGAGTTTAACTCTGTCAGTTGAATGCACACATTGGCAACCATTCAGTTAGATAGCTCCGTTTTGGTTTTAGGAGCAGATATTTCTCTGTACAGCCTATGGTCCCATTCACTCGGGAATATCCCAACGCAGCTCCTAGAAGAAACGTGTTTCTGACTCGCTGAATCTCAACATAGATTCAACTCTCTTAGATGAACGATCGCACAGCAGAGCAGTTTCAAGAAAACGTTTCTCCTGAGTTTTATTCGAAGTTTCCGGCTGTTTAGTACGTATGCCGGCATTGGGCTGGAAATACCGGTTTTGGGATTCTGCACAGAAAGGATTTGCAAACCGCTGAATCCACACGTGAGTTTAACTCTGTCATTGAATGCACACATTGACAACCATTCAGTTAGATAGCTCCGTTTTGGTTTAAGAAGCAGATATTTCTCTGTACAGCCTATGGTCCCATTCACTCGGGAATATCCCAACGCAGCTCCTAGAAGAAACGTGTTTCTGACTTGCTGAATCTCAACATAGATTCAACTCTCTTAGTTGAACGAACGCACAGCAGAGCAGTTTCAAGGAAACGTTTCTCCTGAATTTTAGACGAAGTTTACTGCTGTTTAGTACGTATGCCGGCATTGGGCTGGAAATGCTTGTTTGGGATTCTGCACAGAAAGGGGTTGCAAACCGCTGAATCCACACGTGAGTTTAACTCTGTCAGTTGAATGCACACATTGACAACCATTCCGTTAGATAGCTCCGTTTTGGTTTTAGAAGCAGATATTCCTCGGTACAGCCTATGGTCCCATTCACTCGGGAATATCCCAACGCAGCTCCTAGAAGAAACGTGTTTCTGACTCGCTGAATCTCAACATAGATTCAACTCTCTTAGGTGAACGAACGCACAGCAGAGCAGTTTCAAGCAAACGTTTCTCCTGAGTTTTGGTCGAAGTTTCCTGCTGTTTAGTACGTATACCGTCATTGGGCTGGAAATACCGGTTTTGGGATTCTGCACAGAAAGGGTTTGCAAACCGCTGAATCCACACGTGAGTTTATCTCCGTCAGTTGAATGCACACATTGACAACCATTCAGTTAGATAGCTCCGTTTTGGTTTTAGAAGCAGATATTTCTCTGTACAGCCTATGGTCCCATTCACTCGGGAATATCCCAACGCAGCTCCTAGAAGAAACGTGTTTCTGACTCGCTGAATCTCAACATAGATTCAACTCTCTTAGGTGAACGAACGCACAGTAGAGCAGTTTCAAGCAAACGTTTCTCCTGAGTTTTACACGAAGTTTACTGCTGTTTAGTACGTATGCCGGCATTGGGCTGGAAATACCGGTTTTGGGGATTCTGCACACAAAGGGATTGCAAACCGCTGAATCCACACGTGATTTTAACTCTGACAGTTGAATGCACACATTGACAACCATTCAGTTAGATAGCTCCGTTTTGGTTTTAGAAGCAGATATTCCTCGGTACAGCCTATGGTGCCATTCACTCGGGAATATCCCAACGCAGCTCCTAGAAGAAACGTGTTTCTGACTCCCTGAATCTCAACATAGATTCAACTCTCTTAGGTGAACGAACGCACAGCAGAGCAGTTTCAAGCAAACGTTTCTCCTGAGTTTTAGTCGAAGTTTCCTGCTGTTTAGTACGTATACCGTCATTGGGCTGGAAATACCGGTTTTGGGATTCTGCACAAAAAGAGTTTGCAAACCGCTGAATCCACACGTGAGTTTAACTCTGCCAGTTGAAAGCACACATTGACAACCATACAGTTAGATGGCTCCGTTTTGGTTTTAGGAGCAGATATTTCTCTGTACAGCCTATGGTCCCATTCACTCGAGAATATCCCAACGCAGCTCCTAGAAGAAACGTGTTTCTGACTCGCTGAATCTCAACATAGATTCAACTCTCTTAGGTGAATGAACGCACAGGAGAGCAGTATCAAGGAAACGTTTCTCCCGAATTTTAGACGAAGTTTACTGCTGTTTAGTACGTATACCGTCATTGGGCTGAAAATACCGGTTTTGGGATTCTGCACAGATAGAGTTTGTACACCGCTGAATCCACACGTGAGTTTATCTCTGTCAGTTGAATGCACACATTGACAAACATTCAGTTAGATAGCTCCGTTTTGGTTTTAGAAGCAGATATTCCTCGGTACAGCCTATGGTCCCATTCACTCGGGAATATCCCAACGCAGCTCCTAGAATAAACGTGTTTCTGACTCGCTGAATCTCAACATAGATTCAACTCTCTTAGGTGAACGAATGCACAGCAGAGCAGTTTCAAGCAAACGTTTCTCCTGAGTTTTAGTCGAAGTTTCCTGCTGTTTAGTACGTATGCCGGCATTGGGCTGGAAATACCGGTTTTGGGGATTCTGCACAGAAAGGGTTTGCAAACCGCTGAATCCACACGTGAGTTTAACTCTGACAGTTGAATGCACACATTGACAACCATTCAGTTAGATAGCTCCGTTTTGGTTTTAGAAGCAGATATTTCTCTGTACAGCCTATGGTCCCATTCACTCGGGAATATCCCAACGCAGCTCCTAGAAGAAACGTGTTTCTGACTCGCTGAATCTCAACATAGATTCAACTCTCTTAGGTGAACGAACGCACAGCAGAGCAGGTTCAAGGAAACGTTTCTCCTGAGTTTTAGACGAAGTTTACTGCTGTTTAGTACGTATTTCGGCCTTGGGCTGGAAATACCGGTTTTGGGATTCTGCACAAAAAGGGTTAGCAAACCGCTGAATCCACACGTGAGTTTAACTCTGTCAGTTGAATGCACACATTGACAACCATTCAGTTAGATAGCTCCGTTTTGGTTTTAGAAGCAGATATTTCTCTGTACAGCCTATGGTCCCATTCACTCGAGAATATCCCAACGCAGCTCCTAGAAGAAACGTGTATCTGACTCGCTGAATCTCAACATAGATTCAACTCTCTTAGGTGAATGAACGCACAGGAGAGCAGTTTCAAGGAAACGTTTCTCCTGAATTTTAGACGAAGGTTACTGCTGTTTAGTACGTATACCGTCATTGGGCTGAAAATACTGGTTTTGGGATTCTGCACAGAAAGGGTTTGCAAACCGCTGAATCCACACGTGAGTTTAGCTCTGTCAGTTGAATGCACACATTGACAACCATTCAGTTAGATATCTCCGTTTTGGTTTTAGAAGCAGATATTCCTCGGTACAGCCTATGGTCCCATTCACTCGGGAACATCCCAACGCAGCTCCTAGAAGAAACGTGTTTCTGACTCGCTGAATCTCAACATAGATTCAACTCTCTTAGGTGAACGAACGCACAGCAGAGCAGTTTCAAGCAAAGGTTTCTCCTGAGTTTTAGTCGAAGTTTCCTGCTGTTTAGTACGTATGCCGGCATTGGGCTGGAAATACCGGTTTTGGGATTCTGCACAGAAAGGATTTGCAAACCGCTGAATCCACACGTGAGTTTAACTCTGTCATTGAATGCACACATTGACAACCATTCAGTTAGATGGCTCCGTTTTTGTTTTAGAAGCAGATATTTCTCTGTACAGCCTATGGTCCCATTCACTCGGGAATATCCCAACGCAGCTCCTAGAAGAAACGTGTTTCTGACTCGCTGAATCTCAACATAGATTCAACTCTCTTAGGTGAACGAACGCACAGCAGAGCAGTTTCAAGGAAACATTTCTCCTGAGTTTTAGACGAAGTTTCCTGCTGTTTAGTACGTATGTCGGCATTGGGCTGGAAATACCGGTTTTGGGATTCTGCACAGAAAGGGTTTGCAAACCGCTGAATCCACACGGGAGTTTATCTCTGTCAGTTGAATGCACACATTGACAACCATTCAGTTACATAGCTCCGTTTTGGTTTTAGAAGCAGATATTTCTCTGAACAGCCTATGGTCCCATTCACTCGGGAATATGCCAACGCAGCTCCTAGAAGAAACGTGTTTCTGACTCGCTGAATCTCAACATAGATTCAACTCTCTTAGGTGAACGAACGCACAGCAGAGCAGTTTCAAGGAAACGTTTCTCCTGAGTATTAGACGAAGTTTCCTGCTGTTTAGTACGTATGCCGGCATTGGGCTGGAAATACCGGTTTTGGGATTCTGCACATAAAGGGTTTGCAAACCGCTGAATCCACACGTGAGTTTAACTCTGTCAGTTGAATGCACACATTGACAACCATTCAGTTAGATAGCTCCGTTTTGGTTTTAGAAGCAGATATTCCTCTGTACAGCCTATGGTCCCATTCACTCGGGAATATCCCAACGCAGTTCCTAGAAGAAACGTGTTTCTGACTCGCTGAATCTCAACATAGATTCAACTCTCTTAGGTGAACGAATGCAGAGCAGAGTAGTTTCAAGCAAACGTTTCTCCTGAGTTTTAGTCGATGTTTCCTGCTGTTTAGTACGTATGCCGGCATTGGGCTGGAAATACCGGTTTTGGGATTCTGCACAGAAAGGGTTTTCAAACCGCTGAATCCACACGTGAGTTTAACTCTGTCAGTTGAATGCACACATTGACAACCATTCAGTTAGATAGCTCCGTTTTGGTTTTAGGAGCAGATATTTCTCTGTGCAGCCTATGGTCCCATTCAGTCGGGAATATCCCAACGCAGCTCCTAGAAGAAACGTGTTTCTGACTCGCTGAATCTCAACATAGATTCAACTCTCTTAGGTGAACGAATGCACAGCAGAGTAGTTTCAAGCAAACGTTTCTCCTGAGTTTTAGTCGAAGTTTCCTGCTGTTTAGTACGTATGCCGGCATTGGGCTGGAAATACCGGTTTTGGGATTCTGCACAGAAAGGGTTTCCAAACCGCTGAATCCACACGTGAGTTTAACTCTGTCAGTTGAATGCACACATTGACAACCATTCAGTTAGATAGCTCCGTTTTGGTTTTAGGAGCAGATATTTCTCTGTGCAGCCTATGGTCCCATTCAGTCGGGAATATCCCAACGCAGCTCCTAGAAGAAACGTGTTTCTGACTCGCTGAATCTCAACATAGATTCAACTCTCTTACGTGAACGAACACATATCAGAGCAGTTTCAAGGAAACGTTTCTCCTGAGTTTTAGACGAAGTTTACTGCTGTTTAGTACGTATGCCGGCCTTGGGCTGGAAATACCGGTTTTTTGATTCTGCACATAAAGGGTTTGCAAACCGCTGAATCCACAAGTGAGTTTAACTCTGTCAGTTGAATGCACACATTGACAACCATTCAGTTAGAAAGCTCCGTTTTGGTTTTAGAAGCAGATATTTCTCTGTACAGCCTATGGTCCCTTTCATTCGGGAGTATCCCAACGCAGCTCCTAGAAGAAACGTGTTTCTGACTCGCTGAATCTCAACATAGATTCAACTCTCTTAGGTGAACGAACGCACAGCAGAGCAGTTTCAAGGAAACGTTTCTCCTGAGTTTTAGACGAAGTTTACTGCTGTTTAGTACGTATGTCGGCATTGGGCTGGAAATACCGGTTTTGGGATTCTGCACAGAAAGGGTTTGCAAACCGCTGAATCCACACGGGACTTTATCTCTGTCAGTTGAATGCACACATTGACAACCATTCAGTTAGATAGCTCCGTTTTGGTTTTAGAAGCACATATTTCTCTGTACAGCCTATGGTCCCATTCACTCGGGAATATGCCAACGCAGCTCCTAGAAGAAACGTGTTTCTGACTCGCTGAATCTCAACATAGATTCAACTCTCTTAGGTGAACGAACGCACAGCAGAGCAGTTTCAAGGAAACGTTTCTCCTGAGTATTAGACGAAGTTTCCTGCTGTTTAGTACGTATGCCGGCATTGGGCTGGAAATACCGGTTTTGGGATTCTGCACAAAAAGGGTTTGCAAACCGCTGAATCCACACGTGAGTTTAACTCTGTCAGTTGAATGCACACATTGACAACCATTCAGTTAGATAGCTCCGTTTTGGTTTTAGAAGCAGATATTCCTCTGTACAGCCTATGGTCCCATTCACTCGGGAATATCCCAACGCAGTTCCTAGAAGAAACGTGTTTCTGACTCGCTGAATCTCAACATAGATTCAACTCTCTTAGGTGAACGAATGCAGAGCAGAGTAGTTTCAAGCAAACGTTTCTCCTGAGTTTTAGTCGAAGTTTCCTGCTGTTTAGTACGTATGCCGGCATTGGGCTGGAAATACCGGTTTTGGGATTCTGCACAGAAAGGGTTTGCAAACCGCTGAATCCACACGTGAGTTTAACTCTGTCAGTTGAATGCACACATTGACAACCATTCAGTTAGATAGCTCCGTTTTGGTTTTAGGAGCAGATATTTCTCTGTGCAGCCTATGGTCCCATTCAGTCGGGAATATCCCAACGCAGCTCCTAGAAGAAACGTGTTTCTGACTCGCTGAATCTCAACATAGATTCAACTCTCTTAGGTGAACGAATGCACAGCAGAGTAGTTTCAAGCAAACGTTTCTCCTGAGTTTTAGTCGAAGTTTCCTGCTGTTTAGTACGTATGCCGGCATTGGGCTGGAAATACCGGTTTTGGGATTCTGCACAGAAAGGGTTTGCAAACCGCTGAATCCACACGTGAGTTTAACTCTGTCAGTTGAATGCACACATTGACAACCATTCAGTTAGATAGCTCCGTTTTGGTTTTAGGAGCAGATATTTCTCTGTGCAGCCTATGGTCCCATTCAGTCGGGAATATCCCAACGCAGCTCCTAGAAGAAACGTGTTTCTGACTCGCTGAATCTCAACATAGATTCAACTCTCTTACGTGAACGAACACATATCAGAGCAGTTTCAAGGAAACGTTTCTCCTGAGTTTTAGACGAAGTTTACTGCTGTTTAGTACGTATGCCGGCCTTGGGCTGGAAATACCGGTTTTTTGATTCTGCACATAAAGGGTTTGCAAACCGCTGAATCCACACGTGAGTTTAACTCTGTCAGTTGAATGCACACATTGACAACCATTCAGTTAGAAAGCTCCGTTTTGGTTTTAGAAGCAGATATTTCTCTGTACAGCCTATGGTCCCTTTCATTCGGGAGTATCCCAACGCAGCTCCTAGAAGAAACGTGTTTCTGACTCGCTGAATCTCAACATAGATTCAACTCTCTTAGGTGAACGAACGCACAGCAGAGCAGTTTCAAGGAAACGTTTCTCCTGAGTTTTAGACGAAGTTTACTGCTGTTTAGTACGTATGTCGGCATTGGGCTGGAAATACCGGTTTTGGGATTCTGCACAGAAAGGGTTTGCAAACCGCTGAATCCACACGGGAGTTTATCTCTGTCAGTTGAATGCACACATTGACAACCATTCAGTTAGATAGCTCCGTTTTGGTTTTAGAAGCAGATATTTCTCTGTACAGCCTATGGTCCCATTCACTCGGGAATATGCCAACGCAGCTCCTAGAAGAAACGTGTTTCTGACTCGCTGAATCTCAACATAGATTCAACTCTCTTAGGTGAACGAACGCACAGCAGAGCAGTTTCAAGGAAACGTTTCTCCTGAGTATTAGACGAAGTTTCCTGCTGTTTAGTACGTATGCCGGCATTGGGCTGGAAATACCGGTTTTGGGATTCTGCACATAAAGGGTTTGCAAACCGCTGAAACCACACGTGAGTTTAACTCTGTCAGTTGAATGCACACATTGACAACCATTCAGTTAGATAGCTCCGTTTTGGTTTTAGAAGCAGATATTCCTCGGTACAGCCTATGGTCCCATTCACTCGGGAATATCCAAACGCAGCTCCTAGAAGAAACGTGTTTCTGACTCGCTGAATCTCAACATAGATTCAACTCTCTTAGGTGAATGAACGCACAGGAGAGCAGTTTCAAGGAAACGTTTCTCCTGAATTTTAGACGAAGTTTACTGCTGTTTAGTACGTATACCATCATTGGGCTGAATATACTGGTTTTGGGATTCTGCACAGAAAGGGTTTGCAAACCGCTGAATCCACACGTGAGTTTAACTCTGTCAGTTGAATGCACACATTGACAACCATTCAGTTAGATAGCTCCGTTTTGGTTTTAGAAGCAGATATTCCTCTGTACAGCCTATGGTCCCATTCACTCGGGAATATCCCAACGCAGTTCCTAGAAGAAACGTGTTTCTGACTCGCTGAATCTCAACATAGATTCAACTCTCTTAGGTGAACGAATGCAGAGCAGAGTAGTTTCAAGCAAACGTTTCTCCTGAGTTTTAGTCGAAGTTTCCTGCTGTTTAGTACGTATGCCGGCATTGGGCTGGAAATACCGGCTTTGGGATTCTGCACAGAAAGGGTTTTCAAACCGCTGAATCCACACGTGAGTTTAACTCTGTCAGTTGAATGCACACATTGACAACCATTCAGTTAGATAGCTCCGTTTTGGTTTTAGGAGCAGATATTTCTCTGTGCAGCCTATGGTCCCATTCAGTCGGGAATATCCCAACGCAGCTCCTAGAAGAAACGTGTTTCTGACTCGCTGAATCTCAACATAGATTCAACTCTCTTAGGTGAACGAATGCACAGCAGAGTAGTTTCAAGCAAACGTTTCTCCTGAGTTTTAGTCGAAGTTTACTGCTGTTTAGTACGTATGCCGGCATTGGGCTGGAAATACCGGTTTTGGGATTCTGCACAGAAAGGGTTTGCAAACCGCTGAATCCACACGTGAGTTTAACTCTGTCAGTTGAATGCACACATTGACAACCATTCAGTTAGATAGCTCCGTTTTGGTTTTAGGAGCAGATATTTCTCTGTGCAGCCTATGGTCCCATTCAGTCGGGAATATCCCAACGCAGCTCCTAGAAGAAACGTGTTTCTGACTCGCTGAATCTCAACATAGATTCAACTCTCTTACGTGAACGAACACATATCAGAGCAGTTTCAAGGAAACGTTTCTCCTGAGTTTTAGACGAAGTTTACTGCTGTTTAGTACGTATGCCGGCCTTGGGCTGGAAATACCGGTTTTTTGATTCTGCACATAAAGGGTTTGCAAACCGCTGAATCCACACGTGAGTTTAACTCTGTCAGTTGAATGCACACATTGACAACCATTCAGTTAGAAAGCTCCGTTTTGGTTTTAGAAGCAGATATTTCTCTGTACAGCCTATGGTCCCTTTCATTCGGGAGTATCCCAACGCAGCTCCTAGAAGAAACGTGTTTCTGACTCGCTGAATCTCAACATAGATTCAACTCTCTTAGGTGAACGAACGCACAGCAGAGCAGTTTCAAGGAAACGTTTCTCCTGAGTTTTAGACGAAGTTTACTGCTGTTTAGTACGTATGTCGGCATTGGGCTGGAAATACCGGTTTTGGGATTCTGCACAGAAAGGGTTTGCAAACCGCTGAATCCACACGGGAGTTTATCTCTGTCAGTTGAATGCACACATTGACAACCATTCAGTTAGATAGCTCCGTTTTGGTTTTAGAAGCAGATATTTCTCTGTACAGCCTATAGTCCCATTCACTCGGGAATATGCCAACGCAGCTCCTAGAAGAAACGTGTTTCTGACTCGCTGAATCTCAACATAGATTCAACTCTCTTAGGTGAACGAACGCACAGCAGAGCAGTTTCAAGGAAACGTTTCTCCTGAGTATTAGACGAAGTTTCCTGCTGTTTAGTACGTATGCCGGCATTGGGCTGGAAATACCGGTTTTGGGATTCTGCACATAAAGGGTTTGCAAACCGCTGAAACCACACGTGAGTTTAACTCTGTCAGTTGAATGCACACATTGACAACCATTCAGTTAGATAGCTCCGTTTTGGTTTTAGAAGCAGATATTTCTCTGTACAGCCTATGATCCCATTCACTCGAGAATATCCCAACGCAGCTCCTAGAAGAAACGTGTTTCTGACTCGCTGAATCTCAACATAGATTCAACTCTCTTAGGTGAATGAACGCACAGGAGAGCAGTTTCAAGGAAACGTTTCTCCTGAATTTTAGACGAAGTTTACTGCTGTTTAGTACGTATACCATCATTGGGCTGAAAATACTGGTTTTGGGATTCTGCACAGAAAGGGTTTGCAAACCGCTGAATCCACACGTGAGTTTAGCTCTGTCAGTTGAATGCACACATTGACAACCATTCAGTTAGATAGCTCCGTTTTGGTTTTAGAAGCAGACATTCCTCGGTACAGCCTATGGTCCCATTCACTCGGGAATATCCCAACGCAGCTCCTAGAAGAAACGTGTTTCTGACTCGCTGAATCTCAACATAGATTCAACTCTCTTAGGTGAACGAACGCACAGCAGAGCAGTTTCAAGGAAACGTTTCTCCTGAGTTTTAGACGAAGTTTACTGCTGTTTAGTACGTATGTCGGCATTGGGCTGGAAATACCGGTTTTGGGATTCTGCACAGAAAGGGTTTGCAAACCGCTGAATCCACACGGGAGTTTATCTCTGTCAGTTGAATGCACACATTGACAACCATTCAGTTACATAGCTCCGTTTTGGTTTTAGAAGCAGATATTCCTCGGTACAGCCTATGGTCCCATTCACTCGGGAATATCCAAACGCAGCTCCTAGAAGAAACGTGTTTCTGACTCGCTGAATCTCAACATAGATTCAACTCTCTTAGGTGAACGAACGCACAGCAGAGCAGTTTCAAGGAAACGTTTCTCCTGAGTATTAGACGAAGTTTCCTGCTGTTTAGTACGTATGCCGGCATTGGGCTGGAAATACCGGTTTTGGGATTCTGCACATAAAGGGTTTGCAAACCGCTGAATCCACACGTGAGTTTAACTCTGTCATTGAATGCACACATTGACAACCATTCAGTTAGATGGCTCCGTTTTGGTTTTAGAAGCAGATATTCCTCGGTAGAGCCTATGGTCCCATTCACTCAGGAATATGCCAACGCAGCTCCTAGAAGAAACGTGTTTCTGACTCGCTGAATCTCAACATAGATTCAACTCTCTTAGGTGAACGAACGCACAGCAGAGCATTTTCTAGAAAACGTTTCTCCTGAGTATTAGACGAAGTTTCCTGCTGTTTAGTACGTATGCCGGCATTGGGCTGGAAATACCGGCTTTGGCATTCTGCACATAAAGGGTTTGCAAACCGCTGAATCCACACGTGAGTTTAGCTCTGTCAGTTGAATGCACACATTGACAACCATTCAGTTAGATAGCTCCGTTTTGGTTTTAGAAGCAGATATTCCTCTGTACAGCCTATGGTCCCATTCACTAGGGAATATCCCAACGCAGCTCCTAGAAGAAACGTGTTTCTGACTCGCTGAATCTCAACATAGATTCAACTCTCTTAGGTGAACGAATGCACAGCAGAGTAGTTTCAAGCAAACGTTTCTCCTGAGTTTTAGTCGAAGTTTCCTGCTGTTTAGTACGTAAGCCGGCATTGGGCTGGAAATACCGGTTTTGGGATTCTGCACAGAAAGGGTTTGCAAACCGCTGAATCCACACGTGAGTTTAACTCTGTCAGTTGAATGCACACATTGACAACCATTCAGTTAGATAGCTCCGTTTTGGTTTTAGAAGCAGATATTCCTCGGTACAGCCTATGGTCCCATTCACTCGGGAATATCCCAACGCAGCTCCTAGAAGAAACGTGTTTCTGACTCGCTGAATCTCAACATAGATTCAACTCTCCTAGGTGAACGAACGCACAGCAGAGCAGTTTCAAGCAAACGTTTCTCCTGAGTTTTAGTCGAAGTTTCCTGCTGTTTAGTACGTATAACGGCATTGGGCTGGAAATACCGGTTTTGGGATTCTGCACAGAAAGTGTTTGCAAACCGCTGAATCCACACGTGAGTTTAACTCTGTCAGTTGAATACGCACATTGACAACCATTCAGTTAGATAGCTCCGTTTTGGTTTTAGGAGCAGATACTTCTCTGTGCAGCCTATGGTCCCATTCACTCGGGAATATCCCAACGCAGCTCCTAGAAGAAACGTGTTTCTGACTCGCTGAATCTCAACATAGATTCAACTCTCTTACGTGAACGAACACATATCAGAGCAGTTTCAAGGAAACGTTTCTCCTGAGTTTTAGACGAAGTTTACTGCTGTTTAGTACGTATGCCGGCCTTGGGCTGGAAATACCGGTTTTTTGATTCTGCACATAAAGGGTTTGCAAACCGCTGAATCCACACGTGAGTTTAAATCTGTCAGTTGAATGCACACATTGACAACCATTCAGTTAGATAGCTCCGTTTTGCTTTTAGAAGCAGATATTTCTCTGTACAGCCTATGATCCCATTCACTCGAGAATATCCCAACGCAGCTCCTAGAAGAAACGTGTTTCTGACTCGCTGAATCTCAACATAGATTCAACTCTCTTAGGTGAATGAACGCACAGGAGAGCAGTTTCAAGGAAACGTTTCTCCTGAATTTTAGACGAAGTTTACTGCTGTTTAGTACGTAGACCGTCATTGGGCTGAAAATACTGGTTTTGGGATTCTGCACAGAAAGGGTTTGCAAACCGCTGAATCCACACGTGAGTTTAGCTCTGTCAGTTGAATGCACACATTGACAACCATTCAGTTAGATAGCTCCGTTTTGGTTTTAGAAGCAGATATTCCTCGGTACAGCCTATGGTCCCATTCACTCGGGAATATCCCAACGCAGCTCCTAGAAGAAACGTGTTTCTGACTCGCTGAATCTCAACATAGATTCAACTCTCTTAGGTGAACGAACGCACAGCAGAGCAGTTTCAAGGAAACGTTTCTCCTGAGTTTTAGTCGAAGTTTCCTGCTGTTTAGTACGTATGCCGGCATTGGGCTGGAAATACCGGTTTTGGGATTCTGCACAGAAAGGATTTGCAAACCGCTGAATCCACACGTGAGTTTAACTCTGTCATTGAATGCACACATTGACAACCATTCAGTTAGATGGCTCCGTTTTGGTTTTAGAAGCAGATATTCCTCGGTAGAGCCTATGGTCCCATTCACTCGGGAATATCCCAACGCAGCTCCTAGAAGAAACGTGTTTCTGACTCGCTGAATCTCAACATAGATTCAACTCTCTTAGGTGAACGAACGCACAGCCGAGCAGTTTCAAGCAAACGTTTGTCCTGAGTTTTAGACGAAGTTTCCTTCTGTTTAGTACGTATGCCGGCATTGGGCTGGAAATACCGGTTTTGGGATTCTGCACAGATAGAGTTTGCACACCGCTGAATCCACACGTGAGTTTATCTCTGTCAGTTGAATGCACACACTGACAACCATTCAGTTAGATAGCTCCGTTTTGGTTTTAGAAGCAGATATTTCTCTATACAGCCTATGGTCCCATTCACTCGGGAATATGCCAACGCAGCTCCTAGAAGAAACGTGTTTCTGACTCGCTGAATCTCAACATAGATTCAACTCTCTTAGGTGAACGAACGCACAGCAGAGCAGTTTCAAGGAAACGTTTCTCCTGAGTTTTAGACGAAGTTTACTGCTGTTTAGTACGTATGTCGGCATTGGGCTGGAAATACCGGTTTTGGGATTCTGCACAGAAAGGGTTTGCAAACCGCTGAATCCACACGGGAGTTTATCTCTGTCAGTTGAATGCACACATTGACAACCATTCAGTTAGATAGCTCCGTTTTGGTTTTAGAAGCAGATATTTCTCTGTACAGCCTATAGTCCCATTCACTCGGGAATATGCCAACGCAGCTCCTAGAAGAAACGTGTTTCTGACTCGCTGAATCTCAACATAGATTCAACTCTCTTAGGTGAACGAACGCACAGCAGAGCAGTTTCAAGGAAACGTTTCTCCTGAGTATTAGACGAAGTTTCCTGCTGTTTAGTACGTATGCCGGCATTGGGCTGGAAATACCGGTTTTGGGATTCTGCACATAAAGGGTTTGCAAACCGCTGAAACCACACGTGAGTTTAACTCTGTCAGTTGAATGCACACATTGACAACCATTCAGTTAGATAGCTCCGTTTTGGTTTTAGAAGCAGATATTTCTCTGTACAGCCTATGATCCCATTCACTCGAGAATATCCCAACGCAGCTCCTAGAAGAAACGTGTTTCTGACTCGCTGAATCTCAACATAGATTCAACTCTCTTAGGTGAATGAACGCACAGGAGAGCAGTTTCAAGGAAACGTTTCTCCTGAATTTTAGACGAAGTTTACTGCTGTTTAGTACGTATACCATCATTGGGCTGAAAATACTGGTTTTGGGATTCTGCACAGAAAGGGTTTGCAAACCGCTGAATCCACACGTGAGTTTAGCTCTGTCAGTTGAATGCACACATTGACAACCATTCAGTTAGATAGCTCCGTTTTGGTTTTAGAAGCAGACATTCCTCGGTACAGCCTATGGTCCCATTCACTCGGGAATATCCCAACGCAGCTCCTAGAAGAAACGTGTTTCTGACTCGCTGAATCTCAACATAGATTCAACTCTCTTAGGTGAACGAACGCACAGCAGAGCAGTTTCAAGGAAACGTTTCTCCTGAGTTTTAGACGAAGTTTACTGCTGTTTAGTACGTATGTCGGCATTGGGCTGGAAATACCGGTTTTGGGATTCTGCACAGAAAGGGTTTGCAAACCGCTGAATCCACACGGGAGTTTATCTCTGTCAGTTGAATGCACACATTGACAACCATTCAGTTACATAGCTCCGTTTTGGTTTTAGAAGCAGATATTCCTCGGTACAGCCTATGGTCCCATTCACTCGGGAATATCCAAACGCAGCTCCTAGAAGAAACGTGTTTCTGACTCGCTGAATCTCAACATAGATTCAACTCTCTTAGGTGAACGAACGCACAGCAGAGCAGTTTCAAGGAAACGTTTCTCCTGAGTATTAGACGAAGTTTCCTGCTGTTTAGTACGTATGCCGGCATTGGGCTGGAAATACCGGTTTTGGGATTCTGCACATAAAGGGTTTGCAAACCGCTGAATCCACACGTGAGTTTAACTCTGTCATTGAATGCACACATTGACAACCATTCAGTTAGATGGCTCCGTTTTGGTTTTAGAAGCAGATATTCCTCGGTAGAGCCTATGGTCCCATTCACTCAGGAATATGCCAACGCAGCTCCTAGAAGAAACGTGTTTCTGACTCGCTGAATCTCAACATAGATTCAACTCTCTTAGGTGAACGAACGCACAGCAGAGCATTTTCTAGAAAACGTTTCTCCTGAGTATTAGACGAAGTTTCCTGCTGTTTAGTACGTATGCCGGCATTGGGCTGGAAATACCGGCTTTGGCATTCTGCACATAAAGGGTTTGCAAACCGCTGAATCCACACGTGAGTTTAGCTCTGTCAGTTGAATGCACACATTGACAACCATTCAGTTAGATAGCTCCGTTTTGGTTTTAGAAGCAGATATTCCTCTGTACAGCCTATGGTCCCATTCACTAGGGAATATCCCAACGCAGCTCCTAGAAGAAACGTGTTTCTGACTCGCTGAATCTCAACATAGATTCAACTCTCTTAGGTGAACGAATGCACAGCAGAGTAGTTTCAAGCAAACGTTTCTCCTGAGTTTTAGTCGAAGTTTCCTGCTGTTTAGTACGTAAGCCGGCATTGGGCTGGAAATACCGGTTTTGGGATTCTGCACAGAAAGGGTTTGCAAACCGCTGAATCCACACGTGAGTTTAACTCTGTCAGTTGAATGCACACATTGACAACCATTCAGTTAGATAGCTCCGTTTTGGTTTTAGAAGCAGATATTCCTCGGTACAGCCTATGGTCCCATTCACTCGGGAATATCCCAACGCAGCTCCTAGAAGAAACGTGTTTCTGACTCGCTGAATCTCAACATAGATTCAACTCTCCTAGGTGAACGAACGCACAGCAGAGCAGTTTCAAGCAAACGTTTCTCCTGAGTTTTAGTCGAAGTTTCCTGCTGTTTAGTACGTATAACGGCATTGGGCTGGAAATACCGGTTTTGGGATTCTGCACAGAAAGTGTTTGCAAACCGCTGAATCCACACGTGAGTTTAACTCTGTCAGTTGAATACGCACATTGACAACCATTCAGTTAGATAGCTCCGTTTTGGTTTTAGGAGCAGATACTTCTCTGTGCAGCCTATGGTCCCATTCACTCGGGAATATCCCAACGCAGCTCCTAGAAGAAACGTGTTTCTGACTCGCTGAATCTCAACATAGATTCAACTCTCTTACGTGAACGAACACATATCAGAGCAGTTTCAAGGAAACGTTTCTCCTGAGTTTTAGACGAAGTTTACTGCTGTTTAGTACGTATGCCGGCCTTGGGCTGGAAATACCGGTTTTTTGATTCTGCACATAAAGGGTTTGCAAACCGCTGAATCCACACGTGAGTTTAAATCTGTCAGTTGAATGCACACATTGACAACCATTCAGTTAGATAGCTCCGTTTTGCTTTTAGAAGCAGATATTTCTCTGTACAGCCTATGATCCCATTCACTCGAGAATATCCCAACGCAGCTCCTAGAAGAAACGTGTTTCTGACTCGCTGAATCTCAACATAGATTCAACTCTCTTAGGTGAATGAACGCACAGGAGAGCAGTTTCAAGGAAACGTTTCTCCTGAATTTTAGACGAAGTTTACTGCTGTTTAGTACGTAGACCGTCATTGGGCTGAAAATACTGGTTTTGGGATTCTGCACAGAAAGGGTTTGCAAACCGCTGAATCCACACGTGAGTTTAGCTCTGTCAGTTGAATGCACACATTGACAACCATTCAGTTAGATAGCTCCGTTTTGGTTTTAGAAGCAGATATTCCTCGGTACAGCCTATGGTCCCATTCACTCGGGAATATCCCAACGCAGCTCCTAGAAGAAACGTGTTTCTGACTCGCTGAATCTCAACATAGATTCAACTCTCTTAGGTGAACGAACGCACAGCAGAGCAGTTTCAAGGAAACGTTTCTCCTGAGTTTTAGTCGAAGTTTCCTGCTGTTTAGTACGTATGCCGGCATTGGGCTGGAAATACCGGTTTTGGGATTCTGCACAGAAAGGATTTGCAAACCGCTGAATCCACACGTGAGTTTAACTCTGTCATTGAATGCACACATTGACAACCATTCAGTTAGATGGCTCCGTTTTGGTTTTAGAAGCAGATATTCCTCGGTAGAGCCTATGGTCCCATTCACTCGGGAATATCCCAACGCAGCTCCTAGAAGAAACGTGTTTCTGACTCGCTGAATCTCAACATAGATTCAACTCTCTTAGGTGAACGAACGCACAGCCGAGCAGTTTCAAGCAAACGTTTGTCCTGAGTTTTAGACGAAGTTTCCTTCTGTTAGTACGTATGCCGGCATTGGGCTGGAAATACCGGTTTTGGGATTCTGCACAGATAGAGTTTGCACACCGCTGAATCCACACGTGAGTTTATCTCTGTCAGTTGAATGCACACACTGACAACCATTCAGTTAGATAGCTCCGTTTTGGTTTTAGAAGCAGATATTTCTCTATACAGCCTATGGTCCCATTCACTCGGGAATATGCCAACGCAGCTCCTAGAAGAAACGTGTTTCTGACTCGCTGAATCTCAACATAGATTCAACTCTCTTAGGTGAACGAACGCACAGCAGAGCAGTTTCAAGGAAACGTTTCTCCTGAGTTTTAGACGAAGTTTACTGCTGTTTAGTACGTATGTCGGCATTGGGCTGGAAATACCGGTTTTGGGATTCTGCACAGAAAGGGTTTGCAAACCGCTGAATCCACACGGGAGTTTATCTCTGTCAGTTGAATGCACACATTGACAACCATTCAGTTAGATAGCTCCGTTTTGGTTTTAGAAGCAGATATTTCTCTGTACAGCCTATAGTCCCATTCACTCGGGAATATGCCAACGCAGCTCCTAGAAGAAACGTGTTTCTG